>NC_090447.1:619769152-622344381 GCF_031143425.1 Pleurodeles waltl | reverse complement strand
CAGAGTTGCACGGTCTCCTCCAGGACATATGGCAACCACTTCTGGGGTGGACTCTCATACCACAGTCCTAGTGCTGAGGGCAAGGCCACAGGATGGCGGATCTTGCATTATGAGGCTCTGATCAGTAAACACAGGGACCATAAGAGAGCTCGGCGCCTGGAATCAGTTTCTCTCCCCCAGATGACTGAAGGTGTTATGGGGTAGAGGCTCTTATTGGAGCAATTTTACCTTGTCATGGTGCTGTACTTGGGCTTAAAGGGCCAACGGGAGTCTGGAGACACAGAGACCTGTCTCACTCCATCGCTAGCTAAGCCATGCCCCTCTTCGTATATAATGCTTTTGCCATTTGTGATGTTACATCAAAGGTGAAGTCATGAACATTGTATTTGGTGCCTAAGATATGGTTTGCATTGTGAGCTATAGGAAATTTCATGTTTTGGGGGTTTTATTTTTTAACCTCCGCAGCATTTATTTCAGGTGGTAGGACCATAACTTCACATATTACCATTGGCAGTTAGTTAGGTAAGCTGTTGTGTGGCTGATAATGTAAGCTACTTACAGTACTTAGTATCTACTACGTAGGATCTTTGCTGTGTTGTAAACTCTTTCTGTAGAGCCAAAAAACCTGTTTGGAACATACTGGACAGAACTCATCAACTGTCATCTGCACACAGAGTTACTCTTCAAAAAAAGACTTATAATGTGTTCATTACCTCTACACATCTATGATGCATTAGAAGCACATGCGTTTTGTAAACACTCATACACAGTGCCTGGACAGAGGCTGTATAAAATTAGATAGAAAAGTAATACAATAGCTACCTGCCACTAGGTAAACTATAAAACAAACTAGCACACTCATCTGATGAAGTCATGAGTGATGTCCTCAATGATGTCATTTAAGAGTACATCAGTAATGTCATACACCATGTCATGAGTGATGTAATATGTGATGTCAAAAGCAGTGCCTATTGGGGCGCAAGTTTGATTTTTCTTTTACTTTTTTTTTTTTTTGTTTAAGCTCAAAACGTTAATGTTGTCACTGACATATTCACTTTCCTATAGCGTTACTTTAACCTGTCTTTTCCAGTGAATTGTTGTGTGTGTGTGTGTGTGTGTGTGTGTGTGTGTGTGTGTGTGTGTGTGTGTGTGTGTGTGTATGCATATTTATATTTATATATATATATATCTATATATATATATATATATATATATATATATATATATAGATATATATATATATAGATATATTACAAATTAAGGAGAATCATTTTGTTAGATATATAACCAAATTGGTGAAGGGCACGCCGATAATCCCCCTTAGACTCGATCTTGGAATAAACAGCATTAAAGATATAGCAGGCTTGAAACCTCTCTTATATTGGATCCACCTATGGAAAAAGGAAGAACGGGCACCCTTTCGAGAGGCTATTAAAGATCTCACAAAAACCTGAGTGTAACTGGAGAAAGGTCAGCTGGTTGAGGGAGATGAAATCGGCCTGGGACAAACTGGCTGTCCCTCATTTCTGGGAGAGGCCAGAGTTGATTCCCACTAATGCCGCCTCAATAGTCAAACAAAGGTACTGGGAGAGAAGGCTAACGAGGCGATTCTTCATAGTAACGGGGTGGAAAGATTAACTTCTGAGTTCCTGATGGCCAAACAAGAACCAAGGCCTGAGCAATTCTTGGATCTAGCCATACCCGCATACGCACGTGCCCTATTTTTTCAATTCAGATATGGAACCTTACCAGTCAATAGTTTAACCGCTCGTGGGCTGAAGACTAGCTCAGAGGCTAATAAGTGTTCAAATTGTAACATATGTGAGGAATCAATTGAACACCACCTGTTTTCTGCCCTTTATACTAGAATCCAAGGGAAAAATGCATTATCCCTCTGTGCAAAGCCCTGCAATTACATGATCGAGTCAATGCTTATAGAATATGTAAATATGAATCGTCTACCCTGGTTGTAAGTGCGGTATCTAAGTTCCTGACAGCAGCTTGGTCTATTAGTCGCAGGGCAATTCCAGCGTCTGATTTTTAATACTGGGACAAACACCAGGAACACTGGGGAACCATAGATGGGCATGCCCCTGGGAAGGTTCTCTCCTCACTCATTGTTTTTATTTCGAGGATTTAGATATGCTATTTTAAACTTAAATTATATTGTAATTTATAGTGTTAAAACTATGATAACAGATAGCATTTGCACTTCGGTTTGCCAGTGCCTGAATAGTTTTTATGTCATTAATATACTTTATGTCAAACAATTATGAAAGGGAACTTAATAACGTACATGAGGAGACTGTAGAAATGAGTCTAAAAATGTTCTTTCTCTCCTTACGCACAGTTGCATATCTGATTGCTTTAACTGGTCTATACTCGGACCGAACAAAGAGAATTACCATAGTTTGCCCTTTTAATGAAGCTGTCTGGCGTTTAATCTTTCAAAACTGTTTTGTAGTGTTTTTAAAGCAAAGCACTTTGCATTTTATTCTATTCTGCTATTTATTCTTCTAACCCATGGAGGAGCACCATGAGCTAAATTCAATGTCCATTTAAAGTTAGGATACATAGGGAAGTATTACTCCCCTATATAGATATTGTGTGAGCTGGACTTTCGTGCAATAGTATTATACTTTGATTGTTGCGTAGAAATGATTACAAGCTTTTATGGGGCCTTGCATGAAAGCATATGAACTTATGAACCTATGAATTTTTGTGATCACTTGTATTATAATCAATTTATTTTTTAATTATGTTTTTATTATCCCTGTTGTGTAGTTTTGAGTGTAAAGTTTTACTCTGTGCTTTAATGGCTTGAGAAATAGCTGAATAAAGACTATTTTGATTTTGAATATATATATATAATAATAACCTACTGGCGGTTGCCAGTAGCTATAGTTAGGACCATGTTTCCATAGAAAAACTGTTTTTTGACTTGCCTTTATCTTTGGCACAGTTTGACGAATCTTCACGAAAGTTTCCAAAAAAAAGTGTGCCAGTGATTCTTGTTGTGCATGGGAAGTTTTGGGGTGATCTGTCAAGTGAGAGCTAGAGAAAAAGGGGGGATCAAAATACATGTGTTTCCCATGTTAATTCACATAGGAGATTTGAACACAACTACAGCCCCAACTCCTGGACAGAATTACACCAAATTCAGCAAAATTGTATGTTTCAGTATGCAGATTACACTTTTTGTTTGGTGTAAAACCGTTCAGTAGTTTTTAAAATATTAAAGGGAAAATACATTTGTATATCTAGGGCACAGCTCTGATTGGATGCCAACATGTCAACCCAGAAAGTGTAGGCAGGTATCTTGGGACTCGGCTTCAGTGTAAAAGAAAAGGAGCTGGGGTAGGGACACCATGACCTCTTAGCTCTGGTGCTTATTTTGTTAATTTTTGCTGCAAATTCACGATGTCACAAATTCACAGCAAAACTTTAAAAAATAATAAGTGCAAGGTCCTGCGCTTGTTTTTATGAAACCCCGGGGTGGGCCAGGTCCCAGGGGCATGTTGAAATAATGGAGGGGGAGCATGGGCCATCCCATAATGGGATGAAAGAAAGAAAGAAAGAAAGCAATTGATTGAAGTCATTGCATGGAGTGACCATTGTAACAACAAAGTGTCAAACTTGCAAGATGTTTGGTTTTGATGGACAGCAGACCAGGGTCACTTGTCGCCTGACGGTAAAGCTCTTAGACTGTCAGCACACTGAAGGTTCAAATTCTAGTTTCTCTTGACCGTGTCTGTTTATTTTCTAGTGTTTTGACTGTTAAACATTCCTAGTGATGGAACATTGAAGTCTTTTCCCCCTCAAAATCGGTGGGTTGAATATACCTTAGTCTGCACACTTCAAAGTAAGGAGTCACCTCTGGCCTAGTGGTTAAGGTCTCAGACATGCACACTGAAGGTGTTTTTTTATTTTTTAACCTTTATCATTTTTGAGGAAACAAATCATTTGCACAGCTCTCAAAACACTCTGTACATAAAGAAGAGACCTGTGGGAGTGTAGGATGGGATACAATGAACCACAGACATTTTAATTTGAAAAAGGGGACTCACATGTGCATCCCACTAACTCAAGTCCCCAGCTACATGTTTTTCCCATGTTGCATAGAAAGAAGGAACACAGTTGCTAGATTTAGTTAGTATCTGAGTGGTCGTCATCTGGGGATAGTGACAAAAGGTAATCCTGGAGGGGTTGCCCGACGTCCTTCTATCTGGAGGTGTGTTGGGTTGCAGAGAGGCATAGAGTTCGCTGGTACTATCACAGAAAGTCATATCCTGCAGCCAGGCAGCGCTAGTCAGGGTACAAGAGCTACCCCGGTAAAGGGCTATTTGCTGTTTGGCTAAAAGTAAAGCATGCACACTGAAGGTTAAGGGTTCCAGGCTAGGTGAGTCTGTGGTCATTTCCTGCTTTAGTTTCTTTTCAACTATAAATATTTAAGTTACATACTGAAAGGTGATCTCACTCTTTTTAATTGACAACAATATTTTCCTTTTTTAATTTGTCCGGAAATATCTTATTCTAAGTATATCATTCATCAAAGCCTAAAAAAACTCTCTCTCAATTCCTCTCTGTCAATTCTGCCTCTAAATTGCTCTGCAGGGTCTGGCGGCAGGCCATGCGCGGCGGTGTTTTTTTTAACGTAAAATAATTTTTATTACTAAAGGTTAATCCAACCATAGAAATTCACTGAAAAAAAAACAAAACAAAGCTTACAGAGACATTATAGTTAGGAAATAGAATTTTAAAAACATAGAAATTCATTTAAAAAACCCAAGGTTATAGTTGGAGTTATTCAAGTAACTATACCTTGTGCCCTAAGGTAACTCGTGCCCCTGCCATGCACTGCTAATTGCCCCCCAAATTACGGCACTCATGACATCTTTCATAACATCATTGATAATATCAATGTAATATGTGCAGAAACATTTTTGATGAAAAAACTGCCTGGCGAAGTGCAAATTATAGTATATATACTTTGAGACTTGAGAGAACTCTAATTATAACAGGTGAATTTCCATGGTTTTGTACGTTTAAAATGAGAGACCAACTACAAGGCCCATGTAACCTTTTGTTTTTAAGTGAATTTCTATGTTTCTTTAAATTCTATTTCCTAACTATAACGACCCTGTAACCTTTGTTTTATTATAAGATGTATGTCTGTATATATATATATATATATATTTTTTTTTTTGTGACCAATTAAAACCAACGTTTTATGTTTCAGCACTGATTTTATTAAGTGCTTTTTATTTTTCCATGGTTTCTCCCTCTGTTGTTTTCTTAATTATCTTACATATGCGATTCCTCATGCTTCATGACGTACGACAAGAAGATGGCATCAAAAACTTCTTTAATGACGTCTATGATTTGTACATAAAGGTAGGAAGTTATATTTTCATATTTATATTCTTGACTTAAAGAAGATGTGAAACAGTACTAAAGTGATAATGTCGATATTTTATGCTGTTTTGCTTGATTTTATCTCTGTAAGAACTCTTTCCTTGGCTCGACAGTAGGCCATAGAAGCGACTGTAGAAGGAGCTGGAACATCTTCATTCTTCTCCTTGTATGTTCGTGTTATACACTCACATTTATTATATTTTCTTTTACATTCATTGCAGCTGTTGCAAAATAGTATGATGCCTACAACCATTTATTTTATGCTTTATAGACCGTTGCCCTGAACCAGAGGCCTGAGACTCAAGCAAAGGCCAGTAACAAGGGGGAGGATCTTTAGACACCAGTATATGGGAAAAACAGGTCTGTAAGGCTATTAGAACATTTCACTCACTGAGGGTAGAATACTCTAAAATAAACGGATAGAAGCAAATACTGACATTTGAGTGTTGGAGCAGAAGGACCTATACCAGCCATTATCAGCTGTGAAGCACCTCTTTGTCTTTAGTGGAACTGCCGACATTCCAACTTTCTAACAAAACATGATAGTGTTTTAGTTGCTCAGTTTATATTCTGGTGCTAACCACTATTTCTTTTGTGTTACCTAGCTACATTTAAAAGCAATCACAACAAGCAAGCTTACATTTTTCTGTAATGGTGGGCAATTCCTAAAGATCTCACAAAGCTCCTTTCTGTAACAACAATGAACAGATGTTTGCCCATTGCCATAATACCACCCATATCTCAGTAACTGGGTAATGGAAAAGTTAAAGAAGTCACATGGAGCAGACACTTTCATCTACAAAATAAGTGCACTGCAATTTGTAGCTTGCGAGACAGCACAACGTGTGATATACTCCATCTCTGCTGATGATGTCTAGTGTGATTTGCATGTCACTGATGTGCATCCAGCAAGGCCAACCCAGCCTTTAAGATTTTTAAATTGAGTACCAGTAAATTGGTTAATCGTGACAATGTATGCCGGCGAAGAGATGTGTACAAAACAAATGTGTATTAATTATCAGATGACTTATTTAGCCTGGCAAAATTAATGTGGGCGATTATTTTTAAATGGTTAGGCGAGATGTCGATTCAGATATTGGCTCTCCCAAGCCAAAGTATGTGAGTGAAACAGCAAAGATTTTGTGGTGGTAGAAAAAGAAGTGGCCGGTTCAAACATGAAACTTGTGCTCTAATTCAAGGTGCAAACCATTTAAGACAAGCAATAATTTGAACATTCACATAAATTGTGATTTTTGAAAGTTTGCCGGTTTCATGTGTAATTTTCTATTGCAATTATTTGGGAGTTCTTTTCAATATCCATTGAGACAGGATATTTTTAATATCTTGACAGTGAAAGGTCTGTTTTGTGAAGTAGATTTATTATAATTTGCTAGTCAGTCCGATGTCTGAGTAATCCGATAGGTGATATTATCTTTAATGTTATCCATACTCCAAACGTGAGATAGTACAGTACAGAGAGCTTGATATGCATTTCAGGCAGTTGCTGTTAGGTAGCTAAATGAATAGCCAACTAACCTGGCTTTACTGTTACACGGAATGAATAGTAGGTGTGCAGAATGTAGTGTGCAAGCAGAATTTATATTTCTGAAAGATGTATTGCAGATTGGTAGGGAAATTAGAATGTATACCCCAATGGCAAATGCACAGCTCTTCAAACAAGCATCTTTTTTCACAATGAAGCCAAGGAAGGAATCGTAGGTGGCAAGATATAGTTGTGTGCTTCTAGATCCCCAACAGGAAAGATGCTGCTATGTTTTGAATCAACTGCAGCTGGTAAATCTGCCTTTTTGGGGGACCATGGAAGAGGCAATTACAATAATCCATTCTGAGGGCTACTTCTAACCACAGATTTCTCTGCTATAGAATATCCCCAGGTGCCAGATTGGATTTGAAAAGTTTGACAGCATTACTCTGGTGCATGGTGTCTGTACCATCCTGGAAGTAGTAAAGAGGAGCTGCCTGCATGTGCAACCTCTAGGAACCAATGTCAGTTCCTTTCCTTCCATGCCCTTTTCCATGCCGCTCGGCTCCCTAATTTGTTGGTCTTCTGACAAATTTTACTTCAGACTGAGCGCCAGGGACGATGTCTCGCCCAACAATTACAAGATGCAAACCAGGGAGCACTGCTTATGCCCTCCCTTGGCACCAACTGACGCCATGGGACTCCTTCCTGGGTCCGTTCCAGGGCCTGTTCACAATTCCACCCAGACCCCTGGGACCACGTCACTCCCTTCTGTGCTAATGCTGACTCAACCAGCCCCCAGGCGCTACTCCATTGGTCTCTGATCACAAGCTGCCATCAGCCAATCTAGGCCTATGTTGTGCTTCAAGATTGCAAATGGAAAGCCAGTCAATTTGCAACCAAATTCTAATCCTTGTCCCTTGCTTCATTGCTTTTACCATGAGACGCTGGAGTCTTTTTTACTATCTGATTCTGACATATTCAGGGAATGCAAAATGTTACTCAAGGGACTAATGCTGATGTGCAGGCTGACAACTTTTTCTCACCTCAATATAGTGATAATGGGCTATACATGGATTTACAAAATCCAGTGGATTAGGTGCATCTCAAGGGACTGGGGTGGACTCACCATCTGAGCAACCATGCAAGAAAGTGCCTCTTTCTCAGTAGCTTTAGTAAGGGCAGCAGAACTGCGGGATTTACTGATGTTCGAGGTTGTAATGAAGGCAAAATTGTTAACTGAGATGCTTCAACCAGGTACCACCTTTTCCAAGCCACTATTGCCATTCAACATAGCCCTCACAAGCCATCCCATGGCCACCTGGTCTCTGCTGTTCTTGCCCCCCCCTGTCAGTTGGCCTGTTGGTAGATAACATATTCCACCCCTGGTAATCCCAGTTTTTTTTGTTTTTAACCACAGCATACTCTACGTGCAACTCTAGTAGTTCAGGCATCAACAAGTAAAGTAAAGCCTAATGGGTTTCTAACTAATCCTCTGGGTCGGGAGTCAAAATGCATTGATGCCTGCATAAAGAGAATGTTCTCTATGGCTAGCTTAGCCTTAAGATAATTGAATACAGTGTGCTTTCTGGGCAGGTATGCCTTCGACAGTCCTCCTCTTCCTTCCCCACACAGAACCTCACATGTATGACGGATACAGAGCTGCTCATTTGGGGTTTATAAGGGGAGAGTTGGAGATCAGAGACCTCTTGTTTTCAACGGAGAGCCATCTCCAAATCAGACTTCTGGAGCTTCTGTGTTAGGCCCTGAAAGCCTTCCTGCCGCTCATCAAGGGGAAGCTGTTGCTGATCCTCGCAGACTTTGAACCTAAGTGGTACTGTAACAAACCGCTTGATGTGGCGGACCTTGATCCTGTACCAGGATGCCCTTTTATCTCTGGAGGTAGCTGGATCAGCAGAACATCTTTCTGGTAGCCAACCATCTAGAAGAATCTCTGAATTCCTGAGCAGATTGTGACCTGAGAGGAATTTTGCAGCATTTCCAGCAACCCCAGATGAATATTCTTTGCTTCCTACTACTGGTCTCTACTGATGAAGGGCTAAACCCAGAAACGCATGTCTAGAGATGTATAGCAATGTCTGCACCAACTTTGGTATAACACTACAGCTAATTTTGAAGTAAGCACTAATTGTGAACTGCAGTTACCAAGGTGCTAAGGGGTGAATTGTGCTGGTATGTGAGGCAGTGTGCTCCCAAACCCCCTTCTGTCTGAGCAAATGGTGACTGGTTGATCACAAGTGGCATTTCCAGCCTTGGATGGCAAGAGACATCTTTGATCAGTAGTATGTCTTGGTTAGATCTGTTTGTGACCGACAAAGCAGTGTCAAAATTACTAGACACTGAAGTTTCCTCCAAGAAAGTCACTTGGAGATGCATTCCGGCTGCGAAGGAATATGGTTCTCCTCTACCTATTGTTGTCACTTCCTCTCTTGCCTTGAGTTCTGAGGAAAGTTAGGACAGGCTGGTCTCGGAAAATATGATACTGAGTTGGATTCGAGGATAAACACTCATTCTCAGGATCTACCACTTGAGAAAAACCTCCTGTCTCATCAACAGGGGAAGATTTTGTACCAGAGTCTCCGCAACTTACATCTCCAGGCTTGAAGACTGAGCAGCAGCAGCAGGTAAATGCTTTTGATCTGCTGACCGCAGTAGTCAGTCACCTTTGCAGCCCAATGCCCTTCAACAAAGTCTGTCTCTGCTGGGATAAGTTTGTTTTCTGGTGTGGTGTTTCTCATTATAACCCTTTGCTGGCCAATCCTTTGAATGTATTATTGTTTTTTCTATCTCTGGCCTTGCACTGGGTATACTTAAGTTATCTGTCTGGCCTTTCAGTCTTTTTATGTTTACTTGATCAATCCTTTCTTTTTGAATCACCTTCTTATAGCCATGCCTTTTTAGCTGATGCACAGCTGTTCTCTTTAACTGCTGACACTCGTAACTGTTTTCTTGATTGCCATTACCTCTATGCATTGTGGGAGTGAATTGCAGGCACTCTTGATGCAACCACCCTCCATCCCCTTCTTCCTGAACGAATTAGTGCTGAGGACCTGGGAAGCCTTTTTTCCCAGTATCATGACAGTTTTTCACTTGAGCCTGTCTGTCACTGCCAACCTTATTTGCTTCACCTCACCCTTCACAGAAAAATAAAGGCTTTATCTGCCCAACCCGAAGATGGCTCTGAGTTTCTATATCGGCTGTACAAAAGACCATTGTGTGGATGATCTGCTCTTTGTACGAGTCTCTGGAGCCAAGAAAGGGAAAACTGTAGAAAAGGACCTTGTTGAGATGGAAGATCCTTTGCATCAAAATCTACTAAGCGGAGAAGTAACCCAACCCCTCAAGGCGTATTTGCTCATTCCACCAGGGCCAAGCCCACTACAATGACATTGGCAAGATGGTGCCGGTTCTAATCCTGTTCCAGGCTGCCACATAGATATTTTTGCATGTGGTCATGAAAAACTACTGCCCTGACAGTCAGTTAAATGAGAGGGGTGTTATGAGCACACTATCCTACAAGACTTACTAATCTGAGTCCACTTCTCAGTCCCTCCACCTAGGGGAGGTACTGCTGTGATCTCTGTTCTAAAGATAAGGAATCTGCAGTTTGAATGATCTACTTGAAGAAGTTACTAACGATCTGTAACACTTTTTCTGGTGGATGTTGGATCTTACCGCAGATTCCTCACTGCACTCCCACCTACATGTTCTGTGGAATAGACTCCTGAACACTGTAATAGGGCTTCAAGTTAGTATGGCCCTCTGCCAACTGCATTTTGTTCAGAGTGCTCCACATCAGAGAACGGGGAAGGAGAAACACTGTCATCAGTGCACCAGGGTGATGCTTATATGTGGCTTTGCATTATCAGTTCCTGTACAGAGACACCGAAAGAACCACACAGTACCATCTATCGGCACACAGGAACATTGAAGTAAAATTCTTAGAACCTCGTTTGACACTTGTAGATATTCTAAAGATGGGGAATTTGTGGTTGGACAGAGTATCCACAAGAAAGTGTTATCAAAAGTGCGTACCTTTTCAGCCACTGTGTCGCTCTAATGATAGAAGCCAGCCTTATGCAAATCAACACTTACCCGCATCTTAAGAGAGCAACCCATCCCAAACTGGCAGGCCAGTCCTCCTAAAGAGGTGAACCACACCAACCTGAGAGTTGTTTTGGCCTAAAATATGGCCAAACGTTGGTCCCTGCTCACTGTGCCAAAGGATGTAGGCTGTAGCCTACTTTCTGATGGATACTTATAACCACAGCGACCTTGCCTTTTGAATACTTGAATACTCACCAGGCATCAGACTGGATATGAAAACTCTTTAGGGATACCCCTGATTGCTTACGGGTGGCATTGTGTGGCTCCATGCCAATGTTGTCCTACTCCAGAAGTGGTGTGTGGAGCTGCCTATAAACTTCATCCAATCATGCTGTGGTCAGTTCCTTTCTTTTTACACCACCAAGGTAAATCCAGAGCTACCCCATATCTCTGATAGACCGTTCTTTCTAAATTTCATCACATAAATGATACCAGTTTGCAAGTGAAATGTTATGACCTAAAAGTACAGGGTTTAGACCTTGTATGGACAGTAGCAAGCAAATGTCTGTGACAGATTCTCAAAGGTTTCTTTGGTGCTTGGGATTGGAACACATCTCCAAGGCCTGCGGTCACTCTGCCCAGATGTGCCCGAAGGCCAAACGGAACTGTGAGGCGAAGCTTTGCATTACCAAGGACAGAAAGGCTCCATGCTGTAATGGGTCGCTAGGAAGGTCTCGTTCCTGCTTCCAAAGTTGTTCCTGCAGCAGATCTATGTCATAGACTCATACCAGACCTTCCCTGGCTCACTCATATCACCCCCCCCTCCTCAGAAACCTCCACTGGCCCCTCGTTCAGAAGGTGTCATTACTAGCCCCTCACACACACCTACAGAGCCCTACACGATCAAGGCCCGGACTGTATCAACCACCATCTACACTTCCACCATCCCACCAGACTCCTGCGCTCTTCCACTCTGACACATGGTGGCCGCTCTTTTTCCTACATTGCTGCTAAGGCCTGGAACGACCTACCCCCTCTGAACTGCACCCTCACTGGCAGACTTCAGGAAAAGACTCAAGACCTGGCTGTCCGACAGACATCGCACCCCAGTGACCAGATACCTCCAGGGATGGCAGTGACGCGCTCTACAAATGACTAACTGATTGACAGTCAGTCAATGCATGTCAAAAAGAAGCACTAGAAGTGCAATTGGAACTCTGACCCTTCCTGACACTCTTTAACTCCTGAGAAGACTTAAGCGTGCCTCTGCCTCGCTCTCAAACTCCTCCTTTTTTGGGGCCAATTCTAACTCCTCTCTGAAGACAACCTGGATTTCCGAGGCCATTGGTAACACTGCAGCAGATGAAAATGTTACTTAACTTCGGTAACACTTTTTCTGGTGGATACAGTATCTACTTTTGGATTCCTCACCTTTTTGAAATCTCCCAGTGCGGCAGCATTCAATGGAAATATCTTTCTAGCTCTCCACATCAACGAGGACGTCGCAATAGCAGGGCTCCGCACGCAACTCCATCTGATGTCTTCGGAGCCATAAGAAGTCCTCGCCGGCGTGCTGACATCAGTTTCACCCACTTTTATACGGTGCCTTTGAGGTGAACGGGTGAATACCAAGATTACAAGCACAAGTGCGAACTCAATGCATAAAAATATATATCTATACATCCTTATATAAACATTCATATTGAACGTGTGTGTGTGTGTGTGTATATATATATATATTTCAGAAATACATATATACAATAAAAATGTATATACAAGTAATAATATCATTCTTGGTGTTGCAAGATAGGCAATGGGGAGGCGGGTGGGACCACAAGGTATCCAGAGATAGATACTGAATTCACCAGAAAATGTGTTACCAATGGTAAATAACTTTTTTTCTGATGGATACGTCTACCTGCGGATTCCTCACCTTTTGAACAGAATCCCAAAGCAGTCCAGCATTTGGAGGTGGGTACCTGACTGGTTAAACCAAGAAGTCGTGCAACACAGAATGGGCAAAATGACCATCCCGCCTCACTTCCGAATCTAAACAATAATGTTTTGTGAACGTGTGGAGAGAAGCCCAAGTTGCCGCTTTACAAATGTCAACAACAGGTACATCTCTAGCCAAAGCAGAAGTGGCAGACTTCACTCTGGTTGAATGAGCTCTATTGCCTTCAGGAGGATTCTTCTTTGCCAGTGAACAACATATTTTTATGCAAAAAATGACCCACCTTGACAGTATTATTTTGTGGACGGCTTTGCCCTTCATGTTACCCATGAAGCCAATGAAGAGCTGATAATCTGATCTGAAATCCCTTGTCCTTTCCACATAAAAGTCCAGGGCCCTCTTCGGATCCAGATGATGCGGCCTTTCTTCCTACTGAGATGGATGGGGAGGAGGGTAAAAGGACGGAAGGGTGATAGACTGCCCTAAATGGAAAGGTGTCACTACCTTAGGTAGGAAAGCTGCCCTGGTTCTCAAAACCACCTTATTAGCATGAAAGTTAGTATAGGGGGGTTAACACTAGGAGCCTGAAGCTCGCTAACATGCCTAGCTGACTTGATCACTATTAAAAAAAAAAAAAAACCTGTTTTAAATGTCAGGAGCCTCAATGGGCAACTATGCATTGGTTCAAACGGTGAACCCATCAAAAAAACAAGACTCAATTTAAATCCCACTGAGGCATTATAAATGGAGTGGGAGGAAACCTATTAGTCAAACCCTTAAGAAACCTTAATACTATAGGGGACTTAAACAAAGAGCGTTGATCAGGTAAACAAATAAAAGCAGATTTACTGTCGCAACTGTGCAACCTTGCTGCACTAAGGAAAGAGCAAACTGTAACACATTTGACAAATGGGCCTTTAAAGAATCAATGTATCTCTCCTCACACCAACTAACAAACTTTGCCCATCTGCCAGCATAGACAGTCTTGGTGGAGTGTCACCTGGCCGATAAAATAACATCCACCACTTCAGAGGAAGAGAGAAAAAGAACTCAAAATTACCCCATTCAGCCTCCAGGCATGAAGGTGCAGGCTCTGGTGGTGGGGGTGTAGAACCTGCCACTTGGACTGCGAGAGGAGGTCTGCCCTGTGAGGGAAACAGAGGAGGGCGCAGTGAGAGGTGAAGAAGGTCTGTGTACCACACCCTTCTTGACCAATCCGGGTTTATTAAAATGACTTGGGCTCGGTATTAACAAATCTTCCTCAAAACTCGAGGAATCAAGAATATGTGAGGAAACGCATAAAGCAGCCGGTTACTCCAGCTCAGCTGAAACGCGTCCGCCAATGCCCCCTGCATCGGATACTGTGGCTGAAGAATGACGAGCAGTGCACATTTTCGCGAGTGGAAAACCCGTCTATCTTTGGCATTTCTCCACAAATGGAAGATGTGAAGAACTACCTCCAGATGGAGACGCCACTCGTGATCAGCCGAAAAGTGCCGACTGAGACTGTCTGCATGTACATTGAGAACTCTGGCCAAATAGTTTGTTATTACGCAGATACGATGGTCCTGAGCCCAGGACCAAACCCGTAGTGCCTTTTTGTAGAGAAGGTACGACCCTACTCCTCCCTGTTTGTTGATGTACCACATCGTGGTAGTGTCGTCTGTCAAGACTTGTGCTGACTGACTGCGAATGGATGGGAGGAAGGTCTTGAGATGCAGACTTATCCTCACAGCACCAACAGATTGATGTGAAACATCTGTTCTACTGGAGACCAAAGGCCTTTGCTCTCCCGGTCCCCCAGATGTGCTCCCGACCCTAGAGTGGAAGCATCCGTTATCACTGTGGTGACCGGAGGTGGAAGTCAAACTGGCCTTCATTGAGACCGGTTGCTGTCCACACTCCACCATCGATGATCCGCTGCTGCGCCTCTGGGAATAATCACCTCCTCAAGATCCCCCTTGTGCTAAAACCACTGCTTGCGGAGGAAACACTGGAGACTCCCCATGTGCCAACGTGTGTGAGTGACCAAAAGAATTCAGGAAACAAACAGACCGAGCAAGTGTAGGACCCCCAGGACTGGAGCCAACTGCTCCATTTTGAAACATTGGAATCATAGCTTAAATGCCCACAATCCTCTGAAGAGGAGGGTAGGCATGATTCAATGTTGTTTCTAGCACTGCCCCTATGAACAAGAAGCACTAAGAGGGCTCCAGGTGAGATTTGGGCACGCTAAACGAAAAACCCAGGTTGAACAACAACTGGGTTGTCATCTGCAAATGGTGCAACACTAACTCTGGGGACTTGGCTTTGATCAGCCAATCGCCCAGGTAAGGGAATACTGATATTCCCTTCCTTCTGTGCTGCAACCACTGCCATCACCTTCGTGAAGACTTGAGGTGCGAAAGTAAGGCCAAATGGAAGGACCGCAAACTGGTAATGTTGCGACCCTTCCATGAAACAGACATACTTCCTGTGCGACTTCAGAATGGGGATGTGAAAATACGCATCCTGCAAGTCAGTGGACACCATCCAGTCTCCCTTGTCTAGCGCTACAATCACCTGAGCCAGGGTCCACATTTTGAACTTCTCCTGCTTAAGGAACCATTTCAAAGTCTTCAGATCCAGAATAGGCCTCAAACGACCATCTTTCTTGGGAATCAGGAAATACCTTGAATAACATCCCTGACCCTTTTCCTGCCTCGGAACCAACTCTACTGCACCCTTTAACAGCAGACTTTGAACCTCCTGTTGAAGCAACAGAAGATGCTCTTCTGAGCAAAATGAATGTTGGGAAGGGAAGGGTGGGTGGAAACTCCTGAAAGGGAATATCCATTTCCCACAATACTCAGCACCCGTGAGTCTGATGTTATTAACTCCCACTCTTGAAGAAAATGAATCAACCTTCCCCCTACGAGCAACACATGCTGGTGAAAGAGGAGAGAAGTAGGGCTGCTTCCCTGAAAGGTTTCCAGTGGAAGAGGAGGAGGAAGGCTGCTGGGCGGCACCACGCAATCTAGGTCTTCCATGACCTCTTAAAGATCTGTAGAGGGGTTTGGTAGGCTGTTGAACCTGGAACCGCCGCCTCTGTCGAAAAGAGGAGTCATGGCCAAACCCCCTGAAACTACAGAATGATTTGTCAGTTGTGGATAAAGTCTAAAGGCCCAACGATTTAGCAGTGGCCCTACTGTCCTTATGTCTTTCTACAGCTGAATTGGCTTTGGCACCAAAAAGTCTAGATCCGTCAAATGGAAGGTAGATCCAATAGAGTAGATTGTACATCAGAGGAAAACCCAGATCCTCTGAACCATGCTTTCCTTCTGGTCGCAATAGAAGTCCCTATGGCTCTAGCAACAGAGTACGCGGTGTCCAGGCCTCATTGTATCACTTGCTTTGCTGCCACCAGTCTATCTTGCAAAAGTTCTGCAAAATGGCCCTGTACATCCTGCCGGAAGTTACTGATGACTTTCTTTGTTGAATCCATCAACACATGAATGTATCTTCCAAGCACACAAGTTGCATTGAGTTACTTCAGTTCCATACTTCGTGAAGAGAAGGTCTTTTTTGTCGATTGCTCCATACGCTTAGATTCTCTACCGGCAGAAGTTGTAGGAAACAATCCTGGGGCTGATTTTGATGAGCAAGAAGCTTGCACCACCAAACTTTCAGGATTTGGATGCTGACTTAAGAACTGCGGGTCACCTGGCACAACTCTGTACCTCCTGGCGATGGATTTCGAGTGAAGAAGGGGATCTGATGACGAGGTAGAACAATGTAGAACCTCAGGCAAAAAATATTTGTTTTCAACTCTGAATCAGGCAGAGACAAGTCCAAAAGTTCTGCTGCCTTTCTAATTACTCCATGGTATGAAGTAATTTCTGAAGAAAGCATACCTCCAGGAAATTACAGCTCCCCCTCGTGATTATTACGTTCACCTTCTGTGTTAAGTCCTTAATAATCATCGGAAGGCACTGGTATCTCTCCTTTCTCCAGCAGCTGCTGCTCCTCCAAATACTACTGTTCCTCTAGCAGTCTCAAAGCTTCCCTTCTTGATTTCAGCTTGGATTTCAGGCACAGCGTCGAAAGAATTTACCGACACTTAAGAAGCCTGCAAAGGAGATGCTGGAGGCAGTGCCGGATCCTTGCTCAGTGTCCGAGTAGATTGAGTCGATGCCGGTTGAGGTCTGACGCTGGAATCGGCACCACTGATGCCGTCATCTTCCACAGAGGTGGTGTCGTCTTCGGCACCGACCCAGTCTATTTATATGGAGTCAAAGACAGAAAAGGCATGAATGGAGCCTGCTTAAACGGCGCTGGCATCCCAAGCGTAAATGCCAAAGGACCCATGGGGCCAGCAGGCTCACCAGAGGGGACCATTGCTGTGTGTAAAATGTTAAACATAGCATTTAAGAACCTAGACGATCCACTCCTGGAGTCGGGAAGGCTGGATACTCTTGTTTGTCTTGTGGAGGTTGGACTTGATTTGAGGCCTGATCGTTCAACTCCTGACCTTGAGTGGATGCAGGAGAAAATTGAGCCACAGGACTCGAAGGTTTCCGAAATCTCCACTGAAGACGGCACTGGAGACACCTCAGGTGACTTCGGTTGGGGAGATAGAGTCGGACTCACTTCCCAAGTCATGCAACTCAACAACTGGCGACTGAACAACTGGCTGCTGAAGGCAGGCTTACCCGCAAGCAGTCGTCACCAAACTCCAGACGACAGCAAACCTATTAACATTGTTGCAGTTCACTATCAACATGCCGAAGTCATGCCTGACACCTTTGCAGTTGCTCCCATTCGTTGTTATTCTGGACACGGTTCAATTTTATGCCTTCCCTCAGCAGCACAGTGTCCTGGACTTTCAGCCTATGACCCTGATATTTCATCGCCTCTCCTAGAGCTCAGTGCGGATGGCTCTGAGGCTGTTGGGACTACTGGCCTTCTCCATCCTGCTGGTGAAGCCTACCAGATAGTATATGCGGACTCTGCAATCGAATCTGAAATCCCAGTGGACACAGCACCAGGTGGCGCTATCTTATTGATTCCATATTTAGGAACAGACTGCAAGCGACCTGCAGTGTTGTTTTTTGGACCGCGATTGGGTCAGTGGCAGACCCCTCTCCCTACCCTACCCTGAGCTGACAGTGGTGAAGGACGCATTGAGTCTGGTTTGGGGGAGACAGTTTGGGAGAGATGAGATCAGAGGCATCTGGGCTCTGGTGGAACCCCAACACCACATCAGTCTACTGGAGTTACTGGCCATCCATTTGGCTTTGAAAGCCTTCCTGCCATCTACCAAAGGGAAGCTAGCACAAGTGCTTATGGACAACATCACTACTGCATCAAGCACAGTGAGGGGTGGTTGTATATTCTGCGTTAGGAGACACTACACCTCTGGAAGTGGATGGAGCACCATCTGGTGCAAAGTTTAAACACCAGGGGAAAAAACTCGGCCACAGGTGCTGGGTAGATCATGAATGGCAGCTACACTTGGATGTGGTGCAGGGTATCATCCATGAATGAGAACCTTGGCTAGTTGCCTCGATCTTTTCACCACCACAGAACAATGTCAACTTTTTATTTATTTTGTTCACTATCCATGTTGAGTTTTCAAGATCTAGCAACACAGCACAGCAGTGCAAGATACAAACGTTGAAGCAGAAGTGCATTTGTCCCAAAGAGTACATACAATAACATAGCAAGACTATGGTGGGAGGGTCTACTTGGCGAGCGGGCACTGGTGACAAGAGAGTATGGCCTTGTGTGTCATGTGTGCCATGATGATGGGTAGGAAAATACCCGCTGAGCAAGACTCCCACCAAGTAGATGAGAATTGGAGGCCCCTGTGGTCTACTCTGTGTCTGAGTTAGGGGTGTTGGGTCCCAAGTGAAGGCCTGTGGGATCCCTTGGTGCCTTGCCTTGGTATAAAAACATGGAAAGAAAGGGGGGGAGAACCAAACATAGCAAAGTCTTTAGGTGGTGTGCAAGGATGGCCGTGCCATTCAGCCGTGGAAAGAGTGAGTGAGTGGGATGGGTGGGGGGGAGTAGCCGTGGGTTCTGGATTGTCTCCACTGGTATAGCCTATCAGTGGAGGCAAAGGTGCCTCAGAGCCTTCTTAGTTTAACCAAACAAGTGAAGGGTGCAGAGCTTAGGTGGCTGGAAGGATAAATAGTCTAACGAGGACATGTAATCAATAAGGGGTGTCCAGAGGTGCAAGAATTTTTTATCCAAGATGGATAGCTTATGGGTGGTCAGATGCTCCATTGCAAGGGTGTGTTAAAGGATGCTCCACGAGGGCAGTGGGAGACTTCCAGGCTAAAGCTATGAGCTGCTTCGCCTCACCTGTAATATGTCTTATGAGGTACCAGTCTGCATGAGTCATCACTTCAGATGTCATGGGGTGAATCCCCAGAATAACTGTGAGGTAGTCTGCTAGGACTGGATAGCCCAGGGCTCCTTTTATGTGGCACAGAATCTCCCGCAAAAATATGGCAACAAGCGGACATGCTCACCATATATGGTGGAAGTTGCCCATCTGGGCCCCGCACCTCTAGCACAAGGCTGATGCTGCAGGGTATATAGTGTGCAAACGAGCAGGGGTATAGTACCATTATACCATGGTCTTGTAAGCCATTTCTTGTTGGGGGATGCTTCTGTAAATGTTTTCTGATTTCGCACTACATTGTTTCCCAAGATGACCTGGGTGCCTTCGAGGGCGCATTTCAGCTGATGCCAGTGGCAAGATTGTTGCAGCATGTCGTAGGTCTTAGAAATAAGGCCTCGGGTGCCTTCAGAGTGATGGACCAGGGTTTTGAAAGGTGTGTCGGAGCAAGTGGCCGCTAGGGTGTTTGGGGGAGGGGGGTGGATGCACAGTGAAGCAATAGGAAATATTGATGTTGTGTGGAGTTTGCGTTCGCCCCTCATCCAGTCGGGGAAGGAACCTAGGGGGAGTTCATGTGAGAAGTCACAATTAAGTGTTATCAGGGTGTTTGGGGAGGGGCATCATCGGTCATCGCAGGTGAGCTGTTAGAAGCTTTATGGTCCACGGGAAGCCAGAGCATGGACGGTCTGCGTACTACTCTATTCCCAGACAGGCCTTGCCCCCAGTGTCAACATTTTTGCGCTTTGGAGTTCTTACAACTGCTTTACCTCCGAGACGCATTCAACCTACCGTGGACCTTGGGACTCCTGTATGTCTTCCCAGCAAAACCTATTGTGCCCAGGATTCTGAATAAGATCAGGAACAAATGAGCCCAAATACCTTAGTGGCAGCAGATTGGGCAAAGAATGTGAGGTACACAACTCCTGGGCATGAGCATTTGTCCTCCGATTAGACCGCAACATTGGGAAGATCTTCTGTTGCAGCAACAGGGCAGAGTCCTGCACCAAGACCTGCAAAATCTTCATCTCCATGTGTGAAGATTGAGCCGTGATCATGAACTGTATTCAACCTCCATCCTACAGTCATTGATGTCATCTTGGCACTTGAGCATCCCTCAAGGAAACTGGTGTACACTTGCAGTTGGGACCAGTTTGTGGCTTGGAGTGGTAATTGTCAATTTGACCCACTTCAGGCCAGGCTGTCTGAGGTCTTGTTTTTTGCATTAGCTGTAACCTAGAAAGAGCTTGCTTTGAACACACTTACAGGTTAGTCTTTGCCTCTTTCAGCATTTTATGTTGTTGCTGGGTCAACCCTCTTATTTAAATCGCCTGTTGTGATTTGTTTTTTTAAAAGTGTTACAACAATGATTGTTCCCACCTATGCCGTTCATCATCCCCCTGTGGTACCTCAGTTTAGTACTCACATTCGTAACGTATATCACTTTGAACCACTGCACAGCTGTGCATTGCAGCTTATCACTTTAAAGACAGTCTTCCTTATTGCCATACCATCATTGCAGCGTGTGAGTGAGCTACACTTCCATCTGTCAACCCGCCGTGTACAACTTTCTTTCTAAACAAGCTGGTGCTGAGGACTCAAGTATCTTTTCTTCCAACAGCGGTAACGCCTTTTCAGGTCAGGCAAAACATCAGACCCCCATCATTGTTCGCTACACCTTACCCCTCTAAGGAGGAGAAGAGACATCATCTGCTGTACCCTAAAAGAGCCCTCCGCTTTTTCATTGATCGTACCAAGAATCATGGTGTGGACAATGACCTCTTTGTTAGACTCGCTGGATCAAAGAAGGGAAAGAATGTGCAGAAAAGAACCATTTCTCATTGTATTGTTTTCTGCATGAAAATCTGCTATGCACTGACTAGGAAGCAGCACCTAGAAGGTTTGCAGGCTCATGCCATCAGAGCCAAAGCTGCTATCACTTCATTGGCACATGGAGTACCTTTTCTGGACATCTGTCAAGCTGGACCATGGGTGTCATTTCATACGGCCATGAAGAACTACTGTCTGGACAGCCAGGTTCGTAGAGTGCCCTTGTGGTCCTGCAGGACCATTTGGTCTGATTCATTTCACAGACCCACCACCTTGGAGGTACTGTTTTGATATCTACTCAAAAGGTGAGTAATCTGGACTTTGAGTTATCGATCAGAAGGATCGGTTTCTTAACTTTGGTAACGCTCTTTCTGATGGATACCTTAACTGCGGATTCCTCACCACCATTCCTGTGGCACCTCACCACCCCACCCTTCTTCCCTATTCTTTTGAAGTGGGCTCTTTTTCCATCTTAAAAAGTCCCAAGTGTAGAGATCAGCACACTGGTAAAAGCCAATCTTGTTTTGGGCTTTGCTTCTAGGGGCATGGATGGTCTAGAAAGCAATTGACGTCATCATGAATGAGTGCTGCTTAAATGCTGCTCTGCACATCACTTCAGGAGCAGAATGTCAGCACCAGAGGCACACTATGGGGTACTGCTGAAAAGTTTCCGGCTACAGTCTAACACCTGCAGAATATTCAAAAGATGAGGAATCTGTGGCTAGCTAGAGTATCCAACAGAAAGAGCATTACTTAAGGAAAGCAGCTTTTTCAACAAGGCTTAACAGGACTAAAACTGGTCTGGGGTTGTTTATATCCATTTCTAGAGGATGCTTTGTGTGGCAGTTTGAGATGAACTGTTCCCATGAGGAGCAGGTCCGTACTGATTTGCATAAGGTGGGCCTCTGTCTATAGTGTCACATTGGGCAAAATGGAGCAGGTTGTAATACAACCAGAGTGACTGCCATTGATTTTGATTATTTGAAAGCATTTCTTCTACTGTTTCTGAGTGTATGCTGTAACAAACTTAGTGGGCAGGAGTACGCCCCGACATGGGCCCCTTGCTCTCTGTGCACAGAAGCCAAGCTATAACTCACTCATGGGAACTAACAAAGCCAAAACCACTCTGGGGTTTCTTATATTTCCTTATGGATGGCGACCCGTCTGGTAGTTTAAGATGGGCTGTTCCTATGAAGAGCAGAGTCAGTACAGATTTGCCTAAGGCAGGCCTATTCTATAGTGGCGCAGTGAGTGGAAAAATTAGTTTGGAATGCTAATCGGAGCAATTGCCAGTAATTTCAGCTTTTGGCAAACATTCTTCCTATCACTTTTGTGTTTGAAATTTAACGTTTGGCTGCTCCTAATAAGAAGTGAAGAGTGTTTTCATATGAAATTCACTATTGGTGATCGGTTTTCTTAATTTTTGTAGGCATTTTTTATAGGTCTATACTTAACACTTCACCACTAATCCGAGTGCCTGATGGTGGCTCCAGATGACGAATGTCCATTACTTTGTTTCATGGTTCTCTTTGAGGTGGGTGCCGTAAACTCCGTGATTGGTCTTCTAGTCCCTGTGGTAGTCAGTTCAAACAGTGGTAAGATTTAGAGCTGTATTGGCTCCCTCTGTTTGAAGTCCAGGTTTGGTGCATTCTTAGCACTGTGGGTCAGTCCTTGAGTAAAAGAGAGACATTATAATTCGGTGGGACTATCTGAGTTGGATCCATCATGTTCTATTGGAAATGTCCTTCATTCTTGCAGGTTACTCCTACATTTGTCTTTACTCTTTTCGTGCTATTTGCCACTAGGCAGTTATAGTTAGGACAATTTTTCCATAGAAAAAGCGTTTCTTGACTTGCTTATATCTTTGGCACCATTTGACAAATCTTTGCGAAATTTTCCAAAACAAAGTGGCACAATGATTCTTGGTGTGCATTGAAAGTTTCGGGGTGATCCATCAAGCGGGGGCCGAGAAAAAGGGGGCTTAAGAAACATTGAGTTTCCCATGTTCATTCCCATAGGATCTGTCAACATGTCCACAGCCAGAGCAGCTGGACGGAATAACACCAAACTTGGCAGAAAGCTAGCGGTCAGTACGCAGATTGTGCTTTTGTTAATTGGTGTAAAAGCTTCAGTAGTTTGAGTAATTTAGGGAAATTCTAATTTGTATATCTCTGGCCACTAAGTATTCACGAACAAAGACAAAAATGCACAGCTCTGATTGGCTGCCAACACTTCAAACCAGGAAGTGTTGCCAGCCGTCCTGGGACTCAGCTTGAGCCGAGTCCCACAAACAAAGTTAAAAAATATATATATATATATATATATATATATATAAAAAGGGTGAAGGTAGACATACCCTGACCCCCTTAGCACAGGTGTAGGGGGCACAAAAATACAAAAAAAGCACGGGCTTCAGTTTTTCTTTGTTCATTGGGCCCCCGGTTGGGCCAGGGCCTGGGGGCATAAAAAATTCCTAGCACTGCCACAGCCCCCCACTTCCCTGAGGACTGCCATCTCCCCAGAGCTTTTATTTTTTAAATATGGGGGGCCCATGGCTCTGTGGAGACTACCACCACACGGGGCTTCTATTATATCATATCCCCACTACCGGGGATTCTATTTAAATACATGCAGGGGTGCCCCCCGGGGACCCTCCAAGCCCCTTGGACCACAACCCTTGGGCCATGTAAACGTTGGAGGGGGGGCCACGAACCCCCCTTGAGGAGTCTCTTATGGCCCTGGGGACTGCCACCTTACAGGTCCAGCCCCTGCTATGTCCCGGGGGTGCCCACTCACGGGACATAGCTGTTTGCTGTAGGTTGGCTGCAGCGCTGCAGCTAAGCCAAGCACACACTACGGGTTTTGACAACGGGACCTTTCAAACAGGTCCCGCTTTGAAATGCTTCAGCAAACACGGAGCTGCTGTCAAAGCAGCTCCGTGCTTGCTGAAGCAATGACACTGCAAGTGAAGCACTAAGGCTTCCCTAGCAGCGACACGTAGACAACCACTAAAACACTGATGTACGCACTCACACAGACACTCTGACAGCCACTGTTTTCTCCACATACACCCTGCCATACCTGTTTTCACACCTAGAGGGGCCGTGACTAACTTACGCTGTGCATACACAAAGGGCCGTGCACAACATCAGGTTGCGTGGTTGGCCAAAGGGACTGCTTGCAGGCCACCCTTTGCACACAACCCCTACTGCGTATGCGAGAAGGCATACACGGTGCAAGGTTGGGTGCTTATAGGGGGTTGGCTTCAGGGCCTGGCCGCGGCCTTGCGCAGTGGTGGTTGGAATCACAAATAGCAATTAAAATTATTATACGTTAAACCATAGATATTCACTGGTGGGAGGGGAGAAGGGGGAACCAAAGGTTACAGGAACGTTTTAGTTAGGTTCTGAACTGCCTAGTACAAAACCATAGAAATTCAGCAGTTACAGTTGAGTTCTTTCAAGTGACTAAAACTCGCACCCTAAGGTAACTATAACTTGCGCCTTCGCCATGCACAGCTAATTACTCCACATATTATATCACTGATGACCTATTCTATGCAATCTTTCATATTCTCAGTGCAACATTTACAATAAAATTTTTGATGAGGCAATTGTGCAAGGCGAGGGTGCCAATTATAGTTGCCTCAGGGCGCAAGTTTAAGTTACTTGAAAGAACTTTAACTGCTGAATTTCTGTGGTTTTGTATGAGTAAATTCAGAACCTAACTATAATGTGCCTGTAGCCTTTGGTTTGTGTATATGTGTGTGTGTGTGTGTGTGTGTGTGTATATATATATATATATATATATATATATATATATATATATATATATAATTATATATATATATATGTATATGTCAGGTAACTGTGTAATATGAGCCTATATTGTAATCAAGTGTTCTAGTTGAATAGATGGTCATATAGGGCCAGGTAATAGGTGAAGAGCAGCTCCTTTATATGGGACACTCTACAACACCACTGAGACTCAAATACCTGTTTATCAAGAAGAGTTTTTAAGCACCTGATCAGTACAGTTCCATCCACACGAAGCCAGCAAAATGACACAGCTTTTTGCTATTACTATAGACAAATCTTTTAGCAAAGGATTAGGATTAGCTGGTGCTGTTAATATCAAGCTGAAAAGTGATAGGAAGGAGCTGCTTTCCACCTAAAATGTGGTCTCACCCAGGAGATATATAGCACGACTTGTATGTTCTGTGCATGATGCAAAGAACCTTGGACTGAATCTGTTGGTGTACTTGGAGCCACTAGACCGATCACAAGACAGGTTTATATACGCCTAATTTTTCAATATGACACATTACGGGTGTCCGATGCAGAATACATTTGCAGTTTTTTTTTATCCATGTCATAGATTGACGATCATGAATAATGTTACAGCTTTTTAACCTAGATTGTATTAGGAAGTCTTTGGTTCAACTTGGTGGTTGGCCTCGAGCTGCAGGAGCCCCCTTCTTACTGGAGATAGTTGAAGGTATGTTCCTTTGGCTGCTATGCTTTGCAGAGTCCAAAGGAAATGTCTGTATTCAGTAAGACTCCAATTTTTTCAGTTCTGTTGAAAGAAGTTGGAATACAAGCGGATTGTGCTCTTTATATCACAAGCCAAGTATATATTTTAAGTTTTCATTTGAGCACCAACAATAAGGCCAGAAAACATGCAGACTACTAACCACACCTAAGGAAAATGTAGAGATTGTCATCAATTTTGGAAATATACTACCACAAAGAATGGCTGCTAACACATTCTCAAGATATTTTCAACTTTCTTCAGGAAGTTAACTTTTTGGCGCCACTCACTTTCTCCTATCTGTTTTATTTGTTTTCTTTCTTCAGAGATGCAAGATTATGGTGGAACAATTTGTTGTTTGCTTTCGTAGCAGATAAGGTATTGCTGTGTTAGGGGGTAGTGACCATATTAATAATAATAATGAAGTTTATTCGGTTATGGTGTAGCCACTCTGAGCTGCTTTAACCGCATTACACACTTACAGAACATGACAATTAATCCCAAGAGTTGCTGACTGTTAATGGATCTGATAAACGACCTTCTGAACTGGTTCTTGACTTGCAGAGTGCAGATAAGTGCTTGACCTGACTATGGCAGAGAAATAAGCTTTTGGTTGACTAGGTTTAAGTTCCAAGAGAAGACCAACTCATTTATGTGGACGTGGCTGTAGGTTTCATGTTTTCCGTGTGTGAATGTTTGTTCGCTTGTTGTTCATTTCTAAACACTAATTTTGTGTTCCCCAAGATCATGATAAACCAAGATAATTGAAATCCTGTATTTTGAGCAGGGTGAACGATTCGAGGCCATGCTTTCATCAGTGGAAAAAGTACTGAATTCCAATTTCTTTGTCTTTTGTGACGTGGCTTGGCCTGTATGCAGACCTTTCAGATAAGTGGTACTGGGGGTTGGAAAGGGTTCGCTTAGGAGGTTTAGTGCAGAGTCAGCTAGGATACGACTTGGACGATGTGGTGGTATGTTACCATGAGGAAAACAGCATTCCTAAGCAATAGTAAAACGCTTCAATTCCTAAGGAATTATCACCAGGTAGAACATTTTTGTATTTTATTGTAGCATTATAGTGACCTCTCAGTAGATGTCCGAAAATGTCGACATTTAGGAATATGTTTGTGTTGAAAACGATTTTCTAGTGCCTTCTTTATGCGAGAGGGCATCACCGTCCTCTTATGCATATCTGTTTCCAAAAAATACTGATTTCGTATTCTTTTTTTTCCAGTTTGCAATGAACCCATTTTATGAGCCAAATTCTCCAGTCCGGTCAAGTGCATTTGACAGAAAAGTTCAGTTCCTTGGGAAGAAACACCTTCTGAGCTAAATAATAATTAAAAAAAACTGTATATGCGCTTGTTTGTTTTACATTCATGAACATTACATTAAATTAGCACGCTGAGCGATGCACAGCCTGTAGTTACAACTGGTCGCTTTTGTGCCTGCTTTAATAATATTGTAAACATCTTTTAATGTTTTTGTCTTCCTTGTTCCAATCGTGACAGCATTTTTGCCTTATACACTCACTTCGAAGGATTTTTAATCAACCTGAAGTAATTAAGTTATTTATATGTTAAACTGATGTTTTTTTAATTGCAATGCAACCACAATTAAAAGAAGAAATACTGCACGTTATTGAAACTGTGTATAAGTATTTTCAGGGCCACATTCCCTACAAAAATGGGGGGCATATTTACACTCCACATTTGTGCCGAATTTGCGTAATTTGTTTGGTGCAAAACTAACTAAATTTTTTGATTTTGACGTTTGACACGTCTAACGTCAAAATATTGGCGATTGCTCCATTTTTTTAGGTGCATGAACCTACCTTGCGTCAATGAGGTGCAACGTAGGCGTTCCCATCTAAAAAATGGTGCTAACTCCATAGCCCAATATTTATCCCCGTGCTAAAATGACGCACAGGGGGGAGGAGAAGCTAAATAATGGTACAAAGCTTGCTTTGGGTCAGACCAGGCGTTAGGGGACCTTTGGACCCATTGCCATGGTCCGACACCATGGAATGGGTCCACAAGTGACCTCCTCAAGCCCCAGGAACAACACCACCACCCACACCAGAGAATTGGGGGGGGGAGGAGGGGTGACCCATCCAGGTAAGTATTTTTTATTTTTTCAATTAAATTGCCGTCAGGGGCCCCCTGCATGGCACAGGTTGCAATGGCCATGCCCAGGGGACAGAAGTCTTGTGGTATGGATGGTTTTGCGTCAGAAAATGACGCTAGGCTGGTTAGCCTCATTTTTTTGGTGCAAAATCCCTTCTCCCATACTGCCACCCCCACCCGCCTTACGTCATTTTTTTACGCAAGGCCACCCTTTGCATTGGCTTGCGCCATTCCATAAATCTGGCGCTCAGGAATGGCGCAAGCTGGTGCTAAACTTTTTGACGCAAAACTGCATTAGTACAGTCTTGCATCAAAAAGTATAAATATGTCCCTAAATGTGTTACAAGTTCGTACAGCCACTGTGAAAACAATGACACCTAGACTGCAGCTGCTGCTTGTTAACAAGGAGAGGCGATACCCTTTTATGAGATGAAAATCTAATGTGTTTTTTTAAACAAATAGTAACAGAATTAGGGTGTGAGTAAAGTGCTTTTATGTAATTACACAACATTTCTGAAATGCACATTTTTTAATTTTGTGCTACATTAGGGTGAAATGCAACCTTATGCCAATTTTTGATATAAGGATGCAATTTGCTTTAAGAACATAGCTTGAAAAAACACAGTTTGCCAAAAACAATAGTGATTCACACAGTAATTAAGCAGCTGGCATAATTTCAGGAATTTTGCATAACCAGCATAATGCGAAATTCCCAAAATTACGCTAGATGCACCGCTGTAATTTAAATTTCACCTGGACATCTCTGAAACATAATCTGATGTGTCCGCTATTTATTTTTTGCTTCACTAGTCCATGGGTATCACAGAGTACTAGGATTGACAGTAGAATCCATACCAGTATGGATCCACAAGTGATCCAGCATGTTTAAAACTTTTCGGCCTGCATTTTTATTGCAATAAACACACATGATCGCTTGCTCTTAGAGGTGGATGATTCAAGTGTGGCTGCTTTCTAGGTAGCAGTTTCTTTGTGTGGTCCTGCCAGAATACAAACCCTGTAAGTTTTGCTGGCTTTCCAAGGAGAATGAGTTTGCTTTTTTTTTTAAATGACACACAATCTGCAAATATGCTGATTGACAGGCAAGTATAGTTGCCAGCCTAGTCAATCAATCAAATTTCTTAAGCGCGCTACTCACCCGGTAGGGTCTCAAGGCGCTTGGGGTGAGGGGGGGCTCTGTGACCCAGACCCAGCCTAGTGCATGCACAAAATAGAGGGATGGATATCTTAAGGGTCAAAACCAAATCTGTAATTTCCGACTGTACTAAGGAGAGGAGCCCAGCTTGTATAAACCAATGATTGCTCAGTCAATTTTAACATGTAGCCCTAGACAATCCTAGCACTCTTCTAAAACCCATCAAACAAATAAATAATCAAGAAATCCTCTTCCCACTTTGGGGGTTCTGTCGGCTTATGCTAGTTAGTACTTGCTCGATTTAGCACCAGTTACTCTGAAACTTTTTTAGAGACTGTATCATGCACTGCAAATCTTTTAATGTTTCTCCAATATTTGCTGTGTGTGTGTGTGTATGTGTATGTGTGTGTATATATATATATATATATATATATATATGTTCGATGGCATGTATAGCTGCAGATACACATGTTGTGCACTGTTCCTGCCATCTAGTGTTGGGCTCGGAGTGTTAGAAGTTGTTTTTCTTCGAAGAAGTCTTTTCGAGTCACGGGACCGAGTGACTCCTCCCTTTCGGCTCCATTGCGCATGGGCGTCGACTCCATCTTAGATTGTTTTCTTTCTGCCATCGGGTTCGTACGTGTTCCTCTTCGCTCCGTATTTTGAATCGGGAAAGTTAGCTAAGTATCGAAAATTAGTCGGTATTGTTCTCGTTCAGTACCGTTTTAGTGTATCGGCACCAACATCAAGACCGCTTCAGCGGCCCTTCGGGGCTTCCACTCTTCATCGAGGCCAGGTCGGCCTGACCACACCCGTCGCCCAAGACTAATGAACCGGACCCCCTTCTGTTTCTGTCCTAAGTGTCACACCAAGTATCCTTATACAGACCAGCACCGGGTCTGTAACCTGTGTTTGTCGCCCGAACACAGAGAGGATACTTGTGAAGCTTGCCAAGCATTTCGATCGAAGAAAACCTTGAGAGATCGATGCGCAAGAAGACTACAAATGGCGTCGAAGCCGAAACAAGATCTCAACGTCGAGGAGGAAGAAAGAATTTCTATCCAAGAAACGGACTCAGATGAATCCGACGGTGCAACAAACTGTGTAAACATGCCCAGTCACAAACCCAGGGTCACACAAAAAAATTCAAGCCCACGGGGACGCCACCGCTAGCAGGCCAGGGCTCAACCCACAGAAAGGAAGGTGACCAAATAACATCGGCATCGAAAAAGGCCAAAGAATTGCCAAAGACATCCCACTCCGGTCGAGATTCCGGCACTGAGAAATTTCGGCATCGAGTTGTCGAGTCAAGCAAGCCTCGAAAAAGCTCCTCGGACCCGAAAAAGACAATTACATTAGGAATTTCAGTACCGAAAAAAACGGTTTCAGAGCTGAAACGATTATCATACACCGAGGAGCAAGGGCTTTCGATGTAGCTCAAAGAAAGGCATAGATTTGAGCAAGATCTATGTTATGTTATGTTATAAAGATTTATATAGCGCCCAACTGCCAATGGCCTCGTAGCGCTTATACAGCCATAGTGACGATGTATTGTTTAAAAACACAAGATTATTCAGTTTTAAGTTTTAAATAGCCATGTCTTCAATTCTTTTCTAAACGATACCTCTTGAGAGTTGTTTCTCAGCTTGAGAGGAAGGCTATTCCACAGTAACGCGCCTTGATAGGCTACCGATCTACCTCCCCATCTAGCTTTCCTCATAGTTGGAACTTTAACCAGATTAGCTGAGGAAGATCTAAGAGGCCTAGCTGGAATATAGACCTGAGCAAGGGTTTTCAACATGTCAGGTCCCTTCTCAAATATGGATCTATGAACATGGCACAGAGTCTTGAATTGGATCCTTTCTGCCACCGGGAGCCAGTGTAACAAGACAATTCCTGGCCGTATTGAGTGATGTTTCGGAATGTTTAGTAGTAGACGAGCCGCTGCGTTTTGTACTCTTTGCAGTCTCTGAATTACATATTTCGGGGAGCCAATGAACAGCGCGTTTCCATAGTCAATCCGGGCCCCAATCAATGCCTGGATGACCATTCTCCTCGCTGTAAAAGGCAGAATAGTTAACACCTTCCTTAAGGTCCTGAGCAGAGCGAAGGTCGTTCCTGCTACTTTGTTTGCATGTTGAGCCATAGAAAGAAAGGGATCAAGCCATATCCCCAGGCTTTTTATCAAGCCTTTAGGGGGGGGAAAAAATCGATATCCCTCCCAATATGCTAGGATTGGCAGGAGGAATTTTATTTCCAAAAATCATAACCTCTGTTTTATCATCGTTAAGCTTTAGTTTACTATCAGCCATCCAAGTAGCAACTGCCTTCATACAAGGGCCTAAAGCTAGTCCCATGTCCGGGTGGGAGTTGGAACAGGATACTATCAGCTGCGTATCATCGGCATAAGAAACTATGTTCAGTCCGAAGGGCTCAACTATGCCTGCTAATGGCCTCATGTATATATTAAAAAGCAGTGGACTCAAGGCCGAGCCCTGGGGGACACCACAGCTGCTAAAAGTGCTTCTAGAGATACATTCTCTGTCAAGTACCTGGAAAGACCTACCGTGAAGGAAGGAACGTATCCACTCCAACGCGGACCCGTCAATCCCACATTCTAGTGCCCTTTCTAAAAGGATTTTCCAATCAACTGTATCAAAAGCGGCACTTAGGTCAAGAAGGATGATCGCGGTTTCCATACCTACGTCCATCCTCTTCCTTGCCTCTTCTGTTATGGCAATTAAGGCGGTTTCCGTACCATGTTTAGGCCTGAAACCCATCTGAGTCGGATGTATAATCTTATTTCCTTCTAGGAAAGATGATAACTGAAAATGTACATGTTTCTCCGCCAGTTTAGAGATTAAGGGCAACAATGAAATTGGTCTAAAGTTACTTAGTATCTTAGGGTCCAGACTAGCTTTCTTTAGGAGTGGCTTGACAATGGCTTGTTTCCAGTGGTCAGGTGCAATGCCATCCTTCAGGGAATTATTAATAAGATTCTTTATTATAGGCCCTATGACTGAGATTCCCAAGCTTAGGACCTGGGGAGGGGCCGGGTCAAGCGGAGAGCCCGATTTTGTTAGTCTCATTAGACTGATGACTCTATCCAGATTGATAGGGGTAAAATTAGTAAAGGTAATTATTTCCCCGGCCTTCTGGATTGCTCTTTCCTGTCCTGTATTCGACGTATTAGGAAATGCCAGGTAAATAGTCTGGATTTTGTCCAGAAAAAAATTAGCTAGCTCTTCAACATGTTGTTGGGGGGAATCTCTACTTTCTACTTCCTCTCTAGGATGGATAAGATCTTTTAGGGCCTTAAAAATCTCCTTAGGAGAGTTGGCCGCAGCTTCAATTTTTCCTGCATAGTATATTGCTTGAGCTTTTTTTTATATCAAGGTGATATTCTCGAATCGCATTTTTATAATCCTTTTTCATGGATTCATTTTTGGTACATCGCCATCTTCTCTCAAATTTCCTACACTCTCTTTTTTTCTCTAGAAGATCGGCATTGTACCATGGGGGTGACTTCTTACGCCGAGTACAATGGGGTATAATCTCTTTCAGGCTGTTCTCTATCCATTTATTGAAAGAATGCGAAAAGACAGTTATATTGTTAGTATTTATGCTCCCTGGTCTATTTTTCTCCAGTGCGGAGACAAAGTCTACAGGTTTTAGCCTATGCCATTTCCTCCGACGTGGGGGTATCCCTCTGTCTGGGGTCTTGTAGTGTGCAAGGTGTAGTTCCATTTCTACAAGAAAATGATCTGACCAAACCAGCGGGGAGGATAATAAAAATTTTAGATCAGGATTATTGGAGAAAGCCAGGTCAAGAGTGTGGCCCCTAACATGTGTGGGGCCCTGAATAATTTGATTTAAATCACATGCATTCAACTCTGCTATCAGCCTCTTGGAGGATGCAATATCTAAATTTTCTATATGGAGGTTAAAATCACCCAACACTAGAAAATTAGATTTGGTGTATGTTATTTGTGAAGTGTATTCTGCTAGTGACATTATAAAATCTCCCATAGAACCAGGAGGACGGTAGAGCAGTATCCCGAGAGAGTATAGTGAGGGTTTACATTGATTGCAAACAGCATGCTTTCGCATCCTTTAATTAGGGCGGGGGAACACTCAATCTTACATGTGTCTCTGATGATAATTGCAATACCTCCTCCTCTGCTAGGTCTATCCACTCTACTAATCTTATATCCCGAGGGCAGGGCCATGACAATATCTGGTGAGGAACTTTCATCCAGCCAAGTTTCAGTAAGGAACAGGGCCAGGGGTTCCTTTTGTTCTATCATGAGGTAAATATCCCTAGCATGTGCTCCTAATGAACGGCAGTTAACTAAACATATGGGGAGTCTGTCATCATTCTTCGCTTGTTGGTGGTTTGTGGGTGCTTTATGTAACCAGGCACAGCTGGGGCATCTAAAATTAACCTTACCTGGCTCTAAGCTGTTATAGCATAGAGCTGAAGCATTTTTATTAAAATGGAGAAGTTCCTCGCTTGAATACGTAATGCCTATCCTTCCGGTTGGGTTTCGGGCATAGATTTTGGGCTCTTGGCTCGTTCTGGCGCGGACGGGCGCAGACGGGCTTGCCTTTGCGCCGCGCTCCTGTTGTGATTAATATAGCCCTCCAGCCTTCAAAGCTGGAGCGCTAACCCCCCAAAATGGCGGCCAAAAAAACGGAGCAGACAACGAAGTAGCGCGCGTCCCGTTTCTAAAGCCCCCTAATGCTAAATGCAGTTTTTTTAAGAGCATCCACTTCAAATTCACTTTTACACAGATATAAAATCTTTAAAACTGAGTTAAATCAAAACAATAAAATTCGCCAAATGGCATAGAATGGGAGAGGCACAGGGGACCTCTTCCTACCTTCAGATCTGGATGTAGAAGAACCTGACCAAACGCAACAAAGGTTACAAATCCAGAAGGATACAGGGAAGATACAGACCATCCCTCCACTCAAATCTAAAAGAAAACTAGCCTTTCAAGAATCAGAAATGCAACCAAAAGCCAAAGTGGTTAGCGACAAGTCACCACCACCACAGGTCTCACCACAACCATCCCCACTGCATTCACCACACTTGTCACCAGTGGGTACACAGATAACGTGACCCACACATACTGGGATGACCCAAGATGATGCTGATGCCTGGGGTCTATACGATCCACCTATATCGGACAACAGCCCAGAGTGTTATCCAACCAAGCCTTCACCACCAGAGGACAGTACAGCATATACGCAAGTACTAGCCAGGGCAGCTACGTTCCACAACGTAACAATGCACTCTGAACCAGTGGAGGATGACTTCCTTTTCAACACTCTATCATCAACCCACGCATCCTATCAAAGCCTGCCAATGCTACCGGGCATGCTCAAGCACGCAAAACAGGTCTTCCAAGAGCCTGTAAAGGAGAGAGCTATCACGCCCAGGGTCGAAAAGAAATATAAACCACCCCCGACAGACCCAGTGTTTATAACGCAACAGCTCACTCTGGACTCAGTGGTTGTGGGGGGCTGCAAGAAAAAGGGCGAACTCACAATCGGGGGATGCCCCCACCACCTGATAAAGAGAGTTGAAAGTTCGACGCAGCAGGCAAGAGAGTGGCATCACAAGCAGCCAATCAATGGCAAATTGCAAATTCGCAAGCCCTACTTGCACGCTACGACAGGGCACACTGGAACGAGATGCAAGACATCATCCAGCATTTGCCTAAGGAACACCAAAAACATGCCTAACAAGTAGCTGAAGAGGGACAGGCCATATCAAACAATCAAATACGGTCTGCATTAGACTCTGCAGATACAGCAGCACAGACTGTCAACACGGCTGTAACGATTAGAAGGCATGCATGGCTGCAAAGTTCTGGATTCAAACCAGAAATACAACAGGCGGTACTAAATATGCCGTTTAACCAACATCAGTTGTTTGGGCCGGAAGTCGATACCGCGATCGAGAAGATGAAAAAAGACACAGGCAAAGTCATGGGTGCCCTCTACTCCCCACAATTCAGAGGCACTTTTAGGAAACCACAATTTAGAGGGGGGTTTCGACAACAGACATCTGAACCATCCACCTCCCAAACAAAACCCACCTACCAGTCACAATACCAAAGAGCGGGGTTTCTTGGTTCCTATAGAGGACAATTCCCAAGAGGAAGGGGGAAATTCCAGCCCGCCAAACCAAGCCCTAGCAAACAGTGACTTCAATGTCACACTACCCCAACACTTGTCACCAGTGGGGGGGGGGGGGGGGGGGGGGGGGGTGGAGAGAGGCTAACCAAATACTACCACAATTGGACACATTACCACAGACATGTGGGTCCTATCAATTATCCAACATGGTTATTGCATAGAATTCACAACATTCCCTCCAGATGTTCAACCAAAACTGCACAGATTGTCTCCACAACACTTAGACCTATTACACATAGAGGTCCAAGCACTGCTACAAAAACAAGCCATAGAGCTAGTACCATATCACCAGAAGGGAACAGGCGTTTACTCCCTGTATTTCCTTATTCCAAAAAAGGACAAAACATTAAGGCCTATCTTAGATCTCAGAACACTGAATCTCTTCATCAAATCAGATCATTTCCACATGGTAACACTTCAGGACGTAGTTCCCTTACTAAAAAAAAGGGGAATACATGACAATACAGGATCTCAAGGATGCGTATTTCCACATACCCATCCATCCATCTCACAGGAAATACCTCAGGTTTGTAATACAAGGCAAACATTATCAATTCAAAGTGCTACCGTTCGGAATAATAACAGCCCCCAGAGTATTTACAAAATGCCTAGCCATAGTAGCAGCTCATATAAGGAGACAGCACATGCACGTATTCCCCTATTTGGTCGATTGGCAAATAAAAGCTAACACTCAGCAACAATGTCAATTTCAAACGCAATAAGTCATAGATACTCTACACAAACTAGGGTTTTCTATAAATTACCTAAAATCACATCTACAACCATCCCAAATATAACAATACTTGGGAGCAACACTCAACACACAAAAAGCAATTGCCACTCCAAGTCCACAAAGAGTTCAGTCGTTCCAAAATGTAAGATCAAGCATGCAACCAAACCAACAATACACAGTAAAGTTTGTGATGAAACTACTAGGCATGATGTCCTCATGCATAGTTATTGTCCCAAACGCAAGACTACACATGCGGCCCTTACAGCAGTGCCTAGCAAAACAATGGATGCAGGCACAGGGTCAACTCCAAGATCTAGTGTTGATAGACCGCCAAACACACTTCGCTTCAATGGTGGAACCCTGTAAATTTAAACAAAGGGCGGCCTTTTCAAGACCCAGTGCCTCACGTCCTGATCATCACAACAGACGCTTCCATGATTGGGTGGGGAGCACACCTCAACAATCACAGCACACAAGGTCAATGGGACAATCAACAAAAACTACTTCACATAAATCACTTGGAAATGCTAGCGGTATTTCTAGCATTAAAAGCGTTTCAGCCACTTCTAGCCCACAAAGACATTCTTGTCAAGACAGACAATATGACAACAATGTATTATCTAAACAAACGGGGGGGACACTCGTCACAGCTGTGTCTCTTAGCACAAAAAATGTGGCATTGGGCAATTCACAACAAAATTGCCTCATAGCACAATACATTCCAGGCATTCAAAATCAGTTGGCCGCCACTTGCAGTCGAGATCAACAGCAAACTCACAATGGGAAATACATCCCCAGATTCTACAAGATCACTTCTACCGCTGGGGGACACCAAACATAGATCTATTTGCAACAAAAGAAAACGCAAGATGCCAAAACTTCGCGTCCAGATATCCACACCCTCCGTCCAAGGGCAATGCTCTATGGATCAGCTGGTCAGAGATATTTGCTTACGCTTTTCCCCCTCTCCCGCTCATTCCTTATCAGGTCAACAAACTGAGTCAAAACAAACTCAAACTAATATATATAGCACCAACGTGGGCTCGCCAACCGAGGTACACCACACTGTTGGACCTATCTGTCCACACAAACTACCAAACAGCCCAGATCTGTTAACACAACACAAACAACAGATCAGACACCAGAATCCAGCATCGCTCAACCTAGCAATCTGGCTCCTGAAATCTTAGAATTTGGGTATCTAAACCTTTCTAAAGAATGTATGGAGGTCATTAAACAAGCAAGAAAACCCACAACCAGACATTGTTACGCTAACAAATGGAAAAGATTTGTTTGTTACTGCCAGGCTAATCAGATTACGCCACTAGACGCCTCCACACAAAACATTGTAAGTTACTTACTACACTTACAAAAGTCCAATCTAGCCTTCTCTTCCATTAAAATACATCTCACTGCAATATCTGCAGATTAAACATACAAAATCGCTTTTTAGAATCCCAGTTATTAAAGCCTTTATGGAAGGACTAAAAAGAATCATACTCCCAAGGACGCCACCAGTGCCTTCGTGGAATCTTAATGTTGTGTTAACAAGACTCATGGGCCCACCATTTGAACCCATTCATTCTTGTCAAATCCAATTTTTAACTTGGAAAGTAGCCTTTCTAATAGCCATCACTTCACTTAGAAGAGTTAGCGAAATACAGGCGTTTACTATTCAAGAACCCTTTATACAAATACATAAACATAAGGTGGTTCACCGTACAAATCCACAATTCATACCAAAAGTCATATCACCGTTTCATTTAAATCAAACGATAGAACTCCTAGTCTTCTTCCCACAGCCAGAGTCAGTAGCAGAAAGGGCATTACATACGTTAGATATAAAAAGAGTGCTAATGTATTACATTGACAGAACAAAACAATTTAAAAAAACAAAACAATTGTTCGTAGCTTTCCAAAAACCACATGCGGGTAACCCCATATCCAAACAGGGCATTGCCAGATGGATTGTCAAATGCATACAAACCTGTTACCTAAAAGCTAAAAGAGAATTACCCATTACTCCAAGGGCACACTCCACTAGAAAGAAAGGCGCCACAATGGCTTTTCTTGGTAATATACCAATGACGGAAATTTGTAAGGCAGCCACTTGGTCTACGCCTCATACATTTACTAAGCATTACTGTGTAGATGTGTTAGCAGCACAACAAGCCACAGTAGGACAGGCTGTACTAAGAACATTATTTCAGTCAACTTCAACTCCTACAGGCTAACCACTGCTTTTGGGGAGATTACTGCTTTGTAGTCTATGCACAGCATGTGTATCTGCAGCTACACATGCCACCGAACGGAAAATGTCACTTACCCAGTGTACATCTGTTAGTGGCATGTTGCGCTGCAGATTCACATGCGCCCTCCCACCTCCACGGGAGCCTGTAGCCATCTTAGTTGCATTGAAATTGTATATATGGAAATAATTTTGACTTTAATACTCTATGTACATACACATTTACTCCATTGCATTGGCACCTCTAGTATCCTTACTCTAACAACTCTGACCTCACCCTCTGCGGGGGAAAACAATCTAAAATGGAGTCGACGCCCATGCACAATGGAGCCGAAAAGGAGGAGTCACTCGGTCCCGTGACTCGAAAAGACTTATTTGAAGAAAAACAGTTTGTAACACTCCGAGCCCAACACTAGATGGCAGGAACAGTGCACAGCATGTGAATCTGCAGCGCAACATGCCACGAACAGATGTACACTGGGTAAGTGACATTTTCCATATATATATTGTTCCTGTGACATTTACCTGATTGTATACATTACTAAATTCAACTGTCATATTGAAAATGCAAACTGCGAATGTTCAAAGAGTCAATCAACACAAGCTTTATTCGGTCATAAATCACCATCAAAGCATAAAACCGCAACAATCCAAAAATTACATACTTGATAAAAAAGTATATAAGAAAGTTAAAAAACATTAATCAACAGTTATAATAAGATAAAACTCATTCCATATCCTGCAGCATACATATTTACGGATTACTATTTTTTAAAAGACGAGTACGGGTGTGCCATGCGGCCACAGGGAACTTGGTAACAGCACAAATTAAGGCAAGTGAGGTATTGCGCCTCAAGATCCTAAGGGCGATGCTACATTGTCTTATGCCCATATTCCGGCAGCAGATTCAGAAACATCATTATAGCAGGACATGAGTCGGGTGTCGATAGTGGTCTTCAGCTACCAGTTAAGGGCATTAGCTGTAAACACCCAAATCTAAAACAAGCATACAAGCTCTTACCCAATAAGTCAGGAATAAAATCTAAATAGAACTCAAACTGGGGATACCACTTAAAATCAAGGAATTGAGTAGTCAGTCGTCCATATGATGTACAAAGAAGATAGTTATTTCTGACAAAGGACCAATAGGCAGATTTCAAAAGCTGTTTCTGGGCCTTTCTTAGATTCTGATGGTTCACCCCGTAGTTCCCAAGTCCCAGTGTGTGAAACCATTTGGACACATGCCTGAGCCATGGGGTGGAAGCTGCATTAGGTCTATTTAGAATGTCAAGGAGGGAGTCCCTGTAAACGGTGAGCTCTGGTGTGGTCCAGATCCTCACCCAAAATAGCAAGGGTCTCAGAGCTATCACATCCGAGATGCGATTAAGCCCAAGGTCCAGAAAAAGCGGAATCAAAGGTGTACTATGTGGACATGCAAGTAGGGCTCTGGCAAAGTTGTTTTCGCCCACAGACAATTTGTTATTATTAGAGAAGCCCCACACCTCAGCACCATAGATCTTAATAACCGGAGAGACAGCTTTCGTGGCAGTGCTTTTATAAAAGCGCAGAATGGCACCTGACCTATGCTGAAGAAGTGATACACTTTTACTGATCTCATCCTCCCAACTAAAGTTGTTTGTAATTCTTACTCTCCTAATTGGTCCTTAACTAAGTACCATCAGTTTGGTTTTACTAGCATTGAGTTCTAGGCCATAGTCTACACAGAAAGCATTGAGCCTGTCGACAATAATTTGATGACCTATAGGGGTTTTAGAGATGAGGAGGGCGTCATCTGCAAAACGTAATATGGGAATATTCTACGTGTTAAGGGCGGGGGCGTCATATTGACAGGAGGACACAGCAAGCACCACCTCATTTATAAATAAATAGAGTTGGTAAAAGAACACATCCTTGATGGCAACCCCACCTCCCCCCCCCTCCCTTGCTGAATGGCTATATGGTCAGTTAATTCTCCCTGTTCAAAGAGTCATACCTTGAGGAAAATCAGGGCTAACTGTGCTCTGACCAAGCTTTCTGGGCAGTGAGCAAAACATATCTGAGAGACAAATCATGAATGGTTCTTTAGTGTCCAGTATGTCCTCATTGATGGCATTGAAGCTAGAGCTGGAGAAGACAAATGATACTTTTTAATAGATAACTCGACTCCCTCTCAAGATTGCAAAGCCTTCAGTCAGCAAGTTAATGTCAGTATTAAACCATTTTTCGCCCTTTTAAATGTATAAATTGAATTGGGATAATAGTAATGTTTTGCCTATGTAGAACCCCACTATGAGTGAAACCCAAGGTCATACCAAATCGTGTGGATAATGTTAACCAATACCTACTTGAAAAAAACACGTCAGTTACATTGTTTGCTATTGAAAAGGGTTCAAAATATTAAATCCCTTGCAGAACTAACTGTATTTGGGATGCTACTGCTTGGGATACCACAGACATTTCTGAGAAACATTAACACTTGCAGCAAAACATTCTGGCATGCATAAAAACAAAAACTCAAAAGCTAATACATACCTGGGCCCACTGGCCAAAACCTGATATTTTATTCTATGCTAAATCTGTGGCATTGCACACACTGAAAACTGAAAACCTAAATTCCTCTAAGGTGATGCACCCTTGAGGAATAAACCAATAGTGCTAATAGACCAGAAACTAGTTGCCTGCAACCAAAGGTTTAAGTGATTTCTAAAGAATCAAAACCTTGTGTGTGTAGGGCACATCTGTTCCTTTGAAGACCTGTAGTCTGAATGCCTTTTTGGTTATTCATAATGGAAGGATATCCAATTGAAACACTGTTTATGAAGCTGCCATGGATGCAAACCACATACAATTCCTATTTATTCAGTTCACAAAGTTGTAATCTGGGGACAGGTATAGTCCAGATACAGGGGACTTATCTCAGAATTTTTCTCCCAGCAAACCAGAGCAGCACGACGTACATCATAGCAGTCCTCCATATAGATGCATAAACGGATGAATGTTAAGGATTCAGGCTCTTGTTCCTCATAGAATATCCCCCAGGTGCTAGATTAGATCCAGAGATTTTTCTTTATTTTTATTTTTGTAGCAGTGCTCTGCAGCTCCACACCATCCTAGAAGTGAGAGAGCTGACACACCTATAAGAGCCACCCGTGCATGCTGACATTAGTTGCTCAGCTTTTCATTTTCCATGCTCTCAGATATAGAGTGTGAACAATTCTTGGTAAGAGTGAGCTGATTATTATTTGGGACTTTTTCAGATGTCAAATAGAGGCTACTTCGTGGAGGTGAGGAATCTGTGGTTAGACGCAGTAATCGCCAGAAAGTGCATTACCAAAAATAATACCGGAGACTCCTAAATAAAGAGTCCTCTTTTTAGAGCTACCAAAGCAGTACCTCCCCAAGGTGGAGGGTGTGTGGAGTGGGCTCAGACCAAAAAGTGTTGCAGAACTGATTAAGTAAAGGGTCACTCCTGTCAGCCTAGGCTGTCAAGGCAGTAGTCCTTCATATGCTCTGTTGCCCACGTCTAAGTCTGGCAGATGTTAAGGACAGGCACTTTGTGTGCCAACGCAGTTGCAGTGGTCTGTCCTTGTGCAATGGGCCTTCACACCCTCTGTGGGCCACTTCTTGACTTTTGCATAGCTGATCTTTATGCAGAGGACTATCCATCTTGACATGACCAATGTAAAAACCTAAAGCCCTTTTGGAGTCCAACCAACCTTTCAAGAGGTGAGGGAGAGCAAAGAACGCTGGGTTGCCAAATGTTGAAAGGACTCATGACTTTTTGTAAGAGGGCCACCCAAGTCCTTAGCACCAGTTTCTCCAGAAACAATGTGGTGTAGGGTGTGGTCCACTGACAGCTCCTGCAGTTTGCTCATGCAACTGGTTGATGTAATCACAATAAGGGAAAAACAGTCCTCAAAGTAAGGAGTTGCAAAGGACACCTATGCTTGAGCTCGAAGGGCATACACATGAGGAAAGTGAAGGCCAAGTTACGGTCCCACAGGGGTATGACAAAAGGCTTTGATACAGACATGATCTGAACAAGGGCTTTTGATCCAGCAAATGTGAAAAAGCCAAAAAGGGCTGACAATTGACATATTAATGTGCCCACTGTAAGGCCTTGCTGGTTGATGGACAAAACAAACAAAGGGATTTCAGGCGTTGAGGCTAGGGGCAGGGAAGACAAGGGCAGTTGCCTGTTTGGGCCTGTACAGGACAGGTAGGGCCAGAAATGCTGCCCAATTTTCCATTTACCAAAAAGGACTTTACACCCTACACATCCATCAACATGCAAACACGTTATCTGCAAAGACATCCAACTCCTGCATCACAAACTGACTGCATACAGATTGCAATGTCCCATCATACAACACGATACCCCATTTAAACACCTATACACATATCCACTACAACAGTAAAACACCTTAATTCTCACAGCAAACACTACTCTGTTCACTCCCACTAGCACTACCTGCATCACCCACACAACACAAAACCACACTATACATTACTTTGAGCCTTCCAGATACACTCCCTCTTCATACAAACCAACAACACTGTCCTCTATTTGCTCCACACACCCCACCTTTCATCATGACAATTCCTAAACCCAGCCTTCCAGCACACCATCTACAAACACCCTTCCCATCTCTTCGCCAATTACGCTCAAATCAAATATACTATCCTCACATTCCACTCCACCACACATATTACCTCTTCCAGTCATCACAACACAAACTCCCCTGACACAAACCCATCCCCTCTTACACACCTCATACATTAATCTCCAAAACACATCAACGCCCCCTGTAATACTCTAATTCCACTCACCAGCACTAACTCACATACAAATCCCTCAAAAAACTACATCAATATACATTCTCACTATTCCACAAAAACAATACAGACCACAAACATCAGCACATCTAATCAACACAAACATTCATTATACTTCACGTCACACCCACCCTCATGACTAAACAAAGAATACAAATCCCGTCCAATCTTTACCCCTACATTCTCACTCTTCACAAACATCTACCACAAGCACCCCAACCCAGCAACTTTAATTCACCCACCTCTCCTCCATTGCACAATTTAGAGCCTTACATCATGATCCACATGCTCCTCCACCACCCCTAACCCATAATCCATCCACACTAAACAGACGCAAACAAAATGAACAATATGCCACTCTTAACTTTGCATCCCCTTGTCTATTACATAATAAGGCTACCCTACAAAAAACAGTACACTCTTCAAGTCTCTCAGCCACCAAATCCACCACCAACACACACAGACCTAACAAAATGCCTCCTAAACCTGCTGGAAGAGGAACACTATATTGAAAAACAAGACTATTGTGACCCTCACACAGTTATCACAACTAACAACACACCTGCTACAAGATCAAAATATACTGCTTACCCTTCTCCTAAGCAAAACAACACCGCCACTAACACACGTTTTCTAAACTGCCAGCTCATAAATGCTCGGTCACTCTAAAAAAAACAAGCACCACATCTACGACCTGCTCACAGACACACAACCTGACTTACTATTCATAACAGAATCATGGTTGAGAGATGACATGGCCCAGTGTTGCATGAAGCCCTTCCTCCGGACTATCAAACCATCACACAAAACTGCGTAGGCAAGAGAGGAGGTGGACTAGCTTTTATATTCAAATAGGCAATAAATCTCAGTAAAACAGACATTTCCATACAAGTTTGTGAAGCCTTCCTCACCAGATGCCATCCTACTCCAACCTCCTCCTGCAACTTTCTCCTCCTTTACAGACCTCCAGCTAACAACTCCACATTCCCAGATGCTTTTCTAGATACAGTCTCTAACCTTATGACATTATACTCAAACCTATGCATTCTTGGGGACCTAAACATTTGGTTTGACAAACCCATAATGCCCCATCCAAAAGCTATCACTACTGGCCTAGTCGCATTGAACCTACATCAGACTGTAAACAATCCCACAAACATTCTAGTTCTAGATGTCATTTTTGCTAAGCCTGAACTAGTTATCATTCATAGCATCACTCCAATCACATGGGCAGACCACCATTTGATAACTTTCCAACATAAAACTCCACAAATGAACACCCCACAACTACTTACATACACGCACCGAACGACCTTGGAGCAAACTCAATTTTGATGACTTAGAAACACAACTAACAGCCAGCACCGATCTAGATACAATTAATTCTGTTCTAAAACTTTGAGTGGCTACCGGAAGCTTTTGATATCCTAATACCGCTCAGAAAAACTAAACACAACAAAAGAAAACCAACACCTTGGAGAAACACAGAACTTAAAAAGATAAAGCAACAAATCAGAAAGTTGCAGCGGACCTGGCTCAAAACAAAACAACAGTCAAGACAAACTGCAGCTACACAAACGTAACAGAATATACAAATCATCAATCAACAAAAGCTAAAAAAAGGTACAACTCAGACAGAATTCAAAATGCTACATCTGCAAACAAAGAATTTTATAAAATTCTCAATGAATTTCGAAAACCTACATGCATGGAAGAAACTCATCCCACTACTCAAGATTTCACAAACAAGGCAGACACATTGGACTCCTACTTAAAATGAAGAAAAGCATCAGAACCAACCCCTTTCCTAAAATACCCTCTAAGAATAAACCAACCCAACCTCTACAGTCCTTCAAACAAATATCACAAGGTGAATTTATGGATTTGGTCAAAGCAAGCAGACCTTCCGGTTGCCCTTCTGACCCTTGCCCACCACACATCTTCAAGAACATTCTTTTATCTACTTCTGCTGCCACACCTGTAAGAAGAATCAACAACTCTTTCACTACAGAAACATTTCCTGTAGACCTGAAAAAGGCATACATACGACCGTTAATAAAGAAAACAAACCTAGAGCCATAAGACGCCAACAACTACAGGCCAATCACAAATGGACCTTTCCTAGACAAACTGATAGAAAGAGCAGCATTCACCCAATTGTCACAATTCATTGATGACAATTCTATACTTTCAGGCTTCCAAACTGGATTCCGCCCAGGAAGAGGCACTGAATCTGCACTCATAGCAATCTGGGATGATCTTAGAAACACAGTCGACCGCAATAGAGTTGCTGCACTACTTCTCTTGGACCTCTCGGCTGCTTTGATACGGTTGACCATGACACCCTAATTCAAAGACTCCACAAAGCAGGCATAGAAGGGACTGCTCTCAACTGGATTACATCCTACCTTCAAAAAATAACTAATATAATCTATTCGCCCCCTTCTCGTCCGAACCCTACTTCACAAAAGCAGGGGTCCCCCAAGGATCAATCATCTCATCTTTGCTTTTCAACATCTACATGATATCATTACCAGAACTGATCAATGATTTTCATCTCGCATGCTACAACTATGCAGATGACACACAAATACTACTTAAATTAGAATGCCCCAAAAACATTGAAAACTCACTAATCTTCAGTTGCCTCAGAGCCGTTGATCAGTGGATGACTTGGAGCCATCTCAAACTAAATGCCTCCAAAACAGAAATACTCATATGCGGTGACTGGAAAAATTATGACCCACTGTGCACCTGGCCTGACTATCTCGGACCACCTCCTCAATTATCCAAGGAAGTTAAAAACCTTGGAATCACCATGGACTCCAAGTTAACAATGAATGCCCAAGTGGACAAATTAGCACAAACAAGCTTCATCACCTTGAAGACTCTACGACGCATCTTCCCCCACCTCGGATTTCAACACAAGGTGCAAGCTACTACCTCACTTGTACTATCCAAACTGGATTATGCCAGTGGCCTCTACCATAGATCATCTCTATCTATTATGAAAAAAACTACAACGTATTCAGAACTACGCAGCCAGGCTAATATTAAATGTAAAGCCACAAGCCCACATCTTCCCTGCCTTGAGAGCACAACACTGGTTACCCGTTGCCAGATGATGCACTTTCAAGATGCTCTGTATCACCCACAAAGCTATACATGGAACAGGACCGCTTTTTATCAGAAACAAAATAACCAAATGCATTCAACAAAGAAACCTCTGCTCAAGATTAGCACCCCGCCTTAGAACACCACCATACAAGAAAAAGACTATAGGTGGTGCATCCTTCTCCGTTCCAGCAGCCAAACTATGGAATTCATACCCCCCAAATATAAGACCCACAGATAACTATCTTGTCATCAGAAAACTACTCAAGAGGTGTCTCTTTCCTTCATAACTACCATATTCAAACAGCTATGGACTGTGTATGCCTATGTTGATAAATATTTTTTTATATGATTGAGTATATTCTAGTTATATATAGTTCTTTAGAAAATATCGCTACTATGTCATAACAGTAAACTACACACATACTCTTTAAACCTGTTTAATGTATATTTACTCATGGTTTAAATATGTATATACATATATGTGTGTATATATTCGTGTGTGTGTATATATGTATATTATCCTACGCTTAACATGTTCATAGGTCATTGCATAACTCCCAGATAAGTTGTTATATTAGATACTTATGAATCCCTTCTCGCATTCTATATCACACTTTGTCTACCCATCACCATGTCTCTGTCATGTCTCTATCAATCTATCCTCCATTCCCACTCTGACTCATCCCAAATCTATTCTACTTTCATCTCCTAAATAACCCTGCTTAAGCTCTTCCCTCCTCTTTCACATCTAACTCACCAAACCTCACTTTACTACCATGATCCCACCAAACAATCCTACTAAATTCTCCCTCAATTATCTCACCCTGCTACTATGATCTCCCTAACCCTTTCCACAGACTCTTCCCTCCTCCATCCCCCCTTTACTCATCTCAAGCCTAAATGCTATTACCATAAACTCCCCTCCCAGTTAACACTTCTGGATTCTTACCTCCTCAACCCCTCCATTTCTCCAGCCAATCTAACTAACAAACTCACATATCCGTGGCTCAAATTAACTTATAATAATACTAAAACTATACTCCTATTTCCCTTTACTAATCCACCACTACTTTGTTTTGGGTTCCAGAGTAGTGTGCTACTCGTCAAAAAGCGCTTTGACACCTCGTCAGGGGTAGTAAGTGATATATAAATACTATTACAATACAATACAATACAATATTGGACAGCTGTGCTTGTAATTGGGCAAGGTCTCAGACACTGCAAAAGTTTGCAAATTTGTCCCAGCATAAATGGATTTCTTAGAAGGGCTTCTGTTGGAAAGGCTCACATTCACCACTTCGGGGAGCAAGTCAAACGAACCAATAGCCAATACTAGGGGGCTTATTTACAAGCCCCTTGCGCTGCCGGTGTGTCACTTTTACCCATATAAAAAGTGACGCACTGGCGGCTTGTAAATAACCCTTCAAGTATGGATGTGTAGCTTGAGCAGATTCAGAGAGAGGACCTTGCCCTGTGATGTCCTTGTGAAGCGGTATTCTGATTAGAGGGCACACCTGGTTCCAGGTACCACACTGTCCTGGCCCAATTAAAACAACTTGGACCTAGTTGTTCTTTGATTTCTTTGATATGCAAGGCTGAACAAGTAGTGGGAAGGCCGACAGGAGTCCCATGTTCCATGAATCTCCTCTCAAGTGCTCTTGTGGGACGTCCAATGCACAGATGTTGGTATTGCAAGTAAACATTCCAGTCTCCTCCAAATGCAAAGTCTTCTGTCATAGCACCCAGGTCCCCACCCGGATGGCCCTGGTGTCATTGAGAACCAGCACTAGCTTTTGCTTAATGGATGATGGGAAGGCCTTCAGGGCCAGGTGAATGTCCTGCAGGCTAATATGGATACAAGAGTCATCTGATCTTCCAGGTGACCCACCCAATCCAGCAGTAATATGTCCATCACCACTGTCAGCTCTGGGTAGGGAAGAGAGAGGGGGGGCCTGTCCCTGGTCAAATATAGGCAGATGAGTCACCATTGCATATCTCAAGCTGCCTCCTCAGAAACCCGAATGCTGTCTGAAAGACAGGTTGCACGCTGGGACATTGGTAATTCAGGTTCCACTTTGAAGCTCACATGCACTACCTGATGTAGGCAACAAGGATGACGCATTAGGCTCAGAAGCCTCAGTCATCCTCACAGTAATCTAGGATTGAGACTGAAATATCAGCATCATAACTCCAATGTCCTGGACTCACTTACCGTAGAAAAAGCCCTAAACTCCAGTGTCACCCCAATGAATTGGTGCTTCTCTGTGAAAGAATCAAGTGGGACTTCACCCCGTTTCTAATTAAACCCATTGATGTCAGAGGCCCATTATCATATGGAGGTGGTCCACAAATGACTGTGACAAGCCTACCCTCAGCAGCCAGACGTTGAGGTGAACAAGTTACCTACATTCTGATAGAGACTAACTGCAGACTCCTCACCTTTTAAATATTCACTAGTTGTCAGTCTGGATTCTATGTCAGGACCGGAGGCTCAGATTATGCTTCTCTTTCTATGCTTTAATTAACACAGCAGCCAATCAGAAAACATGTTATTGAAACCAAACATATCCCAGAGTTCCAAGGATATACAACAATCATAGATAACCCATAGTCTATATAAACCTCAGAGGTAATGGAACTTCCTCTTTCTTTGCTGCTTCCGCAGCCAGTTAAGTACATTGCCCCTTTTACCTTTTCAGTGCTTTTACTGCCGTGATGATTCTTTGCGCTTGTGTTCTCCTTCACGCAGCGTTTATTGTGGAGTGGGAGCGTTGTCGGGTTATTCCCCGGCTCAGAGGTTTTCCCTCCGCAGGTAGAGGCTGGTCGGCTGGTGTCTCCCGCGCCCGCACGCGCGCACACTGGCGGTCGCGCGCCCGCACTCGCTCGTCCTTTTCTGGCGCCCGTTTCAAATTTCAACGGCGCGGCCAAGAAACGAGACAGCGCGGGTGCTCTAAACCTTTTCCTCATCCCGGCGCTATTATTTCAACGTTGGTTTACCCTGTGTGAGCGTTCCAGGCATATATTCGAAAGAAATTTGCCTGACCACCTCTACCTCGCTCCCTGACGCCCTGACCTCACGCTGGGTCCAGGGTTGGATACATTGGATTAGGCGCTGCCTAGAGTGCTGCAGGCTGGCTCCCTCTACATTCTAAAGCTTTTTAAAGCAGTGTTTTTATTTCTGCTTTTTTTGCCTGCTGGGGTTTGCACTTCCCCCTGATTGTAGTCTTGAACTACCCTGAATCCACGTTTTCAACATGACCGAGATAATATGGCCCAGTCATATGCCTATGATGAGGATGAATATTTGGGGGGTGAACCTCCCTTTCTCGATGATAATTTGGTGGGCGCACTTGACAATACCGTGCAGCTATCAGTAAATAAAGCGCTGGCAAAAGCTCTGGGCCCCCTCACCCATCATTTTGAGAGCTTTGCGCGCCAAAAAGGTTGGCTGCCCCACATTACGCCATCTGATGAGGCTCTCTCTGACCAGCCCTCTACTTCCAAGGGTAAATCAAAAGCCAAGACCTGGGCTCACTCTGATCTTTTTAAAAAACTGGCCTCCTCCATTCAAAAGGAGCACCGATATAGCGCCTCTCAAGCGCAAGACGCTTATGGTTCAGATTCAGACCAATCTTCCTCTAAACCTTCTTCCGAATTGGATTCAGAGGAGGACCTCGGGGACTGGCCAGGCCCGAGCAAACGCAAGGAGTCGGAGATGGCTAAAGCCCCTCCTCCCAAAGCACCTCGTGTCTTGACCTTCAGCCCGGAGGAGATCATTCACCCCCACTCCTCAAGCTGGGTTCCACCTCCGGAAGTGGCATAATACCTTCAAAATCATATCAGAGCGGGTTTCGCGCTGAGTGCCCTCGTCCAGACTTAGAGGGTAAAGTCACGGACACTCCAGACATTGACCCTACTATGGTCACCTTCTTAAAGAAATGGGCTAAAGACCCCAAGAAGGGCCTGGACCGCGCTTGGCGCTCTTGCCAAGACAAACTCCTGGACCTTTCCGGCCCATTGGCAAAAATCCAAGAGATGGCTTACGTGGCTAAGGAATCTAAGTCCCCTATCGACCCTGACATCCTAGTAGGGTGGGCGCAGCGAGCCATTTGTCACCTGGGCAATGCCAACGTGGCCTTATCTACAGAAAGGAGACGCTCTATCTTAATGAGAATTGACCCTCAACTCACTGAACTCACCACCTCCGAAGCGGGTCCTGTGGCCCAGGGCCTCCTTTTTGGGGCCCCCTTCATTAAGGACCTGGCCAAATTTGCTGCGACCTTCAGTACGATGGATAAGGCCAACTGTCACTTAAAAAAGTCTTCAGAGAGACTCTTTTTCGGAGAGCCAGACGTCTGCGGGGTCAATCGTCTGGCCGCTCCTATTATCAAGGCCCCAGACGAGATGCCCTTTCCAGCGGCCGTGGTATTACAGAGAACAGCAGGCAGGCTCCACCTTCTATCCATCACGACCCCGAGGAGGTAGGGGCCGTTACCGCAACAACTCATATAAAGGTCAACAAGGAGCCACCCAGGACCCCTCCAATTCAGGTGAGAATAATCCACCCTTCAGAGGTGATTCTTGGGGGCAGAGTTCAGACTTGTTTGTCAGAATGGAAACAATTATCCAGGGACCCCTGGGTGTTACAAACTGTTCAAGGGTTCAGATTGGAATTTTACCAGACTCCTTATCAGCAATTCCCCCCTCCTCTTCTCCATTTTTCCCATCCCGATCAAGACATCATAGACCTGGAGGTTCAGGTGCTCCTCAAGAAGGGTGCTATTTGCCAGACTGTCCCCATCCCAGGGGCTTCCTAAGCCCCATTTTTCTGGTAGACAAGAAAGGAGGGGGATCGCGTTTGGTCCTAAATCTCAAGGAATTCAGTGCATGGCTAGTCTATCGACATTTCAAAATGGAGGGAATCCATCTCCTCAGGGATATACTGCAAGAAGCAGATTGGTTGGTTCGACTAAAGGACGCTTATCTAAGCGTTCCTATCTTCCCACCTCATCGACGTTTCCTTCAGTTTCTTTGGCGAGGCCAATGTTTCGAGTTTCAGGTACTTCCTTTCGGACTTTCCTCCGCTCCTTGGTGCTTTACCAAGGTAATGAGGCCTGTGGTGGAATCCCTTTGCGCCAGAGGTGTGCGTCTGATAGTTTACCTCGACTATCTGATCATTATGGCTCAAGACCCCCTTCTCCTTCAGGTCCAATTGTCTTGGACGATCCAACTTCTTCAGGATCTGGGCTTCATAATCAATCAGCCCAAGTCTTGTCTCCGCCCATCTCAGCTGATCGAGTTTCTGGGCTTCAGGATACACTCCGTGAAAGCTCAATTGATCCTTCCGCCGCTGAAGGTGCGCAATATCAAGATGGAATTGCGCCTACTCTTGTCCAGACAGAAAGTGTCCTTGAGGAGCTTAGCCAGGATGGTGGATCTTTTATCATCCTCGATCCAGGCTGTTTTCCCGGGTCCCCGACACTACAGGGCCCTTCAACGGCTCAAGATTTCCCACCTCCAGAAGGGTTTGTCTTACACGGACTTGGTGCCGTTGACTCCAGAGGTCCGCTTGGAGATAACCTGGTGGTTAGAGCACATGGAGGCCTGGAATGGACGGGCGATTTTCGGCACATCCCCGGATGTGATTTTTGTTTGGAGTCGGATGCCAGCAGATGGGTCTGGGGAGCCCGTTGCAGGGATGTGACCACGGGAGGCCGTTGGTCAGCAGAGGAACTCCACCTCCACATCAACTGCCTGGAGCTATTAGCCGGATCCTTTGCAATCCGGAGTGTCTCACCTCTGAAAGCGGATTGTTGCATTCTCTTGAGAATGGACAACATCTCTGCGGTCAGATATGTAAACAAGCTGGGGGGCACGAGATCTCAGACCTTGGCTTGCATTGCCAGGGATTTCTGGCAGTATTGCCTCCAGCATCGCATTTCGGTGATTGCGGAGTACCTTCCGGGGACTCACAACACTGTGGCGGATTGGAACGCCAGATTTCTTCGGGATTCCAGCGATTGGATGCTCCTCCCAGTAGTTTTTGCCACCCTGAATCAGAAATGGGGCCCCTTCTCGATAGACCTATTTGCTTCGAGACTGAATCGCCAGCTCCCTCTCTTCAGCTGGAGACCAGATCCGGAAGCGGTTGCCACCAACGCTTTTCTCCAGGACTGGTCACCCCATCGGGCTTATGCGTTTCCCCCGTTCAGCATGATTCCTCGTGTTCTTTCCCAGGTCCGCCGTCTGAAAACGGAGATTGTGTTGATAACCGCCCTTTGGAGGGCTCAAGTCTGGTTCCCTTTGGCACTAGACCTTCTGTGCGATTTCCCTCTCCTGATCCCTCCTCGTCACAACCTTCTCCTGGACCCTCTGGGGTCTCCACATCCCTTGATTGTGTCAGGGCAAGTTGCACCTGGTGGCCTGGAGAATTTCAGGCGTCATTGGTTCTTGCCAGGCCTTTCAGAACAGGCTTCCAGTTTCATCCTACAAGCCTGGTCTTCCAATACTCACAAACGATATTCCTCTGCCTGGAAGCGATGGGTTCATTGGTGTGAGGAACGGGATTCCGATCCCTTTAATGCGGATGCCAGTTTAGTAGTCAATTTTCTTGCTTCACTGGCCACTGCGGGCCTAGCTTACGGATCGATCAATAATTATAGATCCGCCATCTCAGCAGGTCATTTACCAGTTTTAGGTAAACCTATTGGTGAACACCTTATTGTCTGCAAACTAATGAGGGGCATTCGTCTTTCAAACCCTCCTCGGCCTAGATATTCTTCCCTTTGGGATGTGAACGTAGTTCTTTCGTTCATTTCTTCTTGGCCAGACAACAGATTCCTGTCACGCAAACAACTCTCGGCCAAATTAGCCTTATTATTATGCCTCATTTCATGCAAAAGGGTATCTGACGTCCGTTCCCTGGACCTAGAGGGCAGGAATTTTTCTCCTACGGGAGTTTCCTTTTCGATTTCCAAACGCACTAAGACAGGCACCTATGCAGTGTCTTACCCTTCTTTTCCTCATAACCCCAAACTGTGTGTGGTGCAATGTTTGAAGGCCTATGAAGCGGCCACAGAGGAATTTCGTACGGACCCTAGAGGTCAATTGTTGATTGCTCTGCAAAAGCCTTTCAAGCCAGTCTTGTTGGCTACATTAGCCAGATGGATTAGATGGCTTCTTTCTGAAGCAGGAATTGATGTCTCCAGGTTTAGGGCTCATTCAGTACGTGGAGCTATGGCTTCAAAATCCTTTAACCTAGGCATGAGATTAGAAGACATTATGAAGGCTGCAGACTGGTCTTCGGAATCTACTTTTAAGACCTTCTATCATAAACCCATTTTAGACATTGCATCAATCGTGGTTGATCAGCTTTGAACTAGCATAATCTGAGCCTCCGGTCCTGACATAGAATACAAAATTTTCAAGCTTACGTGTTAAGAATTTTCAATTCTATTAAGGACACAGAAGCGAGGATTATCCCCCCCCAGTTGACAATAAGACCTCTGCTTACGAGTTAAGTATTCTGTTTTGCTATTACGTCTCATTGTCTTACCCACTCAGTGATTGTATCAGTACATGTAATTTGGTGGATATCAATTCTATGCCATATACTATGATTGGTTCTCGTTTTCTTCCTTTCTCTCAGGTTTCAAACAGAGTTGAAGACCTTCATTCTTGGAAAATTGGCCTTCCGATGTCTGATCCGTTGTTTTCTTCCTGGACTTTGGTTGTTTCCGTGCTGGGTTCGATTTTATTTGTCTTCATGGACTTTACTGACTGAACTTGCAAAGAAAGAGGAAGTTCCATTACCTCTGAGGTTTATATAGACTATTGGTTATCTATGGTTGTTGTATATCCTTGGAACTCTGGAATATGTTTGGTTTCAATAACATGTTTTCTGATTGGCTGCTGTGTTAATTAAAGCATAGAAAGAGAAGCATAATCCTCGCCTCCGTGTCCTTAATAGAATTGAAAATTCTTAACGGGTAAGCTTGAAAATGTTTTATTCAGTAACCATTCAACAGTACCTCTGTGGGTCCATAGGTGGCGCTGTGCAGTTCTGCACTGATACCATCCCAGAAATTACACGTGGGCCACATATAGGTGCCACTCCTGTGCTCTGACATCAGTTGCTTTCTGAGCTGTCTGCGCACCCAGACACAGAGCCCCAACAGCAAATTGGCTTTGACCAGTGTGCAGATGCCTAGACTTGGAATATTAATAATGGGTAGAGCCGAATTCACAGAACTGAGGATGGGAGGCTCAACGAGGAATCTGCAGTTTATTAAAGTCTCTACCAGAAAGTGTGTTTCTAAAAGTAAGTAGCTTGTTCTTCTGTTAGAGACTTCTAACAGCAGATTTCTCTCCTGCTGAATAGATAACAGCACATTACCTTTTAGGAGGTGGGTCTGTTCATTGGTCAAACCAAAAAGTCCTTTAAGATCAAGTGGGCAAAATGCCCTTCTGGAAAAAAAACCTGGCTATCCAGATGTTATAGGCTGACTCTCACGGCAAACTCACACATATCTGCCTGGCATGTGGCCAGGACAGGAACTCTGTCCAACGCAGTGGCAGCAGCTTTGACCCTGGTGGAATGAGGTTGCAGCCCTTCTGGAGGCTGCTTTTTGGCCAATGCTTCTTGATGCAGAGTACGATGCAGCTGGAGATGGTCCTTTTCTGTAAGGCCTTGCCTTTTCTTTCTTTTTGTTTTGCTCTAGCAAATACAATCAATGTAAAAGCTCAGTGCTCTCTTGGGGTCCAAGCAATGAAGCTTCTCCTCCTCCTTTGGAGTGATCTGAATGTCTCAGTAGCCCTGATTGTGGGTACTGTGGCTGATACTACAGTGAAATGGCTGGACACTGTGCTGAGGGTGTAGCGGTTGCTTGGAATGGGGTGCCTCTGCCGAAACCACAAAAAGAACAATAGGGTTGATGCAGCAGGCGAGGTGGGCCAGTTAAGCCCAGAACACGTGCTGTGGCCCTGTTTTCTTTGAACCACCCTAAAGCAAACTCTGTCTTGTCCCCAAGGCGAGTCCTGCCAAAGGGCATGTTTAAAAGGGATGACTGGACATTAGGCACGGATGGCGACACTGCTGCTAATGACTTGCTTGATGGAATCGGTGTCTAGGCCACAGTGAATTGTAAATCTGGCTGTGTCACAACCGTCAATATTGGCTGGGTTAGGGTAGGTCAAAGGCCTACCTGGACACCAGGGAGGAGTTAAGCTACTGAATGCCAAAGAGCGTGGGAATAATGGCACAGGAGACAAGTGGCATTGATGGACTAGAGTGACAAATTTATGAAAGAAAATAACCTCTTCCCAAAACATTCAACACTTTCGGACTCCCCATTGGGGCGAGTAGTATGGAAAGTGTTCAGATTAGTCTGAATGGTACAGCCTTGCATCACTAGGCTCTCGGGATGGGGATGGGAGGGCTGAGACAAGAATGCAGAATCCTGTGGGGCACGCTGGTGGCAGATAATGGTCTGGCTGTACTCTTGAATTGGCCTTAGTGTCACAGACGGCCCCACAAAATTTAATTGTGTTTGGAACAAGCTGAGGGATGGGCTCTGAAGTTTGCCACCTTCAGGAGTGTGACTGAGGCAAGGGATCAACGCGTGCCCTCTCAGGAGCTTGAGAGTGGCAGAAAAGGGTCTAATCCAGTTTAGATTTATTGAGTTTCTTCTTCAACTTACCTGAAGATTTGGAGTGTGAAGACAATCCACTTGTGTTGCTCCTTCCCCGGGAACGGCAATGTGACCAACCCTTGGACCCATCAACACAAAGGGCCTGATTACAACTTTGGAGGAAGGTGTTAATCCGTCCCAAAAGTGACGGATATACCACCAGCCGTATTACGAGTCCATTATATCCTATGGAACTCGTAATACGGCTGGTGGTACATCAGTCACATTTGGGACAGATTAACACCTCCTCCAAAGTTGTAATCAGGCCCAAAGTCTTCAGAGGTTTGGCAACGAAAAGCTTTACCTTTTGGTTCTGTATGGCTTTTGGGTTTGTCACTGTGGGCCTTGGTATCATGGCTCGACCAGAGGCAAACCTGGAGAAGATCTGTCACAGACATTTGCTCATGACAGTCCTTACAGGATTGGAACCTTGTCATATTTGGAGGTAACATGTCCCAGGCACACTGGCTTTAGTAATATTTTTAGAGGTATGAAAGTCTCTGAAGAGACGAGAGGTAGCCCTGGTCCTGCGCCTGCTGGCGTGGAAAGAAAGGAACTGACATCCGCGAGCAGGAGTGGTGTCTATACTGGCCCTGCACCTCATTTCCAGAGTGGAACAGAGTCCATGCACAACTGTACGCCGCCACCAACCAGTGCGGAGGTACTGTTGAAGAGTTTCCAGTCTGGCATCTGAGGAAAAATCAAAAGGTGAAGAATCTGCAGTTTTGTATCTCTAAGAAACTTGAATATAGGAATTCCAACCTCCAAAGATGGCCAATAACCACTGCCATCACTTTCATGAACAACCGAGGGGTGCTGGTGAGGCCGAAGAGTAGCATGGAAAACTGAAAATGCTCCTGGCCCACCCTGAACGGCAAGTAACTCTTGTGGAACTGCAGAATAAATATATGAAAATAGGCATCCTGCCAGTCCAAGGGCACCATTGACTCTCTTGGGTCCAAACAGATATAATCTGGGCAAATGTGCACATTCTGAGTTTTTCCTTTCACAGAAAAGCGGCCGGAGGCTTAAAACTGCTGAGGTCCCAGGCCTTTTTCAGGATTAGGAACAACAATCTCCCTGCCCTTCTTTGAGTCTGCTATTGATACAAATTCTGGAGAGTTGCTCCAGAACTGAAAGGTTGTGATCTCAAACCCACAGCGCAGGGACTCAGTTCAGTGCAAATGCTGAATCAGAGATGCCCAAAAGGCTGCTGTCCCAAAATGAGCCCACCAATGTATTCTTTGTGCAAGCAGTGTTTTCAGGTTATTTAACAGTCACATTAAATTAGTTTGATTGAATGATATTCTGTTTGATTCATTCACAATACTCAGCAGGAAGGGAAGCTACCTAATGCGAGCTACTAAGAGTTGGTTTTACAAATGCCAGTCATACTGGAGAGGGGGACTCCACGATCAGATGGTGGGCGAATAAGCAGGTGACAGACGGTATTTCTGGCAAAAGCGAAATATTGGCTAATTGGGGAATACTGATCCAGGAAGGTAGCCCAGAGCCTTACCCTACAATATTCAAACTAGGGTATGTTGCGGCAACAAGGCAGAAGGTAGTCAAATTACACAAGGTGGGGGTCCTGCTGTCTGCAATACAATCAGTACCATCTCCAAAGAGGAAGCACGTAGCCTTAAAGTTAATATACAGGCACTTAGGGAAAGCCTTAATCAGTATTTTGTATTTTGTTGAGACCAACCAAAGTCAAATCAATAAGGCCCATCTAACCCATGAGGAGTCGCAGAAAACTTATGCACAGCTCCAACTTCCACCTCATGTCACGTACTGCCCATAGGAACAGGGTACTGCAGTGAATCCTCCAGGCATGTTAAAGGTGCTTAGTTGGAATATTTCTGGCCTAAAACCAAAGATGGATGACATGGAATGGGTAAACTTTGTTAAATCAAACAGCATTTGTTGTTTCCAAGAAACCTGGGCCCTAGACAAGCTTAATATGGATGGGTTCACTGCGTTCAACAAGTGCCACAAAGACAATAAGGGGCAGACCGAGAGGTGGCCTCACAATTTGGATCGCTACACAATTAAGGACTGACAACTAAGTTTTTACCCGAGTTAATGAGCATTTTTTTTAAATGGTAATTTCTGGTGATTACCGGGTGTAAATCTATTTTCTACCAGGCATGCAAACAGATTATCACAGGCAGATGGATGACCTGGAAAAGCATATTGATAGTATCAGCTACAACTAGCAGTTTTCCATACCACAGAATCCAGTACGAACAAAGCATGTCTTACTTGTAAGTGGGTACTTTAACAAAAAACCTGATGACGCAATGACTAATCTAGGTGTGCTCTATAATTATGGTTTGAGTAAACCATCATATTGATGTTCTTTATTAACCTGCTTGCAAAAAGTGGCGCTGCAATGACTTCTGAAGCGCTCAATTATGATCTTCGACAACTAAATGCAGCCGCGCCCTCTAAAACACCAGCATACAAGTCAGGTAGACTACAGTTTGATTAATTTAGAATCTTGGCACCTGATCAATGATTTCATAACTGAGCAACGAATTGAGAGTGATCATAATCCATTGATAGCTCACCTAAAAATTCCACTGGAGAATCAATTGTTAACTAAACATGTACCTAGCTCCGGAGCACAAACTGCAAGTGTCTGTCAACAGAAAATCAATTGCATGGTGTGGGTCGCTGAATTTAAATTCAGATTCAGATCTATATTCAGACAGAATCAGCATTCTTATGAAATAGGCTTCCAGGGATTACATGGATTATGAGAACCTAAATGATCCAAAAATCATTTGCAGCTTTGAGACCCTAATTATCGCACCCTGGGGGCAGGGGCCCAGCGCCTGACAACAAACTGGCAGATGCAGGGCTGTTGATAATGGCAAATGGAACGTGGGGTAGTTTGACGACTAGTGCGGTAGGCTTAAACATGAACTCTCACGGTTACTGAAATCATGGCATTCTGCTCCTGATGGGGGAAAGGCATCTGAAAGAGTTAAAGCACAAATACAAGAACCTTATTAAGATCAGGAATAGCCAAATCAAACATAAGGCCAGTAGGCGCTTCTGGAAGCTAGTATGGTGGGGACAACAAAGGACTGCAAGGCCGCTGAAAAATGTAATTACTTCCTTCACCTCATTCAACCACTTTTAGTCATTATATAGGCTCCGAAGCTAGGCTAGTTCCAGGGGTCAAGTATGAGGAAAGGAAGAAGATCAAACGCTTAACCACCAATCAGAAAAGATTCAAGGTATTTCACATTTAAATTGTCAGAGGGCGACACAACAAACAAAATGGAATTCTGTAAAAGGGAGGTGAGGTATGTCTGGCAATCCTCAAACAGAAACTGAGCAAAGCACCAGGCCCGATGGGACTAGAGCACAGATTAATCACTGGACATCTGTACTGCCTACGGTATCAATGCAATGCTATCTGCTGCCAGGAAACAGTTACAGCATCCTTGAAAGCAGCAATAATTGTACCTCTGTACAAGAAAGGCCCACGGAATGACCCGGCCAACTATCACCATATTTCTATGTTGGACATAGAAGGAAATATATGCCAAACTACTAATCAACTGTAAGGTCTCCTCGAGGTTAATTTTATAAACACACACACACACACACACAGCTTAAGTTTCACAGACTCAAACATGTGTAGTTCATCTAGTCAGGTTTCTGCTTTGTATTTGCAGCTTGTATTACATTATAAAAATAAAACTACAAGTCCCAGAATGCAATGCAGAAACAAATTAAATGAGCGAATCACACATCGAATTAGGGAGCTGGGTAACTCTACGAATACTACCCCAAGGGATGGTTTCCAGCTTGTATTACATTATAAAAATAAAATGACAAGCCCTGCCTGTAAAGCAGAAGCATTAACTAAATGAGCGAATCACATTTTGAACTAGGGAGCTGGACAACTCTACAAATACATCTGGAATGCCCTGTTCAATAACAGTGTATCATAGTAAAAACACAGCAAAGCCAAGATTTCAGCACCTTACCTGACTGTTCCCATCACAAACTGCATCTACAGCTCATGAGCTGGGGCTGGCTGCCTGCACAGTGTTTAAAATCGGCCGTAGTCCACAAATTTCAAAGGTATTTATTAAGGAGTTCAGTAAAGTTGTAATATTATACTCAAACAAATAACACATTATTCCTGGAGGCCCAAAAAAACCCAAACATCTTCAAAGCATAAAATAGCAAAGTAATGATAAACCTATATTGGGCCTACATATTCCATGTCCAGCCAGCCCCGGCCCATTCAGCTCACTGTTACAGCTGTTTTTCCCCCATTTGTGACGTTTTTTCTTTTTATAGTGCATTTAATGTAAAAATGTCAAAATAACTCTGCCGATTAATGTTTTCAGCAGAGAGAACTTACTTTTATCTAGTGGAAGCTTGGAGTTATAAGGTAGCCCAGAGGGCTTATGTGCCTGCTGCAAAGAAAATGTACTAAGCAAATCACAAAGTACATATAATGTAAAAATGTCAAAATAACTCTGGGGATTAATGTTCTTTCTGGAGGGAGAACAGCTTTGAATTTCCACCTCCGGGTCAAATCTCAATTATGAATTCACTCGAGGTCTCTGCTGTGTCCTAGTGACCCTTTGTTTTGTGCACGCTCGCTACTCCCTGCTTCCGACTCCACAGACAACTCATTTCCCACACTGGACACAGTGACACCTGCCTACAGCTTGCTCAGGAATGATGGGCAACGGTGCTTTTACCAAATCAGGACTTGAAAGAAAATGCTTTCTGATGTGCCTAAAAGTGCTAGCGCTAATAAAAAACAAATACATAAATATTTACCATGCATAATCCGAGAAGGTAATCCAGTAACCTACAGATCACGCAAATAAATGGCAAAAGCAAAAATGAAATGACTCTTATTAGGTAACATTGTAAACAATGTGAGCAGCTCTCCAAAACCGCGGATCGAGTTCGCACTGTGAGCGCCATAGCAGCCCTCAAGCGCAGACAAAAAAAAAAAAGTACGTCCGCAATCATGCAACAATCTATGTAACACGGTCAGTCTGCATAGTGGTAATAAAACCGCCCCAAAGGCAGGACAAACGTAAAGCATTTACCACAACAAGTGATTTTTGAAAAGCAAGCCCAAGAACTAAAGTCATGGGTGTGAGGTGGGCGTGGTTACAACAGGTCAAAGCGCTTGCGTGCTCGACATAAAAAAGGTGATCAAGAACATCCAAGCTGGGTTCCAGAGAGGGCAAGGAACGAATGACATGATTATTTAATATCTGCTTGAAGTATACTTGCGTTAAATAAATCCAAACTGTATTTGACGCTCATAGATTTCAGACCATCCTTTGACACGGTCAACCATGATCTTCTCTGGCAAACGTTACTAATGTACGGCTATTGGCAGCTATCAAAAAGCTTTAAAGTAATAATGTCTCGTTAGTCAGACACGGTGAAGAAGGGGAGGTTATGGATGTTGCTGATTTCTTGAGAGCTTTAAACCATGATGCTAGGGGCAATAAAATCACAATTGTGCTCTTTGTGGACAATGCAGTCTTTTTGTCTCGCACCAAGCTGGCCATGCATAATCTAGTTATTAGATCAATAGAGCTACAAACTGCACTTCACCCAATCTTAGACTGAATAAAGGTATGGACCAAACCTTAGCTGGATTCTGACCTGACCATCGTACATGAGGTCGGGTCTTTTGCCAAACAAGTTAAATTATACTGGTATAGCCATGTGGCCAGCATCTTGCAGATCATAGGTTGCTCTGGATACTGGACCAAGCCAAACAAAAAAATTACAAAAGGAACTGTTCAATTTGTGAAGGATACGTACTTGAACTATATTTTCACCAGTCAGGCAGGTCAGAAATTGAAGAATCTTTGGGCCTTTAAGCCTCTTTCTTCTTTTGAATCATGTATGGACCAAATCAATCCCCCTTTCAAGAGGTCGTTGTATGTCAATTTTAGACTAGGTGCTTTGCCAGTGAAGGAGTACACCAGGTAATGTATAAAATGGGCTTAGCTCATCTGATTGAGGATGTTCTCAGGAAAGGAGGAGACTGTAACACACTTAATGCTGCTATGCACTTTCTTACCTGGGATTGGAAAATAATATGCCTGCCTGCTATGAATATGTAAGCACACTCAATAAGAAGCTACAAGAATGCTTTGTCCGTGGGCGCAGACTATGAGCAAGTTGTCATCAGAGTATCCACATAAGCATATGCAGCATGGAGAATAACTATATAGCCTCATCAGTAGGGCTATAGTGTATTTTTTGTTGGCTAAACAGTGATAAACAGTTGGATCACTGGGACCATAAATAAAAGATTTTTCATATTGCCAGGCAAATGAAGGTCTAGGGGTCCCTAAAGCAAACACTGCCTTAACAGCCCTTATGCATATACATGAACATATGATAGCTTCTAAGCATAATCCAGCAGGAGATTGGTGGAACAGGAGGTAAAAACTAAGGTTCATGGAAAATGACTGTCATGGGATGGGGGGGGGGGGGGTGGGGGGGATGGTGTTCAAAACTGATACACTAGCACTTGTGTCCTTGGATGGTATGAAAGCGACGTAAACTTGGATGAGTTTTTACCCCTACTATTATGTGTAAAGGGTTGCCTAAGGCCCACAAATTAGCACTGCTGCCCATAAGTGGTAGGGCCGCACAAAGCACTATAAAGCTGCATGACTTTTCAACTCTTTTGATGCTATTTTAATCAGGACTGATCAAGGTTAGTGCAATAAAGTGTGCATATGTTTTATGAATCCAGGACTAGAGGTTAGCTGGGATGTTCCATTCAATTGGCTTTGATGTTAATGCTTCTAAAATAACCAAAGCAATTAAGCACTTGCACTTTTCTCTGGCAGTAGGGTTGCCTTTTAAATTTTGTATGCTCCATAAACTATATTCAGTTTTTAAATGGGGGTTTTGTACATTGTATCCTTTGTATTAGTACTTCAATGTAAGATATGGTGTTTTTATATTATATGGCCTAGACCCGCAAGGCTGACGCAATAAATAAACTTGAAATTTAAACTTAAAATGTTCGTGTTACCTTATTCTTCTGCCAAATTAAGCCTGGGTCTATCAAAAACTGCATACCTCTGATATTGTTTATGTTACCCACACAAAGGCACTGCACAAAAAAACACTACGTGTTCCACAGCTAGGGGTGGCACTTCAGATGGATTGACCGTCATGACTCTGCAGAGTGCTGTGAAAGTGCTCAGATAAAATTCATTAGCATTACCTCCCTCTCCAAACACTTTTGCAGTATTCTGCAGGAGCTTCACTATTGACCCATCTGCAAAAGAACAGGGACCAGCACCAACTCTGCTAAAGGAGAGGCAGGGGCTTTGGAAAATAGGCGGGCTTAGTTACAGCAGGAGATTTGACGACTGAAGTAAGGGTGGACATCAAGAGCCAAATTAACCTTCTGCTCATGTATGGGCCAAGGTTCCAGTAGCAACTAGAGCTGAACCAGAGCCAGTCATCAGAATTAAGCGTTCAGTGGCTTGCCCACCTCTAATATATTGTGAGTGCCAAGTTATCCTCTCACATAGCAAACAGCAAACGTTCCTGCGGTACAGGCATTATGAGTTGGTCTCTGAACACGTGGAACCTCTCTGTCTGTGAACTCACATTGAGCTCCTAGCGTGCTCATGGCACAAATAGCCTCAGTAAAATGAGTAATGGCCGGCCACCCATGAGTACCCAAACAAATGTTTTTTTTTTTTTGGTCTTTTCTTTTTTTTTTTTTTACTTCAGCACTGCCACCTTTCTTACCTAAGGTGGTCTTCACATTCTTTCTAGGACGGTCAGTCACCTTATTCACCTTGTATCCACCAGCCTATCCAACCAAGGAGGAGCAGCAGTCGAGCATGTTGGATCTCAATGCCACCTGTATATGCCACTCTGTTAGTATAGATGCCTCTGTAAAACAGAGTGTAAGATTAAAGACACTGACAAGACAGGCACAACGCAGAATAGAGAGAACGAAACTCAGGGACTATCAGATCCTGTTTGGGGGGTGGGTGGGTGGAGGCAACAGGGCAGACAGGCTTTACTGGGCCCCAACCTAGGTGGTTGAGGCTGTCTGCTCAGAGCTTCAACAGCCATCCCTCAGACAAAATAGTATGTTGTCCATCCCAGTGGTTGTCTTATTTTATTTTTTTAAGTATTTATTCAATAATATGACAAACTGGGACCCTAAAAACAAGACTAGGTTTCAGTAACAGGGTTCTTTCAAAGCTATGTTAAAAATAGGCTCAGGTGAAAGTACATTTTCTGATGTATACTTCTACCTGTAAATTCCTCATCTTTGAATGTTGAGGATGCAAGTCTGCACCCTGAAACATTTGACATAGGTTTGCAGACCCTATACAGAGCTCTGGCTCCACATGGACACTGGAAATGGATCTGCTGTGACATCATTGGAGCCAAACGCCAGAACCCAATGTCAGTTCTCCTATGTTTCATTGTGACTTTCAAGGTGGAGATGGGAAGAATGACTATACAATATTGGTGCAGCAGACAACTAACATGGCATCTTATAAATATTTAACAACTTCCTTCAGAATGGGGGAGGAGGGAAGGGTCAGTGAGGGAGGAGTATTCACCATAAAGACTGCTACTGCTTCTGATGGATTCTTTCACATAAAGATTCCTCACTTTTGAATATATTCCCACTCAATACTCCCCCAAGGAGGTGGATCTGAAGGAAACGCAGACAAGGAAATCTTAGAAGACAGAGCTGTGAAGTGGACCACCCCTGCACAACTCTGAATCTTAACAGTCGTGCATCGCAAAGGTGTGGAGGTAAGCCTACATCTCCCCCTTACAGATGTCCACCACCAGCACGCCTCTAGCCAAAGCCACTATTTAAGACTTTGTTTTAGTGGCATAGGCTTGGATCCATTCCAGTGGACTTGTTTTTGCCAACGCATAGCAGATCTTAATGCACAGCAAAGATCCAAGGAGAAAGTGTTCAACATTGCCCTTTTTGTTCCCTGTGTATCCAGCAAAGAACTTGTCATTCCTTATCTCCATGCAACTTATGCAAAAGATCACTGCATGCCCGAGATCCAACATGCTCAACTGCTTCTCCTCCTTGGTTTGATAGGCTGGTGGATATAAGGTGAATAAGGTGACAGACTGTCCTAGAAAGAATGTGAAGACCACCTTAGGTAAGAAAGCCACCTTAGTTTGGAGGATCAGCTTATCTGGGAAGTAGCACATGAAAGGAGGACATACACAGCCTGAAGCTTGCAAACTTGACGACCTGAGGTTATAGTAACCAAAAATACAGTCTTAAACGTAAAAAGTCTCAACTGGCAACTATGCAGGTGTTCAAGCAGAGTCCATTAAAAAAGTAAACACCAAATTCAAGTACCCTCTGTGAGCGTCGCTAACGTGCATGGATATTAAGTGGGGCCAACGGCGATTTTTTACATTTCCACCAGAGGTGATTGATGTGATCCTTTCTACATTTCACCCTTCAACTAGATCTGCGACACAGAGATGGAACAGGTTTTTTAGCTGGTATTCACAAAACCATACTGTTCAGTTGAAGAAGCTGATGGCAAATATTTTTTAGAAATGTACTGTATTCCTTGGAGCAGCAAAGTTGAGCATTCACTTCTGTTAAAGAATACACCATGGCCCTGTCACCCTATATGTTTCTCCAGCTGCCCTTTCTTGTTCAAGTCTTAGGTGAGTCAGCTTTTTCGAAAGGTTCACCATCAGGTTTCTGTCAGTCCCATTTATTACGCCATCAAGACTTGAATTTGGTGTAGATTTTTTTTGATGAACGCTCAGTTTGTGCGCCTGCATAATTGCCAGTTGAGACTACTTACGTTTAAGATTGTAGTTTTGGTTGCTATAACTTTCACTTGCAGAGTGAGCAAGCATCAAGCTCTGAATATCTGCCCTCTTTCATGAGCTTCTTCCCAGATAAAGAAGTCTTCCAAAGTAAGGAAGCCTTCTTACCTAAGGCGGTATCAACATTCCATCTTGGCCAGTCCATCACCTTGTCCAGTTTTTAATCAACCATCCAATGAAGGAGAAGGTGCAGTTGCACAACTGGACCACAAGCGAGTGGTCAGATTTTAGATCAGCTTCACGAAGGAGATCAGGTTTGACGAGCAGCTCTTTGAGGAGTACATAGGCTACAAAAAAAGGCAAGCCAGTTCAACAATTTTTCACTGGATATTTCTGAGCATTAAGATCTGCCACATGCCACCAAACTAAAATCCACCTGAAGTAAACCGAGCTCATTCTCCAGGGGGCAAAGTATTCCATTACAGAATTGGCTAGGAGAGTACCAGTGGTAAACATGTAAGGCAACATTGTGGGCTTCCCTCTAAGCTTAAAGCTAATCACTACAATGCAGACAGGCGTATGTGCATGAACGGCCACTTTGCAAACTTCATCTTCCAGGTTTTCTTTGAGTTTCGTTCAGAACCATTTCCTTGGGAATATTACTTGGGAGTTTATTTAAAGGTGAAGAATCTTCAGGTACAAGAATTCCTCAGAAGAAAGTTACTTAATTCACGGTAAACTGCCAGTTAAGTGCATGTGGTAATGTTGCAGATTCATTATGCGTATCTGGGAACAGCCTGCAATTTACAGTGCATGGTCACCCTACGTTTGGGAAGCAAGAGAGCCAAAGCTACAAATTTGATGTAAGATTTGGGTACATATTGGGGTTATGTCCAGTTCATTTCATTAACAAGTGTCTGCTAGTATGAGTTAATTCCAGGGCATGTCCAATCTATGTGGAAGAATCCTGAAGTTGGAGCAGCACACTGCCAGCATGCCAAATCAAGAGACAGGCCGTAGCGCAACATAGTCACAGGATTTTAGTATGCCCTGTGAATGAATTAGAGGTGAATGAATCTAAAACAACTGTTGGTGGTCTGTTCAAAACAATATGCCCATTATGCATTCATTATGCTGTGTCCTAGCTCAAGTCCCCCTTTATAGAGAGAGTTAGGTTTGGCAGTGCTGTGCAGCTGTATTGTATGTATGTGTGATCAGTGACCATTAAGGTGGTTCTGCTGGAAAGGATGGGTAAATGTCTTTTAGAGAGTCGCGCTGGCGACAATAGGAGTAAATCCTGTAAAGAATTGGTGGGAGAGCGCTAAAAGAAGTCAGTGTACGGGATAAAGTGTCAACAAAAATAAATCACCTATAGTACCCCGTGATTTCGCTTGTTGTTGGTGTTATACACCTGCTAATCTAAGTGGCAGTAAGGGATTATTGTGTAGTGGGATTTTGTTGGGAGTAGTTTTCACAGACAGTGAAGCCAGCATGTCTGGACTAGGCCCACACTCTGAATTTAACACTGTGTATTTCTTCTTTAGGGGTGAATGGTGTAATAGAATAGTGTGTCGTAGTGTGACAGGGGCAACCAGTCAGTCTTTCAAGTTCAGGTACAGTCATGTGTTATGTATCCAGTAATGGGCAAACTGAGCCCGGGCCACCAGGTAGTATAGCGCAAAGTTCGGGGCAGCAAACTCTCCTAATTTAATAGGCACTTGCATCTTGAACAAGGTTATTCTAGGCTGACCGCTGCCCTACAGCAGTTTATAAAAGATTTGAGCTGCCCAATGAATGACTTGTTTAGTGGAATTGCAATGTTAGAGAAGCTCAGGCAGGAATACCATCTTCATAAGTCCGATCCTGCTTGCCACTGAGATAGGAGTGTGATCCACCTTTTGATTAAGTTGGAAATGTTGGAGATACAGCAGCCATAGTTTTCCCGAAGTATCGTGTAATGTCTGTGTTGTACTGCATGCCCAGATATTGCACCGCCTCCGTGAGCCTGTTTTATCCTGCCCATTAAAATGGGAGACACATGGCTGATGTCAGCAGACTTAAAATATATTTCGACCAACTTACTAGCAGCCCGGATCATTCTCCTGATGGATTTTAATGTGCAATTCTAGGGCAAGCCAGTCAGTCCTTCAAACACATCCCCTCATGCTGTCCAGAGTACTGTTTGGCTGTGATGTGGTCGTGCTGCACCCTTCCCAGTCACACAGCAGAGCCCTCTGGCTGTGGGAACAGCAGTGCAGTAGCAGCCCTGACTCTGCAGTCAAATGAGAGTTGTCGTATGCACATCTGAGGTCAGTAGCAGTATTTCCTTTTGCTCTGGGCCATCGGGAAAGTCTTCAGCTACAGCATGGCAATATCTAGATGCACAGCTCATGGTGGCAGCAGGCAAGCGTCTCAGGTCATGGTGTGAAGTGGACATACAGCTGATGATGCTTACTGTAGGGCAGGAAAAAAACTACATAGATAGGCTGGGTGATCCTTCTAACTGAGTTGGAAACATGACCACAATGAAGTGTGAAGCCTCTGAACTTGGCAGGCATCAGCCCTCCTCAAGCAGCAATTAAGGATATAAAAGTGGCAGGCCATGCCTAGAAACTTCATCACCTTTAACGACAGAATGTGATGACTCCCCCACTAACCTTTACCACTCAAACAAATGACAGTGCTCAGCAAGGACTAATCTTCAGTCTGTTGCTAAAAAACTTTTCACAGAATTTCTAACAGTATCTCTGTCTCCATCCTCTCTTACTTAAGTGTTTAGGCATCCACCCTCCTGCCACAAGAATGCAGGAAGTGCACTTCAACGTCTGGGGAAACTGTATCCCACCTCCCACAATTCTATCATATACCATACAAAACCAGGAGCAATCCAAAATGTGTCCCACTGGTCCCACCCACCATACTCTGAGCACCTGGAGTTCTGTGACCATACAGCCACAATAATATATTATATTATATATATATATGTATATATATGTATATATATGGAAAATGACCCAGTGTACATCTTATCGTGGCATGAGATGCTGCAGATTCACATGCTGTGCATATCCCGCCATCTAGTGTTGGGCTTGGAGTGTTACAAGTTGTTTTTTTTCAAAGAAGTCTTTTCGAGTCACGAGATCGAGGGACTCCTCCCCTTTCGGCTCCATTGCGCATGGGCGTCGACTCCATCTTAGATTGTTTTCCCCGCGGAGGGTGAGGTAGGAGTTGTGTATATAGTAATAGTGCCCATGCCATGGAGTAAGTATGTATGTACATAATGTGATTAAAAGTGTTATATGTACAAGTTTATTTTTATCAACTTATAACGGCTACAGGCTCCCGGGGAGGACGCATGTGAATCTGCAGCGTCTCATGCCACGAACAGATGTACACTGGGTAAGTGACATTTTCCGTTCGATGGCATGAGTAGCTGCAGATACACATGCTGTGCATAGACTAGTAAGCAGTTATCTCCCCAAAAGCGGTGGTTTAGCCTGTAGGAGTTGAAGTTGTTTGAAATAATGTTCGTAATACTGCCTGTCCTACTGTGGCTTGTTGTGTTGTTAACACATCCACACAGTTATGCTTAGTGAATGTATGAGGCGTAGACCATGTGGCGGCCTTACAGATTTCTGTCATTGGTATACAGGGAGTGCAGAATTATTAGGCAAATGAGTATTTTGACCACATCATCCTCTTTATGCATGTTGTCTTACTCCAAGCTGTATAGGCTCGAAAGCCTACTACCAATTAAGCATATTAGGTGATGTGCATCTCTGTAATGAGAAGGGGTGTGGTCTAATGACATCAACACCCTATATCAGGTGTGCATAATTATTAGGCAACTTCCTTTCCTTTGGCAAAATGGGTCAAAAGAAGGACTTGACAGGCTCAGAAAAGTCAAAAATAGTGAGATATCTCGCAGAGGGATGCAGCACTCTTAAAATTGCAAAGCTTCTGAAGCGTGATCATCGAACAATCAAGCGTTTCATTCAAAATAGTCAACAGGGTCGCAAGAAGCGTGTGGAAAAACCAAGGCGCAAAATAACTGCCCATGAACTGAGAAAAGTCAAGCGTGCAGCTACCACGATGCCACTTTCCACCAGTTTGGCCATATTTCAGAGCTGCAACATCACTGGAGTGCCCAAAAGCACAAGGTGTGCAATACTCAGAGACATGGCCAAGGTAAGAAAGGCTGAAAGACGACCACCACTGAACAAGACACACAAGCTGAAACGTCAAGACTGGGCCAAGAAATATCTCAAGACTGATTTTTCTAAGGTTTTATGGACTGATGAAATGAGAGTGAGTCTTGATGGGCCAGATGGATGGGCCCGTGGCTGGATTGGTAAAGGGCAGAGAGCTCCAGTCCGACTCAGACGCCAGCAAGGTGGAGGTGGAGTACTGGTTTGGGCTGGTATCATCAAAGATGAGCTTGTGGGGCCTTTTCGGGTTGAGGATGGAGTCAAGCTCAACTCCCAGTCCTACTGCCAGTTCCTGGAAGACACCTTCTTCAAGCAGTGGTACAGGAAGAAGTCTGCATCCTTCAAGAAAAACATGATTTTCATGCAGGACAATGCTCCATCACACGTGTCCAAGTACTCCACAGCGTGGCTGGCAAGAAAGGGTATAAAAGAAGGAAATCTAATGACATGGCCTCCTTGTTCACCTGATCTGAACCCCATTGAGAACCTGTGGTCCATCATCAAATGTGAGATTTACAAGGAGGGAAAACAGTACACCTCTCTGAACAGTGTCTGGGAGGCTGTGGTTGCTGCTGCACGCAATGTTGATGGTGAACAGATCAAAACACTGACAGAATCCATGGATGGCAGGCTTTTGAGTGTCCTTGCAAAGAAAGGTGGCTATATTGGTCACTGATTTGTTTTTGTTTTGTTTTTGAATGTCAGAAATGTATATTTGTGAATGTTGAGATGTTATATTGGTTTCACTGGTAATAATAAATAATTGAAATGGGTATATATTTTTTTTTTGTTAAGGTGCCTAATAATTATGCACAGTGATAGTCACCTGCACACACAGATATCCCCCTAACATAGCTAAAACTAAAAACAAACTAAAAACTACTTCCAAAAATATTCAGCTTTGATATTAATGAGTTTTTTGGGTTCATTGAGAACATGGTTGTTGTTCAATAATAAAATTAATCCTCAAAAATACAACTTGCCTAATAATTCTGCACTCCCTGTATTTCCTAGAAAGGCCACGGTGGCACCTTTCTTCCTAGTGGAGTGTGCCTTTGGTGTAATAGGCAGTTGTCTCTTTGCTTTAACATAACAGGTTTGAATACATTTAACTATCCATCTGGCAATGCCTTGTTTGGATATTGGATTCCCTGCATGAGGTTTTTGGAAAGCTACAAAAAAAAATTTGTTTTGCAAATTTGTTTGGTTCTATCAATGTAATACATTAGTGCTCTTTTTATGTCTAATGTATGTAATGCTCTTTCAGCTACAGAGTCTGGTTCTGGAAAGAACTCTGGGAGTTCCACCGTTTGATTTAAGTGGAACGGTGATATAACTTTTGGCAAAAATGTGGGATTTGTGCGTAGAACCACTTTATGTTTGTGTATTTGTATAAAGGGTTCCTGTATGGTAAAGGCTTGTAATTCACTTACTCTTCTGAGAGATGTGATAGCTATTAGGAAGGCTACTTTCCAGGTTAAGTATTGAATCTCACAAGAGTGCATGGGTTCAAATGGTGGACCCATGAGTCGTGTTAATACAATATTGCGGTTCCACGAAGGAACTGGTGGTGTTCTTGGTGGAATGATCCTTTTTAGACCCTCCATAAATGCTTTTATGACTGGGATTCTAAATAGAGAAGTTGAATGTGTAATTTGCAGATAGGCAGAAATTGCTGTGAGATGTATTTTAATAGATGAAAATGCTAACTTAGACTTTTGTAAGTGTAGTAAGTAGCTTACAATGTTTTTCGTGGATGCGTGTAATGGCTGAATTTGTTTATTATGACAGTAATAAACAAATCGTTTCCATTTATTTGAGTAGCAATGTCTTGTAGTAGGTTTTCTAGCCCGTTTGATGACCTCCACACATTCTTGTTTAAGGTCTAGCTGTCCGAATTCTAAGACTTCAGGAGCCAGATTGCTAGATTGAGCGATGCTGGATTCAGATGTCTGATCTGTTGTTAGTGTTGAGTTAACAGATCTGGTCTGTTTGGTAGTTTGATATGAGGCACTACTGACAGGTCTAGTAGTGTTGTGTACCAAGGTTGTCGTGCCCAAGTTGGTGCTATTAGTATTAGTTTGAGTTTGTTTTGACTCAATTTGTTTACTAGATACGGATGGAGTGGGAGAGGGGGAAAAGCGTAAGCAAATATCCCTGACCAACTCATCCATAACGCATTGCCCTTGGAGTGAGGCTGTGGGTACCTGGATGCGAAGTTTTGGCATTTTGCGTTTTCTTTTGTTGCAAATAGGTCTATTTGCAGTGTTCCCCAGTTTTGGAAGTAGGTTTGTAGTATCTGGGGATGAATTTCCCATTCATGGATCTGTTGGTGATCTCGAATGAGATTTTCAGCTAACTGGTTTTGAATTCCTGGTATGTATTGCGCTATTAGGCGAATGTGATTGTGAATCGCCCACTGTCAAATCTTCTGTGCTAAGAGACATAACTGTGTTGAGTGTGTGCCTCCCTGTTTGTTTAGGTAATACATTGTTGTCATGTTGTCTGTTTTGACAAGAATGTGTTTGTGGGCTATTAGTGGTTGAAATGCTTTTAATGCTAGAAACACTGCTAGTAGTTCTAGTTGATTTATATGAAGTTGTTTTTGCTCAGTGTCCCATTGTCCTTGGATGCTGTGTTGGTTGAGGTGTGCTCCCCACCCTACCATGGAAGCATCTGTTGTGATCACGTATTGAGGCACTGGGTCTTGGAAGGGCCACCCTTGGTTTAAATTTATAGGATTCCACCATTGAAGCGAGGTGTGCGTTTGGCGGTCTATCAAAACTAGATCCTGAACTTGACCCCCGTGCTTGTGTCCATTGTGTTGCTAGGCACTGTTGTAAGGGCCGCATGTGTACTCTTGCGTTTGGGACAATGGCTATGCATGAAGACATCATGCCTAGAAGTTTCATCACTAATTTTACTTGATATTGTTGGTTTGGGTGCATGCTTGGTATTACATTTTGGAATGCTTGTACCCTTTGTGGACTTGGAGTGGCAATCCCTTTTTTTGTGTTGATTGTCGCTCCTAAGTATTGTTGTATTTGACACAGTTGTAAGTGTGATTTTAGGTAGTTTATTGAGAACCCTAATTTGTGAAGGGTTTCTATGACGTATTTTGTGTGTTGAAGACACTGTTTCTGAGTGTTGGTTTTTATTAACCAATCGTCTAGATATGGGAATACGTGTATGTGCTGTCTTCTGATATGTGCCGCTACTACTGCAAGGCATTTTGTAAATACCCTTGGTGCTGTTGTTATCCTGAATGGTAACACTTTGAATTGGTAATGTACTCCTTGGATTACAAACTTCAAGTATTTCCTGTGTGAAGGATGTATGGGTATATGGAAGTACGCATCCTTTAGATCTAATGTTGACATGTAGTTTTGTTGTTTGAGCAAGGGGATTACGTCTTGAAGTGTTACCATGTGAAAGTGATCTGATTTGATGTAAAGATTTAGGGCCTCATTATGACCCTGGCGGTAGAGAACCGCCAGGGCCAATGGGGGCGGGAGCACCGCCGACAGGCCGGCGGTGCTCCCTTGGGCATTCTGACCGCGGCGCTTTGGCCGCGGTCAGAACGGGAAAACCGGCGGTCTCCCGCAGGTTTTCCACTGCCCCTAAGAATCCTCCAAGGCGGCGCAGCTCGCTGCGCCGCCGAGGGGATTCTGACAATCCTTACCGCCATCCTGTTCCTGGCAGCTCGCCCGCCAGGAACAGGATGGCGGTAAGGATTGTAGTGGGGCCCCTGGGGGCCCCTGCAGTGCCCATGCCAATGGCATGGGCACTGCAGGGGCCCCCGTAAGAGGGCCCGCTAGTATTTCACTGTCTGCGTAGCAGACAGTGAAATACGCGACGGGTGCAGTAGCACCCGTCGCACCTTCCCACTCCGCCGGCTCGATTACGAGCCGGCATCCTCGTGGGAAGGGAGTTTTTCCCTGGGCTGGCGGGCGGTCTTTTGGAGACCGCCCGCCAGCCCAGGGAAAAACTCATAATACCCTCCGCTGTCTTCTGACCGCGGAGCGGTATTATGGAGGGCGGCATCCTGGCGGGCGGCCTCCGCCGCCCGCCAGGGTCATAATGAGGCCCTTAGTGTTCTGAGATCTAAGATGGGTCTCAGAGTTTTGTCCTTTTTGGGTATTAGAAAATACAGGGAATAAACACCTGTTCCTTTCTGATGGTTGGTACGAGTTCTATTGCCTCTTTTTGTAACAACGCTTGGACTTCTAGTTGTAATAGATCTAAGTGCTGTTTGGATATGTTGTGTGTTCTTGGAGGCACATTTGGTGGTAATTGTAGGAATTCTATGCAATAACCATGTTGGACAATGGCTAGGACCCACGAGTCTGTAGTTATTTCTTCCCAATTTTTGTAATAATCTGTGATTCTCTCTTACCCCCCCCCCCCCCCTCCTACCCCCCCCCCCCCCTCACTGATGTTATGTGTTGGGGATTTGTGACATTGAAGTCACTGTTTAGTTTGTGGGGCCTTTGGGCTTCGGAATTTCCCTCTGGTTTCAGGGAACTGTCCACCTCTATATTGTCCCAGAAAGCCTCCTCTTTGATACTGGCCCTGGTATGTGGGTCTGGCTTGTGAGGTTGAGGGTTCTGTGCTTTGGGCTCGAAACCCCCCTCTGTGGCTTTCTAAAGGTGCCACTGCTTTGTGGGGAGTAGAGCACGCCCATGGCTTCGGCAGTGTCAGTGTCCTTCTTTAGCTTCTCTATAGCTGTATCCACCTCTGGCCCAAACAACTGTTGTCCATTAAAAGGCATATTAAGCACAGCCTGTTGGATCTCTGGCTTAAATCCAGGAGGTGCGGAGCCATGCCTGTCTCCGAATAGTGACCGCTGTATTCACAGTCCTGGCGGCTGTGTCCGCTGCGTCCATTGCCGATCGTATCTGGTTGTTGGAGTTACTTTGGCCCTCCTCCACCACTTGCTGTGCACGCTTTTGAAACTCCTTGGGAAGATGTTCAATAAAATGCTACATTTCATCCCAATGAGCCCTGTCATATCTTGCCAATAAAGCCTGTGAATTGGCAATGCGCCATCGATTGGCTGCCTGTGCTGCAACTCTTTTACCCACTGCATCAAACTTTCGACTTTCTTTGTCGGGTGGTGGTGCATCCCCAGAAGTCTGTGAGTTTGCCCTTTTGCGTGCTGCGCCTACTACCACTGAGTCAGGTGTTAGTTGTTGCGTGATGTACACAGGGTCCGTAGGGGGAGGCTTGTACTTTTTTTCCACCCTAGGTATAATGGCTCTGCATTTGACGGGGTCTTGAAACACTTGTTTTGCGTGTTTTAACATCCCTGGTAACATCGGCAGACTCTGGTACTGGCTGTGTGTTGACAACAAAGTATTAAATAAAAAGTCATACTCAATAGGTTCAGCATGCAGTGCAACATTGTGAAAAGTAGCTGCTCTGGACACCACCTGCATGTAAGCAGTACTGTCTTCAGGTGGTGACGGTCTTGCTGGGTAGCAGTCTGGGCTATTGTCAGATACTGGTGCATCATTTAGATCCCATGCATCTGGGACATCCCTGTGGGCGTTGGAGATTGCATCATAGGGGGTATTGTAATTGGTGATAGTTGCGGTGAGTGCCGTGGCAATGGTTGTGGCGAAAAACGCGGTGAAGTTTTTTTCTTTCGCCACCTTTGCTTTCAGCTGTTTCTCTGTGTCTTGGAAAGCTAGTTTCCTTTTCATTTTAATAGGGGAAAGAGTTCTTATTTTCCCTGTTTCTTTTTTAATATGGAGCCTTCTTTGTGTATAGTCTGGCTCCCCCATCTCTAATTCTTGTCCAAATTTATGGCCTTGTAGTTGTGCTGAAAGGCCTTGTTCTTCGGAATAAGAACTGTTTCGGCTCCGATGCTGGGTGTTTCGGCCCAAAAACTTTTTCCACAGTCTTTTTCGGCTCCGAAGCCACCTTTTTTGGTTTCGGGGTGCCGATCTCTCGGTGCCGACTTTGCTCGGAGCCGGTATCTCGGTGTCGAGTTTGGTCGGAGCCAGTATCTCGGTGCTGAGTATACTCTGTGCCGGTATCTCGACCGGAGTCAGATGTCTTCGACACATGTGTGCCCTTTTTCAGTGCCGATGGTTGGTCACTGAGTTTACGGGTTAAGCCATGGCCTGCCGGCGGTGGCGTCCCCTGGGCCTTCATGATTTTGACGTCAGTTTTGGCTGGGGCAGGTTTACTCACGGTTTTCGCCAGCTGCTCACTTTCCGCCTCGTCCGAGTCCGAATCGGCAATGGAGAAAGTCTCCTCTTCTTCGACGTGTCCTGACGGCGTCGATGCCATTTGAAGCCTTCAAGCTCTCCGGTCCCGTAGCGTTTTCTTCTAACAAAATGCCCGACAGGCCTCGCAAGTATCCTCTTTGTGTTCGGGGGACAAACACAAATTACAGACCAAATGCTGATCTGTGTAAGGATACTTATTGTGGCATTCGGGGCAGAAGCGGAATGGGGTCCGTTCCATGAGCCTTGAAGACGCACGCGGTTGGGCCGACCAGGCCCCGCTGGGGGATGGAAGCCCCGAAGGGCTACCGGAGCCCTTCTTTTATTTGGTGTCGATCTGCTAGAACTAACCCGATACCAAACGCAAACAATACCGTCAAATTTTCCAAGATTTAACTAACTTTCCGAACCGAAACACGGAGCGAAGAGGAACACGTCCGAACCCGATGGCGGAAAGAAAACAATCTAAGATGGAGTCAACGCCCATGCGCAATGGAGCCGAAAGGGGAGGAGTCCCTCGATCTCGTGACTCGAAAAGACTTCTTCGAAGAAAAACAACTTGTAACACTCCGAGCCCAACACTAGATGGCGGGATATGCACAGCATGTGTATCTGCAGCTACACATGCCATCGAACATATATATATATATTTATTTTTTTTCCCCCGCTCTCTCTCTCCCCAGAAATATCAATATCCAGAAATGATCATGCTGCCACTGCGCATAAAGAGCCAATGACATGGACAGCAGTCCCATGTCATTACAGCAGGCACACTTGGGTCACCCCCCCCATGTCACAGAACATGTTTTGGACCTTGGCTTTACCATGGATAGGTCTAAGCCTCAGGATACTTGAAAACAGAAACAGAATACACCGGCACTGGATCAGGGTTACACCCTCATTGGAACATGGAAGCAATGTACACACTGAGGCAGGAAATAAATATTTAGAAAGAGTAAAGAATGAAAAAGGAATAAACTAAGACAGAGCAACATTTACTTTTGAGACAGGGCTGAGGGATACAACTAGATAAAGCAGCAAGCACAGTGGGACACGGGATACAGGAAAAAAAATACAGTAACAGGCACAGAACACACTGACAAAGGATACAAGGACACCAGAATATGGAATTAAATACACTGAAAAAGGGGAGTGTTGGGCTGACAGGGGCATGGGCACCCAAACATGTAGACTTGTACACTGGAACAGAGTACAGCAACAGAGTAAGGAATTTAATATTTGAGTAGGCAATACACTTACATTAGAGCAAGAGAACAAGCACTGTAGGATCAGGCATTTACGTTGGTGCATTAGGAAGCATACAGTCTCATACAAAGAACTTGCTGACATAAGGGCAGTGCAGGAGGAGAGATTTTACTGATGAAATCTATGATTAATAATGTATTGATCTTGATGAACTAATGTGTGATTGAGCTAATGATTGCTAACAAAATGGGTGACCTTTGTAAATGGCCACCATAATCCATTTTGTTTTCTACTTAGGCTAACTTTAACTAACTTTGCAGTTGCTTTTCATTGCTCAATGCTTAGTCAAAAGAGAGTGTGTGTAATAGTTTATAGACGAGTGAATAGCTTCTCCTACTGGAGTTTTTTATTATGCCTTACAAGGTCAGATTTATTAAGTCATTGCCGGAATTTGACTGTCCTATTGTTTAGAAAAAGTCCTCAATGTGTGGTTTCTTCCTCAAGGATGGAAGTAGATACAACATAGTTAGATGTTTCCTTCTGAACCTGAGATTCTGACGAGTTGGAACAATGGAGCCACAGACGAAACGGAAGAGAAGAAGAAACTGTTATAATTGTGAATATTTAATGATGTTGTCAATAAATTTTAGTTATCTAACAGTAGTTTTATTGGCTGAATGTTCAACACCCCATGTTCTGACCAATCGTGAGCTTTGTAAACATTAATAGAACGTTCTGTCACTTATCCTTTGGGTTCAGTGAGTGAGGCAGAGAGAGCTATTGGCAGACTTTACGAGATTTTCCAGAGACTTTCCAGTGATATTTCCAGAGTTAGAATTAATGGGGCGTTTTCCAGTCATGTAGACTAGGGGATTTATAGATCGTTCCTACTGATGGTGTCCCCTTACTGAAGCAATCTTCCAATTGTTATCCTATGGGTAATGTATAAATTGTGATTATTATATGTGTCTTTTGTTGTACAGGTACCAGATGCAACTCATGAATTACTTGCTGCATTATAGTATTATTTTGTTATAACCCGAGTTAGTATGTTTTTCTAAATTTGGGTTTATAAAACTTTTACCTGAAGCCCAACATGTTAATGCTAAATAGTGGTTAGCGAGGGAGTTTATCATTACATGCTCATGATACATACTGACGTTCTTTGATCTATTGCTTAAATGTATATTATCTCGCTGTCACGGATTCTGGTGCTATTAAGTTGTGTTATAACTCTTGAATTAATTTGTTTACTTGCTTTGATCAAGCTTAGATATATAAGTCGTTCTAATTAGCCATTAATGATTCTTTATATATATAATAATTTGTGCTTGAGAATTATTTGCAGGACCTAGGCATTGTTAATATAGGGAAATACATTTTTCAAATCTTCTTAATAAACTGGTGTGGGCATTGTAGTGAAATCTGATTGCCAATTTCTTGTTTGTGATGATTATGACATGCACTATTGACATCCTCTATAATCAATGTCGGGTCGGTCCATCGGCCTAAGGAGCGAGCTCCACTATTTTGGTCTGAGATAATAGCTAGGATTTCTCTGCGCTGCAGCAGCAGTGAGGCCAATTCGCCAGAATAAAAAGATGAGCTCTAAGGTAGCATAAACGCACAACTACACTGAACAGCAAGCTGACATGACAGAAAACAAAAATAAAAAAAGAGGTACAGAAAGAGGGAAACGTACACTGGGACAGTTACTACACAAACCGGATTTCACTAAAACTAGGGTGGCAAGCACACATCAAGCAATCTTGAATTACACACCGGACAGTAAACTTTTCAACAGAGAGCACTATACAGCGGCTAGGAAGACACCAACACTAAGACAGAGAACTTGATAACACTAGGACACACACTGGGCTTAGGGGGATAGTGATAAACACTTAATTATACTAGGGCAGGAAGACAGCAATACAGACACTTGGGCAGAGATATACTTACCCAGCTACCCACCCACTAGGGCATAGACACGAACAAGCACACCATAACTGAAACACATTGGTCGCACTAAGAAGACTTTGGTGGAAGGATACAAGTATAAACTACTGCAACCTCCATGGAAAAATCAGAATCATATAGACCCTAACCAAAAGCACCAAGAAGTCAGGCATTTGGCAAGGGATGTGCTTTACACCAAAGTCCATAACACGAAGCTTTGACATCACAGTCTTGTAACAAGTTATGAACAACCCACATTGTAAATGATTCCCTGAAACATGTCTATGCCCCCTTGACAACAAAAAATAATACCAAAGAAAACCACAGACAAATTCAAGTACCTCTACTATTTACACATTGTTGTAACAAATGTACATAGTTATTTCACACATATTACATAGAACTGGCCAAAACTTTCAATTATTTTGAAATTAAAGTGTTTCCCTCGAAAAGTAACTATTTCAAGACATTTACTTCTGCATTAGCCAACCTCTAACCTCGCACATTTAGCATACATTGCATAAGTTGTTACACACCTTTCATGGTTCCAGTTTTAAGGAATGAACAATGACATGGCAATTTCAGGAAGGCAACTTTTATGCATTAGAGAGAATTAATATGCTGAACAGTAAATAAGCATCTGCGGTACTATGTTTTTCTAGTTCAAGAAGTAAAGTTTGGATGAATGTCAACAAGTGTCCCCTGACAACTTTTTGAAAACGAGCAGAGTTACCCTCACGAGTGTTTCTAATATTTTTCGTTTAAGTAAAATAAACGAGATATTTAGATAAACTGCGTCTGTCTTGCACCGCTTGCAATCACATCTTTTGGTTCTATGCCTCTTTTTTCTGATATTGTGAAATGTATTACAGCGAGGTTGTTTGAAATACAGCATCTAATATCTTTTTCCACGAGTAGCCAAAGGAGAGTTCCAAGTAGGAATCTGTATCAGGAAAAGAGCGTGAGCAATAACAGAAATCCACCCTGTGCACCTTCACTTTCATCCTTATGCTCAGATCTGAATACTTCTATTTGTTTTTGGAAGCTAGCTACCGTTTGGAGAACGCAATCTGAAGACCTTCATTTCACGCCCTAATGAAGAGAAACACGTGAAACAAAGTACCTGTGTCTTAGACTAGTATGCCAGAGACTGTGTTTCGAGGTAATAAAGAACGTTTAAAGAAAATGTGCAAGTTCCGCAAGCCACCGACGCTTCACCGAGTATTATCCATTCAGCACAAATATGAAGGACACATTCTAGTCAAACATTCAGTTTTGGTCATTCTAATTAATTTAAAATTCTTAGACTGAAAATCCTAACCGATTTTGGCACTGCAGGAAGTACTCAAATAACATTCCACGTAATATCTAACTTTTTTTGCAATCTTACCACTGAGAACGACATCGGATGTCTTGTCTATTTGTGAAAATTTTGTGACTTAAGGAAAAAACACAACCCTCTGGACTGCCCATTATGGCTGTGCAAATTTTACTTTCCAAACAAGATCTCTGTATTAGAAGTTAATAGTGAATCACTGTACGATAATTGTAATATATCTATAAGCACTAACAAAATTATACATATTCACCAATGAATGGCAGTATGTCTCGTTTGCTGATCCTATGATACAGCAGTTGCCATCCTAAAGTTTTTACTTTTTTTTTTTTCTTTAAACAGAAACAGACTTTTTAACGAACAGAAGATTCAATTCCTCCACAATGGACCTGTGGCATTCAAATGGTTTCTTATGTTCCAACGAGAATGTCTTAAAAGCAAGCAGGTTCATCTGAGTGTAGGAAGGTTTGACACTTGGATAGTGACCTGTATACTTCTATCGTATGGGTCAATTTTACCACAATTGTGGGCTAAGTCCAAAAGTCCGAAACTCTGCCATTAAAACATTTTAATTCCTAACACAGCCAGTGACTATGAATGCATGGCAAGCTCATGCTAACAAGGATTAATACACATTTCAAAATCAAACTCTTAAGTTCTAGTAATTTAAACAGTACTGTAATGGGAATGGATGATCTTTTTCAATTGTAGTTTCTATTATAAAACAAAAATATTAAAACTAAGACGTACCACTTAAATCAAAGGAATGTTAAAATTAAAACTAGATCCATCTCATGCATTATTACTTCCAATATTAGCTATTCACTGATCGAAGAAACCGGATCTCATAAAAAATATATACTCACAAACATACTTATGTATGAAATAGAAGCTTGCTCTGCATTTAATGCACACAAAATCCCTCCAAAGTAGTGCGTTTAGAACTTTCAAGTTTTTCTTTAGAATTGTAAGCTAAAGTACTTCAAAACTTTCAGCTGTGGTATCACAACTTACCCAAACATTAATTAAGCAAGGTTACATCAGGATATTTTCATTCACCATTTAAAAGCTTAAGATGCTACCATTTTAGAAGTAGGTCAACTCATTAAATGGTATTTCACCAACGAATATAGCCATACAATTAATGTTCTAATTGGAACATAACAGAAAGTAGTTATTCAACATTAAACATAGCAGTCAGCAACAGGATGAGCTAGGCTTGGGTTTAGGCCTTCGATGCAGATTCACTGTATCTGTCTCAATCATATGATCTGATCGATCCTCAATTGCTAAAACCCTCCGAACTGCATCCTCGAACGCTGCAGCAACATTAGTGGCATCTTTTGCGCTAGTTTCGAAATAGGGATGGTTGCCGTTTTCTCTACACCAAGCCTGAGCTTCTTCTGAAGGCACCTGTCGGTCACTGATGTCGATTTTGTTACCTAAAACAACAAAAGGGAAACTCTCTGGCTCTTTCACATCTGCATAGTAGATGAATTCCTTCTTCCAGTTACCCAGATTTTGGAAGCTCTGGGAATCATCTACACTGAAAGTAAGGAGGCAGCAGTCTGATCCCCTATAGAAGGGAGTCCTCAGGCTTCGGAATCGTTCTTGACCTGCTGTGTCCCAGATCTGCATGGTGACAAAATGCCCATCCACCTCTAATTCTTTATTTAAAAACTCTACACCAATTGTGTGGAACAGTTGCGTGTCAAACTTGTTGGTGACGTATCTATTCATGAGTGAGCTTTTTCCAACACCGCCATCTCCCAGCAATATCACTTTGAGGAGAGAAGATTTCACAGCCATAGTTCTCAGAATGGGTTCTCTTCCAGTATCCGAGTTCTGTAAAAAACAGTTCATATCCAAATCAGTACACACGAAGAACAGATCATCTGAATGTTCTTTTTTTTTTTATTTACATCATTAGTTATTCACTACTGGGATACTGACACGAAAACTTGCATAGGTTACTGAAAAAATACTTAATTTGAAACACTGAGATAGAAGCAGAGAGCAATCCTAAACTATCCCTGGACGTCCGCTCAAAACTGTGGCCAAAAAGGTCATTTATCATTAAAGGTGCTCAATCCAGCAGCACCCTTTCCATGTAGGCAGCAGCTGGTCTACTTCCCCAGCCGGGTTCCATGTTCCTCTGTCCTTGAACATGGGACGAAGTTTGTGACCACACTTTGTTCCCCCTTGCACTACACATGAGTTATAGTAGTGTTAGTACATCTGTTGCAGGTCAGTTGAAGATCAATCCGCGTATTGAAACAAACCAGCACTATTGTCCCCAGCAGTATCAACTGTGGATCTCACTACAGCTTTGATGTCTAGTCAGGAACAGTCATGGATTCATGTCTCATGGGGGGGGGGGGCGGGACCTTTGGCTGACGCATCCCAGCAGAAATAGTTTAAGGTAGCACCTCAGTATCAGAACCAGCGGACTTAGCATAGAAGGGTATGTTGATAAGTCATATGGGCTATGTTTGGCTGCACAGGCACCTCGCAGTACCGAACAGTGATTAGCTGTGACAGAACTCCATGCTGGCCCCAATACTACCAGGCTTTCTGCGAAGACCAAGAAACAAATTCCTAAAAGGACAAATCTCCTGTTCGGGAGGCCAATAAAACCAAGTGATCACCCACTTTAGGTCGCCGAGGACTCTTCCTCCTAGCCATAAACTCCTGAGCATTCAATCCAAATATGAGAAGCCAGTGATAATAGCTCATTTAACAATACCCTGTAAGAGATAACATTACAAGGTATCCAATCCGGCCAGGCGTAATCATCACCTATGCAGTGCGAGCAGGATAGATTATGTAGGTTTTGACATGTGAGCAGTTGCTGGAACCAGGACAGGCAGAGGCATTACAAGAAGGATGCTCAAGAACTGAAAGAAAAGTAGCAAAGCACATCTGATCACCTCAAGCGGAAGAGGAAAGTGGAATGAGGGCTGGTGGGTTTGTGTGACTTACAGGGTTATGTGCCCATTTCCAAAATGTTAACTCTTCATCTGCTAACTATGTAAAAGTGCCTTCATCTTGCAGGTCTGAACATACCATGGTCTGGGGATCTGGGACCAGCAGTGCTAGTACTGCAAATGTGGGAAAGAAAGGAGACCTAAAGAGTAAAAGTAACTGGAGATGGGTATAAGGATACCAGCCAGCAATCAACTAAATGGAGGTAGGGATACCAGCCATCCTAATTCATCAACTAGCACACATGCATGCATTCATTCATTCACCCATCCACACACAACTATCCACCATCATGGATCCACCATAGCAAACTTCATTCTACGATTATGACCTCCAAAACAACACTTTCTAGACTATTCCCTCTTCTATCCCTCTTTGGCTCACCTAAACTTCATTTTACTACTATGATCTCCTGAATAACCCTTTCTAAATTCTTCCCTCATATACCCCTCCCTTGACTCAATCCCAAAACTTATTTTACTACTATGATCTCCCAAAAACACTTTATAGTCTCTTCCCTACTCTATCTCTCCATTATCCTGTTCAATCCTACTAACAGACTCATGGCACCACTGAAATTACTCACATTTCCCTATACTAATCCACCATTAATACTTTTTGGATTCTAGAGTAGCATGCTATTCGACGAAAAAGTGCTTTAACGCCTCATCACGGGTAGTAAGAACTATATAAATGCAATTACAATATCATGATGTGTCCCAACTGATCTCATAACCAACATACATTAAAGGCAACATCCTAACCTCATAATCTGCCAACATACATCACAAATCAGAAGTACCCATTCAAATTAGTCTGATCTGATCACCACTACCATTCTTCATCACTACAAAGAACATCTCTGCACAACTCAAAAACATCATGTTCACCCACTCACAATTTCACAGAAGTTGAAACCACTATGCTCAAGCCACATCAAACACAATCAAGTTAGCCCTCCCTTCCAATCACAAAATACATCAAAGTAAAACATAATGCCCCCAATAGAACTCAGGCCTAAATACCAGCAAGAGAATGACTGGGAAACTGGAAAAAGCCTGGAGTTATTCTCAAACTCCAGCATCTGACCCCAATTCTTCTTCATTCCCAGATCACACAATTTGTGAAAAATCGTCAAATTTGAATCACATTAACTCCCACTTTCTTCTGGTGTACCCCACAGATCTATCCTCTCACCTCTTTTATTTAAACTTTACATGGAACCCGTAGGTCCCATGCTTCACAAGAATGGGCATTCAATTAATTAGCATAAAGACCATGCCTAAACATATTTCAAATTATTGAACCTTTCAGATATCTCTACCTTCAAATTGTTCATGGAAAGCCTAACAAAATGGATGAGTGCCTTCTCCCTTAAATGTAAACTCTTAAACCTAAACCCTCTAAAATTGAATTCTTCCTGCTACACTCACAGAACACTCCTCCAGAGTTCATCTCTGGCTTCAGAATCCTACTGAACTGGGCTTCACATCAACACTAATACCTGCTGCTAAATGTTTAGGATGCACCCTCTGCCAAAGCATTTCTATGGCAAAACACACCTCTAGTTTAACCAAAAATGCATCTTTCCAACTTCACCTCTTTAGGCAAATCGAACCCTCCATCCCACCAAAACATCTCAGGACCCAGGGCTGGACAGGCCTTTTTATTCCACCAAGCATTTCCCAGGTGCGTTGAGGCCTTTGGAGGCCAGTTTTGAAAGCCAAGGGCAGCTCCAGGTGCTTCCGTCACTTTCACCCTCTCCACAAGGTTAATTGTAGTCGACACAGGGGAGCTTCAAGAGCAGGGGAATGGATTGTTATAAAATATCAACTTTTCTAAGGGACACAATGCTTCAGAAACCAACTTGTCCTGTAATAACATCTATTTGTCCTTTTTGGTGCCATGCAGTGATTAGAACTTATGGCAGCATTCTCAATATATTAGAACTCCGATAGCAGCCTCTTTGATTGTGTTCATATTAAATTAGGGTTTGGATTCTAGATGGGCTCTGATTTTCTGGCCGGAAGTATGTGGAAAGCAGTAGGTCCAAGGTAGGAATGTCCTGCAAGTCTGTGCAAACTCATTAACTTGCATTTTGAAGGGTATTCAATAACTCCTTCCCAATCTCTTCCTACACTGAATAAGATTGACGTTTATTTCTGACAAGGGTCGGAGCAGACCTTCCACGATCTGAAAAAGGTTATGGAAAAAGCAATTTGCTATAGGTGAGCCGATTTTAGCATGAGCAAATATAACGTAACAACACATGTATTTTATTAAGTGCACACTGACCACAAGGTCTCTTGTCAAAGAAGTAACATGTATTGTTACCCAACTCAGTAATACTCATTTAATCAACCTTGGAGGATAAAAGACTGAGTGAAGCCCTGAGATTCAGGCCTGTGACAATGTATATTTGCTCATCTAAAAAATAATTCACAAAGGTTTGCTAGGAATATGGTTTCCTGGCACACTGAAAAAGTTGAGCACATTGCATTTCCTTACAACACTAAGAGTAAAGGATTTACATTAATGAAGCATATATACAAGTTTCAAACATACACCCATATAAATAAACATCTTCCCTTACTGTTAAACAATCTTATTACAGACAACCCTTCATTTTGATGGTTTTGTTCACAGAGAGCCTGTGCAGAGGTTTTAAGGCAGGTCTTATAGCAACTTTGCGTAGGTGTGGAATGCACGGAGGAGGTTTTAAAGTAGAATAAGTTTCAAACTGATATCCAGGATCACTGCAAAGACTTTGGGATTGATCAAAGGTTCAGAGTCAAAAAGTATTCACAGGTACCTAAGTCTAAGGGTGACTAATGGAGGACTTCCTGTGTCCGAAGCTAGATTAAGCAAATGGCTTGGTTTCTTTTATTTCCAGAATTTTTGTCTTGGCTCTGGTTCATGCCAAGGGAGCTTGACCTTCATTCATTTCAGTAAATGGGTCAAACACAACGTGATGTCGGGTGGAAGATTTGGTCTGTGGAATAGTCCTAAGTAGTTTTGGATGTTAGATGCATATATCTGGAAATTCACTAATGTTAGCTACATACATCTTGAAGTTCACTTAATTCTGGTGAAATAACAGTGCCAGAAGACATGCTTAGATTTTGAACAGTATAAAAGAGAGATAATCCCTTGGGAATGACAAATCAACAGGTGCGTGAACACTCTAATTACCCGTGTTCCAGACATCTGCGATTGTGGTTGTAGATCTGCTGAATTGCCAACCCAAAAAGAGTGAAGAAGCTGCGTAACATGGACAATGGTGATGCCAACCACTTGCCAGAAAAGCTGCTCCTCATGGTTACAGACACAGCTCCACCTGCCACGTGTACTTATGCTTGACACACTGAGGAGGAGAGCATGTGTGCACATGCCAGGAATGTCAACTGCGATATGCATCATTAGGAACCTGGTAAACATTGGATCTACTGATATGACATACAAAATTACACCGCAGCAATGTTGTTGTCAGCTGACTAAAGCTACAGTGTACACTATAGAACTATTCTGAAGGTGCTCTCCAGAGAAGCACCCAATCAACATTTAGTATGCTAGAAATCTCCATCTGTGAGGCAGTGTGGCAAAAACAGATGCACTCAAAACATTATGGTGGAGTAGTTATTTTGCATCATTAAGCAGTGTTTGAATAAGCAGTATCACAACAAACCCATACGAGATCAGTAGGGGTATCAGACAGGGGAGGTCACACTGCATGCTTTTGGTCAATAAAATGGTGCCACTAGCCTGCTGATTTAGGAAAAGACATGTTAACAGAAGACTACCTTTCAAAATGGGCTGTATTCTGGTTTCCATCTACCAAGGCAATGTTTGGTTAGTAATAACACTGAAACTGTACAAGGTTATACCCGAAATCATAGTTTTTAAACAGCCTGAAAATACTGATCCTTGTTTCTAGACAGTAGCATAAGACATGTAATATGAATGCTCGATCTGGGTATTGTCCCTTCAAGCTCCAATAAAAGCATTGGTCAAATCTGCGAACGGTGGACAGTATATGTGATCTCTACTATGGTGAGGTGCAATACTTTGCAATACTTAAAGCATGCACTTTTTGGTTGTCCTGATGCAATCAAGGAAACGTTATAATCATCCATTATCTTTTAAAAGCAACATAACAAAAGGCGATGAGTTGAATAACTTAGTAATGTCTCCTCCAAATAATTTTGTTTGTTATAATCTTTAATTTTTTCATATCTTTCATGATACTCCTAATTGTTTTTAAGATATAAGGTAATTTGTATTCTATTTAAAAATGTAAAAAAAAAAAAAAAAAAGTACTACATTTATATTGTTGACCTGCGATCAAGATCTAAATCAATACATTCTTTTGATTCTTAGTAATAAAATACCCTTCAGGCAACCGACTAGATAGAATACATTGGGAGCCACACACATTGCCATATGAAAAAGGTAGTTTGACGTGCCCCACTTATAATCATAACTTGCTACACAGGGATACTTTCTCAGGTGTTAGTTACACCCACCACCAGGTACCCCTCATCTAATCCTCAAAAGCGAATACACAGATAATGGCACATGTCAAATGCAACTAATGGAGGGATTACCCACACCACGAAGAGAGGAGGTAACTACTTCCTAGGCATAGAAAAAAAAAAATCCATGAATGCTGGCACAGAAATACTCCATTTGCCAGCCATCTTCAATTTAACACAGCTATTAAGTGAGGAAGGCTGTCATGGAATCAATGGTCAAGGCAGAGAGGCAACTGGATACATGTCTCAAGGAGGCATATTCTGGCCCTCCAGATATTTAAAATGACAGAAGAGTCACAGTATTCAACATCTTCACATACTTCAGACGTACATATGTAACAGGTTAAGCTAGAGGGCTTCCCGAAACTATCAAGTTAGTTTAAACCATGATATGCGGACAGGGTTCAGGCAGGTGTAACCCTTGTTTAAAACATGCATGTGCGCTTATCATTTACAAATCTGAGATAGGTCCATACAGTAACAAGTGTTTGAATGTGTGTGTTTTTTTTTTTTTTTTTTTTTTAAACATTAAGCATGTGGCCATTGTGAGGGCAATTTGTCTGGAATTGCTAAGGCGGGTGGGAGGGGCGAATGAGGTGACTGAGAACGAGGCAAGTAAAAAGGAAAATGTGAGCACTCTGTGGAATGCTCAAACAGAAAGAAACAAGATCTACTGTCACTTTCCAGCCTAAGTAAACAAATATATAAATACAAAAGATGAGCACAATCTAACTTTGCTTGATTTTAAGAGGGAAGATTGCTTTCAGTGCCAAATCATGACCGGCAGTAAGGACACCTCCCACACCCAGGTCAAGGTTTCCTGAAACTATCCGATCTGCATCCATGGCTAGATGAGGGCCATTTAGACCACACAAGGGGCCAGGAAAGCCCGTACAGCAGCTGCGGACGGTGCTGATTGTAAAGCTGGGGAAAGACTCCCTGTTTCCCTATCCTATATCCTCACGGAGAGGTAGCCAACTGTAGCAAAACAAGCATGGAAAGAGAAGACAAACCACTGGCAGCATACCAAAATGAAACAAGCTGAAAGACAAATGTATCTACTGACTTGTAGGCTATTTTTCCCCTTCATTTTGCTGTGTGGATAAAAGTTAGGTGCACGGCTGAAAGAGCAGCAGCCAGGACTTTAAAGGATGCACAGTGGGGGCCTGATTACATAGGACGGCGCAGGGAGAACACAGAACGTACACAGGACAGCGAGGTCCGGGTCCCTGATGAAAATTAAAAAGAAAACCAGGCAGTGTTGAAAGCGTGCGCCGTGTACATAAAAGTTAGTCACACAGCTGAAACATGAAGTGGGCGCCGTGCTGAAAAAATAAAGTGAGCTGCCTACAAAGCAGCTACGACACCAATCCTGAGCACAAGCAAACAGTACCACAAGCAGTAAACCAATAAAAAAAAATCCCTCACAAAACAGATAAACATGACGAAGTGTAATTATACAGTAGTTGGTCCCTGCTCCTAAAGAGAAAAAGGAGGGACAAACAGGTATGACGGACCAGTGGCAAGCAAGGATTTTTAAATGACAGACATGAACAACTGAAATGGCTTTAAGCCCACAGAAGAAATATACTTAAAAGTATATAAGAGATCCTACGCTTACGCTCGACCTAAAAAGGGCTTTCAAATGGCTTTGTAGAAGCAGAACCTTATTCTTTTATCGACTAATTAATTCTAGGCCTACTTTATATCAAACAACATGCTGCACCTGCAATCAAATGTACATCACATTGGAAAACAGAGCTGACATTTGACCTCGGAGGTTGAATGCACAGCAAATGTGACAAGATAACAGGATACACAGGCCTGTTTATAGAAAGTAGCAATAGTGGAAGAATGCAAGGTGAGGTAGTTTGAAAAGGATTTGCTCCTTGGGTGGGACAAACTGAACCTGGACAGACAAAAATAAAATAAATAAAGCCATCAAATAGAAAGCAAATAAATTTGAGTTACAAAGCACAAGCTAAGACAAACATAAAAAAAAATCCAAAGCTGCAAACATGCAATGTATTTCGAAGTGGACATCTTGTGAGAAACATACAACAAACTAACTGCAATTTAGAAGAGGTTTGCTCTAAGCTCACTACAGCGTTAGAAACAAAGTGATAGTGTAATGTGTTCTGTAAACCGCACCACCTCTAGGCTTTTGGGACTACCGAGGACATTCATTTCAAGCTTGTGAAAGATGCAGGAGTGACAAGGCTTACTAACAAACAAGATGCACCTTGAAACCTTCAGTGCAATGACGCACAAACAGAAGCAATGTGTGCCTAAAGTGCCTTTCAACCCAGGACTCACTTCTGCCCTTCCATGTTCTACATGTAGGTGGGTACCACTATGTAACTAATATTTCTAAGAGGTACGCACCAAAGTTAGCACTGGAAAAATGCACATTGGTATCTAATTTACATGTCTACGAATTGCACAAGAGGTCTGCTTTGATTTCGGTTATCCATCTGCAAAACGTTGAGAAATAAACAGCTGAAAACTGCCCACCGCAACATACCAAGCCAAAGAGACTACTCTATATGAAACGTAGTCAAGCACTCAAGTGTTACTGGTGTTTACAGTTTAACTTAATTACACTTTCTACTGGTATTCTGCAACAGTTTAATGAACAGAAGTAGTAGAAGAATTTTTTTCATCTGCTTGCTTCATTTTCATTACCTTACGATATCAAGGGTTTATGCAAGGATGCAAGGGGAAAAACACAATTATAAAGAACTTGTTCAGGCAGAAAATAATACATATATGAATTTTTCTGTATCCCATCTAAGAGTGGTAAAATTACAAATGAGCCCTAGCAATACAAATACACAACATGAGCCTATAGAAAGGTAACCCAACTATGAAACAGAGCCACCAGCAACATTTCTTTATTTGGATATCAATGTTTACACTACACAGGAAGGACTGAAGATAAAATGGAGACATTATTGCAGGAAAGGGTCAATCAATTCTGCATATCTCCGCAAGACTAAGATCTCTGAATATTTGCAGTGGGGCTAGAAATGGAAAATATTATCCAGTCTGTTTGATACTCAAAGGGCCCACAGATGCAGAACTCAATCTTCCAATACTTTCACTGAAGTTAGACTTTACAGGAGTTTATTGCTATAGAGGGCATTTTAAGCAGCTGACTCTTTACATTTCCCATGTTGCTAGATACTCATCCATGTCTCAGTAAGTTCAAGCGGGCTGCGGGTGATTATCTTAAAAATAAAATAAAAAAGGGGGGGGGGGAGGAGAAGGGTGGAGAAGGTTGGGGTCCACAGAGTTTTGATTAATCTCTCCAAAGAGCTGCAGGTCCAAGCCACTATATGAAATGTTTGCAGTTACAATTTTGTATTTAAAACAAGTGTTACAACAGTATGCCTTAATTCTCTTTTAGGTGTTTAAATGAGTAGCGTCTGATGGAAACCTGCTTCAAAATGGAAGCAAAATCCTACTTAAAGCACAAACAGCAGATATAGGTTACAGTAAAAGATGTACATTGCCATCAAATTAATAAAATCTTAAGACAGCAGGAACAAACCTACTGCTAAGTTCTGTTTACAATGTAAAACAACCACACTGGAATTAAGCATCTGCTTTCACTGTTGAAATATAGAATAAAAGCAGCTTGGTTTGCACTGACAACTGCATGCAAGGACTCCCTAATTCACAAATTAAAAAAAATATATTTTTACCTTGTTAGTTAATTCAAAGCATTCTTCAGCATCTGTAAAAAGAGATATACAAAATGTTTAAACTTGATTTTTCCGTACAAACACCAAGGTTAGAGTCAAATAAATGCCTGCTCTTATTGTGCACCACATTATGGAAGTTGCACTAAGCTTAACATTTTTCAACCAAGACTATACAGCTGCCTTTAATAAATGAAAAAGCAAATGTATTTTCCTTTTGAGTGTATTTGTTGCTTAATGTACATAAATGGGTGAATAGGTGGTATGGGGTGTTTTCTGACTGTCCCCATTTGAATTTATATATGGTTGTTGTACAGGTAGAAATATGTTTGGTAGCAAAACTGGATCATCTTGAGTAATAGGTACTCTGGACCGGATTCACAAACTGCACTTTTTGTAGTAACTTACACTTTGTAGTAATTTACACTTTTGTAGCAAGTTCAGCTCTGCACAGAGCCATCCATCTACTGGAACCGAACACCCTTCCATAGGAAATATTGTTGAAATCAAGTTAGATTATTTAAAGTAGTTCAAAATATGAATAAATATAATTTAATGTTACACAATATATAAAAGGCACATATTTAATATAACATTTAATAAGATTTTAATTAAAACAATGGAACATTATTTCCTTAAATAGTTACATACATTTTAATGAATTCTACACTTAACACATATTTTTTTATTCAGGTGGAAATTTATTTTTTAAATTAAACTTTAAAAAAAAAACAACAACATTTAAATTATATTTCCATTAAAATGTAATTCAAAATTGATTTAGTAGTGCTGTAGTATTTGTTCTATTGTGTTCTGAAATGTATTTTTTTCTATTGTGTTCTAATTGTGTAAAGTTGTATATAAAATTAATTTACAATAATATTTCACAAAAATGTTTTAAGATTTATTTTGTAGGCAGATATATTTTGCTCCCAACACTTCCCCATGCGGCGATCTCTGCCCTGACTGCGGAGTCTTCCTTTGTCAAAATATATGGAAAATTACAAACCAAATCTGAAGTTTAAATTAAAAAAATTAATTCCCACAGGAAAAAAGTTATTTTTAATATGTATTTATTAAAGGGATTAATAGTAGTAATTAAAATTAATGTACTTAGAAATATTTTTCAATGAAGTACTTTGCTATTTTTACATATCTTTAACATTAAATTATAGTGTTTATATTTCAACAACTTGAAATTATGCACTTTAACATTACTTCCTATGAGGTTTTACCCTACCTCCAAAATTTTGTATGGGACAGTGTTGCACGTTGATGGCTATGTGCAGTGCTGATCTTAAAACAAAAGTGTGAATTACTACAAAATTTTTGTTCATGAACACCAAAAAGTAGTAAACTTGCTCAAAAGTGTTAGTTACCTTGGTGAATCAGGCCATAGATTAATATCCTAGATATTGAAATATTTTGTTGGTTATGCTTTGGTAGAGGCAGCATGTGAATGCAACAATAAGATTAGATACACGCAGTTCCATCATATGCCTATTGCACAAGAGACATCGAAGGAATACTATCTGGTATAGAAGACTGCCTCTTTCCATTATTTCTGCAGCAAAGCAAGACAGTTCCAGCAGGCTCACTTCTAAATTAATCGGGAGGCTTCTGAAGGATTTGGCTCTTGGCCTGATTAATAGTTAAATGTGCAATCAAAGAGTTTCAGATTATTGTCTATCTGAATGCCATTTTCTTGGAGTGTATGGTATTGTAGGTTTGAGCAATGAGTATGTTCAGTTGTGATTTGCCAACACTGAACACTCACCCAACACTCTCCCATACACACCTTTTATAGTTGTTCATGTCTTTAGCCATTGAGTGACCTAGCAGCACACAGAATCACACTAGATTTATTTTTATTTGTTAAGAATACAAGAACAGAATGGTCTTTCTGCAAATCCTTTTCAGTGGCATATTTGTGCTTCCTGAGATTACTCTGGAAAATACTTTAACTCTTTCAATCTGGGAGCTGTGCACCGAGACAAATCGTTTCTTCCATGCTTGTGACATACCCCCTCCTAAATGCCATTCTCCTTGAATGCCTAGTTTCAGATTTAGTATTTTCCAACACAACTACATTTCACAATAACAATCTTAAATTGCTTCACAGTACTTAGCTGTTAGACAAGGCAGAGAACCTTGGAATTCAGTCAATAAGAGTCATTCCATTATTCTCTATTCAAAATGCAGTATGCATCCTACTTGATAAGCTGGCGGGTCCTCCCATAAGTCAGCTTGGATCATTATAGGGGGAGGATACATAAACTGAAGGCAGACAACACTCATTAAAAAGAAATGTAGTTGCCTTAACACTCACTACCCTGAATCTGCAAAAATATGAAATAGTCCATATACAATTTTCTTTTTTTTGCTCTTTTTAACATCTCCTGCCTTCTCAAACCCAAAGGTTTTTGGTCCAGTCCCAATACAAATCAAATCAAAAATACGTAGATTATTGGAGCGGAAGCAAGACAACATACGAAGTACAAAAGCAATCGTAAAACAGAGATACCAATTTCACATTTGGTGCATCTCCAGTATATGTTTGAAAACGTCAACCTGTTTCTACTGGATGTTAATGATCTACACTGGACAGAAAGAAGAAACTTATTGCCTTACTATGAGGACTCCCATTAGCCACCCTGGTAACTCTGCCCTCCACAGCCTAGAGTTTCTAATAATGGCGTATGGTTAACTATGGGGGTTGGTATGGGAGAATAGGAGTGATCAAATCAATCAACTGGAGCCCACTGCTACTGTTTCTAGATACAAACTACCACTTTCAGGCTTATTAAGCGTTCATTCTTTCACCTTGGAGAGCTTCGTACACAGAAGCTGAAAAATACAAGCCGAAATCAGAAGCAGGAAATGTCGGCTGCCTCACTTGAAAGGATGTGGATTACATTACACTGATGGTTAGAGGACTATCTGTCTTTACCCATGTTTAGGCCAACAGAGCGAAGTGCAGAAGTTCAATCCCTTAGGAATGCATTCAGGTGGGGTCATACAGAATGTATCAACCTGAAAATAGGTTGTTGGGCTTCTTGTAACAACTGTAAACAATCACTGCCAATCCCAAGAGGTCTGGCCTCAAAGGAATGTTGTATGGTAATGTGAAGCGTTACAAGAAGATAGCATGGTGTACCTATTTATATGTGTTGGGGCAAAGAACTGTAGAATAATATTGGTGTACTTCAAAACATGTACATCCGACTCCGAACTGGTGGATTGAGCCAAAGCCTCTCTCCAGGTGATTCTCAGACAATTGTCTGGCGACAGCTGCATTGTTGAGTCAGGCCACAAAAAGGTGCCACAGTCATCACTTTAAAGCTAGGGTTTGCTTACCAACACTATGCTGACTGAGTCAGCACTCTGAAGACCTACATTTTCGATAACATTAGAGGTTAATCCACACCAGCTCCTATAACCGTTTAGGTCGGTTTTGGGATACTTAAGAGCCTAAGAACTGGTTTTTGTGAGCTGCATTCCTGGGACTTGATCTCTTGTGTATAGCGAATATCCTTAAATCTCAGTCTGAAAACAACTTTAGGTGGTGAATGATGCATATCAGGAAGGAAGAAGACTTTGCCAGACAGACAGAGCAGAATAATCATAGGGCAGGGGTGTATTTGGGGGTCCCTTCTTTTCAAGCATTTGTGGGGACTTGGGACACTGATTATTTTAACCCGCAAATAAGAATGTCTGGGGAAAGAATCATTATCTTCCATTGGTAGACCCCTCTTGAACGGTACATAACCAGTATAATAACTTATTTAGCAAGACTAAAACTATTTAACCATTTATATAGGACCATGTTACACTCCCCAAAACATCATGGCAACCTCTTGCGTGAAACGGTTTATTCATATTTTGCCTCATGTACAAAACCTCACACACTAAATTGCTAATACCATCCTTTGACGGCAGTAAAATAGCAAACACCCAACTGCTTTCAGCTTGAGATGCTACACTACCATTTTGTAGGAATTGAGGGCCACGAGGAAATACATTCATGTAGAGAAATAATTAATGAGAGGGTAGGTCCTCTAAATTGTTGTCTGATTAGAGGGGTTGCCCTCTTATGCAAGACAGTTTATGGAACTAGTCCAGTTATAATTTACTAAGATTTTTAACTACAGTATTTTTGGTATTTTGCTACTCTTCTTTATGGAAAGCACAGTCTGAAATACAAATGTATATAACATGTCATTAAAGCTTTTGCTTTCACTGATAACTGTTGGAAACTTCACAACTTTGTGATTCAGACCTACGGAATCAAATGAAGTATTTCCCGACTTGCAGAAAGTTTATGTTTTTGTTTTTATAAGATGGTGTACAACAACCAAAACATGTGTTAGTGATTAGCTCATTTGATATAGGTGCATTATGTTAAGCAGGTCTTCAAAGACTTCTGTGAAAAAAGGCAAGAAGCTACAGGTCCCACAACTACAAAGTGGCATACAATATCCTTATAATGTACAATTTGTGCTATTGCATTCCTTATAAAATGTGGGACCTTATGTCCCTGCCAAGCATGTTGGCAGTAGCAACTCCTAATTACAATTGACTGATAAATGCGGCGACTTATGGAACACTCCCTACAATTGTATCATGAAAAACGACACTGTGTTACTTCTTACAGATACTCCTTTCTACTTCTTCAGTATCTTCTATACCCCCTCAACTCAAGCTAAAAAATGCTCCTGTTGGTAACTCCAACAGGCATGCCCATCATATCCCACAAAGGCACTGCACTTCATCAGCGGACTAATATCCCGAAATCCTACACTGAATTTGCTCTTGGCACAATTCCACACATCAAGAACTTGCCCAAATAAGAACCCTGGTTGGTCTAAGAGCATTAGGGCTATACTAGAGCAGCCACCTAGAAAACTAATTTGAAAGTCTTGCACTCTAGTAGCCTAGCCGAGGCCTTGTCAAGCACAGTATTTTCTGAAACCCTAACACCTCTATAACCCTGCAAAAAGTCAGATAACCTCGAGAAATGAAGTGTGTGCATCTATCAGTCTCCATCTACCTCTTCAGCTTGTGGGCTCTGTAGGTAAATGTGTTGAGCACGAAGAAGCAGATTGCTGTGGTTTGAGAGCAGATACCGCTAGAGAGGGAAGATATAACAGATATACTTCCCAGGAATTATCCTATAACCCCAGCAGACTACCTTTAATTTTTAGTCACGACAGGCCCACATTTTCCTCGCAAAACACATTGAAGAAAACATATATTTACTCAACTAACTTACATATTCATTATATTTCCTACTCTCATTACCCCCTCCTCTATCCACAAGCCTATATCAACATTACATTTTCTGCTTCTACCTTCCCGTTCATTCAACCAGGCATGTTCATAATTCATTGGAAATAGATCCCTTTGAAACCATTTTTGGATTCACGAGTGAGAACCTTATTGTGTAAGACACAACTTCTCATGAGATCACAGTTGAAAACAAAGGCAATACAGGCACCATTTTTCAAAATGACCGCATACTGAATCCAACTTTATATGGCTAAGTGGAGTTATAATAACTTCTGTAATGTTTTGGGCACATTCGCACATGAAGTGGGAATTTTTTCCTGCCTCATTCTTTTTTTTGTCTGCCCTTTCAAACAGTAGATATGTTATATACTTCTGATAATTTGCTTTGTTGTACAGAAGTGATAGGTCATCAATATTACATTAAACAGGAGTTTCAAAAGAGAACAAAATATTTAGAACAAAAAAACATAAGGCCCAGCTGGCCTGATATTGTGGTATCTAGGATACTTGCATCTAGACAACGGTTATCTTCTCCAATAAACTACGTTTTAACTAATTACTGGAGTATTTCATTACTACAATTTGGCGACGAGGGAGAGCCACATGCTACGGTACCCACGTTTCAGCAGATATTATTGGGGAGAACAGGTGGATATCGTCCGTTGGAACTGGAAGATTTTGCGCCAAGCAACAGGTTAATAAAGTAAGCAGTGACAATTACTAAGGCAGTAATATAGTACTTTGCCAGTAAGAACTGCAAGGTGGGGTTAAGCAAATATTAAGTCTTTATTAAGAATCTCCAAAAGTAATGGTAATTTCACGCTAATGCATTATTTGAGTGTCTTACCTCATCCTGCACGAGCTTGCATGCGCTGTGGCTGTTACGCGATCTCCCATGAACTTTAATGACGTGGACACTAAGGTCAGCCATCTTCAAAGAAAAATGAAACGCTAACTCGCTGAAGGTGTAGGAGCGTAAGAACATGTGGTGACGTTGTGACGCCAACGTGCGGCCGACTTTGATGCAATTGTAACGTTGGTTTCTTGATAGCGTGGAAGCGTATTGGTAATGCGCACACCTTGAATCTTTCTATCGAGGAGTGACTACAATATATATATTTTTTACTGGTATCACCAGGTGCTCACCACCATGCATTTTACATAAAGTTTTTGCAGAGGATCACATGGAGTCCCTCAGTTACAGATCAGTAGTCCTTTATCAACAATACAATGTCACATTTGAATTAATGCCCCTCTCTTCCATCAACAATCTATATTATATGCTGTGTCCCACATGTGTAGTAATGAATGGTAGGTCTATGTTCTCTTCCCCACGCTCTCCCCAATGACTCCCAACCCTCACCTGCTCCCATAGGCCTCCCATTGAGACCAGATTTTACTATACTTCGGAGGGCACTCTCGGCTCAAATAAATCACCTGTTCTACTCGCTGGCACCAGTCCAAGTTATTTTCACAGTCCTGTATTCCTAGTGGTTTGGCTGCTCCCCATGCCCTCGCTATGTCTCTTTTAGCAACCCCTGCCGCTAACATTAGCCACGTCCACTGACTTTGTTGCCACTTCTCTTCGCCTACTATAGGTAGTATTAACCAACAGGCATCCAGTGGAATCATCTGGCCCATGAACCTAGACATGGTGTTAACCACCCACTGCCAGAAGTCTTGTATGTGCAGACAGCTCCACAGGATATGAAAAGAGGAGTCCTCCATGCCACACCCCCTCGTACACAATGCTGATTCACTCCGGTCCATACGGAGCAGCAAAGAGCTACCGTGGTATGATCTATGTAGGATTCTAAATTGTGTTAGGTGGAATCTAGCCCTAATTCCCACTACTCGTGGACTCTGCCAGTCCTCCTCTTCTATTTCTCCTAGGTCAACCTCCCAAGCCCTTTGCAGCGACCGACTGAGTTCCGGAGCATTGGTCATAAGCTTTTTACAGGTCAGGGAAATTGCCTTCTCCTATAGCGGAGCCGACTCCAGGAGCTGTTCGCCCACCAGTATGTGTTTCTTTAGTGCATGCTTCAGTTGAAGGTATTGGAAGTCTATCTTGGTCCCCATTTTGTATTCCTTTTGTAGGTCCTCTAGCTCTAGGGAGACTAGAGTCCCCGCCCTCCATATGTCTCCCAGACGGTCTATGCCAATAAGACCCCAGCACAAGAGCCCTTTTAAGCTACGGAGTTCGCTAAGCTGATCGATAGTCCAGAGTGGGGTCATGTCCATGAGTCGGCCCTCCCATCTCTGGAACCTACAGGCCTCTCTCCACGCTCATGCCACTGACACCGTATGTCAGCTCATAAAGCACTGACAGGTGCCCTCCCCTTCCTATGGCCGCCCAATCCACTCTGTAGGCCGGTTTGTCCCTATCCGTGAATGTCCACCCATTCACCACTATCAACTGAGCTGCCCAATAGCATGCTTGGATGGGAGGTATCACCAGGTCCCCTTTGAACATCCCTTTGTGCAATTTACCTAGTGCAACCCAAGGGCTGCCCCAATCCCACAGTAGCATGGGCAATTTCCTATTGACCTGGGGGAAGGAGGACAGCAGCATTTGATACAGTGTGTTCTGGAGCACGTATAGTAGCTGTGGCAGGGACATCATTTTAAAAAGAACAGCGCACCCCATCAGGGACAACGGCAGTCTCCGCCAGTGCGACACAACCCCGCGGAGAGGATCAAGTTGTGGGTACAGATTCCTTTTGTGAAACTCCTCGGGGTGCCTTGTTACATATATTCCCAAGTAGGAGAATCCCTACCTCCCCAGCTGGGCCACCCATCCCACCGGGTTGCTCAGTTCTCTGTCCGTTAACGGGTAAATTTTCGATTTCTCCCAGTTTCTTTGGTACCCGGAATATGTTCCAAAAATCTGGAAAACGCGCAAGTCTGTCTATGGAGCGGCAGGGTTTCATTACATACAGAAGGATGTCGTCCGCATATAGGGAGATCCTTGCCTCCCACTCTCCACCTTCTGGAATACCCCACACAAAAGGGTCTCGTCACACCCAGTTGGCCAACTGTTCTAGAGCCAGAGCAAACACCAACGGGACAGTGGGCAGCCGTGTCTCATGCCCTGTGTAGGGCAAAGGCGCGAGATGTTACCCCACTGACCCTCACCCATGCTCGTGGGTCGCTGTACAGCAGTTGCATCCATGCACATATTTGTGGGCCAAAGCCCAATCTTGTTAGGACTGTCCTAAGGTAGGGCCATTTGATGCTGTCGAAGGCCATCTTATCGTCAAGTGCAAGCAAAACTGCCTCCTCTGCCTCAGGCCACCAGTCTAGTGCAGGATCCCGTATAGGTGCCTCAGGTTTAGTCCTGTGTTCCAGTGTTGCATAAAACCTGTTTGGTCGCGATTTATCAGATAACCCATTACTGGCCGGTGTCTATTCACTATAATTTTAGCCAATACTTTAACCTCTAGGTTTAAAAGCGATATAGGCCTGTATGAGCCACACTCCATGGGTAGCTTGCCCTTCTTATGTATTACGACAATAGTTGCTATTCTTTGATCCAGAGGCAATACACCTTCTGCCTTAGCTGGCTGGAACATAGCCAACATATGTGGCACTGCAATATTAGCTTGTGGAGCTCCACCAGCAGATCATTCGGATGCGCCGCTTTCCCCAACCTTAATTCCATAATAGTCCCTCGTTCCTCCTCTACTGTTACATCTTGGTCGATTGCCTCACTATCATCTGCTCAGAGCTCTATCATCGGCAGGTCCCCAAGGAGTTCCATGCAGCTCTCATATGGCTGGTCCGTCTTAGCAGAATAGACTTGCTCATAATACGTGGCAAAAGCTTCAGCTATATCCCTCCCTGTGATACGTCGCTCGCCAGCGTCATCTCTAATCTCCCTCGCCCAACTCCTATCTTGGTCTCTTTTTTCCAGCCAGGCCAGTAGCTTGTTCACCTTGTCTCCAATGTCGTACAGTTGTCAGTGTGTGGCCATAGCGTGTGCACGTGCCTTATTGTCCACCAGGTCCCTCAACTCCTTTTGCTTAAGTAAGAGACTATGACAATGGTGCCGCTTTATCGGGCCCCCAGCTAGAATTTCTGCCTCCAATTTACTAATCTTGCCCTCGAGCGCCTCACATTGGAGATGGCACTCATTCTTAAGTCCCCCTATTAATGCCTGTGCTTGCTCTTTGATGACTGTCTTGAAGGCCTCCCAGTGTATTCCTTCCTTCTGAGGTCACACTTTCAAAGGTATCCTCGAAATATCTCTTAAGCCCTTCGCATAGTTTGTCAGTGAAGTCTCCTTCCTTTAGATACCAGGGGTCTATTCTGGGCGGCAATCCTGCATCGTTCACTGTATCCACAAGAGTTGCTACCACCGGGAAGTGATCTGACACACCAGGTGCGAGATGTGTCACTTCCCTAAAGCATCCCACCTCTGTGTGTTGTGTAAATAGGTAGTGAATACGTGAGAAACTTCTTTGTGCTGCAGATAAAAATGTGCATTGCCTCTCATGTGGGTTATGGGCTCTCCAGAAGTCTGTCAGGCCTAACGAGATTGCAAAGGTCTTCAAGGTTTCAGTATTCCCCTCCCCCCTTGCCCGCAGACAGTCGGTCCAGAGTCGGGTTCATTGTATCATTCATGTCACCCCCCAGTATAAGAACGCCAGGGGGCAGTTCCAGCAATGCGGCTCCCAGTGCTGGGAGAGTGTTAGCATGTAGATTTAGTGGTATGTATACGGAGCAGAAATGCACCATCTGTCCGTTTCAGATCCCAGTCATCACTACAAATCTCCCCCGTGTATCCTTTCTTACCAGCACTGATTCTAAGGGTGTTAACCTTTTAAATAGGATACCCACTCCTCTGGAGCTAGAGGTGAATCCCATGTGTGCCCTCAGGTAGTAGCCCATGCGGTCTAATGCCTGCAGCGGTTCCCTTGCAGCTGTGTTTCTTGTAGAAGGGCCACGTCTGGTGCATGTCTACGGAGAAATTGTGGGACCAGTGTCCGTTTAATTCTATTGGGGTCTAACGGTCGTCAGTATGTACTTGGTTGATCCTTCGGATCTGCAACTGCCCGACCCCCTGCCACCCCCACCCCCGTCTCCTAGGGGTCCCTCGATCCATTCCTGTAGTGTATGTAGTGAGCAATATGCATGAAAGTTTACAGTGGGTCTCAACTCTGGTTGCCCCTGAACACCCCAACACCACCCTTCCCTCCCTGCTACCCTTCTCAGTATGCCTAAAAATGCCCCCCCCCCCCAAACTTGCAGAGTGCCTGTCGCCCCAACAGTAACATAAAATGTGATACAGGTTGACCGGCTAAACAGAGACGGCTCCTGTAGTGCATCGGATAGTTGATTAACTTACGGTCTGTGTTAGTATGGAAAGCTTCCCACTCATCAGCTGTAGTACCAGAGTTCCTCTTCTCTACTCCTCTCAAGGGTGAATGTATAGTTACCATATACAGGACATCCTGTGGCCCCCTTTAATTCTGACCCCATCATCAATATATATATTTGCCAGATGTAACGCTCATCGTTGACCAGCTAAGAAGATCACCCTTCCTCCCCCGATTTCAGCCTGCGGTTTCTCCTTAGATCATTTCCCCTTCCCTCACCCCTGTCTCAGAATGTTCCAGTTCACTTTTCGGTGGGCTTGTCCGATTTCTGCGCCCTTAGTCGACCTCTTGACTCTCCTCTTGTGTCTCGTAGACCCACTGGCGCCATCCCTCCATTCAGTCCCATGCCTCTCTAGGGGATGTGAAGAACCATGATTTGCCCTCTGCTAGGACAGGTAGTTTCACCGGGAAGAGCGTCATATATTTCAGTTCTTTCACTTGAAGAGCTTTCTTTACTTCATCACAACTGGGTTTTTGTTTTGCACCTGAAGGGTAAAGTCAGGGGAAAAAAAAAACGGCACTGTGGCATTGTCTAACATATCTCCGTGCGTCCGGGCAGCTTGCAGTATAGCATCCTGGTCTCTATGGTTGAAAATTTGCGCTATTATTGTTCTTGGGGGTGCCCCTGGTTTTGGCGGAGTAATCGGGGCCCTATGCACCCTTTCTACCAAAAAGAACTTGGATAGGCGCTTCAGACGGAGAGTGTTGACAATGAGGTCTTCCAAAAATAGATCTACGTTCGACCCTTCTGTCCCTTCCGGAACCCTAACGACCCTGATGTTGTTCCTTCGTGCTCGCCCTTCTTGGTCTTCCAATCTGGCAGCCAGCACTCCAGTCTGCTTCATGAGGTATTGCACTTGTTCTTCCAGCTTCTTAGACGTAGCTTGCAATACTTCAATGTCTGTCAACATCAGGACAGTGCGCGCTCTACGGGCGACGTAATGCAATAAACTAACTCCTATAAAATGTAATAATTCATGAATTATGTATTAATGCAGTATGTTAACCTTTTGCATTGCAGAGATTCATGTTGAAACATCATTAATGCTGTTTGCAATGTATTGTGCATTTTCAAGGCTTTGCTGTAGTACTACAGGGTGTGGGTAGGGTGTGGTCCGTATTCTAAGCCTTTCAAGAATCCCTTCCTGCAGCCTGGCTGGGTGTGGCACGTGGGCGGGCCTGGGTCTATTTAAGGGACCCAGTCCAGCTCCACGTGCTCACTATTCAGAGGTCCCGGTGCAGAGCAGCAGCATTTTCCTGAGCTCCTGTGCCGAAGGCCTACCTAGAATTTCCAGGACCTGTCTTAATTTCCTTTGGTGATCTTCAAGCAGGGTGGCAAAACGGAGGTCGGGTTAGGCCCCAGACTCCGTTTTCAAAAATACTTGAGTTTTGGGCCTTTTGGTTACACAGTGTGTGCGATGTTTTAACTCCTGCAGGTCGCATCAGCAGTGTGCACAATCGTAATTTGGCATTTAAACCTTGATGGCTGAATCGGCAACAGGGTGCACGATTCATTCTTGGCATTTAACTTTCACAGTTCAGATCGGCAGTGTGCACGATCATATTCTGGCATTTAAACCTTGGTGGTTAAATCGGCAACAGTGTGCATGATTCATTCTTGGCATTTAACTTTCACAGTTCGGATCGGCAGAGTGCGCGATCGTATCCTGGCATTTAAACATTGATGTTTGAATTGCCAGCAGTGTGCGCGATTCATTCTTAGCAATTAAAACTTGCAACTCAGATCGGCAGAGTGCTCGATCGTATTTTGACATTTGGATCTTGATGGTTGAATCAAAAGGCAGAGTGCGAAAGTTATTCTTAGCATTTAACCCTTGTGTTTCAGATCGGCAGAAAGCACAATCATTTCTAGACATTGAAATCTTGATGCAGAGTTTTGATATTTAAAGTGTATAATATTTCTTAAGCAATTGAATCTTGAAGATCCAGACAACGTGTGTCCTTGCAGTATCATTCATGAGATTATCACAGTTTATTCCTAAAAAACAATGTGTTCATTGATTACTGTTATAGTGTGCCTTTGCAGTATCATTCATGAACCTAACGCATATTATTACTGAAAACTAATGTGTTTATTGATCACTGTTAGTAAGTAGTTTCTATTTAAAGAATAACTTGAATTAGTTCAAGATTCAGAGCCTCAGATTGTATTCTAAAGAAATGCTTTTATGAAAGCTTGCATAATCCTTATTTATTTTCCAGGTACTCAGAGCTAATAAGGTTATGATATATAAAGGCTCTTGATCATTCATGTTATCAGTCCATAGCTATCCTGAACAAAGTCTATGAAAGTCAAAGTGTATAATCTGATTATTGGGTTCTCCACGTTTGCTTTCCCAGGTCTCCTTCCACGCTGTTCCCTACCTAAAACCCCTTCCTCCGCTTGGCCATTCATTAACTCTGTGCTATAACGGCTAGTAGAGTATGGAGCTGCCAAAAGGTGGACTTATTGGGAACAGGCGCAAACCCTGAGGATCGGGACTCCTTGACAATGTCGGACTTCGCAGTGGACACTTTATCGGACATTTTTTGGAAGTCCGCTTGCAAAAAGGAGACATCTGCAGTCATAGTATCTAGTTTAGGCTCCAGCGTGCTTTTTAAGTAGTATACCGCCGCCATGATGGCCCTAAGTGAAGGTTCTTCTTTTCTGGTGTGGCCGCCTCCGACCCATTGGATGCGGGAGCCTGCTTTTGCACTGCATATTTATCCATTTTGTTGGACTGTGTGGGGGCCTGGCCCTTTGGTTTCATCTTAATCTCAGACGGGGCAACAAGCCCGCCACACGCTCCCTCCTAAGGGAGCCCTCTCTCCTCAGCGTCAAATCTTCCTCCCCAGTGTTCCTGTTGTTGTGGCCAGCCCCCATTTACAGCACCCTGCAGCCGTGGCAGGGAGGGGGGGGGGGGTTACACAATGGTCCAGCCTGCAGCCCTGTTGCTACTTTCTTCCTGCTGGGGCCCACCCCGCTTGGCCCCCCTCACCAGATCCCGGCCTCTGTCGCTGTCTCACCCCACTTCCTTCTTAGTTCTGGCATCATTGCTGGCTCGTTGGCTTCCTCCACCTCAGTCCGCTCAAGTCAGTCAGCCTACAGGATTTCACTGAGGGCCCAGACCTCATCCACACTCCCCTCAGTCCCAGGAATCCCGATCTTGGTTGCACTCACCCCAGGGCCTGCATTCTGTTGCAGCCTCTAGTTCCAGGGCCCTCGCTGTGCCTGCAGGCTCCTCCCTCTCCCGCCTGTTGTCTCTACAGGGTACGGCTTCCAGGCTCGTTCACTCTCCCGGGTGTGGCCTCAGCTGACCTCTCTCACCTCCATGGCCTCTTCTCATCGCGCCTCCGGTTGGCCGCAGCATCGGTCAGTTCACGAGACCGCTTGGTTTCTTGCGGTCAACTCCCTTCAGGGCCGTGGCCTAGGCCGTTGGATCGCTACTCGGGGCACCGGCCTCAAGTTCAGACCTCAGGGTTCACCACCACCTATTTTACAGGCGAGACCTACTTCCAGCTCCCAGCCCGATCGGATCTAACATGCAGCCCGCCACAGGAGATGGCGGGCCGTCCTTCCAAAGTTCTGGGATCGATCAACCCCGGTTGCTGCAGTCCCGACGGCCTGACTCTTTCCCCTTTTGTTTACGGCGTGGGAAGCTGCCAAATTATGCCGGATTACAGATTTACTTGTTTAGGAACCGCAGAGCTCCTATAGATGGTGGACATCCCTGCGTGAGCCTGGCCACTGAGTGACTACAATATTAACGTTGATGTGCATCGGTGATGCATGCACCTACGGGTTATAATTGTGGAGGAGTGACAGCAATAATAACACTGATGCACATCGGTGATGCGCACACCTACTGGTTATGGTTGTTTTGCGCACACCTACTGGTTATAGTTGTTTTAAAAAATTTTTTAAATATAGCGTGTCTTGCAGTACATCGAGTACTCGTATACCATCATCAACAGTACACGCACACCATGAACGTCTGCTGGGAGGTGTTACCGTAATAATATTCATGTGCATCAGTGATGCGCACACTTGCTTGTTAAAAACATTTTTTTTTATAACTAAACAAAAAAAAAAAAAAAAAGTGTTTTACAGTGCAGTATCAGTGATAAGCACAACAAATGGTGTACTTATCATTAAAGAACTAGTGTTTATCCCAGAATAGTCCAGGAATTTTATGGTAATTAAAAACCTTTACGTGTGCAAGCAAAGTGTTCAACTAGCAGTAAGGTAACGAACCACCTAAACATGAGTTTATCAAATATAGGATTAAATCCACCTATATCATTTCTTCCAAGGGGAGGACAGCCTCAAATAAAATGGTCGGATTGGAAAGTCTAGACTACTTCGTTAATTATTTGTCTGCTGTTGAAGAGGAGAATGGTGAAGAGTGCTCTTCATCAAGGAAAAAGAAAATATTACAGCATAATCTTGGTCCGAGGGCTTACAAGTGTATAGTCAAATAGAGAAAAAACCAAGACCAGATACAGGTACAGCTGTAGTCAAGGAAGCTTTGGAGGATTGAGATACGTATTTACCAACCAACAGTGTGGGTAGCTATAGACAGATTTAATTTCTTTCAAAGGAAACAACTTAAAATTGATTTAGTGGAATATTATGTTGCAGCACTTAAAAAGTTAGCTATATCATTCAAGTTTGGGGCATTACACAAAGACTTTATCAGGGACCAAATCGTCATGCACTCTAATAATGCAGGTATTCAAGAAAAGTTGTTGGTGTGTGGTGAAGCACCTTTAAATGAGATTATTGCAACTGTAAAAAGGTGGAAATGTCAAAAAGGTGTACTAAGGCTGCATTCAAAAATAATGGTGAAGCAAATCCTGTATGAAGAGTGTACACCACTAATGAAAATAGAACAAATCTGAAAGGTGGAGTAAAAAAAACAAAATGAGAAACAGTGGGAAAGGATCAAATTAGACGTGAAGACAAATGTTTGGTATGTTTTAAGTGAGGAACTAGAGGGCACATAGCTAAGGATGAAAATTGTCCTGCACATAAATCCAAGTGTTCGTTCTGTGCAATTATTGGCCATTTTGCCCAAGCGACCAGGGAAACGAAAAGCAAAGGTGGATCTGTTAAATGTGTTGTAGAGAATGATGAAGAAGAATTGGATGAAGGTGATGAGTTCTTGAGTGATGAGGGCATACTCAGTATTGAAGATGTTGTTTTGGATGTGATAGACTTAACAAAAAAAAGGAAGCCCTTGTGTAATATGGTTATTGAGGGAGTTGAACTACAAATTGCGGCTGACTCAGGGTCTCCTTACATTATAATACAAGGCTTAGTTTCAGAACACCAATTTGTTATCGTGCTGGGAGATACACTGAATATAACTGAAGTACATCCTGTTACCTTCACAGGCGAAAAAATTCCAATGGTAGGTTAAGGACAAGTCTAATTCCAATTTAAATGAGGGGAGGCTTTAGGAAAACTATATGTATCTGAAAAGGGTCCATCAGTGTTAGGATGAAAAGATCAAGGAGCTTTGGGAACTACACTAGATCCCAACAGTAATGACCAGGTCATGCCCTTATGCAAGCCTACTACTACTATGGAAGAAGACATAGACAGACAATTCCCCAGTATATTCTCAGGTGGTGTAGGAAAATTGAGTGGGTTTATACATAAAATTGTGCTGAAGGATGGAGAAGTATCGTCTGTCACAAAGTCAGGAACATACTTGTGGGTGTCAAAAAGAGGGTTATGAAAGAAATAGATAATTTGAAGAAAGAAAAAAAAGGGATTATTGAATCTGTGAAATGTGCATAGTGGTTATCCCTGATTGTTGTTGTGCGTAAATCTAATGGGAACATAAGAGTATGTATTGACTTAAGGGACATGAACAAAAATATTGTGGTTGACACTTTTCCAATTCCCAAGATTGATGAGCTCTTATTGAAATCCAAGGGGTGTAGATGGATTTCCACCATTGATTTAGCTGCAGCTTATCACCAAATTCAGTGAAACCCATCCAGTTGTAACTTAACATCCTTCATTACTCTGTTTGGTTGTTACAGATTTGTGAGAATGCCATTTGGACTGGCTTCAGCTGCAGCTGTTTTCCAACACTTAATGCACAGATTATTCAGGAGTATGGAGGGTGTAACATATTTTCAGGATGATATATTAATCTTGAGCCAAGACAAACAAGAACATGATAGTAGGTTGAAACAAGTGTTGAGCAAATTGGCAGATAAATGGCTTACGGATGAATTGAAAAAATGCAAATCTGCCTTAAGATCGGTGTCATATTTGGGGCATGAGGTTGGTATAGAGGGTATTTCACCTAAAAAAATATATATATATATATTATTGAAGCAATTAGCAATGCACTGTCTCCTTTGTCTAAGGACGATGTTAGATGATGTTTAGGTCTTGCAGAATTTTATTCCAAATTTGTAAAGATTTTTGCTACAAAAACATATGGGTTAAGACAACTGTTGAAGAATAGACAAGAGTTCAAGTGGAATGAGGAATTGCATGGTGATTTTGAAAATAAAAGCAGGACTTATGCAATGATAACCGTTTACAGGGATTTGAGATAGGTGCGTATACTATAGTAACTACTGATGCTAGTGGAAAAGGCTTTGTGGCTGTATTAACCCATATCTCGGTGACAGGAGAAGAGATTACTATAGCGTATGCTTTTCGCACCCAGTCACCGCAGGAGGAAACATTTGGGCCATAGAGAAATTCAGGCAGTTTTTATGGGGAAGCAGATTCATGTTATGAGTGGATCAGAAGCCACCAGTGAAAGTGCTTACTCCCAAAGGAATAGTTAGAGCGACTCCCCGCATAGCAAGAATGACACTCCAGTTATTAGATTACACAAACGATATGGAGTATTTGCCAGGGAGCAAAAATAAGGTTGCTGTTTATTTAAGTCGTTCACCTCTACCATTAATTGAAGATGTCATCAATGTCTGGGATGAATACAGTGTAACCTTATTTAGTGAAGGATGCATGGCTATAATGGATAATGATTGGGAAATAAGTTACGAGGAAGATGAGGATCTTAAGATGGTAAGATTGTATATTACCAATGGATGGACAGAGAAGAGTAAATTGCAGAAAGGATCCTGAAAACTTTGGGAGATTAAAGATGAATTGTCCATTAGGGAAACGAGTCATATTCTCAGAAGTGACAGGGTGTTTGGTTCCCAAGATGTTAAGGCAAAGGGTTTTAGAAATAACCCTCATGATTTATCTGGGAATTGTTAAACTTGAAAGGAAGACTAAATTATCTTATTGGTGGCCTGGGTGGAGATGGATGCAGAAAGCCTTATAAGGAATGGTGTGATGTGTATCAATTCCAATAAAGCTCAATCAGTGTTTCATCCTTCGCTTGGAGACAGAAGATGCCCAGAAAATCCATGGGAAGATCTCAGTATAGATATTCTGGGACCTATCTTAGATAATTGGGGTTTAGCGAAACATGTAATTGGGGTCATGGACAATTATTAGAAATGCCCAGAATATGAGGCTGCAGAAACTGGATATACCAAGGCCATCATTTCCTTTTTGGAAAGATTATTCTTGAGGGAGGGAATACCTAGATACATAGTAAGTGATAACAGTGAGCAATTCACAGGGCGAAAAGTTAATTGATTTTTTACCCAGGAATAGTATCAATGGAAAGTGCACTCCAGTTTACTACCCTGCTGGCAATGGGGTGGTAGATCGTTTAAATAGGGTATTAGTGAGCAGTGTACAAGCAGCCATTAGTACTGGGCAAGATTGGGAGAAGGAATTAGGGAAAACTGTGTGGGCTTACAGAATTACACCTACGATAAATGGTTATAACCCATTTAGGGTTCTTACAGAAAGGGGACCTTTCACGAAGGATAACAATCTATGCAGCACGTGGTCTCCTTCTGTGTGAAGAACAATATACTCAAGATGCAAGAATCTTACAAAGACAATTATGACAGAAGACAAGGAGTAAAAGAAGTGTACCTTGTACCTGGAGATTGGGTAAGAGATAAGCTAGGACGTAGAGTTGGCAAAGGATGTAGCAAGTTTTTGAACCTATGTAAGTTAAGGAAGTGTATAAAAGATCAGCATTGTTCAGCAATAAGAAGGTTTGGCATTTTAGTAGGATGGCGCTTTGTAATATAATTTTGGATTGGCAACATAATGGGAATGGATGTTTTGCAATCTGACACAGGGCTGTGGAATGATTATGGTGTAGAAAGGGAAAACTCTAATGGTGGTAAATAATTCATCAGTAATCAAGGTATTCCCAATTCAGGTGGCATTGGACCAAGATCGGACCCTGGAACCAGTATGTAGAGTGCGAGAGCAAGTCTTAGGGCTGAATCAAATTCTAGGAAAAGTCCACTTGCATAGGCAGAAAAGGTGTTGCTACCAACCAAATTCAATGATTACGTGATGGGCTGATTCTCCACATTGCATTATAGCAATCCACTGTAGCTTACCTTGCATCAAATGTTATTGTCGTGTTATTATTCAATTTTTCTAATGTAACATTCTTTTATTAGTATACATTATTTGTACACTTTATTTTATTTATAGTATTTGCTTTTATGTCTCTATTTTAGTAATCTGTATTCTTATACTGTAGTGTTTGTAATTAGTTATCTCCATTTATTCTATTGTCAGGAAAGGGAGAAGATGTGGCATCTAGGATACCTGCACCTAGGCAACGGGAAAGAAGTACTAGGTGAGGTTGGCAGGTGCTCAAGGAAAGAGAGGACGTGCTTCACCTGTTCTCCATACTTATGATCATTTGCTTTGTTGTACAGATGTGATAGGTCATCAAACAGAGTTTCAAAAGAGAAAAAAAAAAATGAAAAAAAAAAAAAAAAAAAAAAAACAACAAGGCCCAGCTGGACTGGCATAAGCGATTTGAGACTACTGTTCTTATTCACAAGTCTTCTGTTGTCTTCCCATACCCCAGGCTACTCTTTTCTTCTCCCATCTCAGCCTATTAGATGTACCTCAAGCTGCTTACGAAGCCAACACAAACATAATTAAAAGCTGGACCTGTACCTTTTCTCTGGTGGGATTCAAACTCCCGCCCCCTAAAAGGAGGTCTACAGACTTAGTGAAACCTGAATTTTTTATGAAAGGATTGGAGTATGAGCACCAAAATGTGCAGGTTGGCTAGAGACCCGCCCACGAAATAGTCAAGCATTAAATTAGTCAAATTGATCAGTTTTGGTTATTCATTGAGCTACAATACATCAAAAATGTGTTGTTTAAAAAACACCACGGCAAAACAGTACTCCTATTCGTGGGGGGGAGGTGGGGCTATGGTTGCTGATAACCGGATACTGATAAGAAGTTCAACATCCAACAATAAACCTAATTCATGTATATAAACTGTAGATGAAATAAAACTGCTACGTTAAACATAGACATTCAAACTTCTAATTACTCAACGAGCGTGAAAGAAATTGTCTTTGTCGACTCATTAAAAACGCCAACAGTTATACCGATAAACTCAGAAATAAAACCTTTTGTCTGCCAAATTGAAAAGCAAAATAAATCAGCGAGCTGTGCTTGTGCAAGCGGGGAATAAGAGCAACAAAACAGACTTAATCGTAAACCTTAGCAAAAGGCGGCATGCCTAAAAGCTAAGCACACAGGAGTTAAATTCGCAGTCCCTTCCTCGTTTAGTCACAAAAATGTATTCAAGGAATGCTCCTGACGTAAATAAAATATGGACAAGCAGGGAGCTAGACAAGTGGTATACGCTGATGTGCTGGAAAAAAAGAAACTGAACAGCCCGTACTTGAACTCGCTGAACACACTGGTGTCTCTCTTCCCCCCCAAGATTGCTCCTAGGAAAATAACTACACTTTTTCTGCGTGAGGCAATTCTAGGCTGCAAAGCCATTCCATAAAACTCCGAGGCTTGCATTTTCGTTTGGAAAAATATGCTTTTGTTTGCATTTCAGACTTCAAATTTTGAAAATAACTAAATAGTATTACGTTTTCTGACATCCTGTCTAGGAGCATGAAACACCCGTCACACAGGCCCCAAGGTCACTGAAGCACATAGGCAGGGAATGCAGAAAATCCAGACTTTCAAACTGAACATCTAACTTTTAATTTATTCGATAAACAGATACAGTTTTCTGGCACCATAAACGAAATGACTTTTTGCCACGCCGCCTGCCCGACAAATAAACATCTTACAGTCGCCCAAGGGCTTGGTATTTGTCCATAAAGTGTCCCATCGTTCTATAACGGTCTCTGCGCACCTGCCTAGTATTAACTCTCATTAGAAACTCATGCAGTGCTTAATTTGTGCCAGTGGTGGGCACCAGGACTTATTTTTATCATCAGAATTTAACGCAAAACAAGAAAGGCAAAAAAGGACAAAACCAGGAGGGGAAAAAAAAAAAAAAAGAAAAAAAAAAAAAAAGAGACAAACAGCGACAAGCAGAGAAGACAGGAAAGAGAAGGAACTTGAGACCGTGATGAAGCGACAGAAAGTGTAGATTGGTGGAATAAAGGCATGAGGTGGAATCATGACACGGCAGCTTTGGTATTCAGCAACCCCAGCATTTGACAGTACTGACGGCCAACTCGTAGTCAATGCGGCCTGGATTATATTTACACAGAAGCAAGATCAATTGGGATTGCCAACTCCTATTTATGGTAGCCTTCAAAAGCCTCTCAGGATTAATTTTGTATATTTCATTTCACATATCTGCTGCAGTTTTTCAAGTGACCATTAGGTTGCAAAGAAATGCAGCACACGAGGATTCAAACGTGGCTCTATTTTCGTAGACACAATGGAGAAGTTGAAGTGAGACGAATGATTTAACTACTGATGGGGAAACCAAAAAGCAGAAAAAGGTGAAAGCAACAAATAAGAGCTGCATATGTCTGCAGAAAGACGGCAATAAGAAACATAGCCGGGTCCACCACTTATGCAATATAAGCACTGAAGTAATATTACATAAATAATAAAAGATACGAATAACAGAATACTTACAAGTTAATGTCCTGGTGAACAATTTACTTACCTTCACACTGCTTGTTTCGAGTAGCTACAATCGAACCACAAATTCCTAACCTTAGAATATGCCCCAGGCTTCAGACTGTATCTAGAAAATCTTGATCAACACCTCTGCGCACATGGGTAGGTGGCATCTCTCTGCTCTGCGTCAGAAGTGACATTGCGATGCGGTGCCCATGATGGTGGCATGCTGACATCAGTTTCTTTTGAGACCATTTCTGCACCAAAAAGGTGGAGCCACGTAAAAACCAATGTTTTGACCAATGTGTGTGTCTAATGGGATTTTGAGGATCAAAAGCCCAATTCCCAGAGCAGAGAGGATGGGAGAGTCAGTGAGGAATCTGCGGTTAGAGTTTCTACCAGAAAAAGGGTTACTGAAGGAAAGTAACTTGTTCTTCTGAGAAAGACATCAAGGTGCAGATTCTTCACCTTAGATTAGAACATTGGAATGCTGGGGGCTCCATTGAAAACAATGGAGTGCTGCGGGCTTTTACTGGCCGGTAAAAGCCCGCAGCGCCAACATTCCAATGTTCTCTTTGTTCACAGCAACAGCTGTGAACAAAGCCTCACGGAGCAAGAGGGGATTTAATCCGTGAACATTTTTTTATTTTTTAAAATCGAACTTTCTGCCCTGTGTGGCAGAATGTTCTAATAGCTTTAGAACCCGCCGTAGCGGGCTCTACCGGCTATTAAAGTCCCTCTCCCTTGTTAAATGCCCTCGCCTTCGGCTTGGGCATTTAACGCGGGGAGCGGGCCTTTAATAGCCGGTAGAGCCCGCTACGGCGGGTTCTAAGGCTATAATAGGTACCAAAGCAATACCTCCTAAGAAGTGGGTCTGCAAACTGGCTCAAACAGCAACAACGTCCTGGAGGACCAAGCAGGCAAAATGCTTGTTTTGTCAGACCTGGCTGTCCAAGCAGTACTGCTTCGTGAACGTGTGTAGTAAGGCTCACATTAGCAGATGTTCAGGAAAGGTACCCAGTCTGCTAAAGCAGCAGTAGTGACTTTGGGCCCTGGTGGAGTAGGCTCGCAAGCACTCAGGGGGCTGCTTCTTAGCTAGTGCATAGCAGATCTTAAAGTAGAGTCAATCCATCTAGGGATGGTCTGCTTTTGCACAGCCTTGCCTTTTTTCGCTCCAGTGAACCAGATGAAGAGCAGATAGTCCACTCAATTGCCTTTGGTGAGATCACTGTAGAACGATAGGGCTCTCTTCAAGGCGATAGAGTCCCTACTCCTCCATGGAAGGATGAGGCAGGGTGAAAAAGGCAGACAGAGTGATGCTCTGGATAACATGAAAAGAAGTGACAACTTTAGGCAAAAACAAAACAAAAAAAAAAAAAAAGAAAGGAAGAGGCACACATCTGAGCTAGTCTATCAAGGAAAAGTCTGGTGTAAGGAGGACGGACTGACGGAGCTTGAAGCTCTTCGACCAGCCTAGCTGATGTAATGGCCATTAAGATAGTTTTTAGATTCAAGAGCTGCAAAGGGCAGCTGTATAGTGGCTTGGAAGGAGAACACATCAGAAATGTGAGGACCAAACTGAGGTCCCATTGGAGCATCACACAAGGGGTAGGAGGGAATAAGTGTTTGTAAACCTTTCAAAAAACGAGTCACAACAGGTTACTTGAACAGGTAGGGTTGATCTGGCAGGCGTAGGAAAGCCTAAATGTCTGATACGTGACCCTAAACAGTGTCCAGGGCAAGGCCTTGCTGAGCCAAAAACAGAACAAAAATCAACATCTCGGACAGGGGTCCACATGGCATTCAGGAACTCCAAGCCACACATTTATTCCAATGGCAGGCATATACAGCTTGATGAAGGGATGCCTGGCTGCCAAGATGATATTAGAGACCTCAGGAGGAGAACACCTCTCAATCTTCATGCATGAAAGTGGAGCGTGAGTAGGTTTGGGTGCAGGACCATGCCCTGCTGCTGGGGCAGGAAAGCCTCTCGAAGGGGAAGCCTGATCGGAGGTCCGACGCTAATGATCAGACGTTCAGAATACCATGCTCTGCATGTTCAATCCGGAGCAACTAGGATGATTCGGGGCAGGCTGGCTGGTCCAGATACTCTTGAGAACTTGGGGCAGGAGTGGGATTGGCAAAAAGGGATACAGGAGTCCAGAATTCCATTCTGAGCAGGATGCATCTTCAAGCAAGACCAGCTTTGGAAACTCTGATGCCCAGAAGTGCTGACATTGAGCATTCTCAGTGGTGGCGAACAAATCAAGCCAAAATTCTCCCCATTCCTAGATAAGACCTGTACCACCTCTGAGTGTAGTTGCCATTTGTGATCCACAAGGCATTGATGGTTGAGTTTGCCCGCCCTGGCGTTCAAGGAGCCTGCCAGGTCCCTGTACCACCAGGAAAATGTCCTTGTACTCCAGCCAAGTCCAGATGCGAAGAGCCTCCTGGCACAGGGTCTACAACCCACCACACCTGTCTAGTGCAATACCACATGGCAGTTGTGTTGTCCATGAACACTAGGACTTCAGATCTTACTACAGAGCTCGTATATGCCTCCTGGTATTTTTTAGAAGCAGGATGCAGGAGGCCATCAGACCCAGCAGCCTCAGAGTATGTCACACCAAAAGCCAGGATTGAAGCTGAAACATCAGAATCATAGCCCGAATTTTCTGGACTCTCTGCTCTGGAGGGTAAGCCCGGAACTGCTTTATATCCAGAAGAACAAGTTACTTACCTTCTGTAAAGCATTTTCTGGTGGATTGAGTATCTAACTGCACATTCCTCATGTTTTGAATATCCCCATGTGTCCGCTTGGATAGGAACGTTTTTGATACCTCGCCCATGTCAACCGAGGGTGTGGGTATATACACTGCACTGCACGCAGCACTGTGTGACTTCACCTGAGCCATAATGATCCCCAGTCAACATGCTGATGTCAGTTTCCTTTTTCCATCACCCCACAGTGTTTCCATATTCTTGGTCTGGGAATTGTTGAGTTTGACTAGGAGGAAGATCCTCAGGAGGTCACACCAACTCCATCTCTGGCACATTTGCCAGCATTGCCTTACACACATGCTCCTCTTCTGGCTTTTCAAAAGGTGAGGAATCTGCAGGTAGATGCATTCATTAGAATGGCTCTGTTTAAAGGGAGCATCTGAGAGGAAGGAGTCAAGTGAGACTTCGGCATGCTGATAGTGAACCCCAGCGAATGCAGCAGGTCCAACTCCAGTCTGGAGGTTGGGGACAACTACCTGCAGAAAGCCCACCTTCAGGAGTCAGTTGTGAAAGTAGGGGACAACTGGAACCCCTGACTATCACAGATGGGCTGCAACCACCACCATTACTTTCATGAACACTCGAGGGGCGCTGGTGAGGCAAAAGAGGAACTCAGCAAACTGAAAATGCTTGTGGCCCACTGTGAACCGCAGGTAAAGCCTGGGGGCTTGCAGGACTGGGAAATGAAAATAAGCATCATGCAATTCAAATGCTACCATTCAGTCACCAGGGTAAAGGCTGTCCAGCCTCTCTGATTCCCCTCTCCAGGTTGTGAACCATTTAGGTTAACCTTGAAGGTTGTGGCCTACACAACAAAGCTCTTATAGGAGCAGTGCTGGGAGAGGAAGCCTGGGACTTCTAGGGCAATGGCAATCATGCGGTGCACAGAAGCCCTTGTGCAAGGGCTAGCGCAAGACCCTGGAAACTCTTTGGTGAGGCCATAATTAAAAGGGAGCAAGAGCTCAGCCGAGACCACTCCAGAGTAAAACCTGAAAGTCAAGATATTGTTCTTGAACTCTACTTCCTGCAGCTCCAGGTCGAGAACCTCTGCTGCCCTGCGCATCACAGCAGTGAAGGATGCATCTTCTTCTGAAACCGGACTGGGAGGGGAGAGCATGCCAGAGCCTGGGAAAGTGTCCAAACCACTGGCGACACCCAGCTCCTCATAACAGTTTTCGGCTGGATCAGGGTCCTCCTCAATTAGATCAAACCCTTCCTCCTCATCCTTCACTGCAGGAAGGAAGGGACTATCAAGAGGCTCATTCCGCCCTGCAAGGAAGAAGGGACAATCAAGAGGCTGGAAGTCCAGGGGTTAGTAGGGCCTGGACGGAGAGGCAACAATATCAAGCAACCTAGGCTCAGAGACCAGGATAAGGATAGGCTCCTTGTCGTCGAGCTGCACCAGCCAAGAGGGAGACCGGGTGAAAAAAGGCACCAGCGGGGCAAGAACGGCACCGCCAGGAGCTTCATCACCTGCTCACGAATCACCATATGGTGCACAGATTTGCACTAGATAAAAGTCTTGAAGTCGTGACTTGCCCCAAGCATCTGAGAGAGACCGAGTGGGGCTCAGACATCTGCCTGTAACATTCCCCGCAAGGCTTAAATCCAGTAGGTTTAGTAGAGATTATGTCCCTAGCACACTGGGAGCAATTTACTCAAAAAGGGGTTGAATAAAGATTAAAATAAGTGATGATAAATAAGTGATGATACAGGGGGAGCTCTTCAGATCAACGCTTTTGGTGCAGAAAGAAATGAACTGATGTCAGCTCACCAGGATGGTGCATATACTGGCATGGAAATATCACTTCCCATGCAGAGCCGATCAATGCCACCTTCTGGAAACGCAGAGATAATGCTCAATACTTTCCAGATCCAGTCTGACACCTGGGGAATATTCCAAGGTGAGGAATCTGCGACTAGAAGCCTTTATCAGAAATACGTGTTTTCTTACATGGTTAGTTTCAGACAACACTATTTTTTATTTGTCTTTGGTCAAGAGGCAAACCCACTCGGAAGTTAATTTTCACCTTAACCTTTAAACTTTCTACAAAGTGCGTTCGTGGTTGGGTCAGCACTCTCCTTAGGCAGTAAAATCATCTAACTGCAAAAATACTTTACATTTGTCAAATTTTCTCCATATGAAATCCAATATTAAGTCTTTGGGCATTTTTTTAGTGTATAGGAAAGAGGTTCAGATTTTCCTGGCAGCCTAATGCAAGTACAATAAAATGGACTTGTATGCAAATGGATGCAAGAGAGACTTGTACTAAGATAGTCTTTGGTCAGGTTTTTAGGGCCAGAAGAGCTCTTTGCACCCATCTCTAGCCAGTGCATTTGCTAAAAGCAGCAACAGTATTTATTCTGGGACAAAGCAGACAGGATTAAACCCCTGGCCACGTCTCTGCCACAACTCCTAACCCATCAGTTCCAAGTCCTCAGATTGTGATGTCAACCAATATTTAAGATTGTGATGTCAACCAATATTTCACAGTGTGATGGTCCCTCCATTCTACATACAACTGCTTCTTGTAAGAAGAATGGACCCCACAACACGACAGTCACTGAACCCCACTCATAAACCAAGTTCTCCCATTGGATATCAAAGAAATGCAAAGAAAGCAAACACAACTGTTAATCCCAGAGAAGACTGCCTTAAGTAACCTCTCCCATTAAAGGGAGTGAGGATCAAAAGCCATCATGCAACTAAACAGCACACTATATAAAACTGGAGATCTGCAATTGCTAGCAATCCATTGCAGATGTAACTACTTAATGGAAGACGTTACTTTCCCACAGAGCACATCTACTCTTGGGCATGATGATTCAAACATACAGTATGTGTAAGATTGGAGAAAATAAGCGGTGGTGTGACCATAATTCCTCGAGAGCACATCAGATGCACTCCACTCCCCCTTCTGCACACCTTGAGCCTTGTGCGAAGAATGCATTCTATAAAAGATGTTGCAATTTGGGCACTGACTTTCAATGAATACATTCTTACTTTGCAAACCAATGCTATGTATTGATAGGTCGTTTCACAAAATAGAGAACTGCAGGGGGTCACAATTCGATGTTCCTCATAAAAATTAGATCGCAAAATGGGACCAGTGACGATTGGCTACAATCATACACTTGGTGGCCTGCTGTAGTCGGCAAACCATTATGTTTGAGATTGCTTATAAATTAAGCAATGTCTTAAAATAGAGCCTGTTTTCCTTGAAGGAAAACAGCATCTAATGCAGACAGAACATTAATCACCAGAGTTATTTTGATATTTTTACATTAGGTGCACCGTAAACAGAAAAACTTCACAAATGGAAAAAAACAGCTGTAAGAGAGCTGACGGGGCCGGGAGTGGCTGGACATGGGATATATTTAGGCCCGATATAGCTTTAAAATGACGTTGCCTCAGTATTTAGTGCTTTAACATTTATATGCAGCAGCCGTGTTGACTGCATAACGCTTTAAAACTATCTTCTGCTTTGAAGAGGCTTGTTTTTTGGGCCTTCAGGAATAATTAGTTATTTGTTTGAGCGCAATATTACAACTTTACTGAACTCCTTAATAAGTATCTTTGAAATGTGAGCACTGCGGCCGCTTCCAAACCCTGCACAGGCAGCCAGCCCCAGCTCATGAGAGCTGTAGCTGCAGTCTGATGGAACAGATAAGGTGCTGAAATCCTGGATTTGCCCTGTTTTTACTGCGATACACTACTATTCAAGAGGGCATTCAAAGTGTAATATAGTAAAGTTGGAAGCCAGCCCTTGGAGTAGTATTCATAGAGCTGTCCAACTCCCTATTTCAAAATGTAATTCGCTCAGTTTATGTTTCTGCTTTACATTCCGGGACTTGTAGTTTTATTTTTATAATGTTATACCTCCTACAAATACAATGCAGAAACCAGACTATATGAACTGCACACGTTTGAGTCTGTAAAACTTGACTTGTGTGTGCATTTATAAAACTCATCTCTGGGAGAGTTTACAGTTGATTATGCTGTACAATGGTCAATATTTAAAAACTAATATTTCAGTTCAAGACTGATTGAGGATTATTAATATCATGCAAGATGGCTCTCATCAGGCACATGAAAAATCATGGGTGTTTTGTTCAACTTCCCAGACTGCAGTAAAGGAACATTGATCCAGTAAGCATGCATTCTTGGAGTACATTTATCTATTCACTGTCCCGCTGGCACTGTCGTCTGTACCAACTGCCAAGTAAATATGTTTTGCACCTAGGAGTAGTTTGTGTTTTAAGGGCCTTGTTTAAAAAAAATATATATATTCCTGTAGGCCTACTAGTCTTTCAGTTCTATGCAGGGCCACTAGAATAATGTGGCAGAAAAGATCAAAATATGCGGCAGGGTTGACCAATTAATGTGGAAAAAAGAGTCCAGTTATGCATTTACAATGCCAATAGATCCAACTCAAGTAAATGCGAGACCTACTGCACTGCAAATGATTGTTCTCTTTTCCTACCTTCAAGCTCACATTCAGTTATAGGGAAAAAAGGTTGATGCGTAAAAAATATATTAATGTCAAAAAGTAATTCAATTAGTTGCGCTGATCGATTTAGTGCTGCAGTGGACAATGATGCTTTAGGAATTCAGCAGTCCAGCGTCAAGTTAATTTCAAAACGCTTTTTTCTTACCAGACCACAGGAGAAGGCGGTCTGATTGTGCAAGCAAGTCAAAATGGCAGTGCATTTTGAAACACCAAGACTTTAGCTCTCCTGCATTCTGGTGGCCCAATACTGCTGGTCTGTGCAGGATTAACACTTGTAGTGCCAAATGAACAGTAGCAAAAATTAAAAGCATCTTTTAATCCCACTGAGTTAATGTTTTCCCCCAGGCACGTTCAAATAGATAGCTGAAGTTCACGTTTATCCACTGTGGACTAACTAATCAACTGGGTGAATTTGGTCACAAGAATCACTCTTGGCAGCCTGAAAATTTTGTCCAGGTATACCATCTTGCGCAAAATTGTGTGCTTCACAAAGTCGCCATGAACAAAAATGAACCGGAATTTTGTGAAGAATGCGGTCACAGCTGAACCTACTCGTTCTGCGGCTTCTTCCGCAGAGCGGCTTAGCTCCACAGTACTTTCTGGCTATCTTCTTGTATAGGACTGGCTTCCGGCCACTGGTCCTTAGTAGCAACTGTTGCAAACTGCTCAGTGTCTGCAACTCAAGGACAACCAGTGTGACATTCAGTGATGTGTCTATTACCCAACAGGTATTCAAAATTATGGTTAGGTTCAGTTATGGACTAAAGCCACGTCCACACAGAATTATGCTCAGTGATCATTGTTTAATCCTCTAAGTCACCACTCTTTCAGGGTTAACATGGTCACATCAGACAACTGAAAGATTTGAAAATCTTGCAGTACGTGGTTGATCATTTTCAACCACTTCCTTTCAAACACCACATCCTGCAGGCATGCCCTGCAGTTCCTTTCAGCAGCAATAAGCGATCTGCGTCGGAGTGTTAAGGAATTCAGAGAGAACCCCCCACAAAACGTCTGACTACAGCAGATGTAGAAGAGGTCTGGCCTAATCTCTTCAATGCCATCAGACAGAGCTTAAGAAACACTTTAGAACTGCTGTTTTTGATCACTTTGAGCTGGCACCTTGCAAAATACATACTGCTCGAATATTTATATCCAGAGTGCTTTTGCCAGGAACATAAAGGAAAACTGAATTTATTCTGAATTTACTTAACTTGTAGAAACCTTAGTAAACTATCTGCAAGGTACTCTATCATTTGTGACCTAAGTGTATTACTGTCTGCTGACAGGCAAAGTTTTGTTTTCTTGTACAAATAATGTTCCTTATAGCCTTGTGCAGGAGGTGGCAACTGCCATAAAATCTCATCTTTTCTCTCATCTTCAAGAGTCCGTCAGACCTCCATGATCTTTGCGCTGGTGCAAGTAGGCTCCAGATATGTCAGAATATCTCTACATGGAACTGCTGAGGTTCTGGAGCCTCGTCTGGAACATATCCCGCTTCTACCCATGAAGGTCATCTTACATTAGCCCAGTGCTTAATTTGAGCTGGTGATTTCTGGTACTACATGGTGGCGCTGTTTGTCAAGTTTATAGAGGAGCGTAACAGTAGTTTATTAATTCAATAATCATTAAGGACTAGTGCTGGGCACCCAAGCATTTCTTACCGCTTTAGGGTCCTGGAACAGTCTGAACTGTCACACTTGTAGGAGGACGAGGCAATGCCGTCAGGAACAGCACGTGGTCCAAGCTGCAGTGGCCTCCTGATGGGGGCCTTGGCACTTATTATTATATATATTTTTTTTTTAACAAATGAAGCACTACTTTAGCCTCATATGGTCAAGAAACCAGCATCATGTACATTGCCTCTGACTCTATAATCCAGAGAAGCAAAAGGCAACTTGCCAGAGTTCTCAACAAAGGTGGAGAAGACAGACACACGTTCAGAGGACTATGCCTTTCAAAACGAGCATGCCAATCAGACAATTACCTAACAGAGACAGCAAATTTCATACAATATTATGATGAAGTTGTATAGATAGGGTCTATAGTCCGACACATATATTGCTTCTGATGGTTGTATCAAAAGATTTGCAAAACGTATTGTAAGACTGATGTATAAAGTGAGATTAGAGTGGGTGAAGTAAACCCATTCACTCTCAAGAAATTCCACAAGGTAAACGCCACCTTTGGCAATCCTCCTGATGTGCAAGTTTGAGATGGTTTTACAAACAAAGGATCCAATATGCCTTGTGAAAAGAGTGAACATCTCAAAGAGTTAACATCTCAAAGTGTGATTGTGAAATAAAGTTATGACCTGAAAATCTGTACTGTGCACAGAGTCAGATAACTCAAATAACCTTTAATTAATAAAGAAAATGATGCTGCAAAGAACAAGTTACTTACCTTCGGTAACGCTTTTTCTGGTGGATACACTAGCTACCTGTGGATTCCTCACCTTATGAATTCGTCCTCGCGCCAGCATCCAACGGAAAGTCTTCTTCCTAGCTGTCCACGTCGACGGGGACGTCATAAGGGCACGGCTCCACGTGACTCCGTCTGACGTCACCGTGCCAATAAGAGGTCCTCTTCGGCGTGCTGACGTCAGTTTCACCCCATTTTTTACATGCCTTTGAGGCGAACAGGTGAGAACCGACCCATAAAAAAACGTAAAGAAAAATACATATATTTCTTTTGAATATATGCAATTATAAGAAGTGTTCTTGTGTATAAGTATCAGATTACACACATATATACATATATATATACATAAATACATATAAACTTTTGCAAGATATATGTGCAATCAGGCAGGCAACGGGGAGGCGGGAGGGACAGTGAGGAATCCAAATGTAGCTAGTGTATCCACCAGAAAAAGCGTTACCGAAGGTAAGTAACTTGTTCTTCTGATGGATACAACTACCTGTGGATTCCTCACCTTATGAATAGAGTCCCAAAGCCGTACCGCACTCGGTGGTGGGTGCCCGCCTGACTACACCAAGAAATCCTGCAATACCGAGCGTGCAAAATGGCCACCCCTCCTCACCTCAGAATCGTAACAGTAATGTTTTGCGAAGGTATGGAGGGACACCCAAGTAGCCGCCTTACAAATGTCCACTAATGGAACCCCTCTTGCGAAGGCCAAAGTGGCCGGCTTAGCCCTAGCGGAATGGGCCCTAATACCCTCAGGGAGAACTTTCTTCGCCAGTGAGTAACAAACTTTTATACACAGGATGACCCAACTGGAGATTGTTAGTTTCTGGACCGCTCTGCCCTTCCGCTGTCCAACATACCCCACGAACAGCTGATCATCCAGACGAAAGTATTTTGTTCTCTCCAAGTAGAAACTAAGAGCCCTTTTAGGGTCCAATCGATGGAGCCTCTCTTCATCTTTAGAGTGGTGTGGAGGAGGGTAGAAAGAGGGAAGGGTAATAGTCTGACCCATATGAAAAGGAGTGACAACTTTTGGCAGAAAAGCTGCCCTGGTTTTCAGCACCACTTTATCAGGGAAAAACATGGTAAAGGGGGGTTTAACAGAAAGGGCTTGAAGCTCCCCAACCCTTCTAGCAGAGGTAATTGCAATCAAGAAAACAGTAAGAGCTTAATGGGCGTGAATACATGGGCTTGAAAGGAGAACCCATCAGAAATGTCAAAACCAGATTTAGATCCCACTGAGGCATGTGAAAGGGCTTGGGAGGAAACTTATTAACTAATCCCTTAATGAACCTATTTACAATCGGAGATTTGAATAAAGAAGGCTGGTCCAGAAGACAAAGAAAGGCCGACAGAGCAGCTAAATAGCCTTTAACTGTAGCTACCGCACAGCCTTTCTTTGCTAAATCAAGAGCAAACAAAAGAACATCTGAAAGGTGGGCCTTTAAGGGATCTTTTTGATTCTCTCCGCAACAAACCACAAATTTTGCCCACCTACCGGCATAAATGGATTTAGTGGAGTGTCACTTGGACGATAGAATAACATCCGGTGGGAGAGAAAAGGAACTCAGGTTGCCCCGTTCAATCTCCAGGCATGAAGGTGCAGGCTCTGGAGGTGGGGGTGTAGAACCTGCCCCTGTGAGAGGAGGTCTTCCCTGACAGAGATGGAGCAGAGGGCACTGAGAGAGTTGAAGAAGGTCTGTGTACCACACCCTTCTCAGTCAGTCCAGTGCCACCAAAATGACTTGGGCCTGGTCTTGACGAACCTTCCTCAGAACCAGAGGAATCAAGGGTATGGGGGGAAACGCGTAAAGCAACTGGCCACTCCAGGACATCTGAAACGCATCCCCCAACGCTCCTTGCAACGGATACTGGAGGCTGCAAAACAACTGACAGTGTGCCTTCTCCCGAGTGGCGAATAGATCCACCCAAGGCGAACCCCACATCCCGAAGATGAAGAGGACCAGGTCCGGATGGAGAAGCCACTTGTGATCTACTGAGTAGTGATGACTGAGACCGTCCGCACGTACATTCAGAGCTCCGGCCAAATGATTTGCTATTAAGCAAATCTGATGGTCCTGAACCCAGGACCAGAGTCGCAGAGCCTCTCTGCAGAGAAGGTACGACCCTACCCTTCCCTGCTTGTTTATGTACCACATCGCGGTAGTGTTGTCCGTCAGGACCTGAACCGACTGACCGCGAAGGGAAGGGAGGAAGGCCTTGAGCGCCAAACGTATTGCCAGCAACTCCAACAGATTTATGTGCAACATCTGTTCCGCTGGAGACCAATAACCCTTGATCTCCAGGTCCCACAGATGAGCTCCCCACCCTAGAGTGGAAGCATCCGATACCACTGTGGCCACCGGCGGTGGCCGTGAAAATGGTTTTCCTTGGGAAAGGTTGCCATCCACCGTCCACCAATGAAGGTCCGCTGCAGTGTCCCTGGAGATCCTTATCGAATCCTCGAGATCTCCTTTGTGCTGGAACCACTGCCTACGGAGGCACCACTGAAGAGCCCTCATATGCCAGCATGCGTGAGTGACCAACAGAATGCAAGAAGCAAACAGACCTAGCAGGCGTAAGACTTTGGGGACTGGAACTGCTGCCCCATTCTGAAACATTGGAATCAGCGCCTGACCCGAAACCGATGAGGCCCGAAACAATGTTGTGTCCAGTACTGCCCCTATGAACAGGAGGCGTTGAGAGGGCTTCAGGTGAGATTTGGGTACGTTTACCAAAAAACCCAGATCGAACAACAACTGGGTTGTCATCCGCAGATGAGACAAGCTCTGGAGACTTGGCTTTGATCAACCAATCATCCAGGTAGGGAAATACAGCTACTCCCTTCCTTCCGAGATGTGCTGCAACCACTGCCATCACTTTCGTAAAAACTCGAGGTGCTGAAGTAAGTCCAAACGGAAGGACCGCAAACTGGTAGTGTTGCAACCCCACCACAAACCGGAGATACTTCCTGTGCGACTTGATTATCAGAATATGAAAGTACGCATCCTGCAAGTCGACAGACACCATGCAGTCTCCTTCATTCAACGCCAATAGCACCTGCGCTAGGGTCAGCATTTTGAATTTCTCCTGTTTCAGGAACAAATTCAAAATCCTCAAGTCCAGGATCGGTCTTAGACGACCGTCCGCTTTGGGAATCAGGAAATATCTTGAATAACACCCCTGACCCCTTTCCTGCACCAACTCTATTGCGCCCTTTGATAACATGGCCAGAACTTCCTGCTGTAACAACAGAAGATGGTCTTCTGAACAAAATGAAGGACGGGGGGGAAGGGAGGAGGGGACTCCTGAAAAGGGGAGAGCATATCCTTTTTCCACAATCCTTAACACCCAAGAGTCTGTTGTCATCGACTCCCACTTGCGGAGAAAAAGACTCAGCCTTCCCCCTACAGGAGAGGTATGAACGATAAAGTGGGGAAAACTAGTGCTGCTTCTGCTGTTGTCCACCAGAGGAAGAGGATGATGATGAAGGCTGCTGGACTGCCCCTCTAGCTCTACCCTTACCCCTACCCCGCCCTCTAAAGGAACGATGGGGCAGGATTGGCAGGTTGTTGGGCCAAGTACTGGGACCTCCGAAAGGCAGAACCACGTGCAAACCCCCTGAATCTGCGAAAAGGTCTATAAGATGTAGCAGTGGTAGTCTGTAAGCCCAAAGACTTAACTGTTGCCCGACTGTCTTTAAACCTCTCAAGGGCAGAATCCGCCTTCTCTCCAAACAACTTCTCACCATCGAATGGTAGATCCAACAAGGTGGTTTGAACGTCCGAGGAAAACCCAGAGGACCTCAACCTGGCGTGCCTCCTAGGAGCCACAGATGTCCCCATGGCCCTGGCTACCGAATCAGTCGTGTCCAGGCCAGACTGTATAATCTGTTGTGCAGCCGCCTGCGCATCCGAAAAAAAAAAGAGACCCAAAGGACCTCTGTACCTCCTGCGGTAGATCTCTGACCATCTCCTTAGCAGAGTCCATAAGGGCGTGGACATACCTGCCCAGCACACAGGTAGAATTTGCAGCCTTGAGCGTCATGCTCCAGGATGAAAAGATCTTCTTAGAAGACTTCTCCATCCTCTTGGACTCCCTATCAGTTGGAACCACAGGGAATGTTCCAGGAGCAGACTTCGCGGAGCAAGACGCCTGGACTACTAAACTTTCAGGAGTCGGATGGCGTGACAGGAAACCCGGATCCCCGGGTGCGCCCCTATGCCTCCTCACTATTGCCCTGTTCACTGCCGGAGTCATAACCGGATTCCTCCACAGATCCAGAATGGGCTCAGTCAACGCCTCGTTGAAGGGCAGCAAAGGATCGGCACTGGACGTAGAGGGGTGCAACTCCTTAGTCAGCAGGTTGGTTTTCACCTCCGCCACAGACAAGGGCAAGTCTAGAAATTCTACTGCTCTCCTGATCACTGTATGAAAGGATGCTCCCTCTTCTGTAAACTCACACGGAGATGCAATGTCCCACTCTGGGGAAGTATCCAGGCCGCTTGCAGACCCCAAACCTTGGTACTCATCACAAGGCCCAATCTCACCCTCTTCCAACTGCCTGTACTCTTCCTCTTCCAGGAGTTGTAATGCCTTTCTTCGAGACCTAAGGCGTGTTTCCAAAGCCGGCGTCGATAACGAATCCACTGACGCCGAAGACTTCGAATCCCGGTAGAGCACAAGAAGAGATGGATGACTCCTAGCATCACCCGGCGCCGACACGGACTCCAAAGACGTCTTCTGCGGAGTCGGCTGGCAGGAAGGCGATGGGGCCGGCCAGGAAGGAGACATCATAGACGTCGAATGACGTGGCGATGGCATCAGCTGACGTGATGATGGAGCCACAGACCCAGCTGGTGAAGATCTTCCACGAGGAGACAACCTCGGCGCCGATCCGACACCTTCAGCAGGGCAAAACGGCATAAACGGAGCCGCCTTATACAGCGCCGGAGAGCCCCAATCAAAACGCCAATGGCCCGTGGGACCCACCGGTGCACTAGCAGGAGCCATGGACTAGAAAATGGCATACATTGCATTAAAAAATGCAGCCGGATCTGCTCCTGGAGCCGGGAAAGCAGGATATTGAAGAGTAGAGGACTGTCCTTGAGCCTGCTGCACATCAGGCTCCTGCGACGCCGGTGAAAACTGAGGGCTATGATGAGTCACCTCATAGACCGACGGCACCGGAGATATCTCCGGACTCCTGGGTTGAGGCGTCACAGTAGGGCTCATCTCCCATGTCTTTTGGCATCGAGAAGACGGAGACCTCGACCGGCTCCGCTCAGACCGGCACCGAGAGACATGACGGCGTCGTGAATCATGGTGACGCCGCTTCTTATGCTTCTTTGGTGAAGCATGGGAGGAATCTCTCTTATGGCCCTTCTTCTTGGCTTTCGCCATGAAAAGCTTAGCCTCTCGCTCTTTTAGAGCCCTAGGGTTCATACTCTGGCACAACCTATACCTTTTGACGTCGTGCTCAGAGCTAAGGCACCAGATACAATCCAAATGTGGATCGGTCACTGACATCCAACCTCGACATTGCCTACAGGGCTTAAAACCGGACTTCTTTGGAGGAGGCATTGTAACCACCAAAAACGCAACAGTAATCAACGAGCCAGGAAGAAAAACTGTTGGTGTCGAAGGCACGGAAAAAAGGAAAACTGATGTCAGCACGCCGACGAGGACCTCTTATTGGCACGGTGACATCAGACGGAGTCACGTGGAGCCGTGCCATTATGACGTCCTCGTCGACATGGACAGCTAGGAAGAGGACTTTCCGTTGGATGCTGGCGCAAGGACGAATTCATAAGGGGAGGAATCCACAGGTAGTTGTATCCATCAGAAGAATTCATTTAGCAGCTGCGCAAACAGACGTACTTTGGCTGAAGAGGTGTGCAATTACATCTATCCAAACCGAGTAGAACTTACATAGGTAAACAAAGAAATACAATTAACTCTGTTTGTCTTACAATTTGTCATAGTGATTACATAAAGCTGCAAGACCTTTATAAAGGTAGTTCAATGGTGATGTGTTACTGGAAGTACTAAGAACAAGTTAACAAAATTAAAAATGGATTGTCTGTTCTTGCTCACTTCCTTGCTCACAGTGGCCAGTGTATTCACGGTTGAAATATTTACATGTCGTCCAACAGGAAGCTTCTAGATAAAATGTTTTCTTTTTCTTTAGCACTTTTATATCCGGTAGAATGAGTGAGGTGTTCATTGACGCATCCCTGTTTTTAACTGAACAAACCTAAAAATTACCTCATATCGAAGTGAAGCTATGCTAATGAGAAAATCCAGAGTCCTTTGGCTGGAGCTATTGCTCTGTTCTTTCATTTAATAGTTGTTACAATGTAGTGCATATTAACAAGCATTGTCAAATCCAAATGTCTGGCCTATAAAATCTACTGGCTTTGCTAATGGTTTCAACCATGCTATACAGCATCACGGCTGCTATGCAACATGGCTTAAAAAATGTAAAACAAAAATACCAGTGTGGCAAGAGAGAAAGAAGAACGTGGACAGAGTTAGAGACAGACAGGACACAGATGGAAAACACATCCACTCTTACGGAGTTCTTAAACAAAAATTAATTTCCAAAAAAGGAGCGGGTGAAGCTTAAGACAGCTAATCAAAGAGAAGGTAAATAGGTCATGTTCCACCAGAGGTCAAACACAATACTGACAAAACACCTTCAAATAAGAAGCACCAAATGAGTGACAGGAAATCCAACCAATGGTATAGAATGGTCAGCTCAAAGTCACTATCTCCTTGGTAAACCACCAATATATCTTAAAGACTCGAACGAAAGTGGTGAACGTTTGTATGAATTGCAAGTCTCCCTGTAGCCAAAACATGAATTGTAGGGTTCTAACATTTAGTCATTTCTTTCATGTTGGCCCCAAAAACATGTAGGATGTCATACTATTCACCGGATTTTGAATGAGAGAAATAAAGCAATATTGAACACATAAAAGTTATAGGAATCAGCTGCTGGAGGAGATAAAACCTTTAATGTGGCTTTTAGCTCGGGACTTGGAGCTGAAAATTTTTGCCATGGTGTTTGCTGAAGGATTTGGGGGTCTTCAAACTAGTCAATAAATTAGATACACCTTACTGGAATTCTGGAACCCGCTAGGCTAAAAAGAGGGTTGTGCAGAATTTATTAAAAAAAAAAAAAAAAAATACATTAAAAAAAATTCAATATCCAGAGGTCTTTTAGTTTTTTGCCTGGAATACTTAAAAGAAATAGGAAGAGGAGTGTGAATTTGTCAAATTAATGACTTGGGGAGCTGCCAAACATTTGCGAAAGAACACACTTCTCCAATGGTTATGCTCAGGAGTGAAGAAAAAGTGGTCTTGTGAGATAGATGCTCCATCTTGTCATTGGCCCAGGACCTTCCACTTGCTTCCTCTGCACCCACACCCCCCTTTTGCTCCGATCTCTCAGGGTATACTTAGCGAGAAGGTTGTAGCAGCCCTGACAGCTCTTGCATGGCCCTTTGCCTTCTGAGATCCTCCTCTAGGTCAGATGCCGATATTTCCAGAACAGGTGTCTCCAACATTTCCTTCTCCTCCGATTTTCCCAGACCAGCATCAGCTAATTTTGTCACAGTTTTAACACCTCAAGGTTGATGGAGTCAGCTTATAAAGGAATGGCTTCTAATGAGTTTGATTTAAGTATTCCAGCAGTGGCAGTAGGCTTTTAGAGACTGGTGTAGTTGCAGGGGTATTGATCCTTGTTGGAAATTGGGTTGCTGGTTGAGAGGGCTGAAATCCTACTCCAGCAGTAACCATATGTCATATCAGGATAAAGTTGCAAGCAAATCCCAAATGAACCTGTGCTTAACCCTCTAGTAGGTTGGCACAAGCAGTAACACTTGACTGAGAGACAATGTGTAAAGTATTTTTGCATCACACAAACAGTAATAAAGTGGAACCACAACAAAAAGAGTCAAATGTAATAAATATTTGAGACCTAAACCACAAAAATCTAATCACTATAACTTGAGATATGGAATTTTAAAAGATTTATTTAAAGATAATGCCTAAACGCACCAAGGGCCAACTGTGGTTATCTAGTTATGCTGGACCGGGAAGTCACAAGTTCAGGCCGACAGCAAAGAAGCACGGACCAGAAACAGGGACCAAGTTAGGCTCGCTGGGCAAAAGTACCTTACATCCTTGGTTTGCATACTCTGATAGCCTATGTCGAGGATGTGAATTCTTTCTCTTCTGCCTTGTTATATTCAGGACATGCTAGCGGTAGGCAGTGTCCCATATACCCAACAAGAATTGGCAGTCATTTTTACTTTCATTTTCTGATTGTATATTGTAAGAAATTGGATTATTATTGGGGGGAGGGGGGGCGGGGGTAACCACCTCGAGGAATAATCACAAACTTTTGCCATTGTGAACAAGCAAAGCCACTAAATTACAGTGGGCTTAAACCTCTGGTAATCCTAGCACAGAGCATACAGGCTTAACTTACTGCATAAGTACTTTGCACATTTCCCTAACAAAACAGCAATAAAGTCAAAATGCAAAACAATAAAAATTCCAAACCAAATTAAAATGTATTCATAAGGTGATTTTTAATAAACAAAATGACACCACTTCTAAACAACCAGCGGGCATGGGGGTGGCGCACTTAAAAGGCTCGCAGGGTGTCATGCGGGGGCCACAGCAGGGTCCAATCCAGGTCTACTTGCCACTGGTCACGTGGGTAGTTCCAGGAAAAAATATTCTTGTAGCTTGTTGGGTCTCTTCAGCTTGAACAGGTCAGCCTGATGACCCTTGGAGTCAACTTCTTTGTCCTGAGTACGAGAGTGAGCAGGTGCAGTCCTTCAGGGCTCCTCTCAGGTCACAGGCATCAGGTCCAGTCCTCTCCTAATCTTTTGCAGGTCCAGGAAGTGTTCTTAAACGGATGCCAGGAAATGCCACATTTATGCCTAGCACAATTTAGTGGGTGGGAATGACTCCTGAGCACAATTTAACGAATAGAGTACCCATTTTCAAGTTGGTGAAAATCTTTGGTAACACTAAACCTGGGAGGGGGGGATTGGATCTGTGTGTAGTGTAACATCGCAATTCTAGTGTTCTACCGCATCCAACATTAAAAGGCAACCACTGTACCCATAATAAACTGGTAGAGTTAAAAAAACAAAACAAAAAAAAGTCATTCAGCAACCACACAGTGGAACAATAAGAATTATCTTGGTATCTTGTTCTCTCTCCCCTCTGAAGTGTGTCCCAAGAATGATATGTTAACCCAACAGACCTGTTTAGCAGGATTTGCCACTGTAGTGTCAAAAAGCATGCCCACAGCTGCCGCTTTGCATACTCTGTGGATTTCCGAAGAGTCATCCCTACCCATTCAATCAGCCTACTGTTTGCTCCTGGAAGGCATTTCCCAACCTATTAAAGGTTAAAAACTGGGAGCTGGCAGATGCTTATGTTAAGTAGCCTTTTGATAGTTCAGGCAGGTAAGGGGTAAACTTCTAAAAGTCACCTTTCCTTCATATTTATTGAAAATCAGACCACTATTGAATTTGAGTTTTAACTACTATTAAAAATAGTTGTTTTAGTTAGGTTTCTAGCGGGTCTCCTTCCTGAGATACAGTATTACCAATTTCAACCTGTACTCTGGTTTTCTACATAGGACAGTTAGGCCTTCCACAGTGAAAATAGATTTTCAGTGCTAGTCCCTGTAAGGACATGTTAACAATTACATCCTATAAGTCATTTTATTCCACGCTCCTTGTCTTGTAGGTTACAATGCCTACATAGGGGTGACTTAGTAATGTTTAAAAAGGAGGCTTTTAACCGGTCAAAGGGGTTTATTTTGACAAGTCGAACTGCAGTTTTTACACTGCTACAATCAGGCTACACTGGTAGGCCTGAAGCCATGTTTGCACTGCCACTGTGTGGATGGCACAATAGGTTGTGGTCACACTGTACTTCTTGAAAATCTATAACAGTGGCATGCCCAAAATTATGTGGTTTGGAGACGGTGTTACCCTCAAAGTCCATGTGGCAATATATTCCTAGAGGCAGGTTTCAAAACAGGATTTCAAAGTGCAGTCAATGAGGACAGTCTCAACACAGGAGTCTGAGATCAGAAATTTAGGGAAACCAAAATTGCAAGCAATCCGGCTTTTGAAACCCTGTGAGAGACTTCAAAGGGAAGGAAATACATTTCCTTCCCCTTGAAGCCTGGGAGGCTCTGTGATTGTCAGCAAGGGGGTGGTGGGGGGGGGGATCGGGGGGGGTTCAGGGGTTGAAGGGGAAGGGATTCCCCTTTCAGCCCTGACCGGGGGGGGTGGAGGGGTAGGGGGGCGGCACTCAGGGGGAGCGCTAGCGCTTCCCCCGAGGGCCGGTAGCAGGACGTAATGGTTACGTCCATGGTGCCACACGGGCGCTGCCTTGGACGTAACCATTACGTCCATAGCGGGGAAGGGGTTAAAGAACAATATGTTATGCAAAATAAGCAACGCAAATCTAGGGCCGGTAGCAGGACGTAATGGTTACGTCCATGGCGCCACACGGGCGCTGCCTTGGACGTAACCATTACGTCCATGGCGGGGAAGGGGTTAAAGAATAATATGTTATGCAAAATAAGCAATGCAAATCTGGGGGGGGGGGTTAGGGGGGTGGCCCTCAGGGGGGAGCGCTAGCGCTTCCCCCGAGGGCCGGTAGCAGGACGTAATGGTTACGTCCATGGCGCCACACAGGCGCTGCCTTGGACGTAACCATTACGTCCATGGCGGGGAAGGGGTTAAAGAACAATATGTTATGCAAAATAAGCAACGCAAATCTGGCTGCATTTAAGGGCAAACAAGAAATATGAACTCTATTATAGGGCATTCAGTTTAGTCACCATGGAGCGGAGGTCTATCTGAGGCATACTTAAACCACAAAAACATACTTAAACATTATAATGATCATGATTCAACTGCAATTGCTCTTTGTCAGTGCACATGAGTAATTCCAAATGTAAAGCGACCAATATTAATCTATTATTATGTTCAATGTAGAACTTTCCTTCAGGTGCTGCAGTCCGCTAGTGGCAGTTAACTTTCTTGCAAGTCTCTGGTATAGGGTACGAAGTTTACCCAAGCCTGGAAGTTGAGTATGCCAATTAGGACTATGACAATTCGAACATGTTTTAAAGGGGAGCCAAGACATTTTACCACTGGTTAGCAGAGGAAAGTGCACAGAGTTTTAAAGCCAGCAAAACAGAACAGGGCAAAAATCTGGGGGTTACACCACAAAAAAAAGATGGCTTTTTCGTACGGAGATTATAAAGTAGGTCTAGTGGAGGCACACGGACATTGTTATTGATGACTTGAAACAACCAAGACTGGACTCTAGACATTTAGCATAAATGCTACTTTAGGTTACTTAAAAAAAAAAAAAAAAAAAAAAATACATAATCAGCTGTAGTAAACGACGCAGGGCATTCTTTTGCCTGGCACATAGGAAATATAAAGAGCAGTCAGTTTTACAAGCACGAACATGAAGATCTGCACATAAAAACTTCTCCAAATGCTGAATATGTCACATGTAGTTTACATTTTAGACTGTCAGTGAATGAGACCATTTTTAGGGTTGAGCCTGCGATAGCATGCGCTCACTTGCGAGACGCTGTTCTATTCAGTAAAGGCATTTCAGCTGGCCCATGCTTACCATTTGTTGGTTGCAGTTTCAGTCTTCTTTCTCTGCTTTCTGATTGGCCAGTGGCAGCCTAACGTCACTTCTGTTTGTGTCTGTGGAGCAGGGACAAAGCACAGATTAATCAAACGTAATCAATGCCCATCTACTGCTCCCAATATAATTAAGGTACTATTTGTACTCTGTGCAAGGTCTGAGTGTCCACCCCCTGCAGCTCCTTTACACCATCTGTCCTTCCACCTTCTCTAGATACAAATAATAAGAGAAACATCTGAAAGACATTTCTAGAGTCTAAGTTTCAACATCAGACCCGCCGCCACCCTATATCTGTTTCAATCTCCTGGAAACACTCTAAAGGCATCACAGTTCATGCCAAACTTATTCGTACAAGTCTTTCAAACTTTAGCAATATTTTCAATTTTGTCAGTAAATGTATAGCGAAACAGCAATCTCACCTAACCTCTGCGGTTGAAATTAAGTAAGGAGGTTATATAAAATGTAGAACATTTCCCGTTGAAGACCGGACACAAATACTCTGTATGCAAATATGCTGCAAAGTGTGTTTGCCTTTACGTGTATCTGGATTTTTCAGCGGCACAGTTATTATAGCTGGTTACAGGAAAACCTGCTGCTTGTGCTCAAATAAAGCACACAATGACGCCACAGACTGTGATGCAAGGAACTATCATCAGGTTGAAATTTCATTAGTAATTAATGTTAGTTTGTGTTAGTCAGCCAGCAACTCTGATGGTGGGACAATGAAAGTGGTATTCTATTGTGATTAACATGACAGATTTAAATTAGGATGCTAAATGGCAACATTTCATTGTTTGCTGCAGACAGGGGAAGGGAAGAAGGTAAATAGAAGTACTTTAGTTATATGCAGGGCCACTGGAATTATGTAACAGGAGAGGACCAAACTATGCAGAAGAGTTAACCAATTTTTGTACCAAGAAAAGTCCTATTATGTATGCACTTACAACACCAATAGCTCTAGCAAATGCGGGACCTATTTATTGCATTACAAATACTTGTTGTAGCTTGTGTGAATTATACATTTTGTAGTCAAGGACAGATTCAGTGTGAAAACATGTAACAGGCGACAAAGAATAACACATCGTGCTTTGTATCTAGGCCAATTTCTTAACACGTCACAGTTTGAAAATACAGGTGCCAGCTGAACATTTTCAGACGTGTGATTCTGTATGGAGAGTAAATGTAGGTTAGTCACTCAAACAAGAAGTTGAAATAAGCATGCTGTTAGATCTTAATATAGGCACCTTCAGTTAGTATTCTTCAAAGCATTTGGATATTACGCAGATTGCGAGAACACAGCAGGCAACCGAGGTGGAGTTACAGTCAAACTATGAAGGCCTACCTTAAAAGCATATTCTAAAGTACTTTTAAAACAAGACACCTTTTGAATGGTTTGTGGCAGCACAAAGATATGAGATTAAGAGAAGGTTATGAAGGTTGATGGTTTTCTATAATCTAAATTATATTGTTTTCATGTGTATTCAATCCTCTTTTAGGCGAAAAATAAAAGTTAAATGTTCTATTTCATATTTTGTGATTCCAACGCAAAGGGTATATATTCTAAATGCTTTGAAGTGATTTCATGGTTGGTTAAAAATGCATATCCAACGAAGGGTTTATCTTTAAGTATTTCAAATCCGTACTCACATTACCATAAAAATAGGGGGTTTACTTTAATAAACAATGACTGAGATACAATCAAATGTGATTATTTTGTCGATGTTTCCGCTGTGTGCATGTGAGAAACATCCAAGAGTGTTACCTTTGGTGTAAAACCGATGTAAAGATTCCAGGAAATGAAGACTATCACGAGAAACACCCAGAAAGATTTAGTCACACTGAGAAGTAGCAGATAGATATTGGAGAGATGGATGATGACGACTGGATTGCGGCGTTACAACACCCCAAGCAGGTAGCGATTAAAGCCTGCTATAAATTAACACAACTTAAAATCCTATGTAGAGTCTACTAAACTGGGGCACATTTATATACAACAGGGAAAATATCTGATCCCTCCTGCTTATGACAATGTGATCGATTGGGGGACCTTCTTCCACAATATTTAGGACAGCCCGTCCTTGACGATTTTCTGGGAGAAGGGACATTATAGGCTAGAGGTAAATACTAGAGTGGAGATTGAGAGGAAGGCGCCTCAGGCTTCATTGGGAATACGGACCGACTGACGTCACTTCACAGCAATAGATACGTATTAATCTAGGGTTCCTCCTGGCAAAGAGGAAGATTGCACACAGATGGGGAGTTGCTGAGTCTCAAAAGATAGGAGACTGGGAAAAGGAAATGGACTTGAGCTATGAACAAGAAAAAGGAATACATAAAGGCAGAGGATGTCCTGAGAAATTTGACAAAGTATGAAAAGGCTGGACTTGCAGTATATGAACAAAAGGATTGTTGGTGACTGGGGAGGGTGGAAGGAGAGATGTTGGGGGAGAGAGTAAGTGGATTTTAATTTGTTGTTGCTGTAAGTTATATGATTCAAAATTAATAAAATGCTTTATTAAAAAAGAGGATTCCGGGAAATGAGCGATATTCTCTAGTAAGCAACTAAATTAAGAAATGTGTATTCCTAGAGCAAATTTAGATATGCAAGATAACTCTGCTCATTACAAATTCACCCCTCACCCATAACCTACAAAGGGCCAACGTTTCACTGCACTCTCACCAAGCCAGTGAACATCAAACCAGTAACCAACGTCATAAAACCCACATTTACCATATGTGATCCTTACTCCAATTAAAAGGCTACTAAAGAGTAAATTGAACCAGTGCATTAATGAAAAAAAAACATCAACCACCTAAGCAATATACTGCTCATACAGTCCAGTACATAGAACATCTCACTAGTGCTTCTCAATGCAAGATCTGTACTGTCATAGTTCGCAATGGTAACACTCCCATACTACTTTAGAAGTGTTTCCAAACTGAATGTTCCAAAGCCCACCCCACGCCTAGCTTGATTGTTTTGTAAATCGTTTTATATTAATAGATTGCACATGCATTTAGGGGGTGAACTGATCCTGCTACTCCCATTCGATGTGAGCTAGTTCAGCATTACGGGATATAAATACAGATGTCCTTTTGTTCACCCACAATGGGACATCAGCTATAGCATTACAGATCATGCATTTCAGAACAAAAAACGACCAATAGTAACAATGCTAACCTTGAAAATGACACTGCTGGGTGAGGCGTTTTTTTGGACACAATCAAATATGGCAATATGACAACATCTATTATGGCATGCGTTATTGCAGGTTTCACAACAGAAGTAACCAATAAGCACATAACAGAGGAGTGCATACAAGTTGAAAGTGATCATTACTTCCATTAATGATTCAAAGAGCAGGATGAACTAGTATTAACATGAACATCAACATCACGGCTGCCAATAGTTAGGATTATCCTTCCAGCTCCATCACGGACAAGTATGGCCATAATTCGACGCCACACTTAGGCAGCTTCAGACTAGCACCTCTCCTGACCTTTTTGAAGCAGTCTCTTCACAATGGTTCCACGTTATAACCTCACTGCACCATTTTGACCAACTGGGTCCAGCTGCACTTTTCCAACTCACAGAGATCCATCGCTTGGCCAAGACAAGCAAAAGCACAGGATCTATAAATCTACTGGCTAACCTGTTGGCCTTAGTCCTTGGAAACAACCCTAATACACATGCTGCCAATGTATTGGGAGTGTTCCTCTCCATACCTCTTTGAATAAACTGTATCACGCTTGCCCAGCTGCAAGACAAACCCAGACAGCTCCCCCCCAACCCCATGTGGGTGGAAGAAGTCAGCCCAACAAATGTAACATCAAGAGCAGCCTGTATTCACCTCAGAGAACATACTGCTTATCCTCCTAGGGGTAATATACACCCTATGCAGATAATATTGTATTCATCTGAACCAAGGGTTCCAGGATATTCTGGGTGTATGTTGTAATATAGTAGACCATTCGTCATCGGTCAGTGGGGAATTTTATATAGTGTACATGTGAAGATAAAAAATTACCTTTAGCTAATGAGACCAGTGATCTGTACTGAACAGTGAGTGCTATGCCTTTAAGATCCAGTGTATACAAGTTGATTGGATAGGAATAAACAGCAAGTTCTAGACTACCTGGTTTCCACCACTTGCGAACAAAAGCAGCTACTGCCAATACATAAAAAAATGTCCATCTAGGATCCCATATTCTTGAGTTAGCCCTCAGAAACCAGCAAAGCCGACCCCCTATATACAAGTGTCCCACTGATATAAGACCTTTCCCCCCTCCAGACCCCCATCCCTCAATCCAATCAATTTTTCCTACAGAGGAGCACCTGCAATGCGGTGATAGGGATTTTACATGCGTAAGGAGGCTTACTGCACGTTCTCTGTAGCGCTCTTGTCTACCCAAAATGCAACCTTTATTAAAGAATATTCCATTTTCCCTTGGAGGGATGTGACAACAGGCGGTAAGCATTGACTGTGCAGTCATTCAGTGCCCCCCAATCGCTAGCATCCCTCAAATTAAATGACCACTGCAGTTGTGCCACCATATAATAAACCCCTAGATCCCAGACTGCTAGACCACCTTCATCTATAGGAAGTCGCATCTTTGCCAGAGTTATCCTGCATCTACTATTTTCTCCTATCAACCACGTTGAACATCCCATTCAGTTTCTGGATTATCTGCATGGGGATCTGTATGGACAGAGCAGAAAAAAAATATAGCAATATAGCAAAGTAAACCATTTTGGAAAGCACAATTCTCCCCACAACTGAAAGAGGGAGAGCTAGCTAGAATGTGATAGGTTGTTTGAGGGATAACATTAGTGTTCTTTGAATTAATGCCTGCATGCTTCTCACTATCACAGCATGCCCATCCCCAAAAAGTAAATCTGCCCCTTTCTGCGCATAGAAGTGATGCCAATTACATCATATGAAATCCTTTTCTGCCACATACCCGCCAACTGCACAAACTATCACATTCCTGTGTGTAACATCACCTTACGTAGAACAAAGCCTTCAATTGGCAAGTCATTTAACTGCTATATCCATGAAGATCTCACAATTACCAATTAATGAACTTTTAAGCTGCTCTCCATTCAAGCCCAACTCTTACACAAATCTAAACTGCCATTTCCACAGCCTAGCCATAGCAACAAACAAGGACCTTACATATGGACAACCCACCACCTACAAATGGACATGTCCCCACACCAATCCTTTATGGTAGGTTTTCAGAGAACAATTAACAACTCCTAAATTATATTTTCCACCAACTTATTTTTTGTAATCAAATTATTTTTATTGACGTTTTGAAGAATAGAAAAACCCAGCAAACACCAGTCACCAATTAAGTATTATTAGTTCAATCATTCCGAAGTGGTTAGCACTTTGCAATACATTTGTATTATGTAACAACCACAGCTCCACATTTTTTAGAGTCAAATATTGGACTACAGGTCCAGGGGAAGTATGGAATCACAACCCTAATATGTGTAAAACAACATGAAGTGCCAACACATACAAACAAACTGAAAAATATAAAATTGACAGCAAAAAGCAAAAGAGGTTAAATGAAACAGCTAATTAAAGTAAAAGGGGAGGTTAATTTCTCATTGCACCCCATTTACATTGAAACCTCAACTATTTGCCCAAACTGTAAGACTTTGGGGGTTATTCTAACTTTGGAGGAGTGTTAATCCGTCCCAAAAGTGACGGATATACCACCAGCCGTATTACGAGTTCCATAGGATATAATGGACTCGTAATACGGCTGGTGGTAAATCCGTCACTTTTCCGTCACTTTTGGGACGGATTAACACCTCCTCCAAAGTTAGAATAACCCCCTTTGTTTCACACAACCGGCCTCAAGAGATCGGGGTGCAGCAAACTAGACTGGTTTCCATGAGTGACAAAATCCTGAGTCCCTATAATGACTTCCTTCTCGGACTGGCAGCAGGACGGGCAACAGGAGCAGCTATATCAGCAATTTAAGTGTTGCATTGACCCCTTAAAACACACCATCTTAAAATTATACTTCATTGTACTAATTCATGCATTGTGAGCGGTACTGCCCCTCAGCTGTCACTTCCTTCCTTCTTACTTCTCATGGGAAGAAGCATCGCCCATTTCAATGTCAAACTGGAGCTAAGAGCACTTCCTTCCAAATGCAAGTCCCTGGACTCAGACAGGGCAGATCTGCTAGGTTATCACAGCCAGTCTATTAATCAGATGTTAACTAATTTTTTTAGAATTTCCAGTGATTCTGATCGGTTATTGAAGCTGATCTTGGCAATAACAGTCCAACACTAAGCTGAAAACTGAGTTGTTGGCCACAGCAACATATATATTTATTTCTCTGAAGTGTGGATGGCTCTCTCCAGTAATTGTGCATTCTTCAAAGGCCATTTTCGTGCCTTGTGGGAGCAACCAGGGTTTACACACCAACTGAATGCACCTGAAATCAGATAAGTTGACTGGGCTGCGGAACTGACCGTGGAAGGTCAACATGACAAAGCTCAATGAGACTACCCATCCATATATAGCACGATCAGGTCCTCCATTAACACAACCTTCATAGATAAAATAAACAAGATTAAATTGTCTAATATTCCAACCTGCTAACCTGTCATCTACACTGTCACTTAAATTCCCAAATTAGTACACATTTCATGGCGTAACTATGAGAGATCCCCATGGGCATCCTTTACGCACCCTGTTATTCAAGGTCCTTATTGGCCACACAACTGAATCCCTCTTAAAAATTAGACATAATTAACAGAAAATGTCACTTTGATCTAGCACAGTCAGAAAATACCTTCCCACCACACATCATCACTTTCAATAAGTAAAAAAGTAACTATCACATAGGCTGGTTGCTTGCCTGCTCTAGACTGAAGCAGACAAACACACACACCTACTCCTGAACTACCAGTGAGGCATTAAGTCCTACAACAGCACCAAGACCAACTCATTTCAACTATTGGAGAGTGTCGCCCCTTCTACAGTCCACAGCCATAGGCTCTGTCTACTCATACTATTCAGCCTCAAAGTTGCCTTGACATGGCTTACGTCAAAATCCCAACACAACCCATTGGGTATGAAGAAGCAGTGTTTGGCTCTACTCATTCTACACATACCTCACTACAAATATTATACATATTTATTTATTAAAGTGCGTTTTGTACTTTTGTACTTTATTTGGAGCCCACTTCACTATGCTCTTACTTACACTTGTCTGGTGACTCCCTTCAAATGTAATGACTCACTATTATGGTTGAGATTTCTTTCTTCTATGAACTATGAAACTAAGGGTACCTTACTATTCTGCACGACCACCCAACATTAAACTTAAGCACTGTTACCTATACTCATTACTATGGGAGACGGAATAATGGCTGTGCAGAACGCTATTTGGTCTTGGCAAAGGACTCCTACAGTTCATTCCATGTATGTGATATCACTAAATTGTGGTGAAAAATTACTGTTTTACGTTAGTTGTTAGACTAAGGGACATTACTGTGCGTATATTTTCTAACACTGAGGACGTCTAGGTGAAGAGGTCTGACGAAACACATGCTGGCTAGAAGCTCTTCGACGAAGAATACAGAATAAAGACAATTTAATGAAACTTGCTTGGCAAAACAAAATAAAAATAAAAACTTGTCTTTTCAGGCTAAGCAGAGTCTCTGGAATGGCACATAAGTTTCCCTTCTCATCTTTTCCCTTTCTCATCATCAGACTTGCACTCAGCTTGCTAGATTGAAGGAAGAAGTGAAAACGCTCCCTTTCAGTTAACAACTGCATATATAGATTAAAGGCCACCGCTCATCTCTCAGTTAAGACTGTTTACCCTTTTTAATGCACACCAACCGTTCCACCTCTCAGACATAAGTAGGTATCCTATTCTATTGTACCCCCTATCCTTTCCTACAAGAGAAGATCTTTGATGCTTTGAGCAAGGTTTGCACTCCTAAACTAAAATTAAAACTTTCCTGTCGGGGGGGGGGGGAACAGAAGTGTTTACGCTGTTCAGCGATAGAGCAGAGTGAAAATAAATAGCTCATGCCAGTCTGTACCCACAGCGCTTTTTATATCAGCATCTTCACAAAACAAGGCATTCATTGTATACAACAAGCAGGAAGAGCAGATACCAATATGAATGATCCTTTTATTAAGGAACAGCTAGGTGAAATCCACTAATTTAGCTTTAAACGAGATAACTTTGAGATAGGCTCCTTACAACCTGAAAGGTGCATAAGGAAGTCCAAAACATAGCTTGAAAGTGGTACTTAAGTGTGCGCTACAGCATCTTTGCCAGTAACCTTGATTCCTTCCCCCACCACCATTAAACTTATTGTACCTGTAATTATTTCCAGCTACCTGCTAATTTACGTTAGAAAACTGAAGAAAAAGAAAACGTAAGAGTGATGTGGTAAAGATGCCTCAGTGGTCCTTATGCAACCATGGAAAATGGGTTCCACACGCTCCTCAGATGGACAGTAAGAGAATCAACTGGAGTGCAGTGGGCCCCACAAAAACCTAATTTCCCTCTCTGTCTGCTGCATCTCACGATAGATATGCAATCCTAAAGAAAGTAAAAAAGGTGCAATTTCTGAGCGTATTTATGAATTTAAGATACAATCAGAAGACTTAATATTTGTGTGTTAAGTAAAACAAAGTAATCGTCTAAGTCTGCTGTAATATAGTAACTTAGGACCCGATTACGATCTTGGCAAATGGGGTTACTCGGTCACAAGCGTGACGGATATTCTGTCCACCAAATTACAATTCCATTATATCCTATAAGGGCTCGAAAAATCGACTCGACCACTTTTAGAAACTACTCGATCGTTCTGAGTGTACAAAGAACAGATGTTCTGCTCAGAACAAGTGAATTAACAATTAAGATGCCTTTAAATCTTATTCTGGTCACATTAGCTCTGTGTTCAGAGATAAAGGTCAAAAGCCAGTTTCTCTTCTTGCAATGCAAATATTTTTCCTTATTTGTGACTGCAGAGTTCCAGGATTTTTTTTAAGGTGAACTGTCTGACCTGTGTGAAATGAAAGGCTGTGGGCATCAGATCTTTCCTAACACAACATTTATATAACTGAGTCAACTTAACCAAGACTTCAAAATATATTTCAGGAGCTGTGAAAGATTTTTTTTTTCTTTACTTGTGTGATGAAAAAATATTTTAATAGGATGAAAAAAAGTCAGAACACTTTACTTGGTGATGTGCAAATGATAAATATTTTTTCTGAAACCTTATTTTCACAGATTATTGTTAATACACTATACAGTTTTATCAGTGAAGCTGGAAGTTAGTGGGAGGTTTTTTGGACATTTCTTTGAAATTTACTGACTGTAAATGACAGCGCGCTACCACGTAATGCGTTTGTAATATACTTATTTAAAGTGACTGTTTAAACAAACTGAGAAACACTTCTGCCCTGATGGCTAAGCTATTGGTAAACTAAGGGGCAAGTCATGAGTGGATCATGTGAACACTATAGCTGGGCCAGATTTATTACATATGGAGCAAAAGTTTAGTGTATTTAATCAAACAAAAGAGGTCTTTTTACAGCAGAAATGCTGAACTTGCATATTTGAAGGTGCACTCATGTTAGAATGAAGAAAAAGACGACTGTAAAATACAATATTTGCATAGGATCACACAATGTTCAAGTAAGTCACAGTTCGGTCGAGTAGATTGTTCAAGCTACTCGGCCTGCAGGTCTAGTAAAATTTTTATGATTTTTTGAGGCCTGCCTATGGAACTCGTAGTATGGCAGACGGAATAACCGTCACATTTGTTATGGAGTATTCCATCTGCCAAGATCGTAATCAGGCCCTTAGTTTGTAGCAATCGTCTGACCCCATGCCAAAACCGACAATGGAAAGGTTTCTCTGGGGTTTCTTCTCGTGCAGGTTAACAAACAACGAAGAAAATACCAATTTAACTGAGGCAACAAAAAAAAAATCTGGACTATGGAGATTTGCTACATATTCGCAAGGGTAATTTAGAGATTTTCAGTTTGGGATCACTTGTCATTCTTGAAAGATCTGTGCAAATAGTTCCACAACAGTAAAAGCTCACGGCTGACTCCCATAATTTTACTAGATCCAACCACAGCCTAAATGTTTGTCACTGGCAAATATATGAAACAACATTACTGTGGTTAGGAATCCACTCACAGGAAATTCAACAGAGTAAGCCTCATATTCCAGCAGCACCATTAGTAGCGGCTGACAGTGGGAATCCAACATAACATTTCAGGTTTAACTCATGGAATTGGCTGTCCTGGCATTCCCCATATGCTGTTTTAACAGACTGGGGTTGCGGGAGGGCTGAGTTCTAAACAGCAGCTAAAACTGGATGTGCCCTCCTTTATGAAAGTCTCTGCTTAAAAACTACACCATTTTTAAGGGGCTTGCAAATGTGAAACTGCACCTTGCCCTGCGACGAAGGGGAGTATGGACTTTTTGAGCCTCAGAATATGTCCTACAGCCTGGTTTTATTGTAATGTGCACTTTAGCTGCCCAGATTCAGGGCTTTAATGGGACTTACATAAAACGAACGAAAAGAAACAACAATACGAGCCAACAATTTGGGGTAGTGATTAAAAAAAAGTGCTTGCTCCTGCATTTTAATAAAACTATATGTAAGTTATGTACATTTTCATCCTTACGCATGATCACCTCTTAATTTATCTCCATACACTGTCATGTTTTCGTTCTGATACATAACCACTCAACTACCAAAATATCCCCATGGGCCCTGTACCTACTATCTCGTGATATTTGAAATACCCCATAGTTAATTGCTGCAGAAATGACAGATGGACCCTATTCATGAGGCACAAGATGCACTAGAGCTCTACCTACTTCGGTTGCTGAGATGTTTGCTGGTAACGCGATGTCGCTATCCGCATAAAACTTTACAGTCCTTCTGACATGAGTCGTGAACTTGCTCTTTTGCCTTCACGTCCTGTGGAAATTGATTTTCCTTCTCGGCTGATCCACCAGAAGCTTGCTCACACTTCTGACAAAAGTGATCGCACCCAAAAGTTACTTTAGGTAATCAATTTAATGTCCCCGGGTAGCATGTGTCCTCTCTGGAGATTATTAAAATGCAGTTCAACTCATGTTGATTAATTTGTGCATGCCCCCCTTCATGGGGACTAACTTGCTAGCGAGGCTCTAAACGCTCCATGAAGTAATAGGTGACTCAGGATTTTGGAATTGTCTGAGGCAAAGACATTTTATTTTGTTTCATAAAGAATGGTACTTCCAGATATTGGTACGATGTCAGGTTAAGGTGTGGGGGAAAAATCTCATCGGTTTTGGAAAACACCCCTAATTATACTTCAGTTTTTATGGGCGAGCGCAAAGCGCTCCGTCCCTCTTCTAATCTCTCCTTAGGGGGATTTTAACCACACCCATGTTACGGCAATCACTTTCATTGGTTCGTGGACTCGCCTTTTAAAATCTGCTTGTTTTCATTCGTGAAAGGCATGAGTATGTCATGCCTTTTCTGGTAAAAGTCCTACTCGAGAGCACCGGTAAACTGCTGGAAACATACGAGGCTCCATGTTTTCCATATGGTTTCTGGACTACTTTTTCTCTTTATTTCACAGCACGATCGCGTTTTTTCATTTTTTTATTTTTTTTTCATTTAATGTAGCAAGATAGGTCCGGTTAGGGGTTTACAGCGCTAATAGCTCTAACTCGACATAATGTGAGACCTGTTGCATTGCAAATGCTTGTTCAACTTTTTTTCTGTTACCAGAGATATGCATTTTCGACCTGCTCACTATTGTGTGGCTACATTGTGCCAGCACTGCCCTTGGTGGGATTATCTACATCAAGGGAAGCATACTTTACACTAGAGTTATGAGGGACTTGACAGTAGCGGAGATTAAGACCCCTGGGGATCTTTATTCTCAGGGAGACCTTAGGAGCCTGGTCTGCTTGGCAGCTGAAAATAGGCTACATAGTCTACAACTCTTAGTGTATTGGTTGGTAATGTAGGCATTACGTAGCACGTTAGTAGGGACATGACATGAGCCTAAGGTTAGCGAACTGTTGCAGCCCATACTAACCTTCCAGGATGGGCACCAGCTGATTTTTTGGCTATATAAGGCAAGATGCAAGTGTCAAATTGGAGGGGATGCTGGGCAGGCAGAATGAAGTTCATCAATTTAAGTACTTGAAAACGATATAACTCAAGCCCCACAGGTTGAATGTAATAACGTAGGTTAACAATCTGAGTTACCCAGATGTGATCTTGTTGATGCGTATTTCGCACACCCGGTATGGCACTGATCAATGACTGTCCGCCTCTAGTCACAAGTCACGTCCGTCCTGGGGATAAGCCTCAATTGCCAGGATATGAACATTGCAGGCATCTGCCTGCTTGGTTGACATGTTCGACAGACTGCGAGTAAGGCTGGTGATAGATTTGAAGTCCTAGCTCTGAGTGTAGCCTGCAGGGACAGTGCGCCACAGTGGAAGTCCCCGAACGCCCACCTTGTAACATGGAAGCAAGGTGTGGAGACCTGGAGGAAGACAAGAGCTTGCCAAAGATACACCGGTGGCACAATGGATAAAGGTAATTGTGGTCTTTACAGAAACTGAGGAGTAGGGCGCCCACCTCCGGTATATGCAGGCACCCCGCGTGAACAAAGCTAGCCCAGTATGTGACATACACAATGATCTGCCATGTTGAGGCCCTAATACTCTCTCACATGCAAACGGGACGCATATTGTAGGTGTTGGTTCGCTACTAGTAATACCCCAGTTGAGGCCTGAATAGCATAAAATGAACTGGAATCTGTTGCACACGCTGTTTACCTGTTATCTGTACTTCTATGTATGCTGATATTCTATACACACTGAAATGCAGTGAACCCACAAAAATGTTGTGTTGTACTTCGACACTCATATGTAATGTTAATAATTACGGACAACTGTGATATTAATGGATCCAAATTAAACCACTGAGGTTCTGGAAGTGCACGATAGAATCTGTGTTGAACATTGCTTTTAGTGTTATAAGCACTAGATAGGACCGCAGAGTGCCTAGTGCTTATGTTTTCTTCAACCTTTTTCTCCCCCTTGTTGCCTATTCATTGCGTATGTATTTTTATTTTTAAAGGGACTTTTCTTATGTGCTATTTTTAAGTTACATAGGGTAGAAATATATAACGTTTAGCTTTTGAATGGATTCTTCGTGTCTTTGATTACTTGACTATGTTGTGTTCAAATATCTATTGTTATATGTATTTCTGATAAAACAAAATATATACTATAATCACCTCTGGAGTATTTCTACAGGTCCCGAATTGTGTGGGAATCCGAAAGTCTCAGTAGCAGTTTAGGAGGGTTCTTCACCTGAAGGATAGAGCCAGCAAATATTCCTTTCAAAGGGTACAGAACAATAGAGAGACAAGTTGCGGTTATACCATAACCTTGCAGACATGTTCACCAACTGAAGGACTTACTGCCCTTAGACTGCCAGATGTACTAAACCATTTTGCGGATGCAAACCATGCAATTTGCAAAGTCACAGGATTTGAGACCACAAAATGGTGTTGACTATGTCCTAAAACTACTTTTGAGAGTCAGAAAAGCCTTTCCAATTCATAAAAGGGGCTTTGTGAATTGTTCCACATTGCAATTAGAAGGGGGCTTAATAGATAAAGGATTGCAAATTTTAATTTGCCATAGTAGAGAAGTATGATTTGTAAACACAACTGGGAGGCGCAAATCATTTAAAAGTTACCAACACCTTGTCGGAGTGGTACTGGTAACCGAGTCGAAAATGGGAAGCTGTATCTGGGGGCCAGCTTCTCCTCCGGGAATGCTTGATTGGGCATTTTCGGGTAGTAGGCAGAGGTACAAGGGACTGCTGCCTGCTCACCCCCGCAGTATGGATACTGAACTGTGTGCATTTGCTGCTGTTAGTTGAAAATGAGAGGTTTGCTAAAATTCGAAATGTATAACTTGTTCTTGAATCCGCACCCTCCTTCAAGGCATAAGGTGGGCTGCAGAGCCACCAACTTCTACACTATAGAATTACACTAATGGATTCCCAACAAAAATTGAGAAACTGACTCAAAGTCCAGTCTCAAATCAACAAGACAATTAGATACAGGAGGATAGAGACATACACCTAGTAACACGTTGTACTTCCAGAATAAACAGGCCCTTCAGGCCACAGGAGCTGTAAAGCCTCACAACAAGGGCAGGACACTCAATGGAAGCATATATTATTTCTGAAGGAGGACATCCCTTGTGGGAGACTTTTAATAAACTGCAGCCTTTGCATGTTTGAAGTCGCTACGAGAGTGAGTTCACCAAGCCCGTTTATCAAAGAAGGGCCGTCTAGTACCTGGGGCGCTGTGAGCTAGGTCTGAGAATGGGATCAGCTTTAACTAGGTGGGCATGAAAAAACCCGCACTTGCTGCAACCTACGACACCACTCCTGGAACAGTAAGGAACTCCTGGATGCCTTTAGGCCAGAGAGAAGGATCCTTGTGGAGACAGAAATAAGCACTCCACTTCAGCTTCTAGATATACTAAGAGTTGCCTATGTGCCACACAGAGCAGGTGTCCCGTAGCTCTCGGGAGCATGTTCAGCCAGTTCCATACCCGTTAGTTTGGGCCGGGTTAAGAGCCCCATGCATACTTTTCACAAAACAGTAAAGTGTTTAGCATTTCCACTCCATTTACTTCTTTGATTTCCTTACGGATGGCAAACGTACTTTAAAAAATAATGCTTTAGACAACGGAGAACTGCTAGTGTGTGGAACAAGCAACTCTCCAAAGAAACTTTTTTTCGGTTGAAGGATGAAAAAAAAAAAAGTCCACGTGAAAGCTTTAGGTCCAATGTCTCTCTTCCCCAGCCTCACGCAATACCATGTGTATTGTTGGAAAAGCGCAACATGCCCTCCAGATTGTTAACGTACTTATAACTGCATATATTTGATACTTTTAATATAAATTGCTGTTAATTTAAGGGGTATGCTAATTAAGACAAGTAAAGCATGGGAATGCATTTTTGCTGCGCGCTCGGACACTCCCTTGTTCAGGATAAGTGGACGCTGATGCAAGTATAATTTTATCACGTGACCCTGCTGACGTCAGCTCCGCTCTCCCGTATCTTCAACAAACAGGCTCAGTGTGAAGCACAGAGGTGCTCTTGTTCTGGCTGTGCAGAAATGATTTCGTGATTCAAGCTTCATCATCACGGGTGAGGGTTGATGCCTATAATTTCCTTCCATAAATGTCCTAATTATAGGTTGGGAGACAGATTCGTACTGGTCTATAATAAGACCGTGCAAATGAGACCTCCCCCGACACCTGCTCAGCACTCTTCCACCAAGCTGCGCAATAAACAATACATGGCGGAAAGAAACAACAACAGGCAATGGCAAAGCCAATAGGTCTCACCTATACAAGAGCTATTGGCTTTGACAACGTGTTATGCCATGATGTACACCTGTGTGGCTGCTGTCAAGCATGGCTAAAAGTTGGGGGTGTGGAGAAGTGTAGTAAGGTTGATTTGTTGAAGTGTCGTAGAGTGGATTCGGGAGTAGAGTGTAGTAAGGTCGATTTGCTGGAGTGTCGTAGGTGGGACTAGAGTGTTGTACAGTTGAGTAGAGTTCAGTGGTTCCATGGCAGAGTGTGTCGTACAGTGGTGTGAAATAAGGTGGAGTTGGTTCTATTGGACTAGAATGGGATGTATTGAGTAGAGTAGGGTGGAATAGGGTGAGGTGGACTGAGTGGAGTTGGGTGGATTAGAGTGAGGAGGACTCTGTGGGGTGGGGTGGATTGGGTGGAGTGGGACGGATTAGACTGGATTGGGGTGGCTTAGATTGGATTGGTGGTTTGAATAGGAGTGATAGGGCTGGGATGGATTGGACTAGAGTGGGGTGGATTGCAGTGAGATGGACTGGATTGGAGAGGTTATGGATTGGATTGGATTGGTATAGAATGGGGTGGACTGGAGTGAGCAGAGTAGAATGGGGGAGCAGACTGGAGTGGAGCGGATTGGAGAGGAGTGGACTGCAGTGGGGTGAACTGGAGTCAATCAGATTGACTGGGGTGGACTAGGGTGGGTTAAAGTGGATTGAATTAGGGTAGGGTGGGGTGGATTGGATTGAACTGGAGTGGGATGGATTGGATTGGGGTGGATTAACTGGAGAGGGGTGTACTGGAGTGGAGTTGATGAAGGTGGTTTGGAGTGGGATGGATTAATGTGGACTGGATTGGATTTGAGAGGGGTGGATTAAAGGATATTGTATTGTAGATGGATTGGGGGTGGTGTGGGTGGACTTGATTGGAGTGGGGTGGATTGGAACAGGTGAACTGGATTGGAGTAGGGTGGGTTGTATTGGAGTGGGGTGGATTGGACTGGAGTGGGGTGAGATGTATTAGATTAACATGTGGTGCACTGGACTAGGCTAGATTGGGTAGGGTGGATTGGTCTGGGGTGGGCTGGACTGTAGTGAGGTGGATTGTTTTGGTCTAGCATGGGATGGAGTGGGATGGACTGGATTGGGGGGGGCGAATGGGAGTGGGGCAGATTGTTTTGGATTGGAGTACACCAGTTGAAAGGGAGCAGATTGTTTTAGGGTGGACTGAGTACAGCGGATTGGAGTGAGACGGTTTGGAGTGGGACAGATTGTTTTGGATTGGAGTGAGGCAGGTGATTTTGGATTGGAGTGAGGCAGATTGTTTTGGATTAGAGTGGGCCAGATTGTTTTGGACTGGAGTAGGGCAGGTTGTTTTGGAGTGGTGTAGATTGTTTTGGATTGGAATGGGGCGCACTGGAGTTGGGAGGACTGGAGTGGGGTGGGTTGGAGTGGATTGGATTGAATTGGGGTGGAGCTGACTGGGGAGGAGTGCAGTGGGTTGGAGTGGAGTGGGGTGGATTGGGGTGTACTGCACGATTATTTGTGAAAGCATAATTTTAGAAATTACACATAATAAAAGAAACAATGTTGGTTTGCAATATTTAGAACAAGATAATTGTCATCTTTTGAGAACAGCATCCATAATAAAAAACAAAAGTAAACATGAGTGCAAAGTGAGAAAAGACGAATTGACAAAATAAAATAGTTAGCTATAAAAAAAAAAAATTTTAAACGGTGCAATTTTGTTTTTCCTGCTGGGCATATTTTGACAGTCACAAGCTTTCTGTTTGCATGGTGCTAGAAGTTAAAAAGAACAAAATAGTACCACAGTTACGTTGGGAACAGCAGAGGGGCACTGATTAAGTTGAATCAATTAGTGCTTGGTCCCTGTTCTAAACAAAAGAACGTAAATTATGCCAGGCCTGCAGTGACGCATTACGAGGCTGTAAAGAAGAGTACCACAGAAGCCAACAAATTGTAAGCGACTTCCGGGCTCCAAGCTTTTTACTGTACAAAACAGAGTCTCGCAAGGGAGACATGTGCTAGCGCATGCACGCACGGGCTCGACCCTAAAAAGCAGCCTGTGTTAAGAGACAGAAGAGGGAGTGGGAGTAGAAAAACACATATGAGGGAGAGAGGGTGCTGGCAAGCATTAGTGATACAGTAAATAAAAATATAAAAAGGAAGGTGTGCATTTTGGGTAGGAGCTGTGAAATCGCTGATGACTGAAACTGCGGGATACTGTTGTAACATCAGGGAATACATCAAGAGCGATGAATTGGACTGTGTTACAGATAACTCTTAATTATATGCAAAGGCTGTGTCTGGATACAGTTAAACCTGTTCTGTGTAAAGCGCTCCTATAACCTTCAGGTGTAACATAACTATCAAACGCAGTAAGTATTTTATAAAAAATAAATACTGCTAAAAGTATTAAATATTGCCAAGAAAAACTAAATTTCAGATGCCTTGTGTGAAAGAATATGGTGATAAAGTCATCAAAACGGATAATTAAAGACAAAAAAAACTGGCTGCTGCTTGTTTACCACAATTCCGCTTGCAGCATGTTTTATCGATTAGTATGTTGGTCCTTCAACTGTAAAAAAAAAAATAACAATTAAAAAGTGACTCGTATTGAAGACATTGATTTATCACCGGCGGTTAATGGTTGACACTGGCATTCATCTCAATGTGCTAAGCACAGGGTGGGATATCAGACATGTAGTTTACCAGTAATATAAAGGGGAGTAGGGTACACTGGGCCTTTGACATATTCAGTGTGCACTACATACTGAGACTTTGGGCAGATGAGCATGGCCAGAGACATCCTGTCTGACTGTGTAAAAATAGCTCATGCACTGCACATGACAATATTATCAACTAGAAAAGACGAATTTCAGCCTTTTGTAGGTTTTTTCTAATAGGTATTACGTCCCTTCAACTGATTTGTTCCACAGAGAATTCGTACATCTTTTTCTAAGGAGGGTTAGTAGTTGAACTCAGTAAAACCATGTTCTGTAATGTAAACGGTTTCAGTGCCTCGTTTTAATATTAGGTTTAAAATATGACAGTGATTCTACCTTCAACAGGGCTATTTAAAAAAAAATGTTTATAGATCTATAAAGCCTCGAGACACCCAAAAGGGTTTGTTGGCTCTAAATACAGATTAAAATAGAGTATAAAAAGCCGTGGAAAGTGTCAAAAATCCCAAATAAGTGTTTTTATGTATTTCTAAAGTCCTTGCGGCATGTCCTTTACTATAAAATTGCCCACTCCCCATAGAGACGATAGGTTATGTCTCCCCTAATAAGAAAACATCTTCCAAGAACCTCTAACCCATGTGCATGCAACCACCTGTGCGACAACAGGCCATGTTCAGATCCTTCAAGGGCTATACATGTAGCCGGGCACAGTGCAAGGACACCATCTCCTTCCATTGGCTCACCACCAACTCTGGTCTGTCAAGGTAGTTTCCATTTCCTCTCAACACCAACTCTGTTCTGTCAAGGTAGTTTCCATCTCCGCAAATATAAGTAACGCCCTTTCTGTGATTCTTTTGTTTAGGATTAACCTTTAACCAGAACTGTGAAGGAAGCACCATATAATAAGCAAGCTATTGTTGTAACAGCAAGAAACCCATTTATGGCGTGCGCTTTGCAATAGTTCTGCAGCCTTCATTTTGCTGCTTTTTTTAGGAGATTAGCTCAGTATCATTATGCCCTATCCGCAAAGATCTTAATGTAACCAGTCCGTCAATTTCAAACTAGGGAAAGGATAACAGTCCTTTTATCTCCTTAGAAGAGATTCAAGGAACCTTTCAGGTGGCAAAATGTACAAATTATATAGATCACTCCTTGGCTTGTGCAATAAGCTTAGAATGGACAACACGTCTTGCTTCTTGAGTTCTTGCTGTCTTTTAGAAAATTAGCTTAGTGATCAAATTCATCTTGAAATTCAGGCTGGGCTTCTCAGGCCAATATAGCGATCCAATCTCGTGTGGGGCAGTAACAAATACGATTAATAGTATTGCGATCACTGAAATCCATAATCAGCCTAGAGAATTATTTCTTAAAAGTGAAACAGAAAACACATAGGTAGAGGCAAAGAAGGGATGACGTGGGGGCTGGGGTCAAAGTGAGAAAAGGAGGCTGACGTAAATCGATTTTCGCAATGAAGGGATAAGCATTTCTTGGGAAGATCAAAATAAACTCCATGCACCCAAGACTTAAGGGTGCAGAGAGAGGGGGCAAAGGGTGTTCACATTCAGATCTTTCTTGTCCATCAGAAAAAAATATGGACTGACCTCATTCTACAGACAGAAGGACGGTTCCGTGATTTAGATGTCGCCACTGAGAGAAGCCATGAGCTGAAGGTCACAAGTTCGAATCCCAGCAGATTTCCATCCTTCCGAGTTTGGTAAAATATACAAGGTTACAGAGAGTAGTAGGAAATCCAAATATTTACAGCTCTCAGAACCAGAACTGTGGCAGGAAGCACCATGTAATAAGCAAGCTATTGTTAGTATCACCTCAAAAAGACACCTGTCCTTTCTGCAAACGTTGTCATCTAACAACTTTTCTAGTTTGCTGTAGGCTTAGTCTCTCAAAGGGCTCAAGCGCCTACACACCTACATCAAACCAAAAAAAGCCGATATATTTTTGTTTACCTAATAACGTGATTTGACTTCTCGTTTACACTGGAGCTTCTGTTGACAAGATAAACCAGGTACAATCAATGACTGCACTTACCACCACCACATTGTTTTCTGTAACAGAAAGAGGGATACATATTGACGATTCCTTGGACCCATTGTTTACTGCTCTCAACCACGTGAGGGTTCTAAAAATGTGTAATTTGTTGTTGACAATAGGGGAACTGTCCACACATTTTACTACTGAAGTTTTCCAGCTTGGACGGGGGATTTTCATTTTCTCAGCAAATACAAGTAGTAGCATCAAGATTAGAAAACCTCTGCTGATCAATTTTCATATGCACACGACACATACATAAGGGCTCATAGTCTGATTTTTTAATACAGACAGGTATAACAACCTTAAAACAAAAACAAGCACTGTAAAACCATTAGGTCTCGCCTATACATGAGCTACTGACTATGGTAATGTGTTTCGCCATGTTGTCCATCAGTGTGGCTGCTGTTCGGCATGGCTAAAAGTTAGTGGTGTGGAATGTCGCAGAGTGGAGTGGGGGAGTAGTGTTGTAGAGTGGAGCAGGGGGAGTAGTGTTGTAGAGTGGAGCAGGGGGAGTAGAGTGTCAGAGTTGAGTGGAGGAGAGTTCACTGGCAGAGTTTTGCGGCGTGGGGTGGAAAAGAGTGGGGTGGAGTGAGGTGGATTGGAGTAGAGTGGGGTGGGGTGGACTGGAGTACAGCAGGTGGATTGAATGGGGTGGATTGAAATGGGGTGAGGTGGATTGGAGTAGGGTAGGGTAAATTGGTGTGGGGTGATTGGATTGGGGTGGGTAGATTGGACTGAAGTGATGGGAAAAGGGTGGTTTGGACTGGAGTGGATAAATTAGAGTGGGGAAGGGTGTATTGGAGTCGGGTGGGCTGAATGGATTAGAGTGGGGTGGTTTGAACTGGGGTGGGCTGGACTAGAGTGGAGTGGCTGGACTGCAGGGGGTGGACTGGAGTTGGGTTGACTGAACTGAGGCAGTATGGAGTTGAGTGTGGTGGGTTGGATTAGGGTGGGGTGGATTGCACTGAGGTGGGGTGTACTGCACTGGAGTGAGGTATACTGAACTTGAGTGGACCTGGGTTGGGTGGAATGTAGTGGGGTGGAATAGACTAAGTGGGGTGGACTGGAATGGGGTGTGGTGGACTGGAATGAAGCAGGTGGAATGGAATGAAGCAGGTGGAATGGAGTGGACTGAGTGGGGTGGATTCAACTGGTGTGGGTTGGGATTGGTTGGACTGAGGTGGTTTGAGTGGGGTGGATTGGATAGGCGTGGGGTGGGGTGGATTAAGGTGGTCTGTACTGGACTGGAGTGGGGAGGGTTAAAGTGAATTTGATTGGAGTGGTATGGATTGGACTGCAGTGGACTGAAGCAGAGTGGGTAAGGTTGGATTAGAATGGGGTGGAATGGAGTACACTAGGGAGGATTGGAGTAGAGTGGGGTGGATTGAAATGGGGTTGGGTGGACTGGATGGGATGGATCAGAGGGGTGGACTATTGGGGTGGCTTGGATGCATTGGGTGCAGTAGGGTGGATTGGAGAGGGGTGGAATGCACTGAGGTGGGGTTTAGTGAGTTGGATTTGATGGGGCGGATAGAAATGGAGTGGTGGGGACAGGAATGGCGTGAGGTGGACTGAATTGGACTGGAGAGGGATGGACTGGACTGAAGTAGGATGAAATGAATTTGAGTGGGGTGGATTGGAGCAGAGCAGATTGTTTTGGATTGGACTGGGGCAGATCAGAGTGGATAAAGGTGAGGTAGATTGGATTGGAGTGGGGCAGAATGTTTTGGAGTGCAGCAGATTGTTTTGGTTTGGAGTGGGGCAGATTGATTTGGATGGAGTGGGTCATATTGGAGTGGGACCGATGGTTTTGGATTGCAACATATTTGAATGGGGCAAACTGTTTTGGATTGGGGTAGGGCAGACTGTTTTGGACTGGAATGGAGCAGGTTGTTTTGGATTGGAGTGGATGTGATGCTATTAATTGTGTTTGACCAATGACTGTGTTTCACCACTGCGCATATTAGTTGCTCAATGTTCACCAGTAGCACATTACATGTTGTATTTAGTTTAGCTGCCTATTGGCTTTGACATGGCATTAGACATTACATTCTGTATTCAGTTTAGTTGCCTATTGGTATTGACATGGTATTAGACATTCAGTTTAGCTGCCTATTGGCTTTGACATGGCATTAGCCATTACATTCTGTATTCAGTTTAGCTGCCTATTGGCTTTGACATGACATTAGACATTACATTTGATATTTAGGTTAGCTGCCTATTGGCTTTAAAGTGGGGTTAGACATTGCAGTTGAGACATTGCAGATGAGGTGTGTTTTTCCAAGCTGTGTTTTCCCACAAGATGGACCAAGCCGTTTTCTTCACACCAGACCTTAGCTGATAAGAGCACGTAGATTTTGTGTTTACCTCGCAATCCAGTCTGAGAGCGAGGGAGCTTGGGAGAATTGGCCACTCTCCAGGTTTCTTCGGTTCTCACACTGAGTTTGCTTTTAAGGATGACTCTGGGCTACAGGAGAGGTAGATTGAATCTGCTTGACTTCAGACAGGAACCAAGACGTCAGTTGCCTGTCTCCCGATTGGGTAGAAAATCTCTTTCTCGCAGTTGACCGGAGTCATCAACTTGCAGACCCCAGAAAGATGAAGCTGAATATGGGCCCTACAGCCTTGCACATACAGTGATGAATTTTGACTTTTATGCTTTGCTTTGAAGTTAAGCTATAATATAATCACATATATTTGCTGTGTACATTGCAACTGAGAAGTACTTTGATATATTTTGCTTTCATTGCTGCGACTACTTTTGAACGTGTGCTTCCAATCTAGTAATTTCATCTCTCAGGAACCTCGTGGTGGAGAATTAATAACAATAAATGTCTTCTTTAAACTCAGAAGTGCATTCCAGAGAGGTTCTGTAAGCTCGGTTATGAGATAAGAGGGAAAGCAGAACAGTGGGGCAGATTGATTTGGATAGGATTGGGGTAGATTGTTTTGGATGGAGTGGGTCATATTGGAGTGGGACAGATTGTTTTGGATTGGAGTGCGACATGTTTGAATGGGGCAAAATGTTTTGGATTGGGGTAGGGCAGACTGATTTGGACAGGAATGGAGCAGGTTGTTTTGGATTGGAGTGGGGCACACTGTTTTGGTTTGGGATAGGGCAGATTGTTTTGGACTTGATTTGGGTAGACTGGAGTGGGGTGTGTTGGGAGGATTGGAGTGTGGTGGACTGGGATGGAAGTGTGGCCAATTGGACTGGAGTGAGGCAGATCGTTTTGTGGTGGGGCAGATTGCTTTGGATTGGAGAGTGGCAGATTGAAGTGAGGCAGATTGTTTTGGAATGGACTAAGTTAGAGTGGGGCAGATTGTTTTGGCTTACAGTGGGGTAGGATGGAGTGGGGCTGGTTGTTTTGGATTGGAGTTTGGCAGATTGAACTACGGTGGGTTGGAGTGTGGTGAATGGGGTGAGAGGTTTGGATTGAAGTGGGGCGGACTGGATTGGAATGGAATGGGTTGAATTGGATTGGGGCATACTGCACGATTATGTGTTAAAGCATAATTTCGATAACTACACATAAGAAACAATGCTGCTTTGCAATATTTAGAGCAAGGTAATAGTCATCTTTTGAGAACAGCACCCACGATCAAAAACAAAACAAAACTTGAGTGCAAAGTGAGATTGTTAGAAAGTGGGGCAGACTGTTTTGGATTGGCGTGGAGCAGATTTTTCTGGATTGGACTGGGGTAGACTGTTTTGGATTGGAGTAGGTCAGACTGTTTTGGATTGGAGTTGGGTAGAATGGAGTGGGGTGTGTTGGGAGGATTGAAGTGTGGTGGGGTTGATCGTTTTGGATTGGAGTGGGGCAGATTGTTTTGGCTTAAAGTGGGGTAGGATGGAGTTGGGCACATTTTGGATTGGAGAGGGGCAGACTGTTTTGGATTGGAGTTGGGCAGGTTGAACTGGGGTGGGTTGGGGGGGATTGGAGTGCGGTGAATGGGGTGAGTGGTTTGGACTGAAGTGCGGTGGACTGGATTGGAGTGGGTTGGATTGGATTGGGGCATTCTGCAAGATTATGTGTTAAAGCATAATTTCTAAAATTACATATAAGAAATAATGCTACTTTGCTATATTTAGAACAAGATTATTGTTATCTTTTGAGAACCGCACCCACAATCAAAAAGAAAACAAAACGTGAGCGCAAAGTTAGAAAGTGGACTTGGCAAAATAAAACAAAAAGTTAACTATAGAAAATACAACAACTTTGCCATTTTGTTTGTCCTACTGACCACGCTTTTGTCAGTTATGCATCTTCTGCTTGCACAGCACTAGAATTAAAAACAAAAACAAAAAAAACTAAGTAGCACCTCACTTACATTAGGAGCAGTGGACGGCATTGATTAACTTGAAACAATCAGTGCTTGGTCCCTGCTCCACAGACGGGAACGGAAATTACGAAATGCCATCCGTGACCAACTGTGATGCTGTAAAACAGAGTGCCACGCAATCCAACACATAAAAGCAACAAGCGGGCTTGAAGCCCTTTTCCAATTACAGGAGCTATATCACAAGCATTACGCATGTGCTAGACCAGTGGTTCCCAACCTTTTGACTTCTGTGGACCCCCATTTTATCAATACTGGAGCCCGGGGACCCCCACTGAATCATTATTGGAACACGGGGACCCCCGAGGAGTCATTACTGATAGCTGGCACCTAATATTATTAAATGTTTTAAGCAGCCGCGGACCCCCTGAGGAGGCTTCTCGGACCCCCAGGGGTCCCCGGCCCACAGGTTGGGAACCACTGTGCTAGACGATGGTATCCCAGGCTCGACCCTAAAGAAATTACAAGACATATTTGAAGCATCATTAGTCATCATCCAACATTGACTCAGAGTAAAGAAGGCAAAAAGGAAATAAAGAACCATTGGCAAATGCCGGTAGGTCTGGGTTATAACTGAAAGTGCCTTTTCAACTACTAGTGAGTTTAGGTGCTTAATATTTCAACATACATATATTATGTCACTCATTTTTGCACTCGTAACCCATTCCTCCACCCACCGACTCACGTGTATATTCATCCTATTACTCATCCACAATAAAAACACATTGCGAGGGCAAGAGTTATAGTCACCTTAGAGCACAACTAATATATATACTATAGTTACTTGAGGTAACTAACTATAACTGGCGAATTTATACTGTAACATCCTTTAACCTTTAGAGTTTTAAGTAAACGTCTGTTTCTTTAAATTCTATTTCCTATATTTAACGTCCCTGTAATCTTTGTTTTTTCAGCAAATTACTATTGTTTTTTTTTAAACATATAGTAATTTTTATTACTATACATTAATCTAACCAGCACCAAGCACGGCTTTTGGATGTGCACGTCGGCGGTGGCCACAGGATCTGGCCTGCAACCAGGCCCGAGGGCAAGCTCCTATAAGCACCCAACCTTGAACAGTCTTTGCCCATGCGCAACAGAGGTTGCTCACAAGACCTGGCCTGCAGCCAGACCCTGCAGCCAACCCCCTTAACTACCCAACCCCAGGCTGTGCACATCCCTTTCGCCGTGAGCGGCAGGAGTAGGCCGCAGCCTCTCTGGTTGAGAATAGGAGTGAGATGGGGTATCTAGGGGAGAGAGTGGCTGTCTAGGTGTGAGTGCGTACATTGTGTTTTAGTTGATGCGTCAGTGTGTGTCTGGGTCTGTGTGTGGGTGTATGACTGTGTCAGTGGGTCTGTAAGTGGGTGTGTGAGGGTCTGACTGGGGCTGCGAGTTGGTGCACGAGGGTCTGAGTGGGTCTGTGAGTCTCAGACTGGATCAGTGAGAGGGAGAGATAGAGCTTTTTTTTAGGTTTTGATGCATGATATGTTTAGAATGAGATATGTCTGCACAATTTGGAAAGAAAAAATTGTCATTTAAAAAGGAGTAGGATCACCTTTCAGTTCGAGCCTTAAACATTTGCACTTCAAGAAAAAATAAACAAATAAAGGAAGGAAATGATCAGGGATACACCGGGACTAGAACCCTCAACGCTCATTGTTAAGGTATGTGACCTTCACACTTGAACTATTCATTTTTTTTAAATATATTTGTTTAGCCCTTAACGGACTATCTGAGACTGTAGGGGGGGAGCCTCAGGGCCTCCCCCATGGTCCCATTGTTCCAGCATCCATGGAGCTGCTTAGGGTAGTAGCTCCTTGGTTGCTCGAGCAATGCTTTCATCTCGGTTCCCTGCATGTGTATCTGCATGCAGGGAACAGTGATGAAAACTCCTCTTTCTCACAGCGGGACAGTGTGACTTGGCTGCAGCTGTCAAAGCTGCAGCCAAGCAACAGCAAACAACTATGTCCCAGGGGTTGCAAATCCTTCATGTCCCTATATATACAAATTTCCTTTAATTTCCCAAAAACTACTGGACAGATTTACACCAAGTAACGAAAAGGTCTCTTTCTAGACCAAGAGCTACCTTGCTGCCATATCTGGTGTAAATTTTGTCCATCGCTTTTATCGCTATCGCTGATCAAAATCTCAATGTGAAGATGAATGGGGAAAACATGTTCTGAGATTGGGCCCTCCCCTCTCCCCTGCCTACATTTCTCAGCTCCTGCTCGACGGATCAACTTCAAACTTTCCAGACAGCAGCTGAAGTGAGCTTTGTATTTTCTTAGAAAATTTTGTCAAGATTCAAACGAGTCAAAGTTATTATCAAAGCAAAAAATGCTCTTTCTATAGAAACTTGGTCCTAGCTATAACTACCTAGTGGCGACCGCCACTAGGTTATATATAGCAATATATAGCCTAGTGGCGGTATGTCTCAGCAGGCAGCTAAAACTGTCGGACGGATCTAAACAGTACATTAGTACACACACTTCTTAATGCTAAACATAAAATGACAAACTTGTAGATATTGCAGGTTGCAAAACATATAACCCCTCCTAAGAGTTGTAACACGTTACAATCTTCCACCATTTCCAGGCTTGTCGAGGGAAGGAGGTAAACAAAAAAAACCTTCCCTATTACAACAGTCTTTCAGATTCAGCACAACAACATTCCTTTCTGCAGGTTTTAACACTGAGTAGGAACAATCTACCTAAAAGGATTATTGGTTTTAATGTATGGTAGCTACTGCTTTCTCGTAACTTTCTTTCTAAACAGCTCAGACCTATGGCATTTACCTTTTTTCAAACAAATCAATCTGGTCTATATACTTTGTCATTGGCTTGTTAGCATAAAAAAGCTCCTTCTTACCGCATTGAGCCTAAGCTTTCTCATAAAGCATCCTTCTTGCATACACTCATAAAATTATAAATATGTACACAATTACAGTTGACAAACATGCAACCTCCTCTAAAAGGGCAGAACAAGGATTATGTTGAAAGTTTCCTACCCCCACCCAGGGCTTGTCAAATGTTAGTGCATGTTATAAGAAGGCAAATCTTCTACCCTCAGGGTTTGTCAGAGGGGTTAGCCAACACCAAAACCCTTGCCTACTACAGTGATCAGAGATGCTGTTTAGCAAAATATTGTCTATATACTTTGACAAAACATAATATTCCACACGTATATGCCTATTGGCTTTAACCTGCATCTTCTCAAAATAAGGCAGACCTATTGCCTTTGTTGTAACATTGCATAATAAACACATCGTAACATACAGCACATGACTTAGCATTTCCCCGTGATTCATTCAGGCCTATAGCCTTTATAACTAGCTTGTCACCAGGTCTATTGTATTAAATATAAGCTTTTCCACAAGCTAAACATTTGTATACAGTCACAAAAGTACAGTTGACAAACAATATACACCCCTTCTAAGAGAGCCCATGAGGGAGTCTCACAGTACATATCTCCTACCCCAAGGGTTGTTAGAGAGATTAAGCAACACTAAAAACCTTGTCCACAACTGTAAATTGTTAAGATTCGATATAACAAAATACCTTCACACTGGCTTTACAAACAGAGTAGTAAAAATCAGCCCTTTTAGGCCTAAGGACTAACATATGCTCATCACCCTAAATGAGTCAGGCCTGTTTCTTTTGTCACAATGACAGGTCACCCTATGGCATCTGACCAATAGCATTACTGATTTACACCACACCAATTCAGAGCTAATGTACCGAGAATAAGCTCTCCAAAAAGGCACAAAGTGTAGTACAGGCAATCTGTCAGAAGCAGCATGCACCATCTGCCAAATCAAATGCTGTAGTTTAAGAAATCAACATTTAGGAGAAGCTAAAATCCCTCTCCAGTAGTGTTTCTTGCAGCTTATTTTTTATTGATCACATAAGGTAAAGTGACAGCTTTGCAGTCAAGATAGACCTAAAAAGAAGGATGACAAAAAAGGATTCTAGTGCTAAATGGAGAAAACGGGGATGAAAAATAGTCCACAAGAGTGAAAGAGAACAATATTAACTATGGAGTGTTGAAAAACAGAGGCAAGCGGTGCAATCAAAACTTAAGCAGCCTTGGTATTATGCAAAATAGGCATTCGGAGGCACAGGTCCCGAGGAAGTCTCTGTGCTGCACATTGTTTTACAAATTAAGCACTGCTGACACGCTGCGGAAAAAAAAACTCGCCCTTCGAGTTCACAAGAAAAAAACAGAACTAATTATGATCAAGCTCTTAGCAATCTTTAAAATGTTTTTCAATCCGAGTTCAAATTTCAAAACTGCTGAGGTTCAGTGCACAAGCATTTTCAATTGCGACAAACACTGCTGTGAAACTGCAATCAAGATAACGTCCTGTCTTGCAAAATTTCAGTTTGCTGCGTGCCTCACAAAAGTACTTCTCTAATTGCAAAAGCCAAACTTTGGGGACAGCTGGAACAACTGTCTAACTCATAAAAAGTTTGAAAATTGCAAACACTACTTGACAAAATAGGTGTCATTTTTTTCACTACCAGCTAAAAAATGTTTGCCAATGGAATGTCCAACCGGTCATCCGTTGCCTTTAAGAGGGTAGCTTTTAGGCCCATCAACTTCCCAATGAGATGCAAGTAAAAACTTAAGCTAAAGAAGAAAGTCACACTTCTTAAAAAAAAGGTCTTTTTTTTATTTTTTTTATAAAGCACCTATATTTGCAGGGATTACAATGTAAGGTTCACAGCTACAATTACACAATTCAAAGAGCAGTGAGAATTGTTTTTAGTAGCAGTGTGTTACATGGTAGCTATCAATGTAATTGTAGTAAAGTGAACTATTATGCAGCAATGCTGGTTAGGCTTCACTATGTAATACTCAGAATACCCCAAAGATGGTCCTTAGGATTCACAATCCTTAGCTGAGTCCTGTTAAGGTTGGCAAAGAGCAATCAGGCTTTAGAGGAATGTGTTAAGCATTTCAGAGTACCAACATGGATGTTAAGTAATCAACATGACTCAGAACAAATCTGACAGCTATTTATAAAAATAAAGCAGGTTTTTATATACGTTTAGACACCAAAACAAAGTAAATCAGATGTATATAACTGGAGTGATGGAATTTAAAAAGTGAAAAAAAAGAAAAATAAATCAGTACATGTGTAAGCCGTCAAACTTTACCACTGCGGGTCAATGGGGAAAATCACTAGTGACAGTCGGTCTGTTGTGGGGTGAGTTCAGAGGAACCCACTGATAGTTAGGGTTGTGCAGGTCCCAGGACCAAGCTGCAACAGTCAGACCAATTTTATCTGGCTCATGGAGCCCGGGTGCAGAAGTGTCCTGGCTGCCCTTGGTGCTGAACGCTGGAGCCACGGATACTGAAAATTAGTACCTGTGACACACGGTCACTTGCAGGTCGAGTTTGTGGGAACCCACAGGGGCTTAAGCTTGTGTAGTCTCCTGGATCAGGATTCACCAGCACCAGGCAGAACATCTACACCTAGCTTGAGCCTCTCGGGTGCGGAGGAGTGCTTGCCTATCATTTTTGCTGAACAGGTGCTGCGGTTGCTGGTTTTACCACAGATGGTGCAGGTGAGGAAGCTGATGCAAAACCTTGACGATGGAGCCACAGGTGACATCGGATGGTGTTACAATGTGCCCTCGAGTTGCTGCTTCGAGTAGAGGTGGTGGTGATGATGATGATCCAGCTAGCCACCAACAAACCTTGGCAGTGGTGAGGTGGAGAAGTTATCTCCCTTTCCGGAGGTCCAGTGGAACATAGTAGCTGGCTGAAACTTAGAGGAGAGCCAGTCTACACTTTCCACAATGCACAGGACAACCAGTCTTTGGACGATCTCATGGAGGGCCCAATGACCAGCGCTTCTTCGGTTCTGGTAGATGTTTTTTACCTGCAGTGAGCTGGAGACTACTGCCACCAGTCCAAGGGAGTCTGGTATTGCCTTTGGCTCACAAAGGGGTCCCTTTTGCTGGGGGAAGCAGTCTTCGGTCCAGGACGAGCCACAGTTGAGCAGTTCCAGGAAGGTTGCCACTGCTTCAAGGTGTCAAGCCTTTTGCTACTGCATGTTCCTGCTGCCGTCAATGCAGGCCTTCTCTTGCCCATTTTTCACAAGTCGTTGCAGATCTGCAGTTCTGGTGCCAGGGGAGCTCCTTAATTCCTAGATTTAGGGGTGTTAAGAGTGGGGGTGCAAGTAGCCAAAGGGTTCCTAGCCCCGGTGGCTAATCCACCCTTGGGCTGACCAAATCCAGTGGGTTGTGGAACCTTTTCTACCCAGAACCCCCTATTTTGCCACTTTTCAAGATGGCAGAAGTCTTTCTCAGCCATGCAGACCAGGCTGCCCACCCTAGAGGTGTGGCTAGTCATCTGTGGGTGTACGCCTTATGACTAATTTTCCACACCTGCCCGGGTGCAAACATGTCAGGGAGTAGGGCGGCAGCTCTGTCCTCCACTGAGGGGGCAGTGTGCCCTTTGAAGCCCATCGCCTTGATGCACCACTTCACTACCCTTGCAGTAAGGGAGGTGTTACCTCCTTCCCATCCAGGCCATTGTCCTGACTCCTGACCTCTGCCCAGGGGGTCAGAAACCCATCTTGGCAGCAGCAGTTGCAAGCTGGAAGCCAGAGTACATTAGGTGGGGCAACTCGGTGGACAACCTCTCAAGCTGCTCTCTGGGCCCATGCCACATTGCCTTCAACACGATTCACATTGGGGTGAGAAAGCACATTGTTGGATACCAAACATAACTCATGTTTACCGCACTATAAGGGAGCTGGCGACCTTGGGTTTGCCCCTGTGCCAGTCCATGTTATCCCACGGACCATCGTATAGTAGCCTTTAATGGGAAAGGTCACTTTATAGACATAGAAGCTTGCACATATATGTACACACCTTTAATATAACACACCCTTCCTCCCGGAACTCCAGAGGCCTTCCTTAGGGGTGAATGACATATATTAAAGAAAGTGATTTTGGTTGTGCCACACTAGGTGTGGGCACAGTCGAGTTTAAGTTGTTTGCACAACTCCTGCAGTCTGCAATAGCAGGTCTGCTGTCAGTAATTTACTTGGCTCATTCACACTGGCAAAGACAGTGCTTCAGGCTCAGGTGACCCCTTTAACCCACATGCCCTGGCACCACATACTAGGACGTATAAGAGGGTTAAAATACTTGCCAATTGAGGACACCAAATCACATTTACCAATTTAGGGAGAGAGCACTGGCCCTGGACCCTGGTAAGCAGGTTCCAGTGCACTTTCAGAGTAATAACCAACAGCATCTACAGCAAAATGTGTCACTCCCACAATCTAAAAGGGCACTTCCTACAGTAACTAATCATACGTAGCAAAACACGATGTGCCACAAGAAGTGCATACAGAAAATTAGATCAATGCGGTGTCACTGAAAAACAACCACCAATTGCTAAGGGCCACAAAGGTACGGTTTCAGATTTGCCAATTGCAGGAACACTAGAACATTCATACTACTGTGGACTTGAGAAAGAATATGTTACTGAACTGTGCCTACAGATCCTACAGCATTGGTGAGAATGCAGATTACCACTTTGAATTTTCCACCGCCCACAAGTGGAACATGCAGGAAATAAAGTTACTAAATCTTTCCACACCATGTCAAATATGTCCTTGTACATGAGGATTCTTTTATTAATGAAGTGCTGAACCCTAGCTATTAACATCACTTGCAGAATGCACATACCAAGTTTGCCGGGGGGCGACTAGTCCCCTGCCACAGTGCAAAGATGCTCTCATAGTCAGTCAGGTAGGTAGGTGTCCCAGTGCCTATATATGGAGGCTTGAAGGCCTTTAATAGTGGTGAGTAGAAGAGTTAGGATGAGTGCTGGAGCTTGATGTCTAAGCTCCCCAATTTACAACCCCCCCCATGACCTCCTCACTGATGGTCCTGCTGAAACATCCAGGAGTGGACATTTAAGGGTCAGTAGGCCTAGCACTAGTAGATCTTGAGGGGATGTACGGTCCTTCTTGCACCAAGAGCTGCAATAAGGACATGAACTGATACACCATGGACACCAGGAGCTGAGATGATATTCCTAGGGCAGTTTCCCCAGGCTTCTGCATAACACTAATCTTTTTCAGAAATGTTTTCAAATGGGAGAGAAATATCAGGCTATTAACGAGGCACTACCTCAAAACATTTCAAACTGTAAGCGTTGTTCTCAATTATTAGTTCTTAAACAATACTTAAAAAAAAAAAAAAAATCAGTTCCCAATAATATACTGAAGATCAGCGTGAAAGTCATTTAGACTTAGGGGTCAGGGCAAGGGTTACAAGTTATGGATGCGGAGATCATATTTTAGGGTTAAGGGTTTAGTGTATAGGGTTTAGCGTCTGGGGTACATATAGGATTGGGGGAGAAGGGTAGAGGGTGTTAATGGAATGAGTTAAGGGGTAGGGCTTTAGAAACGGTTATGAGTAAGGGGTGAGGGTTAGATGTTTAAGTGTATGGGACGGAAGGTCTTCAGGCCACGGTGTGGGGTTAAGGGTTGGCATTAATGGGGTAGGGCCAAGACTTTGATGTACGTTGTTAACGATATACAAATCAAAGTGTTGCTTTTCACTCGAACACTGAACTTAATTCACTTCACACTACAGTTTCGAAATTATGCAATCAGACGTGTCAGAAACGGGCTGATGCTATATACTAGCGCAATGGTGGCCCTGGGAATGCTTGGTGGGCTGTGTTGCAAACTCTTGGCTCTCCAAGAGTCAGGGAGGGAGAAAAAAAGTGCGGTGTCATTTACACCTTTGTAGTCCGCGGTTTATTGCTGCTTCAGTAACTGTTTAAATTGTAAATTCGGACTTGCCAATTTTGGTGACTTTACTGATTTATTAGCTAAGCTCAAAGTAGAATAAAACAGAATGGGTGCCTAGGTTTCAGTATTCTTTTTATTTGTGTAACTAACATTTCTACAGGAAACAGATGGTCCTAACATCTTTATGTGCCCCACTGACGGCCAAGTGCTTCAGTGGATTACGTTTACATTGAGTTGATGTGCATGATTTATCAAAAATAGTACACACTGAGAAAAGTAGCTTACACAACGTTATTTACATGTTTACAGTTCCAAGAAGCATATGAAATAACAAGGTTGCTGGATAATGATACCCAGGAGTTCATCGGGTGTGTTTATCTGGCATAGCTGAGCTTTGATGGCCGTTTTGAATTCTGGAATTCTGGAGGTGTCAACACTGTTCTAGTTGAGAGAACACTCCACTTTACGGGGCCGAAAAAAGCACATAATGGTTCATGACCAAGATACGGGAGAGGTGGAGATGGGGGTTTATGGTTTGACCAATGTACTGCCATAATCAAACTACACAGAAAGTGGAGCCACCTAAATGATGGCCTGAAGGTGGTATCTAGGGGAGTGAAGGAAAAAACTGAAAAGTTTTAGTGACCGTATAAAGATTTTGGCAAAGGAGGAAAGGTTGAGAAAGGCAGACCAAGGCCTTTTGTCCTATTCAATTTTCTCATGACCGTGGAGATGATCAATGTTTCAGCTGTGTGGAAGTGGAGTGGTGGTCGATTTTTGCATACATTAAGTTGCTGAAATGCTTGCTAAACCAGTGTCTGAAGGCAATAAGGCAGTTAGAGGGTAAAAATTGGAGAAGGGAGGAGAATAATAATTGTGTGTTGTTAATGTAACATAGAAATGAAAAGTCAAAGAAATAATTGAAGTCACAGAGAAAGGTGGTGTAAAGAGTTGAGAGGAGAGCCCTCAGGCAGATCCTTGGGGAAGCCAACACAAGAAATAAAGTAAAGGATTAAAATGAGCACCAGGATATGAGAAGTAATATAGCTCAGAGCTGACAAGATGACAATGAGTTTCAGCGCTTGCCACTGAGGTATGCAGGGATCTGCTGGTTACAAGCTCAAATTTCTGTAAGGTCCACTCAGTCATCCATCCTTCCAAGATAAGTGAATTAAGTTCCAATAGACTGTGGGTAGTTGTAATACTTGCTATTAACAATGCCTTTAAAACGGCAGAAAGGATGTATGAAGCACTACGTATGCAACAAGTTACTGTTAAATGATGTCAACTAGACAGAAGAAACAAATGCTTAGTAAGCAACCAGAAGTTACCAAGCATAGATAGTGCTCTATATTGCTGAATATTGTTGAGAACATAAGGAATATGAAAGTAAGTGCTGATTGTTGAAGGTAAAGATGATGTGGATGGTGGCTTACATCACTGCAATGTAAGAAGTGCAGGGGCACAGGACTGGAATCTGGGAGCAGGACCAGCAGGCTGACTGTTGTAAGGGGGAGGAGTGCATAGGATAGTTTAATTGTCCTGAGGAAGAGCACAGTTAAGGGAGTTTGAGATAGGAGGGCAAGAACGGAGCAAGAGTTTTTTTGGTCAATTGTCTGACTTTGCAATATCGAGTGCAGTACTGAGGTGTTCTTACCTTTCTCCATTTATGTAAATGAACGCAAAGGGAGTCGCAAGTTTGCAAATTAATGGTGGTCGATAAGTACTGGGGGCCAGACGCTTGTGTTAAGGCACGAGTGAGAGTAATAACCCTTAAAGCAGACTGAAGAGTGTTTGCTAGAAGTCTACAACAGGAGGTGAAATTCAGTTGAGTTTCCACATCATAGTCTAACTGAGTATAGTACAAAGGATCGTCTCAGGCCAAATTTTATGTTGGTCATATATTAGAAGATGTAGCCAAATGGTTTTGTAGTAGATATGTGGATGAGAGAATGAGCAAAAGAAAATAGTGAAGATGAATTAGCTTCAGAGAAAAGGAAAGGAGACGTGGGTCAAGAGGTACAATATAAGTGTGGTGAAAGCAGAGTAGGTTTTGGTTAGAGAGCGCTGAGAAAATGAGAAGAATTTGTTGATTGCATTTTTTGACATCGAGGTTTAGGTCTCTAGGATAATCAGTAGGGAGTAGTTATGAAGGGGGGCTGCTGGTAAATCTAGCCTTTACTGATACATATGTGAAAACTGAAATTTAAGGGTGGAAGCTGAAATCATCTGCTAAGTAAGAGGGCTTAGCAAATACTGACAGAGAACGCCTGATGCGGAGTAAAATGGCGAGCGTTGATCCGACAGGTCTGAAATCCAGGTAGATGAGAATAGGTCAAGGAGGGAGAGTTTGCAGTGGCAGTGGTGCATAGTCTGGATAAAGTAGCCATAAGCAGGTTAATGGAATATCTTGAACAGCATGAAGGGTGTTTAGAAGATAGTAGCAAAAAACATCTAAAATGCACATTTAGGTACGAAGTGGGCAAAAGTGGAACAATATAGCTAAAGGTACATGCAACAAGTGCAAAACGAGGTGGGGGCCAATTAAAAAAACCACAAACGCAAAACGGCAGATGGGCCCTGATCGCTCGGCAGCAGTGTAACAGATAAGTACGGTGTGTGTTAATTTTGCACAGGGGTGCACCGGCAGGGTATTTCATGGGTTGGCATCACATGAGGTAATGGGGGATACAGTGGAAAGATAGGTACGAAGTAGCTAAAGATTAGTGTGGGAGCTGAAGGCATATGTAGGTGCAATGTTAGTTGCAGCGCCTTCTTTCCCACTTGAACAGGTATGTGGCACTTTGACAAGCAATGTGAGGCAGCTTTCAATAAGTAGGTTATCTCGGTCTCTAGTATCCTCAGACTCCATGACTCGCTAGTAAAGCCAAACCTCACCACAGTACCTAGTTGTGACGTAACTCAACGTTTACTATTAAAATAAACCCTTACGCTTTCGTGTATTATGAGCAATAGGCATAGAACGCATGGGCATATAAATTGTACTGCGTTGTACATTCTCCGCAGTAAATGTCAGCATTTCTGAATTTCGAAATAACAGTTGATAAAATAAATGCAAACTGTAGCAACCTGTAAGCAACCCTAAAAGCAGCGCAAACTGATACACGTGGTGATCTCGTGACTAGGTCTCCAATGAGCACGAAGTTTAAAGATATTTACATATGTTCCAAATCAAATCAAATCATTAACATTTATAAAGCGCGCTACTCACCCGTGCGGGTCTCAAGGCGCTAGGGGGGAAAAAGGGGGGGTTATCGCTGCTCGAACAGCCAAGTCTTTAGGAGTCTCCGGAAAGCGGAGTGGTCCTGGGTGGTCCTGAGGCTGGTGGGGAGGGAGTTCCAGGTCTTGGCCGCCAGGAAGGAGAAAGATCTCCCACCCGCCGTGGAGCGGCGGGTGCGAGGGACGGCAGCAAGTGCGAGGCCAGCGGAGCGGAGGGGGCGGGTGGGGACGTAGAAGCTGAGGCGTCTGTTGAGGTATTCCGGTCCCTTGTTGTGGAGGGCTTTGTGTGCGTGGGTGAGAAGACGGAAGGTGATCCTTTTGCTGACTGGGAGCCAATGCAGGTGTCTCAGGTGTGCGGAGATGTGGCTGTTGCGGGGTACGTCGAGGATGAGGCGGGCCGAGGCGTTTTGGATGCGTTGCAGGCGGTTTTGGAGTTTGGCGGTGGTCCCGGCGTAGAGGGTGTTGCCGTAGTCCAGGCGACTCGTGACAAGGGCGTGGGTCACGGTTTTTCTGGTGTCGGCGGGGATCCAGCGGAAGATCTTGCGGAGCATGCGGAGAGTGAGGAAGCAGGCGGAGGACACGGCGTTGACTTGCTTGGTCATGGTGAGAAGAGGGTCCAAGATGAAGCCGAGGTTGTGGGCGTGGTCTGCGGGGGTCGGTGCGGTGCCGAGGGCCGTGGGCCACCAGGAGTCGTCCCAGGCGGACGGGGTGTTGCCGAGGATGAGGACTTCCGTTTTTTCAGAGTTCAGCTTTAGGCGGCTGAGCCTCATCCAATCTGCGACGTCCTTCATACCCTCTTGTAGGTTGGTCTTGGCGCTGGCGGGGTCCTTGGTGAGGGAGAGTACAAGTTGGGTGTCGTCGGCGTAGGAGGTGATGATGATGATGTCGTGCTTGCGTACGATGTCGGCGAGGGGGCTCATGTAGACATTGAAGAGTGTCGGGCTGAGCGATGAGCCTTGAGGTACGCCGCAGATGATCTTGGTGGGTTCTGAGCGAAACGGAGGGAGGTAAACTCTTTGGGAGCGGTTAGCGAGGAAGGAGGCGATCCAGTCCAGGGCCTGGCCTTGGATCCCGGTGGAGCGTAGGCGGGTGATTAGGGTGCGGTGACAGACGGTGTCATAGGCAGCCGAGAGGTCGAGGAGAATGAGGGCGACTGTTTCACCGTTGTCCATCAGGGTTCTGATGTCGTCTGTGACTGAGATGAGGGCGGTTTCCGTGCTGTGGTTGGTTCGGAATCCGGTTTGTGAAGGGTCGAGCAGGTTGTTGTCTTCGAGGAAGGTGGTCAGCTGTTTGTTGACGGTCTTTTCTATTACCTTGGCTGGGAAAGGTAGAAGAGAGATGGGGCGGAAGTTTTTCAGGTCGCTTGGGTCAGCCGTAGGTTTCTTTAGTAGGGCGTTGACTTCAGCGTGCTTCCAGCATTCGGGGAAGGTAGCAGAAGAAAAAGAAGAGTTGATGACGGTCTGGAGGTGCGGGGCGATGATGTCGTCGGCTTTGTTAAAGATGAAGTGCGGGCAGGGGTCCGAAGGGGCGCCGGAGTGGATAGAGTTCATGATGGATTTGGTTTCTTCCGTGTTGATGTGGGTCCAGTTGTTGAGGGTGATGTCCGGGGAAGCGGGTTCAGTGGTGTATGGTTGGGTCTGGTGTCCGAAGCTGTCGTGGAGGTCGCTGATCTTGCGATGGAAGAAAGTGGCGAGGGATTCGCACAAATCCTGTGAGGGCGTGACGGCGTTGGCGCTGGGGTTGGAGAACTCTTTGACGATGCTGAAGAGTTCTCTGCTGTTGTGGCTGTTTTTGTCTAGTCTGTCGGTGAAAAAGTTCCTTTTGGCAGTGCGGATCAGGTGGTGGTGTTCGCGTGTAGCGTTCTTGAGGGCGGTCATGTTGTCCGCGGTGTGGTCCTTGCGCCAGGCCTTCTCAAGGGCACGACAAGTTTTCTTTGATTCTTTGAGGGTGTCAGAGAACCAGAGAGGTTTTTTGGTGTTGGTCTGTCGATGCGTGCGTTTGAGGGGAGCAAGGTTGTCAGCGCAGTTGGAGATCCAGTTTGTGAGGTTGAGAGCTGCGTCGTTGGGGTCGGTGGTGAGGGTGGGTTGGTTGGCGGCGAGAGCGGAGAAGAGTTGCTCTTCAGGGATCTTGTTCCACTGTCGACGAGGGGTGGGTTGAGTGCGGAGGTGGGAGGTCTCGCGTCGGAATGTGAAGTGGACGCAGCTGTGGTCGGTCCAGTGTAGGGCAGAGGTGTGGCTGAAGAAGACGTGTTTGCTGGCGGAGAAGATAGGGTCGAGCGTGTGTCCGGCGATGTGGGTGGCGGTGTTCACCAGTTGTTTGAGGCCGAGGTTGGCGAGGTTGTCGAGCAGGGTGGTGGTGTTGGGGTCGTTGTTTTGTTCCAGATGGAAGTTGAGGTCGCCTAGGAGGATGTAGTCCGGTGAGGCGAGGGCGTGCGGGGAGATGAAGTCGGCGATGGCGTCGCTGAAAGAGGCGCGAGGTCCGGGAGGACGGTAGACGAGGGATCCTCTGAGGGTGGTCCTTGGGTCGGTGCGAATCTGAAAATGCAGGTGTTCAGCGGCGAGGGGGGGGTCTTCAGTGGAGGTGGTGACGCTGATGGAGTCTTTGAAGATGATGGCGACACCTCCTCCTACTTGGTTGGTGCGGTCTTTTCTGGAGATCTTGTAGCCTTCGGGGATGGCGGGTAGCGATGTCTGGAGCAGAGGAGGCGTTCATCCATGTCTCCGTGATGAAGGCGACGTCCGGGGCTGTGGAGTCCAGGAGGTCCCAAAGTTCAACGGCGTGCTTGTGAACGGAACGAGCGTTGATCAGGATGCACTTGAGGTGGTTGATGGCGCGTGGGCTTGTGGTCGTGGTAGTTGCGTGGTGGAAGATGCGTTTGCAGGAGTTGCAGGCGAAGGGTCCATGGGTGCGTTTGGGGTGAGCTAGGAAGCAGGTTTTGGAGCGCCCTGGGTTGAGGGCGTGGAGGGTGGTGGGGTCGTAGCGGATCAGCGGGGCTTGGGGGAGCTGGGGACCAGGGGTCGTGGCGCTGGGCGCGGGCCAGGCGCAGACGGGCTTGCCTCTGGCGCGCCTCCGGCGCGCCCGCTGCGCAGTCGCGCAGCGGCCGCCATAAGAGGTAGGGGGGGGGGGGGGAGGGGTCAGCTGGGGGCGAATGGGAGCTGGGGGGCGGGGGCGTGCAGGAGGTCGCGGCGGGAAAGCGCGAGGGAGGGGGGGGACAGGTAGAGTGAGAGGAGCTGGGGGAGGGGGTTTAGGGTGGAGGAGGGTGAGTGTTAGGAGGTTTGGAGATTAGGGAGAGAGATAGGAGTAGGGTTGTGAAGATAGGGGAGGGGGGGTTGTAGAGGTGGGTGAGGGAGAGAGGTAGAGTGAGAGGATAGGGAGATAGGTAGTAGAGGGGGTGGCGGGAGGGGGGGAGAGATAGAGAAATAGATAGAGAAAATAGATAGAGAAGTCGATAGATAGGGAAATAGATAGATAGACAGACAGATAGGTAGGTAGGAGGAGGTGGAGAGTGGGGGAGTTAGATAGTGAGATAGGAAGATAGGAGGAGTGAGGGAGGTAGATAGCGAACGGGTTAGCTAGGGGTGAGAGAGGGGGAGGCGAGTGAGGGAGGGGGATGAGGAAGGAGCAGGAGGGCAGGCTCGGGGGAAGAAGACGGAGGAGGTAGAAGAGCCGAAGACAGGAGAACAGAAGACAGAAGAACAGAAGACCGGAAGAGCAGAAGACAGAAGAGCAGAAGACAGAAGACCAGAAGAACAGAAGACAGAAGAACAGAAGAACAGAGAAGAACAGAGAAGAACCGAGAAGAAGAACACAGAAGCACCGAGAAGAAGAACACAGAAGACCGGAAGAACACAGAAGAACAGAAGGGAAGAACAGAAGAACAGAAGAGAAGAACAGAGGAATACAGAAGAAGATTGCAGAGGGGGAGCGAGGAGGAAGAGACAGAGAGGAGGAAAAGAAGCAGGAGCAGGAGAGAAGGTGAGTGGCGCGGGGCAGGGCGAGGGGCTGGGAGGAGGGGGGTACTTACTGTTAGGTGGGTCTCAGGAACACAGGAACTCGGGAACTTGGAGGAGCTGCAGCGGCAGGGGAAGCGACCTACCCTTGGGTCAAAGGTCGCTACCACTGTCGCGCAGCGGCCGCCATAAGAGGTAGGAGGGGGGGGAGGGGTCAGCTGGGGGCGAATGGGAGCTGGGGGGGCGGGGGCGTGCAGGAGGTCGCGGCGGGAAAGCGCGAGGGAGGGGGGGGGACAGGTAGAGTGAGAGGAGCTGGGGGAGGGGGTTTAGGGTGGAGGAGGGTGAGTGTTAGGAGGTTTGGAGATTAGGGAGAGAGATAGGAGTAGGGTTGTGAAGATAGGGGAGGGGGGGTTGTAGAGGTGGGTGAGGGAGAGAGGTAGAGTGAGAGGATAGGGAGATAGGTAGTAGAGGGGGTGGCGGGAGGGGGGGAGAGAGAGAAATAGATAGAGAAAATAGATAGAGAAGTCGATAGATAGGGAAATAGATAGATAGACAGATAGGTAGGTAGGAGGAGGTGGAGAGTGGGGGAGTTAGATAGTGAGATAGGGAGCTAGAGAGATAGGAAGATAGGAGGAGTGAGGGAGGTAGATAGCGAACGGGTTAGCTAGGGGTGAGAGAGGGGGAGGCGAGTGAGGGAGGGGGATGAGGAAGGAGCAGGAGGGCAGGCTCGGGGGAAGAAGACGGAGGAGGTAGAAGAGCCGAAGACAGGAGAACAGAAGACAGGAGAACAGAAGAACAGAAGAACAGAAGACAGAAGAACAGAAGACCGGAAGAACAGAAGAACAGAAGAACAGAAGAACAGAAGAACAGAAGAACAGAAGAACAGAAGAACAGAAGAACAGAAGAACAGAAGAACAGAAGAACAGAAGAACAGAAGAACAGAAGAACAGAAGAACAGAAGACAGAAGCACAGAAGATCGGAAGAGCAGAAGAACAGAGAAGAACAGAGAAGAACAGAGAAGAACCGAGAAGAAGAACACAGAAGCACCGAGAAGAACAGAGAAGAAGAACACAGAAGACCGGAAGAACACAGAAGAACAGAAGGGAAGAACAGAAGAACAGAAGAGAAGAACAGAAGAATACAGAAGAAGATTGCAGAGGGGGAGCGAGGAGGAAGAGACAGAGAGGAGGAAAAGAAGCCGGAGCAGGAGAGAAGGTGAGTGGCGCGGGGCAGGGCGAGGGGCTGGGAGGAGGGGGGTACTTACAGTTAGGTGGGTCTCAGGAACACAGGAACTCGGGAACTTGGAGGAGCTGCAGCGGCAGGGGGAGCGACCTACCCTTGGGTCAAGGGTCGCTCCATTTTTTCGCACGTCGAAATCCACCAGTCCCACTTTGGGCTGGTATGCTGTAGCTCAGTCTATAAAATACTTAGCTACATAACAGACGAAATCGGAAGCGGTGAACTCTTTCTGCTTAGGAAAGGTAAGACATCCGCATGGCTACAATCAAGAGCATACCCACCAGACAGTTTCCTCTGGAACAAACCGTATGCTGAGCAAGTGTTAAATGTAGTCAGTCTGCCAAGAAAACCTATTTCACCTCTGCAAGCAGCAGATAAAAGTGACAGAATGTACGAAGATAGTACGAAAAATGATACAAAGTCACAAGCTGCAACCACAAATGGAGCAATTTGTTCCTCAGGACGAAACATCCAACGTGTGCCGCATGACCGAGTAATGTTAAAGTATTCATTTCTGCATTTCCCCTTTCCATGTGCCACAGAAGTTTTGACGAACTGTTGAAATGTTGTTCTGTTTGCAGTCCAAGATCAAATGTGTGCTGCAGGCGCAACCACATAAAAACGATGACGTGTTACTTGACTTACAAGTCCACTTGCCAATGCCAAAATCACAGCAGTGGCGCGTGGAGGCAGTTAGGGAAAAGGGGAGCGACATATTTTCTCAAGGGAGGCCGGGAGAAGTGGGTGCGAACAAAGTCAAGTCACCCAGTCTAGCCGAAGCCTAGTAGCATTTTAACTTCAAACAATTAGGATTAATAACATGGACTGGCATATTTTGATAAAAGAATGAGGACTGCTGTAAAAAAAAAAGTTACAGAGCAGATGCGTCCTTTGCGCGTTTACTACGTATGTGGTTCAGGCACCAATTGTATGCCAACTTCAGCAGCATTAGAGTCTGAAAATTCAGAAATAAGTTCCACTTACTGACAGAAAAAGCACTGGCAAAGGCAAGAGGTCATTTCTTTATAATGAAAGTGCTACGCTACAGGCTTTGCCAATGCTCGTTTTTAAAGCTAAGAAAAATAAAAGAAAAACATTCAAAATACTGGAGAAAAAGTGAAAACATATCATAAGGTATCTTGAAAAAGAACACTTAATTCAATAGTCATGAAATGGCATGTCTTATTTTTACAATTTTACACAGGAAACTCTAAACAGAATATAAAGACTACTGCACATAATAACAGTGGGCTGGAACAAATGCTTCAGCCCTTTGGTGTGCTGCAACAGTCCAAGGAGCAGATTTATGGGCCCCCACAAGGCAAGACATTTTTCCAGTCACCCTTTTTCCTCAAATGCAGGCTGAATAGTCAGACGGTAGCAGTCTGTAACTTCCCCTACTCATATAAACGTTGTCTTTGAGTTTCATGACCTGGATTTTCATACAACATGCAAAAAGATAAATGAGAAAACATTGTAAAGTCTGCTCTTTACTCAAACAAAATGTACCTTTTGCTGTGCTTTACAGACGAACTGTGAGGGATGGGGAGCAACACAGAGGGTAGTAAGACTGAGATGCAAGACAACATAAGCACTCCCATGGAGTCCTCAAAGAAGCATAAAAAAATTAGTTCCCTGGTGTGAGCCGTAGAAGGATACAAACCACCTAATCAAAAAATATGGGAAAGAAGCTAAGCTTCAAGGGAGGGATAAGTACTACAAGAGGAAGAAAAACCATTAAAAAAAAAAAAAAAAAAAAAAAAAAAAAAAAAAAAACACACAAAAGAGAGATGGACAAGAAAAGCCAACAAATGATAAGGAATGGGCAGACCCTAACTCCACTCTTAGTAGTAGCATTGTACACACTAGCTTTTTAACAGACACCTAAAACCTGTCTGCAGAAGGGCATATTGATTATTTAGGGCTGCAAAGGTAAAAGGAAAAACTTTAATTCCTTGACAAGGATGGAGGGTAGAGAGTAGGAAATATGGGACATATTTTCAGGGCTGATATGACTTTGATGAGTTTGCCTTACATGAATCCAATTCTGATTTGTTCTTCAGGGAGTGGGGGAGAAGGTGTGTGGCAGTTTGGTAAGAATTGATACATTGATTTTGATGTGTGGGTGTACTTAGTGTAACTACCTGCTTCAAGAGCAGCTCTACATTGAGGGGGTTCAAACCTTAAAAAAAATTCTGCAAAAAAATGTTGCAAAGTCTTTGCAGCGCTCAACTGTGGCAGCCATGTTCGGGACACTGGTGGGGAATGCTTGTTTGATGATGTACAATTTTGGGGGGGAAGTTTCTGGACTGGTCTAGCTGCGTTCGAGGTAGGAGGCTTTTGCTCCAATATATTTCTTGCACCTGTTTTTTTTCAATTTTTGTTTTGAAATTGGGTTTTCAATGTTCGGTGTGGCTGGATAACCATGTACAATAATAACAGTATGAGTGCACAGTGTCTAGAGCCTAGAAAGATGAGGGGGTATGCTATATAGACGTAGTTATAAATACTGTTAACAGGTGTTCTTAATTACCTAATTATTAGTGTAATTGTATTGACTTCAAAAGGATGAGCTTAGTGCAGGGATGCGGAATTCATATAGCCTGATACCCAGGACATATATTTGGGGGTCAAAGACAACAAGTTTTCATGTCTAGTTTGTCCTTGGAACAAATAGGTTTAACACCCTTCAGCTGCCAGTTTACAGCACATTAGGGATCAGGGAAGGACACTCCCTGTGTTCGTATATTAATGTTGTTCAGAACTTGTATTTATATTTCATTAATGAAAAGCCAGTATTATTACGGTGAGCACTCTAAAGTATATTGTAATCCTCGGAATGCGCTATTGACAGTGGTTCCAGTATAAATAAAATAAAAAAACGTATACCCACGTTTGCAAAGTTTAACAATACGAGGCTACGTATAATGCTCCCAAAAACCCCCCACAAAAAACACAACTAGGACAGTATTTCCCAAAATTATTCAGAATGGGAAATCAGGGTAACAGGAAAATAGAAAATAAACAAGCATCTGCAAAGCAAAAAGGTCTGACATTGGTGGTCAGCCTTGTGATTTTATCAATGCATGCCTTGTTTTGACATGGTTTCTGAAAAAGTTTATAGCTGTGGGAGATGCCTGTCCGCACAATACCAATAAACATTGGCAAAAAAAAAATATATTGTTTGTTCTCATAAAGCACACATTGCCACAACATTCCTGGCACTGAATAACAGTACTTTGTGTGCCGATATGCTCCTTGTGAAAGAGCAAAATGCCACTCACAGTGAAGCCAGTCAATAGGTAGATAGAGAAAAATATAAAATTAAAATAAAAGGTCTTGGTCAATGCCAGACCTAATTAGGGGTCCATTTTTTAAAGAAAAAGTCACGAAAGTGCACCCATGGTGTATGTCCTTGCATTAGTGCATATTTACGGCTTTCTTTAACTCACAAGAATTTACAGAAGTAAGCCAGGAAATCATACCCCTACAAAATATTTGTAAACTGTCGTAACATTAGCGATTATGCATGGAAGAAATGTTACTTCTGCCCTTGTCAGGACTAAATTTCCAACCTTTCCTGGTAATGGAAAAGATTAGTAATGGGCTGATGAAATACCCTAAATAAAATATGGAAGTTTGCAGGTTTGCACCAACTCAAAAGGCATTCCAACCCTAGAAATATTAGGGCTACCTCCAGCCCCATTATGTAGATCTCTGGAAAGGTATGAATAGAAGGCAATTTCAAGTTTTCAAACTCTACCATAGTATGACCCCTAGCACAATCAGAGATGGTATAATAAGAGCTGCTATATAATGAAATTGCAGTCATAATTCATCGCCACACTACGTGGCACAAAAGGGACATATGGATTTTTGTTATTTTTTTTTTTTAAAACAGGGCAAGTGGATTTATCAAGCTATGATAAGTAGATTTTTTATTAAATTCCATACCCATTTGAGTGCAGCCAACAGGATTTGATCCAGAGACCTCCAGGCTACACACATCTCTACAAAGGACACATTAGTCCAACTATCTTAGTGGCCTAAGGAATTGTTTCAGCAAGAGTATAGCCTCTTTATAATAAAAGCAGCAGTGTTGGTACGTGGGTCTTCACACAGAAAGCATAATTTGTCCACGCCAAAACAAGTTCCAATGAAAAACAAACACCCTGATAGCGGAGAGTGAGTGGGGAGATGTTTGGAGACTGAAACAGTGATCTTACTTCAAATTATCTCTTTATTTTAACCCTTTCTTATATTTGCCACCCATTTTTAGGTACTGGCTTCAGACCACTTAAGCTATATGTTGCAACACATCTTGTTTCCCCAAGTACTGGAGTGGGCTTTGGTGAACCTCTTGCTCATGACTGAATGGCTTTGTTGTCTTTCTTAGGTGCCTGCTTCGTATTCAAATATGTTCCCATTAGACTAGACATGTTGTATTTTTCACCACATGCCTGAGGCGACACTTTTTTTTTAAGCATGACATGGGAGTGCCTGAATTTCCTTGTTTTCCTTTTCTTCCTCCCTCTGCCCCAGAATGCTCTCATCACTCACCGCCTCATCCTATTTACCTTCTTGTTTATTATTTATTACAAAGGCTTGACAGCTGCAAAGTGCTGTGGACCGCTCTCGCTTTTATCCCTTCCCATGTCCCGACTGAACACTCCCACCATGCATTCAAACTTCGTTTTTTTCTAAATATTTTATTTATGGTTTATTTATTTATTTTTTAAGTCAAAGCTGGAAAATAGTGTCTGATCGCTCTTTCAGTTTCCCACTTGTTATATATATATATATATATATATATATATATATATATATATATATTTTTTTTTTTGTTTTTAATTGTTAACTTATTGCTCTAACATGGTGGTTCACCATGATGGACTGGTATATTAAAATGGCTGCCTGTGCTACGACAAATATGTAAGTACGCATTCCAAGACTGCAAGCAATGAGTGAACATGTGCCTTAATGCATGCGGTTTGAAAAACAAGCATTGGTAAATGCAATTGCTCACCATTTTAGAGCACAGACCAGTCGTCGTTGCCAGTGCTTGATACAGATTTTTCTTGATGGTCTATTTTACTGCACTGCTTTTTTCTTTGCAACCACCGTTTCTTCTTCTTGCAGTTGTTCACAGGGCTTGGACCGAAATACTAGCTATTCCAGTAAACGCTAGCCAACTACTGTGTGCCATTATTATTGTAACCCAATGCTCAGTCTGAAACATTTTGAATGCAGTCATGTGATGGAGCGATCTCATTTTCTGTTTGGGCCACAAGACAACAGTCTAGGGTGACTTGACTGGGTCCATGACACAGCAAACGGACAGCATAGTGTGTGGCATTCCGAATGAGGTCGTACAACAACCCCAGCTAATTAGCTGAGTGGAAACCACCTGACAGCAGTTTGTATTGTACCAATTTATATAAGGCAATGCAATTTAATCATTTTTTAAAATAACTATTTTCTATTACCATTTTCAGTTCATTATAGATAGTCAATGTTAGTTTAAAGTGTTGTTTTCAACTAGAATAGCCAGTACAACACTTGCAGGTTCAACCACACATGCCACTCTTCTTTAACCAGGTATGCTTCTCCATTTTCCCAGAGATGACAGTGGTAAGCGCCTTGAAGATAATATGCCCCCCCACAAGCCACAAACCAGCCATCTAAGAAAACATAAAATACAATAGGGCACACAGCCGGTGCAATAAGTTTGTAAAGAAGCGAATATAAGCAAGGAAGCTGAGAAATGCATATTTCTTATATCAGTGAATAAGATGGAAACAAGACCACCAACTGAAGGAGGCGAACCTGCTGCAAATAAGTCAAGTGCCACAATATAGCAACCAAAAAACAAATAGCACTACTGGACAAAGATCAGAAACCACTACCGCAGTTTGGCAACTGCTACAACAGTAACATCAGAGGTGCTTCCAAACAGAAGAGGACTTCACTAGTCTAGAGGCTGCTTCACTGACACACACACAGCCAAGAACTTTACAGAGAACGTGGGGAGTACTATGAACCCTCTGGAATCTCCTGCCAAGATGCACAACTTTGGCCCAGTTCAATGCAGACATGCACTAGAAACTACAATCACTGCAGCCTACATAGAGATGGCAGGGAGGCCAGCAGTGTGTGCAGTGGAGAAACAAAAATACATACCGCCACAGTTCCTGAGGTGGTACTAGTAGCCAATGCCGCATACACATCCTGAGAATACACCGGGATTGAGGGACCTGCTTCAACAGTGTCTAATGAGGGACAGATCAGAAAAGCATACTACCTAGTTCTGCTTTCACCGTCACGAACCATAACTCTGGATGGAACTTGTCCTGTGATGGACAGGCTGATCCAGTCATGCCTCACCCCTCTGTGGCCGGCCCAAACATGCTGCAGCTGCACCAGCATTTGTTTTCTTCAACACAAAACTTTTGTTAGGTCAAAGCTACGAGTCAGAGCAGTGTTGGGCCGAGTGTCATGGTGGAAAGACAAACCTGAAGCAACTTGATTTTGAATCAACCACTCTGAAAAAGTTTGACTTCTGTATATTTGATGTTCCTGTACAGGACATAACATGAAAGGCAAGGTACTGTTTTAATTGCCATATCAGTGGATAAGAAGGCACTTATATGACTTCACAAGTCTGCCGATTTCGATAGACAGTGTGCTTTTTTCCTTGAGTTAAACTCGTTCATTGTCATTCTCTGGTTAATTATTGAGGAAAGAATAAACAGAAAGCAGATTGAGGGGTGGTCAGAAATATGTTCTTAAGTCTTTGAGTGGATTCTTAAGACACCCCTCAAGAGCGGGGAAAGAGAAGCACTTGAAACCACTCAACGAAGGGCTGAAATCTGAAGTGAACCAGAGATGCCACTTCTGTAATTTCCAAAGCCGTTTCTGTTTGCCCGACTGCATTTACTTCACCTGTCAAGGAAGCAAGAGCATTTTTTTTATATTTCTTTAATTTAGGTTAGTGAATATTCGCTCACAACGTTAGTTTCCGGCTTATTACACCAGAGTAAGAAATCGGTTGTTTTAAAATAAAATTAAAAAAAAAAAAAACACACACACTATGCCTTGTTATAGTTTGCAGAGCAAGGAATGTGCTTAAGAACAGAACTTGTATAGAGATACCAACACAGATTAATTTCTAATTTTGTAAACTACAAAGCAAATGTTTAACACTGTAGAGATACGCAACCCAGACTCGGGTGCAAGCTCACTACAAATAGCAAATGGGCACAAAGAGCACAGGGTAGTGAGGAGGTGTAACCAATTTCACTGGTGCTGGGACATGGGCCTTTTCAGAGGCTCCACAACCTGAACAGATAGCCCAGACAGCGACCAGAAGTGGTGAAAGGCAGGCGACTAAGGATTATCTTTTGGGGGGGGAGGGGTGCAAAGAAGTATAAGAAGGGGGTGTGGACCACAACCCACCCTCTGTGTCCCCCCAGGAGCAGCACAACCCTGATCAAAGGAACACCTTCCATCTCACAATGTAGGAAGGCAAAAACATGTCACAAAAAGACAAGTCAGTTAGGGAGATCATCAGGGAATGATAACCTCTCCCAAAGAGAGCTGCCTGGCAAGGTAACGAGATTGTTTGGAAGACAGCCTGACCTGCTGGTCGACCAACACTTCTAGCCCCACCTCAGGAATCCCATAGGTTTTGTGGCATGGCTCACAGGCAGGGACAAGTAGGTAAGCAGTCCCTGGGAAACATCAGTCTTGTGTTACTGGATGTTTTCATGAATATATGTGGTATGCTATTCTGGTTGGCATACCTGCCCAATCCCGCAAATTAAATTGGATATAAATAGGATGTAAATGGGAAATGTGTGCGATTTGTTTTGTAACATTTGTGTTGTAATTACACACTGATCTTTTATGCGTGGTTGAGCCTTCTGCGCCTGTAACTTTATTGGGTCTGAAGTAAACTTGACACACCCTAACCAAAGCTGTTGGTGTCCTTGAGTTTGTGGGACACAAGGGTTACGGTAGGACCACTCCATTTCACAACTGACCAAACTAGGATGAATAAATCAGTATATTTAAAAACATGTTACAATTTCCTTTGGCCCGAGTTGTCAAATACACTGAGGCCGAGAAAGCAAGCTGTGAAACCAAACACCCGTTTAGTTGCAGGAAAAATTAAGTCAATTGCAACACGTGTACTTTCCAAACATTCTGCAAGGGCATCAACATTCCACAATTTGCTTGTCCACGACTGATTTTCAATGTGATTTGTCATTCATTGGTTAACAAAGCCACTAAAGAAAGATTGCCCTTCTACAAAATATGTACGGTCAAAACAATGTGGCTTTGTGCTTCACAAAGAGTTGAGGTCTGTGAGCTGCCACCTTCACTGTGCTCTTTTTGTGCAGTCATTTATCCCAGATGACACAAGCTCATGCACAAGTTAATCAAGTATTCTCAATATTGGATCAAAGCTAGCAGAGGTGGGCAATATTCCTGCGCAGAAGGCAAAACGCAGCAATATTAGCCATTCTGGCCACTTACCAATGGTGCGATTTTGGTCACTCATTTGCTTGCTTCTTATTCAATGGCTTACCTTGTCCATCTTGTGTTTGCTCTTCCCTTGAAGCATAGCCTCTACACCTCTGTTCTTCCCCAGCTCACTATTAGGAGTAATTTTTCTTTTTACTTAAGCACTCAACTAAAGTGTTGTGTTTTCTAGCTGCTTCTCTGTGCTAAATATGTAGACAGATAACACAAATGCTCATCTCATGACCCAAATAACTCCAACTAGTAGCAAAGTGCTTTGCAAATTGCTTTCAAATAGTAAGTCATCAGCAGAGCTGAACAATATGCTAACCAGAATCCACTGCCTTAGTAGCTCCCATGTGTAATTGAAAAACTGAAACGAGCAGCTTAAGATAAAACAATGAGAACTTAGTTAATGAAATCTGACTCGAGTCTAATGTTCGAAGACAGATCTTTTTTCCTACTGTTAAAGCCACAGGTTTTTCACATAATATGAAATGAACTTCAATATTCATGATGGCATTCTCTACCACCTGCTCGAAGGCCTCAAGGTTGGGTCTCTATACTCTGCACTGTACGGATGTCCAACCTTACCCCAGCATTCCTATTGGTTCTCATTTCAACACTTTACCCACCTCTGATCTGTTCTTTCTGCTTTCTCCTCCGTTTATCCTGTGTGACATCAATGTTTTCACGTCTGCTATAAAATATTATATATATATATATATATATATACACACACAATAAGTTTACCCCCTTCTGCTATACACACACATCCCTCACTCATGGATATTTGGATAATTTGATTGCTATCTGGACACTACCAATTAAGCTTACACAAGTACAACTAAACCCCCTCTTGTTTAGGTTGAGCACAGCAGCTCACAAGCGCTGCTTTTCCCAATGTGTAGTTATCTATTTGGGTTTTTAACCACACCCACCTCACGCCCCTCACGTTCACTCGTTCGTGGGTTTGTCCTACAAAAATCCTTTGTTATCATTGGCAAATGCTTTAAGTTTGTCCCTCCTTGGGGCTGTTCGGTTACCACCTTGGCCATCGCTCTTGTTAAATGGCTAATTGCACTTTTGCCGATGCGTGGGTTGCCTGTGAACTTTTTTCCTTTTGTGTGTCTCTTCACGCTGGTGCTAATGGCAGCCGTAGCGCTGTGAATCGGCTGGCTTATGTGAAACTGTTTTACTTTTCATTTTCAATTTACCTGGCAAGGAAAAAGGGTTAACTTTCTAACCCTTGGTTCGATCTGCCAACCTGCTCCTTATGGTGCTCAGTCTGGATTCCCTTCTTCGTTCTACTCCATAGGTTCCTTCAGTGTCTTTCTACCTCCAACTAGTTCTAAAGATGCACTGCAGCTATTCCTCATGATGTAGTCCCAGCTGGATCACCGTACCTCCTGTCGCACAATTCAACTCTCCTATATTGATTCTTCTTAGAAGTCAGATCTATTCCCTCATGGAGTGTCTCCATGCACCTTTATATTGCCACCACCACCTCCAAGCTTACTATTGATCAAAAATTCGAATCCATGTGGTCCGATACCCCAGGTTAACTTTGTTCATCACAAGAACATATCAGAGGTCAGACAGAGTCTCTTTACCCTATTCTCCCACCCTGGACCATAGTGGAGTATGGAGGCCATTTGTCACCATTTAGATCTCTAGGTAATACTCCTTTTATCACACATCCTGCTCCGTAGATAAACCTCTCTGCCTCATCGACCATCCACAGTTTGATATGGTGAGGTGAACTATGACCAAATGCACATGTTAGTACCCTATGGCAGCAATACTGCTTTGGCAGGTGCAGAAACATTAAGTCATCTTGTTGTATACTCTAACAGAACAAGTGAGCTTCAGCTCTCCCAAACATACCCTCCTCAGAAGTGGCCCTTTCTTTTTCAGACTCATCGAAATGTGGATTTACCATTAGGTAATGGTTTACTTAACCTTCCATAACACTGGCTGGCTGTACATTTCCAGTATGCACAACATTTATAACACTTTAGTCAGACAACAGATGTTCCCTCCATGATGTGAGTGCTAAGTTATTGGCTTTTCCAAAGCTGGTTTGAAAAACACTGAAAAAGAAAGTTTAAAAAAATAATAATCGGAAGGTAAAGAACACATTTCTTAAGGCATCGTAAAACTAAACATTTAACTCAATATGTTCAATGTTTAGAAACAGCACAGTTTATTTTTCAAATTTCACACAGGAAACTCTGAACAGAAGTTATAACAAGCATTTGCAATGCAATAGGTCTTGCATTAGTAAGAGATAGAGCTGTTGGCGTCGTAAAGGATAATGACAACCTGGCTTTTGGAACCTTCTAAATATTTAGCCATGCAGCACATTAAACCTTTATCAGAAATAAACTGTTTGTGCATTCCTTCATACACTTGTCATTAGACTGTAATGGTCTGAACAGCCCCTAAAGAGCACCACAGTAAAAATAGCATTTGGAAGAAACATGGTTATATAAGCATATAGTCAGCACCTAGAGGGCACAAACACATGAAAAAAGAATGACAAACAACATTGACCATATAATCAGTCCCTTGAGGGCACAGTGCATTACACATTTGAAGGCCTAGCAAGCCTTTTAAATATAGTTTATAGTTTAACTGTTAAGTCAGCGGCACAAGGGTGCAGTGCCGCAGGTCGGTACTAGATGTTCCTGTAGAGTCAACAGCAGAAGGTGCAGTACAACTGGTTGTGGCTAGATGTCCCTGTGGAGCCAAAAGCACTCAGAGTACAGCATCACAGAACGCTGCCAGAACGTCTTCTGACGTCAGAAGATCAGAATGTCCCCCAAACCCAGAAACGGCTGGAGAAGTACCAGATCCTCAGTGAAATGGCTGACATATTTAGCCACGCTACACAATAAACCTTTATCAGAAATAAACTGTGTTTGTGCATTGGCAGAAGGTGCAATACCACTGGCTGTGGTTAGATGTCCCTCTGGAGCCGGCCGAGTTAGTAGTGCCGCAGGCAATTATCAACCTTCAGCCCCTGGAGAGCCTAGTGCATTACACATTTGCAGGCCTAGCAAGGCTGTCAGAATATTATTACAAATAAGGCCCTTATAACACAAACTCCTCTTAGCTGTAAAAACAAAAGTTCCAGCTATAAGAGAGTTTAAATATACATTGAATGGTGGAAGACGTTATGATTTTTGTGCCCCCTCTAACCTAGTTAGTTGTGCCCACACTTCAACGAACTGTTGTCAGTATCTACCTTAGATTTAACAGCCATGCATGCCTCTTTTCTGGTTATCCATTGTTTTAAAGACCATGTCTATTTTACAATTAATCTGTTGAAGCACAGTTGCAGGCATGAATAGCTCAGATTCTCACGCCTCAATGCATTGCAGTTATTAATGTGATAATAATTTCCTCATCACTTGCATACTACAACTCCTGATATGCTTCAACCTCAAAGGAGCACAGTAGCACAAATTCCAGGACATGAAGGTTGAGGACATGCTTAGATTCCTAAGATCACCGCTGGGGATCCTTTAGCGCCCCTTGACCTGTCTGAATTTGTACCACCCAGCACAAGAGGAACATAAGGCTTTGTCACATTTAACTTAGGTCTTTTGGGTAGGTCGCAACTGCTAAGCACAATTGCCCTTAGTCCGGAACCAGAAAAACGTAGCCTTATGGTGTCAGGGATTTGGTTTATGAATAACAGGATGACCCTACCACTAAATACGGGCTTTTCCAGATTTCAGATGGAAAGGCTTTGCCCTGTGAATGTCACCACCACTCAAAAAAATACAAATAAATAAATGAAATAATACATAAATAAAATGATAAATATATATACATATATACACACACACTTCACTCTGTCATTTGGAATATTTAGCACCTGAAGGTTGGTATTCCCGTGGATCTGCCACTGGGAATGCAAGTTAGCCTGCAGCTCCCCCATGGAACACCAATTGTGGAGCCACCTGGAACTGGAACTGTTCCCTGTGAACAGTCTAGATTCAAGGTTTCATCTGTAAGTTTCAAACATGCCTCTAAGAGAACACAATGAAGTGTCTGAATTGTGGTGCAATAAACCTCCTAGACAGTGCTGTTAACCAAAGGCAAGAATGCCAAGGCAAAGCAAGCTGTTCTAATATATGTAAGGGATGATTGTAACGCCCGTTATACTGTGCTCCAATGGTAATGCAGAGAAAACATGAATAGGAGTAGACGTGAGTTCAACCATATTACAAAGGAATGGCAGTGTTTTGTTGACCACGTTTATATACTAATGGGTTGACTTCCCTTCATTTACTTTATGTCCTTGAAACCTCCCAGGCCATAACAGGCCCCAGTGAACCACTTTAAACTAGGATATTAACTCTTTTTTTGAACTAGCCATGTGAAATGTATTAGTGTTAACACAATTTGGATGGGACGCTGCAACTTATAGAAGTTGAGCTCCAAACTTTAGTAATCAAAAGACTTAAGCCATCAGTGTAGCCAAATTGTAGAGGAAAAAAACATATACTCTTACATTTTTTGAGACCACTGAAATGATAATGTCCTTTTCAACACATACAAAGCACTGATCCAACAACTGTCCTTTATATATTCACTCCACGCAAGACCAAATCCAGGTTGTAACCCAGCCTCTACACTTTCTAATCAGGCAAATAAGGTGACTAAGAAGACCTCTGCTCTCTAAGCTACCAAATTGTTGTTTCTGTGTATTGACTCATACTGCACGTCTGCTTACTAGGCAAGGTGATCCAAAGCGAAATGAGATTAAAATAGACAAGGACAGAATAATCAAACAGAACTGATATATAATGTATACAGCGGTTTATATAGCTCCATATTGCCATTAGCATGGTCTCGCAACGCTATCAGGTTTCGGTATTTTCACAACATGCTCTTGAGGATTTTGTAACAATCTAGAGCCTGTTTTCTGTTTAAATGTGGATGCATTTGACATGACATGTCTATGTCAGTGTTGTCTTGTTTGGTGGGTCTACTGGAAGCCTTTACCAGTTCAGATACGTGCAACCTGAAAGATTGCTCTGTACACTGCCCCGCTTGAGGTGGGTTTATGAAGTAAGAGATATTGCTGATTGGTTAATATGCAAACGTCTCATTTAACCACACAATTATGGAGAAAAATAAAATCAGTCAACCACACTAAACTGAACTAGATGCAGTTTAAGTTACCCTGTTCAGTTAAAATGTGAACAAACAAGTTACCCAGTAGTTTATCTCCACCCACACCATATACTACCATGAAAGCCTGGTAATACTTTAATTTGCATTGCTAACTACTCCACCTTCCTACATTTATAGGCATATCATGTATAACTCTTAGGTCACAGTGATTATTCCTTCCACTTGGTGGGGCAAATTAATAGGAAGGTGGGAGGGGGTGTTTACAAAACCAGCACATCCTGTCAGTGTTTCTTAGAAGGGACCAAACAGAGAAGGAAACAAAAATAGAGGCTTGTCCAAAGTAAGGGTAAACTGAAAGATACACTGTAGCAGAGAAGTGATCCATACTGCACACAAGATGGAGCAGTATTTCACATTCATACAAATAAAGGGAATTATACTGATACCAAATTTCTCACAGTAATACTGACCACAGTCTTCCAAAATGCTTTATAAATGAGACTCCCATATCATGCCTACTATAAATTAGAAGTAGATTTCTTGAGTGAAAGTAAAGGGTACACAACATTAACTTAATCTCCGAGAAATTTACTGGTAATCATCTCATTGTAAGTGCACAGTTGGAGCAACCAGAGTACTTCTCAAATAATTATAATTAGCTACCTGAGAAATATAGCATAACACTTAAAGTGGTCTGGGATATATGCCACAAAACTCAAAATTTCTCTACACATAAAAGTGTGAGAGGATACACAACACACTCCGCATAAAGACAATCGTCTTTTTATTTTCTTTATTTAATTTCACCATCTCGTCCACAGTGCTCTAGTATACTCCAAGGTCACACAGAAGACAGATTTCTCAGCATTGTTACTGCATGATAGTAGCAGAACCTGTTCCCAATGAGGAAAATAGCCTGAAAACAACCTGATACAAATACATGATAGACAGAAGGTGCACACAAACAGCACCTATCACCCACTGGACCACACATGTATTATCTGAAGAACTGAGAATCAGCAACTCTATCCTGTTTTGGGTATGACCAATTGTGGTTAAGATGGATTCACAAAAGCTAATGGAGCAAGAGAGCGTGTACACCCTCAGACCACTTTTGTAACTGATGCTGTCCAGAATGTGAAGAAACAATTAGCCAAGGGAGCTCAACTCCCACCCTCCTGGGAACAGCGAGGGAACGGTGGGTGACTACACTGCCGGTGGTTTCAGATAGTGAGCACTGGCGCTCCTTTTTAGAGAACCTGGATGCAATTTTCATTAGGCACCGACCAAGAGCAGAACTAAGGTATAAAGAGTAAGAGGAAAATCAGGAATAATAATAAAGGACCAAACCAGCGCAGTTAAAAAGAACCTTCAGTAGTGAGGAAAAAAAAAAGAACAGAAGGGCAGGGCAATTGAAGAGAAGCACTTGGATGACTCCATTTTCGGCAGCAGACTCCTTAAATAATTTGTAATTATTAATAAGTGAGGTTTTTTTATTTCATTTTACACAAATTAATCATTCGACAGGCATCATGAGTGTTAAAAGATAGACAGAAATTGAAGGGGGTGTTGAAGCAGATATGCTAATTAGAAATTATTAATAAAAGTTTATATGTTATGATTAACAAAAGTTCATAGAGAAATTAATTGTAGACAAAATAATGTGAACGTTTGAAAATGTGCCCACGGAGAATGGCAGCCACTTATACGAAAGTTGTAGTAAAATGATTAAAAAATATGTGAAATAATTAAACAATGAAATAATAATAGTAATAATAATGTAGGTGATGTGCCATATTAAGATGTATAACCTATGTTTTGCATTATATTGTAGAGTTAACTTAGCCGAATTTGTGGCCTAGTTGCCAGGCCTCATGCAGAAGCTGAATTATTAGAGCATGCTGGAGGAAAGCGACAGTGTTAAACCAACCTTGACCGCTTATGTTAATAAAATCTGCTTTGCTAGAGTTTTCTGCAATGTACCAATGGACAGGAGATGATGGAACTAAAATTGTTACAATTTGGTGTAAGGCACACTCGATCTACTTTCCCAGGACTCAAACAATAGAAGCACTGACTAGAGAAGAAGATGCAACATTTTCAACACCTGATGAGCCGGATAATGAGGACATCGTACAATTAACCAATCAATGAACTGAGAACGTTGAAATATTAGAATTCATAGATTTGTAAAAATAGTATTATTGGTTAGGGTAATAACTGGTCACTGACTGATCAATTAGAATTAGGGGGATGGACTGAAAAACTAATAAAAAGTAATGACAAGGGGCTAAAACTTCAGATATGAGAGGAGAATTGATGACGTCAGGAGATGTGATTCGAGATTCTGTCATTGGGCTCATGCTCCTGAGAGCCTGATGCATTGCTGATCGACTGATGGCCTGAAGACGAAGACGTAGTTTGTTGCTGATCCATTCTGTGGATGGGTAGCTATAACAGTGCAACTGGTAACTTTTTTGTGCCATTTCTTCTACGTACCAACTGCACTGCTCAATACTTTTTCTCTTAGTTAGATGATTTTCCAAATTCACGTTTCTAAATTGTTTTTGCACGAGGTCCCACATCCTAATGCTAATCTGGGTTAGGTAGGATTCTTTGGGTGACGTTGACAGTAATACATGATTGACAAACTGATTGCTGAACTCTGCTATTGATGTTGACATATTCATCTTTGTTGGCTTATGCTGAAGCATTAGAGTATATGTTTTCTCAAGTTCTGATTAGATTGTGTTATTGGGGGTCGCTAATAAACTAATTCTGAGCTGATTGAATAAAATTTTAGTTAACCTAATGCACTAGAATTGTAACCAACAGGGAAATAAAAATTGTTAAAACGTATATTGAGTTGTGGTTATTCATGAAATGTTGATATAATTGTCTAATAATTAATGATTCTTCTAGTGGTTATTGATGGGTCATATTGAATATTGATAACATTGGTCACTACATGGCTAGGATACTCCATACGATCCACAAAGGTTAATCGGCCTATACACTTCCCCTTGTTAGTTTACTTATTAAGGACCAGGCGCGCTAGCAGTTTTTGTTAGCAGCTTGTTGGTTAGTTTCCTTGGAGAACTAGTTATGTGGTGATTGGTGGTAGTTTAAGTTAGGGTTAGTTGTTCATTTTATGAGGTTTTAATTTTTTTGTTTTTCGTAATGGCAACTGTAGCAAAGATGATGTCCCCTTAAGCCCAGAAATAACTTTCCCAGATCCTGTATCACACTAGTAAAGTTGGGTATGTTCCCAGTGTATTTGCAATAGTGTGAAAGTGGTAGGTTGCGCTGGCAAAGGCTTAAGCAGACCGCAGGTGATTTGTGATGTATGTGATGGAAGTAGAGAGTTTGCGTACTCCAGTTGAGGTTTAGTAGGAGTGTGCGTACTCCGTAGTATAAGAGTAGGGAAGTCATCGAACTTCATACATGTGTGGCGCTTTTTGCTTAAAAAAAATTGTTCACTTGGTTGTTGATGTACGGACCCTGCGTGGTCTAACACTCTGGAGTATATTGACAAGTGCAGGAGACACTTGGTTATATGTTGTAATCTGTCTGGTTTAGTAGGTTGATGGGCCGTGGTCAACAAGTCGGTGTTTAAGTTAAAAGAGTAAGGGAAATTTTCGACTGAGATTTGGCGAGTCCTATGTGCACCAGAAAAGACCCACTGATCAGTTAAGAGTGAAATTCGTGGGTCGAATTTTGCTTGCAAATGTGGGAGACTGAAAAAGAGGAATAGCTGCATGAGCGAAAGGGCCATCAGTGAAAATCCGTAAGATCTCTGAAGCGACTGTGTACCTTCCTGTAATAAATCAGCAGGTTTGTTTTTGATTATTGGTTATTGGTTTCTGGTTAGTGGTCGCAATAATTTTGCATTAGGTTTGTGAGTGAAGTTTAGGAGGACAAGCCGCAAGACTTTGTCAGCCGCAGTGTGCGAGTGTGACTTCAGAGTGAGCTGTGCTGGGATAGGTTGGTTAGTGAGAAGAGTCGCTAGCAGATTGGCAGCCGTCCCTAAGAGAAAATTGGTTGAGTAAGCGGGTGAAAGGAATCTTGGGAGTAAAAGTCACTTCCTTATTGAATCGAAAACACAAAAGATAGCAAGATGAAGTTTTTCAAAGCATTCAGAAATGCCATGAAGGGTGATTCGTACATTAAGGCGACAGTTGGGGAGCCTACCCCACTGGAATATTCTCTGGCATTTATTGTGATGGAGGAGCGAGGTGTCGCGCCATGTCTTTGGTTAAAGCAGTGGTGCAAATTGACAGAGAAACAAGGAGCTTTAGCGTTTCCAGAGCATGGAACATTCAATTTGAGATTTTTGGATCAGTTGTGAATGACATTATATGAGACTAAGCCACTTCAGAGGCCAGCACAGTTTGAGGCTTTGGCGGTTTGGGAGCTTGTAGCCAGACAGCAGCAAGAGATGAAGTTCCAAAGGAGAATAAGGAAGGTAGAAAAGTCCTTAGCAGAGGCAAGGTGGGCCTGGGAACAGAAGTGGAGAATGACGACGTTACAGGGTGTTAAGTTGTTTATTGCTATTGCAGAGGAAGATGAGTTAGAAGAGAAAGAGGATGCTGGCAAGAGAGACAAGGGTTCAGGAGATAAGAAAAAGAAAAAGACTTATTTGGAAGAAGAAGATTCAGATGTTGAGGATCTTATCACACAGATATTGAGGGATCCACCTCCGCCATAGGCTGCGCATGACGAAGGTCCAAGTACCAGTTCTGTTCAGACTGCTCCAGCACAAGTGACAGGAACAGTGGGACCAGTGCAGACAAATAATGGGCACGTACAAGGGGTAGTGCAGAGTACTCCTAATGCAGTGACTACTTCAGTGGTCCAAGCGCAGATGCACCCATCGTTGATACAGAGAATGTTTCCAGATGTACCAGTTCTTGAGACAACTTCGAACTTAGTGGTGACGACGGAGCAAGTGGTTCAGAGGCCAATGCTAGTTCAGACTGAGCCGACTCCAATGTTGTTGCCTCAGGCACAGCCGAAGTTCACACCAGTAACAGGGACACAGTCAGATGTGACACCAGTGATGAATCAGAGTATGGGAATAGCCCTTCCACAAAATGAGAGGGTCAGAGCAGCACTAGATGCAATATCGCTGCTGATTACTGTTAGTCCAGCAGTACCATTGTTTGCGCAAAAGAAATTGAATACAGGAGAACAGGGTGAAATGTCACAGAGCCTCGTGAGGAGGGGAGTGAAAGATCATGTACAGGTGATATCGTCTATAGGGCAGACCTTTGATGGATCAAGACCGTTAATGGATCTTAGTCCACTTGTTGCGCTTCCAGATGCGGTAAATGTCCTGAGTGAAAGTCAGAGCCTGAAGCTTTTGACGCTTGTGCCATTGCCGAGTGCAAGTAACATCTTGTTACAGGGAATGGCAGCACAACAACTGATTGAGTGGTTGGATAGTTTGAATACTCCTTGAAACGTGTCCAAGGGTGAAGAGCAGATAAATCGTGTAAGGTTGGCTACTGAAATAACCGAGCTAGTTGAGAGAACGATGGGAGTGAATAGATTAGATGCCTACACAGAAGAAGAGTAGAGGTACTTGTGTCCGAGGATTACGAAAGAATTGGGCAAGATACATCAGAAATTGGCAGATAAACATGACACAGAAATTGAGAAAACAAAGCGCTTGAAACAAAGCTACAGGTTAGATTTTGAGGCAAAGGATTTTGAGCACATGAGGTCAGCAGGGATGAAGGTGCATCTAAAAGAATTATTGCAGAGTGCTCAGATTTGGAGAGCTGGCTTGTGGGTTGAATGTAAGAGAGAGGTGGATTGGCCGACGAGTGAACTGGAAAGGGATAGAGTTACAGGTACACCATCACCTGAAATGATGAAACATTATTATAAAGGTGATTGAGTTCCTGAAAACGAGAATCTCGCCTAAAAATACTGGTAGAGGATTGACAGGACCCTGCAGGTGGTGAAAGAGTCAATACATACTTACTATGAAAGATTGCTGAAAGCGTTCTAGGAGTACAGTGGTAAAGAAGCAATTGAGCGGAAAGACATGTTACACTTTGTGTTTAGGTTCCTCGAAGGACTGAGACCTGAAATAATCATCTGCCCTAAGAGTCATTTGATCTGTTGGCAAGCAAAACTGATTGATGAGGTATTTCAGTATGCGAAATACTGTAGTGAAGAGATTGAGTTGAAGCAGAAAAAGTTGAAGGAGAAGGCGATGGTGATGCAAATTAATGCAGCTCAACAAGGAGTGCAAGGAGCTTTAGTGCAACAGATGCCGCAGCAGCAGGGAACTGTCATGTTCCAACCCCAGATGAGAGGTAGGGGTAGTGGAGTCAATATGACTCGTGGTCTGGATTTGAGTACTGTAGGTGTTCAAAAAGGTGTGCAAGGGATGAAAAAGATGTTGCCATGTCATCTATGCGGAAACATGGGACACTGGAAGCTGGAGTGTCCGTTGATGGTGCAGGATGGTGTTGTTCAGCAGAGTGGTGATGTCAATACATTTCAAACTCTGAAAGTCCCTAGAATGAGAGGATTTAATCTGAACTTGCAGAATCAAGTGCAGAATTTTCAACCCCTGCAGCAGGTGCAAGTGCAGATTGCACAAGTGACACAGTTACAACCAATGCAGCAGCAGGTTCTTATGGTACATAGACGGCAAACGCAGATACCTTAAGCCCCGATGGAACAGCAACAGATGATGCTTAATCAGCAGGTCACAAGTCAGAGACAAGACAGAAGTAACGACAAAGTACAATAATTCCTGTTACATAGTGAGAATGAGTTAAACGATGAATGGATGAGTATTAGTTCGGATGAAGAGCCATGTATGTTTGCAGCCTCATTAGAAGTAGATGAACGAGGACCCTTTGTGAAGGGAAAGGTGATGGGTCACAGGGTTTCATTTCTAATGGACACAGGAGCTACACGCTCTACTGTAAGAAGTGCAGAAGTTTCAAACTTACCTCTTTCAGACAGAACAGTTCAGGGTGGGGGAGGGGGGTAGAAAACAGAAAATTGACAAATCCGATCACAGATCCAGGACAAGTTGAGATTGGTAACTTTCAGGGACTGCATATGTTTGTAGTTTGCGACTCAAGTCCAGCATCTCTACTGGGAAGGGACTTGTTGTGCAAGACCAAATGTTCCATTAGTTGTTTGACTGTAGGAATAGAGGTTCAGACTAATAGTGATGATGAGGAAGAACAGGCACCTGAAACTGAGAAGGAAAATATTAAAGAAGTGTACCCGCTTACTGAGTTTTTCCTGATGTTTACTGTGAAAGAATTGCATGCAGACTTGCAGGGAACAGTACAGGAGAGCGTGTGTGACCTGACAGGTAAAGAAGTGGGCTTGATCAAGGGAGTGGAATGGATTAAGATTACTTTGAAGCCAAATGTAGTGTTTCCGCAGCTTCCACAGTATAACATGGCACAGACTGTTCTGATGAAAGTGGCGCAAATAACTGGAGATTTTCTAAAACAAGGGGTTTTGAAAGAAGTGTTGAGCAGTCCATGTAATTCACCAATAATGGGCTTGAAGAAGCCGTGTGGGAAAGTATACTTTGTGTAGGACTTACCAAAAGTGAATGACATGGTGTTCAAGTGCTGTCCTGTAGTGCCGAACCCAGCAGTGATACTGTTTCAGATTCCTTGCGACGGTTCACAGTGGTTGATTTGTCACAAGCTTTCTTTTTTGTGCCACTTCATGAGGATAGTCAGTTTCTTTTTAGTTTCAAATTCCTAGACAAAGTCTACAGCTGGTGCAGGCTTCCACAAAAACGTACACAAAGCCACTGTCTGTTCAATCAGATTTTGAAAAAGAACTTGGAATTATTGGAGCTACCGTACCAATCGACTCTGGTGCAGTACATTGATGATTTGCTAATTGCATCCAGGACAAGGGACGAGTGTAAGTATGACTCGATTGCCCTATTGAATCATTTAGGAAAATTTGGACCTAAAGTGTCACCTTTGAAATTGCAGTACTGTCAGAAGTCAGTGAAATACTTGGGACACCAGATTGAGAAAGGGTCGAGGAGAATCTCCAGAGCGAGGATTACCATGATACTGCAGAGTAGTCCTCCGACTTCACAGAGAGATGTCAGAATGTTTCTAGGAATAGTAGGTTGTCGTCGTCAGTGGATTCCAAATTCTGCTGAGATTGCCAAACCATTGCAGCAACTTACACATAAGGAGGTTACTGACCCCCATAACTTTAGATGCGTATCAGATTAAAGCGTTCACTGAGTTGAGAGAGTTTGTGCAGAGCTCCAGCGTTGGGAATGCCTGATAACATGAAGCCATTCACATTGTTTTGTCATGAACGTGATGCTTGTTCTTTGTCTGTTTTGACACCGGTCCATGGAGGTGCTTATCGCCCAGTAGCCTATTTTACAGCTACACTGGACCCAGTTGCAGCAGCTTTACAAGGTTGTCTGCATGCTGTTGCCGCAGTTGGTCAAAGTCTCTCTCAATGTGAGGGAGTAGTGATGGGATACCCTTTGATGGTAATGGTACATGACCTGTTGAGATTTTACTGACCAGGACGAAAACACAGTATTTGACTGGTGCAAGATTGACAAAGGTATGAGGCCAGCATACTAAGTGCTCCAAATGTAACATTGAAAAGATGTACAGTGTTGAACCCGGCAACATTACTTCCGAGTGATACTGTTGAGATTGAAAAAGAGTAAGACATCGAGCATGATTGTCTTGAGGTAACTGGACTGTGTGCAAAACCAAGGCCTGATATTCAAGATGCACGATTGGAAGAAAATGATCAAATTGTCTTTGTTGACGGCTCAAGTCTCAGAGATGGTACAGGGACATTGTGCATACAGCGTATCCTGCTCTCAATCACAGGTACATTAGAATTTTCCTGGCTTCGAGGTGTATATTCTGCACAAGTAGAAGAATTGGTAGCTCTTACTAGAGCGTGCCATGTTTCTGCGAGACTGAGAGTCACAATCTCTGACAGCCAATATGGATTTGGAATTGTTCATGATTTTGGTCAATAGTGGTCGGAAAGAGGTTTCCTGACACCAGTAAGAAATGTCGACAAGATAAATGAGTTGTTGTATGCGATACAGTTACCTGAAGAAATTGCTGTGGTGAAATGCAGTGCACATCAAGAGGCACAGGATTACATCTCACTGGGAAATGGATATGCGGATCAACTCACAAGAATTTGTATGTATATCGGTCAAGGACAAATTGGAATTTATGGCAGAAGAAGATAACCCATGTACAAGTTTTGCATTGAAAAGGATTGATACTCTGGAAGAGTTGAAAACATTGCAAAGTAATGTTGATAAGGAAGAGAAACGGCTCTGGGCCAAATTGAAATGTGTCCAACATCCTGATGAGATTTGGGTTTCTGAGGAGGGTCAGATGGTCCTGCCCAATAGTTTAGTGTCGCAAATGGCCAGATATTACCACTGTCAGGCACACACTGGAAAGGATGCTATGGTTAGGTTCTCCAAGATTGACTGGTTTAACCCTAGGTTCAGGCAGGCAGCAGAGAAAGTATGTCATCGCTGTATAATTTGTCAGCAACTAAAAGTGGGAAAAGGGACAGTGGTGAATTTGAGCCACATTGGAAGAGCAGGAGGTCCATTCAGCAGACTGCAGTTGGATTTAATTGAAATGCCTGCATGTGGAGGTTTGAAGTACGTGTTGGCGATTGTGTGTGTCTTTAGACACTGAATTAAAGCATACCCTACCAGAAGGAATGACAGTCTCACAGTAGCAAAACTGTTGCTTAGGGAGTTGATACCACGCTTCGGGTTTCCGATCTCTTTAGAATCAGATAGGGGAACTCACTTCAATAACAAGGTGATTAAACTCTTGTGTAGCACTAAACATCGAGCAAAAGTTGCATTGTTGCTATCGTCCTGAAGCATCAGGACTGGTGGAACAGACGAATTGCACAGATATGTGCAGCTACGAATTTGAAATGGCCAGATGCATTGCCTTTGGTGTTGATGTCAATGAGAAACACACCTGACAGGAAGACAGGGCTGTCGCCCCATGAGGTCCTCATGGGCAGAGCAATGAGATTACCAGCAGTTCCAGCCAATGCACTTGTAAACATTACAGATGATATGGTGTTTGACTACTGCAAGGGTTTGGCGGATGTGGTTTGCTCTTTCTCTCAGCAGGTGCAGGCCACCACCCTGCCACCCATCCACGACCCAGGGCACAACCTGAGAGCCGGTGACTAGGTCATTGTCAGAAAGCATGTTCGCAAGACCTGTTTGGAACCGTGTTGGAGGGGTCCTTATTAGGTGGTGTTAACAACTATGACAGCTGTGAAGTGTGCAGGACTTCCAAACTGGATACACACAAGCCATACCAAGAGAGTGGTATGTCCACAGGATCATGAAGAAGTGTTGTTGAGAGCACCAACAACAGTGAAACAGGTTGCCGCAACTGCACCAGAAAAGGAGCCAAGAAAGCCTTAAGCTGAACCAGAACTGGTGGAAGATGGTTCTATCACTCCTGTAAGAGACGAAAGTGAAGAATTACAGGAGGGGGGCGGAAGAATCTATCACACTGGATACAGCAGGAGAGTCAAGCTCAGCAGAGGTTCTCCCAGAAGCAGACAGTGCTGAAAAGCAGGCAGACCAAGAGGGGGAAAGAGTTGAGACGGATCCAAGTCAAGGTGATCCGACTCCTCCTGAGCCCGTTGCAGGTTATTGTGAAAATAATTGGATTTGACCACTGACTTTGTTTCACCACTGCGCATATTAGTTGTTCAATGTTCACCAGTAGCACATTACATTTTATATTCAGTTTAGCTGCCTATTGGCTTTAACATGTGTGAGAGAACAGGGACGACTGCAGAGGCCCCCTAACTTAAGGTCCCCATTTTCCACTTTTTGCTGGTGTTTTCCTGACTCTGATGGTGCCCTTGGTACTGCTAACCAGTCCCAGGGCCTGTGCTGTGTATAAACTCAGTATGCAAATTAGGCTAATTATAATTGGCTAAGTCAACCTACCTATAAGTCCCTAGTATATGGTAAGGCATGTAGGTTTAGGGACCCCAGCATAGGTAGTGCACCCATAGGTGCACTGCTGAGGTGACCAGTGTCATTTTAAAGGCAGGCTTGCCTTGCTGGCTGCTTTTAAATTAAAGTTATATGCAAATTTGACTTTGGAATTAAAAGTAGTTCCAAAGTCTTAAACTACCTTATTTTTACATATAAGTCACCCCTAAGGTGTCCCCCATGTGCCCATAGGGATGGGTGCCACGTAACTATAAGCAGGGACCTTATAAAAATAGTGTTATAAGCCCTTGCGAGGTAAAACAGCCAAATTAGTTTTTCCCTCATTGTAGTGAATGGCCTCCATAGGCTAGAATGGGGAGACTTTATTTTAATTTTTAAAGTCCCCTAAAGTAACATATACCAGAAGTTTGGTATCAAATTAATTGTTATAATAAATCCCACATCTTCCAGTTGTTGGATTTAATATAACTTGTTCAGGTAAAGAGTTTTAAACTTTACCTGAAAAGTTGCCAACTTCAGCCCGCAGTGTTTTTGCTCTAATTGGCCAGCCTCTGGCAGCCTGGCCAGGCTGCCTTGATGATGTGGGAAGTGGCCTGGCTCCACACAGAGATGTGCCTGTGGGAGGAGATCTCCCCTCAACTGATGTTGAGGCAGGAAGTGGGAGTTATGCCAAACTGGTCTTCAAAGGCAGAGAAGGACATTTGGAGCAACCCAGCAACACCCCCACATCCTGCAAACCCAGACAGACAATTAGGTGCCCCTTTGATTAGATTAGGAGAGGGCAGGCGAGGGGTGTGTTTAGGATTTTTAGCCACACCAGTGGGTGGGCTCAGCCAGATGTAACCTCCAAAAATCACTTTCAGCCATGATGGATTTTTGAGGAATGTTGCTCCCTGGGATTGATTTTTGCCACACTTCCCAGGAAGTGGTCATCACAGGGGGAAGGACCCTCGCCTAATTGGAGAACCAGGCTTTCCTGTTTTTCACCCAGGAGCAGGGATAAAACTAGCAGACCTGCACCCACACCTCAGTTCCCTACCAGATCCCTACCAGGGAGAACTACAGAAGAAGGACTGCCCTGCTGGACCCCAGGCCTGCACCTGGACCCTGCACTCTGAAGGACTGCACCAGCTGCACACTTGGGCTTTACCACAAGAAGGACTTTGCCTGGCTTGAACTGGTTCAAGGAGGGACTCCCTTTTTGCTATTGGTGAAAAATTGCTAACCAGAGTCCCCTGCACCAACTCCTGAAGAAACCAACCAGCTGAACACTGTCCAGTGGCCAAAAATGAGTTTGCGCCAGGTGCATTCTGGGAGTTGTAGTCCACACCCCCAAGGAGCATCTCAGAGCTGCTGGAACCTTGGGGTGAGCTGTGGACCCCATAAGAACCTTAAAGGAACATCTGGAAAAAAGCTCCATAGAAGGACTGACCCGCCGCGGCAACTCTAGCTGACTTGCCTCAACCACGGCCCAGCCTGACTTGCAGGTTTCTCCCAGTGAAGAAAATCTCCAAAAAAGAGACTAAGTCCAAACGTAGGAAGTTGACCGGGACCTCCCAGCCAGTGTATCCGAGTAGGGCTCCAAGGACGTCGGATCAAGATACAGGTTTGCCCAGGTCGAAGGATTTCCACTTCGAAAAAACGACTAAGTCCGAAGGTAAAAATCTCCACCTAGGGCTCCCACAACACATATCCGAAGAAGAGTTCCAAGAGGTCGGATTGGACTGGCAGGTCATCCCGCTGAAGAAAATCTTCAAAAAAACTAGTCCTGAGGTAAACTTTTGACCAAGGCCTCCTGCAGGCTGTAGCCGAGCCAGGCTCCATCGCGATCGGCCTTAAACTTTGAATTTGCCCCAGTCGAGGTGCGACCAGATTGGCACTTTTTGTTTCTAGGTGCTAGAAAACAATAATTCTTAAAAAATTCATATCTCCATTTCCCCTTATCCGATTTTGTTCGTTTTTGTGTCATTTTAAAGATTTAAAGATAAAATTATAATCTATTTTTTATAAATTGGTTTTGGATTTTTAAACAGTTTCCTGTGTTTTATTTGATTACTGTTTTGTGATATTTGAATGCTTTACATTCTGTCTCCTACGTTAAGCCTTGTCGCGCGTTGCCAAGCTACCAAGGGTTGAGCTAGGTTTAATTTACTGAGACCTAACTGGGCCTAAGTGGAGGTTAGTGGCCTATTGCTGAGTGTAGGTACTTACCTGCCCTTACCAATAACCCATTTTCCAACAACGTGGCATTAGACATTACATTCTGTATTCAGTTTAACTGCCTATTGGCAGTATAGTGGAGTAAGTCATTGCAGTTGAGACATTGCAGATGAGCTGTGTTTTTCCACATGGTAGACCAAGCTGTGTTTCTTTTCCTGTATTTTGTTCTCCCCAAACCCTAGCATGATAAGGGAGTGCACATTTTGTTTTTTTCTCCCCTCTACTCAGCCTTGGGAAAGAGAACGGACTTTGGAGACCTGGCCAACCTCCGACGCTTGTTGTTTCTTTTCCAACTCTGACTTACAGTAGCCAGCATTTTTTTTATAACTCTCCTCCAAGGGGGAGGGCTTTCTAGAAAGTTCTCTATTCAAAAGATATAAAACAGATGACTCTGTTCAGTAGCGTGGAATTCCGAGACTTCAGTCAGGAGCGGGCACCAGCTGGCTGACGTTGTCCCGTGGGGGTGAAAAATCTTTCAATTGCAAGAACAGGAGTTGTTCTTCTTGCTGGCATGAGAAAGATGAAGCATTTCTGTGGGCCCTACTATGGTGATGAATTTTGACTTTCATTCTTTGCTTTGACAGTTATGCTATAATATAATCATATATATTTGCTGTGTACATTGCATTCGAGAATCACTTTGATATATTTTCCTTTCATTGCTGTGAATACTTTTAAACGTGTGCCTCCAACCTACTAATCTCTTCTCTCAGGAACCTCATGGTGAAGTAATAATAAATGCCTTCTTTAAACTAAGAAATGCATTCCAGAGATTGTTTTCAGCTTCAACATTAGTGAAAGTAAAACACAGGTTCATCAAGAGAAAAACACCATAGAGAAAGAGAAGAAGAGTCCAATCCTGAGAAGAATATTAAACAGATGGAACAAGAAAAAGAGATAATTGGCCTGAATCGCAGATAGGGAAGAAAAAGGAACTGGTCATAAATGAAGCAATAGGAGGAAGAAGTAGATACTACGAGAAAAGAAGAATTGAGTCATGGAGAACTAAGAGGTGATCGACGGTTGAAAAGAAAGAATAGCAAGTCGACGCTACACAGGTCCTGAATGGGCATATGCAAATACCAATGAATGGCAACACAAGTTTATATCCTTTTGTTTTGATAGAGAAGTTCAGAGCCAGTACTTTGATGTAACCTAAAGGTGATCGAGGAAGCAGAATTGTTGAGCTAATCTGAAAACCCTAAGAAAGAGACTGTTTGAAAATAAAACTGAAAAGGAACTTCATAACCTGATTTGACACTGAAAACTGAATGTGACAAGCTGCTAATCGATTTGACAAAGGAAAAGGGTTCCTGGGTGTGAAACTGAACTGTGAGAGAAGAATCTTTCTTTATTTTTGGTTTTACTGCACTTTATATAAGAGTTACTCCTGCTTTCTGATTCTTTACAGATCATGGCTGAGCTAAATAATTAAGATAGAATTGCTAGGTGCCGTAGATACACGAGTGTTGGGTTGGCAGTTATGTGTGGAATTTTGTTTTTAGTGATGAGTGTGGGAATGTCTGTTCATGATATGAAAAGAGCTACTTTTACTTCTGCTCCTGAAACTACTACTCTAACAGCTTTAGAGAGGTTTAAGTTAGATGAGAAGTACTTGCATGATTATACTAATGCACAAGGAGAGCTTTCCTCTAACGTTTTCTATCACTTATGGAGTATGTTGAGACAATGGATGCAAGGAATTGTCTTGTGGGTACGCAAATTCCTTCATCAGTAGAAGAAGGGGTTGCGTACCATAGTCTTCCGCTAACTTATGGAATAAGCTGTAGCTTGCCGCTAACAAGGTTCTATAATCAAGGGTGTATATACAGTATTTTTACTCAAATTATGATTTGGTGTTTTCATTTGTTCCTATCATTAGATATCGGAGTAGAGTAGCTAAAGAGCACAATATAGTCTTAGTTAGGGGATTCTTTGAGCCTACACTAACATTTGGAACTGCATACACACACAAAAATAACCTCACATTTGCTTACACCTTTAGAAAACAAGATGTCATAGGGCATACTGATGACAGAAGAAAAGCATTAAAGGAGAAATTAGAAAAATGTTTAGAGAAAAAGGACTTTCAAGAATGATTATGCTTACACTGCTATTAAAAAAGAAAGAGAAATTAGCCTTAGATGGACCAGAATGTAGGGAAGCTTTGTATATTTAGGCCAAAATCACGCACTGACACTTTGTGGGTACGAGTGAATGTAGGCATGTGTTTCTCTTTCAGAGTAAGTGGACATTTATGTTGAATGGTCAGGACCCTGCTATTCCTGGGATCTATTATATTTGTGGACAATGCTTATTACCGTCTTCCAAGAAGATGGTATAGGACATGTTATTTGGGGATACTTTCCCCTAAAATTTACTAGATAGATGACTTAAATAAGTTTCCGAAATTGACTGAATTACATCATAAGTGACAGAAGAGGGAATCCTCTTCTGCAATTGTGGGAGATATCTTTGGTGCAGGGATTCCTTCAGTGGGAGTCATTCTGATTTCGATCAAGGTACGAAAAGTTGTCTACTATTGTGGATAACATGCCGACAAATTTTACAGGGGCAATACTTCTGATAGATACTGAATTAGCCGTGGATAGAGCTATGGCGCTTCAAAATAGGCTTGCTTTAGACATTCTTTTAGCGAAAGACGGCGAAGTAACTAAGATGATTAATGCTCGCCATTGTTGTTCCTATTTTCCGGACAATGATAAGAGACTTACTCACTAATCTGACTAACTCAAGTAAGGATATGAAGGAGCCAGGTGTTTGGGAAAAGGATTTACTTCAGCTGGAAATTGGCTTAGTCAAATTTGGAATGGGGTATTAGTAAAAATCATACGAGGGATATTAATTATGATTGTTTGTGTATTAGGATTATGGCGTTGATGTAAATTATGTCAAAAGATCAAATTGAAAAGTTCTAAAAATAATCAGAGGAGGGAAGAACGAAACGGGGAAAGAATTTATAGGGAAGATTTGAGAAGGAGACAAAATACAGCAGAAACAGAATTGTGAAATGATGGAGAAAGAAAGGTGTGATGGCCATTTAGTCATCAGAGGAGGGGCTGCTGAAGCAGATATGCTAATTGTAAATTATTAATAAATGTTTATATGTTATGATTAACAAAAGTTCATAGAGAAATTAAGTGTAGAGAAAATACTGTGCACGTTTGAAAATGTGCTCACAGAGAATGGCAGCCACTTATACAAACGTTTTACTAAGATTATTAAAAAATACGTGAAATAATGAAAAAATATAATAATAATGTAGTAATGTGCTATATTAAGATGTATATCCTATGTTTTTCATTATATTGTAGAGTTAACTTAGCCGAAGTTGTGGCCTAGTTGCCAGGCCTCATGCAGAAGCTAATTATTAGAGCATGCTGGAGGAAAGCGACCATGTTAAACTAACCTTGACCATTTGTGTTAATAAAATCTGCTTTTCTAGAGTTTTCTGCAATGTACCGATGGACAGGAGATGATGGAACTAAAATTGTTACAATTTGGTGTAAGGCAAACAATGTACTTTCCCAGGACTCAAACGATAGAAGCACTGACTAGAGAAGAAGATGCAACATTTTCAACACCTGATAAACTGGATAATGAGGACATCGTACAATGAACCAGTCAATGAACTGAGAACGTTGAAATATTAGAATTCGTAGATTTGTAACAATAATATTATTGGTTAGGCTAATAACTGGTGATTGACTAACCAATTACGAATTAGGGGGATGGACTGAAAAACTCTAATAAAAAATCATGACAAAGTGCTAAAACTTCAGATGTGAAGGGAGAATTGATTACGTCAAGAGACACGATTTGAGATTCTGTCATTGGGCTCATGCTCTTAGGAGCCCGATGCGTTGCTGATCGATTGATGACCTGAAGACAAAGACTGACTTTGTTGCTGATCTATTCTGTGGATAGGTAGCTATGACAATGTGACTGATTGACTTTTTGTGCCTTTTCTTCTAGGTACCAACTGCACTGTTCAATAGTTTTTCTCTTAGTTAGATGTTTTTCCACATTCACTTTTTTAAATTGTTTTTGCATGAAGTCCCACATGCTAATGCTAATCTGGGTTAGGTAGGATTCTTTGGGTGATGTTGACAGTGATAAAAGATTGACAAACTGATTGCTGAACTCTGCTATTGATGTTGACATATTCATCTTTGTTGGCTTATGCTGAAGCATTGGAGTATATGTTTTCTCAAGTTCTGATTAGATTGTGTTACTGGGGGTCGCTAATAAACTAATTCTAAGCTGATTTAATAAAGTTTGAGTTAACCTTATACACTAGAATTGTAACTAATCAGGAAATAAAAATTGTTAAAATGTATATTGAGTTGTGGTTATTCATGAAGTATCAATATAATTGTCTAATAATTAATGATTCTCCTAGTGGTTATTGATGGGTCATATTGAATATTGATAACATTGGTCACTACATGGCTAGGATACTCCATGCGATCCAATACGCGTCCCCTTGTAAGTTTTATTACTAAGGACCAGGCACGCTAGCAGGGACAAGAAAAACAAAAGAACTTGCCATAATGTTGTGAATTTGATGGCCAAAGAAGGGCTAACGGGAAGCCCATTCAAACGCCAACTACACAGAGAAAAACAGGGACAGGACAGGTCAGGTCAAAAGTGGAAGGCCCATAAGGAAGTTACCTAAGCATGCTTCCAGGGATCCCTCTGCCCATAGTGAGCTTGAAAGCATGGGCCTAATTATAGTAATTCAGAACTGGATTAGTGGGAAGAACACATTATGCCCTAAAAGCCATTAGAAGAGATAGCTATACAGCACAACATCCTGTAACACCCATGACAAGAGTTGAAGGTACATGCGGGTAGACTGCGTACACCCATTATTTTCAAAGGGTGGACACCGCCTACCCTGCCCAAGAGATTTGTCACCACAAATATATGATTAACTTGTGCTGGTGTAATTTTCAGACATCTGGACACATTCAGCAGCGCCTGCACATTTCTCACTTTCTTTCCAACTAGCAACACGTAGGGTGCAGGCGGTGATGGGCTTATCAGATTTCAGCTGGGCCCATAGCAAATGCTGAAATTAAGGAGCCACCCAGCTTCATTTTGTTAGAGTCTCCTGGCTTGGGGCTATCAGGAGATTCACACCTAAACGCAATCAAGTGGAAAACTTCACAGGTACTTAAAAGAGGCATATTTTTGACTGTGTCCTGTTCCTATATATAAAAGAGATATGCATGGACTGTAAGAACGTCAGATGTGCTGGTCTGTCCCAGAATTTACACAAATATGAGAAGTGCAACAAAGACTAGAATACTGAGAAATATGCCAAAATGCAATGAGAACAATATTAGCCAACAATCTAAAAAGTTCAGATACGCACAACAACAAAATATAAATGCAGCAAGATATAAACAAGAGTACACTCCAGAACACAAACCGGAAATACAGATAAAGTAGAAGTATCTGAAGAACTAATAGTCATTGCAGGCCCCACAAAATCATTTGAACAAATGATAGGATAAGTCGGGACAGTGAAGATATTATGAGTAAGTGCGTCAGATTATGTGCAGATGCTAACTCGTAAGGTGTTGATTCCATCGGAGTCATCCCTGTGTTTGGCACTATCTAGTTCACAACTGGAGCACTAATATGCTGTGTAAACAACTGGCATTGCAGGTACTTGTGCCACTGAACTGGCATTTAAGTTTAGCACTACCTGAACCAGACTTGTGAAACTGGAGCTGCAGGTACACTCCGGACGACATTTGGTACTGTCATTTCAGCTACATGATAGGGTGGGGGGACGATTCATCAAAAGCTGACTTATAAACATGTCTTCTGAGTCACACTTTTGTCTCGCCATTAGTTCCCTAATAGCAAGAGTTTCAAATTATGTGGGTCTCAGAGGAGGCTTTAATTAGCACAATATTCTCCTCAAATTCTCTAGAACCCTCAAGTTAAGGGTTACATAACATGGAAAAGCCAGTGAACCCTCTTTCTCTGTAATTATACACTGTTGTTTGATCCAAATGCTTGCAGAAACTCCTCTTGCTTCCATCACCTTATTTACTGGAGTTCCCTCGGGTGGTGTGGGCTCACTCTCCCTAACTGGAATAAACACAGCACATTTCTTAAAGCTTTTCATTTTTGAACTAATTTCAGTTCACAAATACGAATTCTTAGAAAATCAGGAAGCAATTTCAATCCCACAATCCTTTTCACAAGCTATAATCAACCAATAACGCAGTAGTGTCCACGATATGTGTGCAGCTTTCCACTAACAGACTAACCCCAGCGCGGACCAAATTACGTCACACTGACTTCACTCAGCAGCTTCAATTCGCATCGCAACTGTCTTACACTACTATGCATACACACTCTATTGGGAGCACCTAAAATCAAAAACCTGTCTGTTTACAACGGATAAGACTCAAACGCTTTGAAAGCTGTATGGGCTACACTTCCGCTGTGGCTTTCACACTTACACAGATAAAAGCCGCCAGCAAATCTCACCCTGGTTGATGCGTTCCTTCAAAGTGTACTGCTTAAGGTTAAAAGTCAGTATAGCATTCACATGTTGATACTTCCACAAGCATACAGCCACTACAGAGTATTTACATATTTATGTTCGCTAAGCTCTTTTATACACAGGTTGATCTAAATAAACAGAGGCTGAAAACGCTGATACATTAAAGGAACCAAACGCACAGCTATTCTATGCTGCAGATCCTGCTGGATGATTAAGAGTAAGGGGTTGCATTGTATCACTCATTTGATACTTAGGATTAATCAACAATATCTTGATAGATTTCTCAACCTAACTAGATCTTGCAAGATATCTATACTGTACGAAGATGGAGCAGAAAAAATCTCTCTATCCGCCTCTGTATAATTTCCCAGCATGAGCAGGTAGCGCTTAAGGAAGTTAATGAGGAAAATAAATTGGCCTGGGTCAGCAGCACAAGACGCCATATCACAGCTGGCCATTCTCAAAAAGACCTAACCTGAGTCAGGGGGCGTGGCCGAGCAGCCGAAGATGGCGGCCGCATAAACCTTTTGCTGTGGAGGGGCCTACGAGTTATCTGATAAAAACCTGGACGCGCTGCCTTGAGCGCCTGAGGGTGCTCGCTGGAAGTGGAACAGGTGCGAGGAACTGGCAGCCTGGCGCCCCACCTTGAGCCCGGGGACCAAAGTTACTGTGCGTGCCCGGGCGGGGTGCGCCTGACCGCCGGGCATGCCAACCACGGGGTGAAACTGCTCCATCCCCACTAATATAAACAGTGGTGAACCCAGAGTGTAATCAGAGGTCCGGCGCGATCTGAACGCTGCAAGTGCAACTCACCACAAGGTGAGGAAACTAAGAAGACTTTCCGCACACGTCGCTGCCGGGGCCCAGTAAAGAAAGACTGAGCCCAAGAGATTATGAGATGCAAATACTGAAGGCGCGGTGCTGCGCCTTGACCCGGACGTCAGCGCTGCCGGTGTGGAGCGGCAGAACTGACGAGCCGCCGGGCATGCTGCCCTGAACGCCCGAGGGTGCTCGCTGGAAGTGGACCAGATGCGAGGAGCCAGAGGCCTGGCCCCCCACCCTGAGACCGGGGACCAAAGCTGCTGCGCGCGCCCGGGCGGGGTGCGACTGACCGCCTGGCATGCCAACCACAGGGGAGAAGTTGCTCCATCCCCGCTAAGATAAACAGTGGGGAACCCGGATTGTGGTCGGAGGTCCGGTGAGATCAGGCCCGGTAAAGAAAGACTGAGCCCAAGAGATTGGGAGAAGCGAAAACTGAAGACACGGTGCCGCGCCCTAATGTGGACGCCGCTGCTGCGGAGCGGCGGACCTGACGAGGAGCCAGGCATGCTGCCTTGAGCGCCCGAGGGTGCTCGCTGGAGGTTAAACAGGAATGAGGCAACAGTGGCCTAGTGCCCCACCCCGTGACAGGGGACCAAAGTTGCCGTGCGCGCCCAGGCGCAGTGCGACTGACTACCGGGTGTGCCAACCCCGGGGGGAAGGTGCTCCGGTCCCGCTAAGACAGACAGCGGGGGACCCGGTGTGAGGTCAGAGGTCCAGCGCGATAGGAGCGCTGTATGTGCAGCCCACCACAGGGGGAGAAGAACCCACGTGTGCTACGCTGTCGAGACCCGGTAAAGGAAGGTCGAGCCCTGGAGCCCGGGAGAAGCAAAAACTGAAGGCGCTGTGCCATGCTGCAATACGGACGAAGGTGCAAACAGCGATGACTCGGACAGTGCACATAGGCTCAAAGTAGCTCCACACTGGAGCAGACGGAATACCCCTATTCATGGCCTGAAGTATAATGTGTGGAAAGGAAAGTAGGTAAAATAAAATAAGGAAAATAATAAATTAAACAAAGGTGAACAAAAAGGTAAATAATGAATATAAGGAGGCAATAACGCTGCCCATATAAAGAAGGACGAGTCCCTCCCTAACCACCACAAGACTGCCACTGCGACCCCCAGGGGAACACAGAATTGAGAAATCGGGCGGCTGCCGGGAGCGGAGACAGACGGAGGGAACGGAGCGGCTCTAGTAACACCAGAGGTAGACCCAGCTGAACAAAGCCTCTCGCCCTGCAGAGACAGGGAAGCGGTGGCACGGACCTTCCGACGGGCCTTGGAGGACAGGAGAGATAAGCCTCGTGTGAGCTTCATGGCCCTGTTGGGCACGCATCCTACTTGAGATGGGATCTGGTGAGGACGGTATAGCCGCTCTTTGGGAGAACAACCCATAAACGTGGAAGGGAAGGTGGAGCGGTGTGGTCACCAAAAGCGCTGGAGAGGTTTTGAAACAGCTGGCAGGCCCCCCGCTGTAAGCCTGTGGACGCGACCCACAATATCCCCGATGTCTTCCAAGAGCAGGCACAAGGGTAAAACCATGGATCGAACCCCGTCCGTGGAATGTGGTGGTGGGGAGCCTCAGGACCCACCGCAATCCAAAGTGCAGGATACCCTGGACAAAATCCTGAGTGCAATTGAGGACACAAAAACAGTGTTGTAGCACGACATTAATCAAGTTGCAGTCGAAGTGGGCCTCCTGAGGGCGGACCACCAGAAGCTGGCCACAGAGTCATGGAAACTTCATCCGCCCTGACTGTAATAGCGCCGGCACAAAAAGACCTAACAGCCACAGTGATGAACCTCACAGACAGAGTGACACAGCTAGAACAAAGAGCAGAAGACGCTGAGGGGAGAAACCCTAGGAACAATGTATGGGTCGTAGGACTTCCAGAGGGAGCGGAGGGCTCGAATATGGTGGATTTCCTTGAGGAGTGGCTGCGCACAGTCGTGCCACCGGACAGGCTGACCCCCTTGTTTGCATTGGAAGGGGCGCACCAGGTCCCCTCGAGGCCCCTGCCGCCGGGTAGACCAGCCCGAGTGGTGGTTGCTAGACTGCTTCACTACAGGGATAGGGATACCTTGCTGCAGCGGCCAGAGAAGCAGGCCCTTTTAAGGTGGCGAATGGGGAAGTGACGCTGTTCCCAGATTTCACACTCTAAGTCCAGTCCAAACGTGCCTCATTCCAGGCGGTTAAGAGGGCCCTCAGAGATGAGGGACTACAGTACTCACTCCTCTTCCCGGCGAGGCTGAGGGTAGCTCTTGAGGACAAGACTACATTCTTCCAATCCCCCAATGAGGAGTGGGAATGGTTGGAAGCACGCGGATGCCGGCCTGGGCAGCGCACGAGGAAGGAATGAGCTGAGGACGGTCCCCGCAAGGGCCCAAGGAGGCGGCGGAGCAGAAATCGCAACCGCATGGCACCAACACAGGCACAGAGGGAGTTGGGAAAGAAAGCGGCCCTGGAGGCGGCGGCTTCCATGAGTGGAGAGGCGTCCCCTCCTTAGGGATCAGGAGGTGAATCAGATGACACAGCAGGGTCCTCCGTGGTGGGCTCGGAGAGCTTGGCGCGTGCCCCGAAAGTGACTCTGCAGGTGAACTTGGATAACTGAACGGTACAGTTGGCCTCTAGGTGAGGAGAGTTACATGAGCTTGGGGCCCCCCGAGCACGCCACCCCCCACCGGATTCTCGACCATCCACCAGTCTGGCGAGAACTAGCACTAAACTGTTGAATATGGTGCACTGTTGCACAGTTCTTTGGGTTTTATTCTTACCAGTTCAGATGGTGCCTGTGGGGCGAGGGTTTGATGGTGTAGGGCATGCGATAAGATCTGGGGGGGATTGGGCCACCGGGGTGGGATGGGGAAATGGCAATGCTTATGACACATCAACATGGCAGAGTATAACTTCATAATGTGGAACATACGGGGGATGGGGTCTCCAGCCAAAAGACCTAGAATATTGTCCTATTTAAAAAGAAGGGGTATCCAGGTGGTGATGCTACAGGAGACCCACTTGGCAACAGGGGAAGCAGAGAAACTGAGACGCAGGTGGAGAGGGCAGGTGTTCGCCACGGAATATTCCGCGTACGCACGTAATGTGCTGATTTGGGTCTGGGCCGGGGTACTGTTCGAGGTAGTATCAACCAATATAGACCGTGAGGGCCGATTTGTGATAGTCAGTGGGAAGCTGCATGGTACCTCGATTGTCCTAGGTAGTATTTACGCTCCCAATCAGGATCAGGTCACCTTCATGGCGCACCTATCGAGTCAACTCACCCGGCAGTAGACAGAAGAACGGATAATAGGTGGGGACTTTAACAGTATTCTAGATGTGGACATGGACCGCTCCACCCCACCGATGCCAGGGGTGGCAACACACAAGGTATCCAGGAGACTGAGGGAGTGGTTGGACTCCTGGGGTCTGGTGGACGATTGGCGAGAACAACACCCCTCTGATAGAGACTACTCATGTTGCTCGGGCCTCCACCGGGTGCACACCAAGATAGACAGAGTGGTGTGCGCAGCAAACATGGTACGGGGAATGACGCACTCTGAATATCTTGGTCGTACCCTGTCTGACCACAGCCCTTTACTGATAACATGGAGAGTAACCAAAGACAGACCCCCCCCCCCCCCCCCATCCTAACTTGGAGACTGTCCCCGGCTTCACTAGAAGATCAAGCATTCAGGGATGACCTCCGCTCATATCTGGCAGACCATATTAAAATTAATAAGGGGTCCACCTCCTCTAGGTCCACGGAGTGGGAAACGCTTAAAATAGCAACGAGAGGTCACTGTATGGGACAGACAGTGGGGGTGAGACGTACATTGGAGCGGGAGTTGACCAGTCTCGAGAAGAATCTACACGAGGGGGAACGAAGAAGGGGCGGGGAGGGGCCAGAATTAGAGGAATATGAACGAGTGAGGAGGTCCCATTCCCAGGTTGAGGAACAACTACGCTGCCATAATATGCAAAAATACCTAGCCTCATTGCAATCCGAGGAGGGCAGATCAGGTAGGATGCTGGCGTGGTTAGTGCGACCAGGAGGGGATAGTGAACCCATCACGAGTGTAAGAGACAGTGAGGGGGAGCGGAGATGTAGACCGGGCCCTATAAATGACGCCTTTAAAGAATACTACACCCACCTGTATAGGGACCCAGGTGAGCTCAACACAGAGGAAATTGACGGTTTCTTACGCCAACTCCCCCTGACCACCCTGACGCATGAGGAACGTGACAGACTGGAGGGCCGGTGACAGCGGAAGAAGTGCAGGAGGCCATCTCGCAACTAGCCTCAGGGAAGACTCCGGGGACGGATGGCCTTCCAATGAACTTTTACAAAAAATATACAACGCTGTTGACCCCACAACTAGTGGAGATGTACACAGAGGCATTGCATCACGGCAGGTTGCCAGACTCGCTCAGGGAAGCACTGGTGGTCCCCCTACCCAAACTGAAATCTAAAGAAGCATTGGTAACTGACTTCAGCCCCTTATCAAGGCTGAAAAATGATTTCAAAATCCTTAGTAAGATTCTGGCCAACTGCCTACTCCAATGTATACTTGCTTTAGTACACACAGATCAGAACGGATTTGTTCCGAACCGCAGTACCTCCCTGAATCTCAGGCAGTTATTCGCCATCCTACACATGCCCATAGAGAAGAGACCTACTTCACGAGTGTTACTAGCGGAGGACTTTGAGAAAGCCTTTGATTCGGTATGCTAGGACTACCTCAGGGCGGTGATGCTGCGGATGGGCCTGGGGGAGGGTTGGGTGGAATGGGTGGACCTATTGTGTGGTGCCCCGTTGGCAAGGGTCAAGACGGGTAGGATGGTATCTGATACTTACCCCATTTATAGGGGAACCAGGCAAGGTTGTCCTCTGTCCCCACTATAATTCGCCCTTGCCATTGAACCTCTGGCCGCCAGGTTGAGGATGGACGGAGTTGGTAGAGGAGTAGAGTGGGGGCAAACAGAGCATGTCGTCTCATTGTACGCTGACAACATTCTCATCTATCTCAGGGATGGAGAATCTGGTCCCCCTTGCGCCCTGGGAAACTTGGAACAATTTGGTACCCTGTCGGGACTGCACCTCAATAGGCGCAAGACATTTGTCTTCCCCATTTTGCCAAGGTGTTAGCACCCCACCACGTGTCCACAGGACATGGTGTGGGCACCCCGCACCTTTAAGTATCTGGACATTCAGGTGTATCATGAACTGGGGGACCTCAGGGACGGTAACATCGGGAGGGTATTTCGCTCCTTGAGGGCATCTGTCAGATTCTGGCGCTCCCTGAAACTGTCTAGAATGGCCAGAATATCATTAGCCAAAATGATCATGTTACCCAGTCTCCTTTATTATTTCGCTAACTTGCCGCTATTGATCCCATCGGCACGGTTCCGTGAGTTTAATACCTTGCTTCGGGAGCTCATATGGGAAGGAGGACGTAGGCGAACATCGCTTTCCATTCTTTGTAGACCGGCTCAGTCGGGGGGCCTAGGAGCCCCAGACTTTGAGTCCTATTACCTAGCATCCCAGCTGCAGTGGGTCTCCAGATGGTTCACCGGAGAGGGTCAGCTGGACAGATGCACTACCAGTGGAGTGAAGGGTATGGACCTGATTATTGCACGCTTGATTAACCGGCGGGTGGCACACCACACTGACAGCCTCATGACAAGAGTCACTGCATCGTGCTGGAAGAAATGCACGAAACGTGTGGGAGTGGGTCCAACCTACTACTATCGGCGCTGATGCTGGGAGTCGTTGAGAGAAGTCAAACGGGCCCCGGGTTGGGAACATGGAAAAAAGCGGACGTGGAGACAGTGGGGGACCTATTTAGGGATGGGGTGCTGAGATCCTTTGCCGATCTGGTGGAGAGTAATGGGGTACCACAGGGGAAATTCCTTCTATACCAGAGGTTGCTCCACAATCTGAGGGAACACTGGGAAACAGTTAATGCGGAACCCCCAACCCACCAGATATTACACCTAATTTTGCTATCAGGGGGCGAGGCCCACGTAATTACTAGACTATACCGGTCCCAAAATGAACACGCCCTGGACCCACTCCAAACACAAAGGGAGAAATGGCGTCAGTGAGTAGGGACCTAACTGACACGGAAAGGAAGAGAATACTGGCATACCCCCGGACGGTCTCACGAAACACACGACTAAGATACATCCAATACAATTATATTCACAGAACGTACCTTACCCCACACCGTCTGTCCCTAATATATGGTGGCCCCCCAAGGTCATTCCCCAGATGCAAGGACAGATTCAGACTTCGACCATATGGTGTGGAGTTGCCCAGAACTCCAACGGGGAGCGGTACTGACTGACCGGAATAAATTATTTGAAGTGGATCTGTCCCTGGCCCCGACGTTGTGCCTCCTGGGTCTTGGAACAAGACTCCCACGTGGGAAGGTGGGTAGTCGATGCCTGGAACTAGCCCAGGCCCTTTATAGAAGGTTGATCACACTGGGCTGGAAAATCGCCCAGATGCCCTCTACTGAAGGTATGGAGACACGATGTTCCGAAATGGGCGAGAGCAGAACTGCAGGTCCTGATTAGCGAGGAGGCGCGGGGCCTCCGACAGACTCCTATCTCGCCAGCTTGGGAGGAAGTACTGATGAAATGGAACCGTATAGTGATGGTAGGCGATCCAACAAGAGGGGAGGATGTAGAAGTGACAGGAACGGGAGTAGGATAAGGGAGATGGCAACAAAGTCATATCAGCCGGGGCATAGTGTATAGGGAAGACCTGAGGCTACACATGCGGGGTAAAACGGGGGCAATTACAGTCCGAGGAAGAGAACCCCAAAAATGAAAATAAAAAATAAAAATTATTTTAAAAAATATATTATATATATATATATATATATATATATATATAATAATAATAATAATAATAAACAATGTGGGATATGGAACGCACATGAGGGATAGGCAGGAGCTGAACGGGTCGGATACCCTCCCCCATGGAACCAGCCGGGAAGGTATGGGAGACCATTCCCACAAACCGGTGGAGAAGTATACGATCCTTCCCTGCAGCTGCTCCCGCCCACTAACACTGGTGCCATCAAGTAAAGTTACTATTTTTTGTTAAAGTCTGTCATGTAGACATCGCAGTAGAAAGGACAATATGGTGCATTCACAAGATGTATATATGATCAGGAGACCCGAGTAGTTCGAGTACGTAGTAAAACTAAACATGATGCACGGCTAGAAGGTCTAACGAAACAATTAATAGTATATACAAGAAAGAGATAAGAAGTCTACAAGGATGAGGGTGAACAGAACGGTGGCCGGTGTCCGTCAAGTCATGAACAGTATGTGTATGACAGCAAAATGTTAATTAAAATGTTGATAAAAATATATTTTAAAAAAAGACATAACCTGAGTCCGACGTTTTCAATTACAGTCAAATGTCAAGGCTGTGGTATTTCCCCCCAACACTATCCACTTGCTCTAGGCAGCCACACTGTCCATTCGCTCTAGGCAGCAAAATGTCAGTTTTTACAAGTGAAGTGAAGTAGGGATTTCCACTGCTTTAGGACAAAAAACTTTATCTTGCTAAATGTACATTTCTGTAGTTTGAGGCAATGGATAACTATCTCAGCACACAGCTGAAATACGACAGGTTTGATGCAACTGGGGCATTGTTAAGTTCCTCGTGCACAGTGATACTCAGTCATCGTATCTGACACTGGTCTATAAATATTAAAATATGAGGGAAGCTTCAAGACTCTGAGTGCTCAATAATGGAAACAACTGACACAGGACATATATCTGATTTTTTATAAGGACAAAAATAGCTCAGTCTTCAGAGCAAACTTCACCTTTGCCCCGTCTGGTGAGTAGAACCACTTCGGAAATTTCACATAACTAACTCTTTAAACTACAACCTCAGGGTACAGAATTCCACTACAGTTACTACCATTTAATTACTATCCACATAATTCTACAGCACACCATGCCACATATTTTACCCACACAACACACAATTCCATAAAAGAAAATTCCAATACAACCCATTCCCACATCCCACTTCTAACAAACCTCTCATCTCTCCTTCATACTCCCACTACCCCTCTCATCTCTCCCTCACGCTCCAACTACCCCCTAATCTTGCAATTGCATTGCTTCTATTATCCCTCCCTCACACTCAATCTCCTCTACACACTGCCTGCTCACGTTACCTTCCTATACCTCCTAGATCTGTACAGTGGTCCACCTCTTGCCCTTCCCCTGGGTGCCCCTCCCACTTGTAACTCTCTATCTTCCTCTCTCTCATACTCCCTCTCTCTTGCTCACTTATTCACTCTTCCCACCTATTTCATGTGGTTGACTTCAGGTCTTCAAGCTCAGTTTCTTCCCAGTGTCTTTTCAAGGTTTTCGTCCTTCAAACCCACGCTCTCCTCCTCTTCTTGGGGTGACGTCTGCGTACACAGGCACTCCCTCTTTATGGATTTGTGGCTTAATCTCCCATTCATTCTCTCTTTCTCACACACTTTCTGTTCCTCTGTCTGGAGTTCATTCACCACTTCACACACAAATCACCTATCCAACTCTATCTTCCTTTCTATCCATTCTGTGCAACTCTCAGCCCTATCTATTCACCATGCCACATAATTCCACTACACAAATACAATACACACCACACAATTTCACAAGTAACCATTCCAATTCACCCTACAGAATTCCACTCCAAACCAAATACATCCACTCCACTCGAAACCAAAACACATGGCTAAAATACATTTTCATTTACAATGGCAAAAGCTCTAACTTTTGCAAATGTGAGACTGAATGCATTACAAATGCTTGCTTTTTTTGTACTGTGGGGCATGGGACTCTTAGAGAGTGCATGTGTCTGCAGCCACCAACTCATCCCCTCTTTCATCCCCGCCAAATGATGCCGATACAATGATAGGGCACATTCCAGACAAGTCACAGGCTGGGTCACAACAGCACCAGCAGGGCCTGCCAACCACAACACTCACACCTTCTGGACGCTTAATGTTTTAATTACGGTGTCTGAGTGGGCACAAAACAAGTCATTCTGGGCAAAATCGCTAGCCCCACCCTGTGTCTTATATTGCAAATGAGTGACGTGCAACATGGAAAGCAGGAAAGTGTCTGTAATATCAGGTTCCTGTGTAATGGCAATCAGTCTTCCACTTCCTGCGATCCCAGACATACTAATATGCAATAAAATCTGTTACACTGTGTGTCCTAGCTGATGCGACATGATAAAGCACTCCAAACTTGCCCTATTACTGACACTCACATTCCATTCACTAGGGGAGTACATATTATTTCAGACCACAGTTGTCCAGTCACAGACTGTTTTATTCATTATCTACCGGGAAGGACACTCGTCACAATAGACAGGTCACATAGATTACAGTGGCATACAGAGATTTTAAATGTCATGTGTCATGAAAAAGCATAACATTCAATGTTCCAGAATTTGATGGGTACAACTTACAGTTATGCCTAAATATGACACGTTACTTGGTATTTCATATTTTTACTGCATAAAGAAACAAGTATTAGCAAAGCCAATAGGTCTCACCTATTCAAGATTTTGTTGGAATGAATGTGTTTTAAAGAGGTTGCAAAGCAGAACATGTAGCTGTGCAATATGGCTCAAAGTAAATTAAAACAAATCGCTATGGTGCAGTCAATGCTGGTCCCTCCATAGCGCTTTGCTTATGTGATGCTGGAGGCGTTAATGGTATCACATCTTCTTGCTTTGTCTGCCCCTTTGTGGCTATTGGCAAGCTATGCAGAATACAAACTGACAACTTCTCTAAAGATATAGATCTTTTATGGACTTGTGCACAGAAAAAAAAAAAAAAAAAAGGGGAAGAAAGAGAGAGACTAACCCTCACAAGTGTGGCAGCCTTCAGGCAACTGGTGAGAATCTCAATGGGTGATGGTGACATTCAGGCTGTTGTAGTCCTATGATTACACCCTGTCCTCATTGGTGCCTGGACCCTCAGTAGAGCTTTCTACAGAAGCATGGACTCTGACAACATCTGTGATATGACATTAAGTTGTAAGAAAAGGAGGACCTCAGGTTAATATGAGCACTAAGAAAAATATTTAAATTAAAAAAAGGATTCCAATAGGAATTTTTAAACCACAAACCGCCAACATTAAAATCAACCGATGTCAGGACACTATCTTAGTAACATCACATCACATACATTGCTACATTTTATATTGGTTCCCTTGTTACAGCGGCTTCTCTGGCAACAAGCTCAAATATAGTTTTGTGGCATTTATATGTAAGGAGTACAATAGATCATTATTAAGTGAAGGAATAGTTCAATTCATAATGTAGTGCTGAACACTGAATGGTATTTGAAAGACGCCTGAACATACTAAACAAGGTAATGATAATGCAGATATACTAATTAGAAAATATTAATGAATGTTTAAGTAGTTTGAGTAATTGACGTAGAAAAATAAATGTGCACGTTTGAAAATGTACCCTCGGAGAGCGATCACCAAGCTTCACAAATGTACTAATAAAAATGAATAATCTGTATGAAATATAGAAAAATGAACTGAATAATGTAGTAGTATGACATATTAAGATATATAACGTATGTTTCGCATTAGCCGAAGTTGTGGCCTAGTTTTGCCAGGCCTCATGCAGAAGCTGAATGTTAACGCGCAATGTAGAGAAACTGATGTGCTGAACGGACCATGAACCGCTCATTGTTTAATAAAATCTGCTTAGTTAAAATTCTCTGCGATGAACGGACGAACAGGAGATGATGGAATCAATTTTGTATCAAGGACTGCGTAAAGCAGACTGGATGTACTTTCCCAGCACTCGAACAATGGAGACACTGACTGGAGAAGAAGATGCAACATTTTCGATACCCGACGAGCCGGATGATGAGGACATTACAGAGTGAACCAATCAACAATCTAAGAACTGTACAATATTAAAATTAAATGTGGAATTGGACAGCATCATAACTGGTGATTAACTGACCAATTACGAATTAGGGGATAGTCTGGGTGACTTTTATATAATGTCATGACAAAGGGGGAAAACTTCAGAACAGAGGTGTTAAGGGAGAGGTTAGGAGGTTAAGCGTGGATGTCCGAAGAGATTCGAGATTCTGTCATTGGGCTCATGCTCTTGAGAGCCTGATGAGATGCTGATCGATTTATGACCTGAAGACGAAGACCAACTTTGCTGCTGATCCATATCGTGGATAAGTAGCTATGACAATGCGACTGAACTAACTTTTTTTGCCTTTTCTTTATAGGTACAGACTGCGCTGTTTTCATAAGTTTTCCTTTTAGCTAGATGTTTTTCCAAATTCATGTTAAAAATTATTTTCGCATGAAGTCCCACATGCTAATCTGGGTTAGGTGAGGTTCCTATTTTACACATTGACAACTATAGTGACAAATGATTGACTGACTGATTTGCTGAACTCTGCTACTCATGTTGACGTATTCTCCTTTGATTCATATTTTGGCTAATGCTGATTCGTTACAATATATATTGTTGCAAGTTCTGATTAGATTAGGTTATTGGTGTTCACTAATGAATTAATCTTGATGTGCTATGATTAAAGTTTGAATTAGTTCCACCACTTAGTATTGTAACTAATAGGGAAATTAAATTGATAAAACGCATATTGAGTTGTGGTTATTCATGACTGCATGTCATGGTGCTATGTTATTAACTGCTGATTAATGTTTTTGCTTAATGGTATTGATTTGTGTATCGATTACTGTTGATCATTGGTTACACCGTAGCTAGGCTACTCCAAGCGAATCAAAAGGTTCATCGACCTATACGCATCCCCTTATAAGTTTACTTATTAAAGGACTGGGCGCACTAGCAGTAACATGCATAGATTAATTGCCACTGCTGGCCCTCAGTGCAAAAGCTAAAATTATGACAACTCTGCCTGCACATTTTGTGCAATTTAAATAATATCAGTTCAGGTGCTTTGCTACAACAATCACACCATATGGAGGCAGTTTCTAGAAGATTACTCCAATTTCACAAAACAAGCAGAGGTTTTTGTATTCTAGTCACTCAACTTAATAACTTCCTTGCAAATCAGACAAATGCATATAAAAAACAGCAACTACAACCATTGGTTGCATTCTGCTTTAGTTCCTTACAAATACACACTAAGCTAATCATTGAGAAGACTGCCCGCGCCGCGATGGCGGTTGGACCGCCGCCAATGTGGCACTCCGGCAGCCACATTACAACCGTGGCAGATGCCCCACAGTCAGACCGCAGGCACCACCAGATTACGACTTGTCGATCTGGCGGTCCTAATGTGCCAGGGCAGCACTGCAAGCAGCGATACCCTGGGGACTGAGAGTCCCTCCACCAACGCTTTCATGGCAGTAGCCTGCCATGAAAAGGCTGGTGGAGATGGGATGCAGGGGGGCCCATGGGGGCCCATGCAGTTGGCATGGGCAGTGCAGGGGCCCCATGGCCAGCCCAACGCACTTTTCACTGTAGATAGTGATAAGCGCAATGGGTGCTGGTGCACCCTATGCACTGCAACATTGCTGCCGGCTCAATTATGAGCCGGCATCAATGTTGTGGGCTGTTTCCCACTGGGTCAGCAGGCAGAAACAGAGTTCTGCTTGCTGACCCAGTGGGAAACTCTTAATAAGGGCTGCTGGAAGGGGACTGCACTGGCAGTAACCAGACTGCTGAACTTCGGCGGAGGGCCTTTTCCATCTGCCGAAGTCGTAATGAAGGGCTAGTGTGCCATCATTCACATTTGCTGGGCACATAACCTAACGAGATGATAGAAAGAACAGGGTGACCAATTTTTAAATCAGTTCTGGTACGGGAAACCATCTAAACCAAAAAAACGTGAAAAGTGTCACAATCTGATATACCAGTTTGATGACTTCCCCTACGAACTTCGCAAGCATCCTTTGTTTTCAACACAAATAGATCAAAATTCTTGGAAATGGTCCTTTCTTTAGAATGCGTTGTACATCTTAAAACGTTACTAGTAGTAATGCTTTCTCGCCGACTATTCATCCCCGGTAGTCATCATGACACTGAGCCAGGGGTTTCATTGAACAGTATAAGTTTTTGACAAATCTGCAGAATCATCCGCTCAATACGGTCCTTTTAAACCATTTGGAAAGACTGTCAGAAAAAATAAATCAGGATAGCAATATAGAAGTAAGCATAAAAGTGGCAGGAATAAAAGAAGAATGGACTTTGCAGCTACGTATGCAAGTTTCTCGAAGTGATTTTGTTGCCAAATACCGCTCTGGTTTTTAAAGGGTGACATTTGGAATGTGCTACTCTCTTCCCCCGCCCCCCCTCCCCAATCTATCGACAGACCAAAATAATTATGATCCTTTATTCTGTTAATACAGCTATAACACACTGAGAAGAGCTGTATAGCCTGCTAGAGACCAAGATCTATCGGACTCCAGATTGACCCTAACTCCTTAAAGTGTCAGAATGTGGAAAAGCAAGCTTATGAAAAAAAAAAAAAAAAACCTGCATCGGCCATTTACCTTGTCCAACCTAGTAAGAAAAACAGACATGGGAATCAAAGAATAAATACGCTTGAGTGAACATATATATAACGAACTGCAAACACGGATATATACAAATCGAGTTACTATAACTGTCGTACACAACTGTCAGTAAAAAAGTAAAACAAACAAAAATAACGTACTCTGCTTCAGTATCAATGAAGTTTAATAGAATTAGTAAAACAACAGCTGCAAAGCATTCGCCAGATATTATTTACTAAAGGTCCAATACCCTCAACCCAAATTGCCAGAAGGCTCATTGGCAACACGGACACTATAGCTCAGATCACCATTTCCTTCTGCAAACCATGACACTTTGAAATCATACTGAAACAACTTAAGTGAACCAGGACTGCAACTCCCAGAATGCACAGTTTTCTTAACTAAACTACCAGCATGGCACCATGACGTCGGTTTAGAGATGTAGTCATATGATAACTTTAATGCGCCTCCTAAGAGCAACCTCAGCCCATGTCTGTGAAGACCGGTTCCCAACTCTTCTCTCCTAAAATTGTCTGCTAACTACTCTCATTCGCCAGTGTTGTCTGAGGATTTCCCTCTGACGTTTGATTGTGTTGAAAGCAACCAAAATTATAAAAACAAAAAAAAAATATAAAGAAGTCAAAATTAACCTGGGTTAACATCGCTACAGACCAAAACCCAACCGCTACCTCTCTTCCCCGCCTAGTACCTCCTATCCTAATGCCGGAATTGTAGGGGGATGGGGTAGAGAAGCTAACTGCAAATGTATAAAAAAACAACTTAGCAAGACTAATCACACCAAGTAGGGGGAAAGGCCAACTTGCGACAGTCTTATCACGCGCCTCTTTCAACTGGCAGGTCAGGCCTGAGTTGAACTACACGGAGTCAGTCACGGGACACTGCATCATACCATATCTGACAAGAGCTTTCTTTTAACGCGCACTGGGAGCCACAGATCTGAGGACTCAAACAAGTTCGAAGGAACTGCTCTCCTTTAAAACCAAGCCTGCTGTTTCCATAAGTGCACTATCACGACATCTATTAACCTTTTGTATCCGTGATATTTATTTTATCATTGGAGCACTGAAGACAGATACTGATAAATCAGACAGACCAATTCCCAGGAAGGAGATGGGCGGGGTGGCAGCCTAACACCTGATCAATCGGCAGCATAGAGACAGCAGGTAAACAGCACCTGACCCTCCTAATCTGGTCCGCTTTCGGAGGCTTTCAGAAAAGAACCGACACTTTAACAGCCGGGTTAGCAAAGAGACATGAAAACCCCACGACCAAAACGTGAGACTTACCTCCAAGCGCCCAGCAAAGGGTCTCAAGATTCTGATCGACTCAGACTTGCTTTCGACTCTCCAAAGACTTCAAAAAGTGAAAGCGAAGAGAGCCAATCAGAAAGCCACTTTAAACGGACTAACTAGGTGATGGGCGGGCTCCGTGCCTGTAGAGGCTCGGGAAGCCTGCGATTGGTTAGAAGAGAAGAACATGCCCCGGAAAAGACAATCCACCCGTCCCAGAGAGAGACCGCCCAGGCCTAAGCCGCACCGGAAATATCAGTCCCAGACTACGCCACCTGCCTGACATACAAGATTTTTTGTTTTCGTTTTTAAAGCGTCAAACACTGATCGCGTTGTTCCTTTGTATTCTGGAAGTTATACTGCTGACCACAGTAAACACCGAAGGACCTCTTTGGCAGAGTGGGTCTCGCGGAAATTTCTTCAAATACAAGAGGAAAGGTAAAGTTAAACCAAGCCCCACCCACAAATTAAATATTCTAAATGCAAGTATTCATGAAGCGTGGTTCCTGCAACTCTTTTTAAAAAATGACTTCATGGTGCTCGTGTTGCCCAAAGGCAGTGCCCAGTAATACAAACATGGGATTCCTGTATTATTATATTTATTAATCATGATGCAGGTAATCAAAACCTTTACATGATAAAACAAATACGTTACAGGTATAAAAAGAAGCAAGTAAAAGATACAAAAACGCACGAGAATCTGATCTCTTCAGTAATTGTCCTTATTGGTGCCAAACATACAAGAATGAAAATTGCCAGTCCCAGGAAAGTGGCAATAAAGAATGGGGAGCATTTAGTAATGATAAAAGATCACGTTACTGGTGTGAAAACAATAAAAAAAAAATCTAGCTTTCGCATCAAGAATTTTCAGTCCTATTAAGGACAGGGAGGCAAGGATTATGCTCCTCTCTTTTTACTGCATAAAATGCAGCAGCCAATGAAAACAAGTAAAAAACCCACTACTACAGATCCCATGATCCCCAGTAGTCCACAACACTGTCCAATCATACGTATTCCTCATTTATTTATATATATATATATATATATCTCATGCAACAAAGTCCTTCCTCTTTCTTTGCGACGAACAGCCCATAACCTGACTCATGAACTGAGTGAAACCAATCTCACGATTCCCTCCCAACGACGAGATCAACAGGGCTCCAACATGCCAGGAAACAGAACTCCAAATTCTGAATTTAAAGCGTTTTTATTAATATCCTCACCCAGGATAAAGAAAAACATACCAATAACAGCCTTTCAAATAAGGATCAGGGGGTGGATGTTAATAACATTTCATTTAAGCAATACATGACATTGTCGAAGTCAGATACAACATAATCTTAACATTCCTACAGGTGGGATAATCCTTGCCTCCGTGTCCTTAATAGAACTGAAAATTCTTGACATGAAAGCTAGACTTTTTTTATTCTATGTCGGGACTGGAGGCTTCGGATTATGCTAGTTCAAAGCTGATTCACCAACACTGATGCTATATCAACAATAGGTTTATGATAAAACACGCTGAAAGAAGAACCTGAGGACCAGCCTGCCGCTGACATAAGGTCTTCTAGACGAGAGCTAAAACAAAAGGCTTTGGATGCCATTGCACCCCGAGCAGAGTGAGGCCCAAACACAGAAATATCTATACCAGCTTCATTAAGCAGCCATCTAACCCACCTGGCCAGAGTGGCAGATGAAACAGACCAAATAGTTTCTGCAAAGAAATAAGTAATCGTCCCTGGGCATCACGTCTAACCTCCTGCATAGATCCTTCATGTGCTTTCAAACATTTAACAACACATAACTTTTGATGATGAGGAAATGCAGGATACGAAATACAGTTAGAAGCCATTTTAGTTTTTATGGAAATTGTAAAAGACACTCCCATTAAATACTCTACCTGCTAAATCTAGTGCCTTCACATCTGATACCCTTCAGCAAGAAATTAAACATAGAAGAAAAGTAAGTTTTGCTGATAACTGTTTCCGTGAAAGCTCCTCGTTGCAGGGCCAAGCTCTCAAAAAACATAAAATTATATCAAGATCCCACAAAACTGAATATTTGGGCTAGGGAGGATTGATCATCCTGAATCCCCGCAACAATTTGCAACTAAAGGGTGTTCCCCGACGGGTTTACCCTCTACATGGGGATGTCCTGCAGATATTGCTGACTGAAAATTGTTAATGGTTCTATAGGCCAAGCCATGAGATGCCAAATCAGAAAGAAAATTAACGATCACATTAATACCTGGGGATAAATAAGTTGTTCATCACACCAACTAGTCCATCTTTTCCAAGACAATTTGTAACACTTGTGAGTGGATGGGGCCCAGGACTGGGACAAGAAAAACAATGCTTTGTCCGAAACTCTAGGCATTTGACAACGTTTCTGAAAGTCTCCACACCATGAGATACAACCGCTCCATCAGAATCATGGGATGTGGACACCCCGCTGGGTCCAGCAAAAGAGATGGATGGTGGAAAATGCGCAGAGGGGGAGCGCACAACAGTACCATTGCTACTGGAAACCAAGGTTGAGCCTGCCACAGAGGCGTTATCAAAACCATCTCTGCTGCTAGTCACCTCACCTGAGAGAGTACTCTCTGAATCATGGAGAACAGGGGAAAGGCATATAAGAGCTCCGTCCCCCATGACTGGAGGAATGCATCAAACCCCGACGCAAGGGGATCCAGTCTCCAACTGAGAAACCGGGGTAACAGAGTATTCAGTCGAGATGCAAACTGACTGATGGCACAAGATTCAGGTTGGCAAACTTCTGAGGATCCAGTCTCCAATTGCTGCCATCCCCCAGGAAGTGAGAATTCTAGTCCACTACTAGATTGGAACATCCCGCAATGTACTCCGCCATCACTGAAATCTGGTGTTGAAGACAAAGTTCCAAGACCTCTTTGGCTATCGCTACCAACAACTGTGATTTGGTATCCCCAGTCGATTTATATATCGCACTGCTGAAATGTTGTCCGTGCGAAGCAGGATATTTCTCGCTTTGCGAGGGGAGAGTGATTGAATCGCAAAAGCCCCGCCAGAAGTTCCAAGCAATTGATAAGGAGCTTCATCACCTGACAGGACCACCGACCCCCCCCCAACGTTTCCACCGACCCGCAACGAGCTCCCCAGGCCCAAATACTAGCGTCCAACTCTAGCACTACCTCTGGGGAAGCTGCAAATATTGCTCTGTCATTCCAGGCATCCATATGATCTAACAACCAGGTTATCTCTGTTTTGGCAACTTCAGACAAAGGAATCTGCTCTGAGTACGGCAGACCCTTACAAAGATTCAAGATTTTTAAGTGTTGGAGGGCCCGATAGTGAAGAGGTCCCAGAAAGATTGCCTGGATGGACGAGGCTAGGAGACCCACCAGGCAAGCTAGGGTCTTCAATGATATTGTTGGAGAGACAAGGACTTTCCTCAACTCCTTCTTGATAGAAGTCCCCTTCGTTAGGGGTAATAATAGCTATGCTTTGATAGAATCTACCCGGAATCCTAAAAATTCTATGACCTGGAATGGAATTAAGACCGACTTCTCTGAGTTGATGAGGAAATCCAGATCCTGAAGAAGTTGCATCGTCCAAGACAAATGCATTAGCACCGAATCCTGTGATTGGGCCATAATCAGAATATTGTCCAAGTAAATGATGAGGCGTACTCCTCATTCTCTGAGGAATTGGACCACCGGTCTTAGGAGTTTGGTGAAACACCAAGGGGCGGAAGAGAGACCGGAGGGAAGGACAGAAAACTCATAGCATTGGCCTCTCCAAAGGAATTGAAGGTGCCTTCGATGAGGCCCAAAGATGGGTACGGGAAGGTAATCGTCTTTGAGATCTAGTCAAATGAGATAGTCTTTTTCTTGGAACAGACCTCTCAAAAGATGGATGCCTTCCATCTTGAAATGATGATAGACAATCCAGAAATTTAAATCTCCAAAGATTGAGAATGAGACGAGAGCCTCCGCCCTTCTCTTGGACCAGGAAGATTGAGCTGTGAAAGCCCGCAGGATGAGGACTTGACATGACTATGGCCTCTTTGCGAAGCAATGTAGAGACCTCTAGATCTATGAAATTTGTCTCTACTTGTGAAAATAGAAGCTTTCTGGGAGGCTTTGTTTGGTGGGGGGAAGCTTAAAATTGAATTCTGAAACCCAACACAGTTTGCAAAATCTAAGGATCTCATGAGATATTTTGCCAATTGTGTACAAACCTTTGTATTCTTCCCTCAGAATTACTTCTGAAAATGGAATGAGTCTCACCTTTAGTAGCGCTGTATGACGTGGAGGAAGTACCTTGGTGGAAGCCGCAGCCTGACCTCTCCTAGATCTGGATGGGTTGAACCCAGACGCGACATAGGAACCTCCTCGTCCTCTTTGAGGGTAGCCTCCTGAGACCTCATAATATCCATAGCCTGGCACCCGACCTCTGAAGCACCCGGCCGAGCAAAAAGGCCCCCACTGGACATTTTCTTCATGGAAGACTGGGTGTTCTCTAAGGCAGAAAAGGTGCCAACATATTTCCCCAAATCTTTTACAATTTTGTCACCGAACAACATGCCGTTGGTGAATGTTCCAGCGTCGTTTGGCACCAACTTCAAGTCCATTCTCACGAGAAAAGGCCGTCTGCGTTCTATAGATATCGCACTACCTCACTACAGGGTACCCACTTGGTGGAACTGGGATGGATAATGGCTTCCGGATCGAAATATACATTTCTCTGAGTCTGGCTATCTTCTTCCACATGCCTGGACTTGCATTTGCGTTTACCTGAAGATTTGAGCTCACATAGTTCTTGTTCTGAATCAGAGGAATGGGAAGAGGCGAGGCATCCAATGAAACAGTGGAAAGACCTAGAGCAGGGTCTGAAGCTCTCAAAGAACTGAAGGGGTCATACTCATGATCCTTTAGTACCGATGCAGCCATCTGCGCAAGAACTTCCGCTGAGGAAGCTGGACCAACGGAGGATCTATGGGCAAGGCCGAAGTCAGGCATTCGGTCACCCCGGGATACTTTCAAATTAGGGGCTCGTCCCCTGAGTTTGCGCTGGCCATATCTCCTCAATGGTGGGGTGAAAGGCTTCAAGGCCTTAATTAGAGCCTGGTTTACAGAGTCCTGGACATGGTAGTCCAGGGATTCATCTAACCTCTCCTTCATCTGATATCCGTCATTTCCCTCTGGGAAGTCTTGGTAGTACTCATCCTCCTCGGCGTAGTAACCCATTATGCTTGCGAGGAGGGATGGAGGGTTAAATGGGGAGGCAACACAGCAGGTCAAGCAGTCAAAAAAGCACCAAGTGCCCAATTGAAGGCAACAGCATAAATTTGGAGGGAGCACCTGCTGAACCCCTAGGGCAAAGCCCTACACTGCTTTTGCGCCCCGTCGGGCGTTCCAGAGACCATTTTCAAAGATACCCAAAGGGTTTGTGAGGACAGAATGCATTGCACATGGAGACCAGCTCAAATTTCGGAGCAGGATGTCCTTGCGCATGCGCCGCCCTAGAAACAGAGGACTTCGTCCTCTGCCCCAGCAGCCGCAAGTGGCGTGCGAACCCGCGTCGAGCCTCACACACCGAACCGGTGTGAAATTCTGAACGCAGGCGAAGAAGAACTCAAAGCACAAGGATTGACATCACAAATCAGGGCGTTAACGTATTGCACATGGCACGGTTCCACTTTATATGTCAAACGCGGGTCGTGCACGAGCGCAACAGACAAGATGCACTCCGGACTGCAGGGTTAGGCTCCGGCTCCACGTTGCCTAAAAGAAACAGTACAATACTGTACTTCAGTATCATAAAAATGAAAAACACTTATTTCGGGCTGCGAGCAGCAAAGAAAGAGGAAGGACTTTGTTTCATGAGACATATATATGAAGAATAGATTTGATAGGACAGTGTTATGGACTACTGGGGATCATGGGATCTGTAGTTTTGTGTTTTTACTTGTTTTCATTGGCTGCCGTGTTTTATGCAGTAAAGAGATACAAGCATAATCTGAAGCCTCCGGTCCTGACATAGAATTGAAAGATACAAAAGCACACACAAGTCAGAAGATCTCCACACGAATTGCCTTTTGTGGGGCCAAACATGCCAGACTAATAGGGCCTATGGGATTCCTGTGACCAACAGTGCAACTGTTCCAGCGAGAGCGATATGTGGGTTCCAAGAGTGCAAATTAATGGTATTTATTTTTCTACCACCATTACAACTTATGCAGGGGCGTAGGGCTTGCAGTCACACACTCACAATCTGCAATTCGTAGTTTGTAGACGTGGTAAGTTCTCGTTTTGGATATAGGTCGGCAATCTACATGGCTGACCTCTTAAAAATCAGACTTGCACCGAGAACTTGAACTGGGAATATAAAAGAACGGGTATTTACTATCTCGGATACCTATTTACGTCTTGAAAGTGGTACTTTCCTAATGTAAGTGTTGCACATCGGTTGAGAAGAGCAGGTACTGTGCCATTAAAATGAATGAATTACATGTACTCAATACCTGCTCAGTTAACACCCTGGCTGCACTTCTTTGCACTTCTAGATTGCTGCTAAATAACTATAAGCTTTGGCAAAGACCAAGGTTCTGGCATTTTGTCTGTAGGATGTATTAATTTATGAAGAAAGTTCTTGTTGCTCTAGTCTCATCTGTCATCGTAGAAATCATCAACATGTTGCCTGGCTCTACAGTAGTGTTAGTGCTTTTCTTTGTGTGAATGTGGGGCCATAATCACTACCTGATAAATCAGCAATCAAAACTGAGGCTAATCACCAAATCGGTTATTTAAATAATATTGTAGGAAAGTGCCTCTTTTTTAGTCATTGTCATCTCCAATTTTTGTCACTTGTACTGACATTTTTCAACTGATGTGTACTGGATCCCTGCTAACCAGGCCCCAGTGCCAGTATCCTTTCCCTAAAAGAAAGGCAAAATGGTCTAATTGTAACCTAATTGGCACACACTTTACCACCCCTCTAAGTCCTTAGTAAATGGTACCCCTGGTACCTAGGGCATGGATACTAAAGAGGGTCTTTAAGGGCTGCAGTATATATTGTTCCACCCTAAGAGAACCTCCATACAAATTGTACACATCCTGCCATTGCAGACTGTGGCCCTCATTCCGACCCTGGCGGTTTCAAACCGCCAGGGTGGAGGACCGCGGGAGCACCGCCGACAGGCCGGCGGTGCTCCAATGCCGCGGTCGGACGGGCAACACTGGCGGTCTCCCGCCAGTGTACCGCCGCCCATTGGAATCCTCCGGGAACCGGATGGCGGTAGGGGGGGGGTCGCGGGGCCCCTGGGGGCCCCTGCAGTGCCCATGCCACTGGCATGGGCACTGCAGGGGCCCCCGTAAGAGGGCCCCTAAATGTATTTCACTGTCTGCTTCGCAGACAGTGAAATACGCGACGGGTGCAACTGCACCCGTCGCACAGCTTCCACTCCGCCGGCTCGATTCCGAGCCGGCTTCATCGTGGAAGCCTCTTTCCCGCTGGGCTGGCGGGCGGCCTGAAGGCGGCCGCCCGCCAGCCCAGCGGGAAAGTCAGAATCACCGCCGCGGTCTTTCGACCGCGGAACGGTATTCTGGCGGCCCCCGACAGGCCGGCGGCGACCGCCGCCGGCCAATGTCGGAATGAGGGCCTGTGTGTCATAGGAAAAACCATGAGTGAAAACACAACAAGGCACACTCACTGTGTGCCATGGACAAAGCCACTACATACAATAATAATATAATATATGCAAGTCACCTCTACAGCAGGCCTTGAAGCCCCAAGGCAGGATACATTATTTTTTTTGTGAGGACATATCTGCATGAACAGATATGCCTCTGCGAAATGTAGTTCCATTACTAGATATTGCAAGTGACTGGGCAGCCATCTTAAGGACAAGTACTGGGCACTGGTCATCACGAGTACCCTAGCTACATGATGGCTGCACCGAAAATAATGGTGTTTGGTATTAAACACCTCATTTTAATAAGTCCATACCAATGTCAGTATTGGATTTATTATGACATGCACCTAGAGTACACCTTAGATGTGCCCCTAAAAACGTACTAGTCTTCTAATATGCTGGCTGACTGGTATCGACCAGCCTGGCACCACAAACAAGTTTCCAACCCCATGGAGGTGAGAGCCAGAGCTCTCAGAGTTGAGAAATAATGCCTGCTCCGGAGGAAGGTGTTCCTCCTCCAGCAGGATGGTGGCAAATCAGCATATCTGGACTGGAGGCTTCAAAGCCTCTGCTGCCTTTTGATATGCAATCCTGGCTTTTTCCAGACCTGGGGGATGCCACCCCTGCCCTGAGGCCCATTTGGTACCAGAACAGGCAGAACATTAGCTATGCAAGTAAGTGTGTTTCACCACCATGCTATCTCACACCCCTACAGTACGTTGCCTGATGTGCTTTGCGAAGGAAGGGTTCCCCCATCTTGGTTTTGATGGAATTAGGAACTCTGGGACAGGTTATACGCACTCCCCACAGGAAGTGGTCATATAAGGGATGTAGTCACCCCAGCGGTAGGTAGTCCATTGGCTACTACCCTTCACGCCCCTAAAGTGAGTATTTAGGTGGTACCAGGAACTTAGATTCGTCTGACTACAAGAAGAAGTAAAAAGGAGAGTCAACTAGCGCGAGTACTATGGACTTTGGTGCCAATCCCTTCCTACCTGCTCCTGTCCCGATAAATACAAAGACCTGACTTGTCCTGCAGCTCTGCATCTACCCAGAGCCTCGGTGGCCTGCCAGCACTTCACCAACCAGCCAGCATCTTCCTATGAGTGAAAGAGCCACTTCTCTGCACCAGCAGGCACCAACTATGACTGACTGGTTCTTCATTTTCCCAACCATCTGGACAACCGAGGAAGTAAATCACGAGGAGGAGGATCCCGAGTGTCCAGGAGTGCAGCTCCATTGACACACCCAGTCTTCGAGATGCTGACCCTGCCCTGAGCCATCCTGCACCAATACCCAGGCTACCACCGCCAATGAAAGCACCAAGGCTTGTTTGTGTTCAGCGGGACACCACCAAAATTTACCTGCACGCCAATCGACTTTGAGGGAGGCCAGCTCCATTTCATAACTCATCTTGCTAAGTTTCTTCCCCTCTTCTGCAGGTACCTTGAGAACCGTGAGAGCCTCAAACTTGCCAACCCATCGGAAAAAACATCTGTGCACCTGAGCCCCTCTGCCCAACTCCATTGAAACCAATGGTGTCTCTGTGGTCCTGAGACCCTCAAGAGCTAGGCCACCCTTTGGATTCTGCTGGACTGGTCCCCCATCCCCCACCCGCAGCCTCTTTACTACGTGTACTTTTCCCATTGACTTCAACGCAAAGCATTCATGGCTACTACCACCGGAAGTCCCTTTGCACTCAGACACACCAGGGAAGGTAAATCCAAACTATTGGTGCTTCCTTGGACCTTGGCTGACACTTACCTTAAGTCCAGAAGAACAGGCCTGTGAGTCGTATGCAAGTGACCCTATGCAGTGCATTCTTTCCCCATAGGAAAACGTTACCACGTTTGAGGCTCATGCCTCAGATTTGGCATCTGTGTTTATTGTACTTATCTCTAACTTGAAAAGTATTTAACTAATCTTGAAGATCTTGGTGTCTAAATTTACATAAAAATCATTGTTATTTTTCTAAATTGGTCCAGAGTTTCTTCTTCAGTGTGTCTCATTTATTGACTTTTGTGCTCAGCAAATGTGTAATACTACCATCTGATAAGCCTGAACTACTCACCCTCACTACCACAAAGAGAGCATTTGGGGTTATTAATTTAAGTCCTGTAAATCAATAAGGATCAACTGGACTATCTGCATGGTGCACTCCTACATTGGTACACTACATAGATAGCCAGCTTCCTACAAACATGAAGCACGTTAGGCTATACAAGAAAGGTACAGCATGGTCAAGTTTCAAGCCATAAACATTCATTAAAGGTTAAAAAGGTTTATGGACTGAAAATCATCGAATTACTGTCAATAATCAACACATGAAGGCATAAATCCATATGAGGTTCAAATAAAGGTCATAGGAGCAAGACGACAAACTAACATAGAGTTGCATCAAAAGGAACAGTTAATTAAATCAGTTCTGCTGTAAAGAGAATACCCTTATTCTCCAATTCTGCCTTGCTCTGTAACTGTTTTCAAACCTTTGGGGCATAGTAAGGAAACAGAGCAGCCATTTTACATGCATGTGCCAGACACTGGTCAGTACGAGTTTCACAGCTACATGATGACCACTCTGCACCCTGGGTTGTTTGGTATCAAACTCAGAATGATAAATCCAAATTGGTACCAGTATTGGATTTATTGCAAAATGTAACCAGGTGCTACCTTAGAGGTGCACCCTGCAAAAGCTAACTACCCTGACACGGTTGCTGGCCGGTGACAACCAGCCTGCACAACCAGACAAGATTCTGGAACCCTGAGGTGAGAGCCTGTGCTGTCTGGGTCCAGAAAGCAAAGACCTTCCTGCGCAGAGGTGTTACACCTCCTCCCCTAGGAATGCACACAGCCCTGCCCAAGGGTTTCAGAGGGCTTACCACCCTTGAAATCGACCCCCAACCCTGTTGCAAGTAGCAGATTGCTGCCCCCATTTCAAACCCCCACTTTTGGCCGGAGCAACAGTGGGAACATGCACATAGGACATAAGGTGTGGCCACCCCCAGCTTGCACCACCCCTAAGGAGGCGCATGCAAGTTGACCGCTCCATTTAATGTTTCTCCATCTTGCATGGTAGTAAATTAGCCTATCAGAGATAGGGAAGTGACCTCTGCCCACATGAAGTGGTCACATAGTGGGTGTAGCCACTCTAAGGTAGCTGGCCCATTGTTCACTACTAGGTACTTCCCTAAATGTCCACTAAATGCAATATTTAGTGGTCCCCCCCTAGACCTGCAGATCAGATTCCAAGGACACAAGAAGGCTTGCAACAAAGAAGACCCAAGGCTCAAGAACTGCATTCCTATTGCATAAAGAAAAAGGCACCAAACCCTGCCTGCTGCACCTAGGACTCAGCAATCACCACTGAGTGGTTGCATGGACTTCGGATAGAATCTACAAAACACCAGAGGGCCTCCACCCTTTTGAAAATCACCAAAGATCCCCCTCCAGAGTGAAGACATCACTCCCTGCAACAAAGAAGTAAGCGACCAGTGAAGTCCAGTTCATTGACCGCCCACTGACCAAGAAACTAGACACAGCAGCCAGACCAAATTTCACCCAGTGGGCCCGGAGGACAAATCCTGCAAGTGTGCCAAGTTTGGTAACGCCACGACTTCTAGTGGCTGAACCGTGCAATAGCCCGTGGTACTGGACCCCCAACATTGGACACCCAGAAAAAAGTCCACTCCGGACTTCAAAAGAACCAAGCGCAAACCCCAGTCGAGGGACTTCAGGACAAGTAAGAAGCACCCCTCTGAGTTGCCCTTCTGATCTGCAATCCACCCTCAAAGTGACCTCCCTCCAAGAGCACCTTTGCGCACAGCTCTTGGCTCACCTATCTGCTCTGCACCTGGCCTCCCTGGGCCATGCACTCGAGAACCAGCTGTGCTCTAAGGGTCCCCTACCTCTTGCGACCTCTATACTCCAAGTGGACCCACCTGACTCACCTTGAAGTCTGCCTGTGCATTGCTTTTCCAAGTGGTCCCCGCAGTTGTCCTGCACCAGCACCAAGGGCTTGTCAGCAGCTCTTCCCACCAAAACCAGGAGCTGCCCAAACTTCCTTGGCTAGCCCACAAGACTTCTTGACGACCTCGACCTAAAAGCAAAAGGAGACATTGGTAAACACATTGCCTGATTTTATATGTATTTTTAGAGGTTTCTCCCATTGATTCCTATGGTGCGTAATTACACAGAGAATCAAGACACTTTCTAAACTTTGAAAAATCATAACTTAAAAAGTACTTACCTGATTTTGATGATCTGGCTCTTAAATCTTTTTATAAAAATGTGAATTATTTGTGTAAATTGGTCTCAAATTATTCCTTTGAGTGTGTGTTCATATTTGCTGATACTGTGAGTACAGCAAATGTTTTGCATTTCTCCAAGATTGGCCTAACTGCTCGACCAAGCTACCATAGAAATTAGAGCATTAGGTGGTCTAGTTTTTACCTCTGTAAACCAATGTGTAGAGGCCTGGACTCTTTGCACAGTGTGCCTGGTTTTACACTCTACATAGAAAGCCAGACTCCTACAGTTGCCTTTCAATTGATTACTCCAGTCACCTGGACAGATCACTTTCTGGTAGGTTTCTAAAACAAAACACCACAAATCACCATACATTAAGCCACCTTACATACAACTCAACTTTTAATACTTAGAACCACAAATAACATCCAACTCAGATCTAAGCAGAATAAAATCAGTTCCAAAACAAAAAAATGGCTCCAGGAAGCTTTTGATATCATAATACCACCAAAACAACAAAACAAGACAAAAGAAAACAAAGTACCTTTGATGAATGCAGAACTAAAAATAAAAATAAACAATTTGCCAAGCTGGAAAGCACTTGCCTTAAAAGAAATAACAATCAAGACAAACTTCACCTACACAAACTTAACAGAATATATAGGTCAGCATAGAATTCAAAATGCTAAATGTGCAAATATAGTATTTTATAAAACTCTCACTGAATTTCATAAACCTAAATGCACAGAAAAAATCATCCTATTTCTCAAGTATTTACTGACAATCTGGCAAATCATTACTCAACCAAAACAGATATGTTGGACTCTTATTTAAAACAAAGGAAAAGCACCAGTACCAACCCATTTCCAGCAATCCCCTACAAGAGTAGGCCAACCCAGTCTTAACATTCTGCCAAACATTTATCAGAAAGTAAAATTATGGAAATTGTTAAAGCAAGGAGACCAGCCAGCTGTCCTCTGACCCTTGTCAACCACAAATCTTCAAGAAAATTATTTTAACTATCTCTGCTGCCACACCAGTCAGAACAATCATCAATAATTCCTTGACTATTGGAGTCTTTCCAGAAGACTTAAAAAAGCCATACATATAACCCTTAATAAAGAAAACAAACCCGGACCCACATGACCCAAACAACTACAGACGGATTACAAATGGACCTTATCTGGGCAAACTGATAGAAAGAGCAGCATTCACCTACATGACACAATTCATTGAAGATAACTCCATACTTTCCATCTTCCAAACAGGATTTCATCCTGGAAGAAGCACAGAATCTGCCCTCATCACCATCTGGGATAACCTTAAAAACAAAGTAGACCAGAACGGGGTTGCAGCCCCACTACTTTTGAACCCTTCAGCTGCCTTTGACACAGTTCATCTTGATACTCTATCCAAAGACTTGACTGGATAGCACCCTACCTTCAAAACAGAATAAAAGTCACCCATACTCCTCTTTTCTCATCCAAACTGCACTGCACATAAGCAAGGGCCCCTGAAGGTTTTATCATCTCACCCATGCACTTCAAAATCCACCTTCAGTCATTTTAGGCAATGACCAATGCATTTTAGTTCACATGCTACAACTCCAGAAATGACACACAAATACTTCTGAAACTGAAAAATCCCAAAGTTGTTGGAAACTCAAAAATCTTCAATGCCTCCGAGCCAGTGATCAGTGGATGACATGGAGCCACCTCAAATCCAATGCGGATGAAACAGAAATGCTCACATGTGGCAATTTGAAAAATTATGACCCACTCTGTGCCTGGCCTGAAAATTGGGAACCCCCTCCTAAAGTATCTAAGGAAGTTAGAAACCTTGAAATTACCATCGACTCCATGCTATCAATGAATGCCCAAGTGGATGATTTAGCAAGATAAAGCTTAATTTCTGTGAAAAATCTGACACATCTTTCCCCATCTAGAATTTCCACACAAAGTCCAAGCTACTATCTCTGTTGTACTTGTACTGTCTAAACTTGATTACATCAATGACCTATGACACAGATATTTATCAACTATGAAAAGACTACAACAAATTCAGAACTCTGCTGCCAGACTACTCCTACATGTAAAGCCACAAGGCCACATCTCATCTGCCGTGAGGGTCCTACATTGGTTACCGGTTATCAGAAGATCCACCTTCAATCTGTTTTGTATCATCGACAAAGCAATATATCAAACAGGACAACTTTTCATCTGGAATAAAATCACAAAATACATACAACAATGGAACCTCCAATCTAGATTGGCAGCCTGCCTCAAAGCCCCAACATACAAGAAAAAAACACGGGTGGCACATCTTTCTTGGTTCAAGCAGCCACACTAGGGAATTCACAACCAATTCACAACCCTGAATATAAGATCTGTGAATAACTATCATCTTCATAAGACTAGTCAAGAGTTGGTTCTTTCCTACATGACCACCATGGTCAAAACACATAAATAACAGCATATGCCTGTGTATGTAAACATGCATAATTTGATTATATATATCTATTTAGATATGCACATTGTTTGGCAAATTATATATAATACTTATGGTTTAAAAATATTTTGATATTCTTATAGGTCCGCTTAACAAATGTATATTGTACTTATTGTTAAAATGTATGTATATTATTTTATGCTTAACATGTAGATAGGTTTCTGCATAGTTTATACAGCAGCACTTGACACTTGAGCCCTCATTACAAGTTTGGTGGTCACCGGATCGCCACGGTGGCAGCAGTGCAGACCACAATATTACGACCACGGCGGTGATCCAACTGCAACACAGCCCGGTCACCACCAGTACTGCCAGTGTGGTTGGACAGCGCTGACGGGCGTTGGCATCTCAGGTCTGCGTGGACCAATTCACTGCCACTAGTATTACGAGTCAGCAGACCGCCAGGATTTCCGGGGTGGTTCGACCGCCACTAAAAGCCTGGTGGATACTGGCATTATAAAAGGAGACACTCGCCTCCGGGTACACAGACGTGTTCGCGGCCGCCATGGAACCTGAAGAACCAGAACCTTATGGGCCTGGCGGCGCAGGGTACGCCTGAAATCTCCTTGGATTCACCTGCCTCAACTAACAGAGACACGGGACACTCTGTCAGGCGTAAAAGATCAGATTTTATTAGCTGCAGCTAGTACAGTTGTCCAAGAAGTACACAAGGTATGTTCTCAGGAGACTGCCACTTTACTTTGTGGCGCACAATCTTATATACCGTATAAAAACCATTTATTAACTACATACACTCCCAGAACACATAGAAAGGAGCCAGTAAGAATAATGTAAAGATAGAACAGAGCCAATAGAAATGTCGGAAAACAAGACAGCACCAATAGAAGGAATTGGAAAACAAAGTATCAAGTGACTTAAGGTTGCCTCCCCTCCAGCTGTGTTTGTCACCCCTCCCTTGAACTAATTCATTAACCGATCCACAACGAAGTTGCATGTGGTGCGATAAGTTTGTGTGCGTTTGGAGGACAGTTGTGAAATGAGAGAATACTAGCAAAGGACAGCGAAGGCCAGACGATAAGATAAGATCGGCGGAGAATAGTGTGAGCCTACAGATAGTTGAAACAAGGATTAGAAAACCAGACAGGGATTAGTGTACTCGGTCAGACCTTAATACCAGCCTTGTAAAGATAGAGGCAGAAGGCTGTTTTGAACACCATGTTGCAGAATAAGCAGAAAAGGCAGAATGGACTTCGTTCGCTGTGCTGCCTGAGTGAAGGCAACATAAAATGGCGGCGGGCCACAAAATGGCGGGTCGATACGATCGTATTAAAAATCGAATTTCCTCAGACCCTCCTTTTGCCAGAACTCAGGCAAGATACACAAACTCATGTTAATCTGAGTCGATGTCTATGGCCATGAGGTCATCAAGCTGTTGCTGTACCATCATTTTGATATTCTCTGCTCTTTGTGACTTGGGTTTGGGAATACATGCAGTAGCACATAGGTTGCAGATGGCAGGACCGCAGTGCATACAAAGACAACAAGAGAATATAAAAGCTAAAATTACTCCAAAGAATGTCAATACCTTCCAACCCCATTTGGACAGTAATCCCCAAAACCACTCTGAAAAGGACCAATCTCCTTCGTCCTGATGAATCGACTCGGAGATTATGTGTAACTTAGAGATAGCTTGGTATACTGTCGGAGCGTCATTAGGTATGAAAATACAGCAACTTGATCCGATCAATTTGCATACTCCACCACGGTCCGCAAGAACAAAGTCTAAGGCAACACGGTTCTGCAAGGTCATAAGACGATCAGCCTGTAGTTCAGCTGTAATGTTACTTAAAGCTCCTACAGTGATGTCTATGGTGGTTTCTACGACACAAACCAATTGCCTTATATTTCTGCTGTTGGCCATTGGACCCCAGAAGGGAAGAAATCCTTTGAGGAAATCTCCTCCCTCTTGTCCTGCTGTGTCTTTCGAATCCACAATCCCTCTGCCATATCTATTTTTATGATGGTTCGCAGGAGCGGTGTATGTAGGGGGAAGAAGAAAGGCTATATAACAAGTACCAGAGAAATCAGCTGGCAACCATGTATAAGCCCTATCGTGGCAAACGAAGTATGTACCTTGAGATGGTACTAACGGCAGTGAATTCAGGGCTGAATAAACATATGTATGGGAACATAAACTTTCTCTTTGTCCGGTGTTTGGAGTTCTACCATTTATTTGCAGACAGAAATTTCCTTGTTGGGGTATGACCCGTATCGGAGGAGATTTTCCTTGCTTAACCTTATCATTGAGGCTGGAAATGTAATTAGTTATGTTCCAATTGGTATATGCTTTTCTTTCATCTATGGAAGCTTCACTTTTTTCCATGATTTTAGCCATAGCTACCATTCCCTTTATCAATAAACTATGACTGAAATCTGAACCAACACTATGTGAACTGACAGGTTGTTTAATTTTACTTTGATATGCATTATTGAAAATGACAAAATAAGCCCAAGCGGAACCTTCATAGGAGAATGGAAGAACTAAATATGGCATTCCTTTTTCTACCATATGTGGTATGAGTCCACACACCCAACAGTCAGTTGTATTGATCACTAACTGATGTTGATGTAACAACTGGACAAAGGAATTGTTAAAGTATTCAGTTCTTCTGATGAGTTCATGCTGGGGAAGAGTGTGAAATAGGTGCGGAGAGATAGTAGAAGAAGATGTAGAGGTAGGAGAAGAGACAACTTTTTGCTGCAGAGTAATAATGATCCAGTTTACAGATGCCAAAAGAATACACGACAATATAATGACGCATAGAGCAATACTACAACGACTATATATTTCTTTACAATTATTCTTTACATTTTTACTTTCTCTTTTATCTAATGTAGCCTCCATCTTTCTAAGTGGATGCTCACGGCAATCTTCCTCAATCACTGTAGTCACGATTATCTACCGTCCTATGACACTGTGAGGTCCTGCAGGCCTATTGCCACTTACTCAGGTCGTAACTAAGACTCCTACCGTGACCCTGCAACCGGGATAGAGTACTACATAGGAGAGAAATTTACAAGTTCTTTGGTCTTGGTCTCAAATTATAGCGTTCCTGTCCAGAGGCAGTCTGGTTTTGAAACAATGTTCCTGGATTTGTCGTGTTCAAGCGACGATGCGATGGTATTGCTTCTTGAAGGATGTCGTCGTCCTCTTTCTCAGAAAGTGTTCCAATTAGACGCGCATCACTGAATGGTACAAATTGCGGAACTTTCTCACTATCAGAGTCACTGATGCCTCTACGGACCCACTGATCGAAAGGCAAGGGCAAAGGCACTTTCTTGCAGTGCACGGCATGCACCCAGTTTTTCTTTCCTTCGACTTTAACTGCTGTTCTTGTGGTCAAAAGAACCAGGCGTGGCTCTCTCCATCTGGGCTCCAAATTTCTCTGTCGTTGGAAATTTTTCGTGCAGACCCAGTCACCTGGTCGGATGGAATGACCTGGGTCTGTGGAAGCCTCTGGTAGAGCACTCTGAACCTGTTGATGAAGAACACGCAATTTAGTTGTAAGGTCATGCAAGTAGTCAATCAACATCGGGTATGGCAAGTCTGAGTATTTCTTAGGGCGAGGAACTCCCCATACATTAGCTGGGCGACCAAATATCACTTCGTAAGGGCTAAGCCCCAAACGAGAGTGTACTGCTGTTCTGGTGGACAGAAGAGCCAATGGTAAAGCATCAGGCCAATTAAGTCCTGTGCTAGCTTGCACCTTAGCAATTTTAAGCTTCAAGGTTCCATTGTAGCATTCTACTAAACCAGCCGATTGTGGGTGATTCGCCGCGTGGAACTTCTGTTTTATGCCAAGACCTGCACAAACTTTTTGCATGACTTGACCCACAAATTCGCTCCCATTGTCACTCCAGACAATGCGCGGCAAACCAAACCTAGGGAAGAATTCTTTCAAAAGTATTTTGGCAGTTGATAAAGCAGTATTGTCCTTCAGAGGGTAGGCTTCTACCCATCTAGAAAAAGCACATACTACCACCAGAACATATTTGAAGTTGTTGCATCGTTCCATGTGAATATAATCGATCTGCAACACCTCAAATGGATATGTTGGAGGAGCAAAATGACCTGCTGGAGTTGGGGTTCCCTTTCCCGGATTGTACATCAAGCAAACAATACAATGTTTTACTACATTATTTGCACACTTTGGGATCCCCTCATTTTGCCACACTGGAGCCAGAAGTTTACATATTCCTTTTGCACTTAGGTGAGCTGGACCATGTGCCATAGTAACTACAGGTAGTACATAAGCATCTGGTAACAGCCAACGTTGATGTTCTGATAATTCAACCCAACATCCCATCTCATCTAACATTCCTGTACTTTCCTTCCACTTTCTCAACTCATTCTCCGTAGCCTCTCCTTGAATTGATTTCACACTCTCTACTGTATCTTCACACATTCCCTTTTCTCTTACGCAGTTTGCGGGACCTGCAACATACATTCGACTTGTGTTGTCTCTGGCTGTCTTTTTCGCTACCTCATCTGCAAATGCATTTCCTCGACCAACATCGTCCACAATCTTTTTGTGTGCACTACACTTCACGATCGCTATCTGAGTAGGCATTGTAAGTGACTCAAGAAGTTCAGTCACTAATTGACCATGTTGTATCTTAGTACCATGGGAAGTAAAGAATCCTCTTTCCTTCCATAAACGCCCAAAGTTAAACGCTACACCAAAAGCGTATTGGCTATCAGTGTACACGTTTACTCTTTTTCCTTTGGATAACACACACGCTCTAGTTAAGGCTATCAATTCAGCTGCCTGAGCTGAATTATGTCTAATGCGTGCTGTCTCCACAATCGTATGCAAAGTAGTAATAGCGTAGGCTGAAACTGTATCTCCATTCGGGAGCTTGAAACAAGAACCATCTACCCATAGTGTTCCATCTGGATTCACTAATGGCGTGTCTTTTAGGTCAATTCTACCCTTAGTCTCTTCTTCAGTACGGAGAAAACAATCATGCTGTTCAGAGACATCTTTCTCTTCTGGAAGAGGCAACAAAGTAGCTGGATTCAGGGTATTACATCGTTTGATGTGTATGTGACTAGCCAAAAGCGTCAGCTCATATCCGGACAACCGAGCACTCGTAAGATGCTGCGTTTTTGTCCTATTTAGTAAAGTATCCACTGCATGTGGCACCATAACAATGAGAGTATTATCTAGCACTACTCCAGCAGACTGTCGAATAGAAATTGCTGCTGCCGCTGTCGCCTTAAGACAACTAGGCAATGCTTTAGCTACTGGATCTAACGTAGCTGAGAAATATGCGCATGGTCGCTGTTGATCTCCAAAACGCTGCGTTAAGACTGACAATGCACAACCCTCTCTTTCGTGGACATAGAGCGTAAAGGGCTTACTGTAATCAGGAGTACCCAATACAGGAGCAGAACACAAAGCAATACGCAAATCAGTAAAACTCTTCTGACATTCGTCAGTCCACGGAAGAGGCTGAGGCGTATCTTTTAAAGTTAGCGCCAACAGCGGTTTAGCCAATAAAGAGAAACTCGGAATCCACTGTCTACAATAAGAAGTAATGCCCAAAAAAGCACGTACCTCTCTTTGTGTGGATGGCACTGACATTTGTGCAATTGCCTGAATTCGTTCGGGGGTCAATCGTCGTCCCTCCTTTGACAAGAGATGACCCAAATAAGTCACCTCGCGACAGACATATTGTAATTTAGAAGGAGAAACCTTGTGATTCAGATCAAACAAATGATGCAACAGTGCAACGGTCACGTTTTTGCAAATCTCCTCTGAATCAGCTGCAACTAATAAGTCATCCATGTACTGAATGAGAGCGGCACCGGACGGTAAGGAAAAGGCATCAAGATGACATTTTAGAGCTTGACTGTAAATAGAGGGACTTTCACAATAACCTTGAGGTGCGCGTTTAAACCGGAAGCTTCGGCCTCCGAGGGAAAAACCAAAAATATCTCTACTCTCTTCGGCGATGGGAATACTAAAGAAAGCATTCTTTAGATCAATAACTGAAAACCAAGTCGCTGTAGAAGGTATCATCGTCAACAGAGCAGTGATATCTGGGACTACAGGAAACTGCGGTACGACAATCTTGTTTACCTCCCGAAGATCAATTACAAAACGATAAACAGGAGGCTGAGAAGGATCAGTGCGTTTAAGAACCGGAAGAACAGGACTGTTACATGTATTTCCTCTCGTTTCCTCAACCACACCCTTCTGAATCAAATCATGGACAATTTCCAGAAGTGCTTTCTCACCTTCAGTAGAGATTCTGTATTGCGGAATACGTGGCATTTCAGCATTGGGCTTAAGAGTAACAACATAAGGTGGGATCTCAAGACAACCAACGTCATTCGGACCCGTAGCCCAAAGCGTTTCGGGAAGAGAAAGCAATTCAGGTGGGAATTGATCTTTTGATAAGTACATTGGACTAGTCATTTTCTGTCCTAGAGTGAGGTATACACCAGAAGGTGAACAATATATCGTAGCATGCATTCTTTTTAATAGATCTAAACCCAACAGATTTTCACCACAACCATTCGTCAGAAGAAGCGGAGCTTCTAAATCATAAGGGCCTATTGAAACAGGCAAAGGGCAAGAAACTGGATTGCGAACAGGGGCGCCAGAAAATCCTACAGATACATTCGTTAAGCCAGACAAAGGTGCGCCAGGGAGTTTAGAATGAATGATAGAGCTTCTCATGGCACCAGTATCTAAAAGAAATGGCTCTGAAACACCCATTGTAGTGACATTAACATAAGGTCCATTCTGATCCACTGGAATTGACGTAACCCCCTTACTTTGTCCATGACTGTCCTATTCAAAATGAAGACTTTCATTCCCTCCTTCAATATACTGATCCTCACTGTAATACTGTGTAGACCTAACATTTTGCTGGTCAAAGTAATTTCCGGAATTTGGAGGAACAAAAGAACGCTGCTCTTGGGTTAACACACCTCGACCTCTACCTCTATTTGCTGACTGAAGACCACCACGACCTCGTGAAGCAGATGTTGCTCCATTACGCTGCAACAATGCCGGACAACTGTTCTTAAAATGACCTTCCTCCCTACAATAAGCACATTGATTGGGACCTAGCAAAGGTCTTGGAATGAATGGTTCAGGCTTTTGATACAACCTCTGAAACTGCGGAGGCTGTTGAAACTGAGGCTGAACATAACGAGGAGGATAAGCCTGTTGCAAGAGAACTTTAGTTTTTAATTCTTTCGTCTTTTTCTCTTGTTTTTCCCTTTCTTCTTTGTCTCTATTTTCATAATATTGTGCAGTAGCCAATATCTGGGCGGAAGAAGAAACTGCCCATGAACTCTCGGAGTCTTTTAGCTTGTGTGATAGTTCAGGAAGCAAGTTATATACGAACTTATCCACAAATAATCGCTGTCCCCCTTCTGTAGCCATATCTTGACCACTGTGATCAATGAATGTCTCCTCGAATCGGGTAAAGAAATCGGAAACACTTTCATCTTTCTTTTGTTTACATGCTGCTAGCTTATCCCAATTAACTCTCAAAGCAGGCATCATTGTTTTCATTAATGTAATAATCCTACCAGGGAGTTCTGAGATCAAAGCGTCGGGCTTTGCACCACCTACTTGACCTCTATCTGCGGCAATAATAGCGTTCCAATCGCCGCCTAATTCTTGAGCGTGATCCTCTCTACGAATTTTAGCCCATATTGTCTGTGGAACTACATTTCCCATCAACATGTCAATATCTGCTAGATTCATAGTACATGCATCAACTGTTTGCGACAACTCTTTATAGTAACCAGCAGGATTTTTGCGTGGATCTGGTAGTGACTGTTTAAGTGCTAAAACTTCAGACCTTTTCCAGGGGACATGTATCCATATGCGCTGAAAATGCGCAGGAATAGCTGGATTAGCACCTGCTGCTGCAACTTCTTCCTTCCATATTGGAGAAACCTCTCTCATGGGATAGTTTTTCAGTGCTGTCCTAACTGAAGGATCAGAATCAGGAAAAGTCTGTGAGAACAATAGGGATCTGAAAGAAATAAGTGTTCTGACAGCGTTTTCAACCTTAGGACCCACAATAAGTCCTTTGTCAAAGTCAGCCTGAACATCTAACAGATCCTGTGGGACCGAACCCAAATTCATATCCTCCCATTCTTTAGCGAGAGTATCGCACATAACTTTAAAAACATATCTCTGCGTAGGTGCATTCCATTGCAGAAAGGTGGACATAATATCAGACGTACTATATTGGGGACCCTTCTTGATCCATCTACAAGCAAGTGAGTCCAATTTTTCTCGCTCTTCGGAGTCTGGGAATTGACTACGAGACTGTCTTCGAGAAAAAGCTGGAGACACATTTAAAGCTTCAAAGAAAGGTGATAAGAGACCAGAGACAGTATCTGCAAATCGCTTACGCATAGATGGAGAATTTGACATAAGGATAGGGGACAAGGTATTAGGTGAATTAACTAAAGGAGCATTAGGAATTGCCAAAGGAGCAGAAGGCAAAGGAGTTAAAGGCAAAGCTGGCATAGGCAATACTTGAGGAGGCAAATGTGGAAAAGCTGGAGCAGGCGGAAGCACAACTGGCGGCTGAACAGGCTGTAACATCGGGGGTGCATTAGCACCTTGTACATAGGGCGGAGGCAATTTCAATAAGTGGGACATTAAGGAATCTTCCTCAAAATCTTTTCTCTTATCAAGGGAAGAGATAGGCAACGTCGGATAGCATTTATCTATTGCCATTCGATGCTGTCTGTCTGAAATTTCCATTGCATTATCTATTTCATCATCTTTGAATTGCTGAGCAGCCTGTATAATCGTCATTCCCTGTGTTTTCCTATCTCGTTTCGCTTGTTTAATTTCTCTCTGTTTGGCTTCCTTACGCCAAAGGCGAAAAGAGTCAAACATTGCCGGCCGGGCTTTTCTTTTAAATAACGTTGCTTCTAAATTATCTAGCACATCAGTTTCGAAACTACCATTTTCTGGCCATTTTAAAACACCATCTTTCTTTGTATATCGGGTCCATGTCTTATTAAAGGCAATAGGACCAACACCATGTTTAGAATAGAGCTCATATGTGGGAGTTCCAACCGAAGGAATCGGACAGGAGTCCTCAAGCTGGGAGTCCCTATTACAACCAAAGCAACAAAGTTTTCCAAACTTAGTCAGACCAGACATCTCACGATTTTTACTGGCTGTTCACAAACATCAAGGGGGTAAAACTTTCAGTTTACACAGCACAAATGCACTTACCCCTCGGCTTTGGCCACTGCAATGGCCAAATCTAAGGACCTAAGGACAAAACAAAGACCAAAATTTGTGGGCGCGACCCACCAAATACTTAACTAAGGATGTCTTCTTACACCAACAGAGGCCCGTCTATCGTCTCGCTTTACCATACATCATCAAAGAAAGGGCCAAGGCAGGGCGGCAGTCAGGGCAGCAGTCGTCAGTAGCCGTCAGGAAGGAGTAACCGCGCTGAAAAAGACCTTCGGACCACTTCGACATACAGGGGTCGCTTGACGTGGCTCGCGATTCCTCCAGAATTTTCTTGCGGGGTTCCTCACGACCTTCAGGCAGAACCGGTACCGCTGAAGCCGCCCCACGTTGGGCGCCAGTTGAAGGACCAGAACCTTATGGGCCTGGCGGCGCAGGGTACGCCTGAAATCTCCTTGGATTCACCTGCCTCAACTAACAGAGACACGGGACACTCTGTCAGGCGTAAAAGATCAGATTTTATTAGCTGCAGCTAGTACAGTTGTCCAAGAAGTACACAAGGTATGTTCTCAGGAGACTGCCACTTTACTTTGTGGCGCACAATCTTATATACCGTATAAAAAACATTTATTAACTACATACACTCCCAGAACACATAGAAAGGAGCCAGTAAGAATAATGTAAAGATAGAACAGAGCCAATAGAAATGTCGGAAAACAAGACAGCACCAATAGAAGGAATTGGAAAACAAAGTATCAAGTGACTTAAGGTTGCCTCCCCTCCAGCTGTGTTTGTCACCCCTCCCTTGAACTAATTCATTAACCGATCCACAACGAAGTTGCATGTGGTGCGATAACTTTGTGTGCGTTTGGAGGACAGTTGTGAAATGAGAGAATACTAGCAAAGGACAGCGAAGGCCAGACGATAAGATAAGATCGGCGGAGAATAGTGTGAGCCTACAGATAGTTGAAACAAGGATTAGAAAACCAGACAGGGATTAGTGTACTCGGTCAGACCTTAATACCAGCCTTGTAAAGATAGAGGCAGAAGGCTGTTTTGAACACCATGTTGCAGAATAAGCAGAAAAGGCAGAATGGACTTCGTTCGCTGTGCTGCCTGAGTGAAGGCAACATAAAATGGCGGCGGGCCACAAAATGGCGGGTCGATACGATCGTATTAAAAATCGAATTTCCTCAAACCCGAACTGAAAGTCTTCTCACTGCCGTATCTTGCCATACACTACCAGGACAAGTGATGAAGACGAAGATGACAACCATACGTACCCCTACCATGCACACAGTAGAGGGAGGGGCAGTATAACACACAACACACATATCTGGCACGTACAGCGATGGCCACACACAGACGCAAACAAACGCCCGTATCAACACACACATCTACAGACACACACACAAACGCGAATGCCAGATACACACACCATGGCCAACAGACGTGGCATTTACACAGCACACCGCACACGCACACCACCGCCACTGTTAAACGCATCCATACACAACACCCCACAATCACACACAAAAACAGAATCACAAACGCATTGTCAGAAAGGCATATCGCACAACTTGACCCAACAACACATACTGGTAGCAATATGTAACAACTTCACACAATCATATAAATAGTACAGACATCCAAACAAGGCCTCCGCTGCCACACCACATCCAACCAACATACAAAGGACATCAAAGATGTATCACTATACACACACGAATGCACACACCACTACCAAACAATGCCACACACAACCATAACAACACATTACAACAAGCACATGACACAATTCATCAACCCAGCGCATGCAGCAACATAGATACATCCCATACACATACAACACAAACATCAAAGTATACAGATATAACACAAACATGTTGAAGAATCCAGGACAATTTCTCAAACCTGACATCCACATCTATGTGGGAAGATGTATTTAAAATTCAAATAAATATTCAAAACTTTGTACAGGTAAGGCCCACTGGCCAGTCCGGATATCGTAAGTGTCCCAGGCACATTGGGCACAGTCACATGCCCCAACTTGACCCCTGACTGCAAATTGGCCTCCACATGGCAGGGGCATTACTGGGGCAGGCAGGCACCTCAAGGGTCATGGGGGGTCTTGGGCTTGGAAGAGGGGTCCTTGGGTTTAGGTTTTGGAGGGGGTGTTTAGGCTTAGATTTAGATTGTGGGGGAGGGGGTTTGGAGTTAGGGGTAGGAGTAGGGACTTAGGCTTTGGAAGGGGTGGTTTCTTGCAGGGGGAGGGGCACGGACACTACTAGGGAGGCCATGGGAGGACTGGGAGGTGGAAGGTCTGGGTTGAGGCAGGGAGACGTGACACTTAGGGGCATCACAGGGTGAGACAGGAGCAGGGAACAGGTCACGACTGGCAAGGAAAACTTTTTTAGGTGCACAGGGCAGTCATGGGCAAAAAATTTAGGTGTGGAGGTAGAGGAAGTGGTTGTAGGAGTTGTTGGTGTGCTGGACGTGGATGCAGGTGAGTGCACTGTGTGCTTGTGTGTGGTGATTGTATGTTGGGTGGGTGAGTGAGGGCATTTGTATTTTTTAGGAGGGGGGAAGAGATGCAGGGAGATGGTATGCCAGATGTGTGAGTGTATGTTGGGGTGGTGGCTGCAAGTAAAGTGGATGTGCTGCATGTGGTTGTGATCGTTGTCATGGTGAGTGCGGGTGTGGTGTGTGGGGTGGATGTCTGCAGGTCTTCTCTTGTGGTGTCTCTGGGTATGACAGGACTGGTGGCAGGATCAGGGAGTGTTGGTGTAGGGAAGGCAAGTGTGAGTGGTGGTGTGACTGTTGAGGAGGTGGTAGGGAGGCAGTGTAGGGTGTGACTGTTGTAGTGTCTGCAGGTGTGTGTTGACTGTGTGCATGCTTGTGGTGTGTCTTGTGGTGCCTGTGTTTGTCTTTGTGCACCTTGACTGTTGTAGTGGGTGACTGCTGGTCTGAATGTGTGCCCTGGATGGGTGAGGGGAGAGGGGTGTTGGATTGGACACATGTAGCTGGACGGAAGATGAACGGACACAGGCTGCTGTCAAAGAAGAGGCCAGAGCATGAAACTATCTCTGCAGCCCAGCCAAGGCACTGTGAATGCCTTCCAGGTAGGCATTACTTTGTTGCATCTGGGATGCCAGTCCCTGGATGGCATTCACGATGGTTGACTGCCCAACAGAGATGGACCACAGGAGGTCAATAGCCTCCTCTTTGAGGTCAGCAGGGCTAACTGGGACAGTGGCAGAGGTGCCTGCGGCAAAGGAAATGCCAACCCTCCTGGGTGAGTGGGCATGGGCAACTGGGTGAGGAGCTACAGGGGGGGCGGTGCTGGTAAGGGGGGGTGGCAGACAAGGATGGTGCTGGGATGGACCTAGATGGGTCCGCCACCGCCGGGGAGCTTCCATCAGAGGAGGAATCCGAATATGATGTTGCTTTACTGGTCTCCCACATGGTGCTCCCCTTGCTGTCTGTCCCACTGGTCCTTTCGGCATTGGTGGACTCTGCCTCCTGAGTCCTGTGGGCTGCAGCTTCCCGACTCACTGGTGCCCCTTCTCCTTTGCCTGATGATGCTGATGCACACAAGGATAGAAGAGAAGAGGGAGAGCGGGTGGAAGAGAAAGAAATGGAGGAAAGGGTCAATACCTACTAGTACACATACCAATCCAATATGCAAGCTGTTACCTCCTAATTCCAATAAAATGACTAGTTTGGACATGTTGCAGTCTGTCACCAGTCGTTCTGCAATGATAAAAAAATACAAACTACCCACATTTACTTACCAATCTGACACTTTTGACACATTGGCCCTCATTATGACATTGGGGGTAAGTGCCGCTTACCGCCATGCTGACTGCCGCAAACATACAGCGACCGCGGCGGTATACCGCTACGCGTATCATGACCCACACATAGAACTCCACCACTATACAGACACCCACACAAGTCCACCAGAACAAAGGTCAGTGATAAAATGGCGGTAGCAAAACCCACACTGTTACGCCAACAGAAATACGCCCACACCATTATGACCTACAAATCACCGCGGCGGACATTCAACTGTGATAAACCATTGGTGGTACATACCGCAGTGCTCAAAATACACACACACATACAAAACACTACATTGGACAATTCAAACTACGCACACCTGACACACATACACACCCCACACCCACACCACTATAAAAAAACATACCCACACTACCCACAACCCTTTACGACAATAAAATTGACAACTGAGAGGGAGACACGCCAGGAGCACCCACTGAATCAGAGCCACAGAACACCATCACCCATACACCACCCACGCACCTCACAGCACACACCCAAACACATCACCCCACACACCCTCACACACACACCACACACACTACACCCATGGCACCACAAAGACACCCCAGGTTCTCAGAGGAGGAGCTAAGGGTCATGGTGGAGGAAATCATCCGGGTAGAGCCACAGATATTCGAATCACAGGTGCAGCAGACGCCCATTGCTAGGAAGATTGAGCTATGGTGGAGAATCGTGGACAGGGTGAACGCCGTGGGACAGCACCCTAGAACAAGGGATGACATCAGGAAGAGGTGGAACGACCTATCGGGGAAGGTGCGTTCCGTGGTTGCAAGACACCAGATAGCTGTAGAGAGGACTGGCGGTGGACCCCCACCTCCTCCCCCACAACTAACAACATGGGAGGAGTAAGTATTGGTGATCATGGATCCTGAGGGCCTGGCAGGAGTAGCAGGAGGACTGGACTCTGGTAAGTCAAATCATTACTACTTTCACCCCCCCCTGCATGCCATCACAAACTCCTACCCCTACCCACACCCTCATCACTCCACCACCTCACATATACCGCACCATCACAACCCACCCATCCCAATACCAAGCCCTGAATACAACACCAATGCATGAATCCCCCATCACAGACCTGCATGCGACATCCATCACCACAGCATGCACACTTTTGACAATCACTTAGCCAACCAAATCACAACTCACACAAGCCAAAGCTGCCTTGGTAATAACAACCATAGAGGGAAACATACCCATGTATAAAATGTCACACGCAGAAACAATAACACTGCATTTACATCCCCACAGGACACCCACACAATGTCACTGGAGAGGAGATGCCAGCAACTTCCAGTCCCCCAAGAAGAGGCCCACAGTGATGACAGCAGCTCTGCATGCCTAGATCAGGTTGACCGACCTGGCCCATCAGGAACCACTGGACAGTCGGTGACCCAGCCACAGTCCCAAACCACCACAGAGCCTCCCCTCTCAGGAAACACCACCACAGCACCCACCCAGCGGGCCCATACCTCTGTCCCCAGGACACATCAATCAGCAGAGTGTGTCCACCACTGCAGGGACCCCATGCAACCCCACAAACGCAGGATGATCAAGGACCTGGGGTCAGTGGCAGTGGGCACACGGTTCAGGGGACAGAGGCACAGGAAAACAGGGAAGCTGGGAGGACTGCTGTGCGACAGGGGGAGGACAGATCAAGGGAACCCACTCTCCACGCAGCACTCACCAACATCCTGGGAGCATACCACCACTTCCAGGAGACCATGGGCCAGATACTGGCCAAGCTGCAGGAGACCCAGTGGCTTCAGGAGGGACAGTACCTGGGGATCAAGGAGGAACTGAGGGACATCCACATCACCATGGTCACCATTGCAGGGGTGCTGGCAGTCATGGCCAACACCATGAGGGAGGCAGTGGCACACCAACGGGCCCCTGTTACTAGCCACACCGAAGAACAGCCCTCCACCTCCGCCGACGTTAGTGGACAGGAGGCCCGGCCACAGGAACAACAGGCCACCAGCACCCCTCCCCTGCAGAAGGAGAACCACCACACAAAAGCTCCCTGTGTTCCAGGCAGAAGCCAGAGAACATTGCCAAGACCCCCGCCAGGAAAGAAGACTCCCCTGAATGTCACCCTTGTGTCCCACTCTGTCAACCTGTCAACCTTGAACTGCCATTGGCCTACTCCCTATGCCACCTTGTGCAATGCATCTGTGATACCAATAGACTGTACTCTATCCTGGACATTCCTCCACCATCAACCCAGCCCTTTGCAATACCTCCTACACTTATTGTCACAGAAAAAAACACCCTTGGAACTAATACAAGTATGGAGACTGTCAATTGATTAAAAATGTATTAGTTTAACAAGATGTAAACATTGCAATTCAAATGTACAGTTATATATACATAGGTATGACCTGTAGTGGGCAGCAGTAAACACACCATGAGATATCTGAAAATAGAGATGCCAAAGTGTACAGTAAGTGACCTTAGAAATAGTAAAATCAGGCTGCCATGTACAATGTCCACCACAAAACTGCAATGGAAGGTGAAGTTACAATGTCTTACCTGTGTGTCACTGGAAGTACTGTTAAATGATAGTAGTTTTGTTGTCCACATCCTATTCCTCTGCCTCCTCTTCGTCACTGTCCACCGGCTCCACCGCTGCCACACTCCCATCTCCAGCCTCATCCACCTGCAGAAAAGGCACCTGGCGTCTCAAGGCCAGGTTGTGCAACATGCAACATACAACGATGATCTGGCATACCTTCTTGGGGTGAGTAGCACAGGGATCCACCTGTCAGATGGAGGCACTGGAATCTGGCCTTCAGGAGGCCAACGGTACGCTCAATGATCCTCCTTGTTCGCCCATGTGCCTCATTGTAATGTTCCTCTGCCCTTCACCTGGCATTCCCCACTGGGGTCAGTACCCATGAGAGTTAAGGGTAACCAGAGTCACCTGTAAATATCGAGGGATACCTGTTAGCCAGACACTCACCCTTAGGGCCAACCCCACACCCATATACCTATATCAACTGCGTGGGGATCATGGGCTCACCTATTAGCCACACCCTGTGCCTCTGGAGTTGAGACATCACATATGGGATGCTGCTATTCCTCAAGATAAAGGTATCATGCACAGAGCCAGGATACTTTGTATTGACATGGGAGATGTATTGGTCAGCCAAACACACCATCTGCACATTCAGAGAGTGAAAGCTCTTTTGATTTCTGAACACCTGTTCATTTCTCCGGAGTGGGACAAAGGCAATATGTATACCATCAATAGCACCAATGATGTTGGGGATATGTCCCATTGCATAGAAGTCAGCCTTCACTGTGGCCAAATCATCCACCTGGGGGAATACGATGTAGCTGCGCATATGTTTAATTAGGGAAGACAACACTCTGGTCAGCACGTTTGAGAACATAGGCTATGACATCCCTGATGCCATGGCCACTGTCGCTTGGAAGGAACCACTTGCCAAGAAATGGAGCACTGACAGGACCTGCACTAGAGGGGGGAATACCTGTGGGGTGGCGGATAGCTGAAATCAGGTCTGGCTCCAATTGGGCACACAGCTCTTGGATTGTGGCCCTATCAAGTCTGTAGGTTAGGATAATGTGCCTGTCCTCCATTGTCGCCAGGTCCAGCAGGGGTCTGTACACGGGGTTATGTCTCCATTTCCTATTCATCCTCAGCGGTTGAACTCTAGGGTGAAAAACGGTGAGCAGATGGTCATATTCAAACATTACTCAGATTAATATGCCTTGCTTTTTTACAGAAACAGTATGTGAATGTGTAGGTCCACTGATGTGCCTATGTCTGCTGTGACACAGTTAGGTGCTATGGCCTCTGCCCCCCCCTGAAATGGCGGCCGCCTGACCTATGAGGACGGACAAGTGGAAATTAGGTAATTCCGTTGACGTTGTACCCAGTTGCGGGAGGCGGTCGACAACCACCGTGCAACACATCATTGGTTATCATTGGGGCCTACGGGTTCCAGGAGCCAATGGTGATGTACACCTGCAGTGAAGGTACACACCGCCACGGACGTGACCGCCATTTTCTATCTGTTCACTGACTTGCTACCTGACCTTCAGCAGGAGAGGAACTACACTGCAAGTGCTGCTGTGACCTGTGTCTGGAAGCGATCATGGCTCGAATGTCTGGGGAAAGGGCCCCTGCCTTCACTTCGGAGGAGTTGGAGGGACTAGTGGATGGGGTCCTACCCCAGTACCCTTTACTTTATGGTCCACCAGACAAACAGGTGAGTACACTGTGAGCACAATGCATTGGGCATGAATGTATGGAGTGCTGAGTGTGTAAGCCTTGTGTGGGGGGGTGGCTGAGTGATCCTGGGCAGAGTGCTGCATGTTCGGTGGGCAATGTCTGTGCGTAAGGGGATGGGACGGATATGGTGGGCCATGAGTATAACATTCTCGACGGTATGAATAATACTTTTTCTTCTGTATCCTTTTATGCAGGTCAGCACCCATCAGAAAAAGGGTATTTGGCGTGCCGTTGCCAAGGAGGTGCGGACCCTGGGGGTCTTTGACAGGCGGAGCACCCACTGTCGCAAACGGCGGGGCAAGGAAGACGACGGAGGCCCAGCTGGGGCTGGCCTCCCGACGAGGAAGGGGTGCCCGTTGGAACCCTGACCCCCCTGATGTTCTGCATCCTGGCGGTGGCCTATCCGGAGTTGGATGGGCGCTTGAAGGCATCACAGCAGCCACAAGGGGGTAAGTACAGATTCAGAATCATGAATTTGTGCGCGTTAAGGTGTTACCTGGATGTGGGATGTGGGTCTGTGGGTGCCTCTAGGCCAGGGCGAACATGACAGGGTAGGTTCCATAATGGGCAAGCTCAGATGCACTCCAACCCCAATAATGCTAGTGGGCATCTACTACTGGGAAGGGTCATGTGGGTTTCAGGTGTGCAGCTAATGGCAGTAGGCATTGTACCCCATGGCCTGGTGACTAGCATTGTAACTGGTAGTGCATGGCTTAGTGCATAGGGCTGTTCCCCGTGAGTTGTGTACGGTAAAGTTGTTGCTGGCATTGACCAAGTGTATCCACTGTCTCCCCCCCCTTTTTGTTTTGTCACCCTGTCCTTGTGTGCATTAGCATCATCTGGTGGAGGAGCAGAGGCATCGGCAATGGAGGGAGCTGCATCCCACATGAGCCTGGAGGCCGAATCCACTGACGGTGAGGGCACCAGTGGGACAGAGGGCAAGGGGAGCACCATGACAGAGACAGGAAGGTGCAGTTCTGACAGTGACACGACCTCTAATGGAAGCTCCCTGACGGTGATGGACACCTCTGTGGCCACCCCAACTACAGGTAAAGCCGCCACCCCCCCATACCAGCACCGCCCTCCCAGCAGCCCCTCAGCGAGTTTCCCCTGCCCGCTCACCCAGGAGGGTGGGCATCTCCTTAGTCCCAGGAACCTCAGGCCCTGCCCCAGTCAGCCCTGCTGCCCTCAGCGAGGAGGCTATTGACCTCCTGAGATCCCTCTCTGTTGGGCAGTCAACCATACTGAATACCATCCAGGGTCTAGCAGGGCATTTGCAACAAACAAATGCATACCTGGAGGGCATTCACTCTGTCGTGGCGGCCCAACAGAGAGCATTCCAGGCTCTGGCCAACTTACTGATGGCAGCCATTGTCCCTGCCTCTAGCCTCCCCCTCTAACTTCCTCTAACCAGTCCCAATCCCCTCAACCCAAGCCTATCCCAAGCACACCTTCAGACCTGCATGCACCCAAATCAACACACAGAAGTGGCTCAGGCAAACACAAGCACCACACTTCATCACACAGGCACTCACACAAGCACCATCCAGATGCAGACACCAACATCCACTGCCTCCACTGTGTCCCCATCCTCCTCGTTATCCACTTCCCTCCCAGTTGCATCTCCACTCTCACCTGCATGCACTACATCCTCATCCACTACCTCCATCACCAGCACACCTATCCCAACACGCCCCTCACTGGCAGTCACCACCCCCACATCCATGCACATGTCCCCTGTGTCCTCTCCCACTGTGTCTGTACCCCCTCCTCCCAAAGTACACAAACGCAAGCACTCAGACACCCAACAGCCATCCACCTCACAAAAGCATCCAGCCCATGCACCTGCACCCAAACACACCAGACTGACACCTCCTACCACCACTCCCTCTTCCTCCACTCCCAAACCTTCACCCTCTTCCAGCCCGTTGTCCCTAAAAGGCTTTTCCTCTCCATCCTTGACCTATTCCCTGCCCCTCCCCCCCCATCCTTCACTTCGGGCCAGGGTGGGTAGAACCCAGGCCAGCACCTCAGCCACCCAGTCCACGGCCACTGTAATTTCTGCAGCTACTGCTGGTATGAGAGGCTCCAAGGAGGCAATCGTCAGCACAACCAGTGTGCCTGCACCACCTGCCAAGGGCAAGAAGGAGCCGCCTGCTAGCAAGGGCAAGAAGGGGACACCAGCCAGCAAGGGGAAGGAGGCACCACCAGCCAGCAAGGGTAAGGAGGCACCACCAGCCAGAAAGGGGGAGGAAGCACCACCAGCCAGCAAGGGGAAGGAGGCACCACCAGCCAGCAAGGGGGAGGAAGCACCACCAGCCAGCAAGGGGAAGGAGGGAACCCAGCCACAAGGGCAGGAAGGGAACACCAGCTGGCAGAAGCAAGGAGGCACCACTATCTGCCAAGGGCAGGAAGGGGACAAAGGCTGCCAAGGCCAATGTAAAGGGAACTGACTCGGCAGGCAGGATGGATCTGGTGCCTGGGGCTGGAGCAGCATCTGGGTAAACAACACCAGCCATGGCACTTCAGCCATCCGAGGCTGCATGGGAAGGACTGGAGCCTACCACCACCTGCACCGCCGCCAGCAGCACCACTGCCAGCAGCAGCAGCAGCCCCAATGGGCAGCTGTCTGAGCTGCAGGGGAAGGGCTGGACCCTCTCCCTACCACTGACAGCACCACCACCTTCACTGCAACTGCCATCCACTGAGCAGCCGTCACCGTCGGCGAGCAGTGTGTAGTTGTGACTACATGGGCTGTAGTGCATCCTGGCCCCTGCAACACCTGTAGGTGTGACACCCAGGTGAGAGACTGTGACCTTGCACCATCCAGGATCAGCATCACAGGGCACAAGGCCCCCTCCAGAACCAGTGGAAGAAGGCATCCACTCACCCCCTCCTTGCCAGGATGAAGCACACTGGGCACAAAGCCCCCTCCAGAACCAGTGAAGAAGCCATCCACTCACCCCCTCCTTGCCAGGATGAAGCACACTGGGCACAAGGCCCCCTCCAGAACCAGTGGAAGAAGGCATCCACTCACCCCCTCATTGCCAGGATGAAGCACACTGGGCACAAAGCCCCCTCCAGAACCAGTGGAGAAGCCATCCACTCACCCCCTCCTTGCCAGGATGAAGCACACTGGGCACAATGCCCCCTCCAGAACTAGTGAATGAAGGCATCCACTTACCCCCTCCTTGCCTGGATGAAGCACACTGGGCACAAAGCCCCCTCCATAACCAGTGGAGAAGCCATCCACTCACCCCCTCCTTGCCAGGATGAAGCACACTGGGCACAAGGCCCCCCTCCAGAACCAGTGGACGAAGGCATCCACTTACCCCCTCCGTGCCGGGATGAAGCACACTGGGCACAAAGCCCCCTCCAGAACCAGTGGAGAAGCCATCCACTCACCCCCTTCCTTGCCAGGATGAAGCACACTGGGCACAAAGCCCCCTCCAGAACAAGTGGAGAAGCCATCCACTCACCCCCTCCTTGCCAGGATGAAGCACACTGGGCACTAGCCCCCCCCCCAGAACCAGTGGAAGAAGGCATCCACTCACCCCCTCCTTGCCAGGATGAAGCACATTGGGCACAAGGCCCCCTCCAGAACCAGTGGAAGAAGGCATCCACTCACCCCCTCCTTGTCAGGATGAGGCACACTGGGCACAAGGCCCCCTCCAGAACCAGTGGAAAAAGGCATCCACTCACCCATTCCTTGCCAGGATGAAGCACACTGAGCACAAAGCACCCTCCAGAACCAGTGGAAGACGGCATCCACTTACCCCCTCCTTGCCAGGATGAAGCACACTGGTCACAAGGCCCCCCTCCAGAACCAGTGGAAGAAGGAATCCACTCACCCCTCCTTGCCAGGATGAGGCACACTGGGCACAAGGCCCCCTCCAGAACCAGTGGAAAAAGGCATCCACTCACCCCCTCCTTGCCAGGATGAAGCACACTGGGCACGAAGCCCCCTCCAGAACAAGTGGAGAAGCCATCCACTCACCCCCTCCTTGCCAGGATGAAGCACACTGGGCACTATGCCCCCCCAGAACCAGTGGAAAAAGGCACCCACTCACCCCCTCCTTGCCAGGATGAAGCACACTGGGCACAAGGCCCCCTCCAGAACCAGTGGAATAAGGCATCCACTCACCCCCTTCTTGCCAGGATGAGGCACACTGGGCACAAGGCCCCCTCCAGAACCAGTGGAAAAAGGCATCCACTCACCCCTTCCTTGCCAGGATGAAGCACACTGAGCACAAAGCCCCCTCCAGAACCAGTGGAAGACGGCATCCACTTACCCCCTCCGTGCCGGGATGAAGCACACTGGGCACAAAGCCCCCTCCAGAACCAGTGGAGAAGCCATCCACTCACCCCCTCCTTGCCAGGATGAAGCACACTGGGCACAAAGCCCCCTCCAGAACAAGTGGAGAAGCCATCCACTCACCCCCTCCTTGCCAGGATGAAGCACACTGGGCACTAGCCCCCCCCCAGAACCAGTGGAAGAAGGCATCCACTCACCCCCTCCTTGCCAGGATGAAGCACACTGGGCACAAGGCCCCCTCCAGAACCAGTGGAAGAAGGCATCCACTCACCCCCTCCTTGCCAGGATGAGGCACACTGGGCACAAGGCCCCCTCCAGAACCAGTGGAAAAAGGCATCCACTCACCCCTTCCTTGCCAGGATGAAGCACACTGAGCACAAAGCCCCCTCCAGAACCAGTGGAAGGCGGCATCCACTCACCCACTCCTTGCCAGGATGAAGCACACTGGTCACAAGGCCCCCCTCCAGAACCAGTGGAAGAAGGAATCCACTCACCCCCTCCTTGCCAGGATGAGGCACACTGGGCACAAGGCCCCCTCCAGAACCAGTGGAAAAAGGCATCCACTCACCCCCTCCTTGCCAGGATGAAGCACACTGGGCACAAAGCCCCCTCCAGAACCAGTGGAAGAAGGCATCCACTCACCCCCTTCTTGCCAGGATGAGGCACACTGGGCACAAGGCCCCCACCAGAACCAGTGGAAAAAGGCATCCACTCACCCCTTCTTTTCCAGGATGACGCACACTGAGCACAAAGCCCCCTCCAGAACCAGTGGAAGACGGCATCCACTCACCCCCTACTTGCCAGGATGAGGCACACTGGTCACAAAGCCCCCTCCAGAAGCAGTGGAGAAGCCATCCACTTAAGAGACTGTGGCATTGCACTCCCCAGGACAAAGCAGTGGGCAACCCACCCACTTGAGAGACTGTGGCTTTGCACTCTCCAGGACCAAGCAGTGGGCAAACCACCCACTAGAGAGACTGGCTTTGCACTCCCCAGGACCAAGCAGTGGGCAACCCACCCACTAGAGAGACTGGCTTTGCACTCCCCAGGGCCAAGCAGTGGGCAACCCACCCACTAGAGAGACTGTGGCTTTGCACTCCCCAGGACCAAGCAGTGGGCACACCACCCACTAGAGAGACTGTGGCTTTGCACCCCTCCAGAACCAAGCAGTGGGCACACCACCTACTAGAGAGACTGTGGCTTTGCACTCCCCAGGACCAAGCAGTGGGCAACCCACCCACTTGAGAGACTGTGGCTTTGCACTCCCCAGGACATCGCAGAGGGCATGTAGCCCCCTCTAGGAGCAGTGGTGTTGTACCATCTTCCGGCTGAGGTGCCCCCCCCATTCCTTGTCCCCCTAAGGTGCCTGTGTGTTTTCGACCTGATGCCCCTGCAGTGTTCTATCCGTATTGAGGCAGGAGTCAAGTGTGGACTTGGCCTAAGTGTTATGGCCCTGTGGGCCACGGACATTTTGGCGTGGGCATTGGCCCTCCATTTGTATATATTGTACATACTGTTTATTGCTTTTAGGACGTATTTATCTACATTTGTAATATTACACTCACTTTAATCAATTCATTTTGTCATTGCATTATTCCTGAGAGTTACGGGGTGTATATGTGATGTTGTTGCATCTCTTTGTGGCTATGGTGTTGGGGGTGGGGGTGTTGCATGTTGCATGTGTGTGTGACTCTCTTTTTCCTCCCCCCCTCCCTTGTGTGCTAGGTGCAGTACTCACCGTGGTCATCTTCGCCGCCGTTTGTGTTCCTGGTGTAGGAGGAGGTAGACCAGCATTCAAAATATGTGCAGTTCGGGCTCCATGGCGTTTTGGTTCTTCCTTGTGTGTCGAGAGGTGAGTCGTTTCCCTTCTGTGCACTGTTTCCGCTGTGCTTTTGATGGCGTTGGTACCGCCCCGGAAAAGGCGGCGGATTGGTGTGTCATAATGCAGTGGGTGGTACATTGTCTTCCGCCTGGCTGTTGGTGGTTACCGCCACGGTGTTTGTTGCTACCGCCGTGGCAGTCAGAGTGTTAAAGTGGCTGTATGTGTTGGCGGTTTCCGCCGTGGTCATAATTCCATTTTTCTTACTGCCGGCCTGTTGGTGGTATTACCGCCGCCATATCACCGACCGCCAGGGTTGTAATGAGGGCCATTGTTTTTAAAATGTCCTCGATAGGTACATGGCACACAAAATATATGACAGGTTGGTAAATGACTCTTGATGTACCGAAGTCCATTGAGAATGCAATGATTTCACAGTAGAATTTCCGTACTCACAGGACTTATTACCCAATATCAGCCCTAACTAGATGACATGGGCTAAATAAAGCAGACTCAGGGATAGGGAAATAAGGTTTGGAAATCACTCAACATAGGAATGTGACTAAACGTAACTGGACAAGGAGGTATCGCACCAACATATTACTGCTTGCATGGTGTTTAAAAGCTAATTCCCATCACTTCTAAACAGTCGAAGTAATAGCCAGGACTATAATCTTACCTAATGTACACACACCTCATTAGTACCTATGTAATCTAACTGACACAATAGAAGCCCATACAACTGATATTAAACAGTCTGTACTCACCCCTTGTGGCTGCTGTGCTGCCCTCAAGCATCCATCTCTCTCTGGGTAGGCCATATGCAGGACATTAGGGGTGGTCAGGGTCCGAAAGGCAACCCTCCATCATTGGGAAGACATCCCTAGCTGGGCCTCTGTGGTCTTCTGGGCCCAGCATCTCAGGTCCTCCCACCGCTTTCTGCAGTGGATGCTCTGCCGGCTATGGACCCCCAGGGTCCGCACTGGCATGGCAATGGCTCTCCATTACCCCTTTTTTCTGATGGGCGCTGACCTGCATGGGAGACACAGACAAAAGGAGATATTCATGTAAAGTTACAGTACACCTACAGCAGTGGCCTACACACAGCATGCACAGCACATGCTCATACAGAGTCTACAATACACCATTATCATTCATACAACACAACCCTAGCAGTCATTCATGCCATATCTTTATTCACACAATTTCGCCGTCAAACACCACCCGAGCTGACAAGTATACCACATTATACTGACCTGTTTATCTGGAGCCCCATACAACTGTCCACACAGGGGTAGGACCCCTTTCACCAGCTTCTCCAGTTCCTCCAGGGTGAAGGCTGGGGGCCTATCTCCTGAAGGATGTGCCATTGTGGCTTCCAGATACAGAACACAGCAGCTCACGCAGTGGAGGTCTTGCTTGCTCGAGTGTCAGAAGTCAGGCAGCTGGGCTAGAAAATGGTGATCACGGCCGCTGCGGTCATGACCGTCACTGCTGGCAGTGATCATCATTGGCCCCAGTTTCCCATAGACATCAATGTTAACCTATGAGGAGTTGCACAGTGGTTCCGACCGCCTTCTTCCATGACGACTAACGCCAGCGGGATGAGGTCACTTCCTCTGCATGCAGGACAGGCGGCTGTCATTTTACATTTTTTTTTTATATCTATGTCATCCTAGTGCATCCTAGTATGAAGTCAATCACAAGTTGCTTGATGTACAATGTCTACTCATGTGAACTCACTAGTGAAGTGCCAAAATGTCTGATGTGTAATCTTTTCAATGTGTGGATGTATGATAACTGTATCCGACTTAGGGACGAGTTTACTATGTCTGACTTCCTTCTCTGTACAGACCCCTTGTGACAAGTATAGCAATGGAATTGACAGCCAGGATGTCGCAGTTGTGTAGTTTGTGAATAACTGTCCCTGTGTCGGTTCCAAATACCTTACATGACTTGTCTTGTTTTCCACTTCTATGGTGTACTATAGTAACAACAGTGTAACAGATGTCCTGAAATGTGTTTGGTCCTATGCCTACATACCATCCAATGGGGAGATTGAGAAAAGCACCGGTCTACCGGCCCCTAGTCCACCTTCCTACCTTGGAATGAAGACACATTATACAGACGGATCGTCTGAACCATCAGACCATCAGGGAACTGTGTCCCCAATTGGAGCCGGATCTCCTGCCAGCCATACGTAATCATGGTACATCTCATCCCACCAACAGTACAGGTGTTATCTGTCCTGCATTGCCTTGCCTCAGGATCTTTTCAGGTGACAGTGGGACTGGCTGCAGGAATGTCACAACCGATGTTCGGTTTTGTGTTATAGGATGTACTGCATGCCTTAGTCAAATACTTGACCAGCTACATCAGGTTCCCACAACGTGGTGATCTGTACACTGTGAAGTCTGCCTCTTATGACACTGCACACATTCCACATGTAATAGGAGCTATTGATGGCACCCACATCGCTTTAGTTCATCCCAGGGCCAATGAGCCAGTCTACAGGAAAAGGAAGAATCACTATTCGATCAATGTGCAGGTGGTGTGTCTTGCCATAGCCCACGTGACAGCAAAGTTTCCTGGATTTGAACATGATTCTTACATCTTGAGGAACAGCAGTGTCCCACAAATGATGTTGCAACTACAGAGATAGAGGGCCTGGCTCATTGGTAAGTTTACCACTGTCTATGTCTAATGTCTATGCTTCTTCACTTCACAGTCAGCTCTATGCCTGTCATATTTCACTAATGATTTGTACCATTGTGCACACAGGTGACTCCATACACTCCGGGACCCCCACGGACCCATGTCCCTACCACATTTTCAACAGAGCTGCAGACACCATCTCCCCCAAGCTCTGCCTCACCATCAACCACTTACTAGCTGCCATCACCTTCCCAACAACTGGAAACACGCCGAGATCAACCCCCTCCTTCAGAAACTCCCATCAGACCCCACCGCCTTCAAAAACTTCAGGCCCATTTCTCTACTCCTCTTTCCTGCGAAAGTCATCAAAAAAGCAGTCAACAGCCAACTCGCCATGTTTTTAGAAGACCACAACATCCTTGATATCTCCCATTCTGGATTCAGGAAAAACCATGGCACCGAAACAGCCCTCCTGGGCGCAACAATGACACCCACTCCCTGCTGGACAAGGGAGAGATGGCGGCACTCATCCTGCTAGATCTCTCGGCGGCCTTCGATACGGTCTCCCATCACACTGTGATACGAAGACTCCACGAAGCCGGCATCAGAGACAAGGCCCTCAACTGGATCCAATCCTTCCTCTCCGGCAGAACTCAACGAGTGAGACTCACCCCCTTCCTCCCAGACCCCACACACACCAGCTGTGCAGTTCCCCAGGGATCCTCCCTCAGCCCCACACTGTTTAACATCTATATGGCCCCGTTAGCCACTATCATCAAAAGCTATGGAATCAACATCATCTTCTATGCCAATGACACCCAACTCATTCTCCCCTCTCCTACTAACCCAACAAAGCCAGGCACAGCTTACACGAAGGCATGGAAGCAGTCGCAAACAAGACAGAAGTACTCATCATGGGCCCTCAACCAAACACGTGGAATGACTCCTGATGGCCACGCACCCTTGGAAACCCGCCTACCCCCACCAGACAAGCCTGCAACCTCGGGATCATCTTGGACTCCAATCTCAGCATGAACCATCAAATCAACTCAGTCATTTCCACCTGCTTCCGCACCCTCCGCCTCTTATTCAAATCCTTCAAATGGATCCCCTCAAACCTATAAAGACAATCACACACACCCTCATCACCAGTAGACTGGACTATGGCAACGCACTCTACGCCGGAATCAACAAGAAACTCATCCACAAACTACAAAACATCCAGAATGTCACTACCAGACTGGTCCTCGACCTACATCGACACTGCCACATCTCGCAACACCTGTGTACACTGCACTGGCTTACCATAGATAAAAGAATCACCTTCAAGATCCTCACCCACTCACACAAAGCCCTCCACAACACCAGACCAGACTACCTCAACCATTGACTCAACCTCCACGTACCCCACAGGACCCTACGCTCAGCCCAGCACTCTCTTGCTGAAGTACCACACATTAGGAAGACCAGAATAGGAGGACACTCCTTTTCCTACCTCGCAGACACCACCTGGAATGCCCTTTCCCTCCACATCAGACAAACCACCTCCCTCCTCAGCTTCATGAAGGAACTGAAGACAAAGGGGGTCATTACAACATTGCCGGTAAATGCTGCTTACCGCTGTGCAGAAGACCGCCATCACACTGCTGCGGCAACAGAATTCCGCCACAGCTATTATGACCCACAGCTCGTAATCTGCCAAAATTTAGACACCCACACAATCCGCCATAATATAAAATACACACCCACAAACCCTTACGACCACAATTGCGACTAAAGGCCAGAGAGAGACACCACCATCTACAAACTAGCATCCACAGACACTCAACACTATCACTCACACAACATCCACGCACAAAACACCACACACCCCTAAACATCACCCCACACATCACAACACACACCACCCCACATATCACCCACACCACCCCATGGCACCGCAAAGACACCCCAGGTTCCCTGAGGAGGAGCTCAGGGTCATGGTGGAGGAAATCATCCGGGTAGAGCCACAGCTATTCGGATCACAGGTGCAGCACACCACCATAGCTAGGAAGATGGAGCTATGGCGCAGAATCGTGGACAGGGTCAATGCAGTGGGACAGCACCCAAGAACACGGGATGACATCAGGAAGAGGTGGAACGACCTGCGGGGGAAGGTATGTTCCGTGGTCTCAAGACACCAGATTGCATATCGGAGGACTGGCGGCGGAACCCCACCTCCTCCCCCAGAACTAACAACATGGGAGGAGCAGGTCTTGGCTATACTGCATCCTGAGCGCCTCGCAGGAGTAGCTGGAGGAATGGACTCTGGTAAGGCAAAGCTTTCACTATTTCATCCCCCACCCTACCTGCATGCTATCACATACCCCCACCCTCGCCCTCACCCCCATCACTCCAACTCCTCACATATGTCCCACTATCACAACCCACACATCTCAACACCAAGCCCTGCATGCAACACCAAAGCATGGACACCCATCACCAATGCATGGCCACTGCACATACCCACAAACCCCCCCTAAACAATTATTACACAAGGTCCCACACAAGAAGGCAAGCACTGGGGTACAGGGTCACCCACCCATTGCACACCATGGCACACACAGATACTAAAACTATGCCTTTACACCCCTGCAGGACTCCTACCCAACATCACCGGACAGGAGGGTCCAGACATGTCCACTCCACCCACAGAAGTGGCCCACAGTGATGACAGCAGCTCTGTCTAACTGGAGCTAGATGACCAGCCCAGCCCATCTGGGACCTCGGGACAGTCGGTTCCCCTCACACTGGCACAAGCCACAACAGAGCCTCCCCCCTCTGGAAACACCAGCACAGCACCAACCCAGACGGCCCATACCTCTGTCCCTAGGACACGTCAAGCAGCAGTGTGTCCACCACTACTGGGAACCCAGGCCAACCCACCACCCCAACAACACCAGGGACCTGGGGGCAGTGGTAGTGGGCACACGGTTCAGGGGACAGAGGCCCAGGAACACAGGGGAACTGGGAGGGCTGCTGTGTGACAGGGGGAGGACCGGCCAGGGAACCAGCCCTCTCCAACATCATGGGAGCCTACCACCATTCCCAGGAGACGATGGCAACAGTACTGGCCAAGTTTCAGGAGGCCCAGCGGCTGCAGGAGGAACAGTATTTGCGGTTCAGGGAGGAACTCAAAGCCATCAATACCACCCTGGGCACCATTGTAGGGGGGCTGAAGGAACTCGTCAACACCAGGAGGGACACTGTGGCACAACAAGGGGCCCCTGACACTATCCTGGACGATGAACTGCCCACCACCTCCGCCGGCGCTAGTGGTCAGGAGGCATCGCCACAGGACCACAACACCAGCACCCCACCCCCTGCAGATGGAGAACCACCCCGCAAACGGTCCCTGAGAACCAGGACAAAGACAGAGAACAATGCCAGGACCCCTGCCAAGAAATGAGACCACCCTGATTGTCATTCTTCTGTCTTATCACCCTGTCCATCCTTAAACTGCCCCAGCTCCACTTCCTATGCCCCTTTGGACAATGCACCTGTGAGACTAATAGACTGGACTCTGCCATGGACATTCCTCCACCATCACCCCTGACCATTTTACAACACCCTCCAATATTTTGCACTTAAATAAACACCCTTAAACCACAAAACAATCTGGAGTAAGTCTGTGCTTTCGAAAATTTGTATTTGCAATAACTATGTAAAAATTTTGTATCCATTGTATTGTCAACATACCTATGTCACACAGCTCTAGTCCATGCGGAAACAAAGCAGATGTCACACGGTGGGACCCACATCTGTGAAATTGAAAGGGAAAGTGACAACTTAGGGTCCATACACTGGGTGAAAGTGACAGAAAGATGAGAGGTAGAACAATTATATCAGATGTAGCAGGCAGTGATGTCTTCTTACCTGTGTCTCACTGGAAGTATTGATGAATCACTGTGTTTCTGTTGTCGATGTCCTCTTCTTCAGCTTCCTCGACTTCACTGTCCACGGGCTCCACAGCTGCCACAACACCTCCATCTGGACCATCCTCCTGCAGAAAAGGCACCTGTCGTCACAAAGCCAAGTTGTGAAGCATACAGCAGGACACGATGATCTGGCACACCTTCTTTGGTGAGTAGAATAGGGAACCACCTGTCATATGGAGGCAGCTGAACCTGGCCTTCAGGAGGCCGAAGGTCCTCTCTATAACCCTCCTAGTTCGCCCATGGGCCTCATTGTAGCGTTCCTCTGCCCTTGTCCTGGGATTCCTCACTGGGGTCAGTAGCCATGACAGGTTGGGGTAGCCAGAGTCCCTGCAAATGTCGAGGGACAACTGTTAGACACACACTAACTCTTAGGGACATCCCGAGACCCAGACACCTAGTCACACTGTATAGGGTCCATGTCCTCACCTAATAGCCGCACACGGTGCCTCTGGAGATGCCCCATCACATAAGGGATGCTGCTATTCCTCAAAATGTAAGCGTCATGCACTGAGCCAGGAAACTTGGCATTCACATGGGAGATGTACTGGTCGGCCAAACACACCATCTGCACATTCATAGAATGGTAACTCTTCCGGTTTCTGTACACCTGTTCACTCCTGGGTGGGGGTACCAAGGCCACATGTGTCCCATCAATGGCACCTATGATGTTGGGGATGTCCCAGGGCATAGAAGTCACCTTTCACTGTAGGCAAATCCTCCACCTGAGGGAAAACGATGTAGCTCTGCATGTGTTTCAGCAGGGCAGACAACACTCTGGATAACACTTTAGAGAACATAGGCTGGGACATCCCTGATGCCATGGCCACTGTAGTTTGAAAAGACCCACTTGCCAGGAAATGGAGCACCGAAAGCACCTGCACTAGAGGGGGGAATCCTGTGGGATGGCGGATAGCTGACATCAGGTCTGGCTCCAACTGGGCACACAGTTCCAGGATTGTGGCACGATCAAGTCTGTAGGTGACAATTACATGTCGCTCCGCCATTGTCGACAGGTCCACCAGCGGTCTGTACACCGGAGGATGCCGCCATCTCCTACCCTCCCCCAGCGGACGTGCTCTATGGAGGAGAACAGCGAGCAGAGAGTCAACCAGCACTGAGGTACGTAAACACAATTTTATTCCACAATTTTTTTAAAGCGCTATGTGCCTGTATTAGTGTGTATGCAAGGCCTAGATATGTGTGACTCATCTACATTTAATGCCATGTGGCCCCCTGAAATGGCGTCTGCCTGACCTATAATGTGGGACAAGGGGATATGAGATAACTGCGCTGGCATTGTACACCGTCGCGGTAGGTGGTCAAAGACCGCGGCCCAATCCTGCATTGATTAACATTGGACCCTATGGGTTCCAGAAGCCAATGATGATGTACGCCGGCGGTGACGGTATGCACCGCTGCGGACGTGACCGCCATTTTCGATCTGTTTACTCACTTGATACCTGATCTTGAACAGGACAGGACCTATATTGCAAGTGCTGCTGTGACCTCAGTCTGGAAGAGACAATGGCTCATGTGTCTGGGGAAAGGGCCCCTGCCTTCAGCACAGAGGAGTTGGAGAAATTAGTGGATGGGGTCCTCCCCCAGTACACGCTACTCTACGGTCCTCCAGACAAACAGGTAAGTATACTGTGAGCATGCCGAATGGGCAATGCGTGTGTGGAGTGGTGTGGAAGGAAGATAGGGGGGAGAATGAGGCGTGCATGAAACGACGGTGAGTGCATGTGCGTCATGGCAAGGGTAGGGATGCGGGTCAATGACTGTGACGGTGCGGACGGTTATATCTTCTCCTTTTCCCCTGTACTATTCCTGTAGGTCAGCGCCCACCAGAAGAAGGATATTTGGCGTGCCATCACCAAAGAAGTCCGGACCCCGGGGGTCCACCACAGACAGAGCACCCACTGCCGTTAAAAATGGGAGGACATTCGCCGCTGGAGCAAGAAGATGGCAGAGGCCCAGCTGGGGATGGCCTCCCAACGTGGGAGGGGCGCCCGTCGAACTATGACCCCCCTGATGTTCCGGATCCTGTCGGTGGCGTTTCCGGATTTGGATGGGCGCTTGTGGGCACTACAGCAGCCTCAAGGGGGTGAGTACACTCTCATTCAGCTGATTCTGCGCACATTGGAGGTGTCTGAGTGGGGGAGGTGGGCTGTGGGTTCCCCTATGCCAGGACGAGATTAGTAGGCAAGGTCCCTTCGTAAGGCAGGCCATGTGGCGCCCCACCCCACCTGTGTTCAGAGCCAACTGCAGTCAGGCTCCTGTGACTTCCATGTGTGCAGCAATAGGGCATAGGCCTTGTACCCCATGTCCCTGTAATTAATTAGGAAACTCAAAGTGCATGGCGTAGTACAGGGGGCTTCTGTGTCTGTAGTGTCCGCCAACGGTAGCGGTATTGCGTGCACTCAACATGTCTTTCTTCTGTCTCCCCCACCCCCCTTTTTGTGGTCTCCCTGTTCTTGTGTGCATTAGCATCATCAGGCGGAGGAACAGTGGCACTGGAGCAGAAGGGAGCTGCATCCCACATGGCCCTGGAGGACGAGACAACAGAGTCTGAAGCCACCAGTGGGACGGAGGGCGAAGGGAGCTCCACGGCAGGGACAGGAGCTGAGACCAGTGACACGGACTCCTCTTCCGATGGGAGCTCCCTTGCAGTGGCGGGCTCCTCTGTGCCCCCCACATCTACAGGTACAGCCGCCACCCCCCCCCTACCAGCACCGCCCTCCCAGCAGCCCCTCAGCATGTGCCCTGTGGCCGCTCACCCAGGAGGGTGGTCATCTCCTTTGCCCCAGGCACCTCAGCCCCTGCCCCAGTCAGCCCTGCTGCCCTCAGTGAGGAGGCCTTTGACCTCCTCAGGTCCCTCACTGTTGGGCAGTCTACCATTCTGAATGCCGTCCAAGGTGTAGAGAGGCAGTTGCAACAGACCAGTGCATACCTGGAGGGCATTCATTCTGCTCAGGCAGCCCAACAGTGAGCTTTTCAGACTCTGGCCTCAGCACTGATGGCAGCCATTGTCCCTGTGTCCAGCCTCCCCCCTCCAACTTCCTCCACCCAGACCCAAACCCCTGTACCTCAGCCTATCCCAAGCACACCATCAGACCAGCATGCACACTCCTCAACACACAAGGGAAGCTCAGGCAAACATAAGCACCACACATCCCACAGGCACTCACACAAGCATCATACCCAGGCAGACATACCAACATCCACTGCCTCCACTGTGTCCCCCTCCTCCTCATCTCCCTCCTGTCTCGTCTCCACTCATACCTGCATGCACTACATCTTCAGCCACTACGTCCATCTCCAGCACACCCATCACCACACCCCGCTCACTTGCACTCACCACACCCACTACCATTCACACATCCCCTGTGTCCTCACCCAGTGTGACTGTGAGCCTACCTCCCAAGGTACACAAACGCAGCCACACACCCACCCAACAGACATCCACCTCACGACAGCCTCCAGCCCATGCACCTTCACCCAAAGTCAGCAAACGTACACCTCCTACAACCACTACCTCTTCCTCCACTCCCAAACCCCCTCCATCTATCCGTCCCAGTGTGTCCAAAAAACTTTTCCTGTCCAACCTTGACCTCTTCCCCTCACCTCCCCCACCCCTTCAGTCCCCTAGGGCCCGCATTTCCAGGTCCCAACCCAGCACCTCAGCCACAACATCAGCGGAACAGTGGTGCCAGCAGTAACCGGCTTCTGGAGTGCGCCAAGCAGCAAGGCAGCCAGTGTACCAAGGAGCCAGACCACGGACAGTCCCCCACCTCAAAAGCATAAAAAGTTGGCCAATGCCCGGCGGGGGAAAGGCAAGATATCTACCTCCAAAGCCTCTCCCAGGAGTACAGTTGGCAGTGGGATGACAGCTGTGCCACCATCCAAGGTGGGGAAGAGGCACAGAAAGACAGGCAAGTCGCCAAAAACCTGCAAAGCGGACAAGACTGCCACCAGCAGTGCTGCCAAGGAAACCGCCGCCACAAGCACCGCTTCACAGGACACCGCCGCCACCAGCACCGCTGCCAAGGACACTGCCGCCACAAGCACTGCTTCACAGGACACCGCCGCCACCAGCACCGCAGGCCAATGAGCGCCAAAAGCTCTAACGCTACTGAGGCCGCCACGAGCAGGATGAAGCATTCTGAGCACAAAGCCCCCTCCAGAACCAGTGTAGTATCCCATCCACTACCTCAGTCCTTGGCAGGATGAAGCACTCTGGGCACAAAGCCCCCTCCAGAACCAGTGGAGTATCCCATCCACTACCTCCGTCCTTGGCAGGATGAAGCACTCTGGGCACAAAGCGCCCTCCAGAACCAGTGGAGAAAGGCATCCACTACCTCAGTCCTTAGCAGGATGAAGCACTCTGGGCACAAAGCCCCCTCCAGAACCAGTGGAGTATCCCATCCACTACCTCAGTCCTTGGCAGGATGAATCACTCTGGGCACAAAGCCCCCTCCAGAACCAGTGGAGAAAGGCATCCACTACCTGTATCCTTGGCAGGATGAAGCATTCTGGGCACAAAGCCCCCTCCAGAACCAGTGGAGACTGTTATCCACTTGAGAGACTGTGGCTTAGCACTCCCCAGGATAAAGCAGTGGACAAACCACCCACTTGAGCGACTTGTGAGACTGGCTTTGCACTCCCCAGGATAAAGCAGTGGGTAAACCACCCACTTGAGAGACTTGTGAGACTGGGCTTTGCACTCCCCAGGATACAGCATTGGGCATGGAGCCCCCTTGTGGAGCTGGCGTCGTGCACTCATCCGGCTGAGGTGCCCCCCCTTCACTTCCCCCTGAGGTGCCTGTTGTATTTCTATCTCATGCCCCAGCAGTGTTCTCTCCGTTTTGATCGGGTAACTTGTGTGGGCCTCGCCCATTCATTTTGGGCCCAGTGGGCCACAGACTTTAATGGTGGAATACCTTGGACTTGTATTCTTGGTGTATATATTTGTTTATAGTGTATATATATATTTTTCAGTACTGGATTTTAATAGATTACAAACGTTCAAATCATTTCCTTTTGTCTTTGCATTCTTCCGGGGGGGGGGTTGGGGGGTGTAACTGTAATGTATTGAGATGTACTGGTGTGTGTGTTGTGGTGGGTGAGGGTGAGGGTGGGGGTGGGGGCATTGAGTGTTGCGTGTGTGTGTCACTCTTTTTTCCCTCCCCACACCCCTGTGTCGTAGGTGCAGTACTCACCGTGTCCGTTGCTGGCGGCGTTCGTGCTCCTGGTAGAGGAGCAGGAAGACAAAAGCAGGGAGAATCTGAAGTTCCGGTTCCATGGCGTCCTGGTTCTTCGTGGGGTGTGTAGTGGTGAGCGTTTTCCCTTCCAAGTCCTGTTTCCGCTGTGTTTTTGTTTGCGGTGAATCCGCCCCGGAAAAGGTGGCGGATTGGACTGTTGTAATACTGTGGGCGGTACATTGTGTTCTGCCTGTCTGTTGGCGGTTACCGCCGCAGTGTTTGTACCGCCCTGGCGGTCGGAGTGTTAAAGTGGCTGTCTATTGGCAGTTTCCGCCAAGGTCGTGATTCCATTTTTTTTTTGCCAGCCTGTTGTAGGTTTTACCGCCGCTTTAACACCGACCGCCAGGGTTGTAATGACCACCATGATGTTTTTAAGAACCACCTGTGAACGCTACACTCTCCCCAAGTGCCTTGAGACCCTAACGGGTGAGTAGTCGTGCTTAACAAGCATTGATTGATTGATTGATTGAGCTACTCCAACCTGCCCTGGCACCTGACACCAGTGTGGTACCCTACAACTGATGTGGAGGACAGTTACAATGAGACTCACGGCCGAACCAAGCGTGTAATCTAGAGGACATTTGGCCTACTGAAGGCAAGATTCAGATGCCTACATGTGTCCGGTGGTGCCCTACAGTACAGACCACAGAAAGTCTGCCAAATCATTGTAGCTTGTTGCATGCTACACAATCATGCCCTGAGAAGACACATTCCACTGTTGGATGAGGAGGAGGTGGCAGCTGGACCAGTGGCTCAGGCTGATGACTCTGGAACTGACGAGGAGGCAGATTGGGAGGATGCAGCTGACACTAGACCTGAGTTGATTCGGCAATTCTTCCAATGCATGCCATGTATATATGGTCTAAAGTTAATGGGACCTCTAACCCTGTCTGCCTATTGACATTGTCCCTCCTCATGTTTTGCATCAGGAGCTATGAGTGCACTACATCCATCAGTCTGTGTTAAGCAATTTGATGGGATGCTGATTTACCAACAGGGGAGGTGTAACTGCTATACTGCCAAAGCCATGTGGTACTTGCTGTTGGCATGGCATGACTTTAGCATAGGGCTGTCCATGTTGCATGGATTCAAGACTGCAGTTTGGATGTGAATGGTCTGGCCTAATCCCATCACATGGCAGTCCTGCTACCCATCCACACTGTTCCCAAAGCTGATGTCTGGTACCTACCCATTTTAGACATTGCAATGAGGAATGGTTCTTTTACTCTGCATGTCTGTGACCTACAGAGCTACCTTGTAGAAATGTGGTGACCTCCCCACTGCAACATGATTCCTATAGATTGCATTGTGTTCTATATGTGAATTGGATGGGCAACATGGGAGACATCATTGAAGCTTTACTCTATCTTGTTCTATCTTCAGGTCAGATGTGTGGTTACATCTGCTTTCTGATAAACTGTTGGCACCCTTGGATTAGAATACAGGAAGGATATCATGACCAACATGCTGAACATTCCTGCCACATCTGTCCATCTGTCAGACTTATTGACAGCTATACGTGCATTCCAATTTATATCTTTCACATTAAATGGTATTGGTGACAATGATGACACGTAAGCCATTACTGTGCTGAAGTGCGTTTATTGTGATTCAAAATGCATTTGTTGAGGAGTGGGGTCATGGGGTTTGAAAGCATCAGCGTAGGTGGCCCAGCTGTTGGTTTCACAGGTCCAGTCTCCAAGGGCCAACTGGGAAATGGAGATTTGGCAGTGGACAGTCAACTGGGTGTCTCAGTGGCACACAAGGGAGAATTTTCAGGAGAGAGATCACTTCCTGGCGGTGTTTTTGGTTTTCGCCTCAGGTCCTGCAGGATGCCTGGATGGACGACCTCGTTTGCATGGGGGATCCTCAGCTGCAGGAGCAGGGGTGCTCATAGCCTGTGGGTCCTCTTGCTGGGCCTCCATTGCAGTAGCTGTAGCAGATGTAGATGGCACAGGTGTTGATTGGCTACTGGTAGGGGCCTGCTGGTGGGTTGAGGACACACACAGGATGCTGCTGAGTTCAGTGAGCACCCCACAAATGGAGGCCATGGTGGCATTGAGTTCCTGCCACTGCTGCATGGCCTCCTGGTGGTATTCCCTCTGCAGCCTCTGGTTTTCCTGTAAAGCTGTCAGTAGTTGACCCATCCTGTCCTGGGATTGCTGGTCTGCTCCCAGGACTCTGGAGATGGCCTTCCTGGCCAATCGTATCCCACTGCCCCTTGCCTCCTGTGGCTGTGACCGTGGCAAAGAGTGCCCACTCCCACTGACACCAGGACCTTCAACATCTTGAATGTTAGGGGTCGACCCAGGTCCCTCTACTGTGGGGCACACTATATATTGAACTGTCCTTGTGACACAGGTTTGGGGAGGAGGGTTTCCTGTGCTGTAGTAGCCACAGAGGTTGGGGACACAGATGTGGGCAAAGTGAGGCTAGTAGTGGCGGACTGACGGTCATCCCAGATGGACCAGGTGAGGCATCCCCTTCTAAACATCCAGAGTTGTATTCCTCAATTGGCCCTACTTCCAGGGGCTGATTGTCTGTCTCTGGCATCCTCTGCTGGGTGGCAGTAGTAGGGATACCTGTGGATGGAGAGGAAGTGTGTTACATTGTTGAAATGTACTTGTTGGTCACATGGTTGTTTGCAATCATAGCCTTGATATGCTTTCCAGTGATAGCAATGACAGCTGCTTGAACACTGGCAATGTTTAAGGGCTGATGGGTAGTGCTTTTGTGTGTTTGTAGTATATTAGGTTGTGGTCATCAATGCTGTCATTGCCATGTACCAGTGAGCAGTCCAAGTATCCTGTAGGTGAAGGGGGTGTTATACTTGCAGATGTCCTAATGTGGAGTAGAATTAGTAGTTATGCATCACAAACCTCATTTTAATGCTGCGATTTCCATAATAATCCTTTCTAGACTCTTTCCTCCTCTATACCTCCTTTGACTCATCCTAAACCTCATTTTACTATGATCTCCCAAATAAAACTCCTCTATCTCTTCTTTAGCCTATTCAGTTCAACTAATAGACTTACATATCCACCGCTCGAATTAACAACTTCTATTTTCCTATACTAATCCACCATTAATCCACTTCTGGTTCTGGAGTAAAGTGCTACCCACCAAAAAGCGCTTTAACGTCTCAGCTGGGGTAGTAAGTGCTGTATAAATATAACTGCAATTACACTTCTAACATTTGTTACACTTACACATAGTTCATAAAAAATGATCCAGTCAGGTAGAAGGACAAAAATACAATCTTAAACTCATTTGGATCTAGGGATCCCCACAATACATTTTCTCTAAGGATCTTTCAAACTTACATTTATCTGCAACAAAACAAGGTAGATTGGATTTTCCTGTATTTGGAAGGTGTACTTGTGTAATCAGGACAATCTACAGTTATCACGTAAAAGAATACATTTCACATGGGAAAGAAAGAAAAGGCACATTGCATTTGTAAATTGCGAGATCACCTTCATCTAGAAATAAAAATGCACATTTCATGAAAACAGATGACACCCTGACGTTAACCATTTTAAACAGAAGCCTGCATTAGGGATGGTAAATCTAAAGGCGAGTTATGCTCTGTTAATGCACGTGTGTGTTTGCACGTGAATGTCAATAAAATGCAAAAACATTTAATAGAATAAAACTTTCAACAGCTGTTATTGACCTTCAGATTTTGTTTGTTTATCACTGCAATTGGGAACTTTTGTATGGTCCTTTCTCATTTTTTTGTTTTTTACCCCCAACTTGCTGATACGCAGGCAAAAATAAATGACCAGCTTCATATCGGGTACGCACAATAATGAGACATCAGACTGAAATATATGTTAACTGGTTCAGTCTAAAACTGAAACAAGGGCATTTTTCCCAGGCTTCTAATGTGTTTTCTTCAATTATTATTTTCTGAAATGTCCATAATTTAAAGGTTTTGAAATATTGAATTTCTATTCATCACTGTTCGAGATATCTCAAAGTATTTCAGATTTATTATGTACTTTTCCTCCAGATAAATAACACCAGTCCTGTAAATAATGTAATAGGTCCATTATGTTTTTCTTGATTTTTTTTAACCATTACTTTTTATTTATTTTCCATACATACAATCTAGTGTTCATATGGTATGCTGATAGAGTAAGTGATAATTCAAAGTACATTTTGAATCACCAATTTCCCACAGTCCCCCACTCCCACAACATCCTATCACATGCTGTGTTTGGAATGCTGTGGCCAGAAAGGGTGGTTGGGAATGGGCAATTGGGCATTCTGTTGTGAGCAACTTTGCCATGTAGTAGTTAAATCATTGCACTCTTCTTGAGGGTCCCGTCATTCTTAGAGTTTTCTGTTGGAGATGAGCGCTAGATTGCGTCATGCTTTTGAGAGTGCGTTTTCTCTTCCAGGTCAGGATTCTAAAACATTTGCATTGAGGTCGATGGGATCTTTGGCCCCAGTGAATAGCGGAGTAAAACCAAACTTATTAATTGAACTCCCAAACACTACAACAACAAATTTTAACACCATAACCGATTTGGTCATAGAAACTTAACTTCAATCACTGAAAAGTTTCAAAGCTTTATTATAACCCCAAAGCCAAAGTCACATAAATAGTATGTAAAACAAAGTTATAAAGATAAATGAAAAGCATAGGCTGACCAAATCTGCAAAACAAGATTAATCTACTCAACATCAATACCTTTAAATATTGCAAAAGAATTACACATACAAGGAATGTGCAACAGAAACAGATTTCAATTCATTAGATGGTGGCATCAGTCAATATTCAATTTCAAAGATTAATACATAAAATGTCAGGAGGATGGTTTTGCTTATTTATCTTGCAAAGTAGGACAAGCAAGTGTGGGAACGAGCTAACACATGCAGACATGCTATGTTGGGTTAAATTAGGCTAACGGAAAAAAACCAAGTGTCAGCATGCTAAACTAATTAAAATAAGGCAAGAGGCCAAATAGGATCGTAATTTTTATACGTCTTCCGGAAACAACGTACAGGTCAGGTTTAGCAGCAGAATATGTCAGACTCAGCAAAGTGCATCAGGACCATCATCAAAGGAAAATACAGACACGAGCTGCACATCAGGAACATGCATGTGACAATTAAATTCAAGAGGCAATTTAGCAACACAAGAAGGACTTGACAATGTGAAAACTGAATAGCATCAGAGACAAAGAAGGAACTGACTAAAAGTTGAAAAAGTCTCTGCCTAACTAGAAATGGAAAATATAATTTGATTGGTCCACTGTGTAGAATCATATTTCGTAAAAGGACAATTATCCAATGAGAGTTAGAATGCCCATAGGGTTTGCAACATCTCCAGATTCTCTGAGGGTAGGTGTGAAGTCATCTCTCCTTCCGTGTGACACCAGCAATAGCTAGTAACTCTGTACATTAGTTGATACAATCCAAAATCTTCCCATGGATCATGACAATTTTTCCCTTTCACATGGTAACACGCATTTAAACAATGGTACTGCTTTACTTTCCAGTCCTCATTTTCTTGTGTTGCAACAACCAAGGTTATTGCAGGATGAACCTACACACAATACAATAGAACTCTTTACTAAACATGTGAGACAACTTAATGGAAAAATTCAGGTTAAAGGGAAAGAAATGAGTCAGCTTTTTCATTACTGCTGCAAACATGAGACTTAGGGCTTAGTTATGCTAACACAAGAAATTCAGTGAATTAATATAACCATTAATAAAACAAGAAATATATGAAAACTCATGAATATCTAATAATAATATATCATAAAATGTGCAAAACAATTTCAATAATAATTGGAATCATTGTTAAGGAATTACACTAAATATGACTGAGACGTGCATTTATTCTTCTGCAATCTTGTAGCTTTAACTTATAACTCACATAAATCATCATAAATCATAATTATGTTCTAGTCCGAATAATTCATTCTAATGATTAATTATTCTCAAACATTGTCATAAATCAGGTTAGCATTTTATTAAACATGATTGGACATCGGAGGGGAAGCTCCTCTCTGGGGCCAGGGGGGACCACAAAATCACTAACGTTGTTAGACCTGACAGTCTTAGGGTGGTCACCTTCAACTTTTTGCCTGCCTTCCTTCACTTTTTGACACTGTTTTTGCTGGTTTTAGGACTCTACACACTTTACCACTGCTAACCAGTGCTAAAGTGCATATGCTGTCTCCCTTAAAACATGGTGACATTGGCTCATGCCCAATTGGCTTATTTAATTTACTTATAAGTCCCTAGTAAGAGTGCACTACATGTGCCCAGGGCCTGTAGATTAAATGCTACTAGTGGGCCTGCAGCACTGATTGTGCCACCCACATAAGTAGCCCCCTAAACACGTCTCGGGCCTGCCATTGCAAGGCCTGTGTGTGCAGTTGCACTACCAATTTGAGTTGGCATTTAAAAGCACTTGCCAAGCCTTAAACGCCCCTTTTTCTACATATAAGTCACCCCTAAGGGAGGCCCTAGGTAACCCATAGGGCAGGATGCTATTTAAGGAAAAGGCAGGACATGTACCTGTGTAGTTTATATGTCCTGGTAGTGTAAAACTCCTAAATTTGTTTTACACTGCCGCAAGGCCTGCTCCTTTCATATGCTAACATAAGAGCTACCATCCTTTACTGTTTGACTAGTAGATTCTGATCTGAAAGGAGTAACAAGGTCATATTTAGTATGGCCAGAATGGTAATACAAAATCCTGCTGACTGGTGAAGTTGGATTTAATACTTCTATTTTGCTATTTTTAGAAAGTGAGCATTTCTCTCCACTTAAATCCTTCTGTGCCTTACATTCCACATCTGACTGGGTTAGTTGACAGCTCCCTTGTGCATTTCACTCAGACAACCCCAAACACAGGATGCTCAGTCACACCTGCACACATCTTCATAATGAATGGGTCTTACAGGGCTGAGAGGGTGGAGGGCTTGACACTTACATGTCAAAGTACAGTGGCCTGCCCTCACACAATGGACTGCCAAACCCCCTACTGGGATCCTGGCAGACAGGATGGAACTGAAAGTGGAACTTGTCCACTTCTAAGCCACTCTTTGAAGTTTCCCCCACTTTAAAGACACATTTCTGTATTTTAACAGGGCATCTGACCCTAAGAACTCAGACACTTCTTGACAAGATACCTACTGGGAAAGGAACTCTGAATCAGACCCTGAAATCTGCCAAAAGAAGCATCCTGGCTGCCCAAAGGACTCACCTGACTGCTTTTCTGCAAAGGACTGCTGCCCTGCTGTTGCCCTGATGCCTTGTTGCCCTCTAGCTCTGCTGAGAAGTGCTCTCCAACGGCTTGGATTGAGCTTGCCTCCTGTTCCAGAAGCCTCAGGGCCAAAAAGACTTCACCTCTGCAAAGAACTACTTGTGCGCCGAAATTTTGAAGCACAGCCTGCCAGAAACAACGCACAGCCTGCATCGCAGTGAGAAAATCACCACATGCTGAACCAGATCGATGCAGCCCGGCTCCCAAAGTGGAGATCGATGTAGCGCCAGCATTGCGACCGGAACTTCGACTTAGAGCCCACTGGATAGATGCATAGCTGAGCCGGAACTACGCAGCCCGAATTCCTGTGAGAAGATTCGAAGCAGCACCTGCGTGCAACATAAATTTCCCCGCATCGCCCACCCGATCAACGCAGCTCCTGTGACTTCGTCGTGCATGCCCAGGATCCAAGTCCGCATGCCAGAAATCGACGTAAGGCCCTGGCTGCGTGAAAAATATTGACCCATTGTCTGTGTGCGCCCAGAGAAACCAATGCACACCTCCCCATTTTTCCACGCATCTCCTCCTCTGCAGTCCCTTTTGGATAATTTAAACACAAACCAGGTACATTGTTCTTGCAAGAGACACTTATTGCTTTTAAGAACTTTTAAGACTCTTTTTTATCATTTTCCAAAGTGATATTTCAATGTGTACTTATCAAACCTTGATCATTTTGACTCAATTTTATCCAGCTAAATATTCTTTATTTTTCTAAACCTGTGTGGTGTATTTTTGTGGTGTTTATACTGTGTTATTGAATGATTTATTGAACAAATACTTTACACATTGCCTTCTAAGTTAAACCTAACTGCTCAGTGCCAAGCTACCAGGGGGTGGACAGATGATAATGTGGATTGTGTGTGACTTACCCTGATTAGAGTGAGGGTCCTTGCTTGGACGGGGGGTAACCTGACTGCCAACCAAAGACCCCATTTCTAACAAATGTATATTGTTCATTGGTAATTAATAGCCCATCCACTTTGATAACCCTTCAACAAACATGGGAGGCTGATCTTGACGCAATGGAGGATGATGACTGGGTGGAAGCTATGAAGTTGCCCAGGGAGGCGGAGGTGTCAGCATGCGTGTGCCTGATATAACTGAAATACCTTCATAGGGCTTACTATACCAGGCGTGGGTTGTGGCGTATGGAAGTAATCGCCAACCCCTCTTGTTTCCGATGTCAGGCCGCAGAGGGTAAATTTCTGCACACAGTATGGACTGCCCTGGACTGACCCAATCTTGGCTCCAAGTGACACAATGCCTTGGAGAGGTTCTCGCATGGTCTATTTTCTTGGACCCCCAACTGATACTCTTACATATTTGTGGTGATCTGGGGGGCAATAGGTACAAGCGCCCACTCCTCTTCCTCAGACTCACACTTGCTAAATGGGCTATAGCGAGGGCATGGAAAACAACCACTGCTACTTCTGTTTATGGAAGCAGGGTATGGATTATTGCATGGGACTTGAAATACTGGTGTACCAAGCTAGAGAGTCCCATCAAAGACATTCTAAGAAATGGACGAGGTGGGCCACCTACCAAGGTATAGTCCTTCCTCCACTATGAACTCCTGTACAATTGCGGGATGATGAACTTCGCCACCTTTAGACTTCCTGAGAAGGTCGACTGTTATGTTAATTTAAATTGATGCTTTCCGGATTACTGCACGGGGTGGGTGGTTATCGACAGGGCTGGGCTATTCGTACCTAGTATATTTTGTTGGCTATGGTTCTGGTTATTAATTACTTCTATTGCTAACTGGTGAATTCCATTGAATGCAATAATACTTGTTTATAAAAAAAACATGATTGGGCACAACATCTGCCATGGTAAACACAATACCTACCTATGGTAGACACAATGTCTACCGTAAGACAAAATGTGTACACTTTAAAATCCATATTCGTGCATCTTAGGCTTTTTAAATGCAAATATAAAGTCACCTAATGCTGACTTCTGTGCCACTAAAACATTACCATAATTCCCACTCTAACACTTTCTAATTACCATCCATCTCTTTCAGACCTTGTTGGTGTGTTACTGCATCCTCTACTGCCTTTCTTGTGCTGCTCTTTTTTTCCTTACCTTTTCCTAGCTGCCACCTCTGTCTCCTTCCAGCACGTCACTTCCTCACTCTGGCAGAGTCTAGTTTTACCTTCTGGGCATTGCGTTCAGGGGGCCGCCTCTTAATAGTATCCACTCTGTGCTATATTGAGTGGTGGCTTGTCAAATGGACAGCCTACCCAATCCTTCATTGTCATTCATTGGAAATGTTAAGCTCTACTGACACCTGTCTCAATTCAGTATTGCAGCTCAGACATTAGAGTTGATCTCTGCTTCTGTTTAAAACAATGCCTAGTCTTTCATCTTCATCATTATTCGCTGTGGTCACACCAAGTTTGCTAGCCTCTCTTACGCTCCAAGTACATTGTACCCTCATTTACCTTAAGTCCACCATGACTGGAGTGATGAACACAGTGCCAATGCCAACTACTTTTTAAAAAATCTTCTGGGACCTCCTAGGGAAAGGTGGTATCAGTGGATAAAAAGCTCTGAGATGCACTTAGCAGCAGTTAACGGAATGAAGTATAGTGCACTGCACAAATTATGCTTTCTTATACATTTGCTTAGGAGCAGAAGGAACACGACTGTATCATAATGTGACGCCCATAGAGAAATCAGAAGATCATTACATTGAAACCCAATAGTAAATAGAGTAATATTTTCATACTACCGTTAGTATAATCATGGAACATCATAATTTCTGTTAGAGACACCAGTCTCCAGGAAAATTCATAGAGGCATATGCTGCACCTTTACCCACATTAGCATCCATGTGTTCTCTCACCAACACAGACGAAATGATAACAACACAGACAAAATGATACGTGACCAATTGGTTATGCGCTAAAGCACAGGAAAGATTATTGTGTCACAAAAAAAATTGTCCTGACTATGTTATTACACGGTTAAAAGTTGTAAACACTCTGCTAAAGGTGTTAAATTACTTAAGAAACCAGAACAAAAATTCAAGAATGTAAATCTTGTCCGAAATAATGTTCAAAACAAAAATGAACATTCAAAGACTAAAGGAAAAATTAGTCTACCAAGACATAAACAAGAAGAAACTAGCAGAAGTGAATACTGCTGATGTGGATCTAACAATCACATACCTTCCTACAGAAATTGTCCTGCACTTGGCAAGGAATATTGTAATGTGGAAATAAATACCACTTTGCCAAGGTGTGTCGAGCAAGTACCCACCTGAAGAAAGTGCAAGAATATGATAATGAGTGCACTGATATTAATGAACAATTGGGCAAGCTTGTACTATTAGTGGCCATCGTGGGCAAATGTAATACTAATTAGAACATTGAAATGTTCAGATCTTCATTGGAGACAATGGAGTGCTCCAGGCTTTTACTGGCCGGTAAAAGCCCGGAGCCAACATTCCAATGTTCTCTTTGTTCACAGCAACAGCTGTGAACAAAGCCTCACAGAGCCCGAGGAGATTTTAATCTCCTCGGGCTTCGTGAGGAATTTGTTTTATTTAATAGAACAGTCTGCCCCCGAGTGGCAGAATGTTCTAATAGCCTTAGAACCCGCCGTAGCTGGCCATGTTGAAATTCTGGTTGATATAGGGTCACGTATCACCATCATCTCCAAAGAAGAGTATGATAAACTACAAATAAAGAGACACTGCAACCTAGTTGCATCACGCCAGATGCATATGAGGGGCACAATATTATCCTTAAAGGTGTCTTTAGTGACAATTTAGGTTGCAGTGATAGAACAACACAAGCCAAGGTATATGTTGTCTACTGGGGAGTTAAAAGTTTGAATTGGTATGAACTGCAAATCTTTTGTATGTTGGTGTACCCATGTAAAGCACCCTACATATTTGGTGTCTCTGAAGTTTATCCTGATAAATTTATGAAAGAAAATACTGGAAGGTGAAAGATGAGTTGGTTATCATTAATTAAGTCATTAAGAAGTGACATGCTGGTGTCATTTCTTTAAGACCCCGTATTATTGGGTTAGCCCACGAGGGACACACAAGCATGACTGGCACTAGAAGGAAGTTAAGAATAGATTACTGGTAGGCATCTATGGGCTGTGACATGGATTAATATACATATATAAATATATATATCAAAAACGAAGTTGTCCTCATGTGAAAGTGCACTCCCAACAGGTTAATATAAACGGGAAGAAAAAGCAAAGCCAGCAACTCACAGTGAATTCTTTAAGCAGTTTCATTATTCCAGGCCTTAAGTTATAAAATCATCTCTGGACACGTGTTTCAAGGTCAATCCTTTCTTCAGCAGAGAAAAATATGAAAGTGTTTCACCCTCGTAGGTGCAGCCAGTGCTGGAGGTGTTCCAGGTATCTCTTTCTTACTGAAAAGACCGGCATGGCTTCAGCTTGTCTAATTACAGGCACCTGATTAGTCTCTTTAAATACTAGTCCGCCCCAGTGGGCCTCTCAAGTGAGCAGTGCATGCTGGTTGTGGTGGTCCTGCAATTTTTTCATTTTGCCCCAAGTGGGTTGCTGGAGCCAAACGAAATAATGACCCAAAGTGCAAAACCTTTGTAGGCGAATCCAAAGTAAAATTGTCAGATTTGCTGTGAATAACCCAACCTGATTGCTCTTATGTGACAATCCATTTTTAGTCACACAGACCTGCTTCGATGTGCAGTGGTGCTGCCTTCCCGGCTGGACAGGCCGGTTAATTATCAAAAACGAAGTTTTAAAAAAATTTAAAAAATTGCAGGACCACCATAAACAGCATGCACTGTACTCACTTGAGAGGCCCACTGGGGCGGACTGGTATTTAAAGAGACTAATCAGGTGCCTGCAATTAGACAAGCTGAAGCCATGCCGGTCTTTTCAACAAGAAAGAAATGCCTGGAACACTTCCAGCACTGGCTGCACCTACGAGGGTGAAGCACTTCTATATTTTTCTCTGCTGAAGAAAGGATTGACTTAGAAACACGTGTCCAGAGATGATTTTATAACCAAAGGCCTGGAATAATGAAACTGCTTAAAGAAATTCACTGTGAGTTGCTGGCTTTGCTTTTTCTTCCCGTTTATATAACCTGTTGGGAGTGCGCTTTCACATGAGGACAACTTCGTTTTTGATAACTAACTGGCCCGTCCAGTCGGGAAAGCAGCACCACTGCACATCGAAGCAGGTCTGTGTGACTAAAAATGGATTGTCACATAATAGCAATCAGGTTGGGTTATTCACAGCAAATCTGACAATTTTACTTTGGATTTGCCTACATAGGTTTTGCACTTGGGTTCATTATTTCGTTTGGCTCCAGCAACCCACTTGGGGCAAAAATAAAAAAATTGCAGGACCACCATAACCAGCATGCACTGTACTCACTTGAGAGGCCCACTGGGGCGGACTGGTATTTAAAGAGACTAATCAGGTGCCTGCAATTAGACAAGCTGAAGCCATGCCGGTCTTTTCAACAAGAAAGAAATGCCTGGAACACTTCCAGCACTGGCTGCACCTACGAGGGTGAAACACTTCTATATTTTTCTCTGCTGAAGAAAGGATTGACCTAGAAACACGTGTCCAGAGATGATTTTATAACCAAAGGCCTGGAATAATGAAACTGCTTAAAGAAATTCACTGTGAGTTGCTGGCTTTGCTTTTTCTTCCCGTTTATATAACCTGTTGGGAGTGCGCTTTCACATGAGGACAACTTCGTTTTTGATATATATATATATATACAGTCAACGTCGTGCCAGCATCCTTGCAAAACTGGCATTCCTATATATATATATATATATATATATACATATAAATAGGAATGCCAGTTTTGCAAGGATGCTGGCACGACGTTGACTGTGTGTATATATATATATATATATAGGAATGCCAGTTTTGCAAGGATGCTGGCAAGACGTTGACTGTATATATATACACATATAGGAATTATTCGGAGGTAGATTCCCCTCAAACAATTTGCAGCCCTATTGGTTCAAAAATAGGGGAAGGGGTCCCATTGACAGTACCAACGAGAAGGAAGCTATGCATAGCTTGGCTGAAAAGAAGCAGTCCAGAATGAAACAGTATGAGAAAAGAAAGGAGGTAACAGAGGTAGAATAGTTGTAGTGATTGCAGTCAAAATCAGCTGTTGGTGGAACAAGTTTAGAAGTGACAAAATTGGTAGTCCCAGGCAGGTAATGTAATGCCAATTGGGAATGTTAATCTGTACCTTACATGGTCTTTCTTTAATTTGTCAATTTTTAGCCAGAACAGCTGACTTCATAGTAAGTTTGCATGTGTAATTCTGAAAAGAGATCTATTCAATTTTCCTATCAGCTTGAAGGATGCACTCTTTAGTCTTAAGGCCTAGACATTTTAAAAGTATGTATTTTGCTTTATTCATGTTCCATCTTCGCCTGGACCCCACTCCATGAGCACTCTCGATTAGGAGGCAAGCTTTCAGATCTTCAAGGCTGTAAGTGAAGGGACCCTATAAGAAAGGCTCCAGGTCTGTGCCCTCTGCTAGATTTTTAACATGAATATTTTCACAACGTGAGCGATTTTGCAGACCTTCATATTTTAGCATTGTTTTATTCATTAATGCTGATTTGTGAAGGGGCCTCTTTTCCATAGCCCGACTCGTAGCCTTAACATACGCCACTGCGGTTTCTAGTTCCACCATCTTTGTGCCCACTGACTCCACGTCTGCTTTCAATTGAAATAACTTGGGGCATAAGTCTTTCTCAGATCTTCAAGGCTTTTGTCAGTATCTGCCTTGCGTTCCACCTAGAGTTCACCCCTACAGATAGAGAGGCTGCCTAGTTGCTGTGATTTAGTGATCACTATGGTGGTAGACAATTCACTCAGTGCCTTGGGGTCTTGCAAGGGAACCAAAAGCTTGGAGGTCATTTGTGTGCCAATGAAGACGGTAATGCTTTTCTTTGTCTGTTTCTTTGGTGGCATGGTTGTTTTTCTACAGGTTCATGGTGTGCATAGCTTTCAAAGTCTGGCGAGCCATTTCATAAGTGGATGACTAGTGGCCAATATCATAGTCTGTCTTCAAGGCCCACAGCTGAACATGCAGTATTATGCAGCATTTTATGTGGTAGTTTGCTTAGGTATTGCTTTGTCCCGGCACTATATTAAGTATATAGAAATTACCCAAAAAGCATGGAGGCGCACGGGGGAGTGGACAAGTCATTAGGACTGAAGAGCGGGGGATGTAAAAATAGCCTTAGAAATTAGTTTGGTGGTGATGCTTCCCTCCATGCCTACCTCGCAGCTCCTGGAGCCACAACATTTCCGTCCAAATTTCTATGTTCTGAAGAAGTTTCAATATTTCCTCGCGGGGTAGGGACATAGTGCTGGACGCAACACTCCTTCTAGGGCCTGTGATTGTGACTGGCCCCGAGGAGACACTGCACCTCTTGCCATCCTTCATCATACAGCCAGGGAACATCAGAGCATGGAGCCCTCCTCAGTGGGCTGTCAAAGTCTGTTCCACCTTGCATCAGGATCCTCCGGCGGCTCATCAACAGCCAGGGGTCTGGCATTGCTGGAGCACTGTGCAGCATGCCTGCAGGGCCCTTCCATGTAGCCAGATTAAGATGGCTGCCTACATCACTGGTGTGAAAGCCTCAAGGTATGTGCTGTCAAGTCAAAAATAATCTCAGATGGATCACAGTATATAGGAAGTCTATTGATAACAGGCCTGGTAGGAGCCAATCCAGGATACGTCTTAATGGCCATTTTGCCAGGCCACGCCCCCATTTGTTTTTCTTTACATTCATTTTTGCCTACCCAAGGGGAATTGTAATCTATTCAGCAAGTGTATTCCTTTAATTCGTTCTGCTGCATGTGTTAGAACTGTATGTGATTCTGAATAAATTATCTATTTGGATACTATACTTCTGAATTTTGCTAGATGACTAAACTGTAAGCCCTTTTTCCTTGAATCTGGATGAAAATGTATAGACCATAATAATAGATTTCTATCAGTTTGTTTAAAAAAAAGCATATTTACTTAGGCCCTCATTACAACCCTGGCGGTCGGTTTTAAAGCGGCGGTAACACCGCCAACAGGCTGGCGGTAAAAAAAATGGGATCACGACCAAGGCTGAAACCGCCAACACAGACAGCCACTTTAACACTCAGACCGCCACGGTGTTTGTTGCTACCGCCGTGGCGGTGTTGGGCGGTAGCAACAAACACCGTGGCAGTAACCGCCAACAGACAGGCGGAAGACAATGTACCGCCCACCCTATCATAACCCACCAATCGGCCAACTTTTCTGGGGCGTTACCAACGCCATCAAAAGCACGGCGGAAACCGTACACAGAAGAGGAATCACTCACCTTTCGACACTCAATGAAGAACCAGGACGCCATTGAGCCTGAACTACAGGTCCTGCCAATGCTGGTGTATCTGCTAATACACCAGAAATGTCAAAGAAGGCGGCGGCAACGACCACGGTGAGTACTGCACCTAGCATACAGTGGAGGGGGGGAGGAAAAAGAGAGTGACACACACACGCAACATCCCATCCCCCACCCTCACCCACAACACCTTACACACAAAAACATGCAGCAACACTACATTTACACCCTGTAATCCCCTGGAAGAACGCAAGGACAAAAGGAATTGAGGGCAAATAGTGATATTTAGAAATATGCAGATAAAGTTAATGATTGTAAACAACAGTATATACAAATATTTACAATATGTACAGAAGGCTGTACACTGTCCTTTGCAAATGTTCGTGGCCCAGTGGGCAAACAAACATGGGTGAAGCCTACACTCGATTCCTGCCTCAGAACGGAGAGAACACTGCAGGGGCATCAGGTCGAAAACACACAGGCACCTCAGGGGGAAGAGGAGGGGGGTACCTCAGCCGGAAGATGGTACTACGCCACTGCTCCTGGAGGGGGCAACATGCCCACAGCGATGTCCTGGGGATTGCAAAGCCACAGTCTCTCAAGTTGGTGGTTTGCCCACTGCTTGGTCCAGGGGAGTGCAGAGCCACAGTCTCTGAAGTCTCTCAAGTGGGTGGTTTGCCCACTGCTTGGTCCTGGGGAGTGCAAGGGCACAGTCTCTCAAGGGGGTGGTTTGCCCACTGCTTGGTCCTGGGGAGTGCAAAGTCACAGTCTCTCAAGTGGATGCCTTCTTCCACTGGTTCTGGAGGGGGCCTTGTGTAGGAGGCTGGCCTGGCTTGTAGTGGGTACCAGAGGTACTTACACCTTGTGCCAGGTCCAGTTATCCCTTATTAGTGTAGAAGAGGTGTTTCTAGCAGCTTAGGCTGATAGAAGGTAGCTATTGCAAAGCAGATTAGGCTGAACTAGGAGACATGTAAAGCTCCTACTATACCACTTATATCATATGCACAATATCATAAGAAAACACAATACACAGAGTTACTAAAAATAAAGGTACTTTATTTTTATGACAATATGCCAAAAGTATCTCAGTGAGTACCCTCAGTAAGAAGGTAATATATATATATATACACAAGTTATATGTACACAAACCAAAATTAGGTAAGTAATAGCAAGAAAAGTAATGCAAACAGTGTAGAATTACAATAGATTGCAATAGGAGCACATAGGTATAGGGGCAACAAAAACCGTATACTCCAAAAGAGGAATGCAAACCACAAATGGACCCCAAACCTATGTGAGCTTGTAGAGGGTTGCTAGGGCTGTAAGAAAACAGTGAGGGTTAGAAAAATAGCCCACCCCAAGACCCTGAAAAGTAGGAGTAAAGTACACCTACTACCCCCAGAGAGCACAGAAGTTGTGATAGGGGGATTCTGCAGGAAGAACAAACACCAGCAATGCAACAACAGTGGATTTCCGGACCTGAGTACCTGTAAGACAAGGGGACCAAGTCCAATAGTCGTTACAGTGTCGAGAGTGGGCAGGAGCCCAAGAAATGCCAGCTGAAGGTGCAAGAAAGCTGCCACCTGTTGGAAGAAGCTTGGAGTTCTGCAAGAAAGAAGAGGACTAGGAACTTCTCCTTTGGAGGATGGATGTCCCACGTCGCGATGAAGCTTGCAGAGGTGTTCCCATGCAGAAAGACCGCAAACAAGCCTTGCTAGCTGCAAGGGTTGCAGTAGAGGTTTTTGGGTGCTGCTGTGGCCCAGGAGGGACCAGGATGTCGCCATTTGGAGGAGGAGACAGAGGGGACACCCAGCAACTCAGGGAGCCCCCACAGAAGCAGGCAGCACCCACAGAAGTACCCCAACAGGCACTTAGAAGAAAAGTGAACTGGAGTCCACGCAAAGTCACAAAAGGGAGTCCCACGACGCCGGAGGACAACTCAGAAGGTTGTGCACCACAGGATGGAGTGCCGGGGACGCAGGCTTGGCTGTGCACAAAGGAAATCCTGGAAGAGTGCACAGGAGCCGGAGCAGCTGCAAATCACGCGGTACACAGCTTTGCAGTCTAGCGTGGGGAGGCAAGGACTTACCTCCACCAAACTTGGACTGAAGAGTCACTGGACTGTGGGAGTCACTTGGACAGAGTTGCTGTGTTCCAGGGACCACACTCGTCAGGATGAGAGGGGACCCAGAGGACCAGTGTTGCAGTCTTTTGGTGCCTGCGTTAGCAGGGGGAAGATTCCGTCGACCCACAGGAGATTTCTTCGGAGCTTCTGGTGCAGGGTGAAGGCAGGCTACCCCCAGAGCATGCACCACCTGGAAACAGTCGAGAAAGCCGGCAGCATTAGGCGCTACAATGTTGCTGATAGTCGTCTTGCTACTTTGTTGCGGTTTTGCAGGCGTCCTGAGCAGTCAGCGGTCGATCCTTTGGTAGAAGGTGAAGAGGGAGATGCAGAGGAATTCTGGTGAGCTCTTGCATTCGTTAGCTGAAGAATTCCCCAAAGCAGAGACCCTAAATAGCCAGAAAAGGAGGTTTGGCTACCAAGTTAGGAGGATTGGCTACCAAGAGAGGTAAGAGCCTATCAGAAGGAGCCTCTGACGTCACCTGCTGGCACTGGCCACTCAGAGCAGTCCAGTGTGCCCCCAACACCTCTGTTTCCAAGATGGCAGAGGTCTGGGACACACTGGAGGAGCTCTGGTTACCTCCCCTGGGAGGTGCAGGTCAGGGGAGTGGTCACTCCCCTTTCCTTTGTCCAGTTTCGCGCCAGAGCAGGGCTGGGAGGATCCCTGAACCGGTGTAGACTGGGCACCATCTGTGCCCATCAAAGCATTTCTAGAGGCTGGGGGAGGCTACTCCTCCCCAGCCCTTCACACCTATTTCCAAAGGGAGAGGGTTTAACACCCTCTCTCATAGGAAATCCTTTGTTCTGCCTTCCTGGGCCAGGGCTGTCAGGACCCCAGGAGGGCAGAAACCTGTCTGAGGGGTTGGCAGCAGCAGCAGCTGCAGTGGAGACCCGGGAAAGGCAGTTTGGCAGTACCCAGGTTCTGTGCTAGAGACCCGGGGGATCATGGAATTGTCACCCCAATACCAGAATGGTATTGGGGTGACAGTTCCATGATCTTAGACATGTTACATGGCCATGTTCAGAGTTACCATTGTGGCGCTATACATAGGTAGTGACCTATGTATAGTGCACACGTTTAATGGTGTCCCCGCACTCACAAAGTCCGGGGAATTTGCCCTGAACGATGTGGGGGCACCTTGGCTAGTGCCAGGGTGCCCACACACCAAGTAACTTTGCACCCAACCTTCACCAGGTGAAGGTTAGACATATAGGTGACTTATAAGTTACTTAAGTGCAGTGGTAAATGGCTGTGAAATAACGTGGACGTTATTTCACGCAGGCTGCACTGGCAGGCCTGTGTAAGAATTGTCAGAGCTCCCTATGGGTGGCAAAAGAAATGCTGCAGCCCATAGGGATCTCCTGGAACCCCAATACCCTGCGTACCTCAGTACCATATACTAGGGAATTATATGGGTGTACCAGTATGCCAATGTGAATTGGTAAATTTAGTCACTAGCCTGTTAGTGACAAATTTGGAAAGCAGAGAGAGCATAACCACTGAGGTTCTGGTTAGCAGGGCCTCAGTGAGACAGTAAGGCATCACACAGGGCACACATACAGGGCACATACTTATGAGCACTGGGGCCCTGCCTGGCAGGGTCCAAGTGACACATAGACTAAAAAAACAGATATACAGTGAAATATGGGGGTAACATGCCAGGCAAGATGGTACTTTCCTACACCTTGTGCCCATCTGCTTCATCCTGCCAAGGAAAGTTATAGTGGATGCATATCTCCACTGGTTCTGGAGGGGGCCTTGTGCCCAGTCTGCTTCATCCTGCCAAGGAAAGTGATAGCCTTGTGTCCAGTAATGCTGCACCTGGGGTGTGGCAGTTCCCATTCCCTCACCTGGGTGTTTGAGGCATGAGATGTGCATGCAACAGGTAGCAAGATACTCCATGGAGGCAGAGCCACACTCCATCCTGCGGCGAATTAGGCTGCAAACTGCTGGTAGTGCCGGTGCTGGTGCTTCAAGTGGTGGGTGGATGGTCCAGACCGCCTCCTGCATCCCTGGACGGCTGCCCAACTGGGATGCTGCTGATGGCAGATGTAGTGGCACCAGCTGGGCATGTGGTGGTGCAGATGGTGGCGCAGGTGGCGGTGCTGGCGGCGGTGTCTGCGGCGGAGATGCTGCCAGTGCTGACCGTGGTGCAGGTGCTGGTAGTAGGGGAGGGAGACACCAGGACGTCTCCTGCAGCCTCGGACGGCTGCCCACTGGAGATGATGCTGCTGACTGTTGTTGTGGCAGCAGCGGTGCAGGGGGGCGGTGCAGGTGGCGGGGCAGATAGCGGTGCAGGTGGCGGTGCCTTCCGCGGTACAGGTTGCTGGGCTGTCAGTACTTATGGTGGGCACCAGTCCCTCACCTCGAGGCTCGGAGGCCTGAAGTGCCTTGCCTTGGGTTTTCTTGCCCTTCTCCACCTTGCCAGCTGCTCCTGGGACCTTGGCATTGGCAGATGCAGTTTTGGAGGAGACCTTGCTGGGTGGGTCGTGCTTTTTGGCCGTGCTGCTTGCTGGCACCCTATTCACCTTGGCAGGTGGTGGAATGGGTTGGTCCTTTGCAGGGGTCGCTGGCACACTGGCAGCCCTGACGGGTGCCCCCTTTGATCCCCTGTGACTTGCAGGTACCACAGCGGACGCTGACTTGGTGGCTGAGGTGCTGGGCTGGGATCTTGACACCATGGCCCGATGGGAATGATGGGAGGTAGGCGTAGGGAAGAGGTCAAAGTTTGCAAGGAAAAGTTTTTTAGACACACTGGGACGGGAAGATGGAGAGGGTTTGGGAGTGGAGGGAGTGGGAGTGGTTGTAGTAGGTGTCTTTCTGCTGAGTTTGGGTGACGGTGCATGGGCTGGATGCTATTGTGAGGTGGATGGCTGTTGGGTGGGTCGGTGATTGCGTTTGTGTACTTTGGGAGGAGGGGTCACAGACACACTGGGAGAGGACACAGGGGACGTGTGCATGGTTGTGGGGGTGGTGACTGCTTGTGAGGGGTGTGTTGTGATGGGTGTGCTGGTGATGGACTTAGTGGATGAGGATGTAGTGCATGCAGGTGTGAGTGGAGATGATACTGGGAGTGGGGTGGACGAGGAGGAGGAGGGGGACACAGTAGAGCCAGTGGATGTTGGTGTGTCTGCCTGAGAATGGTGCTTGTGTGAGTGCCTGTGGGATGAAGTGTGGTGCTTGTGTTTGAGCCACTTCTGTGTGTTGTTTTGGGTGATTGTTGGTCTGAAGGTGTGCTTGGGTTAAGCTGGGGTTGAGGGGATTGGGACTGGGTAGAGGAAGTTGGAGGGGGAGGCTAGAGGCAGGGACAATGGCTGCCATCAGTAAGTTGGCCAGAGCCTGGAATGCTCTCTGTTGGGCCGCCACGCCAAAGTGAATGCCCTCCAGGCATGCATTTGTTTGTTGCAAATGCCCTGCTAGACCCTGGATGGTATTCAGTATGGTTGACTGCCCAACAGTGAGGATCTCAGGAGGTCAATAGCCTCATCACTGAGGGTAGCAGGGCTGACTGGGACAGGGCCTGAGGTGCCTGGGGCAAAGGAGATGCCCACCCTCCTGGGTGAGCGGGCACGGGAAACACACTAAGGGGCTGCTGGGAGGGCGGTGCTGGTAGGGGGGGTGGCGGCTGTACCTGTTGTTGGAGTGGGCACAGAGGTGTCCTCCACCACCAGGGAGCTTCCTTCGGAGGAGGAGTCGCTGTCACTGCTCTCCCCTCCTTTCCCCGTCGTGGTGCTCCCCTTGCCCTCCGTCCCACTGTTGTCTTCACCCTCAGTGGATTTGCCCTCATGGGCCATGTGGGATGCAACTCCCTCTGTCGCCGGTGCCTCTGCTCCTCCGCCAGATAAGGCTAATGCACACAAGGACAGGGTGTCAAAACAAAAAGGGGGAGGAGAGACAGAGGATACACTTGGTCAATGCCAGCAACAACACTACCTTTGGTGTACACAACACACAGGGAGCTGCCCTATGCACTAGGCATGCCCAACCAGTCACTAAGGTAGTCACAAGCCCATGGGGTACAATGGCTAAGACCAGCATCTGCACACCTGACACCCACAGGACTCTGCCTAGTAGTATATGCCCACTTACACCATTGGGTGTGGAGTGCTTCAGAGCCTGCACACAAGGGACCTACCCTGCCATGATCGCACTGGCCTAGGGTCACATACAGCCCACATATCCCACCCAGCTACCTCCTAAAGCGCGCAAAGTCAGGATTCAGAATCTGTACTCAACCTCTTGTGGCTGCTGTGATGCTGTCAAGTGCCCATCCAACTCCGGATAGGCCACTGCCAGGATGCGGAACATCAGGGGGGCATGATGCGATGGGCACCCCTTCCACGTTGGGAGGCCAGCCCCAGCTGGGCCCCCGCCGTTTTCTTCATCCAGCGGCACAGGTCCTCCCATCTCTTGCGGCAGTGTGTGCTCTGCCTGTGATAGACCCCCAGGGACCGCACCTCCTTGGAAATGGCATGCCAAATACCCTTTTTCTGGTGGGCGCTGACCGAGATGGAAAAGACAGGAGGAAAGGAAATTACTCACCCGTCTGGACCGGCATACTCATTGCCCCCAGTTCCCACCCATGCCCTGACGCACATACACTGACCACCTCTCATGCAGCACTCAGGCCAGGAATCCTCAGCACCCCCCAACATGTGGCTTACATCAACACCACTCCAAACATGCATTGCCCACACATCATGCTCTCAGTGTACTCACCTGTTTGTCTGGAGGACCGTAGAGTAACGTGTACTGGGGTAGGACCCCATCCACCAGTTTCTCCAACTCCTCCGCAGTGAAGGCAGAGGCCCTTTCCCCAGACACTGTAGCCATTGTCGCTTCCAGACTCAGGTCTCAGCAGCACTTGCAGTGTAGGTCTTCTCCTGTTGATGGTCAGGAAGCAAGTGAGTGAGTAGTTAGAAAATGTTGGTCACATCCGCGGCGGTGCGTACCGTCACTGCCGGGGTACATCGCCATTGGCTCCTAGAACCCATGTTGCCCAATGATAACCAATGCGAAGTTGCGCGGCAGTCAACGACCGCCTACCGCGACGGCACACAACGCCAGCGCACTTACCTCATTTCCACTTGTCCTTCCTCACAGGTCAGGCAGCCGCCATTTCAGGGGGGCACATGGCATGGCACCTAACTGCGTCACAGCAGACATTGGTCCATCAACTGACTCTTGACTTCACATACTGCTTCTGTGACCTAACTTCTGCAACAGTTGTGCATTCTATGTGGAAATATGACCTTCTGCTCACCGTTCTCTTCCATAGGCTACAACAACTGAGGAAGATGATGAGATGGCGGCATCCTCCGGTGTACAGACCCCTGGTGGACCTGTCAACAATAGAGGACAGACACATTATCATCCCATACAGACTTGATTGTGCCACAATTCAAGAGTTGTGTGCCCAATTGGAGCCAGACCTGATGTCAGCTATCCGCCAGCCCACAGGAATACCCCCTCTAGTGCAGGTTCTGTCAGTGCTGCATTTCCTGGCAAGTGTTTCATTTCAAACTACAGTGGCCATGGCAACAGGGATGTCTCAGCCAATGTTCTCCAACGTGTTTTCCAGACTGTTGTCTGCCCTGCTGAAACACATGCGCAGCTACATCGTATTCCCCCAGGTGGAGGATTTGACCACAGTGAAACCTGACTTCTATGCCCTGGGATATATCCCCAACATCATTGGTGCCATTGATGGTACACATGTGGCATTTGTTCCCCCTGGAGAAATGAACAGGTTTACAGGAATAGGAAAAGCTATCACTCAGTGAATGTGCAGATGGTGTGTTTGGCGGACCAGTACATCTCCTGTGTGAATTCCAAATATCCTGGCTCCGTGCATGATGCCTATATCTTGAAGAATAGCAACATCCCTTATGTGATGGGCCAACTCCAAAGGCACCAGGCGTGGCTAATAGGTGAGCCCAAGGTTCCCACCCACCATAAGTAGGTGTGTGGGTATGGGGTTGTCCCTAAGGGTTAGTGTGTGTCTAACAGTTGTCCATTGATATTTACAGGTGACTCTGGTTACCCCAACCTGTCATGGCTACTGACCCCAGTGAGGAATCCCAGGACAAGGGCAGAGGAACATTGCAATGAGGCACATGGCCGTACAAGGAGGATTAGTGAGAGAACCTTCGGCCTCCTGAAGGCCAGGTTCCGGTGCCTCCATCTGACAGGTGGATCCCTGTACTACTCACCCAAGAAGGTGTGCCAGATAATCGTGGCATGCTGTATGTTGCACAACCTGGCCTTGAGACGTCAGGTGTCTTTTCTGCAGGAGGATGAGCCTGGAGATGGTCTTGTGGCAGCAGTGGATCCTGTGGACAGTGAGGAAGAGGAGGCAGATGAAGAAGATGTGGACAACAGAACAAACATTATACAGCAGTACTTCCAGTGACACACAAGTATGAGACTGTAACTCAACTTTACTTTTCAGTAATCTTTTGGACATTGTACATGGCTGCCTCTTACCCTCTGTCTATGGACACTGACTGCACCCTTTTGATTCTGTATTTTCATATCTGTGTGCCCCATTCTGGCTCCTTCTATATGTACTGCTGCCCACCAAAGGTCATCCTGTTGTACATTTCACTGTACATATACATTGCAATGCTTTGATAATGTTGTACTAATACATTTATCGATTCATGACACTGACTCCAATATGGTATTTGTTTCAAGGGTGTTTATTTTTGTACCAATAAGTATGGGGGTATGTGCAAGGGGCTGGGGTGATGGTGGAGGTTGTCCAGTTAGAGTCCAGTCTATTGGTATCACAGGTGCATTGTCCAAGGGGATATAGGAAGTGGAGCAATGTCAGTTCAAGGTAGACAGGGTGACATGGTGGGACAGAAGGGAGACAATCAGGAGAGTCCTATTTCCTGGTGGGGTCTTAGAAATGTTCCCTGTCTTCTGCCTAGATCGCAGGGGCCATTTGCGGGGTGGTTCTCCTTCTGCAGTGGGTGGGGTGCTGGTGGCCTGTTGGTCCTGTGGCGGGGCCTCCTCTCCACTAGTGCTGGCGGAGGTGGAAGGCTGTTCCTCGGTTTGGCTGGTGTCAGGTGCCCGTTGTTGTGCCACTGCCTCCCTCATGGTCTTGCCCATGTCAGCCAGCACCCCTGCAATGGTGACCAGGATGATGTATATTTTTGTTAGATCCACCCTGATCCCCAGGTACTGTCCCTCCTGCAGCCGCTGGGTCTCCTGTAAGTTGGCCAGTACCTGGCCCATGGTCTCCTGGGAATGATGGTACGCTCCCATGATGTTTGAGGGTGCCTCGTGGAGGGTCGGTTCCCTGGGCCTGTCCTCCCTCTGTCGCACAGCAGTCCTCCCAGCTTCCCTGTTGTCATGTGTCTCTGTTCCCTGAACCGTGTGCCCACTGCCACTGACCCCAGGTCCCTGATCGTCCTGTGTTTGTGGGGTTGCCTGGGGTCCCTGTAGTGGTGGACACACTGCTGATTGACGTGACCTGGGGCCAGAGGGATGGGCCCGCTGGGTGGGTGCTGTGCTGGTGTTTCCCGAGGGGGAGGCTCACTGGTGGTTTGGGACTTTAGCAGGGTAACCGACTATCCGGAGGTCCCACATGGGCCAGGTTGGTCATCGTGATCCAGGCGTGCAGAGCTGCTGTCATCACTGTGGGCCTCTTCTGGGGGGGCTGGATGTGGCTGGCACCTCCTCTCCGGTGACGTTGGGTAGGGGTCCTGTTGGGAAGACAATGCATTGTCAATGTATCTGCGTGTGCCATCTTGTGCATGGCTGTGTTTCCCTCTATCAATGAGATTTCCCTGTCGTCTTTGACTTGTGTGAGTGGTGATTTTGTGGGCTGGGTGAGTCTCTGTATTGGGCATGCTGGGGTGACGGGTGTCGGTGCATGTCTGTGATGGGTGTCCATGCATTGGGGGTGCATGCAGTGCTTGGTATTGGCATGGGTGGGTTGTGTTAGTGGGGTATATGTTAGTTGGTGGAGTGATAGGGCTGGGGGTAGGAGTTTGTGATGGCATGCAGGTAGGGGGGGATAAAGTAGTAAAGATTTGACTTACCAGAGTCCAGTCCTCCTGCTACTCCTGCGAGACCCTCAGGATGCATGATTGCCAAGACTTGCTCCTCCCATGTTGTTAGTTGTGGGGGAGGAGGCCGGGGTCCACTGCCAGTCCTCCGTACAGCAATCTGGCGTCTTGAGACCACGGAACGCACCTTCCACCGTAGGTCGTTCCACCTCTTCCTGATGTCATCCCTTGTTCTTGGATGCTGTCCCACGGCGTTGACCCTGTCCACGATTCTCCGCCACAGCTCCATCTTTCTTGCAATGGATGTCTGCTGCACCTGTGATCCGAATAGCTGTGGCTCTCCCCGAATGATTTCCTCCACCATGACCCTTAGCTCCTCCTCTGAGAACCTGGGATGTCTTTGGGGTGCCATGGATGTGGTGTAAGTGATATGTGTGAGGATGTGTGGGGTGAGGTGTGGGGTGCTGTGTTGTTGTGTGTGCTGTGAGTTGCGTGGATGGTGTATGGGTGATGGTGTTCTGTGGCTCAGATTGAGTGGGTGCTCCTGGCATGTGTCTCTCTCTGTTCGCAATTGTTTTTTTGGTCATAAAGGGTTGTGGGTAATGGGTTTGTGTGTTTTATAGTTGTGTGAGTGTGGTGTGTGTATGTGTGTCAGGTGTGTGTATTTTGAATTGTCCAATGTGGTGTAGTTTTGTAAGTGTGTGTGTATTTTGAACGTGGCGGTGTGTACCACCAGTAGATTACTGCGGTTGAAAGACCGCTGCGTTGATTCATGGGTCGTGATACTGTGGGCGTATTCCTGTTGGCGTAACGGTGTGGGTTTTGTTATCGCCAGTTTATCACTGCCCTTTGGTCTGGCGGACTTGTGTGGGTGTCTGCATAGTGGAGGATTTCTATGTGTGGGTCATAATACCTGCAGCGGATTACTGCCACGGTCACGGTATGTTGGCGGCGTCAGCACGGCGGTAAGCGTCTTTTACCGCCAGGGTTGTAATGAGGGCCTTAGTTTTCTAATACAAAAGTTGACTTTCACAACTAGAAAGTGAACATCAGGTTTTAATTTCTTCAATATTAGTTGTATTCAGTTATGCTGTTAAACAATTGTCAGATTCATTTAGTTATTTTTCTGATCCAGGCCATATCTCAAAACTATTGTCCGTGTACCACCACCATACATCAAACTTATCTTTCCAGTCTTGAAGCTGTAAAATACCTTTTACTTCAAATCTATGTATACAAATAACAGCATAATTGAGAGTTGTGTCTCCAATGTTTGAAAAATATTGCCTTGCATAACTAAATTAATTGTGTTACAATATCAGAGGTTGGTGCTTAGGTAAAATATATGTTTTTTTTAAATCACATTCAAACAGTAGAACACATCATGTTGTTTCAAAACTGCACAATTTAATTAAAAAGCTGCTTCTTCTTTAAACGATTATTACTTTAGGTACAAATTATTGTAGAATGAAACCTACATATTTAGTGAACGGCAGACACATTGAATCAAACCCTGGTATATCGATCACATGGGAGTATTATTGACATTTTTATGGACTTTAATCGTACTGCAAATTGGTAGAAAGTGAGGAAATTTAAGAATAGCATATTGGGGCGGAGGAGCTAAAATGGCTGCCTGAGCGGCCGTGTTGTTTCGGACCCCTGATTAATTACAGCACTCTCTCATGTATGCATGTTTAATGGTAGCGCTGCTAATTGGACAATTCTGACTCCAGGAATCGAATGAGCAACGCACTGTACTAGAGAGGTTTGTTTGTTGTACTGAGGGAATTGGGTCGACACCGAATGTGTCAATTGTGGAGTCCAGGTTGGGGTGGGCCACATGGGAGGGGGGTGAGGAGGTAGTAACATTTTGGGGCATTGACGGGAGGAGTTCATGTCATAAGCGAAGCAACTATTTCACAATAGAGAAGGGGCATTACCTACATGGGGGTGAAAGTAATATCTAGCAAATATGGTCATACAGACGCAAACAACAAGCAAGAATAGTAATGTTACAGGAGATGCATCTACTACCACAAGAGCATGAAAAAAAAATCCCATTAATCGGGGAGGCCAGTTATGGTATGCCAGTTTTACCTCCTTGGCATGGGGGCGTTCTATTATGGGTAAATGCTAGCATACTTCTCAAAGCAGAGACAATTTTAAAGGCAGCTGATGGCCATGACATTGGAATGGAGGGGGAACTTGGTGGTAAACACACAGTACTGTTAAATACCTATGCACCGAACATCAACACACCAGATTTTTATGAGGGAGAGATGCGTCTCCAGAAACCATATGGACATTATGACATTTTCTGGATGGGGGACTGCAATTGTGTGATGAACAGGGACCTAAACAGCTCGAGGTCCATGACATGACCACTGGGTTGGTCCTCAAGGGGCCTATTAGAAGGTATGGATACTCTAAAGTTAATGGAACTGTGGCGGGCACTCCATTGGCAGACACAGGGCTACTCATTTTATTCATCACCACATGGGACGTTCTCCAGAATGGATTACATGTTCATATACAGAGAATTTGGGGAAGTGCAGTACCTGGATCGCACTCTCTCAGACCATGCCCCACTTGCGGCAGAGGTGCAAGGATGGTCCTATGTAGCACCAGTGCCTTAGTGGCACTTTCAGTCCTGGGTACTACACAATCAGGCACTTAAGGAGGGGATATTTGGGGGAGGCAATGCGGGAATATTTGCTCTAAATGCGGGAATGGTCCCATCTGCCAGAATAGTGTGGGAGGCCTTCAAGATGATTAGGGGAATATGTATCGCTGCAACAAATGGGGTACGTAGATCACAAGGAGACACAGTCACACGATTGGAACAGATAGCCAACATAGACAGGCAGGCGCCACATACAGATATGGGAAGTGAGACACAAACCACAGGCGAACTAGATGAAGTCCGTGACATATTAGGGAAACATGATTACCACACATACCTGGAAACACAACAGGAGCAGGGTGATACTGCTGGTCGGCTTTTGGCATGGCTGTAAACAGAAAGATGGGGGGTGCAAGCAGTGGTAGCCCACAGGGACGTGAACAGTGGGATACTGATGGCCCAAAATGTCATCATGGATCGTTTTGCTGAGTTTTACTCAGCGCTATATACAAAACAGAACCGGAGAGATGAAGCAGGAATAGAGGCACTTACTGGTGAGGTGCAACTACAACGAGGACATGAGGGCCCTACTGAATGCACCACAGATGAAACACACATTAGATGGGCTATCAAACAAATGAATACGGGGAGGGCACTGGGCAATGATGGGCTGACAGTGGAATTTTATCAAACTTATGTTGACTTGCTGTGCGCACCACTGTTAGACATGTATTGGGAAGCATTGCAAACGAGGGTGCTATTTGCATCACTGAGGGAAGCACATATTGGGGGTCATTCTGACCCTGGCGGTAAATACCGCCAGGGCGGAGGTTGGCGGTAGCACCGCCAACAGGCTGGCGGTGCACCGCCGGGCATTCTGACCGCGGCGGTACAGCCGCGGCCAGAAGCGGAAAGCCGGTGTACCGCCGACTTTCCGCTGCCCATGGGAATCCGCCATGCCGCCATGGGGATTCTGACACCGCATACCGCCATCCTGTTCCTGGCGGTTCGCCCGCCAGGAACAGGATGGCGGTATGGGGTGCCATGGGGCCCCTGGGGGCCCCTGCAGTGCCCATGCCAATGGCATGGGCACTGCAGGGGCCCCCGTAAGAGGGCCCTACAAAGAATTTCAGTGTCTGCTTTGCATTCATCCATTCTGAGCCGGCGTCCTCGTGGGAAGGGTGTTTCCCGCTGGGCTGGCGGGCGGACTTTCGGCGGTCGCCCGCCAGCCCAGTGGGAAACCCAGAATGACCGCCAAGCTTAGAATCACCCCCATAGTAGGTCTATCTAAACCAGGGAGGGATCCTACCTAATGTGAATCATATCGCCCACTATCAATGATCACAGTGGATGTAAAGAGACTAGGGAAGAGACTGGTGAAACAGCAGAGGGGATCGTACATACCAATCAGGCGGGTTTTGTTGGGGGTCGTAACACATCCACTAAAATACAAAAGTCATTACTTCTCATAGAACATGCTGCAACGCAAGAGGATCCTTGTGCTATGACCAGCTTGGATGCCCATAAGGCATTTATTACAGTTGATTGGGTATTCATTGACAGGAAACTGAGACAATATGACCTAGGGGTGGACTACCCGAGATGGGTGAACGTACTATACACTGAGAGTAAGCGAGAATGAATGTCGAGCACAGGTTATCTGGAGCCTGGCTGATAGAAAGAGGTACACAACAGTGATGTCCCTGATATTTATGATGTTCATAGAACTGCTGGCACAGATTATACAACATAGACACAGACTCTGGGGTCTTGCTGGGGAACAAGGGGGAGGTAATCTCACTATATGCGGATGACGTTTTGTTGACCTTGAGTAATCCAATGGTCACTTGGCAAGCGATCAACAATACTGTAACTGAGGTGGGGGCTCATTCGGGGTTCAGATTGAATGCGTACAAATCAGTGCTTTATCCGACACCATCGGAATGGGTGAGGAACAAGCCTGTACACACTATAAGAGTACAGACCATTCCGGTTAAATATCTAGGAGTACACTTAAGTTTAGATATGAATGAAACTTATGACTCAAATGTGGGTAATCTGTTGGTGAATATGGAGCAGTGCAGACATAAATGGTTGCGAGTTCCAATGTCCCTAATGTGGTGCATAGCCCTCAGCAAAATTATTATGTTACCTAGAATTCCATATGTGTTACAACATATGCAGATGGGCATACCAGAATCCTGCTTTCCCAAGCTGGATGAATTACTCAGATTACTGTACTGGGAAGATGGAAGGGCGAGGATAAGTTTGGAGGTCCTGACCCTGGGATGGTGGAGGGTTACAGGCACTATATTTCAGGGCTTATTATTGGACCTCTCACCTGCAATATATAGTACCGTTGTTTCGGGGAGAGCAATGATCCTGTTTATGGAATATTGAAGCATCTGATTCACCCCCAGGAGCTGCTGGCATTGCCTTTAGTCCCTCAGAAAAAAGGGCTATTATACCCCTGTAGGTCAGGACACTACTGGAGATATGAGAATGGACATCTAAAAGAGAGGGTGATCTGTATATTCTTGCACAGTATCTGATTCTGTGGCGTACAGGTCTCAGCCCATCGATGCCTGCATTTTATAGAGCCAGAGGAGGGGGAGACCCACCACAGAGCATAGGGGACCTCCATGTGGATGGCAGGATGGTTAATTATGCAGATTTTTGTATTAGATGGGGTGTGGGAGGTGGTGGCTTCCTGGCATATGCTGATCAGGTGGCAGCTATTCACAGGGCCTGAGAAGGATTTCCTCTGGAACCGGGGACACCTGTTTTAAACCAAACTCTACCTGATATGGGGGATAGTGGTAAACTGATAACTCAGTTGTACGCACTGCTGTTGCCGACTACGGCTACCATTATGGCAAAACCTAAGTCACAATGGAAGGATGATTTGGGGGCGGAGCTGATGGAACCCAAGTGGCTGTCCATGATGAGCACTTTAAGAAAAGTCACATGTAAAGCATGCTTGAAATTGATCCATTATAAGTGTTTACATAAGGACAATGGCCCTCATTATAATTTTGGTGGTAAATCCCACTTACCGCCATGCTGACTGCCGCCAACATACCGCCACCCTTGTGGATATCCGTTTACCATATTATGACACACACTTACAATCCAACAGAATTCAGCCACAGACACAAGTCAGCCACACCAAAGGTCAGTGATAAACTGGCGGTATCAAAACCCACACTGTCATGCCAACAGAACTACGCCCAGTACATTATGACCTACGAATCACCACAGCGGACATTCAATGGCAGTAAACTATTGGCAGTACATACCGTCGTGCTCAAAATACACACATTCAAACAAAAAACATCACATTGGACAATTCAAACTGCACACACCTGACACACATACACGCACCACACCCCCACACCCACACCACTATAAAACACACATCCACATTACCACAACCCCTTACGACTACAAACCACTGGCACAAGACAGACACCACGACCACAGACAAAACCAGAGCCACACACTACCTACACCTATACACCACCCACGCACCCCACGTCACACACCCCCACACACCCTCACCTACACAACTCACACAACACCCATGGCACCACAAAGACACCCCCGATTATCAGAGGAGGAACTAAGGGTCATGGTGGAGGAAATCATCAGAGCCACAGCTATTTGGAGCACAGGTGCAGCAGATATCCATTGCTAGGAAGATGGAGCTATGGCAGAGGATCGTGGACAGGGTCAACGCCGTGGGACAGCACCCAAGAACCAGGGACGACATCAGGAAGAGGTGGAACGACCTACGGGGGAAGGTGCGTTCCATAGTAGCAAGACACTAGCTAGCTATCCAGAGGACTGGCGGTGGACCCCCACCCCCTCCCCCACAACTAACAACATGGGAGGAGCAAGTCTTGGCAATCATGCATCCTGAGGGCATGGCCGGAGTAGGAGGAGGACTCGACTCTGATAAGTCAAATCTATACTATTTTCACCCCCCTACCTGCATGCTATCACATACCCCCACCCTCACCTTCACTCCCATCACTCTCCCACCTCCCACAAACCCCACCATCACATCCCACCCATCCCAATGGCATGCCCTGCATGCACCACCAATGCATGGACATCACTCACAGCCCTGCATGGACACCTATCACCAAAGCATGCACACTAGAGAGAATCAGCTAGCCCACCACATACCAACTTACACAAGTTAAAACTGCCTGGGTAAATACAATCAAAGAGAGCAAGCCATGAATGCACAAAATGTCAGACACAGAAACAATAACACAGCATTTACATCCCCACAGGTATCACAGCCAAGGTCAGCGGAGAAGAGGTGCCAGCACTATCCGGCCCCTCAACTGAAGAGACCCACAGTGATGATAGCAACTCTGGTCGCCTGGATCTGGATGACCAACCTTGCCCATCAGGGACCTCTGGACAGTCGGTTATCCAGGCCCAGTCACAGACAACCGCAAAGCCTCCTCCATCTGGAAACACCAACACAGCACCCAACCAGCGTATCCGTACCTCTGCCCCCAGGACACGGCAATCAGCAGTGTGTCTACAGGGACCCCAGGGTACCCCCCCATACCCAAGACAATCAGGGACCTGGGGTCAGTGGCATTGGGCACACGGTTCAGGGGACAGAGGCACAGGACAACAGGGAAACTGGGAGGACTGCTGTGCGCCAGGGGGAGAACAGGCCCAGGCAACAGACTCTTCAGGAGGCACTCACCAAGATCCTGGGAGCCTACCAACATTACCAGGACATGATGGGCCAGATCCTGGACAATGTGCAGGAGAACTGGCGGCTGCAGGAGAGACAGTACCAGGGGATCAGGAAGGACTTGCAGGCCATCAACACCATCGTGGTCTACATTGCAGGGGTGCTGGCAGACATGGCCAACATTATGAGGGAGGCAGTCTCTTAACAGCCGGCCCCTGCCACTAGCCAGACATCTGAACTGCCTTCCCCCTCTGCTGCCGCTAATGGATAGGAGGCTCAGCCATAGGGCCAACAGGCCACCAGCACCCCTCCCCCTGCAGAAGGTGAACCACTCCGCAAACATTCCCTGCGATCCAGGCAGAAGACAGAGACTACTGCCAAGACCCCTGCCAGGAAATGAGACTCTCCTGATTGTCACCCTTGTATCCCACTAAGTCGCCCTGTCCACCTTGAACTGCCATTGCTCCCCTTCCTATGTCCCCTTGGACAATGCACCTGTGCTACAAATAGACTGGGACAATACCCTGGATGTTCCTCCATCATCACCCAATCCCAATGCACTTGCCCCTCTTCTTCTTAGCACTTCAATAAACACCCTTTGAAAAAACTACAAATATGGAGTACGTTACATTTGTAAAGTATGTATTCGTTTAACCAGGTGCAAACATTGCAATTCAACTGTACAGTAATTGTTCACATAGGAAAGACCTGTAGTTTCCTGCAGTGATCACACCAGGAGCGATAATGGGGCACCAACATCTGCAAAATGAATTGCCAAAGGGTTCAGTAAGTGGGCATAGAAGTGGGAAATAACAGCATGCCAGTGCCAGAGATAATCTAAATAATGACAAAGAAATGTGAATTAACATTGTCTTACCTGTGTGTCATTGGAAATAGTGTTGTATCACTGCTTGTCCTCATCCCCTGCCTCCTCATCCTCACTGTCCACAGGGCATCTCCATCCTCCTCCTCCTGCAAAAAAGGCACATGGCCTCTCAAGGCAAGGTTGTGTAACATGCAGCATGCCACGATTATCTGGCAGACCTTCTTGGGTGAGTAGCACAGGGATCCACCTGTTAGATGGAGGCACCTGAACCTGGCCTTCAGGAGGCCAAAGGTTCTTTTGATTATCCTTCTGGTTCACCCAACTGCCTCATTTTAACGTTCTTCTGCTCTTGTCCTGGCATTCCTCACAGGGGTCAGTAGCCATGATAGGTTGGGGTAACCTGAGTCACCTGCAAATATCGAGGGACAGAATTTAGCCAAACACTATCCCATATGGCCCACACCATACCCATACACCAACATCTACTGGGTGGGAACCAGGGCTCACCTATTAGCCACACCCGGTGCCTCTGTAGTTGAGCCATCACATTTGGGATGCTGCTATTGCTCAGGATAAAGGCATCATGCACCGACCCTTCATACTTAGCATTGACATGGGAGATGTACTGGTCCGCCAAGCACACCATCTGGACATTCTGGGAGTGGAAACTCTTTCAATTTCTGAACACCTGTTCATTCTGGCGGGGGACAAATGCAATATGAGTTCCATCAATCACCCCAATTATGTTGGGGATATGTCCCATTGCATAGAAGTCAGCCTTCACTGTGGCCAAATCCTTCACATGGTGGAAAACAATATAGCTGCATATGTGCTTAATCAGGGCAGACAAAACTCTTGTCAGCACTATTGAGGACATTGGCTGTGACATTCTTGCTGCCAAGCCCACTGTCACTTGGAAAGAACCAGTTGCCAGGAAATGGAGCACAGATAGGATGCACAAGAGGGGGATCCCAGTGGGGTGACGGATAGCAGATATCATGTCAGGCTCCAATTGGGCACACAGCTCTGTGATTGTGGCCCTGTCAAGTCTATAGGTGAGGATAATGTGCCTGCCCTCCTTAGTTGCCAAGTCCACCAGGGGTCTATACGTGGGGTATGTCTCCATCTCCTATTCATCCGCAGCGGTATCAGTCTAAGGGACAAAAGAGTGAAGAGTTGGTCACAAACTGAACAGTGGAGCTACAACAGTACAATGCATGATGTTAATTTATAATGGGTAAGTGGGATTTGTCCTGTATGTCAAAATTATAACTGTAACACAGTTATTATCCAGTGCCTACCCCCCCCACCTGAAATGGTGTCCACCTGTCCTGTGTGGAGGGACAGGTGGAAGTGCGGTAATTCCGCTGACGTTGTGTGCCGTTGCAGGAGACAGTCGGGAACCGCTGTGTAACTCCTCATTGGTTAACATTAGGCCCTATGGGTTACAGTGGCCAATAGTGATGTACACCAACGGTGACGTTATGCACTGCAGCGGACGTGACTGCCATTTTTTATCTGATCACTCACTTGCTACCTGACCTTCAACAGGAGAGGACCTACACTGCATGTGCTGCTGTGACCTGTGTCTGTAACCTACTATGGTCCATGTGACTGGGGAAAGGGCCCCTGCCTTCACTTCAGCGGAGTTGGAGTGACTGGTGGATGAGGTCCTAACCCAATACGGACTGCTGTATGGGCCTCCAGACCAACAGGTGAGTACACTGTGGGCACGATGTATGTGGCATGAATGCATGGAGTGGTGTTTGTAAATGCCTTATGTAAGGGGGAGTTGGTGGAAGTCACCTGGGCGGCTTACAAGTTGTGTGCAGGGCCATGTGTGTGTAAATGATGATGTGAAGGGGTATGTTGGGCCAAAAGTGTAACAGGCAGGACTTTCTGACTGATACTATCTTACTGTGTGTACTTCCTTTCAGGCCAGCGCCCATCAAAAGAAGGGTATATGGCATGCCATTGCCAAGGACGTGTGGACCCTGGGGGTCTATGGCAGGTGGAGCACCCACGGTCGGAAACGGTAGGAGGACCTGAGACGCTGGGCACGGAAGATGGCGGAGCCCCAGCTGGGGATGGCCTCCCAACGAGGAAGGGGTGCCCGTTGAACCCTGAGCCCCCTGATGGCCCACATACAGGCGATGGCCTATCCAGAGCTGGATGGGCGCTTGAGGGCATCACAGCAGCCACAAGGGGGTGAGTACAGTTCCCATCATTACTACTTACTCATGGTAGGGTGGTATCCGAGTGGGGGATATGTGTCAGTGGGTGCCCCTAGGCCAGGCCTGACATTGCAGAGTAGATCCCATGGTGGCCAGGGTTCTGAAGTGATCAACGTGCTACCTAGCTCGTAGGCATCCACTACTGGTCAGGGCTGTGTGGGTCCCAGGTGTGCTGTATTTGGCGGTGTGTGCCCCTCCCCATGCCTTGGTGGCTAGCAATATAACTGGTAGTGCAATGCATAGTGCGTAGGACTGTTCCCTGTGTGTGGGAGTGGTGTGTACGCCAACAGTGGTGTTGGTGCAGCCATTGACCCAGCGTATCCTTTGTCTCTTCCCCCCCACTTTTTGTTTTGTCACCCTGTCCTTATATGCATTAGCATCATCTGGCAGAAGAGCAGAGGCACTGGTGACAGAGGGAGCTGCATCCCACAAGACCCAGGAGGCAGAGTCCACCGACAGTGGGGGCACCAGTGGGATGGAGGGCGAGGGGAGCACCACAGCGGAGACTGAAGGGGACAGTTCTGACACAGATACCTCCTCCAATGGAAGCTCCCTGGTGGTGGTGGACACCTCTGTGACCACCCCAGCTACAGGTATAGCCGCTATTTCTGGAGGGCTATCACACTGGATTGGCTGCCCAACAGAGATCAATCCAGGCTGTGCCCTCCTCTTTGATGACAGCCATTGTCCCTGTGTCCACCCTCCCCCTCCAACTTCCTCTTCCAAATCCCATTCCCCTCAACCCCAACCTATCCCAAGCACACAGGCAGATGCGCATGCACACAAGACAACACACAAGAGTGTCACAGGAAAACACAAGCACCACACATCATCCCACAGGCACTCACACAAACACCATCCAGATGCAGACATACCAACATCCACAATTTCCACTGTCTCCCCTCTCCTCCTCCACCTCCCTCCCAGTTCCGTCCACACTCACACATGCATGCACTACATCCTCATCCACTACCAGCATCACCACCACACCTAGCAGAACACACACCTCAGTGGCAGACACCTTCACAACAGCCATGCACCCGTCCCCTGTGTCCTCTCCCACTGTGTCTGTCCCCCCCCTCCCAAGGTACACAAACGCAAGCACTCAGACACCCAACAGCCATCCACCTCACAACAGCATCCAGCCCATGCACCTGCACCCAAACTGAGCAGACAGACACCTCCTACAACCACTCCCTCTTCCTCCACTCCCAAACCTTCTCCTTCTTCCTGCCTCAATGTCTCTAAGAAGTTTTTCCTCTCCACCATTGACCTCTTCCCTACCCCCCATCCTTCACGTCTGGCCAGAGTGGCAAAATCCCAGGCAAGCACCTCAGCCAACCAGTCCATGGGCCCAGTAGTCTCCACACCCACTTGTGGTGGGAAGGGATCTAGGGCACATGTCCAGAGGATGAAGGAGCATGCACCTGCCAGCATCAAGGAAATGGTGCCTGTCCCAGCTGCGTCCCAGAGGACCAAGGATCCAGCCCCAGCTGCTGCCCGGAAGGGCAAGGAGCTAGCCCCAGCTGCTGCCAGGAAGGGCAAGGAGCCAGCACCGGCTGCTGCCAGGAAGGGTAAGGAGCCAGCACCAGCAGGCAGAAAGGACAAGGGGCCTGGTGCAGGGACTCAGATGGAGACCCCACCACCAACCAGGGTGGTGCAGCCGTCCGAGGCTGCAAGGGATGGGCTGGAGCCTCCCCCCACCAGCAGCAGCCGCACCACCACCACCAATGGGAAGCCGCCTGAGGCTGCAGGGGATGGGCTGGAGCCTTCACCCACCAGCAGCAGCACCACCACCAGTGGGCAGCCGTCTGAGGCTGTAGGGGATGGGCTGGAGCCTCCCCCCACCAGCAGCAGCAGCACTACCACCACCAGTGGGCAGCTGTCCGAGGCTGCAAGGGATGGGCTGGAGCCTCCCCCCACCAGCGGCTGCAGCAGCACCACTACCACCACTGAGAAGCCATCACCCCTGGCGGACGGTATGTAGTCCTGCATCCATGGGCTGCTGTGTGGCCTGCCCCCTGAAAATCCAGTGGGTATGACACCCACCTGAGAGACAGTGACCTTGCACTCCCCAGAATCAAGAGCACAGAGCACGATGCCCCCTCCAGAACCAGTGGGCAAGGAGCCTACCAACCCCAGCTGCCCCAGGATCAACAGCACAGGGTACGATGCCCCCTCCAGAACCAGTGGGTAAGACACCCACCTACCCCAGCCTCCCCAGGACCAAGCACAGGGCATGTTGCCCCCTCCAGAGCATGTGGGCAAGTCACCCACTTGAGAGACTGTGGCCTTGCATTCTCCAGGACAAAGCACAGGGCATGTTGCCCCTTCCAGAGCATGTGGGCAAGTTACCCACTTGAGAGACTGTGGCCTTGCACTCCCCAGGACCAAGCACAGAGCATATTGCCCTCTCCAGAACCAGTGGTCTTCTTTCATCTGCCGGCTGAGGTGCCCCCCGTTCCCCATCCCCATGAGGTGCCTGCCTATTTTCCAACTGATGCCCCTGCAGTGTTCTCTCTGTGTTGATGCAGGTGACCAGTGGGGCCTTGGACTTCGGCCTGTGGCCCTGTGGCCCACGCAGACTGAGGACTGGGCAGTGTCCCTTGAACTGTAGATATGTATAAAACAGTTACATTGCATTTTCTTATTTCTACTTTATTAATCTTATTACACTCACTTTCGTACATTCCTATTGTCCTTGCATTATTCATCAGGGGTACAGGGTAAATATGTTTTATTACTGCAGCTGATTGTGTATATGGAGTTGGGGGTGGGGGTGTGTGTTGTGCGTGTGTGTGTCACTCTCTTTTTCCTCCCCCCTCCCCTGTGTGCTAGGCGGCTGTACTCACCATGTCGTTGATGTTCGTGATGGAGCAGGACGTAGAAAATCATTGGGAAAACATGCAGTTCGGGCTCAATGGCGGCATGGTTCTTCCTTGTGTCTCCAAAGGTGAGTCCTCTCCCTTCTGTGCAGTGTTTCCACCAAGCTTTTGATGTTGCTGGTACCTCTCCGGAAAAGGTGGCGGTTTCCTGGGTCTTAATACGGTGGGCGGAACATTGTCTTCTGCCTGGCTGTAGGTGGTTACCGCCGTAGTGGCTGTTGTTTCCGCCCTGGCGGTCGGTGTGGTAAAGTGGCTGTCTATCTGAGTTCTCACCACCATGGTCATAATTTGGCAGTAGTTACCGCCAGCCTGTTGGCGGTATTTACCGCCACTTTATCACCGAACGCCAGGGTTGTAATGCGGGCCTATGTCATGCTGCAGTGGCTTCATAGATTGGATCCCACTAAACCAGAGCATTGCCCTAAGAGCAAGATAGCAGTTGGAACATACATACACATGCGGTGGACATGTCCTAGGGTGGATGTCTTCTGGAAGGAGGTTTTCAGTACACTGAGGGAAATGACCGAGCTGACAATTCAACCAACAATCCACCAAGCTTGATGGGCTTGGTGACTTGAGCTCAACACACTAGATGTATGGAAAAAATAGTAGAGATGGACCTGGCAGTGGCCAAAAAATGTGTAGCCCTGAGATGGGCGACAAACAGGCTACCCACTCATAAATAATGGTTGTGGGAATTTGCAAAATGGACATGGGCTGAGTGCGGGGTATGCCACAGATTGGTGTACAATGGAACAGGCTGGGGGGGGGTCTTGCGAAATGGGATGTGGAGGAGGTACTTTTACAGGAGGAAGTGGAGGAATCAGTAGAGACTCCGGCAGAGGAACTGGCGGAAGTTCAATTGGAGGGGGTGGAAATGGAAATGTAGGGGGGGTACAATGAATATATGTTGTATATTTGAGAAGCATATGTTGTCTGGTGGCTAATTTAAAATGCAAACTAATTAAAAAAAATTGAACTGCTATGACATGCTCCTTTTTGCGGGACTGTAGGTCTGGGGTTGGGAGCTTAAACAAAGTTGTAAGTTTAACTGTTATTTCTGAAAACAATATAAAAAAAGAATAACATATTAACTAATTGTGAGGAAATGGCTTTTTGAAGGTTTACATCCACTTTTGATTATCATGTACTGTTGTAATGACTGAGAGTGCACTGAGGCCTAATAACTGGACTTCCATGCCAGTGCTCTGACCCTCCAAGGTATATTTGTGATTGGCAGACACCCAATTGACATAAGTCAAGTTACTTATAAGTACCTGGAATGTGGTACCAGGGGTACCACACCATATAAGTTAAAGTGTCCCTTATGAACTGCAGTACTTATTGTGCCACTGTGAGTGGCAAAACATGGCTTCCAGCCTGCCACTGCATACTGGTAGAGCAGTTTTAAACTGCTAACTCGACTTTGCCATTTCAACTAATGACAAAGTCCAGACGTCTTTTTGAACAAATATGTCAGCCCTAAGGTAAGCCTGTCGGGCTCCAAGGCATGGTGGATGTATATTAAAAAGTAGGACAATTGTTTTATATGTCCTAACACTAAAAATACCTAAATTATCATGTGTACTATAGATAACTACTGAATGGGACTGCTAAAGTTAGTAGCTCAAGGTATGAAAAGAATCAGTGCATTAAAACTGACTTGATGCCCAAGTCAAATTTAATGTAACGTTTGAGCAAAAGGCAACTTTACAAAGCTGCAATATGTTGCTCAAGTTTTCTAGTGACCATTTAAAGTTGCTAGCCACAAGACAGCCTTCTGCCAGCCTGCAGAGATGAGTAAACGTCTCCCAGGAAAGGACATCATAAAGGCCTGCCATTGGAAGAGGTGTTACTTCTCCCTGGCAGGAAGCTACACAGGGAGTGAGCTCAAAGGATGAGCTTGAAAGGGGAAGCTGTCTTTGAAGTGCAAATGGTGGACACACACAAGAGGGGCTGCTCTTTGTTCTGATAGACAGGATAGACAGGCTGGTTTTCGGGAAAGAGAGGAGAAAACAGTTGCCAAACCAGTTTTTCCATGTGTGTGTAACCCTGAGGGAGCCACACTTCTAGGGTGGGCTGTCAAGCTCCACATACACCGAGAGATGGGTCCTACCACCTTTGGAGTGCGCAGAATATTGCACTCTGGGATATCCAGATGCCCCATTTTGCAGGAAATCAACAGGCGGGAGGGGACTTGGTAGTCCACTGTCTAGTGGTCACCATATCCCCTGACAACAGGTTGTGGTCATAAAAGTGGCACCCCTGGCACCCAGGCCTCAGATCACGACTGCAGTGGAGAGAGAATCGAAGATGGACTGTCCTGCTGATCCCTGGATTGCGCAACGAGAGGCTGCATCAAAGACAGGACTGCATCTGCTGCTCTCTGCTAACAAGGAGAGGGCTGGGCCTATAGTGCCATGCTTGAGGAAAAGTCATCCCCTAACCCCAGACAGGAAAGGTGAACTACAAGAGTCAGTTGGTTGACTTCCTGTTCAAGCAGCCAAAGTGCAGCCTGTCTTCTATACTTGGAAGAGCAGTAATAGGTTCGAGAATTGGAAGGACCCGATTGTGGATCCCAGTAAGTGTAAAAAAGGGGAATAACAGTTGGAAGAGAGTATGGCATGTTTGTGGCAGAATTGAGCCAACCAGAGGTTGGCTACCTAGGATCTTCTTCCTAGGCAAAGCACCAGAGGAACTTCTCCAGGGCCTGATTACATCGCTCAGTCTGTCCATCCGATTCAGGGTGATAAGCCAAGGATGGACAGAGAGTGACCCTCAAGGAGTTACCAAATGCTCTCCAAAACCTGGAGATGAACTGGGGTCCCCAGTCAGAAATGATTATTGGATGGCAAACCATGTAAGCGTACAATATGCTGCAGAAATAACTCTGCCAACTTGGGGCGGTTGGTAGCCCTCGCAAGGTAATATAGTGATGCATTTTGGTTAATACATCCACAATCACCAGGATGATGATACATCCCTGGTCTTTGGGGAGGCAGGTTATGAAATTGAAAGAGTATGCCATGGCTGTTGAGGGTTGGGCAGGGGTTGCAATAACCCGGTCGGTCTTTGGGAAGAACCTTTGACCCTTTGGCAAACTTCACAAGTAGATATCTGTTGCTTGCAGTCTTTCAACATGGAAGCCCACCAGATGGATCACTTTAAGAGATCGTATGTCCAAGTGGCCCCTGATGTCCTGCTAATGGATTTGCATGAGTCCAATTTAAAACCTCACCCCCTAGTTCTTCGGATGATAGGTATAGGGCCTGGTTATGGAACAAAAGATATAGTGACCGGGGTCCTAAATTCTAGGAGCAAGAGGCCTCACACACCCATGGGGTGTCATGCTTCATCATAGGCACTGCTCCTCATCAGACCGGCGCTGCAATGTCTGACGGGCACCACCCCTGATGGGGGGGCTCTTTGCCGGAGATCTTAATATATGGTGGTGCCGTGACCCCAAAGATGACTAAAGTGTCAACGGAGATCAGAAGAGAATGTGGTTAAAATTGACTCTCAAAACCGCCACTAAGACTGTGGATTTTATTGGACCCAATGTACGGTCAGGGCCAAGGTTAAAAATTAGAATCAAAAGAGTGAATAAAGAAGTTAAGATCAATCACTCTTGTAATGCAGAACATATCAAAGAGAGGAGTTTGGGAATTCTCCAAAGACTACCCCCTCATGGGTCAACATGTTTCGCATCCTGGTGGTCCAAACGGATCCAGTGATGCTTCATCAGGACCTTATGTGACTGTATGTATCTCCTGAATAATGAGGGCCACATATATTTACAAAGAAGTTAATACAAGTACCTCTAGACCAGCAATTAGTTGGGAGGCGTAATAATCACTTACATGAATTTGGAATTAGTAATTTCCTAACTCGTACCCGTCCTAAAATTGAAGACGAGCATCCTAGGAATACACGGACACATAGTCCAGCGCTAAACAACCTTTGTTGGAGCAATTCTGGCCAGGCAGAGACCTACCCCGGTCCGTGGTTCCACGCTGGACTACGTGTCCGTGTATTCCTAGGATGCTCGTCTTCAATTTTAGGACGGGTACGAGTTAGGAAATTACTAATTCCAAATTCATGTAAGTGATTATTACGCCTCCCAACTAATTGCTGGTCTAGAGGTGCTTGTATTAACTTCTTTGTAAATATATGTGGCCCTCATTATTCAGGAGATACATACAGTCACATAAGGTCCTGATGAAGCATCACTGGATCCGTTTGGACCACCAGGATGCGAAACATGTTGACCCATGAGGGGGTAGTCTTTGGAGAATTCCCAAACTCCTCTCTTTGATATGTTCTGCATTACAAGAGTGATTGATCTTAACTTCTTTATTCACTCTTTTGATTCTAATTTTTAACCTTGGCCCTGACCGTCCATTGGGTCCAATAAAATCCACAGTCTCAGTGGCGGTTTTGAGAGTCAATTTTAACCACATTCTCTTCTGATCTCCGTTGACACTTTAGTCATCTTTGGGGTCACGGCACCACCATATATTAAGATCTCCGGCAAAGAGCCCCCCCATCAGGGGTGGTGCCCGTCAGACATTGCAGCGCCGGTCTGACGAGGAGCAGTGCCTATGATGAAGCATGACACCCCATGGGTGTGTGAGGCCTCTTGCTCCTAGAATTTAGGACCCCGGTCACTATATTTTTTGTTTTGTATGATTGGAACAGTGTATCACTTATTTTCAATACTCACACAAGGAGAATATACACTGGACCATAACTCCTCCTGATCCCTCCCCTATTCTCAGTATGGAACAAAAGACCCTGATCCAGTTGTCAACTGGAATCTGCAGCTAACCAAGTAAGAACGTCAACCTGATGTACAGCCTGTCTCAACTTGGCTTCCCAGGTGATTAAGGAATCACAGACATGAGTAACAATATATGTAGGTTGTAAAAGAGCTTTGGCCATATCAGGTTTTGCTGAGTGAGTTTCTTCAGAGTCATAGGGTCAGGATAAGGCCTCAGCTTTACAATTGTTACCCTTTGACGATAGTTTAAGATGAAATCATAGTCTGCAAAAAAGAGTGACCACACCAATTGTCTAGGAGTTAAGGCCTTGGCTGTTTTTAAGAATTGAAGGTTCGGTGGTCGGTATATTCAGTGATAGGGTAATGGCACCATAAGGTAACGCCTCCACTCCTGGAAGGAGGCCTTAATCGTTAGCAGCTCTCAATCAAAAAATGTATACTTCCTTTCCGCATCATTTAATTTGTGGGAGAAGAATGCTACAGGGCACAGCTGACCAGTGCCCTGTTTCCTTTGGGATAACATTGCTCCAATGGCAATATTGGAAGCATCGGCCTCGACTTAGAATGGTAGTGAGGTGTCAGGATGGAGTATGGGTGCAGGGGTGAATGCTAGTTTGAGTCTGATAAAGGCCTGGTCAGCTTCTGGTGACCAGCAAAAGGTGGTTCCTTTACAGAGAAGCACTACTATTGGTGTCACAAGGGTAGAGAAGTTCAAAATGAACCGATGATAAAAATTCAGAAGGCCCATAAATCTTTGCACCTGTTTTACACTTGTGGGTTTCTACCATTGTAGCACCTCCTGTACCTTGAACTTGTCCATTATGAATCCCTCAGCAGAGATGATGTTTTCTAAGAATTGGATTGATGGGACGTGGAATTCACATTTTTTAATCTTTGCATACAGATGGTTCTCACATAAGACTTGGAGCACCTTTTTAATGTGTATAGTGTGTTTACTCTCAGATGCTAAATAGATGAGAGTGTTGTCAATATAGACGTCCGTAAAGATGCCTAAGTACTTTTTTAATACACAGTTCACTAGATTCTGAAAGACAAGTGGGACATTGCACAGGCCGAAAGGCATTACCTGATATTCAAACAGACCGAATTTGGTGCAGAACGCCATCTTCCACGTGTCTCCTTCGCGCATCTACACCAAATGATATGCACTATATAGGTCTAATTTGGAAAAGATGGTTGCCCTTTTGACCTGATCTAGCAGTTCAGGAATTAGTGAAAGGGGGTAACAATTTGTTGGTGCGATATTATTCAAGGCCCTATAATTGAAACAGATTCTCCATTCTACGTTTACTTAAGGAATGAAGAATAATGGCGATGAGACAGGGGATTTAGAATGACGTATGAAACCATTGGCCAGTTATTTATCTAGGTATCCAGGTGTTTGGTCTAAGGTTCAGTGAAAGTATAAATACGGTTGCATTGTAGCTGTCCTCCTGATTCAAGAACTATTTTGCAATCAAAATTGCGATGTGGAGGCATAGTGTCGGCCATTTGTTGGGCACTGAACACATCCTCATATTTGACGTATGTGTTAAGTAACCCTTCAACTTGAATGTGGCCTGTGGTTATAGTGGTGGATATGCATTTCTCCTTCAGTGTTCTGATGTAAAGTGAAGGGATCCTAACACCCAATCTATAGTGGGGTTGTGTAACCGCAGCCAAGGAAGCCCTAGAGTTTTGCTATGCTGTGGCACGTCAATGGCATCAAAACCTGGTTCCTCTTTGTACTCCCAGGGCAATACATTCAGCTGATGAGGGTTTGGTGTTTTAAACTTGGTCTCTGAGGACGGAAACAAATGGGGTTTTACATTACTTCATGGAACACACATTGGGGGTGATTCTAACCGCGGCGGGCGGCGGTCGCCGCCCGTCATGTGGTTACCGCCAAATGACCGCACCGCGGTCACAAGACCGCGGCGGCCATTCTGGCTTTCCCGCTGTGCTGGCGGGCGACCGCCAAAAGGCCGCCCGCCAGCACAGCGGGAAAGACCCAGCAACAATGAAGCCGGCTCCGAATGGAGCCGGCGGAGTTGCTGGAGTGCGACGGGTGCAGTAGCACCCGTCGCGAATTTCAGTGTCTGCAAAGCAGACACTGAAATTCCTTTTGGGGCACGCTTACGGGGGCCCCTGCAGTGCCCATGCCATTGGCCCCGCGGCACCCCCTACCGCCATCCTGTTCCTGGCGGGAGACCCGCCAGGAACAGGATTGGGGTAGGGGGTGTCAGAATCCCCATGGTGGCGGAGCGCGCTCCGCCGCCATGGGGGATTCTGCAGGGCAGCGGGAAACCGGCGGGAGACCGTCGGTTTCTCGCTACTGACCGCGGCAGAACCGCCGCGGTCAGAATGCCCAGCGGTGCACCGCCAGCCTGTTGGCGGTGCTACCGCGGTCATTCGCCCTGGCGGTTTTTACCGCCAGGGTTAGAATGACCCCCATTGTGTCCATGTATGCAGACAATATTTTATTGTACATAAAGAACCCCAATTCACTCTCCAGCGGGTGATGTCGCTGCTGACAACCATCGGCCGGTTATGCAGGTTGATGGTTAACTGGAATAAGCTCTGCCTGAATCCACTACATCCCATGCCCAGACCCGACTGGATGGAGATATGGGACATCCCTGTGCTCTTAGAAGATGATACGTACCAATGCTTGGGGTTGCAGATATACATGGGGTTTATTTGCTTAGTGACAATATTGCACCAATTCTGGGCAATGCAAGACAGTCTCTTAATTTTTATCATAACCTACCACTGTCTCCTGTGGGGCGTATAGCAATAGCTATGATGTGGCTGCTCCCCCTCTGGTCATCTATTACTTTACATCTCTCTCAATATTTTACCCATGGGCTTTTTAGAGACATAAATACTCTTTTCAGACAATTAATGTGAGGCAAAGACAGGAGCAGAGTACTGCTTTGTAAGCTTCAATGACCTGCCGAAGGGGATGTTCTCAGCGCTCCAAATTATGAGGCTTATTATCTAGCGGTGTATCTTCAGTAGCTAATGCGATGGCTGGCACTGGGGTAATACACCATGCATGTAGAACTGTCCATTCACTGGACTCAACTCACTATATGAGGCGGTATTGGGCGGTGGGCCTTTGCCAGGTGACTGCCCACAAGCTGGTTAGGTGGCTAGACAGTATTCACAACGATTCAAGAGGAGGCAAGGACCTGATGAATTATAAGCCACAGAGATTTCTTTTTGGCTTTCACTGGCTTTTAAAGCACTTATGAGTTATTATAACCACCAGGCGTGCACTGAGGCGAGGTTCTGACGGTGGGGAGCCTATTTTCTAATGGAACCTTACATTTCTATGACAACCTCACTGACGCCTGGTGTTGGACCTGCCACTTTCTGCAGAGTCATCCTCAAACCTTTTGCCTTCCTCCTCTTATTTTAACTGGATTTGTTTTTGGTGGCTTTAGGACTCTGTGCACGTTACCACTGCTGAGTGCTTGTGCTGTCCCCTTAAAATATTGACTTATCCACAATTGGCATATTTAATTTACTTATAAGTGCCTAGGAAAGTGCACTACATGTGCTCAGTCCTTGTACATTAAATGCTACTGCCTGCAGAACTGCAGCACTGATTGTGACACCTACTTAAGTAGCCCTTTAATCATGTCACAGGCCTGCCATTGCATAACCTGTTTATACAGTTTTTCACTGCCATGTTAACCTGGCAAAATAACCCTTTTGCCAGGCCCAAACTTTCCCTTTTTTGTACATATAAGTCACCCCAAAGGTAGGCCGTTGACATCCTGGAGGGCATGGTGGAAGGGATTTAAAAGAACGGACATGTACCTTTAAGTTTTATATGTCTTGGCAGTGAAAAACACCTAAAGTAGTTTTTCACACTGCAAGGTCCATCTCTCCCATAGGATAACATTGGGATTAACTTATTACATGTTATACGTGTAATTCACAATCTAGAAGAGATAAACCTTTTGAGTTTGGTGTCTCTGCAATCACAATTTAAAATCACACCTTATGGTGAAGTTGGATTGCAAATTGTAGTTCTGGAAATGTCACATTTAGAAAGTTGACATTTTCTTACTTTAGCCATTTGCTGCCTGCTGACGGTCTCTGGTCTCTTATCTGCAGTGGGTGACAGCTAGGCTTTGTGTATTCCCCCTAGACTGCCACCCTCAATGGGAACTTAGATGTGATTTGATGGGCCATCCTGGGGGGATGTGAGGGAGGAGCTGGACCCAGCCTCACTTAAATCTGAATAGGCTGTGTCCTATCCTCACATAAAGGGCCACGTGTCCTCCTGTAGTGAGTCTGGAGTCAGGGCAGGAAGGGCAGGACCTCTGTGAAATTCAAAAGCCTTTCTTTGAGGTCTCCCCCACTTCAAAGGCCCAACTGTGTATAAGTACTGGACCATTGACAACACAACTTCAGTACACTTCTGGACCTGTGAATACTCTGCCAGGAAGAAGGACTGCTGTGCTGCTGGAGGACTCCCCCACCTTGCTGTGCAGCCCTGCTGCCTGCTGTTCCCCTGCCTGGGTGAGAATGACTGGACCTATGTCACTTGAACCCAGAGTGACTCCAAGGATTAGCTGGCTGGCATCCTGATCTGAAGTGTCAGTGACAAAAAAGACTTCCAACCACCCTGCTTCTGCACCTGGACTTTGCCTTCTGTGAGTCGCAGCTGAGCGACTCAACTTTAAGCACACTGATGCATCGCTGCTGCTACGTGGATTGGACCGGATAAATTGCTTTCAGAACCATCACTGTGATACGCTTTCTCCCAGCTCAAGGTCCTTGCATACTTGTTGACGGCAGCCTTGGTGACGATGCAGAAGCGCCACTACGTAGCTTCACCACTCATCGGAACCAACATATCGCCTTGACTGCTCAATGCATCGTCAATATTGACCTTCACATCGCAAACCCCGTCGACAGGATCCCTGATGTCTACACAACACAATCTCACCCTGCAGCCTCACCGCATCTTGGAAATGGCACATCGCCTCTGCTGCACACCGCATTTTCAATCCTATTCCATATAACGCTCCTTAACCTCAAATTAAATTACTTTTTTTTCAGCAGGCCTAACTGAGTCTCTGTAGACAGCCTCTGCTCCTTTGAGGTTGGCCTGAACTTTTGACTCTGTCCCAGTCCATCACAACCAGATAACCCCTTTTTAGTGGTTTACGCTTCTTAGTGCTATTTTTACCTGAAACCTTTAAAAATCAATATGTTGATTTCTACTTATTGGATTTTTGTCATTTTAGTCTTTTTTTAAAATTAAAGTCATATTTATTTTTCTAACTTGGTATGGTATTTTTGTGTGTGGTGTTTTTACTGCTTTACCATTTGAAGAGTTGCACAAATACTTTCCACACTGCCTCCAAGTTAAGCTTGTCTTCCCTGTGCCAAGCTACCAGAGGCTGAGCACAGTCTAATTTAGGGTTTGCCTGACACCCTGACTAGGATTGTGGTTGTTGTTAGACTAGGGTTCACACTCCAGTCAACCAACAACCCAGTTTCTCACACCTGGGAGCTGGTGATTTCCTCACAGTCCATCACCTGCATGGAGGAATTAAAGACATGTCGGGGAAGAGAGAGATTTAACTTCCTTTTAATGATCCTCTATGTACAATACTTACACACCGAGGGGAGGTGTGAACATGCCTACATAGTGCAAAATCATCAGCACTGTACAGAACCTGGGGCCCATTAGAACCAAATAGGAGTATGCTCTGAGGAGACAGCTTGTGGACAGTGCATGGGAAAGGATTTTACAATACACAAAGATGGTTACTAGGACCCCATGCTTTAAATATATCGAATTTATCTATTTACCTCTGACATACTTAACTCCAGCTTGAGTAAAAAAGATGTACCCGGGGTCTATAGTCCTTGTTAACAAACACCTAGTGCAGATGTTTTACATATGGTCTGGACTGGTACCATACAGTACCCAAGTTATATCAATCCTCAAAAAGGTAACAGGCATATCAACACCTCAGGATATACTGACGTGCATATTGGGCCAGATGCACTCAGATTCCTAGACTTGAGGCTAATATTAGCTTAGCATGCCATAGCAATGTCAGGGAAATTCAGGCAATTCCCAGACATAAAACATGGCTAACGGAAGTCCAGAAATGAAGCAGGGCAGAGATAATAGCCCGAACGGGCTGAATAGAGGACAATGGGGAGCTACTGGCATAACACAACAGGAAACTATATTGTTAGTGGTGCAATCTAAAACTGGTGACAGGCCCCCTTAGACATTAGAGATTAGAGAGCTGATAAGTGACTGATTTGTACTGGTAAAGAATCAGATAGCCTAAGTGAGTGGTTTTTCTATATGCAGAGCTATTATGCGTGTTCACTCTTAGCATGGGCCAGTCAAAAGCATTTGTTATGGTGTCCCCAGAATGATCCTGTATATAGGATAAATATACACTGACCTGTGCCACTGGTGGTTGGTTGATCAACAGATATGGACAGAGAATGGATACTGGTGTTTGATTGTTTAACATTGTTTTGACACCTCTTGCATACTGTGCCTGCTATGAAGATGATTGTGCACCATGTTACCACTCATTGAAGACACACAAGATCATTTGTTGATGCCACAATATTTTGATTTTGTACTATACTGGAGATTTGTTGTACCCGTTACACTATGAGAAAACATGTCAATAAACATATTTACAAAAAAACCTGGCTCTGGGGGCTGTGTGTTTGATGAGTGTACAACGGCAATCCTTGTGTTCTCCCACATCTACAATTCACTTACACTAAAATTCAGTTTGGAGGAGTCACTACATACCCAATACACCCAGAGAAAGGAGTCTGGTACAACAATGCAGGATTTTCCTTCAACCAGACAGTGGATACACAAGAATTGTTTTGGCATTCTGTTCTCACCTCTTGAAACTCACACCCAAGCATTTTTATATAAATCCTCAGTAGACCTGTCAAGCAAGATTTGATATTCAAGCAGGGGTTGACACTGATTTCAAAAGAGGTCTACTGGTGAGATTTAGGCCCATATTTATACTTTTTTATCGCTGCATTTGTGCCGCTTTTTGACGCAAAATCGGCGCAAACGTACAAAATACAATTGTATATTGTAAGCTTGCGACGATTTTGCATCAAACAGCGGCGTAAATGTGGCGCTAAAAAAGTATAAATATGGGCCTTAATGTACTGGCCCTGGGTACACTTTGTACCATATAGTAGGGCAATTTCACCATGTTGAAAGGGGGAGTGCTGGCACTTTATCACTGGTTAGCAGTGGTAAAGTGCACGTAGGTCTACAACCAGCAAAGATATAGGGTCCAGCAAAAAGGCCAACAATCTAAGGTGAACCTGAAGAAAAGGCAGCTTTCCTATGCCGCCACTAAAAATTAGTTTGTGGAACTTCCTCTTTGGTTTCTATACAATAAACACTAGATTTTATTAGTCTGATAAGTAGTCCAGGAATAAAAATATATATTGTTTTTCTGATTAAGATTTTTGTTAGAGGTTATGAGTGTGAGACTTTGGCTACTAGTTTGGAGAGAAACTGAGAATGGTTTTTGAGTACTTGAAATTGGATGTGAGAAGCCATATGGTAAATAAGGTATGGAATATAGTATAAATCCAGGTAGATTGATAACGGCTTGTATTTGTAGCCAGACAAAGGGCCTGATTACAATTTTGGCGGAAGTGGTTAATCTGTCCCAAATGTGACGGATATCCAGCCCGCCGTATTACGAGTCCATTACATCCTATGGAACTCGTAATACGACGGGCGGAATATCCGTCACATTTGGGACGGATTAACTCCCTCCGCCAAGGTTGTAATCAGGCCCAAACTCTGTTGATTCAAGAACAATTCTAATAATCTGTTTGGTTGTAAAAATATATGGGCTGGTTGATGGTGGTATTTTGATATGTTTCAGATATTAGGGATTCATGTGACTAATATATAATAAGCTTTTGAAAAGTCAGTATTTATTGGTGGCTGTGAAAGATATGTGATAATTGTAAACTTTGCAAAGCTTTGTATAGGTAAGTAAAAGTGATATATTAAGAATGAGAGACTGAGAGAATTGGACTATTTTATCTTGCCGTTTAGGGTGAATAATGTATTAATTATTTAGCCTTCTCTTAAGTTTTGCAATTAAATACTGGGAGTTGATCCTTGACAAATCTGTTCTTTTTATTGGGTTTTAAAACAGATTATTGTGATCAATTACATAATTGAGTCATAATGAGGTTTTAATTAGAGCCAGTGAGTCACAAACAAGGATTACACTTCATGGGTACTCTCCATTTGCATATAATTGGGATCTTGAATGATATACACTGCTTTTGTGATTAAAGTCAAGAATCGTTTGTGGAATTGTAGCTTTTTTATGAATTGGCTTTTTATCTGTTATATGCCGGGGCATTGCTTGGTCAGTAAGATTGGGGGGGTGTGAACCTGAGATTTCCGAACAGTCACTCTTGCATATATTGTGAAAATACATTACATGAGAAGCATGGCATGAGGGGGCTTAAGGGGCAGATCGTATTGTTAGGAGTACTTAAGACACACTGGCCCATATTTATACTTTTTGACGCAAAACTGCGCTAACGCAGTTTAGCGCCCAAAAAATTAGCGCCGGCTAACGCCATTCTGAAGCACCATGCGGGCGCCGTATTTATTGAATGGCGTTAGCCGGCGTTAGCCGACCGGCGCTGCCTGGTGTGCGTGAAAAAAAAACACGTACACCAGGCAGCACCGGCGTAGGGAAAAATGGCGTTTGGGCGTCCAAAAATGGGGCAAGTCAGGCTGAGGCAAAAAAAACGTCTTAACCCGATTTGCGCCATTTTTTTGGGGCGCCCAGACGCCATTAACATGACTCCTGTCTCAGCAAAGACAGGAGTCATGCCCCCTTGCCCAATGGCCATGCCCAGGGGACTTCTGTCCCCTGGGCATGGTCATTGGGCATAGTGGCATGTAGGGGGGCACAAATCAGGCCCCCCTATGCCAAATTTTTTTAAAAAAAAAATACTTACCACAACTTACCTTCTCTCCCCTGGGGTGGGTCCCTCGTTCCTTGGGTGTCCTCCTGGGGTGGGCAAGGGTGGCAGGGGGTGTCCCTGGGGGCTTGGGAGGGCACCTCTGGGCTCATTCTGAGCCCACAGGTCCCTTAACGCCTGCCCTGACCCAGGTGCAAAAATCCGGCGCAAATGCAGGTTTTTTAGTCCCGCCCACTCCCGGGCGTCATTTTTGCCCGGGAGTATAAATCCGACGCAATAGCATCGCAGTCATTTTTTTAGACGGGAACGCCTACCTTGCATATCATTAAAGCAAGGAAGGTGTTCACGCAAAAAAATGACGCTAACTCCATGAACTTTGGCGCTAGACGCATCTAACGACAAAGTATAAATATGGAGTTAGTTTTGCGTCGAATTTGCGTCGAAAAAAACGACGCAAATTCGGCGCAAACGGAGTATAAATATGCCCCACTATTTTTCAAACTAGCCAACATTTTAAAGAGCTTCAAAACAGACACGAGTTGTGTGTGTGTGAAAATCCAACACAGGCCTCACTATACCCGACTGAAAGCAAGTGTACCCAACTATTTATTGTAGGGGGGTGTAACACCCCAAACACCCCCTGAAGCTACAACCCTGGTTATATTATTTAAACTGGAGGTTAAAAGGGACTGTAAAAGAAGTTGAAGTTGGCTACCTTTGATAATCTGATTCACTTTTAATGTCATCGTTTTTTGTCAGTCACAAAAAATATAGTATGAAATGTGTGGGATTGTTGTATAATGGGGAAGTGGTTAAAATGAAGGTATGAAGGTTGTATTGGTTTGCAGTATTCAAACTCTATGTATAAGCTATTTTCTTTCTGTGTCAACTGATGGCCCTGAAGAAGCAATTATATCGCCAAACCTGCTGGCTGGTTGTTATTATTATTTTAATCCATATGATATATTTGAATACTATTGTATAAGAACTATCAGAAAGTAGAGCTGTGTTGAAAATTGGACTATTGAATAAATGAATTTTATCTGAAGATGCCAGATCAAAATGACTATTTTTGATATTTTGTTCTCTCTGAAAATTTGGGATTTTGGTATTAATACACTAACTCACTTCCCATCAACACAGGAAGTGATTTGATCTCCAATCTTCCACCTAAACATGTGGTATCACTGAATCTCCTGTAGTACATCTGGATAGGAAGAGGCATTAATGGTTTTTCCCAACAAAATTGTTTTTAAAAGAAGAAGCCAAGCAAGAGGACTTCATTTCGCATCACCCATCAGCACAGGATGTGGCATCACTGGATCTCCCATTATTCACCTACACATGAAGTGATATCACTGGATTTCCCATCATCAATCTAGACAGGAAGTGACATTACTGGCTTTCCCACCAAAAACATATTTTAAAGAAGAAGCCAAGCAAGAGGACTTCCGTTCCCATCAGCACAGGAAGTATCAACACAGCACCCTGCGCTACTCCTTCCCCCTCCTCCCAGGACCTACTTAATGGCAGCTGCAATACAGATGCACAGCGGAAGGTGCACCAAATGCAAGCCTGTCTGTGCCTGTCCGTGACTGGACCATGCCCAACACCAGGAACCCTGGTCCAATCACTGCCGAGCAATACTCCACAACATTCCCCAGGTCCCTAGACGCTGTTCCCCCAACTGCTGCTGTGCTGCATCTCACACCGCAGTAGGAGCTTACCCATGCATCCACTGCCGGTTCTCCAGCAGCCACACTTCTACACCCCCCTTGCAAGTTCTAACAACGCCCTCAACAACCCCTCTCAAAACACATGCCACACAAGCACCAACAATGCATTCATGCCCACCTTACCCCACATGCCACAGCAAACCTGCAAGTCACCACCCACTCGCATGCATGCTTCTCAACAAACGATCACTCAGCAAACACACAACAGAAATATAGGACCTGCTTTGTATTGATGCACCTCACATCCTCTTTATCACAGAGACCTGGCTCAACCCCTCAGTGGTTCCTGACATTGCTACGGCAATCCCAGTGGGCTACAAGATCTCACAAAAGGACCCCCTTCACAAGAAAGGAGGATGACTCACTGTCATCTGCAAGGAATCCATCAAACGCGTCACATCCACAGAGAATACTACCCCATTTATGGAACACCTGCACTTCAAGCTGCAAATGTCAGAAAATGTCACCCAGAACAGAACCCTTGCCTACTGATCACCCAGATCACTAGCCATCCTTACCGACCTCATTACCAACTTTGCCTTTCCGCTCACCATCGACCCCAGAGCCTACATTCTGCTTGGTGACCTCAACTTTCATTTGGAAGACTGAAACAACCCCTGCTCCACAGCACTCCTCGAAAGCTTGAGTAACATCTGACTCACCCAACTCATCCTAGAACGAACACAAAATACAACTCCACCATGCAGCTCATATGGACTTACCACTCCATCATCCACTTCCAAATCAACACACCTCAAGTCAATACCCCTATGAAGTTTAGCATTACAAGCTACAGCTGGGGCAAAATCACAGAAGCAGACTGGCTCAGCACCCTCAGCACAGATTCACTTAAACCCAGAGACAACCTTGATAAGGACATCAACAACTTCAACAACTGGATCTAGAACTGAGCGAACTCCTTCACATCTATCACACCCAACAATCATAGTAGATCAAACAAGCAGGCCAGCTGATACACAGAAGACCTCTGAGACACCAAACAACACTGTAAACAGCTAGAAAAGAAATGTAGAGCCAGCCACAGCACCACCGACAGAACTCCCTGATTGTCCCTCACCCCCACCCATTTCAACGTATACATTACACCGCTTGCCAACATAATCCGGTTATAAGACATCACTGTCTTTTCCTACGCCGATGACACCCAACTCATCTTCTCCCTGATGAGCAAAACAACCACAACCAGAACCAACTTCATCAGGTGCATGACCATGGTAGCAGGCTGAATGCGAACAAACTGCCTGCAGCTCAACTCCAACAAGACAGAAGTACTGGTCTTCGGCAACAAGACTTCCCCATGGGGCTCTGGAGGCCGTTTGAGCTAGGACCAACACACACAGACCAAGCAAGAAATCTAGGGATCATCCTAGATGACAAACTCAGCATGATGGTTCAAGTCAAAGCAGTGTGCACCTCTTGCTTCCACATCCTACGTCTGCTGTGAAATGCTTGCCTCAGAACACCAGACGGACCCTCATGCAAGCCCTCATCACCAGCAGGCTGGACTACAGGCTGGACTGCAGCAACTACACAGACTCCACACCATCCAGGACACCAATGCAAGACTCATTCTCAACTTCCCATGCTGCAGTCACATTACACCACACCCCAGGAAGCTTCACTGTCTTTCCATTCACAACAGCAGCCAATTAAAACTTCTCACACAAACATACAAATCCCTACACAACAAAGGACAAGAATACCTGAACAAATCAACATAATATAACATAACATTACAAAATATAACAAAACATAACTCTAGAAGGTAACCAGTGATTTTGGGAGGAACGCCTGGCATTTATCTGTTTTACCTGTTATTAATTCATAAATATTCAGAACACCCACTTTAGGCTCTGGGGGATGGGATCCCCGAAACCACTGTTGGCTTGGGGAGTTGGGCTGCACGCCCCCTCCCTTGAAGGGAATTTGGGCTTCAGAGGTTTGGATTCCCGGGGCCAGTATTGGCTCAGGGAGTGGGGCTGCATGCCCCCTCCCTGTAAAAAACAAAAACTATTTGCCCAAGGGGGATGCCCCCCCCCCCCCCGGTGCCAGTGCTGGACCCTCTCCCAATTTTTAAAAAATGAAGGAATTGCGTTCTCCCTCCAGCGCCTAGAAAACAAGGTGGTGGGTGTCCATGGTGGGCCTGGAACAGCTACAATAAAAATAAAAAATAAAAAAATAAAAAAGAGTCAAATGAATAGTAAATGAGCAGCAAGAGCCACTCACTGCTACTAGCAAGAAGCACAGAAGCGCCAATTAATGTCCAAGGGCTTCTTTCAAATAGATATTTTCTTGCTGGTTGTACCCCTAGAAGAGGCAGGGTCACCAACAAGCAAGCCTTTTTTAATGTTGTGGGAGGAGGGGCTACAGGGATTGCAGCAGCTCTCCAGCAACATTAAAACAATGTCAAGTCTCTTGGGACATTAAATCTATGATCCCAGAAGAGCTTGCCATTTTTTTTTTTAAATACTCATTGTTAGACCTCTGTGCTCCTCAGCTGGAGTGAAGGGCCCTTTTGTGACTATTTTTATGATTGCATTTTGTGGGCTGATGAATGTTAAAAACGGCCTCCATGACATGTTGGTTGTATTTTTTTTTTTAAAGACTATTATGTCTCTGAGGCTTTCTTGTAACACAAACATCACTAATAAAACCTATGTTAACAGAAAGATGAACAGGTATGTTCTGTTTTTTTTTTTTAATTAAAAGTCTGTTAACCCCTTCGCTGCTAGGCCATCCCACTCTCCCCACCCAAGTGCCTTTTTTGGTTATTAGGGGTAGTTTCAACATAAGGCATCCACACCAAATTTGTGTCCTTTTTTCCAGAATTCTGGGGATTCTAAAGATACCCAGAGTTTGTAAATTCCCCTGGAGGGAACCAAAAAAAAAACTAAATATAGCAAAAGTCTGAGTTTAAAAAAACAAAACATTGGGAAAAGTTGCTCCAGATAAAAGTGTCTGTTTTTGTCCTAAAACTGGCATCCACAAACAGTTTGCTGTAGTAAAGTCTCCATCTTCCCAGCTTTCAGAACATTCAGAGCTGAATCGAAAAAAATTATGTTATACCACAGTTTTGCATTTTTCTAAGAGGTAGCCTATTTTCCCTATTTTTGTGCTTTCAACTTACTTCTAGTTTGTGGTGGAAACCAGTGTGAAACTCATGGGTGATTCAAAAAAGCTATAAATTTCTGAAAACTAGACAAAATTCCAAATTCAGCAAGGGCTGGAAAAATGGGCATTTGTGACAACATATTCATCTGTAACTTTTTGTCACAATGGCAGATCGACAAAAACAATATGCAATTATGTCCGCTAGACCCCCCTAGTTGTGTGGATATATAGGGTTTGTGGGTCTCCAAGAACCCAAGGTACCCAGAGCAAACAACTGAGCTGCACCATACAGTGGGTTTTCATTTAGTACCGAGTATAGACTAATTCTTATAGTGAAATAGGCAGAGTGAAAAACTGGCATCAAGGAAACATATGTATTTCTGAAATAGGCACAAAATATAGAACTTTGGAGCAGTGTGTTTTTGTGCATTTCCGAATTTGTGGGTACCCATACAAGCAAATGAGTTGGAGGTTATTTTTTCAAAATATCATCTTTCTTATATGTGGTATACATTTCAAAGGCACAAATACAGCGGAATCAAATTGGTAATAACAGATGTTCTACTATTTTATGCTCCCACAAGCCTCCCGATAAAAATGGTCCCTCACTTGTGTGGAAGACCTAATGCCCTTGACAGGAAAAGGCCCAAAAGGCAACGTGGATGCAGCTAATTTTTCTACCTGAAACTGACCCTATTTTTCCAGTGTGGGTAGCTCTAGATTTTGGCCCCCAGCTCAGCTGCTACCTGGGGAAACCTAGCCAACCTGTACATTTTTTAAAACTAGACACTTAGGGGTATCCATGGTGGAATGACGCATAGATATTTTGTTACGAAGAATCCCTTTCAAGCCTGAAACTTTGATGTAAAAATACATTTTCCTCATATTTCTGTGATGGCAGGTTCTAGAATATGTGGGGAGCCACAAACTTCCTTCAACCTGGCATTCCCCCAAGTCTCCAGGATGGGCTGATTTGCCACCTCATTGTGATACCCAGAATCCCTTGCAAACCTAAAACTTTGACAAAAACACATTTCCTCACCTTTCTGTGATGGAAATTTCTAGAATCCACAGGGAGACAAAAACCTCCTTCCACCTAGCAATCCGCCAAGTTTCCCTATATAAATGGTAGCTCACTTGTGGGGGCAGACCTAGTGCCTGTGACAGGAAATGGCCCAAAATGCAATATGGATGCTGCACATTTTTCTACTCAAAACTGACCATCTTTTCCCACTTTGGGTAGCTCTAGATTTTGGACCCTAGCTCAGCTGCCACCAGGGAAACCTAGCCAACCTATACAGTCTTGAAAGCTAGATTCCTAGTGGTATCCAGGGTGGGCTGACTTGCCTGGCTCTCACCATGATTTGTTACCCAGAATCCCTTGAAAACTTGACACTTTGACAAAAAAATACATTTTCCTAAGATTTCTGTGATGCAAAGTTCTAGAATTCGGGAAGAGCCACAAACTGCCTTCCACCCGGCATTCCCCCAAGTCTCTCGATAAAAACGGTACCTCATTTGTGTGGTTAGACCTAGTGCCCATGATAGGAAACGGCCCAAAACGCAACATGGAGCAAGTAAATTTTTCCTCACAAAACCAACCCTCTTTTCCAAATGTGGGTAGCTCTAGATTTTGGACCCTAGCTCAGCTGCCACCTAGGGAAACCCAGCCAACCTATACATTTTTGAAAACTACACACCTAGGGGTATCTAGGTTGGACTGAATTATATGGGTTTCACCACATTTTGTTAACCAGAATTCCTAGCAAACCTCAAACTTTGACAAATAATTTCTGTGATGGAAAGTTCTATAATACATGGGGAGCCACAAACCTCCTTCCACCCAGCATCCCTCCAAGTCTCTCAATAAAAATGGTACCTCACTTGTGTGTCTGGGCCTAGTGCCTGCACCAGAATGAATCAAACCAATTCAAGGGTGTCCCTTTGCAAGGACTCCCAATGATGTTAGTTTGATCAGTTCCTGTTGGGGGCTCTAGACCCAGCCACACAAGTGGGACGGCATTTTTATTGGGACAAGTGGGGAAATGCTGGGTGGTAGAAACGTTCTGGTTTCCTTCTGATTCTTGAAGAATATGGCGCATATATGTAAGGATAATGTGTGATGTTAGTCACATTTTGAAGTGTGCAGGGCATTGTGGGTAAGAAAACTTGTTGGGATCCACAAGAGGTAGACCACCCTCTACGCCTCTGGCTGTCTAGTTTATGAAAATATCCAGAGTTGGTAGATTTTCCCTAGAGACAATGTACACCCTGGCATAGAAATACAGAAAAGACAAATATGAAGCACAACTATCTATTCCTGAAGTCTACACACATACTGATTGGATTTGGCATGAGAGTGAGAGAGGGTTCAAAATGTAAAATTTTATTAACAAGAGATTTCACAAAAATTAAATACATTGTTAATAATTGAAAGGTTAAAAAACTGTACCAGTTACTCACAGTGCGTGAGCTGTAAAGCCGAGTCAAGGCATTGAATGCTTTACAGGCTATTCAGACACATATGTCACACACATAAGACCATTCAGACCACCAGCCCCGGACCCAGCAGATTGCAATACTCACATGAAGAGAGAATGTAAACCCTGGCAGAGAAAGACAGAAAATACAAATATTACTGCACAACCTTATATTCCTCAAGTATGCACACATACTGGTTGGATTTCGCACAAGGTGAGTGATGGTTCAAAATGTGAAATTTTATTAACAAGAGATTTCACAAAAATTAAATACAGTTTTAAAAAATATATATTTTATTTATGCTTTTAAACACTTTCACATACAGTAAAGGCAAAAAAAGAGGACAATTGCATCCAATCACAGTATAACTGACAATTATACAGAACCTGACCGTCCCAGCGTAGTCTAGACAGTTCCAGCAGGAGGCTTCCACATTACTGTTAATATCCACATCCAAACCAATGCTGTCACAGATCCAACCCCACTCTCCCCTCAAGTGCCCACACACGTGCCCTCTGGTTCACCTATTTATGTACCTATTAAATATTGTTTGCAGATGTCCCAATATTTTGCTGGTTTGTTAGTTGGTGGAAGTAGTTCGCTATAAACGTCTGTTGGTGTGTTACAATACACCATATCTCTGTGCCAGTCTTCAGCTGTCTGCACTGGGCCACGATCCCAACGTACAGCAATTCGACGCTTGGCTGGCAGCAGGCCAATAGCCACCAACCGTCTAATTGATTTCAGTATATCTCTGTCCCACCCCAGAAGCGTCAGAATCAGTTCGCAACTAAATCGCTGTCCGCATATCACCCCCAGCTCCCTGAAAACCGACTCCCAGAATCGCTGCACTCCCACACAGGCCCAGGACATATGGAAAAAGTCTGCGTGGTCTTCACCACACCTGGGACAAGCCGCATTAGTGAGGAAGCCATATCTATAAAGTCTAAAGGGAGTGTAGTATACTCTATTGAGATATTTAAAATGGATCAGACGTTGTTGACCATTCAAGGAGACAGTACGAGTCAACGAACAACAATAACGCCACTGATCATCAGTGAGCTGCACCCCCCAAATCTCTCCGCCATGCAAGTCGTGCTTTGTTCAAGTCATTGAGACGCGTCTTCTGTGTGTGTGCATATAAACATGATACCAGTCTCCGGGGTTGGTCATTCACCAGCACCATGGATAAGGCCAGCATATCTGTAGGCTCCCCCATATCCTCCCCTAAGTGAGCTGCCGAGGCATGTCTCACCCTATAATATTGATATTGGAGCAGTGTGGTCGTCCCCGCAACTCGTTCTTGTATCACTTCCCATGGTCTCATAACACCGTCCTCAAACAGATACCCCATAGTGGTGATATCTAGGGTGCCCAGGGCCTGTGTTAAACTCTTATCCCGCCACAACTCAAACCAAGCACACTACCCTAAGGGCACATGCGAAGAGTATAGTAGAGCTAACCCCTGCCTATGTGATAAGCCATGCCAAGCACGTGCAACAGAGTTCAGAGACGCCAGCTAGCTACAACGTCTATCTGGAGTATGGAATATCCTACTCTGCAACGGTAACAGGGATGCCAGCTCACGCTCTATTTGCAAAAACGGGATGTCACTGGACCCATGGACTGAGGTATGAACGGCCGCAGCATGCGCAACCGTATGGTAGGTCTCCAGGTCCGGGGCTCCTAGGCCACCCAGCTTATATAGGAGCGTCAGGGTGTGCCACCGAACTCGTGGCTGTTTACCCACCCATGCTAGTTCGATAAATAACCCTCTCAAAGCTGCAAAGTATGTTTTCGATAATGACATAGGGATATTCTGAACTTGAAACAGAAATCGAGGGAGCACTTCCCTTTTCATAAGTGCTACGCGGCCCATCAACAAGAGCGGGAGTCCAATCCACCTCTCAATGTCACCTGCTAGTGCCTCAAGAGCGACCGTGTCGTTATCTGTCATCACCACCTTTGGGTCAGAATGGACTCTGATGCCAAGGTATCTGACCGAGCGTGTCTCCCACTTGAGGGGGAATCCCACATCTACCTGTGATGTCTCTGGCGTCAGGGGGAACATAATGGATTTGCCCCAGTTCACTTTAAGACCTGAAAAGGTACCATATAGCGCAATCTCCCGCAGGACCGGAGCAACATTGCGCTGCGGGTCTTTAATATATAGTAACTTGTCATCCCCATAGGCTGAGAGTAGGAGGGTGTAGCCGGAAAAGCGGAGACCCGATGACTGTGGTATTCCATAAGGCACACGTCAAGGGCTCAGCTACAATTGCGTATAGGAGAGGGGACAGCGGGCACCCCTGCCTGGTGCCCCTAGTGATAGGGAATGCATCAGTAACCATCCCATTGATTCTCACTCTAGCCGATGGTTACCCGTACAATGTGGACACCAAGGGGCATATTTACACTCTACTTGCGCCGGATTTGCGTCATTTTTTTTTAAAGCAAATTCGGCTCAAACCTAACACCATATTTATACTTTGACGCCCAACCCCACGAACGTCAAAAATTTGCTGTGTGCGTCATTTTTTGGATACGTGAAACCGCCCTGCATTAATAAAATGCAAGGTAGGTGTTCCCATCCCAAAAAATGACTTAAACACCTGTGCGCCATATTTATCCATCCGCGCAAAAATGCTGCACGGCTGGGAGGCGGAGTCGAAAAATGACGCACAGCCCGATTTGTGTAAAAAATTAACGCCAGGGGTCAGGGCAGGTGTTAAAATGGGGCAAACACACCAGTACTTAAGGAAAACACACAGAAGCAACATCAGAGGACCAGGACAACCCTTCAGGGCCTCAGGGAACATGACATCATCTAGAGGTACAGACTAAACTGGCAAGCCATACAACAGCTGCTGCACAACATTGAGCCACAGTTGGCACCCAGCTTGCAGACACCCCACATCATTCCACCAGAGACCAAGCTGCTAGCTGTCCTCCACATGTTAGCAAGTGATTATTTTCAAACCACTGGTGCCCTGGTTGCCGGGATCTCACAGTTCTCATTCTCTGCCTTCCTATCTAAGGTACTGGATGCCATCATCTCCCTCACACCCCGCCACATCAGTTTCCCCAACACACAGCTGAAGCAGCAGGAGACCAACCAGGGCTTCTACCAAATCAATGGCTTCCCACCCAGGCTTGGTGCCATTGACTGCACAATGTACGGATTGTTCCACCTGCTGCAATGGAGCATCTATACCGCAACAGGAAGCACACACACTCCATCAATGTGCAGGCCATTGTGGATCACGGGGGATTGATCACCAACATCGTGGCAAAGTATCCTGTGAGTGTACATGATTCATTCATCTTCCGCCATTGCCCCATCAATCAACACTTCCAGGATGGACGATATGGAAATGGCCTACTTGTTGGTAAGTACAGAAAACCAGTAAGTGACACACAGCACAGCAACCCTGTAGGACATACAACACATACACCACTACATTGACACTTGGTCAGGAAGACACTGAGGTTGTGACACTGCTAGTCATGTTTGATATCCTGACCCAATGGGATATACACCTATGGACAAATGACAGATGCAAATAACAACAGATGCCACTCCAGAGCGACAAGGGACCAATTTTAAACCATACAGTGACAATGACATGGCCTTAACTGGCAGTACAGCTTGGAAGATGAATGTTACAATATCACATCAATAACATTACACATATACACAAAAGCATATGGACCTTCTGACACTTAAACCTTCACCCCCACAACCAAGTTAGCCAGCTTACCTGGACCAGGTTCAGTAGTGGAGCAGCACCCTCCTCTTCCTCCTCTTCAGGCATTTGTGGGTCTGGTGCATAGAGGGGAATGCTCCTCCTTACACAAATGTTGTGCAGGGTGGCACAGGTCAAAATTATCTTGCACACCATTTCAGGGGAGTACAGGAGGCTGCCTCTGGTGATGTCCAGGTTAGAGACAACACATTGTACAAAACTTCTTTTAATTATAGTCACCATCACAACTTTCTTACCATATGTCACTAAACACCTACCTCACTTCACCACTCAATCATGGTCTGTGTAATTATTTATGCATCACATGATCCCTAGGAATCATAAGCGTAGTTTAGCCTCATGGAGCATTGCAGAAATACAGATTAGGATACTGAAGAAGCCACATCACATTTGATGGGTATGAATGTACACCCAACATCACACACAGTGGAAATGACATATGTCCTGTCTATTTCACATGTGAAGGGCAATATCAGAGGACCACAGCTATGAAACACATCCATGTTGCCAACATGGTTCATTGCAGCACATGACACACAACTAAGACACCATTAATCTTAAGGTCAACCAGTGTTTCATACATGAGGGAGGCTGTGGATGTGCTATTGCACTGGTAACAGGAATGTATGACCACACCCTTGACAGCAGTAAGTGTGACCTCAGCTATCTCTGCAAGGAGCATGTGTGACAAGAAGTCCATCTAAGCTGAAAATGGATAGCACGAGTGCTCCAGGTATGACAAGCATTGCTTACAAGACATGCCCTGTGCATGCCATCCCAGGTAATAAGTCCTGCCACTGTCAAGTTTTCAGTCTCTCCCCACCCTTCTCTAGGGGCCCCTCTAAATTGACTATTTGTACCCTGATAACCTTCATCTACATACACACAGACTCCCATTCTGACTCCTGTGTGCTTCCCTCTTTAGTATGGCATGCCATAGTTATAGTTCATCTGTCTGCATGGACTTCAGGTCCGATAATGCACTGCCTGGTAGTCGATAGGACCTGTAATCATCTGTCTATTGCTTCCCATGTGAAAGGTACTGTTGGCCTTTTGAACTTCATCCACACCTACAGGACTTGTGAGAGACTGAAGCTGCACACACCTGTGAGCACTTCCATGCAGACCATCCATTTCAATCTGCACTGCCATTGCTGCTGCCTGGAACTGCTTAGAAGCTGCCATTTTCAGAATTTCCTTGTTGTACATTGCTGTATAAATCACTTGTGTAACACAGGCCTTGGGGCATTGTGTAATGTTGCAGCCCACAGCACAAATACAGTGTTTAGTTCACACAGTGTTGTCCCAGCTTTTCCCAGTCAGAGTCTGCTCACTGTGTATTTGCCTTGTTCATGTTTGGTCCTGACAAAGCCTGCATCCTGTTAGCCTGACTGGTTCCTGTCTTTGCGTTACCATAGTAGTTCCCTGTGGCTGCATTTGTCTCATAGTTGCTTTCCATGCCCTCTCTTTCCTCATGGGGTATTGTGTCTGGTAGGTCTACGATGAATCCTCAAATAGATTGTATAGTGTAATCAGTTTACTTATCGTACCATGGTATGGGACATGCATTCAAATAGCCTAATCCAGCCCCCATCCCTTGTCTGGGTTTCATGTATTCATGAGTGGCAAACACTGACAGTGTACTATGGCTGTATGCATGGATTTGGTAGGGTACCACCAGCACAACAAACAAGGGTTGCTAATGTGTATGAAAGGACAAAACATGTTTGTGCCCTGACGGTCCACACACAGATTCACATTGGCTGCAACATAGTGATGGTGCTTGCGTGGTGACTAGCTGTGAGATTAATCAGCACAGAGGCACTGATGTTCCCTGTTGCAGTGGGACATTTAGAGGCTACCCTGTGTGTAAATGTTGTGATGAAACCTGCCTGTTTCATATTACTGATCCATAAAGTTTGTGAGCACACCAAGGTTGCCGTGTTGTCAGCCTCATATAAGTTCTGTGTGCCATAGCTAGACTATCCCCATGTGTGTTGTCAATTTCTCTTTGGCTTTCAGTCAATTCTGCTTTGAAGGATACTCTGTTAATGCAGGAAATGGCACCTCAGACTCATGACTAGACCTGCACGGAACTGTGACAACATGGAGGCCAATACTGACACAGGGTACACATGGCCACACACTTGAACTAGACACCTTTATGCATTGAACCAATGGAAATATGTGAACACATGCAGCATGGTCTGCTGGTCCTCCACTGCCACAGGAGAAACATAGGTCATTTATATGACTTAAACTGTGGTGTAACATAAAATTTTTGGATTGGTTTTGGGACACTGTGTCACAAACACTGTACCTACCTAGCATGTTCAAATGCCTGACTCATGGGTAGTATACAAACAAGTGACCAGGAAGTGGTATCCAACATTCCAGTACATGTTATGGCTTACCTTGTAACATTGCCATTATCAACCGTCCTCTAGCTATCATGTGCATAATTTGTCATGGGAGATGTTTGCTTCCCAAAGTCAGGGAAGTTCACACAGCATTAGATGCTACGGGTATGACAAACACATATCCTGACTGATGTACCACACTGAATGGCATCTGATGGTTATCCACATTTACAACACATGCATACAAGCACATTAATAAAAACACGTGACATTCACACAGAGGCACAACACAATTGAAATAGCCAATTCAGACATAAACACACAGGCAATGAGTGAATGTATTACGTTGCGTAGCCTTGCTATCCTCTATTGATGCACCACCTGCTCAAACCTTGGAGTACCAATTTATATTCCAAATCTTTGGGTCACTGTTACGTCAGTTAAGAGTGCTCAGCCGGCACAACATGAGTATTATGGTCCGCAGCAGTGTGGTCTGCCACATGTGCCCAAACACTGGAACACACAATGCAGGCGCTAACAGCTTATCTCTGTACAGTTACAGCTTTCATGTACGTTAAAAATGAGAGAAATGACACAAACACAGTTAAAGAGAGATATTTTGATGCAAACGCGTCAAAAAAGACGCATATGCGTCAAATTTTGCTGCATAAGTGTTGAAAAATGACGCTCCCAGCCATTATACATCCATTGGTCCTTAGCGGTAATTCCTACACTGCACCCCATGAAATTGGTTATCAATGAAAAATATATTGAACTTTGAATGCAGGGGAATTTTGAAGCATTTGCGTCAAACAAATTTGACGCATAGCCCATAAGCGTCATAAATTTTCCACGCATTATAATAAAAACGCAGCACATTTGAGACAGGAAGTGATGTAATAGGATATCCTGTTTACAGAAATGGTTCAGTGGGTGTACTTTCACTTTCACTTTGCAGTCTGTGATTCTTCTAGACTGTGTCGCTGTGCTGAGGGTTTTGTCTGTCCAAATTGTGCTTTTTTCTCCTGTGTGCCATTCTATTTGTCATCTGTTATTTTTGTAATTGTCTCAGTTATTCAGTGTAAGTGTGTTTTTGTCTTTTCTGGTGTCTAATTTTGTCTTTGTACTGTGGGGAGTGTGCAGTGGGTATTGTTAGTTGGGGTATTGTTGGGCTGTTTGTGGGTTATTTAAGTTTCATTTTCCTCCCTCCTTTCCCTGTATTTTCCTCTTTACCCTTTCCTATCCCTATAATTTCTGCCATGATGGGTAGGCCACGTCTGGGGAGAATGGGTGAGGAGGAGCTGGGGGCATTCATTTGGCTGGTGTGCCACTTCCTCCCCCTGATGTTAGAGGCTGGTGTCAGGGGGATACAGGAATATCACACGGAGGCGAAGAGGCTCAGGTGGTCCAAGGTGCTGTACCATCTGAAGCGAATATTCAACACACAGCGCAACAACCACCAACTCAAGCATCACTGGGCTGACCTTGTTGCCAGAGAGCAAGACCTGCTGGACCACCTGGGTGTGGTGATTGTTGGCCCTGCTGGTGAGTACAATTCAGACTAATGTGCACAGTTAAATGCTCTGTAGTGACAGTAGCAGATTTGTTGACATGCTGCATGCAATGTTTGTGGACATGTGGAATGCAAGTTAAATATCCAGTGGCCCTGATTTATACAATATTTACCACACGTTACCGTCATTTGTTGATGCAAAAGCTGCACAAACTTACAAAACACAACTTGATCTTGTAAATTAGTGCTGCTTTGATGTCAATAGATGATGATAATGCTGCTCAAACTTATGATTTATTTATGGTCTGTGAGTTTACCAGGAATGAGATGTATTTCACATGCTAAAACAAGGAATGACTGTAGTCCTCAATTATTTGGAATACATGTCTGAACTGTATTCATGGCCATACGTGCAAAGTTCTTCCTAAACTCTGGCAATATCCTAATCTGATACTTTGACTTGGTTTGTGCAGCATTTAAATTAGAAATGGATGCCAAAGAAATGCACACAGGATAATATCTAAATGTTTGGTGCTACTTTCCAATGCTGTAGTGTAAAACATGAAGCAAATGCTCCAAATTGAAGAACCAAAATATCTGGCCCTCTGTTCATTGTTCCTGTGTTTTAATTTGCCTTGGGTACAGTTGCTGGAACAGAGCTGATGCATTTGCCATCCGTGTCACTTTATAGCCATGCTATTCTCATAAGTTAATGGTCATCATGGGATACCTGAACTTGGTGAATGCATGGTCACAAATCATTACTTGCATGATGTTGGGCAAGGGACCCCTGACCGCTTCCATCATACATATAAAGTGACAACATAGTTTGCTAGTTTACATTTGGTACACCCCTGCTGATCTAGTGCAGCATATGTACAATAGTTAACTTCCCAGTATGAGGGCTATCACAGACATGGGTGTATGCTAAGATCGGCAGACCAGCATTCCTGGGACTGCTGCCATTCCCAAGGTGCATACAAATTGAGACCTACCTCATCAAGACTGCCACAGCCGGACATTTGCTAAACCATGTTTCAATTAGGGGACAGTGTAAGTTTGTTGTATACCCGCAGATCACCCAACTTGGCAAATGTAAGATGATGAATGTGGCTAACTGTGATTTACAATACCCGATATAGGTACACAGGGCAATGAATGACACATTTCAGGTGCAATGACTACACCTGTGCCCATGCATTCTGTCACGGATGATCAAAATAGACACTGTCAGCATATATTTATTTGTTGTTTTGATTGTGATAAATGGCCAATCCATGTTTAGCGTAACATTGTCATCAAGTAACACACAGGATCCCTGCCATCATGGTGTTATAGGGGGCATATACGGCTCTGGGTACACTGGCAATGTGACATATGTAACCTACAGACAACACAGGCCCACGTGTAATGGACCATAGAAAGCATAATAATTAATGAGCTAAACTCAACCCACATGAGCATCACACAGTAACAGATTGTCCCTTGATGCACAAGCCACAATACCTGAGTGACTGGTATTGTAGTGCAACAGGAATGTGGCTTTACAAGTCTCTCATAGCAACAAATGAAGAAATGGATACCCTCTATAAATGAATCTGCAACCAATTGAGTAAACAGGTTTGTCACCACATGATTGTTAGGGCCACTGCATGTGTGCTTATGTGTGTTTAGCACTCACTGGAGTGACAGGGTTAGTACATGTTTGCAGTGGTATGTCTGTTGGGGTGTCTACATACCTGAGGTGTTGGTCTACCATATATAATGTCACACACAGTAATATTTTGTTCCAAGTGTTGTACAGTGCGCAGACATTAAGCACATTTCACCCTTCCATGTCTTACAGGTGAACCAGCCCCCTACACAATTGGAGAAGTGGCTCGATTTGTGGACCCAGACATATCCAGTAAGTGTTGATATATTAGTTCTGTGTTGTGTTTGCAGCTGTTGTGTGATTGACTCCTGTATATCGGACACATAGCAAGGTATGATGTGCTGGCACATGATCTAATATGGGACTTGACTGGCGTTTTCCTTGTTTTTCCATATTTGCGTTGGACAATCAGTGGAGTTGAGTCATATTTTGGGAATCTAGTGCTGTGCTGTAGGCATGGGCAGGTGAACAGGGTGATATTAGTTGCTACATGTATGCCAATGAACATTTTGGTGGTAGCCATTTTCATTATTTAGTCAGCAATTCATACCCTGTTTCACACAGAGCAGGGATGCCAAAGTATTACCCACAGACTTGAGCCTCCCTGTTAACTAATGAACATGTAGGACTGTATGTTTGACTTCCTAGCAGCATCTAGCTCCATATGTTGTGCTACGTTTATGTGGCACTTGAGTAGAATGTCATAGGTGTGCATGCAGCTCAAGCCCAGATGGGTGCTTGAATCTATGTGCTTGTTTTTGGAAAGGTTATTAGTGGTAGCAAATGATGTGGACAATTGTTTGCAATTAGGAACATAAATGTGGATGTGATTGTCCAATGTTTGTGTCTATGCTAGTTGGAAGACCTCCTTACCTGTGGGGGACTGACTATACCCATGGACAGCTGTCCACAGCTTCCTGGCTGTCCTTGATGTTTGAAAGTATGTGTTGCATGTCCATCACCCCTTGAGGCACAGTGTTAGGGTTCTGAAATATGTGTACCTAGGTGTGAGGATCCCAGTGTAGAAGACAGACATGTAATTCCAACATTCATTTGTTCCGACCTAGGATACCCCCTCATGATTAGCAATTGCATACCATCCTGGCAATTCCATTTACAAATCACAGATCTTGTGGGCCTTGATTGTCATCCAGAAGATAGTCATTAGTTGGCCTGTCACATGTGGACTACTTGCAGCATTTGTTATGTGACTAATGACAGAACAATGATGCATAAATCATTTAAGTAGGTACCCACATTTTGAGCATTGCTGTACTGTTAGATAGGAGATGTGTAGGCTGCGTTGGCATGTACTTCCTCAGGGACAATCTATCATCTGTACTGCTAAGCTAATTTTGAGGAAGTGTTTGAATATCATTAGTAGATGTATCACACAATGATGTAATTAATGTTTGGCTATCTTATTTTTTACAGCTGCCAATATGGATGCTAATCAGATCTGAGAATTCCAGAGGAGGGCGATGTGTTACCACCACATTCTGGATGTGGAATCTGGGTTCCGCAACATGGCACAGCGCTATTGCCATGAGAGAGACACTGGGGTCTGGAGGGCATTTGCCCAAGGGGGCCCATCTGTGTCCACAACAGCCGCCACCACCAGCACCACCACTCTGACCCAAGTGGAACCAAGGATGACAGCCACCGTTGCAGGTCCCTCAACATCATCCGCTCCTGGACCACTAACATCAGCTCCTGCACCTCCCCCTACAAGCATGGCACCAGCACCTGCCCAACCATCCACTGGTGGCACACAGACCACCCCTGCTGCAGTCATTGACAATGTGGAATTTAGGAACATGCAACGTGACATGCAAAGGATGTTGCGCAGGATGGACAGGCTGCAGCAGGAGGTGTCCCGCAACAGCAGGAGACTGCGTGGGATAAAAAAGTTCCTGCTGAGGGAAAACTTGTAACTGTTGGATCCTCAGCTATGATTCCCTCCCCGCCCTCCTCTTTCCTGGTTCTTATATTTAGTGGGTTTAGGGGGCTTGGTGTTAGGTTAGAATAGGCTGTTAGATTAGTTAGTATAAGTGGGTTGGGGGTGGAGGGGATTATATTTTTACATGTGTTTTATTTGTGGGTGGGTGGGTAGGGGATGATGTTGGGTTTTTGTGTATAAAAATAAAATTTTAAAATTAAAAATATTATATATATATATATATATATATATATATATATATATATATATATATATATATATATATATTTGTTTAGGATAAGATAGTATGTGTTTAGGCTAGTATATGTTGTCCTCCATGTGTCCCGTCATATAAGGGGGTGGGGGTTGATGTTTAGAATGTTTAGTTAAATGTAATAAGTAAGTTTAGATTAGGGTAGTTGGGGCCAATTGTGGGTAATGCGTAGTTAGGATAGGTTAGGTTAGTTAAGGTGTTTCCCCTAGTTTTAGTATCCGTTTTTTACTGTTAAATAAATATTTATGTACTCCTTTACAGTATGTGTCAAATGCTTGGGGATCAGGGCCTTGGCATGGATGAACAGTGTCAATTTAATATTAGCATTTGTGTTCCATCCGGCATCCAAATCGCATTATTGACATGGTTATTTCCACTTCCAATTGAGCTGTCACATTGGCAGCTACACCAAAGCTACTTCTCAATGCATCTGCCATCCAATGCACCCACCACTCAAGGTTACTATGGCTCCAAATGTGTTGTTAAGTTTGGATGTGTGTTTTCAGTCAGTTATAGTTTGAGATCTGAATTGGAATCTTGGGCACTGTTGTACGTCTGCCTGCAGCATGATGTTCATGTGAACCATGATAAGGTGAGTGATGTTATAATCTTATGTAGTATTGTATGCATAACTCACGGCTATCATTTCTTACATTGTACTCCAAGGTCACATATTTGTCCATAGACCCATACACATCCATTCCTACTGTAGGGTGTGTGTGTGTGATGAAATTTTAGTGTCAGATGTCGCATACCTAGAAGGAAAATTTGAACACTTCTGTTCTTCTTTTCTGCTTAAACATCCAGTGAAGCGGACTTATTCTGTCCAACACAGCATTATACTGTTATTTTTCTATTTACTTCAGAAATAAACCTCAGGAAAGGCAGATGATGGTACAATCCAGACCGCAGTGCAGTTATCAGCCCACAATCTTTCAAGGCAGTTGTATTGACATTCTATGGCCATTGACATGTGACATACATCACTAATCTCCTACACGGTTGATGTGTCACATTACACAGGGACAAAGTGGTTGTGTAAGTGCTATTTATTTGAAAGTGCTGTTGTGCAATATTTACATAGTCCAGGATTGTGAGTCCATTAGTGTGACGCATTCTATTGTGATACTACACAAGTGCAAAGGGACATGTCATTGGACATGCTGGGGTGAAGTGTCATACAGTGCAGAGGAACAGGAATTGACAATGAGGTAGTGAGAGACAATCACAGAGCATAGTGTCAAGGTAAACAGTGGCTGGAGAACAGTGCATGTGCATGTGAGCAGCTGTTTCAAGACTGGCATATTAAGAAGCACAGGACCTTGGATATAAGGGCCCATTTGGCATGGACTTGTGCTACCGGGTACTCTTACGGGTGAAGGTGATCTGATCCACGTCTTCATCGTCTTCATCTTCTGATGTGTGTGTTGTCTCCTTTGCCCTTGGTGGTGGTGGGTTTGAAGGGGCAACACACACTTCAGTGTTTGAAGACGTTTGAAGACGTGGAGTCAGAAATCCGAGTAGCTGCCAACTGTGGGGCTATTAAGGGCAGTACTGCAGCAAGGAGGAGCTGCTGGTTCTTAAGTATAGCAGCTACATCAATGTGGTAGGCAGCTAGGTCGGCCCTGAAGGGGTCAATATTGTATTTGTGCACCCAGTGAAAGGTGTAGTGTGCGAGGTGTTGTGGCAACTCCCTTACTGCTGTGCTGATTTTCTTCACAGTTTGTCGAAGTTCTTGCAAGATAGATGTTCGCCCTTGCATGGCTGCTGCCTGTTCTGCAGATGACGTCATTCACGAACGCACCCTCTCTAGGCTGGCTGCCATATTTTGCATCCCCACCTACACCTCCTTGGCGAGCTCCTGCTGTACTCCAACAACAGTCCTCTCAAAGCTGGTGCCAGTGTCCTCAGCTGGGTTGGAGCTAGCAGGTCGGACAATTGGGGTGGTGGGTGGGTCCTCTGTGATGGCTGCTACTTCTGTGCTTCCCCTTGTGACTGAAGGTGGGGTCTAGAAAATTCCAAGGAGATCTTGGAGGGTCTGCTGGCTGATGTTTGTCAGCTCGTCATTCATGTCATCAGGGAAGTCCAGAACAGGCATATCCCCAAGAGAGCCATTGTCCTCTGCAATGAGATATTGTACAATTAGTGTGTCTGTGTTGTGGCATTTGTAATGTGACCTGCCTGACTTCCTATTAGTTGCACATTGTGATCTTAGTTCCTGTTCATTGCTCCTGTCATTAATATTAGCATTATCCCGGGCCCATGCCCCACCTGCATGTCACATGTAGTGTGGGCAGTTTGGGGAAATGTCTTCGTCACATCCTCTAGGTGTAGGTTCTGCCCAAATTGGATGTTGCCACCTTCTTGTCCTACTCAACCCTCCGTCTACTTCCATTATCATGGTGTGCCTTGCACTGGCTGTGGGTGTTCTGTTGGCACTTGCACAACACTTAACAATCTGGAACTGACCTAGTCTCTGATATTTCACATCCACCTATATTTTGCTGAGACCTAGCATATACTATGTATTGCATTGGCATGGCACGATACGGGTGTCAGAATTGGTAGTGTGTACTGCTGATGTTGGGAAATGTGTGCTACATTGGATTGCAATGATGGTCCTAGCAGTGTTCGATTTCCCCTTATGACAGTGCGGTGTGTTTGCCTTCCTACACACATATGTACTCCCCCTCAATGCAGTTGTCTTTGCACTATGACACTTGAGATGTTGCATGGTGGCATTGCAGATATTGTGACCCAGGTACAGGGTAGACCCAGACATGTGCAGCATGGTTATGACATTACTGCTGTGTACCTCATATTGTTAAATACAATACCTGATGTTTGTTGCACCTATGGACATGGGCATTTGACCAGATTTTCACATTTATATTCATTGCAGGCGACTGATAACGTTGTCATCCTGAACCCTCTAATTTGAGTGTGTTTGACCCATGGGCACATACCAGCCATTAGCTACTTGACCTGCAAACACAGCAGAGGTGGTGGTGGCAACTGCTGTCAATGGTAAATACCACTTGTGGATATGGCCTGAGACTGGAAATTAAGGCCTAGTTCATGTAGCAATAATTCCAGCTGTCGTGTGACAGCAGGCCAGTTTTACATTGTACCCTACCCTCCTGAACTGGCTTTGCTTTTCAAACAGCCTTGGCATGGCAGAGTACCCCCATGCAAAGGTTGTTGATGTAGTGATGATGATTATGAGGTTTCCCCTGCACAGCCCATGCGCCGTGCCCCTTTGCCCTTTCCACTACCTGATTATTATGGCTTACATTCATTGTGTAGTAGGTATGTCCTCCCCGCTTGCAGTTAACAATTAGGCATTTTAGTTCCCCTTGCCACTTACCCTGCATCTGTGTTGTTTCGTGGTAGTCTGCGCTGTCCTGTCCTTGAATCCCTGTGACGATCTCCTCAGGGATGACGGCTGCCACCATCTCCTCCATGTGGTCCAGGGCCTCCTGCGGTGCTGGACTCCCACCTCCAGTTTGCAGTGCTGCCTTCCTGTTCCTCGCGATCTTTTCCTTGGTCCTGCGCTTGCAGTCATGCCAGCATTTCTTGCACTCAGTGACTGTTCTCTGTACTTCTGCCACACTGTTGATCTTATCAACAATTTGTTGCCAAATTGCCTCTCTCCTACCAATTGCCAATTTAGAGGTGACAAAAAGTTGGTGCTGGTGTTCCGTGACCTCTTTCACCAATATTTGATGCTCCTCTGCACTGAACCAACACTTCCTTTTCTTCTTCTCCCTCTCCTGGGTCTTGTGTGTGTCCTCCTGGCTGGTTCCTGGTCAGTTGCCATCTTCCTGGGGTCTCTCATAGTTTCTGGAATCCATTTTGTGGCTTCTTTACACATTTTGCTGTGTTTGTGGCACTTTTTTATGCTCTTACTATGGCGCGTATCAGGTTTGCGATGTCGTAAACCGGATTAAAGTCATTTTCGCCGCTTTAACGTTATTTTTCTTTACGATGTGGCGCATTGGTTTGAGTAAAAGAAAATGACTCTAACCAGTGGTTAGCGCCACCGTGCATCAAAGTATAAATTTGACGCCCAGGTGGCGCAATGAAATGGCGTTAAAATTTTTATGCAAAACTGTGTCTGCGCAGTTTTGCGTCAAAAAGTATAAATATGGCCCCAAGCACATAAAAATGTCCCCCACTCCAAACCGCTGCAGAACCGCCTTCATAAAGCACCATTCCACCGAGTCAAATGCCTTTTCAGCGTCCAAGAAAACTGCCACAGCCTTCAGTTCTGAATTTATGTTCTGTATGGCGCTGAATATTGTTCGGAGGTCCGTGGTGAGACTGTGGTACAAACCCCGATTGCTCTGGCTGCATCATTTTCGGCAGCAGCTTGGCTAACCGGTCCACCAATATCTTAGCATAAATTTGAACATCCACATTTAATAAAGACAGCGGACGATAAGATGAGCACTGTACTGGGGGCTTACCCGGCTTGAGTAGTGTGATAGGCATTACCTTCGCGCATTGAAGGGGGCATAAGACCATTCTCTGCCATCTCCTCATAAACCTCTTTGAGATGGGGAACAGTAGGTCTTTGTAGGCTTTATAAAACCTCACAGTGAGCCCATCAGGGCCTGGGGCCTTTCCTTCTGCCATGCCACCTATCGCTTTGACCATTTCTTGTAGTGTCAGGGGTGCACCGAGAAACTCTATCTACGTCTACCAATCTTGGCAGCTCAATATGCACTAAATAATTCAGCAAGTCCTCTGAATCCAGAGCGACCCTTGAAGTGTAAAGAGGCTCCTAGCAGTCACAGAATCTGCTGGCTATTAACTCTGGTTCCTGGATTTCCCTACCATCGTCTGCCTGTATCGCTATAATCAAGTTACTTTCTTTGTTGGGATGAATCACTTTCGCCAAGGCCAATCCCGGTCTCTCCATACACCCGAGCGGTAGCATATTTCCCCGGATGCTGAACCTCAGCCAACGCCGTTTCCTGAAACTCAGTCAATTTAGCGCGCATGCGGCCTGAAGTCTGGTCATCAGCGCCGAGCACCTGTTCCTGCTCTAACTGCGCCAGCTCCGGTTCTAGCGTGCATAGGTGCCCCCTGATCGACTGCAGAACTCCAGCATGCTTGGAGATTGTGACCCATCTGATATACACTTTGAATGTCTCCCACACCATGCCTGCACTAGCCACCAAACCCTTATTGATTTGTAAAAAGTCTTTGATCGCCGTGGCAAGCTCTTTTCAGAAGACTGAATCTAACAGTGAAAAGGGAGGGAATCGCCATGAGAAGGGGGGGACCTGCATGCCTACAGTCACATTCAATGGGACTGGGGAGAGATCAGAATATGTCCTCGGTCACGGAACCCCCGGGTGTGAGCTGCCCAAGATGCTCCTGGCAACCAGCCACAAATCAATGTGTGTGTGCAGATTGTGTGCAGCCGAGTAGTGCGTATACCCGCCCCTCTCTGGATGCCTATCTCACCATATATCTATCAGCCCCAAGACAGATGTCACTTTCGCCACTGCTCTACCTTCAGCCGCCGGCCTACGGTCGCCCCCGCCAGATCTTTCAAGCATGGGATCCAGCGTACAGTTGAAGTCTCCCCCCAGATCTGTGGCAACCCCACCAAGAGCCCCCTTAGCAGCCAAATCGTAGTAAAATTGAGTATTATCAAAATTTGGGCCATAGATCCCCACCAGCAAGAACGGAGCAACACTCCCATCACACTGTGCCACTATATAAATCCATCCTGGATCTGCCACAACCTCCCTGGGGCCCACACCCGAGAACCGTGAAGCCAAGATTTATACATCCTGTGCATAAGTAGTGAAACCTGCCACCACAAATTGCCCTTGTAACCTTCTAGGGGTGAGCATGGGGCTGCCCGGCGCTAAATGCATCTCTTGCAAAATGGCAAGATCCACTTTGTGTCTGTGTAAGTAGGCGACCACCTTACGAACTTTTCGAGCATCATTTAAGCCTCTCACATTCCAAGTGACCAATCTAAACCATTTCATTTCAAAGGAGCTTTATTGCGGCTACAAGAGCCAAAAAAGCGCAAGCAGTAATAAATACAAATAAATACACATAATGAAAATTACAGGTAAATATAATGATAAAAGGGAGTAAAAGATAAGAGAAAATGGAAAAAGTGGAATAAAAATTGAATAAAAATGGAATAAAATGTGCTGCACAGGACGATGGGACAATCTTATTTGGAGTCTTTATCCAGAAGAGTTTTCCCTCTAACAAGCCAACTAGCTCTGAGGAATTTGGCGATGGCGATCACTAGCGTTGACCTAGTGTCTGATCTGAGGATTCGCAGGGCTAGCGCAGAGCTGCGGACTCCCAGTAGTCTTCATGCCGGGGCCAGCCATTTCCTACGGGGGGCGGTGTACGCGGGGCAGGCAAAAAGGACGTGAAGGAGATTCTCGACGGGGGCTTTGCAAGCTGGGCATACGGTTGATTCATTGTGTGACCAGCTACTGGTGAGAAGTCTTAATGGGAGTGTTCCAATGCGGAGCTGGAAGTACAGTTTCCTTTCCCTTGGGGCCGTGATTAGGTCCCAAAAAGCTTCGTACTTGCATGACTCTTTTAGGTTGGCAAAGTCACAAGATAGTGTAGTGTGGAGTGCAGCCCTTGTGTCTTCGTAGTTAGCCATTTGCCAGTATAGTTTCTTTAGTTCGCTTTTCGAGGGGAAGACTGACGTGGTTGTTGAGTTCCAGAGATCATCGAGCCCAAGTGAGTACAGTGAACCCTTGATGCATCGTAGCCAGGGGATTCTGTGAAGATGGTCGGCTTTTAGGATGACCTGTAGAGCTTCAGTGAAGATGTCGAGCTCCGGAGTGGTCCAGAGACGCCACCAGTACAGCAGAGGTCGCAGGCGGGCTTTGTGACCAATGCGTTTGATACCGAGATCCTTGAAAAGAGGGAACAGTGGGGTGCTTAGCGGAAGGGACACAAGGTTTCTTAGGAAGTTGTTTTCAGCGGTGGTTAAGTCTTGGGTTTTGGTATAGCCCCATAGTTCAGCCCCGTAAAGCGCTGAGGAAACAGCCTGGGCTTCGTATAACTGTAATGCTGGATGAATTGGTTTTGTGTGTGAGAGGTGGAAATTTTTTAGTAGTACCCCTGTTATTTGTCTTAGTTTTAGGGCTTGTTTTCCTATGTGTGGCTTCCAGGACATGTTGTCAGTGAATGTTATGCCCAGGTAGCTGAAAATGCCCACCTTCTCAAGTGAGGAGCCCTCTAAAGTAAACTTCCCTTTAAAAGATCTGTGGGGATTAAGGGTCATTAGTTTTGTTTTCGAGGTGTTGATTTCGAGTCCCTGTGATGAGCAGAAATGCTTGAAGCACGCAAGGAGTTTCCTTAGACCACTGGGGGTCTTGGATATCAGAAGAGTGTCATCGGCAAAAAGTAAGACTGGGATTTTTTGTGTGCCAAGTGAAGGTGCGTCAGCTTGCAGTCTGAGGAGGGAGGGGACGGTTTCATTGATATACAGGGAAAAGAGGGTCGGGGCAAGTACGCACCCTTGCCGCACACCCCGGGAAACGTGGATTCTATCAGTTAATTGGCCCTTGTTGCCCCACCTGACTTGTGCGTAGTTGTCCTCGTGGAGTCCTATCAAAATGGCAAGAATGTGCTCCGGGATTCCCATCTGAAAGAGAGTGTCCCATAGTTTGTTGCGAGGTACTAGGTCAAAAGCAGATTTGAGGTCCACAAAAGCTACATAAAGGCTGCCTTTACCAATGAACACTGTTTTCCAATATAATAATAGGAATCTGAGGGCTTGATCAGTGGTGGAAATCTTCTTTCGGAAACCGGCTTGGAGGGGGCTAAGGATATCACGGTCAGTCATCCATTCTTCGATCTTTCCTAGGAGGCAGTGGCAGAAGACTTTTTGGACACAGTCAATTAGGCTAATAGGTCTATAGTTGCAAGGAAGTGATCTGTCGCCCTTTTTAAAGATTGGAATAACAATAGCCGCTTTCCAAGACTCGGGAATTGGCGCCCCAGATGCTATTGCGTTAGCTATAATGGTGAGGTATCTTGACCAGGATGCTAGGTCTGTTGAGAACAGGTCTGCTGGGACGCAGTCTGATCCAGGGGCCCTGCCGCGTTTTAAAGTGCTTAGAGAATAGGTTATGTCATTTTGGGAAAACAACAGGGGTGCTGCAGTGGTGGGTGCTAATGAGTGATTTAGGTGGGGGCCCGTGCAAACAGGGATGGGGCTATCATGATCAGGGGAGTACAGACTACTAAAGTGAACTATCCAGTCTCTTGGGGCAATATTGGTTGTGATGTCCAGACCACTAGTTTCTGGGCCTCGCGCTGCCAGGGACCAGAACAGACTGTGGTTCCTCTCGCGCACAGCGTCACTGAGTGCTGTCCACCATTTGTTATCTTGGTCACACTTGGCTATGCGTATTGCAGATTTATAGGACTTCCTAGCTACGCGGATGGCGGTGGGGTCCTTGGATTTAATGGCTTGAACTAAGCGCTTGTTTAGGGACCGACACGTTTTGTTGAACCAGCGGTGCCTACCTATGGATCGTTTGTCGTCGTGGGCTGTGGGTACTGAGAAGTGAGCTGCGATATCCCTAAAGCAGGAGGTGTGAATTAAGCTTATTTCCTGGTGGGGAATTGCAGAACCTGCCTCTAGGCCCATTAGTGTGGATTTTAGGGTGTTATTGGCAGCGTTGATGAGTGCGGGCCGAGCCACGACCTTGTCCCATTTTAAGTGTTGTTTATTGTTGGCCAGGCTAATACCCTCGGGTGCTACTGCTGGGGAGTTAGACGTGGCTGGGAGATTACCTAGAGCTAATGTGTGGACAGAGAGAGGGTTGTGATCACTTTCAGTCCTTTCGATGATCGTCATGTCGATGACTAGAGGCCATAGTCTTATATCGAATAGACAATAGTCGATTCTGCTGGTGTGGTTGGTTTTGTTGAACGTGTGACTGCCATTGGTGTCTGAATTGGTTCTGCCACTTAGCACCCTGAGCCCGAACTCCATGGTCAGTGATTTGACCTGAATAGCGACCTGCGTCCATCTCTTGATGGGTGGGATTGACAGGGCGGGGATAGACCAGGCTTGATCCTCCTCGTTGGTGGACCTGAGATCGTCCCAGTCAAGGGGTTTGAATGTGACGTTGAAGTCCCCAGCCACAATGGTTTTGTTATGGCGGGGATAATTTTGTAAGAGGGCTACGAGGTCGCAGAGGGTTTTGGAGACTTGACCCCCCCCTGACCCCTCGAGTGTAGATATTAAAGATGTTCACCACAGAGTCAGGCCCAAAGGATAGACGAAGGCCTAACAGGTCGGGAGAGTCGGTAGGTAGCTGTGATATATGCCAGCTAAGTGATGTTTTGATCCAGATGGTCAGACCCCCTGAGGGCCTGTCTCTCGTGCTGGCCACAGCGGGGATGTGGAAATTTGTGTAGCCTGTTCGAAAAAGTGGGTCGAGTGACCATGTCTCTTGGAGGAGACATATGTCATGTTCGTCAATAAAGGAGGAGAAGGATGGAAGGGGAAGAATAGATTTCAAACCTGCCACGTTCCATGAAACAAGTCGTACCCCGGTTTGTGGCTGAATTATCCTGTCTAAATGCCTGGGGTTTGTATGGTTGGCTGTCGGGGGTTGGTCTGGCAGATGTGGTTGAGTGAGCAGAAATGGGTTGATACCAATGTTTACCCGTGGGGCTTGGGGTGGTTGGTGATGTTCCTCTGTTGGAACTGACCTGGTCCTGATCTGGGAAGTGCTTGCAGGCCTAGCCAGCAGCACTTGGTTTGGTGGGCAATGCGCCTGCAAGATGGAAGGTGCATCGTTGTCATGATTGTTCAGTGGACTGGCAGTGGTCTTAGTGTCATGGGTAGGGGAGAGAATACATGGACAAACAGTGGTGGGGTAAAAGGAGGATCTGGGGGTGATAGATGTTAGAAAGTTGAAAGGTTTGCCTGCATAGATTTTAGGTGAGGCTGTGAGTCAATCATATTTACCAAGAGAGGATAACTTTTCTGCTGGGTCAGCCCGGGCTCCTCTCGTTATCTGAGTGCAAAGAATCATGTGACATTGAGTGCATGGTAATCACTTTAGCCTGCCAGTCCCGTCCCATTCATATGTCTGCAATCGCTTGATTGGATACATACAGCACAATATCTACTGTGAAAAGTACAAAATACCCCTCAACTCCCACCCCGCTCCCACAGCAGGCACTACCCCAACATGTCTAGCTAACATTAAACACTCAACTAACCTCCTCCCTTACTTGAGTAAACTACCCTGTTCCCTTCTATAAGTGTGGTACACGCTTAGGTGGATGTTACCCAGCCGCTTTGTACTGCACCTATGCATCAGCCACCTGCAGTTATAACAAACAAACTAGCAAGCAGTAGAATGAATCATATTCTAAGAAGGTGATAAGCAAGGATCAAAAAGCTCCTCCATTAGTACCAGAGAATACAAGAGTACCAATTGTGCCAATGGCAACCAGCAGAGCATAAGTTCCACAACTGCCCACCTGTAGACAGCGAATCACATAAATCATAACAGCATAGTTCACAACACCATGGTGCTAACAATGCCTCCCCCAAAGGCACACAAAAGTAAAGGACAATTCAATCTCCAGCTGCTTGGGAATCGCTGTCTTCACCACCAAAATCCTCACTCCTCGCCGCTCTACGCTTAATAAATTGAACAAGTTTTTTATAGTCAGTAAAAAACAAGGGCTTCCTGTCTGCCTCTACACCTAACTTGGCTGGGTAAAGCATACAGTATTCCAGATGTAGGTCTCTAAGTTGTTTTTCCCCAGCAATAAACTGTTGTATCGCCTCCTGCACTTGCAGTGTGAAATCCGGCAATAGCGAGATCGTCATGCCTTCATAATGCAGAGTCTTCAGTTCCCTGTAGTTTAGTAATCTCGCTATGATAGGGCGCGGAGGGGCACCCAGAGGCGGACGAGTCACCAAAGAGCGAAAGGCTCTTTCAACTACCAGCAAATCAGAGAAGGTGGTTCGTCCCAGCAGCTGGACTAGCAAGCGTTCAATGAAACTTTCCATGTTGTCGATCGCGGTGGACTTTGCTATACCAACTATGCGTAAGTTGTTTCTCCTGACCTGGCCTCCAAGTTGTCCACTTTGGCCTGTAAGTACCTCACACTTTTGCTCAGTTTGGTCTGCCCAGTGGTCAATTCCATCTGACCATCCTCTACCATGGATACACGCCTTTCCGACTGGTCCAGCCTCTCTGCATGTTGGTCTAAGCGTTCGGTCATTCTGTCCATGCGGTAGGAGAGGGAGTCTATCTTCCCATCAATTTGGTTCAAGCTGTGCTGCATCGCCACCAAGATTTGTCTCAAGTCCTGTTCCTCACCTGCCGGCACACCCGATCCCCCTGTCTGGCCAGGTCCCAAATCATCGCCGGGGGGGGACCGCCTGTCTTACATCGGTTGATCTGCAGCCTGGCCTGAGTTTTCTCTGACCTGCCCATTGTATGGACCTCAGGAGGCACGCAATGTCAGTCAAGACTCTCCACACCACAGCAATGTCACGTGCCCCTGCTCATGGGCACCAAATCTACTCTGTGCAGCACCACACTGTTATTCTCCGGACAGCCGTACCTTTCCAACCGCACTGCCCCACTCACTACCAGCCAGCCACACTGTCTTGCCTTGGCAGGAGCCCGATCCAAGCCGATGTGCCGCATCACAAGCTGGCCAAGGAGCAAATCCAATGCTACTGCCCCCCAGTCCGCAGGGGCTGTCAGTGTGTTGCCCCAGGGCAGTCATCCTCAGAAGGCAGATTTCAAATGGGGACCAATTTCAACAAAGCATGGAGAATCTCACTGTCGCACTCCTGGACAGGCGGCCGGACAGTCGCATAACACTCCCCGCTGGGCTTCACAGCAATGGGCCGCTCCCGCGCCATGCGCGGAACTCCGACAGAGGGGCCCTCCAGCGCCGCACCTCAGCCCTGCATCAGGCAGCCTCCCCTCTCGCCGCCGCCACCCCAGGGCACACCACAACGCGGTGTCCGACCCCAGCTGACATCCGGGCCACAGCAGCCACTACATTCCTCTGCGGCTCCCCCGCAGGACGCCGCCAAGCCCTAACCAGTGCCCGGAGGAGGAGCCACCCAGTCTGGTCCGCTCCCAGGCACGCCTGCACACAGGTCTCTCTAGTCCTCAGTCCCAGCTACCACAGATGTGGGCAATCTCCGCAGCTGCCACCTCAATTTTCATCGCCGGGACACCGGTGCCTGCAATTTCAGTACTTAAACAGGTTTCTTAGCTTGCTCGTAGTATAGGATTATACACGGATTGTGAAGTGGCTGACAGAGCGCTTTCACAGCAGGGCCATTTTGCAGCCAGGCAAGCTCCGCCCCCCAAATTAAATACACTTTTAATATTTGAAAGGTTAAACAGTGAACCAATGACTCACAGCTCATGAGCTATAAAGGCGAGTCAAGGCACCAAAGGCAAACATTACTGCACAGCCATCTATTCCTCAAGTACACACACATAGATTTGGCACAAGAGTGAGTGATGGTTCAAAATGTAAAATGATGTTAACAAGAGATGTCACAAAAATTAAATACACTTAATAATTGAAAAGTTGAAAAACTGAACCGATGACTTACAGCTTGTGAGCTGTAAAGCTGTGTCAAGGCACCAACCGCTTTACAGTCCTTTCACACACCTTTCATACGTGACACACATAAGACCATTCACACCCCCAGCTGCGGTCCCAGCACATTACAGCACTTGCATCAAAAGACAGCACCATTCAAGTATCCATCACTTTCATACACCCAGATGACTGACACAGCAATCACACAGGCTGGTGACTGATGGAGTGTTTGGACTGGCGTTTGGCTAGCGGTGGGTGAAGTGACCAGTAGCAAGTCACTACTCACACACTACCAGCCAAATGCCAGCACAAACACACTGCCAACCAAGTGCCAGCACATGCACACTACCAGCCAAATGCCAGTCCACACACACCACCTGCCAAGTGCCAGTTCACGCACACTGTCAGCCAAGCACCAGCCAACGCACATGCCAGCCAAGCGCCAGTCCACACACATTTTTTTGTACAAAAAAGAAAACAGAAACCAATTGGAAGAAAATGCAAAACTATAACTACAAACACAACAGCTCTAACTAGATACATCACACTAATGCCAACTACGAAACTGAATAAAAAATATAAAATGATACGGACCAATCAGTTAACTTTTATGCTCATGGTTGCACCCAGAAACTCTGTTGCGGGTGGTACAATCAAAACATGCAAGCGCACAAAGCCCACGCTTAGAAGGAAATTTGGGCAGTTCATTGTTAGGGTTTGTGCACAGCAAAGAGCATGTCCCCTCTCACTGCACTAGTGGGTTCTGTAATAGCTCCCTTTTAAACTTACTATTGAAAGCCTTTCTTGTTATCTCACCTTCCCCCCCCCAGGCTTCTGTGTATGTTGTTTAATGTGCTGTTTTGTTTACACATTGGGCCTTGCTTTTACCAAGGCTTCTTTAAAACACTCCTCTCTAGGCCATGTGTTAATTTAACTCATTTGCATAATAACTGAAACTCTGCACACCTTTCAAGAACATGTGCAGCATGTGAGGACCACACCCAGCTCTTCAAACCACACCCAGCTCTGCACACCTTTCAAGAACATGTGCAGCATGTGAGGACCACACCCAGCCCTGTCTATAAAAGGCAGCCCTCGAGCCTCGCCCAGTGCTTGTGCTCGTCTACCTCCCGCTTACCTGAGGACAGATCCCTCGGCGCTGGCACTCCTGGTCTCTACAGACTTTCATTGGCTTCAATGGGCGCAGCTGCTGGCTCTTCCTTCTTCCGGTTTCCGGTTCCTCCTTGCCTCAGCCTCTCTCCTACAAGCAACCTGCAAAAGAGAAAGAAGACAAGGTTAGACTGATCAGTATCTCTTGCCAGCAACAAGTAAGTGCAAAAACTTTTATTACCTGAAAGAACTTTGACAACAATTTCTGGATTCGTGTATAGACAATTTGAAACAAGATACCTTCCACGAGCATTGTGATTCAAACTCTTTGTTACAACAATACTTTGCGGAACTTTGTGAAAAGTTTTATAAAAGATTCTGGAAATATGGGAAAAGTGAGTCTGCTATTGGCAATTTAGGCTTTAGTTATATTAAGATGAATGTTTGATATTGATAATTCTGATAACGGTATTTGTTTAATGTTTTAGAAGCTTTAGAGTAATAGAAAGCACATCCCAGAGCAGTAACACATTCCAAACCTGGAAACCAGAGACCAGGATCCAAGAGGTACTTTTAGAAGAAAATTTCTAATAAATAAAGGGATAGTCAGGAACCCAGTTAGGAATAGGATGTACTTATCTGTTCTTTGTTTATGTTTCATTAGGCACCAGTTTCTACCGAAGTCAGAGAGGGCCGCAGATTTGTGCAGCACTTCAACAGTGGAAACGCAAGAACGCTGTTGTCTCTTTATTTTATTTTATCCACTTCCCCCCTTCCCTTGAGCTTCTGTTCTTAGTGCACTGTTTTAAAAACTAGTGTGCTGGAACAAGCAGTTTCAGGGTGGGGTCGGATTGTCTTCAACCTCCATCAGAACTGAACAAGGACTCAGGTGAGCTGGGCTTTGACATTCATATGACTCTCCACACGCCTCTTCGCGTACAGACTCTACATTTCTTACAGGGATTGTTTTTATGGGTGTGGGAGGAATGTATTCAGTGAAGTAGCGATCTTTCAATCTAGCCACATCCTCCACCACTCCAACTCTAGGAACACCCGTCTGTTTCTCTGCAACAAGGCTGCCTATGAGGGACTTCTGAAACTGAACAAATGTCATTTTTAACTCTGGAGAACAATCTTTAAATTCAACAAAAGCATTGAAGGTTGCTAGATTAAAGAAATGGATAGCCAACTTCTTATACCAAATGTAAGCCTTCTGAACAGCAGTGTAGGGTGCCAACCTCTGATCTACTCTAGCTACACCACCCACATGCATATTGTAGTCTAAAATGAACACAGGTTTGCGCAATTCAGCAACCTGACCCAAACAGTCACAGGTGAAGGTCTTTCATTATGGATGGTAGTCAGCATGTAGACATCTCTCCTGTCTGCAACAAGGTACTGCACTGTTGTAGTATTCTCGAGTTGGGGTTTGAGGATTCTAGAATGGGAAGGTGCGGTGTTCAAGGCGGTGAGGCAGATGGTGGTTGGATCGGGTGAAGGGAACAACTTTGAGGAGCTGATAAGATTTGGGCCTCGGATGGATGAGCTGTTTATAACCTGAATACTGAATAAAGAAGACATCGTAATGTAACTACAGTGGAGCGTCTTTTTTACAACTGTCCCCTCACATTTGTTACAAACAAGCTCCTTTGGATAACATTTACTGTTAGTACGGACTGTCCCACAAGAAACAGTGTCTACTTTGAACAATTCCCTGAACAAGTGCACACATGTGTATAAGTCATCTACGTATTAATGGTGACCTTTGTTAAAAATTCCTCTACTAAGCTCCCATACAATTTGGGTGGACAACTAGGGGAGGAGGTCAATAGTGGAATACACCCTGAAATTATAGACATATCCTGTACTACTCTCAGACAGCATGTACATCTCAATTCCATTATGTGCCCTCTTGCTAGGAATGTACTGCCTAAAAACCAAACGCCCCCTGAACAGGATCAAAGATTCACCCACAGCTATTTCTTTCCCTGGAACATAGATCTCTGAAAATCGATCTATAACATGATCAAGGGCAGGAAGAATCTTAAAAAGACAGCCACAATCAGAGTGATCTTGTTACAATGCTTAAGCATTATCAACAAAATGCAACATCTGAAGCAGAAGCAAATACTGATCACGACTCATGGTTGCAGGAAATATGGCCTTTATCATCAAGGGACTGGCAGCCTAATATGAGGACACCAATGGCTTACTTATCAAGCCCATCAAAAAAGTTAAGCCCAAGAAATTCTTCAACTCATCCAGATTTGTGGGAGTCCACCAGGTAGCTCTACAGCGGGGCTCAAGTCTGGCACTATTGCCCCTCAAATACTGTTCAGCATGCAAAACAATTGATTCAACAATTTAATCCAAAAATACATTGTCCATAAACAACTGAAAGATATTTATAGGCAAAAATGTTTCAGTATCTACTTTACAACCTGTGACACGAGTAAAGACAGGCAACACTAGCTGCACCATATTTGGGGCAACCCAGAGTTCAGTTCTTCCAACTGGAAGCCTTTCAGCCCCAGGCTGCAATCCAGATGCCTTTTGTTGCACTATAAGTACATCATTGTCCTCCTCTAAAGCAGGCACTTCCTCTGCTTTGCCAGTGGCTTCATCATCAGATGATTCCTTTCAGACAGAAAATTCAGTGACAGAATTTTGGACTTCTTCCTCTGCCTCAGATGCAGAGTCAAATTCATAATCATGGTCAGAAGAAGAATCAAAAAGCATACCAACAACCTGCTGAATGATGGTTTTGTGGCTAGCCATAATCCTTAGTAATAAAAATAACTTGACAAATAACTTAACAACAACTAACACTGTGTGAAATAATTAATAAACAAAGTGTGGCTTTATCACAAAGACTTATATACTTCAAAAACGACAACACTCACTTGCCAGAGACGACTAGACTCACCAGCACCTACTCTGCACTGCCGCAGCAAGCACCAACCATATCTCACTAAAAAGGAAAAACAAATTAAAATTACACATAAAACAACACAATACACATTGTGCACAAATCCAAGGAGAATTTCACACACAATAAAACGTAAGCTAACTATGCTGCTATTACTACACCATTTACAAAAAACTCATTCATGCATGGCATTGATACTCATTTGAAGAAAGCAGTACAAAAACGTTTTTCTTACCAAACCCATGCTCCTGCACAAACTGCAGATCTACCAGTGCCTAAACCGCAAGCAGGAGTCACAGCAAACGAATCAAAAGCTTTGCACTACAATAAAAAGGAGAAATAAAACATTACGATCAAAAATGCAAATAATGTGCCAGTCCACACACACTGCCAGCCAAGTGCAAGTGCACACGCACCGCCAGCCAACATTTCCCCCAAAAGTAGAGCGCCCCTTGCCCAAGTGACTGCTCAAACAAATTGCCATATAAATAAATCAGTGGGGGGTGTGTGGTCAAGGCGTCAAGATGGTGGAAGCACTTTTGTAGTGCTCCGGACCCCTCCATTATCCGCCTTGGATTCCACCCAGAATCCGCAACAACTGGCGTCATCCTCCTGTTGAGGATGCCTCAGTACTCTCCCTTTGAAGGGCTGGTGATGGGGATTGGTGCCTGAGACGGACGGCGGGGCGCGGCGGGGCCCGAGTGCTCGGAGACCCCAGTGCCGGTGGACGGAGACGGCTGGCGGCGCTGAGACAGTCGAGGATCCGAAGGAGCGGGCCCGAGGTGTTAGAAGTAGCTTCGGAGGCGGGAGTGGGAGATCGCCTCCTTCCCTCTCTGCCTGCTTTTTCCCCCCTTCCCTCGTCGACAGACAAACAGCCAGGCTGGGTCCCCGATGGTGAGAGACCGGAAGCCTCACCCAAGATGGTGGACGGAGCGAGGGGTTGGTGAGGAGAAACCCGTTTGGAGGGCCTGCCCAGGCTGCAGTGGTTGATTTGAAACACTGGAGCTGCTGGGTGCAGCACGGGATCGGGCGAGTGGGACGTGCCGCCGGAGCGGCTGCGACCAAGAGCAACTGGAGCTGTGACCCCCCCGGGGGTCTGGGATGTGGCGGAGAGAGCAGCGCTGACATCTGTGGGGGAGAGGCCTCACCCCAGCAGCTGATCCTTCTTCTGGTTCCCCTGCCTCTGCCGGTCTCTCCCCCCCGGGGCAAAGACGAAAAGAGACATCTGGTGAGCGGAGGGGCTGGGGGTGAGGCGTCTCAGGAGGGACCCCCCTCCTTCCTCTCCCCCCCTTTACCTTCCTCCTGTTTCAGACTCTCTTCCCCCCCCGGCTGATCGACACCTCTTGTTGCGCCGCGGGCCGCTGCGGCGCATCCCGGCCACACCGCGGGGGAAGCCGCGGCAGCTTGTGGCCGGGCCGCTGGGGAAGCCGCGGTCCGGGTCAAGGGTCGCAGCGCCCGCGGCGGCCCTTTTCTCCGGCCGCGCACTGTTCTCAGAGCGCGGCGGGCCGGAGACCCAGAATTGGGTCGCGGTTCTCGCTGCACACGGCGCGCATAGTTCACACTGCTCTAGGGTGTCTGGGCCTCCCCCCTAGCTTTTCTCACCTGCCACGCGTCTTAGGGCTTTCCTCATTCGACATGCATGGTTTTAAAGCATGCCTTCTCCTTCACAGCATGCTGTGCACTCCCCTTCTTCCCTGCATGCATCTGTTCCTCTTGTACAGGGGTATATTTTCTATCTTTAGTTATGGCTTCTTCCCAAGCCAAGATTGTGGTGTAACTTCTTCCTGTTTATCACTTCCTGTCTAGGGGTATATAAGGGGAATCCTTTCTTCTTCTCATTGCGTTGCAACACTTCAGCGGTGGTGGTCACGCTCCAGCTGGTTTTCGTTTGAGACGCCAGTCATTCTTGTTCTGTCTTCCAGATTTCCAGGATCCTGAGTTCTAATCCTTGTGTCCTCCTTCTGTTTCAGGGAGTTCCGGTTGGAGGTTTTTTCCCCCTTGGGGTTTTTCCTCTGGGACTCCTTCTGGAGGGCACGGACTGTAGTGGCTTACTATTGTCAACAGCACTGTGGCTACCGGAAGGGGTCGCCCCTACCTCGGCCAGAGCAGGACTTGCAGGAACCGGGGCCGCTCACCATCCCTCTCCAGTATCGACGGTAAGCCCAGGGTCAATCGTGACAGATTGCAACGCCCAAAACTCCAGTCGCTGACCGGAACCATGGAGAATCCCGTGATAAGTACAGAACCAACAAGTCAGACCTTGCTCCTGACGATCCAACAACAGGCCCAAGAACTCCAACAGCTACGTTCCGAAAATACGGCTTTCCGACAAGCCTTAGCCTCTAGAGCCACAGATGTTCCTACTGTCTCTGCAACCACACCTCGCTTCTCTGGGGACCCCAACAAGTTGCGAGAGTTCCTGGATGCCTTGACAGTCTATTTCGCATTCCGTCCTTCACAGTTCATGCAAGACAAGACCAAGGTTGGATATTTTATCAGCACTCTATCTGGGCCAGCCTTGGCCTGGGCAACCCCTTTGGTGACAGGCAACGACCCCAGCCTGTCTAATTATTCAAGCTTTGTCGCTGCCTTTAAACAAATGTTTGAGCGTCCTGGACTGGAGTCTTCAGCAGAAGAAGCTCTATGCGATATTCAACAAGGAAGTCAGGACGTGTACAATCACACGATTCAGACAGTTGGCAGCTGAAACTTCTTGGGTGGAGCGTACTTTGGTGACCCTGTTTCGCAGGGGTCTCAGGGTTGACATCAAATACGAACTAGTGCACTCCGCCAGAGTGGAGAACCTCAAGGGTTTAATGGATCTGACCCTTGCAATAGAATATCGTTTAAATGAGCGAAGGATGGAGAAGAAAAAGAGTTGTATACCATCACACTCGATGACGTCCCGCGCCCTTCCTCATCGCTCCGAGGAGACTCGTTCTGAACCTAAAGGTACTACTGATGAAGAGCCTATGCAAATTGACATGGCACGAGGGCCATTATCACCTAGTGAGCGGGAAAACAGGCGAAGAAAAGGACTTTGCCTTTATTGTGGTGCTGCTGGTCATCTACTTCGTACCTGTCCCGTCCGTCCATTGTGAAACGCCAACTCCCGTCCTCTGTGAGAAGGGTGAGGACAGGATATTCCGAGATACCTTCCATCTGTTCCTCAAGGGAAGAAGCAACTGCTCTTTTCCTCTTACCTGTTACCTTACATTTAACAGACGGCCGTGAAGAAAGAGCACTGGCCTTGCTGGATTGTGGAGCCAGTGGTATCTATCTAGACCAGACCTGGGCCACGGAAAGACAGATTCTGCAAATACCTAAGGAAGTACCAGAACAAGTCCACACAGTGGATGGTTCACTCCTAGCCTCGGGACCTGTCCGGCATACCACTCCTACCTTATGTCTGCAGTTCGGGAAACATCAAGAAAACATTTCCTTTGACTTAATGTCCTCACTGCATCACGTAATGATCTTGGGAATCCCATGGCTAACTCTGCATAATCCCTACATTAATTGGGAAACTAGAACCATTTCTCTTTCCTCCCACTTTTGCCAACACCATTGTTATTTAGCAGGAAACTATTGGTCCCCGAAGAGTCTCTTACTCACACCACCTAAGGTGGGATGTTCCATTAACTTCCTACAAGGAGTACCCAGACATTATCTAGAATATGCCGATGTATTCCAGAAACCAGAAAGACCAGAACTGCCACCCCATAGAGAATACGATTGCGCCATTCCTTTGGAACCAGATACCGTGGTTCCTTTTGGGCGAATGTATTCTCTAACCAAGCCTGAGAAAAAGATCTTCAAGGAATATCTAGAGGAAAATGTACAAAGTGGTTTGATTGCCCCTTCCTCTTCACCTGCAGGGGCTCCTCTCTTCTTCGTACCAAAAAAGATGAAAGACTTGCGTCCTTGCATAGACTTTAGAGGATTAAATAAGATTACTACTAAGGATCGCTACCCTCTGCCTCTTATTAAGGACATCTTAGAAGCCGTCAGAGGGGCTAAGAAATTCACCAAGTTAGATCTTAGAGGAGCATACCATCTTTTAAGAATAAAGGAAGGTGATGAATGGAAGACCGCCTTCAGAACACCTTTCGACTATTATGAATATCGGCTGATGCCTTTTGGACTAACCAATGCTCCCTCCATCTTTCAAAGATTCATGGACGCTTTTTTTCTGATCTTCTACACCAGACTGTTGTTGTCTATCTGGATGACATTCTAATATTCTCTGTCCACCCAGAACAACACACTAAACATGTACTCCAAGTATTGGAAAGACTTAGACAACATCATCTATTCTGCAAGCCAGAAAAATGCGAATTTGACCAAACTGAGGTAAAATACTTGGGGGATTGCTTTAACCAAGTAGGAGTTGCCATGGATTCCGATAAAATTCACGCCATTCTGGATTGGCCGTCCCCTTCTTCCATCAAGGAAACTCAGTGTTTTTTGGGATTGGCCAATTTTTATCAACAGTTTATAGCTGACTTTGCCCAGAGAACCAGTTATATTATACAAACCCTTAAGAAGGACAATCTAAGGAAGGGTTTTTGTTGGACCCAAGACGCTGAGTTTGCCTTTCAAGAGCTAAAGAAAACCTTAATTCAAGCCCCAATTCTACGGCATCCAGACACCACCAAACAGTTCATTGTTGTCACGGACGCCTCAGAAAGAGCAATCGGGGCTGCCTTGCTACAAAAACAAGATGATGATGGGCTAGAGCACCCTGTATTCTATCTCTCACACATACTATTCGACTCCGAACGTAACTATTAAGTGTTAGAATGAGAACTACTCGCCTTGAAGACAGCTTGCACGGAATGGAGGCACTTTCTTATGGGATTGAAAGAACCTTTTGAGGCACGGACAGATCACAGGAATTTACAGTGTTTGAGAAACTTTCAGTGCCAAAATAGTCGGCAGGCTCGATGGGCCTTCTTTTTTAGTCAATATAATTTTTACATCACCTATATCCTTGGTTCTCAGAATATCTTGGCAGATGCCCTGTCCCGTCGCTACCCTGAGTGTAAAGATTCTACTGTACAAAACCTATTCGAAAATAATAAGATCATTGCCCTAGTACAGACATTCCTAGACAAGGTTAAGACTGAATATTCCAACCTTGAAATAACTTAAATGAACAATTTACGGCCACAGCTTCATAAAGATCAGGAATACTATTATTACAAAAAAGCCCTGTTTCTACCTACTAAGATGGTCCAGACAGAAGCCCTACGTATGTGCCACGACTCCCCCATCGCAGGTCATCGCGGAATGAAGGCTACTCAAAAGCTCCTGCTTCACTCTTTCTGGTGGCCCACAATCAAAGCAGATACTGAGGACTATGGGGGTCATTCTGACTTCGGCGGGTGGCGGAGGCCGCCCTCCAAAGTTCCCCCGACAGAATACCGCAGCGCGGTCAAAAGACCGCCGCGGTAATTCTGAGTTTCCCGCTGGGCCGGCAGGCGACTGCCAGAAGGCCGCCCGCCCGCCCAGCGGGAAACCCCCTTCCACGAGGATGCCGGCTCCGAATGGAGCCGGCGGAGTGGAAAGGGTGCGACGGGTGCAGTTGCACCCGTCGCGATTTCTGCTATGCAGACACTGAAAATCTTTGTGGGGCCCTGTTAGGGGGCCCCTGCAGTGCCCATGCCATTGGCATGGGCACTGCAGGGGCCCCAAGGGGCCCCCAGGGGCCCCACGACACCCGTTCCCGCCAGCAAGGTTCTGGCGGTCAAAACCGCCAGAACCAGGCTGGCGGGAAGGGGGTCAGAATCCCCATGGCGGCGCTGCCTGCAGCGCCGCCATGGAGGATTCCTCAGGCCAGGGGAAAACCGGCGGGAAACCGCCGGTTTCCCTTTTCTGACCGCGGCTTTACCGCCGCGGTCAGAATTGGCCTAGATGCACCGCCAGCCTGTTGGCGGTGCATCCGCGGTCCCCGGCGGTCTATGACCGCCAGGGTCGGAATGACCCCCTATGTGTCTTCCTGTCCCATCTGTGCACAAGCCAAGACACCTCGTAATAAACCAGTAGGATTACTCCGTCCGTTACCTGTCCCACCAGGTCCATGGCACACTATATCCACTGATTTTATGTGTTCTTTGCCTTCTTCGGTTGGGAATCGGGTAATAATGGTAACAATTGATTCCTTCACAAAGATGGCACATTTCACAGCATTAAGAAAACTACCTACGGCTAAGGAACTAAGCCAAATCTTTATCCAGGACATCTTTCGGCTTCATGGCCTACCACAAGTAATTATCTCAGATCGGGGTCCCCAATACATCTCCCAATTTTGGAAACAATTTTGTAAGACACTAGTAATAGAAGTGGCCTTATCATCAGGTTTCCATCCCCAAACAAATGGACAGACTGAACGGCTGAATCAAGGCCTTGAACAATATTTACGTAGTTTCTGTAATGCTAATTGGTCTACGTATCTACCACTTGCAGAATTCTCCTACAACAATTCAGTACACAGTGCTTCGAAAGTCTCCCCTTTCTATTGTTCTTATGGATTCCATCCAAAGGCCTTTCCTATTCCTCTGAAAGAAACCTCCAATCTTCCTGCCATTACCTCATATGTCCGGGAACTACTGGGTATCCAACGTGTCATACATTCTAATCTTTTAGCCACTAAGACACGCATGAAAAGGATGGCTGATAAGAAACGTTGTGAGGCCCAGCGTTATCAGATCCACGATAAGGTCTGGCTTTCCTGTAAATTCTTACCTTTCCGACTAACCCAAAATAAATTTAAACCTCGATATTATGGTCCATTCCAGATTCTTTAGAAAAACAATCCTGTGTCTGTGCGTCTTCGCTTGCCTCTGACTTGGAAAATACATCCTGTATTCCATGTCTCACAACTCAAACCTTACGTCCCTGATCCTTTTCACAGACAATTTACCTGCCCTCCTCCTCAATTGATTGATAACGTGCCTGAATACGAGGTCCAGGAAATCTGTGATTCTCGGGTCTTCCGTGGTCGTCTCCAATACCTCATTCATTGTAAGGGCTACCCTATGAGTGAATGTTCCTGGGAAGATGCACCTTCGGTTCATGCCCCTCTTTTGATCCGTCGTTTTTTCCGTCTTTTCCCTCACAAACCTGGGGCCTCGGGGGGGACCTACTATTGCGCCGCGGGCCGCTGCGGTGCATCCCGGCCACACCGTGGGGGAAGCCGCGGCAGCCCGTGGCCGGGCCGCGGGGGAAGCCGCGGTCCGGGTCAAGGGTCACGGCGCCCGCAGCAGCCCTTTTCTCCGGTTGCACGCTGTTCTCAGAGCGTGGTGGGGCCGGAGACCCAGAATTGGGTTGTGGTTCTCGCTGCGCACGGCGCACGTAGTTCACACTGCTCTAGGGTGTCTGGGCCTCCCCCCACTAGCTTTACTCACCTGCCACGCGCCTTAGGGCTTTCCTCATTCGACATGCATGGTTTTAAAGCATGCCTTCTCCTTCCCAGCATGCTGTGCACTCCCCTTCTTCCCTGCATGCATCTGTTCCTCTTGTACAGGGGTATATTTTCTATCTTTAGTTATGGCTTCTTCCCAAGCCAAGATGGTGGTGTAACTTCTTCCTGTTTATCACTTCCTGTCTAGGGGTATATAAGGGGAATCCTTTCTTCTTCTCATTGTGTTGCAACACTTCAGCGGTGGTGGTCACGCTCCAGCTGGTTTTCGTTTGAGACGCCAGTCGTTCTTGTTCTGTCTTCAGTCTTCCAGATTTCCAGGATCCTGAGTTCTAATCCTTGTGTCCTCATTCTGTTTCAGGGAGTTTCTGTTGGAGGTTTTTTCCCCCTTGGGGTTTTTCCTCTGGGACTCCTTCTGGAGGGCACGGACTGTAGTGGCTTACTATTGTCAACAGCACCGTGGCTACCGGAAGGGGTCGCCCCTACCTCGGCCAGAGCAGGACTTGCAGAACCGGGCTGCTCACCATCCCTCTCCAGTATCGACGGTAAGCCCAGGGTGAATCGTGACACCTCTTGGGTCGGAGACACGGATCAGGACGTGGTGAGACCCGGGGCCGCGCAGTGCCCGGGGCCGCAGTGGGATCGCCCCCTGATGCAGGAACAGAGACCGGGAGGACCGGCAAGCCCCTAGATCTGTGCTGAGCCGCGGCCTGGCGCTGACGGTCTTTACCCCCTAAGGCATGGACAGTGGCCACTGGGGGGGGAGCAAGGGGCACAGAACAGATCGGACCGCCTCTGGAATGCTAGATACCCGAGGCCTGGCGCCGCGCACGGAGGGAATCTCCAAATAGACTCTGACCTAGAAATCAACGGGGTATTGCAGGAGAACTATGGGCAAAGACAAGGCAACCAACAGCCCAAACGCGAATAGAACAATTTACCACGAGCGCAAATGGCTCCCAAGCAGAGGCCCGACCCCTGTGTGAAAAGGCAGACCAATCGGTGGCACCGGGAGATCTGGAGACGATTCTCCGAGCCATACACACGTCCCAGGCCGCGGTGGAGGCCAAAATAGGAGAAGTCAGGGAGGAAGTGACCTTGGTCCGTCAGGACCTTCGTAATGCCACAGCCCGTATCACTGAGGCGGAGACCAGGATATCCACAGTTGAGGATGAAGTAAACGCTCTTAAGAAGCAGTTATCCACACTCACGGCACGTACATTAGAGCTCTACCGCAGGGCCGAAGACGCCGAGAATAGGTCAAGATGAAATTATCTCAGGGAGGCCACGGCGACGGCAACCCTTGCCACGTTCTTGGAAGAGTGGTTTCGCTCCTGGATCCCAGCAGAACGCCTCACCCCATGGTTTGCCGTTGAACGTGCCCACAGAGCTCTGCAGATGAAGCCCCCGCCGGTATCTCCACCAAGACCGGTGATACTTCGCCTTTTTAACTTCCAAGATAGGGATGTGATCCTACAAGAGGCCCGCTCTAAAGGAGACCTCTTCTGTAACGGGGCTAAAATCCTCCTCTTTCCCGACTACACGCGAGACGTACACAACAACGGTGCTCCTTTCTTGAAGTCATACAAAAACTGAGAGCAACGGATATTCAATACTGCCTGCTGTTCCCCGCGGAAATACGAGTGGTTAATGGGCACAAAACACACTTCTTTGAGCAGCCGACTGCGGCGTGGACATGGTTGACAGAGGAACTGCCACTCAGACTGACCAGCTAGTAGTCTGGCTTCACACAGAGCGGAAACCGAACCAATACCCAACCAAAACGAGTAAATACTATGAGACACCGCACACGGTCACGAGGCGCCAGGAGCGCCGCGGCTCCTGCTCGAACTCCCCACTATTAGCCACGTCTGACAATGTGAAAGACCACCAACTGCCACCGAGGCTTAGAGAAGATGAGAAAGTCTTGGGCATGTTAATGGGCTGTTAGACAAAATCAAGCGCACAGCAGTATTTACCTACATACATAGATACCGACCCGAGGTGCTCCTACTACAAGAGACGCACCTTACAGGGGAACGATGCCCCTTCCTGGCGCGAAGAGGGTCAGACAGAATTTACCATGTGGAGTTCACACGAGGCTCACGAGGTGTCGCGATTCTACTACACCGCTCCTTTCCTTTGATGGTGGTGCAAGTCTTGAAAGACAGCCAGGGTCGGGTTGTGGCCATCACAGGTAGATAGGAGGGGGCGACGGTCAACATCGTCAGTGTGTACTTTCCCCCAATGCTACAACGGGGAACAACCAAGGAGCTGACTCAGCTTCTCTTGGGACTACCCCCGGGACTCACGGTACTAGGGGGGGACTTTAATGCAGCCCCAGACCCTGTCTTGGCTGTATACGGCCCAATAACAACCCATAGGCGCGAAATGGCGACATACCTCACGAGCTGGCTGTCAGCGGCAGGGGTCCACCACATGTGGCAGTTGTGGCACCCGAGACACAGGCAGTTTACCCACACCTCAGCAGCACATGGCTCACAGTCCCGAATTGACCTACTATTGCTACCCAGCACAGACTGCAACACCCTGACTCACATCGAAATTCTAGCAAGAGGTATATCTGATCACGCACCACTCTGTTTCGCGATAGGACATGCCCAATCGACGAATCGCCCCATGTGGAGACTAAGGGCCAGATGTAGGTAGGTTTCCGTTTGCGAGTTGTAAATTGCGAGTCCCAGCGACTCGCAATTTGCAACTCGCAAAAGGAAATGCAGAAAGGTGTCTCAGACACCTTCTGCGACTCGCTATGGGTTTGCAAAGACCCATCTCATGAATATTTATGAGGTGGGTCGCAGTTTGCGACCCCATAGCGAGTCTAGGCACTCACGGGGATGGTGGCCTGCTGGGGACAGCAGACCACCATGTCCGTGACTGCTTTCTTAATAAAGCAGTTTTTTTTTTTCTTTTTGCAGCCCGTTTTCCTTAAAGGAAAACGAGCTGCAAACAGAAAAAATACCGAAACCATTAGTTTCGGGGTTTTTCCGAGTAGGCAGTGGCCCACTGCCTGCTCTGAAAAAATATTGTTTTGGGCATTCACAAAGGGGAAGGGGTCCCATGGGGACCCCTTCCCGTTTGCGAATGAGTTACCATCCACTTCAAGTGGATGGTAACTGCGAGTTGATTTGCGACCGCTTTCGCGGTCACAAATCAACTCTACATCGCGATGCGGTCGCAAATAGGAAGGGAACACCCCTTCCTATTTGCGAGTCGGAATCACAGTTTGCGAGTCGGTACCGACTCGCAAAATGTGATTCTGCATCGCGTGAGACCTTTTGTGCCTCGCAAATGGCGTTTTTCGCCGTTTTGCGAGGCGCAAAAGGCTACCTACATCTGGCCCTTAATGCCTGGTACTTGAGGGATGAAGGGTTTGGGGAGCAATTACAAAAGGCGCTGCTTTAATTTTTTACCCTTAATGACGGGTCGGTATACTCTCCTGGTACCTTATGGGCCGCAAGCAGGGCTGTATTGAGGGGAACGGCCAAGGGCTTAATACGCGAGATAGAATGCCTAAGAACCCACAATATCGAACTACTAGAAGAACGAGCGGCAGAGTTCGAGCACACACAGGAGGGGGAACCCTGCGAGAGAACGACACAACAGCTCTCCCTCGTACGCAAGGAAATCAAAGACTGATCTCTAGAGGCAGCGAATGCCCTGTGGCGGGCGAGCACTGCGAAAATATATGGGTGGGGGGATAAGACTGGAAAACTGCTGCACTGGCTGGTCTCTCACCATAGAGCCTCGAGCATTATTCCCGAAATTTGGGACGAAGAACATGGTAAGGTTGAGAGACACCAAGACATAGCAGAGGCCTTCGCCCGCTATTACAAAGAGTTATATAGAGCCTCAGACTCAGTAGACTTGGCCCATGCCCGTAGGCTACTGGGCACCATCTCCCTGCCCCGGCTGCCCCCTTCGGAGGAACGAACCTTAGATGAGCCTCTGAGCGAGGAAGAGATAGACTGAGCCATCTCGGGACTGGGACTGGAAAGACCCCCGGTCCGGACGACTACCCATCAGAAATACTATAAGAAATATGGGAAGGAACTGGTGTCCCGTCTGGCGACTCTCTTTGCAGAGGTGGAAGAACGGAAATCCTTTCCGAGAGGACTAGACGACGCCACCATAGTAGTGATTCCCAAGTCCCTACACCCATCGATAGAATGTGCGGACTATAGACCGATATCTTTGACTAACTGCAAGGTTAAAATCCTCGTCACCATTCTTGCAGCGCGTCTTAAGAATGTTCTGCCACAACTGGTCCATTCCGACCAATATGGATTCATAACAACCAGAAGCACCCATCATTGTATTCGTCGACTACACGTGGCTCTCGCTGAGTGAAACTGGTTGCCCCGAGATCTGACGTTGCTTTTCATCGACTTCGTGAAGGCTTTCGACTCGGTAGATTGGGAATTCCTCTTCTTGGTGCTCCAAAAGGCAGGCATTGGACCGAGGTTCTGTCGCCCTGTTCGAGCGCTGTATGCTGACCCCTCGGCCCGTGTACAGGTCAATGGAACCATGTCATCAATTTTCAAAGTCAGGCGGGGCATGAGACAGGGTTGTCCGCTATCCCCCCCTTCTTTTTGCCCTAGTTATAGAGCCCTTAGCTCAGATGTTTCGAACGGATCCGGAATATTGTGGCTGGAAATGGGATCACGCCAGGGAGGACAGAATAGCTCTATACGAGGACGACTTGCTGCTATATATGGGTGCACCAAGTGTATCTGGTCCACGCAGTCTCCTGCTCCTCAAAAGCTACGCACTGTCATCAGGCTTGAAAATGAACCCCACAAAATCAGTTCTAGTTCCCCTGATAAATGCCCATGACTGTTTTGACTGGCAAGACATGATACCCCTTCGTAGACTGAGCTTCAAATACCTTGGTGTCTGGGTGACTCTCCTACCAGAACTGACTTGGGCAAAGAACCTAGACTCGCTGTTGACGCGGGTTAAGACCGACTTGCAGAGATGGCAGCCGCTGCCGCTGAATGTAATGGGACGTGTCGCCTTATATAAGATGATGATCCTACCTAGATTACTGTATGCCTTCCAGAATTTCCCCTTTCCAATCCCCAGTTCGGGGTTCCGGTCTCTGTAAGCAGCCACAACACTATTTCTCTGGGGGGGAGCCAAACACCAGGTGGCAGCAAGGTACTGTAGGAGAGGAATATATGAAGGGGAACTGGGGGCTCTGACCCATACTTGTACTATCTGGCGACACAGCTACTGGTAATACATGATTGGTTTAACGGAGGCTGGTCAGACCTGGCATACCAGGTGGAACTAGGAATTCTGGGCTTCCCGCGCATCCTTGATCTGCTATATGGCACACCCCCCCCACACTCCATAGAAGCGACCACCAAGGCAGTTTTTCTGGCTTGTTGAGCGGCGCTAAGGCACACCGTTGGAATGCTGTGATCACTCTGCAGACTCCATTATGGAGGGGAGGTGGATAAGCGCTACGGCTGCACTGGAGGGATTTGCGGAGTGGGACTTACTAGGTATCTCCTTAGTGGGGGATGTGTGGAAGGGAGAGACACTAAAAACCTTTCAGGAACTTCAGTCAGACTTCCAACTCACCCAAACACAGTTCTTCAGATATCTCCAGCTTAGACATGCCATAGGAACACATATCACGAAGAACCCACTGCCAGACTTTAGCCCGCTCGAAGCAAAATTACTTATGGGGAACCTAGGCGGAAAAGGGGTTTCACAGATCTACAAAATGTTAGTTAACAACACACCAGAGTTCTAGGACCTGACCAGAATGGGATGGGAGGCCTGGGTGGGTGCCCTGGAGGACTCGGAATGGGCGGAAGCATTGAGAGCCCCTAGGACATTAGCCATATCTACACAAAGCATACCTAACGCCTGCTAGACTTCATCGAGCCGGGTTGAGGCCAGATGGCAGATGCCCCTGCTGCATGGGAGACCAGGCAGATTTGTCCACATGGTCTGGTCCTGCCCAATTGTGCAGACCTACTGGGAGAAGGTGCTAAACGACTTAAACAAGATATTGGGAACTGAGTTGCAGCTCTTTGCTGGTCTGGTGCTACTGGGGATAATGGAGAACGCAGTGGGGGTCACGGACAAAGCCCACCCTCATTGGTGTGGCCCTGCTAGTGGCAAAACAAGATATAGCTGCGGTTTGGATCTCGTCCTCTGGCTCGTCCCTACAAATATGGAGAACAGGAATGGATTGGTGTGCAAATCAGGAGAAGAGAGTGTATGAATCGAGAGGATGCATAAGGAACTTTTATAAGATATGGGGTCCCTGGCTAGGGTCATTGTCATAGATTGGACCGAAACAACCCTCCCACTATTGTGCCTTGCTATAGCAACATATATACTCCCTCAAATGTCACATGTGCAAATGTTAAGAATACGTAAAACTGAACTGCATTGTTCTGTCTGTACCAAATGTTTAGACATATACTTTTCTGAAAACAATAAAAATCTGTTTATAAATAAAAAAAATCATTGGTTTCTAGTGGCTTAGGCCCTCTCTTGGGGGAATATGGGCCTAATAATATATGAGCGATCTGCCCCACAAGTGGGGCAGAAATGGACACAACATTCAACCCCAGAAAGGGAGTGACCCTTGCTCAAGGGGCCACTCCCCACAACAACATTAGCCAAAACAGAATCACTGGTGTCTTGTGGCTTCTATTCCCCTTTGGGGAAGATGGGCCTCAAAGCATATGGCCTATCTGCATCCTAGAGGGGCAGAAACTGACAGAATAGTTACCTCTAAAGGGGAGCAACCCTTGCCCAAGGGGTCACTTCCCACAACAACATATTCCCTAAAACAATCCCTGGTGCCTAGTGGGCACTCCTGCTGCCCTATGGGGGACCAATGCGCGATCATGTAGCAGGAATGCACTCCAAAGAGACATCGGGGAGAAGGAAACCCTTTCCTTTCGTCCAGTGCCTCTTTGTTCTCCCTGAACATCATTCCTGAGGAGAAACTCACCTTTTTCCCCTCCACGTACTACTTTACGGTAAAGAACCCTAAAAATTGACTGATAAGAATAAAGTTAAACTGGTGTTATAGTTAAATGAAAATTTCTGTCACAACATAATGCTTTAAACTACAAAAAAAACACTGAAATTCACAAGTTGTAATGATCTCAAGTAACTATAACATGTCCTAAGGTAACTATAACTGAATCCTTGCCATGCCCTGATAATTAACCTACATATTACATCATTAATGAAATTATGTATTACATCATTGATAGTATGACTGCAACATCTGCCATAACTTAATTGATGACAAGACTATACATGGCGGGAGCACGAGTTATAGTTACCTTAGTGCACAAGTTGACATAGTTGACCTCTTCTCTAGTGTGTGTTGTTTGGTAAAGAGAGCTACCTCCAATTATGTGGGACTCTGACTACGTTCAATATAAATGGTTGATAATTGTAAGATCAAAAGCGTTCATTAATATCGCACAGTCCACCTACACAATCACCAATCATGTACTCGTTCAAAATCATAGCTCAATACCACACTTGTTCTAAGAACTACTATTCTATGCAAAGCAAGATTTTACTGACTCATTTTGCAGAACAATGCAAGTGAATACTTAATTGATGACAAGACTATACATGGCGGGAGCACGAGTTATAGTTACCTTAGTGCACAAGTTGACATAGTTGACCTCTTCTCTAGTGTGTGTTGTTTGGTAAAGAGAGCTACCTCCAATTATGTGGGACTCTGACTACGTTCAATATAAATGGTTGATAATTGTAAGATCAAAAGCGTTCATTAATATCGCACAGTCCACCTACACAATCACCAATCATGTACTCGTTCAAAATCATAGCTCAATACCACACTTGTTCTAAGAACTACTATTCTATGCAAAGCAAGATTTTACTGACTCATTTTGCAGAACAATGCAAGTGAATACTGAGTACCTAATCCCACGGATGACTCTTTGTGGAAATAAAAAAAGTGCAAAATAAGTGTTTGTAATCCTAGTGTACAACTCCTTGTTAAGAAATAAGCAAGTGCAAGTGTATAACTTTATACGAGTGTTGCACTATAGTATCCCTCTTCAGAAATGTCAATCATGGATTTCCCATAACGCAGTTTTTTTTCCAAAACACATTTTACTGATTTTTCAAGAGAAAAAGGAAACGATGCATATCAGCACATGATCTTGACATTCACAGTGATTAATGCAGATATCAGAAAATAGAAACTGCGCCATCGCAGTGATCGGTGCACAGTAGAATATAGCACAGTGGTACATAGACATATTTGCATCAGTCGATTTGTGCGTATATGTGACTTTCGTACCCAGAATATACAGTTCATTTGTATATCCAAAAGACAGGAAAAGGAAAGAAAATGGAAAAGAAAACAATAAAACATACTCCTCACCCTAACTCCAACTAGTATTCTGTGTGATGCAATTGGTTGGACTGTGATTTTGCGTAGGAGGGCCATGAGGAGTGAGGAGGGGATGGGTTCCCGCGCGGAGACCACAAGGATTCGCGGTCTCATCCAAGTGAGTGAGTTGTCTTGCCCATGTGGCTTGTGTGGTGTGGGGGAGCTAGAGAAGTGTTTTAGAAAATCCTGGCCCATCCCAGAATGGTGTTTAGTTCTCATCCACCTGGGACCTATGTTTCTAGAAGGGCGTCCCACTCCATAGCTACGGTATTCTTCCCTGCATAAGGCCCGTTCTTCAGCTGTGCCCCAGTGTAGGACGTCCTCGTGCCGACTAGTCGTTAAGGGGGCACATGGGGATTTCTATTGCCTGGTGATCTGTTGCTTGGCTAGGAAAAGTGCAAGATCGACTAAGCCGGACAGGGTTTTGGATGTTTCATTGAGTTCCAGTGGGGGGGGCCTTCACTATATCTGCTAGAGCAGTATGTACATCCATCGAATAAGCTTACAAAGAAGGACACGACTAAAGCATAGGCGGTAGGTCTGCCGGGTCAGTTTGACACCTGGAGCATCCTGAGGGTAGATTTTGTGTGGTGTGAAAGAAGCTCTGTGTAGCAGTGAAAATTGGATGAATTTGAATCAGGAACTATGGGGATTTTTGTTGGGTATTCAAAAATAAAGCACCACCGTTCTTTCTCCAGAGCCTGACCTAGGGCTTCTTCCCACTGAGCCCAGAGGAGAGCTAAGGAAATGTGCAAATGTGCACACATGCCTTGGTAAACCAATTAATTCCCAGAATACAGTTATGAGGATTCCAAACTTCTGCACCGCAACTCCTGGCTGCAGTTACTATATATCCTATGGATCACAAGAAATTTACACGGTAAGCGTTTAAAATGGTCACAATGATTTGCAAGTGTTGTGTGAGTTCTGTGTCTCTGGAGCACATGCAGTCCTTCTTGCTGTGTTTAGCATAGGCTACTGTCCAGATGGTGCCTACACCCATACCCTCTTCTGGTCCTGGAAGTTCACATATCCAGGAGATCTGGAGCATTGTGTCCCCTCATGGAAGCGGTCCACTAGGATAAAGGGTCTCTCGCACTGCATCCTAACAGGCAATAACTTTAGATGGGAATTTCATGTCTTTTTAGCTTTCTATGTTGTAGGCACCACTGACACATTCTTAAATTACAGACTTCTTAAACTTTTTTCAGTTTTTGCAGATTAAAATTATTACATTTTTCATTGTTAAATATAAAATAATTACTTAATTTTAATAGCCGTGAAGGTAATATATGCATATTTTGCCAGTCTAGTTGCTGATTTAATGTGATCCGTCAATCAAGTCCCCTCAGTGAAACAAAATTTGCTGTGGTAGAATTTTAAATATACCCTTTTTGATCGATACTCCTTTTGCCACTTTTTATAATTTACCAGTCTGGTCTAAAAAACTGTATCTAGCTATGTTAGCGAATCCTCCATCATAAAAGCGGGTACCTATGGAGGACATGATGCTATGGCTTTCAATATCATGTGTACCTAATGCATCCTCCGTTGTCACCTCTTCACATGGTACAAATTAATAGTGCTTGGTTTGTCAATGGGTTCTTTTGGGTTCAGACATGGGCAATAGTTGCACACTGCTATTCAATGCATCATAGAATGCAGTATATGCACATTAAAAGTTAAATGTTAAGGCTGACTGTGATAGATCGATGGTCAGATACAGGAACCAAGTTCATCCCGGTGGAAAGATAACCTATGTACTTGGAGAAAGTCATTAGCAGGACAAGATGCCAGCTGGATCGGATGCAGCACTTAATGAAGGGTTGCTGAAGAGCGGGATTTCAGGGTACGTTGAATCTGACCAGCAATACACTGTTGATGGGTTTGGTTCAATGGCAATCCTGATTTCCTTTAGCTTCTTTTGAGGACAAGTAGTCAAAACGTTTCTAAGTCCCAGCTTTTGCAGTTTGGACAGGAGGAATACACCCTTAAAACCAGCCAAGAGTGCATGACCTGAGAGGCGCCACTTGGGGGTTAGGACTCACTCCAATAGAGTCCCGCAGCAGGGTTCAGGGCAGGTCCACTTGGAACTGGTCAGCTGTGCAGTTGCAGTAAAAAAGCCTGTGGCAGCTGGCTGTGTCTTTGCGACTCAGACGGGAGGTCAGCTTACTGACACTTGGAGTCACATCTTGAGTCCTGGGTTCAAGACAAGCAGCAGGCCTGATTTTCCTTCAGGATACAGACTGCAGGACTGTCCTTATTCTTACTGTCACATGTCCAGGGGTGTTCTGAGAGTGTTACTGGTGATGCCACTTTTTTACGCAGTGGCAGTCTGTTGATGAAGGAAACACCTGGCCACTCCCTAGCCATTGGGGTAAAAGTACTCGGGAATGACCTTACCCCCTTTTTCAGCACCTTTTGCTGTGTTTTCTGTGAACTATCCCACAGTGCCCTTCTCCACCTAACTCCAACATGGCAGAACCCTTCTGGCCCTGGTAGAGCTATCTGTGCTTACCCAGAGGTGTGGCTATGGTAATGGGGTAGCTCCCACTGGGTTTGGAGCCATAGATGTGAGCTGTATTTTCCAGTGACAGGTAGGCACCATTTGAAGCTCATAAAGGGGTGAAGCACAGGCCCCATGCTATCCTTCTCAAGGAATAGAAAGACCTCTCCATTTCAAGCCTATTATCCACTGCCTGGGAGCAATCCACATCCCACTACAAGGGAGCTGTTCACCAGTTGTTTGACACTGTGCACTGGAGGAAAGGCACATTCGGCTTAGGAAGGAAAAGGACAACTTTCTAAAATTGCCATTTTTAACATTGTAATATAGATTTCAGCGTTAGCAGTAAATTGGATATTAAATTTGTATTAAACTAAGTCCTTGAATCATTTTTATAGCTGCTCTCAACCCGAAACTAAGCATTACAAGTTGTTATAATTATAATGTAGCCCAGTGTTTTTCTATGGGAAAGCCAGCCTGGCTAGAGTGAAAAATACCTTTGGAGGTTTTTGACTGCTAGGATATGTAAAACTTTAAATATACAAATCCTACTTTCTAAATACAGTGCATACTGCCCTATGGCCATTTAGGGCGTACCTTGGGGGACTTATAGAATTTAGGCCAGGCAAAAGTTTTATTTTGTCAAGTCGAAATGGAAGGTTAAAACTGCCCATCCAGGCCGTAATAGCAGTCCTGTAGGCATGTTTTACAATGCTCCCTTGGTGAGTAGGACAATCAGTGCTGCAGCCCACCAGTAGCATTTCATTTACAGGCCCTGTGAACATGTTAGTTTCAGCTACGGACGATAACCATCTGGGGGACTACCATTCAAAAAAGTTAACTTCCAACAAAGGGTCTCTCTGAGTTTTCTGTTGCTACTTCCAGACATATCATACAACACAGGGCCAGCTTTAGGACTGGTGGCGCCATGTGCAACAGTTTATTGTGGCGCCCCCCACCCCATGACCTCCTCCACGGTTTCACTCACTACCACCGGCAAATGTGCCCCTCATCTCTCCATCGCTTCCCTTTTACATACATTCATGTGTTTTAAAGCACTTGTAAAGACTGGCTTTCCTAATCCACTCAGTTAGCCACATAAAATATAGGGGCATATTTAAGAGCTCCTAGTACCATTCTAATGCCACATTCACGTTATTTTTTTTAAGCTAATGTGGCGTTAGGTGTAAAAAAACGCGGTGCCATATTTACAAAGTGGCGCAATGCATGCATTGCACCACTTTGTAACCCTTTGCGCTACATTATGCCTGCGCCAAGCATAATGTATGCAAAGGGGGCAACGCCCGTTAGGGGATCTAAAAAAATGGCGCAAAGAAATCTGACAGATTTCTTTGCCTCATTTGTTTCCGGCACTTTTAACGCCTGCTCAGAGCAGGCATTTAAAGGAAGCTTCCATTGGTTACAGTAGGCCTCTGGGTGCTATGCAGGATTAGTGTCAACATTTGTGTTGCTAATCCTGCAAAGCGCCGGAGTAGCATATACAGTTCTTAAGCTAGTACTCTAACTGCCTTCATGGTGTGCCGTATTTTAAATATGACGCACACATGGTGGTGTTAGGGGGGGCGCTAAGGGGCACAAGTAAAGTGGCGGAGTACTGTGTGCAGCACCGCTTTTTTCAAATATGAGTGCTTAATTTGTAAATAAAAAGGTGCCGGTGCCCAAAGCCCTCCTCTTAAACATGCAGCTGCTGCAATTAAATGTGTGAACATATAATACAGAGGCAGCGTAATCCTGAAGCCATCTCGGGCCTCTTCCATCCATTTACAGGTACTCCCTGCCCCTTCAGCTCACTCTTGTGAATTTCTGCTTTTCCCCCATTGTGACGCTTTTTCCTTTCCTCTTCCTCCGTCTTTCCTATATGTGTCTTTTTCTCACAATAAATGCTTGAGGCAGAAAAATAAGCGCAGGCCCTCAAAAATAAGTGACGGTGCTCCGCACTGGAAACAACAAGCACAAATTAAGCACTGCCACAGGGGCATATTTAAGAGCCCCTACTGCCATTCTAACGCCACATTATTGTCACTTTTTTACACTAATGTGGTATTATAATGCCAAAAACGCTGCGCCATATTTACAAAGAGGCACAATGCATGCATTGCGCCACTTTGTAACCCTTTACACTATATTATGCCTGTGCCAGGCACAATGTATGCAAGGAGGGCATCCCTCCGATAGGGGGGCCAAAAAAATGACGCAAAGAAATCTGTCAGATTTTTTGCGTCATTTTTTTCCTGCCACTTTTAACACCTGCCAGAGCAGGCATTAAAAGGAGGCTTCCATTGGTTACAATCGGCCTCTGGGTCCCAAGATCTGGGTCTTCAAGATTAGTGTCAACATTTTTGACGCTAATCCTGCAAAGCGCCGGACTAGTGTAAAAAAGTTTGACGTTAGTCCCCTAACTACCGCCATGTGTGTGCCCCATATTTTAAATATGACGCACACATGGTGGCGTTAGGGGCGCTAAGGGGTGCAAGAAAAGTGGCACTGCACTGTATGCAGCACCACATTTATTAAATATGCCCCATAGTTCTGTTTTTAGCAGCAGGCTTATTAACCCTCTATGCTACTTTTTGTTGAGTTAAAGCTGCCACTAGGCAAAACTCCGATCTCTCCCTTTAGCAGGAACATTAATCACAAGAGGTATCTTAACATTTTAATTGTTTCTTGAAGGCTAAAGAAACAAGGAACTTTTCAACAGATGCTTTTAAATCGCAAGTTTCGTAAGTAATTGCTAAACACAGTGCCCCCCTGAGGTCCACGCCCGGTGCGGTCACACCGCTCGCACCGCCCAAAGCCGGCCCTGATACAACAATAGATGCCAGGCCTAATAATGTTACTAATGCCTATTAACAGTGTCAGATGAATGAGTAATCACAATGATTTAGTTTGGAAGAATTAGAACAGAAAATGTTTCAGTTCCGAGAATCGTAGACCTTAATTGAAAATTACCACATCTGTAGAAAGGAGTGGTAGTGGTCTCGTCCATCACTCCTGTTCTCCATTTTCCTCTTCAGTTTCTCACTCTGTTTGCCGCCCTTTTTATTTTCATATTTTTTCTGAAATCATCCATCTACTTATCTCACAAGTCATCTCCTTCCTCTTCATCACTGTCTTTTCACTGTCTTCCTGCATGTACCTCCTTGTGTGCCCACTTCACCATGTTCTCTCTCTTTCACACACACTCCCACCCATACTTCCTCTCTCCTCATCTGTAAATACAGCAGTGTATTTTCATAAGTGTGGGGCTGTCAGTATATTGACACCTGTGGTCACACACTTTCAAATAACATAGCACAAAGGGAAGATGTGTGACAGTTGGCCTGTGTGTTCTGAAAACTGCTATGGATTGGATGTCCATGTAGTTGAAATAACTTTATGACCCACATACCTTTGTGAGAAATCCTCATAGACTTCAGTCTCAGTTCCAAAGTTCTCAGTGGTGTCACTGCATGAACACACACACATAACCTGAACTTATTCAGAACATAGAAACAGCACTGTCTAGACTATGCACTAAACAAGTCACATGTTGCATGAAACAAAAAACTAAAGGAAATCACATTTAAAAATATATTCTCTAGGGAATATAAAATGAAGTAACGTATGAAGTGTAAATGTGGCCTGCATCACTGCCACAGCTTACTTTGAGGGATACATTTACCATTGTTCTGCAGGCTTTGCGGAGAGGCAAATGATTGGAATGGCATGTGATCTAAAGACCTCATGAGCCACCAACCTGCAAAGTAATAAACTTTCACTCCCTTAATCCTCAACTCTAGTACTCTCAGTTGTGCACTCCCATGCACGCCCATATGTATTTCTTGGCATGTTACCCCCAGTGCCCATAGTTTGTGGCCTATATGTGGTCAGTATGCTTAACTGTGCCACTGAAGTTCTGCTAACCAGAACGTCAGTACTTATGCTCTCTCTACTTACTAAATTTGTTACTACAATTTAGTGATTCCATTTTCCAATTCTGATTGACACACCGGACCCCCTTATAAGTCCCTAGTATATGGTACCTAGGTACCTAGGGCATTGAGGTTCCTGGAGATCCTTATGGGATGCAGTATTTCTTTTGCCACCCATAAGGAGCTCATACACACCTTTCATCAGGACTGCCATTGCAGCCTGAGTGAAATAGTGCACACACTATTTCACAGCCATTTCACACTGCACCAAGTAACGTATAAGTCACCTATATGTCTAACCTTCATTTACTGAAGGCTAGGTGCAAAGTTACTGTGTGTGAGGGCACCCTTGCACTAGCAAAGATGTCCCCACGTTGTCTAGGGCCAATTTACCAGACTTCGTGAGTGAGGGACACCATTATAAGCGTGCAGTACATATATGTCAATACATATATGTAGCGTCACAATGGTAACTCCGAATATGGCCATGTGAGGTGTCTAAGATCATGGAATTGACCCCCCAATCTAAATCTGGTATTGGGGGCCAATCCCATGCACACTGGGGGCTCCACCATGGACCCCAGTACTGCCATACCAGCTCTCTGAGGTTTCCACTGCAGCCCCAGCTGCTGCCACCTCACAGACAGGTTTCTGCCCTCTTGGTGATTGAGCAGCTCAGTCCCAGTAAGGCAGAATAATGCATTTCCTTTATGAGAGGGGTGTTACACCCTCTCCCATTGGAAATAGGTGTTTCAGGCACGGAAGGGCAGTCTCTCAGAGCCTCTGGAAATGCTTTGAAGGGCACAAATGGTGCCCTCCTTGTATAATCCAGTCTACACCAGTTCAGGTACCCCCAGTCCCTGCTCTCGCGCAAGACTGGACAAAGGAAAGGGTAGTAAACACTACCCTGTTCATCACCACCCCTGGGGTGGTGCCCAGAGTCCTCCAGAATGTCCCTGGCGTTTGCCATCTTGGATTCCAAGGTGTGGGGGCCCTCTGGAGACCTCTTAGTGGCCAGTGCCAGCAGGTGACGTCAGAGACCCCTCCTCATAGGTGCATACCTGGATAGGTAGCCAATCCCCCTCTCAGGGCTATTTAGGGTCTGTCCTCTTGGTGTTTCCTCAGATTCGGTTTGCAAGATTCCTCCAGGTCTCCTCTGCTTCCTCTGCTTCAGCTTCTGACCGTCGAATCAACCGCAGACTGCTCCAGGTACCTTTGTAACTGCAACAAAGTATCCAGGATACCTCCTGTGACCTGCAACTTCAGCTCCAGCCAGCATTTGCAACAGTTTCCAAGGTGTGCACGCTCGGAAGACTGCCTGTCTTCACCTTGCACCAGAAGAACCAAAGGAATCTTCCGTGGAGTGACGGAGTCACTTCCCTGCTTCTGCAGGCACCCTTCTGCGATGACAACCAGTACTCTGGGACTCCTCTCCTGATGATGAGGGCGCTCCCTGGAACACAAGTGGTGGACCGAAGTGACCCAGACTGTCAAAGGTCCAGCTGTCCAAATTTGGAGGAGGTAAGAGCTTGCCTCCCCGTGCTGTGACAGTACCCCTGTGCACCACGTCCTCTGCCGCTCCTTGGGCTTCTGTGCACTTCTTCCAAAAGTTCTTTGTGCACAGCGTATCCCAGGTCCCCAGCACTCCATCCTGCGATGCACAACTCCCTGCGTTGTTCTCCGGTGGTGTGGGACATTCCAGTGTAGTGCTGCACACTTTGCACCTTCTTTGTCCCCGTGATCTGGGACTCCCGTGGTTGATGCTTGGTCTTCTGAGGGCTCTCTGAAGTGCTGAGAGATCCCTCTGTCTCCTCAGTCTGAGTTGAGACCACCAGGTCCCTCCTGGGTCCAGGCAGCTCCTCTTTGATGCAAACCGCATACTTGCTTGAACCAAGGCTTGTTGGCAGGATTCAGCGATGCAAATAGCCTGCATCCAAGAACTCGATGTGGGAAATCTCCTGCATGAACCTGCAGCCATTTTCTCTGGTGCACTTCTGTACTTTTCCTCTGACCGGAGAATCCACTTTTGCACCTTCTACTAGGGTGGCTGGACTCTTTTTCGACTTCTGGACTTGGTCTCCTCTCTCCACAGGTCTTCAGGTCCAGAAATCCATCATTTGTTGCTTGCAGTCTTGCTTGGTTCTTGCAAAATCCTTTATCTCGACTTGTAGTGTGTCCTGAGGAAACTTGCTGTACTTCTGCTTTCCTTAGCTACCTTTGGTGTTGTCCTACACTCCCAGCACCCCTCTACACATTACACTTGCCTAGGGGGGAATTTGACACCTGCATTCCAATATTTTAGTTTATGGTTTGTGTTGCCCCTAGGCCCATTGTAATCTATTGTATTTTCTACTGTTTGCACTATTCTATGGCTGATTTTGGTTACTAGTGTATATATATATTTTGTATAATACTTACCTTCAGAAGGAGTATTCCCTCTAAGATATTTTTGGCCTTGTGCCACTAAAATAAAGTACCTTTATTTTTAGTAGCCCTGAGTATTGTCTTTTATTGTGTATAAGTACTGTGTAACTATAGCGGTATTGCAGGAGCTTTGCATGTCTCCTAGTTGAGCCTAAGCTGCTCTGCTACAGCTACCTCTAGACAGCCTAAGCTGTTAGAACACTGCCTGCATTTCACTAATAAGGGATAAGTGGACCTGTTATAAGGTGTAAGTACCTTAGGTACCCACTACAAACCAGGCCAGCTTCCTACACCATATATAACCTGAATTTACACTAGAGGCAAATCAGTTCCTTGTTTATGCACTATACAAGAGTAACATGTTTATATATAAACAGGCTATAGAAACACAACATCAAGTACTAACATATACTCTTATACAAAATGCAAGGTCAAGTAAAACATGAAATGTAAACAGGACTGCATCGCTCACAGGGATTGCCTGATTTTAGTGATTGGAAAATCAATCTGGAGCACTGCACTGATTACCTGTCCCGGCTTTAGTCTGTGACCCTGCCAACCTGGAGGTCTGAGCACAGAGCCTTACATTTGCCACTTGTTCCTGGATACTAAGCTGAAACTGGGGTTCAAGAATTGCTCTTTTGAGTGCTGAATGCTGCTCAGAGTTCCGACTGTCTGTCTCTCCCAAAACACTATTTTATACTTTTGCTGGAGCATTTTAATCCTTTGCAGGAATCAATGCTCATCAAGGTCAACGGATCTTTGGTCCCTGAATAGGATGTGGTAGAACCAAACAACACATTTTTAATACAACCGAATTAAATTACACAGTACAACCAATGTTGCTATACAAGGAAAACTCCGGTCAGGAATAAAGTTAAGGGGTTTATTACATACTTAGAGGGTCATTCTGACCCTGGCGGCCGGTGGCCGCCAGGGCCACCGACCACGGGAGCACCGCCGACAGGCTGGCGGTGCTCCAATGAGCATTCTGACCGCGGCGGTTCAGCCGCGGTCAGAAGCGGAAAGTCAGCGGTCTCCCGCTGACTTTCCGCTGCTCATTGGAATCCTCCATGGCTGCGGAGCGCGCTCCGCAGCCATGAGGATTCTGACCCCCCCTACCGCCATCCAGTTCATGGCGGGAAAGCCGCCATGAACAGGATGGCGGTAGGGGGGGTCGCGGGGCCCCTGGGGGCCCCTGCCGTGCCCATGCCAATGGCATGGGCACGGCAGGGGCCCCCGTAAGAGGGCCCCAAAATGTATACGCGACGGGTGCAGTAGCACCCGTCGCACCTTCCCACTCCGCCGGCTCGATTACGAGCCGGCATCCTCGTGGGAAGGTCGTTTTCCCCTGGGCTGGCGGGCGGTTTAACTGGAACCGCCCGCCAGCCCAGGGGAAAACTCGTAATACCCGCCGCGGTCTTTTGACCGCGGCGCGGTAATTTGGAGGGCGCGATCCTGGCGGGCGGCCTCCGCCGCCCGCCAGGGTCATAATGAGGCCCTTAATCTCAAAGTCATGTAGACAATTCTCAAAGCAAAGTTATAAAGATACAGTATCAGCAAGGGCTGGCGAAGACAAAATTAGCTCAGACGGACTAATATTAAGAGAGCTGGGCACTAAACAAAAGCAATACAGAACATAAGTAAGATAACTTGATGAATGGAAAACAAGCTTTGCAAAGTTTTAATAAACATTAAGGGCCTGATTCTAACTTTGGAGGACGGTGTTAAACCGTCCCAAAAGTGGCGGATATACCACCTACCGTATTACGAGTCCATTATATCCTATGGAACTCGTAATACGGTAGGTGGTATATCCGCCACTTTTGGGACGGTTTAACACCGTCCTCCAAAGTTAGAATCAGGCCCTAAGTCAGATCAAATCATCAATGTTCAATTTAGCTAGCCATAGGGAAGCCCCTTTAGTATAGCCAATTATGGAATAATGTGTGGGGGGAACACAAGCGGGCAAAAGATAAAAATGATTTGTAAAAAGGGTATCTCAGACAACAGGTTGCTAACCAAGATCGACAAAAAGTAGGCAAAAAGGGAAAGTGTCAGCCTATTAGAAACTCAGTCAAGAGTCTTCTTTGAGGGTTAGGGAGAAATTCTTTAAAACTCAGCAAGGCATTTTAAGGGGCAAGGGCAGAGAGGAAGATACCTCTCCAAGGGGCTCAGCATTCAGGACACAGTGCGAAAAGATTTGTCTCAGAGCTCCAGGGATTCCTACCAAAGTCCTGCTGATCATCACTACTTTAGTGTTCATAAGGCAAGCAGATTAGTCAATGCTATAGTTCATTTGACATTGAAGGGGCATCATCTAATAAAAATCAACCATACGACTCCAACTTGTAACATCTTCATGCTTTCCCAGGTTTGTAATGAGAACAGTGCCCATCAGTATAACTTGACATTTTCTGCACAGTCACGAAATACAGGGCCTATCAGGCCTCACTTAGGCTAATGCAAATGAATTGAACAGCACATTACTATTTTCAAATAAAACACATTTTATGGTTTAAATCTATTTTATTGTTTTCAGAAAATAGAAGAAACATTACATAACAACCTGCCTACCTCCATAGGCCTGTGAGGTACAATCAGGGCATTGAAAACAGTAAGGGATACAGGATGTGGGTTGTTGAACCAGGGAATGGGAGAGAGCGGAGGAAAACAACAACAGGATAGTAAGTGGTCTGCTTCATAAGTTACATTGAAATAGTATAGATGGCATATGTGTAGGGTGAGAAGAAAAGTGTCAGTTAGTTTGTTGCGGCTTCTCCTGAATCAATGTCAATTTGCATCTGTGGTAGGCAAATAACTTGTAGGTGTGCTGGACAGGAAAGCTCCTTAAATTCTTGGGAGAGGAATCTAATACACAGTCCCCACATTTGATCAAATTGTGGCTGTAGGAGTCTGCCCTAGTGTGTGGTGGGTACCTATGGGACTTACACCATATACCAGGTCCAGGTATCCCTTATTAGTGTAGTGTAGTCAGTGTCTAGAAGCTAGGCTCTCTAGAGGTAGATGTGGATTAGAAGCCAAGGCTTATCTGGGAGACATGCAAAGCTCATGCAATACCACTGTAGTTGCACTTAGTACTTACACACATGAAAGAAAACACTCAGTGCTACAAAAATGAAGGTACTTTATTTCGGTGACAAAAATACCAAAAATGCCATAGAGACTCTACTCCCTTAGGAGGTGAGAAATACACAAATTATATACACTAGTTTGCAGAAATAGGCATAAAACAATTAGAAAACAGTGCAATTAGGGAAAATCACAATAGGAAGAAATGGGCCTAGGCGGAGCACAAACCAATTACTAAGAAAGTGGAATGCGAAAGTCGGTCCCCCACCTAGGTAAGTGTAGTGTGTAGAGGGGAGCTGGGAGCACTAGGAAAGCCCAAAAGTAAGTACCACAACCCACCCCAGCGACCAGGAAAACAGGAGTAAATCACAGTAAGTTTCCCAGAACACACTCACAGAAGTAAAGAAGAATAGTGTATTCCTGGACAAGAAGACCTGTGGAAGAAGGGGACCAAGTCCAAGAGGCACAGCATAGTCCAGGAAGGGCAGGAGCCCCTACCCACCAGGATGAAGGTGCAAAAGGTGAACCACCGGTGAAGAAGAAGAGTCAGCACTGCTCCCAAGAAGACGAAGTCACATTCCTGGAGGATGCAGGTGATGTCCCACACCGGAAGGAGGATTGCAGTCGGGTTTGCGTCTTCGGATTCTGCCAACAAGCCTTGGCACATGCAAAACTTGTGGTTAGCGGAAAGTGGAGCTGCCGGGGACCAGGAAGGACTAGGTGGCCTCTAGAAGGGAGAGTCAAAGGGTGCCTTCAGCAACACAGAAAGCCCACGGAAAGCCCAGGCAGCAACCAATGGAGTTCCACAGGACAGGGACAGGAGGGATACAGAAGAGGCCCACGCAGCACTACGGGAAAGGCTCCTACGCCGCCGGAGAACCACTCAGGGAGCTGTGCGTCGCAGGAATGAGAGCTGGGGGCTGGAGCTTCAAGATGCCTGAAGATCTTGGAGGGAGGATGCCAACAAGCCTTGGCAGTTGCAAAGGACGCGGCCCACAAGCTTTGGCAGCTGCAAAGGATGAGGTGCACTGAGTTACTGTCCTGCGTGGGCAGGCAAGGGCTTACCTTCATCCAAGTTGGACAGCTGGAAGAGAGGACCTTCGGGACTACTTCAGTCCACCACCCATGATGCAGGATCCACATAACTCAGCTGGTGAGGGGATCCAAGCAGCCGGTAGTTGTCGCAGTTGGTGCCTGCAGAAGCAGGGGAGTGACTTCTTCACTCCAAGGGAGATTCCTTCTTTCTTCTGATGCAGGCTGAAGATGGGCTGTCCTCAGAGGATAAACGACCAGGGAAATGTTGCAGTTGCTGGAAGGAGCCGGAGTTGCGGAAGGGGTCTTGCTTCTTTGTTGCAGCTTGTGGGGTCCTGAAGAGTCCAGATGCAATTTCTTTGGTCAGAAGTCGAAATGGAGGGTGCAGTGGATTCCTGTTGGAGTCTTGCAATCCGAATCTGAGGAACTACCCAAAGAAGAGACCCTAAATAGCCCTAAAAGAGGGACTGGTCACCTAGCTGGACCCGACGTCACCTGCTGGCACTGGCCACTCAGATGCTCCCAGAGTTCCCTGCCAACCTTGAATCCAAGATGGCAAAACCCAGGGACTCTCTGGAGGAGCTCTGAGCACCACCCCTGGGGTGGTGATGGACAGGGGAGTGGTCACTTCTCTTTCCATTGTCCATTTTTGCACCAGAGCAGGGACTGGGAGTCCCTGCACCGTTGTAGACTTGTTTATGCAATAAGGTCACCAAATGTGCCCTTCAAAGCTGTTCCAGTGGCTTTGGGAGGCTACCCCTCCCAAGCCTGTAACACCTATTTCCAAAGGTAGAGGGTGTTACCCCCCTCTCCCAAAGGAAATCCTTTGTTCTGCCTTTCTGGGCTCGAGCTTCTCAAGCAACAGGAGGGCAGAAAGCTGTCTGGGAGGTGGCAGCAGCTTGGCCTGCCTGTAAACCCTCAGAAGGCTGTAATAGCAATACTGGGAGTCCTCTAAGGAGCCCCCAGAGTGCATGGAATCATACAACCAATGCTTGCAAGAGCCTTGGGGTATGATTACAACATGTTTGATACCAAACATGCCTATTTCCGGAGTTACCATAATGTAGCTGGACATAGGTAAAGACCTATGTCTAGTACACGTGTAAAATGGCGTCCCCGCACTCATGAAGTCCGGGAAAATGGGCCTGGAGTTCATGGGGGTACCTCTGCTAGTGCAGGGGTTCCCTCACACACAGGTACTTGGCAACCTGCCCTCTGGGCTTGAAGGCTTGCCATAGGGGTGGCTTATAAGTAACCGGGTGTAGTGAAAAGTGGCAGTGAAAGGGTGCTTGCACCTTTTCATATAGGCTGCAATGGCAGTCCTGCACAACTCTTTGCTTGGGCTCCCTATGGGTGGCAAAATATGTGCTGCAGCCCATAGAGATCCCCTGGAACCCCAATGCCTTGGGTACCTAAGTACCATGTACTAGAGACTTATAATGGGGCACCAGTATGCCAATTATGGGTGAAATACAGAGTTTTGGGAGAGAGAGCATAATCACTGGGGTCCTGGTTAGCAGGATCCCAGTGAACACAGTCAAACACACTGACATCAGGAAATAAAAGGGGGCAGCCATGCCAAGAAAAGGCTACTTTCCTAAAATGACAGTTTGTGCTGCACTGCTGCTGTTAGTTTTTCCATAGCCAGGAGTCTACAGAGTTTATACAGCTATTCCGGTCTTGTTGGGATGCCATTGGTTATCCATTTAGACAATATAACTTGCTTTGCTATGCAGAGAGCAAGGGTAATTGCGCAGCCCCTCACAGTGCGTTGGGAATAGGTCAGTGCATTAGGTAGTCCCAGCAGGATGCAACTATGGAACCTGGGAATGTGTGTGTTTTACATCTCACAAATGTCGGCCAGACCTTCTGACCAGTATTGTTGAAATCTGGGGCAGTGTCAGAGGATGTGTGTCAATGTACCTAGGGGCCCGCACTGCCGCCAGCAGCCATCCTCCCTTCTGGCTTTCATCTAACTGTTCTGACAGGTGTGTAGTATCAATAATGTGCAAGCTTGATCAATGTTTCTTTGCCAGAGATATTACAAGCAGATGTGAGTGATCGATGTAGAATATCTGCCCATTTCCTACGGGTGAAGGTGCGTTAACACTCTAGTTCCCATCTGCGCTGTGCTGGGGACTTGGTGGGAGCTGTCCGGGCATTAAGGAAAGCATTTATGTTAGATTAGATTATTTTATCCGTGTCACAAAAGAGAGAAGCCGTTGCTCAAAAGCAATGAGGGTGCGGCTTGCATGGGGTTTCATGGATGGCTGTGTAACCCAATATCTCATTGCCGTGTATTCTAGGGTGGAGGCCATACGCAACCTAAACTCGAGCAAAGTCCATGACGCCACCGTAATCAAATAAGTCTTCGAATTGTTTACAGTTAGCGTCTTGCGATGGCGAGAATGTAGTGCCCTGTAGAGCGGGTGGAAAGTCTGTATTCCCCAGGAATGGTGTTTGCGGTGATATGCATGTGGAAATTTTCTGTGTTATTTGTACTTTGTCCCACGTGCCCACTGTCGCCCTGACTGTAGGTGAGATATATACCCCTGGTGGGCAATGCCGTTTGGGCAACCTGGGTATCTTAAAAATATGTATCCTGGCTATTGCTGGATCTATAAAGCACCAGTGTTTCTCTGATTGAGACAGAGACCATTCTACTGAGTATCTGAGCTGGGCTGCTTGGCGTAGCGTGTCAAGTGAGGGATATCCCAACTCCACTTCGCCAGCCATAGATAAATACATCTGCCTTCTGGCCATACATGCTTTTTTCCCTACTCATATCTAGCCCTCAATTAAGTGTTGGAGTTTACCAAGAATATGAGGTGGGGGCTGCAGCAGCAGTGTCTACATTATCTATAGTATCTGGGGCAACAAAGTCATTTTGACTGCTGCCAGTCTCCTCACCCACGAAAGAGAGTGCCCCTGTCAGGTGTGCAAGTCTGATCTGGCCTCTGCAAGGACTCTGGCGTAGTTACATTGCACCGTACGTTCTAGAGTAGAGTGTATTTGTAAGCCCAAGTAAGTGACCTCATGGGGTGCCCATGTGAAGGGCAAAAGTTGCTCTACCTGGGATTGGCAACTGAGGAGTGTAAGATTAAGCGCTTGCAATTTTTGAAGGTTAACTTTAAAGCCTGAAGTGCTTCCAAAAGCCTCCAGTTTCCACATCAGCAGGGGAAGGGATGTCAAAGGATTTGACACCACTATCAGAACACTGTCAGCATACTTATGCTCTCTACCTTCTATTTGAATTCCAGCTATTCAGAATGTCTGTGCTCTCTCTATGCAAATTGCTCCATGTAAAGAGCAAAAAAGGAGAGGCAATGGGGGCAGCCCTGCTTCATGCCACACCCTATAGGAAACAATTGTGACAGCCATCCGTTGGCCCTGGTGTTCGTGTAGCTGCACCATAGGCAGCGCCAAAACCAATCACAAAGGCCAACCTTTTTGAACACTAACTGGAGATATGGGCAATGGAGTCGGTCAAAGGCCTATTCTGCATCAACCAACAATAAGAGCACAGGCATACGGGAGTGGTGGATTTTGTCTATCAAGTGACAAAGGCTTTTAGGGGCATATTTATACTCTGTTTGAATTAGCGTAATTTGTTTTACTCTAATTCAGTGCAAAACGAACTCCATATTTATACTTTGGCGCTAGACCCATCTGCCGCCAAATTTATGGAGTTAAAGTCATTTTTGGGACGTGGAAACCTACCTTGCCTTAATGAGATGCAAGGTAGATGTTTCCGTCCAAAAAATGACTCTATGGCCTTAACACCATATTTATACTTCCGTGCAAAAATGGTGCACGGGAGGGAGGAGGAGTCAAAAAATGGGGCAAAGCTTGCTTTGCCCCATTTTTTAACGCCTGGGTCAGGGCAGTTGTTAGGGGACCTGTGGGCCTATTTCCATGGTGAAACACCATGGAATAAGCCCACAGGTGCCCTCCCCAGGCCCCACGGACACGCACACCAGAGGGACAGCGGAGGATGGAGGATCCCATCCCAGGTAAGTATAGGTAAGTATTTTAATTTATTTTTTAAAGTGCCATAGGGGGCCCTGAAATGGACCCCCATACATGGCATAGGGTCCGCATACATGGCACAGGGTCCGCTGTGCTGGCCATTGGGGTGGTGGGCATGACTCCTGCCTTTTCTAAGACAGGAGTCGTGGTATGGATGGTTTTGCATCAGAAAATGACTCTAGGCAGGTTAGAGTCATTTTTTTTTTACTCTACCCTGCCTAGCATCATTTTTGGGTGCAAATCCCCCTTCTTCCATACCGTCAGCCCCACCTGACTAACGTCATTTCTTTTTACACTAGCCTACCCTTTGAACCGGCTTGCACCATTCCATAAATATGGTGCCCGGCTGGTGCACAGAAATGGTGCAAGCCGGTGCTAAACTTTTTGGTGCAAAACTGTGTTCATGCAGTTTTGCCCCAAAAAATAGAAATCAGGGCCTAAGTGTTGTCACTGCAACCTCTTTCTGGGATGCACCCAGCCTGATCAGGTTCTATGAGGCCCTGCATATAAGGGGCAAGTTGTGCTGCCAGTATACTAGTAAAAATCTTAGGCCCTCATTCTGACCTTGGCGGTCGGCGGAGAGGCGGCGGTCGGACCGCGAACAGACCGGCGGTATTAAAAATGGCATTCTGACCCTGGCGGGAACCGCCAACACAGCCCGCCAACTTAACACTCCGACCGCCACAGCGGTACAAACAAACAGCGCGGCGGTTCCCGCCAACAGCCCGGCGGCAGACAAAGTACCGCCCACCCTATTACGACCCACCAATCTGCCACCTTTTCCGGGGCGGGAGCACCGCCGATAAGAACACGGCGGAAACAGACTACGAACGGGAAAACGCTCACCTCTACGCACTCCACGCGAGATTCCGGCAGTATGGAGCCAGAGTTACAGGTCATCCCCGCACTCCTATTCCTCCTCATATACCAGGAGCACGCCCGGCGGCGCGGAAGACATCGGTGAGTACTGCACCTACGACACAGGGGAGGGAAAAGATTACCGGCACACACCCACCCACCCACACCCACTACAACACACACATCAATGCATTCCCACAGATCACTGTCACAACCCACAAACCACCCCCCTCCGAAATAATGCAAAGACCAAAAGAAGAGATCATAAACGGCCAGATATATTGAAATATGGACACCAGTAATCCAAATAAATAAATAAACTATGTACAAAATATATACAGCTACTAAATGTAGTCCAACCACTGTCCGTGGATCACAGGGGTCCTGTGCAAAGGGGCAAGGCCCAGTCCCACGACAAGAACTCCACGGAGAGAACACTGCAGGGGCATCAGAAAGAAAATAGGACAGGCACCTCAGGGGGAAGGGAAGGGGGGGCACCTCAGCCACTTGAGTCCACGACGCCAGATCCACGAGGGGACTCCATGACCACTGGCCCATCCTGGGGAGTGCAAAGCCACAGTCCATACAGTCCATACAGTGGGTGGCCTGCCCACTGGGCCATCCTGGGGAGAGCAAAGCCACAGTCCAAACAGTCCATACAGTGGGTGGCCTGCCCACTGGGCCATCCTGGGGAGAGCAAAGCCACAGTCCATACAGTCCATACAGTGGGTGGCCTGCCCACTGGGCCATCCTGGGGAGAGCAAAGCCACAGTCCATACAGTCCATACAGTGGGTGGCCTGCCCACTGGGCCATCCTGGGGAGAGCAAAGCCACAGTCCATACAGTCCATACAGTGGGTGGCCTGCCCACTGGGCCATCCTGGGGAGAGCAAAGCCACAGTCCATACAGTCCATACAGTGGGTGGCCTGCCCACTGGGCCATCCTGGGGAGAGCAAAGCCACAGTCCATACAGTCCATACAGTGGGTGGCCTGCCCACTGGGCCATCCTGGGGAGAGCAAAGCCACAGTCCATACAGTCCATAACAGACCCCACTGCCACTGGAGGAGGCAAGTTGGCCAGAGGACATCCTGCAGCCCTGCCCGAGATAGATCCTGCCCTGCCACGTCTGCCAAAGGGCCAGCGGTTCTTGCCCTGAAGGGCCCAGTTCAGCGGTTCTTGAGACGGCGGGGCCCAGTTCAGCGGTTCTTGCCCTGAAGGGCCCAGTTCAGCGGTTCTTGAGACGGCGGGGCCCAGTTCAGCGGTTCTTGCCTTGAAGGGCCCAGTTCAGCGGTTCTTGAGACGGCGGGGCCCAGTTCAGCGGTTCTTGCCCTGAAGGGCCCAGTTCAGCGGTTCTTGAGACGGCGGGGCCCAGTTCAGCGGTTCTGGAGACGGCGGGGCCCAGTACAGCGGTTCTTGAGACGGCGGGGCCCAGTTCAGCGGTTCTTGCCTTGAAGGGCCCAGTTCAGCGGTTCTTGCCTTGAAGGGCCCAGTTCAGCGGTTCTTGAGACGGCGGGGCCCAGTTCAGCGGTTCTTGCCTTGAAGGGCCCAGTTCAGCGGTTCTTGAGACGGCGGGGCCCAGTTCAGCGGTTCTGGAGACGGCGGGGCCCAGTTCAGCGGTTCTTGCCTTGAAGGGCCCAGTTCAGCGGTTCTTGAGACGGCGGGGCCCAGTTCAGCGGTTCTTGAGACGGCGGGGCCCAGTTCAGCGGTTCTTGCCTTGAAGGGCCCAGTTCAGCGGTTCTTGAGACGGCGGGACCCAGTTCAGCGGTTCTGGAGACGGCGGGGCCCAGTTCAGCGGTTCTTGCCTTGAAGGGCCCAGTTCAGCGGTTCTTGAGACGGCGGGGCCCAGTTCAGCGGTTCTTGCCTTGAAGGGCCCAGTTCAGCGGTTCTTGAGACGGCGGGGCCCAGTTCAGCGGTTCTTGAGACGGCGGGGCCCAGTTCAGCGGTTCTTGCCTTGAAGGGCCCAGTTCAGCGGTTCTTGAGACGGCGGGACCCAGTTCAGCGGTTCTGGAGACGGCGGGGCCCAGTTCAGCGGTTCTTGCCTTGAAGGGCCCAGTTCAGCGGTTCTTGAGACGGCGGGGCCCAGTTCAGCGGTTCTTGCCTTGAAGGGCCCAGTTCAGCGGTTCTTGAGACGGCGGGGCCCAGTTCAGCGGTTCTGGAGACGGCGGGGCCCAGTTCAGCGGTTCTTGCCTTGAAGGGCCCAGTTCAGCGGTTCTTGAGACGGCGGGGCCCAGTTCAGCGGTTCTGGAGACGGCGGGGCCCAGTTCAGCGGTTCTTGCCTTGAAGGGCCCAGTTCAGCGGTTCTTGAGACGGCGGGGCCCAGTTCAGCGGTTCTTGAGACGGCAGGGCCCAGTTCAGCGGTTCTTGAGACGGCGGACGGTCTATGGCCAACTGCTAATTGCCTGGTGGTGCCCTCCTGGGCAGCGGGGATGGTGCTCCTTCACTGCCCACCTGGGCTGTGGGTGGTGGGGCCCTCCTGGCCAGCTGGGCTGGGTCCTCCCTGGGCAGCGGCTATGGGGGTGGTGGGCTCTCCCGGGGCAGCTGTGCCGGTTCCTCCCGGGGCAGCGGCTATGGGGGTTGTGGGCTCCTCCTGGGCAGCAGGCCTGCTGCCTGACCTCTCCAACTTGCTGCCCTTGCCCTCCTTAGTCGTCAGCCTGTGGCCCTTGCCTCCCTTTGGAGCTGTGGCTGGTGACTGTCTCTGGGTGGTGTCCGGGGGGGATGTAGAAGGCGGGCTCCTGCGGCGCCCCTTCCGCCTTCTGCTCCTCTTCCCAGGGGGTGGGCTGGCTGTCCCCTTGCTGCTGGGCGAAGATCCAGACATGCGGGCTGGCGGGCTCCAATACCCCTGCACCCTTGTCAAGGGGGCTGCAGGGCTGGTGGTGGCTGAGGTGCTCTTCTTACCCCGACGAGAAGGAGGGGGGGGCTCAGGGTCAGGAAAGAAGTTAGTAGTGGCGAGGAAGAGCTTCTTGGGACAATGGAGAGTGGTAGGTACAGTGGGAATGGGAGTGGAGGGAGAGGATGTGGTTGTAGGTGAGTCACGTTTGCTGTCTTTGGGTGCAGGTGCAGGAGGGATAGGCTGTCGTGAGGTGGATGGCTGTTGGGTGGGTGGGTGGCTGCGTTTGTGTGGTGTGGAAGAGGGGGTGACAGACACAGTGGGAGAGGACACAGGGGACGTGTAAATGGCAGTGGGGATGGTGACTGCACGTGTGCGGACTGGAGTGGAGGGTGTGCTGGTGATGGAAACACTGGCTGATGGTGAGGTGAATGGAGGTGTGAGTGTAGACGTCACAGGGAGGGAGGAGGGAGACGAGGAGGTGGGGGTCACAGAGGTGGTAGTGACTGTTGGCATGTCTGCATCGGAATGTTGCGTGTGTGAATGTCTGGGTGATCTGTGGTGCTTATGTTTGGATGAGCTTCTCTTGGGTGTTGAGGTGTGTGCAGGCTGGTCTGATGGTGTGGGTGGGACAGGCAGAGGAACAGGAGACTGGGAGGAGGGAGTTAGTAGAGGCAGGCAGGAGACAGGGACAATGGCTGCCGTCAGTGCTGAGGCCAGAGCCTGGAACGATCGCTGATGGGCAGCCTGACCCGAATGAATGCCCTCCAGGTACGCATTGCTGCGATGAACCTCCCTCTCCACCCCCTGGATGGCATTCAAAAGGGTAGTCTGCCCAACAATGAGCGTTCGGAGGAGGTCAATGACCTCCTCACTGAGGGCAGCGGGGGTAACAGGGGCAGGGCCTGAGGTGCCTGGGGCGAAGGAGATGCCCGGCTTCCTGGCAGAGCGGGCACGGGGCGAACGCGGAGGGGCTGCTGGGAGGGCGGAGATGGTGCGCTGGGTGGCGGCTGTACCGGTAATGGCGGGGGGCACGGATGGTGCCACCCCCGCAAGGGAGCCCCCTTCCGAGGACGTGTCCGTGTCGCTGCAGGCTCCAGTCGTCCCCGTCGTGGAGCTCCCCTCGCCCTCCGTCTCACTGGTCCAGTCTGACTCTGTGGCATGGCCCTCCTGGGCCATGTGAGATGCAGCTCCCTCCTGCCCCGATGCCACTTCTCCTCCGCCTGATGATGCTGATGCACACAAGCACAGAAAGACAAACAAAAAGGGGGGGGGAGAGAGAAATAAAGGGATATTGAGTACATGGATCTCCGGTACAGTTAGCGGACATGACAGACACAGATGCCCCCTGCACTAAGTTGCGCACTTGGGGTCCGCTACGCATTCCGTGGAACATGCCCTACACGCCTAGAGTTGTCAACTGCACCCATGGATGACACGGCCCAGGGATGGCTGTACTGACACACTACTGAGGGTGGTGGCTGGGGACACAGGGGCTTACGGGGGTGCCCAGCCTACAGATATCGCCCTGGCCTAGGGGGACCCACAGCCCTCCTCCCCCACCCAGACACCTCCACTGCACGACAACAGAGTAGATGATGCTTGTACTCACCCCCTTGTGTCTGCTGTGCTGCCCTCACGCGCCCATCCAAATCAGGGTAGGCCACCGCCAGGATCCGGAACATCAGGGGGCTCAGTTGACGGCAGGCACCCCGCCTACGTTGGGAGGCCATCCCCAGCAGAGACTCGGCGGTCTTCTTGGTCCCGCGGCGGATGTCCTCCCACCTCTTGCGGCAGTGGGTGCCCCGTCGATGGTGGACCCCCAGGCCCCGGACTTCCTTGGCGATGGCACGCCAAATCCCGATCTTCTCATGGGCGCGGACCTATGTGACACGTACAGGGAGGGAGAAATACCACGTTCAAGTTACTCAGCATTTTCCTTTCCAGTGGCCCAACGCCCCCCATCCCCGCCAGGCCCCCCGCCAGGCCCCCCGCCATGCCCAACATGCCCCCCATCCCCGCCAGGCCCCCCGCCAGGCTCCCCGCCATGCCCAACATGCACCCCATCCCCGCCAGGCCCCCCGCCAGCCCCAACATGCACCCCATCCCCGCCAGGCCCCCCGCCAGCCCCAACATGCACCCCATCCCCGCCAGGCCCCCCGCCAGGCCCCCCGCCAGCCCCAACATGCACCCCATCCCCGCCAGGCCCCCCGCCAGGCCCCCCGCCAGCCCCAACATGCACCCCATCCCCGCCAGGCCCCCGCCAGGCCCCCCGCCATGCCCAACATGCCCCCCATCCCCGCCAGGCCCCCCGCCAGGCCCCCCGCCATGCCCAACATGCCCCCCATCCCCGCCAGGCCCCCCGCCAGGCCCCCCGCCATGCCCAACATGCACCCCATCCCCGCCAGGCCCCCCGCCAGGCCCCCCGCCATGCCCAACATGCCCCCATCCCCGCCAGGCCCCCCGCCAGGCCCCCCGCCATGCCCAACATGCCCCCCATCCCCGCCAGGCCCCCCGCCAGGCCCCCCGCCATGCCCAACATGCACCCCATCCCCGCCAGGCCCCCCGCCATGGCCAACATGCACCCCATCCCCGCCAGGCCCCCCGCCAGCCCCAACATGCACCCCATCCCCGCCAGGCCCCCCGCCAGGCCCCCCGCCATGCCCAACATGCCCCCCATCCCCGCCAGGCCCCCCGCCAGGCTCCCCGCCATGCCCAACATGCACCCCATCCCCGCCAGGCCCCCCGCCAGGCCCCCCGCCATGCCCAACATGCACCCCATCCCCGCCAGGCCCCCCGCCAGCCCCAACATGCCCCCCATCCCCGCCAGGCCCCCAAGCCAGCCAGTGGCCCCAAATCCAGATAGAATTAAACTCACTTGTTGGTCTGGAGGACCGTAGAGTAGCGCATACTGGGGGAGGACCCCATCCACAAGTTTCTCCAACTCCTCTCCAGTGAAGGCAGGGGCCCTTTCCCCAGTCGCAGCAGCCATTGTCCCTTCCAGACCGAGGTCACAGCAACACTTGCAGTATAGGTCCTCTCCTGTGAAAGTTCAAGTCGCAAGTGGATAAGTAGATAGAAAATGGCGGTCACGTCCGCGGCGGTGCGTACCGCGGCGGTGCGTCCCGCCACCGCCGGCGCCCTTCGCCATTGGCTCCTGAAACCCATAGGCTTCAATGTTAACCAATGCGGCTTCGCGCCGCGGTCTTGGCCCGCCGCCCGCCGCGGTGTGCCACGCCAGCGCATTGACCTCACATCCCATTGTCACACTTCACAGGTCAGGCAGCCGCCATTTCCAGGGCCCACATGGCTCAATTTCAACTGCGTCACACAGGCCTAGGCCTAGCATAGCCACTCATACACGCCATTCACTGCATAGAGAATCGTATACTGTGCTAGCTGTGAGTACGTACCTGTGGGTTGCCTGACTGTGTGCTCCATGTTGTCCTTCCTAGGCACCGTCCGCTGGGTTGGGCGAGGAGACGGATGAATCCTCCCGTGTACCGACCGCTGGTGGACCTGTCGACAATGGAAGAACGCCACATTATCCTGACCTACCGTCTTAACCGTGCCACTATCCATGAACTGTGTGCCCGGCTGGAGCCCGACCTGATGTCCCCCATCCGCCAACCCACAGGGATTCCCCCTCTGGTGCAGGTCATGTCAGTACTCCATTTCTTGGCAAGTGGGTCATTTCAGACAACCGTGGGAATTGCTTCTGGGATGTCTCAGCCCATGTTTTCAAAGGTGTTATCCAGAGTGTTGTCTGCCCTGATGAAATCCGTGAGGAACTACATCATTTTCCCTGAGGTGGGCGAACTGGCTACAGTGAAGGGTGATTTCTACGCCCTTGGACATATTCCCAACGTAATTGGTGCCATTGATGGGACCCATGTGGCTTTGGTTCCCCCAAGAGACAGGGAGCAGGTGTACAGGAACAGAAAAAGTTACCATTCAATGAACATCCAGGTGGTGTGTTTGGCTGACCAGTACATCTCGCATGTAAATGCCAAATTCCCAGGGTCAGTGCATGACGCCTACATCCTCAGGAATAGCAGCATCCCTTACGTGATGGAACAGCTACAGAGACACCGTGTATGGCTAGTGGGGGACTCTGGGTACCCCAACCTGTCGTGGCTACTGACCCCAGTAAGGAATCCCCGGACCAGGGCAGAGGAACGGTACAATGAGGCCCATGGGCGTACTAGGAGGGTGATCGAACGCACCTTTGGCCTCCTAAAGGCCAGGTTTCGCTGCCTGCATATGACCGGTGGATCCCTAATGTACTCACCTAAGAAGGTGTGTCACATCATCGTGGCCTGCTGCATGCTTCACAACCTGGCTTTGCGCCGCCAGGTGCCTTTCCTGCAGGAGGATGGTCGAGACGGTGGTGTTGTGGCAGCGGTGGAACCTGAGGAGAGTGACGAGGAGGAAGACGACGGGGCTGAAACAGACAACAGGGACAGAATCATTGAACAGTACTTCCAATAGGACACAGGTAACATTTCAAAGATAATTTAGTAAAAGTTAACTACTCTGCAGCATCTCTGCTGCCTGTCTATTTGCCCCAGTGTATGATGACTGAGTTTTGGCTTTTCCCTCCCTATTTCAGATCTGGGGTCCCCACTACGAGTCCTGTGCTTCGTTTCCCCATGGACTACAGCTTTGTGGCAGCTGTTTGTTGACTTCACCATGTACAAGGACATATTTGCACTGTCATGTCAATTACAATCTATAGAAATCACAGCCAGACTCCTGATATTTTGGTGCAAAATAGGTGTTTATTGAAGTGCTCAAAATGGGATGGGTGGTTTCAAGTGGGTGGGGGCTATGGTGAAGGAATGTCCATGGCAGAGTCCAGAGTAACAGTCACACAGGTGCATTGTCCAGAGGCCTGTGGAGAGATGGAGCATGGGCAGTTCGAGGATGGACAGGGTGACAATGTGGGACAGTGGGATGACATCAGGTGGTATCCATTGCTGGCGGGGGTCTTGACATCCTACTCTGTCTTGCGAGATCTCAGGGCCCTCTTGCGGGGTGGTTCTTCTCCTGCAGGAGGTGGGGGTCTGGTGGGCTGCTGCTGTGCGGGGGCCTCCTGTCCACTAGCGCCGGCGGAGGTGGATGGCTGTTCTTGGTCCCGGCTAGTGGCAGGGGCCCTTGGGTGTTGTTCAGTGTCCGCCCTGCTGTTTACGAGGTCCTGCAGCAGCCCTACCATGGTAACCAGGGTGGTGTTGATGGCTCGGATGTCCTCCCTGTACCCCCGATAGTGTTCCTCCTGCAGCACCTGGATCTCCTGGAACCGGGCCAGTACCGTCGCCATCGTCTCCTGGGAGCGGTTGTATGCTCCCATGATGGTGGTGAGGACCTCGTGGAGAGTGGGTTCCCTGGGCCTCTCCTCCCCCCCCTGTCGCACAGCTGCCCGCCGAGTTGCCCTGTTTCCCTGGGCCTCTGCCCCCTGGCCGGTGTGCCCACTACCACTGCCCCCAGGTCCCTGTTGTTGTTGGGGTGGTGGGTTATCCTGGGTGCCCTGTAGTGGCAGACACACCGCAGATTGACGCGCCCTGGAGACAGAGGCATGGGCCCGCTGGGTGGGAGCTGTGCTGGTGTTCCCAGAGGGGTTAGGGTCTATAGTGGCCTGTGCCTGTGTGAGGGGAACCGACTGTCCAGAGGTCCCCGATGGTCCGGGCTGGTCATCGGTGTCCAGATCGACAGAGCTGCTGTCATCGCTGACGGCCTCTTGGGTGGGGGGTGTGGATAATTCTGGCCCCTCCGCCGCGGTGTGTTGACGGTCGGGTCCTGCAGGGGTATAGAGGTATGGTTATAGTTTCAATGTGTGGCATATGGGTGTATCTGTGGGTTCCCGTGTCCCCAAGTGCTGGCATTCGTGTGTGGGGGCTTTGGTGAGGGTGGCTTGTGGGGGGGATGTGTATATGCATTGGGCATGCTTTGGTGATGGGTGTCCATGCTTAGTGGACGCATGCAGGCCTAGGTTTTGGGATGTGTGGGTTGTGATGGTGAGACATTGGCGGGGAATAGGTGTGCTGGGGGTGGGGGTGAGGATGGTGGTGGGGGTGAGGATGGTGGTGGGGGTGAGGGTGGGGGTGAGGATGGTGGTGGGGGTGAGGGTGGGGGTGAGGATGGGGGTGGGGGTGAGGGTGGGGTTCGAGGATGGGGGTGAGGGTTGGGGTCTGATTTGGCATGCAGGTGGGGGGGAAGCAGTATTGAAGCTTCAACTTACCAGTATCCATTCCTCCGCCGACTCCTGCGAGGCCGTCAGGATGCAGGATGTTCAAGACTTCCTCCTCCCATGATGTGAATTGTGGGGGTTGAGGTGGGGGTCCTCCGCCAGTCTTCTGCACGGCGATGTTGTGCCTCGATACCATGGAACGCACCTTCCCCCGTAGGTCGTTCCATCGCTTCCTGATGTCTTCCCGATTTCTGGGGTGCTGTCCCACTGCGTTCACCCTGTCGACAATCCTCTGCCATAGCTCCGTCCTCCGGGCAATGCTGGTGTATTGGACCTGTGTGCCGAACAGCTGGGGCTCTACACGAACGATTTCCTCCACCATAACCCTGAGTTCTTCGTCTGTGAAGCGGGGTTGTCTTTGGGGTGCCATGGGGTGGTGTGTATGATGTGTGGGGTGGAGTATGTGTATTTAAGTGAGTTGAGTGTGGTGGTGTGTGTTGTTTTGTGTGTGGATAGTGTGTGGGTGATGGTGTTGAGTGGCTGTGGCTGTTATGTTTTGGATGCTGGTGTCTCGCTCTTGCCTTCTTTACGATTTTGTAAGCGTAGGGGTTTGTGGGTGGGTGTTTTATATTGTATTGTGTGTGTGGGAGTGGTGTGTGTATGTGTATCAGGTGTGTGGGATTCAAATCGTCCAATGTGGGTGAGTTTTGTTCGTTGGTGGGTATTCTGACCGCGCCGGTGTGTCCCGCCAATGGAATACCGCGTTTGAATGACCGCCGCGTGGATTCGTGGGTCGTAATGGGATGGGCGTATTTCTGTTGGCGTGGCGGTGGAGGTTTGGTCACCTCCACCTTTCCGCCGACCGCTGGTCTGGCGGTCTGTTGTGGCGGTCGGATTTTCGGAGGTTTGCCTTCTGCGGGTCAGAATGACCGTGGCGGGTTTCCGCGACCGCGGCGGGATTATGGAGGATTTCTGACCGGCGGTAGGCGCCTTTTACCGCCGAGGTCAGAATGACCACCTTATTAGTGTCTACATTTAACAATGAAATGGGCCGATAGGATGTGCAGTAGGCAGGGTCTTTCCCTGGTTTGGTGAGTACCGTAATGACTGCTTCTCTCGTGGTGTGAGTCATAGAACCTGATGCTCTACAAGAATTATAAAGACAAGTTAAAATAGGTGCCAAGGTGGCCGCAAGTGTTTTATAAAAATCCAGGGCATAGCCATTCTGGCCGGGTACTTTACCTGGTTGCAGGCAGTCTATAGCATTTATCACCTCGTCATGCCTGGAGATCCCTATCTAAGTGTGAATCATCACCAGGTCGTAGTCGCTTTACAGGAACCTGGGTCAGATATGTTTCAGCATCTTCCAGTGTGAGTGTCTCTGCCGTATACAGCGCACAGTAGAAGTGCTCAAATTCCTGTGTAATCTGTGTGTCCTGGTACACCCTGTTCTCTTGTTTGACTACGATCTCTGCTATCCCCGGATGGAACACTTGAGCACGGAATCCATGCACCAGTTGACGCCCTGCTTTACTTCCCCCAGTATAATATTTTGATTTGGTATGGAGGATGGTATATTTCGCTTTGTCAATGCCTAGGGCTTTAAGCTCCTTGCAGGCTAGCATCAGTTGGCGCAACACATTATGGGAGTCTGACTGTTAATGCGCCTCTTCTAGTTCTGTTACTTGCCCTTCCAGTTGGTGTCATTTGTCTCTCCTATCTTTGTTTATTTTGGCAGTGAGGGCAATACACGCCTTGCACCACAGCTTTCAATGTGTTCCATAGTAGTGCAATGAGAGTGTCTGGGATGTCATAGGTGTCCAGAAAGGAGCGAATGGTGTCAGTGACATTAATGATGTTAGAGTCATAAGCCAGCAGTTTATGATTGAGGTGCCAAATACGAGTCTGAGGCTCACTGTCCATATTATGCACTGTGATGGAAATGGGTGCGTGGTCGAAAAGTGCGGCAACGCTTATGTCTGCTGCTGTGGTAGTCGCTGTGAGGCTGAATGAGGTAAGGGAAAAGGTCTATCCTAGCATAGGTTTGATGGGCTGCTGAGTAAAATATGATGTCCTTCACGGTTGGGTGACTTATGTGCCATGCAACCATTAGTCCCATATATCTGTACCACTGAAGACCTGCGGCAGAAAAGGCCCCAGTATGCTCAGATCTATGTGCTGACCTATCCAGAAGGGCATCCGGCACCAGGTTAAAATCTCTCCTCACTAATGTGCCTGCATTAGGGGATGTCAATACTTGGCCCACACCATCCAATTGGAAGGCCTCTTGGTGGTCATTTGGGGAGTAGATATTGGCTATGATAAGGGGTAAGTACTGAGTGCAATTGCAAAAAGAGCCAATAATCTCCCTGGCATCTCTGCGTCTGTTTGGATAACCTGACCTGGAAAGTGTGTGGCCAATAAGAATGCCACACCTGCCTGCTTTGCCACACCTGAAGAGAAGTACTGGCGATCAAACCATCAAGACCTCAGGTGCTTCCAGTCAGCTTTAATGAGATGGGATTTCTGAAGGAGGCACACAAACATTTAGCCTCTTCAAGCATGAAAGGAGAGCCAGATGTTTGACTGGAGAGATAAGGCCTTGAATATTCAAGCTGATTACTTTGATAATAGGTAGGGATTATCATTAAGCCAGCGATGTGGGGACTGGATGACCAGCTATACCAACTCTTGGGGTTGGCTCTCTGCGCTAGAGCACCCACAAAATGTGCATCTGTGTGTAAGAAGTCGAGTAAAAACAGAGAGAGGAAAGGTAGGAAAACCAACTAGAACATTCCCTGCCCTAAGACCACAATAAACAATGTTAAAGGGTACCATTTCGTATGTGTTGGATCTCTCTGTGGGGGATGCTCGAGACTACGCCACCGTAGCTTGAGATGCTAACTAGGAAGCGACAGTGCAACCGGAGTGCACAAACTGCATCTAGGGGGCCAACATCGGATCGAGGGTCCAAAGAGTGCTGTGAAGTCAGTGCACTCATTATCGTCCACTGTCAAAGTCTGATGAGCTGCTTCGATGTTGTAGTTGGCGCAGTGGGCTGTTCTTTCTGCACAGCTTTTCAGACTGGTGGGCTTGGTGGGGCATCCCTTCCTTGCTCTTGATGGTGATGGAGCAAATATGTTAATTAAGAAATGTATTAATGACTTATATGTGTGTATACTAATGAGAAAAATGCATAGAGAAATTAATAGTAGAAAATAATGTGCATGTTTAGAAATGTGCCCTCAGGGAGTGATCACCCTATGTACTAAAGTGACTTAAATATGTGAAATAATGAACAATATGAGAAAAATGTAGTAATATATAATAATGAAATGTATAACCTTTATTTTGTATTATTAAGTTAGCTGTACCAGAGGCCTAGTTTCACTGGGCCTTGCGCGCTCTGAACATGGAAAATTCGAACACCTTGTAAAGGACTGGTAACTGGAGACAGAGACCTTGAACCGCTCAGAGTTCAAGTCGCTTAGCTAGAACATTCAGCAATGTACCGTCAGACAGAAGATGGTGAAGACAATTTGAAATAATTATGTGTAGTGTAGGCTAAATGTACTTTCCCAGGACTTGAGCAATGGAAGCACTGACTAGAGAGCCATGTGCAACAATTTTGATACCTGAAGAGCCGGATGATGTCCGCATTGCAAGAAGAACCAATCAGCCTTTTGTGAAATATAAGAATACGATTTGGTAAATAAAAACTATAGGTTAGAGTCATATCTTCCGACCAATTGACCAATTAGCAATTAGTGGGATGGACTGGGAGACCCTAATAAAAAGTCATGACAAGGGGTGAGGAATCAGAACTACGGGAAGAAAATTGATGACGTCAGGAGACGCTGTCTGAGGTGCTGATTTTGGGCTCATACTTTGTGAGCCTGATCTGTAGCTGACTATTTGATGACCTGAAGACGAAGACTGCCTTGTAGCTGATCTACCTTGGATAGGTAGCTATGAAAATGTGATTGACAATTTTGTGCCTTTTCTTCTACGTACCAACTGTGCTGTTTTATAGAGATTCTCACTTAGGTAGAATTTTTCTAAATTGATGTTTTCTCTAAATTGTTTTCGCATGAAGACCCACATGCTAATGCTAATCTTGGTTAGGTAGGTTGTTAGGGGTGACAGTGACAAATGACTGACAAACTTAATTGCTGAATTACATTAGTAATGCTGATATTCATAGCTTATGGTGTTGCTTTGCCGCATATGTTTTCTTCAAGAAAGAATGTCTTTTAACTGATGAATTAATAAAGAATTGATTTGAATAAAGATTGAAATAGCAGATGATTAGAATTGTAAGCAATAGGGAATAAAACTTGTTAACCCTTTTCCTGAGTGGTGGTTATTCTCGAGTATTATCGTTTATAGTTGTTTTTCATAGAATGTATCTTGATTATTGATGTCAGCTACCATTACGGTAGTCACTACATGGCTAGGATACCCCATGCGATTCAAAAGGTTCATCAAACTATACGCGTCCCCTTGTAAGTTTACTTACTAAGGGCCGGGCGAGCTAGCAGTTTTTGGTAGCAACTTGATGGTTAGTTTCCTTGGAAAACTAGTTATGTGGTGATTATCGGTTATGGTACTAGTCTAAGTTAGGGTTAGTTGTTCGTATTTTTATGAGGTTTGAATTTTGTTTTTCTGAAATGGCAATTGTAGCAAGGATGATGTCCCATTAAGCCCAGAAATGACTTTCCCAGATCCTGGATCCTGCTAGTAAAGTTGGGTATGTTCTTGTCGTTTTTGAGATAGTGTGAAAGTGGTAGGTTGTGCTTGCACAGGCTTAAGCAAATCGCAGGTGAATTGTGATGTATGTGAGGTAAGTAGGGAGTCTGCGTACTCCAGCTGAGATTAGTAGGAGTGTGCGCACTCCGTGGTATGAGAGTAGGGAAGTCATCGAACTTCATATGTGTGTGGCGCTTTGTGTTAAAAAAGTATCCACGTGGTTGTTGGTGATGTACGGACCCTGCGTGGTCTAAGACTCCGGAGTATATTGACAAGTGGAGGAGACACTTGGTTATATGTTGTAATCTGTCTGGTTTAGTAGTTTATCAGATGTGGTCAACAAATCGGTGAGTGAGTTAACTTGAGTAAGAGAACATTTTGACTGAGATTTGGTAAGTTCTATGTGCACCAGGACAGACCCATTGATCAGTTGAGAGTAAAATGTACGGGTTGAATTTTGCTTGCAAATGTGGGAGACTGAGAAAAAGGAATAGCTACATGAGCCAAGAGAGCCATTGGTGAAAATCTGTAAGGTCTCTGAAGCGATTGTGTCCCTTCCTGTAGTAAACCAGCAGGTTTGTTTTAGTTATTATTTGGCTAAGGTGCTCGCAATAAGTTGCATTAGTTGCATGAGTCAAACTAGGAGCGTGAGCCGGAAGACTTGGTCAGTCGCTGTGTGTGAGTGTGATGTCAGAGTCTGCTGCGCTGGGATAGATTGGTTAGTGAGAAAAGGTCGCGAGCGGATTGGCAGCCGTCCGTAAGAGGCAATAGGTTGAGTAAGCAGGTGGAAGGAATCTTGGGAGTAAAAGTCATTTCATTATTGAATCAAAGTAAACAAAGCAGGCAAAATTAAGTTTTTTAAGGCATTTAAGAGTGCGATGAAGGGTGATACTTACATTAAAGTGTCAGTGGGGGAGCTGACCCCACCGGTAAATACTCCAGCTTATATTGTGATTGAGGAGCGAGGTGCAGCACTGTGTTTGTGGTTGAAGCAATGGTGTAAGCTAACTAAAAATCAAGGGTCTTTAGCGTTTCCGGAGCATGGAACGTTTAATTTGAGAATTTTCGATCAATTGTGAATGTCATTGTACAACATGAAGCCGTTACCAAGACCAGCACAGTTTGAAGCTTTAGCAGTTTGAGAGCTAGTGGCCAGACAGCAAAAAGAGAGGAAGTTCAGAAGGAGGATGAAGTGAGTAGAGACTTCTTTAGCTGAAGCTAGATGGGATTGGGAACAAAAGTAATGGAGAGCAGTGACATTACAGGATATCAAAGTGTTTCCTGCAATTACGGAGGGAGATGAGGCAGAGAAGGAAGATAGCGATAAAGAGGATGAGAGTGCAGAAAGAAAGAAAAAGAGAAAGTCTCATGTTGATGATGAAGATTCTGATGTTGAGGATCTCGTTATGCAGCTGTTAAGAGATCGACCTTCACCTTTAACGAACTATTCAGGGGGTCCAGGCACAAGTGCCACTGCCATTACAGCTGCTCGGCACAAGCCCAGGGAGCTGAGGAAGCTGTACAGGTAGAAGGTGGACAAATACCAGGGGTAGTGCAGAGTACACCTAATGCAGGACCTACTACTGTAGTCCAAGCGCTAATACATCCACCTTCGGTGCAGAGAATTTATCCAGATGTGCCAGTTCTTGAGACAGTCTCGAGCATAATGGTACCAAGGTAGCAAGTGCTTCCGAAGCCAATTCTGGTTCAGACAGATCCAACACCAATGTTATTACCTTCAACACAGGCGCAGGGTTTGCCGAGGTTTACACCACTGACAGGAACGCAGTCAGATATTACACCAGTAATGAATCAGGCAATGAGGGTAGCATTCCCTCAAGGTGCAAGTGCTAGGGCAGCTCCAGATGCAATATCTCTACCAATTACTGTTGGTCCAGCGGTACCCTTATTTGCGCAGAAGAAATCAGACGCAGGAGAACAGAATGAAATATCACTGAGTCTTTGGTAGGAGGGGAGTGAGTGATTCTGTGCAGATGATGTCGTCTGCAGGACCAATTTTCAATGGCTTTAGACCTTTAATGGATCTTAGTCCACTTGTAGCACTTCCAGATGCAGTGAATGGCCCGAATGTGAGTCAGAGTTTGAAACTTTTGACCCCGCAAACCTCAGGTGCAGTGGTGCAACAGCTACCAGTGCCAAATGCGAGTAATATTTCATTAGAGGGATTATCAGCTCAGCAGTTGAGTGAGTGGTTAGATAGTTTAAATACACCTCAAAATATATCCAAAGGCGAAGAACAAATAAATTGTGTGAGGTTGAATATAGAAGCAACCAAATTAGTTGAGGGAACAAAGGGTGCGAATAGATTGGAATCCTACCCTGAAGAAGAGCTGAGGTACTTATGCCCAAAGAGTACAAGAGAAGTGAGTAAAATACATCAGAAATCGACAGAGCTAGCAGAGAAACATGACACTGAGATTGAGAAAACAAAGAATTTGAAACACAATTACAGATTAGATTTTGAAGCAAAAGATTTTGAACACATGAGATCAGCAGGAATGAAGGCACATTTGAGAAAATTGCTGCAGAGTGCACAGATTTGGGGAGCATTAGAGAAGTGGGAAAGTAGATGGACAAAGAAAAGAGATAAACTAAAATGGGATTCACAAGAAGGGTCTGAAGGTGGCGACAAGGCAGAATCAGTTAAGATGCTTCCAGTGAGAGAAATCCCAGGAGGGCAGTTTGTTCATGTTCCATGGCACAGGAGTGATATATTGTCATTTACAAATGATTATCCAAAATTGAGAGAGAAGCCGGTTGAGTGGTATCAACAGACAGAGAGATTTGTTAAACTTTATAAATGTCTGTGGGAAGACTTGAACACGCTATTGGAGATAATGGTACCAGCTGACTTGTGGGTTGAGTGTAAGAGAGCAGTAGACTGGCCGACAAGTGAACCGGAAAGGGATAAAGTAACAGGTGCACCTTCACCTGAGGTAATGAAAAATTATTACAACGTGATTGAGTTTTTGAAGACAGGGATTTCTCCCAAAAACATTGATTGGCAGTAGATTGATAGAAAGGTCCAAGAGTCTAAAGAGTCAATACATACCTAGTATGAAAGATTGTTGAAAGCATTTAAGGAGTACAGTGGTAAGGAAGCAATTGAGTTGAAAGACATGTTGCATTTTGTGTTCAGATTTGTCGAATGGTTGAGACCAGAAGTAGGACAGATGATCAAGAGTCATTTAATTTGCTGTCAGGCGAAACCGATTGATGAGGTGTTGCAATATGCAAAATACTGTAGTGATGAGATTGAATTGAAGCAGAAAAAGTTGAAAGAAAAAGCAATGGTGATGCAAAGAAAAGCAGCCCAGATAGGAGTGCAGGGGGCTATAATACCGCCGCAGCAGAGAGCTGTTATGTTTCAGCCTCAAGTGAGAGGTGGAGGGCGTGGAGTTGACATGATGCGTGGTCCGGACTTAGGGACTGTGGTTGTCCAGAATGACATGCAGGGAATGAAAAATATGTTGCTGTGTCTTTGTGCGGAAACGTGGGACACTGGAAGCGGGAGTGTCCGTTGATGGCTCACGATGGTGTTGTTCAGCAAGGTGATGTCAGTACATTTCAAACTGTGAAAGTCCCAAGAATGAAAGGATTAATTCCTAATGGTCAGAATCGAGGACAGAATTTCTTACTGGTGCAGCAAATGCAGGTGCCACGTGCACAATTTACCCAATTACAACCAGTACAGCAGCAGGTCCCTATGGTACCTAGACAGCAAATGCAGATACCTTAAGCCCCGATGGAGCAGCAACAGGTGATGCTTATTCAGCAGGTCACAGGTCAAAGACAAGACAATAGTAATAACACAGTGCATCAGTTTCCATTTTACAGTGAGGATGAAATAAACGAAGAATGGATGAGTGACAGTTCGGATGAAGGAGCTTGTATGCTTGCCGCTTCCTTAGAAATAGATCAGAGAGGACCTTTTGTGAAGGGGAAAGTGATGGGCTACAAGGTCTCATTCTTAGTGGATACAGGAGCTACGCGCTCTACAGTAAGAAGCGTAGAAGTCCCGAATTTACCTCTTTCAGGCAGGTTAGTTCAAGTTGTGGTGTGGAGAATAGACAGTTGACCAACCCAATCACAGAGCCAATGCAGGTTGAAATCAGAAATTATCAAGGATTGCATAGATTTGTGGTGTGTGATCCAAGTCCTGTGTCCCTACTGGGAAGAGACTTATTGTGCAAGACAAAATGCTCCATTAATTGTTCGGACACTGGGATAGAAGTCCAGACAAATAGTGATGACGAAGAAGAACAGGTGACTGAAATGATGGTTAACAATGCCTATTGAGAATACCCGTTGATTAAATTTTTCTCAATGTTTACTGTGAAAGAATTGCATGCAGACTTGCAGGGCACAGTGAAGGAAGACGTCTGGGATTTGACAGGGAAAGAAGTAGGTCTGATTAAGGGAGTGGAGCTGATTAAAAATCACTCTGAAGCCCAATGCAGTGTTCCTGAAGCTACCACAGTATAACATGCCACAAGATGTTTTAATGAAGGTGGCACAAAGAATTGGAGAAGACTTTTTAAAACAAGGAGTTTTGAAGGAAGTGCTGAGCAGCCCATGTAATTCACCAATAATAGGTTTGAAAAAGCCATGTGGGAAAGTGCGTGTTGTGCAAGACTCACGAAAAGTGAATGACATGGTGGTTAAATGTTGTCCGGTAGTGCCCAATCCAGCAGTGATACTGTTTCAGATTCCTTGCGATGCAGAGTGGTTCACAGTGGTAGATCTGTCACAAGCTTTCTTTTCTGTGCCTCTTCATGAGGATAGTCAGTTTCTTTTTAGTTTCAAATTCTTAGACAGAGTCTACAGCTGGTGCAGGCTTCCACAAGGGTATACGGAGTTACCATCTCTGCTTAATCAGATTTTGAAAAAGAACTTTGAGATGCCTGCATGTGGTAGATTGAAGTACGTGTTGGTGATTGTGTGTGTCTTTAGTCATTGGATTGAAGCATATCCCACCCGAAGGAATGATAGTCTCACAGTAGCAAAGCTGTTGCTTAGAGAGTTAATACCACGGTTCGGATTTCCTATCTCCTTAGAATCAGATAGGGGAACACACTTCAATAATGAAGTAATTAAACTCTTATGTGCAGCATTAAACACTGAGCAAAAGTTGCATTGCAGTTACCGTCCAGAAGCATCAGGACTTGTAGAGCAAATGAATGGGACACTGAAATCAAGAATTGCCAAAATGTGTGCAGCGACAAATCTGAAATAGCCAGACGCATTACATTTGGTATTAATGTCAATGTGGAATATTCCTGACAGGAAAAAAGGACTGTCACCCCATGAGATTCTCATGGGCAGAACAATGAGTTTGCCAGCAATTCCAGCTAATGCTCCTGTCAATATTACAGATGATAAGGTGTTGGACTACTGCAAGGGTCTGGCTGATGTGGGTCGATCTTTCTCTCAGCAGGTGCAGGCTTCCACCCTGCCGCCCATCCATGACCCAGGTCACAGTCTGAGAGCTGGAGATTGGGTTGTCATCAAAAAGCATGTTCGAAAGACTTCCTTAGAGCCAAGTTGGAAGGGTCCATACCAGGTGGTGCTAACAACTACGACAGCTGTGAAGTGTGCAGGTTTGCCGAATTGGATACATGCAAGTCATACAAAGAGAGTGGTGAGCCCGCAAGAACATGAAGAAGTGTTGTTGAGAGCACCAACAGCAGCAAAACGGGTAGTTGTACCTGAGCCAGAACCGGAACAAGCTGAACCTGAAATTGACCCGGAGCTGGTGGAAGACGGGTCAATTACCCCAGTGAGAGATGAAAGTGCAGAAATACAGGAGGGTGAACAAGAGCCTAACTCAACAGATACAGCAGGAGAACTGAGCACAGGAAGAGTACTCCCAGAAGCAGACGGTGCTGAAGTGCCAGATCAAGAGGGGGAAAGAGTTGAGACAGATCAAAGTCAAGGTGGTCCGACTCATCCTGAACCCGTTGCAGGTCCATGAAGAGAAAACACCATAGAAAGAGGAAAAGAGAAGAGTCCAATTCTGAAGAGAATATTGACAGAAGGAACAAGAAAAGGAGACAATTGGCCTGCCTCGCAATTTGGAAAGAATAAAGAATTGGTTATAAATGAACCAATAGAGGAAGAAGTGGATGCTACTAGAAAAGACGAATTAAGTGAAGGAGAATTAGGTGGAGAAAAAAGGTTGAAAAGAAAGAGAGTAGCAAGTCGAAGATACGCAGGTCCTGAGTGGGCATATGCAGCAACAAGTGAATGGCAAAACAAGTTCATGTCCTTTTGCTTTGACAGAGAAGTTCTGAATCAGTACTTTGATGCAACCTGAAGGGAATCAATAGACTGAGTTGTTGAGCTAATTTGAAGAAAAACCTAAAAAGAGACTGTTGAAATAAAACCAGAAAAGACATTGATAACCTGATATGACATTTGAAAACCTGGATGTGACAAGCTGCTAACTGATTTTTGACAAAGGAGAAAAGGGTTCCTGTGTGTGAAACTGAACTGTGAGAAAGAAACATTTTGATTTTTCCAATTTTGATTTTTCCTGTTGCACTTTAACTAAGAGTTATTTCTGCTTTCTGATTCTTTACAGATCATGGCTGAATTAAATATTTGTGTTAGAAATATTAGATATTGTAGGTACTTGAGTGTTGGAGTGGCAATTATGTGTGGAATAATGTTGATACTAATGATTGTGGGTATGTCTGTTCATGACATGAAGGAGGCTACTATTGCTTCTGTTCCTGAACCTACTGCACTAACAGCTTTAGAGAGGTTTAAGTTAGATGAAAAATATTTGCATGATTATACTGATGCACAAGGAGAGCTTTCTTCCGATGTGTTATATCGGTTGTTGAGTGAGTATGTGGAGACGATGGATGCAAGGAATTGTGTTGTGTGTACGCAAATTCCTTCCTCTGTGGAAGAAGGGGTTACATACCATAGCTTGCCTTTAACCTATGGCATAACTTATAGTCTGCTACTAACCAGATTCTATAACCAAGAGTATATCCAATATTTTTATTCCAATCATGACATTGTGTTTTGCTTTGTCCCTATTATTAGATATTTGAGTAAAGCAGCTAGAGAGCATGATATAGTATTAGTTAGGGGATTCTTTGAGCAAACACTAACATTTGGAACTGCTTATGCGTAACAAAACAATTTAACCTGCTTACTAACTCCATTAGAAAAGAGCTTTATAGGGCATACTGATGACAGAACGAAGGCATTAAAGGAGAGGCTAGAGCAGGGGTTGGAGAAAAGGCCTTATAAGAATGATCATGCTTACACTGCTATTAAAATGCAAGGGAAATTAGCTTTAGATGCATTACATGTAGGGAAGCTTTGTATATATAGACCAAAATCATGCACTGACACCTTATTTGTGGGAATGAGTGATTGTAGGCATGTGTTTTTGTTTCAGAGTAAATGGACTTTTATGCTGAATGGTCAGGACCCTGTGATTCCTGGAATCTACTATATTTGTGGACGTAATGCTTATTACCGTCTTCCTAGACGATGGTATGGGACATGTTATTTGGGGATAGTTTTCCCTAAAATCTATCAGATAGATGATTTAAAGAAAATTCCGAAAGTGACTGAATTACATCATGAGCGACAGAGGAGGGAAACCACTTCTGCAATTGTGGGAGATATTTTTGGTGCAGTAATGACTTCTGTAGGAGTTATTCTGAATGCAATTAAGATACAAAAGTTGTATACTTTTGTGGATAACATGGTGACAAACTTTACAGGGGCAATACTTCTGGTAAATACTGAATTGGCTGCGGATAGAGCTATGACGCTTCAAAATAGGCTTGCTTTAGACATAATTTTGGCGAAAGACAGCAGAGTCTTTCAAATGATTAATGCTAGGCATTGTTGTTCCTATATTCCAGAGAATGATAAGGAGATAAGAGACTTACTTACTAACTTAACTAATTCAAGCAAGGATTTGAAGAATTTGAAGGAACCAGGGGTTTGGGAAAAAGTTGGAAATGGATTTGCCTCTGTGGGAAATTGGTTTAGTCAAATTTGGAATAAGGTGTTATGGAAAATTGTCCAGGGAATATTAATTGTGATTGTTTCCGTATTAGGATTATGGGGTACATGCAAATTATGGCAAAAGATAAAATTAAGGAAACCTAAGAATGATCAGAGGAGGGAAGAACCACAAAGGAGACTAATTTATAGGGAAAATTCAAGGAAAAGGCAAAATACATCTGAGACAGAATTCTAGAGTGTTGATAAGAAAGGTGTGATTACATATTTAGGCCCTCATTCTGACCTTGGCGGGCGGCGGAGGCCGCCCGCCAAAGTCCCGCCGTCAGGTTACCGTTCCGCGGTCGAAAGACCGCGGCGGTAATTCTGACTTTCCCGCTGGGCTGGCGGGCGGTCGCCTTCAGACCGCCAGCCAGCCCAGCGGGAAAGAGGCTTCCACGATGAAGCCGGCTCGGAATCGAGCCGGCGGAGTGGAAGCTGTGCGACGGGTGCAGTTGCACCCGTCGCGTATTTCACTGTCTGCACAGCAGACAGTGAAATACATGTAGGGGCCCTCTTACGGGGGCCCCTGCAATGCCCATGCCAGTGGCATGGGCACTGCAGGGGCCCCCAGGGGCCCCGCGACCCCCCTACCGCCATCCGGATCTCGGCGGTCCGACCGCCGGGATCTGGATGGCGGTAGGGGGGGTCGGAATCCCCGCGGCGGTGCAGCAAGCTGCGCCGCCGCGGAGGATTCAATGGGGCCGCGGTACACTGGCGGGACCCCGCCAGTGGTGCCGGTCCGACCGCGGCTTTACCGCCGCGGTCGGAATCCCCATTGGAGCACCGCCGGCCTGTCGGCGGTGCTCCCGCGGTCCTCCGCCCTGGCGGTCAAAGACCGCCAGGGTCAGAATGACCCCCTTAGTCTTCAGAGGAGGGACTGATGGAGCAGATATGTTAATTAAGAAATGTATTAATGACATATGTGTGTATACTAATGAGAAAAATGCATAGCGAAATTAATAGTAGAAAAACATGTGCATGTTTAGAAATGTACCCTCGGGGAGTGATCACCATATGTATTCAAGTGACTAAAATATGTGAAATAATCAAAAATATGAGAAAAATGTAATAATATATCATAATGAAATGTATAACCTTTGCTTTGTATTATTAAGTTAGCTGTATCAGTTTCAGTGGGCCTTGCTCGCTCTGAACATGGAGAATTCGAATGCCTTGCAAAGGACTGGTAACTGGAGACAGAGACCTTGAGCGGCCCAGAGTTCAAGTCACTTAGCTAGAACATTCTGCAATGTAACGACGGACAGGAGATGGTGAAGACAATTTGAAACAATTATGTGTAGTGTAGGCTAAATGTACTTTCCCAGGACTTGAACAATGGAAGCACTGACTAAAGAGCCATGTGCGACAATTTTGATACCTGAAGAGCCGGATGATGTCCTCATTGCAAGAAGAACCAATCAGCGTTTTGTGAAATATAAGACTACGATTTGGTAAATAAAAACTATAGGTTAGAGTCATATCTTCCGACCGATTGACCAATTAGCAATTAGTGGGATGGACTGGGAGACCATAATACAAAGTCATGACAAATGGTGAGGAATCAGAACTGCAGGAAGAAAATTGATGACGACAGGAGACGCTGTCCGAGGTGCTGATTTTGGGCTCATACTTTGTGAGCCTGATCTGTAGCTGACTATTTGATGTCCTGAAGACGAAGACTGACTTGTTGCTGATCCATCTTGGATAGGTAGCTATGAAAATATGACTGACAATTTTGTGCCTTTTCTTCTAGGTACCAACTGCGCTGTTTTATAGAGATTCTCACTTAGGTAGAAGTTTTCTAAATTGATGTTTTCTCTAAATTGTTTTCACATGAAGACCCACATGCTAATGCTAATCTTGGTTAGCTAGGTTGTTAGGGGTGACGTTGACGGTGACAAATGACTGACAAACTTAATTGCTGAATTACATTATTAATGCTGAAATTCATAGCTTATGGTGTTGCTTTGCCGCATATGTTTTCTTCAAGAAATAATGTCTTTTAACTGATGAATTAATAAAGAATTGATTTGAATAAAGATTGAATTAACAGATGATTAGAACTGTAAGCAATAGGGAATAAAACTTGTTAACCCTTTTCTTGAGTAGTGGTTATTCTTGAGTATTATGGTTTAAAGTTGTTTTTCATAGAATGTAACTTGATTATTGATGTCAGCTACCATTGTGGTGGTCACTACATGGCTAGGAAGCTCCATGAGATTCAAAAAGTTAATCGACCTATATGCGTACCATTGTAAGTTTACTTACTAAGGACCGGGTGCGCTAGCAACGGTCTCTGCGATGTGATAGAGGAACGCGGGGGGGTCGTGTGATGCAAGCTGCCGGTTCTCGACACCATGAGACATCTCAAAGCTCCTAACAATATTTGCTTCCTCCAAGTCACGAACAATATGGGTTCCATTGTTCCATATTAAGAAATACTTATACCGAACTCCATTCTCTTGTAGAAATGTTGTGGCAGGACGGAGTGTCAAACGGCGTTGCAGGGTCATGGGAGAAAAATCATGGAACAGCCACACCTTTGAGCTCTCAAAAATGAAGGCATTTTGTTGTCACACACCTGCCATGATAATGCCTTTCTGCTTATAGGAGTGTAGACATATCAGGATATTTTGCGGCATGCCTGACAACTTGGCAGGTTGACCCGCCCTGTGGGTGCAATCCACCACTATATATTCATTTGCCAGTTCCGGTGCCACCTTTGAATAAACAGATAACATATCCCTCCAGCTTTCCACAGTCTGCTTGTAGTGGAACCTCCTTGTTTCGGATGTTGACCCGTGTGATTGATTTTCAAGGTCTCCCAGCATGTACCGCAGCTCCTCATTGTCATTGTGCAGTTTCAGTTGTTCCTGCCAATGGTTGTCAAGTTCTTCCTCAGGGGAGTTGGTGAATTGTTCCAGAGTGATGATCCTTTGGCCCAGCTCTCCCAGTTCTCTCTTAATGTCTTTGATGTTTGGTTGCCATGCCCTGTTTAAGAGCCACAATGTCATTCCTCAGGGCCCAGTATAATGTTTCCAGGAATGTGCGGGTCACTCGGGCCCCTTCATTTAGTGGATCTGCAGTGGATGCATCAAGGTGTGCTGCAGCCATTGGCGAAGCTTCTTGAGACCATTCATGCTTTTTTGCAGGGGGCTAACTAAGCATTTCTATGAGGGTAGTATCTTTTTTATTGCGATTGGAAGCCATGTCTATGTATAAGGGAGAGCTGAGGATTAGGGTCTGGTCTTGGCACCTCTCGGAGTGTTCAACCATATGCTATGGCCGTCCCAGCCTCCCTACACCATGGATAGCCCCGTGTGTGGTAGTTGTCTCAGAGTACAGCGTGGTCTAGGGGCATCCAAAAAACAGACAACATGCCGCCTATGGTGCCAAAATAGGCCTGAAAGTTCCTTTCAAGCGTCTGGGGCCCTTTCACAGCCAGTGGTTCCAAGCACTGATTGGGCAGCTGTCTCAAAGCACATTCGATCTCCTCCCATGTTGCCTTTACCTCCCCCGCCGATCCAGGTAGAAATCAGTGGTGTCCCATTTGAGGCAGCCTCCATGAGTGTGGGGACAGGTAGGCCAGTATCACTTCAGTACGGGTAAACAGTTTCAGGGTCTGCTCCAGGGCCTCCAACTGCCATGCTTCTTGTGCGTCAGTCCCAGGGGCCTTCCGTGGTATGTAAATTGCCCCTTCAGCCACCAGGAGTACTGCCCCATCTTTTCAATGGCCCTAAAATGCCAGCAGCTGCTGGGGCCACAACAAGATACACTGTGGCCTCCCACTGTAGTTCTCATCCACCAGGTTCAGCAGTAGTGCCAGGCATTATCACTGTGTTCAGGACAGTGCCCTGAGCTCCCTTAATGTCTCCAAACCTCACCACAAGAATTACCAACACAGCGCCTCGGCTTGTTGAATGAAGCGCATCAGTGTGGTTCCTTATTGTGGTTTGTCATGGCCTTCATGTGCCAAGTTTTGTGGCCGCAGCCATGTTGGAGGCGACGGCTCCACTCTCCATGTCTCAGGAGCTGTCTGACCGGGCTGCAACAGCTGTCTGATGCCCAGAGACGCTGTTCCACTATCTTGGTCGGCTTCCTCCCAGTCTGCTGTGCTTATTCTGGTACCGTGCACGCCACATTTGCCATTTTATTGGGGCCGGCAGTGGAGCACGAAACAGGCTACAGAGGTCCATCTTGGACACACCCTTTCACAAAACACATTTCAATACAACTATAAATTCTGCATTAATAATTATTCATTAGCATTCATGTTACAGTATCTATTAAATGAAATGACTCTGTTAATACATTTCACTCAGTGTGGTACAAAACTGCATTTCTCTATTTTTGCACACATATTTTAAAACATGTATTAGAAAACAATTCATATAGTTTTAATACAGATTTTTAGTTTAGACTCTGAAATATAACACTATGACAGATTATTCTTTTCAAATATGTAATTTAATCTAAATACTACCTATGTCTCAATAGGTGTCTAAGACCAATGCACACTAACATAGCTCTACAGTGCATCATTCTGCATTCAAAATGTTAGCATTTTGATTTACAGAATGCATAAACTGTCACGGATAGATGATCTCTGTGACATGAAGGCCAGTACTAAAGTTTCTGCTATATCAGTCCCCACTCTGATGGCATATCAAGGTATCACAAAATACTTCAACTCTAATTTTCAATGAGACAGCTTAAAATGTCAGAGGTCAGATAAGGTCTTCTGAACTCCTCTTACTTCTTGATGTTAATATAGTATATACTCCTTCTTGTCTACATCTCGTTCTCTTCTCTTCTCTGTTTACTCTTGGCTCTTATTTCCTTCAGTTTCTTGTACAATTCATAAAGAACAACTGCAACTAGGGCGCACAAAACCATAATCAACAGGGGTCTGAAAATGGTTCCAAAAATTCCTCCCCCTATATTTTAAAACCACCTTCCAATTGCTGATAAACTATTACTTGTTGCTTCCCATGCACCTGTTGCTGTTAACTCCTTCAGGTCCTGTCTCAGGTCAGTCATATTTGCAATGTATTTTCCTATCTCCTTACTATTATCAGGAATGTAAGTGCAACACTGTTGGGTTTGGAAAATTTAGCAAACTCCACCTTCCTTTGCGAGAAGAATGTCTAACGCAAGACAATTTTGTACAACTATTGATTTTACAACAACCATTTCTATGTCCATTAATAAAATGGCACCTGCAGTGTCTGTACATAGCTTATCTACAATTGTTGACAACTTCCTTATCTTGAGATCATTCAAGATGACACCTTCTGGTGGAATTATGGCACCAAAATGTCTCCTACAAACTCTGAAGCACTAGCTTCTCTCTTGATTCTGGTGTTTTATATCTTATTCAAAAACTAGATTATTAAAATGGTCCACCTAATATAACTTTGGAAAAACTACTCCCAGGTAACACATACCATACCAGCCTTTTGGCTGCTTGTAATAAGCATTCTTTCTGGGTTAACAATATCTCCACAAAGTGGGGAATAAAAATATTCAGAGGGTGACCTACAACAATACCTTTGCACTGTTTGATGAACCAGGCAGCACAGAAGCCGTAGGATCAAGTGTGGCAACAAAATAGGCAACAGGCCTGTTTGCATTTCTATGCCGATGTGCCAAAACTGTGAGCGTACATCCATCCCTCTCACAGCAAAACAGAGAAAAACATGTGTTATAATCAGGCATTCTCAGAGCTGGGCCTCAGCATAGGCTTTCTCTCTGCTCTGTGAAGACTTGTATGCAGTTGCCATTGAATAGTACCAGGTCAGACACATCTTTGTGTGTCAGTTTCTGTGTAGGCTTGGCCAAAAAGGAAAAGTTTAGAATCAACCGGCAACAGTAGCCAACCATTCCCAGGAACATTCGGCTTGCTGTGTTGCAAGGGGATTCATTTTCAATATTGCTGAGATTCTTTCTTGTGACACTTTCCACATAGCTTTCTCAATGTGGTGACCTAAGTACAGGACTTCTTCTTGCAATACTTAATTTACCTGGGGAAACTTTACTTCCATTTTCTCCTAAATGGTTCAAGAGAGCAATTGTGTCTCACCTGCATGCGTCTTCAGTGTTTGATGCAACAAGTAGGTCACCTCTATACTGTACTAAGATTGAGTGGTAAGGCATTTTAAGAGATTCCAGATTCTTTTTCAAGATCTGGTTGAAAATCGAAGGACTCTAATTATACCCTTGTGGAACTCAGCACCATGCTAAAACACGACTGCCAAATTTGAACACGAAGAGGAATTGGCTTTCCTCATACAATGGTATGGAGAAAAGGGCTCGGCACAAATCAATCACGGTAAATTATTCTGCTTCACATGAATTAGGAATTAAATCACTGTAGGATTTGGTATCACAGGACAACATGGAACAACAATCTCATTGATTTTTCTCAGGTCCTGCACCATGTGGAACCTTCCATTGGGCTTCTGCAGTCCTAAAATGGGAGAGTTACAAGGACTTCCCATAATCTCTTTCAGGATACCCTGCTCAACTAAACAATTTATCATGGGAGTTATTCTGGCAATTGTTTCAGGTGTCATGTTATATGGGGAGTTTTTGGATGTACTGCATTTGGCTTCACTTTAATTTTTGTTGCCTCAACTCCTTTGGTGAGTCCTATTTCTTTTCCTGAAAAATCCCAAACCTCAGGTATCACTGTGACTTTTAAATCTTCAGGCAATTCATTACATGTCAGCATTTTGTACAATGTGACACTCAGGTAGTGCTTCACAATTTTGCAGGGCACATCTTCCTTATTTGTTTGGAGTGTGACAATTTAGCTTCCACAGTAGGTTGTGTCTAAGTACCCTTACAGGACTTCAATCAGAGACCATAAATTGGTGCTCATGTTCAAATTAACCTATTTTTACTGGGACAGATTCGGTAACTGGGTTGGTTAACAGTTTGTTTGCAACTCTTATAACCTGGATTCTTTTTCCTGAAAGGGCCAAATTTGGCACTTCTGCTGTTCTGACAGTGTAGCATAGCCCCAGTGTCAACCAGGAATTACACATTGTGATTCATGACATTAGCATTTACATAGGGCCATGTTGATGTATTTCTAAGGATGCACCTAGCATGCAATCCTCATCAATCTAACTATATGCTTGAAGAATTTCTGAACATTTTTCATTACTCAAGTCCATTAAGGGAAATTGTGATGCTATAGGGTTCATATTTGCATTTGCACTTTGATTTAAATTCCGTTGGGGAACAACCACCTGCTTGCTGTTGAGTCACCGGGGCTTGAGGTACCTGCATCTGCTGTCCTTAGGACACATTCATATTTTGTACTCTGGGTCCCTAAACTCTTTGAACTCTTTTTACTTGAACCTGGTTATTGCCTTGTAGTTGAGCAACTCCAGTATTCTGTATATGATTATTCACATTATTTAAGGGACACTGCCTTCGCCAATGAGTCAATTTTTGCATGCATGACACAGGTTAGTTGTCTCAAAGCTTGCTCATCAACAACACTGCCACTTTGATCTACCTGAATACCACAACTTCTACCTCTTGGCTGGACAACATTTGCTATCTGCTGTGGCACTCATTGAACACTACCAGTGTTCACCATCATCTGTGGGCTTTGACTAACGTTTTGTGCAGCTTTCAATTGCATGATCATAACCTTCTCTTTCTTTTTTTTGTTCAGAAGGTTTTCTTATTTTGATTTTACAGAAAAAATAACACAATAAATAGAAGCAACAAACAGTATAAAGATGATTGTACACTCCATGAGTCCAGAAATGATGGATCAAGTCGAACATAATTGAAATATTCAGGGCGGAATGCACTGCAGGTCAAGTCAATTGGCTCTTGAATGGGAGAAGGAAAGGGAATAGAGAGAAGGGGAGGGGGTGATAGGAGCAGAGAGAAGAACTAGAGAGGGAGAGAAGGGGGAAGGGAAGATATGGCTACACGGAGCATGGGTAGGGTGAGTCTAAGATAGACTCATAAAGTTCTCTTTCAATGTTTTTAGCTTCAGTTCCAATTCATTACTACAGTGTTTTGCATACCGCAGGAATTCATCAGTTGGTTTGTTCTACCAACAAATTAAATGCTGCTGAATCTTGTCACTTACGTCTAGTTTCAAACCCTGCACAAATCTAAACACAAAATTACCCATATACTTGGCAACTATTGTCTCTGTACCACTGACATGCTTGAACGCCGGCAGCAATCCCTCATAATAGGCATGAACTGACTCCTTTGATTCCTGTTTTGTCCTGTCAATCTTCTGCCAGTATCTTTTTTTTTAGATCCCTTATTTTTCAGAAACTCAATCACCTCTTCTGATGGTGCACATGTTACTGGATCAATTGAGGTTCCCTATCTGGCCAATCAACATTAACTTTGCATTCAGTCCACAAATCACTCAGAACCACAATGTCAAAAATTGTATTCAAATCCTCCTACAGGAATTTTGAAAGTTTCACAAATCTTTTGTACCATACTACTGGTTTGTGCATCACAGAATATCACTCCTATTTCAGGGTACATGAACATAACCTTCACCTGGTATTTCGCTCATGGGCAGCATCTTTAAATAGTCCTCAACTGGATTTGCTCATGCCAGAGGCACATTTGGCCTTGCTCTCTTCTGATATGTTTTCTTTACCCATCAAACTTCCCACTTATCTATAGCACCCCATTTCTGAATGTACATACTACTTTCCTTAATGTGCAATTTCATTTTGGGGGATTTCATGTTGACTATATCTTTTGTGCTGAACTTCAATCTGTAACTTCTCTTTAGGGGCTTTGATTTCACAAAATCCACATAATATTTTTCAGCTACTTAAGCTAATCTTTCATATGTCTGTCCTGCTCGTTGAGTAATGTCTTTACACGTGAACTGCATTTCATCTTCAGTATATGTTTCCATTTGGTGTGTGTTTAATGTTCCTAATATCCTTTCATTTAATTCCAATTTCAGTTTGGGCACATTCAGTGATCTATCTCTCTCTGGGGTCTCTTCTATTCTTGCATTGCAGCTTGTTGTACCTGTCACACCTCCAGGACTCAAATTATTTAACCACTGATTCAGCTGCTGTGCAGTGAAACCTTACAGGCTTACATTACTATTCTGCAATACTTCTGCTCTTAAAGGACCTACAGTCTAACTCAGGGTATTACAATTTGATAAGTTTATTAGCGTGTTAAAGGGTAGTCCTCATTGTGGTGTACCTCCTCATTGTGGTGTACTGCAGTTTGTGTTCAGGGTCTGCTCTGGTCTGGGCACGTAATAAGGTGAGCCTCTCTGAGGAAACCTAGCATCAGGAGTAAATCCTGTTTGACCTGTCATTGGGTTTGGATATGCAATTTGTGTAGCAGTTAATTTTCTCACAAGAAAACCTGTTCCTTCCATTTTTGGGTTGTTAGAATATACTGATCTCTGCATACCAATTGGTAACCTCCCAGCAGATGTAACTGGTGTATCAGGAATGGTCAGGATGTACAATGAATGTGCATTGCTTCCAGACGTACCTGGAGCATACAATGGAATAACGGGTCCTATGGTCACAGGAACTGGTAATGCATCTAGACCAATATGATTTGTCTGATTCTGAGGAATTGTTATTCCTACACTCTGTCAGGTTAGGACAGTACTGAAACTTTGTCTTGTTTGACTTGGGGTGACATTTGGCATTGATTGACCTAGACTTAACATTTGCACAGGTTGATTTGGAATAAAATTTGGCATAGGTGGATTCACATAACGTGACTGCACTGCGTGGTTCACATTATAATTTGGCACAATCTGATTCACAACAGGACTTGGCATAGTCTGAACTGTGTTAAAGCCCTGAACTGGTTGAATCTCTTTAGGTATTTGTGTCACTAAATTTGAAGGTGTACCTGGCAATCCATGTCTTGGGGTTTGTGCAACTGGAGCAGTAGGGACAACTGGGATTACATTTTTTGCTGCTTCACTTCTTTCTCCTACCTAGACTGAATGATGCGGAGGCAGACAAATCAACAAAAAGATCTGATTTATAAACACATCATCTGAATCACTCTCATATGTCACTGTCTTGTTATGCTCAGTATCTGATGCCTGTTCTGCCTTTCCTATATTTTCCTTATCCTAGGGTTTAGGGCACTCATTCAAAGAGAACTATTGGCACTGTCAAAGATGTCTCATGACAAGTACTTCACTGCAGACAATAAATTGACTAAGTGTCTTCTACACTTGTGCGTTATCCCGGGTTCTTAGGCTGTGATGGACATCAACCGCAGACAGTTTTTTAGCAACAGGCGCCACAATCAAACGAGTATGACGAATACGGAAAGCACTGTACAACATCACACTTTATCACACTCTTCAGACCAAAAGCAATGCAAGCGCAAATCCCTATTAATACTCACACATTTTTCTCTTGCAGGAACCACACTGGAACTTAATCAGTCTTCGGAACGAACCATGGAACAGAACTTGGGTTGGCAAAATATAGTCTGGGCAATTGCGTGGGACCAATCCTATCTCCCCAACACTATGCTTGAATGGTTCTTCCTCCTTGTGAGACAAACCATTTGTCTGCTACTAGATTTGCTGGAGCATTTTCATCCTTCGCAGAAATCAATGCTCATCGAGGTCAACAGATGTTTGGACGCTGCATAGGATGTGGTATAATCAAACAACAAATTTTCAGTACAACACAATTAAATTACACATTATGACCAATGTGCCACACAAAGAAAACTCCAGTCAGGATAAAGTTAAGGGGTTTATTACAAACATAAGTTCAAAGTCATGTAGACAATTCTCAAAACAAAGCTGTGAAAATACAATATCACCAAGAGAAGGCCAAGGCAATGAAGTAAATTCAGGTGGACTAACATTAACTGAACTAGACACTCAACAGAAGCAATACATAACATAAGTAAGATAACTTCATGAATGGAAAACAAGTGTTGCTCAGTTTTAATAAACATTGAGGCAGTTGAAATCATCAAAGTTCAATTTAGCTGGGCACATGGAAATCCCTACAGTTTAGCCAATTACGGAAAAACGTGCAAGACAGAACACATGCAAGTGAAAGACAAAAAGAGCAAAAAAGACAAAAAGAATTTGGAAAAAGGTAATCTCAGGCAACAGGTTACTAACTAACATGGACAAAAAGTAGTTAAAAAGGGAAAGAGTCAGCATATCAGAAGCTCGGTCCAGAGTCTTCTTTGAGAGTTAGGGAGAAATTTTATAATTCTCAGCAAGGCATTTCAAGGGGGCGGGGCAGAGAGGAAGATACCTCTCAAAGTGGCTCAGCATTCAGGACACAGTGCGAAAAGATTTGTCTCCGAGCTCCTGGGATTCTGACCAAAGTCCTGCTGATCATCAATACTTTAAAGTTAATAAAGCAAGCTGATTCATCAATGCTACCATTCATTTGATGTTGAAGGGGCATCATCCAATAAAAATCGATCATCCGACATCTACATGCTTCATGAGAACAGTGTCCATCAGTATACTTCCATGAGAGATTGAAAAACATTTTTAATTTGTCAGTCCACAGTCCAGGGTGTTCTACATCCAAGGTCAATTTCTCACAGCTCTCTATGTGTAAAACAATAGACATCTCCTACCAAACTAACCTTCTCATGGAAAGGAAGTCTGAAAGAAAGATACACGTTAGAAAGATGACGACATTTTCTGCATAGTCACGAAAATCTGGGTCTACAGGCCTCACTTAGGCTAATGCAAATAAATAAACAGCACATCAATATATTTAAATCAAAAAATGTTAATACACAAACTATAAATTCTGCATTAATAATTATTCATTAGCATTCATGTTACAGTAACTTTTAAATGAAATTACTTTTAATACATTTCAGTCAGTGTGCGCAGAACTGCATTTCTCTATTTTTGCACACATATTTTAAAACATTTATTATAAAAAATCAATATCGTTTAAAAACAGACTATTAGTTTAGACTCTAAAATATAACACACTGACAGATTAATTCTTCAAATATAAAATTTAATCTCAGTACCACCTATGTCTCAATAAGTAGTCTAAGAAAAATGCACACTAACATAGCTCTACATTGCATCATTCTACATTCAAGCTATTAGTACTTTGATTAACATAATGCATAAACTGTCATGTACCGATGATCTCTGTGCCACGAGGGACTGTACTAAAGGTTCTGCTGCATCACTTTGTAATAAGTTGGAGCAGGTTTCCATGCTAACTGGAGTCACCTCTCTGGGCCCAGCTGATGTGTGGCACTTGGAGGGTTGCAGACAACATTAAATTGAAAGCAGCTTTGCTCACTGCCTAGACGCAGGAATACCCCTCCTTGGCCCAATATCAGATTGCTTAAGCCTGGCTATAGAAGTTGTTGAACATGCACACTAATTCCTTAGTTTCCAGTAGCATGTTGTTATGCATTTAACACCACTTCCATATTCGGGTCTTCCAACAGAGCAGAGCATGCATTGTGAGTCACTTGCTGATATATAGTTAATGCAGAAGAACAGCAGCAAAATCCTTGATTTTCAGGCCATGGGTGATCGAAACCTGGCCTCGGCACAAACAAGGCTATAAGTTATTTTTTGTTAATCCATTCTTCTTCTCTGCAGTTTGGTGGGCTCTGAATGGCCATACATATATGCTTATCAAGCTAACCTTTAGAAAGGTTTTCCTCTGCAGTAACGTCTTGACTTCAAAAGTCGCATCCACTTTAAGTTACCATTAGAGGATTAGTATCCCTGAGTACATGAATCTAGGAGCTGTGTGAATACGGAGGTGATACTGCCTGTGCCTCAAGGAAATGAATGTTTCAGTGCAGAAAAATGCGTGTTGTAGGACCAGGCCATTCTTCATATTCAGGACTAATGCAGTTTAGGAAAATGGGATCTTAAGTCTGAAAATTGTTTTCTACTTTCTTGTACTACTCAGGCTTGGCCAACAAACTGTCTGTTAAAGGCTGACTTTCTCGAAGTTTTACGTTGGTTCATAATTCCTTGCTAGTTTTCAGTACTTTTTAGAGGCACCATGTGGTGAGTATAGAAGGCACGTAAAAATTAAAATGTACATTTAAAGTCCTCCACCTCTTCCTCTAGTGGTCACACAGATGTTTCATTTGAGGTCTAAAATTGATTGTGATGAATAATTACAATTATTTTTGGTAACAATCACTCTGCTTTCTTGAAGGCTCTGAATGATTCTTTAGGTAATATGAGACTTAACACAAACTTCTTGGATGATCTAACAGAATGCTTTTATTGATAGGTGATTTTACTGCTGGCATTTTAGCAGGGTCTGGTTGATCACCAGAGGGAAATATATGAGGATGAATCTAGGGGAATATACTGCATAAGTCGGCTATAAGGGAATCCCATAGTCTTAGAAGCTTAAATGGAATATTTGTTACTGCTTTTCTTGTAAGACCCATTTTAATAGCTAGGTATTGCTCTACATTATTAATTAAATTATGGTTCCTATTTCTAACTTTCATTATATGCACAGCTTTGTAGTAACTTCAAGGAATGAGAGAACCTTTGATCCAGTTGTGCCCAAATTGTGTTTAGAATTATGCATTCTGTCATCTTCTGACCAAAGGTATCAGAATCATATCTAAATTTCAGTATGAAATAGTAAATAATTTCAACAGCTACATTTTATAGGTGTGTTTAATAACTTTTTTTCAGAAAATGATTGTCTTACATTGGTGTTTAAAGCTCTCAAACAATTGATGATTTGATGGATGTTTTTCCACATATCTGAGTTCAATCTTAAGAAATTATATTTGCAAATGTTACACTTAGACAAGTAAGGCTTGTGTTTATAGTTTCCTGACAGTTCTCTGATACCTGTAGATGAGACAAAAATGGTTTGAACTTGCCAGAATTCGGTTACTAATGGTACTGCAGCTCCCTTACAGGACTTTTCTCTCCTGTTTGATGACTATATGGACTTGAGAGCTAACTGAGTGATTGATTAATGCATCAATAACCTTTTGGTCAGCGAATCAGTGCTTAATTAGTAAATAAAAACATACCGGAACCCAAAGCCCTCCTCTTAAACAAGCGGATGCTGCAATTAAATGTGCGAACATGGAATACTGGGGCAGCATAAATAGGGTGACCACCCATCAGTAATTTTCATGGCCTGCCCATAATTTCACCTTGCCGTCCGTTGTCCGTGATGAAAGGCCTAACGGACAGCATTTGTCCGTAATTTTAGCCTTTCACATAAAGGACAAAATGTAATTAGGACAGATCAGTTTCCCCAGGTGGACTGAAAGGCAGGGAGTCTCCTGTGCTCTGAGGGAGGAAGGGCAGACAGATAAGAAAAGGCTTTCTTGCAAGGGGGTCTTGTTCCCTAAAAAAATGCAAATGTGCGTAACTGATAAATCTGCAAATGTAAAGGGGCTTGGGAACATGCATTGACTTTAATCAAAAGAGTCACTTGAAGCTTTCTGATGACATCTGAAGATATTTTCTTTTAGAGAGGTACTGTTAGAGTGTTCCGAGGTGAGCGTTGGAGTGTGTGGTTTTATTTGACTGTTATAAAACAAAAATTTGTACTAGATATAAACTGTATATTATTTAAATCTTTCTTTTAGAAGGACTTTTTTTATTTAACTGAAATATATTTGCGCATTTTGTAGCAGCCTATATTATGATGTGGGTGATACATGTTTAAAATAAGGACTTACACATTCACAGTTCTTTCAGGGACCTCGGTACTAACGAACATTGGCAAGGCCAATCGGTCTCATCTACGCAAGAGTTATTGGCTTTGCCAATGTATTTTAGCTGTGTTATACACCAGCGTGGCTGCTGTTCAGCATGGCTAAAGGTTAGTGGCATAGTAGTGTAGAGTGGAGTAGAGTGGCATGGGAGCAGTGGCGTAGAGCACAGTGGTACAGAGTAGAGTGCAGTGGGGTACAGTGCAGTTGTTTGAAGTGCAGTAGCATAGATTGCAGTGGCATGGAGTGGTGTGGGGCAGAGTAGAGTGGCATACAGTGCAGTGGACTAGAGTGGCATACATTAGAGTGGCAGAGAGTGCAGTAGTGTAGAGTGGTGCAGTGGCATAGAGTGCAAAGTAGACTTGCATGACAGAGTGCAGTGGCATGGAGTGGTGCAGAGTGGAGTAGTGTAGAGTGGTGCAGTGCAGAGTAGAGTATAGTGTTGTAGAGTGCAGTGGCATAAAGTGGAGTGATGCAGAGTAGAGTGGCATAGAGTGCAATGGCGTACAATGCAGTGGTACTGAGTAGAGTGGTGTAGAGAACAGTGGCGGAGAGTGCAATGTTGCAGAGTAGAGTGTCAGTGCAGTGGTGTATATTGCAGTTGTTTAGAGTGCATTGGCGTACAGTGCATTGAAGTGGAGTGCAGTGGTTTAGAGTGCAGTGGGGCAGAGTGGCGTAGAGTGCAGTGACGTAGAATAGATTGTTTCACAGTAGAGTGCAGTGGCATAGAGAGGAGATGTGTAGGATAGAGTGCAGTGGCACAGAATGCAGTGGCGCAGAGTGCAGTGGCGTAAAGTAGATTGTTTCACAGTAGAGTGAAGTGGCGTAAAGTGGATAGGTGCCGGGTAGAGTGGAGTTGTATAGAGTGGCATAAAGTGTCATGGCATAGAGTAAAATGGTGTAGAGTGCTATGGCATAGAGTAGATGAGAGTGACGTACAGTGTACTGGTGTAGAGTGCAGGGATATAGAGTTGAGTGTTACAGAGTAAAGTGCACTAGCATAGAGTGTATTAGCATACAGTGCGGTCGCGTATGGTGCAGTGTTGCAGAGTGGCATAGAATGGAGTTGTGTGGACTAGATTGGTGGTGCCTAGTCTGGAGTGGTATAGCGTGCAGATGCGCAGGGTGCAGTGGTGTAGAGAGGCGTAGAGTGCATTGGCATAGAGTAGAGTGGTACAGAGTAGAGTAGAGAGGCGTAGTGGGAAGTAGCATAGAGTGCAGTGGCATAGAGTGGAGTGGTTCAGAGTGGAGAAAAGTGCAGTGTCCCGCATGGAGTGGTGTAAAGTTGAGTGATGCAGATTAGGGTGCAGTGGTGTGGAGTGGTGCAGAGCAGAGTGGAGTATGCATGGTATTGTAACACACTGCCATTACAGACAACACGTTTTTGATTGAAATGACCATTACATTGCACAAATATACAGTTTGTAAAATAAAACTATACAGTGCACAGACAATGATGTGTGGAAATGTCATCACCTAATGCAATGATTTGTTTTAATCTTATAAAGGTATTTGTTTGCAGCACAGTTCAGAATTAACAAAAATGGGCTTCATTTGTGCTCCTAATTCTGATATATTCTGAAGTTTATTTAAATAGTGTCATGTGATAGAAAAAACTCTTTCCTAACCCCAGTATCCAGCAAGATTGTCGCATAAATCCTCTCACTTTGAAGTCAGAGAAAGAAAGGTAAACACTAAGGCCCTCAATTGGACCTTGGTGGTAAAAACCGCCTACCACCGCGGCGACGGCTGCCAAAAGACCTTCGCCGTGGCTACTAGCCATCCGCTGGATTATGACCATAGCCGGAATTCCGCCAGAAGGATGGTGGAAATCCGGCTGTGGCCATGTCGGCAGATGGCGGTAAGGTGGTGCTGCTGCCAGCAGCAGCGCCACGCCAGTAGACCGCCGCCAGCCTTATTATGACCCATAATACGGCCTGGTGGTGTTCTGCTGGCAGAAGTTCCTGCTGGCAGCAGCGCCCTGTCCCGTCTCCTGCTGGAGGACCCCCCTGGACACAGGCAAGTGGGTGCTCTGACAGGGGAGGTGCGTGCTTGTATGCGGGTGTGTGTTGTGTGTTGTATGTGTGAGTGCGTGTATGTTGAGTTGTGTGAATGCATGTATGTATGCAAGTGTGTGCGAATGTGTGTTTGAAGGGACACAAGGGTTTGGAAATTTAGTAACTCGCTGTCCAGAAACAAATCCCCCAATTTAAAGATACCTGCAGCATGCCACTGATGGAGTTGTGCTGAGCACAGCCATCCTGTGGGAGTGGGAAGGCTTAGCAAAAGTAGTGGAGGAGCACAGGGTTCTTTGTGTCAGTGAGTTTACAGGTTCTAGCAAGGCAAGAGAAAGCTGTGCATGATAACCCTGGATGGTGATCTGTAGAATAGTGAGTAGAAAACAATGAGCAGTGCAGTAAGCCCTCCTTAAGTCTTTACAGATAAACCCCATCTCATGCAGGAGGGAGAGCAGACAGTCAGTGAGCCATCCATTGGACCTGTGCAGCTGAAAAATAGCGTTCTGTCCAGAAAGCCTAATCCACCCGCAGTCACGGGTAGCTTTAGAGTGGCAAGAGCTACCCGATTGCGTCCCAGCGACCAAATCAGATATGTGGCATGTCTGAAGAAGGAAAGAAGGATGAACAGGGGAAGGTTTTCAAAATAATACTATCATCGGGGTAGCACACCATCTTCATTAGTGCCACATGGCACACTACAGAAAGCAGAAGAGAAGACCAAAAAGCAAACTGGGCTTGGAGGACAGTGACGCTCTGCCAAGATTTCCATCCTGCAAACCAGTGGGAGAATGGTAGATATTAATCAAAGGTAACTGGCTCCCAGTTCAATCTAAGGTCTAATTGTATATAAAGGGGAAAACAGTGCCATATGTTAAAGAAACACTAATTACATATATCTTTTTTTTTTACAGTTTGTTTGTGCAAATTACATCCCAAATATTTTGAAGATTCTATGTGTACTTGACACTTAGGGATAACCCAGATAACTAGTTTGGCTTTTGCTCAATTTCAAAATCATTTTAATACATGGACAAAGCGGGCAATTGCCTTGCACAACCTTGAAAGGGGTCTGGTCCCTGCTCATCCTTCACAAGCACGAACAGTAGACCATAGCAACAGAAGAGTTTGCCAAGGTGGGTGGGTGCTGCTTGTTTAACCACTTGACAGTGCCTCTCCTATTTTTCTTCTGTCTGCAGAGAAAACTCCCCAGGTACCCAAAACCTTCCAATAGTCTTGGTGGACCCATCTTGTCTGATTTTAGGAATTGTCCCATTTTGTTCTTCTCTTCCTTATTTATCTGATTCTTAGCAACAACCCTTTGAATCAGTTGCCGTGAATCTCCCATTTGATCTCGATTTCATCCTCCTCTTATATTATCTTTGATTGGTAGTCCTGGCTCCCAGATCTGAGATAAATGTAGATTACCAGACATGCACTCTAGTGCTGTGAGACTACAGACAAGTTGTGGGTACCTCACATCCTGACATTAGGTGTGAGACTGTCTCCCACACCATCTGCTCTGCCTCATTACATTTTGTTTAGGTTGAAAGCCCATGGGTGGTTGGGGTGAGCTAGATGTTTTTGTTCAATTTGTTTAAACTAGCATAAGGTTAATTACATTAATGTTTCCCAAACTTTGCCTCAATGCCAGGTGGTCACCGTAAGTGTAAACCTGAAGCCATCTTGGGTCTCTACAATCCATTTAAAGCCACTCCCTGCCTCTTCAGCTCACTCTTGCAGCTTTCTGCTTTTCCCCTTTGTGGCGTTTTCCTCTTCCTCCGTCTTTCCCATATGTGTCTTTTGCTCGCAGTGAATGCTTGAGACAGAAAAATAAGCACCGGCCCTCCAAAATAAGTGCTGGTGCTCCGCACTGGAAACAACAAGCAAAAATTAAGCACTGCAGGGAATGGTAAAAACAATACCCTTAGTAAAACGTAATTCCAGAGGAACATACACATGAGAAGTCATGTCATATTATTAACCTTAAGTCTGTGCACAATTCTGAGCGGCAGCTTGATTGATTCCACCCCGATTCCATTCTCCTCTACACAGTATTTCGACAATGCTCAGTTTATGCATTGCAGATCCAACTCTGCTGCATAAGAACTTTGTGGGCACAGCGTTTTTACAGAAGATCACCTGAAACAGCGACAGCCAGGTTTTGTAAAAAAAAAAAAATAGATCATTGGGCTATTTCTCCAGCTGCGTTGAGAGCTGGAGATTTTTTTGGACAGATGTAAAGCTGAAGATTTTCTACTCGAGAGTTTCAGTACACTACCAACAAATTCACAAATAAAAGTATGCTTGAGAAGGGAACAAAAAATGGACATGGTTGGCCAGGGGTGATGATGGGTGCTTTAGCTAAACCTGTCCCTGCAGTGACTGAACTTTTACTGTAATTTGATGGCAACATCAGACTCCCACAAGAAACGGTTAAGACAGTGATCTTTTCTGAAGTTAAGAGTGTTCCCAGCAGCTGGCATGCGTAGGTGTCAATGGATCCTGACAATTTATTGCGTCAGAGTACATGCAGGTGGAAAAAGCTGGGTAGTTGAGATGGTCAATGAGGCAGAGGCATCTTTTCTGGCAGTGCGGCAGTGCTGGCAGTGTAAGCATTAAGGCTGGTGCAGAGACATGGGGGAAGAAAGAGGCATTGCGCTAGCAGCTCTTGTTGCCCTCCCTACTGCAGGAAACCAACATTTGTAGGCCTCTAGGTAACCCCTGAAAGGGAGCACACAGTCTGGTAGGAGCCATCATGAAGCTGGCTGGCCTCTCCTTGTGGAGAGTGCAATTGGTTTGAAATACAGGGCACTTACGTTTTTATTCTTGTCACAACTATCTCAATGTCTATGAATCAAAAAATGGCCTGAGTTGCCTTATAGGTAGAATGGGTGCAGAATACTGATCTTCTCAGCTTCAGGGACATTAGGACTCTGAAAGGAAACTAGTTGATAAATGGGTGGCTCGACAGAAGATGTTGCTACAATGCACACTAGCCAGGACCGCCGACACAGGCATATAGGTTTCGGGTTTGTTAGTCTTTTCTAATATCAGCAACCAATTCAGAGGCAACCTACTCACTCTAACAGTGATGCTTTAGTGTTATTATGGTCGGAAAATGAGAATATGGGCCTGATTTAGATTTGGTGGATAGAATATTGCGTCACAAACACAATGGATATCCCATCCACCTTAGTGCACATTCATTATATCCTATGTCACTTGTAAAAAGGTAGACAAGATATCTGTCACCTTTTATGACTAAGTACATGTCAATTATTCAATCAGGGATTTGTGAAGCACACTACTCACCCGTGAGGGTCTCAAGGCACTGAGGAGGGGAGGAGAAAGGAGGCTGGGGAGGGGGTGCTGCTACTGCTCGAACAGCCAGGTCTTGAGAAGTTTCCTGAAGGTAAGGAGGTCTTTGGTCTGGCCCAGGTGGGTGGGAAGAGTGTTCCATGTTTTGGCGGCGAGGTGCGAGAATGATCTACCGCCGGTTATAGTTCTGTGGTCGCGTGGGACGGTTGCGAGGTCGGCGGAGTGGAGATGCCGGGTCGGGGTGTAGAAGGAGAGTCCTCTGTTGAGGTATTCTGTTCAGGTGTTGTGCCGTTCTTTGTGAGCGTGGGTGAGGAGTTTGAATGTGATTCTCTTGTTGATTGGGAGCCAGTGCAGGTTTTTCAGGTGATCTGTGATGTGGCAGTGGCAGGGGATGTCCAGTATGAGGCATGCGGAGGCGTTCTGGATACGTTGCAGCCTCTTCTGGAGTTTGGCTGTGGTTCCTGTGTAGAGGGCGTTGCGTAGTCCAGCTTGCTGCTTACGAGGGCTTGGGTGACTGTTCTTCTGGTTTTGGTGGGTATCCATTTGTAGATCTTTCGGAGCATGTGGAGGGTGTGGAAGCAGGAGGAGAAGATGGCGTTGACTTGCTGGGTCATGGGTAGTGAGGGGTCCAAGATGAATCCTAGGTTGCGTGCGTGGTCGGTGGGAGTCGGAGTGGTTCAGAGAGTGGCAGGCTACCAGGAGTCATCCCATGTGGAGGTGGTGGAGCCAAAGATGAGGACTTCCGTCTTATCAGAATTGAGTTTGAGGCAGCTGCTCTTCATCCATTCGGTGATGGCCTTCATTCCTTCGTGGAGATAGGTCTTGGCGGAGTTCTTGGTGAGGGAGAGGATCAGCTGGGTGTTGTCGGCGTATGAGATGATGTTGAGGTTGTGGGATTGGGCGATGTTAGCAAGCGTGGCCATGGAGATGTTGACATGTCCGGTAAACTCTAAATTTGTCCCTCTAAAACTAAAATTCCCTTATTTCTATCAGACTTGGGTAAAGCATAAGTTGATGTCTGATGAAGTAAGGAGGATAGCTGCTTTTTAGCCGTTTTTACCGGGGGGATTAGTCATGGGGACAACATTTGTAGATGTTAAGAAAAAAGGACTGTGCTGGTAACTTGAATGGAAATATTGCAAAGTTTTTGCAGGTTCACCAATGTTTTTGCACAAGTGCACAAAGTGTGGATGTGAACATATATGGGTGAGCTGTCAATAAAGGTAACATGAAGCCCAAAGCGGGAAAGCAACACCAAAGCAGTACAAGCAAGAAGTGTGAGGGAAAAACAAAACAAACACAGCTAAGCGGAAGCCTTCCAAGTAATGACCATGGCACAAATGGAGCCTCCTCACTCCCATTGTGGTTTAAGAACTGCCCTAGGCTTTTAAGAAATTGCCTAAGCCAGGGGAAGCACACTTGGTGTCTGGCTTGTTGAAGGGCTTCCAAGATCCGTTTAGAAGACCTAGAGAGACACGTTTGTCCAGAAGTCATAAAATCAGCCAAGGACTTGCCATCTGTTGTGGCGAACAAAATATGAAAAGAAAAAGACAGGTAGAGTAGCAGATCCTTTCCATACCCCTCTGCTTAAGCATCTTAAAGTGTTAACTCTGGGTTTTAGCGCCCTAAATGGAACTGACTGAAGTTTGCATGGTTTATAAGCCTTCACTCATAAAATGAAAATTGGTAAACCATATCCCTGATGATAATGCTAATTCAGTTAGGTACATTTCTTTCACAGTGTTGTGAAGTTGCTCACTAAAAAGGAAGAGGGGCACTATTGGCCAAGGTAGGTATAAAAGAACCATATAGGCTCCTATCATTACAGATAGTTACCACCAGTCAGTTTGGTGTTGAAAGGCTGTTTAACTTTGACAAATGTTTGCCAATAGGGGGCATTGTAGCATGCACAGTTTGTTAATGGGTTGTCTCATTACTGAGTGGAGGTTTAAATGGGAAAATGACCTGGAAGCGTCATTTACTACCAAGATGACTTTTTATATGCCGGTGGTCCGAGAAACAAGGGAAAGTAGGGACATGATGGCCACAGATAAGCTTGGATTGCAACTGGCAAGCGATAAGAGGGAAGGACTTTTTTCAGTATCGAGTTGGATACCATAGCACAGAATCTAAGCTGCCATTAGCGACGGTGGAAGATTTCAGGAAACCAATCAGGTGCACTCCGTTAAAATGAAATAACAAAGTGTTATCGGTGCAAATTAGATCATTTTTGTTGTAGTTGAACTCTATCACAAGCAGGATCTGTCAGTGCATCAATTTTCAAGAATGTTAGAACAGTAACAGAAGGAATTAGACAGAAACTATACTTTTCAGGGTTTTGGAAAAGTGTGATGAGATTCTGATGGATTTCAAAGGGGTGTCAGTTCAGAGAGGGCTGAACCTAAACTGTCGGATGCTGAATCTCTACAGCATTGCGGACGAAAGCATGACATTTGGCACTGTGATGGGTAAGCAGTGGTGCACTATGAAATGGTCTGAGCTGCAGTGGCAGAGCCTAATCTTTCTGAATCGTCTACCATTTCTTGGACCAATGGAGGTATCGGATGAGGACTCAGCAGACGAGCATATCATCATCTGGACGGAGAGTTGGTCCACAGTAAATAAGTGATAGACAAACGATAGACAAGCAGGCCACCATGTACTAAGACTTCTAAGTGCTTAGCTTTTTAGGTGTTTGAATACAAATTGACCTTCACTGTAAAATTCATAGAGGGCTGTGAAAATGAGACAACTAAACCCGAGCTGAGAAGTTGACAAATGATGACCCCTTTTTCCACAACGCCCTGACAACGGGAATCCAGTGATAAACATTTTAGCCCTGAGTTCCCTGGTAACATGCACGTCTGTAAGCAGCAGGGGCGTAGCTCCAGGTGGGTTGTTTGGGGTATTACACCCCGCAATAAATGTATTTTCTGGAAACTATTTGGATAAAGGTGCTTTCAGTCGCGTATGGTGAAGTGTCTGTCGGATTTCAAAAGGCATTTTTCCATGCACACAGACAAAAGCGCACACACCCTCTCACCCTCTATTGTTTTGAAAATCTTCGAAATTTTTGGTTATTTTACCAAATAGTGTATTTTCTTTCAGTTAGTGTTAGTACCCCTACCTACACATATTCGTCTCCCTTTCCACTGCTCCTAAAGCTCCTCTCGTGCGCCCTGCATATCAAATATGTATTTTAACATTCTACGCCACAGTGTTACTTGGGAAATTTGAAGCCTCCTGGCCCCCAACCTTAGTGACCAAGTTACACCCCTGGTAAGCAGCAGGCCTGTTTGGTGGCATTTGTTATTGACACCGGCAGTGTGCAGAAGGTCAGGCCCATGGCTACTCAGCAATGCAATGGAGGCGTTGGACAACTGTGAAGCAGAAAGTGGAAGCTCCAGTTCATGCATAAAGATTTGAGTTTTTGCGCTTGCACGAGTATTAAAGATGACGGACACAGCGAAAACCCAATAGGTACAGTGTGAAAGAGACGTTGGTGAGCTGGAGTGGGTTTTCCTGCGCAGCTCCGGATAAGGGGGAGGCAGTATTTAAAATGTTGAGCAGAGAAGTCATGTTAGCGCCATTTCACTAGTTCGAAGCATTCTATTTTAAAGCTTTCCCTTTAGACAAATATATTGGCCTTCAAATTTGAGGTTACATACTAAATCAAATTGAGAACACACACATCCATATCAACGTGTTTGCTATTCCATAGTCAAGTTTTGTATTTTAGCCCTCCAAAGAAGTCTACCACCAAACCACTTTCAAGGAAGACTGATGGCCAATCACCCACATGAGCCCTGGCTCTTCTTTCAATAAAGGGAGTCTATCAGAATGTCAGCCAGAGTTGAGCCAGATCCTCGAACTTCATATGGCGAAGAGTATGATGGGTTGGATAAAAGAGGCACGACTTGTGTGGGGAGGATTGACTCACAGAAAGGAGATGGGGAGAAAACGGGGAGAGTTTCCCTGCTCCCGCAACCCATTCGCATTGGAGGTGATCACAGAATCTTGAGTGGAGTCTAGGTGCGGGTAGGTGCGGGTAAGATACCGTGCGGGAGGCGATGGTGAGGTATAGGTAAGGAAATGGCAAAGGGGGATGATGTGGGGTGGGGGAAGTATGGCCGACAACCTTAATAAACAAACAGACGAGTTCTCTCCTGGTGGACGCCAATTGTGTTATTCTGCTAATATTCAAATTCGAGTACATGTCCTCCTTTTTCCTGATTAAGGTCTAAAGTTTGGGTTCTTCATCGCTGCTCTGTTCACTGTTACCCTCACAGCTACATCTAAATGTGTGAAGGAGTTCATATAGTTGAAGGCCAAGGTAATGTAAGCCTTCGACCCCTCATTCTAATAGTTTGTATGGACATCTTAGTGGGCATGAGAACCTTCGTGTCCCAAGGGCCTTTTAACTCTTCATTTTCTGGACCAGCATCTTTCTGTTCCTCAGTCCACAAGCTATCTCGGGCAGCGTCTCCCACTGGAGAGTCTGTTGCTTTTCCATTGTTTCCCGCAAGTCTCGGTGAAGCCCTTCTCCACTGACCCACTTCGGCCCTTGGGCTCTGCATTTGTCTGTGCGACATCTCTTCTTTTGTCACAAGTGTGCTGACGCTTCCGCCAGGAGCTGGTTATTAATAATCCCCTGCTCAAAAATGTATACAATCGAGGCACTGACTTCTGAAGTATTACACAACTCCACAAAGAGGCAAGTGAGCGAAGGGATTGGTGTAGGTGGGCAAGGATGGCAGAACGAGGAATCCTTTTATAATGAAGGCAAAGAAGCGAAATGCCATCGGAATAAGCACTTATCAGGGCAAGATTTGAGAGGTAATGAGGAAAGACACCTGGAGGAGCTACAGAAATGTCTCAGGACCAAGAAAAGAGAGCTTACTTCAGATACATTAAATAATTTCCTTGAAATTGTGACTAGAAGAGGTGCTTCAGACTTTTGGGAAATGGCAGCCTCTCGCATGATGTAAAATACCCAGTGGGCAGGTTCAGTATTGTGTTGTCCATGGTGATCTGACCAATGAACCTGAAAGACATATGCGCTAGTTTTGCTTTATGTAATTGTGCTATTGACATTGACAATTTTGTGCTCTGTCCCTCCTAGAGAGGTTTGAAGACAATAAGTACCTTAGACTAGTTTTAATGAGTCTGCCAAACTTGAGATCTTTTAAAGACCCTGGAAGGGGGTGGATGTGGCGGCTTTGTATACTGTGGATAACTTTGTTTAAAAAAAAGAAAAGAGAAAAACAGCAGTAAACGTAAAAAGCATATTTGTCAGACAAATTGGGATGATGTGATTTACTATATTGTATAACGTGGTTTTACTGTGTTGTGATGTATATATTTTTTTGTAGTTTGCATGTTTTTATCGAGAAATATGATAAACTCTTGCATTAGTTTCCATTACAATATGGACCAGTTGCGGTACTATTCGAACAAAGCTGACGTACAGCGTGTATACTGACCCTACTTATTTCTGTCTTCTACTGACTGAGCGATTGTATGTATCATTGTATTTGCGCGGGTAGGTCGGTGGCGGTGAGGGAGCTTTATTAGATTCTTCTATAAATCTCGTGCTTTGTTGCCACCTAGTGGAGGATAGAGGAAACAGTACACAAAAGAGCTGGATCTGGCTATGAAGCGCTTTCAAGCCCTGACATTCGCAACTAAAAGCGAGCATCCTAGTGTTAATCTTTGTACCACTCCCCAAACCCTAAAGAAAAATATATTCTGAAGGTAAGTTTAGATTTCTTCAGCTAAAGATAACATGATAAAGGGTGGGATGTTAGGTTGTTTTGCAGGGCCAGGTTCCCTTTGCTTAGTGTCTCCTCCGTGTGCATCCACAAGAATGAAAATGCTGCAGCCCATTAAAAAAATGTGTGTAGGAGTGATGCCAACTTTGGTAAAGTCAATTGAACAGTCCTCAAGTTGGAAGCAGAAACGAGTTGTGATATAACCATCCGATCCGTAAACAAATCCATTCAAGTCTGGATTGTTGAGAGTTTGAATTGGGCCCCCGAGTCCTTTCTTTGTGAATATTCCTAAACTGTGGGTTGCAAGCAATGAGGTACAAACGAGAACCTAAAAGCCTGGAGGCCCCACTTTGAGGATCAGGCTTCAAAGAGAAAGATGGAGAGACAAAGGTGGTCATTCTAACCCTGGCGGTAAAAACCGCCAGGGCGAATGACCGCAGTAGCACCGCCAACAGGCTGGAGGTGCACCGCTGGGCATTCTGACCGCAGCGGTTCAGCCGCGGCCAGAAACGGAAAGTCGGCGGTGTACCGCCGACTTTCCGCTGCCCTTGAGAATCCTCCATGGCGGCGGAGCGCGCTCCGCCGCCATGGGGATTCTGACACCCCCTACCGCCATCCTGTTCCTGGCGGGTCTCCCGCCAGGAACAGGATGGCGGTAGGGGGTGCTGCGGGGCCCCTGGGGGCCCCTGCAGTGCCCATGCCAGTGGCATGGGCACTGCAGGGGCCCCCGTAAGAGGGTCCCAAAAAGAATTTCAGTGTCTGCCTAGCAGACACTGAAATTCGCGACGGGTGCTACTGCACCCGTCGCACTCTAGCAACTCCGCCGGCTCCATTCGGAGCCGGCTTCATCGTTGCTGGGTCTTTCCCGCTGTGCTGACGGGCGGCCTTTTGGCGGTCGCCCGCCAGCACAGCGGGTAAGCCAGAATGGCCGCCGCGGTCTTGTGACCGCGGTGCGGTCATTTGGCGGTAACCGCATGGCGGGCGGCGGTTAGATTCACCGCCAAAGTGCCTGATTACAACTTTTGAGGAGGTGTTAATCCTTCCCAAATGTGACGGATATACCACCAGCCGTATTACGAGTTCCATAGGATATAATGGACTCGTAATACGGCTGGTGGTATATCCGTCACTTTACCGTCACTTTTGGGATGGATTAACACCTCCTCCAAAGTTGTAATCAGGCCCAAAGTAATGGAGTGAAGTGCAGTAATGAAAAAAGGAATTCCAGGCTAGAAGGCAAAAGCAGAAGTTATGTATGCTTGCAAAATAATTCAGTCACAAGTGTGCATCTAAATCAGAAAGAGCTAGACAGCATCCCTAATAGAATGGAAAGGTCTGCAGAAAATCTAAATTGCGAAGAATCTGGCTCATCCCGCAGAATCAAAGGGTTTTCATACACACATGTTGCATAACAAATCGGCTAAACCCACAACTTCAGCATGGCAGGATTCCATGTAATAATTCTCTAGCACATCAGAATAATTCATGCCAATAACATTATGGGGGTCATTCTAAGTCTGGCGGGCGGCGGAGGCCGCCCGCCAGACTTCCCCCCTCCAAAATACCGCTCCGCGGTCGCAAGACCGCTGAGGGTATTTTGGCTTTTGCACTGGGCTGGCGGGCGACCGCCAAAAGGCCGCCCGCCAGCCCAGTGCAAAAACCCTTCCCACTAGGACGCCGGCTCAGAATTGAGCCGGCGGAGTGGGAAGGTGCGACAGGTGCAGTGGCACCCGTCGCGTATTTCAGTGTCTGCAATGCAGACACTGAAATACAAAGTGGGGCCCTCTTACGGGGGCCCCTGCAGTGCCCATGCCATTGGCATGGGCACTGCAGGGGCCCCCAGGGGCCCCACGACAACCCATACCGCCATCCTGTTCCTGGCGGGAGAACCGCCAGGAACAGGATGGCGGTATGGGCTGTCAGAATCCCCCATGGCGGCGCAGCAAGGTGCGCCGCCATGGGGGATTCCCAGGGCAGCGGAAAACCGGCGGGAGACCGCCGGTTTTCCACTTCTGACCGCGGCAAAACCGCTGCGGTCAGAATGCCCTGCGGGGCACCGCCAGCCTGTTGGCGGTGCTCGCGCCGACCCTGGCCCCGGCGGTAGTGAACCGCCGGGGTCAGAATCACCCCCTATATGTTACAGCTAGCCCATTTCTAAGAAAGCATCAGGCTTTTCCATGTCATTGCCATCCAGAGATGTTTGAACAAAATATGATACATTCAGATAATGAACCTTTACACTGATGATATGACTAGGCTGCAACGAAAGTATGACAGAAGGACCTTGGAAACATGTTAATGTGAGGAACACTAGAAAGTTCATTCAGAGCGCAACAGGAAAATTACATCAACCTGTCTTTGTTCTGCAGAACTGTAAGGAGAATAGATGCACAGGGGAACCTGATGGTAGGTGGTGAACACAGGAGTGGAAACAGAGACAACAGCAGCGTCCTTTTTATCCAAAGTGGAGTTTTCAGCAAAATGTGGCATAATTAACTCATCTTAATAAACACACTTCATTATGCTGTATTCAATTAGTTTCAACTGTAATTATATTAATTCAGCATTTGTGTATTGCATCTCACACAAAAAGCATCATACTTACTATCATTTGTTGCACAAACATATATGCTTTTTTTAAAAACACTCCAACATAATCATCAGTTAAAGAAGTCCAAATCTGTTTAAAGGTAAAAGCAGAATGATATTTTGTGAAATTTGGAAAAGTAACACCACCGGAAATTGTAGGTGTTTGAAGTTCATACAAAGATATAGGTGCGTTCTTTCTTATTCCAGAAAAGCTTTGTCAGAAAACTACTTATAGATTTAAATACTTTTTGAGAATATTTCACAGGAGGCATAGACAAATAAAAATTGAATTGGCAGCATTATCATTTTAATGAAAGATGTTCAACCTGCCCCACTATGATAAAAACAATGGTGATCACTTCTCAATTAAGGCAAGTAATTTGCATTTAACTGCCTCTAAATTAATGGAAATTGTGTTTTATAGTAGTCCTCAAACAATTTTGGGTGTCTGTGTATGAGGGGATGGAGGTGAGGACTGCCTATATATACATATGTGTGTATATATACATATAAACATATATACAAACACACACACACACACACACACACACACACATATATACCACCTAGTGACAGTTGCCACTAGGCAGGTATAGGTAGGATTATGTTTCTATACAAAAAGCGTTTTTTACTTATCTATACCTTTGGCATCGCTTGACAAATCTTCACAAAACTTTCCAAAGAAATTTGCCAGTTCCGTCAGCTGCTGCCTGGAAAGTTTCAGGGGGGGGGGAGGGTGGGGTCCATCCAGTAGAGAAGCGAGAAAAAATGTGGAGCCTAAAGCACGTTTTCCATAGGGATTTTAAACAGCGATAGCGCAAAAACTTCTGAATGGAATTAGATCACATTTGGCAGGAAGGTAGGTCCTGGCACAGAAAGGGTGCTTTTTTTTCATTTTGGTGTAATTCCGTTCAGTAGTTTTTGATAAATGAAGGGGAAAACAAATTTATATAACTAGGGACACAAAGGATTCGCGACCCCTAACAATCTTGTGCTGAGATCTGATTCTCTGATAACACTTTACCAAGATAAGCTGTTGAAGTGTTGTCAGCCATCTAGGGACTAAGATGAAGCCGAGCGCCCCCCCAAAAAAGTAAAAAAAACAAAAGGGCCCAAGGTACGAACAACCTGACTCCTTAGCTCTGGTGCTGCCAGGGCAAAAAAGGATTTGTTTTTGTTGATTTTACAAGTGGAGATGTGGTGGATCCCCAAATCCGCTCGTAAAATAAAAAAAATGAGGGGCGGGTGTTGGAAATGGCCTTTCTGCAGGGTCCCCCCCAAATTTTTGCCTTCCTCCTTAACTTTTTCTGACCTCATTTTTGCTGGCTTTAGGACTCTGTGCACTTTACCACTGCTAATAAGTGCTAAAGTTCATATGCCCTCTCCTTAAAACATGGTGAAGGAAGTTGGCTCTGTAGATACCATTTCAAATTAAGAAATAGTGTGCACAGAGTCCAAGGGTTACCCTTAGAGGTGAGATAGTGGCAAAAGTAGATAATTCTAATGATCTATTTTGTGGTAGTGTGGTTGAGCAGTAGGCTTATCAGAGGGTAGTGTTAAGCATTTGTTGTACACACACATGCAATAAATGAGTAACACACACTCAAATACATACTCCAGGCCAATAGGTTTTTATATTGAAAAATATATTTTCTTAGTTTATTTTAAGAACCACATGTTCAAGATTTACATAAAACACTTTAAATGCAAGGAACTTCATTTAGATACTTTAGGAACTTTGAGTGAAAGCAATATCATATACAGTCTTTGTAAAAATGGCAATAAACTATTTTTTAAAGTGGACACAGTGCAAAAATCATCAGTTCCTGGGGGAGGTAAGTAAAGGTTAAATTAGGAGGTAAGTAAAACCCTTACAAGTCTCAGTCCTGGGGCATAGGCAGCCCACCGTTGGGGGTTCAAGGCAACCCCAAAGTTACCACACCAGCAGCTCAGGGCCGGTCAGGTGCAGAGGTCAAAGAGGTGCCCAAAACACACAGGCGCCTATGGAGAACAGGGGTGCTCCGGTTCCAGTCTGCCAGCAGGTAAGTACCTGTGTCCTCGGGGGCAGACCGAGGGGGTTTGTAGAGCACTGGTGGGACACAAGTAGGCACACAAAACACACCCTTAGCGGCACAGGGGCGGCCGGGTGCAGTGTGCAAAGCAGGTGTCGGGTTTTAGATAGAAAACAATAGAGGGACCTGGGGGTCACTCTAGCGTTGCAGGCAGGCACAGGGGGGCTTCTCAGGACAGCCACCACCTGGGCAAGGCAGAGGGTTGCCTGGGGGTCACTCCTGCATCAAAGTGCGGTTCCTTCAGGTCCTGGGGGCTGCGGGTGCAGTGTTGGTTCAAGGCGTCGGGTCCCTTGTTACAGGCAATCGCGGTCAGGGAGAGCCTCTGGATTCTCTCTGCAGGCATCGCTGTGGGGGATCAGGGAGGTCGTCTCTGGTTACTCACGGGCTCGCAGTCGCCGGGGAGTCCTCCCTGAGGTGTTTGTTCTCTGGATCTCGAGGCGGGGGCATCTGGTGCAGAGTGTGAAGTCTTACGCTTCCGGCGGGAAACGTGCAGTCTTTGAAAGTTGCTTCTTTGTTGTAGTTGGTTTTGAACAGGGCCGCTGTTCACAGGAGTTTCTTGGTCCTTTAGTCCAGGGCAGTCCTCTGAGGCTTCAGAGGTCGCTGGTCCCTGTCAGATGCATCGCTGGTTGCAGGTTTTCAAAGTTGGAGACAGGCCGGTAGGGCTGGGGCCAAAGCAGTTGTCGTCTTCCTCCTTCTCTGCAGGCTTGTAGGTCAGCAGTCCTTCTTCTTTCTTCAGGTTGCAGGAATCTGATTTCCTGGGATCTGGGGAGCCCCTAAATACTGAATTTAGGGGTGTGTTTTAGGTCTGGGAGGGCAGTAGCCAATGGTTTCTGTGCTTGAGGGTGGCTACACCCTCTTTGTGCCTCCTCCCTGTGGGGAGGGGGGCACATCCCCAATCCTATTGGAGGAATCCTCCAAACTCAAAATGGAGGATTTCTCATGGCAGGGGTCACCTCAGTTCAGGACACCTTAGGGGCTGTCCTGACTAGTGGGTGACTCCTCCTTGTTTTTCTCATTATCTCCTCCAGCCTTGCCGCCAAAAGTGGGGGCAGTGGCCAGAGGGGCGGGCATCTCCACTAGCTGGGATGCCCTGGGGCGCTGTAACAAAAGGGGTGAGCCTTTGAGGTTCACCGCCAGGTGTTACAGTTCCTGCAGGGGGAGGTGACAAGCACCTCCACCCAGTACAGGCTTTGTTCATGGCCACAGAGTGACAAAGGCACTCTCCCCATGTGGCCAGCAACATGGCTGGTGTGTGGCAAGCTGGCAGAAACTGTCAGCCTACACTATAAGTCGGGTAGGTATTCAGGGGTCATCTCTAAAATGCCCTCTGGGTGTATGTTACAATAAATTGCACACTGGCATCAGTGCTTAGACACTGTAGGGGCATAGTGCTCATGCACATATGCCCTAACCTGTGGTATAGTGCACCCTGCCTTAGGGCGGTAAGGCCTGCTAGAGGGGCAACTTACCTATGCCACAGGCAGTGTGAGGTTGGTATGGGGAGGGGAGTGCCAGGTCGACGTAATCATTTTCTCCCCACCAGCACACGCAAGCTGAGAGGCAGTGTGCATGTACTGAGTGAGGAGTCACCAGGGTGGCATAAGACATGCTGCAGCCCTTAGAGATCTTCCCTGGCATCAGGGCCCTTGGTACCAGGGATACCAGTTACAAGGGACTTACCTGAGTGCCAGGGTTGTGCCAATTGTGGAGACAAAGGTACAGTTTAGGGAAAGAACACTGGTGCTGGGGCCTGGTTAGCAGGGTCCCAGCACACTTTCAAATCATAACTTAGCATCAGCAAAGGCAAAAAGTTAGGGGGTAACCATGCCAAGGAGGCATTTCCTTACACATGGTGACATTGGCTTATACCCAATTGGCTTATTTAATTTACTTGTAAGTCCCTAGTCAAGTGCACTACATGTGCCCAGGGCCTGTAAATTAAATGCTACTAGTGGGCTGCAGCACTGGTTGTGCAACCCAGTGATAATTCAAAGTGTACTTACCAAATCTTGATCGTTTTGACCTGCATTTAATCAGATGAATATTCTGTATTTTTCTAAACACTGTGTGGTGTATTTTTGTGGTGCTATACTGTATTATTGCATGATGTATTGCACAAATACTTTACACATTGCCTTCTATGATAAGTCTGACTGTTCAGTGCCAAGCTACCAGAGAGTGGGCACAGGATAATTTGAATTGTGTGTTACTTACCCTGACTAGAGTGAAGGTCCTTGCTTGGACAGGGGGTAACCTGACTGCCAACCAAAGACCCCATTTCTTACATTGGTAATCAGCGGTGAGGATAGGACTAGTATTTGTGCAGTGTCATACAATAGTTACGTGTACACTACCTACCCACAGTTGAAGGTCAACTTGATTTTTTATCTTTTCTGCAATTTTATTCTCTGCTTGATTTTTAACTAAATACTCATTCAACATGTCTCTGGCTGGGTCTCAAGCAGGAGAGGAAGATTTTGGCCTAGCCAAGCTGGAGACAAACAGTGTTAAACAGCTGAAGGGGTTTTGCAAGGGGATGGGAGTACATACCAAGGGTGCCTCCAGAAAGGAAGAATACCAAAAGGCACTGAGGGCCTGGGTAAAAGCCCATTCAGATGAGAATGTTGAGGAGGAGAGTCCAGAGCATGCCCCCTCAGAGGATTTCTTGTCGGTAGTGGGGGATGTTACCCCTGGAACTGTGCCCCCTGCTAAACCAGGGTGCAGTGTCTCTAGCCATGGTCTGACTGCAGACGAAAGGAGGGAGGAGAGAGAATTTCAACTACAAATGGCAAAGTTAAACATGGAAGCAGAGGAGAGGAAAGCAGAGAGAGAGAGGATGAGAGAGCTGAGGCTGCAGCTGAGAGAGCATTGGCTGAAAAGTAACTTTTGTCAGTTCATGAACTGAGTCTCAAGGAGCTATATATTAAGGTGAGACAGCTGAGTCCAGCAGTGATGGTGGCAGCATACATGCTGGACATGCTGGGGAAAAAAGGTTCATATACCCACAAATGTAGTGCCAAGTTATGTGGCGGGAGATGACATTGACAAGTGGTTGGCTGCTTATGAAGTTGCACTAAGGGCTCATGGGGTCGCTGAAGAGCAATGGGGGGGTGGCCTTGTGATGGTATGTACCAGTAGTGGGGAGGGACATGCTCCTTGCATTGGATCCTAAGGATCAAAACAGATACACACCCATGAAAACTGCTTTGCTTGCCAAGTTTGGGCTGACACCTGAGAAGTACCGTCAGAGGTTCAGGAACAGCACCAAACTCTCCACACAGAACTGGGTAGACTTTTTTTATTTCTCCAGTAAGGCACTGAATGGTTGGGTGCGGGGCAGTAAAGTAGATGACTATTTGGGGTTATATAATCTGATCCTGTAGAGCATATGTTCAGTGTTTGCTTTACAGAGTTGCGCCAGCACCTAGTTGACAGTAAGCTGACTGATCCTAGAAAGCTTGCTGAGGAGGTGGACCTCTGGGTTAGCACCAGAGTGTCCGAAAAGGTACATGGGAGTGACCCCAAGAAGGGTGGTTCTGGTTCCCCCCAACAGAGTAAGGGGGAGGTTAAAGATGACCCAGACAAGTCCCAGAGTAAGGTGGGAGGAAAGGGTTCCCATCTGAGAAACAGGGTGGTGGTTCTGGTAGGCGGTGGCCCAAAGCATCCCATTCCCAACCCTGCTGCTTTGAGTGCTCCCAGATAGGACACAGGAAGGGGGACTCTGTCTGTCCAAAGAACTCACCCACTGGTGGGACCTTTACAGGGGTGGACAATGTGTCCTCAGGGGAAAGTAGTCCCCAGGGGCAGGTTGTAGACCATGCCTTCATCTCCTTCAGGCGGGAGATAGACTCAGAGCGTAAGCTGGTGATCCCTGAGGGTGGGAGTCGACACTTCCACCAGGTGGGAGTGAATGGGGTCCCAGTCACTGCTCTGAGGGACACAGGGGCGAGTCTCACCATGATGGTGGAGAGACTGGTTTCACCAGAGCACTACACTGGTCAGGTGTGCAAGGTGACTCCAGCCCATGGAAAGGATTTCTTCTGCTCCATGGCCCTGGTATCCCTGGAGTGGGGTGGGGAGGTGACCCAGAGGCGGTCATAGTTAGTCCCCAGCTGCCCATTGACTGCATTCTGGGGAATTAGTTATCCCTGGTGGCAGTAGAACTGAGAGGGTTGACTCCTAAGGGTGCCCTGACAGTTCAGCTGTCTGGCAGTACTGCTCCCCAGAGAAGGGTACGTGAGCCCAGATGTAGGGGCAAGGTGAGGAAGGACTCACAAGCGTCCCCTGTTCAGCCTCAGGGTACAGACCCTGGGTTGATTGACCAGTGTCAGGTCAGCCTCAGGGTACAAGACCCCTGGGGCTACTGCCCCCCATTCTGAGATGCCTCAGGAGCCCCTTGGGAGCTCCATGCCAGCCCCCGGCTGGAGGAGAAGCTCACCATAGGCACCACTCAGGGCCTCCACTTAGCAGTGGATGGTCTGGGGCCTGGCTCCTGACACTGACAGCTGTCAGTGGCCTCTTTTGGTTACTGTCCTTGTGGACAGAGTTTTCCCTGGGTCGAGGACAGAAGTCAGACCCAAAGGGTGGAACGGGCCACATCACTTTGCTGGCCATGGTGGTACTGTCTGCATACTGGGATGCATCTGTGAGCAAATTAAAGTTAGGAGCTTCACAGATGGGGTCTTCAGATGAGGAGAAGGGTTCCCCATGGGTCAGACAGAGAGTATAGACAGAGGAGCCTCACTGGGTTCAGAAAGGCGTAGAACTGGCAAGTGACCCTGCAATAGTGGGCCATTGTCAATGTTCTATCGCCTTAAGGAGGGAAGTCCGTCAGAGTGTTGATTAGCCTACCCTGGCTTTAGGCTGGAAGGGGGATATGTTGGAAATGGCCTTTCTGCAGGGTCACCCCTAAACTTTTTGCCTTCCTCCTTAACTTTTTCTGATCTCATTTTCGCTGGCTTTAGGACTCTGTGCACTTTACCACTGCTAATCAGTGCTAAAGTGCATATGCTCTCTCCTTAAAACCTGATGACATTGGGTCATACCCAATTGGCTTATTTAATTTACTTGTAAGTCCCTAGTCAAGTGCAATACATGTGCCCAGGGCCTGTAAATTAAATGCTACTAGTGGGCTGCAGCACTGGTTGTGCCACCCACATAAGTAGCCCCCTAACCATGTCTCAGGCCTGCCACTGCAGGGCCTGTGTGTGCAGTTTCACTGCCACTTTGACTTGGCATTTAAAAGTAATTTCCAAGCCTTAAGCTCCCCTTTTTCTACATACAGGTCACCCCTAAGGTAGGCCCTAGCTAGCCCATAGGGCAGGGTGCTATGTAGGTAAAAGGCAGGACATGAACATGTGTGTTCTATATGTTCTGGTAGTGTAAAACTCCTACATTCGTTTTACACTGCTGTGAGGCCTGCTCCTTTCATAGGATAGCATTAAGGCTACCCTCATATACTGTTTGAGTGGTAGGTTCTGATCTGAAAGGAGTATCCAGGTCATATTTAGTATGGCCTGAATGGTAATGGAAAATCCTGCTTATTGCTGATGTTGGATGTAATATTGCTATTCTAGAAATGCCACTTTTAGAAAGTGAACATTTCTCTCCACTCAAATCCTTCTGTGCCTTCCAATCCACGTCTGGATAGGTTTAGTTGACTGTCCCCTTGTGCATTCACTCAGACAACCCGAAACACAGGATGCTCAGTCTTACTTGCACACATCTGCATACTGAATGGGTGGAGGGCCTGACACTGACATGTCAAAGGACAGTTGCCTGCCCTCACACAATGGACTGCCACACCCCCTACTGGGAGCCTGGCAGACAGGATGGAACTGAAAGGGGACCTTGGGCACTTCTAAGCCACTCTTTGAAGTCTCCCCCACTTCAAAGGCACATTTGGGTATTTAAGCAGGGTCTCTGACCCTACCAACTCAGACATTTTTGGACAAGATACTTGCTGGTGAAGAAACTCTGAACCAGAACCTGCAACCTTTTAAGAGGAACTGCCTGGCTTCCCAAAGGACTCACCTGGAATGCTTTTCTGAGAAGGACTGCTGCCTTGCTGCTGCCCTGCTGCCTTGCTCCCCTCTGGCTCTGCTGAGAAGTGCTCTCCAAGGGCTTGGATTGAGCTTGCCTTTTGTTTTCTGAAGTCTCATGGCCTAAAAGACTTAGGGGGTCATTCTGACCCCCGCCGGCGGCGGAAGCCGCCGGCCTGGCGTGAACTGCCAGAAGACCATACCGCGGTCAAAAGACCGCGGCGGTCATTCTGACTTTCCCGCTGGGCTGGCGGGCGACCGCCAAAAGGCCGCCCGCCCGCCCAGCAGGAAAGCACCAGCAACGAGGAAGCCGGCTCCGAATGGAGCCGGCGGAGTTGCTGGTGTGCGACAGGTGCAGTTGCACCCGTCGCGATTTTCAGTGTCTGCCAAGCAGACACTGAAAATCTCAATGGGGCCCTGTTAGGGGGCCCCTGCAGTGCCCATGCCAGTGGCATGGGCACTGCAGGGGCCCCCAGGGGCCCCACGACACCCGTTCCCGCCATCCTGTTTCTGGCGGTGAAAACCGCCAGAAACAGGATGGCGGGAAGGGGGTCGGAATCCCCATGGCGGCGCTGCTTGCAGCGCCACCGTGGAGGATTCCCTGGGGCAGCGGGAAACCGGCGGGAAACCGCTGGTTTCCCTTTTCTGACCGCGGCGGTAGGCCGCGGTCAGAATTGCCCCAGAAGCACCGCCAGCCTGTTGGTGGTGCTTCCGCGGCACTCTGCCCTGGCAGTTTTCAACCGCCAGGGTCAGAATGACCGCCTTAGTGCCTCATAACAACCCTGGCGGTCAAAGACCGCCATGGCTGTTTAGGAGGTTGTACCGCCAACAGGCTGGCGGTACAAACTCGTGGATTAAGACCGCGGCAGAAGCGCGCGGTCGCACCGCCGGGACCGACGGTTTCCCACTACGGTCGTCCGGCGGTTTTAATCCACCAGGGCAGCGCTGCTTGCAGCGCAGCCCAAGGGATTACGAGTCCCCTTCCCACCAGCCTGTCCATGGCGGTAGGAACCGTCATGGAAAGGCTTGCAGGAAGGGGAGTCGCGGGGACCCTGGGGGCCCCTGCAATGCTTTTCACTGTCTGCACAGCAGACTGTGAAAAGCGCGATGGGTGCAACTGCACCCGTTGCACAGCCGCAACACCGCCGGCTCCATTAGGAGCCGGCTCCCATGTTGTGGCCAGTCCAGCGGGATGTCAAAATGGGCACGGCGGGAGTGCGGCCGTATTGGTTGTAATGAGGCCCTTAATCTCTGCAAAGAATTCCTTGTGCAAGAAATGACGCACAGCCTGTATCACGGTGAGAAAATCACTGCACGCTGAACCGGATTGACACAGCCCGGCTCCCCGAGGTGGAGATCGACGCAGCACCAGCGTTGCAACTAAAACTTCGACACATGGCACACGGAGTCGACGCATAGCCGAGCCAGAACGACACAGCCCGACTTCCTGCGAGGAATCGATGCAAACTCCAACCGTGCGGCAGAAATTTTCACGCATCGCCCACCGGATCGACGCAGCTCCTGTAACTTCGTCCTGCACGCCCATGATTTAAACGCATCGTCCCCGGGCGTCCGAAAACCTTGAAACCCGAAGAGGATTGAAGTCTTTGCGCCGGGAATCGAGGCAAAGCCTGCCCTGCGTGAAAACTCAACAACGTATTGTCTGTGTGTGCCAGAAAAATTGATGCACACCTCCCTGTTTTCCACGCATCTCGTCCTCTGCGGCCCCTTGCTGAGAATTTGAGCGCAAACCAGGTACTTTGTGCTTGCAAGAGACATTTGTTGCATTTTAAAGACTAAAGACTCCTTTTATAATTTTCTACAGTGATAATTCAAAGTGTTTCTTAACAAATCTTGATGGTTTTGACCTGCATTTAATTGGATAAATATTCTATATTTTTCTAAACACTGTGTGGTGTATTTTTGTAGTGCTATACTGTGTTATTGCATGATTTATTGCACAAATACTTTACACATCGCCTTCTAAGTTAAGTCTGACTGTTCAGTGCCAAGCTATCGGAGGGTGGGCACAGAATAATTTGGATTGTGTGTGACTTACCCTGACTAGAGTGATGGTCCTTGCTTGGACCAAAGACCCAATTTCTAACAGCGGGCTCCTGCGCTTTGCTAGTCTAATGCCCCTGGGTGGGCCAAGATCCAGGGGGGCCCCGGGGACCACCACCTCCCTGGGGCTCATTGTTTTTTAATGCGGGGGGGCTGCCCAGGGCACTATTGTAATATGGGGAGGGGGGACTCCCACTGCCCTGGGGACCGCCACCTCCCCGGGGCGATCTTGTCATTAAAGCGGGGAGCCCAGTGGCGCCCCTGCTGCCCTAGGGACCACCACCCCTGGGGCAAATGTTTTAAAAAATAAAGGGGGTCCCTATGGGACCCCTGCACCCCAGGATCCCCCCCCCGGGCTAAGCTCTAGTTGGAGGAGGGCCCAGTGGCTCCCCTTGAGGAGCCTCTAGTGGCCATGGGGACTGCCACCTCCCAGAGCCGGCTCCTGCTATGTCCCAAGGGTGTCAACCCCCCGGGACATAGCTGTTTGCTGTGGCTTGGCTGTAGCGCTGCAGCCAAGCCACAGCAAACACTTTGGGTTTGAAAGCGGGACCTTTAAAGCAGGTCCCACTGTCAAAATCTAAATGCTTCAGCAAGCAGGGAGCTGCTGTCAAAGCCTTAAGGCTAACCCCGCAGTTCCAGGTAGCCCGTGAGGGCATTCTTTAAAAATATATTTTTTTAAAAGAAGTAGGGACCGGGGTGGGGGGGGTGCCCTTGAGGGCTCACTCGTGGTCCCACATAGTGCGTAAAGGGCTTTATAATAAAGATTGAATAAATTAGAAAAAAAGTAGGGGCTGTTAGAGCCCTTAAGGACTCCACCCGCGGTCCCTACTTTTTAATATTTTTTTTTCACTACAAAGCCCACAAAGGGCTAAAAATCATATAGAAACCTCCCATCATTTGCTGTATAGGTGACTGAATGGATGTGTAAGTTGCTGCATAGATGAGCAATGACTGTGTGAGCAGCTGCATTTCATTGAGTGAGTGGCTCTGTGGGTGGCCGCATGTGTGAGTGAGTGGGTGTCAGAGTGATTGTCTGGGTAAGTGAATTGGTGTCACTGTATTGGTGAGTGACTTGGTGAGTCACTTACTGTATGGCTGTAAGTATAACTGAGTGGCTGTGTCAGTGACTGTATGCGGGTGTCAGTGATTGTATGAGTAGCTGTATTGTAAACTAAGTGGGTGAATTCATCATCCGCTATAGATCATATGATTGTGCCTTCATTTGCACAAAATGGTTGGGATACACCCTACACAGGCCTGAATCTACTTTGTGATCATGATCCGATTATTCTTCCAACTGCTCTCTGGGGGTCAAAGGATGTGTTCTATAGTATCCCTAATCAGGTTGAGGAACATAGAACAAATGGAGTGAGACGGAAATGGGAAGATATCGATTTGGTCGACTTTCTGTGGTTATTCAAGGATGTCCGCAGGAAATTGGTTATTGTCTACAAGAGGATATTGAAGCCCCATGGCTGATTAGCTGTTTTAGTATAATTACTGCATATATTCAGGGCCTTTTGACACATTATCCACAACATATACGGTCTAGGAATAATAAAGGGTGGTTAAACCATGCTTGCACTAAAGCTAGGGGGAATCTCAAATTAGACCTTCAGACATTACTTAGAGATCCTGTGGCAATTAAATTGCTACAAGTGGAATATAGGAAGGTTCGGGAGCACAGGAAGAAAGAATTGAGGGAAGAGGCATGGTTGAAACTAGCCCTGGCAAGGGAAACAAACAATGTTAAATTGTTTTGGGAAACAATAAATGTGCCCTTTTTATTTGAATGGGTGCCCCCAGACCTGGGACCTAGTGTAGCCTTTACAGCATAGGTGGACCACTATTAAGAGGTTTTTAGGCAGAGGACTGGGGAAGCTGATCTAACTGGGCAATTTGAGTTGAGGCCTCCCAATTTTTTACAGATTACAACAGATGAGATCTAATCTGCTGTCCTAGTTAGTGCTGAGGGCAAGACCCCAGGACCTGATGGGGAACCGGTGGACGTCTTTAAACACAACAGTAATTTTGGGGTACCAATCTTGACCAGGTTGTTTAATATGGACATATATGGGGATATCCCGGTGTCTCGGTTCACCTCCATTATCATACCTATTTACAAAATAGGAGACAAGGCTGACCCTAAAAAATATCACCCAATATCATTGCTGGACTCATCTTTGAAAACATTTAGTAGAGTTATTTTGGCAAGATTAAATGACTGGGCTCTGGACAATAACATTCTGTCTTCTGTTCAGTTTGGCGTTAGAAAATGATTAGGCACTATGGAGCAATGTGTGTATCATATTACTGTTGCATAGAGCATACTTTGAATGGAGTCATCTTCAGGTGTTATAACAGGCCACTATTGAGCGCTTTTGATTCCAGGCACAAAGCATTCGTCTGTTTCTCACAGTACTTGTCAGTGAGTCAAAAAGGTATTCAGAATATGTGGTCATCCAATCCCTGGTCTCTCTGCAGAGGGAACAAAGCAATGGTAGTCTATTTCAGTTGCAATTGTGATTCTATGCAAATGTACATCAACAAGGTACACAGTTCTCAAAGTATTGACAAGGCAAGGCGAAAGTAAAAGAAATTGTAGTGCTTACAGGTGAGTGGGTTTGTAGTGTGTTTTGGGGGTGGTGAATAGAAGGAGATATGGTTACATTCAGGAGAGAATGAAAAAAGAGTACTGAAAAGGAAAGAGATGAGGTGTAAGACATGCAGATAGATGAGATACGGAGAGAAAAAGGGAGTAAATGTCTAACATAGAATGAACATAACAGAGTGATTGAGACACTCTGACAACCACTATTCCTTTCAGAGTCCCCAGTAATGCTTAATTCACAGTCTCACAATTTCAGAATTGAAATATTTCCAACGTTAATTATTTAAAACAAAACCATTGCTGTTACTCATTTATCTTAAACAGCTAAAGCAAATAGTCCTGGATGGTTATAGCTGTATGTCAGTTGTTGTGTTCTATACCTGGATGCAATAACATAACGTTCAGAAAGGAACTGAAATAGTGGTTGGGTGGCACACTGTGGGATCACAGAAATGTAGTTTACATGTTTTAGCCATGTCCTTAATTGCACAAGCCACACAGCTTTTAGAACTCCCCAACCCTACTTTTTTCATCCTACCGAAAGGCCTGGTATACCATAAAAGAGGAGGTTTGGGATGTCACTGGAAAATACATCAAATTACTAAAAAGTGCAGAGCCAGTGCAAATTAAAATGAAACCAAATGTGATGTATCCTTGTACTCCTAAGTACAAGCTTATTCATTAAGCAGAGGGGAGAATGGCACCTGTCTTTCAGAAAATGAGTGAACAAGGCATTTTAAAAGAAGTGCTATGAAGTCCTTGTAATTTTCCAATTGTGATATTGAAAAAACTGAATGGAAAAAGATGCATAGTACAAAACATGTGCACAATTAACAGTATTGTAGTTCCATGTTGTCCTGTGGTACCGAATCCTGGTATCATTTTTTTCCAAATCCCTGCAGATACAGAGTGGTTTGCTGTTATCAATTTGTGTCAAAGATTTTTCTCCAGTCCTTGTGATGAGGATAGCCAGAATCTCTTTGCATTTGAATGTTTAAAATAAAGTAATGGTCTGATGTAGGCTTGCATGAGAAAATACAGAAAGTGCATCAATTTTTTCCAAAATTCTGAAGAAAGATTTAGAGAGTTTGAAATGGCCGCTGTCAAAAGAAAAGAAATGAAGCTTGTAAGCTAGATACAATTGTCTAACTGAACCATCTAGCAGAAAACGGTTATAAAGTGTCCCTGACAAAACTGCAGTATTGCAAGAACTACATTATTTACTTGGGTCACAAAATTGAAAAAGGAATGAGGAAGGTGTCTACTAAATGGCTTCTCTGTGATTCTGAAAATAAACCAACCAATGATTAAAAAATAAGTAAGTGAATTTTTGGGATTGGTTGGCCACTGTCGTCAGGGGATCCCAATATTTTTCCTGATTGCAAAGCCTTTAGAGAAGCTTACTCACAGTGATGTGATTGATGTGAGACCATGGATCAATAAATGTATAAAAGCCTTCCTAGAGCTCAGACAATGTCTCTGACTTGCATCTGCTCTTGTCATGAGATAGAAGGGTGTTCACTTTCAGTAGTCTCTGAGCAAAACGAGGAGGCAAGAGGCCAATAGCCTGCATTTCTGCTACATTATATCCAGTAACTATCACACTTTTGGACTGTCTGAGGAGAATTGCTTCAAACTGTCTTGCCATGCAGCTGAGTGAAGGGATTGTGATGGGTTATGCACTGATTGTGCTTATTCCTTATTCAGTTGAGATTTCACTGATTCACATGCAAACTGAGCGTACTACAAGCAGCCGCCTGACAAATTATGAGCAAGTTATTCTTGAGGCTGAGAACATGTCAATTAACCATTGCAATACCCTAAATCCTGCTGCGCTTCTGCCAATACATGATGGTGAGGACACTGATGATGTAGATAATGACTGTGACCTTGACTGTATTAATGTAACAGAATTGTGTACCAAACCAAGACCAGACATTCAAGATTTATACTGAGAGCAGTATATGTATTTTGCACATTAGCATACATTGTTTAAGCATCATCCTTTGCGTAATGTAACTATAGGACAAGAGCAGAATTAATTACAAGAGCATGATCCATGGCCAATGGATTGAGTGTTACAATATACAGACATTGACAGTATGGATTTAGAGTGGGTCAGGATTTTGGGCAGCTGTGGTCACAAAGCGGTTTCTATACATCATCGGGAATGCCCATTAAAAATGGGACACAGATTTTGTCTCTAGTTAACACATTGCAGCTACTAAAAGAAATTGTTGCCGTAAAATTTGCGGTACATAAGAGTGGAGTTGACTTGTTTACACTTGGCAACCAATATGTGGATGAAGTTGCAAAATATTGGGCTCATGTCTAGTAAATTAGAGTCGAATTATGATTTTATTCTGAAAAAATGTAACTTATTTATCGTTTAAATCAGTACAAACACTGGCAGAATTTAAAAATCTTCAAAACAATGTGCCTGAGGATGAAAAAAAAATAGGTTTCAGCCATGTGCACCAAAGACGAAAAGAGTTTGTGGGGATCAGTTAATGGGAAATATGTTTTGACAAACCGTATTTTGAGTATGAAAGCAGGATGCAGTCATGGACCTACACAGGCACATAATGGAATGCTAAGGATTTTTAAGTTGTTTTAAGTTTGTGTCAGAGTTGTATTACTTATCAGCAGTTATATGTTGGCAAAAGATTGCTGTGACATTGGTCAGTCTGAGGCTCTATTTACCAGGTTATAAATTGATATTCTGGGGACTCCCCTTGCAATGAGCTACATTATATTTTAATCATTGTCTTTTTTCCAGGTTGAGGGAAACCTATTCAACTCTAAAGGTGTAATAGCTTAATTGTTGCTAAACCCTGGTTCAGGAGGTTGATCCCTAGATTTGGTTTAGCAGCTTCTTTAGCGTAAGATAGGGGAAGTCATATTAAAAGTGAATTAATGAGAATTTTGTGTGTGGCACTCAATGTAGAGGAAAAGTTCCATTGTAGCTATCGACCTGAAGCATCAGGTGTAGTTGAGCTAGTGAATGGTAGTCGTAAGTCAAAGTTGTACAAAGTGTGTAATTCAACATTCTTGAAATGGCCAGATGCCGTGCCACTCATGTAAATGAGTATAAGGAACACGTCTAATTAAGTGACTTGTCTTGCATCTCATGAAGTGATCATGGGCACAGTAATGTGGATTCCTGGTATTCCTTCAGCTGCACTTGTGAATATCTCTGATGGTCCTATTCTGGACTATTGCAAAGATTTGGCTGATGTGGTATGCTGTATCTCTCACTGGGTGAAGTTGAAAACACCCTCAACAAGTGAAGAACCCTTCCACCACCTGTAACCTGGTTTCCAGAACATCCAAAATTGGGTTGTGGTGAAGAAGTATGTTCAGTAGCATACTCAGAAGAGCTGCCTGGGACAAAGGTAGCGTGGACCCTACCAATGTATACTTGCGATAAATACTGCTATGAAGTGAGCTTGTTCGCCATAGTGGATCCATGCATGTCACACACAAATAATGAAGTCTGCAGATGAAAAAGTGGTGACACAAATCAGTGATTCTCAGTCTCAAACTCATGTTCACCACATGGATTCAGTGGGGTTAGAGAAGATATTGTGCAACTACAGGAAGAACAGACACATGAAGAACAAACAGCACAAAATCCATCTCAAGAAAATCAAACTTCAATTTTTAAAAAAACAAGACCAAATCAAGCTGTTCCAGTCAAAAGCAGCACCAATTAAGTGGCAAGTGAAGATGAAGATGAGGCAGTGGTTATAAGTGGGTCTGAAAATGAAAGCCAGATCAAAGGTGGATGCCTGAGAGCGTGCGAGGGAGAAAAAGCGTCTTAAAATGAGATCACTGACTTGAAACAGTAGAAGAAGACACAGAACAAGAGCTATACAAAAAAACAAGCAGATTTGAGTGACAGAGAGTGGGAAGAACCAGTAGTCATGAGATCCACAAGAGTAAGAGTACCAAACAAGACATATCCAGGATCTGAATGGTCTTATTTATCCAAGCTTGAACGAGAGCAAAGAGACATTAACTTTGAAGTCTATCAGTTCATTTTTTGAAGATCCTTCATGAACCTGCTGAGAAATTAAACTGGAGAAAACCAAGGGTGAATAATTTTTGATGTTGTGGTGAAAATCAAGCTTACATGTTTTTTGAATTTGAGAGTGCCTATATCATTTTTAGTTAAGAGTCTGATTCCTTACATCCAGAGAAGATTGATTTTCTACCTCAGGAATCATGCCGAAGGTATAGGATACACATAAACATTCCAAATCAAATGAACATCTTACGATTACATGTTTGATTTTGTACCATGCCTAGTAGTTTAGATTCTTATTTCTGACATTATTTTTACAGAAAAGAATGGGTGAAACTAAAAACAGCTGTTGTGAAGCCTTAAAATGATTTTTTATAATTTTCTTCTTAATAATTTTGACCGGTATTTTGGTTAGCCCCCACACTTCAACATGATAGGTTTGTCCTGAATATGAAATTAAATTGTTTAAAATTAATAACACTGATATTTGGATTAAAAGATTAGAACATAGGGATGTTTCTAGGGAGGATTTTAGTGAAAATGTTTATGCTAGCTTGTTAAATGAGTATCTGAGTACCTTCGAACTTCTGCCTCAGAGGGGGTGACCTATAATAAACTTTTGCTTCCTATGGGTTAACATATTGTCCCTCATCATGACATTGGCGGTAAATCCCGCTTACTGCCATGTTGATGGCCGCCAACATACCACCGCGCTGGCGGATAGCCATCTGGCATATTACCACAAACACACACCAAACCGACCTGAATACAGCCACATACACAAATCCGCCAGCCCAAAGATCACTGCTAAAGTGTTGATGCCAACATCCATACCGTTATGCCAACAGAACAACGCCCACCACATCATGACCCATGAATAACCACGGCGGACATTCAATGGCCGTAAAACCATTGGCGGTACACACCACCGCGCTCAGAATGGACACCCAAATACTAAACTGCACAACATTGGCCCTTTTAAACAACACACACCTGACACCCATACACACACCACACACACACCCACTCACACCACTATAAAACACACACCCACATTACCCACAACCCTTTACGAATACAAATCATTGCCACCAGACAGACATCAAGACCACTGCAACAAATACATACACACCCATACATCCCTTACGCATTCCACTATTCACACCCAATCACCCTACCCAACACCCACACACACACACACACATCACACAACACCCATGGCCCCACAAAGGCACCCATGTTTCACACATGAGGAGTTGTGGGTCATGGTGGAGGAAATAGTCAGGGTAGAGCCACAGTTGTTTGGAACACAGGTCCAGCAGATATCCATTGCAAGGAAGATGGAGCCATGGCAAAGAATTGTGGACAGGTTGAATGCCGTGGGACAGCATCCAAGAACAATGGAAGACATCAGAAAGAGGTGGAATGACCTATGGGGGATGGTAGGTTCCGTGGCAGCAAGGCCCCAGCTCGCCATACAGAGGACTGGCGGTGGACCCCCACCTCCTCCCCCACAGCTCACAGCATAGGAGGAGCTAGTCTTGACAGTACTGCATCCTGAGGGATTTGCTGGAGTAGCCAGAGGACTGGACACTGGTAAGTCAACATTTAATACCTATCACCCATATACATGCATGCCATCCCACACACACACCCCTCACTCTCACTCCCATGACTCCACTCCATCCCACACACTGCACCAACGCAGATGAATAACCCCAATGCCAAGCCTTGCATACCATACCAATGCATGGACAGCCCTCCCAGCCCTGCACGGACACCCATCACCAAAGCATGCACAGCATAGGGGAACTAACAATCCCACAATACATCACCATACACAATCAAAGGTGGCAGGGCAAAAGCAAACATAGAGGGGAAGATAGGGATGTACAACATGTCACAGGCATGAAGCATAATACATCACTCACATCCCATCCAATTTCAGTGTAGAGGAGGTGCTACGACTATCCAGTCCCCCAACAGAAGATGCCCCCAGTGATGACAGTAACTCTGGACTCCAGGATCTGGATCAGCAACCTGGCCCATCAGGGACCACTGGACAGTTGGTCACCCCAGCCCACTCACAGTCCACCACAGAGCCTCTCCCATCAGTTACCAACACCACAGCACCCAACCAGTGTACCCAATCCTCTGTCCCCAGGACACGTCAATCAGCAGTGTGCCCACCTGTACAGGGTCCCTAGTCTACACCTCATATCCAAGACAATCAGGGACCTGGGGTCAGTGGCAGTGGGCACACCGTTCAGGGCCATAGGGCAACAGGGACAGTGGGAGGACCGCTGTGCGCCAGTGGGAGGACAGGCCAGGGAACCGACTCTCCAGGAGGCACTCACCAATGTGCTGGGTGCCTACGAACAATCCCAGGACACGATGGGCCCGATCCTGGACAACATGCAGAAGAGCAAGCGGCTGCAGGAGGAACACCATCAGGAGACCAGGGAGGACTTTCAGGCCCTCAACACCACCATGATCTCCATAGCAGGGGTGCTGGCAGACATGGCCAACATCATGAGGCAATGGATGGCACAGCAGCAGGCTCCTACCACTAGCCAGTCTATTGACCAGCCCTCTACTTCTGCTGCAGCTAGTGTACAGGAGGCCACGCCACAGGACCCACAGGCCACCAGCACCTCTCCTCTTGCAGAAGGTGAAACACCCCGCAAACGTTCCCTGCGAACCAGACAGAATCCAGAGACACTTGCCAAGACCAAGACCACCACCAGGAAATGAGACTCTCCTGATTGTCCCCCTTGTGTCCCACCCTGTCACGGTGTCCACTTTGAACTGACAATGCTCCCCTTCCTATGGCCCCTTGGACACTGGATCTGTGCTACAAACTGACTGGAACAATACCCTGGACTTTCCTCCGCCATTACCCTATTCCTTTGCACTTTACCCTCAATTATACAATAAACACCCTTGAACACAATTTGAGTAACACTGTTCTATGTGTCTTAAATGTGCATTTGTGGGAACAGTCACATCGAGTGCAAATGATCTGAACACTGTGATAGCTAAAAAATAATGACCTGGAACAGTCTGTAGTGATCACATCAGGACAATGTTGTCATATCACCAACATCTGGAAAATGAGAAGCCATAGGTGACAGTAGGTTGAGATGCAAAGGAAGTGAATGCCATCATGCCACAGGCACACAGATAAATCAATAGTCAGAGCAATTGTCAGTTCCACTGTCTCACCTGTTTGTCATTGGAAGTATTGTCGTTATAACTGATGTTCTGTTGTCCTCATCTTCATCCTCTGCCTCCTCATCCCCACTGACCTCAAGGTCCACTGCTGCCACAGGGTCATCTCCATTACCCTCCTCCTGCAGAAAAGGCACATGTCATCTGAGGGCCAGGTTGTGCAACATGGAGCATGCCACTACTATCTGGCAGACCTTTCCGGGTGAGTAGCACAGGGATCCGCTTGTCAGATGGAGGCACCTGAATCTGGCCTTCAGGAGGCCGAAGGTCCGCTCGATGATTCTTCTGGTTTGCCCATGTGCCTCATTATAATGGTCCTCAGCACCTGTCCTGGAATTCCTCACAGGGGTCAGCAGCCACAATAGGTTTGGGTAGCCAGAGTCACCTGCAAGTATTGAGGGACAACATTTAGCCTTACACAATCATATGGGGAGAACACCTGAAGGCATACACTGACATACAGTGGGTGGGGGATCTGGCTCATCTATTATCCACACCCTGTGCCTCTTTAGCTGGCTCATCACATTTGGGATGCTGTTATTCTTAAGGACGAAGGCATCGTGCACTGACCCAGGATACTTGGCAGTGACGTGGGAGATGTACTGGTCTGCCAGGCAAACCATTTTCACATTCAATGAGTGGAAACTCTTACGATTCCTGAACACCTGTTCATTCTGGACTAACGCAATATGTGTACCGTCAATCGCACCAATTATATTGGGGATATAGCCCATTGCATAGAAGAATCCTGTCTTTACAGTGGCCAAATCGGCCACCTGGGGGAAAGCAATGTAGCTGCACATGTGTTTCATCAGGGCAGACAAGACCCTTGCCAGCACAATAGAAAACATGGGCTGTGATATTCCAGCTGCCAAGTCCACTGTCACTTGGAAAGAAACAGTTGCCAGGAAATGGAGCACTGATGGCACTTGCACAAGAGTGGGGATCCCAGTCAGATGATGGATAGCTGATATCAGGTCAGGCTCCAATTGGGCACACAGCTCTGTGATTGTGCCCCTGTCCAGTCTATATGTGAGTATAATGTGCCTGTCCTCCAGTGTAGCCAAGTCCACAAGGGGTCTGTACACAGGGGTTTGTCTTCTCCTCCCATTCATCCACAGTGGTAGGTAACTAAGGGTCACAAGAGTGAGTAGGCTGTCACAATTTGAACAATAGAACCACAACCTCAATGTACATGTTGCATTTATGTGATGGGACAGTGTTAATGACAGGTATGTGCAAATCTGGGCAGTGACACAGTAAAGGTTAATCTGATGGCTGTCCATCTCCATGACATGGCGACGCCTTTCCTGTATTTAGGGACAGGTGGAAGGTTGGTAACTGCGCCAACATTGGGCATTGTGGCGGAAGGCGGGCTTGCACCGCCATGCAATTCCTCATTGGATAATATGGGGCTCTATGGAATACAGTGGCCAATGGGGATCAGCGCCGGCGGTGATAGTGTACACCGCTGTGGAAGTGACCGCCAATTTCTATTTCAATCCTCACTTGTTTCCTGACCTTCAACAGGAGAACACCTACACTTGCGTGTGCTGCTGTGACCTGTGTCTGGGACCTACCATGGCCCTTGTGACCGGGGAAAGGGCCCCTGCCTTCACAGCGGAGGAGTTGGAGCGATTGGTGGATAGGGTCCTACCCCAGTACGGACTGCTCTAAGGGCCTCCAGACCAACAGGTGAGTACATCTTGGGCATGATGCATGTGGGAAGGATGCATGGAGATGTGAGTGCAAGCATTGTGTCATGGGGGGTGATGTAATGTGGTGGTGTAAATGGTGTGCGCCGGGCGATGTGTGTGCCGATGGTGACGGAAATGGGATTGGTGGGCCATATGTGTGACAGGCTGGATTTTATCTGTAATGATGTCCTCCTGGCCTCTGCAGGTCAGAACCCATCAAAAGAAGGGATTATGCCGTGCCATCACCAAGGACCTGTGGTCCCTGGTGTCTATGGCAGGCGGAGCACCCACTGTCGGAAAGGGTGGGAGGACCTGAGAAGCTGGACACAGAAGACCACGGAGGCCCAACTGGGGATGGCCTCCCAACGAGGAAGGGGTGACCGTCGGATCCTGACCCCCCTGATGGCCCACATACTGGCGGTGCCCTACCCAGAGCTGGATGGGCGCTTGAGGTCATCAGAGCAGCCCGAAGGGGGTGAGTACAGTGGGCATTCCTACAGTAATTGGTAGGTGGCATGGGACCCAGGTGGTGGGTGTCAGTTAGTGGGAACCCCTTAATGCCAGGCCAGAAATTGCTGCGTGATCCGGCTCAAGGGTAATGGTTGAAAGGGAAAAGAAGGTAACCTAGCTAGGTTGCATTCTATGTCAGACAAGGCTTAGTGGGTCCCAGGAGGGGTGCAGTGGGCGGTGTTTGGCCCTCATCTTGCTGTGGCACCTAGCCAAATCAATGGCAGTGCAATGTATAGTGCTCAATCCTGATACCTCTGTGTGACGGTTGCTGTGTATGCCAACAGCGGTGTTGGTGCTGTAACCCTGTGCTCTCTTTCTCTCTCCCCCCTTTATTTTCTGTCATCCTGTCCATTTGTGCATTAGCATCATCTGACGGAGGAGCAGGGGCACCGACGACAGAGGTAGCTGCACCCCACAGGACCCAGGAGGCAGAGTCCATTAATGCTGAGGGAACCAGTGGGATGGAGGGCAAGGGGAGCACCATGGCGGAGACAGGAGGTGACAAAACAGACTCAGATACCTCCTCTGATAGAAGCTCCCTGGTGGTGGCGGACACCTCTTTGGCAACACCAGTTGCAGGTACAGCTGCCCCATACCAGCACTGCCCTCCCAGTAGCCCCTCAGCGAGTTGCCTGTGCCCGCTCACCCAGGAGGGTTGGCATCTCCTTCGCCCCAGGCACCTCAGGCCCTGCCCCAGTGGGCCCTGCTGCCCTGAGTGAGGAGACTATTGACCTCCTGAGATCCATCTCTGTAGGGCGTTCAATCATTGTGAATGCCATCCAGGGGCTGGTATCCCAGATGCAGCAATGTAATACATTCCTGAAGGGCATCCACAGTGGATTGGCAGTCCAACAGAGATCGATTCAGGCTCTGGCCGCCTCTCTGATGGTAGCCATTGTTCCTGTCCCTACCGTCCCCCCTCCAACCACCACTTCCAAGTCCCAGTCTCCTCAAACCCAAACCATCCCATGCACACATACAGATGAGCATGCACACAAGAGTAGCACAGTCAAACACAGGCACCACACTTCACCAGTGGCCACAGAGCCCTCACCGCCAGCTGAGGCAGTGCAGCCCACTCCTCCTGCAGAGGCTGTACCCTGACCCGCTGAACCGGATTCGCCCTAGTTATGGGCCCATCAGCTTGGTACAGCTTAATTCCAGTGACACAGTATGCACGGGATCTATGTCTGGGTATACCTATCCCATGTAGGGTGACACAGTAAAAGTATACAAAAAGTGATGGCTAGAGTGCTTGAACTAATCTCAGCCACTGGTAATTACTTGGGCCGCATCCCAATCCATTGTTATTTTGCACACCATGACACCTCAGTTTGGACCCAACAATATTAAATCAGTCTTGACCCTGCTCCAATCAGAACAGTCTAATCTGAACTTCCAAGCAAGATCCCCCCGGAAGTGAAACACAAGCACTCAGGACCATTTTCACCCTAGTTATGGGCTCATCTGCTGGGCACTACTTGGTTCCAGTGACACAGTGTGCACAGGTCACACTTAAGTGTACAAAAAAGTGATGGATGGAACTCTTGAACTTATCTCAGCCACTGGTAGTTATACGGGGTGCATCCCAAACCATCATTATTTTGCACACCGTGTCACCTCAATTTAAACCCAGCTATATGGAAATCAGTCTTGACCCTGTTCCAATCGGAACCAGCCCCCCCAAACTGCCAATTCATGTCCTACCTCAACCAGAACGCAGGCAACCCAGGACCAGTTGTGCCCTAGTAATGGGTTCATCAGCTGGATACAGCTTGGTTCCAGTGACACATTGTGCACGGGACCCATCTCTTGCCTTACACTTGCACCGTAGGGTGATAAATGAAAGTATGGAAAAACGTGAGGGATAGAATTGTTTAATTAATCTCAATTGCTGGTAATTACTAGGTCCACATCCCAATCCACTGTTATTTTGCAGACCATGTTTTCTCAGTTTGGACCCAGCTGTATGCAAATCAATCTTGACCATGCTCCAAATGGAACAGTTCAGACCGAACTGCCATGCTAGGTCCTCCCTGAACCAAAACACAAGCAACTCAGGACCTGTTTCACACCAGTTGTGGGTTCGTCAGCGGGGTACAATTTGATTGCAGTGACACAATGTATACAGGACCCACGTATGGGCATATCTGTCCCATTTAGGACAATGCTAAAGTATACAAAAAACTGATAGATAGAATGCTTGAATTAATCTCAGCTACTTGAAATTACTTGGCCCACATACTAATCCATCATTATTTTGCACACCATGCAACCTCAGCTTGGACTGTTTGCATTCAGACTTGCCACTGCATCAATTGGAACAGTCCAGCCAGGTTCTCCCTGAACCTGAACACAAGCAACCTAGGACACGTTTCACCCTTATTATGGGCTCATCAGCCAGGTGCAGCTTGGTTCCAGTGACGCAGTGTGCACGGGACCCATGTCTGGACATACCCATCCCAGGTAGGGTGACACACTAAAGTATACAATTAAGTGATGGATTGAATGCTTGAGTTAATCTCAAAGACTGGTAATTACTCAGAGCTGCACCCTGAACCATTGTTATTTTGCATACCAGGTCACCTCAGTTTGGACCAAGGTATATGCAAATCAGTATTGACCCTGCTCCAATTGTAATAGTCCAACCCGAACTGCCAAGCCAGGTCCTCCCTGAACCAGAACTCAAACAGTACAAGACCTTATTTCGCCCAAGTTATGGGCTCAACAACCAGGTACAGCTTGGTGCCAGTGACACAGTGTGCACGGGACCCACGCCTGGGCATACCCATCCCATGGTTAATTGACAGATATGACAGACATACTATGTGTTCTGCATATTGCTAAAGGTTATGTCTATTATAAATTGATTGGTGATAGACACTTGCGCACTGGTGTAGCTTGTTAATATACTCCCAGACTACAAATACTATAGCACACTGTCACAATCACTAGATGATATCATCAGCAATGTCTTCAATGGTGTCATTTTAGATATAATCAGTGATGTAATTAAACACATCATGAGTAGTATCATATATGACATAAACAGTGCACAAAAGTGTGCATGTTAGTTCATTAAACTATAGCTGTCAAATATCCCTAAACGTTTGCCCCCCTTCTGCTATTTTCACTGGATTTGTTTTTGTTGGCTTAGGAACACTTTACAATTGCAAACCTTCTCTAGGGAAAGTAGGGCATCCCTACCATCATTAGGTATATTCCTCCAAAGGCCAGCACCACAATTCTCCTCAGGGTTGCTGCACATCTCCAGAGTAACCTCTTGTGCCATCTCTAGGGCAAGTAGGGCATCCCTACCATCATTAGGCATATGTCTCCAAAGGTCAGCACCACAATTCTCCTCAGGGGTCCTGAGCATCTCCAGAGTGATCTCATGTGCCTCAAACCACTTGTCAAAGTCACTCTTTCCTTAAAGTCAGGCACTAAGGTGGTCATTATGAACATGGTGGGAAACACCGTCGCCCGCCATGGCGACGGTAAACAGAAGACCGCCATTGGCAGTGAACAGAAAACCGCCATATAAAGATGCAAAAATCTGAATCCGTCAAAAAGGTTCCAGCCACCAGTCACCACCAGGACCTTGACGGCAGAAATGCAGGACCTCCCACCCCGCCACCGCTGAGCACACAAACCCCGCTCTCCAAATAATGATGCACAAATCACCTCGGCGGTCAGTGAAAGTCGAACGTCCATAGGCGGTACAGACCACCACGGCCAGCAATGAGACCCAACACTGAGAACTGCACACATTGGCAAGTTTGAAACCCACACACCTGACACATATCCAAAACAATATAAAACACTCACAGACGCACCACAATCCTTTGCAACATCATCAAGACAACTGATATAGAGAACTCTAGAAGCAGACACTGAACGCCACAATACACGATTCACACACCCAACCACGCAACAGCACCCTCATCTAGATCCACACAACACACCACTCACAACACACACCATGGCACCCACAAACACCCACGCTTCACAGAAAGGGAGCTAAGGACCATGGTGGATGAAATACTGAAGGTCGAGCCACAATTATTCGAGACACAGGTCCAGTACACACCCATCGCCAGGAAGATGGAGTTATGGCAGACAATAGTGAACAAGGTCAATGCAGTAGGACACCATCCATGCATGAGGGACGACATCCGCAAGAGATGGAACGACCTGCGCAGGAAGGTGAGGTCCATGGCATCCCGGCACAACATTGCTGTACAGAAGACTGGGGGAGGACCTTTACCAACACCACCCGACTACACCGACTGGGAGGAAAAGGTTCTGGCCATCCTCCACGCTGAGGGCCTCACTGGACTCACTTGAGGAATGGACTCGGGTAAGTCGTCTACAATTACCCCTTATCCACCACACCTGTAATGCATGCACCACCCCTCCAACATCCACCAGGACCACTACCCCACCCAGGCCAACGCACTACATCCAGTCACCCTGCATGCCCACAAACCCACTAACAGGGCCACATCCCTCCCCCTGTGCACAGCCACCCACCCCTGCAAGGAATCTCAAAGGCACTACACCACCCACAATGCACCTCCACATCCTAAGCAAATTGCAATGCCAACCTCACAAAGGCATGTACCAAAAGTGTAAAACCTGCACAAAACAGCCCAGCCCTGTGCACCCCATCCGATCATGCAAATGTAACAGACATGTCCATTCCCCCCAACAGGCACCACCAGTCATGCCACCCTGACAGGCAGATCAAGGAGTGGCAGTGCCCCACATGGAGACAGAGGCCCCACTCAGGACACTGGAGAGGGAACCCTGGACAGTGAGGAACACGCTGGCCCTCACACAGTCCTGGTCTGTCACCATCCAGCAGCCCAACCCAGGAAACCACTGACACCCCTACCACACAGCCAACAACATCAGCCCAGGGCAACCATCCCTACACTTGTATATCCAGGCCACAGACTGGTGGAACAAATGGACAGAAGCCACAGTAACCCCCTCCCAACAGGCAGGAAGACGATGGCCCCAGTACAAGTGGTACGCCAGACCTGTGCAGGTGACACAGGCACAGGGGGCTAGGCCCAGTAGGAGGGCATCAATGGCCCAGGGGGGTGGCCCCAGGATGGATGCTGCAGCCCAGGACATGATCTCTGAGGTCCTGGGAGCATACCACCATATCCAGGACAGATTGGCCCAGATTGTTTCCACCCTGGAGCAGAGTCAAAGGCTGCAGAGAGCCCAACACCAAGAGACCATGGAGCAGTGGAAACTGCACAATGCCACCATGGCCACCATAGCAGGTGCGCTGCTGCACCTTGTCCCAACCCAGCCTGAGACCCCCACAGACCAGGAAGCCCCTACTGCAGGCCAAGATACAGACCGGCCAACTACAGCAGCAGCAGCAACTGGACTTGTGCCACTATCTCAGGGCACACAGGAGACCTGCATCTCAACCCGTACAGGCCAACACCAGGCAGCCAAATGGTCTCTCAGGCCCAGATATGGCACTGGAACGCCTACTAAGACCAAGGCCCCCTCTAAGAAGTGACTCTGACAAGAACCATCCTCCAAGTGTGCCACAGAACCACCGTTCACACCGTGCAATACCAACCCCAAAAACTGTAAATGATAGATGGATATACCACCGCTACCAACAAACGCTGAGACCATGTAGCCAATATGGACATCCACCAGTAGCCCACTCCCATCACTGTAAACTGCACAATGGCATCCCTGCACCAAATAAAACACCTGTTCACCAATGTCAATGTCCCCTATCATTATGTTGAAACAAATGGAAGTGTGGAAGCAATTGGCTTTGAAATCATTTATTCTTATCTGAATTGCAGGAATGGCAACCCACGCTTAACATGTGATAGTGCCATCAGAATTGTCAAACAAGTTGTCCGTAATGTCACCTGTCCCATACAAACCTGGTCACAGTGACAATGTCTATAGACCCAACACCCCCATAGAGGATAAGGCACACTGACAGTATGCTGCACAGACATCAACATCATCGAATAGTCCCACATAGTTACTGGAAGTAAAGTTGTATTAGTTGGTTCCTGGAATGTATATCTCCCCCCTCCTCATCATCACCATCACTCTCATCCGCTCTCTAAAGAGATGAGAGTGGATGAGGAACACGCATACACATACATCTGCCCACAATGTTTCATATTCAGCACCGCTGGCATACAAGTCGATGACACATATGCATAGTAGGATGTTAAACTGGAGTCCTCAATGATACATCAGGATTGTTGTGGTGAGTAAATGTATATTTGTTAATGCCTATGATGGTTGGGGACAATAGGGCCTGCATGGGGCAAATGAGGATTGAATAACTGCGTAGTAATTGCGAAAATGTCTGCCCCTTATAATCCAGAAATGTTGTAGTGGAAGTGACCTCATATCGCTAGCGGTTGTCGTAATAGCCTAAGGCGGTGTTCACCGCCGCGCAACCATTCATTGGTTAACATGGTTGTCAATGGGGATTATTAGCGTATCATGATCACCACCGGCGGTGATGATGCACACCGCCGCGAAGCAACGCTAACCCGTCATCCCCAACATTACTTGACTCCCGGATTTCGATCATGCAGGTACTCCTCTGAGTGTGCTGCTGTGTCCTGCCTCTGGTCATAGAAATGGCACATGTGGCAGGGGAAAGGGCCCCAGCCTTCACCAGCTAGGAGCTGGACAAGCTTGTGGAAGGGGTCCTGCCCCTGTACGCCAGCCAAGCTCTACGGTTGACCAGAGGTACAGGTAAGTAGGTGGATTGGGGTGCATGGGTGTGTGTAATGGTGGTAGATGGCTGTAAACACGTGTGCACGTTTGACACTGTAGAGTCGGGGGTTCCTGACATGCTGTGTGTTTGTGTGATGTTATGCTGCTGTGAATGTCTGTCCCATACTGGACTTATAGCCAGCTGGACATTGTCTGACCTCTCTGTTCCTTTTTCTGTGTGTCCCATATAGGTCAGCGCCCATCAGAAGAGGGGACTGTGGCAGGCCATCGCCAGGGAGATGCGGACTCTGGGAGGTCTACAACCGGCAGAGCACCCATTGCAGGAAGTGGTGGGAGGACATGCGGTGCGGGGTGAGGAAGACCTGTGAGGCCCAGCTGGGGAAGTCCTCCCAACGAGGAAGGGTACCCGTCGGGCACTGACCCCCCTAATGCGCCGCATTCCGGAGGTGGCGTATCCCGACCTGGATGGCCGCTTGAAGGCTGTGCAGCAGACACAAGGGGGTGAGTACATAAACCATTGTATGCCTGCTTGATGGATGTGTGAGTGTGCTGTGGTATGTATGCTGTCTAGTGGAAGGGACTCTGACTGATGTCCTTTTACATAATGGCCCCGTGGGGAGTAGAGCTGTAGGGGTCAGGTCTGCACTACTTCAGGTCCTTCAGTGCTGTAGGGAATGGCTGTATAGCAGATTTGTGGCCACTAGTCAGGAGCATAGCCATGTGTATAGCAGTAGGTGCTGCATGGTGGAATATTTGCAGGGTGGGTGTATGTGTGAACCAGTTATGTACCTCCATTTAGCTATTTACAAGTGTCTCTCCTGCTTTGTCTCCCTATCCCTGTTCTCTTGTGTTGGCTGTATACATCAGCATCACAGGCACCACCAGCCATGCCATCCTGACAGACAGGGAAAGGAGTGGCAGTGCCCCACATGGAGACAGAGGCACCACCCAGGACACTGGAGAGGGAACCCTGGACAGTGAGGAACACCCTGGCCCCTCACACAGTCCTGGACTGTCACCATCCAGCAGCCCCAACCAGGACACCACTGACACCCCTACCACCCAGCCAACAACATCTGCCCCAGGAAACCATCCCTACACCTGCCTATCCAGGCCACAGACTAGTGGAACACATGGACAGAGGCTACGGTCACCCCCTACCAACAGGCAGGAAGACGATGGCCCCAGTACAAGTGGTGGACTTGGCAGCGGACACAGGCACAGGGTGCTAGGCCCAGTGGGAGGGCATCAGTGGCCCAGGAGGGGGCACAGGATGGATGCTGCAGCCCAGGACATGATCTCTGAGGTCCTGGGAGCATACCACCATACCCAGGACAGATTGGCCCAGATTGTTTCCACCGTGGAGCAGAGTCAAAGGCTGCAGAGAGCCGAACACCAAGAGACCATGGAGCAGTGGAAACTGCACACTGCCACCATGGCCACCATAGCAGGTGCGCTGCTGCACCTTGTCCCAACCCAGCCTGATACCCCGCACAGACCAGGAAGCCCCTACTACAGGCCAAGATACAGACCGGCCAACTACAGCAGCAGCAGCAACTGGACTTGTGCCACCATCTCAGGACACACAGGAGACCTGCATCTCAAACCGTACAGGTCAACACCAGGCACCCAAATGGTCCCTCAGGCCCAGATATGGCACTGGAACACCTGCCAAAACCAATGCCTCTTCTAAGAAGTGACTCTGACAAGAACCGTCCTCCAAGTGTGCCACTGAACCACTGTCCACACCGTGCAATACCAGCCCCAAAAACTGTAAATGATAGATGGACATACCACCACTGCCAACAAACGCTGAGACCATGTAGCCAATAAGGACAACCACCAGTAGCCCACTCCCATCACTGTAAACTGCATGATGGCATCCCTGCACCAAATAAAACACCTTTTCACCAATGCCAATTTCCCCTGTCATTATGTTGAAACAAATGGAAGTGTGTTTGCAAATGTCTTTGAAATCATTTATTCTTATCTGAATTGCAGGAATGGCACCCCATGTGGTTGTGCCAACAGAATTGTCAAACAAGTTGTCCATAATGTCACATGTCCCATACAAACCTGGTCACAGTGACAATGTCTATAGACTCAACACCCCCATAGAGGATAAGGCACACTGACAGTATGCTGCACAGACAGCAACATCATTGAATAGTCCCACATAGTTACTGGAAGTAAAGTTGTATCAGTTGGTTCCTGGAATGTACATCTTCCTCCTCATCATCACCATCACTCTCATCCACACTCTGAGGGAGCTGGCTGGATGTACAGCTCCCTCCTCCAAGAGGGGAATAGATTTCCTCACAGCCACTTTGTGCAGCATGCAGCAGGCCACCACTATTCTACACACCTTTTCAGGCTCATAGGTCGGGGATCCCCCAGAGATATGGAGGCAACGGAATCTAGCCTTCAGAAGACCTATTGTGCGTTCTATCACCCTCCTACTACGTCCATGTGCCTTATTGTAATTCCGCTCTGCGTCTGTTCTAGGATTCCTCACTGGTGTCCGGAGCTAATGCATGTTGGGGTAGCCAGAATCGCCTGAGAAAGGGGGCAAAACAGAACTGTCACTGACAACCCTCAGTTGCACACAGCCTGGCTGTCTGCTATGTGTCAAAAAGTGTCAGGCACACTTACCTATGATCCATCCTCTGTCCCCTTGTAGTTGTACCATCATATGTGGCACACTACTGTTCCTCAGCACAAAGGAATCATGGACTGATCCAGGGAACATGGCATTCACATGTGGGATGTACTGGTCTGCATTACACACCAATTGAATATTCATGGAGTGAAAGTTCTTCCTGTTTCTGTTTACCTGTTCACTGACTCTTGGGGGGAGGAGAGCTATGTGGATGACATCGATGGCACCTATCACATGGGGAATGTTGGCACAGGCATAAAAGTCCGACTTGATGGCAGGAAGGTCAGCACTTTGGGGAAACCTCACATAGGACTGCAGGTGTTGTACAAATGCATTCAGGAATCTGGACAGTATAATGCTAAACATTGGCTGTGAAAAACCTGCACCCATGCCCACAGTCACCTGAACTGAGCCAGTGGGGCCAGGAAATGGAGTGCAGAGAGCACCTGCACTTCAGTAGGGATGGCATGCTGATTCTGATTAGCCGGTCTCAATGCTGGTTCCAGTAATGCACAAAGTTCATGAATAGTAGCATGGTTGAGTCTGTAAGTGATAATGATGTGACGCTCCACCATGGTCCCCAAATCAACAAGTGGTCTGTACACCGATGGGGCCCTCCCTCGCCACATGGGTCTGTACCTAGGAGGAGTGGAGAACACATATGAGGAATACACATACATCTGCCCACAATGTTTCATATTCAGCACCGGTGGCATACAAGCCGACGACATATATGCATATGGATGTTAAACTGGAGTGACATGTCCTCAATGATACATCAGGACTATTGTGGTGAGTAAATGTATATTTGTTCATGGCTATGGGTGCTGGGGACAATAGGGCCTGGATGGGGCAAATGAGGATTTAATAACTGCGTAGTAATGGCCAAAATGTCTGCTCCCTGTAATCCAGAGATGTTGTAGTGGAAGTGACCTCATACTACTAGCGGTTGTCGTAATAATGTAAGGCGGAGTTCACCGCTGTGTGACCATTCATTGGTTAACATGGTTGTCAATGTGGATTATTAGCATATCATGATCGCCACCGGCGGTGAAGGTGCACACCGCTGCGGAGCGTACGCTAACTCATCACCCCAACTTCACTTGACTCCCGGATTTCGTGCATGCAGGTACCCCACTGAGTGTGTTGCTGTGTCCTGCCTCTGGTCATGGAAATGGCACGTGTGGCAGGGGAAAGGACCCCGGCCCTCACCAGCGAGGAACGGGACAAGCTCGTGGGTGGGGTCCTGCCCCTGTACGCCAAGCTCCACGGTCGACCAGAGGTACAGGTGAGTAGGTGGATTGGGGTGCATAGATGTGTGTAATGGTGGTAGATGGCTGTAAACATGTGTGCACATTTGACACTGTACACTCGTGGATTCCTGACATGCTGCATGTGTGTGTGTGCTGTTATGCTGTTGCAAATGTCCGTCCCATAGTGGCCATATAGCCAGCTGTATGTAATGGGCATTGTCTGACCTCTGTGTTCCTTTGTCTGTGTGTCCTATATAGGTCAACACCCATCAGAAGAGGGGACTGTGGCAGGCCATCGCCAGGGAGGTGCAGACCCTGGGGGTCTACAACCGGCAGAGCACCCATTGCAGGAAGCGGTGGGACAACAGGCGGCGATGGGCGAGGAAGACCTGTGAGGCCCAGCTGGGGAAGTCCTCCCAACAAGGAAGGGGTGCCTGTCGGGCACTGACCACACTGGTGCACCGCATTCTGGAGGTGGCATATCCGGGCCTGGATGGGTGCTTGAAGGCTGCGCAGTAGACACAAGGGGGTGAGTATATAAATCATTGTATGCTTTCTTGATGGATGTGTGAGTGTGCTGTGGTATGTATACTGTCTAGTGGCAGGGACTCTGACTGATGTCCTTTAACATAATGGCCCATGGGGAGTAGGGTTGTAGGGGTCAGATATGCAGTACTTCAGGTCCTTCAGTGCTGTAGGGAATGGCTGTAGAGCAGGTTTGTGGCCACTAGTCAGGGGCATAGCCATGTGTATAGCGGTAGGTGCTGCATGGTGGAATATTTGCAGGGTGGGTGTATGTGTGTACCAGTTATGTACCTCCATTCAGCTATTTACAAGTGTCTCTCCTGTTTTGTCTCCCTATCCCTGTTCTCTTGTGTTGGCTGTGTACATCAGCATCACCTGGAGAGGGAGCTGACGCACCGGTGAGTGGGGATGCAGGGGCCCACAGTTCCATGGAGGCAGAGTTGTCCGACACCAAGGGGACCAGTGGATTGGAGGGTGAGGGGACTACCATGGAGGAGGCAACTACCACTGGAGGTAGTGACTCTGATACCTCCTATGATGGGAGCTCTCTGGCGGTGGCGGACCCTAGTGGGCCCACCCATTCTGTGTTATCTTCCGCCACCCCCATATCATCACCGCCTTCCCATTTTCTCCCCACTGAGTTGCCCGTGCCGCTCACCCAGAAGGGTGAGCGTCTCCTTCGCCCAGGCACCTCTTCCCCTGCCCCAGTCAGCCCTGCTGCCCTCACAGAGGAGGCTATTAACCTCCTGAGGACCATCTCTGTAGGGCAGACAACCATTTTCAATGCCATCCAGGGGCTAGTATCAAAGGTGCAGCAGACCAATGCCTACCTGGATGGCATTCAGGGTGCTGTGTCTGGCCTACAGAGATCTTTTCATGATGGCAGCCAGTGTCCCTGGTCATTCCGTCCCCCCTCCAACCTCCTCTACCCCTTCCAGCACCCCACTCCCTTCACCCGTCCCAAACACACATTCTGACACGCATGCACACACCTCAACACACAAGAAGCACACTTCAAAACACAAGCACCACACTTCCCACCACAGGCATACACACAGCCAACATACACAGGCACACACACCAACATCCACTTCCCCCAGCGTGTCCGCATCTTCCGCCTCCCTCCCTGTCCTCTCTACATGCACATGCACCCTCATTCAATGTTGCTGACACCATTATTGCAGCCACCACAAAATCAGAGATCCATTCATGCACCCCAGGCACCACACCTGCACTCACCGCAACGACTTTAGTTGACATGTACAGCACATTCACTAAACTTGCAGACACCTAGACAACATCCATGTACACTGGCAGCCTGCCTTGTTCCACTGTGTCCTCCACCCCTCCTCCCAAAACATTAAAACGCACCAAAACACCCACCCAACACGCATCCACCACACCTCAGCATACTGTACAGTTACCTGCACCCACATCACGCACACCTACACCTGTCATGACCACTCCCTCTACCTCCACTCCCACGCCTTCCTCCGGGTCCACCCCAATTGCCCCTAAAAAAACGTTTCCTATCCTGTGTTGACCTATTCGAACCCACTGGCCCACCCCGTCTCTTCCCTAAACATGCCCACCTCCTTGACCTGTCCACTCCTCCCACATCACAGCCCACCCCTGTCCTCCCTTCCCATTCCCGTGCTACCTCCCCTGTGAACAAGAGACCCTGTGCTGGCCTTGCAACATCTGCCGCACCCCAGGCCAAGGCCGCACCACCACCTTCAAACGCCAGACCCAAGCCCCCTCCACCTCCCAAACGTAAGGCCAAGCCCCCCCTCCCAGTCGTAAGTCCCCACCCAACCACACCCTGCCCCTGTCCCCTGAGGGTCCTGGATGACCCATTGTTGCCCCTATGAGGTGGAGTATCTTTGCACTTGTGGGAGTCAAGTTGGGGCCATTTGGGCCCATCAGACTTCGAACTATGGACTGACCATTGGCCTTATGTTGCACTTCTGTTGCTCATTGAGCTTAATTAAAGTTTGTGTGGCCGTGGTTCATTTTTTCTTTGGTTGGGGGTGTTGGGCACATGTGGGTACTTTGAGCAAGTTTAATTTGGCTTGTGTCGGGTAAGTACCTCTTGCTCTGGGGTGTATGGCTTGTGCTGTTGTGAAGGGTTGTGAGTGTGTTGCGGGGTGGGTGGAGTGGGTGGGTATGTAACTGTGCACTTTCTTCCCTTGTTTAGTAGGTTGCGGTACTTACCATTGTCATCTTCGTCGGAGGTCTCGGTCATGGAGGTATATGGCAAGGAGCAGGGCTGGCATGATTTGCAACTCTCTATCCGTTTCTGCTTCGACATGTTGTGTAAGCCTCTGGTCAGTGTTTCCTTTAATTTGGTTTGTTTCCACCTGACTTTGCGTGGTGGCAGTTCCTGCCCCGGATCTGATGGCGGTATAGTGCTTCATTATTTGATGGGCGGGTAGGGCCTTTCCATTGGCCTGTGGGCGGGTTCTGCCATCATTGTCGGCACTCCTCTGCTGGCGGTGAGTGGTTTTCACGTTGCCTGTTTTTCAGGTGGTTCATTAGTTGGCGGTCTAGACCGCCTGACTGTTGGCGGTAGTTACCGCACCCGCCGGCTGAGCAATGTTTACCGCCGTGCTCATTATGAGGGCCTAAGTCTCTGGGTATGTGAAGACTTACTTCATCACTGGACAATATAGTTTTACTTTTCTTTCTTCCAAGGCTCATTTAACCTTGGCTCTTTGCTCCTCAGCTAGGGCTTTGTCAGCCTCAGTCTTCTCTCTTCTGCAGCATCATGTCCCTCAGCCTCCCTGTCATTCAATTCCTCATGGGACAGTGTTTGGGAAGAGACTCCCTCTCTGTGGGCTCCCCTCTCTCTTCTGTAGCCACTGCTAAGTCATTTTCCTCTTCCTTCTCATTAGCCTTCTCAGGGTCTTCACACTGTTAGTCCTCTCCTGCAACCTTCAGCCAACATGCTTCCTCAAAAGCATACTAAAGTGCTTGTGCTCTCTCCTTAAAACATTGCAACATTGACCTATACCTAATTGGCATATTTAATCTACCTGCAAGTCCCTAGCGAAGTGGACTACATGTGCCCAGAGCCTGTAAATGAAATGCTATTTGTGGGCCTGCAGCACTGATTGTGCCAAACACTTAATTAGCTCTATAACCATGTCTCAGGCCTACCACTGTGGAGGTGTGTTTGCAGTTTTACACTGCCATATCGACCTAGCAAAATAAACCTTTTGCCAGGGCTAAACCTTCCTTTTTAATATATATAAGTCACCCCTACAGTTGGCCCTGGACAGCCCAGAAGGCAGGGTGCATAGTAATTACAAAGTAGGGCATGCCCTTCTAGGTTTTTCATGTCCTGGTGGTGAAAATCTCCTAAATTCGTTTTTCACAACCGCAAGCCCTATCTTTCCTATGGGATAACATTGGGATTACTACATCTTATAAATATGATTTACAATCTGGAAGCGATAAACTTTTTGAATTTGGTTTCTCTGGAATCACAATTTAAAATCTGAAAATATGGTGAAGTCAGATTTTAGATTGCAATTCTGAAAATGCCACTTTCAGAAAGTTGCAAAAAGAACAGATGATGGACGGAATGCTGAACAATGCAGACATTTACCCCCAGTCACAAAGATCTGTGTTTAATCCATCCTTTTCAGAAAGTTGCCATTTTCTTACTTTAGCCATTTGGGGCTTCCTGCCTGTGTCTGATCATTTGCCTGGAGTGGGTGACAGCTAGGTTGACTTGATGTGCCCTGATGGGCCATCCAGGCAGGATGGGAGAGAGAAGCTGACCACAGCCTCACTTATACCTGAATAGGCTGCATCCTGATCCCACACAAAGGGTTGCATAACCCCCTTGTAGTGAGTCTGGAGCCAGGGCAGGACCTTTGTGCCTGTCTTTGAAGTCTCCCCACTTCAAAGGCCGATCAGAGTAGAAGTACTGGACCTCTGCCTCTGACACCACCAACTCAGTCACTTCTAGACCTGTGAAGATTCTGCCAGGAAGAAGGACTACAGTGCTGTTGAAGGACTGCCATTATCCTGGACTGCTGCGTTGCTAGACTCCATGCCTTGCTGTGCTGCCCTGCTGTCTGATGTTCCCCTGCCTGGGTGAGAAGCACTGGGCCTGCATCACTTGAACCCAGAGTGACTCCAAGGGCTAGCTGGCTGGCCTCCTGATCTGAAGTCTCAGGGACATGAATGACTTCCAACTACTCTGTTTCTACACCTAGTTTCTGCTATCTATGAGTCTGCCCTGCCAAGTGGTGTCACCCCTGTCCTAGAAGGCCCTTGGAAGTGGGCCTAAGATGCTTGGTCCAGCAGAACTGATGCATCCTATGCTGAGGGAACAGAATCGTTGCATCGTGCTGGTGCATGAAACAGAACTGGAGCATTACCTTCAGAACTGCCACTGCAACGCTTTCCCTGGTGCAAGGTCCTCACATCCCCTTCGACGGCAGCCTTGATGATGCCACCAAAACTTAAGTATCGCAGCCTCTACGCTCATCGGAACCAATGCATCTCCTCAACAGCACAATGCATCCTTGACACCAGTCTTCGCCTTGCATGCCCCTGCGTCTAGATCCTCGACGTCCACCCAGCAGGGACTCGTACCATAACTACGCTGCTTCTTGGAACTGATGAGGAAAAACAATGAATCACCTCTACTGCGTGGTTCGGAATTGACGCAATGCTCCGCAACCAGGATTTAAGGTACTTTTGTTCAGTGAGCCTAGCTGGGCCCCTGTATCGGGCCCATATTCCATTGCAGTCGGCCTGAACATTTTCCTTTGTCCAGGTCCAGCACAACTAGATATCCCCAGTTAGTGCTTCATACTTCTAAGCGCTATTTTACAGTTTAATCTTTAAAAATTCATACCTCAAGTTGTACTTATTGGATTTGTTATGTTTTTGCCTTGTTTTATTTATTACAACTGGAGTTTTTTTCCTAACCTAGTGTACAGTGTTTTTGTGTGATGTGTTTGCTGTTTTATTCTTTGAAGTGTTGCACAAATACTTTACCCATTGCCTCTAAATTAAGCCTGACTGCTCTGAGCCAAGCTACCAGAGGGTGAGTACAAGTTAATATATGGTTTGCCTGACACTTATCCTGACTAGGATTGTGGTTATTGCTTGGCCTTCTACCCCAGTCAACCAACAACCCAATTTCTTACAGTCACTGTAACCTTTGTTTTTTTCAGTGAATATCTATGTTTTTTTAATCATACTCTAAGTTGAGCTTGAGAGACCTGCTTCATATCCCTCCATGGTGTACAAAGGTCCCTTTTGTGCATTGTGGGGGAACAGGAGTGCCTTCACTCAAGCTTTCATGGACAGCCAACTCCCGTACTGTGCATGATCTTCACTTGTCCGAAGTGGAGTGATAGCTGCTGAGCCCAAACCCTTGCAAGTCGTCATACCCTTTTGCACACTGCTATAGCAATGTGCAATGAAGAGTTGGTTGCATGGCCTGGCCACTTCCCAGCCCGGTGCCAAACTCCCAGTAGTGACCTGCACCTATCCGTAAGGGGCCAACCCCTTCTGTAGATCACCTATGGTCATATGCAGCGGGGGCTTATCTGCATGGCTTCCTGCCAGGACTCACACCTATCCCTTGCAGGTGACCTATGCTCAACCCCCACAAATGTCCAACTTCCCACTGAAAATGGTTTTCAGCTGTATGCGGCAGCGTTTTGGCTGCAGGACCTGGCCTCTCTGGCCAACCCCCACAGTGCACATCCTTCAATGGGAGTTAGTGCATATGTCTCCTTCAGGGGTTAGGCATAGGGAGCCCAGGACGTGTGGCCAACCCCCTTCAGCACACAGTCGAAGGCCATGTGCAGTGAAGGTTGGCGGCAAGGCCTGACCCTGCAACCAACCTCCCACAGGCGACCTGTGTGCAACTCTCCCATGGACAGCTAACCCCCGCACACAGCTTTCAGCTGTGAACAGTGTGGGCTTGGTCCTATGCCAAACCTAATGCAGGCGACCAACCTATAGCATACGCAATGTCTTTTGCCCCTCATGGTCTAGTCTCATGTAACAATTTTTAAAACTATTTTTTGTATCTCATTTGATACCATGGTACCACAAGTGTGGCCTCCCTGGGTACTTTGGTACCAAGTCTGGTCAAACTGTACCAGTGACGAAAATAATGTTTTTTCTTTCTCATTTCACATAAGTTAGGCTGCCGCTCAGACCCCTTCCACATCATGGCACTGAGGGCAGAATATGTCCACCCTGCCCCCTTATGTGGCCTTTAATTTTTTTTCAGGACTTGGGCAACAAGTCCAGTAATGGCAGCTGCAACATTTTCTTAGCTATTGCAGCCAGCCAATCATATCATTCGGGTACCCAGGTAACTGTACATCAGTACCTAAATGACACATTGGAGCAAAAGCTTCTGTGGCCAATTGGGAGCCCCTATTTTTTTGGTACAGGAGGAGCAATGTCTTGTCAACTGTCCAGATATCTTTAACTTTTTCTTAGGGTTCAACCCTTCTTGCCCAATGCAATCCTGTCTTTAAAAACTACGGCTCAGATTTATGAAGCTCTAGAGCCACATTAGTGTACTTTTTTAATGCTAATGTGGCGTTGGGCTTGAAAAATTGCATTGCCATATTTACAAAGTGGCGTGATGCATGCCTTGTGCCACTTTGTAACCCTTTGCGCTACATTATGCATGCACCATGCATATTATATGCAAAGTGGGTGGCCCCCCGTTAGGGGGACCTAAAAAATGGCACAGTGGAATCTAATCCTCAGAGCAGACGTTAAAAGGGGGCACACCATTGGGTACAATGGGACCCTATGTACTGTTCAGGGTTAGCGCCACAATGTTGGCGTTAACCCTGAACAGTACATCAATAACATAAAAAATGTTGATGCTATTGCCCCCTGGGCCATAGTGTGCCATATTTTGAATACAGCGCACACATGGTGATGGAAGGGGGGTGCCACTTTTCTTAAATCTGCCCCTAATTTCTTGAAAATGGCCTAATGGATTTAGACCAATCACAAAAAGCATGCTTTCTGACTAATGCTCAAGGGCTTCTTGACAAATTTGGTTCACCAATTTTTTCTGTATGTGAGAACAAGCTTTGCTACCTGAACTAGAATGGGGAATCTCACTTTTGGGACCCCCTTCCCACCTTTGTCTTGGGCCTGTCTCAAAGTTATTAAGAAAACAAACTATAACTTTTCTGTGGAAAATCTCACTTAACTATGACTGCATTAGCACTATATTGCCTACTGGCAATTGCCAGTAGTAGATAGTTAAAGTAAGGACCATGTTTCCATAGAAAAAGCATTTTTTGAATTGCCTATATCATTGGCAACGTTTGAGGAATCATCATGAAATTTTCCAAAAAGAGGTGTCCTGTGATTCTTGTTACACATGGGAGGTTTCGGGGTGATCTGTCAAGTGGGGGCCGAGAAAGAGGGGGCCTCAAACAACAAGGTGTTTCCCAAGTTAATTCCTATATGACCTTTCAAAATGTCTACAGCCCAAACCACAGGACAGAATTACACCAAATGTGGCAGAAAGCTAGCTGCCGGTATGCTGATTGTGCTTTTTTTTTAATTTGGTGTAAATCTGTTCAGTAGTTTAGGAGATATTTAAGGGCAAATAATTGTGTATATCTTTGGCCGCGAACAATTCTCAACATTCACAAATGTTCATGAATATGTGTGCGAAAAGAAGTGTTGCAATTGGCTGACCGTAACCTGACTAGAAAGTTGTGATCGTCGTTTTATTTCATGGGACAAGGTCCCCGGGGCTGAAAATTTAAATTTAAAGTGGCTTGAGGGGTCAATGTCAAGGTACCCTAACCCCAGGGATGTGATATAGGTGTGCTTTAGGGGAAATGATAGATATAATTTAATTTTGTGTCACGCCATGCGATATTCATGAAAATTCTTGAATTTTTGTGAATTTCTTTGAATTATCTGCAAAATATTTGTGATTATAGAAAAATGCGAAAGGAAAAACCATAGGCTCATTCATACACTTATTCATTTACTCATAGGTGCACTCAGAGCCTCAGGCGACCACTCACACACCGACTCAGACACTCATGCACCCACTCAGACCCACTCATAGACTTACACACCCACTTTGAGACTCACTCATACGCTCACACACCTACTCACACATCCACTGACAGAGACAGGGCCTGTGGCTAACTTTCACTGTGCATGACTAAAGGCCATGCGTGGAGCAGGGTGTTTGGTTATTAGGGCTTGGCTGCAAGGCCAGGCCTTGCGACCAACCCCTCCATGCACGGCCAAAGGCCCTGTGCGTTGCGGGTTGTAATAACGTATAGTAATTACAATTACTTTACGTTAAAAAAAACTGAGAAATTCAAAGAAAATAATAAAGGTTACAGGGACGTTACAGTTAGGCTCTGAATTTCCTCATACAAAACCATAGAAATTCAGCAGTTATAGTTAGAGTTCTTTCAAGTAACTATAACTCATGCCCTAAGGTAACTATAACTCGTGCCTTCGCCCTGCACAGCTAATTACTCCACATATTATGTTATTGATGAAATCTTCTATGGCATCTTTGTTATCACTGCAATGTTTGCAATATTAATATTGATAAGAAAACTGTGAATGGCAAGGGTGTTTCTCAATGCCAAAAGACACCAAACACACCCAGTACATTTAAATCGTCTCATCATGTTAAAAGAAAAAAATCAACAACAGACTGCCAAACTTAACACAATAACCACATCATTTTACATGATGTTTATGACGGACATTTGTAAGTTACTACCATGATAAATATTCTTAAACTGCTTGATATGAACTGCTGCATGCTCCATAGAAATTCAGCAGTTATAGTTAGAGTTCTTTCAAGTAACTATAACTTATGCCCTAAGGTAACTATAACTCGCACCTTCACCCTGCACAGCTAATTATTCCACATATTATGTCACTGATGAGATCTTGTATGGCATCTTTGTTATCACTGCAATGTTTGCAATAACCTGATTGATAAGAAAACTGTGAATGGGAAGGGTGCAAGTATCTCAAAGCCATAAGACACCAAACACTCCCAGTAAATTTCAATCATTTAATCATGTTAAAAGAACCAAATCAACAACAGACTGCCAAGCTTAACGCAATAACCACATCATTGTACTTGATGTTTACAAAGGGCCATTTGTAAGTTACTACTATGATAAATATTCTAAAGTTGTTTGATATGAACTGCTGCATGCACATTGAATCACCAACTGTCACACAATGAATTATTATTTTTCTTGGTTAATTTATAGCCCAATTTGGTAAAGTGCAAACTTAAAAACAATAATAATGTAATCTATAGCAATATAACTTGATCACATATAAACAGAATCAATTAACATTTATGTTGCATTCACATTACACCATATAAATCATTAGATAAATTCACTGCCCATGAATAGAATGAATTCTAAACATCCTGTACCAAATCAATGATACCAGGCTACCCTCAGCAAAAGGTAACCCATTTGTTGTCAAGTGGCGTAAAAAAGAACCAATCATAATCATATCCTTATTCAAGTAAGTAGCTATTAATAGTATCCTCTATCACACCCTGGATGGGCTGGTAATGCCCACTCTTATTAGTTATGCAAATGTTACTGTGTGCCTCCACAAGTCTTAACCTAAATGTGTCCATAATTCCTTGTCTTTATTCAGACCTGCAGGTGTCATCGTGTGTAACCTTATGATGTAACATAATTAAGTTGTTGTAACTTCTGGACTCTATCTGCCACTCTCTCACTCTACTTACTTGATCAATTCAGAAAAAAAAAAAACTGATTTCTGTCACTCTGATGTTCCACCTGAAAGTGCCTCACCACTGGGTAAGTGGCATCCTGATTGTTGATTGCTCTCATATGTTTTAAGAACCTTTTCTTGGCAGGGTACTCCAACTATTGACTATTAACCAAAAGGCTGTTTTATCTGTACCCTCTGAGATGTATCATCAAGTAACCTTCGGGGGTACCCCCCCATTCAGAAATCTCACAATAGTATTCCTTTCAGCTTTCTCATACTCCTTCGGTGAGGAGCAATTGGCCTAACATGCAATAACGTTCCATAAAGAATGCTCCTAATCAAAGTCCAAGGATGCTGACTAGTCGCTTGTAATAGGGAGTTATCTGCCATCAGTTTCAGGAACAGCTTAGTGTGTAAGTGGCTGTCCTGTTCATATACCAACAGATCTAAAAACGGCACCTCAGTATCACTTATTTCAATTGTGAATTTCAAATTCAAATTGTTGTTGTTTAATCTAGCAATATACTCTTCCACTGACTGTCTTGAGCCCTTCAATACTATGAACAGGTCATCTATACAGCTGACCCATATGGCCACCTGTTCCACTGAGCCCTCATTGGCCTCTACCCATACGCTTCTTCCACCAGCCCATGACATCATTTGCGTAACTGAGGGTGTGCATGGGCACATGGCAGGTCCCTGCTGTTGATATAGTTGTCCTACAAATACAAAAATATTATTTTCTAGGCAGAAGGCAATCATTTGAAGTAGCATCTTGTTATGTTCAAAGTATTTGAGAGGCCTGCTCTTGAGGAAGAAGTCTACTGCCTCCAAACCCAAACTATGGGAAAATCATGTATTCAAACTCACTATATCCAATGTGACTAGGAGGATCCCTGGGTTCCATTGTATACTATCAATGAGTCTCATAAAGCTGTATGAACGAAGGTCATCTACAAAGGGAAAAATAAATGAGTCAATAAAAGTTGAGGCATTCTCCGTTAAACTACCTTTTGATGAAACAATAAGACATTCCAGTGCCTTTATCAAGTTCTTATGTACCTTTGGTATGTGATAAAAAGTTGGAATACGTGGATGTTCCACCTTCAAGTACTGATATTCATCATAGTCCAAAACACCTCTATCTCCCCAAAAGTCAAACAGCTCATAGAAAACCCTTATAGTATCCAAATATTGCTTTCCTAGTGATAGGTTGATAACATGCTCTATCCCCCAATTACCTTCGGGCTTCCTTCTTATATTCTTCCTTTGACTGCAATAGAACATTGCCCTCTTTGTCTGATGGCTTGATCGCTATCGTCTTGTCTTTTTTCAAGGATAAGATGGCTTGCCACTGTTCGCTGATCATATTATTGTGTTTTATTTGATTATCCTTGGCAGTCTGAATAGTCAATTTTACCAAATCCTGGACTACTGCATCCTGAAATTAGACGTGATTTCACTTTGAAATTGCTTTTACCACTCATCTTTGTTATTCCAGAGATTTCAAGCCTGTTCGCTGTTTCCACTGTATCTTCATGTGTGGCTTTCAGGATGTCATTCTCTACCTCCTGCAGCATGAGTAATGCATTGAGATCTCTGCATGTTATAGTATCAGTCGATTCCTCTATAATAGTTTGACTCCCTGTGAGTTTTTAGGGTGGAGAACGTGCACCATGCTGAGTTTTAACTTCCTTATGAAGTGAAATACGTCAATTATCTAGTCTAGTTGAAGGACAAAAAGTCTAACCTAATTGAAGGACTTGCATTTCTATATCTGTTAAATCTCTATTAGACAGATTTACCACTGTCAAGTTTGTAGCGCCTATTTTTGATATCCCCCTCCTCCACTTTCCCCTTTTGATCCTGGTCACTCCCTGTGAATGGGGGTCTACATTTCCCCTTCTGCCCCCCTCCTGGTCGTTCATCTCCTTAATCTGGAAGGGGAGCTTAATGAGGAATCTTCCTGTTTGTTTCTCTGATTAATTGATACTCCTGCGAAAAATGTATTGCATTTGTACTTGCACTTGATGCCTCCTGTTCTCTATTGCTTTCTCCCTCAGATTGATCAGTGTTCACCTCTGACCATGAGTTGTTTCCTGAGAATATCAAAATGTTTTGCTAAGATGAACACACTTCCTGACTCATAATCCCGCTCATCTTCTGCAAATTTGTTTGGCTTGCGTTGTTTGATCTTAGTCTTATATATAATGAGACGTGCCTTCATCTGCTTGCATACTTCCTCCGCTGTGGTGCTATCAGGGTTCAATATGATTTGTTCTTCTGTCTTTTTAATCTCCACAAGTAATGTTTCTCAGTCACCGATAGCATACTTGATTAATATTTGGACAATTCCCTTCACAGAGGCTGTTGTGTATTCAGCCCATTCCCGGAGCAGCTGGGGATCTGGCTTTTCATAGGATGGAATGGTAGTCCTCTTAGTATCCTATCAATTCTAAATTGCAATGAGGTAGCACCCCACCATTTTCTAATTTCTTTTTTGTATGTTCTTTCAAGGGCCTGAAAGAGACCATGAAGTGTGTTAGTCAGAGGGGTACCTTTCCTTTTCCTCCCTGAGGAGTTACTGGACCCATGAGAGGTACTATTAAAAATACTAGCTGCCGCATCCTGGGGTTCAGCATCAGTAAACATAATTGTTGGAGGATTGATGTGTCAAATCACAATATGAATGTAAACTCATAACGTTTTTACAGTCTCTCCTCACTGTTGCCGAACGTAAAGATTTTTTGATGCCAAAGGGAACAAAGGGTCAAACACCACTGTGGTCTGTACGTACGATCTGGGACCTCCGACTCCAGTCTCCCAACCTTCTGTCTTGCGGTTGTGCTGCCCTCCCTCCATTGTGTTTCCAGTACGTCTGCACTGAATGTGAAGCTTTCTGTAAGTCCCGCAGGGCAGGAAGCAAAATAGTTCTGCATTTCCAATGGTGCTGCCCAAGCTGCCACACTCCTGACACAGCAGGTGCTGTGACCCATGATGACGGCCTAATGTATTATTTGTTTCACAAAAGCAAGTTGTCCCACACTTGCAGCATATTACCAGTAATGAAAGAATTTCTTGTGCCAACACCAATTCCAAACATAAAGAAACAGGCAAACACACTTCGATTATTGGCCTTTCTCAACTTTCTCAATGCCATAAGACACTGAACGCTCACAGTCCATTGATATCATTGCATCTTGTTAAAAGAACAACATCAACAATGGACTGCCAACATATATATATATATATATATATATATATATATATATATATATATATGAAAGAAGTGACCCAAACAGATGATCTCACTATATACATAAATATATCAATTGTATTTATATAGTGCTTACACCCCTGATGGCGCATCAAAGCACTTTTCGGCGAGTAGCAAGCCACTCCACAACCCAAAAGGATTAGTGGTGTATGAGTATAGGGAAATTGGAGTACAGTATTAGTAAATTGGAGTACAGTATTGTTAAATGCCCTCGCCTTCGGCTCGGGCATTTAACGCGGGGAGCGGGCCTTTAATAGCCGGTAGAGCACGCTACGGCGGGTTCTAAGGCTATAGTAGTCTTTTCATAGTAGATAGTTATAATCCATGGTAGATGCCATTTGCGTAATCCAGTTTAGACAGTACAGGAGAGATAGTAGCCTGGACCTTGTGTGGAAATCCCAAGTGGGGGAAGATGCATCACAAAGTTTTCATGATGATGAAGCTTGATCTTGGTAATTTGTTCACTAGGGCCTTCATTGTTAACTTGGCATCTATAGTAATTCCAAAGTTTGTTACTTCCATAGACACTTTAGGAGGTGGTCCCAGCTCATCAGGCCAGGTGCAGAGTGGGTCATCAGTTTTCTAAATGCTGCATGTGAGTATTTCAGTTTTGGAAGCATTCAGCTTGCAATGGCTCCATGTCATCCACTAATCAATGGCTCTGAGGCAACTGAAGATTTGTGTTTCCAATGTCTTTGGGGCATTCCAGTTTAAGGAGTATTTGCGTGTCATCTACATAGTTGTAGCCTGTGAGCTGAAATTCATTGATTGTTGCTGGTAATTACTTCATGTAGATGTTAAAAATCATGTGTGAGATGATTGAGCCTTGAGGGACCTCTGCTCTTGTGAAGTACGGTTTGGAGGAGTAAGGAGGAGTATGGATGACATTTGTTCTTTTTTGAAGGTAGGAGAGCAGTCCCCTCTATGCCGCCTTCGTAGAGTCTTTGTATTAGGGTGTCATGGTCAACTGTGTCAAAGGCAGCTGAGAGGTCCATGAGAAGTAGTGCAGAAACTCCATTGAGGTCTACTATGTTTTTAAGGTCATCCTAGATGGCGATGAGGGCATATTCTGTGCCTCTTCCTGGATGGAATCCAGTTTGGTAGTCTATCTTCAATGAATTGTGACATCTGGGTGAATGCTGCTCTTTGTACCAGTTTGCCAAGGAAAGGTCCAATTGTAATTGGTCTGTAGTTGTTGGGGTCATGCGGGTCCAGGTTTGTTTTCTTTAGTAATGGGCATGTATGCCTTTTTTTAAGTCTTCTGGAAAGATTCCTGTAGATAAAGAATGATTGATGATTCTTTTTACTTGTGTGGCAGCAGAGGTAGATAAAAGAAGGTTCTCGAAAATGTGTGGTGAACAAGGGTCAGAAGGACAGCTGGAAGGCTTGCTTCCTTTGACCAGATCCATAAATTCACTTTCAAAGGGATGCAGAGGCTCTGTTGGCCAACTGTTGGAGTCGATATTTGGAAATGGGTTGGTGCTGGTGTTTTTCCTTTGTTTTAAATAGAAGTCCAATGTGTCTGCTTTGGTTGGGTAATGATTTGCCAGTTTGTCTGTGAATGCTTGAGTAATGGGTTGAGTTCCTTCCGTGCATTTAGGTTTACAAAATTTGGTGAGATCTTTATAGAATTCTTCATTTGCACACATTTAGCATTTTGAATTTTATCTGACTAGTACATTTTCTAGCTTTTTTGTTGGTTATTTGCATATTCTGTTAAGTTTGTGTAGGTTAAGTTTATCTTGTTTGCTGTTTAATTTGAGCCAGATTCAATGCAGCTTTCTGATTTGTTGGTTTGTCTTTTTTAGTTCTGTATTTCTCTATGGTTTTTCTTTTCTTTTGTCCTGTTTTGTTGTTCTTAGTGGCATTAGGATATCGAAAGCTTCCTGTAGCCCCTCAGAAAGATTTTGAACAGAATGTATTGTGTCTAGATCTGTGTTGGCTGTTAGACGTGTTTCTAAGTATTCAAAATTGAGTTTGTTCCATGGTCGATAGGTGGATGCATGTAAGGTAGTCTTGGCTGTGTTGACTTGTGGTGTTTTATGTTGGAAAGCTACCAAATGGTTGTCGGACCATGTGGCTGCAGTAACTAGGTAACTAGTTCTGGATTTGCAAAAATAACATCTAAGATGTGTCCAGTCAAGTGTGTGGAATTGTGTACGATCTGATACAGGTTCTGTGTGACTATGCCAATTATGATAGTTTTTGGATGGGGCATATTGGGTTTGTCAAACCAAATGTTTTGGTCTCCAAGAATGCATAGGTGGGAATATTGTGTCATAAGGTTTGAAACTGTGTCTAGAAATGTGTCTGGTAATGTTGCATTGCTAAGTGGTGGTCTGTATATGTAGAGAGAGAGAGATCATGAGTGAGAGAGAAACAGAGAGAGAGGAGGCTTTTACCGCACAAATGTAGTGATATAAAAACCATCAAAGGCAGAGGATGTTATTTCACAAATGCCTGTGAAATTAAGATGTGATCCAACGGGAGGTCCAGAGTAGACACTATGCACAGCAGAGCATTTAGAAAATGACAACTCCAAAAGATTTTTAGAAAGCGTCACCATTGTTTAATTAGCAACATCTCAATCAAAGCTAAGCTACGCTAAGTCTATTCAAAGAAAGCGGAAGGACCATGGCTCAATGATAGCTCTACCTTACTGGAAACAATTAAAAAAATTCTACATCTATGATTTGGTTTTACAAAAGCAAAATCTGCTTTACCAAAACATTGTATTTTAACTACATCATGAAATATTTTCTCTTCTTTTCACTACACACAATCAAGCAGTATGGTCCACTATTTCACTTACTGTTTTAAATAAACATTTCCCTGTTTGAAAAGAAAGCCTTGTTTTCTTGAAAATTGAACCAAAATAAACATGTAATGCAAAAATACATACGTAAGAGGCACATTCTCATTTGAGCCATGTGCCACCTTTGCTTTTACCCTTATTTCTTAAACCAAACAGAATGAAAGGTGTGAAACTCTATCCACCCCAATCAACATCCCCACTTCACCTCCTCCCAGACTATTCACTCTAGGTGGGTGTGTGTCGTCTTCCATAGCGTCCTTGAACTGCTCTAATAGTATGTCCCAAGATAGGCAATAAACTACTTTCTTAGGCCCGCCCACTCTCCTCTTTAAAGTAAGCTGCTCACCGCTTGTGGCCATTGCAAACTATCCCTAGTACAGTTGGCGGAAGTGGAGGGGTTTAGGTCTTTCCAGCACATTGTGACATTTCGCTTTCCTCGGAGCAAGGTCAGGTCAATAAATGTGACAGATGATCTGTCAAGTTTAGGGTGCGGGAAGAGACCCTGCAATATGGCATTTGGAGAATTCCTGACTGTGAGACTCGTAGTTGTGTGCAATGTGGTTAATATATCGGACCAAATAGGGAGAAATCGTGGACAGTCTTAAAGCATGGTCAGAATAATAATCCTAGGAAGTAAACATCGGGGACATATCACATCTGCTCCCGGAAAAATCCTGTTTATACAAGCTGGTGTGAGTTATGCTTTGTTTAGGACATTAAACTGTATGTACTTGAATTGTGCTCCCAGGACAGTTTGTGAAGGTTTCTAATAGTTTCGCTGTCAGGGTCATTAAATGTTTTAGCTAAGTCCGTTTTCCATCCAGTCTGCACGTGAACCCTTGCATCAGCCCCCTGTACCTGGAACACCCTGTTAAAACATCTCACTAACCTTCTACCCATGCAGGTGGTATGAAGATTTTGGTATACTTCATGTTTAGGAGGTGTAGTGTGATGGGTGCGGTAAAGGGTGTACAGTGATTGCTGGATACATTCATGGGTTAGAAATTGTCCTGTGGGGAGATTATAGTCCACTGTGAGCATGAGAACGTCTACCATTTCCACATTAACAAAGAGATCCCCTATTTGTACACTCCAGCCACAGGTGTATCTGTGAGTGTCAAGGCCATACCGTTCTAGTAGGGAGGCCCAGCAAAGAAAGGGAGCAGCTGACGCGTACTGTGCAAGCATGTTTGTTCATTGTTTGTTCTGGCCAGGCACGTCCTTGCAATATTATTTAGGGCCCAATTTAGATCTTGGTTGTATTATCGCCAAGTCGCATCAGCAGCGAGGCTGACAAGACCGTGACGTCAGTGGTCTCCCGTCTGCTGTTTAGATGCATTGCAGCTGAGCTGAACACCGCCATGGAGGAGTGCTCTTCCTAGCTGTCAGGCTTACAGGTTTCTGCTGACCGTATTTAGATGTTACGGTTGTTTAGGCGGTATACTGCCTGCAGCTTCCTGACGGAAGGAGGACATCGCTGGACCCAATGGACATCGGACAATGCCAGTGGCCAAGGAATAGAGGTAAGTCCCGCACAAACACACTACCCTTCACATATGCATCCCCCTGCATCACACGCAACACACCACATACACACCATTATTCACTGCCATGACACAACAACATCCACATGCTGCAAACACACATTGACATACATCCATGACACAACATACACACACTAGTGACGGCACCCACACATGACACAACCACAATAACCAACACACTCATCTACACAAACACATGCAAACACAAGCAAAACTACACACTGCGACAGCGTCCACCACACAACATTCACCTGAATGTGGCATGCAGCAGCACACACAGGACAACAAACACAACAACATCCATGCCATATGTAAGTGGCACACATACTGACCCAATCACCTCTCCCACAACACATCCCTCCACTCACCAAGCCAATCGCATTGCACCCACACATATATACACGTTCTGACTCACACACACAACCCCAGCATAACATAACAGGTACATGTCCCCTTGCAATGTGAACACATTGGCACATCTGGCAAGTGTGATTGTACCATCATTGTGGTGCCAGCATTCATCTGGCAATGAATACTAACACCATAATGACAGTTGTGAGTGTTTCGATATATATGCTGTGTACCAGTGTGTCCCCACCTGTGTCTGGCCCACCCTTGTCCCTGACATATGCATGTCACAGTAATTAAAAAATAATAATTTAACATGCATTAGTCTGCAGTGGTCCCGTGCCCAGGTGCAGTGAACCCCTTCCCCCATACACAGCCAGTGCGGGTTGCCTACCTTCCTGTTCAGCGACAGGGGGGTTGTGTTTTCTCCGAGGTCCCATTGCTGAATACGGCAAAGGGTCCTGTCCAGTCATGACCAACCGGAAATTGAAGGAGAATCAGAAGAAATCCTTTCCCCCCAAGTCAGAATTTGAGGCCGGACCGCCACTTTTTGATTGGCAGAAAGGCACATCCAAAACTGCTTTGCGGTAAGTGTGGCTGGAGTCCCGCTGTCAGCCACTCTTTCCTAAGGGGCCGTAGTGGCGGATGGAATTTCTTGGTGGAGTCGGTGGGACACTGGCGAGTTAAAGTCTATGGGACAACCAACATCTAAATACTGTGGGTGTGTTTTCCATCAGAAAACCGAAGGCCGGACCGTTACCGCCAACATCTATATCAGGCCCTTAGTCTTGTATCACGTGGACCTGAACTAGTGGTGAACAATAGGGAATAAGACAGTATGCCCTCTTTGACCTTGGCCTACGTGTAACCAGCCTCAAACAGGAAGTGCCCAGCATGCCAGCAGATCATCAACTGTAACTGAGTTGCATTGTAATATCGCTTGAAGTATGGAAGTGCCAGTCCGTCTGCCATTACAGGAAATTTTAATGTAGCGAGGGCCACTCACTTCCAGCTTGTTCCCAAAACCAGTAAAACCAGGGTTGAATCAAGAGGGTGAAAAAATGAACGTGAAACCAATAAGGGGAGGTTAAGAAAGTAATACAAAAAGCAGGGTAGAAGTATCATTTTTACAAAGGAAATACCGCCCAGCACCATCAATGGAAAAGAAGACCAGAAGAAAATCAGGGTACGGAATGTTTGCATCGCCTTACCTAAATTTCCACCATACCAATAATACTTTTGCTGATAAAACCTAGTATTGGGTGGATATTGATTTATTGGTGGTATTGTTTGCAATTTGATTTATGAGTCGTGTTCACTGACCTGTATCTACATCCCCCAAGAAGCCTGGACTGCTCAACCACAGCTACTGCTTGGAGTCACGTGAAGAAGGTGTACTTGGCCCAATGGACAGGATCCATTGTAGGTTGTGCCCAGGACTTCTGGAGTAAAAGTACTCAGTCATCAGCGTTGAGCCCAGGAGCACCTGCACGCTCGTGGCCCTCTGAAAAGGGTTCCGACATGTATGCATTTCAGCCAATATAATTCCTCCACGAATAACTGTAGCACCCACCGCATGTAGGGAGTGAAAGGCTTTCTCCAAATCTAGAACAATGTATGCCACATTTCGGTACCTAGCAGCAGATTCATGCTTGATATACCACAATCTCCACAGGTTTAAGGAGGTATTATGACCCAGTTTAAACCCCGCTTGGGCTTCATGAATTATGTTGGTAATTCAGGTACTAACCTAAAAGCTAGTAGCTTTGTAGTCAGTCTTCAGTATCGATAACAGACAATCAGATGCTAGATCTTTGGGACTTTAATTGGTTTGAGTAATGTAGTGACTATGAGTGACAGAGGCAGGGTGCCTGCGCTAAAGACTGCCTCATACAGTTTAGCCAATTGGGATGCTAAGGAAGTTGTACAGTATAGAATTCACCCGGTAAGCAGTCTATTCCCAAGATCTTTCACACAAGGCAAATCTCTCAATATTGATTTGATTTCTTGGTCCATTAGGGGAGCATCTAAGGCTGGTTTGTCCTCCAAGAACAAAACAGTCAAACACAGAGTCTGCAATTGGTGGGGAGGCTTTGTATGGGTACCTATAATATGTATAGCAGGTGTATTGATAGCCAATTGAGTATGGGCCATCCCCACTGGGGATAAAGTAATCATCAGCTCAGTGGAGCTAACGTGTTGAGAAATTACCATTTGTGTTAAAAGACGGCTAGTTTTGTCACCTTTGCGTAAACTACATCTTTGGTGTAGTTCTACCTGGTTTGCTTTTCCACCCACGAGTGAACTTGGATCAATGCAATGAAGAATGCGAAAGGTTATTGTAACCCTGCAGAACACTAATCAACGTATTATGGAAAGTGCAATGGCAGTAGATAAGACCGTCTCTGGCAGAATCTGGTGCGATAATCCGGGCGAAGGACCTCTCCTGACAAATGGAAGTCCTTAATTACTAAATCTTATCAGAAGTTGGAATTTCCGACATACGGTCAGGAATGTCAGACATAGATTAGGTACATCAAGGTGAGTGCCCCAGATGTTTCTTTATGAACATCTAAGGTAAAAGGAGATCAATTCAGTCTACACTATTTCAGCCATATGTCTGTATTTGCTCTTATTTAACCTTGACATGATCAAAAGTAGAGATCTGTCCCAGACTAATGTCGTTTCAGGTGTTATATCTATATCATTTGTCAAATGACTTGACAGCTTCACAGTTATTAGAAAGATAAGGTCAGACAACATCTGCGTAAAATGGCAGACATGACAATGCTTCTGCATAAATTATGAAAGATAGCGACTTCCATTGTCTAAGGTGAAGAAGATGGCGACCTCCATTATCTGAGATGGAGTCAGGGCCTAAATAAACTGGAGTCATACTTTAGGGGCCTTATGTCATCCCCATCATTACGCACTCCAGTGAGGTAAGTAGAATAGACATGACAGCGGACCACCTCCACTTAAAAAGAGCAGCTTGAGCCGTTCAGAGTTCCTCCAGTCGGTCAGGGGATATCTGCAAGGTTCTCCCCAACTGAAGTAGAGAATATTCTGCTTTTGAAACATGTCTAGACAGTGTTCTATTGACTCTCACTGTAGTTTTTATAAACCCTTTGTCACCACCTTAAAGGCTTCTCATTCCACCAGCGGGACAAAAGAAGTCCCTGTGTTTTCTTGGACGAAGATATCTATGCTCTGATAAATTTTGTTGAAGTACATATTTCTCCAACATCATGGGTGCTAGACTCCATGTGTTAGCAGCGGAGGGCAACCTACCCCAGGTCATGGTCATGACCAAAAGGTTGTGGTCTGACAGCGTCCTCAGTCAGTACTGTGTAGAGATAATGTTTGTGTGATGAGAGCTTGAACAAACACATCTATCTAATCAGGAATGCATTTCCATTTTAGGGACTGGGGAAGAAAAGGAATACTTTCTTCAGGCTGGGTGTTTAAGGTGCCATGTGTCATCCAAGTCCAAGTGAGTCAACCAGAGGCAGATGTGTGCAGCACTAGGGAAAATATGGGACTGGAGGACAGTCATCCTATCCAGGTTGACACCCAAGACACAATTAAAATACCCTCCAATAATACAAGAGGCCCTCAGAGAATCAGCTATAACTGTTGTCTGTTGGGTCCAAGAGGCTAATTGATCCACATGTGGGACATATATGACTCCAAAATTCAGGGGCAGACCATCAAGTCTACCATTAATGAACAAGTACTGGCCGTCCAGATCAGAGTTTATCCTGTCTACCTCTAAATCTACGTCTCAAATCCCAGAGCAACCCCCATAGCATAATCAGAAAAGCTTGTGCCAAACACATGGCCCGCCATTCTGATTGTACTCCAGTGATCTCACCCACTGTTTAACGCTGCCAGCTGAGTAGCACTGCATACACCACGTAGAACTTCTGAAGATGCTTTATACCCCTGCCATTCCAGGTCAGCAAATGTTAAATAGTAGCAAACTATGGGTAACAGAATTACATGGAATCTTGGGGTATAGGGCTCTCGGGCACTGGGAGCTTGGACACTGTGTGCCAATGTGTACAATGTCAAGTGTAATGTTGTATGGGAGGACAGACCCTGGCTGTAAAATGAATAGATGCAATGGCATCTGTAGGACAGAGTAAACATGCCCCCCCATTAAAGAAAATAACCCCCCACCCTTGCAACTAGAAACCCAACAAACACATTTCAGTCCTCTAGGTAAGTGCCCAAAGGAACGAACACAGGGGTAAAGGAACAAGAACAGAGGTGCAGCAATACCAAGTAACAGCCCCAGGAGACAACTCTGCAGTTGGTTGATCCAGATCAGTGTATAGCAATATTGGGGACAGTTCTCCAACTGACAAGGCCCCCTAAGCCGACATCCCTCCTCTGTTCAGCACCACGCAGTCTCTCGCAGTCAGTATCAGGCAAAAAAGATAGCTGACAGCTCCCACCTAGCAAAAGCAAACATAACTCCGCTTTCTGCAAGCAGGAGCTGTCAAACATACGTGCAAATATGTGTGCAGAGAAACAGATGAAAACATTGCTCCTGCAATCAGGGAGCTGATTTTAAAGCAGCTTCCTGCTTGCGGGAGCACTGCCGGCTACCGCAGGACATGGGGAGCCGGCTAGGACCACGGGAGCGGGCTCCCACCGCGGCCCTGTCACTCTTTCTCACTCTTCCATCCCATAATGGGATGGAAGAGAGAGATTGTTATTGCAATGGTCTCTCCATACAATAACTTCAATGCGGCACACTAGCAAGATGTTTGGTTCAAACATAGTTACGTTTTGAAAGAAGAAAAAAAAACAACAGAGTCACTTCTGGCCTACTGGTAAAGCTATTGGACTCTCAGTGGATTGAAGGTTCAAATCCTGGTATCTCATGTACTGTGTCTGTTTATTTACTGGTGTTTTGACTGTTAAACATTCCTAGTGATGGAACATCTAAGTCTTTTTGCATCAAAATCTTCAGGTTGAATGCCATATATATATGTTTGGAGACTGCATATCAAAGAGTCACCTGTTGCCCAGAAGTTAAGGTTGAGTGTTCCAGTCTAGGTGTGTCAGTAGTCACATTCCTAATATTTAAAATATATACCGAAACGTAATTGTTCTAATTTTAATTGACAAATACATTTTTTCTTTGAATTTGTCATAAAATATCTCCTTCTAAGCATATCATTTCTCAAAGTCTAGAAAAACTCTGGGTGGTTATAGGGGTTGGCTGCAAGGCCTGGCCACTGTGAACGACCGAAGGCCATGTGTGGCACTGAGTTGGGCAGGTATAAGGGGTTGGCAGGAAGGTCAGACCCTGCGGCCAGCCCTCACCTCCCACAGCCAAAGGTTGTGCATGTCGCTGAGTTGGGTGGTTATAGCGACTTGTCTACACGGCCTGGCCGCAGGTCTGCCCCTGCGGCTAACCCCTGCCACACACAGCCAAAGGCCATGCGTGGCACAAGGGTGGATGGTTATAGAGGCTTGGCCAATTACTTTATGTTAAAAAAAAACATAGTAATTCACTGACAAACCCAAAGGTTACAAGGACCTTTTAGTTAGGAAATAGAATTACAAAATTTGAATTTCACTTAAAAACCAAAGGTTACAGGGACATTAAAGTTAGGTTATGAATTTACTCACACGCAACCATAGAAATTCAGCAGTTATAGTTAGAGCTACTTGTGCACTAAGGTAACTATAACTCGCGCACTCGCCATGCAATGCTAATTACCCCAGATATTACAGCACTCATGACAACTTCTATAATGTCCTTAAAAATATAAATGAAACATTAGCAGTCAAACTATTGAAGAAAAAACTGTGCATGGTGGGGGCAAGAGTTATAGTTGCCTTAAGGCGCAAGTTATAGTTCATTGAAATAATTGCTGAATTTCTATGGTTTTGTGCGAGTAAAATTCACAACCTAACTAAAACATTCCTGTAACCTTTGTTTTTTTCAGTGAAAATAATTATGTATATATAAATGCACTTTAAAAACCAAAGGTTACAGGGATGTTATAGTTAGGCTCACATTTTAAACATACAAACCATAAAAATTCAATTGTTATAGTTATAGCTATCTCAAGAAACTATAGCTTGTGCCCTAAGGTAATTTTACTGCAAATGTTACATTGATATTATCAATGATGTTATCAAAGATGTCATTAGAGATGTATTAGTAGTAGTGCTGGCGCAAGATATAGTTACCTTAGGACACAAATTATAGTTACTTGAGATAACCAACTATGACAGGTGATTTTCTATAGTTTGGTAGGTTGAATTTGTGAGCCTAAGGTGCCTGTAACCTTTGTTTTTTTCAGTGAATTTCTTTTTTTTTTTTTTTTTAAACATATAGGCCCTCATTACGACATTGGCGTTAAATCCTGCTTACTGCCACAGTGACGTCCGCCAACATACCGTCGCGGAGGTGAACATCTGTTCGCCATATTATGACACACACACTAAATCGACAGAATACTGCTACAAACACATATCAGTCAGACCAAAGGTCAGTATAAAAGTTTTGGTATGAACAACCATGCCGTTACACCAACGAAACAATGCCCACCACATTATGACCCACGAATCACCACAGTGAACATTCAACGGTGGTAAACCATTGGCGGTACACACTGGCGCAGTCTGAATGGCCACCCAAATACAAAGCAACACAACATTGGCCAAATCGAAAATAAAACACCTGACACTGATACACACACCACACCTAACCACCCACCACACTATAAAATACACACCGACATTACCCACAACCCTTTGCTAACACAAAAAGACTGCAATATCTAGCCACGCAAATCACAGAGACATCTACACACACACACACCACAACCACCCATTCATTCGTCACACACCCCACATCCCACACCCCACCACATTACTCAACACCCCCTGCACAACACATACCACACAACACCCATGTCCCCACTAAGGCACCCCGGTTCACCAATGAGGAGTTGCTAGTCATGGTGGAGGATATAGTCAGGATAGAGCCGCAGCTGTTTGGAGCACAGGTACAGCAAATCTCCATTGCCAGGAAGATGGAGCTATGGCGGAAAATCGTGGACAGGGTGAATGCTGTGGGACAACATACATGAACTAGGGACGACATCAGGAAGAGGTGGCCCGATCTACGGGGGAAGGCACGTTCTGTGGCAACAAGGCACCAGCTCGTCATCCAGAGGACTGGCGGTGGACCACCACCTCCTCCCCCACAGCTGACAGCACGGGAGAAGCAAGTCTTGGCAATCCTGCATCCTGACGGACTCACTGGAGTAGCCGGAGGACTGGGCATTGGTGAGTCAATATTTACTACTTATCACCACCCTTAACTGCATGCCATCTCACCCCCTCACCCTGACTCTCATCGCTCCACTTCATCCCACACAGTGCACCTACACATGGGACTAACCACAATGCCAAGCCCTGCATGCCATACCAATGCATGTACAGCCCTCCCAGCCCAGCATTTACACCCATCACCAAAGCATGCACAGCATGGAGAACTAACAATCCCACAATATATCACCATACACAAAGGTGGCAGGGCAACAGCAACGATATAGGGGAAGCTAGGGATGTACAATATGTCACAGACATGAAGCTTAATACATCACTTACATCCCCACAGGGGCCCAAGTCAATACCAGCGGCGAGGAAGTGCCACGACTGTTCAGTCCCCCAACAGAAGATGCCCCCAGTGATTACAGTAACTCTGGATTTCCATATCTGAATGAACTACCTGGCCCATCAGGGACCACTGGTTAGTCGGCCACCCCAGCCCACTCACAGTCCACAACAGAGCCTCCCCTGAGTATCCAACACCACGGCACACACCCAATGTCGCCACACCTTTGTCCCCAGGACACATCAATCAGCAGTGTGCCCACCTGTACAGGGACCCCCAGTCCACACCTCACAGCCAAGACAATCAGGGTCCTGGGGACAGTGGCAGTGGGCACACCATTCAGGGGACAGAGGCACAGGGGGACAGGGACACTAGGAGGACAGATGTGCACCGGGGGAGGTCAGGCCCAGTGAACCGACTCTCCAGGAGGCACTCACTAATGTCCTGGGGCTTATCAACAATCCCAGGACAAGATGAGCCCGATTCTTAACCACATGCAGGAGAACAAGTGGCTGCAGGAGGTACACCATCAGGCGATCAGGAACGATTTGCAGGCCCTCAACACCACCATGGTCTCCGTAGCAGGGGTGCTGTCTGATATGGTCAACATCATGATGGAATGTACAGCACACCAGCGGGCCCCTTCCACTAGCCAATCAACTGAACAGCCCACCACATCTGCTGCAGCTAGTGGACAGGAGGCCCTGCTACAGGACCCACAGGCCACCAGCACCCCTTCCCCTGCAGAAGGTGAACCACCCCGCAAACATTCTCTGCGACCCAGACAGATGCCAGGGACACTTGCCAAAACCACTGTCAGGAAATGAGGCCCTCCCGAATGTCCTCCTTGGGTTCCACTGCCTCACCTTGTCCACTTTGAACTACCATTGCTCCCCTTCCTATGGCCCCTTGGACACTGGACCTGTGCTACAAACAGACTTGACCAATACCCTGGACTTGCCTCTACCATCACCCCACTCCATTACAAAAGTCCTCCTACTAATTGCACTACAATAAACACCCTTGGATAAAACTTGAGTGATAGTGCTTTATTTGAGGAAAATGTGCAGTTATCTTAACAGTTACATCTTGTGCAATTGACATGAACTTTGGTATGGTATACAAATAATGAGCTGTAGCTATCTGTAGTCATCACATCAGTGCACACTTGTAATAACACCAACATCTCCAAATAGAGAAGGCATAGGTGACAGTCAGTTGAGATGCAAAGGAAGTGACTGCCATCCTGCTACAGCCACACTGAAAACATAAATAATTAGAGGAATGGTCTGTTCCACTGTCTTACCTATGCGTCATTGGAAGTACTGCCCTATTACTGATGTTCTGTTGTCCACATCCTCATCCTCTGTCTCTTCATCCTCACTGTCCCCAAGGTCCACTGCTGCCACAGGGGCATTTACAATCTCCTCCTCCCGAAGATAAGGCACATGTCGTCTGAGGGCCAGGTTGTGCAACATGCAGCATACTACAACTATCTGGCAGACCTTCTCAGAGGAGTTGCAGAGGGATCCACCTGTCAGATGGAGGCATCTGAACCTGGCCTTCAGGAGGCCGAAGGCACGTTCTATGATTCACCCATGTGAATCATTATACTGATTCATAACTCCTGTCCTGGCATTTCTCAAAGGGGTCAGGAGCCTCAACAGGTTTGGGTAGCCAGAGTCACCTGCAATAATTGAGGGACAAATATTAGCCTTACACAATGGAATGGGGGATGGCTCCAGAAGGCATACACTGACATACTTTGGGTGGGGACTCAGGCTCACCTATTAGCCACACCCTGTGCCTCTGTAATTGTGCCATCACATTTGGGATGCTGCTATTCCTCAGGACGAAGGCATCATGAACCCAGGATACTTGGCAGTGATGTGGGAGATGTACTGGTCTGCCAGGCACACATTTGCACTTTTAGTGAGTGGATACTCTTCCGATTCCTAAACACCTGTTCATTGTTGCGGGGGTACAAATGCAATATGTGTTCCATCAATCGCCCCAATAATATTAGAAATATGTCCCATGTGGCCAAATATTCCACTTAGGGGAAAGCGATGTAGCTGCACACGTGTTTGAGCAAGGCAGACAAAACCCTTGCCAGCACGATTGAGAACATTGGCTGTGGCATTCCTGCTGCCAAGCCCACTGTCACTTGGAAAGAAACACTTGCCAGGAAATGGAGCACTGATAGAACTTGCACAAGAGGGAGGGTCCCAGTGGGATGATGGACAGCTGATCAGATCAGGCTCCAATTGAGTACACAGCTCTGTGATTGTGGCCCTGTCCAGTCTATAGGTGAGTATAAAGTGCCTCTCCTCCAGTGTAGCCAAGTACACAAGGGGTCTGTATAAGCGGGCTTGCCTCCTCCTCCTATTCCTCCACAGTGGTAGGTTTTTAAGGTACACAAGAGTGAGAAGGGTGTTACAAATTGAACAATGAAACCACCACCCCACTGCAAGTGAGCATGTATGTAATCGGACAATGTGAATGGCAATGTATGTACAATTCACAGAAATGACGCAGTTTCCGATTTCTAATTGTTGTCCACCACCATAAAATGGCGACAGCCTGTCCTGTAAGTATGCACAGGTGAAAGTGATATAACTCTGCCGGCATTGGTCGTCATGGTGGTAGGGGGTCTTGCACCGCTGTGCTATTCCCCATTGGCTAACATGGGGCTCTATGGAGTACAGCATCCAATTAGGATCACCGGCGGCGGTGACGGTGTACACTGCCGCGGACATGACCGCCATTTTCTATCTATAACCTCACTTGATTCATGACTTTCCACATGACAACACCTACACTGCGTGTGCTGCTGTGACCTGTGCCTGGATCCTGCCCTGGCCCGTGTGACGGGGGAAAGGGCCCCTGCCTTCAGTTCTTTGGAGTTAGAGCATGTGGTGGAAGAGGTCCTACCCCTGTATGGACTGTTGTATGGGCCTCCAGACCAACAGGTGAGTACACCATTGGGACGATGCGTGCAACAAGGTGTGGGGTATGTCTGGTGGTAGTGTACATGCAAGGCTCTGGGTGATGTGTGTGCCAATGGAGATGGAAATTTAATTTGTAGACCATATGTGTGACAGGCAGGATTGTATGAATAATGGTGTCTTCCTGTCTGTATTACCTCTGCAGGTCAGCGCCCATCAGAAGGGATTGTGGCATGCTATCGCCAAGGGGGTGCGCAGCACCCACTGCAGGAAAAGGTGGGAGGACATGAGACGCTGGCCTCCCAACGAGGGCGGGGTGCCCGTCGGATCCTGACCCCCGATGGCCTGTCTACTGGTGGTGGCATACCCAGCGTTGGATGGGCACTTGAAGGCAGCACAGCAGCCACAAGGGGGTGAGTACAGTGAGCATGACAAACATTTTTGTTGGCTAGCATGGGATCCTGGAGGTGGGTTTCAGTTCCCTTAATGCCAGCTCAGACATTGCTGCGTGGTCCAGCTCCAGTTAAATGGGTGTATAGCAAAATCTTGTACTCCAGCTAGGTGGCATTCCAGGTCAGACAGGGCTTAGTGGGTCCCAGGAGGGTTGCAGTTGGTGGTGGTTGGCTCTCATCTTGCTGTGGTAACTAGCCAATGGAATGCCAGTGCGATGCATAGTGCTCAATCCTGTTCCCTGTGTGCAATGGTAATGTGTACGCCATCTGTGGTGTTGGTGCTGTAATTGATCCACTGCTTCCTTTCTCTCTTCCCCCCTATTTTCTTCTGTTATCCTGTCCATGTGTGCATCAGCATCATCTGGTAGAGGAGCAGGGGCACCAGCAACTGAGGGAGCTGCATTCCACACGGCCCAGCAGGCAAAGTCCACCGACGCCGAGGGGACCAGTGGGTTGGAGGGCGAGGGGAGCACCATGGCAGAGACAGGAGGTGACAACACTGACTCAGATTCCTCCTCCGATGGGAGCTCCCTGGTAGTGGCAAACACCTCTGGAACCACCCCAACTACAGGTACAGCCGCCAACCCCATACCAGCACCGCCCTCCCATTAGCCCCCCACCGAGTTGCCCGTGCCTGCTCACCCAGGAGGGTGGGCATCTCCTTCGCCCCAGGCACCTCAGGCTCTGCCCCAGTCAGCCCTGCTGCCCTCAGTGAGGAGGCTATTGACCTCCTGAGATCCATCTCCATGGGGCAGTCAACCACAGTGAATGCCATCCAGGGGCTGGCATCCCAAATGCAGCAATGCAATGCATACCTGGAGGGCATCCACGGTGGGTTGGCGGCCCTACAGAGATCGTTTCAGGCTCTGGCCTCATCTCTGATGGCAGCCAGTGTCCCTGTTCTTAGCATCCCCCTCCAGCTACCACTTCCCAGTCCCAGTCTCCTCAACCCAACCCATCCCAGGCACAGATACAGACAAGCATGCACACAAATCATCACACACGAGTAGCACAGTCAAACACAGGCAGCACACTTCAGGCCACATGCACTCACACAAACAACAGGCAGTTGCACAGACAACCACATCCACTGCCTCCACTGTCTCCCCCCTCCTCCTCTCTCACAAGCACATCCGCATTCACACCTGCATACACTATATCAACAGCTAACCCCACCATCACCACATCAAGCACCACACACACCTCACTTGCAGTCACCTCCACAAACCCCATCCATGAGTCCCCTTTGTCCTCTCCCACCCTGTCTTCCCCCCTCCTAAGGGACACAAACACATGCTCAGACACCCAACAACCATCCACCTCACACACGCACACTGTCCATGCACCTGCACTCAAGTCCAGCAGATGTATACCTCTGACAACCACTACCTCAACCTCCACTCCCATCCCTCCTCCCATATCCCACCCCAACACCCCTAAGAAGCTTTTCCTTGCACGTCTTGACCTCTTCCCTCTCCCTCCACTGCCGTCTTGCCCCTAAGAGCAGGATCCCAAAGACCCAGCCCAGCATCTCAGCCAAACAGTCTGCCACTGCTCCCATCAAATCATCAGCTTCTGGCTCAAAGGGGCCCCAGAGTGTGACGGCTGCCACTCCTACTGAGAGCACACCTCCGGCTCAGAAAGGGAGGACTAGGGTGGTAAAAAGCAAGGGACAGGAGATGGGGACAGTGGAGGCAACTCCTAGTCCTGGAGGCAAGGACACAAGTGACATGTCGAAGGCCAAGGGGACCCATCACAAGAGGGGACACATGGATCCCTCACCACCACCAAAGATTGCCAAACATCCTCCTCCACAAGAAAAGAAAGGGAAGGTTCCCATCTCAACCACCAGTGTAAGGGAAAAGGCCCACTCCACCAGCAGAGGGCAAGAAGCCCCCACCTCCAGCACAGGCACAGCAGCTCACACCTCCAGGTGAGGCACAGGAGCCCTCACCTACAGCACAGGCACAACAGCGCTCACCTCCAGCTGAGGCATAGGAGCCCTCACCTCGAGCTGAGGCACAGGAGCCCTCACCTCCAGCTCAGGCACAGCAGCCCTCACCTCCAGCTAAGGCACAGGAGCCCTGAGCAGAGGGCATGTAGGCTACCCTCCAGGGACTGTTGTACAAGGAGCGCCCTACAGAACCAGTGGGCAAGTTCCCCACTTTACAGACTGTGGCCTTGCACTCCCCACCAAAGACAGATGGGCATGGAGCCCCCTCCATAACCACTGGGCAAGTTCCCCACTTCAGAGACTGTCGCCTTGCACTCCCCACCAAAGACAGATGCTCATGGAGCCCCCACTTCAGCTGAGGTGCCCCCCGCTCCTCCCTTCTGAGGTGTCTGCCTATTTCCAACATGATGCCCCTGAACAGTGGATTCCGGAATGTGTCAGGAGTCAAGTTGGGGCTTGGACTGTGCCCTGTGGCCATGTGGCCCTTTTGTACTTTGGACTGGCCATTGGCCCATTCTGGACACTGTCGCCTACATTAAGATTCAAATGGACAATATGGTGGCTGTTGTCATCAGATTACAGTGTTTGTTGATAACCATTGTGGTCCTTGTTTCTTTTTGATGTGTCCTGTGACATTGGTTTAACTGTGCAGTTCTGTGTATGGTGTGTGTGTGAATGGTGTGTGTTGTGCGTGTGTGTGTCACTTTCCTTTTTCTCCCTCCCTCCCTTGCGTGCTAGGTGGCTGTACTCACCGTCGTCATCTTTGTCAGTGTTGGTGTTCCAGGAAGGCCATGACGTACAAGAGCATTAGGAAGACTTGAAGTTCCGGTTCCATGGTGGCAGCGGACTCCTCTGTGTACTTGTTGCTGAGTCTTTTGTTTTCTGTGTTCTGTTTTTGCATGGCTGTTGATGGCTACCGTCGTTGTCAGTGCTGTTAACGCCCTGGCATGGTACATTGGCTGTATACGGGAGGGATCACCGCGATGGTCATAATTTGGCGATAATTACCGCCACTTTAACAGTCACCGCCAATGTCATAATGACCACCATAGTAATTTTCATTACTATATGTTAATCCAACCACTGCCGCGCACGGCCTTTTGCCATGTGCTGCGGCAGTTGGCCACAGGGCCTAATCTGTAGCCTCGCCCAGCGACCAACCCCCTATAAGCACCCAACCTTGCACCATGCATGGCCATTATAGGATGGAAGATAAGAGAGAGTGACAGGTCCGATGGGGGAGCCTCAAAGCCCCCACAGTTCTAGCTGGCTCCCCACGTCCTGTGGGAGCCGGCATTGCTCCCACAAGTAGGGAGCTATTTTAAATAGCAGCTCTCTGCTCGCGGGAGCAATATTTGCATGGAGTGAAACAGAGGAAAACTCTGCTTTCTGCCAGCGGGACCTGTTTGACAGCTCCTGCTGTCAGAAAGCAGACTCTGATTGCTTTTGCCTGGTGGGACCTATCAAAGCTCCCACCAAGCAAAAAGATATGTCCTGAGGGTGGGCACCACGGGAAATAGCAGGAGCCGGCCTGGGGGTGAGGGGATAATGGTGGTCGCCAAGGCCAGTATTGCTCCGTGAGGGGGGTGCGTGGCCCCCTTCCAACAAGCATTGCCCTGGGGAGGTGACAGTCCTTGGGTCTGCGGGGGGGACCCCGTGGCCCCTGCATCATATTAGATTAAAGCTTCACAGAGGTGGCAGTCCCCGGGACTCTGGAGAGGCCCCTGTCTTATATTTGTTTAATGTCCCGGAAGGTGGCAGTCCTTGGGGCTGCAGGGGGGGTGGGTGGCACCCCAACATGCAAAATATAATTTCCCCCAGGGCTAGGCCCACCCAGGGGGTGTTGACAAAACAAGCATGGGAGCCCATGCTTGATTTTTAAAAACATTTTTAGCGGATCTGCACCGAATAAAAATGCTTTTTAAGCCCTGTGGTGTCCCTCTGGGACCCCAGCACCAGAGGTGTCTATACCCTAGCCCCTTTTCTCATTTTTTTACTTTTTTTTTTGGGACTCAGCTGAAGCAGAGTCCCAACATGGCTGCCAACACACCCTTGTTGAAGTGTTGGCAGCAAGTCAGATCTCAGCACGCGAACAGGAGAGTTTGCAGAGCCTTGGCGTCCCTATATATGCAACTTTGGATTTTCTTTAGTATCTCAAAAACGAATGAACAGATTTTACACCAAATAACAACAAGCATTTGCAATGCAATGGGTCTCGCATTTGCTTGAGTTAGAGCTAGTGGCGTTGTAAATTCATAACTGTACTTTTCTTGCCACATAAATTGGTCAACACAAAATAATTAATGGAAACAGTTCCTGACTAGCAAATAAACAGGTATGGAAACCAGCATTAGCAAAGCCAATAGGTTTCACCTATTGAATATCTATTGGCTTTGTCTATGTTTTTTTTTACATGTTGCACAGCAGTGCATTATAATTAATTAAGATAGCAACACTATGAATTTGTATCTTGGCTAGCGAGTATCAGCTGAAGGCATCATGAACTTCATTTTAGATGATAATTTTGCCAAAACATAGCACCAAACCTTTCCCACAGCCTACCCACAAACCGTGTTTTTAATCCTGAACTCACGAAGAGTGTAAGCCATTGCAAATGGTGTCAACCTCAATATAAGAAGGCATTTGTTTGGAAAAGAACTCTACTTTACTAAGAAATCTTTTATTGTACAAATCGCATTTCAGGTGTCTGAGAAAGAGCTTACTTAAATATACAGAGATCAGACTATTAAACTTGAATTTTAAGTGGCTTGTCTCAAGAACGCTGTAATAAAATGTGCAACTGAAACAAATTGTTAAGCCAGTCATCATCATCATCATCATCATTTAACTTTATTTCGGTAAGTAAAAAACATACCATAAAAGTACAGTACAGGCATAAAAAAACGGAAAAATTATTGATTTTTAAAATTAGTAAAACGCTGGAAATATAAGCACAATAAAAAATTTAAGAAGATAAAAGAAAATTAAAAAACCAGACAGCATAATCAAACTATATGTCTCCTAAAAATGGAATGTTACACTCAACAAAAGCCCTATTCCCTGCGCCCATAGATGTTCGATAATACAAAAGACAATGGGGGTTATTACAACTTTGGAGGAGGTGTTAATCCGTCCCAAAAATGACGGTAAAGTGACGGATATACCACCAGCCGTATTACGAGTCCATTATATCCTACGGAACTCGTAATGCGGCTGGTGGTATATCCGTCACTTTACTGTCACTTTTGGGACGGATTAACACCTCCTCCAAAGTTGTAATAACCCCCAATGTCTTTGTACTAAAAATTAAGTACTAAAAGCAGACATCAACAGTCAATAAATATACATACATAAGTATAAAAAAATAGCTACCCAGTCTTATTCTTTAGATTTGCCAGTCTAAGGCGCCAGATTGATTCGAGGAATTTTGCCACTGGTAAGACTACCTGGACAGATGGATCAGATTTTAAAATTCTCTCAACATGACAATAGGACCTGGCGCCTATAGATTTGCAAAGTGGAATAATCCAAAGAGCTCTTTGTTTGTGATATGCATAGCAATGAAAGAGAACGTGTGAAATATACTCTTCATGTTGACAGCCCATTGGACAGAGTTTTGATCTATTTGTGGGACAAAGCCATTTGTACGTTAAGGAGCACAGAGGGAGGGACCCTATTCTGAATCTAACAAAAAGGGCTTGTGCAAATGGGGATAGTGCTATATCCATGAAAGGCTCGAATTCGTAATGGCATTTGATTGATAAATAATTGTCAGACATGGACAGCGGGACAATCTTAGTAAATTGCACAATCTGAACGTTGTGCCAAAAAGCATCCTTCAGTAACTGCGCAGCATTTTTGGGAATGGAAGATGGGTCCAGCCAGTAGGACCCTAGACCTAGATGGATTAGAGACTCTTTGACATAGGCACACCATTTCATATTGCTGATAGCGTTACTGCCCACCAGTTTGAGAAGCCCACAGCGAAATGGAGAAAGGGCTTCTGATAACCATAGCCGGATCCAATATAGCAGGGGCCTCAAGGCAGCAATCTGCGAGATAGAAAAGAGATTTAAATCCATATGGATGGACAGAGATGGAGTGCTTGAGGGAATTTTTAACAGCAGTTTCAAAAATTGTTTTTCCGCCCTAGCCAAATCCACCAGATTACAATGGCCCCAAAGTTCCGCACCATATAGGGCCCCCGTGCTTGAGATTTGTATATTTCAAGGGCGGGAGACATTGCAAATTTGGGAGATCTAGAAGCAAATCTTACGATGCCACCCACCCTTTGCTTCAGGCACAATAACGATTTCTGGCGGTGTGCATGCCAGAGGTGTGAATCTTCCAATTTGATTCTCCAATAGTCGAAAGTGCCCACTCTTTCCAAAGGAACACCATCTAGGTATACCAGCCTCTTAATTTTGCGCCTGTTATCCCCAAAGACCATGTATTTAGTTTTTGCTGAGTTGATTTCCAACCCATGGTCCTTGCAGAACTCCAAAAATCAGGAAAGTAATCTGGAAAGGCCCATGGCAGTTCGTGAGAGTAACAGGGTGTCATCTGCGAACAGAAGACAAGGGAACCTCTGCCCACCCAGAATCGGGACATCGCCATAGCAATCTAAAAGGTAAGGGATGCATACATTAATAAACAATAGAAATAGGGTGGGCGCGAGAACACACCGCTGCCTCACACCTCGTGCTGTAGGAAAAGCTGGGGTCAGGTCGCCAGCCGAACCCCAGCGAACTCTGGCATAGTTATCAGAATAAAGATCTTTGATAATATTAATCATAGAACCCGGAACTCCAATATTGCTCAGGACCTCCCAAAGCTTAACACGCGGGACAAGGTCAAACGCAGATTTCAAATTAACAAAGGCCACAAATAATTGGCCTTTGTCTTCGTCTACGATCTTCCACTTGATAGTAGTAAATCGGAAGACCTGATCGATGGTACTAACCTTGTCCCGAAATCCAGCCTGGAGATGACTTAAAACCTGATTTTTTGTTATCCAGTGTTTTAATCTGGATAACAACTGGAAGGAGAATATTGCAAGTTGTCTAATAGACTGATCGGTCTATAGTTCCCAGGGGTACTCTTATCTCCTTTTTTGTCAATGGGGACGATAATAGCCACCTTCCAGGAGTCTGGGTAAGATCGAGTTGTCAAAACAATGTTCGATAACCTATTGGTGTATCGGGTCCAAACGGATAAATCAGATTTATACAAGTCCGATGGAACACCGTCTGAGCCAGGAGCCTTCCCTGTTCTTTGGGCACGGATTGCCAGCTCTGTCTCCTTTAGGGTAAAGGTCGGCACAGGAGGGAGACACAATAGAGAATCAGTAGGAGTGTTGTTCAAATCGGAGCAGGACCCATAGAGTTCACGAAAGTGGGAGAGCCAAGTTTCTGCATCAATATGACATTCAGGAAAAGATAAAAGGGCGGGGTCTCTACGTGAAACCAAGGTCCAGAAAAGTTTGGGATCGCGGGTACTAGCAGCCTCCGCAAGATACTCCCATAAATTTTCCTCATATTTAAGTTTAGATGACTTGCAAGTAAAAGCGTAATTTCTTCTTGCATGTATAATGGCGTCCCGGCTCTTTAGCTTTAGAGCTTTGGACAAAAGGCTCTTGGCCTCCCGACACTCCTTATCAAACCACTTACAGTTAGGCGAAAGAGAATTGTTTTGGGTTGAAGGAGATTTGGTAAAAAGCTCCTTAAGATCCGTAAAAAGAGCCACGTGAGAGGACATAACTTCTGAGGACGATAAAACAGTAAGGTCATCAAAGAGCTGGTGACAGGAGATTAAGGAGCGGAGCTTATCATTCAGCAGATTGGATTTCAAAAACGAAGACCATCTCACCACGCGCCTATTGCTGGATAATTCCAGACAGTCATTGGGAGTGTCCGAAACGTGAGGTGGAGTGGGCCCTATAAAGAGAATTGCATTATATTCAATTTGTAAAGGGGCATGATCACTAATGCACCGAGAACCCACCTCTACATTGATTATAAGATGCCAGACTCGCAAATCAAAAATAACGTTATCCAGGGTACTACTATAGTGACCTCTGAAAAAGGTGGGTCTGACAAGATTGTCATTTGACAATTGACCATTTCCAAAACGAAGGCCATATGTTGCTACAAGGTCTATTATCTGCAACACCCTAGGGGGAGGAATACATAACACTGGGTGAGTTAAAAGTGGGGAAAGATTCCATACTTCATCTTCAGCCTGGGTAAACTCAGCAAAAGCTGAGTCAAATTCAATTTGGGCGTTGAAATCACCTGCAATAATAACACAGTATTTAAAATAAAGATCAGATAAAAGATTGTTCAACAGATGAATAGTATCAGACTGATGGTTAGAAGGGCCTGGTCTGTTGTAAATATTAATGCATAATACCGGAGTACCTGATATAGGCCATATTGCTACTGCAAGAATGCCGCAAGAGTCGACAGCAATTTCCTTTACCCTGCCCACCTCAGTCAGCTTGACCAAAGTGCATAGACCACCAATCGCCCTTCCCCTAGAGCACTGGGTCGCCTTTTTAGTAAAACAGCAATAGCCTTGCCTGTGCACACAATCCGTGGACCAAGTTTCCTGAAACATACATATGGAAAAAGATTCAACATAAGCCCCCCAGTCCGGATCAGATAATTTACTCTTGATGCCAGCCACATTCCAAGACAGTAATTTCCTTGATATGGTGCTACAAACTGGCGTGCGAGAGTCAACATCGGGAACTGGATTGAAAGTCCGATTGGTAATGCAAGGTGAGGCCCTTGAAGTGTTGGCACCCAGACCAAATGAAGAACTTGGAAGTGGCGCTACCCGGACACATGGAACGTTGTGTTTACAAAAGTTAGGATGGAGTAGTCAGTCCACATCTGATGTGTCCCCTGGGGTGACAGGGTCTCGTATGAAAGTACCTTTAATTTTACAAACCAAAGCAGCCCCATCGCCGGGAAGAGGCAACGAGCCAGAGGGGACAGTTGAAACAGGAGCATTTCGAAGAATTAAGTTAGTTCTGGATGGATGAGAGGACGTAGACTTATGTCCCGTAACTGGCAAAGTTTCTTTAAAAAATATATCAGAGTCTGTTCTAGATAAGTTACGAGCTTCCATCTGCAAAATCCCCTTAACCAAAGCGGGGCTGGCGAGATGAAGTTTAATAATGTCCCGCCCACCAGGGCCTTGCACACGAGAGGCAAAAAGGATATCAGCGTGGATGACAGAGCCACAACCCCTAGTGTGGCGAATCCAATACGACACCTTATTGATAAGAGAAATAGTGTCTTCCCTCGTACGAGGTGAAAGCCGAGGGACATTACACATGTCAATGCAATTTTGATTGGGAACACGAATAAAATGGGCCGCAGATTGACCCGGATTAAGAGGAGAGATTGACAGATTCGCTAGAACTGAGGCTGAGTAATTTCTGTAATGGGGTCTATAACTGGGCCCCTTGTCCGTTTCCCGTAGCAGTGGAGAATCTACTGGCGGGGCAACAGGAACCAAAGGTTGAGAAACTTGTGCTGGCACTAGATTTGAGGTACACTGAGGGGTTAGGTCAGATTTTTTAAGGAGTTTAAGGACCTCAAATAAAAGACTCTTCAGTTCCCCTACTTCACGCATTAGGCTAGATGCCAGTATTAAAACATCATCACTGGGTGGATCACAAATGGGTTTGGAAGGCACAGAAGGCAGGGACTGTTTGGCATTCCACAGATCTGGTTGGTCCAAAACAGAGAACCGATTGTTAAGCCAGTCATCAAAGGAAACCCATATATAAACTGTGTATAACTATAGTTTGTCCATGGGGATAAGAGAGTATATACTTAAACGTTTTAAGTTGTGGAGCTAGCACGTCCACAGAAAGCTTTGTAACATGGTAACCTCACCTGTACAGACTACGGACTTGCAAATGTAAAGTGAGAATTCGCAAAGCACAAAGGTACGAACTGTAATGCATTTGTGATCCCTTCTAAACAGCTAGCATGAGGGGCGACCAAAATTAGGATTAGCAGATTAGGACAGCTAAAGGTCACTTTAGCATGTAAAGTTAATCCAAATGTCTCATTTGTTGGTCAGAAAACAGACATTGCTCAATTCTGTAACTGAAATATAGGAATAATTGCATTTTTTTAAATCAAAGTGATTCTAGTTTGTGCACACATCTGCTTGTTGTTGTGACACAAAATGATAGGCAGGTTGGTTTGCGATTGTTTGCAAATTCTATCCTGGCAGTATTATTTAAAGTTTATCACCGTGAAGCATGAAGAGGTCCTCAAGATTCAGTACCAACAGAGATGTAAATCCGGGCTTTTATAGCAGTACCTGTTAACTTACTTGCTATGCAGTTTTGCTACAAATTGGAGCAAAGCCCCACTAAATAGTGCCCTTAGTCTTTTAAACTCATGTGACAGGGTGAGATGAATGACAAATTTTCTAGCTATCGCATCAAGAATTTTCAATTCTATTAAGGACATGGAGGCGAGGATTATGCTTTCTCTCTCTTTCCTGCAAAAACTCAGCAGCCAATAAAACTTTAACAAAACAAAAAAACGACATTTCCCATGAAACTTAGTAGTTTGAGTCCACCAATCACAGTACACCTATCTGTATATCAGTCCTTTTCTCCACAGTCCTTCCTCTTTCTTTGCGATAAATATAAGAGTACTTGAAACCAAACAGGACACTTCGGAACCTTCTCCCAAACGGACAGCGTAGAACTGAGCTGCATCACGACGATTGTCGAAGGAAAAAATCAGGAATCCGAATGATCATAACTGGACCGGATCTGCCAGATTCAGACGCAATCAAACTCATTTGTTTTCTGAACCTAGGAACAAAATAAGTCATAGTAATATTCTCAGAACTCACTAGATCCATATATCTCACAAGGGGGGGTAAGTCAAACTGTAATAATCAAGTTTTAATATACTTTCCATCATTGAACAAAACATATATTACAGCCTCTCCAATAGGACGGATAATCCTCGCCTCTGTGTCGTTAATAGATTTGAAAATAGCTAGAATTTTTTTTATTCTATGTCAGGACTGGAGGCTTCGGATTATGCTAGTTCAAAGCATTAACAACAGTCGATACTATATCAACAATTGGTAAATGATAAAATACTTTAAATGTAGAATCTGATGACCAATCAGCCGTTCTCATAATATCCTCTAAACAAGAACCAAACGAGAACGACTTAGAGGCCATCGCACCTCGAACCAAATGTGCTCCAAATCTAGAAATATCTATACCAGCTTCTTGTAGGATCCAACGAACCCAACGTGCCAACGTTGCTGCAGAAACAGGACCAAAAGGTTTTTGTAAGGAAATCAACAATTGTCCTTCCTGCGTACTTCTCTAGTGCATTCCTCATACGCCTTTAAACATTTAACAATACATAACTTTTGATGATGAGGAAAAGCTGGATATGAAACACATCTGGAATACGTCTTTGTACAGTTGGTAATAGAAAAAGAAACTCCAGAAGGAGTAAATACTCTACCTGCCAAATTCAGTGCACAAACATCCGATACTCTCCGACAGGATAATAGACACAATAAAATAGTCAATTTTGCTGAAAGTTACTCACGAGAGAGATCCTCGTTGCATGGCCATTATTTTAAAAACTTTAAAACAATATCAACATCCCAAAGTGAAGAATATTTAGGAAGAGGGGTTGAGGTCATGCGGATTCCCCAAAGAAGCTTACAAACCTTCAGGTGTTCCCCTGTCGGTTTCCCTTCTAAATGGGGGTGACCTGCTGAAATTGCTGATCTAAAGTTATTAATGGTTCTATAGGCTAAACACCGAGACGCTAACTCAGAAAGAAAATTGACAATCATAACAATGGAGGACCCGAAGGGATCAACACCTCGTTCATTGCACCAACACACCCACATTTTCCAGGCAGATTGATATCGTTTGTGAGTGGAAGGAGCCCAGGATTGAGAGAAGAAAAACATTGCGTTGTCCGAAACTCCAGGCACTTGCCAGCGTTTTCGGAAATTCTCCACGCCATGAGGGGCAACTGTCCCTTCCGTATCAGAGAATGAGGGGATCCGACAGGATCTACCAACAGAAGAGGGTCCCGCGGAATTGTCACAGGCGGGGCGCATGACATCAACATTGCCAATGGGAACCAAGGTTGCGCTTTCCAAAAGGGGGTCACTAAAACTAAACTAAGAGAGTACTCTCTGAATCATGATAAAAGGGGGAAACACATAAAGCATTTCTGATTCCCAAGACTTAAGAAACACATCGGTCCCGGCAGCCAAAGGGTCCGGTCTCCAGCTGAAGAAACGAGTCAGCTGAGTGTTGAGTCGCGAGGCAAACAGATCTATCCTGCAAGGACCCCATAGAGCATTCAACTTGCTGAATATTAAAGGGTTCAGCTTCCAGTCGCTGCCATCCCTTAGGAAACGCAAGTTCCAGTCTGCAATCAGATTGGCTCGGCCCGGAATATATTCAGCTGTCACCGATATGTGATGGAGAAGGCGGAACTGCCAAAACTCCTTTGCAATCTCCGCTAAAACACGGGACCTGGTCCCCCCTAGACGGTTGATATACTGGACTGCTGAAATGTTGTCCATCCGAAGAAGAATACAACATTTTGCTTGCCGAGGAGACAGGGAGCTTATAGCAAAAGCTCCTGCTAATAACTCTAGGGAGTTGATGTGAAGGGACAGTTCCTCCTGGGACCAACGGCCCCTGTCTGAACTGAGCCACAGCGAGCCCCCCAGCCCCACCGGCTGGCATTGGATTCTATAATCACTTCTGGGCTCGAGGAGAAAATGGCTCTGCCGTTCCAGGCTTCCATGTGTGCTAGCCACCAATTGATCTCTGACCTGGCCTCGTTTGACAGCACAATCTGTTCCGCATATGACAAACCCTTGCGAAGATGAAGAATCTTCAGACGTTGTAAAGCACGATAACAGGCCCACAAGGCGAGCTAGGGTCTTCAATGATATAGTCTGACAAGCAAGGGTTCTCCTCAATTCTTTCTTGATAGATTTCCTCTTTGTCAGAGGTAACAATAACTGAGCTTTTACGGAATCTACCTGAAATCCTAAGAATTCTAAAACTCTGGACGGAGTTAGCACTGATTTGTCTAGGTTGATCAGGAATCCTAGCTCCTGTAGAAAATGGATTGTCCAGGACAGGTGAAGGAAGACTGACTCCTCTGATTGAGCCATGATCAAAACGTCGTCCAAACAGATAATGAGACGAACCCCTCTCTCTCTGAGAAGCTGGACTACTCGTCTTAACAGCATGGTAAAACACCAAGGTGCGGATGACAGACCAAAAGGAAGGACGGAGAATTCGTACCAAATCCCTCGCCAACAGAATTGGAGGAACCGGTGATGAGGCTCGAATATGGGAACCATAAGGTAAGCATCTTTTAGGTCTAATCTCACTAACAAATCTCCCTCTGGGAGCAGGTCTCTTAATAAATGGATGCCTTCCATCTTGAAATGGCAATAGACCACCCAAGAATTGAATTCCTTGAGATTGAGGACTAATCTCGACCCGCCTTTGTTTTTCTGAACCATAAAAATCAAACGTACAAACCCGTTCGGGTGAGGGTCGGAGCGGCAAATGGCGCGTTTCTGAAGCAGACGCGCTATTTCGTCGTCTATGAAAGAACCTTCTGTCTGGGAAAAAAGATGTGGACGAGGAAACTTCGTTTGACGAGGAGGGGCATAAAACTTTATCTTGTACCCTCGTACAGTTTGAAGGACCGGTCCTGTGACACATGTTCCCACGCTACAACATGGTCTCGCAGTCTGCCTCCTAGAAAAACTTCTGAAAACTGAATAATTCTCACATGTGGAAGGCCCTTCGGCGGAGTGGACGCCACCTCTTTTACAATAGCCACGTCCTCTGCGGGCTCGAGAGGGATAGAATCCCGATCTGGAGTAATAACCTTGCTGATTGTAGTTTCCAGAGGCCTGATTAAACCACGGCCCGGCGCTCGACCTCTGAAGCGTCCGGCCCTGGCAAAAAGGCCCCTGTTAAACATTTTTCTCATAGAGGATTGCGCCTTATCCAAGGCAGAAAAGGTGGCAACGTACTTTCCTAAATCTTTTACAAACTTGTCGGCAAATAGTAAGCCATTGGCTGCAGGACCTGCATCATTGGGGGCCAGTTCCGCTAGCTTGGGGTCAATTCTCATAAGGAAGGATCGTCTACGTTCAGTAGACATGGCACAGTTCACGTTGCCCAGCAGACATATAGCTCGTTGAGCCCACTCCAAAACCGTCTGAGGATCCAGAGAAGACTGGACGGCTAACTCTAGAATCTTTGTGATGGGACCTGAAATATCCAGGAGCCTGTCCTGGCAATTCTTCCAGGCGCGATTTAGTCCTTTTTTAGGATCCTTGGAAAACTTTCGCATGAAAGTGGCCATATTTGGGTCCAGATCCGGGGTCTCCGCTACTTTACCCAGAAGAGAGGGATGAGGACATTCTGAGCGCAGAGTGTTCCGCACTTCACGGTCAAACCCTTTTTTTGATGTGATCTTGTACATATTGGGCAACCTCCTCACAAGGAAGCCACTATGAAGATCTGGGGTGAATGATACTTTCAGGGTCAAAGGAAAGGTTGCGGAGAGAAGAGCTGTGCTCCTTCGTATTATGGGATTTGCGCTTACGCTTCCCCATTGGTTTGGGGTCCTCATGATCCTGGTCCGAGCCAGAGGAAGAAGAGGAAGAAAAGCCCTCAGGCCTAGAATAGGCTTCTCTGCCTGTATCAGACGTGTCCAGAGAGGAGTACACATCATAGCCATGTTCCTGCATCACCGAGGCTGCCATATTTGCTAATATATCTGCAGAGGATAAGGGTCTTTTTAAGGCTCCCTGAGTCAAACCCAGATCAGAAAGTTGGTCGGGTTGCGAACCAGCATCAAGTAAGGGGCGACCCCTCAATTCCCGCTGCCCAAAACGTCTCAAGGGCTGAGCAAAGGGCTTACAGGGGTGTGGAATTTATTAAAATATCTACTTGTCCAGTGGACAGGTTGCTTCTCAAATCTACTTGTCCTGTAAAAAGATCTACTTGTCCCTTTGGTGCCATGTAGTGTGGCGACAAATTATGGCAGCAATCTCATTATGTAAGTGCTCTGATAATAGCCTCTCTGATTATGCCAGGGCTACTACCATAGTAGGGCTTAAATACTTGCAGTTTCAATCCCTACTGTAACAATTTCCTTATTTTGCCACCTTTCTGCAGATCTGCATACTGGGGCTGGAGGAAGCAGTAAGCAATAGTTCTAGGGCTGGAATGCCTTTGAGTCTGCAAACCTACTAACCTGCATGTTTTAAAGATTTTTACCAGCTTCTCTCTAATATTTTCCCATAATAAGAAAGGTTGGACATTTACTCCTGACAATGGCAGAATTAGAACTTCTTCCAGGGTTGGGAAGAAAGTAGCTGGAGGGAAAATGAACTTGCAAATGCTCAATAGATTTTTACATGAGCAAATCTACACATCGTATTTACCCATGCTAAAATACAGTTCACAAATATTTTATAGGGTACAACATATACCATGGGTGCACTTTTGTGACTTTCTTTAAGAATTTGGGGCCACATGTAGGTAGGTTCAGATTTGCGACCTGCAAATTGCGAGTCGCAAATCCGAATGTAGGATGGTGTCCCTGACACCATCTGTGATTCGCAAGGGCTTCGCAAATGCCCACCTCATGAATAATCATGAGGTGGGTCGCAATTTGCGACCCCCTCGCGAATGGCGGCCCTCACAGGGATGGTGGCCTGCTGGAGACAGCAGACCACCATGTCTGTGACTGCTTTTCAATAAAGCAGTTTTTTTTTTTGTAATGCAGCCCGTTTTCCTTAAAGGAAAACGAGATGCATAACAAAAATGAAAAATGAAACGTTTTCGTTTCATTTTTTCAGAGCAGACAGTGGTCCACAGGACCACTGCCTGCTCTGAAAAAATGTTTACAGTGACATTCACAATGGGGAAGGGGTCCCATGTGGATCCCTTCCCTTTTGCGAAAGTGTTAGCACCCATTTGAAATGGGTGCAAACTGCGATTGGTTTGCACCCGCGTTCGCGGTCACAAAACAATCCTACATTGCAATGCGAGTCGCAATTAGGAAGGGAACACCCCTTACTAATTGCGAGTCGCAAACCCGTTTTGCGATTCGGTAACCAGGTTACCGAATCGCAAAACTGGGTTTGTGCATCGCAGTGTGCTTTTTGCATGTCGCAAACAGCGAAAGTCGCTGTTTGCGACATGCAAAAAGCTACCTACATGTGGGACTTGGTCCCTAATTAGGTCTGGTGTTAACAAAGACATTTTGTTTTTATTAAACTTCTATTTCTCTCTCTTTCGGCCGGCTTTACTGTGAGTGATCGCATTCTGCTCTTCCACAAGGAGCATATTGCCACACAAAGTAGTTTTGTTCAGTGTCAGGAACTACAGTGGCAATCAGTGACGTAACTAAACTGGAGGGTGCCCCTTTGTAAAGAACATGGAGGAGCCCCCTCTCCAGACTCACTCAGGGCAGGTGCTGTGCTGAAGGGGCCCCCTGGAGGGCGGCTGCGGGGCCTTTGTTATGCCACTGGTGTGCTTTTAGAGAGTTCAAAAACTTTTGGGGGGGGTTTGCCAGTGTTTGTTACAATGTTGAGGGCCTGGTAGCTCCCACAACAATAAAGTGTTACAAAAGCCATGTCAAAACAAGACACGCATTGATGAAACTAAAAGACTTATAAAAATATGTCAGATCAGTTGGCTTTGTCAGTGTTTGTTTATTTTCATGCTTCCCATAATCGTGTTGAAAATGGTTACACTGATTTTCCATTAGAAATATTTTTGGGAAATACTAGCATGCATCAACACATTTTACTAAATGACACTTCATTTGCATATAATCAGAGAGCATTCTGGGAGCATTAAACTTAGCCTCATAGCCTAAACTTTTCAAACATGTGTATACACGTTTTTTTTTTTTTTGTAATGGAACCAACGTCAGTAGTGAAGTGTGACCTTAAAACATTTATTTACAGCACTCACCCTAATAATGAAGACTTTCAAATAATGAACCATAAATACAAGTTCGAACAGCATTATCTTTTGGAAACACATTAACTCAACTGCAGAGAGTTCCACTTTCTGTAATCAGGCAGCCAAAGGGTTTGTGCTGCAGGGGGTTGGGCCTACTTGTCCCAAGGACAAAGTAAACATAAAAACTTGTAGCCCTTGACCCCAAACAGGATGTCCTGGGCGGGGAACAATACTCCCCAGCAGGGAAAATTCAATTCAATATATCTTGAAATATTCTTTTTATGACACAGCAATTAAAGGTGGAAGGAGGCCCTGCTTAAATCCCCTCAGCACAGCCTTTACATGTAAAATCACCCTGTCGGGCGTTCCTGGGCTCAGAATCTGCAACTGGAGACGGAAAGAGCTAAAAATAGCTTTTCTCCGTATTCCGCGCGCTGCGAACACCTCATTCTTTTATTAAAAAAAAGAGAACGTGAGGTGGGCGCATGCGCGCGCGCAGAAATAGAGGACTTGTCCTCTGCTCCGTGCTGCAGTCTGGAAGTCGGAACGACTCCGAAGCCTGCCTCCAGCCACGCCTAATGGCCTGTCGCCAGGCTCTTCAAAAGTGGAAAAAAGGGGCATAAAAAACAACGAACGGCCAAAATGGACACCGCGACGCATGTTGAGCCCGCTCCCGCTCCACGCGCTGTGTCTAGAAATAAACAAGTATATGTACGATAATAGTGAATGAAGAAACGACTTATCTCTTGCCTGCAGCAGCAAAGAAAGAGGAAGGACTGTGGAGAAAGGGACTGATATACGGATAGGTGTACTGTGATTGGTTGACTCAAACTACTAAATTTGATGGGAAATGTAGTTTTATTAAAGTTTTATTTGCTGCTGAGTTTTTGCAGTAAAGAGAGAGAGAAAGCATAATCCGAAGCCTCCGGTCCTGACATAGAATATAAACTCGCTGGCCAACCCATCCAAATTGGAACTGTGTCAAATTCCAATTGGAGGAAATAACAAATGTGTTTCGTAGTGCTTAATTTGTAAATAAAAACGTGCCGGTGTCCAGAGCGCTCCTCTGAAACACGCGGCTGCTGTATTTAAATGTGCGAGTACTGAATACTGAGGTAGCGTAATCCTAAAGCCATCTTGGGCCCCTTTAATTCATTTACAGCCATTCCCTGCCCCTTCAGCTCACTCTTGCGGCTTTCTGCTTTCTCCCACTGTGACGCGTTTCCGTTTTTCTCTTCCGCCGTCTTTTTCACAACACATGCTATGAAGCTGTCAAGTTGTTTACCTTACATTTTGCATTCCCATCGCATAACAAGGGGAGGGCGGGTGAGGGTGTGGAAAATTTACAAAAAATATATATTTTTTTTTAAAACGAGTGCTATTGCGATGTGTAAAACATTGAATTCACCAAGCAGCACTTGGATACAATGGAATAAAGCTCATAGTCATGCAAAGCGCTCAATTACTGCCCCGCGAGATCACGCTGCATAGGAAATAAGAAGAAAAAGTAGTCCAGAAACTATGCAATAAAACATGGAGCCTGGTATGTTTTCAGTAGTTTACCCGTGCTGTCAAGGAAGGTTAAACACCGGAAAAGGCATGACATATGCATGCCTTTCACAAATGAAATCAAGCAATTTTTAAAAGGCAAGCCCACGAACCAACGAAAGTGATGGGCGTGGTTAAAAGCCCTCAGAGAGATTACAACAGGGGCCAGAGTGCTTGTGCACTCGACCCTAAAAACAGCTCTTTCTGGACCAAAAGCTAACGCCAAATTTGGTGTAATTCCATCAAGTGGTTCGGGCGCTATTGCTGTTCAAGATCCCTACGGCAATCAACATAGGAAACACTCCTTTTCTGATCCCATTTTTCTCTGCCTCTGCTTGACAGATCACCCCGAAACATTCCAGACAGCAGTTGACATGACTATCCAATTTTCTGGGACAAGTTTGTGAAGATTGGTCAAGCGGCGCCAAAGATATAGGCAAGTAAAAAACTGTTTTTCTATATAAACTAGGTCCTAAATAAAACCACCTAGTGGCGACTGACACTAGGTAATATATATATATATATATATATATATATACACACACACACACACACATTTAGAAGGCAACATTTACATTAGAGCTCCTGAGCTGCCTGAAAGAAAAAGATAAATGATGTAAGTTATATCCCAAATATACATATATATATATATGTATGTATATATATATATATACATATATATATATATATATATATATATATATATATATATATATATACACATATACACACACACACACACACATTTATAAGGCTACGCAGAAAAACAGGACAGACATATACCTTAAACACTATCAGCCTTTAGTCCTGCTTCTATGTCTGGCCTGTCCTGGTCTTTGCATCTCAAAATCTGGTCATCCTATGCATCATCCAATTTATGTTCTGCAATGCGCAGTTGGTCCAGTATTGCCTGTGTCTGCTTGGCTAAATCTTGAGTACTTGGGCAGAGCTCCACAATAACTTGTGTATGGCCGTTGTCTTCCTTAGAAAGTTTTGCTGGTTTTCCCGAGGGATCGACAAGCCATTAGTGAATGAGCCAAATTTTGTTTCAAAAGCCTCTCTGGAGTTTGCTGCCAGAATTTGGTCTAACTTTCTGCGGAGGTCCTTGTTTCTAGTTGTGTTGTAGGCTTGGTGGGACAAATCAAGATGGAGCCATATTGAGGTATCTAGCTTGAGTGCTTACTAAGTGTGCCTGTGAAGCATGTATCAGCGTGAGGATGTTTTGGCTATGTGTGTTCCGCCTAACCTACCCATGTGGCTAGCGTTAGTTTTGCTGTAGGATCAGAGGGGGTTTTACAATGCTTGTGTGCCCCAGAGACCCTGCTTACCCATGTAATCCAGCCAGCATGAACAGCCTCCAAGCAGTGAATAGGGCACCAAGTCCACAGTCTCTCCTCTCCCCTCTGAACAATGACTGTAGAGAAGGGGGTGGTCCTTTATTCTCAAGCCCAATAGCCTGTGTGACCAACTCTCCAATGCTGGAGTAAAAAGGTAGCCAGGTAAAATTTTAAGGCACAAGGTAGCATTGTATTTCCTACCTGCTTTACATCTACATGCAGGCTGTAGTTTTTCTAGCCGCCCCTTGAGGAAACCACAGTCAGTGGAAGCAGTGGGAGCTAACACTGCTCTCCTGATCTGGTCACCTTACCAGGCCTGCCACCACCCGAAGGACAGACTAAGGATGAGTGGGCATATCCTCGCGGACTCTGGCAGTCAGGGAGCTACGCAAACGGCCACAGGGCTGTCAGCGTGTCAACCCCCAGGTCCTGGCAGGCCCCCATCAAAGGAGCATCTCAATTGCCCCCTGGAACAGTGCAATGCCCCCAGTGGCACCACCAAAGGATTCAGATTGCCAGAAGAGGGCAAGGCTCCAATGTGTTGACCCAGCAACTGAGAGCCAAGGTAGTCCTCTCCCTGTTGGTGTCTTCAACGTGGACCCAGAAGTGTCCCCTGCCGTTCTGCAAAGTCAAGGACTGTTAAAAGAGCCTTGGTCTCTGTGGGAAATCAACTTGTGGGAACGAGGAAGGAGGAGCTCCTTCACTTGGCGTCCATCTTGCTAGGCGGCTCGGCCACAACCTCTCTTAGCAGCTTTGTTTATAAGATTCATAGACAGCTGTTTCTGGTCTACAGCTTGCTTGTTTAAGCTGGGCATGGACGTTCTCATTCCAGGCACAGGAGCAAGAAGGCATATTGATCAAACTTGTATAAGAGATGGAGCCATGATGGCACTGGTGCTTATCTGCCTCAGCTGGAGACTGCTGAACTCGAACACTTTCCTGCCATGCCGGAGACACATAAGCCGCCATGCCAAGAAGGAGTACGTTAAAAGCTTTTTTCCCTGAATCACCCTCAACTTCTGGTCACATCACAAAACCTTCTGTTAGACCTGACATCATTGGCATGGTCTCCCATAACTATTTTCCCTCTGACCTGTGTTTTTGACCTCTTTTTGCTAGCCTTTTGGGATCTGGGCACTTTACCACTGCTGGCCAATGCTAAAGTGCAAGTGCTTTGTCCTCTAAACCATGGTAACATTGTCTTCTCCACAACTAGAATATTTTATTTACCTGTAAGTCCCTAGTAAAGTGCACCATATATGTGCCAAAACCTGTAAATTAAACACTACTAGTGGGCCTACAGCTCTAATCGTGCAACCCACCACAGTAGCCTTCCACACATGACTCAGGCCTGCCACTGCAGAACTTGTGTGTGCAGTTTTAAACTGCCATTTCGACCTGGCAAGTGCATCCACTTGCCAGGCCATTTTTATTACATGCAAGTCACCCCTAAGGTAGGCCCTAGTTACCTCCAGCAGTAGGGTGCAATGTACATAAAAGGTTGGGCATGTGGTTTTTAAGATTAACATGCCCAGATAGTGAAAAACTGCCAAATTTGTTTCTCACTATTGCAAGGCCTATCTCTCCCATAGAATAACATTGGGGTTGCCTCGAAACATCTGTTAAGTAAAACTTCCCAATGGGACAAGATAGAAATATGGAGTTTGGTGTCCCTGGACTCACAATTTAAAACCACAACTTATGGTGAAGTCGGATTTTAAATTGTAAGTCTGAAAATGCCACTTTTCAGAAAGTTGGCATTTTCTTACTTTAACCATCCTGTGCCTCGGCCTGACTTTGAATACACGCCTGCAGTAGGTGGAAGCTGAGCGTTGTGCATTCCCACTAGACAGGCACACACAAATGAAGCTTGTGTGTGGCGTTAGGATATTGATGACCCATCACCAGGCTGATGGGTCTTCCTGGATTAGGTGGGAGGGAAGAGCTGACACCTGCCTCTGAACAGGGCTCTGACGCTCCCCACACAAAGGGCTGCATATCCCCTGCGTAGTGTCTGGAACCAGGGTGGGAAAGGACCTGGAGTCTCAAACGAAGATCTAGAAGTTTTACCAACCTCCCAGAACCTGGGCACCAAAGTACAACTGCTGGACCACAAACTCCAACAATTTAGTTCACGTAAGGGTCCTGGGGAGACTAGCTCTGCTGCCAAAAGGGACTGCCGCCGGACCAATTCCTGGGCTGCCCTGCTACACCCTGTCTATTGTGCTGCCAGGAGGGACTGCCACTTAGCTTCCTGTCTGCTGTGTTGGCCTGCTGCACTAGTGCTGCCAGAAGGTACTGCCACTAAGCAGCTGTTTTGCTGTGTTGGCCTGCGACCCCCTGACTGTGTACGAGGAGAGACTGCCCTGCTGACTTGCGCCCTGTGTGTTGGCCTCCATAGGACAGTCAGAGATTTAAATCAGTGATAGCACCATAGTGTGACCTCCATAGTGTCACCTCAAAGTATGCTCCAAAACACTCCGGGACTGCTGCCTCAGACCACTGGGTGCTCTCTACGCCAAGAATCTACAAAGTGCTTTAGAGCAACCTCAGAGACTGCCCCAAAACACCCAGCGACCGCTGCCTCGGCCGCCGGGTGTTCTTCGGCCAAAAGCAACAAAGCGCTGTAGCTCAAACCAAAGGATCATCCCTTCACCCAGTGACCGCTGTTTCGGACTGCAGGGTGTATTCTGCCCAACTGCACTTCGGCTTGGGGTTCCTTGATGATGCCGTCCCTAAGCTGTGACCAGACTCACCTCCCATTGGTGAGCGAGACACAGAGCTGCCTGCAGTGCAGGACCTAAGAGCGCCTCACCCTGATGCCACGCTCCATGTCAGATCTACTGTCGGAGACTCGGCGTGGTCGCTCCTGCCTCGGGGAAGCCCCAACACCACCAGAGAAATCATGACTGCAGCTCTTCAGAAGCCACTGAGAGCCGGACACCTTAACCCTGTTAATAGAAGTGCCCTCACATTTGTTCTTTCATCAGAGGCTTAAACACATCATACCGCCGCATTCTTGGCAAGCGTGAGGACAGATGCCAAACCTTTCGCCCGCTTTTGATTGAAACACTGGTTATTTTCCTGCTGTTGAGAAATTCACCACTGATATAAGGAGAGGTAGCGATAGAAGCACACCTGCATTAGTAGATAACTCCTTAACAAACAGATGCACCCTGCTAACTAATTTCATTTATTCAACACTGCATATTGTTTGATTGGTTATTGGATTGTGGTTGTTTTGGACTTATTTATAAAAGATGATTATTCTCAATTTTTCCAGAATTGGTGGTGAGCCTTTTTGTGGTGTCGTTCTCTGTGTTGCTGGGAGGGGGTGCTGCACAAATACTTTACACATTGCCTTCTAAGTTAAGATCGCCTGCTCTGTGCCAAGCTACCAGAGGTACAGGTTAATTTAAGAAGTGTTACTGATTTACCATGACTAGGATTGTGGTCTCTACTTGGACAGGGAACCGACCATGCCAACTAGAGACCCAATTCATAATACCTTCCATGGGCTGTATCATCAGGGTCAGTTTGTAATACACTGTGTGGTACTGGGGGAAGGGAGGAAATTACAAGGCAGTTTCACTTTATCCAAGGATATCTGCACCACATGTGCAGGGCTAGTGAAGATGATTTACAAGAGTGTCTAGAGAGCAGGACGTATTTCTGACTATTTTTTCAGCAGAAAAGATACCTAATGGCTTCTTAGTGATAAAACCTAACATCTGCTTAGGGACTGGTGCACCCTTGCTAAACAAGCCACAAGGGACTTCCAAAAGGATCCGTCAACGATGGTGGCACCAATGTTCAGGCATACACAGGATGACTGTTCCACACACAGAGGATGCATATAACAAGCAGGTTAGTTTCTGTAAATGGCCAATTGCAAAACATGCATGTTTTAAGGCCACACAATTGTGGCATAAGCAAATAATGAATAGGAAGGGTGGAGAAAAATAGAACAAGAGGATCCAAAAAACACCCCAAAATGTTGGGTTCAGGCCTTGCCCAAAGAAACTACAGTACAAGAAAAAGGTTCTGATCCACACTATACATATGCACAAGAATGGGGGGACAACCCCCAGGACAGATTCAAGGAATACTTGCAGGTTCAGAGAGGGATTTGGTGAACTTCAAATTCTTTCTACTAGTCTATCTGGATTTGACTAGGTGAACCTTATAATGTTTTCTGCAATGTACGTAATACAATACAAACATGTATTTACTTTCATAAACTGGCCCCTGAACCGCAGAGAAATAGTCCAATTTATTGCATGAGAAACTTTCAAATCCCACCAAGGTGCAAATATTGAGAGGGCAAGCACACTCTGCTTGTACAATCAAGGCCATAAACTCTTCTTGTTAGCTTATTTTTTGTACAAATTCTTGTCACTTTGTGAGACTTATCATGGCCTTCTACTTGTAAGGGTTTGCTTGTTATTGAGCTGCTTGTCAGGCTTTGCTTGTTACTGAGTTGCTACAACTATGTAAGAGACAAATCCTGGTATATTAATGGTAACAAGAGGTTAAACAAAAAAGCAGATATCTGTAAGCAGGAATTACTGGTATTGATTTGCATGAACTCTAATACCTATAACAGATATGAAAAACAATAAAAGTGATGGACGGGTGCTTGGATTAACCTTACTAACTGGTAATTTCTAAGGCAGCCCCCCAGTGCATCAATTGTTTTGCTCACCATGCCACCTCAGTAATATGCAAATCAGCCTTGATCCTGATCCAATAGAAACAGTTTGTCCCAAACTGCCAAGCTCGGTCCTCTCCGAACTGGAACATAAGAAACCCAACACCGGTTTCACCCTAATTGGGGCTTGTCAGTTGGTTGTAGCTTGGTATTGAGGAGACACAAGTAGGTCAATATTGGTCTGGGATTGCTTGTTTTCCCACCTGGAGGGGACCTGGCCTGGCAATTTGGCTAAGACTGTTCCTACTGAAGCAGGACCAAGACTTATTTGCCTAAGGCAGGTCTCTGTCTAGAATGACACATTGGCCAAAGAACAATGGTCTGAATTGCGGACCAGAGTGATTGCCAGTGGCTGAGATTAATTGAAGAATTCCATCACCTTGGTGTTTTTGCAGAAGACACCCTAAGTGTGATTGGTATGCTCAAACATGGGTCCCGTGCTCACGTTTATATAGGACTCAAGTTATAACTTACTGATGAGACCTAACTAGGTTGAAACCAGTCTGGGGTTTCTTCTTTTTCGAGGTAGAGGGGATCTGGCCTGGCAGTTTGGGCTCGACTGTTCCTAATGGAGCATGACCAAGACAGATTTGCATAAGGCAGGTCGCTGCTAGAACAGCTGGCAAAAAACAGAGATCTGGAATGTGGCCAAGAGTGATCGCCAGTGGCTGACATTAATTTAAGCATTCTTTCCATCACCTTGTTTTTATAACAGGTATGGCCAGTCTTGCTATCTCTCAAGTAAAGAAGTGCAAACCTTTTGCTCAAATTCTTGGTTTACATTGTCAGGTCACCTGCCTCTGAAGGATGACTCATAGGCAACAAAAAGTCACTCTATTCCAAAGATTTTGCTAAATAAAAAAATGTGACAATTAACAGTATTTCTCTCCCCCGCACAACAGGATTTCTCACGTATTCTCATTAGGAATTGGCTGAAGCTCCTTTTAGGTGTATAATGTGATCATTTGTATTTTAGTACAAAATAATTAAACTCCATTATTATATATATACTTGGGCCAAGAGTAAACAACTGAATTTAATGATAATCAGCCCCAACGCTGGGCTGTGTGGCCAGTCGTGAAAAACATTCGTTTTTATTTTATTCAAAATCTGGTGCGTTGTGCTTCTGCACAAGCACCTGTCCTATCAGCTAACCCTCAGGGTATACTCTCTTGCCAGTGCACACTAAACCACAAAATCCCACACATGGTTGCAAAGGATTCATTCTGTTTCATTCAAAGGTTTTAGAGCTGTAGAGAACCATCTATGCATTGCCTGTAGCTCAAATACACTCAGAATGCCAATTTATCGCCTTGTTTAGAAAAAGAAAACAAATATTCTCTGAACGTGAGCAGTAGAAGCATACAAATCATCCAATCAAAAGGACGATGTTTAAGCTATGCTCCAACGATGGGACACCCACAAGATGAGGAAAGAAAGATGCTAAATAAGCAAATAATAATAAAAATAACTACTATCTTCCCCTGCTCTCATTCCAGCAGACATTATTCAAGGCTACATCTCTCCATATCAATAATGTTTATCACCGTTCTCCCAAATGGTACTGTGCTCTCAATACATGGCTTCATAGCTTATAAATATATTAAGTGACATACTGTTCATACAAACAAAACCACAAATATAAATTACACCTACAATAAATTACGATAATATATCATCCAACTATAAAATATTCCCTCACGTCATTCACTTTGGGTTTCACCTATTCATAAATTAACGTCAAGGTATCCAAATTTAAGAAAGTGAGAGAAGCAATGTCAAACAGCTCACAGATTTATATCCTAATGTCTTAAATCTTAAACTGTACATTTTTGTATCTGTGCAAATTGCAAATCTGAGTCTAAAGGTCATAGGCTCAGGGCCAATTTTCAGGTATCTCTTTTACTGATAAAATACTGTCATACACAACTCAAATAATCTACATAGAACCCTTTGGCTTGACATAGGTAAATAACTTAAAAATAACGTGGAGACATAAATGTATACAGTTTCAGAAACAGTTCATAAGCAAACCCATCCATTGTTGTACCATTTCTCTCCGCAAACATTACAAATAACAAAAGTCATCAGGTCGTCGTCTGGTTTTCCATTTTGCACCCAACCAGGGAGGAACAGGGTTCCTCTAGGAATTGCTGTTACTGTGCAACTGAAGTTATCACATCGCCGACATTTAATTTTATTTGTGGTTGTTCCCTCCACACCTTGGGGAAGCTGGTGTTCCAAGACTGACAATTCTGTATATGAAGCCCTGAGTCTCCTTAACTCATCACTAGCCATTTCCTGGGCAGTCATTTTAACAAATTCGTTTGGGCTAAGAGTTCCCGAGAGTAAATGTTGCCTCAAGAGGGGGTTTTTAGGGTTCTTCAGGTTTGAGACTTTGCTTCTGATGCAGATTTTGTACTTTTTGTCATTGTTGGTGTGTGCAAAGAAGACACCCTCTTCGATTTTCTTTGCTATGTCCCAGGTCACCCCATCTTCATTTGCTTGTGATGTAATGGAATCTGCCAAAGCTCGGTAAAGCAACTCTGTGCATTTGCTCCTCAGAGCTGACGTATTTTGTTCCTTTTCCTGTTGGATTACATTTTTCACCAGTCCCAAATGACAACAGGGATTGTCCCTTTGACCAGGACTGATATCGATCTTCAGTGCACTGTATGCTTCCTTTTGTACACCTTCCAATGGCAATGGATATGATGAGTGCAATACTTCAAGAGAACTGTGCTCCAAAGAGGCCTCCATTGGCTTTTCTGCAAACAATTTAAGATTTTCTTCATCACCCTTTTTCTTTTCTAGAGAAATGCCATTTTGTGGATGCTTGGGTCCATGGTAGGCATTTCTGTAAAGCACTTTCCACTTCGATAACAAAAGCTTTGCTTTCTTTTTCAAATTCTGTGATGGGCAGGTCTTTAGGACTCTGTACACAACAGTAACCATGTCAGTTTCTTGCAAAAGATCAACAGTCACATCTGTGCTTTCCAGCTCAGCTAAATGGCATTTTATATCTTCATAATCTTTTTCAGTGAGCAGTTTCTGAATCAGATGGACTCTGGTTATGATCTCTTTCTTCACAGTCATGCTGGAATGTAAAAGAAAAAAACAAAACAATTTACTATGTGAACTATTAATTTGACTGCAGGGTCAACTGTTCCACATGCATCAGACTGGAATTCTATGTTTTGGCTACTTAATGGTAGACGTAACAAAAGATAAACAGAAAGTGAAAGGGGCTATGGGGTAATATAAACTCAGATTGAAATGGTGCTGAGACTGGAAGTGATGTAGTATGTGACCTCATGTTCCTGTGTTTGTGTAGGGGGGGCGAGGGTGCACATACGGTTCATGGGACCCTTCTTTCACCCATCCAAGGGGTATCCTCAGGAGGTGCACTGCCTATAGCGCCACAAGGCAGATGCAAAAAAGGGAGCTCCTCTTTGTTAATCGCACCAGTGCACCTTTCGCACTTGTGTGATCTGTATTACAGTTGAGGGGGTCACCCAAGTATCAGCAACCCCGTCTGCAACTCCAAGGTGCCCCATAGGTGTAAAAAGGGTGTACAAATATGCTTTATGTCCCAGGTACTTTGTATATTATGGCCTCAGGAACTCAGTATTCCAGGATCTCAACATGTATCTAAACCGGTTGGGGAAAACTCCCATACTGGGTGCAATAATTAGATCAGGACCCAACTAGAAACATGAATATAAGAATTGACAATTGACTAGTACCTCTTCGGGTTTTGTTAACTGGGCGTGATATCCCTCTGTCAGAGAAGAAACATAAAGCTAAACTAATTGCTTGGCGAAGGTAGCTACTAATTTACGGATAGCAATCTTAGCCACAGAGGTACACACAACAGTGATGCAAAGGTCTTGAGAAAGAAGTGGTGTGAACATGAAACACACGCAGCTCTCCTGATATTAAAATTATGACACTAGCTTCCTTGGGGAATGTGGCATGGCGACTGGGGAAACAAGAATTGGCAAAGCCAATAGGTCTCACCTACGAGAGAGCTATTGGCTTTGGCAAAATGTTTTAGGCATGTTGTACACCAGTGTAGCTGCAGATCAGCATAGCTAAAATTTAGTTGCGTGGAGTGGGGTGGGATAGACTGGGGTAGTTTTAGGTACAGTGGTGTAGGTTGACCTAGAGTTGGGGTAAAATGGAGTAGGGTGCATTGGGGCAGAGTGGATTGGGGGATTTGGGTAGAATAGCGTAGTAGATTGAATTGGCGTAGACTGGAGTAGATTGGAGTAGGGTAAATTGGGCTAGACTAGAGTGAGGTAGACTGGGGAAGAGTGGGGTGGATTGTAGTATATTGAAGTAGAATGTGGTAGAGTGGAATGGAGTGTGGTAAAGTGGGGTGGGTTATAGTAGGGGAGAGTGAAATGGAGTGGGGTAGACTGGGGTAGTATGGAGTGGGGAAGACATAAGTGGTATAGAATGGGGTTGTGGGACACAATTGGATGGGGTAGATTGGAGTGCGGTAGATTGGGTTAGACTAGGGTAGACTGGAAATGGGGAGTGAGGTAGATTGAATTGGGGTAGATTGGGGTGGAGTAGACTGGGGTGGAGTGGGGTAGATTGGAGTGGGTAGACTGGAGTGGAGAGAGGTAGACTGGTAATGAGTGGGGTAGAGAAAAGTGTGATATATTGTGTAGATTGGAGAAGAGTGGGGTGCAGTGGAGTGGGGTAGACTGGAGTCAGAGAGCCTGGAGTGGAGAGGAGTAGATTGCAATGGAGTGGGGTAGATTTGGCGGATTATGGTAGTGTAGTTTGGATTGAAGTGCGGTAGTCTGGAGTGAAGTGGGGTAGATTGGGTAGCTTAGAGTAGGGCAGGTTGGAATGGAGTGGGGTATAACGAAGTGGGGTTGACTGAAAGGGATCATTGGAGTGTGGTACTTTGGAGTGGAGTAAATTGTAGCGGAATAGGATAGATAGGAGCAGGGTGGACTGGAGTAGGATGCGGTAGGGTGAAGTGGGGTAGAGTGGAGTAGATAGGGGTATACTGGAGTGGGGTAGATTGGGGTGGATTGGAGTAGGGTAGATTGAAATGGGGAGGACAGGGTGGAGTGAGTTAGATGTGAGTGAAGTGTGGTAGACTGGAGTGGGGTAGATTGGAGTGAAGTGGAGTGGGGGTAAATATGGGTGAAGAGGAGTGTGGTAGAGTGGAGGGGTAGACTGTGGTAGTTTGGAGTGGAGTAGATTGCGATGCAGTGGAGTGGGTATATCCCAGCATAGAGGATTTGGATAGATTGCAGTGGATACATAGATGGATAGATTGGAGTGGGGTAAAGTGGAACTGAGTGGGGTAGACTTGACGAGAGTGGAGTGGGTGTTAGACTGGAGTTGAGTCAAGTAGACTGGAGTGGAGTGGGTTGGATTGGGGTAGATTGCAGTGGGGTAGATTGAAGTGGACAGGAGTGGAGTGGGGTAGATTGGAGCAGAGTGAGGTAGAGTGGGGTAGATTGGAGCAGAGTGGGGTAGATTGGAGCAGAGTGGAGTAGATTTGAGCGAAGTGGAGTAGATGTGAGTGGAGTGGGGTAGATTGGGTGCAATGGGGTAGATTGGAGTGGGTAGGGCTGATTGGGTTAGATTGAGTAGAGTGGGTTAGATTAGAGTGGCGCAGTGTTGAATAGATTGCAGTAGAGTTTGAAGTGGAGTACACCGAAATGGAATGGGTTAAATTTGACTGAGGTAGATTGGAGTGGTGGAGTGGAGATAGTTGAATTGAGGCACACTGGAATGGAGTGGAATTGGGTTGATTGTAGCAGAGTGAGGTGGGGTGCATCGGGGTGGACTGGGGTGGGTAAACTGGGGTGGGGTACATTAGAGTGGAGTAGAGTGAGTGGAGAAAATGGGGTAGATTGTAGGAAAGTGGGGTGGGGTTGCTTGGTGTGGAGTGGAGTGGGATAGATTGGAGTACAGTAGCGTGGAGTGGGGTATGTGATGTGGAGTGGAGGAGCATAGAGTGGAATGGAGTGAGCGGCATAGACTGAAATGATGCGGAGTTGAGTGGTGTGTCACAGTATGTTGTAGAGTAGAGTGGCATGTCGTAGAGTGGAGTGGAATGTCTTAGAATGGAGTGGTGTGGCATAGAGTGGAATGGTGTAGCCTGGAGTATGCATTGTGTGGTAGTGCACTGCCGTTACAGACATTTTCAATTGAAATGACCATTACATTTGCACTGCAATATGATTTTACTGCACACAAATGATACTGTGTGCAAATGTCATCATCTACTGTATTGTGTTTTGATTGTAAAAAAAATGTTTTCACCTAACTTCAGAATTACAAAAAAAGTACTTCATTTGTACTAATTGTGATGTATTCTAAAACATAAGCACATTTTTGTTGTTTGTTGTGTGCTAGGAAAAAAAAAACACACCCTCTCCTCTTACATGGGTACTCACCAGGACTGTCACATAATGAAGGCAGAGAAAGAAAAAGAAACACCAAGCTACCTGGAAGAGAGAGCTTGACATTTGACCTCTGTCTTTGAATGCACAGTGATTGTGACAAGATAATAATAAGATTTAAAGGCCTGTTTATATGAGATGCATCTGTGGAAGAATACAGTAAATAATGTTTGGGCAATAGGAGGGACAAAGTCAAGCTGAAAAGCCGAAAGCAAATAAAGCGAGCAAATAGATACCCAGAAAATGTGAGTTACAAAGCACAAAGCCAGTGGTAAGAAACGGGCGGAAAACATTCTTAGGCCAGCTTTCTGAATGACCCCAAAATGTCTTTAGCAACCAGACAGCTGTGTTGTCTGAAAGGCTTCGACCTAACAAGTGTGGTGGTATAGGTCTTTGTTGACACAGATGAATGAAAAGGAACGTGTACGAAGCAGATGGTGCAAGGATCTAAAAAAACACAGGGTTTCCAGTTCATCTTTTTATCTGGTCAAGGTTATAGCCACCCTCATTTGTTTTTTCAAGAGACATGGTAAAGGTTTGATGAGCCATGGGTTCAAAAGGCCAAATCCCCCTGCGAAGAAGAATTTTTCATCTGTTTTCATAGATGAAACACTGTAAATTTACTTTTGGTACCTTTAACAACTAAAGAAAAGTCTAATGGGGAACGTTGTTTTAGGCTGCTGGATGTACAGTATATTTTACATGTCTGCTTTACTGTCTGGCTCCTTAGAAATTTTAATTGGGGCTTGCTTTTACAGTTACTGCTCATAAAAAGTATCCAATCAGGGTAGTTGAGTGTTTCTGCCCCAGGAAATCTGTCAGATCTTCTCCACACTGCACTTGGGAACGTTTATCAGCGGCCCATGTAGTAAAATGTTATTTGCACATAGGAAATTTCAAGGGCCACGTAAAGTCCCAATGTACTGGAGAATCTAGTAAATGTAAAAGAAAAGTACTCCTTTCACTTTTTTCCCTTTATCTCCCTTTTAATAAGCACTCATGGGTCAATCCATTACTTAGGTGGCTTCTTGAAAAGTTTTTAGCTGTTGATAATATTTAAGTTTTACTGTGCAAAGGTTTTAATTAATCATGCATGAATAAAATAAAATAAACAAAAAAATACTGCAGTATATTTTACAAGTGTCTAAGTGAATCCTAAAACATGACTGACCAACACAAGGTTACCACAAAGAGAAACAATCACTGACAAGGGCAGCAGGGTTAGAATTTTCAAATGCAAGTCTCTTCAGTGACTGAAATGTGTTTTAGTGTGAATACGTGGGGAACTGCAAAAATACCACAGTAATTGGAGAGAAGAAGAGTGTGTGGTGGATGAATGATGAATGAATTGGTAAGTGCACAGAAAAGTGAATGATTGGATGGGCGAGAGCAAGGCATGGGCTCCAAAGAAGGATCCAAGAAGGTCCAAGGAGGCCCTGAACATTTCACTAGCTACGTACATGCATGACAGTACACATGACAAGAGAAAAATCAATGCACAGCTTTAAGTCCTAGGTGGCCTTCTACAGCAGCAAGAGTACTTACCTTCTCTCTACAGACTGCAGCACAGACAAATACTGGACATGCATGGAAAGATTAGAGGCAGATACAGTGTAGGAACTTGAAAATATGTTAGCAGGAGGAGGATGTGTGGGGCAGGACATGAAAGAATGAATCTAGGTGCCAAACCATACTCACATGCATAGCTGGCTGCAAGGAACACAGGAGAGCACACAGTGTAATGAAAAGTGGGGGTGCAGATAGTTTTGTGATGGGTAGTACAAGGGAGAGCTAATGGCAGTCACTGAAGAAAAGTGGGATATGTTGGAGTGGATGTTTTACAGGTATACATGGCACCTAAAAGACAAGGGAGACAACAGAACATACTTGCATGATGAGGTAAGCACACACTCCCCATAATGAAGTCGGAGCATCAGATGAACTGATCTGGTCGGTTTCAGAAAAGAGGGGCAGTGCACGGCAGTTCATCTGAACCCAACCAACCTGTATTCCTTGACTCTGCTTCAAACCAACATTCTTTCATCAGGGCGCCAGACTATTCGATCAACCTCTCACAAGCCCAGCACCAAAAGATTACCATAGTGTGATGCAGGGATTCAGGGTAAAACAGGAAAAAATTACCTGCACATGGCAGAAATAGGTGAGGGGACAGATAATGAAGTCTTTGAAAGGACATGTCAGCGCAAGACAGCCTAGGTGGGGCGCAGGCAGCAACACAATGGAAAAAATTGGAAAGCACTTGGCAGGAGTGAGTTGCAGAAAGAACACTGGTTAAGAAAATAGAGGTATACAGTGCTTACCTGTATCTTATTCTCCCAAATAATAAACTTGAACAGTGTCTCTAAAACCCCCATACAGTCACTTCTAACTGGAGGCCATCCTCCTCTCCAATAACTAAAATTAATTCCGCTCTATCTTTCTAAATTTCTTTGGGAATTTTATTGTGTTGTTCTTTTACTTTAAACTTGAAGGTACTGCTTAATTTTAAATGACTTTTTTTCTGGGGAATAACCTACTGCTTGTACCACAGCTGCAAGGAGTTTAAAAGAATTATTTTCAGACCTAACCAGGGTGTGTTTATTAAGCTGGTAAACAGGGCACGAGTTGAAGGTATACCCACTATTTTCAGCCATCTACCCTGCAAGGAGTTTGGGCCCCCAAGAAATATGCTGAACTGGTCACAGTGTAATTTTCAGACACCAGAAGACATTCATTAGCGCCTGCATGTTGTCTGCATTCATTCTGAGCAGCAACATGCAAGGGCTCATCAGATTCCACCTGGGCCCATAACAAAGGCCAAAGTTAAGGGGCCATCAAGCCTCCTTTTGTTGGAGTATACTGGCTTGGAGCTATCAGGAGCATCACACCTACATGCAATGGAGGGGAAACAAAAGCACACAGCTTATCTTTTCACAGGCACTTAAGAAAGTCATGCTTTTGACTTTGTTCAATCACTGTAGGTAAGAGATTTGCATGCACTCAAAGAACCTCAGCTGTGTTAGGCTGTACCACTATTCACACAAATAACACTTTAACCCTTAGCTGCTGGGCCTCCTCCCTCCCCCAGTCATAACCTTTTGTCCACATAAGCTATACACGGCACATTTGCGTCCTTTTTTTTCCAGCATACTAGGGATTCTAAAGGTACCCCGAGTTTGTGGGTTCCCCTGGAGGAGACCAAGAAATTAGCCAAAATACAGCTAAAATGTTGTTTTTCCCAAAACACGGGAAAACGTTCTGCAGAAGAAAGCATGTGTATTTTTTTTTTACCTGAAAATGGCATCAACAAAGGGTTTGCTGTACTACAATCACCATCTTTCTAGCTTTCAGGATTAGGCCGACTTAAATCAGAAAACCACATTTTTCAAAACAATTTTGGCATTTTACTGGGACATACTCCATTTTTACTTTTTTTGGTGCTTTTAGCCACCTTCCAGTTAGTGACAGAAATGGGTATGAAACCAATGCTGGATCCCGGACAGCTAAACATTTCTGAAAGTTAGACAACATTCTGAATTCAGCAAGGGGTCATTTGTGTAGATCCTACATGGTATTCCTACAGAAAATAACAGCTGAAATAAAACAATATTGAAATTGAGATGAAAAAACAGCCATTTTTCTCCACGTTTTCCTCTGTAACTTTTTCCTGCAATGTCATATTTTCAAAAGTAATATACCGTTGTGTCTGCTGGACTCTTCTGGTTGGGGGGTTATACAGTGCTTGTAGGTTCATCAAGAACTATAAATACACAGAGCCAATAAAGGAGCTGCACCTTGCAATGGGTTTTCATTGTATACCGGGTGTACAGGAATTTATTGGGTGAAATATAAAGAGTGAAAAATAGGTATCAAGGAAACCTTTTTATTTCCAAAATAGGCACAAGATAAAGTGTGGAGAAGCATTGGCTATTTGCACATCTCAGAATTCCGGGTTGCCCATACTAGCATGTGAATTACAGGGCATTTCTCAAATAGATGTCTTTTTTTACACACTGTCTTACATTTGGAAGGAAAACAATGTAGAGAAAGACAAGGGGTAATAACACTTATTCTGTGTTCCCCTAAGTCTTCCGATAAAAATGGTAACTCACTTGCGTGGGTAGGCCTAATGCCCGTAACAGGAAACGCAACATGGACACATCACATTTTTACATTGAAACCTGACGTGTTTTTTGGAAAGTGCCTAGCGGTGGATTTTGGTCTCTAGCTCAGCCGGCACCTAGGGAAACATACCACACCATGTGCATGTTTGAAAACTAGACACCTGGGGGAATTCAGAATGGGTGACATGTCGGGCTCTCCCCAGGTTCTGTTACCCAGAATCCTTTGCAAACCTCAAAATTTGGCAAAAAAACACTTTTTTCTCACATTTCGGTGATGGAAAGTGCTGGAATCTGAGAGGAACCACAAATTTCCTTCCACCCAGCACTCCCCCCAAGTCTCCCTATAAAAATTGTACCTCACTTGTGTGGGTAGGACTAGTGCCCGCGGCAGTAATAGATCACACAACGGTCAATGTTGGTCCTTACATGAGGGCAACTGTTGAGCCTGGGGTGATCCATTCCTGATGCAGGTACTAGGTACTCAAGTGGGGTAGTGTTTTTAGCAGGACAGGTGGGAAAACATTGGGTGGTAGGAATTTTGTGGATCCCAGCATATTCCTGTAGTTTGTGTTACAGAAATGCAAGACAAAATTGAGTTTTTATTCAACATTTCACCTTAGCAGGGTATTCTGGGTAAGAAAACTTTGGGGAATCCACACAAGTCACACCTCTGTGGACTCCCACGGATGTCTAGTTTCCTGAAATGTCTGGGTTTGGTAGGTTTCACTATATGGCCGCCGATCCCAGGACCAAAAATGCAGGTGCCTGCCTTACAAAACCAGGTTGTTTTGTGAAAGATAATTTTGATGTCTCCACAATACGATTTGGGCGGTGGAATTTGGGGCTGAACTAAATTGGGGAGCTCCCAAGAGAGCACTCTCTCTGTGTTGCCGTCGCATGCACCTGCTCTCTGGGTTGGGTAAACCCGCTATTGTCCCGCTGCAAAGACTGTGCTTGCGAAGGGACAGCAGGACTGTCCTCATCACCTCCCTCATAATCAACTGAAGAGGAGTTATCGAATGGGACTCCTCTGACTGAAAAATCACTACCAGAGTCTGCGCCATTGTCCTATCACTCAGATGCTGTCTCAGTATCTGCTGTCTCCTTCTCTGATCCTACGTCAGAGCTGTCCTCTATATCATGAGTGAGGGCTTGAGCAGCATGTATCCAATGAGATGCCATCTCTGCTACTGGCTAAACTGTTGCTGTAAAACACTAGCCGACATAGACAGTCACAAAATTGCTGATGGGTGTGAGTGTGTGTGATACGTGCAACAGTAGAGGTCACCTTACCTTCACTTCTTCCCTCAATCAGCACGTTCTTTCCAGACACACTATTACTTCACCTTGTCACATACCAATTGTCACAGTCTTTAGCGCCTCTAGCGCCCAGTCCAACAATCATTACTGGTGCTCCCACTCCCATGAACTCCTCCTCTGATTCCTTCACTACCACCCAGCAAAAGCGCCCTCATCTTTCCATACCCCCCCAAACCCCGGCACATACATTTCATTTGTATTATAGCGCAGGTAATGGCTGACTCTACTAATCTACTCAGCTATTTACATAAAACACAGATTTGATCTTTGCAGTAGGCATATAAACCTTCTGTGCTACTTTGACATCAAAACTGCCACTAGATAAAAGTCAGATCCTTTTGTAGCAGAAACATAATCACAAGACTTACTTGACCTTTTTATTGCTGCCTAAAAGCTAGAGTGGAAACGCGTCAGTTGAAGTATGAGCACTGCTTTGAAGACGCAAGCTGCAACTGCAAGAGAACTGGTGGCGAATATACAGTATATACGAGAGAGAGAGAGAGATCACTTTTATATGTGGGTGTGGTTTCCCTGGGGGCCGATCGCAGCCCCCAGGGAAACCACACACAAGTTGACAAATATATCTATCTATCTATCTATCTATATATATATATATTTTTTTTCCACTCTGTATGGTTTCCATGGGGGGCCATAGTGCCCCCCAGGGAAACCATCTAACTATTAAAAAAAATGTTTGCCCCCACAGGGGGTCGCCCTGCTCAAGGGAGACCCCCTGTCAATTTCTTTAAAAAAAAAAATATATATATGCCACCCGAGAGGACGGCCCATTTGCTGAGGGGGCCGACCCCCCCAAGTGAAATCCCTGGTGTCTAGTGGGGGATTCCTGGCCCTCGTGCCAGGAAACCCGTTCGGGAAGGCCTTGTTTGAAAGGGGAGAGTCTCTCCTTTCAAATGAGGCCTTCCCAAACGTCAGGAAGGCTGTTTGGGGCTGTTTTCCCCACCAGAGCAGGAAGCAGCTGCAAGGCCGCTTCCTGCTCCAGTGGAGAAAACAGATAGAGACGTCAGCGCAAAGGGGCGGGTGGGGAGACACGGAAGATCTTCTGTGTCTCCCAGGGTATTTTTTAATTAAAAAATCCTTGGGTGCGATGCACCTGAGGATTTTTTAAGCCCCTTCCTGGTGTCGGCAACTGGTCGTGACCCGCACCAGGTAGGTAGTGTGGCCGATGCCGCACTGTAGGGGTTAAATTCCACCATTTTGTTTATTTCTTTTCTTGCGCTTTAGAGCTACTCATTCCAGTGTAGGATGTCAGAGCGCTTTACACCACACATACATGTAACACACTGAGAGTAAATTATGTTTTTCAGAGATGCCTGCAGACTGACAGTCATAAGATGCACACTGCCACAAATGTCACATGGAGGCAGTGGGGCACAGAGGACACAATGTGGTGGTCAACCTCCTGTGTTCTAGGCCTGTCCTGAGATGCTCCTTCTGGCCTGCAACATCTGCTGCCTGCACTGATGTTTAAGGTTCCTTTTATCTACAAACAACTACTGCTCACCCAGCAGACCTGCGCTTAGGGGGCCCCGAGGGCACTGGAATTAAGACCTCTCTTGCCTGTTTCCAGTTGTGAACATTTAAGAACATCTACAGCTGAATAAGGAACATGGGGAACATTTAAAAGAAAATATATATTCTCTTACCTGATAATGTGCTTCCTCTGTCTCGTACAAAAGTTTGCGAGGAATAAGTAAAATGTTTCTATTTTGCCAGGAGATCTGTGATATCATGGAGAAGGTGGGGGTTGAAAGTACTTGCTGCATCGGCATCCAAAGTTCTCAGGTGATAGAGAAGAAAGTCAATAATAGAAACAGCAATGTGTAAAAGAAAGCAAAATGAATTTCCAGTGAACACTGAAATTGGTTCTAAATTGATTAATATCATATAAGTAACACGTTACAATTAACTGTCTGATATACTGTGCTAGAATTGGAAAAAAACTACTTCGGAAGCTAATAAATTGGAGGTAAACGCATGACAGACGAACAGGGTGAAGTCATGAGGGGGAGGAATCATGAAAAGCAAAGTACAACCTCAGAGGTAAAGAAGTTGACAACAAGGTCAAAGGTTACACTAAATACGTTCTGCTCAATTGATCACAAAGGCTGCATCTTTAAATATATTATGGAGTTAAGGTACCTGCAACAGAATAATAATCATGTTAACGTAACTCTGGTGGATAATGCGCTTACTGAAGAAACTTGTGTTTTATCTAGTCTAACTCTGACTGAGAAAGTTGCATACAGGGTTAATTTCTCCCCTACAAAGCACACTGAGTAACATGCATTATACAAATTTTTATTTTGTGTAGATAGATAAGTGGTTTATTACCCTTGACATAAAGATAGTTTTGATACAGCAGTTCATTAATTCCTGTTTTTCTAATATAGCAGTGAGCTATGAACTGGCCTCTAGGAGCTGCCTACAAACATTATTATTTTTATTCAATGTGTCATTATTATAAGACTGATAAAAAGGGATCCTTTATGTAGTAGTATGTCTTATAAATGCAAACAACCCCAAAGCACTGTTACGTTTTAAATCCTGACCTTGTGTTTCTCCCGACCACACAGTCTTAACATATAAAGCCTACCAGTAAGGTGGATATGCCATTCCTACACCTTGAAACCCCCATTGTCTTATGTAACACATCCTGTACATTGATTTACATACTTTTGTGATTTATACAAACATATAATGTTTGCATGTGATGTAAAGCGTCCTGGCACCCTTCACTGGGATGAGTAGTGCTCTAAAGGAATTACATTTAAATCATTTGTGTTGCTATTCGTATAGACTTATACATCCGACAGTTTTCTGTGAAATGTAATACCTAAAATGTTTATGGTGGACAATATGCCAAGTGATGCTAACTTGAGAACGTGAGTCCGTGCGTCAGCTTTAGATGTAGCTAAATGTAAGGACTTCCATGATACTGATGTTAATCTTTAGCATGTTTTGATCCATCTAACTTTTGACATTACAGAGGCAATTCTTAAGAGTTAAATAAATCAAACTGTCAAACAGCCTACAGTCTACAGCCAAAGTAGTTAATACGTTTCGTAAGAGAAAGCATGTAGGTATCAAATAGGTAAGGAAAGAAAATAGAACCCAGTGGTACACAAGAGTAGTTGCAAGGAACTGACCAGCTGTCACTTTTTCAACAAAGACGTGTGCTAAAGAGTCACAGAGTTCTTGAGCATAAAAAGTGTGACTGGGCGAATTGGTTACCTTGCTTTAATCCCTTGTATGCCATGGACGTAATGGTTAGGTCCATGGCTGCACCTGTGAGGCACCATGGATGTAGTAATGGTTACGTCCATGGCTGCGCCTGTGAGGCACCATGGACGCAACCATTACGTCCACTGAACAGCCCTCGGGAGAAGCACTAGCGCTCCAACCAAGGGCACAGGTCAGCCCACCCCCCCACTGGTCAGGGCTGGAAGGGGAATCCCTTCCACCCCCTGCCCCCCTCCGCAGCTCATGACATCAACGTGCGCTAGCGCGCTGACATCATGAAAGAGAGGAAAGACGCGTTGGAAGCCATTTGCTTCCAGCACGTCTTTGGTAAAGGAGGTAAGTTTTACCTCGGGGGATGCCTGTGAAAGAGGCATTGAGGGAAAGGAAAGGGTTTTACTTTCCCTCAATGTCTCTTTGAGCATTCCTGATGCCCGATCACATCAGAATGCCCACTAGACACCAGGGAATTAGTGTGTGTGTGTGCTTGAATGTTACTATTGTATGGGAGAGCGACCCCTTGGCAAGGGTCGCTCTCCTTTGGGGGGCAATGCATTTTTCGCCATTTCTGCCCCCTTGGGGGAAGATTGGACTTCTTTTTAGGTGGATCTACCCCAAGGGAGGCAGAAAGCCACTAGACACCAGGGATTGTTTTTTGTTGTTAGTTTTTTTGTGTTGGGGTCGACCTCTAGGGCAAGGGTCGCCCCCAAGGGGCAAAAAGTACTATTGGGCAGTTCTGCCCAATCGGCCTATTTTGTTTTAGGCCTTTCTGCCCCCAAGGGGGGCAGAATCCACTTAGCGCCAAGGATCATGTGTGTGTGTTTTGGGTGGGGGGTGGCCCCTTGGGCAAGGGTTGCCCCCCAAAGGGTGCAATGTAATCTAGTCCATTTCTGCCCCCCCCCAAGGGGGCAGATTGGCCTAGTTTTTGTAGGCCCTTCTGCCCCCAGGGGGGCCGAAACCATGAAGACGCCAGGGATTTTTTTTCTTTTGTTTATTTTTGTGTTGGGGGTGCCCCCCTTGGGCAAGGGTTGCCCCCAACGGGCAAAAAACACTATTGGGTACTTCTGCCCTCCTTGGGGGTAGATCGGCCTATATATATTTTTTTTTTCAGGCCCTCAAGGGGGGCAGAATCCACTTTGTGCCAGGGATCATGTTTGTGTTTTGTGTGGGGGGTGGCCCCTTGGGCAAGGGTCACCCTCCAAAGGGGGCAATATATTCTATGGCATTTCTGCCCCCCTTTGGGGCAGATTGGCCTTTTTTTTAGGGTCATCTGCCCCAAGAATAGAACAATAGACACAAGGGAACATTTAAAAATGGTTGGTGGCAGGGTGTTTGTCAACTGGCGAAGTATTTGCATTTATGATAATAATAGTTGATTTCTTCTTTTTGTTCTAGTTCAAAGTTTTTGCTTCCTTTGCTGTGGCTTGTTGAAGCTTTGGCAGTGGTTGTCCTGCGGTATGCTTAGTTGCATGTTTTAGGTAAGTAAATAAATTTACTCCAAAGGAGTATTGTTGCCATGCATGAATGACATGTTTGTAGGTGGTGTACTGAATGCAGGATTGTGTGTGAAATTGTCTTTAGATTTATGCACAATGATTATTATGTTGTCTTATGTTTAATATGCTTTTTTTCCTCTTCTTAGTTGGCTATCATTGGTGATTGCTGTGGCTGTGGCTGTTCAGAGTAGTTGCTGGTGAGTCAAGCTCTTTCAGGCAAGTGAGCGGTATAGTTTTTGAGTTTGTAACTCTTAGTGATAAAGCTACACTTTGTTTGTTACTTATCTTACACAGTGCTGGTTGTTGGTGATGCATTTGTCCAGTTAATATTTGTAGGAAGGATCATGGCTAGACGTAGGATGACCGCTCAGCAGGTTGTTGGTGTGCTTTTTGAGTCGTCTTCTGACCATGATTATGAGACTGACTCTGCATCTGAGGCAGAGGAGGAAGTGCAAGATTCTGGAAGTGAATTTTCTGTCAGAGAGGAATCATCTGATGATGAAGCCACTCTCAGTGCTGATGAAAGGCCTGTTTTAGAGGAAGACACTGATGTGTCAGTGGTGCAGGAGCCAGCGGCAGAAAGGCTTCCCATTGGAAGACCTGACACGTAGGTTGCACCAAACATGGAGCAGCCACAGTTGCCTGCGTTTACTGGTTTCCCATGGTGTCAAGTTAATACGGAAATCTTTTTGCCCGTCAACTTTTTTGAGTTGTTTATGGACAATATATTTTTGGACGAAATCATTGAGCAGACTAATTTGTATGCAGACCAGTATTTGAGGGACAACACTGCCAGACTTAGGCCACACTCTAGAGCTAGCCGGTGGATTCCCACAAATCTGGAAGAGTTGAAAAAGTTCTTAGGTTTAACTTTTTTGATGGGGCTGATAAGGAAGCCATCACTGTCTTCATATTGGTCTGCTAGTCCCTTGATGGCAACTGCTATATTTCCTGCCATCATGAGTCGTAACCAGTATGAGCTTCTTCGGATTTTGAATTTTGTAGATAATGCTTTAGCCTTGCCACGAGATCACCCTGATTCTGACCGTCTTTTTAAGGTTACACCTGTCCTTGATCATTTGGTAGATCGGTTTTCAGAGATCTATGTTTCAGGCAAAGAAATATCTGTAGATGAGTCTTTGGTCCTGTTCAAGGGACTTTTGGTTTTTAGGCAGTACATTCCTAGCAAGAGGGCACGGTATGGAATTAAGATGTATATGCTGTCTGAAAGTAGTACAGGATATGTTTATAATTTACGGGTCTACACTGGTAGGGATTTAACAAAGGTCACCAATTATATGTAGATAACTTCTACACTGTAGTTCAGTTGTTCATGGAGTTGTTCAGAGTGGACACTGTTGCTTGTGGCACAATCCGCTCTAATCGGAAAGGCGATCCAAGAGAGCTTGTCTATAAAAAAAAAAAACTTGAGAAGGGACAGTGCAGTGCCTTGCGGAATGATGAGCTGCTAGCTCTGAAATTTGTAAACAGGACGGATGTGTACATGCTAAGTACCATCCATGATGAGAGTACTTCACCTGTGGCTGTTTGGGGTCAGGTTGCCAAAGTGCACAAACCTGTGTGCATTTTAGACTATAATAAGCACATGGATGGTGTTGATAGAGTAGATCAGAGGTTGGAACCTTACACTGCTGCTCGTAAGTCCTTTGTTTGGTATAAGAAATTAGCGGTTCACCTGTTCCACTTGGCAACCTTTAATGCTTTTGTTGTGTTCAAGGATAGTTCTCCAGAGTCAAGGATGACATTTGTAAAATTTCAGGAGTCTATCATAGCGAGCCTTGTTGTGCTGGAACAGGCAAGAGTTCCTAGAGAAGCAGTGGTGGAGGATGTGGCTAGATTGAAAGATTGTCAGTTTGTTGAGCACGTTCCTACCACAGCCCAAAAAAAAAACATTCCTGCTAAGAGATGTACAGTCGGTGCTCCAAGAGGTATCAGGAAGGAGACTAGGATGTACTGCCCTGATTGTCCTTCAAAGCCTGGGCTGTGTGTGGGTCGCTGTTTCAGGAGCTACCACACACAGAAGAATTATTGAGAAATTCTGTGAGCGTAAACTGCTGTTTTATATTTTTATATGTTCAGTTTCACAGTTGGCATTGCTGTCATGTATTCATTTAGAGCTTTTGTGTTTGTAGTTTTGTACTTATGTATAATTTAACAAAACAAAAGTGATGGCAGTGTGCGAGGGGTGGCCCTTGGCTGGTCTGTGAGTGGGGTGGCTCCTGGCTGGTGGTGTGAATGGGGTGGCGCTTGGCTGACGGTGTGCGTGGGGTGGCGCTTGGCTGGCGGTGTGCGTGGGGTGGCGCTTGGCTTGCGGTATGCGTGGGGTGGCGCTTGGCTGGCGGTATGCGTGGGGTGGCGCGTTGGCTGGCGGTGCAATTAGGCGTCGCAGCACACCTGTGACACGCTAGGGACCCCGATGATGAAACATGCCACCAACTTGGTTGGTGGGTTAGGGGTCTTTTTAACATAACCAAAGTGCATTTCTTTTCACAATTTTAGTGTTTGGTACAACACATTAGTAGGTGGACACATCAAATTAATCGATTGCAAAACTACCTGTTTTTGGGGGGGGGAGGGGGGGCAGCTATGTTTTTGGTCCTGGGTGCGGCCTTCATCTAGGGAAACCTACCAAACCCAGACATGTTATAAAAGTAGACACCCCAAGGAGTCCAAGGAGGTGTGGCTTGTCTGGATCCCACGACACTTTCTTACCCAGACTCCTCTGCAAACCTCAACATTTGCTTAAAAAAGCATATTTTCCTCACTTTTCTTTGTAGGATCACCATTGCGGCACAAATTTCCTACCACCCAGAGTTCCCCTCGGTCTCCCAAGTAAAATGATACCTCACTTGTGTGGGTCCCCAAAGCAGAGTCAGCCTAAAAGATGTAGAAAAGAAAAGTATGTGCCTATCAGGTTGCTGTGCTATCCCCTCAATCTCTAGAGGTTTTAGGCATTTTTCTGTTGCAGGCACCTGGGCCAACCACACAAGTGAGGTATCATTTTTATCGGGAGACTTGGGGGAACGCTGGGTGGAAGGAAATTTGTGGCTCCTCTCAGATTCCAGAACTTTCTGTCACCTAAATGAGAGGAATAAGGGTTTTTTTGGCCAAATTTTGAGGTTTGCAAAAGATTCTGGGTAACAGAACCTGGTCAGAGCCCCACAAGTCACCCCATCTTGGATTCCCCTAGGTGTCTAGTTTTCAAAAATGTGCTGGTTTGCTAAGTTTCCCTAGGTGCCGGTTGAGCTAGAGGCCAAAATCTACAGTTAGGCACTTTCCAAAAAACATGTCAGATTTCAATGTAAAAATGTGATGTGTCCATTTTATGTTTCCTGTCACGAGCAGTAGGCCTAACCCCGCAAGTGAGGTACCATTTTTATCGGGAGACTTGGGGAAACACAGAATAGCAAAACAAGTGTTATTGCCCCTTGTCTTTCTCTACATTTTTTCCTTCCAAATGTAAGACAGTGTGTAAAAAAAGACGTATATTTGAGAAATGCCCTGTAATTCACATGGTAGTGTGGGCACCCCAGAATTCAGAGATGTGCAAATAACCACTGCTTCTCAACACCTGATCTTGTGCTCATTTTGGAAATACAAAGGTTTTCTTGATACCTATTTTTCACTTTTTATATTTCAACAAATTAATTGCTGTATACCTGGTATAGAATGAAAACCCCTTGCAAGGTGCAGCTCATTTATTGGCTCTGGGTATCTAGGGTTCTTGATGAACCTACAAGCCCTATATATCCACGCAACCATAGGAGTCCAGAAAGATGTAACGGTATATTGTTTTCAAAAATCTGACATAGCAGGAAAAAGTTAGAGTAAAACGTGGAGAAAAATGGCTGTTTTTTTCACCTCCATTTTTTTTTCTTTTATTTCAGCTGTTATTTTCTGTAGGAATCACTTGTACGATCTACACGAATGACCCCTTGCTGAATTCAGAATTGTGTCTACTTTTCAGAAATGTTTAGCTTTCTGAGACCCAGCATTGGTTTTTCACCCATTTCTGTCAGTAACTGGAAGGAGGCTGAAAGCACAAAAAAATAGTTAAAATGGGGTATGTCCCAGTAAAATGTCAAAATTGTGTTGAAAAATTGGGTTTTATAATTCAATTCTGCCTGTTCCTGAAAGCTGGGAAGAAGGTTTTACCAATGCAAACCCTTTGTTGGTGCCATTTGCAGGGAAAAAAACACAAGCCTTCTTCTGCAGCCCTTTTCCCCTATTTTTTTTAAAAAAATCCGAAATTTTAGCTGTATTTTGGCTAATTTCTTGGTCTCCTTCAGGGCAACCCACATAATCTGGGTACCTCTAGAATCTCTAGGATGTTGGAAAAAAAGGACGCAAATATGGCCTGGGTAGCTTATGTGGAAAAAAAGTTATGAGGTCCTAAGCGCGAACTACCCCAAATAGCCAAAAAAAGGCTGGCACCTGAACGGGAAAAGGCCTGGCAGCGAAGGGGTTAAAAGCTTCTTTCTGTATGTCCCCAGAGTTTCCTTTCAGGAAGTTGTAAATCTGCAAGTGAATAGTCTTTTAATATTGTAACAGTTGCTGCTGACTGAGCTCCAATGAGTAGTGGGTTCCCCATTTGTGCTCAGTTTGGCAAAACTCTAATTTCAGTTTGCCAAGATTTTATTTTTACTCTTTTGTTACTATTTGGTCTATCATATGTGAAATTAATTCAATTAAAATTGTTAGCATAGCCGGATTCAGGGTGATCAAAGTTAGGAGAGGACTCGAAACACATATTTAGAGTTAAATTTATGCTAAACTCTAGATAAAGTAATAGATTCATAAATTAAGTGGGTAATGTCTGCAGATTTAAGCTGAAAAGAAATACAAAAAAAAAAACAGTCCATGACATAGGACAAAAAGAAACTGACTCAGTCAAGTATTTATAAAACGTCCACAATATGCCTGACAGTATGAGAAAGGCTTCTAACAAAAATTGCAAAAGGCCACAATAAAATATGTGAATTAAGGTTTCTTAGAAGTAAAAATCAAGGTGCGCTCCAATGTGCAGATTTAATTCGACAAGAACTATATATTCTATATATAAAAATAAATAATTAATTACATTTCATGACAAATGAAGTCAGTAATGGTATCAAAGAAAGTGTGAACAGAGCTAGCAAGAAGATAGATAAGCATTATGGAGTTAGGGGTCTTGGGTGATAAAATTAGAATGTGACTGAACTTTTCTGTACTGAACTGTATGGGATGCTGGTGTGTATCTTCCCCCACGTTTGAATTGTTAAGTGAACACATGATCCTGTTAGACACTTTTTTGGCCTTTTATGGTTTGCTTGGAGGCACCTTTTGACTGCTGCTTTATGAAAATGCTGGGCTGCCCTCAACACCTAGGTGTAAGGATTGATGGACGGTGGCTCTGCAATATTTCAGCTGCTTTGAATAGGAAGGTAGACTTTAGGTAAGAACCTACTGCCATTTAACGTTCGGAAAATACTTTAAAAAAACCTCAAATTAGCAAAGGGGAAGCAAACGATTGCAATAGATTACGTTATGCAAATATATCAGGTGCAGCTTCAGTGTTACATTTTGGCTGCAGTGTAGCTCTCTTGAATGCCTTCCTTAGGTAGAATGCCCACATGTCCATTATTTACACAAACTGCCTGCAAATTGAGCCTAATGTCCATTGTCTGTTACTGATCTGACAGGCAGAATTTCTTTATAATGCAGGTTTGCCCATTGTGTTAACTGATTCTATGCCAGATAACACCCTTATATAATGTCTTCTTATATAATTGTAATGATGCTTCTTGATAGCGAATCATGTTACTCACTACATCCCCTAATCACCATCACCGACGAAGGCCACAGTATGTATGCTGGCCTTGGACTGGCTGATATGTCCGCCAGCAAATCCTAGTGCACTCTACACAGCATGCTCTCTGCCCAACGACCCTATATGTGTAACAAGTTGTTTACTGCTGGCTTCCTAGCCTGACTTTGGTCAATTGATGACCTCTTTTTCTGGAATGCGTTGTACTGGTTTTTAATATTTGTTCTTCCAGAAAGCCAATTACCCTATGCAGTGAAAACTGAATCTAGGCCCCAAGCAAGGCCTACCCTGGCCAGACGAATGGGGAATCGGTATGCACGACCCAGCTCCTGCCCTCTCTCCACAAGCACCACCACCAATGCACTGCCAGAGTTTGCCAATGTGGAACATTCGGAACTCTGTGCCAAAGGCAGTAGTCTGAATTGTGAGGCGAGAGCGTACGTCACCTATTTTGCATGGCACCGACTCGCTGCCAGTTGAGAGGAGGATTCATTTTAAGGCACCAGGGCACCTGCATGCTTGCGAACAGACTGGACATCTAAAATCTATTCTGAGAAGGCAAAACTCCCCATCCATGCCTGGATGTCAAACAATTACGAAAGCATTATAAATGATGCTGATAACGACTATCATTATGCTCGTGACCTCTCCAGTGTGCGTAGACAGTAAATTCTCCATTGATATTGGTAAAGCTGATTATTAAAGTTAAAGATGACTGCCCTTAGGCAGCCTTCGGGAAGTTTTTCAACTAAAACATACTCATAAGATTCATTCATGATATGCTTTAGCGTTCTGCAAAAGTGAAATCTGAACAAAAACTGGGGTCATCTGGAAGGTATAGTACCAAGAAAAGAGCAACTGTGCTTTCGAGTGGGCACTACTTGAAGTACTATCATTCATTGTAAAGGGGTAATATCGTCTGACGCCTGTCCCTTATGTTAGCTGTCAAATTTTGCAAGCGTGCATACGTTTGCTAGGTTTTTAAAAACTTTAAAAAAGTCCAGTTCAGTGAGAATGTTTGCTAAGTATTGCTATGTATTATACAAGCAAAGGAACATACACCTATTCAGAATTTTACTTGTATCAGCTATTTAATTACTGACGTACTCTAATGTGTCCACAAAATTGACCTTTTGCCCTGAATTTAGACCCTTTGTCCTGAATATATACAGTTACTGTTCAGATTGTACCTCACTGCCAGGTAGTCACCCTACTATGACTTAATTTTCACAGACTGCCCATAATTTCACCCTAATGTCCATTATAAATGTTTTAATGAATGGCATTTGTCCGTAATTTTGGCCTTTGAGCCAAAGGACAAAATAAATGAGAATTCCCCAGCTGTAGTGGAAGGGAGGGAGTCTCTTTTTCTGTTTTCGCGAGGGAGGGGCAGACACATAAACAACAAGCTTTCTTAGGAGGGTGCCTGCTTCCTAGAAAGAAATGCAAATGTCTGCATTTGGTTAAATCTGAAATCCTAAGAGGTCAACTGGAGCCAGGGCATAGCTTGTTCAGAAAGAGTGGAGAGAGTGGGGGCTTTTCCGATTTTCCAACAATCACGCTGGCACATAATGTGAAAATACACCATGACAAGCAGAGCACATGAGTGAAAAAGGAGACAAATGTGGTTTGGTAGGTATACTAATTGAGAGAATTGTAAAATAACCAACATTTTTTTAAGACTTTCAAAGCACAGAGTGCGAAAGTTTGTGTGCGTTTTTGTCTGTGTGTATGCAACATTTCCTTATGAAATCAGAAAGACACCACACCATACCTGACTAAAAGCACCTGTACCCAACCAACAATTGTCCAGAAAATATATTTATTGGGGGGTGTAACACCCTAAACACCCCCACCGGAGCTACGCCCCTGTCTGGAGCCAGGACTGGCCTTAATTAATGGAATCACTTGAAGCTTTCTGTGACCAAAATATCTTCAAGAAGTACTATAAGGGTGCTAGAAGCTGAGCTGTGGAGTGCATGCTTATAATGGACAGTTATTTAAAAAAAGGGTTGCAAAAGGTGTAATCTGTATATTAATGAAATATATACTTTAGCTCTTTCTATCTTCCCCTAAATTTATATGCACATTTTGTGTCAGACTATATTATGCTCTGTGTAGTGCACATTTAAAATGGTGAGATACACATTTAGAGTGCTTTCAAGGACCTCGAAGCTCCACAAATATGTCACTTTTTCCTGCTGCACAAATGATTCAATTCTATGAGCCTCTGGTCGCATTCATAGGCATCTGTAGTGATCGCATTAACCAATAGAGGTTTCATAACATAAAATAGTGCATTTGCCATTGAATAATTTAACTTTCATTTACTTTTCATTCAAGGTGCGTTTTATTTTATATGTAGTTTCTTGATTTTGAAAGATCTACAAAATAGTTACAGAATATTTTGTTGTTTTTAACAGCAGCTTTGATTCTGCCTCTGCATTCACTGACCCCGTCCCCATTGCAGTATTCATACTTTTTTAATGCAGTTCGACTGCTGCTTTGACTAGTTATGTTGGGCCAGATTTAATATTTTTTTCACGCGACGCAGCAAAACAACTTGCAGCGCTGCATGAAGGGAGAGGGCAGGAATATGCCTTATCAAAATATGGTACATTGCTGTCCCTTACCTGCACAAGTACACAATCTGCAGCCAAGCGCTCATGCAGGTACCCTTGCACCATGGAGCAAGGGTGCCTGTTACAAGCAGTATTGTTTTTGTGTAGGATGGGACATGTTCCTGCAATGAAACAATCCTTAGACGCATTTTACTCTTTCTGAGTGTGACGCAGGATGAGCGCACGCAGAAGGAGGAAACAACAAGGAGAAAAAAAAGATATTTCTCCTTGTTGTGCCTCCTTTGGCAAGGCATACAATTCTAATGCATTCCTAAATCTACCAGTGTTGGTAAATCTGGGAATCCTTAGAATACATTGGTGGATGTGAGGGAACATCCAAGCTCCACTCATGTAACACCTTACCGGCGTAATGTAAAGCAAGGAAACAATGTGTGCTGCCTTGCGTTATCACGGAGTTACCAAGCCATGCAAGATGTCACTGCGTGGCATGGTCAATCTCATTCTACATTTTGCGCCGCCTTGAGTGGCACAAGGGAATCGCAAAACCTTGCTAAATCTGCCTGTAATGCCTAAAGAAGCCAGTGTTATTAGGATATGGTATCCTGCCTTCCCTTACTTTCATTATGTACCTTTTTTAGAGTTGAGCCTGCAAGCTCATGTGCTAGCGCATGCGTCTTGCTTGCGAGACTCTTTTGGAGTACTTAATTTGAGCCAGTGGTTACCGGTTGGGGGCACCAGCACTTATTTTTGGGGACCGTCAGTTATTTGCCCACATCAAATATTCATGAAGTAAAACAGTGAAAACACACACATCGAAAAGACTGAGATAGAGAAAGACCACAAAACCAATGTAAAGGAAGAAAGCAGGAACCCGCAAGAGGGAGCAAAAGTGTTAGGAACTGTCTGTACTGGATTGTCATCCTGAGATCTCTGTGTTGGACACCTGGGATTCCTTGTTTGGCACCTGTGGTGTCCTTGGGACATTTTTCTGCATTTCTACAGTAGATTTAAGACTACCATACCTGGTATTGGCCTCACTGATGTTTAAGTGCACTGGCCTCTGGCTTCTGAGCAGAGCATCGGGCATCATCACTTTTTTAAATCACAAATTAAGCACTGCTCTGTTGTGTACAGTAAAGGGCTTGGAGACCGCCTATTGCTTGCCATTTGTTGGCTTGCGAGGCTCTTTTCTTTATAGCCTCGTAATTCGTCACTGCAGGTCAGTCTTCATTTCCATTCCTCTGTGTGGAGCAGGCACAAAGCAGTGATTGATTCAACTTAATCAGTGCCCTTCTGCTGCTCCCGACGTAATTAACATACTATTGGGGGCTTTTTTAAGTTCTAGTACCCTGCAAACAGAAGGCCTGGCTGGCAAAAGTGTGCCCAGAAGGACAAACAAAACTGCAAAGTTGTTTTTTCTTATATAGCTAACTTTGTTTTATTTTACCAAGTCGTATTTTCTCACTTTGCACTAATTTTTTCTTTTGTTTTTGCTTCTGGGCGCTGATTTCACCAGCTGACAATTAACTTGTTCTAAATATTGCAAAGCAACATTTTTTCTTTATTATGTGTAATTTCTGAAATTATGTTTTAACACATAATCGTGCAGTATACCCCAATCCACCCCACTCCAATCTGCCCCAGTACAACCGACCTCAGTCCACCCCACCTCACACCAATCTACTCCACTCCAATCCAAACCACTCACCCCAACCCACCCCAATCTAATCTGCCCCACTTCAGTTTGCCCCTCTCTAATCCAAAACATTCTGCACCACTCCAAAACAATCTGCCCCACTTCAATCCAAAACAATCTACCCCACTGCAATCCAAAACAATCTGCCTGCTCCAATCCAAAATAATCTGTCCCACTAAAATCCAAAACAATCAGCCCCACTGCAATCCAAAACAAGCTGCCCCACTGCAATCTAAAACAATCTGCCCCACTCAATCTGCCTCACTCCAATCTGCCCTACTTTAATCCAAAACAATCTGCCCAACTCCAAAACAATCTGACCTACTCAAATCTGTCCCACTCCAATCCAAAATAATCTGCCCTATTCCAATCCAAAACAATCTGCCCCACTCCAATCTGTCCCACTCCTAGACAATACATCCCACTCCAATCCAATCCCTCTTACCACAATCCAAACCACCCCATCCCAATTCACCACACTCTATTCCACCCCACTCCCATCCAATCTACCCCACCCCAGCCGTCACTCCAATCCAACCCATCCACCTCAATCCAATCAAATCCACCCCAATTCAAACCACCTCACCCCATTTCAACCCCCCCAGTCCCATCCAATCCACCCTACCCCAGCCTTATCAGTCCAATCTACACCACCCACCCAATCCAATTTACTTCACTCAATCAAATCCACAATTTAATCCACCTCACTGCATTCCAATCCACCCCACACCAATCCACCCTACTGCACTCAATCCACCCCACTCTACTCCAATCCAATCTACCACACTACCTCAATCAACTCCAACCTACTCCACCCTATTCGACCCCACTCCATGACAATCTCTGCCACTGAACCACTTAACTCTACTCCCCTTTACTCAACTGTATGACACTCTCCTCCCGGAGAAGGAAGCCTGGGTTCAAATCCTGGATTCCCTGCATGACTAAATTGTGTGATCTAAGTCAAATCAATTGACTTTGCGTCGAATTTACTTGATAGCGATATCTGAGAGCACTTTCAAGAAATTCAGTTTAAAATGGACTGTGTACAAAAACGCACATGTATGTTTTATTAGCCTGTAATGTTCCACCATCCAGAACGATAATATTGGCCATGATGTAAGGTACATCATATAGTTGGTTCACTGTGCTCACTCATAGTGTTATCAAGAGGGAGGGTTAAAGGATGTTTTAAACTTCATGTTTACAAACTTTCACTTCATATAAATGTATATATTGTGATCTAATGTACTAAATTGAAAGACTACTGTATGTTTTTTTAAGATTTTATTGTTGTATGGCAAAAGAGGTTGCAAAAAGGATAGGAGCCAGGTAAGTAGCAACAGATCCCATCGTACATATACAGAAGAACAGTGCGGGCTACATACATTCATGAAGAGTTAGTACACAATTTTTAAATTTTTCTCACTTACAGACTGATCCATAGTAAACTGTCCCTCCACCACCCTCCCCGTCCATTTGACACTGCCTTACCTATCTGCTTATGGAAGCAGAGCAATGAACCCTGTGGAGCTTAGACGAAAGTGTTCTAGCGGGGAAATCATGACAGTGTGATAGGTGGCCTTAGACCACTGCCTTGTGTAGTTGCCTAGATGTGGCAAAAACAACTAGCACATAGAAAGTGAGAGTATATGTTGTGGTGGTTTACAGGGAGAAAGTTATCGTCCTTCGTGCAGTCTTTAAAGCCCTCCCCCAAAATATTCCACTTCTGTGCAATAAAATACTTTCTCACACCTGCTCATTTCTCTCTGTGTAACAGGGTGCTCTCACATCAAATCAAGCGAGTGAGACCTTGGTCCAACTTACCATAGTCGGAGGACGTGAATCCTTCCAGTACAGTGCGATATTGAGTTTTGCTAGAAGAGCCAAGTCAAAGAATTTGGTGGAGGGTTTCTTGAACTTAGGGTGGAGAATACACCCAATTTGACCATTTCTGGAGAATTCGTTAGTACACTGCCCATCATGGTTGACAGCAACTCAAGAACACTCTGACAGTATGAAAGAAGGTGGGGCAAGACAAGAGCATATGAAGTAAACTGACATCTAACTGCATTTAGTAAGGACAAATGCAGCTGTGGCTCCCTGGTATGTTCTGGTAATTCCGGCAGTTGTAAGGTAGGCTCAGTTGAGAATATTAAACGGCATATATTTAAAACAGAAGCAGCGGATACTTTCTGGGGATATTCCAATACTTTAGTCCAGATAGCATCATGCAGAGATTTGGCCAGGTCACTCTCCCAGTTAGTAATGTTTTCCAAATTGTATGCCATAAGTTTTAAAATGTTTGTAGAAACAAAATCAAAATGTTGTTACTGCTTTCTCTCCAAGAAATAGTGGGCAAATTTGGATAGGGCAGATGCCATTGACACCTACTCAAGGGCATTCATTTATTATTGAACAAGGACATAATGTGCCACTTGAATGTAGCATTCCTAGAGACAATCACATCATAAAGATCACATTGAATAAATAGTGCTATGTAGAAAATATTAAATAAATGTACTGATAAAGTTGTCTTGTGTGAGTTATGTTGTGGGCTTAGCCCTCTGACCCGGGGAAGAACTCCGACCAGGAGGGTCATGTTCCCCTTTCTGTGTCTGAAGAGTGGTATGCCCCTGACGTAAGGGGTGAGTGAATAAAATGACCGGCGGCCTGGTGCCAAAAGGTCCCATTTAGTGACACAGGTGTGCTGGTGTCATCCTCATAATTTGCTCTGGGTTTTCCCATGCTAGGGAACCCAACCAACTGGTGACAAGGGTGGAAGCCAGCCCATGCTTATCGGGCGTGTGAGGAGGCTTCCTCGGCATCCCACTCTGACAGTCCCTGTCCCGCTGGCTGTACCTGCCTTCAGACGAAGAGTGTCGCCTCTATGTCTGTGGAGCTCTGCTCGACGCTCTGCTCCCGCTACCGCTGGTGACCCCTCCTTGCCAACGGGGGCGTGGAGTGCCGCTTGCTGACACGGGTGCCGCCTTGCCACACGCGGGGGCTTCTCTACCCTCATCAGTCCTGTGCCGCGGTGGCCCTGCACCCCGCTGCTCTCCATGCTCTCAGCCCGACTGCAAGCAGCGTGACGTGGGGGCTCTGCCCATCGCTTCCAGGCACTGAGGTGTAAAAATGAAGGTGCACACCTCTTAAAACGACAGCAGGCTGAAATAACACTATGAAGTGCCCTGTGTTGGTTGGTGTTTCTGGTATACAAGGTACATCTAATCCTATTATTGATACACAGTCAGGGACCCAGTACCACCACACACATAAGAGGACTCAGCATAAACACTCACAAGACAAGCGGAATCAGGACTGAGGGGATGTGTGCCTATCATCCACGGACCCCAGGCCCTGATACCAACGACAACTCAAGGTAGGAATCCTGCACACATTCAGAACTACCATAGGACTACTTATTGTGCAATTCTACCCTGTCAATCATTAGATAAATGCATGCGAACAGCTTGCAGTCTGCCACCTGCCTGAAATCACTACCGTCAACACAGCACAAGTCAACATCAGACATTTGTCACGGCCACACCATGGCATCTATACCCACCCTGTAGCCATTTATGGTTGATGAACCACCATCAGCACAAGCAGCAAGATGCAAGGAGTGGGTTTACAGGATGGAAACTTACTTCGCTGCAGTAGCACTAGACAATGACAGATGTCGTCCAATGCTATTACAGCGGGAGGGGTGGGGGCGCCATGATCCACAAAATCAGCAAATCAGTGGCTGAGGAAGGCCCGCCATTCACCTATCAGTCCTTGAAGTGGGCCCTCATTGCATACATCGAACCCCTCACAAATCCAGACTAAGAGAAGTTTCTCCTTCGTCAAGCCCGGCAACTCCCTGAGAAATCACACCTTCTACGCGAGGCTCAGAGATCTAGCCAGCACCTGTACGTTGCATGATGCTGCAGATGAAGTGCGAGCCCAGTTCATCCAAGGGTGCCACTCAGCAAAGTTGAGGAAATGCATTCTGCAGGTTCCTGGCATGTCAATGGCAGACATGCTCACCATAGGCTGATCAAAAGAGTTGTCCAGGGTCCACATGGCGCATATGGAAGTGGTGCTGCAAAGGCATGTAACGACAGAGCCAGTGAATGCTGTAAGTGCAGCACCTTCAGAGAAAAAGAAAACCGGACCTAAACCACCTCCAAGAGCTTGGACTTGCTATACGCGTAGAGGAGCCTACATCAAGGCACCTGCCCAGCTCATGGTAAACGATGCACTAGTTGCAATAGGCTCAATCACTTTGCCAAAGTTTGTCATTTCACGTCGGCACAAAGACCAACCAAGGCAAAAACTGTCAATACTGTCAAAGCCTCTTTCCACATGGAGGATGAAATGGACATGGATGATGATAACGACGACATGGAAGAGGCTGTCCATGTCATTCATGCAATGCAACCTGGGGGGCATCCCCGCAAACGGATCTTGAGATGCAACATCCTAGTTGCGAGTATGCCGCTGTCGGTCCTCATTGACACTGGGGCATCTATTAATATACTGGCGCAGTCTGTCCTGAAAACACTAACCATACGCCCGACGCTTCGCATCACAGCCACCCAAGTCTACGCATTTGGGTCATTGACACCACTTACTCCAGCTGGAGTCTTCATAACGGACATCATGCATGAGACCAGAACTGGCCCGACCAAACTCTATGTGACCAAGGCAGGCTCAGGCATGCTGTTGAACTGCTTCACAGTGGAGAAACTCAATCTAGTATTGTTTGCACCTGGGAGGAGTTGATGAACAGGTAAATGAATACTCACAGCTATTTGAAAGCTCAAGGGAAGGCTTGTAAACCTACACATTGATGATTCCATCCAACCCGTGGCTTTAAAACACCGGCGGATCGCATTCCACTTGCGCCACAAGGTTGAGGAAGAACTATGGAAGCTGGAGTCGGCTGACATTATTGAGCAAGTGGCTGACCGACACCCTGGGTCTCACCCATTGTCATCACTCAGAAACCAAAACAGCCTGGTGAGGTGAGAATTTGTATAGACTTGTGTATACCCAAAATGGCTATCCCTGGAGAATGCCATTTAACCCTGACAGTAGATGACATCATGGCAGAGGTGAGGTCACGGTGGTTCTCAAAGATGGATCTTCGGACGGGATACCACCAACTAATGCTAGCACCAGAATCAAGAACCATAACCACCTTCTCAACACGTCGGGCTCGGGAGCGTAGGTACCAGCACCTCAACTTTGGTGTATCCAGCGCTGCAGAGGTTTTCCAGGACAGCATAAGGGGAGTGCTGGCTGGGCTGGACGGAGTCATCATTGTGAGCGATGACATCCTGGTGCATGCCCCCACTATTGAGGAACACCTGGAAAGACTAAGGACCATTTTCAAGCATTTGCATGTCAATGGGCTGACACTCCAGCAGGAAAAATTTGCTTTTCTACAGCAGAACATTGCATTTTTTGGATACCACTTTTCAGGAAAAGGGGTCATGCCCGACCTGGAAAAGGTAAGAGACATCCAATCCGCACCTGCTCCTACGTCTGTCACAGGGGTGCGCAGTTTCCTAGGGATGGTCACGTATTGTGGGAGGTTCATTCAAAACCTGACCTCCCTCACCGCACCTCTCAGAGAACTGACGAAGGCCAGTGTAAACTAGGAATGGGGCCTGCACAAGAGGCCGCTTTTCAAGCTACCAAAAAAGCCCTGTCAGACTACACTCTAGTGTATTTTGACCCCTCCAAGGAGTCGGAGCTGTGGGTGGATGCCAGCCCATTGGGACTCGGAGCAGTCCTGTCACAAAAGGGGGAAAACTGGGAGTGGGGCCAAGTGGCCAAAGTCAGTCAGGCATAGACCGACACAATTAGCAGTATTCGCACATCAAAAAGAAGGCCTCAGCGGTGCACTGGGGTTGTCATCACTTCCACCTCTATCTGTATGGTCAGCCCTTCACAGTGCATACTGATCATAAGCCCCTGATTCTGCTGTTTAATGGGTTCTCCTCCAAACCCCCTTCCCGGATCGAAAAGTGGATCTTCCAACTGCATGAGTGTCATCATGTCCAGCAGGAGCTAGTGGTATCTCCGGATAGGTGACCTTTGCGAGGTCCAAGACTAGTCATTCATGGGTCCCTACAACCAAGGGTCGTAGAACTGGCTCACGCTGCCCATCAAAGAATCGTAAAGACCAAAGCAATCCTACATTGCAAGGTGTGGTTCCCTGGGCTGGACCAACATGTGGAACAGGTTGTGCAACACTGTCCCATTTGCCAGACTGTTGGCCTGGCTGATCCTCCCACACTCCCCAACACAGAGCCTATCCCCTCAGGCCTGTGGCAGCAGGCCAGTGCGGACTTGGGAATCCTGCCTAATGGGTGGCATGTTAGTTGTCATTGATGATTTCACTAAGTATCCAGAGGTAAATCCACCACCACTGAACAAACCATCCCCCTGAGTAGAAAAGATCCTGGCCACCCCTGGGCTTATCCAGGAACTTCGGATGGACAATGGTCTGCCTTTCTCCAGCCAAGACTTCACTGCGTATCTGACCTCTCATAGCATATGCCAACATAAAATCACACCTCGCTGGCCTCCGGCGAATGGCGAGGAAGAGCGTTTCATGAGAACCATCAACAAAGTTCTGAGAACTGCTGTGGCTCAAGGACAGAACATTGAGTGCTCTCTATATGCCTTGCTGCGGAATACCGACTCACTCCTCACACTCCACCAAGGTGGCCCCTAGCTCCCTGTGCATGCATCGGATGGTCGTGGACACAATTCCACACTATGAGAGTTCTTCTGTGCTGCAGTGGCAGGTGGACAACGCATTAAGTCGGCGCTGTGTCAACAATGACGGGATGTCCAGGAGAAGACACGCCCGCCCCCGAGACTTCCGTGTGGGTGATTTGGTGCTGGTGAAAAATCGACAACCCGGAGGAAAGTTTAAACTGCCTTTTGAGCCAATGCTGTGGACTGTCATCAAGGTCTGAGGAACTCTGGTCACAGCGTGAAGGGAAACTGAATCTGTGATAAGAAACGTATCCTTTTTCACACAATATTGCATTCCAGCCACAGAGCCCAAGGCCCTTGAAGATACTGTGCCTGATCTGAGGGATGAGGCTGAAAGTCCGGTGGCGTCTTGTGCTCCTGCTGGGCCACCTGGGGACTCCCCCGGAGACACCCTGCTGGGAGCAGAGCCCAGTCAAGGAACTGGGGTGCTGCCAGTGCCTAGGGATGGGAGGAAAGAGGATTCCTCCAGAACAGCAGCCCTGTCTACTCCCAAGGAACTTGGCCTGCAAAGGAATGGTTCAGTGAAATACCACCTGCCTCATCACCATAAGTCTTCCACGATGATGCAAGATTTTGTGCTGACCTAGAACGCCACAATGTGCATTCTTTGAGGGCATGTGTCTTTTAGTCCAGAGAAACATACCCTCCTGCGTTTTGTTTTAGTTGGGTGTAGTGACCCACCAGGTTATGTTGTGTTTCAATTTATTTTCTGGGTAAGAGGAATGTTATGTTGTGGGCTGAGTGAAGCAACAAGAGGAAGAACTCCGACCAGGAGGTTCATGTTCCACTTTCTGCGTTTGAAGAGTGGTATGCCACTGACTTAAGGGACGAGTTAATAAAATGACCTGCGGCCTGGCGCCAAAGGTCCCAATTAGAAACACGGGTGTGTTGGTGTCATCCTTATAATTTGCTCTAGGTTTTCCCACACTAGGGAACCCAACAGTGTGGTCTCTCCTTGGATGTGTTGGTACAATTGACGTTTGCCGTGAATTTTTTACCGTCCTGTTCAGAATTTGCCTCCATACCAGGTGGCCACCCTTCCCTGACACTCTGCTCCTCTGTTCCCCATATCTGGTCAGTGAGGCCGAGAGTATGCCCGGCAAAGAGAGCAAAACTGTCGGTCCTTCCTGTTCACATCAGCACTGTGCGTGTGGCCAAGAGCAGTGTTTTAAATGGGCGGGTACTGTCAGGTACTGAGAACCTGCACTTCCTTCATTTGAAAGGGTATCTGCACTTTTCATCACTGCTGCAATACATTACAATAAACGAGTACCAGCACTTCTCAGGAGCATACTATTACTCTAAAGTGTGAGTACCTGCACCTCTATATTTCTATTTAAAGCACTGGGCAAGAGGAAAGAGAAAGCGGCTCCTGTTCCGGCAGCAGAGTGCAGAGCCGGCAGGAAGCCGTCGAAGCCACGCAGGCTTGGGCTCCTGTCCAGTGCCTTTGTCCCTGAATTTGTCCCTTAAGCATGAATGCCAATAGACCCGATGTAGGCGGGAGACTCCCTACAATGTGCTATATAATGGATTGCATTTAATGGAAACAAGCATGTTTTCACTGTTCAGAAAAAATACAACCCACTACGTAGAAATGTGGACGGAAGTCCAGCATGTACAATTTCATTAAAATCACCTTCTCCTGTGCCAGGCGTTCGCCCACTCTTTTTTTACAAGCTAAATTCGGATTCTTCCATTATTGCTATTTGCACTTTAAACACAGAACTACCTGCCCATATATGCAAAAAAGAGGAACAGAGATCCCAGTCAGTGTGCCACTTTACTGCTAAGCTCCTTCTGTTCACTGTCACTCACGATACGTACAAGTATCACCCAAAAGCATAAAGATAACACGGAAATCACGTCACACACATAGGCAGACTTAAATACTGCTCGCTAACTCACCTGGGTGACGATAGATCGACTACATTTCGCTACGGCAGTCCTCTCTTTACTTCCTTTAAGCTGTGCAGTGTGACATCGGGCATATGCGGATGGGAGGTGGAGTCTTGCCGACTCTTTAAACCATTTGGTGCTGTCTGCAAAGACAACATAGACTATATTTCCCACAATACAACGCTTGATTGAACGCCTTATTTCCGGGAGCACAGCCAATCGGAAATGAAGAAGTCAGCGATAACGTTGCTGTAATTTGTAAAAACGTAATCTACTATGTCCTTATTTCGGCGAATTCACAATCCTGTGGCAACCATTTTTGTTTTCTGAATCATCATTTGTGGATCTGTCAAACAGTGCTGCACGCGTTTGATTCCGACCTCGTGCTCATGGTGGCCTGTACAAACAAGCTTTGGCAAAGCCAAGAGGTCTCGCTTTAGCATAGCTACTAAGGGTGTGATATTTTCTTAATTTCAGTGTAATTATGAGTGACATTTCTACGACTATGAGTGGCACTTTCTCTCGATCCCTGACCTGCTATATCTTTTCAAAGCTGCACTGTCAAGTCATGTTACGTACTACTACCCTGGATCTAGGGCTGGGGTTTCGTCTGTGGTGCACATCAGTATAAATGGTTCTTTATCACACAACAGATTCATGTGATGTCACCCCCTTACTTACGGTTCCTCATTTCCCAGTGCACTGAAATAAGCGGGGGCAGCATATTTTATGTGCAGATCAGGTCAGCGAAATTGTATTATCTTCTCCCCTTCTGCATGTTTCACATGAGTGTTCATACTTTTTAAGGGAAACATTCACTTGGGATCGCAAGGAGCTATGTTGCCAACGAGCAGTGTAGGGTGACCAGATTTTGAGCAGCAAAATCCGTGACAGGTCAAACATAAAAGAAGGACTAACGACTTTACACTCACTTTTATATCTGGTGATAACGCATCTCGCCGTAAGTAATTTACTTACTCTGGGATTCGTTTTAGGCCAATGAACCTTTTGACCCTGATTGGAGACACCTTAAGACGAGATAACTAATCAGCATATCAATCAATAGGTCAATAGCCTCATCAATATTCACAACAGCAAATTAATCAAATTATTTCAATAAGGATCAAAACTTCACCATGACCTTTCAGCCATGAATAACCACACAAAATTTAGTAATAGGTATGATATTTATTCCCTATTAGTTACACTCTTCCAGCAAGTTTATTAGTCTCAAGACCAGAAAACACATCAACAATGTCACAATATGGCAACTTGAGTAAGATTTAAGCAAAGCAAAGATGATAAACATTAGAACAAAACACAGCGTCAACATGGATCTATTTAGCAGAGTATCATTAGCGCATCTATTCAACACAGAAAAGATTCAGTCATTTTGTCTACTTACAGACAATATTAGTGAACTCCTTTACTAAACTCGAATTAGCATCAGCATGTTGGGCTTCATGCAAACAATTTAGTAACACAAATTTGGAAAACATCTAACTATGGTCTCTGTCAAAAGCGGTTGGTACCTAGAAAGGAAAGGCAAGCAGACAATTACAATTTCATTATCATATAGTTACCCTCTGTAATGGGTCAGCATACAGAGTCAGTCTTTGTCCTCAGGACAGTAGTCGATCCGCCATCAGCCAGGACAGAACGGCAAAGTCTCCGCTAACAGGGCAGAAAGTTCTTCCCTCTTAAGGAGATGAAGTAAATGTTGGGTAAAGAAGATTGTTCAAAGTAAGAAAAATTCTCTCAAAGTAAGGATAAGGTAATGGCTTCAAGGAACGGCAAAGGATGGCAAAAGAGTGGACGATTCCTCCTTGCGGCATGTCAATATATTAAATCCGTCAAACAAACCCTTAATTTCCAATTGGGCAAAATCTGGCGCACCACTATCTCTGTCCAATAGTTGAGTGGTCACCTCACTAGAATTTTCACCTATGACAGTTCTCATACAGTTCATTGGCTCCTGTGATTTACGTCTTCATCGGGTGAGATGGCAGGTAAGAAAAGTTACACGCACGGCTTTGGTTAGTAGCTCCATTGTCTTTACCAGTTCAGGCTACCTTGCACCTGTTGCGAATTACACTGTTGCATTCAGCAAGAATGTCTCCTTGAGCAAGTCGGGTCTCATGAGAAAGAATTTACTACGGTTACACACATCTCTAGCTTCTGGAAAAGTACAGCTTCGCGTCCTTCAGTAAGGCTGCAAATTGCACGTTCGAAAAACACATTTAGGCCCTCATTCTGACCCTGGCGGTCGGTGATAATGCGGCGGCCAAGCCGCCAACAGGCCGGCGGTCCAAAATATGCTATTCTGACCCTGGCGGGAACCGGCAACACAGCCCGCCGCATTAACACTCCGACCGCCACGGCGGGACAGACAAACAGCGCGGCGGTCCCCGCCAACAGCCAGGCGGCAGACAATGTACCGCCCACCCTATTACGACCCACCAATCCGCCACCTTTTCCGGGGCGGGAGCACCGCTGATAAAAACACGGCGGAAACAGACTACGAACGGGAAAACGCTCACCTCTACGCACTCCACGCGAGATTCCGGCAGTATGGAACCCGAGTTGCAGGTCATCCCCGCACTCCTATACCTGCTCCTGTACCAGGAGCACGCCCGGCGGCGCGGAAGACATCGGTGAGTACTGCACCTACGACACAGGGGAGGGAAAAGATTACCGGCACACACCCACCCACCCATACCCACTACAACACACACATCAATGCATTCCCACAGATCACTGTCACAACCCACAAACCCCCCCCTCCGAAATGATGCAAAGACCAAAAGAAGAGATCATAAACGGGCAGATATATTGAAATATGGACACCAGTAATCCCAATAAATAAATAAACTATGTACAAAATATATACAGCTACTAAATGTAGTCCAACCACTGTCCGTGGACCACAGGGGTCCTGTGCAAAGGGGCAAGGCCCAGTCCCACGACAAGAACTCCACGGAGAGAACACTGCAGGGGCATCAGAAAGAAAATAGGACAGGCACCTCAGGGGGAAGGGAAGGGGGGCACCTCAGCCACTTGAGTACACGACGCCAGATCCACGAGGGGACTCCATGACCACTGGCCCATCCTGGGGAGAGCAAAGCCACAGTCCAAACAGTCCATACAGTGGGTGGCCTGCCCACTGGGCCATCCTGGGGAGTGCAAAGCCACAGTCCATACAGTCCATACAGTGGGTGGCCTGCCCACTGGGCCATCCTGGGGAGTGCAAAGCCACAGTCCATACAGTCCATACAGTGGGTGGCCTGCCCACTGGGCCATCCTGGGGAGTGCAAAGCCACAGTCCATACAGTCCATACAGTGGGTGGCCTGCCCACTGGGCCATCCTGGGGAGTGCAAAGCCACAGTCCATACAGTCCATAACAGACCCCACTGCCACTGGAGGAGGCATGTTGGCCAGAGGACATCCTGCAGCCCTGCCCGAGACAGATCCTGCCCTGCCACGTCTGCCAAAGGGCCAGCGCTTCTTGCCTTGAAGGGCCCAGTTCTGCGCTTCTTGCCTTGAAGGGCCCAGTTCAGCGGGTCTTGCCTTGAAGGGCCCAGTTCAGCGGTGCTTGAGACGGCGGGGCCCAGCGGAGCGGTGCTTGAGACGGCGGGGCCCAGTTCAGCGGTTCTTGAGACGGCGGGGCCCAGTTCAGCGGTTCTTGAGACGGCGGGGCCCAGTTCATCGGTGCTGGAGACGGCGGTGCCCAGCGGAGCGGTGCTTGAGACGGCGGGGCCCAGTTCAGCGGTGCTTGAGACGGCGGGGCCCAGTTCAGCGGTTCTTGAGACGGCAGGGCCCAGCGGAGCGGTGCTTGAGACGGCGGGGCCCAGTTCAGCGGTTCTTGAGACGGCGGGGCCCAGTTCAGCGGTTCTTGAGACAGCGGGGCCCAGTTCAGCGGTGCTTGAGACGGCGGGGCCCAGTTCAGCGGTGCTGGAGACGGCGGGGCCCAGCGGAGCGGTGCTTGAGACGGCGGGGCCCAGTTCAGCGGTGCTGGAGACGGCGGGGCCCAGTTCAGCGGTTCTTGAGACGGCGGGGCCCAGTTCAGCGGTGCTTGAGACGGCGGGGCCCAGTTCAGCGGTTCTTGAGACGGCGGGGCCCAGCGGAGCGGTGCTTGAGACGGCGGGGCCCAGTTCAGCGGTTCTTGAGACGGCGGGGCCCAGTTCAGCGGTTCTTGAGACGGCGGGGCCCAGTTCAGCGGTGCTTGAGACGGCGGGGCCCAGTTCAGCGGTTCTTGAGACGGCGGGGCCCAGTTCAGCGGTGCTTGAGACAGCGGGGCCCAGTTCAGCGGTTCTTGAGACGGCGGGGCCCAGTTCAGCGGTTCTTGAGACGGCGGGGCCCAGTTCAGCGGTTCTTGAGACGGCGGGGCCCAGTTCAGTGGTGCTTGAGACGGCGGGGCCCAGTTCAGCAGTGCTTGAGACGGCGGGGCCCAGTTCAGCAGTTCTTGAGACGGCGGGGCCCAGCGGAGCGGTTCTTGAGACGGCGGGGCCCAGTTCAGCGGTTCTTGAGACGGCGGGGCCCAGCGGAGCGGTTCTTGAGATGGCGGGGCCCAGTTCAGCGGTGCTTGAGACGGCGGGGCCCAGTTCAGCGGTTCTTGAGACGGCGGCCGGTCTATGCCCAACTGCTCATTGCCTGGTGGTGCCCTCCTGGGCAGCGGGGATGGTGCTCCTTCAATGCCCACCTGGGCTGTGGGTGGTGGGGCCCTCCTGGCCAGCTGGGCTGGGTCCTCCCTGGGCAGCGGCTATGGGGGTGGTGGGCTCCTCCTGGGCAGCAGGCCTGCAGCCTGACCTCTCCGACTTGCTGCCCTTGCCCTCCTTAGTCGGGAGTCTGTGGCCCTTTCCTCCCTTTGGAGCTGTGGCTGGTGACTGTGTCTGGGTGGTGTCCGGGGGGGATGTAGAAGCCGGGCTCCTGCGGCGCCCCTTCCGCCTTCTGCTCCTCTTCCCAGGGGGTGGGCTGGCTGTCCCCTTGCTGCTGGGCGAAGATCCAGACATGCGGGCTGGTGGGCTCCAATACCCCTGCACCCTTGTCAAGGGGGCTGCAGAGCTGGTGGTGGCTGAGGTGCTCTTCTTACCCCGACGAGAAGGAGGGGGGGGCTCAGGGTCAGGAAAGAAGTTAGCAGTGGCGAGGAAGAGTTTCTTGGGACAATGGAGAGTGGTAGGTACAGTGGGAATGGGAGTGGAGGGAGAGGATGTGGTTGTAGGTGAGTCACGTTTGCTGTCTTTGGGTGCAGGTGCAGGAGGGATAGGCTGTCGTGAGGTGGATGGCTGTTGGGTGGGTGGGTGGCTGCGTTTGTGTGGTGTGGAAGAGGGGGTGACAGACACAGTGGGAGAGGACACAGGGGATGTGTAAATGGCAGTGGGGGTGGTGACTGCACGTGTGCGGACTGGAGTGGAGGGTGTGCTGGTGATGGAAACACTGGCTGATGGTGAGGTGAATGGAGGTGTGAGTGTAGACGTCACAGGGAGGGAGGAGGGAGACGAGGAGGTGGGGGTCACAGAGGTGGTAGTGACTGTTGGCATGTCTGCATCGGAATGTTGCGTGTGTGAATGTCTGCGTGATCTGTGGTGCTTATGTTTGGATGAGCTTCTCTTGGGTGTTGAGGTGTGTGCAGGCTGGTCTGATGGTGTGGGTGGGACAGGCAGAGGAACAGGAGACTGGGAGGAGGGAGTTAGTAGAGGGAGGCAGGAGACAGGGACAATGGCTGCCGTCAGTGCTGAGGCCAGAGCCTGGAACGATCGCTGATGGGCAGCCTGACCCGAATGAATGCCCTCCAGGTACGCATTGCTGCGATGAACCTCCCTCTCCACCCCCTGGATGGCATTCAAAAGGGTAGTCTGCCCAACAATGAGCGTTCGGAGGAGGTCAATGACCTCCTCACTGAGGGCAGCGGGGGTAACAGGGGCAGGGCCTGAGGTGCCTGGGGCGAAGGAGATGCCCGGCTTCCTGGCAGAGCGGGCACGGGGCGAACGCTGAGGGGCTGCTGGGAGGGCGGAGATGGTGCGCTGGGTGGCGGCTGTACCTGTAATGGCGGGGGGCACGGATGGTGCCACCCCCGCAAGGGAGCTCCCTTCCGAGGACGTGTCCGTGTCGCTGCAGGGTCCAGTCGTCCCCGTTGTGGAGCTCCCCTCGCCCTCCGTCTCACTGGTCCAGTCTGACTCTGTGGCATGGCCCTCCTGGGCCATGTGAGATGCAGCTCCCTCCTGCCCCGATGCCACTTCTCCTCCGCCTGATGATGCTGATGCACACAAGCACAGAAAGACAAACAAAAAGGGGGGGGGAGAGAGAAATAAAGGGATATTGAGTACATGGATCTCCGGTACAGTTAGCGGACATGACAGACACAGATGCCCCCTGCACTAAGTTGCGCACTTGGGGTCCGCTACGCATTCCGTGGAACATGCCCTACACGCCTAGAGTTGACAACTGCACCCATGGATGACACGGCCCAGGGATGGCTGTACTGACAAACTACTGAGGGTGGTGGCTGGGGACACAGGGGCTTACGGGGGTGCCCAGCCTACAGATATCGCCCTGGCCTAGGGGGACCCACAGCCCTCCTCCCCCACCCAGACACCTCCACTGCGCGACAACAGAGTAGATAATGCTTGTACTCACCCCCTTGTGTCTGCTGTGCTGCCCTCACGCGCCCATCCAAATCAGGGTAGGCCACCGCCAGGATCCGGAACATCAGGGGGGTCAGTTGACGGCAGGCACCCCGCCTACGTTGGGAGGCCATCCCCAGCAGAGACTCGGCGGTCTTCTTGGTCCCGCGGCGGATGTCCTCCCACCTCTTGCGGCAGTGGGTGCCCCGTCGATGGTGGACCCCCAGGGTCCGGACTTCCTTGGCGATGGCACGCCAAATCCCGATCTTCTCATGGGCGCGGACCTATGTGACACGTACAGGGAGGGAGAAATACCACGTTCAAGTTTGTCTGCATTTTCGTTGCCAGTGGCCCAACGCCCCCCATCCCCGCCAGGCCCCCCGCCATGCCCCCCGCCAGCCCCAACATGCCCCCCCATCCCCGCCAGGCCCCCGCCATGCCCCAACATGCCCCCCCATCCCCGCCAGGCCCCCCGCCATGCACCCCGCCAGCCCCAACATGCCCCCCCATCCCCGCCAGGCCCCCCGCCATGCCCCCCACCAGGCCCAACATGCCCCCCATCCCCGCCAGGCCCCCCGCCAGCTCCAACATGCCCCCCCATCCCCGCCAGGCCCCCCGCCATGACCCCGCCAGCCCCAACATGCCCCCCCATCCCCGCCAGGCCCCCGCCATGCCCCCCACCAGGCCCAACATGCCCCCCATCCCCGCCAGGCCCCCCGCCAGCCCCAACATGCCCCCCCATCCCCGCCAGGCCCCCCGTCAGCCCCAACATGCCCCCCCATCCCCGCCAGGCCCCCCGCCAGGCCCCCAAGCCAGCCAGTGGCCCCAAATCCAGATTGAAGTAAACTCACTTGTTGGTCTGGAGGACCGTAGAGTAGCGCATACTGGGGGAGGACCCCATCCACAAGTTTCTCCAACTCCTCTCCAGTGAAGGCAGGGGCCCTTTCCCCAGGCGCAGCAGCCATTGTCCCTTCCAGACCGAGGTCACAGCAACACTTGCAGTATAGGTCCTCTCCTGTGAAAGTTCAAGTCGCAAGTGGATAAGTAGATAGAAAATGGCGGTCACGTCCGCGACGGTGCGTACCGCGGCGGTGCGTACCGCCACCGCCGGCGCCCTTCGCCATTGGCTCCTGAAACCCATAGGCTTCAATGTTAACCAATGCGGCTTCGCGCCGCGGTCTTCGCCCGCCACCCGCCGCGGTGTGCCACGCCAGCGCATTGACCTCACATCCCATTGTCACACTTCACAGGTCAGGCAGCCGCCATTTCGAGGGTCCACATGGCTCAATTTCAACTGCGTCACACAGGCCTAGGCCTTGCATAGCCACTCAGACACGCCATTCACTGCATAGAGAATCGTTTACTGTGCTAGCTGTGAGTACGTACCTGTGGATTGCTTGACTGTGTGCTCCATGTTGTCCTTCCTAGGCACCGTCCGCTGGGTTTGGCGAGGAGACGGATGAATCCTCCCGTGTACCGACCGCTGGTGGACCTGTCGACAATGGAAGAACGCCACATTATCCTGACCTACCGTCTTAACCGTGCCACTATACATGAACTGTGTGCCCAGCTGGAGCCCGACCTGATGTCCCCCATCCGCCAACCCACAGGGATTCCCCCTCTGGTGCAGGTCCTGTCAGTACTCCATTTCTTGGCAAGTGGGTCATTTCAGACAACAGTGGGAATTGCTTCTGGGATGTCTCAGCCCATGTTTTCGAAGGTGTTATCCAGAGTGTTGTCTGCCCTGATGAAATACGTGAGGAGCTACATCATTTTCCCTGAGGCGGGCGAATTGGCTACAGTGAAGGGTGATTTCTACACCCTTGGACATATTCCCAACGTCATTGGTGCCATTGATGGGACCCATGTGGCTTTGGTTCCCCCAAGAGACAGGGAGCAGGTGTACAGGAACAGAAAAAGTTACCATTCAATGAACATCCAGGTGGTGTGTTTGGCTGACCAGTACATCTCGCATGTAAATGCCAAATTCCCAGGGTCAGTGCATGACGCCTACATCCTGAGGAATAGCAGCATCCCTTACGTGATGGAACAGCTAGAGAGACACCGTGTATGGCTATTGGGGGACTCTGGGTACCCCAACCTGTCGTGGCTACTGACCCCAGTAAGGAATCCCCGGACCAGGGCAGAGGAACGGTACAATGAGGCCCATGGGCGTACTAGGAGGGTGATCGAACGCACCTTTGGCCTCCTAAAGGCCAGGTTTCGGTGCCTGCATATGACAGGTGGATCCCTAATGTACTCACCTAAGAAGGTGTGTCACATCATCGTGGCCTGCTGCATGCTTCACAACCTGGCTTTGCACCGCCAGGTGCCTTTCCTGCAGGAGGATGGTCGAGACGGTGGTGTTGTGGCAGCGGTGGAACCTGAGGAGAGTGACGAGGAGGAAGACGACGGGGCTGAAACAGACAACAGGGACAGAATCATTGAACAGTACTTCCAATAGGACACAGGTAACAATTCAAAGATAATTTAGTAAATGTGAACTACTCTCCTGCATCTCTGCTGCCTGTCTATTTGCCCCAGTGTATAATGACTGAGTTGTGGCTTTTCCCTCCCTATTTCAGATCTGGGGTCCCCACTACGAGTCCTGTGCTTCGTTTCCCCATGGACTACAGCTTTGTGGCAGCTGTTTGTTGACTTCACTATGTACAAGGACATATTTGCACTGTCATGTCAATTACAATATTTTGAAATCACAGCCAGACTCCAGATAGTTTTGTGCAAAATAGGTGTTTATTTAAGTGCTCAAAATGGGATGGGTGGTTTCAAGTGGGTGGGGGCTATGGTGAAGGAATGTCCATGGCAGAGTCCAGAGTAACAGTCACACAGGTGCATTGTCCAGAGGCCTGTGGAGAGATGGAGCATGGGCAGTTCAAGGATGGACAGGGTGACAATGTGGGACAGTGGGATGACATCAGGTGGTATCCTTTGCTGGCGGGGGTCTTGACATCCTACTCTGTCTTCTTGCGAGATCTCAGGGCCCTCTTGCGGGGTGGTTCTTCTCCTGCAGGAGGTGGGGGTCTGGTGGGCTGCTGCTGTGCGGGGGCCTCCTGTCCACTAGCGCCGGCGGAGGTGGTTGGCTGTTCTTGGTCCAGGCTAGTGGCAGGGGCCCTTGGGTGTTGTTGAGTGTCCGTCCTGGTGTTGACGAGGTCCTGCAGCAGCCCTACCATGGTAACCAGGGTGGAGGTGAGGGCTCTGATGTCCTCCCTGTACCCCTGATAGTGTTCCTCCTGCAGTACCTGGATCTCCTGGAACCGGGCCAGTACCGTCGCCATCGTCTCCTGGGAGCGGTTGTATGTTCCCATGATGGTGGTGAGGGCCTCGTGGAGAGTGGGTTCCCTGGGCCCGTCCCCCCCCTGTCGCACAGCTGCCCTCCGAGTTGCCCTGTTTCCCTGGGCCTCTGCCCCCTGGCCGGTGTGCCCACTACCACTGCCCCCAGGTCCCTGTTGTTGTTGGGGTGGTGGGTTATCCTGGGTGCCCTGTAGTGGTAGACACACCGCAGATTGACGCGCCCTGGAGACAGAGGCATGGGCCCGCTGGGTGGGAGCTGTGCTGGTGTTCCCAGAGGGGTTTGGGTCTGTAGTGGCCTGGGCCTGTGTGAGGGGAACCGACTGTCCAGAGGTCCCCGATGGTCCGGGCTGGTCATCGGTGTCCAGGTCGACAGAGCTGCTGTCATCGCTGACGGCCTCTTGGGTAGGGGGTGTGGAGAATTCTGGGCCCTCCGCGGCGGTGTGTTGACGGTCGGGTCCTGCAGGGGTATAGAGGTATGGTTATAGTTTCAATGTGTGGCATCTGGGTGTATCTGTGGGTTCCCGTGTCCCCAAGTGCTGGCATTCGTGTGTGGGGTCTTTGGTGAGGGTGGCTTGTGGGGGGGATGTGTATATGCATTGGGCATGCTTTGGTGATGGGTGTCCATGCTTAGTGGACGCATGCAGGCCTAGGTTTTGGGATGTGTGGGTTGTGATGGTGAGACATTGGCAGGGAATAGGTGTGCTGGGGGTGGGGGTGAGGATGGTGGTGGGGGTGAGGATGGTGGTGGGGGTGAGGGTGGGGGTGAGGATGGTGGTGGGGGTGAGGGTGGGGTTCGAGGATGGGGGTGAGGGTTGGGGTATGATTTGGCATGCAGGGGGGGGGAAGCAGTAGTGAAGCTTCAACTTACCAGTATCCATTCCTCCGCCGACTCCTGCGAGGCCGTCAGGATGCAGGATGTTCAAGACTTCCTCCTCCCATGTTGTAAATTGTGGGGGTTGAGGTGGGGGTCCTCCGCCAGTCTTCTGCACGGCGATGTTGTGCCTGGATACCATGGAACGCACCTTCCCCCGTAGGTCGTTCCATCGCTTCCTGATGTCTTCCCGATTTCTGGGGTGCTGTCCCACAGCGTTGACCCTGTCGACAATCCTCTGCCATAGCTCCGTCCTCCGGGCAATGCTGGTGTATTGGACCTGTGTGCCGAAGAGCTGGGGCTCTACCCGAACGATTTCCTCCACCATGACCCTGAGTTCTTCGTCTGTGAAGCGGGGGTGTCTTTGGGGTGCCATGGGGTGGTGTGTATGATGTGTGGGGTGGAGTATGTGTAGTTAAGTGTGTTGAGTGTGGTGGTGTGTGTTGTTTTGTGTGTGGATAGTGTGTGGGTGATGGTGTTGAGTGGCTGTGGCTGCTATTTTGTGGATGGTGGTGTCTCGCTCTGGCCTTCTTTCAGAATTTTCTGTCGTAGGGGTTTGTGGGTGATGTGGGTGTGTGTTTTATATTGTATTGTGTGTGTGGGAGTGGTGTGTGTATGTGTACCAGGTGTGTGGTATTCAAATCGGCCAATGTGGCTGAGTTTTGTTCGTTTGTGTGTATTCTGACCGCGGCGGTGTGTCCCGCCAATGGAATACCGCGTTTGAAAGACCGCCGCGTGGATTCGTGGGTCGTAATGGCATGGGCGTATTTCTGTTGGCGTGACGGTGGAGGTTTTGTCACCTCCACTTTTCCGCCGACCGCTGGTCTGGCGGTCTGTTGTGGCTGTCGGATTTTCGGAGGTTTGCCTTCTGCGGGTCAGAATGACCGTGGCGGGTTTCTGCGGCCGCGGCGGGATTATGGAGGATTTCTGACCGGCGGTAGGCGCCTTTTACCGCCGAGGTCAGAATGACCACCTTAATATGAGACCAGGCAGCTAGGCCCAGATTCTTGCTAACTAAGGCCTAATGATTTATTCAACAAAACCTTAACATATAATTCTTAATACTAAAACAGGATCATACATTAGTTCATTAATAATTCATTAGTAGTCAACTTCATTAATCCTCGTATACATTGGTGGCCACTCCCCGTGGGCACATTTCAAATACGTACATTAGAAACATTTTAATACATTTTCTATGCGGCTTCATTGTTCCCTAACTTGCAAGCAGTTCATGTTAGTTTTTGATTATAAAAGCTACAATCCAACACTGGCATGTCCCGTTTTTTTGCGTAGCTTTGTGAATGTGTGCCTATACATGTGGGTTTATGTTTATATATAAATATATATATATATATATATATATATATATATATATATATATATATATATATATATAAATATATATATATACACATTTACAAGACTATACATATAAAATTAGCTATGGCTTGACCTCCCACCCTGCATCCGAAACCCGCCCCCACCCACCTCTCTCTGCCCCCCCACTCAGTCTCTCTTCTGGGAGCAGACAGGGGACTGTGTTGCCTGACAGTAACAGATAAAATACTTTAATTATTGCATACTCGGTAGGCATCTGTTAAAGGAGAGCATACCTTGAATTTATGCTTCCCTAGATAATCTGACCTTTGTCCCAAAAACCGGGACATTTATGTAATAATTTGACCTTTGTGTCAAAAACTGGGACATTTGTTTAAATTTAAGAGAAGCGTCGGGACACCGGGACAGTCCTCTAAAAACCGGGACTGTCCTGGGAAATCCGGGACGTCTGGTCACCCTAGCAGCGTGTCTTTTTTCCATATACTAGATAGACTGTAGATGCCAGTTGGAAATTACATTAATTCCATAATAGCGCGTACAAGAGGTTACTTAGAATAGTGTCCCAGTGATTGTACTTAAAAAGGCAGCACTCCACCACACACCAAGGGTGTTCACTGCGGTCCTTTTGAGAGCAGTGTCCGGTTACACTCACTTTATGTTGCATCTTTTCTGTTGCCCACAAGGCACCAGTCTTACGGAATACTGAATACTACACAAGAAACATATAACTCCATCCCCTAACAAATGTGCACAAGGGTGCCAAAAAATCAGTCAAATACTTTACAAGTTATAAAGGAATACAGGGATGATTGAATTAAAGTGAAGTAAGCGAGGGAAAACCAAGTTGAAAGAAACACAATAAGTTTTATTCGTTTCATTAATGTGTCCCGATCTCCAAACGCGTACCGAGGCGGAACACGAGCAGCAACCGTTTGATCTTTACGGCCGCGCTCGCTCCGCTCTTCTGGTGTCGCGCTAGGCAACACCGGAACGCTGCTCGCAAACCGCGAGTACAACATTGAGTTTTTTTTTTTTTAACAATACAACCCCCATCTCAACAGAAAAAAATACCAATATTTACAAATGCTACAACCCACAATAAAAATAAACCATAAGAAATTAACATTGCCAGAACATACATCAATATTACCCGTTGTCTCATAAATACAGTTTTGAAGACACATCTCATACGGTAACTCATTGACACAGTTTCCAAGGCAATTTTCTTACTCTGTTACTCCTACGCACAACCAAACCTTCACCAGTACTGTCACACAAATCAGACTGTTTCACTAAACCAGCCCCACCTACATTCGAGTCAGACTGTCTTACTAAATCACCCTTGGGTACAAACTGAAGATCCGATCTCCCTTTCAGTTTGACAACCTTGGATTTGTTCCACCACTTATTGCCCTGAACCCTTACAGCATTACCCAAAACCAGTTCAACCCTAACCGGTTCAGAAAATTTGGGATAGCCCTTTTTAACAAAAGTAGGCAATTTTACTGCAACCCAATTGCCTACTGCAATAAGTGACTCTTTTGCCCCTTTCTTGTTGTCAAACTCTTTTGTGCACACTGTTTGTTATCCACATTAGTTTTAATGATGTCAGTACGGTCTCCAGCCTGCATATTTTTGAAAAACATGGACATCCACCCAGGTTTGATTTGCGTATTGGGCTTTCTTCCTTTCAAAGCTTCAAAAGGAGATACCCCCGTGGTGGAATGAGGAGTTGTTCTATAAAACCAAAGCATTGCTTGGACCGACGCCTGCACATCACATCCATTCTTCAACGCCCACCTGACACAGTCCCCCAACCCACGGTTGAATCTCTCCACCAAACCATTTGTTTGAGGTTGATAAAGAGAACATCTCAGATGTTTAACATGCCCTTGCTCCAAAAAATGTTTTAAACTCTTCAGACATAAATTGAACTCCATTGTCCGAAATGACTTCCTCTGGAAACCCTTCACTCATGAACACTTCCCTCAGGAATAGCACAAGAGTCTTGGCATTCGGGTCCTGAACAAATTTGACATAAGGCCACTTTGAAAAATAGTCAACAATAACATACGCATACCGCAACTTACAATTTAGTGAGTGAAAAGGTCCTACCATATCAACCCCCAATTTACGCCAAGGACCAGCAGGACACAATATGGGCATTAGGGGTGGTGTCACAGGTTTCAAACACTTGTCAGAGTTGGAACACACTACACAATTCCTTACTAATTGATCGATTTCATTGTCCATGCGAGGCCACCAAAAGCTGTCTCTCACTCGTCTTTTGTCAATGTGGCCCCCAAATGACCAGCATGTGCTTTCTTCAATAGAGAACACCTCAACCCCTCCGGGGGAATTAATTTGTCGTTCCTCAAAAGAATACCATCCTCAATTGTCAACTCATCAGAAACCTTCCAAAATGGCTGAATGGCCGACGTCAAGTCCCTCTCATACGGCCAACCCTCCACTATACACTTCATAACTGTGCACAAGTCAATATCATCAGCCATCTTCTCCTTCGACTCTGACTCAGAACATACACACACTTGTTCAATCTCAACTGCTGCAATCATACAACATTCGTCAGCCACAAAATCATCAACCATCGGGTTACACTGACTGGGAAATCTTGACAGAAAATGTGCCCTCACGTTACGCCCCCCAGGTATATGCATCACTTCAAAATCATACTGCATCAATCTCGCTACCAATCTAGCAATTCTGGGTGTACCTGTTTTGTCATTAGTCCCTTTCAAAATTGAGACTAACGGTTTATGATCTGTTTTTAACAAAAAATGTCTCCCCCACACATAACACCTGAATTTTTCAATGGCCCAAACACAAGCCAACAGTTCCTTTTCGATAACAGAATAATGCACTTCTGGTGTTCTTAATACTCTAGAGGCAAAACCAATGGTGTTTTCAACACCATCAATCATTTGGGTCAACACTGCACCCAAACCAACATTGCTGGCATCCACCGTAAGACAACATTTAACCCGTGGATCATACGGTTTCAGCACCTTAGCCTGTGTCAACAGGATCTTGATGTCCTCAAACGCTTTATCACATTCTGAACACCACACAAAACTGGTCTTGTCTTTCAATAAATTGGATAAAACTCTCACTCGACTCGCATACTCCGGTATAAACCGAGAGTAAAACTCACACATACCCAAAAACGCTTTAACTCCAGCCTTGTCTATAGGCTGAGGAGCGGCTGAGATCGCATCAATCAATCCGGGTTTGGGACTAACACCCTCCTGACTAATTACATGACCCAAATACTCAACTGACGACTTCATGAAATGACATTTCTCTCTCCTAAGAACCACGCCATGAGTCATAAATTTCTGTAAAACCTGTCGTAAAACATTGTCATGCACTTTCTGGTCAGGTGCATAAATTAATACGTCATCCTGGAAAACCACCACGTTGGAAATCCCCTTTAACAATGTACACATGATTCTTTGAAACACCGAAGCCGCCGATGCCAGCCCAAATGGCATACGGCAAAACTGGAAAACACCAAAAGGCGACACAAATGCTGTTAAAAACCTGGACTCCAGATCAAGTTCTACCTGATGGTATGCACTAGCCAAGTCTAACTTCGTAAAAATCTTCGCACCTTTGATAGTGGACAACATTTCATTGATATTGGGGAGGGGATGTGAGTCTACCCAAATTTCCCTGTTGAGTGCTCTCAAGTCCACGCAAATTCTTATATCCCCATTCTTTTTCCTAGCCACTACTAATGGAGAGAGCCACAAAGAGGATTCAATTGGTTCTATAATCCCCTTGTTCTGTAAATTTTCCAGTTCCCTTTCTAAATCTTCTCTCACGCTAAAAGGAATAGATCTTAGTTTATGCTTGACTGGAATGGCATTGGCTTTCACTTTTATTTTATGTTTAAACCCATGCAACTTCCCCAATTCACCTGAAAAGACCTTTGGGAAATCATTAAGAAGGACCTCAATCTCCCCCGAATCTCTTAATACTGCAATCTGCTCAGAAGTACCAGGTCTCAACACCATTCCAAACAGGCCGTGATGGAACCAGCCTAAAATGTTCAACCCTCTAGCCGCTACATAGACTTTACCAAATATGCGTCTTCCCTTAAACTCGAGAATGTCCTAAAAAAAAACTTGAAGTTCAAGCTTTCTCCCTTCGTAGGACACTGGAGCCCTGTCTGGCAGTTCAAGAACACGCTCTCCCCAATTCATCTTGAACAATTCCAGAGTAATCATGGTGATCCTAGCCCCTGAGTCTGCTAGCAACCGCAACGACTTGTCTCCCACTCTTATGCAAACATAGGGATCCACACAATTATCCGGATTACCAGTCTTAACCGCTCCATCAACCACACTCAAAACCATGTCATGAACCTCTCCCATAAGATGTTCCACCGCTTCATCATTCTCTTCCATCACCGTCATGACAGATTCTCGTTTACTACTTTGACAAACCTTTGCAAAATGCCCCAACCTGCCACAATTCCTACATTGGACACCCAAGGCTGGGCAACTCTTAAATCCTTTTTGATGCATGGAATTACCACATCTAAAACAAACATTTTTTTGTTTAAAGAACACATTAGAATTGGCAAACTTATTGTTTTTCTGTCCATAAGACTTGATCCCAGACTTTTTGTCATCCTTGTTGACAACCACATTGACTCTGCTGGACGATGCCAATTCTATTTCCTTAGAAGACTTGATAGAAGATTCTATGCTCTTAGCAATCCTTATCGTCTCCACCAATGTTGGATTGTCCAGCGATAACAACTTCTGTCTGATAGACTTGTCTGTCCCTTGACAAATAAACTGGTCTCTAATGAGTTGATCGCCAAGTACTCCAAACTGGCATTCTGCAGCTAGAACGTGCAACGCTGAAATATATGTGTCCACATCTTCACTTGAGCGTTGTTCTCTTTTAAAAAACTTGTGTTTAGCCACTACCAAGCTGGGGGGAGCATCAAATCTGTTGCTCATTTTCTTCACCGCAGATTCATACTCATCCATTTCATCATCCTCCATATGTACTTCAGGTAGATGCTTAAAAATCGCTCTACCCTCAAAACCAATAGAATGGAGCAGCAGACATTTTTTCCGTTCCGGCCTGTAATGTGATGCACCAATCGCCCCTAAATATGTTTCGAAGGCAACAAACCATTGTTTCCAACATATAGCTGGTTCACCTGGACTGTCTAGAAATGGCGGTGGGGGCAAAACCGATTGCATGGTGAGGCTACTCAAAAATATTTAATAAAAACAATATAACTGTATTAAAAAAAAAAAATTGATGAATTATCCACAACACACCAGAATATTTAAAAAAAAAATCTTTCACATCAATAGTTAGATTTCCAACAAATGTTCGCTACACAGTCTATAAACCTTTTGAGAACAGTTGTCTTAATTCTGTAAAACGCTGTCTGTAGACATATACTGTGACAACTTAAAGTAGCGAAGCTCAAAACATCAGTAGACCAGATCCATACTTTTTTTTTTTATTTAGTAGTAAATAAACTCCTTAGTTTGCGTTGGGCTTATTTTTGCGTGCAGTTGGAGTATTTCCATGAAGCAAAGCCACTCCCTCGAAATCCTTTTTTCTATTTCCGACGTCGTCACAGCCTCTAACATTGAAGAATCACAGTCAAGTGACTTTCCGTGCAGGTTCGCAGCGTCTGGAGATGACCCTCGTCGCCAAATGAAGTAAGCGAGGGAAAACCAAGTTGAAAGAAACACGATAAGTTTTATTCGTTTCATTAATGTGTCCCCGATCTCCAAACGCGTACCGAGGCGGCACACGAGCAGCAACCGTTTGATCTTTACGGCAGCGCTCGCTCCGCTAGGCAACACCAGAACGCTGCTCGCAAACCGTGAGTACAACATAAAGGTTTCAACAAAAACAAATCGAAACAGCTCTGCTTGATTTACATACTCTGCAGTGACCTACCTGCCCACCTTGGGAACAGGACTTACACTGGATGCGCCCTGCTCTGTGAGTGTGCTTGTGCCTTGGGATCCACTGGCGAGGGGCAGCGCTCAATTGTATGAGCTGGCGCGAGTTCGGTGGATGTCGAGTGTGTGAAAAAAGATGTGACAAAGGTTAATCGCGTGCTGTCAGTAAAAAGCAAATTTGTAGATTAACACTTGGCTGGCACTCTCTCACAGTAAACTTGCGAGGCAAGCCACAGCACAGCAATTCAGATAACGAATGGACCGGCCCCCCACCTCCTCAGACTCCTGGCCGCTTCACCACTCCCTCAGAAAACATGCATGGTGTGCCGCATCTGGGAATCAGGCTCAGCAGAAGGTGCAGCTGCTGCACAGTGAGCTCCAGCAGCCTCCACGGTCCAGTAGAGTTCGGTCCAGTGATCGCAGAGTCATCATTGATTTCAGTTTACTGCTACCTACTTAAATTGCAGTTAAAAGCAGGACTTGACGTCCTGTGGCATCTATGCCTGACTGTCTCACTCAACCTGGATCGGCTGATCTCTGTCTCAGTAGTAGCCATTGGGCTCTGCCTCAAAGTGACGTCAATCAGAATGTAATGTGTGCCCTGAGGGAATCTTTTCCTTTATTAATATATTGTAGCAGCCAGAGTTAGCAACTACTAGCGAAGCCAGCCCCCACAGCGGCCAGCGCGCCAGCCACTCCAGCTTAGTTCAGTCAGCATAGCAGCGCCAACACCTTGACAGCTGAGGTACTATGCCTATAATGCGTGACAATGCATTTCAGTGCTGTGATGTGGACCACCACACTGAAAAGCAGTAGTCTAACGTCTGATGCATGATAGTTGGCAGGGCTGAAGGAGAAATTGGCTTTGCCAATGGTTTTAGTCATGCTGTATGTAGTGTTGAGGGCCCTAAGCCCTCATGCTACTAAATGAATGACAGGCACACAGTTAGGGTTATTACAGCTGGTCCAAGGCACGTGCACCCGGCCTCTTTTATTTGCAGAGTCACCTGACTGTTGACATCTGTGATGGGTGGGTGTGGGGTGAGCGTGGAAGCCAGCCCTCAGCAGAGTGGCTGATGGAAACACTAGAATGTGTCCAGCAGGACACTACACGGTACAGCATCCATGATGCTGTGGAGCATGGCTAATAAACAGGGAAAAAATCCTACGCTGCCAGCAGCATCATTTTGTAAGCATATGCACAAAGTCTGTGCACTCCTTTGCTGACTTTGGCTCCACTCTGGTGGTGCAGTGCTCCTTAGGTGGTTTGGATGATGCACCTGGTAATTCTTGACGAACTTACCATTCATTTGCTTACATCAACATACGGTGGTATCCTTCTTGGAGAAGGGATGACTTGATGGACTTTGTGGCCACTTGCGGTTCTTTCATGGTGTGTGCAGTTGGCAAAAGGGATGCCATCAATGCCAGTTTGCGTGTGCTGGGGGCTTACAGTTGGTCCACCTTCTGAGCTGTCTCCAGTGACGTCTGTTCACCCCGGTGGCTGGCTTGTGGGGATGAATGCCCTCTTGTATGCTGGCACGAGTCCTCAGTCCTGTCGCTCTCCTCCCTTTCTCTTGCGCACCTGTGATGTTCCTGATCGTCTGTGCGACAGGTCCCTCACACTCTTTCTGCTTCAAACCTTCATGTCATGGCATCGTGCCACGTTCCTCTCTCCGTTTTGCTTGTTAATATGGCATTGCACCAGAGGTCGCATGTTGCACCACAAAGACCTCTCGCTGGCTTAGTCTTGTCTGTAGGGCTTGATTGGTTCTCCTCACAGACTTATCGCAGATCTGGTCCCTTCTGGGATCTTCTTGGTGGTCCGCTCCCTGGCTGGAGTGTCACCATTCCCTTCTTCCTGCCTTCACCTGAGGGTTCAGCGCTTGCGCCTCAAGACTGCGCAGTTTCAGCACTTGCTCTTGCTTCCATTTGCTTGGCGGCGTTGGTCACTTCTGGGGTGTGGTCAGCGGGTGCAGCCTCTTCTCCCTGGCACTGCATCTTGCTCACAGAAGGCTCTGTCTTTCTCTCGGGCTCCTGCCTATGCTGTCAGGTTCGCCGGTGCGGCCCTCTGCACATCTTTGACATTGCGCTCTGTCTTTCTTCCTGGGTGCCCTTTTTGCTGGCTCTGGTCATGCCCGTCCTCTGGGCCAGCAGTGGTGGCTGCTTACTGCTAGGGCACTGCGCTTGTAGCACACGTTCCCTTCGTGCCCCACGTGGGGCTTGCAGCCTTCTTTGGCTTTGCTGCTTGGCTGAGGCAGCTTCGGGTGTCATCAGGCCATTGCTCCTGAAGCTACCAGCTAGCCGAGAGGGACGTGCAGTGCTGTGGCTGCACTAGGCAACGTCACTCATTTCTCCTACGACTGTGGTCTCCACTACTGCATGGGGAACAATGGGATATCCTCGCCATTATTTACTTTCATCTGGTGAGTTAGTGAGTTTTAATGAGGATAATGAGCCTACAGTCCAGGTTTGTTATTTTTCTTTCCATTGACACTCCTGCTTTCTCAGCCATTTTTGCAATCTTCTGCTGTTTGAGGCGAGGTCACGAGGCACTGCAGGCCCTCTTTATTTTCATGCTGACCGGCAGGGGTGCTTTTATGCTGCATAGATCCTGTCTCTCTCAGAGGTTATCTCGCGAACCATGTGTTCCAGGCAGCAGCCACCATGGCCAGGTGCGCTGTGCCAAAATGACCGCCAGGTGGTGCTGTGATTCTATTCCTCGAAGCCACACCAGTGCTTCCCTAAAGCCGCGGGCCTCTTGGAATGCCAGCGTGGGTGCGACATGGGCTGTACTCTGCTGATGCAGCCTTTTCCTTTTCTATAACCCGTTCTCCAGGTATTTTATTTTATTTTATTTTATTTAATGCGTTTTTATATAGCGCGGACTTTACCCGAAGGTGTCAGAGCGCTTCACAATAGGCAAAGTAAAGATACAAGAGGAGAAAAATTACAAGTGAGCCTGTTACAAAAACAAGCGTTACATTACAAGAGGCAATCGTGATAATTGTGCACGTATCAAGAGCAAAAAATAAACAAGGTAGCAAACGATACGTTATGAGAGGAAAAAGTGACATGTGCAGGTTACAAGAGTAAATAAAGTACGAATAGAGGTAAAAAAAGTTGCAATCAATGGAAGACACTCAAAACACTAAAACAATAGTTATGTTACATGAGGCAGTGGTGGCCGTTGTGCATGTATCAAAAGCAAACAAGATATAAGAGGTAGCAAATGATACGTTGAAAAGGAAAGGTGCAGTGTGCATGTTACAAACGAGTACAAGATACAGGTAGAGGTAAAATACTGCACTAAATGGCAGACACTCAAAACACAAAAACACCCTGGGAAGGCACTTCTATAGGCATGGAGAACAGAATATCCTAAAATGGAAGGACTTCCTTCTGAAAACAGAGGGCTTGCATTAACTTTGGAAGTGTCTTTGAAGGAGGAGAGCTTTGAGGTCAGTTTTGAAGGCCTGGGAAGAGGTGGTGGTCCGAAGCTGAGGCGGAAGTGAGTTCCAGATTCTCACCGCGTTGCCTGAAAAGGATTGGGCCATCAATCTTTCCTTCTTGAAAATGGGGGGTTCAAGCAATAACTTTTCTGCATTACGTGATGGTCTGGAGCCCCCAGAGAGTTTCAGTTTATTCACCAGGTAGCGAGGGGAGGAGGAGTGCAAGGCTTTGTGGGTGATACATGCAGTTTTGTAGATAGATCTTGCCTCTATGGGAAGCCAACGGAGGGTGGATAAAATGGGTGTGATGTGGTCGCTTCTTTTGGCCCCATATATGAAACGAGCTGCTGAATGGAGAATAGACTTCAGGGGGGAAAGGTGGGATTTGGGAAGGCCAGTAAGAAGAGAGTTACAGTAGTCCAATCTGGAGAGAACCAGCGCTTGGACCAGGGTTTTAAGGTCGTACTCCGGGAAGAAGCGACGAATCCCCCAAAGAAGGCGCAGTTGGTGTCGAGCAGACTTTGCAATGGAGTTAATGTGGGAGAGTAGATTAAGTTTTTTGTCAAGAATGACACCAAGGGATTTTGCGCTCTCGACAATGATGGGCTTATTGTTCATTAGATTGATCTGATCCATCCATGTTTGCACTGGGGGATGAGAAAGGGAGGAGGAAAGGAGGAGGAATTCTGTTTTGGAGGGATTCAGGATCAGTTGATGAGTTACCATCCAGTTTTGAATGGAGTCGAGGGTAGAGCTAAGGAAGGAGAGATCGTGATTGGAGGCCACCTTAAGGTAAATCTGAGTGTCATCCGCATATAGATGATAGTGGATCCCGGATTTACTCAGCAGATTTCCCAACGGTTCTAAATAGAGATTGAACAGTGTGGGCGCAAGTATGGAGCCTTGAGGAACACCTTGACTGACTGCTACAGGAGCTGAAAGACTGTTCGCTATTTTGATCATTTGGGATCTATCAGAGAGGAAGGAGGCAAACCATTTGAGCACAGTGCCCTCCATGCCCATTCTCTGTTGAAGAGTGTTAAGGAGAGTGTTGTGATTGACAGTGTCAAAGGCTGCAGAAAGGTCAAGAAGAATTAGAAGACAAGTCTCCCCTGAATCGAGTATCCGCAGCGCGTCATCAATCACTAGCAGCAGGGCTGTTTCAGTGCTGCGGTTTTGAATGAAGCCAGACTGGAAATTGTCAAGAAGATCATTTTCCTTGATATGGCGAGAGAGTTGTTTCGCTACACATTTTTCTGTGATTTTCGCAAGAAAGGGTAGGTTAGTGATGGGACGGTAGTTGTTGAGGTCGTTCGCATCAGCAGTGGGTTTTTTTAGCAGAGGGGTGACCTGCCCAGTTTTGAAGGACACAGGAAGGGAGCCTTGACTGAGGGAGAGGTTGACCAGAGTGGTCCAGTAGGAAAGAGAATTAGTATAGAAGTCAATGGCAATGGCACTAGGGATGGGGTCAAGAGAATGGTTAGAGGGCTTTGTATCAAGGATGCATTTGAGGAGAGCATCGTCAGAGATGGGGTCAAAGTTTTGCCAAATGGTTAAGGATTTGCACTCCTCTGTGGGGGTAGGATGAATGACCTGATCTACAAGTGCTTTTACCTTTTCGTCAAAGAATATAGCGAATTCCGCTGCTTTCTTTGTGGAATCTTCCAATTTGGAGGTTGGGGGAGAGCTGTTAGGGTTCTTGATGAGGTCGAATAGTTTTTTGGGTCTATTTTTGGCTGAGTCAAGGAGGGATTTGTAGTGCGACGCTTTTCCAAGGAAGATGAGATTGTGGTACTTGGATCTTGCTGAACGAAGCGTGGCCAAATTTTCAGTGGAGGGAGCTTGTCTCCATTGTTTCTCAAGGGCTCTTATGAACTTCCTTTCTTCATAGAGGGATTTGTTGAACCAAGGTGCTGAGGGAGTGGGCCTTTTCTTTTTGCTTTGGAGAGGAGCGACATTATTGATTTCGACTGCAAGGACTGTGAGGCATTGGGAGGTGAGTTCGTTGACATCTAGGTCCGGGTCTAGCCTTGGAAGTGATAGCAAGGCAGAATTACAGAGGGTACTGAGGTCAATATTTTTAGTGTCACGGAACCAGGAAGTAGCCCTCTTAGGCTGGCCCAGAGTTATAGAGTGTGATAGGTGAAGAGAGAATGGGATGAGGAGGTGGTCCGACCAGTCTACATGAATAGGGGTAGCGATAGTCAGCAAGCCTGCTTTAGAAATGACAAGGTCTAGGATTGAGCCTTTAGAGTGTGTTGTTTCTGTGCAGTGTTGGATAAGATCGTTTGCAGAGAGGAAGGTGGCCAGCAAATTCGCATTTGTGTCTTGAGGCGAGCCCCAGTGGACATTGAAGTCACCCACGAAGATCTGATTGTCACTTTGCGTGAATTGGTCGCTGATGCAGTCCGTGAGTTCCTCCATAAACGAAGGGCTGCTACCAGGCGGGTGGTAAATAGCATGGAATCTGAGAGGTGAGCGGTGGTGCAATTGAAGCTCAAGTGATAGGCATTCAAAAGTGTGGCAGGAGCTGTTAGGAAGAGCCTTAAGTTGAAGGGAGTTTCTAAAGATGACCGCAACACCTCCCCCCACTTTGTCAATTCTGTCATTTCTGAGTATAGAATAGCCTGTGGGTACAAGGAGATCAAACATAGAGTGAGAGGTATCGTTGAACCAGGTCTCTGTGAGGAAGATCATGTCAATATTGTGCTGGTTGATGGTATCGGAGATTTCAAGTTTGTGTTTTATTGCAGATCTGCAGTTGTGGAGCAGACAGCGCAGCTCTGACGCAACTGTTTTGGTGACGGGGGCACTTGGGCTATGAAGGGTGATAGGGATATTGTGCTTATATGAGGGCGCTCGGGAGGATTTAGGTGGGCGAGTGGTTCTGACAGAGGAGATGGTCGGAATAGTGTAGATTACAGGGTTACTGGGAAGTGGAAGTGAAGGAAGGGTGGCGTTCGAGTGCTTGTGTGGATTTGCAGATGACTGGCTATGTTTAGCTATAGTGGGGTGAGGTGGTGAGGTGCATCTCGTGGAAGGGTGAGTGTTAGCCAAAGGAATTGAGGTGTGTGGAAAAGTCGAGATCTTGGAGCTTAAAACTAAAATGGTAGCTTCAAGTTGGGAGATGACGGTGATTAGAGAGCCTAGCTTTTTTTCCAGAGAGAGTAAGGAAGAGCACGGCGTAATGGGTGGCTCGATGGAAACAGGAGGGGGTGCACTAGGCAGTGTACGGCAGGAAGAGGTGGGGGAACGGGAGGGGAGTAGAGGTATAGGGTTCAGAGGTGGGGAAAGGTTTAGGGTGAGAGCAGGAGTTGGTGCACCAGGGGTGAGAGGAGAGTTGTTGTTGTTGGCGTTGCAAGAAGGATAGGAATTAAGGGCAGAACTAGGGGGGCGATAGTAGAGGAGTGGGGCGGTGGGGCGATAGGAGAGGGGAGGAGTGTGAGGAGTCGTAGGGATTAGGGAGGTATGAAAGGAAGGGGGGGGAGTTGGATAGAGTTGGATAGGTCCTGGCAGCTGAGTGAGGTGGCTGTGATGGAGCGGGTATCGGGCAGAATGGGGGGGATTGGGAGAAAGGGAAGTTGAAGAAAGGAAGTGATTCTGCTCGGTCCGAGGGAGGATAGGGGTTACCAGGGGAGGAAAGGGGGTAGCACAGCAGTGCTGGAGGAGAGTGGGGAGGGAGAGAGATGGAATGTATTTGCGGGGAAATCGGGGTACATAGTGAGGGGAGGAGTGGGCGGAAAAGAAGAGCGGAGGAGGGAACAATGGGAGCGTAGGGAACATAGACAGGGGGAGAGGGCTGGAGGAGAGGTGGTCTAAGGAGGGGGGTGGCCGGAAGCGATAGGGGGGAGGAGATGAGAATGGAGTGCCGGGACGGTGCGGAATGGACGAGGAGCGTGTTAGCTAGAGGTAAGGCTGAAGTGAAGAGGGGAGGGGCACACTGTGAGGGGGGAAGAATGTGAGGGGAGGTCCGAGGGGAGAGATGAGGGTCGACCTGTGCCTCCCCAGGGTGCAGCCTGTTGGAGAGTGGGGGGGTCAGGGGAGGAGAAAGGGAGTAATTGGTGGAGCTAGATGGAGAGTCAAGGGATAGCCCGGTAGCAGGGGAGGGGAGTAGGGAAGGGAAGAGGCGGTCAAAGAGAGAGAGACAGGAGTCTTTGGCTTGGATCATAACAGTACCGTTGTTATAGAGTGAGATAGTGAGGGAGCCGTTAAAACACGCAGAGGGGGAAATTTTTAGCTGTTTCCCATGGGGGATAGAGGAGGAGGAGGTGACGTTAAAGGAATTGTAAAAGCTGGTAGACCAAGAGGGTATGTCGTGCGTGAAAAAAATTAGATCGTTTTTGAGCCCCCCATATCGACCATTGTAAAACTGATCGACAAAAAGGGAATCGGGGAAATATTCAATGGTGTTATGCTTGAAACGTTTTGTTGCAGCTTTACACAGGTTAGAAGGGTAGATAATTTTGTAGCAATTAATTCCAGACTTAATTCGAGCGGTGGCCATGTTGGGAAATTGTGGAGGAGGAGGGTGGTGGGGAAAAGGGAAGGGTGTTACTAGGACGGTGGCGGTGAGGAGAAGTATGAGGGCAAGAAGGGGGCACGTAATCCAGACATCGGGTGAAGGAACCTGAGTTATAGTGGAGACAGGAAAGTGAGGCGATTAGGGATAGGTTGTTACTTCAGAACAGGGCTGATTCAACAAGATAGGATAGGAGATGGAGTGGTGTAAGGGGAAAGTCACTGTACTTATCATCCTGAGATATAAACCACATAAAGCACAGCATCACAATAGGAATCAAAGACATTGTACGCCCCAAATCTCAACAGTCTCATATTAGATACTTATCTCCTAAGTATCGGCATCATTATGGGCAAAAAGCACAGGGTGGAACATAATTACACTAGCATCACCCAACGTATGCCAGATCCTCAAAATCATAAAACACAATTTAGAGGTAGCCAGAACAGGGTCTGAAAAACAAACTACCAGAAATACATTTCCTATCACCACAAATACACAATGGGGCCTGGCGCCCTACAAACCACCAGGAACCCCTAGTCAGCTGGCCATCCCAAAGGGGCTCAAATGCCCTGTGTCCAGAATGTTGGGGCTGCTGCCAATACAGCGAAAGACCAGCGTGCGTACTTGCGCAAACCTAAACGTTGCAACTGGCACTACGTGCTGCACAGCTGTGAAGAAATGGTGCAAGGAGTGCATCTCACTCCTACCTCAGACAGAACTACCTCCAAATGCCCTAAGAGTCTAGAGGACTGTACTGCACGGCGTTGGCCCGTTTTACCCATTTTGCGGTGATGTGCATGTGCCAAATGTAGGTGGTTTCCCTACAGATCGTTGTAGTTTGCTCGAGTGATGGGGCAAGGTGTGGAGTTACTCTCAGAGCCCACAATCCATAGTTGGGGTCAGAAAGAAACTGGGTGGATCGCTTTTACTCTTGCTTTGGTCTTGAAACCCCCCTCTTAGTGCAGAGTCTTGGAAATAGTCCCTGCTGGGATCTGGTTCAATTCAACTCGCCAGGTGATTCCCAGGACCAGGGGTGTTTCCCTTATATTCCCAGAGGCTCTCACCTTAATGCTGCGTTTGTACAATCTTGTCTTCAGGTGCCCCCAGTGGTGCTCTGTCGGACCTCCGAGTAGGGGTCTCTAGAGTTAGTTTTCCAGGGGCCCCAAGTCAAAGGGCCTCGCCAGTTTTGTTCCTTGACCCCGATCAGGTCACCGGTGTTCCGCTTTCCTTCTCTCCGCAGGGTGTCAGAGGCACGCACGGCTCAGCTCAGCGGAGTGGGGCCAGCCGCTTCGGGTCCTCCCTGGGGACTCGTCTATTTTACGGGCTCCGTAGTCCCCGGGATGGCGCAGTCGTCACAGAAGACGGGGTACGTCCTTATCCAAGATGGCGCAGTCGTCACAAAAGACGGGGTACGTCCTTATCCAAGATGGCGCAGTCCTCACAGAAGACGGGGTACGTGTATTTTCCTCAAGTACACGCCCCGTCTGTCAGGAGATGGGCATCCTACATTCTTTGCAGGGATGTCTCCTCTGTTGTGACGCGGACACTGGCTGCTATTCTCCCTCATTGGGATACGAACAGCGGCAGGTGGAGCTAGCAGAATCCGAGGGGAAACTCACCGCTTGGTGGATAAGGATTCGCACAGTCCAAACAGCATTTACCCAACTTTCTCTGCAGTTGGGCCGCTTATTCGCAGACTACGCACTTTTTCTGTGCTTTTATCTCTCGGGTCACTCCTCCCGCATTAGCTGTGCAATTTGATAGCGGGCTTCGCTGTGCTTTCTTGGGAGGGTGCCCCTCACACTTTTTGCTGCTGGGACCAGATGGTGGCATGCGGGGCAGTAGACAGCTTCTCCGCTTCAGGGGTGGGGGGCAGCACTGGTCGGCAAGCTATCTTGCTGCAGGCAAGCAGCTGCATGGGTCTCATCGGGACGCTGGTGTCGCGCTGGGCGGCTGTCTTGCTGCCGTGCGCCGGTACACTTCTAGCTGGTAGAAGATGTGGGTGTGCCCTAATGCATTGTACCTCGAGGAGTGACAGGGCTGCAGTCAGCTCACGTGTGGGGTAGACCCACTCGTCGCCATTGTAGTGTTGGGGGGCCCCAGGCCCTCTTGCGACTAAGTGAATGACACAGACACATAGTAAGGGTTATTACAACTGGCCCGGGGCACGTGTGCCCGGTCTCTTTTATTTGCAGGGTCACTTGACTGGTGACCTGTGATGAATATGCGTGGGGTGAGTGTGGAATCCAGCCCTCAGCAGAGTGGCTGGTGGAAACACTAGAATGTGTCCAGCAGGACTCTACACTGTACAGCATCCATGATGCTGTGGAGCATGGCTAATAAACAGGGAAAAAATCCTACGCTGCCAGCGGCATCATTTTGTAAGCATATGCACAAAGTCTGTGCACTCCTACAAAATAACACAAGCTTTTTGTTTTCTTTTTGATTACTTATCTGAGTTGGGTGGGTGGGTTCAAACAACACAGGAAGGGAGAGAATGCAGGCGGGGAAGCAACATGTAGGGTGGAGTCACAGAGCGAGGGGAAGCAACGTTGAGGGTGAGCAGAAAACACACAGGGGAACATGGTAAGGGACAACACAGAGGGTACAGGTGGGGGAAGGCAAAACAGAGGTCACAGTGAGGGGAACAAATGGAGAGAGAGCAAACTGGATGGGAGTAGAAGTGAACAAACAATAAAGGGTGCACCATGTAGTCAAAGCGCACCGATGAACGACAGCAAAGTTCTAAAGAAGTGAATGCGTATGTAAAAGCAGCCTGAAGGAAAAACTTTGTGCAAAATAACAGTGTTATCAAAAGAAATGTGTAAAGTGATGCCGGGCCTCCCATCCTTCCGAGGCTGATAAAAGGAGCAACATTTTGTTTGGTCATAAAGAAATTTGAATCACTTCCAAGGATTGGCAGCAGGCTCTGAGCAACAAGCTACTAACATAACGTACATCTGTCAGCTGAAACACTAGTTGCAATTTTAGTGGCCATTTCAAAGGAAAACACGTTTCCTGTAAATTATGATGTGCTACCATACCAGCGCTTCAAAACGCACCACAATCTACATACCACATCCTTCCCACTCTCCTTAACTGGCGTGGCTCATTTGCTACACTTGTATTTTTTGTGAAGCTTGGATGTTTCACAAACCCTTTGACTTCAGTGATGTAACATTAATGCAGCACCCCCACTCTGAAAATTGTTCCAGCACCACTGGAAGGAGCTGGGCTACGAGCTAGGACAGGACCGCTCAGAGCAGTGTGTATGTGCTGCAGAGATATATGAAATCTGAAAGGCACAAGAATCAACCTGACTTTTCATCGTTAGAGGAAGCACCATTTAAGTTGCTAATACCATACATTTGAATAGCTACCAAGCCCTAGGGCCGACTGCAAGGGCTGCACAAAAGGCTAATAATATTACCCTGCAACTATCAGCTAGGCACTGAAAAAAATTGTTTATTGTCACCACTAGATAGTATGATTTGTAGACACACATTAAGAGGGCCCGTGGTGCCTGATCCCTGTCTCAAGCTCCTTTTCCAGCACTACGTTCCACGCACTGCTCAGACACTCTTTTCAAACAGGTCACAAGCTCCAACCTGGGCTGTCATCCTTCCCAGGGCGATAAAATGGAGCGATCTTTTGGACTGCTCCCAAACCCTAAAACTAACAACAGGCTCTGCACAAAATACATTTTGTGGGGTTTATTTTGGATATAAGTATTGCTTTGAAAGATCAGACTCAGCTTGAAATGCCTCCGCTTGCTGTCAACATTTCTGTGGTTTAATGCCCATCTGCTCCTGGAATTTATTAGCAATCCAGAAAATAAACATCCAGGCTTTGAGCTTGGATTTGGATGATAAGGCAGTGTCCACCAGTTTAAGAAATGTATAGAATCTAGAAAGCACATGCAGCGAACTGGACTGTCATCCTTCCGAAACTGATATAAAGGACATCCATTTAGGTTGCTAATACCAGACATTTGAAGTGCTACCAAGCCCTAAAATTGTTAAGAAACGCTGTGCAAGAGGCTATTAACATATCCTCCAACTGTCTGCTAGGCACTAGAAGTCTGTCTATTTGCTACTAGATAGCATGATTCAAACACACACATTAGGTAAGCCCTGTTGTGTCTGTACCCTGCCTCAGGCTCCTTCTGCACTAGTATGTTCTGCATACCACTCACACAAACGTTTACAACCGGTCACAAGCATCAACCCAGCCTCTCATCCTTCCAAAGCCAATAAAAAAGAGTTTCACATAGGTTGCCAATAGCAGACATTTGAAGTGCTACCAAACCCTAGAACTGATAAGATAATGACATAATTTGTGTACACACACTGAAAACCCCCATGGCGTCTGTACGGCTTTCAGACTCCTTCTCCAGCAGTATGTTCCATGTAGGCTCAGAAGCTCTTTCCCAACTGGTCACAAGCAACAACCTGCCATTTCATCCTTCCTTGGCTGATCCAAAAGGAGTTCCATTTAAGTTGCTAACAACGCATCTGAAATGCTACCAAGCACCTGGGCTGAAAGTAAGGTCTGTGCAGTATAGGAAACTGGCCTTTGTTGCAGCTACCCCCCACCACCTTTTGCCTTATATTGATGTTGACTTGACTGAGAGTGTGCTGGGATCCTGCTAACCAGGCCCCAGTACCGGAGTTCTTTCCCTAAAACTCTACCATTGATTCCACAATTGGCACACCTCTGGCACACAAATAAGTCCCTTGTAAAAGTTACCAGTGGTACTAAGAGCCTTATGGCCAGGGAGGGTCCCTAAGGGCTGCAGCATGTGTTGTGCCACTCTAAGGGACCCCTCACCAAACCCATGCACACTGCCATTGCAGATTGTGTGTGTTGGTGGGGAGAGAAAGGCAAAGTCAACATGACATCCCATTCAGGGTGCCATGCCCACAAAACACTGCCTGTGGCATAGGTAAGTCTCCCCTCTAGCAGGCCTTACAACCCTAAGGCAGGGTGCACTATACCACAGGAGAGGGTATAGCTGCATGTGCAATATGCCCCTACAATGTCTAATGTCCATTCTTAGACATTGTAAGTGCAGTGTGGCCATAGTAAGTACATGGACTGGGAGTTTGTCATTACAAACTCCTCATTTCCATGATGACTTCACTGAAGGCTGGGACGTTTGGTATCAAACTTCTTAGCACAATAAAACCACACTGATGCCAGTGTTAGATTTATTCAAAAAAGCACACAGAGTTCCTGTATTTTACCCAGTTCTCTAGTGTAGGACTGACTGGTCTGTGCCAATCTGCCACTAGAAGACACGTTTCTGACCCCCTGGGGTGAGGGCCTTTGTGCTCTTTGAGGCTAGGAACAAGGCCTTCTGTGGGTGGAAGTGCTTCACACCTCCCCCCTACAGGAACTGTAACACCTGGTGATGAGCCTCAAAGGCTAAGACCTCCTGTTACAGTGCCCAGGGCACTCCAGCTAGTGGAGATGCCCGCCCCCCGGACAAAGCCCCACTTTTGGTGGCAAGTTCGGCGGGAATCTTAGGAAAAACAAGGAGGAGTGACCACTTGAGCTGGGACCACCCCTAAGGTGTCCAGAGCTGAAGTGACCCCCTCCTTGCAGAATCCTTCATCTTGGTTTGGAGGACAGGGACCAATAGGGTTGGGAATATGCCCCCCTCCCCAAAGGGAGTAAGCATAGGAAGGGTGTAGCCACCCACAGGGACAGTAGCCATTGGCTACTGCCCTCTGACTCCTGTAACACCCCTAAATCTAGTATTTAAGGGGTTCCATGAACCCAGCTCACCAGATTCCTGGCAATCTCACAAGCAGAAAGGAGAAAGAAGAATGACTGCTAAGCTGATCCCCAGCAGAGAAGGAGGAAGACAAAAACTGACTTGGCCCCAGCCCTACCGTCCGGTCTCTTGCTTCAAGGAACCTGCAAAAGAAAGCAACACATCCTGCGGGTCCAGCAACCTCTGCCTAGCTTCCAGAGGATTGCCTGCGTCGCAGAGGACAAAGAACTCCCATGGACAGCAGCCCTGTCCATGAAGAAACAACATCTAAGTACTCCAGAACCTCCCCGGATCCGCGAGTCCTGATCACTCTGCACCCGAATCTCACGGCCCATATCCAGGTGGCCAACCTGCTAGAGAGGATCCCCCGGCGATTCTGAGTAAGTGCCCACCCTGGGTTAACCTCTCCTGTCCCCCACGATGACGCCTGCAGTGTGAATCCAGAGGACCCCCATGACCGCAAAAGCTCCGGATGAAGATATTCAACGCCAAAAGGTACACTGCCCCCGCAGCCCCCAGGCCTTGGAGAACCCAACCTCTGGTGCAGCAATGTTCAACAGGCAGCCCTCTGACTTGCCAGCCTGTGGTTTTCCGGAACGACTCCCTTGGCCCAGCCTGCAGCATCTATGTGACCCCTGGGGTCCCCTCATAGGAAAGCATTGGGACCCTGATGCTCTGTTTGCACCCTGCCGCCGCTGTGCCGATGAAGGTGTGAGTTTGGTGCTTACTTGTGGCCCCCCAGGTGCACCTGTAAACCCCCCAGGTCTGACCTCCAAAGATGCGGATACTTACCTGCCAGCAGATCTACAACTGAGTGCCCCCAGTCTCCATAGGAGCCCACGTTAAACTTACCTCCACTTTGACCTCTGCACCCAGCCAGCCCTATGTTGCTGGTGGTGGGTGTTTGGGATTAATTTGAACCCCAACCAGTGGACTTCGTAACCCCCAAGGACTGGAACTGTAAGTGCTGGATTTACCTGCAGAATTTACTAACCTTTCTTCCCCCAGGAACTCTTCTGAAAATTGCAGTGTCAACTTTTAAAACAGATAATTGCCATCAATTCAAAAACTGTATAACTTACCAATTCCAATCAAAGTGGTATTGATACATTTCATTCATAAAATAGATATTAATTTATGTACTTACCTGCAATTTGAATGTTGTGGTTCTAGAAAGAAATTAACAAAAATACTTCTGGCTATATAAAAATCACTGGTCTAGAGTTAAGTCATTGAGTGTGTGCTTCTTCTGTAGTCTGTGTGTGTACAACGCATGCTTTGCTCTGTCCTCTGATAAGCCTACCTGCTTGACCACACTACCACAAAAGAGAGCATTAGTATTATCTACTTTGGTCTCTGTTAAGCCAAGGGGAACCCCTCGACTCTGTGCACACTATATTTCATTTTGATATAGTATATACAGAGCCAGCTTCCTACAAGGAGGAACATGTTGTGGTTTATTTTAGATTATGATGGTAGCTTTGAAAGGTCAGACTCGGAATGAAATTCCTCCGTTCACATTTAATATTTCTGTAATTTCAGTTGTTCTGTGGCCAGCGGCTCTTGCATTTTCCTGTCAGTCAGGGAAAGAAGAAGCAGGGCTTGCAGCTAGGACAGAACCCATGAAAGCAGTGTGCACCTGTAACACAAATATGTGAAATGTAAAAGGGCACAAGCCCCAGTCCATCTCATCCTTCCAAGGCTTATAAAAAGGAACCCCATTTAGGTTGCTATTCAGGCTAGTAGAAACAACACAGAGGGAGAGGGCCCGGTAGGACTGTCCAAGCTGCAACTATATACAATGGTCAAACACTAACAAGCGTGTGGACAAGCTGCAGCAACAGTGGGGGCAAACAGCAACGATGGCAGTGGCGAGCAGCAACAAAGAAGTAGGCAAGCAGCAACAGCAAAAATAAAATTACACTGTGTAAGCGACGATTGCAATCAACTTGGAGGTTACTGGAAAGGGCAACAAGAATATTTTATTTACAATATACACATTAAGCAACGAAAATAAACACAATCAGAGCGTGCAGAAAAGCATATAATCACTTCCCAAAATATAGTAATGTTCACGATACAATGCTGTGTCAGACCCTCAATCGCGCTAAAAAAACACAACATGCTTTTGCAATAAAACATTTTATTTGTGGCCAGTGGGTGTATAGGGTAAACAAAACGAGGGAGGTGTAGGGGAGGAGGGAGAGAGTACCATAATTGGAAGTAGGATGAGGGGTGGCGGTAGTAGAAATAGTACCTTGATCACAGCGTGAGCAACTGATGGTCACAGATTACCTTCAATCAATCTGTGCTTGTTCCCTGCTGCACAAATTTGATCATAAATTACGTTACGCATGCACAAGCCAATTAAGGAGGCTGTAAAAAAAAGTGACGTAAAGCCAACAAATGGTAAGGAATAGCCGGGCTCCAGGCCCTTTTTTGAATACAGTAGTGTCTTGCAAGCGAGAAGCATGTGCTAGTGCATGCAGTCGCAGGCTCGACCCTAAATATGGAGGTTCAAAAGGCCGAAGATACCAACGTGTAATATCAAACTTGAGTACTGACATTCTTAACTATACAACAAAATTAAGTTGTTACTGGACGCCATGGTGCAGGATATTAAAGTAGAATTTAGAAGGTTTTATGGGAGGCAGGATATAGCAATTCTATAAAATAGATTTTTGTTCATTTTGTTTTATTTATGCATTTTTGATCTGTCTCATTTAAATATGTGGGGAGCGGTGCATATTTTGTGTTTTAGTTTACTTTTTCATATTTGTGTACATTTTAAAAACATCTGAACATCAGATTAACATTCAATGTTTTGAACCGCCTATCAAAATATGTATGTAAACGTTTCACAATCCTTCTTCTCAACATCTCCACTAGTGTGGTGGTGTCAGGCGGCAGGAAAATAGCAACTACATATCACACAGGATAACTGTCGGTCAAGTGGTGCATGGTGATAGCGCGTCAGAGCCTTGATAAGTAAACTTACAAGGAGACACGCCTAGGCCGACGAAACTTTTGATCACGTTCAGAGACTTCCCAGAACGAGATATCTTTCTGGCATCACAAAATCAATTTTCAATAACGCGATCAATATACACAATACCTAATCAACAAGTTAGTTGATAACATTCAATAAAGATCAATAAAACGAACACACCATGACCTTTCAGCTATGAATAACCACACAGATCTAGTTAAGTGTTAGGATATTTATTCCCTATTGATTACAATCTAATAATCATCTCTGTTAATCTCATTAGCAATCAACCTCATTAGTAACTCTTCAGATTTATAATTTGAACACCGTTAATCAACGCATAGAGGATATTCATTAAGCATTAACACATCATTAATAAAAAGCAGTTTGGCAAAGTCTCAGAGTACAAGGTTCAACAAAGCAAGAATTCAGTCATTTGTCTATTTGCGTCAGATATTTGTGAACACCTTAACTAACCTCGAATTAGCATTAGCATGTTGGGCTTCATGCAAAACAATTTAGCAAACACAAATTTGGAAAACATCTAACTATGGCCTCTATCAAAAGAGCAGAAGGTACCTAGAAAGAAAAGGCAAACAGACAATTACAATTATCATCAGATAGTTACCCCTCCAAATGAATCACCAAACAGCGTTAGTCTTTGTCCTCAGGACATCAGTCGATTCAACATCAGCAAGGATAGGACAGTCAAGGTCTCAGTATGGCATAGCTAACAATAAGGCTCTTCCCTCATAAGGAGGTGAAGTAAGTATTAGGTAAGAACGAATAGAGGATAGTTTAAGTATCAGGAAAATAGACGGCAAAGTCTAAAAGGAATAATGGCAAAGTATGGCTTAGGGTAGAATGTCTGAATAATGGCAGATTTCTCCACGGGTCGTGCCGTTATATCAAAACTGTCAAACTAGCCTTTAATTCTCTATTGGATCATTTTTGGTGCATCATTATCTCTGTCCAATAATTCTCCACAAACCTTACTAGAATTTTCCACAAAACACAGTTCTCATGCAGTTGATTGGCTCCTGCAATTGACGTCTTCATCTGTTGGAATGCCAGGTAAGAGAAGTTACACTTTATGCTCCAGTCAGTAGTCCCATTGTTTTCTTCTAGTCCAGGCAGCCTTGCACCTGTTACGAATTACACTGTTGCATTCAGCAAGAATGTCTCCTTGAGCAAGTCGGGTCCCATGAGAAAGAATTTACTACGGCTACGCACACATATTTAGCTTCTGGAAAAGTACAGCTTCGTGTCCTTCAGGAAAGCAGCACATTGCACGTTAGAAAAACACAGTTTAATATGAGGCCAGGCAACTAGGCCCAGACCCTCGCTAACTAAGGCCTAGTGATTAATTTAGCAAAACCCCAATACATGACTCTAATTATAATATGCTAATACAAATCCATACATTAGTACATTATTAATTAATTATTAATTAGTTTCATTAGTCTTCGTGTACATTAGTGGCCACTCCCCGTGGGCACATTTCAAACGCGTATATTATTTTCTACGTTAACAGATTTTCTATGCAGCTTCATTAAACAATATATTGCAAGCTTTTCATGTTAATATTAATTTTAAAGGTCACACTCCAGCAATCCCTCCTCTGATGACTCGTCATCACACAAAACCTTTCCCTTCAGATTTTGCATTCTAGAATTCCTTCATTTCAATTTCTTCTCTCAATCGTTCCCCCTGTGATTTTTCCCTAAAGAATTTTTTCCATTGTTTTTCTTCCCTCCTCTTATTATTTTTTGCCATTTTCAATTTTATCCTTTTACTAATTTTACACAACACCCATAAACCAAATAAGCAAGCTATAAAAATCAATATTCCCTGTAGTATTTTCACCAATATCCCATGCCAAATACTACTAAACCAACTCCCCACCGAAGCAAGTCCTTTCCCAACCTTTTCCCACCTGGCTCTTTCAGTTCCTTCAAATCTGTACTATCCCTAGTTAAGTTAGTAAGCATACTTCTAATCTCATTACTATTGTCCGGCATGTAAGCACAGCAGTGACGCTCGTTAAGCATCTTACAAATTCCACCATTTTTCACTAAAAGAATGTCTAAAGCAAGCCTGTTTTGAAGAGTCATAGCCCTTTCCGCAGCAAGTTCAGTATCCATCAGGAGTATAGCCCAGTGAAATTTGTCAGCATGTTATCCAAAATAGCAGATAACTTTCGAATCTTTATGGAGTTTAAGATAACTCCCACTGAAGGAATTATTGCCCCAGATATGTCTCCTACTACACCAGCAGCAGTCTCTCTCTTTTGTCTAGTACAATGTAATTCAGACAATTTCGGAAACCTTTTCAAATCGTCAAGTTGATATATCTTTGGGAAAACTATCCCCAAATAACATGTCCCATACCATCCCTTTTGAAGACGGTAATAAGCATTAAGTCCACATATATAATAGATCCCAGGGATCGCTGGATCCTGTCCATTTAACATGAACGTCCACTTACTCTGAAACAAAAACACATGCTTACATTCACTCGTACCCACAAACACATTGTCATAATATGACTTTGGTCTAGATATGCAAAGCTTACCTATGTGTAGTGCATCTAACGCTAACTTCCCCTATTCCCTAATTGCACTGTAACTCTCATTACTAGCAAAAGCTCGCTGCTGCAATCCTTTCTCCAATTTACCCTTTAATGCCCTTCTTCTATCTTCCGTATGATCTAAAAAGCTTTTCTCTACAGGTGTAAGCAAACATGTCAAATTATTGCGTTGTGCATAAGATGTACTAATTGTTAATGTTGCCTCAAAGAATCCCTTAACTAACTGTATGCTATAGTACTTAGCTACACTACTCAAATCTTCTATGATAGGCACATAAGAAAACGCAAGGTCATGGTTGGAATAAAAATACTGAATCTCTTCTTTATTATAGAATCTTGTTAGTAACACACTATAACTTATCCCATATGTTAATGGCAGGCTGTGATAGGTAACCCCCTTTTGTACCGAAACAGGAATCTGTGTACACACATAACAATCTTTTGCATCCATTGTGCCAACATACTCACTCAGCAAGCGATAGAAAACATTATTTGATAATTCTCCTTTTGTGTTAGTTCCCTCATGCAAATATTTCATATCCTGCTCAAACCTCTCCCAAGCTGTTAGTGCAGAGGCTGTCTCAGGAATTGTAGCATTGTTAGTTCCACTCTTACCCACTAATGGCATTCCCACAATCACAACTATGATGAATATCACACACACGACACCCAAACCAACACCCAAACATTTACAACTCCTACTTCCCCTATTATCCTCTCTAGCGTTAGCCATGATCTGTAAAGAATCAGAAAGTGAAGGATGATTAGTTCAAACAACAACCAACAGAGGATGGTTAAAACTCCTTTTTTGTTTCAGCAAAGTTAAAGCAAGCGAAAGTCTTTCTTCAGCAATTATTTACAGCCTTCAGATTTACTCCCAGGATCCTTGTCAATTTGAATTAGCAGCTTGTCTAAATCATGTGTCAAAAGTCAATTCAGGTTATCAATGTCACATCCGGTGAGTTATCTGTCTCTTTTCTAAAATTTTCTTTAATTCAATTTTCATGCCAATTCAGTCTCTTTGGCCAGACTCAGGTACCAAAGTACTGACCTGGGACTTCTCAATCAAAGCAAAACACCAAGAACTCTTGTTGCCATCCAGCTGATGTTGCATACGCCCATTCAGTACCCGCGTACCTTCTGTTCGCTAGTCTCTTTCTTTTCAACTTGCGATCACCTTGCAACTCTCCTTCACTTAGATCTTCTCACCTTGTTGTATCAACCTCTTCCTCTATTGTATCTTCGACAACCTCTTTCCCTTTCTTCACTTGCAATTCCGGCCACTTATCTCCTTTCAGTGTCTCTCTGGCCTTTGATCTTTCCTGTGGCAGCCCTTCGCCCTCCTCTAACTTTATGGTGTTTTCTCTTGATGGACCTGCAATTTGCTCGGGAGGAGTCTGGACACTCTGACTCTCTTCCACCTCAACTCCTTCGCCTTCTGGGTCGGTCAGGGATTCTAGCTAATTTCCATATTCGTCTGCTTCTGGGAGAACATCCTTCTGACTTGGCTCTCCTGGTGCCTCAGTTGAGATAGGCTCACCGTCACCCCTCTGGGTCTCTTCTCCTTCGTCTCTTACTGGAGTGACCAAGCCGTCCTCAACGGGTTCTCCTTCTGTCTCAGTTCCCCTTCGATCACTCTCCGGCCCTGAGACTTCCTTCTCTGTTGTTGGTACTTTCAACAACTCAACTTCCTCATCAGTTGGACACGTCACCTTTTTCGTGTGACTTGCATGGCTCTAGTTCAGAATTCCCGCACACTTCACAGCAGTAGTAGTCGTTAGTATTACTTGATAAGGCCCCTTCCAACGTGGCTCCAAACACGACTTCCTTATGTGTTTATTGATGGCAACACAGTCACCAGCTTTCCGATTGTGTCCTAGATAATTTATTAGTGGCCGGGTGGTAGCTTCCACCTGGTGAGAAAAAGAGCGTACCACGTCAGCTAGACCCTTGCAGTAGTCCAACACTATATCATCAGTGATATTCACAAGAGCATTCGCAGACACTGCGGGCAGTCTCATAGCTCGGCCCATGAGAATCTCATGAGGAGACAGTCCTGTTTTCTTGTTAGGTGTATTTCTCATTGACATTAGCACCAAAGGAAACGCATCGGGCCATTTCAAATTTGTGGCTGCACCCATCTTTGCCATTCTCGACTTCAGGGTACCATTCATCTGCTTCACTAGTCCTGATGCTTCAGGGCGGTAACTACAATGCAACTTCTGTTCAATGTTCAATGCAGCACACAATAGCTTCACCACCTCATTGTTGAAGTGACTTCCCCTATCTGATTCTAAAGAGATCGGAAACCCGAAACGTGGTATCAGTTCCCTAAGCAGCAGCTTCGCTACTGTGAGACTGTCATTCCTACGTGCAGGGTATGCTTCAAACCAGTGGCTAAATATACACACAATCACCAACATGTATCTCAAACCTCCACACACAGGCATCTCAATAAAATCCAATGGCATTCTGCTAAATGGACCTCCGGCTCTCCCAATGTGGCTCAAATTCACCACTGTCCCTTTCCCCGCATTCATCTGTTGACAGATGATGCACCTGTTACAAATCACTTCTGCAGCTTGTCTGAACTTCGGGTTAAACCAGTCAATTTTAAACAACCTGATCATGGCATCCCTCTCAATATGTGCTTGACCATGGTAAAACCTTGCAAACTGTGACAAGAGACTTTTCGGCAAGACCATTTTCCCTTCAACTGAGACCCACAAGTCATCTGGTCTTCGTACACATTGCATCCTAACCCAAGAACACTTTTCATCTTTGCTGGCATGACCCTGCAACAATCTCAACTCTTCTAACGTGTCAATCACCCTTAATGCATAACCTGTGCATGTCTCATTTTCTGTTTCAGGTAACAACTCCCACTGATCCTTAAACGATATACAGTTCAATGCGCAAAACCTTGCGACTTGATCCGCATATCCATTTCCCATTGAAACAAAGTCTTGTGATTTCAAATGAGCACTGCATTTCAACACGGCAATTTCATGAGGTAACTGAATCGCGTGCAATAATTCCTTTATTCTTTCACCATTTTTCACTGGGGAACAAGAAGAGGTCAGGAAACCCCTCTGTGACCATAGTTGGCCAAAATCATGGACAATTCAAAATCCGTACCTGCTATCAGTATAGATAGTCACCCTCAGCTGTGCAGAAGCATGGCAAACCCTGGTAAGAGGAACCAGTTCAGCCACTTGAGCAGAATATACTCTTTCAAGCCAAGACGCTTCTAGGATACCAGAGATCGTACATACAGCTTATCCGTCTCTCAGCACTCCTACTGAGTCTCTTAAACAGGAGCCATCGACAAAGATAATTTGGTAATTTTCTTCCAATTGGGTATCTTTAATATCAGGCCTCGGTTTGGTGCACATTTCTGTTACCTCAAGACAATCATGTTCTACATCTTGAACATCTTCAACTTCTGTGTTTTCATTTGGAAGCAAAGTTGCCGGGTTCAACACTGTACATTTTTTCAACGTTACATTTGGTGACCCCAATATAATCGTTTCATATTTTGTCAATCTTGCATTTGTGATGTGTTGCGTTTTGGTACGGGTTAACAGGATCTCAACTGAGTGAGGGACCATGACTGTTAAAGGATGTCCCATCACTATGCCTTCACACTGTGTGAGGCTTTGACCAACTGCTGCTACTGCACGCAGACAACCCGGTAAGGCTGCTGCAACTGGGTCCAAAGTAGCTGAAAAATATGCTACTGGTCGGTTTACACCTCCATGGACTTGTGTCAGGACAGACAAAGAACAGGCATTACGTTCATGACAAAACAGAACAAAAGGCTTTGTGTAATCAGGCATACCTAAAGCTGGAGCCCTGCACATGCTCTCCCTTAACTCAGTAAATGCCTTCATTTCTTTCTCTGACAGTACTATGACATCTGGCCCTTCTTTGACCGTCAGTCTCACCAATGGCTTGGAGATGACTGAGAAATTCGGGATCCACTGATGACAATAGCCCACCATTCCCAGAAACATCCTAACATCTCTCCGTGTTGTTGGGGAATTCAACTGTAACAGTGCAGTCACTCTTTCCCTGGATAACTTCCTCAACCCTTTCTCAATTTGATGACCCAAGTATTTCACCTCTTTCTGACAATATTGCAACTTCTTTGGGGACACCTTGTGCCCATTCTTTCCCAAGTTGTTCAGTAAGACAATTGAATCATACTTGCACTCATCCCTTGTTTTGGATGCGATCAACAGATTGTCAATGTACTGCGCTAGAGTTGACTGAAAAGGCAAGTCCAATGACTCCAAATCCTTCTTCAGTATTTGATTGAAGATGGAAGGTGATTCCGAAAACCCTTGAGAAATTCGACACCAATTGTAAACCTTATCCAGGAATTTGAAACTGAAAAGAAATTGGCTGCCCTCATGAAGAGGCACAGAAAAGAACGCTTTGGACAAATCAACCACTCTGAACCACTCTGCATCACATGGAACCTGGAACATTATCACAGCTGATTTGGCACCACTGGGCAACATTTCACCACTATGTCATTAATTTTTCTCAAGTCTTGGACAATTCGAACTTTCCCTCAGGGTTTCTCAGCCCCATTATTGGTGAGTTACATGGACTGCTCACCTCCTTCAAGACTCCCTGTTTCACAAAGTCTGGAATTAATTGCCCCACCTTTATAAGGACATCTTGCGCCATATGGTACTGTGGTACCTGAGGAAACACAGCATTTGGCTTTTCATTTACTTTGACTGGTTCTACCCCTTTTATCAGTCCTACTTCTTTCACTGTCAAATCCCACTCTTTCTCTTGGACTGTTCCCTGCAAGTCTGCCGGGAGATCAGCTACTCTGAACATCGGGAAGAAGTTAATCAGAGGATACTCCTCGTCGGTAGTCTCTGTTTCAGGCTTTGAAACCTGCTCATCTTCCCCTTCATCATCACTGTTTGTCTGAACCTCAATCCCCTCATTCGAACAGGTGATAGAACACCTTGCCTTGCATAGTAAGTCTCTTCCCAGTAGGGACACAGGACTCAAATCGCAAACCACAAACCTGTGCAGTCCCTGAAAAGTGCCAAGCTCAACCTGCACTGGATCTGTGATCAAGTTAGTCAGGAGTTGATTTGCCACTCCTACTACCTTGACTGTACGTCCCGAAAGAGGTAGTTTTGGAACTTCAGTGCTTCTGACTGTAGAGCGTGTAGCTCCTGTGTTGACCAAGAATGAAACCTTGTGACCCATTACCTTCCCCTGAAAAAAGGGCCCCTTCTGATCTACTTCTAGGGATGCTGCAAGCCTACACTCCTCACTATCTGAACTCTCATCCGACCATTCATCGTTTATTCCATTCTCACCACGTAATGGGAACTGTTGTACTACATTACTTTGACTCATTCTTTGACCTGTGACCTGTGACCTTTTGAGGAAGCATCACCTGTTGCTGTTCCATTGGCACTAAGGGTACTTGCATTTGCTGTCTAGGTACCATAGGAACCTGCTGCTGCATTTGCTGCATCTGCATCCTCTGTACATGGCGCATCTGCACCTGCTGTATGGGTTGGAGACCCTGCATCTGAATCATGTTATTCTGAAAGTTCGGATTAGGACCTCTCAACCTTGGTCCCTTCACGTTTTGAAATGCACTGACATCATTGCTTTGTTGAACAACACCCTCCTGCACCATCATCGGGCACTCCCGGTTCCAATGTCCAACATCCCTGCAAGCATGACAAGGTAACATCTTCTTCATCCCCTGCACATCATTTTGAACTACTAAAATGTTCAAATCCAGACTTCGATTCACAAAACCTCCGCGACCTCTGCCTCTCACTTGTGCCTAAAACATCCAGTTTCCTTGCGGCTGTTGCACCATCTGTTGTAGACAATCTCCCTGCATCCCTGATTGTGCTGCCTTAATTTGCATCGCCATCGCTTTCTCCTTCAGCTTTCTCTGCTTCAACTCAATCTCGTCACTACAGTATTTCGCATACTGCAACACCTCGTCAATCGGCTTGCTTGCCAGCAAATCAAGTGATTCTTAATCATCTGACTCATTTCAGGTCTCAACCCTTCAACAAATCTGAACACAAGGTGATTCATGTCCTTCGCCTCAATAACCTCTGTACCACTGTAGTTCTTGCACGCTTTCAACAACCTCTCAAAATAGTCATGTATCGACTCCTTGGGTTCCTGAGCTGTCCGATCAATCTTTTGCCAATCAACATTCTGCGGCAAAACCCTCTGTTTCAAGAACTCAATCACCTTATACAGGGAGTGCAGAATTATTAGGCAAATGAGTATTTTGACCACATCATCCTCTTTATGCATGTTGTCTTACTCCAAGCTGTATAGGCTCGAAAGCCTACTACCAATTAAGCATATTAGGTGATGTGCATCACTGTAATGAGAAGGGGTGTGGTCTAATGACATCAACACCCTATATCAGGTGTGCATAGTTATTAGGCAACTTCCTTTCCTTTGGCAAAATGGGTCAAAAGAAGGACTTGACAGGCTCAGAAAAGTCAAAAATAGTGAGATATCTTGCAGAGGGATGCAGCACTCTTAAAATTGCAAAGCTTCTGAAGCGTGATCAGCGAACAATCAAGCGTTTCATTCAAAATAGTCAACAGGGTCGCAAGAAGCGTGTGGAAAAACCAAGGCGCAAAATAACTGCCCATGAACTGAGAAAAGTCAAGCGTGCAGCTGCCACGATGCCACTTGCCACCAGTTTGGCCATATTTCAGAGCTGCAACATCACTGGAGTGCCCAAAAGCACAAGGTGTGCAATACTCAGAGACATGGCCAAGGTAAGAAAGGCTGAAAGACGACCACCACTGAACAAGACACACAAGCTGAAACGTCAAGACTGGGCCAAGAAATATCTCAAGACTGATTTTTCTAAGGTTTTATGGACTGATGAAATGAGAGTGAGTCTTGATGGGCCAGATGGATTGGCCCGTGGCTGGATTGGTAAAGGGCAGAGAGCTCCAGTCCGACTCAGACGCCAGCAAGGTGGAGGTGGAGTACTGGTTTGGGCTGGTATCATCAAAGATGAGCTTGTGGGGCCTTTTCGGGTTGAGGATGGAGTCAAGCTCAACTCCCAGTCCTACTGCCAGTTCCTGGAAGACACCTTCTTCAAGCAGTGGTACAGGAAGAAGTCTGCATCCTTCAAGAAAAACATGGTTTTCATGCAGGACAATGCTCCATCACACGCGTCCAAGTACTCCACAGCGTGGCTGGCAAGAAAGGGTATAAAAGAAGGAAATCTAATGACATGGCCTCCTTGTTCACGTGATCTGAACCCCATTGAGAACCTGTGGTCCATCATCAAATGTGAGATTTACAAGGAGGGAAAACAGTACACCTCTCTGAACAGTGTCTGGGAGGCTGTGGTTGCTGCTGCACGCAATGTTGATGGTGAACAGATCAAAACACTGACAGAATCCATGGATGGCAGGCTTTTGAGTGTCCTTGCAAAGAAAGGTGGCTATATTGGTCACTGATTTGTTTTTGTTTTGTTTTTGAATGTCAGAAATGTATATTTGTGAATGTTGAGATGTTATATTGGTTTCACTGGTAATAATAAATAATTGAAATGGGTATATATTGTTTTTTGTTAAGTTGCCTAATAATTATGCACAGTAATAGTCACCTGCACACACAGATATCCCCCTAACATAGCTAAAACTAAAAACAAACTAAAAACTACTTCCAAAAATATTCAGCTTTGATATTAATGAGTTTTTTGGGTTCATTGAGAACATGGTTGTTGTTCAATAATAATATTAATCCTCAAAAATACAACTTGCCTAATAATTCTGCACTCCCTGTAGTAGTATCTCATTACCTCAGGAGAGGGTGCTCCTGTGACTCTACCCCTTGCCGGTTCCGCAGCCGTCCAATCCACACTACTCTTGCACTCAAGCCACAAATCGGCCGGAACTATGATTTCAAAGAGAGTATTCAGGTCTTCCCAGAGACATTTCGCAAGTTTCACAAACCTGTCCGTCTGCTGATACCACTCTATTGGCTTCTCCCTCAGCCTGGGAAAGTCATTTGTGAATGACAGAATGTCACCTCTAGTCCACGGCACATGGACAAGAACCCCTCCAGCCGACTCTCTCATCTGTAACATCTTTATGGTACCAGCATCCTGTGAGGCTTTAGCTGGCTGCTCTAAGCAGTCACTCTTCCTCTTGTCTCTTTTCTTCGCCCATCTACCTTACCACTTCTCTAAGGCTCCCCAAACTTGTGCACTCTGCAGTATCTCTTTAAGGTGTGCTTTCATCCCAGTAGACCTCATGTGCTCAAAATCCTTAGGCTCAAAGTCTAACCTGTAACTCCTCTTCAGATGTTTAGTACTTTCTAAGTCTATTCCATAGTTATCTGCCAAATTTGCCAACCTCTGGTGCACTCTGCTCACTTCTTTGGTTATCTTGGGACACAAATACCTCAATTCGGGTTCCGTGTATGATTCTAGCCTGTTCACTCCCATGCTTCCTTCAACAAGTTCATTTGCCTCCATGCCCAATCTCACAAAATTCAGGTATTCATCTCCTTCCGTTTTCCCTGCTGCTGCAGGAGTAGACTGCAGTGAATTTAACTTGTCTAACCAATTGTTCAGCTGTTGTGCAGTTAAGCCTTGTAAGGAGATATTCCCAGCCTGCACTATCGGTGTTTGCGGTATATTCGCACTTGAGACCTGCAGAGACAGCAGTCCCAACCCTGGTTGTCTCATGGCATCTGGAGGAGCCCCAATCGGACTGAAGACTAATAAAGACCTGGACCTTTAGAATCTCGGCTCCACTGGAGTCATCCCTTGAGCGCTCCCTATGAACCCTCCTCTTGTCATTTATTGGGTCATTATTCCCTGATCACATACACTAGGCTTCGCCTGTGCATACAATGGTACTGGTGGACCAACCGTAATGGGCAAAGATATGGCGGCTGGCGGTTGCCTATTTCCCAAAACCTGTGGTGCAGTAATTCCCACATTCTGGTTCATTACTGGAGCTATGGCTGACTGCGGTCCTGTGACCGAAGTGTAATTCAGAATCATCTGTTGCTGCGCCTGAGGCAGTAAAGGTGGAGTTGGATCAGTCTGAATCAGCTTTGGTCTCGTATGCGCCGGATCTGATGGCACCATCAAATTTGTGGTAGTCTCTAGTATTGGGACATCAGGGTAAAGCCTCTGAACCTGTTTTGGCTGTAGCTGAGCCTATCTCTGGAGCAGTGGACATACTAATACTACTCTGCACCGGAACTGGTGTCGAGACAGGACTAACCTGTATCGGATTCTCTGTCACATTGTTTTGAGTTGAACTTACGGGGCCCGTACTAGTACTTGGTCTGTTGCCATCTATTGCATATGGCGGTGGTCGATCATTCAGTAATTGATTAAGGAACTCATCGTCGTCTGAGTCATCCATCTCTGACCAGGGCTTCTTAGCCTCTTTGTCTTTAGAAGAACTTTTGTCAGTCTTACAAGTAGCTTTCCCCCCTTTGTTTTCACCTTCTTGAGCTATTGCGGCAAACATCCTAATTCCGTCTATTGTTTCTTTCCTCCAGACTCTCTGTGCACTATCCCACCTAGCCTCTGCTAGTGTCTTTTCTGCTTTCCTCATCCTCCTCTCAAATTTCTGTTGCTGTTGTCGTATTGCCATCAGTTCCCAAATTGCTAACGGCTCAAACTGTGCCGGCCTCGGAGGTGGCTTTAGCTCATTTAACACCCTCCGCAAATTTTCCAAAACCCTTATGTTGAATGTTCCGTGCTCCGGAAACGCCAAACACCTTTCTTTCTCTGTCACTTTGCACCATTGTTTTAGCCAAATACATGGCACGACACCTCTTTCCTCCATTACGGCATAAGCTGGTGTATCTTCTGGCGGTGTAACCTCCCCTACACTCTCGGTAATATATGTATCTCCCCTCAAAGCGCTCTTTAAAGCCTTGAAAAATTTCATTTTTTCGTCTTTTATTTTGTTCACAATCGAATCAGGAAGTGACTTTAGTTCCCAGAACTCTCTTCGCCTACCTTCTCAACCAATTGCCTCTCACGGACGGCTGCCTATCCGTGCGCGACCCTTCTCACTAACCGACCTATCCCAGCGCGGCTCCAATGACGTCACACTCACACACACTGCAGCTGACAAAGCCTTGCGGCTTGTCTTCCTCACTCTCTCTATTCACACAAAACTAATGCAATATATTGCGAGCATCAACAAAACTCAAATTTTCTGGTTTACTACAGGAAAGGGTAACATAATCGCTTCAGAACTTTACAAAGATTTTGCTTAGCCTCGGCCGCTACTCTCTCCTTCTCAGATCCCGCACTCGCAAGCAACATTTGACCCGCAAATTTTACTCTCGACTTGTCAATGGGTTGTTCTAGTGCACTTTAGAACTCACCAAATCTCCATCGAAGTTTTCATTCACTCACATTGACTCGAACTCGACTCGTCAACCACGCCTGATTGAACTATTAAACTGAGCAAATTACAACATAAACCAAGTGTCTCATACACATATCAATATACTCCGGAGTCTTAGACCAAGCAGGGTCAGTACATCACCAACAACCATGTGGACAATTTTTTAGCACAAAGCGCCACACTCACATGAAGTTCGCCGACTTCCCTACTCTCATACTGCGGAGTACGCACACTCCTACTAAAAGATCATCATTTGGCCTAAATCCTCACAGACTTCACACTTCACTTGCAATATGCATAAACTGTGCAAATGCAAACCCTACTTCACTCACGCTATCACTAGGACACCGAGAACATACTCAAACTCACTTCAGCAGTCTCCGAGATTCCGGGAAAGTCATTCGGGACTTAGGGGCACATCATCTCTCTAGTTTGCATCGTTTTAAAAGAACAATTCTCCCAAAACCCAATTTTCCCAATACACCTTGCTTACTTCCAAACTACACTCACCAATTTCTACCAGACCTTCGGACCCTTCGAACCAACAATCTTATCAAACAGTGGTCCCTCATCCTGGGGCCCAAAGGGTCAAACCATTACCTCTGCTACCAAAAACTGATAGCGCGCCAGAGCCTTGATAAGTAAACTTACAAGGAGACATGCCTAGGCCGACGAACCTTTTGACCACGATCGGAGACTTCCCAGAACGGTATATCTTTCTGGCAACACAAAATCAATTTTTAATAAGCCGATCAATATACACAATACCTAATCCAAAAAATTAGTCGATAACATTCAATAAAGATCAATAAAAGGAACACACCATGACCTTTCGGCCATGAATAACCACACAGATCTAGTTAAGTGTTAGGATATTTATTCCCTATTGATTACAATTTAATAATCATCTCATTAGCAATAAATCTCATTAGTAACTCTTCAGATTTATAATTTGAACACTGTTAATTAACGAATAGAGGATATTTATTAAGCATTAACACATCATTAATAAGAAGCAGTTTGGCAAAGTCTCAGAGGACAAGGTTCAACAAAGCAAGAATTCAGTCATTTGTCTATTTGTGTCAGATATTTGTGAACACCTTAACTAACCTCAAATTAGCATTAGCATGTTGGGCTTCATGCAAAACAATTTAGCAAACACAAATTTGGAAAACATCTAAACTATAGCCTCTATCAAAAGAGCAGTTGGTACCTAGAAAGAAAAGGCAAACAGACAATTACAATTATCATCAGATAGTTACCCCTCCAAATGAATCAGCAAACAGCATCAGTCTTCATCCTCAGGACATCAGTCGATTCACCATCAGCAAGGATAGGACCGGCAAGGCCGCAGTATGGCATAGCTCAGAATAATGCTCTTCCCTCATAAGGAGATGAAGTAAGTATTAGGTAAGAACGAATAGAGGATAGTTTAAGAATCAGGGAAATAGCGGCAAAGTCTCATAGGAATAATGGCAAAGTATGGCTTAGGGTAGAATGCCCGAATAATGGCTGATTTCTCCTCGGGTCGTGCGGTTATATCAAAACTGTCAAACTAGCCTTTAATTCTCTATTGGATCATTTTTGGTGCATCATTATCTCTGTCCAATAATTCTCCACGCATCTTACTAGAATTTTCCACAAAACACAGTTCTCATGCAGTTGATTGGCTCCTGTAATTGACATCTTCATCGGTTGGAATGTCAGGTAAGAAAAGTTACACTTTACGCTCCAGTCAGTAGTCCCATTGTTTTCTTCTAGTCCAGGCAGCCTTGCACATGTTACGAATTACACTGTTGCATTCAGCAAGAATGTCTCCTTGAGCAAGTCGGGTCCCATGAGAAAGAATTTACTACGGCTACACACACATATTTAGCTTCTGGAAAAGTACAGCTTCGTGTCCTTCAGGAAAGCAGCACATTGCACGTTAGAAAAACACAGTTTAATATGAGACCAGGCAACTAGGCCCAGACCCTCTCTAACCAAGGCCTAGTGATTAATTTAGCAAAACCCAATACATGACTCAAAATATAATATGCTAAAACAAATCCATACATTAGTACATTATTAATTAATTATTAATTAGTTTCATTAGTCTTCGTGTACATTGGTGGCCACTCCCCGTGGGCACCTTTCAAAATTGTATATTATTTTCTACGTTAACACATTTTCTATGCAGCTTCATTACACAATATATTGCAAGCTTTTCATGTTAATATTAATTTTAAAGGTCACACTCCAACAATGGTCACAACCTATTGCCTTTTATTTCCCTAATGACATCACAGTATACTGTCATTGGACTTTATGTTATTTCATGCTATGCTGGGTGGAAGTCTACATTTCTTGCCAACTCTCAGCTCAATGTGAACATTTTACCTTAATGTTAAAAAAAACTCAAACTCCTTCCATCTCTGCAAAGGCTTGAGGTTTTCTCTGGTTGTATATTTTGCCCTTTGGCTCCTTAAAAAGGGTTGTGTATTTGATTCAGAACTGTGTCGCCCACTGAATGTATTTGTGGCTGTTTTCTGTGGTGTTCTCCAACTCTTCCTTATGCGTTCTGTGTTACATATTGTTATAAGCTTACTAGCTTGCTATGATGCATATACCTGGAACTTAGAGCACTACGGTGTTCTAGGGTCCAGTAGCAGAGCCAGATTTCCAGGGATGTCAGTTGGCAGCTGACTAGCTGAGGGATAGCTACGCTCTGGCTGTAGGGATTAAATCTTAATAAACTACATTTCTACTTATATTGGGTGTCCGACTAGTCTTCTGCAATATAACACATATCCTTCAGGTTGATGTTTTCATCCTCATTCCCTGTTATGGCTATTTGGCTGTCTTTTGTTCAGGACCCTTTTAGAGCACTGAAGCATTTTGAGTGACGTTTTCACTTCTTTTTTTTGCGAGATCATGATTCCTTTTTCTTCAGTGAGAGTCCAGAATGTGCTTTTATGTGACAGTCAAATTTCATTTCTGTAGAAGCAGAAGAAAAATACTTTATTCGGTTATATATGACCATCAAAGTCCACATAAAATAAGTTACATTTAAAACAATTCTACAATATAAACATAGGACCCTGGAATGGAAGAAAATAAAATATGAATAAAAATCCTACTGTATTATCATGACCTCCATACCCTGAGGGGGATGTTACTTCCCTAAGTTGCCAGAAGTCCCACAGATAAACGCATAATAGGAAAAGAAAGTTCTTCAGGCCATTCCAGTCCAGTAACTTAAAACAAATTCCTAGTTAGATGTTTATCATCCTAGAATAAAAACTTTGGCGCCTGCACCAAAATGACAGTAAAAATCTGCTGACTGAAAATACTATTTCCTCTGTTGTATCGTACTTTAGAATTCTTAGGGCCTGATGATGGTGTGTTATCCCAAGCATCGAAACATACTGGGCAAATCCATCTTCTTCTTTGTTCTCTATACTCTGAGCATGCAAATAAAACATGGGCTTCAGTCTTGTTCGCCAGGCCACAGACTGGACATAAGCTCAAGGCAGTGCCCCCTTTCTACCTGCTGGTGAAAGAGCTTAGGGGGAGGGAGCCTGTCCTGAATCTTATGAACAGTCTTTTGGCCAGGGCTAGAGTGATCCTATCAAGGTATGGTTCAAAGAATGGGAAGAGCTTTAATTCCAGGAAACTGCTTGTCAGAGTACAGTAAGTTCCCGACAGAACTGTCTGCTGATTTATGAACTCCCAATATTGTTTTTTTAAGTATTTGGGCATCTGCTTTGCATAGACAATTGGGCTCATCCCAGAGTCTATTGAGGTTCAGCTTGCTGAACCAGTCTCGCACTGACATCATCCAGGGTATACGGTTAGCGTTGGCTGGAGTAATCAAATTCCTTAATGAGTCCTTAGAATGACTCAGTTCATTAGTAGACCACAAACGGACCCAATAGACAAGAGGCCTCAAAGTTGCTAGGTTTGCCACTCTGAGTAAGTTTAAGTCCATGTAGAGTGGGGTTAGTGGGGTACCTCTCGGTATTTTTAAAAGTTTCCTTATAAATGTATTTTCTGCGATAGTCAAGCAATCCAAATTGCTATGCCCCCACAGTTCTCCACCGAATAAAGCAGCTCCATGCACCTTTTCTCGATAGACCGCTAGCACTGGAGAAACAGACCGTGAGCTGGTTGCGTTATAGACCCTAATAATAACGTTAGAGCTATGCTGAAGTACTAGAGAGGACTTTGCATAGTTGGGGGAGCCATTTTAGATTACTGGTTAGTTTGACCCCCAGGTATTCAAATGATTCAATCCTCTCCAGTATTTTACCACCTGCTTTGATTGGTCTTGACTTGGTTCCCCTCTGTCCAAAAAACATATATTTTGTCTTCTCCGCATTCAGTTCCAATCCTCTTGAATTACAAAAGTTCATAAATCTGCCAATTAGTGCTTGGAGCCACATTGGTGATCTGGAAATCAGTAGGGAATCATCAGCAAAGAGTAGTATGGGAACTGTTATGTTGGTTAATGAGGGGTTATCGTTCTTGCAGTTACAAAGTTCCTTTGCCACTTCGTTCATATAGAGGGTGAATAAGGTGGGGGCTAGGACGTCCCCTCGGTGTACACCACGTCTGATAGCAGTCTTGTTTGTTAATTCGCCCCTTTTGCTCCATCGCACTTGAGCATAATTCATCGGATGTAACCTTACAATCAATGTAAGCAGATTTGATGGGATCCCCATACTCGACAGCACTTGCTATAGCATGTTAAGTGGGAGAGAGTAAAAAGCAGCCTTAAGATCAACAAAGGATACACAAAGCTTCTGACCAGCTAATAGCAAGGATTATTGGTCTATAATTAGAAGGGCATCTGGCGTCCCCTTTTTTATAGATCGGTATGATCTCTGCCCCCCTCCAAGACTCCGGCATATTCCCTCCCCTAGATATTGCATTAGTCAGCAGGTTTATATACGAGCTCCAAATTAATGTCTCAGATTCACACTAGATTGTGTTCCCCTCTTAAATGTTTAACCATCCCAGAATCAGATGTTGTGCCGCCATTACAGGTTCTAAGACCCCAGTTGGCCATCATTGAAACTATCTTAAGGACAGAGGCTGAATTATTCTTGCAGGAGTTCCCTGCCATAGATGGAATATTCCAGAATTTATCCTCCGAGATAGTGACCTCTTTCAGGAGGGTGGACGGTTCAAATGTTATGTTGAAGTCACCCACTATTATAATCTTGATCCCACTATCCAGGTGTTCTAATAGCTCCTCTAACAGAGATAAAGTAGGGGCCTCCTCACTATGTAGTCCATGTCGTACATAGATGTTAATAAAAGCAAAATGCAATCCTGATGGGAAAGTTATAATAATGCCTAAGATATATAATGAGTCTGTTCGCAAAAGCTTGCGGCGGCTGGGTAAATCATTTCTTACTAGAGTCAGCAGCCCCCCACTTGGCCTCTTTGCTATAGGAAGTATAGCCATTAATAAATGTTTTAGCTGTGGCCCAGGTCTCTTGGAACATACAGATATCACATTTCTCTAAATGGGAAAGCCACTCGATATCTCCCAATTTGTGCCAGATCCCTGCTAAATTTGACAATATCAATGAAAGCTGATTACTGGGGTAATGTCTTTTCCCTCTACCAAGCTACTCTGAGACTTCGTCCACACTCCCAGCCCAAAAGGGCTGTCAGGGGGAGTCTGTGGCACTGCCCTTTGTGGGTCATGCAGATGGATCCTGCTAGTCCTTCCTCTGAGGTGATCCTCTGCGCCTATTCGTTTTATGTGCTGTCTTATTGCTGGTTACCATAGGACTAACAGTAGGAGGTTAATCAGGGGCCAACTTTGCCTCAGCAATCCCTTCTTATATGAGCGTACCTGCTTTGGGATAAGTACGTGAGAATTCATCCCTGCCTTGACCCTCTTGGACAGTCAGTCCACTTTATCTAGGGAACTAGGCTCGGGGGGGACATTTGAGCCATGATTAGACATTTCTTGTTGCATATGTAGCATGGCACCCCTTCCAGAGTTATTCCGATGTTCCTCTTCCGCAGGACCCAGTTTCATGCTGATTGTTAATGATGTGCATTCCCTTGATCGACCATTGCGTTGCTCAAAGCCTATGAGATTATGACCAAGGTATTAGAAATTAATTGAACTATTATGTAGTCATTTGGAGCCTGCTTAGATGAATATCTCCTCACATTAATGATATCTGATCTTACTGTAGAAAAACAATTGCTTTAGTATCTAAGCCAAAAAATATCTTTGTTGATCAAGGATTCAGTATCCTCATAAGAACCCTTGCTTAGTTTAGGCACCTGAGTTAAGCAGAGCTGAGCCCCATGGTGTACAAGTTTCCTGTTATGAGTTCGATGATGTCTACCAGCTGCAGTGTGAGGTTCCCTGCTGTGGTGTTTATCTGGAACAAGATTACATTTTAAACTAAGGCGAGCTGGATGAGTTGTTTTCACCGGATAGTCATGAGTACTCCTAGGGCCACGAGACTTAGTACCCCATTCAATCCTCCCCTCTCGTAGAATATTTGGCCTCAGGCTAGATGAGTTACTTGCCTCTTCAGGGGCCCTCTCTGGATTTTTGGTGCTACCTGGGTAGGCAGCCTCCTGTTCTCTCCTTGGATCTGATGCCCTTCTTAGGGGGTCATTACAGCTGCCCCGACAGGGGCAACAATGCTCTTCCAGTTTTGCTATCAGGTTATCCATCTTACTAACTAATTTGGCAACCGTTGTTTTAAGTACATTGATTTCATGCCAAAGAGATCCACAGTTAGTGGTATGCTCCTTTGTTTCTTCCTGTATTTTACCTGCATTACTAATAAGCGAGGTGGTACCATTGATTACTGCAAAGAGGGGCAAACCTGTTTGTGCAGTGTATGGACCTGTTTACTATTACAGTATGTGAAAGGGGAATGCTTGCCGGGGTGGAGAGACAACTGAAATTCTAGCTAGGACAAACTGATTACACAGGTTTTTATCACTGGACGTTAGTGTAACCTCATCGCCAGTTTGAGAGTGTCTAGCTATAGCTATTGATTTGGTAAACATGTCGGGACCTTACTGCATGTTTCCTCCCCTGTCCTCTTGGGCGATTTGCTGTTTAGCAGTAGTTCCACCACCCCAATGAGACTGTCAAATTCTAAAAGAGTACCTGGATCATCATTCACCAATGGCCCCCGTTTGGTCAATCGCGTTTGCTTTTTAGGTTTCTTAGCACTGCTGGACAGAGTCTCAAGAAACCCTGCCTTACGCTTACCCACTCTTTGTCGTTTCTGGGGCTCTCTCAGTACCCCTGAATGCTGACTAATTACAGCTTTTTAATCACTAAATCTCCTCTCAACCAGGGAGTGAAGGGTGGTAGTCGCAGCCCAGCCTCTTTTGGCCGATGACAGGCGAAGATGGGCCCGCTCTTTGCCCTATGTTCGCCCAGGTGCGTGTCGCGCGCTTCCCGTGCTGCGGTTGTGTGCCTGACTTTTGATGCATCTCCTGACACTCTGGAGGCGGCAGCGTGGCCCTCCTGCCGCTCTGCCTGCTGGGCGATGTATGCAAAGTCAGGTTCCCCCCTTGGAGTTTGGAATCAGCAAGTCCCGCGCCGTGGTTGTGTGCCTGAGTTTCAATGTGTCTCCTGACGCTCTGGAGGCGGCTGCATGTCCCTCCTGCCACTCTGCCTGCTGGGCGATGTATGCAAAGTCATGCTCCCCCCTGGGAGTTTGGAATCAGCGCGTCCCACGCCGCGGTTGTGTGCCTGAGTTTTGATGCATCTCCTGATGCTTTGGAGGTGGCTGTGAGCCCAGGTGCGTGTTGCGCGCTTCCCGTGCCGCGGTTGTGTGCCTGAGTTTTGATGCATCTCCTGACGCTCTGGAGGGGGCTGCGTGGCCCTCCTGCTGCTCTGCCTGCTGGGCGATGTATGCAAAGTCAGCGTCCCCCCTGGGAGTTTGGAATCAGCGTGTCCCACGCCGCGGTTGTGTGCCTGAGTTTTGATGCGTCTCCTGATGCTCTGGAGGTGGCTGTATGGCCCCCTGCCACTCTGACTGCTGGGTGATGTATGCAAAGTGAGGCTTCCCCCTGGGAGTTTGGAATGATGGCGTCCCGTGTCACGGTTGTGTGCCTGAGTTTTGATGCATCTCCTGACGCTCTGGAGGCATTTACCAATGCCCAATCACCATTCATGATGTATATAAACCTCGCAACTACCCCTTTGGCTTTGGGCCAATGGGGCATTATTTTCTGATATTGAGTGTTCAACTTTTCAAAGTTCTGCTGTAATGCTGTCTGTTGAAAAGTGGGCCGTTTTTCGTTTTGGAGCCTCTGGGAAGTCCATAAGCCTCAAGGTCTTCATCAAGCTCTGGTTTGATGTCATCAAATGCAGTGGATTGAACCATTTGCATAACTGTTTTTTTTGTTTTAAATATGTCCATAAACATAAAGATGGGTAGTTGTCTCCCTAACAGACTACACAGATTTAGTTCTCATTTTCACCCATGGCTCCATGCAAGCCTCTTCAGTGATGATGGAGGCAGGGTGCAATTGCAGATCTGTTACTTGGCAGAGCACACAATGGTGAGTCATTGTCTCGATCCGTTTGTCCATGTGGGGGAACCATAACTTTTTCCTCAGCTTTGCTTTTGTTTTGGCCATGCCTAGATGACATTGGTGTGCCAGAAAGATTATGCATTCTTGTGGGCTTTTTGGTATAAGTACCCTATCTCCCCTCAGGACATTTGCCTCATCAGTGACACTCACTTCATGCAGAACCTCCCATATGTCTGACAGTGTGCTTCATCTTCTTCAGTGTTTCCAGCAAGAAACAATTTCCAGGTGTTCTCGCATAGACCACACCTTGTGAGTCACATGTACATATCATCGTTTGATGCTGGATCAACGTAGGAAAATGATTTTGCCTTTTGGCATGCCAGTTGGGAGATGAGTTGTACAAATTCTTCAGTCATCTGTGTCATACTTAGATCTCCTGGGTTGTGTTTTTCTTGGGCCTCAACAGGTAGCCATCTGCATTGTCTGTGCTTAGTCTGTACTTCAGGTCAAAACTTTATTACTTTTGAGTCTCCTCTTTTCAGTTCTTGGTGGGGAGAATGGCGTTAGTGCTCTTACAAAGAGGCATCAATGGTTTGTGATCAGTCAAAACAGTGAAGTTTCTTTATAGAGATTCAAATGAAAATGGGTGCAAGCCCACCTGAGGGCTAATGCCTCCTGTTCTATCTGGGAGTATTGTTTCTTTGTGTCCAGCTTTTAAATGCAATCAGGCTCCAGCAAACTCTCAATATTATTGAAAAAGGATTGCCCCCAAACCTGAGACTGACGTAGATGATCAGTTTTTTATTTGGTTGTATATTGAAGTAGTGCATGGTAGTATCATTGCAGGTTGCTCATTGGATGTCTTTGAATGCCAAAGCGACTCTGAAACTAAGGAGGTCATTATGACCCCGGCCGTCAGCGATAATGTGGCGGTAGTACCGCCAACAGGCTGGTGGTACTTACCACCACATTATGACCTTGGCGGGTTGGCTGAAGCCAACCCTCCAATGTACCACTCCGACCACCATGGCGGTAACAACCACCAGGCTGGAGATATTCATCTCCAGCCCGGCGGCCGGTTTAGTGTTACCTGCGGGAGTATGACGCCACCTACCGCCATGGTTTTTGTGGTGTTCGTATTGCCACGAAAACCATGGCGGTAGGCCCTATCAGTGACAGGGAATTCATTCTCTGCCACTGATAGGTGGCAATCAAACCCCACCTTTCCAAAGACCCACCACCGCCCCACCTCACCAAACACCCCCAGCCCCCTACATCCACACCCCCTTCACACACCCATTCACGCATACATACACGCATGCATACATCCAAGCATTCACACATCTGCATACACTTCAAAACATACACGCACACGCATCACAATTACTATACATACACGCACTCATACTGCCATACATTAACTCACGCAGTAAACATTCAACACACACCTGCAATCACGCACAAACATACATGCACACACACACAACACCCCCCACCCGCCTCCCCTGTCGGAGACCCGATTTACCTGGATCTAGGGGGTCTTCTGGCAGGAAACGGGATGGGGCACTGCTACCACCAGCAGCGGCCACCAACAGAACACCGCCAGGCTGTATGATTTCTCAGAATACGGCTGGTGGCGGTATACTGACGTGGCGTTGCGGGTAGTAGCAGCACCACTTTACCGCCATCTGCCAGTATGGCCACAGCCGGATTTCTGTCCTTCTTGTGGCGTAAATTCAGCTGTGGTCATATTATGGTGGATGGCTGGTAGTCGCTGCGATGGTCTTTTGGCGGCCGTCGCTGTGGCAGTAGGCGGTTTATACTGCCAATGTTATAATGAGGGCCTAAGTCTTTTGTAGCTGGGAAAACCGACGTATAGAAAAACTAGTAACATACCAACTAGTTTCATCCAGTAATAGCTGATAGTAACCGACATTCTGATCTAACTAGGAAAACTACTTTGCCCTTTTAGGTCTCAGTGGATGTCATAAAGCGAGGGCGTAATGTGTTGCTCCCTTTGGGTGGCTGCATTGGGCATTTGCAGGTCTATGCAGATTCCGACGGCGTCAAGCTGGTTATGTTTTGTGACAAGGACCATGGGGAAAACCCTGTTGGGCCAGTCACTTTTTTAATGACTCCCATGTTCTCCACTCTTATCTGTTCTGCCTTTATCTTTTTGTAAAGGTGAAATATTACCTTTAGGCGAAGGAGAGACGCCAGCTGGATTGTATCACGGATGCGTAGTTTCACTGGCACTCTTGAACTTCAAGTAAGTCTTTTAATTCTTGTACAATGGCTTTGACTTCCTTCTCTTTTACACAGCATGGGATTAGTCCAAGAGTTTCTCCTATTGGTAGCTGATGCCGTCAACAACAAAGAATGTTATTAGCAGCATTCGATTCCCATGTTCGATGGATGTGGCAAACACCACATGAAAAGTAGTGGGCCCTTGCTGCTGTAGACAAAGATCCTGGTCCTATTCTTCTGAACGGCTGGTTTCAGGTTGAAGAAGTTGCTCTGCCAATGGCTTTCACGGGGGCTCCTGTTTCAATGAGCGCAATGGTCTTTAGCCCCTGAAATGTAATTTTACATTTGGGAGATGGTTTCCTTCCTCTTGATCAGTGGTAGAGATCAGGAAAATATCTTCTTCTGTGTCATAGTGCCAGGATGGCTGTGAGTCAGGATTGACAGTGTTCAGGAGCAGAGTGGATGGCACGTTCATTGGAATGAAAGACACCTCTTTTCTACCAGTTCGTCATCGTTAGCCTCCTCTGCAAACCATTTTTTTTGCCTCTGTGCCGCAAACATTTTACCGCTAAATGAGCTTTGCCTCCACAGTATCTGCATGTCACTCATTCGTTTGGGTAGTTTCTGTTCTAAAATAACATTGTCTTGCAATGGGTCTGCCTCTGATAGCATCAGCTGATTAAAGATGAGGTGTTTTAGGTCCACGTCTTTTTTCAATTCAAGCTTGGTAATGACATATTCTGTTGTGGTAGCTCAGACATCTGCTAGTTCATGTGACCTTCCCATTGTGAGTTTTTGTTTTAGGATAATTATTGGATACTGAAGGATCCTGCATCGCAGGCCTACTAAGTGACACTCTTAGATCAGCTTTACACTCAAGTCTCTGCTGGCATTATCGTCAATGCAGGTACTTGTCTGTTCTCTGAAATGACCCTAAAAGTTTTCAATGGATTCCAAATCTCTGTTGTGCGTGCCTGTGAACAAATCTTTTGTTGTCTGCATAAAATTGCGGATTTACGTAAATCTCCAAATCTGCTGTTGCAGCATCAAAATCATCTTAATTTCTAATAAGTGCTTGTAGATTTCCTCCCCTCGCATAGTGTAATAGTGTAGAAGAAGCAACAACTTTATTTTTGAGTCTGTTTCCTTTTTGGCTGTTTAGCAATTATTCAGCCTACTTATCCACATGGCCCACCTAGGGTCAGTCATTGTAGGAGCTGCTACTTCACTGAAGGGCTGGATGTCTAATGTGATGTTTCCCACATACATCACTACATGTGGTATAGGCATTGCAGGTGGGGCAAACGGTGCCTCTTGAGATACAGGAGGGGGCACTTGGTTTTGGAGTCTACCTTCCATTCTGTTTTTTCTGGGGTATAGGCTGCCTGTTGGGGGGATGCGGGTGTCACTATTTGCTGGGCTTAGATGGCATACATATGATACAAAATTGTCCCAGTCACTTACCGGGGTGTACTTTGTGATATCAAGTTTATGTCTGTCTTCTATGTCTCTTTTCTGATGGATTGGGTGTTTTTGTGCTGTAGCTGTTTGGGGAGTGAAGGCCGCTTTGTCTTGCCAGTGCTTCAAACTGAGAGCATAAAAATGTTTTTTTTTTTATGACGTGGCTCATGGTATTACGTAATGGCGGCTCTTCAGTTATTTCAAATTTATTCTTCTAGTTTCCTTGTTTTGCTGTGTTTTTGATGGTGCAGTGTATTTGTTTGGAACTAGGGTGTTGCATCGCTGGATATGCCCGGGGCACATTAGCGCTGTTTGAAATGGGGTCTTCGGTTGGCAGTCAGGTTACCCCCTGTCCAAGCAAGGACACTCACTCTAGTCAGGGTAAGTCACACACAATCCAAATCCCACCCTCTGGCAGCTTGGCACTGAGCAGTCAGGCTTAACTTAGAAGGCAGTGTGTAAAGTATTTGTGCAATAAATCATGCAATAACACAGTATAGCACCACAAAAATACACCACATAGTGTTTAGAAAAATATATAATAGTTATCTGATAAAATGCAGGTCAAAACGATTAAAATGCAATAAGTATATGTTGAGATGTCACTGTAAAAGTGATATAAAGTGTCTTTAGTCTTTTGAAAGCAATAAATGTCTATTTCAAGCACAAAGTACCTGGTTTGCGTTCAAAATCTCCGCAAAGAACCGCAGAGTAGAAGATGCGTGGAAAAACAAGGGGTGTGCGTCAATTTCTCAGGCCGCACACGGCGATGGGTCGTTTAGGTTTCATGCAGGGACGGCTGTGCATCGATTTCCGGCCCTCGTCGTGGTTCCTCTTCGGGTTGCGGGGTTTTCAGACGCCCCGGGGACAATGCGTGGATTTCCTGCGCTGACAGGAAAAAGTCACGGGGGCTGCGTCGATCCGGTGGGCATTGCGTGGAAATTTCTACCGCATGGCAGGCGGTGCGTTGATTAATCTCTGGAAGTCGGGCTGCTTCGTTCCCGCTTGGCTATGCATAAAATTTCCGGTTGCTACGCTGGCACTGCATAGGAGGAGCCATCTGCAAGCTACCGCCAGTTACCACTGCAAACAGTATCACAGCACCAGAGCCAGGCAAGAGCTGCGGGATGTGTGGAGAGGCAACCGTGGGCAGTGTTCAGAGGCAGCAAGCGGCAGTGAATGCAGTGACTGTGATGAGTGTGGGCAGCCCAGTGACCTGAGTGGTATTGGTGGGCCCTATAGGAGCCCGTGAACTGAGGGGGGGCAGTGAGGAGTAGGCAAGGAGAAGCATTGAGGTGCTGAGGCTTATTCCACCACCTTCAGTTGTACCAGCCTGGGTTGTGCAGCCTGCCTCCTCTACACCCGGCTGCTCAATCTCTGCTCCTAGACGCCACTGAGGGGAGGGGATGGGTCGAGTGTAGCTGCTTTTTTCAGCTGCTGTGAGCACATGCCCCAGGACACTGCGGAAGCAGCTCGGTTAAAACAGCCAGCAGCACACCCCTCACCTGTACCCACTCCTTTTCTGCTGCACTAATCAACCAGTGCAGCCTTTACAGTCACATTCAAATTCTGCCAGTGCGACCGCTCCCTTTGGCCATTTTCTGCAACTAGTACAGCTCTCTGCTGCTAAAAGTCTTGTCAGAGACGGCAACCTCAATGTAACTGAAGTGCAATAGAACGCATCTTAAACAGCTCCAGAGGTAAATAGATTCAACCTCGCCTGCAGCAGGCACTTGTAGGCATAGGTTTATAGGCTGCAACGAACATTAAAGCGGAACGCTTCCAATAGCAACAAACCACATCATCCATGCCATACAAGCCACTAAAGAGACCTTAATAAACAATAGGCTTGGATTTGGTCTTGGACATTGCCCAATAATCCTTTAAACTTTTAAACTCTTCAGCTACATGCCCGTGCCCCTCCGCTCCACCGTCATTCCAGGGGCGCAACTTGGGAGGAGACGCGGTGCAGGGGAGCGTTGAGTAGGGCAAAGCAGACAGTCTATGAACCAGATTATGAACCAAGCTCATGTTCAAGGCTGCGTGCTCGTGCCCCTCCATCTATTGTTATAGTGTGAACAGCAGATCTGGAGGTGTGACGGTGCAGGTATTCAACCTGGACTAGGTGCATAGAACTACCAAACTAATGGGAACGGACGTGAAACAACCTGTGTGAACTTAGCCCCTCTGAAGCACTTCCTGGTAAGGAATGACTAAAAGGAAATATAACATTTGCCGCAAGGGCAGGGAGATAGCCCGACCCTGCAACCTATGCATGAGGAGACAAGCCCTTCAGTGCCTCTTAAAGTCAGGGTGGTCGATGGCTATAAGGAGACAAGTCAGAGTGGAGACCGGTTAGTCACTCAGGACTGCCTCGAAGTAAAGAACTCTATAAGATGATTCTTTTGTAAAACTATAGCACTGAAAACAGCGTTTCCATATAGGATCACAAGAAGTGGGGGCCTGTATATAATCAAATAGAAAATCTGGTGCCAAGTCCATCAAATGATATTGCACAAGCAGTGGCAACACCGGGGGGGCCTCAGAGTGTAGAGAGCCTTATCATGCCCCACCTTCACAGCAATCCATCATGATCCCGACATTACTAGAGAGATTGTAACTCAAGCATGGTCAGCAACTCCTGTACTTAAGATCAGTGATTACAGCATAAATGAAGACGAAATCAATCAGCAACCACTTTCACTTGTGGCATTCGTCAACGGAAAGAAACCATTTGCAGCCGTTAATATACTAGAAACGAAAGCTATGCCCACCAACTCGAGAAGGGCGAGTTTCAAGGACCAGGAATTTGGGGTGTTGTCAGAACGTTTCCTCAACAATATAGCAGCACAGATCGACAAAACACTCAGTAAAACCTCAATAGCGGGGAGGCCTTCAGGTGGAAAGGGGACTGTTTTAACACCTAGGAGATTACCAGAAATGCAGGAGCTGGCGGCAATCAAAGCCTCACAGGACACCGTGGCAAGTGCCCTTCTCTGGCCGTCAAATAAGATGAAGTTGCAACTTGACCTGATTCAATCTATGGCTATGCATTTACTCGACCTTGGAGTGAAGATAACTTTTTGGGAGAGTCGCTTTACTGAGATAAAGAAGGGTACCCAGTGCCATGCTCCCCTTTAATTGATAAGATAAGTTCCTTACCCGAGATATTGAGTGAACTAGTCAGAGCGATCAAGACAACTGTAAAGAGGAAAGAGACCTCCGCAGTGACAACCATCTTTCCTCCCCAAATGGGTCATGCAGGCCAAGGTTCAAATATTGCAGTCTCAGTTGTAACATGAGGTAACCCTTTTCAGTTACCATCTGAGGCTAAGGGTACAACTGCTTTGGAAGTTGCCTGTACTGTGGAACTCCCATCATAAATAAATGAGGCTGGACAAGGGCACCCCTCGGTCTGTGACGGTGCTAGAGACTTACCTGCTATATCTCAAGGTGGGGAAAGAGATGCTCTTAAGCATGGAAGGTCGGAACTAAACACTGAAACTCCTCCAGAAAATCAAGGAGACACAGCAAATGCTGGCAACCTATCTGCTAAGTCCTCCCAAGCTTTGTCCACTAGCCTCTAAGGAGAGCAAAGAAAAGGCTAAAAAGCAAGCTAGGAAACAGAGATGCCAAAGTAGAATGGCCATAAGATACAAAGTGAACAATGGACCCGAAGCCCAGGAAGGCATCAGCCCAGTTAAGTTGTTCACAATTTTCTTGCCTCGGTTAACTAAAAAAAAGCAGTCTCAAGAACATGCAGCAGTGTCACTGTCAGCTTCCTCAAGGGGAACAGTGGCAGCTGAGCTCACCAGGCAAGCTCCACTATTTGTAGAGTTCGGATGACTCAAAAAGCCCAGTCTCAAGAACATGTAGCAGTGTCACTGTCTGCTTCCTTAAGGGGGACAGTGGCAGCTGCACTCATTGAGCAAGCCCCACTGTTTGAAATAGCTACCAGGGAGCAGTAATGACACCTGGGAGCCCGGGTAACCAGAGAATCCTTCTGGATCAGGGCTCCCGAGCTAACGGAAACCGTTCAGAAGCAAATGCAGCGACAATGGCAGTAGCCTCAATAACGGTTGTGGGCTTAAAGAAGTACTCTAGCCCAGGTAGTGCCCAAGCACATCAGCCAGCACTGCAAGTTGGCTTAAGTATAGAGCAAACCCAATAGCCGGCAGAGACTGCAGGGCTATCTATTAGCACAAGCAGCACGGAGCCGGTCAGTGGCCCAGTGTCATGTACAATTCATAACGACCCTGACAGAATGGATGCCCCTTTACTGAGCAGAGGTCCCAGCAGCCTACTGGGGGCTCGACAGGCCTTGCTGCCCACCAGCCTTGCTATATGTGAAACAGCAGGACAGGACCCCCATGAATTAATTTTTATCCCACGCTATACTCCAAAAGGTCTTATAGACACCTTAAACAGAATGAAATTATTACTGCTTGTTGGACCTGGCTTTTTGACAGGGTCATCCCCAAACTTTTTGCCTCCTTCCTCCTATTTTTTCTGACCTGTTGTTGTTGGCTTTTGACCTCTGGGCACTTTACCACTGCTAACCAGTGCTAAAGTGCATATGCTCTCTGTGTAAATGGTACTATTGATTGGTTTATCCATGATTGGCTATTTAATTTACTTATAAGTCTCTAGTAGAGTACGCTATATGTGCCTAGGGCCAGTAGATTAAATGCTGCTAGTGGGCCTGCAGCACTGGTTGTGCCACCCACTTCAGTAGCCCCTTAACCTTGTCTCAGGCCTGCCATTGCAAGGCCTGTGTGTGCAGTTTCACTGCCACTTCGACTTGGCATTTAAAAGTACTTGCCAAGCCTAGAACTCCCCTTTTTCTACATATAAGTTATCCCTAATGTGTGCCCTAGGTAACCCCTAGAGCAGGGTGCTGTGTAGGTAAAAGGCAGGACATGTACCTGTGTAGTTATATGTCCTGGTAGTGTAAAACTCCTAAATTCGTTTTTACACTACTGTGAGGCCTGCTCCCTTCATAGGCTAACATTGGGGCTGCCCTCATACACTGTTGAAGTGGCAGCTGCTGATCTGAAAGGAGCAGGAAGGTCATATTTAGTATGGCCAGAATGGTAATATAAAGTCCTGCTGACTGGTGAAGTCGGATTTAATATGACTATTCTAGAAATGCCACTTTTAGAAAGTGAGCATTTCTTTGCACTAAAATCTTGTTGTGCCCTTCAATCCACGTCTGGCTAGGTTTAGTTGACAGCTCCTTGTGCATTCACTCAGACACACCCCAAACACAGGGTACTCAGCCTCACTTGCATACATCTGCATTTTGAATGGGTCTTCCTGTGCTGGGAGGGTGGAGGGCCTGCCCTCACACAAAGGACTGCCACACCCCCTACTGGGACTCTGGCAGACAGGATTGAACTGAAAGGGGGCTTGGTGCATTTCTTAGGCACTCTTTGAAGTCACCCCCACTTCAAAGGCACAACTTAGTATAAAACAGGGCCTCTGCCCTACCTCATCAGACACTTGCTGGAGAAGAAACCTGAACCAGAAACTACATCCTGCCAAGAAGAACTGCCTGGCTGCTCAAAGGACTCACCTGTCTGCTTTTCTACAAAGGACTGCTGCCTTTCTGTTGGCCTGCTGCCTTGCTGAACTCTTGTCTGGCTGTAAAAGTGCTCTCCAAGGGCTTGGATAGAGCTTGCCTCCTGTTCCCTGAAGTCTCAGGACCAAAAAGACTTCTCTTTTTCACTTGGACGCTCCGTGCGCCGAAATTTTAGACGCACAGCTTGTTCCGCGGCAAGAAAAACGCCGCACACCGACGGAAATCGACGTGAGGCCTGCCGTGAGATCGAAACTTTGACGCACGGCCTCGCCAGGACAACGCCGCCCGACCTCTAGAGGAGAAATCGACGCGACGCCTGCCGTGAGATCGAAACTTCGACGCACAGCCCCGCAGAACGACGCGCAGCCGGAAAACAAGCAGGAAAATCCACGCACAGACCCGGGACATCTGGTAATCCCCGCGATCCACAGAAAGAGACTGTCCGCGCGCCGGAAAACGACGCACGACTTCCCCGCGTGAAAAATAACGACGCAAGTCAGTGTGTGCTGGGGAGAAATCGACGCACACACCCCAGTTCCACGTATCTCTTCTCCTGTGGCCCTCTGAGGAGATTTTACACCAGAAACCAGGTACTTTGTGCTTGAAAGAGACTTTGTTTGCTTTTTAAAGACTTAAGACACTTTGGCCCTCATTCTGACCTTGGCGGGCGGCGGAGGCCGCCCGCCAAAGTCCCGCCGTCAGGTTACCGTTCCGCGGTCGAAAGACCGCGGCGGTAATTCTGACTTTCCCGCTGGGCTGGCGGGCGGTCGCCTTCAGACCGCCAGCCAGCCCAGCGGGAAAGAGGCTTCCACGATGAAGCCGGCTCGGAATCGAGCCGGCGGAGTGGAAGCTGTGCGACGGGTGCAGTTGCACCCGTCGCGTATTTCACTGTCTGCGCAGCAGACAGTGAAATACATGTAGGGGCCCTCTTACGGGGGCCCCTGCAATGCCCATGCCAGTGGCATGGGCACTGCAGGGGCCCCCAGGGGCCCCGCGACCCCCCCTACCGCCATCCGGATCTCGGCGGTCCGACCGCCGGGATCTGGATGGCGGTGGGGGGGGTCGGAATCCCCGCGGCGGTGCAGCAAGCTGCGCCGCCGCGGAGGATTCAATGGGGCCGCGGTACACTGGCGGGACCCCGCCAGTGGTGCCGGTCCGACCGCGGCTTTACCGCCGCGGTCGGAATCCCCATTGGAGCACCGGCGGCCTGTCGGCGGTGCTCCCGCGGTCCTCCGCCCTGGCGGTCAAAGACCGCCAGGGTCAGAATGACCACCTTTATATCACTTTTCAGTGATATCTTTACAAATTCATATTGCAACTTTGATCGTTTTGACCTGCAAATACCCAGATAAATATTATATGTTTTTCTAAACACTGTGTGGTGTATTTTTGTGGTGTTATATTATGGTATTGTATGATTTATTGCACAAATGCTTTACACATTGCCTTCTAAGTTAAGCCTGACTGGTCGTGCCAAGCTACCAGAGGGTGGGCACAGGCTGATTTTGGAGTTTGTGTGACTTACCCTGACTAGAGTGAGGATTCTTGCTTGGACAGAGGGCAACCTGACTGCCAACCAAAAACCCCATTTCTAACATTGGTGATCAGCGGTGAGGATAGGACTTGTGTTTGTGCAGTGACATACAGTAGCTAAGTATTTCACTACCTACCCACAGTGGAAGGTCAACTTGATTTTTCATCTTTTGTGCTTTTGGTTCTCTAATGTCCTCCTGGATATACTATTGATATTTTGGACTTTGGATTTTGGTTTTTGCTGGCAAGACCTTATCAGAATGGGATTGTGTACCTACTCATTCTTTGTACGTACTGACCACCTCACTAAGGCTGACCTGAGGAAGCTTTGCAGAAAATGGGGCCTTCCTGTGGCAAGGAGATCTACTAAGGAGGAAATGCCACATAACTACATAGTCTGGGGGGAAGAACGATGGGCAGAGAGAGAGGCAGCAAGAAACCAAATGACTAATTACCCCTCAGATGAGGAGGAGGACTGCTCACATGAGGAGGAAGACTGCTCACATGAGGAGGAAGACTACTCAGATGAGGAAAGAGACCCAGAGAGAGATGAATGGCTCTGAGGTCAAAGGCGGCAGGAGCAACAATTAGAGGAGTATCTTGCAAGGGTTGAGGCAAAAAGACTCTTAGCCCTGGAAGAAGAAAAGATTGCAGCTCAAGAGCTGAGCTGTAAAGAGCTGATACTGGAGGCCGGAAGGGCTGAGTCCAGTTCAGATGGTGGCAGCAAAAATCTTGCATCCAGTACTGCTGAAGAAGGGCACAAGCCCAGAGGTGTGGTACCCAACTTGAAGAAGGGAGTTGACACACCCCAGGTGGTTCAAGGGTATGAGGTAGTTCCCGTTATTCTTAGGGTCCCTGAGAAGGATTGGGGAACTGGCACAGGGAGTCATATTCCTACTGGGGGGGAGGGACACTTTACTGGCTCTAGCAGAGAGTGACAGAGAAAAGGGTTCCCCCCTGGTGGACGTCCTGGATATAGAGTGTAGAGACATCCCAGAAGAGTATGGGTTGAGTGTCAGGGACAGTCAGATACTGTCTCACCAGTCTCAGAAGGGTGATGTAGAGTGCTTTTTCAAGGTTGAGTCACTGGATGGTTGGGTGAAGGGTACTGTGGTTAATACATGTGAAGGGCAGAGTGATGTAATTGCTGGAGAGCATATGTCTGGTCCTTATTTTCCAGAGCTACGCCAACACCAGGTGGAGTGTGAGTTCTCTGACCCCAGGAAGCTTACAATGGAGGCAGACTTCTGGGTGAGTACCAGAGAGTCTGAAGAGGCATTTAGGGGTGCTCCTGAAGGGAGTGGTCTAGGTGTTTCCCAACCAAGTGAGGTGGGAGAGGATTGTAGTGTCCCAGGTAGGTCCCAGAGCCTAGCCTGTACTGTAGGGCCACCTGTTGAGGGAATCCCTGCAGTGTCAGAAGAACTTGGGGGGGTGACTGTAGCCAGCATCCCAACAGTTCTGGTGTCTGGCAGTACCACTCCTAGTGAGGGGGTGCAGAAGTCCAGACATAGGGTTGAGAGGGGGTTGCGTACCCCAGTGGAGGACCTGGAGAGTCAGGGGTCAGCTCTGAGAGCAGAGCCCCCCAGGAATGACCCAGGTGAAACTGTTTCTGGTTTGGGGGAGACCCAGACTCTGCCAGATGGGCAGAGGTCAGGAGACCTGCGCCAACCAGACTCTTGTGTGGCCCTTGGGGACGGTGTGTCCCTTGTGGGGGGTGAGAGTGCCCCCCAGGAAGTCCTGGCATGCCAGGCAAAGATTCAACCTCAGGGTGGTGACTCTGAGTTGGATAACCGGGTTCAGAGGGTAAACTCTGACCTGGTGGGAGGTAGGTGTGCCTCCCTGGAAGTCCTGGCCTGCCAGGCAATGGTTCAACCTCAGGGTGGTGACTCTGGGTTGGCTAACCAGGTTCAGAGGATAAACTCTGACCTGTTGGGGGGTAGGTGTGCCCCCCAGAAAGTCCTGGTATGCCGGCAATGGTTCAACCTCAGGGTGGTGACTCTGGGTTGGATACCCAGGTTCAGAGGTTAAACTCTGACCTGGTGGGAGGTAGGTGTGCCTCCCAGGAAGTCCTGCTGTGCCAGGCAATTGTCCAACCTCAGGGTGTTGACTCTGGGTTGGATGGCCAGGTTCAGAGGTTAAACTCTGACCTGGTGGGGGGTAGGTGTGCCCCCCAGAAAGTCCTGGTGTACCAGGCAGTTGTCCAACCTCAGGGTGTTGACTCTGGGTTGGATAACCGGGTTCAGAGGTTAAACTCTGACCTGATGGGGGGTAGGTGTGCCCCCCAGAAAGTCCTGGCGTGCCAGGCAATTGTTCAACCTCAGGGTGGTGACCCTGGGTTGGAGAACCAGGTTCGGAGGTTAAACTCTGACCTGGTGGGAGGTAGGTGTGCCTCACAGAAAGTCCTGGTGCGCCAGGCAGTTGCCCAGCCTCAGGGTGGTGACCCTGGGTTGGAGAACCAGGTTCAGAGGTTAAACTCTGACCTGGTGGACGGTCAGTGTGCCCTCCAGGAAGTCCTGGCGTGCCAGGCAATTGTTCAACTTCAGGGTGGTGACTCTGAGTTGGATGGCCAAGCTCAGAGGTTAAACTCTGACCTGGCGGGGGGTAGACGTGCCCGCAGAAAGTCCTGGTTTGCCAGGCAGTGATCCAGTCTGAGGGTACAGACCCTGGGCTGGAAGACCAGATTCAGGGTGTCCCCCCGGACCTGGAGGGAGGGGCTACTGATAACAGTGCCCCTACCATGTTGTCTTCTGAGGAGGCCACTCCTAGTTGGAGAGTGCTGGATCCCAGAAGGGAGGGCAGGGGGAGGGAAGCCTCACCCCGGGCCCTAGTCCAACCTGAAGGTACAGACCCCAGGTTGGAGGGCCAGTTGCAGGTTAACAGCCCTGCACTGGTGGAGGAATGGTACAGGGCGACTTCTATAAGCACCCTGACCATGTTGGACTCTGGGGGTTCCGCTCCAGGAGGGAGGGTACAGAGCCCCAGAGGGGAGGACCAGGTTCAGGCTGTCATCCCTGACCTGGTAGAAGGGCGAGTGGTTAAAGGGTGCCCAGCACCTGGGGCTACCGCCCCCCCACTCTCCACAACCACAGTGGTGGGAGAGCTTTGAGAGGCCTGGGGCCTGGCTCTCTTTCCTGGCAGCTGTCAGTAACCACTGTGGCTTGCTGTCCGGGTGGACAGAGTTATCCCTGGGGAGGGGACAAGTGTCACACCCCGGGGGTAGAGTGGGCAACACCACTGTGTTAGTCCTGGTGGTACTATCCTGCTCCTGGGATACATCTGTGAGCAAAGTAAGGTTAGGTGCTGCACAGATGGGATCCACAGGTAAGGAGAAAGGTTCCCCATGGATGGGCCTAGTGGGCCCTGAGAGTATGGACAGAGGGATCCAATTGGAGTCAGGAAGGCGAAGAACTGGAGCATGCCCCTGCTGTTGTGGGCCTGGGTCCTTGTTCTGTCGCCTCAAACAGGGAAGTACATCAGGATAGTGATTGTTCTCCCCTGGCTTTAGGCTAGTAGGGGGTCATGTTGGACCTGGCTTTTTGACAGGGTCATCCCCAAACTTTTTGCCTCCTTCCTCCTATTTTTTCTGACCTGTTGTTGTTGGCTTTTGACCTCTGGGCACTTTACCACTGCTAACCAGTGCTAAAGTGCATATGCTCTCTGTGTAAATGGTACTATTGATTGGTTTATCCATGATTGGCTATTTAATTTACTTATAAGTCTCTAGTAGAGTGCGCTATATGTGCCTAGGGCCTGTAGATTAAATGCTGCTAGTGGGCCTGCAGCACTGGTTGTGCCACCCACTTCAGTAGCCCCTTAACCTTGTCTCAGGCCTGCCATTGCAAGGCCTGTGTGTGCAGTTTCACTGCCACTTCGACTTGGCATTTAAAAGTACTTGCCAAGCCTAGAACTCCCCTTTTTCTACATATAAGTCATCCCTAATGTGTGCCCTAGGTAACCCCTAGAGCAGAGTGCTGTGTAGGTAAAAGACAGGACATGTACCTGTGTAGTTATATGTCCTGGTAGTGTAAAACTTCTAAATTCGTTTTTACACTACTGTGAGGCCTGCTCCCTTCATAGGCTAACATTGGGGCTGCCCTCATACACTGTTGAAGTGGCAGCTGCTGATCTGAAAGGAGCAGGAAGGTCATATTTAGTATGGCCAGAATGGTAATATAAAGTCCTGCTGACTGGTGAAGTCGGATTTAATATTACTATTCTAGAAATGCCACTTTTAGAAAGTGAGCATTTCTTTGCACTAAAATCTTGTTGTGCCCTTCAATCCACGTCTGGCTAGGTTTAGTGGACAGCTCCTTGTGCATTCACTCAGACACACCCCAAACATAGGGTACTCAGCCTCACTTGCATACATCTGCATTTTGAATGGGTCTTCCTGGGCTGGGAGGGTGGAGGGCCTGCCCTCACACAAAGGACTGCCACACCCCCTACTGGGACTCTGGCAGACAGGATTGAACTGAAAGGGGGCTTGGTGCATTTCTTAGACACTCTTTGAAGTCACCCCCACTTCAAAGGCACAACTTAGTATAAAACAGGGCCTCTGCCCTACCTCATCAGACACTTGCTGGAGAAGAAACCTGAACCAGAAACTACATCCTGCCAAGAAGAACTGCCTGGCTGCTCAAAGGACTCACCTGTCTGCTTTTCTACAAAGGACTGCTGCCTTTCTGTTGGCCTGCTGCCTTGCTGAACTCTTGTCTGGCTGTAAAAGTGCTCTCCAAGGGCTTGGATAGAGCTTGCCTCCTGTTCCCTGAAGTCTCAGGACCAAAAAGACTTCTCTTTTTCACTTGGACGCTCCGTGCGCTGAAATTTTCGACGCACAGCTTGTTCCGCGGCAAGAAAAACGCCGCACACTGACTCCGATCGACGCAACGCCTGCCGTGAGATCGAAACTTTGACCCACGGCCTCGCAAGGACAACGCCGCCCGACCTCTAGAGGAGAAATCGACGCGACGCCTGCCGTGAGATAGAAACTTCGACGCACAGCCCCACAGAACGACGCGCAGCCGGAAAACAAGCAGGAAAATCCACGCACAGACCCGGGACATCTGGTAATCTCCGCGATCCACAGAAAGAGACTGTCCGCGTGCCGGAAAACGACGCACGACTTCCCCGCGTGAAAAATAACGACGCAAGTCAGTGTGTGCTGGGGAGAAATCGATGCACACACCCGTTTTCCACGTATCTCTTCTCCTGTGGCCCTCTGAGGAGATTTTCCACCAGAAACCAGGTACTTTGTGCTTGAAAGAGACTTTGTTTGCTTTTTAAAGACTTAAGACACTTTGGCCCTCATTCTGACCCTGGCGGTCTTTGACCGCCAGGGCGGAGGACCGCGGGAGCACCGCCGACAAGCCGGCGGTGCTCCAATGGGGATTCCGACCGCGGCGGTAAAGCCGCGGTCGGACCGGCACCACTGGCGGGGTCCCGCCAGTGTACCGCGGCCCCATTGAATCCTCCGCGGCGGCGCAGCTTGCTGCACCGCCGCGGGGATTCCGACCCCCTCTACCGCCATCCAGATCCCGGCGGTCGGACCGCCGAGATCCGGATGGCGGTAGGGGGGGTCGCGGGGCCCCTGGGGGCCCCTGCAGTGCCCATGCCACTGGCATGGGCATTGCAGGGGCCCCCGTAAGAGGGCCCCTACATGTATTTCACTGTCTGCTGCGCAGACAGTGAAATACGCGACGGGTGCAACTGCACCCGTCGCACAGCTTCCACTCCGCCGGCTCGATTCCGAGCCGGCTTCATCGTGGAAGCCTCTTTCCCGCTGGGCTGGCTGGCGGTCTGAAGGAGACCGCCCGCCAGCCCAGCGGGAAAGTCAGAATTACCGCCGCGGTCTTTCGACCGCGGAACGGTAACCTGACGGCGGGACTTTGGCGGGCGGCCTCCGCCGCCCGCCAAGGTCAGAATGAGGGCCTTTATATCACTTTTCAGTGATATCTTTACAAATTCATATTTCAACTTTGATCGTTTTGACTTGCAAATACCCAGATAAATATTATATATTTTTCTAAACACTGTGTGGTGTATTTTTGTGGTGTTATATTATGGTGTTGTATGATTTATTGCACAAATGCTTTACACATTGCCTTCTAAGTTAAGCCTGACTGCTCGTGCCAAGCTACCAAAGGGTGGGCACAGGCTGATTTTGGATTGTGTGTGACTTACCCTGACTAGAGTGAGGGTTCTTGCTTGGACAGAGGGCCACCTGACTGCCAACCAAAAACCCAATTTCTAACACTGCTCTTTATTCATGTTCCAGCACTCAGGCACATATCCTCAGAGGATATGGACTGGGTCAGGTTTGAGCCACCCTTCCTAAACGCAACTGGAGAAGTCACAAAAACAGTGTGGAAAAGGGCAACTCAGAAAGCTGCAGTATGGGCTGAAAGAGTGTCTTTTGCAGAATGGGGCATCGACCTACAAATTCCCCCGCTTGATAAATACCCGTTTATTTTATTAAATATGTGCCCCAGGAAAATGCCAAAAAGCATCTTAAGGGGTTTAAGTGGGGGCAAGAATGGCTGGACCTCCATCCTATAGGCCTCGTGGGCCTCAACAATTGCTTACACACACAACTGAAGAGAGGTGCACCCGGACACTCACTCAGTCTCACGTTGCCTGCAGAGGGAGCAGGAGCCTCATGCGCTGGATGAACTGAGGCATAGGTCCTTACACCGATGGGGGCTTAACTTATTGCTCCTCCCAATCAGCTAAATCCTTGTCAATTTAGTTTTGGAATGTGGCAAGCCTCAGGAGCATTGCCAGGTCCAGGAAAGCATGGCCCTACCTAAACTCAAATTACATTATCTGTGTTCACGAAACCTGGGAACTTGTTCCATCCTATTTGTCAGGCTATTATTAAATCTTCCTGCCAGCAACTCAACCAAGCATTTTCAGCTATTTCCTGGTGGTCTATCCATCTTTATTAATCTCTCAAATAATCTGTTGGCCAATGATCTTTCAATTATTAGCAGAATGGACAAAGCAGTTTCAATTAGAGGCCGAACATCAATCGGCAAAATGTGGACTTGATGCAGATAAATTATTATATAAACACTTAAAAAAACTAAAGCCAGAGATAATCCATAGACTTCTGGATAATTTGGAATCTGTCACCTTTGATCACCCCGGTCCTTTAAATTAACATCGTCTCACCAGGAGTTCTTGATAAAACAGAAAGTCTGTGCATTTCCCCCTACCTTTAAAGGAGTTTCAGCCAGTGACTATATGTTTCTGTCAGAAAGGCTGACTCCCGTGGCTCGCTCAATTTGAAATAACTGAAAGGGCGGAGAGTGATTACAACCTGTTAAAATGCATCATAGAACTTCATGTTCAACTCCCAGAAAAGATTACTTTGGTGGGGGCATCTACTGGTAGAGAGAAGTCAGTTTAGTAAGAAGAACCAAATGGAGACCAGAATATTCATCTCATATAGGCTTGTGGTTAAATACCGAGCTCCTGGAAACACACTTGAATTTCAGATGGTAGGAGATAACTGTGGATGAACTGTTGAGATATGCTCTTCTACAAGGGAAGCCTCCTAGCGCTCACCCCATTAGATCTGGGTTGTCCAGAAGTAGAGCGTCACAACTTGATGAAGCTGTTGTCAGAGCATGACAGGCACTTTGAAGAGCTCAGTGTGTGCATAATCAAAAGCCTACAAATGCACAGTGTTTCAGATAATAAATAATAGAAGGATTTTTAAAATCAATATGGGAGAGCAAGGTGGCAAAAGTTAAAAAAGAATCGGAAATTTGTATTTCAACTACTAAAGGATTCAAATCACATCCACTTCAGGGAGCATGTAAATAAGTTAAAGAATCGTAATGTCCCAAGGGAGAATGGCATATCAGAGACACTCACGTCACAAATTTATACATGACCAGCTTGTCAGTTTCTGATACAACCGGCAAAAGGTCTGAAATGATCCCGAATTCACATTCTCCCCTCTATAAATTATTCTCCAAAGAGGTAGAAGAAGTACCAGAGAACAACGCAGCCCCTGGGTTAGAGCAGTTAGTTGCTTTTGACAAATCAAAATGTGCAGGTCCATATCACATCTCGGCCACAAAGTTAGAAAACGTAATCAAGTATTTAAGGAAGGATGGTGCCCCAAGTCCCAATGGTCTGCCAGCTTCTTTGTTTAAATGTTCCCCGGCAGACTGGGAAAAGAAGCTGGCCCTGCTCTTTACTAGTGCATTCCAGTTGGCCGCAGTCCTGGACTCCTGGAGAGGGTCCAAACTCTGTGCAATTTACAAAAAAGGGGGATTGCACAGTTGTCTCAAACTATCGTTTAATAGCTCTCTTGGATGTGAAGCCTAAAATCTATGCCCACATATTGCCGGACCAACTGAAGGCTTGGTCCAGGACTGCCAAATTCTGCAGTTTTTTCAATCTGGCTTCAGACCCGGGGCTAGACAGCGGATTACGTCGTGGTACTTTCATATTTGAGACAGCAAGTGCCTAAAAACAATCATCTTCCATTATTCTGCTGCTTTGTGGATTATAGTGCAGCTTTTGGTAGGGTTGATCGAGCAACCCTATGGAACGAGCTGGCGGCGTGGGACACCCCTTCACAGCTCCTAAGTACCATTATTTCACTGTACACAGACACATGGGTTTGAGTAACTGTGAGAAAACAGGGCTGATTGCAGAGGCCCCCTAACTTTTTGCCCCCATTTTCCACTTTTTGCTGGTGTTTTCCTGACTCTGATGGTGCCCTGGGTCCTGCTAACCAGTCCCAGGGCCTGTGCTCTGTGTAAAATGGATATGCAAATTAGGCTAATTATAATTGGCTAAGTTAACCTACCTATAAGTCCCTAGTATATGGTAGGGCATGTAGGTTTAGGGACCACAGCATAGGTAGTGCACCCATAGGTGCACTTCTGAGGTGCCCAGTGTCATTTTAAAGGCAGGCCTGCCTTGCTGGCTGCTTTTAAATTAAAGTTATATGCAAATTCGACTTTGGAATTAAAAGTGGTTCCAAAGTCTTAAACTACCTTATTTTTACATATAAATCACCCCTAAGGTGTGCCCTATGTGCCCCTAGGGCTGGGTGCCATGTAACTATAAGCAGGGACTTTATAAAAATAGTTTTATAAGCCCTGGTGAGTTAAAAACAGCCAAATTTGTTTTTCCCTCATTGTAGTAAATGGCCTTCGTAGGCTAGAATGGGGAGTCTTTATTTTGATTTTTAAAGTCTCCTTAAATGATGCATACCAAGAATTTGGTATCAAATTAATTGTTGTAATAAATCCCACAACTTCCAGTTGTGGGATTTAATATAACTTGTTCAGGTAAAGAGTTTTAAACTTTACCTAAAAAGTTGCCAATTTCAGCCCTGTATTGTTTTTGCAGCTGTGCTCTGATTGGCCAGCCTTTAGCAGCTTGGCCAAGCTGCCTTGATGAGGTGTGAAGTGGCCTGGCTTCACACAAAGGAATGTGCCAGTGGGAGGGAATCTCCCCACAGCAGATGGTGAGGCACGAAGGGGGAGGGCTGCCAAACTGGTCTTCAAAGGCAGAGAAGGACATTTGGAGCAACCAGCAACACCCCCACATCCTGCAACCCCAGACAACTAGGTGCCCCCTTGATTAGATTAGGAAAGGGCAGGAGAGGGGTGTGTTTATGATTTTTAGCCACACCAGTGGGTGGGCTCAGCCAGATGTAACCTCCAAAAATCACATTCAGCCATGATGGATTTTTAGAGAATGTTGCCTCCTGGGATTGATTTTTGCCACACTTCCCAGGAAGTGGTCATCACAGGGGGAAGGACCCTGCACCTGATTGGAGAACCAGGATCCCCCTGCTTTTCACCCAGGAGCAAGGATAAAACTGGCAGACCTGCACCCACACCTCAGTTCCCTACCACATCCAACAAGGAAGAACAACAGAAGAAGAAGGACTGCCCTGCTGGACCCCTGGCCTGCACCCGGAACCTGCACTCAGAAGGACTGCACCAGCTGCACACTTGGGCTTCACCACAAGAAGGACTTTGTCTGGCTTCAACTGATTCAAGGAGGGACTCCCTGTTTGCTACAGGTGAAAAAATGCTAACCAGAGTCCCCTGCACCAACTCCTGAAGAAAGCGACCAGCTGACCACTGTCCAAAAAGGAGTTTGCGCCAGGTGCATTCTGGGAGTTGTAGTCCGCACCCCCAAGGACCATCTCAGAACTTCTGGACCCTTGGGGTGAGCTGTGGACCCCAAAAGAACCTTAAAAGGACATCTGGGAGAAGCCCCAGAAGTTTGGAGAAGTTTGTACAACTTTTGTAAAAAAGCTCCATAGAGGGACCGACCCGCCGCGGCAACTCTAGCCGGCTTGCCTCAACCGCGAACCGTCCTGATTTGCTGGTTCGTCCCAGTAAAGAAAATCTCTGAAAAAGAGACTAAGGGCCTGATTCTAACTTTGGAGGACGGTGTTAAACCGTCCCAAAAGTGGCGGATATACCACCTACCGTATTACGAGTCCATTATATCCTATGGAACTCGTAATACGGTAGGTGGTATATCCGCCACTTTTGGGATGGTTTAACACCGTCCTCCAAAGTTAGAATCAGGCCCTAAGTCCGAAGGTAAAAAGTTGACCGGGACATCCCAGCCAGCGTATCCGAGAAGGGCTCCATGGACGTCGGATCAAGATCCAGGTTTACCCCGGTCGAAGGATTTTCACCTCGAAAAAACGACTAAGTCCAAAGGTAAAAATCTGCACCGAGGATTCCAGCATTGCGTATCCGGAGAAGGGCTCCAGGAGGTCGGATTGGACTGGCAGGTTCGTCCCGCTGAAGAAAATCTTCGAAAAAAAAGACTAAGGGGGTGATTCCAACCTTGGCGGGCGGCTACCGCCGCTCGCCAGGCGGAAACCAACATGTGGCCGCCATGCGGCCACAATAACGCAGACCCCATTCCAACATTCCCGCTGGGCCGGCGGGCAATAACCAAGTTAGCGCCCGCCGGCCCAGCGGGAATGAGGCCGCAACACAGGAGCCGGCTCCGAATGGAGCCGGCGGTGTTGCGGCCGTGCGACGGGTGCAGTTGCACCCGTCGCGCTTTTCACTGTCTGCTAGGCAGACAGTGAAAAGCTGGCCGTGGCCCTGTTAGGGGACCCCTGGACACCCCTTACCGCCAGCCTCTTCCTGGCGGTGAAAACCGCCAGAAACAGGCTGGCAGTAAGGGGGTCAGAATCCCCAGGGCAGCGCTGCTTGCAGCGCTGCCCTGGCGGATTATCCCAGCCAGGGCAAAAACAGCGGAAAACCGCCGGCCCCGGCGGGGCGACCGCGGCTTTACCGCCGTGGTCAGAATGGGGATTGAAGCACCGCCAGCCTGTTGGCAGTGCTTCTGTCATTTTTGCCCTGGCGGTCCAAGACCGCCAGGGTCAGAATGACCCCCTAAGAGTGAAGGTAAACTTTTAACCGAGGCCTCCTGCGGCCTGTAGCCGAGCAAGGCTCCATCGCGGTCAGCCTTAAACTTTGACTTTGCCCCGGTCAAAGTGCAACCAGATGACCCGATTGGCGCTTTTTGTTTCTAGGCGCTAAAAAAAAAAAAAATCTTTAAAAATTCATATCCCCTTATCCGATTTTATTCGTTTTGGTGTCATTTTAAAGATTAAAATATAATCTATTTTTATAAATTGGTTTTGGATTTTTAAACTGTTTCCTGTGTTTTATTTTATTACTGTTTTGTGATATTTGAATGCTTTACACTCTGTCTCCCAAGTTAAGCCTTGACGCTCGTTGCCAAGCTACCAAGGGTTGAGCTGGGTTTAATTTACTGAGACCTAACTGGACCTTAGTGGAGGTTAGTGGCCTATTGCTAAGTGTAGGTACCTACCTGCCCTTACCAATAGCCCATTTTCCAACAGTAACTACTCTACCTGGTACAATGACTCGGAGAACAGAAACCAACAGAGGCCTAAAGCAGTGCTGTGTCCACGCCCCACTGCTGATTAACTTGTATACAGCAGACCCAGGGAAAGGTTTGGAGGCTAGTAGGCTGGTCCAGCCGAAGATTGGTTCCTTAAAGCTTCAAATTATTCAATATGCTGATGACATTGTGATAATGGAATGTATAAGGAGCAGCTTACAGCGGGCACTAAACGCTATGAACACATTTTATTTAGCCAATCAGCTTCAAGTGAATAAAAAACAAAAACAAAGGCCCTCATATTTGTAAGGTACAAAAACAAAAAGATTGGTCCGAATCTCTGATTGGTACACTGTCTCCAGAGCATTTTTCAAGACCAACGATTAGTGTAATCATAGGACAGGCTAATTAGTGTCTTTTTAGCCATTTATTTAATAGAGCCCAGAATTTATATTTGTTTTTCTCCTCCTCATACACCTTCACATCAAGTGTTAAACTATAAACAAGAGAGACTTCCCACTCCAGAAAGGTCAGAGGGGAAGTACTAATCCATTTCTTACATATCTCTCCTGGCTAATAACATCATATGGAAAAGAAATTTAGCACCTTCTCTATTTAACTTCGTTAGATCCAGCAGACATAAAAAAATAACTAGAGGGGGGCTTACCTGACAATTTATAGACAGAATTTTATTAACTGCTTCACCAGCCTCTTTCCAAAACAGGCTGATCTGTTTGCACTTCAAAAACATATGCAGGTCATCAGCAGAATCTAAGCCACCTTATTTTACATCTAACCAGGCTGCCTTGTGCCTATTTAGTTAGCTTCTCTGGGGGTCCAAAAGGCCATGTGGATTGAAAACAAATGATTTCTTCATAGGCAGGTAATCCTGGCAAGTCATTCACCCAGATTTCTTCTGGCATGATGAATTTTCCATCTACGACTTCCATTATCGACCAGTACCATCTTGCCACATCTTTCTTCAAAGGGATATTCTAATGTAGTAGCCCTTCCACCTTGTTTGATCCACCCACCTTCTCTTTGACACTCTTCATCCAGCTCTTGATTTGAAGATATTTAAATTTAGAGAGCTTTCCATCCAACTCCATATTAAGGTCCTCGTATGAGATGAAGACCCCATTATTACACAGTAGGCCCCATTGCAAAAACCGTGCCTCTTGAAGGGTACAGCTAAAGTATCATTGGTCCATTCTGGTGAACCCGGAGAGTCCCAAATGGGCGCATGCTTACTACAGTATGGTAGGTTGGTGGCTCTCCTTACCGTGTACCACAGTTTTGTCGAACACTGCATTATATTAAATCTCACCTTTTTAAAACATTTGGGATTGTCAAATTTGTATAAGAAACCAGCCTGTGCTCCATAGCTAATTTCTGTCATTACTTTCAGAATCTGCCCCAGCTCAGAAACCCCTGACTCGTTCAATACCCCTCTCATATTCTTAAAAAGGAACACCCAGGCATAATTTTGAAGATCAGGCATTTTTTTCCATGCAAAATGCACTCCCTTGGAAGCCCCAGTAAAGCTACTTATTTTCCCTGGTAGCTTGTCTAACCACTCTTTGATATACATCAAAGGCACTGCATTAATGATTAAAAACAGCTTGGCCAATATCATCATCTTAACCAGGTTAACCCTTTCTAAAATAGTAAGGGGTAAATTAACTCAAGTCTTCATTAGTATGTAGGAGTCCCTCATAACCTTCATGAAGTTAATTTCTGCTATTTTATTTATATCTTGGGTTATAGTAATCCCCAACTATTTCAACGCCTTCTTAATTGAAACTCTCTCAACATGCATATTCCAAGCCATGACTTTCATTTTTTCATTATTAACCGCATACCCAGAAATCTCCCCAAATTCCGCCACCTGTTCTTCCAGGGCTGGTAAGGTTTGCTTTAAGTTTGTTGTATACACCATCAAATCATCTGTGTATAGAGAGACCTTCTTGCACCAATTCCAACAACTAAACAGAGCTATTCTGTGGTCTCCTCTAATTTTGCATGCCAGGGGCTCTATATACAGGTTAAATAGCAGTTGGGATATGGTCACCCCTGCTTCGTTTCCCTTGCAATTTTAAAAGGCCGAGTTAGGACACCATTGACTAGAACTCTTGCATCTGGATTTTTATAAATCTTCTGCAACACCCTCATAAAATTTCCAACCAAATTGAAAACCTCACGGAGGGTACTCAGATATAACCATTTGACCCTATCATACGCCTTTGTGACATCTATCATCACTACAGCTAAAGGTTCCTTACATGAGTTAGGTAGGTCAATTGAGCCTATCAAACTCTGTGTCAGCTCGTGCATGTGTCTACCTTTCAGGAACCCTTTTTGGTCTTCATGTATCAGCCTACCTAAAACTCCACTTAATCTGTCCGCCAAAACTTTTAAAAAGATTTTATAATCACAGTTTAGCAAAGAGATCGGCCTATATGAGTTGCAACACTTAGGGTCTTTCCCTGGCTTTAAAATTGATGTGATAATGGCCTTCTTCCAAGAAGGGGGAAGCATACCTCCATCTTCTAAGATATTATTGCACAATCCTGCTAAGATTTTCGTTACATTGTTTCCTAAGGCTCTGTAAATTTCAAAGGGTAACCCATCCGGGCCTGGCGCTTTTCCTAATTTCCCAGACTCCACTTCAGCATGTCCTATCTGTTCATTCAGGACCTTAGTGTCCTCCTCACCCAAAGCAGTTTCATTTAAGTCTCCTAACCATGCCTTAACGATCCCTGGTGACACCGCTAAGCTTTCTGTGTAAAGTCTTACAGCAATTCCAGAAAGTTTCCCCAATCTCCTCATTACTCCTACTAATTTCCCCGGATTTCTTACCACGTATTTCTGTCACCTTATTTCTAACTAGGTCCGTCTTTAGCTTCCAGGCCAACAATTTACCGCAATTTTCCCCATATTCAAAATGCGGCACCCTAGTTTTCATGTAGAGGGTCTCTGGTGGACAACCCAGAAAGCGGGGCAAAATATAGAAGCTAAGCACTGTCTGAGAAAAGGTTAGAGTTACTGACAGATCTGCAGTAGTATGTTTTATTTGCATAAGCACTTTAGTTCCTTTTGTAAAGTGGGACGACAGTAGATAATACAGAAGGCGGAGCAGCACAACTTATATAGTCGTAGAAAGGGTGAGGACAGTGCAGGCAATTGCACAAGCAGTACAGCATGCGACCATGTACAAAACATTATAGTGCCTTGCCTGTCTCGCAATAGATCTTGACTGTTAATAGCAACTGGGTGCGTTAGGAAAATTAATGTATTACTGATATAATAGTATTTGATGTGTTTGCATTTTAATTCATTGCTATTTAAGATAATGATTTACACATGATTTTAATGTAATGGTTTTAATTAACTTAACAATAAAGCTGACAATGACAGTGGTGCCCTCTCACACACTATTGCCTATTATTTCCCTAGTGACATCACAATATACCATCACTGTACGCAACAGTATTTCTACAACCAGCATTACAATAGCAACATTTTAAAATTCCAAAACATGATCATTTTGCAAGACAAAGCAGGGCATTTTAGGCTTCACTTCATTACTTGAGCCCTAAGATGCCACATGACAAATATTTCCAGACCATTGTATGCCCATCCTAAAAAGCAAAGGGCCTCCTCCTCCTATGGATGGATAGGCTCAGGAATATGATGAAGACAACAGGACACATATTAATGACAATTAACTTTAATTAATTAAATCATGCATTACTGCCTACTTCCTCCTTTTCACAATTCTTAAACAAATAACATATAGCTGACACTGAGACAGATGTGCAATATGCATGAGAAAAAATATTTTACCAACCCAGTCAACAAAAGAAATACAACAGACATGTCAGGGAACAGACTCTGGGGCTCAGGCAGTACAGGACAGCAGGCGAAAGAGGAGCTTCAGAAAATAAAAAATCCAGATGACGGTGATTAATTAACAGGGAAAACACAACTAGCAGCCTTATAAACACCCATCATGAAAACCCCATTTAATCCAGCCCACGGAGGCCAAGCCATAGTGGACCTACTCTGTACATGAAACAGGAGGCGAAAGTGTGTCAAATGATAATCCAAGGCAATACCCAGACTAACCCAACCATTGAGGATTGACAGTGCAGATTTAGGCCCTCATTACAACATTGGCGTTAAGTGCCGCTTACCGCCATCCTGACTGCCGCCAACATACCGTGACCGCAGTGGTATACCGCTACGGGTATTATGACCCACACATAGAAATCCGCTACTATACAGACACCCACACAAGTCCGCAAGCCCAAAGGTCAGTGATAAAATGGCGGTACCAAAACCCACACCGTTACGCCAACAGAAATGTGCCCACAGCATCATGACCCATGAATCATCGCGGTGGACATTCAACCGCGGTAAACCATTGGCGGTACAGACCGCTGCACTCAAAATACACACACACTAACAAAGCTACACCACATTGGACAATTCAAACTACACACACCTGTCACACATACACACACCACACCCACACACCCACAATACTATAAAACACACACCCACAATACCTACAACCCTTTACGACCCAAACATTTTGGTTAGTGAGAGAGAGACAAGCCAGGAGCACCCACTGAATCTGAGCCACAAAACACCATCACCCATACACATTCATGCACCTCACAGCACACACCCCAACACATCACCCCACACACCCTCACACATACCACTCACATTACACCCATGGCACCACAAAGACACCCCAGGTTCTCTGAGGAGGAGCTAAGGGTCATGGTGAAGGAAATCATCTGGGTAGAGCCACAGCTATTTGGATCACAGGTGCAGCAGATGTCCATTGCTAGGAAGATGGAGCTATGGGGGAGAGTCGTGGACAGGGTCAACGCTGTTGGACAGCACCCAACAACAAGGGATGACATCAGAAAGAGGTGGAACGACCTACGGGGGAATGTGCGTTCTGTGGTAGCAAGACACCAGATAGCTGTACAGAGGACTGGCGGTGGACCCCAACATCCTCCCCTACAACTAACAACATGGGAGGAGCAAGTCTTGGCAGGGGCACTGGACTCTGGTAAGTCAAATCTTTACTACTTTATCCCCACCCTACCTGTATGCCATCACAAACAACAACCCCTACCCTCACCCCCATGACCCCATCACCTCACATATACCCCACCATCACAACCCACCCATCCCAATACCAAGCCCTGCATGCAACACCAATGCATGGACCCTCATTACCGACCTACATGGACACCCATCACCACAGCCATGCACACTAGTAATAATCACTTAGCCAAACCAAGCACAACTCACACAAGCCAAAGCTGCTTTGCAAATAACAACCATAGAGGGAAACATATCCATGCACAAGATGGCACACCCAGATACAATAACACTGCATTTACATCCCCACATGACCCCCTCTCAACGTCACCGGAGAGGAGGTGCCAGCCACATCCAGTCCCCCCCCGAAGAGGCCCACAGTGATGACAGCAGCTCTACACGACTGGATCACGATGACTAACCTGGCCCATTAGGGACCTCTGGACAGTTGTTGACCCAGACAGAGTCCCAACCCATCACAGAGCCTCCCACCTCAGGAAACACCAGCACAGCGCCCACCCAGTGGGCCCAATCCTCTGTCCCAAGGACACGTCAATCAGCAGTGTGTCCACCACTACAGGGACCCCAGGCAACCCCACAAACACAGGACGATCAGGGACCTGGGGTCAGTAACAGTGGGCACATGGTTCAGGGGACAGAGGCACAGGACAACAGGGAATCTGGGAGGACTGCTGTTCGACAGGGGGACGGCAGGCCCAGGGAACCGACTCACCAACATCCTGGGAGCATACCACCATTCCCAGGAGACCATGGGCCAGATACTGGGCAAGCTGCAGGAGACCCAGAGGCTCCAGTAGGGACAGTACCTGGGGATCAGGGAGGACCTGAGGGACGTCCACACCACCCTGGTCACCATTGCAGGGGTGCTGGCAGACATGGCCAACACCATGAGGGAGGCAGTGGCACACCAATGGGCCCCTGACACTAGCCAAACCGAAGAACAGCCCTCCACCTCCGCCGGTGCTAGTAGACAGGAGGCCTCGCCACAGGACCAACAGGCCACCAGCACCCCACCCCCTGCAAAAGGAGAACCACCCCGGAAAAAATCCCTGTGATCCAGTGTGATGTTAATAATTGGGTTTGACCAATGACTTTGTGTTTCACCACTGCGCATATTAGTTGCTCAATGTTCACCAGTAGCACATTGTATGTTTTGTTTAGACTAGCCGCCTATTGGCTTTGACATGGCATTAGCCATTATTTTCTGTATTCAGCCTAGCCGCCTATTGGCTTTGACATGGCATTAGCCATTATTTTCTGTATTCAGTTTAGCCGCCTATTGGCTTTGACATTGCATTAGCCATTATTTTCTGTATTCAGTTTAGCCGCCTATTGGCTTTGACATTGCATTAGCCATTACATTCTGTATTCTGCCTATTGGCTTTGACATGATATTAGACATTGCATTTTGTATTCAGCTCAGCTGCCTATTGGCTTTGACATGATATTATATATTACATTTTGTATTCAGCTCAGCTGCCTATTGGCTTTGACATGATATTAGACATTACATTTGATATTTAGGTTAGCTGCCAATTGCCTTTAACGTGGAGTTAGACATTGCAGTTGAGAATCCAAGCTGTATTTTTCCAAGCTGTGTTTTTCTACAAGATGAACCAAGCTGTTTTCTTCTCACAGCAGACTAGACATGATAAGAGAGAGTACATTTGGGGCCATATTAATACTTTTTGACGCAAAACTGCGCTAACGCAGTTTTGCGCCAAAAAAATTAGCGCCGGCTAACGCAATTCTGAAGCACCATGCGGGCGCCGTATTTAATCAATGACGTTAGCCGGCGTTAGCCGCCGGCGCTGCCTGGTGTGCGTGGAAAAAAACGACGTACACCAGGCAGCGCCGGCGTAGGGGGATATGGAGCTTGGGCATCAAAAAATGGTGCAAGTCAGGCTGAGGCAAATTTTTCGCCTCAACCCGATTTGCGCCGTTTTTTCCGACTCCCAACCCCCATAGAAATTACTCCTGTCTTAGCAAAGACAGGGGTCATGCCCCCTTGCCCAATGGCCATGCCCAGGGGACTTATGTCCCCTGGGCATGGTCATTGGGCATAGTGGCATGTAGGGGGGCACAAATCAGGCCCCCCTATGCCACAATTTTAAAAAAAAAAAAATACTTACCCGAACTTACCTTAATGTCCCTGGGATGGGTCCCTCCATCCTTGGGTGTCCTCCTGGGGTGGGCAAGGGTGACAGGGGGTGTCCCTGGGGGCATGGGAGGGCACCTCTGGGCTCCTTCCGAGCCCACAGGTCCCTTAACGCCTGCCCTGAGCAGGCGTTAAAAAATGACGCTAACGAGGGTAGACGTCATTTTTTTTGACCCGCACACTCCCGGGCGTCATTTTTGCCCGGGAGTATAAATACGACGCACATGCCTCGGAGTCATTTTTTAGTAGGGAACGCCTACCTTGCATATCATTAACGCAAGGAAGGTGTCCACGCTAAAAAATGACGCAAACTCCAAGATCTTTGGCGCTCGACGCGTCGAACGCCAAAGTATAAATATGGAGTTAGTTTTGCGTCAGATTTGCGTAAAAAAAAACGACGCAAATCCGGCGCAAACAGAGTATAAATATGCCCCTCGGTGTTTTCCTTTCTGCTCAGGCTTGGGAAGAGGAGAAGTCTAGGAGATCTGCCCAGTCTCCAAAGGCTTGCGTAGTTTTCCCGAGTCTGAGAGGAGGGGGCACGCTTTTGTAAGGATGGCTCGGGCTTCAGAGAATTAGATTGAAATCTGCTGGACTTCGGGCTGGAACTTGGTGCCAGTTGCCAGTCTCCCGTGTGGGTAGATAATCTCTTTCTCGCAGTTGACCGGAGTCATCAACTTGCAGACCCCAGAAAGATGAAGCTGTAAATAGTTTCTCACACGGTGAAGTATTTGTTTTGCTTTGCATTCAATATCTTATAAATATAACCTGCTGTGTACATTGCAACTGAGATATATTTTGTTTTAATGCTGTGACTCCTTTTGTGCTTGAAATCTAATAATTGGTCTCTCACGAACTTGTGGGTGGGGAAGAATTAACAACAATAAAGGTCTTATTTGAACTCAGAAGTGCATTCTTGATATGTTCTGTAAGCTCTGATACGAGATAAGAAGGAAAGCAGAACATCCAGGCAGAAGCCAGAGAACATTTCCAAGACCCCCACCAGAAAATAAGACTCTCCCGATTGTCACCCTTCAGTCCCGCTCTGTCACCCTGTCCACCTTCAACTGCCATTGCTCCACTTCCTGTGCCCCCTTGGACAAGGCACCTGTGATACAAATAGACTGGACTCTACCCTGGACTTTCCTCTATCAGCAACCCAGCCCATTGCAATACCCCCTACACTTATTAGCACCTAAATAAACACCCTTGGAACAAAATCAAGTATGGAGTCTGGCAATTCTTTGACAAATGTGTTAGTTTCACAAACTATAAACATTGCAATTCACATGTACTGTAATATAATATTTACATAGGTATGACCTGTAGTGGGCAGCAGTAAACCCACCAGGAGCCACAGTAGGGCACAGAGATCTGAAAATAGAGATGCCAAAGGGTATAATACATGGCCATAGAAATTGAGAAATCAGGCTGCCATGTTCAATGTCAAACACTAAACTCCAATGGAAGGTGAAGTTATAGTGTCCTATCTGTGTGTCACTGGAAATACTGTTGAATTAGTGTTCTTCTGTTGTCCACATCTTCTTCCTATGCCTCTTCTTCGTCACTGTCCACAGGCTCCGCCGCTGCCACACAACCATCCCCAGGCTCATCCTACTGCAGAAAAGGCACCTGGTGTCTCAAGGCCAGGTTGTGCAACATGCAACGATGATCTGGCACACTTCTTGGGTGAGTAGTACAGGGATCCACCTGTCAGATGGAGGCACCAGAATCTGGCCTTCAGGGGGCCAAAGGTTCTCTCAATGATCCTCCTTGTTCGCCCATGTGCCTCATTGTAACGTTCCTCTGCCCTTGTCCTGGCATTCCTCACTGGGGTCAGTAGCCATGAGAGGTTGGGGTAACCAGAGTCACCTGCAAATATTCGAGGGATACCTGTTAGCCACACCCTCACCCTAGGGCCAAACCCACACCCATATACCTACATCAACTGGGTGGGGACCATGGGCTCACCTATTAGCCACACCCGGTGCCTCTGGAGTTGTGACAATACATATGGGATGCTATTCCTCAAGATAAAAGCATCATGCACAGAGCCAGGATACTTGGCATTGACATGGGAGATGCACTGGTCCGCCAAACACACCATCTGCACATTCAGAAAGTGAAAGCTTTTCCTATTTCTGAACACTTGTTCATTTCTCCGGGAGGGACAAATGCAATATGTGTACCATCAATGGCACCAACGATGTTGGGGATATGTCCCAGTGCATAGAAGTCAGCCTTCACTGTGGCCAAACCCTCCACCTGGGGGTAAACCGATGTAGCTGCGCATGTGTTTCAGCAGGGCAGACAACACTCTGGTCAGCAGGTTGGAGAACATAGGCTGTGACATCCCTGATGCCATGGTCACTGTCGCTTTGAAGGAACCACTACAGGGGGGATACCTGTTAGGTGGCGGATAGCTGAAATCAGGTCTGGCTCCAATTGGGCACACAGTTCTTGGATTGTGGCCCTATCAAGTCTGTAGAATTTTATATATGTTTATTGAAGTATGTGTATGTTCATAGATTTGTGTAATGTTTGGCCAGACCTTTTTGTTGATGAATAAATTGACATAATTAATTTGAGAAATTAAATATGATACCAATGATTGACTTATGGTTTAATTGTTTGAAATGTGTTGTATGACTTTTTCCTACTATTTGACCACAAGCATATATACAATTCTGTATTATACCCAGGTATAGTACAGTTATTTGGGTAGACCCCCTTTGTTTATGCACTATCAAGTCTGAAGGTCAGGATAATGTGCCTGTCCTCCATTGTCGCCAGGCCCACCAGGGGTCTGTACACGGGGGATGTCTCCATCTCCTATTCATCCTCAGCGGTTGAACTCTAGGGTGAAAAACGGTGAGCAGAAGGTCATATTCAAACACATACTCAGATTAATATGCTATGTTTGTTTTACAGAAACAGTATGTGAACTTGTAAGTCAGTTGATGTGCCAATGTCTTCTGTGATGCAGTTAGGAGCCATGGCCTGTGCCCCCCTGAAATGACAGCTACCTGACCTCTGAGGAGAGACAAGTGGAAATGAGGTGATTCCACTGGCGTTGTGCGCCGTTGTGGTCAGCGGTTGATGACCTGCGCGCAACATCGCATTGGTTATCAGTGGGCCCTATGGGTTCCAGGAGCCAATGGCGATGTACGCCGGCAGTGACGGTACGCACCGCCGCGGACAAGACCGCCATTTTCTATCTGTGCACTCACTTGCTACCTGACCTTCAACAGGAGAGGACCTACACTGCAAGTGCTGCTGTGACCCATGTCTGGAAGTGACAATGGCTCGAGTGTCTGGGGAAAGGACTCCTGCCTTCACTTCCAAGGAGTTGGAGAGACTAGTGGATGGGGTCCTACCTCAGTACACTTTACTCTATGGTTGTCCAGACAAACAGGTGAGTAGACTGTGAGCATGATGCGTAGGCCATGAATGTAGGGATTGGTGTGTGTAAGTCCCGTTTAGGTGGGGTCCGAGGGGTCCTGGGCAGAGTGCTGCATATATGGTGGGCAATGTATGTATGTGAGTGGATAGGGGGATATGGTGGGCCATAAGTATGACAGTCTGGACAGTATGACTAATCCCTTTTCTGCTGTATTTTTTCTGCAGGTCAGTGCCCGTCAGAAAAAGGGTATTTGGCATGCCATCGCCAAGGAGGTGCGGACCCTGGGGGTCTTTGACAGGCGGAGCACCCACTGCTGCAAACGGTGGGAGGACCTGCGCCGCTGGGCAAGGAAGAGGGCGGAGGCCCAGCTGGGGCTGGCATCCCAATGAGGAAGTGGTGCCCATTGTACCCTGACCCCACTGATGTTCCGCATCCTGGTGGTTGCCTATCCAGAGTTGGATGGGCGCTTGAAGGCATCACAGCAGCCACAAGGGGGTGAGCACAGATTCAGAATCATGACTTTGCACGCATTAAGGTATTACCTGGGTGGGGGATGTGGGCTGTGGGGGCCCCTAGGCCAGAGCAAACATGACAGGGTATGTTCAATGATGGGCAAGATCAGATGCACTCCAACCCCAATAGTGTTAGTGGCCATCTACTACCGGGCAGGGTCCTGTGGGTTTCAGGTGTGCAGCTAATGGCGTTAGGCATTGTACCCCATGGGCTGGTGACTAGCAGTGTAACTGGTAGTGCATGGCCTAGTGCATAGGGCTGTTCCCTGTGTGTTGTGTACGCCAACTGTAGTGTTGTTGCTGGCATTGACCAAGTATATCCTCTGTCTCTTCCCCCCCTTTTTGTTTTGCCACCCTGTCCTTGTGTGGATTAGCATCATCTGGCGGAGGAGCAGAGGCACCGGCGATGGAGGGAGCTTCATCCCACATGAGCCTGGAGGCCAAATCCACCGACGGTGAGGGCACCAGTGGGATCAAGAGCGAGGGGAACACCATGACAGAGACAGGAGGGGACACTACCGACAACGACTCCTCCTCCGTTGGAAGCTCCCTCGCGGTGGCGGACACCTCTGTGCCCACCCCAACAACAGGTACTGCCGCCACCCCGTACCAGCACCGCCCCCCAGCAGCCCCTCAGCGTGTTTCCGTGCCCGCTCACCCAGGAGGGTGGGCATCTCCTTCGCCCCAGGCACCTCAGGCCCTGCCCCAGTCAGCCCTGCTGCCCTCAGTGAGGAGGCTTTTGACCTCCCGAGAGCCCTCTCTGTTGGGCAGTCACCCATACTGAATGCCATCCAGGGTGTAGCAGGGCATTTGCAACAAATGCATGTGTGGATGGCATTCACTCTGGCGTGGCGGCTCAACAGAGAGCATTCCAGGCTTTGGCCTCCGCACTGATGGCAGTCATTGTCCTTGTCTCCAGCCTCCCCCCTCCAACTTCCTCTACCCAGTCCCAATCGCCTCAACCCCAGCCTATCCCAAGCACACCTTCAGACCAGCAATCACCCAAATCAACACACAGAAGTGGTTCAGGCAAACACAAGCACCACACTTCATCTCATCGGCATGGCAAACGTCCTTTATGCCGATTTTGTATAACAAAGTCCTGGTTAACGAAAGCGGAACAACGCTTTCTTTAACCACAACTTTGTTATTTTGTGCCTTAACCACGCATGTCCTGAACAACGAACGTGCGTGGTTAAGGTACAAACAAGGGAGTCGGCTGAGGAGGACGACGCAGATGATGAGGCGACGACTCAGGTAAGTGGGGGGGTTTTAGGTTTTAGGGCGGGGTTGGGGGGTGGGGGTTTTCAGTTGTGGGGCAGGTGGGGGGGTCGGGGTTTTAGGTTTTGGAGCGGGGGTTAGGGGGCGGGCATTTTAGGTTTTGGGGTGGGGGTCAGGGAGTTTTAGGTTTGTTGGGTGGGGGTTTGGGGTGGGCGGGGCGTTTTAGGTTTTGGGGAGGGGGTGGGGGGTCAGGGGGGTTTTAGGTTTTGGGGCGGGGTTGGGGGTGGGTCGTTTTAGGTTTTGGGGCAGGGGTGGGGGTTAGGGGGTTTTGGGGCGGGGGTTGGGGGGGTGGGCATTTTAGGTTTTGGGGTGGGGGGTCGGGGGGTTTTAGGTTTTGGAGCAGGGGCTGGGGGGGCGGGGCGTTTTAGGTTTTGGGGTGGGGGCCGGGGGGTCAGGGGGTTTTAGGTTTTGGGGCGGGGTTGGGGGCGGGCGTTTTAGGTTTTGGGGAGGGGGTGGGGGGTCAGGGGGTTTTAGGTTTTGGGGCGGGGTTGGGGGGTGGGGCGTTTTAGGTTTTGGGGTGGGGTGGGGGGTTAGGGGGTTTTAGGTTTTGGGGCGGGGGTTGGGGGGGCGGGGCATTTTAGGTTTTGGGGTGGGGGTCAGGGGGTTTTAGGTTTTGGGCAGGGGTTGGGGTGGCGGGCGTTTTAGGTTTTGGGGAGGGGGTGGGGGGTCAGGGGTTTTAGGTTTTGGGGTGGGGTTGGGGGGTGGGGCGTTTTAGGTTTTGGGGCGGGGTGGGGGGTCAGGGTGTTTTAGGTTTTGGGGTGGGGTTGGGGGGGTGAGGCGTTTTAGGTTTTGGGTTGGGGGTTTTAGGTTTTGGGGTGGGGTTGGGGGGGTGGGGCGTTTTCGGTTTTGGGGCGGGGGTGGGGGGGTCATGGGGTTTTAGGTTTTGGGGTGGAGTTAGGGGGTTGGGCGTTTTAGGTTTTGGGGAGGGGGTGTGGGGGTCAGGGGATTTTAGGTTTTGGGGTGGGGTTGGGGGGGTGGGGCGTTTTAGGTTTTGGGGCGGGGTGGGGGTCAGGGGGTTTTAGGTTTTGGGGTGGGTTGGGGGGTTGGGGTGAGGCATGCAGGATCAATGGGTGCCTATTTCTAATACCTTTACCAGGAATGCCTTTACAACGAAATATCGTTGTTAAGGCATTCGTGGTAAAGGCATTAGTAGTAACAACGAGGTCGGTGTTCCGACCTCGTTGTTCAGGCACTCGTTTTGGCAGTCGGCATTCCGTCGTACAACCCATAGGCACTTACACAAGCACCATCCACATGCAGACACACCAACATCCACTGCCTCCACTGTGTCTCCCTCCTCCCCTTCATCCACCTCCCTCCCAGTAGCGTCTCCACTCACACCTGCATGCATTAAATCCTCATCCACTACCTCCATCACCGGCACGCCTATCACTACACGCCCCTCACTGTCACTCACCACCCCACATCCATGCACTTATCCCCTGTGTCCTCTCCCACTGTGTCTGTGACCCCTCCTTGCAAAGTACACAAATGCAAGCACACACACACCCAACATCCACCTCACAACAGCATCCAGCCCATGCACCTGCACCCAAACACAGCAGACTGACACCTCCTACAACCACACCCTCTTCCTCCACTCCCAAACCTTCACCCTCTTCCCACCCCAGTGTCCCTAAGAAGCTTTTTGGCACCAGCATTGACCTATTCCCTACCCCTTCCGTCCTTCACCTCGGGCCAGGGTGGCCAGAACCCAGCCCAGCACCTCAGCCACGCAGTCCACGGCCACTGTGGTTTCTGCTGCTACTGCAGGTGTGAGAGGCTCCAAGGAGGCACCCGTCAGCCCAGCCAGTGTGCCAGCACCACCTGCCAAGGCCAAGAATGGTCCGCCACCTAGCAAGGGCAAGAAGGAACACCAGCCAGCAAGGGGAAGGAGGCACAACAAGCCAGCAAGGGCAAGACAAAGACACCAGCTGGCAGAAGCAAGGAGGCACCACCATCTGCCAAGGGCAGGAAGGGGCACAGAACACCAGCCATGGCACTTCAGCCATCCGAGTCTGCAGGTGAAGGCCAGGAGGCTACCACCACCACTGCCAGCACCGCCACCTGCACTGCGGCCACCACCGCCACCTGCACCGCAGCCAGCACCTCCATCTGCCCGCCGCCAGCAGCACCACTGCCAGCAGCAGCAGCCCCAGTGGGCAGCCATCCGAGGCTGCAGGTGAAGGCCTGAAGGCTATCACCACCACTGCCAGCACCGCCACCTGCACCTCGGCCAGCACCGCCACTTGCACCGCGGCCAGCACAGCCATCTGCCCCATCACCAGCAGCACCACTGCCAGCAGCAGCAGCCCCAGTGGGCAGCCGTCCGAGGCTGCAGGTAAAGGCCTGAAGGCTACCACCACCACTGCCAGCACTGCCAGCTGTGGTGCAACTGGCATCCACTGTGGCCGTGCACTCCCCAAGACCAAGCAGTGGGCAAACCACCCACTTGAGAGACTGTGGCCTTGCACTCCCCAGGACCAAGCAGTGGGCAAACCACCCACTTGAGAGACTGTGTCCTTGCACTCCCCAGGACCAAGCAATGTGCAAACCAGCCTCTAGAGAGACTGTGGCCTTGCACTCCCCAGGACCAAGCAGTGGGCAAACCACCCACTTGAGAGACTGTGGCCATGCAGTCACTAGGACCAAGCAGTGGGCAAACCACCCACTTGAGTGTTGCGTGTTGCATGTGTGGCACTCTCTTTTTCCTCCCCCCCCTGTGTGCTAGGTGCAGTACTCACCGTGGCCGTCATCGCCAGCGTTCATGTTCCTGGTGTATGAGAAGATACACCAGCATGGGGAACACCTACAGTTTGGGCTCCATGGCATCCTGGTTTTTCCTTGAGTGACAAGAGGTGTGTCGTTTCCCTTCTGTGTTTTGTTTCCTCCGTGCTTTTGATGGAGTTGGTACTGCCCCGGAAAAGCTGTCAGATAGGCCTGTTGTAATGCTGTGGGCAGTACATTGTCTTCCGCTTGGCTGTTGGCGGTTACCGCTGCAGTGTTTGTTGCTACCGCCGTGGAGGTCGGAGCGTTAAAGTGGCTGTTTGTGTTTGCAGTTTCCGCCGTGGTCATGATTCCAATTTTTTTACAGCCGGCCTGTTGACGGTTTTACCGCTGCTTTATCACCGACCACCAGGGTTGTAATGAGGGCCTTAATTCTGTACTGTCATTGACCATAAATAATATACAAAGATGGACTCTAAATTCCCTGGGTAGATAGAGACCTCTATGGCCCTGCCTAAGCTAAGAGGGTTGCAATTTGATGCATCCAGAGCCCAAAGTCGTTAGAGCCATACCCTGGGGTGATGGAGTGTAATGTGGCCTTAGTGGCTGAGTCCTTTGGAAGCATTCAATCCATCACCTTTATGTTTCAGTGTGATATCCTAGGTGTGACTGGAACGCAAGGACATTGGTCCCATGCTTCCTGTGCCATATCACTCAAGCTGCACATCACAGGTGAGACCCAATGAATCTGAAACCGGGCTGGGGTGCATTGTGTTCCCATTTAGAGCGGACCTGGCCTGGTAGTTCAGGCTGGAGTGTCTCTATTGAAGCAGGACCAAGTCTGACTTTCAGATGCTGGTCGTTTGTCTGGAGTGGCATAGGGCCATCATAACAATAGAATAAGGTGTTATACCTTGGCAGAGTCATTTCCAGTTCTTTTAATCTATTTTAATTCGCATTAATTTGCTTCTGTTCTTTTTTTGTATAACGTTGTAATTAATATCTTGTTTAGCTTGGCGTGTGTATGTTGCACAGCCTCCAGTACTGTTTAATTTATATGCTCCCAGGAATTAATTTATCTGCTGCTCTTGTATAGTTTTGCAATTTTTAAATGTGTTTTACTATGTTTTATATCTGTTTTTATTATAAATTATGTTGTTTTAGTGTTTTTTGCATCTAGGCCCATGATATAGGACCTAGACGTCCCAATGATTATCAATGCAAGGGCAATATCAATGATTTAGAATATTTTAGCCTGTGTTATTTGTATTTATTCTGTGTGTGTTGTGCCTTTATGGCTCACGTTGCCAAGACAAAGCTTACTTTGACTTTGAACAATAGACTAGAGTGTGGCCTAAGCAATTGTCTGTGCAGAGACATCAGCTAGCATTTCACTCATCACCATTTTGTTTTACAGATGGAACTGGGACTGGGACTGGACTTTAGGATGGAACGATGGTGGTGAGTGAATGACTAGACCCTGATTAAAGAACTGAGATGAAGTTTCCTAAAGGGAAGTTCCCCCGAGTTCACCAAGACACATAACTGAGGAGAAGGGCACACAAAATACAATGTTGACACACAAACAGCACTGAAAACTACCAGTTATACACTAGCTCTTACTAAGGTGAAGTCATGTAAATTATGCCTTTGTTAAGCACCAGCCTATGTGTGCAGCTTTCTTGACATCAGATTCAGTCTCAGTATCCGATGTGTTTGGGGATCAGGGGGTGAGACTGGGGTTTAGACTGGAACATTCACTTCAGAGGATTTGGAGACAAAAGTAGATTCCTGGTTGGACAAAGAGTGAGAAATGTGAGGCCAAAAAGGAGCCACTAAGATGACAGAAACAGTTTCCCGGTTGAACTTATGCAAGACCCTGAGAAGCAGTGGAAATAGAGGAAAGGCAAATAACAGACCCTGAGGCCATAGAGACGAGAGAGGTTAGCCACCCCCCCCCCCCCCCCAAGTAATCCTGATGCTCCTTCCCATTGGACCGGAGTTTATGTAGCAACATATTCAGATGGGAAGACAATTCAGTCAAAATTGGTCATCCTGTCCAAAATCGGCAAGAAGACTTCCAGATGGAGTAAGTAATCTCTGCAAAGTGAGACTTCCTTCTTAGAGTGTCAGCTTGCATATTCTTTGTCCCTGGGTGGAAAGAGAGGGTGGAATGGAGATCCACTCAGAATAGGGCCTCAGGCAGGCAAGCAAGTATGAGATTGTTCTCTTTGTCTTTTTATGTAAGCCTTGCCTGCTTGGTTGTTCCTAAGCACCACATGAGCCTAAACTGAAAAAATTGGGTCACCCTAGGCAAATAGCCTTCATCTCCCATCAGTTGTATGAAATACCAGCCTCCGGCGAGACAACAGACTCTGAACAGAGATGACACGCAGAGTGGCACCCCATCCCTTGAGTCTGGCCTTAATTATCAAGACCATAATCAGATGAGTTAGGAGTTGCACCACACTGGTAAGATTGTCTTTGAGGTGTATCTATGCAAGGAGTTCAGCAGTTACAGCACAACATGGAGGGAAAGCCCATATTCCAGAGAGCCAAGCAGGTATGGATAAAGCGAATGAAAGATTTTGGTTGTAACATGACTCATAGTACCATAAATATAGAGGCCTTAAAATCCCCATGGATTGGAGACATCAGACAACTGTAATCACCTGACGTTGAATGTGGATCCACAATGGGAATCTCAACTTCAGAGCTCCCTCTGCTGTATCAAACAGAGCTTCTGTAAATTATCTGCCTTAAAAAGGGAGATTGGGCATATCACATCTGTACATTGCAGAGACTGAGGAAGAGATGGAGCATGACTCAATCACTGTTCTTGTATCCATGTGTGTGAACACCTTTGCAATGTAGGATTACGAAGAGGGTAGAAAAACATTTGTGAAGATCCTTGGGCTCATATTTAAGTGAGTCCAATTCGTTCCAATGGTACAACAAAGTGGAGAAACGTCTGGTAACAAGATGCTGCTGGAGCATAGAAGTAATCATCCTACAGATTTATAGAGAAGAGTTAGTTCCTTGGGCAACAAGGTATGTTTTCTGTAGCGTATCCATTTTGAAAGGTATAGATTTCATACAAGTGTTGACTTGATCCTAATAATGATCAGCCTTCATCATAGTGTTGCTACCTTGGAGAGGATTGAAAAAAACATATCCCAATTCTTGTGAGGAACAAGCACTACTGTCCTGTTTATATTAAATTGTGTTATTTCTGTACCCTTAGTTGCAGAGTTTTCCTCCTGAGTGGGTTCCTGGGCCAGCTTGTAAGGGATATCCCTGAATACAGAGAGGTAATGGAGAATTTAGTGGAATGACTTGGACCGATTTTAGCACCCAGGCATCAGAAATATAATTGCACTGATCTGAGGGATAATGACATTTGGCTCGTGCCTGCAGGAGAAGAAGCCAAGAATCCAATGAAGTGCAGATCATGTACTTAGGGCGCTTCTTTATAAGAGTGTATGGAGATATATTCATAATGGCCTGTTAGGATCTCCAGCTTCTACGAAGATTTTCTAGGCAAACAATTATCTTACGAGGCAAACTGGGAGTTGGCTGTGGTCTAGCGGACTGATCCCTCTAAGCTGCAGCTGGAGGCGTGGATGAAAGGCGATAGCTAACTTTCATTTCTCTGTGGCTTGTTTTGTTATTTCCCATAGTTTTTCACCAAATGATTTCTGCCCCAGTAAAGAGATTTGTAGAAGAAATGCCTTCTGGAACATATCCCTTTTCAGTGAACTACTGACCTATCACTGCGGGAATTGTCACTCATACACCGTTCTTTGTGTTTGTTGTGTCCAGTCAATGAGATAATGTTTAAGCACTGCTTGATGACACTTTATTAAATCTGGAATGCTTAGTTCCCCACCTTTCTTAGATGTAATACACATTAACTTAATCCCATGCTGGGAGTTTTTTCAAGAGGTATGGCTTAAGTTGATTCATTTGGAGCATTTGTGAGTTGTGCCTGTGTCAACTGTCAGCAAGGATAGTTGGCACCAGAAATCTTCTTAACCACCTTGTAGCGACTTTCTAAATGTCATGCTTTAAAAATGACTTGTTCATATTTTGTTTCCAAATACCTGAGCTGATTTACAATCTACAAATTCAGCATGATATTGTATAGCAAACTTTCCTAAAAAAACTATTGTGTAGATGGAACACCCATCCGCGTTTGTCCACCCTCAGAGACAGAGTACACTTATAGAAACAGGAAAAGTCCCCACTTTCTAAATATCAAGATGGTTTGCAGTGCCTCATAGTACACATTGCAGCTTGCGTTTCAGGGTATACGCATGATTCATACAGTTTTTGATACATTGCTTTATATAACAGGTATGCTTCAAGAGTGTTTGTAGATGGCTGGTTACATAGTAAGTGTTAGAAATGGGGTCTTTGGTTGGCAGTCAGGTTACTCTCTGTCCAAGCAAAGACCCTCACTCTAGTCAGGGTGAGTCACACACAATCCAAATTATCCTGTGCCCACCTTCTGGTAGGTTGGCACTGAGCAGTCAGGCTTAACGTAGAAGGCACGGTGTAAAGTATTTGTGCAATAAATCATGCAATAACACAGTATAAACACCACAAGTATACACCACACAGGTTTAGAAAAATATAGACTATTTATCTGGTTAAAATAAGGTCAGAACAATCAAGATTTGATAAGTACACGTTGAAATATCACTTGCAGAGAAATCCTGGGCATGCAGGACAAAGTCACAGGAGCTGCGTCAATCCGGTGGGCGATGCAGGGAAATTTCTGTCGCAAAGCAGGCGCCGTGTCGATTAGTCTTGCAGAAAGTCGGGCTGCTTCATTCCGGCTGGGCTATGCGTTGATCCAGTGGGCCGTGCATCGATCTTCTGGTCGCAACTCTGGTGCTGCATGATTTTCTCACCACGATGCAGGCTGTGCATCGATTCCAGCGGGCTGTGCATCGAAATTTCGCCGCACAAGGATTTCTTTGCAGGGATGAAGTATTTTTGGCCCTGAGACTTCAGAAAACAGGAGTCAAGCTCAATCCAAGCCCTTGTAGAGCACTCCTCAGCAGAGCCAGAGGGCAGCAAGGCAGCAGGGCAGCAGTCCTTTTCAGCAAAGCAGTCAGGTGAGTCCTTTGGTCAGCCAGGCAGCTTCTCTTGGCAGATTGCAGGTTCTGGTTCAGAGTTTCTTTCCCTGTAGGTATCTTGTCCAGAAGTGTCTGAGTTGGTAGGGCCAGGGACCTGGTTTAAATACCCAAATGTGCCTTTGAAGTGGGGGAGACTTCAAAGAGTGGCTTCGAAGTGCACAAGGTCCCCTTTCAGTTCCATCCTGTCTGCCAGGGTCCCAGTAGGGGGGTTTGGAAGTTCATTGTGTGAGGGCAGGCCACTGTCCTTTCAAATGTCAGTGTTAGGCCCTCCACCCTCCCAGCCCAGGAAGACCTATTCAGTATGCAGAAGTGTAGAGGTGTGACTGAGTATCCTGTGTTTGGGGTTGTCTGAGTGAAATGCACAAGGTAACTGTCAACTAACCTAGCCAGACGTGGATTGTAAGGCACAGAAGGATTTAAGTGCAGAGAAATGCTCACTTTCTAAAAGTGACATTTCTACAATAGTAATATTACATCCAACTTTACCAGTCAGCAGGATTTTGTATTACCATTCTGGCCATACTAAATATGACCCTGTTACTCCTTTCAGATCAGAAAATACCACTCAAACAGTAGATGAGGGTAGCCCTAATGTTACCCTATGAAAGGAGCAGGCCTCACAGCAGTGAAAAACGAATTTAAGAGTTTTACACTACCAGGACATATAAACTACATAGGTATATGTCCTGCCTTTTATCTACTTAACACCCTGCCCTATGGGTTACCCAGGGCCTACCTTAGGGGTGACTTACATGTATAAAAAGGTGAGTTTAAGTCTTGGCAAGAACTTTTAAATGCCAATTCGAATTGGCAGTGAAACTGCACGCACAGGCCTTGCAATGGCAGGCCTGAGACATTGTTAAGGGGCTACTTATGTGGTTGGCACAATCAGTGCTGCAGGCCCACTAGTAGCATTTAATCTACAGGCCATGGGCACATGTAGTGCAGTTTTACTAGGGACTTATAAGTAAATTAAATAAACCAATTGGGTATAAGCCAATTTCACCATGTTTTAAGGTAGAGAGCATATGCGCTTTAGCACTGGTTAGCAATGGTAAAGTGCACAGAGTCCTAAAAACCAGCAAAAAGTGTCAAAATGTGGAGGGATTCAGGCAGAAAGTTGAGGGTGACCACCGTAAGGCTGTCAGGTCTAACAGTAAGGCTATACGTTCAACTAAATTATGTAATTATATAACTTAAGTTATACGAGTACAGAATACTAAGTAGATGTATATTTTTATAGGGTACAGAGTAGATGCCTTAGCCCTTGGGCATTAGCACTATAGTAATCTGAGAACTGTGGGAGAGTAATGCTCCTAAATGTGCCCGATGAGTCATTGAAAGGTAATTTGAATTATTGAAAGGGCTGTTTCAATGTCTGCATAAGAGTGTGGGTGCATTGAAGCATTACCCTACAATATGTTACAAAATAATAGCCATATGTGCTGTATTGCAGAACATAGCAAGAAAAAGCCATGTATTCAGAAATGCTTTCAGACGATTCGAATGATGAGTCTGAAAATATAATTAGACCTCCATCCCCTGGGCATGACGCCTCCAGCGTTGCTGAAGGCAGTGCATGCTGGAATGATGTAAAAATACAGTTGCTTTTTGAGGTAAGAAAGACAAACAAAACTTTTGTAATTTAAATATTTAATTCTTGTAATATATGTTTTAAATGAAGTAAATGTATAATTTGTGTAACATATAAAAATGCAATTTCTTGAATTACACAAAAAACAAATTACACAAAGAAACTTTTTTTATCGTACATGAATATGTAATATTTGAAAAAAGGATTTATCATTTGTTTAAGTCTTGAACTTCGAGTAGCAGATTGTTCAGTTGCATGTGCTGTTACAGTTAACTCTGCCTGCACAATTTGACCTCAAGTTGTTCTACTACTGAAAGGCTCATGTGAAAACCAACAAATAAATAGTAGAGCCTTCCTCACTTTAATGATTTTCAATATTAAATCTGTTAGTGGCATTCGGTGTTTGGATTTCCTCCAGATTGAGTGTAACTTGATGTAATTCTGATACAGCACAGTGAGAAATTGGGTTGTTGGTTTGGGGTGGGCTTACACCCTACACAGTCAATAGCCATAATTTTGTGAACCATAAAAAAGTCACCAAGTTAATTTATGCTTAATCCTCTGGTATCTTGGCACAAAGCAGTCAGGCTTAACTTGGAGGCAATGTGTAAAGTATTTGTGCACCACACAAACAGTAATAAAGTGAAAGAATAACACAAGAAAATCTCACACCAATTTAGAAAAACTGAGCAGAATGTAATAAATGATTTTACACCAAAATTATAAAAATCTAATTAGTGTAAACGGAGATATGCACTTTTTATAGGCTTATGTAAAAGTAGCACCAACTGTGGTTATCTGGTTGTGCTGGACTGGGAAAAAGTCACAATTTCAGACCGACCGTGATGGAGCTCAGGCTGGAACCAGGTTATGCCTGCTAAGAATTGTACTTTATGTCCTTGATGCTAGGCATCATGCAGCGGTGGTTCTGGGGAGCAATGTGTTGGGTGCAGCTTTAAAATGTGTTGCACAGTGTGTTCTGATAAGGAATGCGAGTTCCTGCATTGAGTTGCACCACACTGCATCAGTCCCGATGAGAAGCGACAATGACTGTAAGGTGAGGTCTTCATCAATTTGCGTTTGTTTGAGTGAGGAGCTGCTAGGGCTGCGATGCGAGGTACACATCAGGGGCCAGATGTAGCAAACGTTTAGCGAGTTGCAAACGGCAAAATTTGCCGTTTGCGACTCGCTAAACGCGTATCCCAATGCAGAAATGCATTTTGCGAGTCGTTACCGACTCGCAAAATGCATTTCAGACTCGCAAATAGGAAGGGGTGTTCCCTTACTATTTGCGAGTCGCATTGGGATGCAATACCATTTGCGACCGCATATGCGGTCGCAAATGGCATCGCAGTTACCATCCACTTCAAGTGGATGGTAACCCAATCGCAAATTGGAAGGGGTCCCCATGGGACCCCTTCCAGTTTGTGACTGGACCCCAAAATATTTTTTCAGGGCAGGGAGTGGTCCAAGGGACCACTCCCTGCCCTGAAAAAAACCCGAAACTAAAGGTTTCGTTTTTTTTGAAGTGCAGCTCGTTTTCCTGTAAGGAAAACGGGCTACACTTCAAAAAAAAAAACCTGCTTTATTTAAAAGCAGGTCGCGAACATGGAGGTCTGCTGACGTCAGCAGGCCTCCATGTTAGCGAGTGCCTATACTCGCAATGGGGCCGCAATTTGCGACCCACCTCATGAATATTCATGAGGTGGGTCATTGCGACCCCATTGCGAGTTGCAGTCGGTGTCTGAGACACCGTACTGCATAGCAATTTGCGACTTGCAAATTGCGAGTCGCAGGGACTCCCAATTTGCAAGTCGCAAATTGCCGTGTTGCTACATCTGGCCCCAAGTTACATCAAGTTGCATCACACTGCATTGGTCCTGATGAGGGGCTGCTAGGGCTGTGTTGTGCTGTGTCAGTTCTGACTGGGAAAACAACTAGCCTGGCAGAGTACTTTTCTCCCCACTTCAGAGGGTCCATGACTGTGGAGGCACCACTTGAGGGGTTAGGACTCATAGCAAGCAGACCCGAGGTGCACGGTTCAAGGGTGTTAGAGTTTGTTGTGTGGCCAGCCAACTAGCCCTTGGAGTCACCCTAGTGGTCCTGAGTTTAAGGTGCAGAGGCAGTCCTTCTTCCTCATGTAGCACAGCAGCCAGGGCAGCAGAACAGTCCTTCTTGCAGCAGAGCAGCAGAGCAGCAGGGCATCCTTCTTCTGTGGTATCCATAGGTTCAACAGTGTACTAAGGGGTGGGTCTGAGGGTCCCCCTTTTATACCTGGTGCCCACTTTGAAGTGGGAGAAGCTTCTAGAGTTTCCCCTTACAGAGGTTTCTGGAAGTTCCTGCCTCCCTGTCCTGCTCCCAGCCTGTCTAGGGGCAGCATACACTAGTGTGAAGTGTTTTGTGCGAGAGCTGTGCCGGTGGCTTGTTTGGAAGCTGATCACCCCCTCATTTATCCAGGATGGCCCATCCTGCCAACCCCCAGCCCCTCTATTGTGAAGCTGGCTGGGAGGGATATATCCAGGGCAGCAGATAACTATACCTAGTCATGTGTCCAAAGAACAAGCTAAAGGCATCAAATGAGCAGGCCAAGAAAATGCCAACTTTCTAAAAGTGAAATTTTCAGAATTGTGATTTAATTTAACTTTACCATAAAAGAGGGTTTTACATTACAATTCCTCAGTCACCAAACATTGCTGTACTCCCTGCTCATGAGCAAAAGTTATAACTTAGTACATGTAATCAGGCAGCCCAATGTTAAATTATCAAATAATTTAGGAGTTTTTCCCTATCAGGACATGTGAAACTTAAAAATGCATGTTCAGCTTTTTAAATACAAAGCACCCTGTCCTAATGGCTGTTTAGGGACTATATTATGGGTAACTTATTTGTGTTAAAAAGGAAGGTTTAGGCCTGGGAAAAGGTGTATTTTGCCAGGTGGATATGCCAGTTTAATACTGTATACACAAGCTGCAGTGCCAGGCCTGAGACTTGTTCAAAAAGTCTACTTAAGTGGGTGGCACAATAAGTGCTGCAGACCCACTGGTAGCATTTAATTTATAGGCCCTGGTGCATGTAGTACCACACTACTTGGGCCTTACAAGTAAATTAGATGTGGCAATTGAATGTAAGCAATTTCTACCATATTTAAAGGCAAGAGTACAAGCACATTTGCACAGGTTAGTAGTAGAAAGTGCACAGAGTCCTAAAGCCAACAAAAGTGGTTTCAGAAAACAGGAGGGGTGAAGGCAGAAAGTTTGAGGGTAACCCTGTAGAAAGCCCTTCATATATTATTGGGCTCAGATATGGTTTTCTAACCCTCTTTAACCCTTCAACTGACGCCACAAGTGATCTTTTTTATGGTTATCATCTATCTGTCTAGTAAGTGAAAATCAGATGCCATGGGAGTACCTAATAATATGTGGTCTGACAATGCACTGCCATCTCCAACACCAGACCGTTGTCCAGTTTTACCTCTAGCACATTGTGGTGTGGATACTCTGATAAGAGCAGTTTTTACCTTTGAAATTATAATCATCTTTGTGCTACAAAAAGTATCTAGGGCCACATGTTTGGCAGCATCAAGTTCTGTCAGGTTCTGTTTGTGTTAGTGTTTTCTGTGGTGCTGGAAATGTTTGGGAACATATAATTTTTATAAGTGTGTTGTTTCAACATGAATGTTTATGCATTTATTTAACTTATTTCAAAACAGATAAAATGTTATAGGGTTGTGTTCCAAATTATTAATTTTCATTAATGTTTTTCAGGTTTCAAGAGTTTCGTTTTTACATTTTTTTGAGAAAAACAAATGGTCTACATCAGTGGTTCCTAACCTTTTGACTTCCGTGGATTCCCCAAAGAATCACTCCTGGAAGCTAGGGACTTCCACCAAAGCAGTTTCTATGATTTGACCTTTAAAACGATATACAAAAATACAGAAAACAGTGTACATTGGAGAAATACACAATTTATGGAACATTTTACTTAATCCACAAACATAAATGTGCAAAAATTGAAATTTGTATGGGAAAATGAGAGCCTATCAAGATGTTGTTTTATTTCTAAATGATGAAGCAAGTTGACAAGAGCCAGGACCACTTACCTGAAATTTCCAGGTTTGTGAGAGTGAAGACTTGACCACTCACTGCCCTGTGGACTAAGCCTCCACAGTCCGATGAACACAAGATGCTGGCAATTAGTCTTGAGGGGAAAGGGAAGTTGAGAGGGAAGGAGGAGGGGGGAAGACTCTGGTCTGCAGTGCTGCTTTACTGGATAAACTACGCCTCAGTGAAGATCTGGTACCTTGATGAAAACAAAAGGACAGTTAGACCAGGTACATGTGTAACTCATAAGATGCACATCATAATAATTGTTGTCTGCTTACTGGGAATCGGCTGACACTCACCTTTGAGATACTCTGTACAGCCTTGTATGTGTATTACACTGTTAGCAACATAACAGTTTCACCACACCCTGATAAAGAAAACCAAATGTCTCTGTCACAAGGTCAGTGAGTTTACCAAGGACATTGTTCCACCAAACACTAGTTAATAACATCCAATGTCTCTTGTCACAAGGTTAGTGGCATTAGTAACAGCAAAGGTCCGTTTCAGTTCAAAGCCTATTACCTACATAGGCAGAACAAATGGTTGCACTTTTGCCAGTGATTTAAATCCTGAGCCTATTAGAAGCATAGGCTGAAGTGCTGTTACTGGAGACCAGCACACATTGAAAGAGATGGTAAAAGTGTGTGGAATATTGCCAAGAAGTCTTGGATATACAATTAGTACAATGCACTGACCTTACTATGATGTGTGCCCGAAGCGTGCACAGGAGGATTTTAAAACGTTATTTTCCGTGGAATCGTGGAGCTGGAGCCGGAGGAGACTTGGAACAGGAACCAGGAGTGCAGTCATCAATGCAGGAGGCCAAAAGACCGCAGACGCGCTGGAGCTGGAGGCCTCCTTCAGGTAGGACTCTCAAAGCCAAGCAAACAAGGATGGCCGAGGGAGTGGTTTAAATAAGCCATGCTCAAAGACAGCTGCCATATGCAGGTGGGGCTGGGAACTCAGGTCAGTGTAACGAAAGAGGCCTGAGGGATTAAGGGGAATGGAGGCTTCACGCCCTCAATGCTGTCTTCCTGATTTCATGCAAATGGTGAAGTAGCACACATGAAACACTCTGCATAGAATATATATACATATTACACCTGAGTGACACAATGTGCAGCATGATTGTTACTGGTGATCAAGGTAATGAAAGGGAGGGAGTGCCTTGGGGCGTCATTTAAAACTATGATTACAGTCTGTATACACAAGCTGCCTTTCCTTTAAGAGTGGTGTTTAGGCAGTGCATAAGGCACTGTCTGACTGTTGGTTAGACAGTGTCTAATTGTCTGATAGAAGGGGTGTACAGACAGTGCATGAGGAATGTATCATGACAGTACCGCCCCTCAAAGGTCGACTGATGAGAAATGGTTTAGTTGGATATCGAGGATGGAATTGGTAAACTAATTGTGGGACATATACGTGATTGGTGGGTTCGCAGGATTGCTCTGTTTGGTATCCCTTCCAGTCAACTAAATATAAGAGTTGCCCCTGATGGCTCCAGGAGTCAAGAATGCCACATCCTTCAAACTCTTCATATACATCAACTCGGAATGGAGGTAGGGGAGGGATTGGGCGCATGCTAGGGATTAATGCTTTCAGAAGGGAAACATGGAAGACTAGGTGGATGTGGTAATCATCTATGAAGGCAAGCCTCATTGCTACTGGATTGATCACTTTCTGAATTGTGAAATGTCCTATAAATTATGGGTGTAACTTCTTAAGAGCTTCCAGCTTTAAATTACTTATGCTTAGCCAAGCAAGATGACCTGCAGCATATTGAGGTGCTGAGCTTCGATGTTCGCGTTTTGTTTCATGTGTTCTTTCATGACCTGCAGTTGTTTTTTGGCTGTGGTCTAAATGTTTTGTAGTTCTGTAAGGTGGACATTTACTGTGGACACAGAGCAAGCCAACTCAAAGGGCAAGGTACTTGGGTGATAGCCCATATTGCAATAAAATAGGGTCAAGTTATGAGCAGATTGGACACTTTTATTATAAGTGAACTCTTCCAAGGTCAGGGCTCGAACCCAGCTACTAGTCACTGTGGCTAACAAACAACGAAGGTACTGCATAATAGTTTGACTTGTTCTTTTCATTTGTCTGTCAGCCTGCGGATGATAGTTGGAGGACAAACAGTGATCAATGTGTAAAGCTGTGCAGACCTCTTTCCGAAATTTGGACACATTGAGGAGCACGATCTGAGATAGTAAGAAAGGGTAGACTATGGGGCCAAATGACATGATGTATAAAAGGCTCTACCAGGTCTTTTGCCAAAGGTAATTTAGGGAATCAAAAGAAATTAGACATTTTTGAAAACATGTCTACTATCACTAGGATAATAGTGTAACCTTGGTCTTCAGGGAGATCTGTAACAAAGTCCATGCTAATGGTATGCCAAATTGTAAGAGGAACTAGGTGCAGGTGCAACAATACCGTTGGGGATATGTGAGCAGGCTTATTACTAGTGCAAATAGGACAAGATTTTACAAACATCTGCACGTCTTTTGGCAATATGTCCCACCAAAACCAACATGTGCACAATTCTTTGATCTTTTGCTCCCCTGAGTGTCAAACCAAAGATGATGAATAACACCAATGCAACACCTGCACTCTAAAATCTGTGGGAATACACAAATTCTGGTCGTGGTAAAACAAACCTTCAGAGATGAATGGTTAGATTGGTTTAACCACTTGTCCTGTTTTGTCTTTTGTAGTATCTTTTTCAAGTGCTCTAAAAACTTGTTGAAGGAGCAACTGCCAATTATCCTTTCTGGTGGTACCATGGGAATATTTTTCTGTAATGGTTGCTTTTTCAGTGGAGACACATGAATACCAGAAAGAACATCTGCCTTTGCTTGGTGCACCCCAGGTCTATAGGTAGTCACAAAGTCAAATGCGTAGAAGAGTAATACCCATCGTAATCGTCGAGGGGTAAATGCCCTTTCTGACCTTAAAAATTGGAGGTTTTTATGATCTGAATACATGATAATAGGGAATCAGGCCTCCCACAAATAGTGTTGCCTTTCTTGGAAGGCTAGTTTCATAGTCAGCAATTCTCTCTCTGCTATGGTGTAATTTGGCTCAGTTGGTAAAATCATTTTTGAGAAAAAGGCAATGGGATGCATGGTGCCTGTTCTGGGGTCTCGTTGAGATAATACCCTTCCCACTGCATACTGGTAAGCATCAACTTTGACAAAAAATGGTAGGGAATGATCTGGATGTTTTAGAATTGGGGCTGTGGTGAATTGTTTCTTAAGTGAGTCAAATGTCTGTTTTGCTTTAGGGGACCAGGTAAATGGTATCCCTTTTCTTTACAATCATGTGGTTGGAGTAACTATGCCTGGAAAATGGGCAATAAAATGTCAGTAAAAGTTGTCAAAACCCAGCAACGCTTGAACATCCTTGACACAAGTAGATGTGAGCCAGCTCAGAATGGCTTCCATTTTCTTTTTATCCATGAGAACACCCTGTGAGGAGAGTATTAAACCCAGAACATCTACTTGGGAGACATGGAAGAGACATTTCTCCAAGTTTTCAGAAAGATGATACTGGCACAGCTTCTGCAGAACTGTTGATACGTGGTCTTGCTCGTTTTGGGGATATATCCAAATGTTGTCAAAGTAGACAACAAAAAATTAGTTTCAAAATTCCCTAAGCACTCCACTTATAAAGATTTTAAATGCCTCTGGGGCATCACACAACCCAAAAGACATGACGCAGTACTCAAATAAGCTGTACTTTATATGAAAAGCCATTTTCCACTCAAATAAAGTGGTAGGCCCCGCAAAGGTCGAGGTTTGTAAAAATGGTGGCTTTCCGTACTTGATCCAGGAGCACAGGAAGAAGAGGTACTGCATATTTGTTCTTAATGGTCACTTTGTTAAGCGCCCTATAATCAATATATGCTCTAATTTCCCCATACTTTTTGTTAACAAAACATAGTGGTGAAGAAATAGGAGATAAGGAGTGTCGGATGAAACCATTGGACAATAACTAATCCAAGTACTGACCTGTGTCATCTTGCCCAATGAGTCGATCTCCTCCCTCTTTGGGCTGTTTAGTTTTCCAAACCCTCGGTTGTGATATCAACAATGGCTGCCACCTTTTTGAGTGAAGTGTTCTTGGTTTGATAGGGCAAAATGACCCTCTTTTCCGTAGTTTAAGCAGAGATATTGTGCTTCTTCAGGAGACTCATCTTACAGATTTAGAGGCACAGAAATTGAAACGATCTTGGGTTGGTTAAGTCCTACATTTACATGTTTTTATTCTTTCACAGGAAACAGACCTATTGGTAGATGGATTGCTGCTAAATTATCCATCAGCAAGATATCTATTACTGTTTTCAATGAAAATTATTTATTGTTCTGGTCCGATTTAGAGAAAGCATGTCTTCAATATAATGATGATTATTTTCATCTAGGTGGAGATTGCAACCAAGTATGTGACCCATTTCTCAACAGACGATCTGCTGTTAAATTTACTCCACAGAAAATGCATAAACAGTTTTGCTCTTTTCTGTCTTGTCTCCTAGAACTTTAGCCGACGCTTGGCAACTAGCTCACCCAACAATTAAAGATTTCTTATGCTTTTCCTCTATGCACCAATCCCTCTCCAGATTAGACCACATATTTGTAAGTAAATCTTTGTCTGGTAACCGCATTAAAGTAAAGATTGAATACATCCTACTCTCAGACCACGCACCAGTTATAGCTGATTTTTCCTTATTTCCCCCACAACCACCACCCCCAGCTGATGGAAGTTCAACAACTTTTTACTCTCAGACACACAATTTTCTTCCTCATTTACAGCCTTTGCCAACAATTGTTTCTCCAGACATCAAAACACTTCAGTACATGCACACCTCCTATGGGATTCCTTTAAAGCTACAAGAAGGGGGATCATCATTGCTTATGTTGCACAGAAAAATAAGACTTTCCTTAGCCAACACACCACTTTGTTAACTGATATTAAGAAATTGGATCATAAATACTACTCTTCATAGTCACATGATATATTCCAGGACTTAATTGCGGCCAAAATACACTCTAATACAATCTCCTCTGACAATGCCTCTAAATATTTGTTAAAAAGCAGCTCCAGATACTATGGAGGACGTAATAGAATGGGGAAACTTTTAGTCAACTATGTTAAGGTAAACAAATATCATAATATTGATTCTTTACCGTCTTTCACACATATAGGATTTTATCAAGAATCAGACATTCTTGAGGAATTTGTAAAATTCTATAAAGCACTTAATAGCCTTCAAATAAACCCAAACAAACCTGCTATTGATTCCTCCTTTTCTTTAATTCCCAAACACTCTATTCCTAATCTTGATTTTTCTGCTTTAGATTGAGATATTTCTCTTCTAGAACATTAATGCAACTTTAGTTTCACTAAAATGTAAAACAGACCACCCAGATGGTTTTTCTGTCAAATTTTACTCTAATCTTTCCTTACTTTTGCTACCTAAACTATTCAACCTTTTTTCAGCCTTTCCTGCCCCTCACTATTGGTACTATCTTAGCAGCTTTAATTTGCCTCATCCATAAACCTGGCAAAGATCCCTCTAAATGTAAAATTATAGACCCATCTCTTTGGTAAATGTTGGTTAAAAAATCTTCGCTAAACTCCTCGCCCTACATATCAAATCTTTCCTAACCAAATTAATTGGACTGAAACAAGTAGGCTTCATAAAAGTTTGTATGGGCTCAGATATTAGAATATTATTTTTCAACATCTTAAGCAAAGCACTAAATTTAGATTATCCTGTCGCAGTCATTACTATTGACGCAAAAAAAGACTTTTGATAGACTTAACTGGCCCTTTATGTTTAAAGCTTTAAAATGGCATGGTTTTAGCCCACTATCTTTTCTCTCATCTCTATCCTTTATGGCTCTCCAAAGCCCTCAGTACTGGTCAATGGTAAATCTTCACAATACTTCTTGCTTAATAGGAGGGTGCAGCAAGGTTGTCCTTTAACTCCCTTACTGTTCATTCTTGCCCTAGATCCCTTTCTTACTAAAATTAAATTAAATACACCAATCTCAGGGTTTTATTATGACACTCATCAAATACAAACTGCGACTTATGCAGACAATATCCTTCTTTTTATTTCTGACCCTGAGCCTTCACTATCAGCCTTTTCTCAAGATATTCTCACTTTCTCTCAGGTTTCTGGGTACAAGATACATTTTGATAAAACTGAAAACCTTCCTTTACACAAATTCTAAACCAAACCCCCATTCTCCCTGTAGGAGGCTAGCCTGGCTTGTAGTGGGTACCTTGTGGTACTTACACCTTGTGCCAGGTCCAGTTATCCCTTATTAGTAGATTAGTAGTGTTCTAGCAGCTTAGGCTAATAGAGGTAGCTATAGAAGAGCAGCTTAGGCTGAACTAGGAGACATGCAAAGCTCCTGCTATACCATTTATCTCATATAGCACTATATCATAAGAAAACACAATACTCAGAGTTACTAAAAATAAAGGTACTTTATTTTTGTGACAATATGCCAAAAGTGTCTCAGAAGATATACTCCTTAGGAGGTAAGTAATATACACAAAATGTACACACAAACCCAAAAGCAGGTAAGTAAAACACTTAGAAAAGTAGTGCAAACACTGTAGAACACAATAGAATGCAATAGGAAAAAATAGGCCTAGGGGCAACACAAACCATATACTCCAAAAGTGGAATGCGAACAACAAATGGACCCCAGGCCTAGTGCAGTATGTAGAGGGTCGCTGGGAGTGTAAGAAAACACTAAAGGTGTCCAAGATACCCCACCCAAAGACCCTGAAAAGTAGGAGTAAATTTACCCAACTACCCCAGAAAGACAGTAAAGTAGAGAGAGGGGATTCTGCAAAGGCAACAACTGACTGCAAAGCACTGAAGATGGATTCCTGGACCTGAGGACCTGCAAAGGAAGGGGACCAAGTCCAAGAGTCACGCAAGTGCTCGGGGGCAGGAGCCCACTAAACCCCGGATGAAGGTGCAAAAGGGCTGCCTCCGGGTGGAAGAAGCCAAAGATTCTGCAACAACGGAAGGTGCCAGGAACTTCTCCTTTGGTCAGAAGATGTCCAATGACGTGCTGGAGGATGCAGAGTTGTTTCCATGCAGAAAGACCCCAAACAAGCCTTGCTAGCTGCAAGAGTCGCAGTATAAGGTTTTGGGTGCTGCCAGGGCCCAGGAAGGACCAGGAGGTCGCCCCTTGGAGGAGAAGGCAGAGGGGGTGCTCATCAACACAGGGAGCCCACGCAGGAGCAGGCAGCACCCGCAGAAGCACCTGAACAGGCATTCAGAGAATGAGGGTCCCACGAAGTCAGAGGTCAACTCAGTGAGTTGGGCAATGCAAGACGGAGTGCTGGGGACTTGGGCTGTGCTGTGCATGAAGGAAGTCTTGCAAAAGTGCACAGAAGCCCTAGCAGCTGCAGATCACGTAGTACACAGGATTACTGCCTGGCGTGGGAAGGCAAGGACTTACCTCCACCAAATTTGGACAGAAGGACCACTGGACTGTTGGGGTCACTTGGATCCAGTGCCTGTGTTCCTGGGACCACACTCGTCAAAATGAGAGGGGACCCAGAGGACCAGTGATGCAGAAGTTTGGTGCCTGCGTTAGCAGGGGGAAGATTCTGTCGACCCACAGGAGATTTCTTCTTGGCTCCTAGTACAGGGTGAAGGCAGACAGCCTTCAGAGCATGCACCACCAGGAAACAGTCGAGAAAGCTGGCAGGATGAGACGCTACAATGTTGCTGGTAGTCTTCTTCCTACTTTGTTGTGGTTTTGCAGGCATCCTGGAGCAGTCAGCGTTCGATCCTTGGCAGAAGTCAAAGAGAGAAGTGCAGAGGAACTCTGGTGAGCTCTTGCATTCGCAATCTGCAGAGAAACCCACAGGAGAGACCCTAAATAGCCCTCAGAGGAGGATTGGCTACCTAACCAGGTAAGAGCCTATCAGGCGAGGTCTCTGACATCACCTGCTTGCACTGGCCACTCAGAGGTCTCTATTGTGCCATCACACCTCTGCATTTAAGATGGCAGAGGTCTGGGACACACTGGAGGAGCTCTGGGCACCACCCCTGGGGTGGTGATGGACAGGTGAGTGGTCACTCCCCTTTCCTTTGTCCAGTTTCACGCCAGAGCAGAGGCTGGGGGCTCCCTGAACCGGTGTAGACTGGCTTATGCAAGGAGGGCACCATCTGTGCCCTTCAAAGCATTTCCAGAGGCTGGGGGAGGCTACTCCTCCCCAACCCTTAACACCTATTTCCAAAGCGAGAGGGTGTAACACCCTCTCTCAGAAGAAATCCTTTGTTCTGCCTTACTGGGACTGGGCTGCCCAGACCCCAGGAGGGCAGAAACCTGTCTGAGGGTTGGCAGCAGTGGTAGCTGCAGAGAAAACCCCAGTGAGCTAGTTTGGCAGTACCCGGGGTCCATGCTGGAGCCCCAGTGATGCATGGAATTGTCCCCCCAATACCACAATGGTATTGGGGTGACAATTTCATGCTCCTAGACATGTTACATGGCCATGTTCAGAGTTACCATTGTGAAGTTACACATAGTTATTGACCTATATTTAGTTCACGCGTGTAATGGTGTCCCCGCACTCACAAAGTCCGGGGAAATTGCCCTGAACAATGTGGAGGCACATTGGCTAGTGCCAGGGTGCCCTCACACTTAGTAACTTTGCACCTAACCTTCACTAAGTGAGGATTAGACATATATGTGACTTATAAGTTACTTAAGTGCAGTGTAAATGGCTGTGAAATAACATGGACGTTATTTCAGTCAGGCTGCAGTGGCAGTCCTGTGTAAGAATTGTCTGAGCTCCATATGGGTGGCAAAAGAAATGCTGCAGCCCATAGGGATCTCCTGGAAACCCAATACCGTGGGTACCTAGGTACCACATACTAGGGAATTATAAGGGTGTTCCAGTGTGCCAATCAGAATTGATCAAATTAGTCAGTAGCCTGCAGTGACAATTTTAAAAGCAGAGAGAGCATAAACACTGAGGTTCTGGTTAGCAGAGCCTCAGTGATACAGTTAGGTACCACACAGGGAACACATACAGGGCACACTTTATGAGCACTGGGTTTTTGGCTAGAAGGATCCCAGTGACACAGGCAAAAACAAACATACATACAGTAAAAATGGGGGTAACATGCCAGTCAAGATGGTACTTTCCTACACAACCTACCCCCCCCCAAATGAGGGACAATGAGGCTAACCTTGCCCAGATAAGTCTTTATTGTCTAAGTGGAAATATCTGGAGAGTCCATCTGTATTGGAGTGGGTACTCGCAGGTCTATGTTCCACTGTATAGTCCATTCCCTGTAGGGAGATGGATCACCTTAACAATTTAGGGTTTTCACCTTTCATTTGTTTTAGCCAAAGTAGAGGTTTGTGGTCTGACTGAACAATAAAGTGAGTACCAAACATGTATGGTCTCAACTTTTTCAGTGCCCAGACCACAGCAAAGGCCTCCCTCTCTATGGCAGACCAACGCTTTTCTCTAGGGGTCAACCTCCTGCTGATAAAAGCAACAGGTTGATCCTGACCCTCAGTATTAAGCTGTGATAGCACTGCCCCAACCCCTAATTCAGATGCATCAGTCTGAACTATGAACATTTTGGAGTAGCAAGGGCTTTTTAGGACAGGTGCAGAGCACATGGCCTGTTTGAGCTCAACAAAATCTTTTTGACAGCTAACTGTCCACAATACCTTTTTAGGCACCTTTTACTAGTGAGGCCATTAAGAGGAGCTGCAATGGAGCCATAATTCTTAATAAACCTCCTGTAGTACCTTGTGAGGCGTAGAAAGGCTGTCACCTGGGTTTGAGTTGTAGGGGAAGCCCATTCCATAATGGTCTGGATCTTCCCCTGTAGTGGTGCAATCTGTTCCCCGCCTACGAGGTGGCCCAGATAAACCACTTTCCCATGCCCTATCTGGAACTTTGAGGCCTTGATAGTGAGGCATGCCTTTTGAAGGGCCTCCAAAACCTTCCACAGATGGACCAGGTGATCATCCCAGGTGGAACTAAAGACAGCTATATCATCCAGATGTGCTGCACTAAAAGCTTCCAACCCTTGCAGGACTGTGTTCACCAGCCTTTGAAAAGTGGCAGGTGCATTCTTCAGACCAAAGGGCATCACAGTGAATTGATAGTGCCCTCCAGTGGTTAAAAATGCAGTCTTGGGTTTAGCATCTTCTGATAACTAAATCTGCCAATACCCTGCAGCTAAATCAAAAGTGCTTAGATACTTGGCAGAAGCCAATGTATCTGTCAGCTCATCTGCCCTGGTATAGGGTGAGCATCTGTCTTGGTTACTTGGTTGAGCCCTCTATAGTCAACACAAAACCTCATCTCTCTTTTTCCATACTTACTGTGAGGTTTTGGAACCAGCACCACTGCGCTAGCCCATGCGCTTTCTGAAGGCTCAATCACTCCTAAGTCTAACATTTTCTGAACCTCTTGTTTAATGCAGTCCCTGACATGGTCAGGCTGCCTGTAAATCTTTTTTTTGACGGGTAAACTGTCTCCAGTATTGATTGTATGCTCACACCACGTAGTGGTACCTGGTATCAGTGAGGAGAGTTCAGAAAACTGACTTAAAAGATTTACACAGTTGTCTTTCTGTTCAGCAGTAAGACAATCTGCAAGAACTACTCCCTCCACTAAACCGTCAGCTTCAGTGGTGGAGAAGAGATCAGGGAGAGGGTCACTCTCCTTTTCCTGTCCCTCATCAGTTGCCATGAGCAGGCTGAGATCAGCCCTGTCATAGTAGGGTTTTAGGCGGTTGACATGGAGCACCCTAAGAAGACTCCTGGCAGTGCCCAGGTCTACCAACTAGGTAACCTCACCCTTTTTCTCAACAATTAGATGGGGTCCACTCCAGTTGTCCTGGAGTGCTCTTGGGGCCACAGGCTCCAATACCCACACTTTCTGTCTTGGGCGGTACTGGGTCAGGCAGCCTTCTGATCATGCCATTGCTTTTGCAGATCCTGGCTGGCCTGAAGGCTTTTACTGGCCTTTTTCGTGTACTCAGCCATTCTTGATCTTAGGCCAAGTACATAATTCACATTGTCCTGTTTAGGAGTGTTTAAAGGTTGTTCCCAACCCTCATTAACAAGTGCAAGGGTATCTCTCACAGGGTGCCCAAAGAGGAGTTCAAAGGGGCTAAAGCCCAACCCTTTTTGGGGTGCCTTCCTGTAAGCAAAAAGGAGGCACAGTAACAGGACATCTGATGAGATGAGAAGGAGATGTCCTTCTGAGTTTTCAGGGAGTTCCATTATCATACCTTTGAGATTTTTATTAAACCTCTCAACCAGACCATTTGTTTGTGGGTGATAAGGAGCAGTGACCTTGTATGTTACACCACACTCCTTCCACATTGCTTTGAGGTATGCAGACATGACGTTACTACCTCTGTCTGACACCCCTTCCTTAGGGAAGCCCACTCTGAAAAAGATTCCCAGGAGGGGCTTTGCCACTGCAGGAGCTGTAGTGGTCCTTAAGGGGATAGCTTCAGGATACCTAGTGGCATGGTCCACTACCACAAGGATAAACCTATTGCCTGAAGCTGTTGGAGTGTCAAGGGGGCCAACTATGTCAACCCCTACCCTTTCAAAGGGTACCCCAACCACAGGAAGTGGAATTAAGGGGGCCTTTGGAGTGCCACCAGTCTTGCCACTAGCTTGGCAGGCCACACAAGAGCGACAAAACTCTTTAGTGTCCTCTGACATATGAGGCCAGTGAAACAAGGGAAAAAGCCTGTCCCAAGTTTTACATTGGCCCAAATGCCCAGCCAAAGGAATGTCATGTGCAAAGGTAAGAAGAAACTCTCTGTATTGCAAAGGGATGACCAATCTCCTGGCAGCTCCAGGTTTAGGGTCCTTTGATTCAGTATACAGGAGGTTGTCTTCCCAATACACTTTATGGCTATCACTGAGATCCCCATTCTGCTGTTTGACAGCTTGCTGTCTCAAACCCTCTAATGTGGGACAGGTTTGCTGTGCCACACTCAGCTCTTCCCTAGCAGGCCCCCCTGCACCCAAAAGCTCAGCAGTGTCTGCTGCCAGCTCATCTGGTGTAGGTTCTGCACAGGGAGAGGATTCGTCTTCCTCAAAAGGGGAATCTTCTGGTGAGGAAGGGATAGTGGGCAAGGATTTACCCTTCCTACCCCTAGCTTTTGGGAGCACTTGGTCCATTGTTCCAGGATCCAAGTTTCCCTGTCCTTTTTGCTTCGCGGCCTGAGCCCTTGTCAAAGCAAAAATATGCCCAGGAATGCCCAGCATTGCTGCATGAGCCTCCAACTCCACTTCAGCCCAAGCTGATGTCTCTAAATCATTGCCTAGTAAGCAATCTACAGGTAATTCAGTGGCTACCACAACTTTCTTTGGACCAGTACCCCCCCCCGGTTGAGATTCACAACAGCCATGGGGTGGCTACATGTGTTACTGTGAGCATCAGTCACTTTGTACTGCTGAACAAGTAGGTGTTGATCAGGGTGAACTAGTTTCTCTATAACCATAGTTACACTCGCTCCTGTGTCCTTGTAGGCCTCAACTTCAACACCATTAATTAGGGATAGTTGTTTGTACTTACCCATATTAAGGGGACAAGCAACCAAGGTGGCAAAGTCAATGCCACCATCAGAGAATAAAACAGCCTCTGTGGTCTCCCTAACAAGACCAACCCCAACTACACTGCCAATAGTGAACCCAGCTACACCCTTGAATTGGCTATTTGTAGTAGACTTCCCACCACCACTGCTACTACTAGGGGCACTAGAGGTTGCAGTTGGGGTTGTTGTAGTGGGAGCCTTGGTGTTGTTCTTTGGACAAGTGGCATCAGTTTCCCAATGGCCTTTTACTTTACATAAATAACGCCATGGATTTTTCTGATTGTGAGAAGAGGATTTGGGCCCACCACCCCCAGAGGATTTTTGTGGGCCTGATGAAGACTCAGAATGTTTTTTATCTTTGTCCCCACCCTTGTCAGAAGACTTACCATCCTTCTTCTTGACATCCTTGTCACCCCCTCTATGAACTTTTCTGTTCATTCTTGTTCTGACCCATTTGTCTGCCTTCTTTCCCAATTCTTGGGGAGAGGTCAGATCTGAGTCTACAAAGTACTGGAGCAACAAATCAGACACACAATTGTTCAAATATATGCTCTCTCAGGATTAGATTATACAGGCTTTCATAGTCAGTCACCTTACTGCCACATAAACCAACCCTCCAAAGCCTTCGCTGAACAGTCTACAAAGTCTTTCCAGTCTTGAGAAGACTCTTTTCTGGTGTCTCTGAACTTAATCCTGTATTGTTTAGTGGTTAAGCCAAATCCATCCAAGAGCGCACCCTTCAAAACTTTGTAATTGTTAGTATCACTTTCTCTGACAGTAAGGAGCTTGTCTTGCCGGGGCCCTGTTCAGCGGTGCTTGAGACGGCGGTGCCCAGTTCAGCGGTGCTTGAGTGAAAGGGCCCAGTTCAGCGGTGCTTGAGACGGCGGTGCCCAGCGGAGCGGTGCTTGACACAGCGGGGCCCTGTTCAGCGGTGCTTCTCACGGCGGGCCCTGTTCAGCGGTGCTTGTCTTGCCGGGGCCCTGTTCAGCGGTGCTTGAGACGGCGGTGCCCAGTTCAGCGGTGCTTGAGTGAAAGGGCCCAGTTCAGCGGTGCTTGAGACGGCGGTGCCCAGCGGAGCGGTGCTTGACACGGCGGGGCCCAGCGGAGCGGTGCTTGAGATGAAGGGCCCAGCGGAGCGGTGCTTGAGACGGCGGTGCCCAGTGGAACGGTGCTTGACACGCCGGGGCCCTGTTCAGCGGTGCTTCTCTTGCCGGGACCCTGTTCAGCGGTGCTTGAGACGGCGGTGCCCAGTTCAGCGGTGCTTGAGACGGCGGTGCCCAGTTCAGCGGTGCTTGTTTGAAAGGGCCCAGTTCATCGGTGCTTGTTTGAAAGGGCCCAGTTCAGTGGTTCCGGCCCAGGCATGGGTGTCACTCGCCACCTGACATGTGGCTGGCGGGGCCTTCCTGCCCATCTGTCCGTTGGCTTGCGGGGCCCTCCTGGGCTGCCGTACCGGGCCTCTGGGTGTCCTCCTGCACACCTGGGAGGGGGCTGGTGGGGCGCTGGGCAGCTGGCCTGCTGCCGGACTTGTCGGGCGTGCTGCCCTTCCCACCCTTCCCTGGTCGTCTGTGGCCCTTTGACACCTTTAGCGGTGTGCCAGGTGGCACCCCACTTCCAGACGGAGCCAGGGTAGGGATTTTGGTCCCTGGTGTCCGTGGCCTCTTGCGCCGGGCACTGCTAATTTTTGGGTGCTTTTCCGGGGGTGGGCTGGCCGTGCCTTGGCTCCTAGCCGGAGTAGTTGCCCTTGAGGGTGGGGGACTCCAATGTCCTTGGACAACAGTCCTGATAGGTCCTGGTTTGGTGGTGGCTGAGGTGCTGATTGCAGTCTTATGAGATGGACGGGGTGGGGGAGTTGTAGGAAAGAGGTCAAGTTTGGAAAAGAAAAGCAATTTGGAAAGAGAGGGACGGTTAGGTGTAGTGGGTATGGGAGTGGAAGAAGAGGATGTGGTTGTAGGAGTGTGAAGTCTGGTGTCTTTGGGTGCAGGTGCTTGGGCTGGAGGCTGTCGTGAGGTGGATGGCTGTTGGGTGGGTGGCTGCTTGCGTTTGTGTGGTTTGGAAGAGGGGGTGACAGACACACAGGGAGAGGACACAGGGGACGTGTAAATGGTAGTGGGGGTGGTGACTGCACGTGTGCGGAGTGTTCTCGTGGGTGTGCTGGTGATGGACGTAGTGGCTGAAGATGTTGTGCATGCAAGTGTGAGTGGAGATGTGACAGGGAGGGAGGAGGGAGACGAGGAGGAGGGGGACACAGTGGAGGCAGTAGCTGTTGGCATGTCTGCATGTGGATGTTGCTTGGGTGAATGCTTGTGTGATCTGTGGTGCTTATGTCTGGATGAGCTGCCCTTGGGTGTTGAGGTGTGTGCAGGCTGGTCTGTAGGTGTGTCTGGGATTGGCAGAGGAACAGGGGAGTGGGACTGGGTTGAGGAAGTTGGAGGGGGGAGGCTAGACACAGGGACAATTGCTGCCGTCAGTGCTGAGGCCAGAGCGTTGAACGATCGCTGATGGGCAGCCTGACCTGAATGAATTCCCTCCAGGTATGCATTGCTCCCATGCACCTCACTCTCTACACCCTGGATGGCATTCAAAAGGGTAGACTGCTCAACAATGAGCGTCCTCAGGAGGTCAATGATCTCCGCACTGAGGGCAGCAGGGGTAACTGGGGCAGGACCTGAGGTGCCAGGGGCGAAGGAGATGGCCGGCTTCCTGGCCGAGCGGGCACGGGGCGAACGCTGAGGGGCTGCTGGGAGGGCGGGGCTGGTGCGCTGGGTGGCGGCTGTACCTGTTGTTGCGGGGGGCACCGATGTTGCCGCCACCACAAGGGAGCTCCCTTCCGAGGACGTGTCGGTGTCGCTGACGTCTCCACGGGTCCCCATTGTGGAGCTCCCCTCGCCCTCCGTCTCACTGGTGTACTCGGAGTCGGTTGTATGGCCCTCAGGGCCCATGTGAGATGCAGCTCCCTCATGCGCCGATGCCACTTCTCCTCCGCCTGATGATGCTAATGCACACATGAACAGGAAAACCAAGAAAAAGGGGGGGGAGAAGAAAGAAAGGCATGTTGAGTGCATGCATTGGCGGCACCGTTGGCGGAGAGGACAGACACAGAAGCCCCCAGCACTACACCGCGCACTCGGGGTACACTACTCAATTATTGTGACTTGGCCTACAGGTCTATGGACGACAAATGCACACATAGGTGAGGCCGGACCATGGATAGCTGTACTTAGCACCCTACAGAGGTGGGGGGCGGGGGCACAGGGCCATGCCTAACGGAGGGGCCTAGCCTACAGAAAGCGCCCTGGCCTAGAGATAGCCACAGCCCTCCTCCCCCACCCAGACACCTCCACTGTGCGCTAATATAGCAGAATGTGCTGATACTCACCCCCTTGTGTCTGCTGTGATGTCCTCACGTGCCCATCCAAATCGGGGTAGGCCACCGCCAGGATCCGGGACATCAGGGGGGTCAATTGCCGGCTGGCACCCCTCCTAGGTTGGGAGGCCATCCCCAGCAGAGCCTTGGCGGTCTTTCTGCTCCAGCGACGGATGTCCTCCCACCTCTTGCGGCAGTGGGTGCCCCGTCTGTTGTGGACCCCCAGGGCCCGGACGTCCTTGGCGATGGCACGCCAAATTTCGATCTTCTGATGGGCGCTGACCTATGTGACATGTACAGGGTGGGAAAAGAAATATCATCACTTTTCTGCATGGTCGATGTGAGTGGCCCCCCCTCCCCAACCTTGCCATGTGGAACATGCTCTCATCTGTCGTGCGTTGCACTCCTCATTCGCTCTCCTCCCCACCATCTTACATCCACCCCACTCAACACAGGCATAGCCCATACTACGTGCTCCCTGTGTACTTACCTGTTGGTCTGGAGGACCGTAGACTAGCGCATACTGGGGGAGGACCACATCAACAAGTTTCTCCAATTCCTCAGATGTGAAGGCAGGGGACCTTTCCCCAGTCGCAGCAGCCATTGTATCTCCCAGACCGAGGTCACAGCAGCACTTGCAGTATAGGTCCTCTCCTGTGGATGATCAGGTCTCGAGTGATTAAGCAGTTAAAAAATGGCGGTCACGCCCGCGGCGGTGCGTACCGCACATCGTCATTGGCTCCTGAAACCCATAGGGTTCAATGTTAACCAATGCGGCTTAGCACCGCGGTCTTCGACCGCCTACCGCCACGGTGTGGCACACCAGTGCATTGACCTCACATCCCATTGTCACACTTCACAGGTCAGGCAGCCGCCATTTCATGGGCCCACATGGCTTAATTTCTACTGCGTCACACAGGCCTAGGCCTTGCATTGCCACTCATACAAGCCATTCAATGCATAGCGAATCGTGTACTGTGCAAGCTGTGGGAACGTACCAGTGGGTTGCTTGACACTGTGCTCCATGTTGTCCTTCCTAAGCACCGTCCGCTGGGACTTGCGAGGAGATGGAGGAATCCTCCCGTGTACAGACCGCTGGTGGACCTGTCGACAATGGAAGAACGACATATCATACTGACATACAGGCTTGACCGTGCCACTATACATGAACTGTGTGCCCAGCTGGAGCCAGACCTGATGTCCCCCATTCGCAAACCCACAGGGATTCCCCCTCTGGTGCAGGTTCTGTCAGTACTCCATTTTTTGGCAAGTGGATCATTCCAAACAACAGTGGCCATATCATCAGGGATGTCTCAGCCTATGTTTTCTAAGGTTTTGTCCAGAGTGTTGTCTGCCCTGATGAAATACATGCGGAGCTACATTGTGTTCCCTGAGGTGGGCGATTTGGCTACAGTGAAGGGTGATTTCTATGCCCTTGGACATATCCCCAACATCATTGGTGCCATTGATGGGACCCATGTGGCTTTGGTCCCCCCCAGTGGAAGTGAGCAGGTGTACAGGAACAGAAAAAGTTATCATTCGATGAATGTCCAGGTGGTCTGTTTGGCAGACCAGTACATCTCCCATGTAAATGCCAAGTTCCCAGGGTCAGTGCATGACGCGTATATCATGCGAAATAGCAGCATCCCTTATGTGATGGAACAGCTACAGAGACACCGTGTGTGGCTATTGGGGGACTCTGGTTACCCCAACCTGTCGTGGCTACTTACCCCAGTGAGGAATCCCAGGACAAGGGCAGAGGAACGCTACAATGAGGCCCATGGGCGAACTAGGAGGATCATAGAAAGAACCTTCGGGCTCCTGAAGGCCAGGTCTAGGTGCCTGCATATGACAGGTGGATCCCTAATGTACTCACCAAAGAAGGTGTGCCATATCATCGTGGCCTGCTGTATGCTTCACAACCTGGCTTTGCGACGCCAGGTGCCTTTCCTGCAGGAGGATGGTCCAGATGGTGGTGTTGTAGCAGCTGTGGAGAGTGAAGAGGAGGAAGACAACGGGGACGACACAGACAACAGGGACACAGTGATACAACAGTATTTTCAGTAGCACACAGGTAAGAATCAACCACGCCATTTTACATCTACTTAAAGCCTCCTGCCTCTCTACTGTCTGTGTTTCCCCCCAGTTCCTGTTAACTGATTTGTGACTTTTCCTTCCCTTTTCAGAGCTGTAGGCCCCACTGCGTGACCTCTGCTTTGTTTGTCCATGGACTACAGCTGTGTGACAGTGGTATGTTTTCATCACAATGTAACTGAACATTTGTGCACCGTTATGTCTAATACATTTGTTAAGAATACAAGCAGACTCCAGATTTTTTAAGTGCAATAAGTGATTTCATTAAAGTGCTACATTTAGGTACATGATTGTAAAACGGTGATGGGTGATGGTGGAGTAATGTCCATGGCAGAGTCCAGTTCTCAGTCTCACAGGTGCATTGTCCATATGCCTGTGGAAGGATGGAGCAGGGGCAGTTTAAGGTTGGACAGGGTGACAATGTGGGACAGTGGGATGACATCCATCAGGGGGTATCGTTTGCTGGTGGGGGTCTTGGCATCCTACTCTGTCTTCTTGTGAGATCTCAGGTTCCGCTTGCGGGGTGGTTCTTCTTCTGCAGGAGGTGGGGTTCTGGTGGCCTGTCGTTGTGTGGGGGCCTCCTGTCCACTGGCGCCGGCGGAGGTGGTAGGCTGTTCCTGGTCTAGGCTAGTGACAGGGGCCCTTTGGGGTGCCACATGGTCCCGCAATGTGGTGACTATCTGGTTAAGGGCCACGACGATGGTCCCCATTGCGGAACTAATGTTCCTCAGTTCCTCTCTGAACCCCATGTACTGTTCCTCCTGCAGTACCTGGATCTCCTGGGACCTGCCCGTACCGTAGCCATCGTCTCCTGGGAGCGGTGGTATGCTCCCATGATGAAGGAGAGGGCCTCTTGGAGAGTGGGTTCCCTGGGCCTGTCCCCCCCTGTCGCACAGCAGCCCTCCCAGTTCCCCTGTGTTCCTGGGCCTCTGTCCCCTGGACCGTGTGCCCACTACCACTGCCCCCAGGTCCCTGTTGTTGTTGGGGTGGTGGGTCAACCTGGGTGCCCTGTAGTGGCGGACACACCGCTGATTGACGTGTCCTGGAGACAGAGGCATGGGCCCGCTGGGTGGGAGCTGTGCTGGTGTTCCCAGAGGGGGTTAGGTCTGCTGTAGCCTGTGGCTGTCTGTGGGGAACCGACAGTCCCGAGGTCCCCGATGGGCCGGGCTGGTCATCTGGGTCCAGGGAGACAGAGCTGCTGTCATCACTGGGGGCCTCTTCTGGGGGTGGGATGGACATCTCTGGACCCTCCGTGGCGGTGTGGTGGCGTTCGGGTCCTGCAGGGGTATAAGGGTATGGTTATTGCTTCTGTGTGTGGCATTTCGTGTAATGGGTGGGTGGCCGTGTACCCAAGTGCAGGCATTCCCTTGTGGGGGCTTTTGTGAGGGTGGCTTGTGGGGGTGATGTGTGTGTGTAGTGGGCATGCTTTGGTGATGGGTGTCCATGCTTTGTGGACGCATGAAGGGCTAGGTTTTGGGATGGGTGGATTGTGATGGTGAGCCATTTGCAAGGAGTTGGTGTGATGGGGGTGGGGGTGAGGGTGGGGGTATGATTTGGCATGCAGGTGGGGTGGGGGGAATGAAGTAGTGGAGATTTGACTTACCAGAGTCCATTCCTCCGCCTACTCCTGCGAGGCCCTCAGGATGCAGGATGTGCAAGACTTCCTCCTCCCATGCTGTGAATTCTGGGGGAGTAGGTGGGGATCCGCCGCCAGTCTTCTGCACCGCAATGTTGTGCTTTGATACCATGGAACGCACCTTCCCCCGTAGGTCGTTCCAGCGCTTCCTGATGTCATCCCGATTGCGTGGATGCTGTCCCACAGCGTTGACCCTGTCGACTATCCTTTGCCATAGCTCCATCTTCCTGGCAATGGTGGTGTGCTGCACCTGTGCCCCGAAGAGCTGGGGCTCTACACAAACTATTTCCTCCACCATGACCCTGAGTTCTGCGTCAGAGAACCTGGGGTGTCTTTGGGGTGCCATGGGGTGGTGTGGATGAGGTGAGGGGTGGTGTATGTGTTGTAGAGTGTGGTGAGTTTGGTGGTGTATGGTGTTTTGTGCATGGTAATTGTGTGGGTGATGTTGTGATTTGCCTCTGTGTGATGGTCTACTCTAAGCAGTGCTGTCTCTCTCTGTCCTTCAGTCGCTATTGTGGTCGTAAGGGTTTGTGGGTGATGTGGGTGTGTGTTTTATATTTAATTGGGTGTGTGGGAGTGTTGTTTGTATGTATATCAGGTGTGTGTGTTTCAAATTGTCCAATGTGGTTGTGTTTTGTAAGGGTGTGTGTATTTTGAGTGCGGCGGTGTGTACCGCCAATGGAATACCGCGGTTGAAAGACCGCCGCATGGATTCGTGAGTCGGAATGGCATGGGCGTTTTTCTGTTGACGTGACGGTGGAGGTTTGGTCATCGCCAGTTTTTCGCTGACCTTTGGTGTGGCGGACTTTTGTGGATGTCGGGTTTTTGGCGGTTTGCCAGTTGCTGGTCAGAATGACCGTGGCGGTTTACCGCGGCCGCGGCGGTGTTATGGCGATCTTCTGACCGGCGGTAAGCACCTTTTACCGCCGAGGTCAGAATGACCCCCTAAGTGTGTCCAAGATACCCCACCCCAAGACCCTGAAAAGTAGGAGTAAAGTTACCCTACTACCCCAGAAAGACAGTAAAGTCGAGATAGGGGATTCTGCAAAGGCAACAACTGACTGCAAAGCACTGAAGACAGATTCCTTGACTTGAGGACCTGAAAAGGAAGGGGACCAAGTCCAAGAGTCACGCAAGTATCCAGGGGGGCAGGAGCCCACTAAACCCCGGATGAAGGTGTAAAAGGGCTGCCTGTGCGTGGAAGAAGCCTAAAATTCTGCAACAACGGAAGGTGCCACGAACTTCTCCTTTGGTCAGTAGATGTCCCACGGCGTGCTGGAGGATGCAGAGTTGTTTTCATGCAGAAATAATGCACACAAGCCTTGCTAGCTGCAAGAGTTGTGGCTGAAGGTTTTGGGTTCTTCCAGGGCCCAGGAAGGACCAGGAGGTCGCCCCTTGGAGGAGGAGACAGAGGGGGCATTCAGCAACAGAGAGAGCCCATGCAGAAGCAGGCAGCACCCGCAGAAGCACTTGAACAGGCATTCAGAAGATCTGAGCATGGCGGTCGTCTCACCACAACAAAAGAAGGGCCCACGAAGCCGGAGGTCAACTCAGCGAGTTGGGCAATGCAGGACGGAGTGCTGGGGACCTGGGCTGTGCTGTGCACAAAGGAAGTTTTCCAAAAGTGCACAGAAGCCCTTAGCAGCTGCAGATCACACATTACACAGGATTACTGTCTGGCATGGGGAGGCAAGGACTTACCTCCACCAAATTTGGATAGAAGGACCACTGTACTGTAGGGGTCACTTGGATCAAGCTCCTGTGTTCCAGGGACCATGCTCGTCAAGATGAGAGGGGACCAAGAGAACCGGTGATACAGAAGTTTGGTGCCTGCGTTACCAGGAGGAAGATTCCGTCAACCCACGGGAGATTTCTTCTTGGCTTCTAGTGCAGGGTGAAGGCAGACAGCCCTCAGAGCATGCACCACCAGGAAAATAGTCGAGAAAGCCGGCAGGATGAGGCGCTACAATGTTGCTGGTAGTCTTCTTGCTACTTTGTTGTGGTTTTGCAGGCGTCCTGAAGCAGTCAGCTGTCGATCCTTGGCAGAAGTCAATGAGAGAAGTGCAGAGGAACTCTGGTGAGCTCTTGCATTCATAATCTGACGAGAAACCCACAGGAGAGACCCTAAATAGCTCTCAGAGGAGGATTGGCTACCTAACCAGGTAAGAGCCTATCAGGAAGGGTCTCTGATGTCACCTGCTGGCACTGGCCACTCAGAGGTCTCCATTGTACCCTCACACCTTTGCATTCAAGATGGCAGAGGCCTGGGACACACTGGAGGAGCTCTGGGCACCACCCCAGGGGTGGTCATGGACATGTGAGTGGTCACTCCCCTTTCCTTTGTCCAGTTTCGCGCCAGAGCAGGGACTGGGGGCTCCCTGAACTGGTGTAGACTGGCTTATGCAAGGAGGGCACCATCTGTGCCCTTCAAAGCATTTCCAGAGGCTGGGGGAGGCTACTCCTCCCCAACCCTTAACACCTATTTCCAAAGGGAGAGGGTGTAACACCCTCTCTCAGAGGAAATCCTTTGTTCTGCCTTCCTGGGACTGGGCTGCCCAGACCCCAGGAGGGCAGAAACCTGTCTGAGGGTTGACAGCAGCGGTAGCGGCAGAGAAAACCCCAGAGAGCTAGTTTGGCAGTACCCGGGGTCCATGCTGGAGCCCTGGGGACAATTCCATGATCCTAGACATGTTACATGGCCATGTTCGGAGTTACCATTGTGAAGTTACACATAGTTATTGACCTATATGTAGTTCACGCGTGTAATGGTGTCCCCACACTCACAAAGTCCGTGGAAATTGCCCTGAACAATGTGGGGGCACCTTGGCTAGTGCCAGGGTGCCCTCACACTTAGTAACTTTGCACCTAACCTTCACTAAGTGAGGGTTAGACAAATAGGTGACTTATAAGTTACTTAAGTGCAGTGTAAAATGGCTGTGAAATAATGTTGACGTTATTTCAGTCAGGCTGCAGTGGCAGTCCTGTGTAAGAATTGTCTGAACTCCCTATGGGTGGCTAAAGAAATGCTGCAGCCCGTAGGGATCTCCTGGAACCCCAATACCCTGGGTACCTAGGAACCATATACTAGGGAATTATAAGGGTGTTCCAGTGTGCCAATCAGAACTGATAAAATTAGTCACTAGCCTGCAGTGACAATTTTAAAAGCAGACAGAGCATAAACACTGAGGTTCTGGTTAGCAGAGCCTCAGTGATACAGTTAGGCACCACACAGGGAACACTTACAGGGCACAGTTTATGAGCACTGGGGTCCTGGCTAGCAGGATCCCAGTGACACAGGCAAAAACAAACATACATACAGTAAAAATGGGGGTAGCATGCCAGGCAAGATGGTACTTTCCCACACTCCTCCACTGGATTCACTCGATCTCCCACTAAAATCAAGTATCTAGGCATATGGTTCTCTACTCTATTGCCACCTCGGTTTCATTGAATCTTAAAAATCTTCTTTGAATTTAAACTTTACTCTTGTCCCGGTACCCACTTTTTCTGTCATGGTGGAGTTGTTTGGATACAATAAAGATTATGATCTCTCCCATAGTTATTTATACTCTATCCATGATTCCCGTTCGGATACCCCAATTCTGCTTTAACCAAATTGACTGCCTAATATCAAAATGTTTATGGAATATTAAGAAACCCCGTATTTCCTTATCCCATTTGAAGCATTTCAAACATAAAAGAGGCGTCAATTTTCCTAACTTTCAGCATTATCATAAGACTTTTGGTATTGGTCAAGCGGCCTTTTGGTTATTAAAATTGCAAATCTCCTCTGCAGCTCTTTGTTTAACATTAGAAAGATCTCTCAGTTCTCTTTTCTCTTTCCAAGGGTATCTTTCTCATTTTTCTACTCCTACACGGCTCTCCACTCCAATCTTTAATTACACTTCCCATCTACTACCTTCCCCTTCTGCTACTCATATTCGTACGTGCAATAACTTTCTTCGTATGTCCATCTGGTATAATATATGTATTAAATTTTGCAATCGACCTATCTTTTGGAAGGGATCGAGAAGTAAAGGCATTATTTCAATTAGGAACCTCTTCCATGATAATAACCCAATCACCTTTCCTCAGTTCCAGCAAAAGTTTAATTGTCCTTCCTCCTTCCATCTCAAGTTCTCCACTCCTCCTTTGTATTTGATAACACTTCCAACTCTTCAACACCCTCTCCACTACTTCATATTTTAGCCACATCACCTAAACCATTGCTTATTTATACATTTCTAACATCTATACCTTCTTCTGATCTCCAAACTCGTATTGAGCTTTTTCCCTATGGAATAAATGATGGCTTAAATTTCATAAAACATCCGGAAGTGCTACTCTTACTCAAACTCTATATTTCATGTATAGAAGGCTCTACTTTACTCCATGCATTATCTGCAACCTTTCTCATAATTCTGAAGCTCCATGTTGGTCAAGTTCCTGCCAGCATAGTGATCTCAAACACATTTTTTTCAAATGTCCTGCAACTGGGACATTTTTGCCAAGATGTCTGGCGTCACATTAAACTTATTTTTCACACATCACTTCCATGTAAAATTATCTCACTTTTTATGGACTCTTTAGATGATGAATGTCATATATCTCATTTCTAGAAAAAAAAACTTTTGGGCCTCTTAATTGCCATTGCATTTTAACAAATTACAGCCAATTAGAAAACCACATCAAGCATTTCCAGTAAATCATGGTGGTACGCATTTTGCTGTGATCATCGTTTGGGCAAGCCCTATATTTCCGCAGTGGGTACTCACAATATGGAATTCATATGGCAATCTCTCGCAAATCATTTAAATTTAGTTAGTGCCCTACATCACAGAGATCCCTTCTTAGATCCTCCTACTTTTAAACTTCCTTACATTCTCACCCTATACTACTATCCAAGAAATTGTTGTCTTATTTTCTTCGTATTTTGACTGTTTAATAGCTCTCAAAATTGCTATTGTATACCTTTATCTGACCACTTCTCTAATACCTAAAATTACCCACTCAATTACTAGTTCATCCCCGCCCTAAAAAGAAAAATACCCCAAAACAACTTATTTGTTACTCTGTCTTTTATTATATTCATTTTGTTTTATTATTAATAGTTATTTATATATTTTGCATTTACAAATCTATTGCTCATGATTATTTACATAGTTGATTATTATTGTAAATATTAATATGTGTTGTTATATTAATTTTTTGTTATTCAATAAAGCTATTACAACCCAAAAAACATTCATCTGCCTTACTCATAAGTCTTTCTTTAAAGTTGATGTAAGACCCAACATCGATTTTTGTATTCAATATTTTTCTTACAGCAAAACATTTTGTTTTTCTAATATAATATAAAGGTTGCTTTCTAATGTAAACAAAAAGAGAAAATTAATTACCAGTAGTTTTCAATCTGGGAGCAGAAGAATCTATAGAGGATTCTCTGCATCAGACTGCCTCAGACTGGTCAGTAGATTCTATTAGTTGCTCTAAAGGTGAAATAGTTTCCTCACAGCAGGATCTTCCATCTGTTGTATCACACCCCTTCTTCTTGGTGGTTACTTTTTCTGTTGTTGTTGAATTAATGTTGTACCACATGTATTGCATTTCTTCCACAGTTCTGAATGTCACCCTAACAGCATTTGTTGTACTCTGAATTCTTCTCCTAGTTGTTTCTTGGTGGATTCTGATACTTATGTTTCTATTCCGTTTCCTGGAACTCTGCTCCTATGGCTCTTATGTCACCATCTTTTATGCCATTTTCCCAAACAGTGTTTTTTTATACATTTCCCGAATGTGGGATGTTATCATGAAGTGCCACTGCGAATTTCACAAATTGCAAGTGATGATTCGCTATTTGCAAGGAACTCTGAATCGCTAGTAGGGATTTATTATTTAGAAATAGTGAACAGTAAAAAAAAAAAAATCAAAACAGTTACTCCTCGCTTAAAGTATTTTGTGATTCTGGAACTGTGTCTTCTTAGAAAAAAATCTAAATTCAAATTAGAAAAAACTATTTTGTACTTCAGACCTGTGCCCCAAGAAGTATTCTTGGTACAATCCAGCACTCTGTTCTTCTCTCACGCCTATATTGGCCATGGCCATCATACCATTCCCCTCAACCACTGCTGTGCAAGTGGATACTCCATGCCATCTTCCCTGGCTACCAGGCAACTGCCATTGGTATGATGGGAAATCTTGGGTTTCAGGTACTTCCTTAGTGCAGTAGGTACCAGTATCCCTCAGAGCTTCCATTGATACCCAGCTCAATAACAACCCCATGTGTTTGGGTAACTCAGCTTGAAAGAATCTGGGTCTCCCTCCCAGATTGCCGTAGCAACTAGAGTGAATGCTACTGGGCTCTCACTGGTGCCCATCCTCATTGATACCATGCTGATTATTAGGTTTGCTGCTGGTATTGGATCCAAAAAGTACAAAACCTCTTGTTCTTCCTGGTGGCATTTGAAGCAGGTTTCTATCTTGTTTGGAGAGGGCATCTACAGCCTGCCCTTTTTGTTGTTCCCTTAGAGTTCTGTCCTTGTGGGGAGCTTTGGGAAACATTCTAGCACTTCGCTTTGCTTTGGGACTAATCCATTGTGGGTTCTACACCCGTGTTGGCATTGAGCAATGCTTCTCAGGAACCAGGTTCAGCACTTATCAGTCAAAACATTTAGTTCCACTGAATCCTTCTTTGCACATACACATTCTTGACATGCACAAGGTATATCAATGCAAAGATCTGGGGCCTACATAATAACAGAACTTTACCTAAAAAGGGTCAGTAGAAGATACCCTCCTGGACACAGAGAGAAAGGTCTGGGGTGACACTATTTATTAAAATAAACTTTCTGTGCTGCATCATCGCTTTATGTGACTCACCGCAAGCTTTGACAGTAGTCTTATGCCATTGTGATGGCAAGCTTTGGGTGCCACTCAAGGTCAAAGATGTTTGGAACCATGCAGTACTGGCCACTGGTCTAGGCCTCTGTGCACGCACTAAATTATTGTTGTGCCCGGGCCAAACAAAAACGTATGATACCAGTATCACATGCAGTCTGGCACTCAGGGCAGGGGGCATACCTGTTTACCCTGCAGTCGACATTCCCACCCCAACATATGTCATAGACTAACACAGTCAGTTTCTGACCTACAGATAATGTAGTAAAACATATTAATTATTTTAATTCACATAGCAATTAGAGCTACTGTGCCTTGATGCACATTAGTTTCTGTACTGCACAATTAGTCACTTTTTAATTGAGGTTTATCTATTAGGCAGAATGCAAAGGATCACCCCCATCATTTGCTCAGCTTTGATTCCTATCTACTGCTGTATCATACAGTATTTAGGGCCTGAGTTAGATCTTGGCGGTGTAACCGCCAAACCACCATGGTTCCGAGAAGACCCCGTCAAGTTGACAGTCTTCCACCTGCCATATTTAGATTATTGTGGCTGAGCCGCAGACGTCACAATGGAGTACTGTTTCTTCCCATCAGGCCAGCAGGTTTGTGACACCCATATGTAGATGCCAAAGTACTGCAGGTGGTGTACTAGCAGTTTCCTAATGGAGGGAGGACATTGCTGGACCCAGTGGACACATGACAAAGGGAGTGGCTGTGGAATAGAGGTAAGCTACACATGCACACTGTATCTTCACCATATGTGTACCCCTGCATCACACAACACAAAACACGCCATTGCATCACAACACAAGTACATGCTTCAAACACACTTTGGGCAACATCCGTGTCACAACATACACACACTATCGCTGCCATTCCCACACACGAACAACCATGACAACCAACACCGATACACACATCACGACAGCGACCACCACACAACAACACTCATCTGAATGTTGCACACAGCAACACAGGACACAACAGAACATACACAACATCAATGCCATATGCAAGTGGCACACACACTGACACAACCACAGCACACACTCCAGCTCCCTCCACCTCAACCAGCCGATCACATCGCTTACACACATACACGTACTGACTTACACACACAACTAGCAGCACAACATGACAGATACAAGTCCCCTTGCAATGTGCACACATGGAAACGGTTGATAGGTCTGCCTGTACCGTCATTGTGGTGCCAGTATTCATTTGCCAGTGAATACTGACACCATAATGACAGTTGTGTATGTGTGCGATAAGACTTGTGTACCAGTATGTCCCCATCCATGTCAGACCCACCCGTGTCCCCGGGATATGCATGTCACAGTAACTTTAAAAAATTACTGTGACATGCATATGTCTGCACTGGTCATGTGTAGTGCCCCCCAATGTACACAGCCAATACAGGGTCCCTTCCTTCATATCCAGCAACTGGGCAGTCGTGTTTTCTCCATGGTCCGGTCGCAGCAGCAAGGAACGGTGTTGAAGAGTTGTGTCCAGATGGAAGTGGAATCCGGAAAAAAGATGAGTTTCATCCCTTCCCCCAATCCGAAAAGTCAGAAGTGGAAGCTGGACCACCACTTTTTGCTTGGCGGTAAGGCACATCCAAATCTGCATGGTCGGAAGTGTGGCTGGAGTTCCCCCACCAGCCACTATTTCCCATGGTGCCATGGCAATGGACAGGAATCGTTGTCAGAATCGGCATGACTCAGGCAGTTTATCATCTATGGGACCGCCAACATTGAAATCAGGTGGGCAGACCGTCAAGCCGGCGGACAGGCTTTCTGTTGAAAAAGTGGAGGTGGACCTGTTACCCTTAAGATCTAAATCAGGCCCTTAGCCATCAGGTTGTGGTCTATGGAATGCTGCTATTGAATACTTGCTCTTCATTTACTGTACACAGAGGTCTATCTATCACTTTCTGTGCCACTGAAATACCAGCACTCTGCCTCCATATTTGTAATTGACTCTTCCCTTAATCTCTCCTTTATATTAGTCTCATACTCCCTCCTATGCCTCGTTTCTCCCTTCTCCGATCTACACCAGCAGTCCTTAACTTGTGGTCCAGGGAACTTTGTGAGTCTGGGATGCTTAGTCAGGGGGTCTGCGACTGCTTAGAAAATTAAAAAATATTAACAGATTAATTAAGGGTTTATAAATAAAGAAGTAAAATTTAAAATGTAAACATTTAAAATGTTATTTATATGAAGAAATTTGAATTGGAGGCTAAAAACTAGGTTTGCAACTGTATCAAACAGAAGGTAGTGTGGAAGATGGGAGGCTTCAGTCTAATGAAAAAAAAGTCCCAACCTTCCCATTAAAACGAAAAGTTTCATTGTTTGCATTTGTTTGTGAATTTTTTTTTTTTATCATGTGTGTATTCGTTTGATACATGCGTGTTTCTGTATTTTTGTGTATTATTTTGAGGTTGAGACCATCAAATTGCTTAAGCCAGGGGTCACCAGCTTCCAGTTATGACTCAGTGAGAGTCCCTGGATTCCAATATTGATTCAGTAGGGTCCCCCGAATCCATGTAATGATTAAATGGGGGTACATAGAAGTCAGAAGATTAAGAACCACTGCTCTACACCATCTTTCCATTACTCTTTTTTGTCTCATAGTCCTTGTCTCAGTAATAGACTCATTTTCTCACTCTTTCAGGTTCACCCACACAGTCATTCAGTTACTCAACTATGCAGGCTTGCTTACTCACTTCCACTGTGTATTTACATGTTTATGTGCATCACAAAAAATCACCGTAGTGTTACAGGGTGAGAATGAGAGAAAAGGTCTCCCATAGAAGCTGACAGGAGACTGGTGTAAAGCATGGGGCCACATTTCTTCTATTTGCACCAACTGCAGGTAGTGTGTCATCTTCGGTTTCAGCTGTGGCCTGATTCAACAAGCTACTTGGACATGCATCTCTGACTAATACAAGCAAATAGCTTCATTTACAAGTGTGAAATTACGTTTTATATTAATAAACATCTTGTTTTCACCTTGCAGAAGTATTTACTTACACTGAGGTTTCCCTGTGAGTAATTCTCCTCTTGCGGGTACTGAAGTGGTGATCCAGGGCAGGAATGTTGCTTTATTATAGTATTTACTGGTCTAGTCTGTTTTCTCTGTTATGTTTAGCAACTCACGGGTGCCACGTGGAATGGGTTGGAGAAGATTTTGTTGCTGACAGTTTACCTAGCAATTCTGCTTTGTGCTGGAATAAAGAAAGACATGTCTCCTTCTCGGCTCTGTGTCCTATTTGTTCTAAATGCCATGGAAGACTGTGAAAACCCACAAACATACATGTTTGTGTCTATTCACAAATTTCCCTTTTAGGTTTGTCCCGTCACTGAAATGATTGTCGATTTCATTCTGTCATGTGAAGATATAATTGTTTTAAGGAAAGAAGGGGAACACTCCGAAAAAGGTTGGTGCTACATAGAAATGGGTTCCTCATTGAGAAAGCGGGCTTCGCAATGCGGAAATTATTTAGCATGTTAATTGACATTTGCTGCTCCTTTTTTCATGAGAAAATATGTGCAGATTTTTGCTTTAGAAAATTGAATTCTTAAAACTTGTCCGGGATCACACCTGAAAAACTGCAACTGATGCAGGTTTCCAGGTGTAACCTAGATATATTTTGATGATTCCGAAAAGTCATAGTTCTGCACGTGTAAAAAACCTGATGGTGCGAATATATTGCATTTTCCTCTGAAGATAACCCTTTCTATGTGGAGCTGTCGCGGGATATGTGTATTGTGAAATAAAAACCAAAGTTTCAAACGCTTTTGCCTTCTCATGCTAATGGCAAAGATTCAAGACACAAATCAAATGTTCACTATGTTATTTTTTGACATTCTGGGAAGCTCATTCATCAGCCCTTAAAAAAGAGAAAAAAATAGGTAATGCTTTTCCTTCACGTTGATGCGAAGAGTACACATCTTTAAATCTAGCTTTCATATACTTTTCGATCTGCTTTTTAGAAATGTGGGGGCATATTTAAGAAAAGTGGCAGTGCCACTTTTCTTGTGCCCCTCAGCATCCGCCGACCACGTGTGCGCCGTATTTAAAATACGGTGCACCATGGCGATAATTAGGGGACTAGCGTCACAATTTTTTATGCTAGTCTGGCGCTGTGCAGGATTAGCATCAACAAATTTGACGCTAATCTGCAAAGTACCCAGGGGCATATTTATACTCCGTTTGCGCCGAATGTGCGTCAAAAATTTTGACGCACTTTCAGCGCAAACGTTGCTCCATATTTAAACCCTGACGCCCGATCCGGCGCACCAGGAAAATGGCGCTATGTGCGCCAGTTTTTGGAAGCGGCACCCCGCCCTGCGTTAATGACATGCAGGGTAGGCGTTCCCATCCAAAAACAGACGCACATAGCGGTGCGTGGTATTTATGCTTCAGGGCAAAAATCACTCCCGTGCGGCAGGCGGCGCAAAAAAATGGCACAAAGCACGAATATCGTGAAATTTTAACGCCTGGGTCAGGGCAGGCGTTAAAATGGGGCAAACACACCTGTACTTAATCAGAACACACAGAACAAACAACAGAGCAGCAGAGCAGCAGAGCAGCAACAGGGAGACATGGAGGTGCTTTTTCTTCAGCGTGCACGTAGACGCAGAGCCCTGCAGCAACAACAGCAGCCACAACAACAACAGCAGGGACCCCAAAGACAGCGCAGAAGGCAGGAGAGGATATTCCGCCCAAGAACAACCCTGCATGGCCTCAGGGAACGAGACATCATCCAGAGGTACCGGTTGAACTGGCAGGCCATTCAGCAGCTGCTGACAAATATTGAACAGCAATTGGCCCCCACTTTAGTGACTCCACGCACTATCCCAACAGAAACAAAGCTGCTTGCCGTACTTCACATGCTGGCAAGTGGCTCCTTTCAGACAACTGGTGCCCTGGTTGGTGGAATCTCACAACCATCTTTCTCCGCATTCCTGCCTAAAGTACTGGATGCCATCATTGGACTGACACCCCGCCACATCTGCTTCCCTAACACAGTGCAGAAGCAGCAGGAAACTAAACAGGGGTTCTACGCCATCAGTGGCTTTCCGCAAGTCCTTGGTGCAATCGACTGCACACACGTACGCCTTGTGCCACCTGCTGCGAGTGAACACCTCTACCGCAACAGGAAGCACACACATTTCATCAACGTGCAGGCCATAGTCGATCACCAAGGACTGATCAGCAACATTGTGGCTAAATATCCTGGGAGTGTACATGACGCATTCATCTTCCGTCACAGCACCATCAACCAACACTTCCAGGATGGACGGTATGGCAATGGACTACTTGTTGGTAAGGACCAAAATCTACTTATATACTCACTGCACAGAAACCCTCTAGGATAAACAACCCATACACCACAATAGCAACACCTAGACAGGAACACACTGAGGTACTCACATCACTAGCCATGTTTCACAAGTCACCATTGAACCTCTCACACATTGGAATTTACTCCACAGCTTAGTGTGAAGACATTCATGACTGTGGTTGCCTAAATGTCACCTTGCAAATTGGAAGTCTCACAATAACCTGTACACTAATACAATGCATAACTTTTAAGGGATGGGATGGCCTGGGTATGTTCAATTGAACGTTTCTAATACACTTTCATGTTTCAACTCTGCATGGAACTATCATCACACCCCCAGTGAGGACACACGGACACCTGTGTCACAAGTCACAATGCAAGGGAGGGCACACTGTACTTGAGAAACCGATACATCCTGCTGACAAACAGTTAGCCAACAAACACTTGCTCAGCCAAGGAAAAAAAACAATGCCAAAGTTTCCACCAACAACCATAGGTTGTCACATTAGTACACAAAATAGTCACAGACAACACAACACAACTACTTCCATCAAAGATACGTACAACAGTGCCTCCTACATCTAATTGATACCATTCTGTGTTTCTCTTTCAGCTGATCAGGGGTATGGCATCCAGCCTTGGCTAATGACACCATATGGGAACCCAAATACTGCTGCTGAGCGGGCATACAATGACGCCCACAAGAGGACACGCAGCATTGTGGAGCGGACCTTTGGGATCCTAAAGTCAAGGTTCTGCTGCCTTCACATCACTGGCGGAAGCCTACTATACTCCCCAGAGATGGTCTGCAAGATCATACTCACTTGTGCCATATTACACAATATTTGTGTAAAAAGGAACATTCCCCTCCTTGAACCGGACCCAGACATGCCTGAGGATGATGATGAGGAGGATGCTGGCCTGCAACAGGAGGGGGAACAACCTAACACGGCAGCAGGAGTGCGTAGGCGCCAACAGCTTGTGAACAATTTTTTTACTTAAGTTATTATAATCACTTGTATTCCACACTTGTAAATAAACACAGATAACAAACACCACATCATGCTTTGGCCTATTCATTTCTGACCACCTTTAGTTTGAAATAGCTGAAGATGAATGTCGTCTCATTGATCAAGAATGCCATTAAAATTCATCACACCAAAAATAAACATCCCAACTGTATGCACAGAGGGTAGGATGTGACATGATACATTACCATACACAGAGCCCAACAAGAGTACAAATGTGACAATTACACATGCCGGATCCAAACAACTGAAACAGTCTCTCATCCAGCCCAAAATTGGAGATCATTTGAAAGTCACATTACACGTGTTCAGAGACTGGGTGGGACCATCCATGTGTACGTGACCATGTCATCAATGGCTACTCTCAAGTGTGTGATATGAGCAATACACAATAGCTACAATATCAGCTGTCACTAACTCAGGAGGAGACCTTGAAGTTACAGTGACAACATACACCCAGACAGGTGATAGTGGATCCACATTCCAACACACATGTACACATATGTCATACAATCAATCTAATATTTGAAAGTAGACCATCACAGTTGTGTCCCAGTCTGAACCTAGCAGGAAGATTTTAACATGACACTAAACCAGTTTATGCAGAAAGGGACACAGACAACCAAAATATTCTTCTCATTATCACATCGGGAACGCTGAGAGTCTTGCAAACATAGTCATAGTAAAATGGTATGCAAGTTTGCTCCAATTCATCATTACAGCAAACGTCAAATGGGCTAATGAGATGAATGAATGGTCAACAGTCATTCATACCATATGGCCTTACATTAGCCCGCTGCTGCAGGTTTGCCATGATATAATAAATATACTCCATGGATACAGTAGCTATTCTGGATGGTCAAATCCTAGGGTGCTGGGGGCCTAAGTCCACCTCTACCGCCCCCAAAACATACAAGAATCATGTACTTGTGAACCACACACATGCATAAGGCACATGTGTGGCCTCCATGTCACAAGTCCAACACAAATCTGAAACACAAAATCATAATGGGACATGCTCAGCCCCATAAAAACTGAAAGTGACTCTCCCACTCCCTGTTAGGACTACAGATAAAAGCATCACCATCATAAATGTGGACACATTTTGGAGACGGAATACATAATGGTATCCCATCCATCATTTCAAAATAGCCATCAGCAATTACACCAAATATGTCGTCAAATATGGTCAATACATTAGTTAACGTATCCCAAACATTACAGTGTGAATGCCTTCTATACATAAAACAATGGACATGTGTCATATACAAACACATATGTGTATCACATTGCACCGTTTGACCATGACAAATCCCCTTTCCAAAGCTAAAAACATGAAGACATAAGGAAAAATTTGCTCCATATTCGATGCATACAGCATGGCCGTCATAATTTGTTCACGTACATGTGTGCACACAATGCAGAGTCAAATACAAATGTTTCCAAAAGTGTCTTAATATTTTGCCTTCAAAGTATAATTTACATCCACAATATTTTTGACTCTGCATCATGTGCACTACTGTACGTGTAATAAAAATGACGCCCATGCTGTATGCGTGGTAAAATTGACGCTACATGGACAATATGTTGGTCATCTCATGTACATTATAAAATATTAATATCCATATCATATTTTTTCACTCCGCATCATGTGCACTACTGTACGTGTAAAAAAAATGACGCCCATGCTGTATGCGTGGTAAAATTGACGCTACATGGACAATATGTTGGTCATCTCATGTACATTAGAAAATATTAATATTCATATCATATTTTTTCACTCCGCATCATGTGCACTACTGTACGTGTAAAAAAAATGACGCCCATGCTGTATGCGTGGTAAAATTGACGCTACATGGACAATATGTTGGTCATCTCATGTACATTAGAAAATATTAATATTCATATCATATTTTTTCACTCCGCATCATGTGCACTACTGTACGTGTAAAAAAAATGACGCCCATGCTGTATGCGTGGTAAAATGTACGCTACATGGACAATATGTTGGTCATCTCATGTACATTATAAAATATTAATAATCATCTCATATTTTTTCACTCCGCATCATGTGCACTGTAATGCGTAAAAAAAAAATGACGCACAACTGTGTATGCGTGAAAATATGACGCAAAACGGGAAAATAAAAACGGCGGCCATTTTCTGCAGGAAGTGATGTAATAGGATATCCTGTTTACAAAATCTGTACTGGGAGTTAACTTTCACTTTCACTTTGCAGTCTCAGATTTATCTAGACTGTGTGGTTGTGTGAAAGGTGTTGTCCTGTGTTTTACTGCTTTTGTGTCCTGTGTGCCTTGTATTTTGTCTTAGTGTCAATCTATTATTGTTGTATAACATTGTCTCAGTCTGTTTAGTGTTATTTTGTCTATACCTGTGATAGTTTGTATTGTCAGTGGGAGTCTGTTGTGGGTAGCATAGTTTGGGGGGTTATTTGGGCTATTTTTCTCCTTCTTCTTTTTCTTTCACACCTCTACCTTTCCCCATTTCCCACTTTTACTTTCATATTTATTTTGTCCAGCATTAGTCCTCTCAATATGTCAGGTAGGCCTCGCCTGTCCAGGATTGGTGAAGATGAATTGGGGGGGGTTCCTATGGCTAGTAAGCCATTTCCTCCCACTAATGCTGGAAGCTGGGGGCCGTGTGATACAGGGGTATCACACGGAGGCGAGGAAAATCCGGTGGGAGAAGGTGCGCCATCACCTGGTCCGGGTCTACGGGAGTCTGAAAAATGTACACCAACTCAAGCACCGCTGGGCAGATCTGGTCACCAGGGAACAGGACCTGCTGGACCACCTGGGACTCCGGATTGGTGGCCATGTTGGTGAGTAAAAATCTATTAAATGGGAATGATAGAAATCTGTGTGTGAACATGTGATGATTGTTAGCCAATCTGCAAAATAAGTAGCTGACTGTGTGTAATGCTAGGGAAACCTAGGCCCATGGTTATACACATAAATCCCCATATTTTGCAACACATGTACACGCAATAACAGCATTAAAATCCAACATCTATTTGTATTTTGCTAAGTCGCCCCCTCTCTGCGTCACAAAATGTTGCAAATGCTGCGCTACCAAGGTATACATATGTGTCCTAATGTGTATTTGTTGCAGAATGTGTATGAAGACCTATGCTACCAGTCCGATGGCTCATTTTTGCAACACATACCAGATGCCTGTAGCTGCATGTAATGTAGTGTTGCATTTGTGTCAGAAAAGCAACACGTGAACTGCTCTATTTGTACTCCACTGGTCATAATGGCCAGTGAGTACGTCATGTAGAAACAACATACCTACATATGCAGACGCCATAGCTAGACAGAAAATTGGAAACACATGATGATGCTATACATGTGTGTTGCCTTCACGTCACATGAAGTTAGTCATGTTGTTCACACATATGTCACATGTGTGTCTGGTTGCTGTGTGTTGAACCTGTCCACATAGCCTGTTTGATTGTGAGTGGTCATGCAGTCCTCATGGAACCAGTTTTGGAATGTCTCTCTGGGATGCACATGCTGAGATGTATGGTTAACATTATTGTTGGGGCATACTAATGGAGGATTAACTTGGACGACACATGACTGTCCTGGCCACTGCATGAGTGTAGTAGGGTGTGACACTGGAGCAGGAGACTCATCCAATGATAATGTTGAATATAAAGTCATCCATGCAGGATGAGCATGTGTGAAAGTCTATCATTACCATGTCATATTCACACAGTGTCATTGTAACAGAAATTATTTGTCCGTTCACCCAGTCTGAGTATAATCTTTGTTTCATGCTTTACAGGTGGACCAGCCCCGTACACCGTGGGAGAGGTGGCCCATTTTGACGACCCCGATACCTACAGTGAGTGTCGCCTGAGTGCTATTTACATTGTTTGGTAATGAAGCATGATGGATTACTGTGTGTTCAAGAGAATTCATGATTTGATGTGCTGGCCGTTCATTGGCTTTGTTGTTTTAGTGTGATATCAAATTTGAATAATGTTTCTGTAAAGCAATACCTAGTCATCACTCAGATTGAGGGGTTGTAGCCCATTCAATTAGGGTGGCAATTGGGAATGGTATGACTCATTTGGAATACACTGGTCAATGTTAGACTTGGTCAGGGACTTGCCATCAACTGAGTCTGCATATCAGACTGACAGTCTCCCAGATAGCTTAGGCACATGGCTTTGATGACAAGTGTTTCTTCCTAGTTGAGGATGGACTGTGTACACTGTAGGTCGGATCTTCCGCGGCCATGTACTTCCACAAGGTGAACTCGAAGTGTATGTGACTTGAGTGCAATGGCCTAGGTGTTCAGTTGAATCATGTGAATGGGTGTTCTACCTCCTCTGTGTGTGTTGTTAAACATGCCTCACTAATAGTATGTTATGTTGGGCTAAGTCATATCATTTTGACATGTGTGGACCTGGGATGTGACAAGGTTGGGCTGACTACAACGTGTTGCTAGCCCTTCATAGGTGTTGTGTGTGACGGCACATACTTGTTGAACTTTCTGTACACTCCTGGGTGTGCATTGAACATGGGATTGTTGGTTGTTCTTCCCACACCACCCACAAAGACTGGGATGTTACTGTGAAACAGGGTACCTAGGACTGTAGCAACCAGTATGTTACACGTACTTAACACCTTTTGTGACTTGAGTTAGTACCTAGGGCCAGAGTGAGAAAAATGTCTACACGTTGCAAACGGCATCAATATATGTTTGTGATTTGCAAACGTCTGTTTCCTATTCCAAAATGTATTTGGTGGTCATGTACATATTAGGAAAATGCTTTTCAAAATGAAAATGATAAAGGGGTTTACCAGACCTACTTGCAAATCACAGTGGTAGGCAATCCCATTTGCAACCGAGTACGTGGTTGCAAAGTGAGTAGCTGTTATCATCCACTTGAAGTGGATGGTAACCAACTTGCTGACTGGAAGGGGTCCTCATTGTAAACCTTCACCTTTGTGAGTGGACCAAAATAATCTTGCACAAAACAGCCAGTGGTCTAAGGGACCAATAATTACCTTGAAAATTTCCAAGTTGAATTGTTGTGTTTTTAAACTAATTGCAGCTCATTTTCCTTTCAGGTAAACGGCCTACACTTGGGGAAAAATTACTTGCTTCATTTAAAAGCAGTCACGTCTATGGATTTCTGCTGGTCCCATCAGGCCTCCATCCCAGTGAGTGCCCATAGTCGCTACGGTGGGGCAACTTGGAACCCACATCATTGATGTTCATGAGGTGGGTTTTCGGGACCCCATAGCGACTCGCAGACGGTGTCAGAGACACCGTTCTGCTTTGCATAATTGCTAGTTGTTATTTCAAGAGTCCTACATCTGACCCCTAGTGTGGACATATGATTCTGGGCCAGGGGTTCAATCTTAGCACACAACTAATTCCAAATGCCATTGAGTGAGGAGTGTGATTGTTATCACATAGAATGACATATGTAGTGAAGTCAGTATGCGGAAGAGCTGGTGCCATAATGTCTCATGCCTTAGGTATGATTTGGTTGAGTAGTTTAGGGTGATGTCATCCATCATGTAGAGACATGTATATGCTAGGTGTGATTTGCCCTTAGGTATGCAGGATTCACATGTACTTCCTCTGAGCCTTTCCGTGAACTATGTTGTAACAATTGCTGCCAAAAATACATTTCTAGTAATGGACAAATGACCCATGGTGGTATTCAACCCACTGTAAATTCAATGCTCAATATTTCCCTTTTCTCTTCACAGCTGCAAACCTGAGTGCCGCAGAGCGCAACCATTTTGAGCGCCGTGCAATGAGGTACAGGCACATCCTGCAGGTGCAGTGTGGGTATCGGAGGATGGCCCGCAGATATAATTCGGATCGGGCCTCCGGGGCGTGGTATGCCACACCACAGGCTCCCCCAACGGTGCCACCAACAAACACCGCCACTACATCCACCAGGTCTGCCCAAGGGGACACAGCAACGGACCAGGCATCTTCATCCAGACCTGGACCCAGCCGTGTGTTGGGAGCAGGGCTGTCCCGTGGCCACTCCACTCCAGCAACAACCTCCACCTCCACCGGCACCCAGACCAGCACTGACCCTCCTATTGACCCTGCAGCCTTCCAGGCATTGTCCAGAAAATTGGACAGGTTGATCCGCAAGGTTGACAACCTTGCAGAGGACATGAATGAGGTGAAGAAGAAGGTGCGCTCCATCCGGCGCACACTACGGAGGGCAAATCTGTAGTCATTTTGCCCTCCTGAACTTTTACCCCTCCCCTCTCACCTCTTTCCTTTTTCATACTGTTAGTTGGGTTTGGGGGGTTAGTTATAGGATAAGTATAGGAAATTAGCTTAGTTAGTGTTAGGTAAGAGGGTGGGGGGTCCTTATTCTTTCTATCTAATATTTTTGTGTGGGTGGGTGGCAATGTTGGGATTCCTGTTTAATTAAAAAAAAAAAAAAAAAAAAAAATATATATATATATATATATATATATATATGTTTGTTTAGGATAGTATAGTATGTGTGTAGGTTAGTAAGTGTTGTCCTGCATGTGTCTTGTCTCTTAATGGTGGGTGGGGGGTTGATGTTTAGATCGTTTCGTTACATGTGTAGAGTAAGTTTAGCTTAGGTTAGTTAGGGACAGTTGTGGGTTAGTAGTAGTCAGGTTAGATTAGTGTAGGTTTACCTTTCCCTTAGTTGCCTCTTTTATTACTACTTAGAAATAAACATTTTGTTAACCCTTTACCTGATGCGTTAGTTGCTACCTTTTCATAGCCTTGACATCAGTGTAGCAGAAAGTTTTAGTATGACATTTGTGTTCCATGCTCGCTATCCCCAGGCTAATGAGGTTTAACATGCCAGCTACCCGTGTGCTAACTTGGTAAGTATCCACCATGTGGGAGAGCCAACATTGGTAGTGTGCATTGATCATCAAGGTTTGGGGATGGTATGTATCCTACTTCACAAAGAGTGTTTCCCGACTTGTTATTGTAGGTAAATAGATAGGTCGGACAGCATTGTGAAGTTCAGGGAGAGCTTTGTAGATGAGGATTTGTTCACACTCTTGTCTTGTTGCTGTCATTGCTGACCTACATCATGTGTGTACTGATTCAGCATGACTTTCCTTCATGGAAGTATACGCCGTAAGGGTGATTGATGCAGTGTAATTTGTTTATCATTCCTTTCATTTTACAGCATAATTTCCAATTTTAGTATTGCATGGTGCCTACATTTCTCAGCCACCATTAGTTGTCTAGAATAGCTGTAGATGGTGCATCATTCTGTCCAACACAGCATGATTGTGTGTGCTTAGTCCCTTCATCAGTTATTTTCCTCAGTATAGTAAAGCTATGATGCAATCCTGGCCACTGCACAGATGTTTCAGTATACATGAAATCAGGACAGTAGTATAGAGAATCGACATGGTTGCCACACAGCCACTTTGGAGTTATCTACTGCACAGTTGAAGTGTGAAATGGCACAGAGACACAATAGGTGTGCAAGTGATATTTATTTGTAGGTGGTGTAATGCAAAATGTCCATTCACAATGTTAGCTGAGTCCGTTCTGGTGCATTCTTACATGGTGATCCTACAGACGGGGTGTGGATGATGCTCCTGACATGCTGGGGTGAGGTCACAGACGGTGCAGAGGAACATGAATTGCCAAATGGTAGGAGAGAAACATTCACTGGCAATGGGGACAAGTCATACAGTGGATTGCCGAACAGTCATTGAGGGTAGTTGTAGTGAGACTGGCATGTGTCAAAACGTAGGACCTTGGTCAGAGTAGGCCATGGTGCAGGGACTAGGGCTTCCGGGTACTCTTGCGTGTGAATGTTATCTGTTCCATGTCTTCTTCTTCTGATGTGTGTGTTGCCTGGTGTATCCTTGTTGTTGTTGGTTGTGAAGGGGCAACACACACCTCAGTGTTAGAAGACATGGAGGCAGACATCCCGGGGGCTGATCCCTGTCGAGTAATGAAGGGCAGTACTGCAGCAAGGAGGGCCTGCTGGTTTTTCAGAATGGCAGCCACATCCCGATGGTAGGCAGCCAGGTCGGCCCTGAGGGGTTCTATGTTGCATTCGTGCACACGTTGACTGGCTTGCAGTCGGAGTTGTTGTGTCAACTGGATGACAGCTGTGCAGATTTCCTTCTGTGTTTTTAAAAGTTCCTCCAAGAGCGATGTTCTGGCTTGCATTGCAGCTGCCTGATCAGCAGTTGACAACATGCACGAACGCACCCCCTCAAGGCTGGCTGCCATAGTTTGCATCCCCACCCGCACCTCCTTGGCCAGCTCCCGCTGGACCCCAACGACAGTTCTTTCGAAGCTGGTGCCAGTGTCGTCAGAGTCCTCAGCTGTGTTGGAGCTGGCAGGTCTTACAATTGGGGTGGCGGGTGGTTCTACTGTGGTGGCTGCTTCTTCTGTGCTCCTCCTTGTGACTGAAGGTGGGGTTTGGAGGCTTTCAAGGACCATGTCAAGGGTCTCTTGTGGGAGGTTGATGGTCTCGTCATCCATGTCATCAGGGAACTCATGGACAGGCATATCGGCAGGAGATCCGTGTTCCTCTGCAATGAAACAGGGTACAATTAGTGTGTCTGTGTTGTGACAATTTTGCTTTAAGATACAAGCCTTTGGATGCCTTAACTTTGTACTCTGTGTTTGTCTTGGTATCTGCTGTCCGTCATAGCCCATTGTTGTAGGCCTATGGCCCACCTGTGTGTCACATGTATGCTATGGATCTTTCAGACATGTCTGCCAGGTCGCCTCTAGGTGTTGCTTTGTAATTATTTAGAAATAGGCGTTTTTTGGTCCTACTCCTCCCTCGGTGTTTCACTATTGTTATGGAGGGACATTTTGTTGGGTGGGCTCTCATTATCCTACATGTGATTCTTGGCTTTCTAGGCAGCAGGATAGCTAATGGTGTGGGGGACTAAGTTTGACCCACTTGTATATAACACTGTCACCCAGATATTCAATTTAGCTCAGACTAACCAGCAGTGCCTCTGGTCTCCCACATCAAAGGAATGTTTAGACATCCGAGCGCATGACATCTTTGGAACTTCTCAGGGAAGTGGTGGTCACTCAGGTCCTACACATTTCTATCTTTTCCGGTATGTTCCCATACACAAATGACAAAGACAGTATTTGTTTGATATGAAGTTTCATTGTACAACTGACTTGTAGGAATTTAGGTGTGAGCCCCGTTAACCCAAACAATACACACTGTTAGAATTGAAATAGTCCGCAGGAGACTAATACATTAGTACACAACTATTGTGGTGCCTAACAGTTTCTACTCTCCCTCTGCTTGTTCTATGTATAGCACAGCATGTTAAGTTTGGAGCTTGCCTGTCTGAATCACAGGGGAGACATCATCCCTCATATCAGAGGAATGGGCTGGGATCTGGTTGTGCATCAGCAGCAAGGCAGGCAGCATCTAGTTGTGAATTTCTGTTTGGAAACTCCCCCATGCGTGTCTTGGGACGAGGAAGTGAATTTAAAAGACATATGTCATGGTGATGACAAGGTTTCCCTACGCAGGAATGCCAGACCTTGAACCCTACCACATCTATCAGCAACGTACCAGACGGTATCCTTGACTGGGGCACAGAGTGAATATGTTCTGGCAAACTCCAGTGCAGAAGTAGGCAAAACAGGGTGATTTGACTAATTAACAACACCCTAGGACTGACTATTTGCTACATTAACTGATAGGAAGGGCAATGATAATCATTTATTGCAAAGTGCTCTGAGGCTCTTAGATGTGAGCAAATGAGTATTAGTACATTCAGGGTAAGATGCACAAAGGCCTCCATCCTGAGGCTAATGCGCAAAGTATACGTTTCACTTGCCACACTACACTTTGACTGACTGTGGGTGTTGTGACTGCCCTGCCAGCACACTTGCCTCTCAGGCCCTGCCCCATACACTTTTTATTCACATTGCATGAACTGTACATGTTACGTGGCATTACCTATGCATGTCAATGTTAGGATGTGGTATGGATGTAAACATTGTTGATGTTTGTATATGAAGGGGTATAATGTGTGTCTTACTGGATTGGCCTGTTTATTGTATGAATGTCCTATTTTTTTGTAAGACTGTGCAGATGTGTTTCAGTGACCAGTTGCCTGTGTCCCCTCCTCAATGTTGTTGTCTGAGCAGTATGACATTAGTGATGTAGCCTTGTTAGCCAGGCACGTGAGGGACCCTGACGTATGCAGCATGTGTGTGTCGTTAGTGCTGTGTGGCTCCTATTGCTGTTTACTTAGGGTTATGTATGTGTCGGTTATGGACACTCGGCATTTGAGTGTACTGGTACCTTTGTCTTATTTCTAGGAGTAATTGCAGATGTCATCCTCACCCCCTATTTTAGGTATGTATGTTCCAGGGTGGGGTTCCTGCCATTTGGTGCTATAGCTGCACAGAGATGAGAGGTGTTATTGTCAACTGTGGTGGCAGTTAAGTTGCAGTTGTTGTATTTGCTACAGCATTACAGGTAGGGACCTAGTTGATGGGGAATAGATTTTGCAAGACAAGTGCCTGGATGTGGATTTGAGGTAGTGTCCTTCCCACCTGTCACTGCTTTCCCTTGGCTCTCTTGTTGTAATTACAGTATGTCCCCGTGGGACTGTTGTGGTTGCTGTATTTTGTCGTGCCCCAGCTTTGGTCAGTACTGGGCATGCCCCCCTGCCGTGACCCTTTCCCCATGCCACTTCATATATGTGCTGACTTACATGCATTGTGTAGTAGGTATCCCCCCCTGCTTACAATCCTCATTATTGCATTTGAATTCCCCATGCGACTTACCCTGCATGTGCGTTGTGTCGTGGTAGTCTGCGCTGTCCAGTCCTCGAATCCCTGTGACGATCTCCTCCGGGATGACGGCTGCGACCATCTCCTCCATGTGGTCCAGGGCCTCCTGTTGTGCTGGACTCCCCCCTCCAGTCTGCATTGCTGCCTTCCTGATCCTGGCCATTTTCTCTTTGGTCCTACGTTTGCAGTCATGCCAGCGTTTCTTACACTCGGTGACTGTCCGGCGTTCTTCAGCCACACTGTTAATATTGTCCACAATTTGTTTCCAGATGGCCTCTCTCCTACTGAGTGGCAATTTTGAGGAGATGAAAAGTTGGTGCTGGTGTTCCGTCACCTCTTTCACCAGGATTTCCTGCTCCTCTGCACTGAAGCGACACTTTCTTTTTTTTTTTTAAATGTCCTGGGTCCTGTATGCTTCCTCCTGGCTGGTTCCTGGTCTGCTCTCATCCTCCTGGGGTCTGTTGGGGCATCTAGGATCCATTTTGGGTCTCCTCTCCTGAAAGGGCAGTTTTCGCGCAAAAATGTAACGCAATTGCGTGAAAAAAACGGCGTTTTCACGATTGCGCTGTCGTAAATCGACCCACAGTGATGTGCGTCGCATTTACGTTGGTTTCCTTTACGACAGACCGACGCTGTGTGCGTCACGAAATAATGACTCCCACCTGTTGGTTGCGCCGCCGTACATGAAAGTATAAATTTGACGCCCGCATGGCGCTTCCAAATGGCGTTAGACGGCGCAAATTTTTTTGACGCAAAACTGCGTTGGCGCAGTTTTGCGTCAAAAAGTATAAATACGGGCCCCAGAGTCCCATTGTAACCAATGGAAGCCTCCTTCTAACGTCTGCTCTGAGCAGGTGTTAAAAGGGTCAAAAAAATGACGCAAAGAAATCTTTTAGATTTCTTTGCACCATTTGTTTGGCCCCCTAACAGGGGACCCCCCCCTTTGCACACATTATGCCTGGTGCAGGAATAATGTAGCGTAAAGGGTTACAAAGTGACGCAATGCATGCATTGCGCCACTTTGTAAATATGGCGTGGCATTTCTAGCCTTCTACCGCCACATTAGCATAAAAAAAACTATGCTAATGTGGTGTTATAATGGCACTAGGGGCTCTTACATATGCCCTGTAGTTTTACACTCAAAACCTGTTGCAGAGTTTGAAATCCTAATGTACTACTGTTACAATCAAAAAGGCACCTTGTTACTTTGTTTTCCTACAATAACTTGAAATTCGGCTGGGAGGGAGAACCACACTCTGGACAGTGAAAGCAGGAGACAATGGTTAAAACAAGCACTTGCAATGCAATAGGTCTCACATTTGCTTCAGTTAGAACTAGTGGCAGTGCAACACCTACAATTCTCTTCTAGAGGGCTAATCTTTCTTTTCCCCATTACCTTCCCCTATGTCCTACCTATCTCTCTGGTTCTCTTTTTCTGCCTGCCCCCTTTTTCTGTCCTCCCAGACCCACTTTACTTGCATCTCTCATTTGCCTACTGCCAAACTCTCAGACTTTTCTTACTGAATGTTGAAGAGTCAGTTTCTCTGGAACATTAAGCTCTCCTAAAAGGATGATCCCTGGGACAATGGACAGGGAGACCCTAGAAATAAGCATAATGTATTGGACATTAAGGGGGCAGTCCAGGGGAGGCCTGCACTAAGGGGCTTTGAGAGACTACTGCTACAGCACTCTCTTCCTGGGTCTTTTGCATCTGAGGGCCTGTGTCTTCTGTAGGACCATCATAAAATCTATTGAGGGCCCTCTCTCCGCTATCCCAACCCATCTCTTTCATTTTATCTGGCCATTTGTCATCTTTATGTGCAGGCAAAGGGCTTGTCGGCTACAATTTCCGTTCTCCCTTCCCAAGGCGTCTGTATAGCACGGAAAAGACTATACACGGTATATGGTTGTCTCTATACTGCATAGTTGCCATGGTGTCTGACAATGTTATTGTGGTTTCAACAAACCTGGTTGTCCACTTTACCTTTAAAGAGTGATATGTTGGTATTTTCTGCAATATAATGTAACCTGGGGCTAGGCCTCCACTCCAACCTATGTCTGCAGGAAACAGCAGAAACTGACTCTTCTCCAGATGTGCTGTTTCCCACAACGTTGTCTGGCAGTGTAGTTGTGTGTCTGCCTTCGAATCAGAAGAGGAGGGGTTGTGCAGGTAAACAGAAGCTGCACTTCTCATGCCAGCTAGAGATGGGGAAATCTTCTACATTGGCCCAAACCACAAGCCTCCAACCAAATAAAGAGTTCTGCTCCGGTTGTAGCTGTGAACTTGTTGAGATAAAACCCTTGAATCAGTTTGCGATTTTCTCTAGTACTTAGATGGCACAGGTACTTCTTTCTGTGGATGAAAACTGCAGAATGTGAATGTGATTCTTCCTTAGTGCCCCTGTGCTTTTTCATTAGGTCTGTCCTCCTTATTAACTTCTGATATCTCTGGGCACCTTCTGTGTCCTCTGCAGTCTTCTCAGCTAGAGAATAAAGTGACTTCATGTAAGCACGGTTTAAGGAGAGCAAGGAGCCTCACTCCAGGTCACATTTCAGGGCTGACCAGGGTATCAAGGCCTCACCTCGTGGCCTGATAGTGCAGATCATTCTTTAGCTTACCATGGGATCTGGGTTTACATGCAGAACACCTCAAGCCATTGCTTCATTCCATGCAGAGAGATCTCCATCAGTACCACTCTCTAGTAGTCAGTGATCTCCTTCCTTCAAGGTACTTCAGGACAGCTCTCTTTAGCATGATGTAGAAGTTTCTGGTTTCAATTCACAAACAGGGCAAAGGGAATTTGGCAGCAGATGATCCCAATACTGAGCTCAAATGTCTTTTGTGGCCTCTATTGGTGTGGGACATCTGGCCCTGCTGGATGGGAAATCCTGGCATACTGACTTTCTTCTCAGTATTTCTGCTATGTTTTGAGACACCAATGTGTGTCTCAGAGTCTACTTCTAATTATGGTTTCAAGGGAGTTAATCCTTTTCACACTGACCGGCCATCCACATTTTCTTGATTTGCAAACTTGTGGAGGAAAGTGGGAGGATGTGGGTATGACCTGTCAAGTGCTGTAAAACAATGATTCAAAAGCAGGATGGCCCTCCCTTCCTGGCTACTACAGAAACGTGTGTGCATCTTACCTCTAGGGAAGAGTGGTACTGGAAGGAGCTGTCACTAACATTCAAAAGAGGCTCCTCTCCTGCACACTGTTACAAGTGTGGCTTTCTTCGATAAGCCAGGGAATGTTCCCTGGTTTTCTACTAATTCACGGCCCTCTCTCGCAGGCTCATTCTTCATTTTGTTAACCAAGCACAACCCCTAAATAGGTTCCTGCTTTCACATAATCAAGCTGTAGATGCATACTCCATGCCTGTTCTGCCTCTTACACAGAGTGTCTAAACACCTGCGTCAACTATATGCCATATGGATGGATCAAAGGAAATTTTGAGAAGGTATCAACAGAACTTTTAAACACAGGACTTCATTTGCAACTCTCTCATTGAAAGCAACAGGTGTAAAGGCCTGTTCCCCCTACTACAACCAGTTGCTGCTAACACAACCAGTTTTCCCAGCCTCCTGAGATGGCAGTCGTTACACTGTTTTCACCCTACAAAAAAAGGGGTTACACTTGGTGTGTCCCTATGTATGGTATAGCTCCGCTCTAGGTCTCATATAATTTTAACAAAGGCCATCATGATTGTCGTGTGCTGAGGTGAAAAAATACAAATATTCTAAAGAGACAATCTCTGAGGGTGCTCAAGTCATGGGAGCACTCTCTACCCAAACTTGCAGTCTGGACAATTACCTTACCAGGGTCCGCTCATTCTCATTCTCCTTGCCAAATTAAGTCTGAATAGGCGCCCTGTAGTCTCTTGAGGAATTCCCTGCTAAATGTTAGGGGGATAATTTGCAACTTATATAGAATCCTTGGTAGCATGAATAATTTCTTTAACATTATCCCTTGCACCCAAGAGAGAGACTGCCACCTCCAGCCCACCATTTAAGTGCAGTAGAGTTGGACACTGAGCTCATTACCACTGGGCTTAATGTTAGGTTAAGCTATCAGATTTGTTCAGGTTAATTTTGAAGCCTCTGACATGTTGTACATTTGCAGTTCATCCGGTGTAGCCAGTATCAAGGTCCCATGATCTGTGACTGTCAGTAAAATATAATCTGTAATCATGGTAAACTCAAATTCATCACCTCCTAGTTTTATGCCTTTAATCCGCATATTTGCTTTTGTGTGCCAAGCTAGTGGCTCCAGCGTCTGGGCGAACAACAATGGAGAAATGAGCTGCCCTGCATGTTTTTTCATCCTACTAGATTCCAGCCAGAGAAATGACCATTCACATGTGCTTGCACCTTTTGGTTGCATCCCTGAGCCCAGTTTAGGAAGTGTATTTTGCATCCATTTCCTCCAACATCTTTCAAGAACTCCAAATCCACCGTGTCAAATGCCTTCTCAGCATTGAGTGGCAGGAGCACTGACACAAGTAAGCTTTCTTCTCCGCTCTACATCTATCACCTTGTTTTCATTATTCCCTGGCCATCTGTCAAAATAAAACCCAGTTAATCGATGTGAACTGAGGTCTGGAAGTCTTTTTGTGCTAGCACATTACTGTCTGTGTTAATAAGCAACATTGTCCTGTATAAGAGACAGTCTCAGGTATTTTTGCAGATTAAGAATTAATGATATTTTGTTCTCAATACATGAATGATGTCACTATTGCATTCTGGGCAATTTCATGAAAATCTTTAAGCAGAATTGCTATCAGCTGTGTCTCAAACGTAGTATAAAAACCACTCATGGAGTTACCCGGCACTCAGCTTTAAAGGATTTGTTCCTTCTAATCACTATCAACATTTCCTCTTTAGATATTGGTTCCTATAAGACAAGTCACCTGATTCCAAAGCTGTCAGCTATGGGATATCAGGATTGTTCAAGCCTGCCTTTCTTTGCTCTCTACTACTGAGTTGTCCTACATATAGCTTGCTATAAAATTCTCTACACTGCCCTTCTTACTTGTTCCCCACTACGCACTGTACCCTCCATTGCTGCAACCGACCCTAGGGAGAATTTCCAATATCCTGCCCAGTGTAGTCCCACCCAAGGAGAACCAGTTGTCCAGCTAACCAAGTACATAGGGTTGTTGTACTAAGCTTCTTTCCAGTTGTAAGCCCTCATGTTTGATAAATCGTTGTTTGATTAAGTGTTTGTGACCAGTAAAAAACAAAACTTTTTCAAATATACTAAACACATTTTACAATTTAAATTCAGAGATCATAGCTGGACCAGAGTTGGGCCCTCATTACAACTTTGACAGGCGGCGGAGGCCGCCCGCCAAAGTTGCGCCGCAGGAATACCGCACCGCGGTCTGAAGACCGCAGCCGGCATTCCAAGTTTTCCCCTGGGCTGGCGGGCGGCCGCCGAAAGGCCGCCCGCCAGCCCAGGGGAAAACGACCTTCCCACCATGAAACCGGCTCGTAATCGAGCCGGCGGAGTGGGAAGGTGCGACGGGTGCTACTGCACCCGTCGCGTATTTCACTGTCTGCTATGCAGACAGTGAAATACAAGCGGGGCCCTCTTACGGGGGCCCCTGCAGTGCCCATGCAGTGCCATTGGCATGGGCACTGCAGGGGCCCCCAGGGGCCCGCGACTCCCCCTCCCGCCATCCGGTTCCCGGCGGGAGAACCGCCAGGAACTGGATGGCGGGAGGGGGAGTCGGAATCCCCAAGCCGGCGCAGCAAGCTGCGCCGGCTTGGAGGATTCCTTGGGGGCAGCGGGAAACCGGCGGGAGACCGCCGGTTTCCCTTCTCTGACCGCGGCTAAGCCGCCGCGGTCAGAATGCCCCGCGGGGCACCGCCGGCCTGTCGGCGGTGCCACCGCGTCCCGCGGCCCTGGCGGTTACAAACCGCCAGGGTCGTAATGAGGGCCTTTATCTCTCAATTTGTCGGGTGATAATTTAAATTGTGTGGTTACATCCAGTTCAGGGGCAGAGAAGGAAGATGGACAGTGATAAAGGTTTGCTTTAGGGAAGTAGCCCTGGACCTGGCATTCACATATGTCTAGGACACGGGTCATGAAACATTCCTATAAGACACCCTACTGCACTGGCAGACTGGATGCTAAAGCCTCTCTTTGTGGGAGGCTATTCAAACCAAGTCATGAATAGGATTGCAGATAACACACAAAATAGATTTGGGGGTACAGCGCCAATTTGCAAAGAGGAGGAAGTATGGCTAGAAAGCTTAGGGATGATTGATCATTTTTCCATAGTCATCCACTTGGAACGGACTACTCACACTACTTCTACTGCACACAGGAGCTGTGCCACACTATACTATAACTTTTTGGACAAGAGGTTGTTATAATAAAGGTGAAATAGGTAGATGAATGTCAATACTGAGCATAATCAGATCATGCAAGAACCCTAGCTGCTCAAATGGGGCATTCAGTCCCAGTACATTATATGTAGTAATTGTAAATCTCATTTTAGTGCCAGGGATGCCTCTTCTTTCTTCATCACTGTTACCTTCTTTGCTGCTTGCCATATAAGGTAACAGTGATGAAGAAAGAAGAGGCATCCCTGGCACCAAAATTAGATTTACAATTACTACATATAATGTACTGGGACTGAATGTGCACTGACAGGTCAATTATATAGGCCTTCCTATGGCCCTTATGTTTACTCCTTCCTCTAACTGAATGCATTTTCCCACCCAAACTTTCCTCTCAGACTTCATAATCTTTCTCACCCAACTTACCTCCCCAGTAATGAGAACAGCATGGTTCAATAAAAGAACATATGTATATGCATGGGGTACTTCCACTCAGCCAAAACTAGTTGAGGGATACCATTTCAAACTTTGTCTGTCCTCCACCTCAGCATCACCACCGATTTCCCCTCCAACACACACAAGAGAACCCCTTTCTAGTAGGGACACAGAAACCCTCCACAAACCCTTTCCAAAGTATCATCTCCACAGCACCCCTGCACCCCCTACTGGTTTTCAGTGTTAACATTATTAAGAATATGAGTCCTTTCCAGCATATGTCACACTTTTCATTATGTTAGTGCTGACTTTCTGCAAAGCAAAACAAAAACGCTGTGGAAAAGCGTAACTGGATGGACGGAATGCGGAACCAATCAAACATTCACCCCCAGTCACAGATCTGGGTTTAACCCATCCATTATTTTGCTCACCATGCCACCCCAGTTCGAACCCAGCCATATGCAAATCAGTCTTGACCCTGTTCCTAATGGGAACAGTCCAGCCCGAACTGCCAGGCCAGGTTCTCCCAGGACAGGAAACAAGCATCATGGGACTGGTTTCGGGGTTTCACCCCTCATCAGCCAGGCTATCTTGAATCCAGTGGCACAGTGAGCCCGGGACCCACGTCTGGGCATACCTGGCGCACTTAGGGCGGCAAAAGCAAAGCAAAACACAAACGCTGTGGGAATGCGTAACTGGATGGACGGAATGCGGAACCAATCAAACATTCACCCCAGTCACAGATCTGGGTTTAATCCATCCATTATTTTGCTCACCATGCCACCCCAGTTCGAACCCAGCCATATGCAAATCAGTCTTGACCCTGTTCCTCATGGGAACAGTCCAGCCCGAACTGCCAGGCCAGGTTCTCCATGGAAAGGAAACAAGCATCCTGGGACCGGTTTCGGGGTTTCACCCCTCATCAGCCAGGCTAGCTTGAATCCAGTGGCACAGTGAGCCCGGTACCCACGTCTGGGCATACCCGGCGCACTTAGGGTGGCAAAAGCAAAGCAAAACACAAACGCTGTGGGAAAGCGTAACTGGATGGACGGAATGCGGAACCAATCAAACATTCACCCCCAGTCACAGATCTGGGTTTAATCCATCCATTATTTTGCTCACCATGCCACCCCAGTTCGAACCCAGCCATATGCAAATCAGTCTTGACCCTGTTCCTCATGGGAACAGCCCAGCCCGAACTGCCAGGCCAGGTTCTCCCTGGACCGGAAACAAGCATCCTGGGACCGGTTTCGGGGTTTCACCCCTCATCAGCCAGGCTAGCTTGAATCCAGTGGCACAGTGAGCCCGGGACCCACGTCTGGGCATACCCGGTGCACTTAGGGCGGCAAAAGCAAAGCAAAACACAAACGCTGTGGGAATGCGTAACTGGATGGACGGAATGCGGAACCAATCAAACATATACCCCCAGTCAAAGATCTGGGTTTAATCCATTCATTATTTTGCTCACCATGCCACCCCAGTTCGAACCCAGGCATATGCAAATCAGTCTTGACCCTGTTCCTCATGGGAACAGTCCAGCCCGAACTGCCAGGCCAGGTTCTCCCTGGACCGGAAACAAGCATCCTGGGACCGGTTTCGGGGTTTCACCCCTCATCAGCCAGGCTAGCTTGAATCCAGTGGCACAGTGAGCCCGGGACCCACGTCTGGGCATACCCGGCACCCTTAGGCCGGCAAAAGCAAAGCAAAACACAAACGCTGTGGGAAAGCATAACTGGATGGATGGAATGCGGAACCAATCAAACATTCACCCCCAGTCACAGATCTGGGTTTAATCCATCCATTATTTTGCTCACCATGAACCCAGCCATATGCAAATCAGTCTTGACCCTGTTCCTCATGGGAACAGCCCAGCCCGAACTGCCAGGCCAGGTTCTCCCTGGACCGGAAACAAGCATCCTGGGACGGTTTCAGGGTTTCACCCCTCATCAGCCACGCTAGCTTGAATCCAGTGGCACAGTGAGCCCGGGACCCACGTCTGGGCATACCCGGCGCACTTAGGGTGGCAAAAGCAAAGCAAAACACAAACGCTGTGGGAAAGCGTAACTGGATGGACAGAATGCGGAACCAATCAAACATTCACCCCTAGTCACAGATCTGGGTTTGATCCATCCATTATTTTGCTCACCATGCCACCCCAGTTCGAACCCAGCCATATGCAAATCAGTCTTGACCCTGTTCCTCATGGGAACAGTCCAGCCCGAACTGCCAGGCCAGGTTCTCCCTGGACCGGAAACAAGCATCCTGGGACCGGTTTTGGGGTTTCACCCCTCATCAGCCAGGCTAGCTTGAATCCAGTGGCACAGTGAGCCCGGTACCCACGTCTGGGCATACCCGGCGCACTTAGGGCGGCAAAAGCAAAGCAAAACACAAACGCTGTGGGAAAGCGAAACAGTTGGATACTGTTGAGACTTTCTGCAGCTGTTCAATCACGTCAGAGCATTCTGAAATGATTTCTTCTATTATGTGTGGTGTTTTATTGCTCCGCCTGCATTTTTTTGCAGTCTGGACCTTGCCGTACTTGTTGTAGTAGAGCTTTGACCAGGCCCTTCTTAGCCACTGAATCCTTATTAACAAAGCCCAAGATTTTCGGAGCCTCATTAAGACTTTTTGCTTACCCTTGTCTTTCCCACCCAGGTAAACATAATCCTGAAAAGATGCCCTATCTGTGCTCCATTACTTGTGCATTCAGAAAGCTAGTACTCATCCAAAAATGACTGCTTTTTCTTCAGAGTGACTCATAAAAGATGACCGTGGGACTTGAAGTTGACTGATAGTTGAGAGGACTCCTCTATTGTCACACTGCAATGACTTGTTCTTTCTCTTAAAAGAGATGAACAGAAGTCAGATTATTTGGGAGTGTTGAACTCCTTCTAAAGCATGATGTCACTTCGTAGGCACTCTCCATGAAGTTTGCTCCTTCTTTGGCATCATGTTGATGGGATCCAGCACATATTTTTTCACATTTTGTCCTTCAAGCCCCTTCTCCTCTTGGGACTCCTCCAATATCGATGTAGTTCTGTCACAAGCCATTCTTCAAATCTGCTTTAATTCATCATCTGTTCCATTGAGGAACTATGTTATCCAACTCTGATACATCTGTATTCACTCATTTTAGGTTCTACTTTAATTTATCTCAGGTAAAGCCTATCTCCTCCTTAATATCTACAAAGAGCTGCTTCATAAAGCTCTTGAATACTGCACCACATCTTCTATAGAGGGCCCTCTGAATCCTGTTCTTGCCTTGTTGCTGGGCTTCTGTTAATTGGGTACCTCCTCTTTCTTTTTGACACTGCTAAGATCCAAGAGGTCTTTGATTTTGGATTTCCTTTTCTCTTTCTTCTCTCTTGCACCTGCTTTGGATAATGTTTGCCTTTCTTCTCAGGCAGTGAAAGAGGCAGTCAGCGAGGAGACGTGAATCATATTGTTGTTTTGTGTGGCCTCATTTAGCACTGCTAATCTCAGCTAATTTCCTACTGCGGGTTCTCTTTTGCTACCAAAGTCCCACCTCTTGTACATGGTCCACTTTTGGTGGGTCTTTGCACAATAAAGAGCGCCTTGAGACCCTTTGGGTGATTAAATGCACTTTACAAATCCATGATTGATTGATTGATTGAAAGAGGTCAAAGTCAACTAGAAACATTGCTATGATCTTATCCACCCAGTTTGGGCACAAGACTGTTTTTAGGGCTCTCTACATCCGCACCTTTGGAATGAGGCTTATCTAGGGTTCCCCTCAAGTATGTCCCAATCTCCAAGCATTTGTAATTTCTTTCTTGGTGTCCATGTTATTGACCTCAAGGTTCTCTGGTACCTAGGTACTTTCAGGCGTAACCAAAGTCTTGGTACTCATAATGCTATGGTACCTGCTGGCAAGTATAGGGTTATGTCTGCAGGCATCCCTTCCCATTTGTTTGTTCCTCAAAAACACATATTACCTATCTATTGTCCCCTACTTGTTGTGCAGAGGTGGCCCAGCACATCAATTTCCAATTATTCCTTTCAGTCACCAAGTCCCTCTTATGGGCATCCAGCTATTCTCTATATGGTCCATTTGTTTAGTTGCTGCTGTGGTCATTCCTGTTCCTGGTGCACTACTCTGTCTTCTCTTATGCCATTCTTTTCAGCAGCCTGCTCTCATTTTTGGTGCCTTCAGAACTCTTAATGTTACCAAACCTGGATTCTCTCTGCTCTCGTTCACCACTGTTTGGCAGGTGCGCTGCTTTAGGCTTCTGTGCCTCAGGCCACCAGGTTCTGCAATAGGTCTCCAGGCAGCCCTGCCCAGATTTTAGGCACTCTTAAGCTGTCATGGGATATATATATATATATATATATACATTGTATATATTGTACATACTGTTTATTTATTTATGAACATATTTCTCAAAATGTCTAATATTACACTCATTTTGCTCCATTCCTTTTGTCCTTGCGTTATTCCTGAGTGTTACGCAGTGTATATGTAATGTTGTTGCATCTGTGTCACTCTCTTTTTCCTCCCCCCCTCCTCTGTGTGCTAGGCACAGTACTCACAGTGGTCGTCTTCGCCGGCATTCATGCTCCTGGTGTATGAGAACATACACCAGCATGGGGAACACCTGCATTTTGGGCTCCATGGCGTCCTGGTTCTTCCTTATGTGTCGAGAGGTGAGTAGTTTCCCTTCTGTGTTCTGTTTCCGCCGTGCTTTTGATGGCGTTGGTACAGCCCTGGAAAAGCTGGTGGATGGGCGTGTTGTAATGCAGTGGGCGGTACATTGTCTTCCGCCTGGCTGTTGGTGGTTACTGCCGCGGTGTTTGTTGCTACCGCCATGGCAGTCGGAGTGTTAAAGGAGCTGTATGTGTTGGCAGTTTCCGCCGTGGTCATGATTCCACATTTTTTACCGCTGGGCTTTTGGCGGTGTTACCACTGCTTTATCACCGACTGCCAGGGTTGTAATGAGGGCCTTAATATTTTAAGTACCATATGACTTTATGGGACTTAGAAATCACATCCACTTCATACTAAGGAGACTCATCTATTACAATTGGAGGGGGTGGCACATTGTCTGTGTTGGTTGCTTTTTAAAACCAAAAATGTAAAATACTGGGTGTATGTGCCATTTGCTGGCACATTTAGGCACACTACAGACTTCCCAACTAAGCCATTAATCTTGAAACCACCCACACATCGGTTAAGGAACTTAGGGTGCAAAAGAGGGATAGATAGATTCTGCGAGTATTGTCAAATAAAATCATTCAATTTGTTCTTGGGACCAGCCTGTCTGTGCCAATCTGCAAATCTCCTATAGTCTGCTTTAGCTCTCTGAAGATTTGTATTTGTCTTTTGTTAAGTGTCTGTTATATAAGTCAGAATACTCTATACAATAGGTACTGATTATTAAGAAAAATCCAGATATGAGGATGATACCCATATGAGCAAAAGAAAAAATCCTAATGCACTGTGGAGGCAGTTGTTATAGGAACAATTTGCAAGGGGCAACTACAGTAAACGATGTCCTTGGTGGCCTATTCAGAAGCAACAGATTTTGTTTGACAGCTTCATTACTTCTCTTCATCTGACTTTCTGACTGAGAGTGTTACCTGGGGTCAGGAAAGCGCATTATGTCCAACCAAATGGTTAATTCTTCCCACACTTTTGAAACCAACATGGACTATTCTATCTGAAAGGATGACCCCTGGCAGTCGATAAAGACAAACAATCTGCTTTAGTAAAATCTGGTTTAATTTAAAGGAATGAGATGTCTTATAAAGTTGAATAAAATAAGTAGTCTTGGTCAGATAATCAATTGCAACGTAATTGTAGTGTTTTGCTCAGTAACAGGACACTCAATGATGATGTCCACTGATATACAAGTTGACTGGGTGTGAGCAAAGGTTGTAATAAATCACTAGGTTTACTGTGAGGTGTGTTTTCTTTGCCACAGGTGACACAATAGTTTATTTGTTCTTTCATGGCTTGCACCATCCGTTTCCACCAGAAATGCAGTTTAAGAAGTCCACAGGTTCTTCTACATCCCACATGCTGTATTATGGAAGTGTCATGACAACATTCTATAAGGTGTTGTTGAAAGTTCTTTCAAGGTATATACAGACGCTTTGCATGCCATAACAGATCACTCAATCCTTTCCTATTCAAAGGCTCCTTGCTTATACACTCATGTTGATTGAGAACGTTGATCTTTAAGAGCTGTCAGGAATGAGAGAGCATAATTTTCTTCCATCGACTGAAGAGCTAAGATGATAGGTGGTTCCTCAAGTGTTGTGTCCCTTTCTGAGTTCCGGGGCATCTGCTCTGTGGCTGTGACGATTTCCATATCTACAAGTTATGTCATATAGAAATCCTTTGAATTAAAGAGACCATTGTGCATTCAGAGGATTTGAGAACTTCTTTACTATAAGATAACCCAGGTTCTTATAGTCATTCGGGCAGCAACCAAGTGTTCTGCCCCTCCAGATAATGCTACCAATGTTGAAATGCGTCCCTTATGGCTAACAACATTCTGCCATATATATTATGTAATTCTTCTCAACATGGCTTAAAGTACAGGAAAATACGGCCACAGGATGCAGGGCTGCAGTAGTTGGATACTGTTGAGATAAAATAACTCTAATAGCATAGGATGAGACCTCAGTTACCACGGTGAAATCATTTAGATTTGGATGCCTTGGTATTAAGGCAATCGTGAAAGCTTCCTTTAATTTTGAGAATTCTTAGTCACACTCCGGACCCCATGTAAAAGGAGCTCTTTCCCTGTTTATCCTAATGAGTGGATGAAAGTTGGTTCAAAAATCTTGAATAAACTGATAATAGAAATTAGCGTAAATTATGGCCTCAGTCCCTACAAACATTCTTTAATGTGCTACTGATGTTTCTTTTTTGGCACTTGAGAAGATTACAATATCATTCAGATATATTGCAACAGGAGTCTAGCAGATCCCTGACGATGTTATTATTAAAGTCCTGAAAAATGAAGGGACATTTTCAGTGGTCATAACGGGTGTTGAAGGGTGTTTTCCATTCATCACCTTCCAGGATGCATGATATATTTATGCAACCCATAGATCTAACTTTGTATATATTTTGGCAACCTTTAGCTGATCTAACAATATTTAAATGAGGGGTAGCGGATACCTATTTCTGATGTTAATTTAGTTCACTTCATGATAATACACACATAAGAGTAATTCCCCTCTTTATTAGGGAATAAGAGGACGTGGAGTGTCTAACAAACCCTTTTTTAGATTGTGATCCAAACATTCATAAAGCATATAATCCTCTTTAAGACTTAGAGGATAAATTATTACATGTGGTATCTTGGCATCAGTGACCAGATCGATGGAGCACTCATAGGACTGATGTGTCGAAGATGTATTATCTCCTTCCTTACTGCACACATCCAAATACTCTTGGTAAGCAGCAGCAATTAGAATGGATTCCTCCAAACGCTGTGACATAAAACAGATCACATTGTGCTGTATTGCAAGATTAGCACAGGGTAAGAAGTTATTTGTGCAGTAGTGAGGAATATATTGAAGGGTAACATGTTAATAATTTGTAGATTATATCTCCGTAACAATGATGCTCCTAATACAATATTGAAAGCAGGGGCATAACGCCAATAAAAAATAAATATTCTACATGTTCATGCAATGTGTCCATGATTAAGTTCTCTGTTTTTTAAACAATATCCGCAGAAGTCAACTTTTGCACTTTGCTCTTTTTTGTGAATATTTTCCCCTTTCTTGATCGGTGTGGCCTGAGGCTCCTCAATCAATAATAGCAAAAAACTGAGGCCCTCATTATGACATTTCCTAAGACCGCCGAAGCTGCCGGTGCCAGAGGAACGACAGTGCTGGCGGTCTTCTGATCGCCATATTACGAGTACTGAAGGCCGTCACTGCCACGCCAAAAGGACTCTGCCTGCCGTATTACGAACAGTAATATGGCGTGGCGTTGTCCTGATGGCAGGGCGCTGCTGCCGGTGGCAGCACCTGTTCCCGTTCCCTGGCGAACGACCTCCTCGACGGACAAGGTAAGTCGAACTTTCGACAGGGTAGGGGGGTGTTGTGTGTGAGTGGGTGTTGTCTGCGTGTGTGAATGCGTGTATGTATGTGTGTTTGAATGTGTGTTTGAATGCATGTGTGTATGTGTGTGTGTATGGGCGTTTGAATGCATGTATGTTTCTTGAAGTGAGTGCATGTTGGAATGTTTGTGTGAATGCATGTCTGTTGGTGCAAGTGAATGAGTGTATGTATGCGTGTGAGTGAATGAGTGTATGTATGTGTGTGAGTGAATGCATGCATGTGAGGCCCTCATTATGACATTGGCGGTAAATTCTGCTTATCGCCACAGTGACGGCTACCAACATACCGGAGATCTGTCCGCCATTGTTGACGCATACCAAACCGACAGAATACTGCCACAAACACAAATCTGCCAGACCAAAGGTTAGTGTAAAACTGTCGGTACGAACACCCATACTGTTACGCCAACAAAACAACGCGCTCCCCATTATGACCCACGAATCACCACAGCGGACATTCAATGGCGGTACAAACCAGCGCGGTGTAGGAAAGTACCATCTTGCCTGGCATGTTACCCCCATATTTCACTGTATATATGTTGTTTTAGTCTATGTGTCACTGGGACCCTGCCAGGCAGGGCCCCAGTGCTCATATGTATGTGCCCTGTATGTGTTCCCTGTGTGATGACTAACTGTCTCACTGAGGCTCTGCTAACCAGAACCTCAGTGATTATGCTCTCTCTGCTTTCCAAATTGTCACTAACAGGCTAGTGACCAATTTCACCAATTCACATTGGCATACTGGTACACCCATATAATTCCCTAGTATATGTGTATTCCCTAGTGTTAGGGTTCCAGGAGATCCCTATGGGCTGCAGCATTTCTTTTGCCACCCATAGGGAGATCTGACAATTCTTACACAGGCGTGCCAGTGCAGCGTGAGTGAAATAACGTCCACGTTATTTCACAGCCATTTACCACTGCACTTAAGTAACTTATAAGTCACCTATATGTCTAACCTTCACCTGGTGAAGGTTGGGTGCAAAGTTACTTAGTGTGAGGGCACCCTGGCACTGGCCAAGGTGCCCCCACATCGTTCAGGGCAAATTCCCCGGACTTTGTGAGTGCGGGGACACCATTACACATGTGCACTTGGACATAGGTCACTACCTATGTACAGCGTCACAAGGGTAACTCCGAACATGGCCATTTAACATGTCTAAGATCATGGAATTGTGACCCCAATGCCATTCTGGCATTGGGAAGACAATTCCATGATCCCCCGGGTCTCTAGCACAGAACCCGGGTACTGCCAAACTGCCTTTCCTGGGGTTTCACTGCAGCTGCTGCCAACCCCTCAGACAGGTTTCTGCCCTCCTGGGGTCCAGGCAGCCCTGGCCCAGGAAGGCAGAACAAAGGACTTCCTCTGAGAGAGGGTGTAACACCCTCACCCTTTGAAAATAGGTGTGAAGGCTGGGGAGGAGAAGCCTCCCCCAGCCTCTGGAAATGCTTTGATGGGCACAGATGGTGCCCATCTCTGCATAAGCCCGTCTACACCGGTTCAGGGATTCCCCAGCCCTGCCCTGGCACAAAACTGGACAAAGGAAAGGGGAGTGACCACTCCCCTGACCTGCACCTCCCAGGGGAGGTGCCCAGAGCTCCTCCAGTGTGTCCCAGACCTCTGCCATCTTGGAAACAGAGGTGTTTGTGGCACACTGGACTGCTCTGAGTGGCCAGTGCCAGCAGGTGACGTCAGAGGCTCCTTCTGATAGGCTCTTACCTCTCATGGTAGCCAATCCTCCTTCCTAGGTAGCCAAACCTCCTTTTCTGGCTATTTAGGGTCTCTGCTTTGGGGATCTCACCAGATAACGAATGCAAGAGCTCACCAGAGTTCCTCTGCATCTCCCTCTTCACCTTCTCCCAAAGGATTGACCGCTGACTGTTGAGGACGCCTGCAAAACCGCAACAAAGTAGCCAGATGACTACTAGCAACCTTGTATCGCTTCAACCTGCCTGCTTTCTCAACTGTTTCCAGCTGGTGCATGCTCTGGGGGTAGCCTGCCTCCTTTCTGCACCAGGAGCTCTGAAGAAATCTCCAGTGGGTCGACGGAATCTTCCCCCTGCAACCGCAGGCAACAAAAGATGCATCACCGGTCCTCTGGGTCCCCTCACAGCACAACGAGCGTGGTCCCTGGAACTCAGCAACTCTGTCCAAGTGACTCCCACAGTCCAAGTTTGGTGGAGGTAAGTCCTTGCCTCCCCACACTAGACTGCATTGCTGTGTACCGCATGATTTGCAGCAGCACCGTCTCCTGTGCACTCTTCCAGGATTTCCTTCATGCACAGCCAAGCCTGGGTCCCCGACACTCTAACCTTCAGTGCAAAACCTTCTGAGTTGTCCTCCGGCGTCGTGGGACTCCCTTTTGTGACTTCGGGTGGACTCCGGTTCACTTTTCTTCCAAGTGCCTGTTCAGGTACTTTTGCGAGTTCTTACTGCTTCTGTGAGGGCTCCCTATGATGCTGGGCGCCCCCTCTGTCTCCTCATCCAAGTGGCGACTTCCTGTTCCCTCCTGGGCCACAGCAGCATCCAAAAACCCTAACCGCGACCCTTGCAGCTAGCAAGGCTTGTTTGTGGTCTTTCTGCGTGGGAACACCTCTGCAAGCTTCTTCACGACGTTGGACATCCATCCTCCAAAGGGGAAGTTCCATCCGGTGGCAGCTCCCTTGCACCCTCAGCTGGCATTTTCTGGGCTCCTGCCCACTCTCGACACTGTCGCGACTCTTGGACTTGGTCCCCTTGTCTTACAGGTACTCAGGTCCGGAAATCCACTGTTGTTGCATTGCTGGTGTTTGTTTTCCTTGCAGAATCCCCCTATCACGACGTCTGTGCTCTCTGGGGGTTGTAGGTGCACTTTACGCCTACCTTACAGGGTCTTGGGGTGGGCTATTTTTCTAACCCTCACTGTTTTCTTACAGTGCCAGCGACCCTCTACAAGCTCACATAGGTTTGGGGTCCATTCGTGGTTCGCATTCCACTTTTGGAGTATATGGTTTGTGTTGCCCCTATACCTATGTGCTCCTATTGCAATCTATTGTAACTTTACACTGCTTGCATTACTTCCTTTTGCTATTACTTGCATAATTTTGGTTTGTGTACATATATCTTGTGTATATAACTTATCCTCATACTGAGGGTACTCAGTGAGATACTTTTGGCATATTGTCATAAAAATAAAGTACCTTTATTTTTAGTACTCCTGTGTATTGTGTTTTCTTATGATATTGTGCATATGACACCAGTGGTATAGTAGGAGCTTTACATGTCTCCTAGTTCAGCCTAAGCTGCTTTGCCATAGCTACCTTCTATCAGCCTAAGCTGCTAGAAACACCTCTTCTACACTAATAAGGGATAACTGGACCTGGCACAAGGTGTAAGTACCTCTGGTACCCACTGCAAGCCAGGCCAGCCTCCTACATTGGTTGTGCAGTGGTGGGATAAGTACTTGTAACTACTTACCACTTTGTCATTGTGTACGTTTCATAAGAGAATAATATACAAAACAAGTTCAGTGTATGTACACCTAACCAAAAAGTTTTGCTTTTCTCATCTTACACTTTCTACTAAGTGCTTAAAAGTACTCCTAAACTTCTAAAAGTTTCCAAAACGTTTGAAAACGTTTTTTTTCTCTCTGTTCTTTAAAAAGTCCTGAAACTTTTTCTCTCTTCTCACTGTCTCTAAACCTTCTTTTATCATGGCTGATGTAGGAACTGCTCTTACATTGGTAAATACTACTTATGACAATTTAAACTTCAAGAACCTAAGGAGTCTCTGCATTGATAGAGGTTTAGTGATAGGAAAGAACCCTTCAAGAGAGTTTCTATATAACATGCTCATTGAGAATGATAAGCCCCTAGCAGGCACTTCAACTGAGAAGTTAGTAGATAGCTCCCATTCTGACTCAGGGGAACCCCTTGAGGGAGGAGTGGAGGGTTCTATTCCAAATCTGCCCCTCAGCAGACCTCAGAGCAATGCTGGTAGTAATAGGAGCTCCCATCATAGTAGGGGTGTTTTTATTCCTGGAGGCCAGGTTGCTAGAGTCCAATCTGTTAGGGTCAGATCTCCCTCTGTTGTTTCCATTTTGTCCTCAGTGTCCAAGCATTCCCAACTCACCAACCCTGAAGACAACATGTTAGAAAGGGAACTCAAAAAGTTGAGAGTGGAAGAGACCAGACTGAAGCTTAAACAGCAACAGCTGGCTCTAGACAGGGAATCCCTATACCTGGAGAAGTAGAGACAGAGATTGGGGTTTGGACCCCATGGTGGCAGCAGCTGTATTCCTGATAGTAGTCCTGTTAAAGAGCATGATTCCAGGAATCTGCATAAGATACTTCCCTCTTACAAGGAGGGGGATGACATAAACAAGTGGTTTGCTGCACTTGAGAGGGCCTGCATGGTACAGGGGGTCCCTCAAAGGAAGTGGGCTGCTATATTGTGGCTATCTTTCAATGGAAAGGGTAGGGATAGGCTCCTTACTGTTAGAGAAAGTGATGCTAACAATCTTGCAGTTTTGAAGGATGCACTCTTGGATGGATTTGGCTTAACCACTGAACAATACAGGATTAAGTTCAGAGACACCAGAAAAGAGTCCTCACAAGACTGTATAGCCTTTGTTGACTGTTCAGTGAAGGCCTTGGAGGGGTGGTTACATGGCAGTAAAGTTTCTGACTATGAAAGCCTGTATAATCTTATTCTGAGAGAGCATATTCTGAATAACTGTGTGTCTGACTTGTTACACCAATATCTAGTGCACTCAGATCTGACCTCTTCCCAAGAATTGGGAAAGAAGGCAGACAAATGGGTCAGAACAAGAGTGAACAGAAAAGTTCATACAGGGGGTGACAAGGATGGCAAGAAAAAGCATGGTAAGTCTTCTGACAAGGGTGGTGACAAATCTAAAAATTAGTCATCATCAGGCCCACAAAAATCCTCTGGTGGGGGTGGTGGGTCCAAATCCTCTTCAAATAATGTTAAAAAGCATTGGTGTTATTTGTGTAAAGTCAAAGGCCATTGGACAAGTGATGCCAGTTGTCCAAAGAAAAACACCAAACCTCCCACTACCACACCCCCTGCTGCAAACTCTATTGCCCCTAGTAATAGCAGTGGTGGAGGGAGCAAACCTACTAATAGCCAATCCAAGGGAGTAGCTGGACTCACTTTTGGTAATTTAGTTGGGGTTGGTCTTGTTAGGGAGACTACAGAGGCTGTGTTAGTCTCTGAAGGTGCCATTGATTTGGCCACCTTGGTTGCTTGTCCCCTTAATATGGATAAGTACAAGCAACTTCCCCTAATAAATGGTGTTGAGGTTCAGGCCTACAGGGACACAGGTGCCAGTGTTACCATGGCAATAGAGAAACTGGAACACCCTGAACAACACATACTTGGTCACCAGTACCAAGTGACAGGCGCTCATAACAACACTCTTAGCCACCCCATGGCTGTTGTGAATCTCCACTGGGGGGGGGGGGTGTTACTGGTCCAAAGAAAGTTGGGGTTGCCTCAGATTTACCTGTAGGCTGTCTACTAGGGAACGATTTAGAGACATCAGCTTGGGCAGAAGTGGAGTTGGAGGCTCATGCAGCAATGCTGGGCAGTCCTGGGCATATTTTTGCTTTGACAAGGGCTCAGGCCAAAAAGCAAAAAGAACAGGGTGACTTGGATCCTGGAACAATGGACCATGTGCTCCCTAAAGCTAGGGGTAGCAAGGGTAAATCCCTACCCACTATCCCTCCCTCTACAGATGATTCTCCTTCTGAGGAAGAAGAAATTCCTCCCTGTGCAGAACCTTCACCAGATGAGCTGGCAGCAGACACTGCTGAGCTTTTGGGTGGAGGGGGGCCTGCCAGGGAAGAGCTGAGTGTGGCACAGCAAACCTGTCCCACATTAGAGGGTCTCAGACAGCAAGCTGTCAAACAGCAAAATGGGGATGTCAGTGACTCACATAGAGTTTACTGGGAGGACAACCTCTTGTACACAGAGACAAGGGACCCAAAACCTGGAGCAGCCAGGAGATTGGTCATTCCCCTGCAGTACAGAGAGTTCCCCCCAACTCTGGCACATGACATTCCTTTGGCTGGGCATTTGGGCCAGATCAAAACATGGGAAAGGCATGTCCCCCTGTTTCACTGGCCTAGGATGTCAGAGGACACTAAAGATTTTTGTAAGTCTTGCGTGACCTGCCAAGCCAGTGGCAAGACTGGTGGCACACCAAAGGGTCCCCTTATTCCACTACCTGTGGTTGGGGTCCCCTCTGAAAGGGTAGGGGTTGACATAGTTGGCCCCCTTGACCCTCCTACTGCTTCAGGCAATAAGTTTATCTTGGTGGTTGTAGACCATGCCACAAGATATCCTGAAGCGATTCCTCTAAGGACCACTACAGCACCTGCCATGGCAAAAGCCCTCCTGGGAATCTTTTCCAGGGTGGGTTTCCCAAAAGAGGTTGTATCAGACAGGGGTAGCAACTTTATGTCTGCATACTTGAAGGCTATGTGGAAGGAATTTGGTGTAACCTACAAATTCACCACACCTTATCATCCACAGACTAATGGACTGGTAGAGAGGTTTAATAAAACTCTCAAAGGAATGATAATGGGACTACCTGAAAAACTCAGGAGGAGATGGGATGTCCTGTTACCTTGCCTCTGTTTTGCTTACAGGGAGGTACCCCAGAAAGGAGTGGGCTTCAGCCCCTTTGAACTCCTCTTTGGGCACCCTGTAAGAGGTCCACTAACACTTGTGAAGGAGGGTTGGGAACAACCTTTAAAAGCTCCCAAACAGGACATAGTGGACTATGTACTTGGCCTAAGATCCAGAATGGCAGAGTACATGAAAAAGGCCAGTAAAAACCTTCAGGCCAGCCAAGAGCTCCAAAAGCAATGGCATGACCAGAAGGCTGTTCTGATTCAGTACCAACCAGGACAGAAGGTGCGGGTATTGGAGCCTGTGGCCCCAAGAGCACTCCACGACAAATGGAGTGGACCCCATCTAATTCTTGAAAAGAAGGGCGAGGTCACCTACTTGGTTGACCTGGGCACTTCCAGGAGTCCCCTTAGGGTGCTTCATGTCAACTGCCTAAAACCCTACTATGACAGGGCTGATCTCACCCTGCTCATGGCAACAGATGATGGAAAGGAAGAAGAGAGTGACCCTCTCCCTGATCTCTTCTCCTCCACTGAAGATGATGCTTTAGTGGAGGGAGTAGTTTTAGCAGATTGTCTGACTGCAGAACAGAAAGACAACTGCATAAATCTCCTTGGACAGTTTTCTGAACTCTTTTCAACTGTGCAAGGCACCACATCTTGGTGTGAACACACAATTGATACTGAAGACAGCATGCCTGTCAAAAGTAAAATCTATAGGCAGCCTGGCCATATCAGGGACTGCATAAAGCAAGAAGTTCAGAAAATGCTTGATCTAGGAGTGGTTGAACCTTCTGAAAGCCCATGGGCGAGCCCTGTGGTGCTTGTACTAAAGCCTCACTCAAAAGATGGAAAAAGGGAGATGAGGTTTTGTGTTGATTACAGAGGTCTCAATCAGGTAACAAAAACTGATGCTCACCCTATACCCAGGGCAGATGAGCTCATAGATACACTGGTGTCTGCCAAGTATCTAAGCACCTTTGATTTGACTTCAGTGTATTGGGAGATCAAATTGCTAAACCTAAGACTGCATTTTCAACTATAGGAGGGCACTACCAATTTACAGTGATGCCCTTTGGGTTGAAAATGTACCTGCCACTTTTCAGAAGTTGGTGAATACAGTCCTGCAGGGGTTGGAGGCTTTTAGTGCAGCACATCTAGATGATATAGTTGTCTTTAGCTCCACCTGGGATGATCACCTGGTCCACCTGTGGAAAGTTTTGGAGGCCCTGCAAAAGGCAGGCCTCACTATCAACGCTTCAAAGTGCCAGATAGGGCAGGGAAAAGTGGTTTATCTGGGACACCTGGTAGGTGGAGAACAGATTGCACCACTTCAGGGGAAAATCCAGACAATCATGGATTGGGTTCCCCCTACAACTCAGACCCAGGTGAGAGCCTTCCTAGGCCTCACTGGGTATTACAGGAGATTCATTAAAAACTATGGCTCCATTGCAGCCCCACTTAATGATCTCACTAGCAAGAAGATGCCTAAAAAGGTATTGTGGACATCTAGCTGTCAGAAAGCTTTTGAGGAGCTCAAACAGGCCATGTGCACTGCACCTGTCCTAAAAAGCCCATGTTACTCCAAGAAATTCATTGTTCAAACTGATGCATCTGATTTAGGGGTAGGGGCAGTCTTATCACAACTTAATTCTGAGGGCCAGGATCATCCAGCTTTTATCAGCAGAAGGTTGACCCCTAGAGAAAAGCATTGGTCTGGCATTGAGAGGGAGGCCTTTGCTGTGGTGTGGGCACTGAAGAAGTTGAGGCCATACCTGTTTGGCACTCACTTCATTGTTCAGACAGACCACAAACCTCTACTTTGGCTAAAACAAATGAAAGGTGAAAATCCTAAATTGATGAGGTGGTCCATATCTCTACAGGGAATGGAATATACAGTGGAACATAGACCTGGGAGTACCCACTCCAATACAGATGGACTCTCCAGATATTTCCACTTAGACAATGAAGACTCATCAGGTCATGGCTAGTCTTATTGTCCTTCGTTTTGGGGGGGGGTTGTGTAGGAAAGTACCATCTTGCCTGGCATGTTACCCCCATATTTCATTGTATATATGTTGTTTTAATCTATGTGTCACTGGGACCCTGCCAGGCAGGGCCCCAGTGCTCATATGTATGTGCCCTGTATGTGTTCCCTGTATGATGAATAACTGTCTCACTGAGGCTCTGCTAACCAGAAACTCAGTGGTTATGCTCTCTCTGCTTTCCAAATTGTCACTAACAGGCTAGTGACCAATTTCACCAATTCACATTGGCATACTGGTACACCAATATAATTCCCTAGTATATGGTACTGAGGTACCCAGGGCATTGGGGTTCCAGGAGATCCCTATGGGGTGCAGCATTTCTTTTGCCACCCATAGGGAGATCTGACAATTCTTACAAAGGCCTGCCAGTGCAGCCTGAGTGAAATAAAGTCCACGTTATTTCACAGCTATTTACCACTGCACTTAAGTAACTTATAATTCACCTATATGTCTGACCTTCACCTGGTGAAGGTTGGGTGCAAGGTTACTTAGTGGGAGGGCACCCTGGCACTATCCAAGGTGCCCCCACATCGTTCAGGACAAATTGCCCGGACTTTGTGAGTGCGGGGACACCATTACACGTTTGCACTGTACATAGGTCAGTACCTATGTACAGCGTCACAATGGTAACTCCGAACATGGCCATGTAACATGTCTAAGATCATGGAATTGTCACCCCAATGCCATTTTGGCATTGGGGGTGACAATTCCATGATCTCCCGTGTCTCTAGCACAGTACCCGGGTACTGCCAAACTGCCTTTCCGGGGTCTCCACTGTAGCTGCTGCTGCTGCCAACCCCTCAGAAAGGTTTCTGCCCTCCTGGGGTCCAGGCAGCCTTGGCCCAGGAAGGCAGAAAAAAGGACTTCCTCTGAGAGAGGGTGTAACACCCTCTCCCTTTGGAAATAGGTGTAAAGGCTGGGGAGGAGAAGCCTCCCCCAGCCTCTGGAAATGCTTTGATGTGCACAGATGGTGCCCATCTCTGCATAAGCCAGTCTACACCGGTTCAGGGATCCCCCAGCCCTGCTCTGGTGCGAAACTGGACAAAGGAAAGGGGAGTGACCACTCCCCTGACCTGCACCTCCCAGAGCTCCTCCAGTGTGTCCCAGACCTCTTCCATCTTGGAAACAGAGGTGTTTGTGGCACACTGGAGTGCTCTGAGTGGCCAGTGCCAGCAGGTGACGTCAGAGGCTCCTTCTGATAGGCTCTTACCTCTCTTGGTAGCCAATCCTCCTTCCTAGGTAGCCAAACCTCCTTTTCTGGCTATTTAGGGTCTCTGCTTTGGGGATCTCACCAGATAACGAATGCAAGAGCTCACCAGAGTTCCTCTGCATCTCCCTCTTCGCCTTCTGCCAAAGGATTGACCGCTGACTGTTGAGGACGCCTGCAAAACCGCAACAAAGTAGCCAGATGACTACTAGCAACCTTGCATCGCTTCAACCTGCCTGCTTTCTCAACTGTTTCCAGCTGGTGCATGCTCTGGGGGTAGCCTGCCTCCTTTCTGCACCAGGAGCTCTGAAGAAATCTCCAGTGGGTCGACGGAATCTTCCCCCTGCAACCGCAGGCAACAAAAGACTGCATCACCGGTCCTCTGGGTCCCCTCACAGCACAACGAGCGTGGTCCCTGGAACTCAGCAACTCTGTCCAAGTGACTCCCACAGTCCAAGTTTGGTGGAGGTAAGTCCTTGCCTCCCCACACTAGACTGCATTGCTGGGTACCGCATGATTTGCAGCAGCACCGTCTCCTGTGCACTCTTCCAGGATTTCCTTCATGCACAGCCAAGCCTGGGTCCCCGACACTCTAACCTTCAGTGCAAAACCTTCTGAGTTGTCCTCCGGCGTCGTGGGACTCCCTTTTGTGACTTCGGGTGGACTCCGGTTCACTTTTCTTCCAAGTGCCTGTTCAGGTACTTCTGCGGGTTGTGCCTGCTTCTGTGAGGGCTCCCTATGTTGCTGGGCGCCCCCTCTGTCTCCTCATCCAAGTGGCGACATCCTGGTCCTTCCTGGGCCACAGGAGCATCCAAAAACCCTAACCGCGACCCTTGCAGCTAGCAAGGCTTGTTTGCGGTCTTTCTGTGTGGGAACACCTCTGCAAGCTTCTTCACGATGTTGGACATCCATCCTCCAAAGGGGAAGTTCCTAGTCCTCTTCGTTCTTGTAAAACACCAAGCTTCTTCCATTTGGTGGCAGCTTCCTTGCACCCTCAGCTGGCATTTCCTGGGCTCTTGCCCACTCTCGACACTGTCGCGACTCTTGGACTTGGTCCCCTTGTCTTACAGGTACTCAGGTCCGGAAATCCACTGTTGTTGCATTGCTGGTGTTTGTTTTCCTTGCAGAATCCCCCTATCACGACTTATGTGCTCTCTGGGGGTTGTAGGTGCACTTTACGCCTACCTTACAGGGCCTTGGGGTGGGCTATTTTTCTAACCCTCACTGTTTTCTTACAGTCCCAGCTACCCTCTACAAGCTCACATAGGTTTGGGGTCCATTCGTGGTTCGCATTCCACTTTTGGATTATATGGTTTATGTTGCCCCTATACCTATGTGCTCCTATTGCAATCTATTGTAACTTTACACTGCTAGCATTACTTCCTTTTGCTATTACTTGCATAATTTTGGCTTGTGTACATATATCTTGTGTACATAACTTATCCTCATACTGAGGGTACTCGCTGAGATACTTTTGGCATATTGTCATAAAAATAAAGTACCTTTATTTTTAGTATATCTGTGTATTGTGTTTTCTTATGATATTGTGCATATGACACCAGTGGTATAGTAGGAGCTTTACATATCTCCTAGTTCAGCCTAAGCTGCTTTGCCATAGCTACCTTCTATCAGCCTAAGCTGCTAGAAACACCTCTTCTACACTAATAAGGGATATCTGGACCTGGCACAAGGTGTAAGTACCTCTGGTACCCACTACAAGCCAGGCCAGCCTCCTACACGCGGTCATAGTGGCTACCCAAATACAAAACAACACAGCATTGGCCAGTACCAAAAACAAATACCTGACACTAATACACACCACACCCAACCACCAACAGCACTATAAAACACCCACCCACATTACCCTCAACCCTTTGCCAACATGAAAAGACTGCAATAGCTAGCTACGCAAATCACAGATACAATACACACACACACCACAACCACCCATTCATTCGTCACGCACCCCACACCACCCCACATTACTCAACACCCTCTGCACAGTACACACCACACAACACCCATGTCCCCAAAAAGGCACCCCCGTTTCACTGATGAGGAGTTGCGAGTCATGGTGGAGGAGATGATCAATGTAGAGCCACAGCTGTTTGGAGCACAGATCCAGCAGATCTCCATTGCCAGGAAGATGGAGCTATGGCTGAGAATCGTGGACCAGGTGAACACTGTATGACAGCATCCACGAACAAGGGATGACATCAGGAAGAGGTGGAACGACCTACGGGGAAAGGCATGTTCCATAACAGCAAGGCACCAGCTCGCTCTCCAGAGGACTGGCAGTGGACCCCCACCTCCTCTCTCACAGTTGACAGCATGGGAGGACCAAGTCTTGGTAATCTTGCATCCTGAGGGACTCACTGGAGTTGTTGGAGGACTGGACACTGGTGAGTCAATAATTACTACCTATTCCCTCCCATACCTGCATGCTACCACCACCCATCACCCTGACACCCATCACTCCACTCCATCCGACATAGTGCACCACCAGAATTAACTAACCTAAATGCCAAGCCCTGCATGTCATACCCACTGCATGCACATCCCTTCCAGCCCTGCATGTACACCGACCACCAATGTAAGCACAGCATGGAGAACTAACAATCCCACAATACATCACCATACACAAACAAAGGTGGCAGAGCAACAGCAATAGTATAGGGGAAGCTAGGGATGCTGAACTTACATCCACACAGGTGCCCCAGCCAATGTCAGCAGTGACGAGGTGCCACGGCTACCCAATCCCCCACCAGAAGATGCCCCCAGTGATGACAGCAACTCTGGAGTTCTGGATCTGGATGAACTCCCTGGCCCATCAGGGACCACTGGTCAGTTGGATACCTCAGTCCACACCCAGTCCGCCAGATGGTGGTATAGTAGGAGCTTTACATGTCTCCTAGTTCAGCCTAAGCTGGTTTGCCATAGCTACCTTCTATCAGCCTAAGCTGCTAGAAACACCTCTTCTACACTAATAAGGGATAACTGGACCTGGCACAAGGTGTAAGTACCTCTGGTACCCACTGCAAGCCAGGCCAGCCTCCTACATTGGTTGTGCAGTGGTGGGATAAGTACTTGTAACTACTTACCACTTTGTCATTGTGTACGTTTCATAAGAGAATAAAAAACAAAACAAGTTCAGTGTATGTACACCTAACCAAAAAGTTTTGCTTTTCTCCTCTTACACTTTTTACTAAGTGCTGAAAAGTACTCCTAAACTTCTAAAAGTTTCCAAAAAGTTTGAAAACGTTTTTTTTCTCTCTGTTCTTTAAAAAGTCCTGAAACTTTTTCTCTCTTCTCACTGTCTCTAAACCTTCTTTTATCATGTCTGATGTAGGAACTGCTCTTACATTGGTCAATACTACTTATGACAATTTAAACTTCAAGAACCTAAGGAGTCTCTGCATTGATAGAGGTTTCGTGATAGGAAAGAACCCTTCAAGAGAAATTCGATATAACATGCTCATTGAGAATGATAAGCCCCTAGCAGGCACTTCAACTGAGAAGTTAGTAGATAGCTCCCATTCTGACTCAGGGGAACCCCTTGAGGGAGGAGTGGAGGGTTCTATTCCAAATCTGCCCCTCAGCAGACCTCAGAGCAATGCTGGTAGTAATAGGAGCTCCCATCATAGTAGGGATGTTTTTATTCCTGGAGGCCAGGTTGCTAGAGTCCAATCTTTAGGGTCAGATCTCCCTCTGTTGTTCCCATTTTGTCCTCAGTGTCCAAGCATTCCCAACTCACCCACCCTGAAGACAACATGTTAGAAAGGGAACTCAAAAAGTTGAGAGTGGAAGAGACCAGACTGAAGCTTAAACAGCAACAGCTGGCTCTAGACAGGGAATCCCAATACCTGGAGAAGTAGAGACAGAGATTGGGGTTTGGACCCCATGGTGGCAGCAGCAGTATTCCTGATAGTAATCCTATTAAAGAGCATGATTCCAGGAATCTGCATAAGATAGTTCCCTCTTACAAGGAGGGGGATGACATAAACAAGTGGTTTGCTGCACTTGAGAGGGCCTGTATGGTACAGGGGGTCCCTCAAAGGCAGTGGGCTGCTATATTGTGGCTATCTTTCAATGGAAAGGGTAGGGATAGGCTTCTTACTGTTAGAGAAAGTGATGCTAACAATCTTGCAGTTTTGAAGGATGCACTCTTGGATGGATTTGGCTTAACCACTGAACAATACAGGATTAAGTTCAGAGACACCAGAAAAGAGTCCTCACAAGACTGGATAGACTTTGTTGACTGTTCAGTGAAGGCCTTGGAGGGGTGGTTACATGGCAGTAAAGTTTCTGACTATGAAAGCCTGTATAATCTTATTCTGAGAGAGCATATTCTGAATAACTGTGTGTCTGACTTGTTACACCAATATCTAGTGGACTCAGATCTGACCTCTCCCCAAGAATTGGGAAAGAAGGCAAACAAATGGGTCAGAACAAGAGTGAACAGAAAAGTTCATACAGGGGGTGACAAGGATGGCAAGAAAAAGGATGGTAAGTCTTCAGACAAGGGTGGTGACAAATCTAAAAATGAGTCTTCATCAGGCCCACAAAAATCCTCTGGTGGGGGTGGTGGGTCCAAATCCTCTTCAAATCATGTTAAAAAGCATTGGCGTTATTTGTGTAAAGTCAAAGGCCATTGGACAACTGATGCCAGTTGTCCAAAGAAAAACACTAAACCTCCCACTACCACAACTCCTGCTGCAAACTCTAGTGCCCCTAGTAATAGCAGTGGTGGTGGGAGCAAACCTACTAATAGCCAATCCAAGGGAGTAGCTGGGCTCACTTTTGGTAATGTAGTTGGGGTTGGTCTTGTTAGGGAGACTACAGAGGCTGTGTTAGTCTCTGAAGGTGCCATTGATTTGGCTACCTTGGTTGCTTGTCCCCTTAATATGGATAAGTACAAGCAACTTCCCCTAATAAATGGTGTTGAGGTTCAGGCCTACAGGGACACAGGTGCCAGTGTTACCATGGCAATAGAGAAACTGAAACACCCTGAACAACACATACTTGGTCACCAGTACCAAGTGACAGACGCTCATAACAACACTCTTAGCCACCCCATGGCTGTTGTGAATCTCCACTGGGGGGGGGGGTGGTTACTGGTCCAAAGAAAGTTGTGGTTGCCTCAGATTTACCTGTAGACTGTCTACTAGGGAACGATTTAGAGACATCAGCTTGGGCAGAAGTGGAGTTGGAGGCTCATGCAGCAATGCTGGGCAGTCCTGGGCATATTTTTGCTTTGACAAGGGCTCAGGCCAAAAACCAAAACGAACAGGGTGACTTGGATCCTGGAACAATGGACCATGTGCTCCCTAAAGCTAGGAGTAGCAAGGGTAAATCCCTACCCACTATCCCTCCCTCTACAGATGATTCTCCTTCTGAGGAAGAAGAAATTCCTCCCTGTGCAGAACCTTCACCAGATGAGCTGGCAGCAGACACTGCTGAGCTTTTGGGTGGAGGGGGGCCTGCCAGGGAAGAGCTGAGTGTGGCACAGCAAACCTGTCCCACATTAGAGGGTCTCAGACAGCAAGCTGTCAAACAGCAAAATGGGGATGTCAGTGACTCACATAGAGTTTACTGCGAGGACAACCTCTTGTACACAGAGACAAGGGACCCAAAACCTGGAGCAGCCAGGAGATTGGTCATTCCCCTGCAGTACAGAGAGTTCCTCCTAACTCTGGCACATGACATTCCTTTGGCTGGGTATTTGGGCCAGATCAAAACATGGGAAAGGCTTGTCCCCCTGTTTCACTGGCCTAGGATGTCAGAGGACACTAAAGATTTTTGTAAGTCTTGCGTGACCTGCCAAGCCAGTGGCAAGACTGGTGGCACACCAAAGGGTCCCCTTATTCCACTACCTGTGGTTGGGGTCCCCTCTGAAAGGGTAGGGGTTGACATAGTTGGCCCCCTTGACCCTCCTACTGCTTCAGGCAATAAGTTTATCTTGGTGGTTGTGGAGCATGCCACAAGATATCCTGAAGCAATTCCTCTAAGGACCACTACAGCACCTGCAGTGGCAAAAGCCCTCCTGGGAATCTTTTCCAGGGTGGGTTTCCCAAAAGAGGTTGTATCAGACAGGGGTAGCAACTTTATGTCTGCATACTTGAAGGCTATGTGGAAGGAATGTGGTGTAACCTACAAATTCACCACACCTTATCATCCACAGACTAATGGACTGGTAGAGAGGTTTAATAAAACTCTCAAAGGAATGATAATGGGACTACCTGAAAAACTCAGGAGGAGATGGGATGTCCTGTTACCTTGCCTCTGTTTTGCTTACAGGGAGGTACCCCAGAAAGGAGTGGGCTTCAGCCCCTTTGAACTCCTCTTTGGGCACCCTGTAAGAGGTCCACTAACACTTGTGAAGGAGGGTTGGGAACAACCTTTAAAAGCTCCCAAACAGGACATAGTGGACTATGTACTTGGCCTAAGATCCAGAATGGCAGAGTACATGAAAAATGCCAGTAAAAACCTTCAGGCCAGCCAAGAGCTCCAAAAGCAATGGCATGACCAGAAGGCTGTTCTGATTCAGTACCAACCAGGACAGAAGGTGTGGGTATTGGAGCCTGTGGTCCCAAGAGCACTCCACGACAAATGGAGTGGACCCCATCTAATTCTTTAAAAGAAGGGCGAGGTCACCTACTTGGTTGACCGGGGCACTTCCAGGAGTCCCCTTAGGGTGCTTCATGTCAACTGCCTAAAACCCCACTATGACAGGGCTGATCTCACCCTGCTCATGGCAACAGATGATGGAAAGGAAGAAGAGAGTGACCCTCTCCCTGATCTCTTCTCCTCCACTGAAGATGATGCTTTAGTGGAGGGAGTAGTTTTAGCAGATTGTCTGACTGCAGAACAGAAAGACAACTGCATAAATCTCCTTGGACAGTTTTCTGAACTCTTTTCAACTGTGCCAGGCACCACATCTTGGTGTGAACACACAATTGATACTGAAGACAGCATGCCTGTCATAAGTAAAATCTATAGGCAGCCTGACCATATCAGGGACTGCATAAAGCAAGAAGTTCAGAAAATGATTGATCTAGGAGTGGTTGAACCTTCTGAAAGCCCATGGGCGAGCCCTGTGGTGCTTGTACTAAAGCCTCACTCAAAAGATGGAAAAAGGGAGATGAGGTTTTGTGTTGATTACAGAGGTCTCAACCAGGTAACAAAAACTGATGCTCAGCCTATAGCCAGGGCAGATGAGCTCATAGATACACTGGCATCTGCCAAGTATCGTAGCACTTTTGATTTGACTGCAGGGTATTGGCAGATCAAATTGGCTAAGGATGCTAAACCGAAGACTGCATTTTCAACTATAGGAGGGCACTACCAATTTACAGTGATGCCCTTTGGGTTGAAAATGCACCTGCCACTTTTCAGAAGTTGGTGAATACAGTCCTGCAGGGGTTGGAGGCTTTTAGTGCAGCATATCTAGATGATATAGTTGTCTTTAGCTCCACCTGGGATGATCACCTGGTCCACCTGTGGAATGTTTTGGAGGCCCTGCAAAAGGCAGGCCTCACTATCAACGCTTCAAAGTGCCAGATAGGGCAGGGAAAAGTGGTTTATCTGGGACACCTGGTAGGTGGAGAACAGATTGCACCACTTCAGGGGAAAATCCAGACAATCATGGATTGGGTTCCCCCTACAACTCAGACCCAGGTGAAAGCCTTCCTAGGCCTCACTGGGTATTACAGGAGATTCATTAAAAACTATGGCTCCATTGCAGCCCCACTTAATGATCTCACTAGCAAGAAGATGCCTAAAAAGGTATTGTGGACATCTAGCTGTCAGAAAGCTTTTTGAGGAGCTCAAACAGGCCATGTGCACTGCACCTGTCCTAAAAAGCCCATGTCACTCCAAGAAATTCATTGTTCAAACTGATGCATCTGAATTAGGGGTAGGAGCAGTCTTATCACAACTTAATTCTGAGGGCCAGGATCAACCAGTTGCTTTTATCAGCAGAAGGTTGACCCCTAGAGAAAGCATTGGTCTGCCATTGAGAGGGAGGCCTTTGCTGTGGTGTGGGCACTGAAGAAGTTGAGGCCATACCTGTTTGGCACTCACTTCATTGTTCAGAAAGACCACAAACCTCTACTTTGGCTAAAACAAATGAAAGGTGAAAATCCTAAATTGTTGAGGTGGTCCATATCTCTACAGGGAATGGAATATACAGTGGAACATAGACCTGGGATTACCCACTCCAATACAGATGGACTCTCCAGATATTTCCACTTAGACAATGAAGACTCATCAGGTCATGGCTAGTCTTATTGTCCTTCGTTTGGGGGGGCGGGTTGTGTAGGAAAGTACCATCTTGCCTGGCATGTTACCCCCATATTTCATTGTATATATGTTGTTTTAGTCTATGTGTCACTGGGACCCTTCCAGGCAGGGCCCCAGTGCTCATAAGTATGTGCCCTGTATGTGTTCCCTGTATGATGAATAACTGTCTCACTGAGGCTCTGCTAACCAGAAACTCAGTGGTTATGCTCTCTCTGCTTTCCAAATTGTCACTAACAGGCTAGTGACCAATTTCACCAATTCACATTGGCATACTGGTACACCAATATCATTCCCTAGTATATGGTACTGACGTACCCAGGGTATTGGGGTTCCAGGAGATCCCTATGGGGTGCAGCATTTCTTTTGCCACCCATAGGGAGATCTGACAATTCTTACACAGGCCTGCCAGTGCAGCCTGAGTGAAATAATGTCCACGTTATTTCACAGCTATTTACCACTGCACTTAAGTAACTTATAATTCACCTATATGTCTGACCTTCACCTGGTGAAGGTTGGGTGCAAGGTTACTTAGTGTGAGGGCACCCTGGCACTAGCCAAGGTGCCCTCACATCGTTCAGAAGAAATTCCCCGGACTTTGTGAGTGCGGGGACACCATTACACGTGTGCACTGTACATAGGTCACTACCTATGTACAGTGTCACAATGGTAACTCCGAACATGGCCATGTAACATGTCTAAGATCATGGAATTGTCACCCCCAATGCCATTTTGGCATTGGGGGTGACAATTCCATGATCTCCCGGGTCTCTAGCACAGAACCCGGGTACTGCCAAACTGCCTTTCCGGGGTCTCCACTGTAGCTGCTGCTGCTGCCAACCCCTCAGAAAGGTTTCTGCCCTCCTGGGGTCCAGGCAGCCTTGGCCCAGGAAGGCAGAAAAAAGGACTTCCTCTGAGAGAGGGTGTAACACCCTCTCCCTTTGGAAATAGGTGTAAAGGCTGGGGAGGAGAAGCCTCCCCCAGCCTCTGGAAATGCTTTGATGTGCACAGATGGTGCCCATCTCTGCATAAGCCAGTCTACACCGGTTCAGGGATCCCCCAGCCCTGCTCTGGCGCGAAACTGGACAAAGGAAAGGGGAGTGACCACTCCCCTGACCTGCACCTCCCAGAGCTCCTCCAGTGTGTCCCAGACCTCTTCCATCTTGGAAACAGAGGTGTTTGTGGCACACTGGAGTGCTCTGAGTGGCCAGTGCCAGCAGGTGACGTCAGAGGCTCCTTCTGATAGGCTCTTACCTCTCTTGGTAGCCAATCCTCCTTCCTAGGTAGCCAAACCTCCTTTTCTGGCTATTTAGGGTCTCTGCTTTGGGGATCTCACCAGATAACGAATGAAAGAGCTCACCAGAGTTCCTCTGCATCTCCCTCTTCACCTTCTGCCAAAGGATTGACCGCTGACTGCTCAGGACGCCTGCAAAACTGCAACAAAGTAGCCAGATGACTACTAGCAACCTTGTATCGCTTCAACCTGCCTGCTTTCTCAACTGTTTCCAGCTGGTGCATGCTCTGGGGGTAGCCTGCCTCCTTTCTGCACCAGGAGCTCTGAAGAAATCTCCAGTGGGTCGACGGAATCTTCCCCCTGCATCCGCAGGCAACAAAAGACTGCATCACCGGTCCTCTGGGTCCCCTCACAGCACAACGAGCATGGTCCCTGGAACTCAGCAACTCTGTCCAAGTGACTCCCACAGTCCAAGTTTGGTGGAGGTAAGTCCTTGCCTCCCCACACTAGACTGCATTGCCGGGTACTGCATGATTTGCAGCAGCACCGTCTCCTGTGCACTCTTCCAGGATTTCCTTCATGCACAGCCAAGCCTGGGTCCCCAACACTCTAACCTGCAGTGCAAAACCTTCTGAGTTGTCCTCCGGTGTCGTGGGGCTCCCTTTTGTGACTTCGGGTGGACTCCGGTTCACTTTTCTTCCAAGTGCCTGTTCAGGTACTTCTGCGGGTGCTGCCTGCTTCTGTGAGGGCTCCCTACGTTGCTGGCCGTCCCCTCTGTCTCCTCATCCAAGTGGCGACATCCTGGTATCTCCTGGGCCACAGGAGCATCCAAAAACCCTAACCGCGACCCTTGCAGCTAGCAAGGCTTGTTTGCGGTTTTTCTACGTGGGAACACCTCTGCAAGCTTCTTTATGATGTTGGACATCCATCCTCCAAAGGGGAAGTCCCTAGTCCTCTTCGTTCTTGTAAAACACCAAGCTTCTTCCATCTGGTGGCAGCTTCCTTGCACCCTCAGCTGGCATTTCCTGGGCTCCTGCCCACTCTCGACACTGTCGCAACTCTTGGACTTGGTCCCCTTGTCTTACAGGTACTCAGGTCCGGAAATCCACTTTTGTTGCATTGCTGGTGTTTGTTCTCCTTGCAGAATCCCCCTATCACGACTTCTGTGCTCTCTGGGGGTTGTAGGTGCACTTTACGCCTACCTTACAGGGCCTTGGGGTGGGCTATTTTTCTAACCCTCACTGTTTTCTTACAGTCCCAGCTACCCTCTACAAGCTCACATAGGTTTGGGGTCCATTCGTGGTTCGCATTCCACTTTTGGATTATATGGTTTGTGTTGCCCCTACACCTATGTGCTCCTATTGCAATCTATTGTAACTTTACACTGCTTGCATTACTTCCTTTTGCTATTACTTGCATAATTTTCGTTTGTGTACATATATCTTGTGTACATAACTTATCCTCATACTGAGGGTACTCGCTGAGATACTTTTGGCATATTGTCATAAAAATAAAGTACCTTTATTTTTAGTATATCTGTGTATTGTGTTTTCTTATGATATTGTGCATATGACAGCAGTGGTATAGTAGGAGCTTTACATGTCTCCTAGTTCAGCCTAAGCTGCTTTGCCATAGCTACCTTCTATCAGCCTAAGCTGCTAGAAACACCTCTTCTACACTAATAAGGGATATCTGAACCTGGCACAAGGTGTAAGTACCTCTGGTACCCACTACAAGCCAGGCCAGCCTCGTACACACAGTCATAGTGGCTACACAAATACAAAACAACACAGCATTGGCCAGTACCAAAAACACATACCTGACACTAATACACACCACACCCACCCACCAACAGCACTATAAAACACCCACCCACATTACCCTCAGCCCTTTGCCAACACGAAAAGACTGCAATAGCTAGCCACACAAATCACAGATACAATACACACACACACACCACAACCACCCATTCATTTGTCACGCACCCCACATTACTCAACACCCTCTGCACAGTACACACCACACAACACCCATGTCCCCAAAAAGGCACCCCCGTTTCACTGATGAGGAGTTGCGAGTGATAGTGGAGGAAATGATCAATGTAGAACCACAGCTGTTTGGAGCACAGATCCAGCAGATCTCCATTGCCAGGAAGATGGAGCTATGGCTGAGAATCGTGGACCAGGTGAACACTGTGTGACAGCATCCACGAACAAGGGATGACATCAGGAAGAGGTGGAACGACCTACGGGGAAAGGTATGTTCCAAAACAGCAAGGCACCAGCTCGCTCTCCAGAGGACTGGCAGTGGACCCCCACCTCCTCTCTCACAGTTGACAGCATGGGAGGACCAAGTCTTGGTAATCCTTCATCCTGAGGGACTCACTGGAGTTGTTGGAGGACTGGACACTGGTGAGTCAATAATTACTACCTATTCCCTCCCATACCTGCATGCTACCACGACCCATCACCCTGACACCCATCACTCCACTCCATCCGACATAGTGCACCACCAGAATTAACTAACCTAAATGCCAAGCCCTGCATGTCATACCCACTGCATGCACATCCCTTCCAGCCCTGCATGTACACCGACCACCAATGTAAGCACAGCATGGAGAACTAACAATCCCACAATACATCACCATACACAAACAAAGGTGGCAGAGCAACAGCAATAGTATAGGGGAAGCTAGGGATGCTGAACTTACATCCACACAGGTGCCCCAGCCAATGTCAGCAGTGACGAGGTGCCACGGCTACCCAATCCCCCACCAGAAGATGCCCCCAGTGATGACAGCAACTCTGGAGTTCTGTATCTGGATGAACTCCCTGGCCCATCAGGGACCACTGGTCAGTTGGATACCTCAGTCCACACCCAGTCCGCCAGAGAGCCTCCTCCCTCAGTATCCAACACCACAGCAGCCACCCAATGTTCCCAGACCTCTATCCCCAGGACACGTCAATCAGCAGTGTGCCCACCTGTCCAGGGACCCCAGTCCACACCTCACAAGCAAGACAATCAGGGTTCTGGGGTCATCAGTGGCAGTGGGCACACCGTTCAGGGGATACAGGCACAGGGGGCCAGGGATACTCGGAGAACAGCTGTGTGCCAGGGGGAGGACAGGCCCAGGGAACTGACTGTCCACGAGGCACTCACTAATGTTCTGGGGGCTTACGAACCATCCCAGGACAAGATGGGTCAGGTGATGGACATCATGCAGGAGGATCAGTGGCTGCAGGAAGAACACCACCAGGAGATCAAGAAAGAATTGCAGGCCCTCAACACCACCATGGTCTCCATAGTAGGGGTGCTGGGTGACATGGCCAATACCATGAGGGAGTACACATCACACCAGTGGGCCCCTTCCACTAGCCAGTCAACTGATCAGCCCTCCACATCTGCGGCAACTAGAGGACAGGAGGCCCTGTCACAGGATGCACAGGCCACCAGCAACCATTCCCCTGCAGAAGGTGAACCACCCCGCGAACGGTTCCTGCGGCCCATACAGACACCAGAGACACTTGCCAAGACCATGACCACCGCCAGGAAATTAGCCCCTCCTGAATATCCCCCTTGGGTTCCACAGTGTCACCTTGTCCACTTTGAACTGCCATTGCTCCCCTTCCTATGGCCCCTTGGACACTGGACCTGTGCTACAAACAGAACCCAAAAATCTGCTACAGCCACTAAGAAGCCCCTGAGCGGGAGGACAGCCACTCCCAGCAATGACACACCTCCACCTCAAGTACGGAAGTCTAGGGTGGCGGAACCAAAGGGACAGAGGACAGGGTCAGTGGAGGCACCTCCTAAACCTGGAGGCAAGGACACAAGTCACATGACAAAGGCCAAGGGGGCCCCTCACAGGAATGAACCCAAGGATCCCCATTAACCACCTGAGGGCAAGGATCGCCATCCACCACCTGAGGGCAAGGATCCCCCTCCACCACAAGAGGCCATGTAGCCTCTCCTCCAGGGACTAAGGCCTAAGACTCCCTTCCAGGTCCCTCATGGTGACCAGTCCTCTTGCACTGTGGTTAGGGCAAAATCCTTAGGTGGAGGCTGATGTCCCTTGTGGGCGACAAATCTAGAGTCTAATAGCACTCCCAGGTACAGCAGATTTGGTTGCGACCTTTGGCTATCTTGGATTTGTCTCTTGGTGTGCTCGGCGACTGGTAGTGGCTAAACCTCTGTGGTGACTACCAACTTGTCGGTTTGGGCTTCTTCAGCTCTTTTGTCCCTGGAGCTGGTTCCAAAGTATCAGCCAATTGATCCTTGGTGTCACTGCTCTGACCTGGGGTCGGGAATCAACTTATCAGGAATCATCAATCAAATGAACCATGAGCCACAGGCACAGTCCGAACTTCACTAGCCCAAATTGCAGCAGGGGCTGTCCTCCAAAATTTCAGCCTCTTTTCATGAGGGTTCAAGGGCAGCTTGGCAGTTCTTCAGTCCTTTCGCCAAATCCACTGTGATCTTGGGAGCAGCGTGCCAGGGGTGGCATATTTGTTCCATAAAAAAGTGCCCTGAAATGTGCCCTGAGGGGATCACGTCCAAAAAGAACAGATGATGGACGGAATGCGGAGCAAATCAAACATTCACCCCCAGTCACAAAGATCTGGGTTTAATCCATTGTTTTTTGCTCACCATGCCACCGCAGGTTGGACCCAGCCATATGCAAATCAGTCTTGACCCTGTTCCTCATGGGAACAGTCCAGCCTGAACTGCCAAGCCAGGTCCTCCCTGGACCGGAAACAAGCATCCTAGGACCGGTTTCAGGGCATCACCCTTCATCAGCTAGGCTAGCTTGAATCGAGTGGTGCAGTGAGCACGGGACCCACATCTGGGCATACCCTTCCCACTTGAGGTGACAAATGCAAAAAGAACAGATGATAGACGGAATGCAGAGCAAATCAAACATTTACCCCCAGTCACAAAGATCTAGGTTTAATCCATTGTTTTTTTGCTCATCACGCCACCCCAGGTTGGACCCAGCCATATGCAAATCAGTCTTGACCCTGTTCCTCATGGGAACAGTCAAGCCCGAACTGCCAAGCCAGGTCCTCCATGGACTGGAAAAAAGCATCCTAGGACCGGTTTCAGGGTATCACCCTTCATCAGCTAGGCTAGCTTAAATCCAGTGGTGCAGTGAGCACAGGACCCACGTCTGGGCATACCTTTCTTACTTGAGGCAACAAATGCAAAAAGAACAGATGATGGACGGAATGCAGAGCAAATCAAACATTCACCCCCAGTCACAAAGTTCTGGGTTTAATCCATTGTTTGTTTGCTCACCACACCACCCCAGGTTGACTCAGCCATATGCAAATCAGTCTTGACCCTGCTCCCCATGGAAATAGTCCAGCCCGAACTGCCAAGCCAGGTCCTCCCTGGACCGGAAACAAGCATCCTAGGACCGGTTTCAGGGTATCACCCTTCATCAGCTAGGCTAGCTTGAATTCAGTGGCGCAGTGAGCACGGGACCCACGTCTGGGCATACCCTTCCCACATGAGGCGACAACTGCAAAAAGAACAGATGATGGACAGAATGCAGAGCAAATCAAACATTCACCCCCAGTCACAAAGATCTGGGTTTAATCCATCGTTTTTTTGCTCACCACGCCACCCCAGGTTGGACCCAGCCATATGCAAATCAGTCTTGACCATGTTCCTCGTGGGAACAGTCCAGCCCAAACTGCCAAGCCAGGTCCTCCCTGGACCAGAAACAAGCATCCTAGAACTGGTTTCAGGGTATCACCCTTCATCAGTTAGGCTAGCTTGAATTCAGTGGCGCATTGAGCACGAGACCCACGTCTGGGCATACCCTTCCCACTTGAGGCGACAAATGCAAAAAGAACAGATGATGGACGGAATGCAGAGCAAATCAAACATTCACCCCCAGTCACAAAGATCTGGGTTTAATCCATTGTTTTTTTGCTCACCACGCCACCCCAGGTTGGACCCAGCCATATGCAAATCAGTCTTGACCCTGTCTCTCATGGGAACAGTCCAGCCCGAGCTGCCAAGCCAGGTCCTCCCTGGACCGGAAACAAGCATCCTAGGACCGGTTTCAGGGTATCACCCCTCATCAGCTAGGCTAGCTTGAATCCAGTGGCACAGTGAGCCGGGACCCATGTCTGAGCATACCCTTCCCAATTGAGGCGACAAATGCAAAAAGAACAGATGATGGACGGAATGCAGAGCAAATCAAACATTCACCCCCAGTCACAAAGATCTGGGTTTAATCCATAATTTTTTTGCTCACCACACATTCCCAGGTTGGACCCAGCCATATGCAAATCAGTCTTGACCCTGTTCCTCATGGGAACAGTCCAGCCCGAACTTCCAAGCTAGGTCCTCCCTGGACCAGAAACAAGCATCCTAGGACCGGTTTCAGGTTATCACCCTTCATCAGCTAGGCTAGCTTGAATCCAGTGGCGCAGTGAAGACGTGATCGAGAGGATCACGTTCTCACTAGCTAATGGGCAACTAGGTCCCTTCTGGTGAAGTGTTTCCTGCAATGTGTGACATCTGGCTACCCCAAAGTGCACTATTGTAGCCACCCTCAAGTTGTCAGGACCATTCTTTAGTCGTCAGGAGCTTGGTAGCCCACCCTAAATATGGCTACCTGAGGACTACACGCCGATGGGAAAACCAGTTTGGGCACTGGATTTCCCTCTCTGTCCCTGTCTCCAACTTGTCTACATGAACGAAAGGCAGCGTGCTAGGAGATGTAATCACCATTTTCCCAACAAAGGCGGCTTCCCCTTTGAAGCTTACCTTTTAGGCCAACACCCGAGTGCCCTTCCTGGAAGAGGAGATCACACCTCGATCTGCGGCAACTGCCTTTGTTCTTAAGCCTAGGAGTTGTTCACATGTCTTCCCAGGAGGGCAGAAAGCTATCTGTGAGCCAAGGCCTTTGTGAGGCCACTGGACTAGCTGGTGTCCCAGAGTGGCAACTTTCTAAAAGTTACAGAATTTTAATTGTGATATTAAATTTGACCTGGACATCAGATCAGGTTTAATGCCATGGTTAATTTGATACCTTACAGTACCCAGTTAGTTAGTCTCATTCAGGAGTTAGTCAGGCTGGGGTGCCAGACGGTAACCCTGTGTTAGCCAATGGGGCTACAAATTTTTCCCCAGCAAAATGACAATTTCAAAGTGTTGCTGTTAAGACATATAAAAAGGAATCGTCTTACATAGCAATATATTGGCAATCATTATGAACACGGCGGTAAACTCCGCTGACCGCCGTGACAGCAGTGAACGGAAGGCCGCCGTTGGTGGTGAATACAAACTCGCCATATAATGAACCAAAATCCCAACCCCGCCAAATATCACCAGACCACCAATCACCACCATGACCTTGTCGGCGGAAATGCTGGACCTTCCACCCCGCCATTGCCGAGCACACCCACATCCCGCCCTCCAAATAATGATGCACAAATCACCTTGGTGGACAGTGGAGGCCGGACGACCAGTGTCAGTGCCTACCGCCACGGGCGGCAAGTAGACTTAACAGCAAGAAGTGCACACATTGGATAAGCTTGAAACCCACACACCTGACACACATCCATAACCCCATAAAACACTCATAGACACACCCCACAATCCTTTGCAACAAAACCAGGCCAAAGAAGACAGAGAGCACCAGAAGCAGACACCGAACGCCACAATACATGAGACGCACACCGACCCACTGAAGAGCACCCTTACCTCGTATCCAGCTCCAACACCATTCACCACACTCACCATGTCACCCCCCAAACATCCACAGTTCACAGAAAGGACCATGGTGGATGAGATCTTGAAGGTGGAGCCACAAATATTCGGGGCTCAGGTGCAGCATACACCCCTTGCAAGGAAGATGGGGCTATGACAGACCATTGTCAACAGGGTCAATGCAGTGGGACACCATCCACACACCAGGGACGACATCCGGAAGAGATGGAACACCCTGCGGGGGAAGGTCAGGGCCATGGCATCCAGGCACCACATAGCAGTCCAGAAGACTGGGGGAAGACCGCCACCAACACCACCCGAATACACCGACTGGGAGGAAAAGGTACTGGCCATCTTGCACCCTGAGGGACTCACTGGAGGAATGGATTCGGGTAAGTTGTCTACATTTACCCCATATACACCATACCTGTAATGCATGCACCACTCCACCCCACCCACACCCACCAGGACCAATACCCCACCCAGGCAACAGCCACTGAATCCACCCCCGCATGACCACAAACCCACTAACAGGCCCACATCTCTCCCCCTGTGCACAGCCACCTACCCCTGCAAGGATTCACAATGGAACTACACCCCCCTCCCAATGCAACCCCACACCTTATGCAAAATGCAGTGAAAACCCCACAAAGGCACCCTGGATGGCCACTAAAAGTTACACCAGCACAAAATAGCCCTGTCCTGTGCACCCCAACCATTCATGCATTTGTAACAGACATGTCTATGTCCTCCAACAGGCACCACCACCCATGCCACTCTCACGGATGGGACAAGGAGTGCCAGTGCACCCCATGGAGATAGTGGCACCTCATAGGACATTGGGGAAGGATCCCTTGACACTGATGAGCAGGCAGGCCCCTCACACAGTCCAGGACTGTCACCATGCAGCAGCCCCACCCAGGATACCACTGACCCCACTACCACCCAGCCAAGAACAGCAGCCCAGGGCAAGCGCCCCCACACAGTGTATCCAGGCCACAAACTCGTGGAACACAGGTACAGAGGCCACATTCCCCCCTCCCAACATGCAAGAAGGCGAGGGCCCCAGTACAAGTGGTACCGCCAGACCTGGGCAAGGGACACAGGCACAGGGGGCTAGGGCAAGTGCTAGGGTCTCAGTGGGCATGGGGGGAGGCCACAGCATGGATGCAGCAGCCTAGGACATGATATCTGAGGTATTGGGGGCCTACCAGCATACCTATGACAGGTTGGCACAGATAGTATCCACCCTGGAGCACAGTCAGAGGATGCAGCAGGAACACCACCAACAGGCCTTGGAGCAGCGGAAGCAGCACAACGCCACAATGGCCAGCATTGCAGGAGCACTGCTGCAGCTGGTACAAACCCAGTCTGAGACCCACACAGGAAAGGAGGCCCCCACTACAGCACCGGACACAGACCGGACAATTACACCATCATCAGCACCATCCCAGGAACTACCCTCAGAGGAAACCTAAGGGCCAACCATGTCATCCCCTCAAGGTCAACAGCAGGTGCCCAAACGTACCCTCAGGCCAAGATATGGCACTGAAACCCCAGCAAAAACAAGGCCCCCTTCAAGAAGTAACTCAGCAACAATCTGCACAACAACCATCCCACTCAATCAACCACCACACAGTGCTAAGAAGCAATATGAACTAATGTAAGAATTGATGGACCCATCAATACTACCAACAAGGCTGCCGCCATGTTGACATTGAGGACAACCACCCATGCCACTTGCCATCACTGTAAATGGCACTATTCACTCCCTGCCACCAATAAAACACATATCACACCTGTAACACTGTCCCCTGTCATAAAATGTGAACAAAGTGAAGTATGGATGCAACTGGCTGATAACCACTTTATTGGCAATGTGTTGCATGAAAGGACTCCTGAGTGCCTAAATGTGGCCCCAAACTAAATGCACTAAATTGTATTCTGTACCATGCAGACATGGACCCAGTTTCACATAGAAGATTCAACCCCCCCACCTAGATGACAAACCACACTGACAGTATGTGTCACAAACCCCAATGTCAGCCCTTAGTCCTGCATAGTTACTGGAAGTAGAGTTGTATCAGTTGGGTCCTGGAATTGACATCTTCCTCATCATCACTATCACCATCACTCTCCTCACCTCTCTGAGGTAGCTGGTCAGGACATACAGCACCCTCCACCTCCAAGAGGGAGATAGAATTTCTCACTGCCACATTGTGCAACATGCAGAAGGCCACCACTATTCTGCACACCTTTTCAGGCCCATAGGCCAGGAAACCTCCAGAGATATGTAGACAATGAAATCTAGCCTTCGGGAGGCTTATTGTTCACTCTATCACCCTCCTAATACGTCTATGGGCCTCATTGTAATTCCTCTCTGAATCCGTCCCAGGATTCCTCACTGGTGTCCGGCCAACACAAGTTTGGATAGCCAGAATCACCTAGAAAAAGGTGCAATACAGAGTAGTCATTGTCAAGCCTCTTAGTCAGACAGCCTGACTGTGTGCTAGGTGTCAGTTAGTGACAGAAACACTTACCTATGATCCACCCTCTGTCCTCTTGGAGTTGTTCCATCTTCTGTGGCACACTACTGTTCCTCAGCACAAAGGAATTATGGACTGAACCTGGGAACATGGCATTCACATGTGAGATGTACTGGTCTGCAGTACATACCAATTGGATGTTCATGGAATGAAAGTTCTTTCTGTTTCTGTACACCTGTTCACTGACTCTTGGGGGTATGATCGGTATGTGGGTGCCATCGATAGCACCTATCACATGGGGTATGTTTGCAAAGGCATAGAAGTCTGACTTGATGGCAGGGAGGTCAGTACTTTGTGGAAACCTCACATAGGACTGCAGGTGTCGTACAAATGCATTTAGAAATCTTGTTAGTACCATGCTGAACACTGGCTGTGAAATTCTAGCACCCATGCCCACTGTCACTTGAAATGAGCCCGTGGCCAGGAAATGGAGTGCGGAGAGCACCTGCACTTCAGTAGGGATGACATGCTGATTACGATTTCCTGGAGTTAGTGCAGGATCCAGTAATGCACAAAGTTCAAGAATTGTTGCACGGGTGATTCTGCAACTGATTATGATCTGACGCTCCACCATGGTCCGCATATCCACAAGTAGTCTGTACACCGATGGTGCCCTTCCTCGCCACAAGGGTTGGCACCTACGAGGGATTTCAAACACGTGTGAGGAACACACATACATAGGCAAACATTGTTGTTAATTGTGCACAGCATAATTGTTTGTAGGGACTCAACAGTAACATGTTCTTGACAGATCTTCATCTACACCTCAATGAGGGAACAGTGTTTTTCATGTGTGTTGTTTTTAAATGGTCACATGCATAGGTGCTTTATGTGGAAAATAGGGCCTGCATTGTACACAATTATTTTTTATAGATGAGTAGTTAATGCCAAAATGTCTGCCCCCTGTAATCCAGGACTGTTGTTGTGGAAGTGACCTCATACCGCTAGCGGTTGACGTAACAGCGTAAGGTGGTGTTCACCGCTGTTCACACCGTCATTGGTTAACATGTATGCCAATCGGGAATCCTGGCGTATCATGATCGCTGCCAGCGGTGACAGTGCACACCGCCGCAGTACGTACGTGAATTCGTCATCTATACTTCACTTGACTCCCTGATCTCGTGCAAACAGGTACTCCACTGTGTGTACTGCTGTGTTCTGCCTCTGGTCATGGAAGTGGCTCGGGTTGCAGGGGAAAGGGCCCCGGCCTTCACCCAGGAGGAACTGGAGAGGCTAGTGGACGGGGTCCTGCCCCTGTACGCCAAGCTCTACGGATGGCCAGAGGTACAGGTGAGTCAGGGTTTGGGGTGCACTGTTTGGGTGTATTGGATGGCGTAGTAAGGAAATATGCGTGCACCTCTGAGCCTGCATGGGCCATGGTTCATGGCATGCTGCGTGCATATGTCCTGTAAGTCTGACGGTACTGTCCGTCCCATAGTGGACGATTAGCCAGCTGTACCTATTTTGCAAGTGCCTGACCTCTGTGTTCCATTTCTGTGTCACCCTTTTAGGTCAGCGCCCACCAGAAGAGGGCGCTTTGGCAAGCCATTGCCAAGGATGTGTGGACCCTGGGGGTCTACAACCAGCTGTGCATCCACTGCAGAAAGAGGTGGGAGGACATGCAGCGCTGGGCACGAAAAATCTGTGAGGCCCAGCTGGGGAAGTCCTCCCAACGTGGAAGTGGTGCACGTCGGCACTGACCCCCCTCATGCTAAGCATCCTGGCGGTGGCATACCCAGACCTGGATGGGGGCTTGAAGGCTGCACAGCAGTCACAAGGGGGTGAGTAGTCATGTCACAATCTCAAGCCTTGATGGATGTCTGTGTGTGCATTAGGGTTTATGTTGCTTAGAGGCAGGGACTCTGACTGTTGTCCATCTACATCTATGTCGGGTCCTTAGGTAGTTCAGGGGATGGGTGTAGAGCAGAGATTTGGTCAGTAGTCAGAAGCATGGCTATGGGCATAGTGAACGGCGTTGCCTGTTGGGGGTGTCTTCTGGGTGGGTGTATGTCTGGCCACTATGTACCTCCATTCAGCTATTTACAAGTGCCTCTCCTGTTTTGTCTCCCCATCCCTGTTCTCTTGTGTTGCTTTTGTACATCAGCAACATCTGGCGAGGGAGCTGAGGCACCAGCAAGTGGGGAAGCAGCAGCCCACCGATCCTTGGAGGCAGAGTCATCTGACGCCAAGGTGACCAGTGGGTGGGAGGGCGAGGGGAGTACCATGGGGGAGGCAACTACCATTGGAGGTAGTGACTCCGATACCTCCTCCGATGGGTGCTCCCCGGTGGTGGCGGACCCTAGTGGCCACACCACTACAGTGACATCTTTCGCCACCCCCATTCCATCACCGCCCTCCCTTTTGCTCCCCACTGAGTTGCCCGTGCCCGCTCACCCAGAAAGGTGGGTGCCTCCTTCGCCCCAGGCACCTCCTCCCCTGCCCCAGTGTCAGGACTCCAGTGGCGCGCGGGCGCAATTGCCATATATTGAAGCCACCATCTCGGTGAAACCACGCACATTGTGTGGTAAAAGTCATCTGCCCAGACACTTAGGCCATTGGTGGTTTCATTGCTTTCGTGAACATGTGCCACCTTGAACATTAGATGCCACCTTGAAACATTAGAGGAACATTAGAGCAAGATATCTGCACTCTTATCGTTTGCCAATACACTTTGTAATGGACATAGGAAATGGGAAAGTCAAGGAAGACTTCATTTCCCAGCTTCCTCTGCAGAAAACTACTTTGGGTGTAGTCAGGTTATAAATACCTTCCTCACCCGGTTAACTGACGCTTTCTATTCTGAGCGTCTTTGGAGAACGGGTCCCTTTCGCGTCTCTGCCTGAGGTTTCTCCTTCCCGTCTGCATTTGCAGGCGGCCGGCTTGTGACGGTGAGAACTTTCCTTTAGGGCATTCTTGCCCTCTCGGTGAACTCTGAGTTTGGAGTTTATTTAGATTTAAGAAAAGGTTCTGAACGAGTTGCTTTGCAACATTGTTTCCTGTTGGCAGTTATTTTCCGTGCGACTCAAATTAACCATTCTTTCCTTGTAGCATTTGCCTTTTGAAGTTGAATACACAATTGCTCGTGTATATTCCGCTAACTCTGTGCAATTCAAAGTAATCATGTTCTCGGCCACTTTCTCTGCGAAACTCGGCTACACAATTGCTTATGTTTATTCCGTTTAAGCTAAGGTGTAATTTTCCTACATTTTGAAAGCGCTAATTTTAGGTTATACGATCATTTGAGTTTCTATGATATTTCTTAGCTGAAGAAAGTGACATTGTGTTAAGTTTACATTTTCTTGTCAAAATCGAAGTAAGTTTAATTCATCAGAAAGATCAATACTATAATTTCAATTCACCTGAATGGCATTAAAGAATGCTAATGTCAATGTATGATTAATAATTATACAGGCAATATTTTTGCAGCACATTTTGATATACAGTGATTTGGATTTCTGGAGTAACAGTCATACAGAATTTTATTTATTTGGACAGAAATAGAGATTAGTGAAAACCCTGAGAGACAGTGACTTGTTGAATATCTTTTACTGCATGTGCTGTATTAACCTTTTCCTTTCCTGATCTCCCTCCTGACTGTACCTTTCTGACTAACCCTCCCCCCGGCCGGGCCCCTCTAAAGTTCAGTGCCATAACGGCATCTGACTTTGGTGTTGCCTGGGAGTGGGACCCTTATCAGCATAGTGCAGATCCCGAGAACTTGGACCTCCTGACAGAATAGGAAGCCCATGAGTTTTCTCTTCTCTTGATCTGCACGATAGCTGGCACGATGGCTACCTTAGATACAGTGATGCAGGCAATAACACAATTACAAAGAGAACTACAGGACTCTAGGAATGAAACTGCAGCTTTAGTTACTAAAGTCACTCACTTACAAACTAGGGTGGACGGTCCTGGAGGTGCACCTTTGCTGCGTTTACCCCCATCTCCCACCAATGTATCTGTAAATGTTCCTACGCAAATACCATTAGCTGCTCCTGAGAGATTTTCTGGAGATGCCCATAAAGTCCAGATATTTCTTTCCCAAGTGGCGTTACATTTCACTTGTCGTCCGGCTGCTTTCCCTGATCCACAGTTCAGGATTGCTTTTTTAATTTCGTACTTGTCAGGAGACGCAGCCAGTTGGGAAGTTCCCCTAGTGAGACAAGATAGTCCTTTGCTTTACAATTGGCGTCGATTTGTTGACGAATTTGAGAAGGTGTTTGATCGACGAGCAGTTACCATGTCAGCGGATAAAGAACTATTGGAACTATGACAAGGAAACAAAGAGCTTATTTCTTGTCTCTCACAATTCAATCGGTTAGTGGTTGAGACAGCTTGGCCCGAGGAAAAAAGAGCCGCGCTTTTTTATCAAGGCCTTAAGGAGGAATTAAAAGACGTTTTGGCTCAAATTGATCCTCAACCTAAAACATGCACAGATTTGATAAATCTAACTCTAAGACTTGATCATAGACTTTCTGAAAGAAAAGGGGATAAGAAAAGACCTGAACGTGGCACTTGGCGTCAAGATAGATATCGCCCCTCTCTTTCCTCTAATTCCTCAGATACTGTTAGTGAACCTATGCAAATTGGAACACTTCGCCAACCATTAACAAAAAAAGAAAAAGAACAAAGACGTCGTAAAGGTCTATGTTTATATTGTGAAAAGAAGGGACACTTCATAAGAGATTGTTCAGTAAAACCCCAAAACAAAACAGATTCTTTTCCTAATACCAAAAGTCAAGTTGCTTCGGTAGGAAATGTTGAGGAAAACTAACAAACCCAAGTGATAGAGAAGGGAATCCCTTGGGTGTTCTTATAATCCCTTCTGTACATTCCTGTTCAAATCAACACAATAGACATTTTCGTATTCCAATACAGCTTTTGATTATGGATAAATGGCAGAAGGCTTTTGCTCTAATAGATTCAGGAGCCACTGGAAATGTTGTAGATTCCCAAACTGCACACCGATTACAACTCATGTGTAAAAAAAAAAGGTAATACCTGAAATTGTACAGGCTGTAGATGGCAGTGAACTTGCTGGAGGTCCAATCACCTCTCACACTTTGTCAATTCAACTGGCATGTTATAATCCCAATGGCCATCAACATTTAGAACAAATACAGTTTGATGTGATTAAAGCCCCTCAATATGGTTTCATTTTGGGTATGCCTTGGTTAAAATTGCATAACCCACACATAGATTGGAAAAAGGAGACTCTAACCTTCTCATCATCTTATTGCTCCAACACTTGTCTTATTACTAAACAAGTTATTCAACAAATAGCAACAGCTGCAGAAAAAATAGTTACATTGCCTTCTCAGTATGCCACATATGCAGATGTATTTAGTGAGCAAGCAGCTAGTACACTACCACCCCATCGTCCTTACGATTGCCAAATAGATTTGACACCTGGATCTGTGATCCCTAACTGTAGAATCTACGCCCTTTCTGAAAAAGAAAATCAATATTTGCGGGAATATCTTGACCAATGTTTAAAAAACAAGTTAATTAGACCATCACGATCTCCAGCAGCTTCACCCCTGTTATTCGTTTCAAAGGCCAATGGAGAGTTGAGACCTTGCATTGATTATAGAGCTCTGAATAAAATCATGATAAAAAATAAATATCCTTTGCCTTTGATTCCCGTGGCGAATGGAAGACAGCTTTTAAAACGCGCTATGGCTTGTTCGAGTACCAAGTAATGCCCTTCGGCCTCTGCAATGCTCCCACTGCATTTCAATATTTTCTCAATGACGTTTCAAGAGAATATCTGGATCTATTTGTCATTGTCTATATTGATGATATCCTAATCTATTCCAGGGCAAAAGAAGACCATGAAGAACATGTGAAAAAGGTACTCCTAACATTACGAAAACATCACCTATAATATAAACTTAGTAAATGTGAGTTTCATTCAGAAGAAGTGGAGTTTTTGGGCGTCACTTTAACACCCAAGGGGATGCAAATGACCGACTGAAAAATTCAAGCTGTTATTGATTGGCCCATACCTAAATCTGTTCGAGACGTCCAGTGTTTCCTGGGTTTCACCAATTTTTATTGGCGTTTCATTGATAATTTTTCTCAAAAAGTAGCTCCTATCACAAAATTACTTCGCAAAAATACTCCTTTTATTTGGTCATCACAAACTGAAGAAGCCTTTCAAATGTTAAAACAAGCTTTTACCACTCCCCCTATCCTAGCCCATCCACGAACTTCAGAGCCATTTATTATAGAAGCGGATGCTTCCGATGTAGCAATTGGGGCCATTCTTTCACAACAACATCCTACTACAGGACAATTACATCCTGTGGCCTATATGTCCCAAAAACTTAACATGGCAGAACAAAATTTTACAATCGCAGAAAAGGAATTATTGGCAATCCGTGAAGCATTCAAAGAATGAGACATTATTTGTCCGGAACAGTCCACCAGATCACAGTCTAGTCAGACCACAGAAACTTACAATTCATGAGTTCAGCCCGAGTGCTAACCCCAAGACATTTACGATGGATGTTGTTTTTTGCAGAATTCGATTTTGTTGTTAATTTAAGACCAGGCATTGATAACAAATAAGCTAATGCTTTAACAAGACAAGATTCTACATTAGCACACAAAAAACCTCAGCCAATGTCAATCATTATTCCTTCCAAAGTTATATGTTTAATAGTAGCAGACGAATTTCTTGATTCCATTCGTACCCATTTCCATGCCACCGAGTGGCCAATTTTGCTTAAAAAAGGCACTGATTACTCAATAAGACAAGGATTACCCTTTTATAACTCTAAAATCTTTTCACCCACAAAAGAGTTACAACGCACAGCGTTTCAATGGTTGCACACACATCCAGTAGCAGGTCACCCAGGACCTCAAAAACCTTAGAACTTATGAAGAGATATTTTTGGTGGCCGACTTTTACCAAAGATATTAAACAAATGACTGATTTATGCGAGACTTGCACACGTTGTAAAAGCTCTCATGTTAAGCCAAAAGGGCTATTAATACCATTACCAACTCCTGATTACCCATGGGAACATATCTCAATGGATTTCATTTCAGGTCTCCCTGAAATCAACCGGGTAAACACAGTATTAGTAGTCATAGACAGTCTCACTAAATATGCTCAGTTTATAGCTTGCAAAGGACTTCCCACATCAAGTGTCCTAGTTAATCTCATTCTACAAAATATTGTGCGTCTACATGGTCTTCCAAAGGTTATACTGTCCGACAGAGGATCTCAGTTCTCAGCACATTTCTGGCAGAAATGGTGCCAGGCTCTACATATAGATTCTAATCTATCTACAAGTTACCATCCACAAACTGATGGTCAGACCGAAAGAATAAATCAGACTTTAAAACAATATCTACGCTGTTACGCAGCAGAAGATCCTTCTTCTTGGCAACACTTCTCTGGCTTGCCGAGTTAGCCTATAATAATTCTTGTCACTCTTTGACAAAAAACACTCCATTCTATGGTCTTTATGGTTTACATCCACGCATTTTACCTGTTGATTTACCAAGTTCCACACCAGAAATGCCTGCAGTACAAGGGATGCTATCGCATTTAAATAAAGTCCATTTACAACTTCAGAAAAGTCTGAACAAGCCAAGGTAAGATACAAAAAACAATATGACAAAAAACATCAACCTGTCCCAGAATACAAAGTGAAAGACATGGTTTGGTTGTCCACAAAACATTTGACTTTCAAAGATAAAAATATGTTTCATCCAAAATTCATAGGGCCCTATGAAATACTTCGATGCCTCAATCCTGTAACATACAAATTGAAATTACCCCCGTCCTTACGGATTCATCCTGTTTTTCACACTTCATTACTTAAACCTACTATTGCAAAGTGTAACACACGTCCACCCCCAATTGTTGTCCAGGACCAATGGGAATATGAAGTGCGGTCCATTCGAGATTCTCGATTCCGTGGCAATTCTTTATGGTATTTAGTGGCTTGGAAGGGCTATGGTCCTGAAGAGGACTCTTGGGAACCTGTTTCACAAATTCATGCCCCACAGTTGATATGTCAATTTCATCTTCGCTATCCCAACAAACCAGGTCCACGCCTGCGCCTGGGGAGAGGGTGAACTGTCAGGACTCCAGTAGCGCGCGGGCGCAATTGCCCATATATTGAAGCCACCATCTCGGTGAAACCATGCACATTGTGTGGTAAAAGTCATCTGCCCAGACATTTGGGCCATTGGTGGTTTCATTGCTTTCGTGAACATTTGCCACCTTGAACATTAGATGCCACCTTGAAACATTAGAGGAACATTAGAGCAAGATATCTGCACTCTTATCGTTTGCCAATACACTTTGTAATGGACAATGGAAATGGGAAAGTCAAGGAAGACTTAATTTCCCAGCTTCCTCTGCAGAAAACTACTTTGGGTGTAGTCAGGTTATAAATACCTGCCACACCCGGTTAACCGACGCTTCCTATTCTGAGCGTCTTTGGAGAACGGGTCCCTTTCGCGTCTCTGCCTGAGGTTTCTCCTTCCTGTCTGCATTTGTGAGTGGCCGGCTCGCGGCGGTGAGAACTTTCCTTTAGGGTATTCTTGCCCTCTCGGTGAACTCCAAGTTCGGAGTTTATTTAGATTGAAGAAAATGTTCTGAACGAGTCGCTTTGCTGTTGGCTGTTATTTTCCGTGCAACTCAAATTAACCATTCTTTCCTTGTAGCATTTGTCTTTTGAAGTTAAATACACAATCGCTCGTGTATATACCACTAACTCTGTGCAATTCAAAGTAATCATGTTCTCGGCCACTTTCTCTGAGAAACTCGGCTACACAATTGCTTATGTTTATTCCGTTTAAGCTAAGGTGTAATTTTCCTACATTTTGAAAGATCTAATTTTAGGTTATACGATCATTTGAGTTTCTATGATATTTCTTAGCTGAAGAAAGTGACATTGTGCTAGGTTTACATTTTCTTGTCAAAATCGAAGTAATTTTAATTCATCAGATAGATCAATACTATAATTTCAATTCACCTGAATGGCATTAAGGAATTCTAATGTCAATGTATGATTAGTAATTATACAGGCAATATTTTTGCAGCACATTTTGACATACAGTGATTTGGATTTCTGGAGTAACAGTCATAAAGAATTTTATTTCTTTGGAGAGAAATAGAGATTAGTGAAAACTTTGAGAGACAGTGAATTGTTGTTTAATATCTTTTACTGCATGTGTTGTATTAACCTTTTCCTTTCCAGATCTCCCTCCTGGCTGTACCTTTCCGACTACCCCTTCCCCCGGCTGGGCCCCTCTAAAGTTCCGCGTCATAACGGCATCTGACTTTGGTGTTGCCTGGAAGAGGGATCCTTATCAGTATCGTGCAGATCCCGAGAACTTGGACCTCCTGACACCCAGTCAGCCCTGCTGCCCTCACAGAGGAGGCTATTGACCTCCTGAGAACCATCTCTGTAGTGCAGACAACTATCGTCAATGCCATCCATGGGCTAGCATCAGAGATGCAGCAGACCAATGCCTATCTGGATGGCATTCAGGGTGCTGGGTCTGGTCTACGGAGATCTTTTCAGGCTCTGGCCTCCTCTTGGATGGCAGCCAGTTTCCCTGGTCATTCCGTCCCCCTCCAACCTCCTCTACCCCTTCCAACACCCCATTCCCTTCACCAGTCCAAAGCACACAATCTGACACGCAGTCAAGCACCTCAACACACAAGAAAGACACTTCTAAACACAAACACCACACCTCTCACCACAAGCATTCACACAGCCAACATACACATGCACACACAGCAACATCCACTTCCCCCAGTGTGCCCACCTCTTCCGCCTCCCTGTCTGTCCCCTCTACATGCACACCCTCATGCACTGCACCTTCAGTCACTGTTGCTGCTCCTCTTACTGCTGTCACCACAATAGCAGACATCCATACATGCACCAGAGACACCACACCTGCACTCACCACAACTACTGTAGTTGGCACATGCAGCACACTCACCATACTTGCAGACACCCACACAACATACATCCACACTGGCAGCCTGTCTTCTCCCACTGTGTCCACCCCCCTCCTCCAAAAACACACAAATGCAACAAGACACCTACCCATCACACATCCACCACACCTCAGCATACTATCCAGTCACCTGCACCCACTACACGCACCCCTACACCACTTACCTCCACACCCTCTGCCTCCACTCCCACGCCCTCATCCAGGTCCACCCCAATTGCTCCGAAAAACCTTTTCCTCTCCTGTGCTGACCTCTTCCAACCCACTGGCCAACCCCATCTTTTCCCTAAGCATGCACATCTCCTTGCCCTTTCCACTCCTTCCACTTCACAGCCCACACCTGTCCGCCCTTCACATTCTCGTGCCCCTTCCCCAGAGAAGAAGAAGCCCTGCGCAGAGCAAAGTCCATCTGGTTCCACCCGCTTGAAACACCACCCCACCTTCCAAAGCCAAACCCACACCCCCTCCACCTTCCAAGCGCAAGTCCAAGCCCCCCCCGTCGAAAATCCCCACCACCCCCTACCCCCGTTCCGTGAGGTGCCTGGATGCCCCTTTGTTGCCCCATTAGGTGGAGTACCGTGCATTTTTGGGAGTCAGGTTGGGGCCGTTGTGGCCAATGGGACTTCTTGCGATAAGGACTGTCCATTGGCCTTGTTGGAAATAGTTGACTCTGTGAGCTGTAATAAATATTTTTGTGTGGCCTGTGTTTTGGCGGCACACTGATGAACCCTGGTCTTTCGTTTCATTGTTTGTGGGTGTGGGGCATTTGTATGTACTACGGTCAGGTTGGATTTGCCTTGTGTCGGGTAAGTACCTCTTGCTGTGGGGTGTAAGGGTAGTGCTGCTGTGAAGGGTTGTGGGGGCGTTGCTGGGTGGGTGGAGTGGTTGGTATGTAACTGTGCCCTTTCCTCACTTGTTTTGTAGGTTGCGGTACTTACCGTTGTTGTCTTCGTCGGCGGTCTCGGTCGTGGACGTATATGGCAAGGAGCAGGGCTGACATGATCTGCATCTCTCTATCCGTGTCTGCTTCGGCGCATTGTGTGGACCTCCGGTGAGTGTTTCATTAGATCTGGTTCATTTCTGCCTGGACTTGCGTGGAGTTGGTTCCTGCCCCAGAACCGGCGGTGGACTAGTGGTTCATTATTTTATGGATGGGTTGGGCCTTTCCGTCGGCCTGTGGGCGGACTCTGCCGTCGTCGTTGGCACTCCTCTACTGGCGGTGGGTGTTTTTCTGGATGCCTGTGTTTCGATTGGTTCATTATTTGGCGGTCCGGACCGCTCCTCTGCTGGCGGTTTTTACCACCACCGCCGAGGGCACTGTAGGGACCGCCGTGTTCAAAATGAGGGCCATAGTTTCCTGCCAAAGGTCTCCACAGCCCTTCCTTAGAAGAGACTTACATGTAGAGTTAGGGGAAGAGGTGGCTTTGACATTAGCTTAAATGGCAAAATTTAACTAGCAGTGTAACACTGCCCTTCCAATCTGCAGTGCCAGGCTGGGAGCCATTTTGTCCCTTGTCACATTCAGGGTGGCACAAACAGTGCTGCAGCCCTGGGTGGACACTCTGTTTTAGATGCCCTGGGCTCCCTGAGTACCATATACTAGGGGCTTATAAATAAGTCAGCACTTGCCAATTGGGCATTGCCAATTCAACATCTATTTTGTAAGGGGGCAGAGCACTGGCACTGATGTCTGGTTAGCAGGCTTCGGTGCACTCTCAGAGTCGAAAAAACAGCAGCATCAGTCCATGAATGTGGGGACAAACATCCTAAAGAGGCATTTCCTTACATCCAGTTACCAATACTTGTTTCCGGTTAAACTAAGATTTAAGTTTTCTTTAAAAATCTGTATCTCTGGAACCTTCGAGTGGGTTTTGCTCATCTTGGACTCTAAACATTCATAAAAATATGATCTATTTTTATAAATTGGTGTCAGATTTCTTTCGTGTAGTGTGGTTTTCTTATTTCATTGTTTGATACTGTTAAATGTTTTACACTAGTTTCTTTGTTTAAGCCTTGCTGCTCAAAGTCATAGCTTCCCAAGGATGAGCTTAAGGTTTCACAAACAAGCCAGACTGGAACCAAGACAGTTACTGTGAGTGCATTACATGGTAAGGCCTCACAGCCATACTACATAATACATCTAAATCCTCACAAAATATATTTAACATTTCCCATCCAACATAAAAAAAAACAGACCTTACAGAACCTGAACAGTACAAAGTAAATCTATTAAATTTGGATCAAAATATTAATGTATTACAAACATGTTATTCACCTCAGACCCAGTCATCATTTTTGTTAATTCATCATAATTATTTTCAAACTCAAATATTCACAAGTGAGAGAAAACAGCTAACACATTGCAATTCATTGTAAAATTGAATGACACATCTGGGAAGATACATATTCATAACACTTTCAACCCTCCTGCCATAGTGAAATATATATCCTCCAATAGTATTCTTAATGTCTCCAGAGGTCCACATTTGGATAGAACCTTGAATGCTTTTAAATATAATCCAAATGACAAACAATCTATTTGGACAATCAAGGGTGTTTCCCCTAATTATATTGATGGTATTCTAAAAGAGAAAATCATGAATAACCATTAAAAATGACCTACAATATATTCATCATTATAAATAACATCCGTGATATAAATGGAATCCGAGGGATGGTACTCGCTTTAAACAGCTTATCAATACATCGATGTTGACACAATAGGATTCAGTTTGAAGCTGCATCCACATACATTTTTGGGGTCAACACGGGGAACATGGCGGGCCGCTAGGTGCGTAGCCTGCGGCCTCCGCCCTTGGCTCCGCTTCCCGCCGGCTCTCCCACTGCAGGGATGATTTTCTGCTGGTTGCTTTTAATTTTTTACCTTCTGCCTTCGTCGGATGGGGCTCTCCCCGAGCGGGCTGATGCTTTGCTGGGTTGCTCCCTGTCATCTCCTGCCTCATTGCTTCCTCCACGCTGTTTCCAGGCTGCCTGGTCGCTTCACCGGCACAGAGTGGCGGCGGCCAGGCTGTGTTTCCAGGGCAGCTGAGGCAGAATCAGCACAGGCTGGTCCCTGACTCTGCCCTGGCTGAATCAGGATCTTCAAGGGGAGTTAACCTCAGAGCTCCTTCGTGTCTGCAACTCCGGCAAACTCGTTTGGCAGCATTTTTCCACACCCCAGGCCTCTCACCACCAGCTTTCCTGCATGACCCTCAGGCATCCTTCTGGGCCGAGGGCCAGGACACGGTTGCAGGTGCAGAAGTTGTCTATATTTAAGCCCGGTTTGGACTACCCGGGTTCCTCGTCAGCCTCCATAACATTGCCACCACCGCCACCACCGGGTACAGGGGTAAGGAACAAGCTTGCCACTAAAGGTAAACCCTCAGAATTATTATTGCCACCCCTCTCAGCATGTGAGGGACGGGCTCCTCTTCAGAATAAACAAGCCACATTGTCTAAAACTACTACAAGTCTTACTACTAGGAGAGTCAGAATTACCCCCTCTCTCAGGTCTTTTTTCAAGGTGTTAGACCAGTCTTGTGTTTCACAGATTGTGCCTACCCCACGGTAAATACGGCTGCGAATATGGCCAATATGGCGGGAGTTACACCTACACCTACTCTGCTCATTTTATCACGCAGTCCTGCCATGCAGGAAGTAGGACAAGGTGCAGTCTGGGGGGCTCCATCATTACCGCACGAGGTGGGGTCTTACCGAATCAGTGCAACGCACACAAATTCTCTCCTCCAGTCATTATTGCAAGAGATGAGAGACAAATTTGCTGTCTCTGAATATAACCAAGCTAAAACCCAGGGGGTTTGCGATGGTATTGACGTGAAAATTACTAATTTAACGGAAAGATTAGGGGCCATGGCATTACAGGCAGAAGTGGAGTTGAACAGTCATGAAGTCCAAACTTTGAAACAAAGTGAGAAAGACCTGAGAGAGAAATTAGAAATCTTGGAAAATCAATGTAGGCAGAATAATCTCAGATTTCTGAATATTCCTGAAGGCGTGGAATGGGACAATATTGAAGGCCTCATAATGTCCTTGATTAAAGAACATATCCCAACTGTGACCTCCTTTGATCTGGACTCGGAAATCCAGGTAGTTTGCGAGACCCTTTTAGGAGAAACCCTAATAAGGAAAAACCCAAGAAGGTGCTGGTTAATTTTGCCTCATATCGGGTGAAAGAACTGATCCTTACAGAAGCGCTCAAACTCCAGGGCTTTCGGAATGAGGGTTGGACTTTCCTAATAAGATCTGATATGTCTAGGGCAACACTAGATCGACGTTGGGAGCTGGGGAAGCAGAATTTAAAATGCTGTGTGCCACTCTGCAGCTGAGGTTCCCCGCCACCCGGGTGATGTGGAAAAATAAAATGCATAATAAATGAGATCCCCAAGAAGCTAAGGTTTTGATCGAACAGATAAAAGGGCAGAGCTAGCGGGCTGCAGAGGGCTGGGGCCTAAGGGTAGTATGAACCACCCAACTTGTTTTCGAGGCGGGTTCCCCAAGAAGGGTTTGGGAAAGGGTAGTGTGTCACTGTTAGAAATGGGGTTTTTGGTTGGCAGTCAGGTTGCCCTCTGTTCAAGCAAGAACCCTCACTCTAGTCAGGGTAAGTTACACACAATCCAAAATCAGCCTGTGCTCACCCTCCGGTAGCTTGGCACGAGCAGTCAGGCTTAACTTAGAAGGCAATGTGTAAAGCATTTGTGCAATAAATCATACAACACCATAGCATGACACCACAAAAATACACCACACAGTGTTTAGAAAAATATATAATATTTATCTGGGTATCTTCAGGTCAAAACGATCAAAGTTGCAATACGAATTTGTAAAGATATCACTGAAAAGTGATATAAAGTGTCTTAAGTCTTTAGAAAAGAAAACAAAGTCTCTTTCAAACACAAAGTACCTGGTTTCTGGTGGAAAATCTCCTCAAAGGGCCACAGGAGAAGAGATGCGTGGAAAACTGGTGTGTGCGTCGATTTCTCCTCAGCACACACGGACTTGCGTCGTTATTTTCCACGCAGGGAGTCGGGTGTCGTTTTCCGGCGCGCGGACAGTCTCTTACTGTGGTTTGCGGGGAGTACCAGATGTCCCGGGTCTGTGCGTGGATTCTCCTGCTTGTTTTCCGGCTGCGCGTCGTTCTGCAGGGCTGCGCGTCGAAGTTTCGATCTCACGGCAGGCGTCGCGTCGATTTCTCCTGCGGAGTCGGGCGGCGTTGTCCTTGCGAGGCCGTGCGTCAACGTTTTGATCTCACGGCAGGCGTCGCGTTGATTTCTCCTGGGAAGTTGGGCGGCGTTGTCCTTGCGAGGCCGTGCGTCAGAGTTTCGATCTCACGGCAGGCGTTGCATCGATTTCTCCTGCGGAGTTGGGCGGCGTTGTCCTTGCGAGGCCGTGCGTCAAAGTTTTGATCTCACGGCAGGCGTCGCGTCGATTTCTCCCGGGAAGTCGGGTGGCGTTGTCCTTGCGATGCCGTGCGTCAAAGTTTCGGTCGTCCCGAAGACGTTGCGTTGATCAGCGCCGGTGTGCGGCGTTTTTCTTGCCGCGGAACAAGCTGTGTGTCGAAAAGTTCGGCGCACGGAGCGTCCAAGATGAAGAGAGAAGTCTTTTTGGTCCTGAGACTTCAGGGAACAGGAGGCAAGCTCTATCCAAGCCCTTGGAGAGCACTTTTACAGCCAGACAAGAGTTCAGCAAGGCAGCAGGCCAACAGCAAGGCAGCAGTCCTTTGTAGAAAAGCAGACAGGTGAGTCCTTTGAGCAGCCAGGCAGTTCTTCTTGGCAGGATGTAGTTTCTGGTTCAGGTTTCTTCTCCAGCAAGTGTCTGCTGAGGTAGGGCAGAGGCCCTGTTTTATACTAAGTTGTGCCTTTGAAGTGGGGGTGACTTCAAAGAGTCTCTAAGAAATGCACCAAGCCCCTTTTCAGCTCCATCCTGTCTGCCAGAGTCCCAGTAGGGGGTGTGGCAGTCCTTTGTGTGAGGGCAGGCCCTCCACCCTCCCAGCCCAGGAAGACCCATTCAAAATGCAGATGTATGCAAGTGAGGCTGAGTACCCTGTGTTTGGGGTGTGTCTGAGTGAATGCACAAGGAGCTGTCAACTAAACCTAGCCAGACGTGGATTGAAGGGCACAACAAGATTTTAGTGCAAAGAAATGCTCACTTTCTAAAAGTGGCATTTCTAGAATAGTAATATTAAATCCGACCACCAGTCAGCAGGATTTTATATTACCATTCTGGCCATACTAAATATGACCTTCCTGCTCCTTTCAGATCAGCAGCTGCCACTTCAACAATGTATGAGAGCAGCCCCAATGTTAGCCTATGAAGGTAGCAGGCCTCACAGTAGTGTGAAAACGATTTTAGGAGTTTTACACTACCAGGACATATAACCACACAAGTACATGTCCTGCCTTTTACCCACACAGCACCCTGCTCTAGGGGTTACCTAGGGCACACATTAGGGGTGACTTATGTATAGAAAAAAGGGAGTTCTAGGCTTGGCAAATACCTTTAAATGCCAAGTCGAAGTGGCAGTGAAACTGCACACACAGGCCTTGCAATGGCAGGCCTGAGACAAGGTTAAGGGGCTACTGAGGTGGGTGGCACAACCAGTGCTGCAGGCCCACTAGTAGCATTTAATCTACCTGCCCTAGGCACATGTAGTGCACTCTACCAGGGACTTACAAGTAAATTAAATAGTCAATCATGGATAAACCAATCAGTAGTACAATTTACACAGAGAGCATATGCACTTCAGCACTGGTTAGAAGTGGTAAAGTGCCCAGAGGTCAAAAGCCAACAACAACAGGTCAGAAAAAATAGGAGGAAGGAGGCAAAAAGTTTGGGGATGTCCCTGTCAAAAAGCCAGGTCCAACAGTCACGTTTTATAATGACCTAGCTAAGGTCACACTGGGTGGGGAGCAGATTGGGGAAAAATGAAAAAATTGAGTTCTCACACGATTGCACAACTTTTGGGGTTAGACCAGAGACAGCTACCTAGATAAGAATACGGTGTGGGGGCCTGGCAACACATTTAAACTTAAAATTCTTTCCTGGAATGTAAATGGTCTTAGAGTAAGTAGCAGAAGAAGGAGAATTCTTGGGTGTCTAAGATTATCTGATAGTCAAATCATTCTCCTGCAGGAGGCCCATCTAAGATGTGAGGAGTTTGATGAGTATCCTCAAGACGCAAAGGTGGACTACTCACTTTGCTTGTACTAATCAATCTTGCAACATGAAAGGGGGAACAATCATTGTAAATAATAAGGTCCAAAGTCGTCTGACAGATGTCAGTGCTGATCCTGGGGGGAAATGGGTCCTGGCAAATATTCAGCTAGAAGGGGCCAAACATACTCTGGTGTCTTATTATGGTCCTAACGTGGTTGACCCAGGCCCACTCAGGGACCTATATGAGCAACTGGCTGGAAGAGCTCAGAATTTGATTATAGCTGGTGGAGATTTTAATGTTTTGCATAATCCTACCTTAGATAGGTCTACCCCCAGATTGGTTGTCAGCACAACCAATATGAGAACCTGCTTGCATGGTATAATGGAAAATGTTGGCCTGATTGATCCCTGGTGAAGCACAATGAAACAGTCCAAAGAACCTTCTGGAATAAAAAACATGGCAATGCTTCTATAACTGAATTTTTTCTGATGGATGTAAGACTTCGAAATAACTTAGTGGAAATCTCTCACTAGCCAAGCCATCTCTAGGATCAGTCAGCCGTTCAGCTGGTCATAACTCTTTCTGACCTTCATGCATGTCCCAGATGGACTTTGGATCGATCTCTTCTGGGGGAAGAAGAGATAGTTTTAAAGTTGAAAAGAGTATCCAAGGATTTTTTTTAGATTAATTTAGGTTCTGCATCGATTGCCACAGTCTGGGAAATGTATTAGGCTTTAATTCGTGGAAAATTGATTAGCTATGCTGCTTTCAGGGCCAAGAGAACTAAGGCCACAGTTGAGACTCTTGAGGCTAAACTTCGTATCTTGCAAGCCCAGAGGATTATTTCCCATGGTGCAACAACGCATATACTTTTACAGCACCAAATTCAGGAAGTTAAAAATGCACTTGAGGTCTTCCTGGAATAAATTGTGTAGAGCAAATGGGAAGCTAGTAAACTGGCCCATTTTGAGTATGGTGAAGGCTGTGGCACGTTATTAGCCTGGGAGACTAGGTCTGACAATGTTAGAAATAGGATTAAAGGCATATTAGAACATTGGAAGTTGGCAGCTCCATTGAAAACAATGGAGTGCTGCGGGCTTTTAATGGCCGGTAAAAGCACGCAGCGCCAACATTCCAATGTTCGCTTTGTTCACAGCAGCAGCTGTGAACAAAGCCTCACGGAACCCGAGGGGATTTTAATCCCCTCGGGCTCCGTGAGCAATTTGTTTTTTTAAATAGAACATTCTTCCCTGAGTGGCAGAATGTTCTAATAGCCTTAGAACCCGCAGTAGCGGGCTCTACCGGCTATTAAAGGCCCTTATCGTAAAATGTTAAATGCCCTCGCCTTCGGCTCGGGCATTTAACACGGAAGCTGGCCTTTAATAGCCGGTAGAGCCCGCTACTGCGGGTTCTAAGGCTATAATAATAGGCGAAACTGGCAGAATCTCCTCAGAGGATCAAGACATTGCAGGAGAATTTTATAGAGATGACTTTGTGGCTTCAATCGAGGCAATTGAAAATTGGCTGAAGGGAGATACTCTTCCCAGGTTAGAACCAGATAAAAACCAGAGTCTCAATCAATGTTTTCACTTTAGCGAAGTAGAGAATGTTATTGCTTGTTTGAAAAACGTAAAGGCCCCGGGTCCAGATGGAATACCAGCCGAAGTGCATAAACTCCTGAGGGAAGAGCTCATGCCAGTTTTAACTCAACTGATGAACTTGATTCTTAATGAGTCTTCCCCGGTTCCGACTTCTTGGAATGAAGCTATTTTAACCCTAATATTAAAACCGCAGACAGATCCTAGGAGATGCAAATCCTATAGACCCATTTCTTTGCTTAATAACGATTATAAAATCTTTGCACAAATACTTGCTAGGAGGTTGGATAATGTGATCAGTGACTTAGTGCACAATAACCAGAAAGGTTTTATGAGAAATCGACACCTAGGGGACCTGACTCAGGATCTAGTTACCACAATTGATATTGCAACAACCACAAATATGCCTCTCACTATACCAACAATCGATGCTGCAAAGGCTTTTGACAGAGTAAGCGTTCTCTTTCTGCAGGTAGTAATGGAACGTAGTAACTTGGGAGATAATTTTCACAAAGTAATCAAAGCTATTTATAAGGCGCCTTCTGCTCGGTCCTGGTTAATGGTATCTTATCCTCACATTTTAAAATTGAACGCGCACACAACAGGGTTGTCCCCTCTCTCCTCTTCTTTTAATCTGTATATTGAACTCTTGGGCAGGAGAATTATGTCAGATCAGAGAATTATACCCTTCAAGGACCACGGCTGAGTCCTGAAGGAAGCTCTTTATGGAGATGACCTTTTGATTTATACACAGAACCCCCTAAGTACCTTTCCGGCACTCTTTGAAATCATTGCTAGCTTTGGGGAAACGTCAGGTTACCTAGTTAATACGGATAAATCTGAAGTAATGACCTGGAATGGCCCACAGGATAACCCATTAGAGAAAAATGAAATTTGTTATTTAAGGGTAAAAGTGGTCAAGAACCTGGCAGAGATGGCCCAGGTGAATTTTGCGCACCTCTTTAGGGAAACAAAAAAGCTACTCTATCAATGGTCACACTTACATCTTTCTATATTAGGTAAAACAAATTTATTAAAAATGGTGGTACTGCCCAAATTTACATTCATTTTTAATGCCATCCCCTTATTCTCTTAAATCCGACTAGTTAAGGAAACTACAGGGGGAATTAGTTAGCTTTAACTGGTGCTATAAAAATCCCAGGATAGCATGGGAAAAATTAAGAAAGAAGAAGCTGGAAGGAAGAATCACATTTCCAGATTTCTAGTTTTACTGCTGAGCATTCCAGCTGAAAAATATTAGAGTACTCCTCTCCAAGGAATCTCCACCTTTTTGACACCAGGCATTGACAGGGAGCTTCCAGGACTAGGGCACACAGTTTCTCTATAAATTTGGCAATCCCGGGTTTTACAAAAAAGTTAGACTAAAAGTTCTCAACAACGCCTGCAGGATTTGGTATACAGTAAGATCAAGGCTGGCCATCCCGTATTACAGCGAGCTGGCCCCAATTTGAAATTCTCTGGGCACACCACTATGTCTTCAGGATGCACTAGCTATGCCACTGGTAGAGGGAGGAATTGTGCGTTGGGGACAGATAGTCAGTGGAGGCTCAGTAATCTCTTGGGAATCTCTATCCGAAGCAACCAATGCTAAATTGTCTAGGTTCAAATACATGCAAATTAAAAGTTGGGCACAAGGAGAACCTGTGGCCGGATGCTCTACGGGTTGGAAAAGGGAAATAACTGTTTTACAGAGATTAAAAAAAGAAGTTTAAAAGTGGTACTGGGCTTTAATGCAAGCTGAAGATGTCTCTTGCCCATTACCCACAGAGATGTGGGATCCTGTTTTTCCTGCTCTAGACCTTTTACATCTCTGGTGGGCCTCTATGAATATACTTTGGTCTGTGGTAAAATCTGCTCCTTGCGGAGGAACCACCTGTTCACTGTATAGCAGGCTTACTGGACCCCTAGAAGGTTCACCAGAATAGGATTTCCAAGGAAGAGCAATTGCCTGAAGTGTGATTTAGAGGAAGGAGATGATATCCATTTTTGGTGGCAATGTCCGGGGATTCATATATTCTGGGAACATGTGGGCAAGACGATTTTATCTATCATAAACAGGTGTGATGAGTTAACTCTACCGATGATTGTATCTGGGTTATATGAGGGAGCCGAGATCGATAGTTTGGAAAGACCCCTGGCGCACCTCTTCTTTTATTTGGTCCTGATAGCAAGGCGGGAAATATGCATTAAGCCGATCTCGAGCCTCCCTCCTACGCACATTGATTGGCTTCTGCCAGTTAAAAGAATCTCTGACCTAGATTGTAGTAATGGTTCAGATAAGTGCCTTAGAATGTCCAATGATTAAGCACTAAGACGAAATAGCAAGGAGGGTGGGGGTGGACTTGTTCTGCCCCCCTCTCCTAAGGCTGATGGGAGCTGCTCTTTCTTCCAGTGTCAGTCAATGGGCCAGAGTTCTGACCAAAACCAGGATATGATGCAGCTTCACCTGTCTGTCTTTTGCTATAAATGAGGACTCAAAAGAAAAAAAACTAAGATTCAGTTTGAAGCTGCATACACCATTGCATGTTTCTACTTAACTACAGGAATGGCTGGGGAGAAAAAAAAAAAGTAAAAAAACTCACATTAACCCATTTTGATAGTATGCATATATATATATATATATATATATACACACAAATAAAGTCCCACGAAAAACCGGCTACTTCCGCCAAACGAGGCTGGTGCAGACAAGCGGTCGTGGCAACCGTTATTATGAATACATTTATTTCTGCCACTGCATTCAAGAGCAGAAAAAGAAGCTGCACCCAACGTGTCAGCTTCTCAAGCAAAAAGCTTTATTTTATCAATAGTTCAAAAGGTATTTCTTAAATGGCCCTTTAAGAAATACTGATATACGTGTTCTTAATATACAAAACACATATTTTTGTGATAAATATTTTCAACATATTTCATATGAGTTATTTGTATATATATAAATAAATGTCAATGTTGGAATAAATAGTAAGAAAATATGATTTACAATTATTTAAAATATTAACCTCCACATTAATCCCACAATCAGTACAAATCAATCATTTTCCAATTCAGTTGTATCCCTGCAGAGTGGGTATGGTCCATCTATGATCACAATAACAACCACAATGGATACAGGGCCAAAACACCACATAAAACACCTCAGCAGTGACATATATGATATCTAAAAGAGTCTAATGACTATTGCTAGAATGCTCATCTCATAACTGTAAAAGCCATCATATTGACCCATCTAAAAGTTCATATAGTAAGGGAAAGGCTGTTTTTTATTTATTTGTAAAAAGACCATGTCACCGCCAATGCCCATAAAGTGCTAGAAAAAGTGCAATCAGTGATAATATATATACAGTGTTAATTCTAATGTGCAAAATTAACCTATTAAAAACAAAAATTGTTCATAAAGTCTGGTTATACTGCTCCCGGCCTGCATCTAAAGTCTTATTTGACATATCTATGCCATAGTGTATAAGAAATCTAGCAGATATATCAAATGCATATATTGAATAGAAATCTCACAAATGGACATAAAGTTCAGCATCTAAATTATGTCCCCATGGATTATCAGAACCCAGAAGCAAAATCATCTTTGATTCCATTTGTTCAGCTCTGCTGTTCTGTTTCCTCCCCTTGGATTGACAGTGATGGTTTTAATCCCATAAAAATCAAAGAGCTGCAGTCTCCATTATGGGTTTCCCAGAAATGTTTGGCTAATGGATAAGATCTATCCTGATCTTTTATTGCTCTAAGATGTTGTAAAAATCTCACTTTCAGTTTGTGAATGGTGCTGCCAACATATTTTTTGTGGCAGCCACATTCTATAACATACACAACATAATCAATCTCACAAGTTATGCGATCAGTCATTTCGCAAACCTTCCCATCAAATGTAACATAAGAATGTGTGTTATGAGCAAATTTGCAAGATTTGCAACAACCACATTTCCAGAAGCCCAAACTTTTCTTGGATAGCCATGATCGATTAACCTTAGGACAGAACAGACTCCTAGTGAGAAGATCTCCTAATGACTGAGTTTTGCGATAAGTGATCGGAGGATGTAACCCAACAATGTCTTTAATGTGTGGATCATGTCGCAAAACGTGCCAATTTTTATGAATGATATTGTTGAGTTCTGTATGTTGTTGATTAAATTCAAGGAACAGTCTAGGTGGGAATCTATGTCCTTGAGGAATCACCTCTGTAACTTCTGATTTGAAGAGTAATTTTTCTCTAGACAAATTCATTACTCTATGATGTGCATCATTTAAAATCTTTAAGGTATATCCTCTGTTCAAATATCTTTGAATCATAGTAGCAATTTCAATTTTTAAGCTATCATTGTCCGAACAAATTCTGCGAGCCCGCAAGAATTGACTATGAGGAATACTCCATTTTAGAGCTTTTGGATGACCACTATTTCCATGCAAAATAGAATTGTATGCAGTTGGTTTACGGAAAATAGTCATCTGCAGGGTCTCATTTTGAACAGTTAGCAAAACATCCAAAAATTCAATGGTGTAAGTGCTGTATTTTATATCTAAATGAATGTTAAACTCATTATTATTGAGTGCGTTAACATATTCTATAAGGGACTGTTCATCACCATCCCAAATGAGGAAAAGGTCATCAATGTATCTGACCCACAATACAACTCGTTCCATGTAGTCCTTATACAAATCTGACCAAGCTATTTCCTTTTCCCACCACCCCATAGATAGATTGGCATATGTGGGGGCAAAAGATGCTCCCGTAGCTGTCCCCTGTTTCTGAAGATAATATTCATTGTCAAACAGGAAAACATTATAGGTAAGGCAGAATTTTAACATGGTCAAAAGCATATTGGTATGTTGAAGAAATTAAATCTTACAGATGCTTGAAAAGTATCTACAGGCCTGAATGCCAAACTCATGTATAATGGAGGTGTAGAGTGAGGTCACATCCATGGTGACCAGTAAAAAACTAGATTGCCAAGGGATGTTGTGTATTTTTGATAAAAAGTAATTAGTATCCCGCAAATAAAAGGGCAGTTCAGTTACATAGGGGCACAGAAAAAGATCTAGATAACATGGGGTATTTTCTAAGAGGGAAGAGTTCATACTCACAATGGGTCCACCAGGAGGATTTTTCTTATTTTTATGAATTTTAGGTAGAAAGTAGATGCAAGGGATTTTTGGAAATTCGACTTTTAAATAGGAATATTCTTCTTGATCAATGAGGCAACTATTAAGCCACATATCCAACATCTCCCAATAAATGGCCTGATACTCAGAATTGGGATTGGCACGTAATTTCTTATAGTGCTCCCTGTTGGATAATTGGCGATGCGCCTCCTTAGTATAGTTTGCTACATCCAGAATCACAATATTGCCTCCTTTATCGGAGGGCTTAATTATAATAGCAGGATTAGATTTCAAAGCGTTTAGATCATTCCAATCAGCAGCAGAAAAATTTGTTCTCTTAGGTTTTTTGAATTTCCAATTATTGTGAAATTTGTCAAGGTCATCGACTACCAACTCATAAAAGGTATCAATTAAGTTACCACTAGGTAACTGAGGATTGAATCTACTGGGAGGTTTCAATGAACTAGTGATGGTATGATCAACTGTAAATCCCATGTTCATCAGAATTTCCTTATCTGTACCACTACCTTCACTGGTTGTTCCATCTATATTGGCTAAATCACTGATTTCAACCAAATCAGGGGTATCATCAATATGAAACCCAGAGAATTCAACCACATTATTATTGGCAGCCGATTGATTCACGTGAATTTTGTTAGAAAAATGTTTAATCAAACACAATTTGCGAGTACATTTATATAACTAAATTTGTGTGTTGACATAATCCCAATGCATTAGAGGACAAAAACTGAGCCCTAAATTAAGAATGCGTTCTTGATTGTGAGTCAGATCGACCTTGGAGATATTGACAATAATATTAGAATCATTCAAGGTGGAACCACCCTCTAGTCCTGATGTTTGTAATTTCTTCCTCTTCCCCCTCCTCAACATCGTCCTCTGTTCCTGTTTGATTGTGGCGTGACTAGTTGCATGAGTCGCATTTCCCTGTGAAAATCCAATTTGTTGGACGAAGCTTCATCTGCCGATGAACTTAAATCTGAGTTCTCATCTATAGAGTGGGATTGTGCGTTTGAGTTTTCTGTTAGATTCATCTTATCTTGCGCTCTGAGGGTATTGTATTTTCCAGCAAAAGTATAGATCCTTCCAAGTTCATAATCTTTTTTATCGCTATTAAATTTTAATGCTTTACATGTTTTAATTTCATCTTCTTTCTTTTTTATGCGTTCTTCCATTTTCATCAATGATTGTTGTACTTCCTGTTATTTACCCATTTTTTCCAATTCTTTCATTGATCGATGAATCACCTGTGTTTGTTCCTCCATCCGTCGTTTGGCTTGAGTGATCAAAGTGCCCATAAGTTTAACGGAGCAGTCAGCTGTATATGATCTCCACTGCTCAAGTAAGTCAGGATCCATATCACCGAGGGTAGGCAGTATCAGAATATATATATATATATATATATTTATATTTCCTCCCATTCAGAGCTCCTCTCCCCGACAGCTTCAGCTGCATAGATTTCGGGGCAAATTTTGGGGCAAATAACTGTATTTCTTGAGTCCAGGTACATCATCCATCCATTTATTTAAATATCAAATTCATCAAAGGTACATTGAAACACAAATCTTGGTCACCGTTTCAGCAAGACTTCCTCACCTGGGCATATTCTTCAGACACAGTGGCTAATACTTTATAGAGATGATGTCCCTTTTTACCTGACGTGTCCCAACATCATCTAGAATGTTAACTACAACACAGTGATGGTATCTACTGGCATACATTTTTTAGTGTAGCCTATCCAATGAGCAAGGCGTATCTTAATCACTATAAGTTCATTTCACTCATCTTAATCTGTACACATGTATGGGGAAATTGATCTAAAAAGACAATCAACCCATATAATTGGCATATTTAAATTCTGTTCCTGTATTTCACAATTATGTTCAACTTTGTGAGGTTCAATCCTACTTATCAGCTCATACAAATAACAGGATATGTTTCTCATAACCATGTTAACACCTCAGGAATGTATTTACAAACTATCCACAATACCCCAATGGGAATCATCTATAGGTCCCTTGATTTCGTCATAACATGTGGAACTCCCCTTCTATTCATATCCAGGGAGTACTCCTTGTCCACATTCACAACGATAACAACTAAGTTATGTATTTGCAAATTATGCAGAGTTTCCCAGTGGGAATCACCAACAGGTGCCCGACTTTCATTATAACCTAAGCAACTTCCCCCATATTAAGATATGGAGAGTTGCACCTAAAAGTGACCATTTAATAGCCCACTCACCACATTGTCATCTTTCAATTCAATGCACTCCCCATCTAAAACATACTCTGTGTTTTTGAACATGAAGTGCATATTATGATTTTTTTGTTTATTGCACTCCTAGTTCCAGAGTGACCAGTGATAATTCTGTTGCCATCATCCAATTCAATGAACTCTCCATCAAAGAAAGTGCCTGATGCTTCAACATAAAGTGCAAATGCACAATATGACTTTTGGGTTATTGCACTCCTACCCTAAGGTACACGATGTTTTCATTAAAAAGGGGCTAATTTTTCACTATACTCCTATGGTGGTATATAGGACACATATCTAGAAAAAAACTTTATCTGCCAACCTAGGGTGCATCATATTTAAGTCCAAGAATTAAATGATAACAAACCATTGTGCTGTTCATTATTAAGATCACCATTTCCTTCACAGAGTTATATCAATTTCTGGCTTTCTCTATGGCATTTCCATGCCTCCATCTAACATTGAAATAAATCCATAATCTTCAAATAATTGTTCTCAAGTATTTGTGAGCAAATCAAATCATGACATCAGAGTATACAGAAAAAGAACAGTACTGATGCTCCACAGTTATATTCATATCCTACAGATGTACAGTCGTTCTGTTTCAGTATTGTGGCCCCATGGCATTTCAGCCCCTGTATAAGCCTCAATTTAGAATCTTGCTTTCTTAATTATTTTTCTCTATCACCCCTTAGGATGTGTCTTTATGTACTTTATGCTGTAGTAATTTAGTCCTACTTGTGAACTCTGATGGTATTCCATGAAGTGGCTGTCTATTGTATAACTCTCATCACCATTCCTGATCACGCTTATATGCCGTAGGATTCTCACTTTTTAATTTTTTGATTGTGCTCCCCACATATGATTTACCACAATCTCATTTCAAAACAGATATCACAAACTCTGTGTTGCAAGGTAACCTGTCATGAATGATGATTGTTCCTCCCTCAAAGTTCTTGTACTCCTTCCAGTTTTTTCCATATTTGCAAGCTTCACATATGTTACATTTTACAAAGCCCTTGCCACTCTCAATTAGCCAGTTACCTGTCCTATTAGGATCATAAAAGCTTTGGGTTAAAATTTCACCTGATGACAGGTACAGTATCTATTTTAATTAGTTCATGGTCCTGCCCACATATCAAAAATTCCCCTTTCTTCTAATCCAGCCCTTTCCGAAGCATCATCAAGTATACTTAGGGAATAGCCAGAGTGAGTCAATCTTTCTATCATTGTGCTGCTTCCAATTTAAAATTCTCTTCTATAGAGCATATCCTTTGTGCTCTCAACATCTGTCTACACTGGATGCTCCACCTCTGTGCCCTTGAATGCCCACTGTTGGCATGCAATATAGAATTTGCAACTGCTGCTTTTCTGTGGATCATCATTTTTAAGTTATTGTTACTTATGTTTAACTCGATATCCAAAATTCACTATGTTCCTTACTATACGTCATAGTAAATTGAATATTTAAGTTGTTCTTGTTCAATTTTAAGATACATTTTTCCAATTTTGTTTTCTCACCATTCCGTAGGCTAAAGAGGTCATGAATGAATCAAGTCCAAAGTACAACATCCATTGTATATGATTCATTCTCCTCTGTGGAGGCAAATTCCTTCTCCCACCACCCCATAAATACATTTGCGTAGGTGGTGGCGAAGGAGGTCCCCATGGCTATTCCCTGCTGCTGTAAATATATTTCATTATCAATCAGGAAGACATTGTGGGTGAGGCAGTATTGCAGTGTTTCCAGTATCAGGTGGATATGTTCAAGGAGGTCAATCAGTCTATCTCTCAAAAATCAAGAGCATGCAGTTATTTAATCACTTTGTTTTATTTACGTGTATAATGATACAACATCTGGCGTTACCATGATGTATCTTGATTTCCATGGTAAGCCATCCATTTTTTTAGAAAGTCAGTGGAATCTTTCAGATATGAAGGCAAACTAATTACATATGGTTGAAGAAACAAATCCAGAAACCTTGAACTATTCTCTGAGAGGGATCCTTTGGGCTTACAATTGACCTACCAGGAGGTTTCTGAGCATTTTTGTGTATTTTTTAGGGAAAGTAGATTGTGGCCATTTTTGTGTGGTGCAGGGATGATATTCTTTCTACTCTCCAAGGCCTCTTTTTAACCATTTATCTAGCAATCTATCATATTTAGTCTCCGTTTGCTTCACAAGGTTTTCCTTCAAATGTGGCTAGTGTGTTATATTACCCAGTCAGTGTGCTTTCGCCATGTACATTGTTTTATCCTTCATAATGATGTTGCCCCTTTTGCCAGACAAGTTAATGATTAGAGAATTGTTATTTTTTTAGGACATTGATGTCATTCCAATCCTTGGAAAGTTTAATTCCCTTTATTTCTCCACTTATTTTTTTCTGTGACCGTTACTATCCTCCAACACCATCTCATGGAAGAGGTCAATTATATTTCCTGCAGACAACTGTGGAGAGTATTTGCTTTTATATCTATATCCACTGGATGTCACAATATCGGTATTAAACCCCATCTTTCTCAGGGTTTGAATCAGCACATCCTTCTCCTCTTGTACCCATGATGCTTCCTCTGAGGATTTTGGGTGTACTATATGGGATGGCTGGGTAGCCCTACCATGCAGTACACTCACAAATACATTCTTGGGTCCAGTCGGGTGTGTTCACTCAAGCTTAAGCTCAACCGTGGGCAGCTGTGGCTGCGAGGTGTAAGGCTTAGCAAAGGAACAATGTGTAAAGCATTGAACAGCCCTAAACAACAGAATAAGAAAGTCACACAACACAAAAGAAACAAGACACTAAGCTAGAAAACTAGATTAGATTTTTATGTATCTTCAGAGACCTTCATCATCAAAATCCACCAGAGGGTTCTGCAGATATAGTTTTTTTTAAAGCAACTACAAACAAGCATTGGCCAACAAAAAACTTTAGAAACTTTTGAATAGATTGGAAAAGTTAGTTCATCAACTCCAGCTCGTGTTGGGCCATGCAGTCTAGCAGGACAGAGGTCCAGGGGGCCAGAGAGGATACTTTGGGTAGTTACGTGACCACCTGAGCATTTTTAGAGCAAGGTCCTAACTTTATAGACCACAATTGAGTGATCCTGATGCTGATGAATGCAGGCTCAAAGATGCTCAAGGATGCTTCGGTTGCTGTGTGGTCCGGTCGAGTTACATGGTTTGCAGATGAGTGGCAGCGACTCCAGCCATGGATTTCAGGGTCCCATGAAGTCCTCTTTACAAGGTTTCACCAGCTGCTGATGCAGACATTGTGCTTGTGCTTGTGCAACACAACGGTCCCAGTGCAAACCTTTGGAGGAGGCTGGTGTCCTTTTTAGATGACGAATCCGGTCACAACCAACACTAAGGGTCCAGCAGACATAGGTGTATCTTTTGGCTATCTTTGAATTGTCCTTGGGGGTTTCTGGTGTCCGGTGGTGGTAAGGCTTCTGCGGTGGCTGCCGGAGATGCGACTTGGGCTCATTCAGCTTTAATGTCCCCAGTGCTGTTCTGGGGAGCCAACAAACTGGTCATTGGCATCTCTGCTTCGACTGGTGCAGGGGATCAGTGTTCCCCTGAGGTAGACATGCAGAACAGGGTCCAAACTCCATTAGCCCAAAGTGCAGCAGGTTCATTAACTCCAGTGTTGCAGCCTCTCTTTGTGCATTTCCAATGGATGCAGTGTGTCTTCTTCTTGTCCTCTTTCCAGGTCAAGTGAGTACTAAGGTCTTGGGTGCCAGGGGTGCCCATTAGATCCCAGTTATGTGTCCAGAGGGGACAACATGATCACCAGCAAATGGGATAGTTGGTGCCCTCCTCTCTGGTGACACAGTTCCAGTGATTAGTGGTATCTATCTATCCCAGACTACAACCTTGCTGCCCAATCAACATTACAGAACCCTTCCCTGGCTGTGAGGATCTTGGTAGTGCACCCACAAAGGTGTGCCTACCATGGGGTTACAGGCCCCTGGAAAACCAGTTTGTGAACTGGTTTTCAGTCGATCAATCAATCAATCAATCAATCATAGCATTTGTAAAGCGCAGCACTATCACCCCTAAGGGTATCTGGGTGCTGAGGGTGCAGTGTCTGTGTTGAAAAAACATGTCCTGAGTCTCTTTCTGAAGTCCACCAGGAAGGGAGCTGTTCAGAGGTGGAGGTGCATGCTGTTCCAGGACTTGGGTGCTGGGTAGGAGAAGGAGTAGCCTCACTGTGGCAGCAAAGGATGCAGGGTTGTGTGTGAGGTTTAGCAAGGTAGAGCATAGTTGTCTTGCTAAGACATAGAACCTCAGTCAATGGTTTATGTAGGATGGCCTTAGGTTGTGGAGAGCCTTGTATGCGAGTGTGAGGGTTTTGACTTTGGCATCTCTTCTGGACGGGGAGCCAGTGGAGGTTCTTGAGGTGTGGGATGATGCTTGAGTGCTTCGGGAGGTTGGGGATGAGTCTGGTTGTGATGTTCTGTAGAGTCTGGCGTCTTTTAAGTAGCTGGGAGGACACTCTGGCATAGAGAGCATTGCCATAGTCGAGGCGGCTGGTGTGCAGGACGTGCCCTACTGTCTTTCTGGTGTCCGTAAGGATCCATTTGAAGTTTTGGCGGAGCATACAGAGGATGTAGAAGCAGGAGGAGGCAACTGAGTTTGCTTGCCGATTCATGGAAAGTTGGCAGCCGAGAATGATGCCAAGGTTTTGTACGTGGTCTGATGGAGAGGGCGTTGATCCGAGTTCTGCTGTGGCCCATACGTAGGTGTTCTTCCCAAAGATCAGGGCTTCCATTTTGTCGGTGTTTAGTCAGAGGCAGCTGTTTTTCATTCATGTTGCTATGTTGTTCATGATGTTGCGGAAGTTGGTTGTGGCGTTGTGGGGGTCTTCAGTGATTGTGAGAATTAGTTAAGTGCTGTCGGCACAGGAGACTATAATAAGTCACTACGATCTGACAATGTCTGCCGGGGGGGCATGTAGATGTTGAACAGGGTTGGGCTGAGGGAGGATCTTTGGGGTATTCCGCAGATGATGTTCTTGGGTGTAGAAGTGAAGGGAGGAAGATGGATGCTAGGCGTGCAGCCTGAGAGTAGATGGGCAACCCACATCAGGGCGTTTTGACGAATGATTGGGGTTTATAACTGAGCTTGATAATCAAAACAATACATTAAATAAATGTGACGCACATTAATTCACAAGAAAGAGGCTGATTAAGGGCGTGATTTTGTTCCTGGTGAAGGGGGTTACTGTGTCACAAACGTGATGGATATCCCGTCCACCTTGTTACAATCCTATTAAATTCTATGAGGCTGACAGAATATCCATCACGTTTGTGTTAGGGTATTACCTCCGCCAGGGTCTAAATCAGGCCCTAAGTTTTCAAACCATAAAGGTTTACTAAAGGTTAAAGATTTACAGAAGGCAAAAATCTGATTAGTAACATTTAGTTATCAAAATGCATATTGTAAGGAATTGAGTTGTTGGTTTGTTGGTTGATTGGGGTGGAAACCATGCGAAAGCAACAGCCACAATCCCTGTCATGATGAATCATTAAAGTCGCTAAATATATGCTTACCTTTTTGGTAGCGTGGCACAAATGTAGTCATGCTTAACTTGGAGGAATGATTTATGCAGCAGACAAACAGTAAGAAAGTGGAAACACAGCACAAGAAAAATCCTACACCGATTTAGAAAAACAGAGTACGTTTTAATAAATTGACATCAAAACAAAGTCTATTGTGGAGAGCGTGGTGGTGATCTAACACTATGGAGAGGCCCAGAAGGATCACAGCTGCCAACTCTCTTTGGTTGAGGTGCATCTTGATGTCATCCATGACGGCGATCAGTGCAGTCTTCATGCTGTGGATGGCCCGGAATCCTGATTGTGAGGTAGTCAGTCAGCTGTTTGTGGATGGCTTTCTCAAGCACTTGGGCCAGGAAGGGGATCAGGGAGACTAGTCTGTAGTTTTTGAGGTTGCTGGGGTTGGCGGAGGGTTTCTTTAGGAGGGGTCTGAACTCTGCATGCTTCCATTTGTCCAGAAAGGTTACCATGGAGATGGAGGTGTTGAGGATGCAGGCTAGTTCCGTGTTAATAGTGTTGGCTCCGTGGTTGAAAAGCCGTTGGGGGCAGGGGTCGGTGGGTGCCCTGGAATGGATGAATGACATGATGGCTGCAGTGGTCTGTGTGGTAATTGGGGGCCAGGAGGGCCGGTGTCCACTGCTTGAGAGATGTTGTCTGGGCTGGAGGTGGAGCGTTTGGGGTCGACAATGTTGTAGATGGTGGTGATCTTTCTGTGTAAGTAATCTGAGAGGGTGTTGCAGAGTTCCTGGGATGGGTGGATGATGGTCTCATTGGCTATCAGTTAGAGAATTCCTTAATGATTCTGAAGAGTTCTTTCGTGTGGTTGGCAGTGGTGTCGATGTGGGCAGTGATTGCTGCTCTTTTTGCTGTCTTGATGTGATGGTGGTAGTTGTTGAGGACTGCCTTGTAGGCAGTTCTGTTGGATGGGTCCTTGCTCATATGCCTTTGTTTCTCAAGACAGTGGCAGTTGCGTTTGGATTTTCTGAGCTCCGCAGTGTACCATCTCACTGACTTTGAGGTATTATTGATTTTTGGTGCTTTCAGCGGGCCACTCTGTCAACAGATTCAGTGATCCAGGTGGTGAAGTTTCTGATGGCCTGGTTGAAGTCAAGGTCTGCAGTGGGCTCAGGTTGTGTTGGCCTGTGTCCACAGGGTCTCGGCTACCTTGCTCTAGCTTCAGTGGGGGGTGTGGAGGTGCTTGGAGGTAGTGTGCTGGGAATTAGAGATGGTAAAGTGTAAAATGACGTGGTCAGTCCAGGTGAGTTCAGTCATGTGTTTAATATTGATTCTGTCGCTAGAAGTGAAGATGGTGTCCACTGTGTTTCAAGCTTTGTGCGTGGGTTTGGTGACCAGTTGGGTGAGGCTGATGTTGCTGAGATTCTCTATGAGGGAAGTGAAGTTGGTCTCATTGGGGTTGTTAAGTTGGAAATTGGGAATGCCGAGTAGGATGTAGTGGAGGGGGCCAAAAGTGAGGGGGTGATGAGGTTTCGATGGCGTCGCAGAAGGCTGGGTGTGGTGTGGGGGATCTGTGTATGAAGGTGGCTCACATCATCGTATTGGCATCGGTCTGGAGTCTGAAATTGAGGTGCTCCATGAGGGGTGCTGGGTCGTCGTCAGTGAAGGTGCATTGGATGGCTTCCTTGAAGATGATGGTGTTGTGCCGGCCATGTTTATTGGTGAGGTCTTATTAACTTGCAGCCGTCAGGGGTGGTCGTGGTCATGTCGGGGTTTGAGTAGGGTGTTAGCCATGTTTCGGTGATGAAGGTAACGTCTGGTTCGTGGGTGGTGATGGTGTCCCAGATTTCCATGCCTTTTTTGCTTAAGGAGCGGGCACTTAGCAGGATGCAATGGAGTGGTGCTTTGTTGTATGTAGTCTTTTGTGTGGGCGCAGTGCTGGTGTTAGTGTGCACAGGTGAGTCTGTGTTGCAGGAGAAATGACAGTTTAGGCAGGTGAAGGGTCTTTGGTTGAACGTGGGGAGGCTGTGAAGCATCTATTGATAGGGTGTCCTATGTTCAGGGCCTGGAACTCCTTGGTGGTGTAGCAGTGGTGAATTGGAGGACCAGGGGTCCTGGAGCTAGGCGCGGTCCAGGTGCAGATGGGCTTTTGTGCACCTTTGGCACACCCGCTGCTCACATTCACTATGCGACCTCACTGCGGCCTCCATTATATGTCTTGGGAGGTGGGGGGGTTGTGGTAAGTGGTGGGAAGGCGGTAGGGTGGGCGCAGCAGAGGTACGAAGAAGGCATTGGCAGGGGCATCAGCAGATGCAATCAGGCCCAGGAATGTGGTTGAAGCTGTCGCAATCAGGCTCCAGAATGTGGGAAGATTTGTTGCAATGAGGGTCAGGAATGCCATCGGAGTGGTCTGCAGCAGGCAAAAGGGCCGTGGAGTGGCTGGGGAACTGTGACTGGCCCAGTTGGTCAGACACTTCTCACCGAGACCGTGTTGCCACCTCCACTATGGGCCTGATTCTACCGCCCGCCAAGCTACCGCCGCTGAATGACCGCACCGCGGTCAAAAGACCGCGGCGGCCATTTAGACATTTCCTCTGGGCCAGCGGGCGCTCTCCAAAAGAGCGCCCGCCGGCCCAGAGGAAATGCCCCTGCAACGAGGACGCCGGCTCAGAATTGAGCCGGCGTAGTTGCAGGGGTGCGACGGGTGCAGTTTGCACCCGTCGTGTATTTCAGTGTCTGCTTAGCAGACACTGAAATACATTGCGGGGCCCTCTTACGGGGGCCCCGCGGCACCCCCTACCGCCATCCTGTTCCTGGCGGGCGAACCGCCAGGAACAGGATGGCGGTAGGGGGTGTCAGAATCCCCCATGGCAGCGCAGCAAGCTGCGCCGCCATGGGGGATTCAAAGGGCAGCGGTAAACCGGCGGGAGACCGCCGGTTTGCCTCAGAATGCCCTGTGGGGCACCGCCGGCCTGTCGGCGGTGCTCCCGCCGACCCTGGCCCCGGCGGTCTTAGACCGCCGGGGTCAGAATTACCCCCTATATGTCCTGGGTGGTGGGAGGGGCCGGGGTGGGAGGCAGGAAGGTGGGAGTGTGGGAGCAGCAGTGGTGCAAAGAAGGCATCAGTAGGGGCATCAGCAGATGTTTTCTCTTCTCTGTCTCTGGCTCTACTCTGTCTGAAGGAAACAAAAGGTGTCCTGAAGCTCGCCTTGTGGGCTAATAGCCCGGACAGCCATCCTGTGGGAGGAAGTCACATCATCCAGGGCGGCAGCAACCTTTGTTCCTGGCCTGGGAGTTGTTCACATGTCTCCCCAGGTAGGCAGAAATCTGTCTGTGTGTCAGTGCCTTTGTGAGGTCACTGGACTAGCTAGGTCAAAGAGCAGCAGCTTTGTAAAAGTTGCTTACCCTTAAAAGTGATATTCATTTCGACTTGACCATCAAGTCGCATTTAGTTGCACAATTAATTTGATACCTTACATGACCCGCCTTGGTAGTCACAGTCAAAAGTTATCCGAGTTGGGATGCCACCTGATAACTATGTTTTAGCCAATGGGGCCACCAACTTTGGCTACAGCAAAACAACAGTTTGGAGGTGTTGTGTAAACCACATGTCCTACTTAACAAAATACAGCTCCCTGCCATAGGACTTCATAGGCCTTCTTTGGGGAGATTTATATATAATGATAAAGGATAGGGTGGCTTCGCCATAGGTTTAAATAAAAAAGTTGAACTGATAGTGTAACCTCTGCCTTTCCAGTCTGCAGTGGCAGCCAGGGGGTCATTTTGTGTCTTTTCACAAGAAAGGTGGCACAAATAATGCTGCAGCCCTGAGTGGACACTCTGCCTTACATGCCCTGGGTACCATATAGTAGGGACTTATAAGTAAGTCAGACCTTGCCAATTGGGTGTATCCAATTCGATATTTACTTTACTTTCTATAACCAGCAGCTAATAATACAAAGGGGGCAAAATGTGGGGGGAAACCTGCAAAAAGCCTTTTCCTTACACTTCCTCATCCAAATAATAATCTCTAATAATTCTGGACTATCTCCAGTTATAAAAACAGATGTCTGATCTGCATTTTTCAATTGGCTTTCTTGGTTTGGTCATCAATTATGTCATTTAAGATGTCATTAGTGATATAAATTATGTCATAGAACGTGTCATGAGTGATGTCATATGTGAGGTCATGAGCAGTGCATGGCAGGGGTGCAGGTTATAGTTAGCACTGCTTACTATAACTGGTGAATTTTTGTGTTATCTTTTAGTTAAAAACTGTATCACTATCACTCAGACATTCATCTAACTATAACTTTAACCTTTGGCTTTTCCAGTGAACTTCTGAGTTTTTTAAAATAAAAAACGCATATTTTTATTACACCTAACTATAATGTTACTTTAACCTTTGTTTTTTTTCAGTGCATTTCCAGGGTCTTTTTAAAATAAAAATATATTTATAAATAATTAGAAACTAACTACTCCAACAATGTTTGTGCTGAGAATATTAAATTTCTTAGTTGTAACATATTCAGAAATATTCCTGCATACTTTTCATAGACTTTGTATTTATCGTTATATAAACATCATATTTATATTATTTATATTTCAAGGAGACACTGATCAGTTTTTCCTGTAATATAAACTGTGTGTTTCACTGTTTACATCCATCTTTAATGTGTGTAAACGTTCTTGCGGGAGGCTGGTGGGTGGTCTGCAGGAAACTCGCAAGATGGTAGAGTTATAAATTTGTTCTAATCTGTTGTATTGAGTTCTTTTTCATCTGATAAGTTATTGTTGAATGCTAATCTTTAAAAATAAAGTCAACACAGTATGTATACTGTATTAATTATTTTGTTTAGAAACTTACAGCTCTTGTGAGACGATTGCGGGAGCTGAACACACAATCCTCTGTGTGGACTTCAATGGGGCTGCACTTCCTGTCCGACTCTCACGATCAGCTCTCATGATAGTACATTTGGAATTAAGTTCAGAACAGTGTACTTTTGTAGGTCTGGAGAAAGTAAGATATGAGAAGAGTTGTTTAAAGTACAAAAACAGTTGCTGTATTGTTGTATTTGAGATATTAAGAAAGTTATCTGTTTTTTACGATCAAGCTGCCCTCTCCCGAGATGCCCCGGGAGAGGAGAGACATCACAAGGAACGTTTGTGATTGATTCATATGGATGTCTTTATTTAGCAAAGAAAGATTGCTTCCTTCTTGCATCATTTGCCTATTAGGTTTTTCTGTGATAACACCTTTTTGGCTATCTCTCTGACCTTGCTATTTTCTGTGATCAGAATGTCATCATCTGATTGAGAGAGAACCCTACTCCTGTTTCTTAAAGTCAGCCACCTCAGACAACCAAAGAGTTCTTGGTCTGGCAATTTGTTTCAGATGAGGCCTGGTGGGAAGTAAGTATCTGCCAAATATGTAATTTGTAAGATATGCAAAAAAGAGTTCAATAGGGAGAGCTAGAATGAACAATTTTTAATGAGTACCACTGGCATGTGTTGACATTTCACTATCTATGCACCCTGAACGTCTTGCTCGGTCGAGTTAACCTGCATTAGCCTGCCCTGCCTTAATAAGTCATCAGGGTTGTCCACATCTTTTGAACCTGGTGACTGTGCTTGCCCAGGTACTTACCTCCCAACAGATAACAACCCTGCATATGTGGACATAGCTCTTTTTTGCTGCTTATACGAGGAAATTATTTATTCTCTTGAGACAAGCGAGGCTGCACAGGACAGACTTGTCCAGGATCATAAATGCTCACCTAGGCAATAGTTTTTTTTTTTTTTTTTTTCTAAAAAAATTTCTTCTATGTTTTGAAGGAGATGTTTTCTTTCTCCCAGTTTCTTGGTTGTGTTATATACCCCTAAAAACATACAAAAAAGTAAAAAAAATTGAATAACACAAAAAATACAGTTGTTCAAATTGTTACTTGAAAAAAACTGTTTTCAGGGCAACCCTATACTTTCATTATGTTTGTTCTTTATGTTTGTAACTCTTTTTTTCCCTTCTTGATGACTCTTGTGAGACACTTGAGAGAGCCATGATGCTCCCAAGCATAGCGTGGGTGATTCTCACAAGCCTCTTACAAGAGTCAGATGCACATTCCTCTGAGGCCACTGCAAGGGAACAGTGTTTGAATTTGCGAGTTTCTCACGAGACTGTACTTTTAAATTCAAATTTACATTTTCACTAAACATATCCTATTGTAATAGGTATAATTTATATGCACCAGATTTTACCACACCACACTTTTTTTCTTGCGATCCTGCCAAACTCTCGCAAGATCTTAAAAACAATTTAGAGGACAATTTTACATTTTCCTTCATTACAATAGTTATCCCTTATTCTCCCCACTACTAGACTATGGCGAGAGACTAGCTTCTGCACTGAGACATTGCAGGAAGATAACTAGTGTGTAGAGTAGGGTGTAAAGAGACACTTTCTCTCCATTCACAAGTTTCCCTGGGTCTGTAGTATACATAAAAGGGTGGGGATGGTACTCCTCTCCCAAGGGAAATAACCATAGTCATTAGTTTGTGGGAATGGATTTCCCTATCCACTCACAACTCTCCCCAACATGGCATATATGTTCAGTAATATGTTGGGAAAATGTGTCTTCTGCATTAACACCTGTCTTCAGAACAACTTAGATATGCAATAGAGTGTAGTGAACCAGTGGCATCTGTCCGCATGCCTCTCCTTAGAAGAACAGTAATATGTGGTGCTATCTGGAAAGGGAGTCATCTCTCTGCTAACACATCTTATCAAGGTGGGTAAAGGGTGTCTCTACTAGGGTTTGAGAAAAATATATCTTTCTACTCCTACCTCTTCCTCTGCTGACAGGTATGCATATTGTGCTCTGGTGAGAAATGTTCTTTTATCCTGAGACAAGTCTTTTGCATGATAACTCTGTGTAGTATAGAATGTAGAGAGACTGGCCTCTCTCCTGTGATGTGTTCCTTCGATAATGCTTGTGCAAATTAGGGTGTGAAAAGGGTATTTTTTTTGTGGTCACACCTCTCCCAATTGCAAAAGTACAAATAAAGTATGGAGTTGAAATTGCCTTTGTGCTCATAAGTATATCTTGCATGACAACTATAGAGACTGTTAGCTCGTCTGACCTTAATAAGTAAACTTACAAGGGGGCGCAAATAGGTCGATGAACCTTTTGACTCGCAATTAAGATGATCCCACCATAATTCCAGTACCTGCAGATCAATAATCAATAACCAATACACAATATCAATAAACAAACAATAATCAATGACATCGATAATCAATAGAGTCAGTAATTGTCACACACCATGACCTTTCAGTCATGAATAACCACACCTTTTAGTAAAAGTTAGAATATTTATTTCCCTATATTAATAATGCTGACATCATGTAAATTAACCTCAAAATCAAATGATACACATACAGAAACAACATTGGCTGTCCAAAGAGACGGAAAAACTTAATCTAATCAAAGCTTGAACTATCACACATTCTAAGGTTACAGTACAAATTAATAACAAGAACAATTTCGCAAACAAGATCACATACAGGTAGCTTCAGCAAAGAAACGTATCAAGCATCATTCCCTATTAGCAGATTTTCATTAGTGAGAATCCTTATCTAATGCCAGATTAGCATCAGCATGTTGGGCTTCATGCAAAACAATTTAGCAACACGAATTTGGAAAAACATCTAACTATGGCTCTCGCAAAACAGTGCAGTTGGTACCTAGAAAGAAAAAGCATATAGGCATAACAGACACATAGCTACAATTAATTCCTCTCTTCAATTGGATCGGCAAGACAAGATAGTCTTCGTCATCAGGGCATCGGTCGATCAGGATTCAGCATCAAAGTTCAGAAAATGCAGTCTTTAAGCTGTAAAGTTAAGCATGTCTCTTGTTAAAGACGGACTTTTGGCCAGCAAGAAAATGGGTAATGGGCTAATGGCAAATGGCAAAATGCAAAATGCTAAATGCTGGTTTCCTCTCAGTGCAGTCCCTTTAAGTTACATTCACTAAAACTATTTCCCAAACCCCTATTGGTTAAGGGATCACATGTTCACACTTTGTCCAATAAAACTAAAACTCTAAATCTATGAATTCTACCATTACTCCGTTCACATGTCGCTGATTGGATTTCCCTGCAATGTCCTCATCATCCGGATCGTCAGGTAACATTATTGTTGCAGCTTCTACTCCAGTCAGTGTCTCCATTGTTCTCCCCCAGAGAAAGACAGTCTTACACAATTACACACATAATGTTACATTTAGCAAGAACAGCATCTTCTAGCAGTCGGTTCTCATGAGAAAACTTTCTCAGCTGGTAGCACATTTATATAATACAATGGAAAATCACAGTTAAACTTTCTAGGACAGCCATTTATTAAACTTTAAGAAATGCAGCTTGACTTGAGGCCTGGCAACTAGCCCAAAACCTTCGCTATGTTAAGGCCTACAATTACTAAAACTGATACATAATGCATAACTTTTAATATGGCATATTACTATATTAGTAAAACATATGCTTAATATTTCATAGCATTAGGCTATTAATAAGTACACTTCGTGAACATTGGTGGCCACTCATCGTAATCACATTTACAAGTGCGTGCATTATTTTTCTACGTTATTATGTTTTCTACACAAATCCATTACTCAGAATACACAAATACTCATTAATAATTTTTATTAGAACACCAGCGTTAGCAATCCCTCCTCTGATGACTAAATGTGTCATCACACTACCACCCACAAATTTTTGCATCAGCTAAAATTCTGTCAATTCAATCCCTTCGTACCTTCGTTCTGTTTTTTAATTTTCCGTGTACAATTTTTCCCTTCTCTTTTCTTCCCTCCTCTGATTATTCTTCGACCTTTTCAATTTAATTCTTTTGCATAATTTACACCATCCCCTTATTCCAATTAGGAAAACCACAGTAAATAATATTCCCTGCGATAATTATAATAGAATCACATTTCAAATGTTGCTGAGCCAACTTCCAACTGAAACAAAACCTTTGCCAATTTTTTCCCAAACACCTGGCTCTTTCAATTCTTTCAAATCGGCACTTTCATTAGTCATATTAGTAATTAAACCTCTAATTTCTTTACTATTATTAGGAATATATGAACAACAATACCTAGAATTAATAATTCTGCAAACTCTGCCATCTTTCGCTAAGAGAATGTCTAAAGTAAGACGATTCTGAAGAGTTGCAGCTCTATCAGCAGCTAATTCAGTATCTATCAGGAGTATGGCTCCTGAAAAATTTGTCAGCATGTTATCCACAATGGTAGACAACTTTTGAATCTTTATCGAATTCAGAATTACTCCTACTGAAGGAATCATTGTTCCAAATATATCCCCCACTATACCAGAAGGAGATTCCCTCCTCTGTCTCATTTGATGTAATTCAGTCACTTTTTGAAACTTCTTTAAATCATTCATTTGATAAATCTTTGGGAAAACTATTCCCAAATAACATGTCCCATACCATCCTCTTGGAAGATGGTAATAAGCATTAAGACCACAGATGTAATAAATCCCCAGGAATTGCTGGGTCCTGTCCATTCAACATGAACGTCTATTTACTCTGATACACAAACACATATCTACATTCTCTCATTTCCACAAATAAAGTGTCAGTGCGTGATTTAGGCCTATATATACAAAGTGACTGAACCGTCCTCAACGGCTCAGATCCGGTCTCCGTTCCTCGTTGTTCTCTTTCCGGCCATGAGACGTATTTCGCTGTTGAGGGCACTCTCAAAAACTCTTCTCCCTCATGATCCAGCGAACATACCACTTACTTCGAGTGACTGGCATGGATCCAATTCAAAATTCCAGCACACTTAACAGTTGTGGTATTTGTCAGAACTCCCTGGAACGGTCCTTTGCAACGAGGCTCCAAACACGTTTTCCTCATGTGTTTCTGGCCCACAATCCTGTCTCCGGCTCTCAGGTTGCGCCCTAGGTCATGGATCGGTGGCAGTGTGGTGGGTTCCACCTGCTGAGAGAAAGAGCAAACCACATCAGCCAGACCTTTGCAGTTATCCAGCACCAAATCATCTGTAATGTTGACAAGTGCATTTGCAGGCACTGCTGGCAACCTCATGGCTCTGCCCATAAGGATCTCATGTGGCGACAATCCTGTCAGGTGTGTTTCTCATTGACAAAAAAACTAAAGGCAATGCGTCAGGCCATTTCAAATTCGTGGACGCACACATCTTTGCAACTCTTGACTTCGAGGTACCATTCATCTGCTCCACTAGTCCTGATGCTTCAGGTTGGTATCTACAATGCAATTTCTGCTTAATGTTCAATGCTGTACACAGTAATTTAATTACTTCATTGTTAAAGTGATTTCCCCTATCTGATTCTAAAGAGATTGAAAACCCGAAATGCTGTATAAGTTCCCTAAGCAGTAGTTTCGCTACAGTGAGACTATCATTTCTTCGTCTAATGTAAGCTTCAATCCAGTGACTAAAAATGCAAACAATCACCAACACATATCTTAAACCTCCACACACAGGCATCTCAATGAAATCCATCTGCATTCTGCTGAATGGACTTCCTGCTTTTCCAATGTGGCTCAAATTAACCACTGTCCCTTTCCCCGCGTTCAGTTGTTGGCAAATGACACAACAATGGCAAACTGCTTCAGCAACCTGTCTAAACCTTGGGTTGAACCAATCTTGTTTGAACAACTGAATCATGGCATCCCTCCCAACATGTGCTTGACCATGATAATACCTAGCCATTTAAGACAACAGACTATTTGGCATAACCAACTGACCCTCTTCTGAAACCCACAATTCCTCTTGTCTTTGCACATTTCATTTTGTTCGATGAAAGTTTTTCTTTCCTGTCAGCATTATTCTGCACATTTTCAATTTCTCCAAGGTGTCAATTACTCTCAATGTAAAACTTGGACATGTTTAGTCTTCTTCAGGTAACAGTTCCCACTTATCTTTGAACGATATACAGTTTAATGCACAAAACCTTGCAACTTCACCCTCATCTCCATTTCCCAATTATACACAGTCCTGTGACTTCAGATGTGCACTGCATTTCACCACTGCAATCTTTTCAGGCATTCAGGTATCTCCTATGTCCGGTCTTGGTTTTGTGCACAAGTCAGTTACTTCAAGACAATCATGCTCAACGTCTTCCAATTTCTCTCAATTTCAACATTTTCATTTGGGAGTAAGGTTGCCGGGTTCAGCACTGTACATCTTTTCAATGACACATTTGGTGACCCTAGAATACTTGTTTCATATCTGGTCAACCGCGCACCAGTCAAATATAGGGTTTTTGTCCTTGTAAGTAGTATCTCAATAGAGTGGATATCTCATCACAATGCCTTCACACTGTGTAAGGCTTTGACCAACTGCTGCAACTGCGCAGAAACAACCTGGTAAGGATGCGGCAACTGGGTCTAAAGTAGCTACAAAATATGCTACTGGGTGGTTTACACCTCCATGAACCTGTGTCAAGACAGACAAAGAAAATGCATCACACTCATGACAAAACGATGTGAAATGTTTTGTGTAGTCAGGCATACCCAAAGCTGGAGACTTGCACAGACTCTCTCACAATTCAGTGAACGCTTTCATTCCACACTGGTCTAACACTATAGGATCAGTGAATCCCTTATGAGTTAGCTTCTGCAATGGTCTCAAAATGAAAGAAACCTTTTTTTAATCCATTGGCGACAGTAGCCTACATCCCTAAAAACATCCTGACATCTCTCTGTGTGGTGGGGGGATCTATCTGCAATATGGCTTTACTCCTTTCTCTGGATATCTTTCTTGACCCTTTCTCAATCTGGTGACCCAAGTATTTCACTACTGTCTGACAGTATTGCGATTTAAGCAGAGACACTTTGTGACCATTCTTTTCCAAATGGTTCAGTAAGGCAATTGTATCATACTTGCACTCATCCATTGTCTTGGACGCAATCAGCAAGTCATCAATGTACTGCACCAAAGTCGATTGGAAAGGCAATTCCAACGACTTCAAATTCTTTTTCAAGATCTGATTGAATATGGAAGGTGACTCTGAAAACCCTTGAGGAATTCTGCACCAACAATAAACTTGATACAGAAATTTGAAACAAAAGAGAAAATGGCTGTCCTCGTGAAGAGGCACAGAAAAGAAGGCTTGCAACAAATCAATGACAGTGAACCACTCAGCATAACGTGGAATCTGAAATATTATCATGTTGCATTGGCTGCAACTGTGTCATTTGTACATGTGGCATTTGCACCTGCTGCATGGGTTGAAATTTCAGCACTTGATTCACATTATTTTGAAAATTTGGATGAGGACCTCTCACTCTCGGCAACCTCTTATGTTCTGGAACAAATTAATGTAATTACTTTGCTGAACGACACCTTCCTGCACCATCATTGGACACCTGTTTCCATTTTCCAACAGCTCCACAAACGTGAAATGGCAATAATTTCTTCATTCCCTGCACATCGTTTTGAACCAATTCAGTGCCCAAGCCTGGACCACCATTCACATCACCTCCCCAGCCTCTACCTCTCATCTGGGGCTGAAACATCATGTTTCCCTGCAGCTGCTGCGGTAACTGTTGTGGAAAATTCCCTTGCATTCCCGTTTGAGCAGCTTTAATCTGCATCATCATTGCCTTCTCTTTCAGCTTTCTCTGCTTCAACTCAATCTCATCACTGCAGTACTTTGCAAACTGCAACACCTCATCCATCAGCATTGCTTGCCAGCAAATCAAATGACTCTTAATCATCTGGCTAATTTCAGGTCTCACCCCTTCCACAAATCTGAACACAAAATGAATCATGTCTTTTCCCTCAATTGTCTCTGTACCACTGTAATGCTTGAACACCTGCAACAATCTCTAATAATACACATGTATTGACTCCTTTGCTTCCTGAGCTGTCCTGTCAATTCTTTGCCAATCAATATTCTTGGGCGAAATTCTTGTTTTAAAAAAATTCAATCACTTATAGTAATATTTCATTACCTCAGGAGATGGTGTACCTGTATTCTTGTCTCTCTCCGGTTCGCTTGTTGGCCAATCTACACTCCTCTTACACTCTATTCACAGATCAGCTGGAACCAATATCTCTAGCAATGTGTTTCAAGTCCTCCCACAGGCACTTTGCAAGTTTCACAAACGTGTCTGTCTGCTGATATCACTCTACTGGCTTCTCTCACAATTCTGGATAATCATTTGTAGAGGATAGAATGTCACTTTTGCTCCAAGGGACATGAATAAAATGTCCTCCTGGAATCTCCCTCATTGGTAAGATCTTCACTGGATCCTTGTACTGCTGCACATTTGCAGTCAGCTCCATAGAATCCCTTTTCCTCTTGTATCTTTTCTTTACCCATCTGCCTTCCCACTTGTCCAATGCTCCCCAAGTATGTTCACTTTGAAGCAATTCCTTAAGGTGTGTCTTCATTCCGGCAGATCTCATGTGTTCAAAATCTTTAGCCTCAAAATCTAATCTGTAACTCCTTTTCAAATGCTTCGTTTTCTCTATTTCTATGCCGTACTTCTCTGCCAGGTCTGCTAGTTTCTGATGCACATTGTTCACTTCCCTCATAATTGTTGGGCACAAATATCTCAACTCTGCTTCTGTGTAGGATTCTAACCTGTTCATACCCATAGTTCCCTGAATTAGATCACCTGCTTCAATGCTTAGCCTAGCATAATTCAAACACTCATCTGCTTTAGGAGCACTCTGCAGGGTATTCAGCTTGTTTACCCATTCAGTCAACTGCTGAGCTGTCAAACCTTGCAATTAAATGTTACTGGCTTGGACTGGTGGCACCTGCTGTGCAACTGCATTGGGGGTCTGCGGTGTCAACAATTTCAAACCTTGGCTAAGACTTGACCCTACCATAGTATCTGGAAGTGCTACATGTGGACTGAGGTCTAACAATGATCTTGATCTGGCTGGACCAACAGTAATAGGTAGCGATATAGCATCTGGGGTTGCTCTGGTACTTAATCTCTGTGGGAGAGTCACTCCCATATTCTGATTCATCATTGAAGAGATATCTGACTGTGTCCCTGTAACTGGAGTGAATCTTGGCATTACCTGCAGCTGCACTTGGGGCATAAAAAGTGGAGTAGTTCAGTCTGAACCAGCATTGGTCTCAGGAAAACCTGTTCCGTAGGCATCATTAAGTTTGAAGTAATTTCCATAATGGGCACATCTGGGTAAATTCTCTGAACATGTGGTGGTTGCACCTAATTTTGCACTACATGAGTAGTAGGCATGTTAAGATCACTCTTCATTATATTCTGTGTCAGGCTAGCATTAACCTGCATCTGACTCATTGTCCCATTAACCTGTGTCGGAGCGGTGGGATCAGCACCAATTATCTCATTTAATATTTTTTTTTCTGTCAGGCTAGGTGGCAAAACAGTCTGTTAAAAAAATTATGCAAAACGTAGTTCAGCCAGGAATCTAGAATCAGCCATTGTGTTACATCCTTTACTAGATTGTAGACGCATCATAGATGCAGTCATTCTAAAAGAAACATTTAGACAAATTGAGCTTGTGCAGCTTCCTACATATTCTTTCAACTGGCAGATACAACCTCTCCCCAGGTACCCACTGATGACGCAGATAATTAACCTCCTTATAAAAATAAAGCACTTTTTTGCTGCTTATCGCACATCATTTGTCATCTAAAACAAGTAAAGCTACACAGAACAAATTTCTTCAAGGATATAAATGTTGCGGAAGGCAGTAATAACAACATAATTTGTGCAATTACATTTTGTTCCTGACTTTCCACACAGTTACTGTTCCATCTTTCGTCCAAAGTAAACAATTTTTGTTTTACTTCTCCATATATTGTGTGACATGGTACTTCTGTTTTTCAGGGCTTCTTTTTTCCATTTTCGCCATAAAAAAAGACAAAATAATAAAAAAATATATAAAGTTACACACTGATCAGTAATTCATAACAATAATACATGACTACATTCTTTGAGGATTTCTACATTTTTCACTCACAATCACATACTTATATATACTGCACCACTAAGTTTGTGTTCCTTTCCGTTAAAAAAGTCCACAACCTCATATACTGCAATTGGTATCCTTTATTAAATTATACCACACCTTTAAACATAGCTCCATAACAAAACTTGAGGGGGTCTCTGCTCACTACATGGAGAGGCACACTCACGAGGTCTCAGGCCAGTATATGGTGCTGATGGGGTCCCCTGGAGGTCGGTGTTCCCTGCACCGCGTTAGCTGTAGAGGTCTTTGTTACACTACTGCACCTTTCTTAACAGTCAACACAGTGTTTTACTTTAGAAATGGCAATATCTCAACTCAGACATCTCATATGGGTAAAATATGTGCACAATAAGGTTCCTAAAAACACCAGGCCTTGTATTAACAGATGTTTTGCTTTATAATTTCAGAAACACTCCCTCTTTTACTTACTGCTACATACAGATTGAACATTTCGTTTTTTTAACAGAACATCCAATACTTGTGATATATCTCCACATTCTAAACCCTACGTCTCAAAACCTATATTATTAAACATGCACCTCTACAAATAGTTTTTGACTCACTAAACCTTGTATAGCATAAATTTGCCAACAGTAGGGCACTTACTGACACTTCTGAACAACCTTCATAAAGCATATTTCTAATTACCTGAACTTTGAGCAGTTTCTTACATGCAGCTGAAGACACTAGTCTGTCTCAGTTCCAAATGCAGTCACTTCAGTTGAACATAACTCCAACAGGCTTCCTTTTCCATCTAAATCCCCAAGAACAATCTAATCTTTCCCTGGTGCTGCACCCAATCACATCACCGCCTTTCTTCAGCCATGCAATAAGAATGGTAACTATTGGTTGAGGCTTGGCCCTTTTTTCTTATTACTCCTCATATGATCTTGCAAGACTCTTGCAGGATTGTAAAACACCTAATGGCAGGCCCAGTCCTTTTCCATGAAAATCTCATGGGATACTCATGAGATTGAACGACCTTCATAAAAATTAACCATTTACTCCTCACAGTACTTATCTCTCACACACTTTCTCTCAGAAGCAAGCACCACAATGAGCATTTAAACTCAAAGTGTATGGATAACTCATCTACTCTTTTTTACCTTTCCTCATCCCATGAGAGTCCTACAAGACCATAAAAATTAGTTTAAAAAATATACATTTAATTTCATTACAGTTATTCCTTAGACACCACCTATCTAAATCTAGGGGGATAGAATGCCTTTCTGCAGCCCCCTTACATAGCTGTTGTACTTAATTTTCACAACACCTTGAATTTTTCACAGTAAACAGTAATGGCCACCATTTCATTTTTAACATTCAAACAGCTAGCCTATCAAAGCACTTGCTCTTGCAAGACTTAAAGGAGCCTCTCACTCCCTCAAGAGCATGAAGGCCTACAGGAAAAACTGGCTTCTCGACTAACCACAGGCCTCTCTTTTAAAATTGGTGCTCTCGCGGGAGGCTTGTGGAACTCTCGCGAGCCCAACCGTCACAATATACAATTATTTTTTACCCTTCTCAAAAGCTACTGAACGAATTTACACCAAATCACAGAAAGCACAATCTGCAGACCAAGATCTAACTTCCTGTCAAATTTGGTGTAAGTACGTTCAGCTATTTTTGCTGTTGCTGTGTCTAAAGAAGTTGATGGAAAGTGCGTGGAGATTCAGCATTTAGGGACCCCCTTTTTTCTCTGCCCCACTTGATAGATCACCCCAAAAGTTTCCAGAAAGGAGCTGAGGTGGATTAACTCTTTTTGGGAACGTTTTGTGAAGGTTCATCAACAGGGACCAAAGCTATTACAAACGAAAAAAACTGTCCATCTATGGAAAAGCAGACCTAACTATAGCTACCTAGTGGCGACCGAGATTTTAAATAAAAAAGACCAAAGGTTACAGGGATGTTATAAATAGATTGACATTTTACCCAGACAAAACAGTAGAAATTCAGCAGTTACAGTTATAGTTATACGTATATTAAGAAACTATAACTTGTGTCCTAAAGTTACTTTACAGGACGCGTTACAGTTTCTTTAGATAAGTATAACTATAAGTATAACTATAACTGGTGAATTTCTATGGCTTTGTGTGGGTAAAAAGTCAACCTAACTATAACGTCCCTGTAACCTTTGTTTTTTACAGTGAATTTCTATGCTTGTTTAACGTAAAGTAATATATATTTATGGCCTTCGGCCGTGCGCTGGGGGGGTTGAAAGCAGGTCATGGCCTGTGTCAGGCCCTGCAACCAACCCACCTGCATGCACCCAATCCCACGCTGTGCACGGACTTTGGCCATGCTTGGTGGGGGTATGGTGTGTGAGTGAGTTTTTTTCCATTGTGCTTTTGATCCACGGATCCCTCTTAGATTTACATTGGGGGTCGCGCTGTGTGCCACCGTGGATCTGCGGATCGTCCAAAAAATATTTTGCCAATTCTTAGACAGCCCTCAATGTGCCTTATGGGGTCAGGATACCTCTACCCTGATCGCTTATGTGTGGTTTATTTAAGTTTTCTCCCTGGGACCCAGCCACGAAACACAATGGAGGCCGCAACTTTCCTTTCAGGTTTTTGCATTCAATTAGGATGTTGCTTTTCACCCTGATCCGTGGGTAACCATGGCTACCTGCGGATCCCCCAGGGGTACCTGAGGATCTACAAAGACTCTGCATCCCTAGAGATGTATTTTTTTTCCTTTAATACCTCAGAAAATACTGAACAGATTTACATCCAATTACAAAACCGCCTCTTTCTAGTCCAAGATCTAGCTTTCTGCCAAAGTTGGTGTAATTCCGTTTAGCGATTCGATCTGTAGTCATGTATAAACTCTGCAAAATCCCTGTAGATGTTACATAGGGAACAAGCGTTTCACCCTCCCCCGCCTCTTTTTTCTCTGCCTCTGACAAATCGCCCCAAAAATCCCCAGACAGCAGCTCAAGTAACTGGTAAACTAGTTTTGAAAATTTTGTGAAGATTTGTTAAACTGCGCTAAAGTTAGTAGCAAAACAAAAAACACTTAATCTATGGGAAAAGTTGTTCCTATAGTTTTAAAATGGGTTAATGTGAATATTTTAGTTTTTTCTCCACAGTTTTGTATTAAATCAAAGATATGTAAAGGTGTATGCAGCTGCTAGGTGATAGTCAAATGTGGACCTTTAGAAACATTGATGATACAATTGGAGGATATATAGTTCTCATTGGCAGGAGAGGGTGTATAGTGTCATGAATATATATCTTCCCAAATGCATCGTTCAGTTTTACAATGAATTGCAATGTGTTTGCTGTTTTCTTCCACATATGAATATTTGAGTTTGAAAAAAATTATAATGAATGGACAAAAACGGCTATTGGGTTTGGAGTGAATCATGTGTTTGTAATACATGTTTTGTTTTTACTTGATTGTCAAGTCTTTGTACAGTTTAGGTTCTGTAAGTTCTGTTTTTTCCATCTTATTTGATGGAATATGTTAAATACATTTGTCACAATAGGCTGTTTTTTAATTATATATAAGTCTTTTTAAGGGCGAGCACAAAGCGCTCCGTCCCATTCTGTAATCTCTCTTTGGGCTTCCAAGCACACCCAGGTCACGTCAGTCACTTTCATTGGTTTGTGGGCTTGCCTTTTAAAATCCACTTGCTTTCATTTGTGAAAGGCATGCATATGTCATGCCTTTTCTGGTGTTTAGCCCACCTATACAGCACCGGTAAACTACTAAAAACATACGAGGCACGATGTTTTCAGCATGGTTTCCAGACTACTTTCTCTGTTTATTTTCCACGCAGCGCGGTTGCGCTACATTTTACAGAGTGTGATAGCGCTGCATTTTTTTTGTTTTAATTTGTGTGGCAAAAAAAGTCCGGTTAGGAGTTTACAAAGCTAATAGCTCTAACTCGAGCAAATGCGAGACCAGTTGCATTGAAAATGCTTGTTTGAAAATTGCAGCCCTGACGAAGCTTGTGATATAAAGGTGAAACACGTTGGCTGCCTTGCTGATTTTTATGCTGTTTATTGGAAGAGTAATTAAAGAACACAACTGTGAAAGAAGTCTGGCCTTCGTTTGTTCTTTGGAGTCAAAGACTATTGTGTCTTTGTTGCCTCTACGTTTTGTACAGTAGCCTACGAATTATTCCCCTTTTCTTCCAACGTTGTTGTTCTTGCTGGGTGTTTATTTGTAGTGCTAAATGTAGTGTTGGCCAATTGCAAGTGTTTTGGAGTCTGAAAAATGTGACCTCAACCCTGTGGCACTGGATACGATCCTGAAGTGGATGAACTCCCTGATTCCTAACAACATCCACTCAGACACCAAGTTAGCTGCCATAACTATTTTGATTAATTCTTTGACAGGGTTAAAACGACCCATGTAAACCGTGATTTCAAAGAGCTGGGAGTATTCTGGGATGTTTAGCTTGAACTGGCCTCCTACAGAAAAGTACTGAAATTTGAGAACTTCCTGGTCATTCCGAAATCACCATCGAGAGACCCGGTGAATCCCACACCTGAAGGTGACTGTAGCATTGTCGTAAAGAAACCCTTCCTGAGGTAGAAAGTCTGATTTATTTTTCAACATGAAATCTGTGCCAAAGTCTAAGAAAGCAGTCAGCATCTGACACCCTCGAGATGTCTTCACTGCTTCTGAATATTGAGGAGAATGTTTGTTGACTTCTTTGAGTAAATTGTTAAATGTAAATAAGGATTTCCAGAGTTGATGCCATCTTTAATACATCTACTCATTATATGATTCTGGCTGAACCTAATATTCCCTACATATCGAACACCTGGTTGGCCACACTTTGGAAAAATGCTGGAGAGCTCTATCAAATTGTGGCAGCGGAGGGAAAGATGCCCTAAGTGCGATGCACCGAGAGTCAGTAATCTGCAAAGTCCATAGAGTGTCCTGCCTTTAAGCTATTATGGCAGAAAGTAAGCACGATAATCTCCCAGATCCTCATCAAAAGTATTAAGGTAAGTGATTATTTTGTAATTTTGAAATGTTGCACTCTAATATGACTTTATCCTGTGATAAAAAGTATCTCTTATATTTTATACAGCTTGAAAGATGTGAATTTTGAAAAAATGGTTATCTGAAACCCCTTCAAACGTATGTGGAAGGACTCCAATAGCCAGGCTAGGATATAACGGAAGTTCTGTGCTCCTTTCAAATCTTGCTTTGGAGCAAGTGGCTGATCCACAGTTCCATGGTTATATCCACTCGCCCCCGTGCTTTTTGTAACAGGTATCATGGGACACATAGTAATCTAAACACTGTTTTTCAGGCGGAAAGGCATACATTTGTCATATTTTGTAGCTGTGTTTTGGCACTGACAAGAACATCTGAGGGTTATATGAGATTATAAAATCAGGTGATGGTTCTCTGTTTAGGGGCATGGTATTCTTAGACTTTGCACTATACGTGGACTCCCTCTATTGGCAAATCTCCCTTCTGTAGCCTTAATCCAACTGAATAATTGAAATGTCGAAGTTTTATGCCCACACTGAAAAAGAAGCCATTCAGATTGCCAAAGTGGCACAAAAGCAGATTTATTAGGAACTCGCTGGAGGGACTACTGTAGTCTCATAGCACCATGGGCAAGTCCCCACTGAACTATTTATCACGAGGAAAGTTGTATCCAAATTCTTTGAGAAAAGGCCCAGTCCTTTCATTAAGGACTGAAATTGAGTGTCCCAATGAACATAGAAAGCGCTAAGTCATCACACATTATTTAATGAGAAATGGCTTGCATAAAGAAGAATTATCATTTGATCCTGACCCCTATATTGTGACAAATGTTCAATGCTTCATGGTCATCGCATTGAGACAAGGAAACTCACAGACCCATAACTCACCTTTCTTCATGTACTTTGAAGGAGCACCCTGTCATTCCACTCTCAGACAGTGAAGACTGTGGCATGGATGATTCCCCAGATTAAACACCACCAGAGAAGAACTAAATCTCTGACACTCAAAGTTCATTTGGGTTTCAACATCTAAGGCTACGGTTCCTCTGAACATCGGACCCCTTGACAACTCATAACATAGTCAGTTGAGCTAATATCACATGTATAGGAGAGATATATTGTTGTCACTCTTTGTGTTTCCTCAGTTGCGTGCGTACTTGTCAAACCTACAGATTGAAACTGTTACACTTTTAGGGAAGACCTACTGCCTATTTCAGCCTACAATTGCACAGCTATTTAAGAAGTCTGCAAACAAGGCTAGCTTGAATCCAGTGGCATAGTGAGCCTGGGACCCTCATCTCGGCATACCTGGCGCACTTAGGGAGACAAAAGCAAGCAAACACAAATGATGGACGGAATGCAGAACCAATCAAACATTCAACCCCCAGTCACAGATATGGGTTAATGCATTCAATTATTTTGCTCACTACACCGCCTGAGTTTGGACCAAGCCATATGCAAACCAGTCTTGACCCTGTTACCCTAAATGGGAAGGGTATGCCCAGATGTGGGTCCTGTGCTTGCTATGTCCCAGGATTAAGCTAGCTGGGCTGATGAGGGGTGATACCCCGAAACCGATCCCAGAATGCTTGTTTCTGGTTCAAGGTAGACCTGGCCTGGCAGTTCAGGCTGGACTGTTCCCATGGGGGACAGTGTCAAGACTGATTGGCATATGTCTGGGTCCAAACTGGAATGGCATGGCAAGCAAAAAAACTGATGGATTAAACCCAGATCTGTGACTTTGGGTGAATGAATGTTTGATTTGTTCCGCATTCCGTCCATCATCTTTTGTTTTTGCATATGTTGCCCTAAGTGAGAAGGGTATGCCCAGACTTGGGTCCCGTTCTTGCTATGCCACGAGGATCAAGCTAGCCTGGTAGATGAGAGTTGATACTATGTAACTGGTCTCAGGATGTTTGTTTCTGGTCCAGGAAGGACCTTGCCAGGCAGTTTGGGCTGGAATGTTCCAATGGGTAACAGGGTGAAGACTGATTTCCATATGGCTGGGTCCAGACTGGAATAGCATCCCAAGCAAAAAAACTGATGGATTAAACCCAGATCCGTCACTTGGGGTGAATGTTTCTTATGTTCCTCATTCTGTTCCTAGTCTGTTGTTTTTGCATCTAGGAAGCCTGAGTAGGCCTCAGATATTCACTAAACCTCCTGCAGTAAAATAAATAAAAAGAAGGCCCAGAAAAGGGCGCCAGAGGATGAATGCAGAAGGATCCCTAGAAAGTGTAACAAGAAGTTTCTTCACATTTGAGATTGAAGGTCGGCAGAGAGCGGGAGGGCAGTGCCGGTAGCAAAGCTTTACAGTGAACGTTCACTCTTTTTATTCATGTCTGTTTAAATCTCACACTGAATGCTTTGAGTGAAAGGCAGCACGACTTCCTCTAAAGGAATTTGGATCTAATCGTTGGTAGAGACAGGTGTCAGGAACCGAGTCTATGATTAAAAAACAGGCTATACGGATCTCAAGCACAGTAAGAGCCCACTCCCACTTCATGGGGACTCAATTTTAATAACAGTATGTGAGCCAACCACTACCTTCCTACTCTGCTGGATGACAAGCAAAAGTAGTGGCCTTGCTTCAGCGTCTGTATGCACTGTCTGTACCTACGATATCAAGTCTGAAAAATTAGGGTGACTTAGAGGTAAATGCTAAGAGGTGTTCATGTGCAGCCCTCAACACATATTTGCTACTTATGTCAACAGCCTCCCATTTGTATGGGAGACATGAAGGGGAAGAGCGTTTAAATGGCTGGGGCTTTTATTTGTAATGTGGTAACTTGGTTAGAAGTAGCTGTCGCTTAACAACGTTACCACTGCCAATGTGAGGCTGTACATAAGGAAGATGCAGGGATATTAATTTGCAGTTTAACTGGCTAATTAAGGGTGATTTTGCATTTTTTTCAGATTGACAATTTAAATTTATGTGCGTTTGAGCCAATCTGATTGGTAGCTGACACGTCTGCCAGATACGGTGAAATGTTAAAAAGCCCTTAAGGAGGGACTTCCAGTTCGATCCTTGCAGTGAGACACTACAGGGTCTCCAACGTCCCTGTTCATTTAAGTACAGGTCTCACAGACTAAACTTATCCCATTATTTGCCTGCATTTTGACGATTCGAAAGGGAGATAAAGAAGTTCAGTGAAAAGAAGTCAGCAACAGGAAGCAGAGGGACAAATGATTTGAGGTAGGAAATGGAGAAAGTACAGAGAAGGAAAATTAGTTGAAAGGAAGATGAAGAAGAGGAACAAAGAACAGAGAGAATGCAGAAGATTATTGTTAGAGAAAGACAAACAAGATTTAGTGGAAAATTTAGAGAAGTGAACAAAGGAAGACAGAAGGGGAAGAAAAGATGCTACACAGGTGAAAATGATCTCTAAAATGCTTTTTTCATAAATTTCTTGATGAGGAGAATCCCATAGCAAGTTTTCTTTGAAGAGTTATGCTCATTCGCTGGGCTTGCTTGATCCGAGAAATAGGAGGCCTGGCGTGGCCAGTACCTTGATTTGTAAAAGAATAGGTGTAGTTTGCAAAGCTTTGCTCAGATTCCCATTCCTTGCGCCATCGAATGACGGGGTGCCGACCACCGTGGCTGCGTACTGTTGAATCACCTTCATGCCTCTTTTATCTACCACCAGACGCTCTCTGCCACTTTATCTTATTCCAAAGTTATTTTCCATCTCTACCTTCTTTCTCACGGTTTATTCCATCTTTCTCCTCCTCTTTCTTTCCTTGCCCCTTTTGTGTCTTCTCTCTCTTGCCCTGGGTAAAAGGCAGGAAACATAAGTGCTGGTCCACAAAAATGAGTGCCGGCAGACCTCGTCTGCAACCATCGACTCAAATTTCGCACTCTAAAAGTTTGCCAGGGCTACTTTTTGCTTTCTGTGCGGCCCTGCTCAGAAAGAGCTCCAGTTACCCTCGACAATGACGCCTGACCTGTTCAGTCATCGATTCAAATGTTTGCCGTCATTTGTTTAATTTAGAATAAAAATGTGCTAGCTGCTACAACATGTACCTGTTAATATTTACTGAGACTGTACAATGGAGTCATTATTTCAACTTCTGCTGACTTAGCATACAAAATCTTTATTGTATCTTGTTGAGTCGATTCCTAGTTGCATGCATCTAAATTCTAAATAAATAACAAATAGGCAAATTGAGTGTGCAATTCCATAATTGCATATGCAGAACATGATAAATCCGGTAGATGTCAGTAAAGTATCATGAGGTGATTTACTAACATTTTGCGCTGGGTTTGTGTCATGAAAGTGACGGAAAACATTCCAAAATGTTTTTTTTTTTGCCCTGGAAAATGACTAAAAGTCATGCAAAGTAGCACAAGGCGCTGCTTTGCTTTTATTAGCTTCACGGAGACTACATGGGCGTTTCCATACAACCACCCACCCTTTTTTGGCTCAAAACCCTATTTACCAAAAATGTGAAATAGGTTTTGTGTCAAAAAATATTGCCTTTTAAAACCAGACGTTAAAAGGCGAAATGTTGTCATTTCTCCTTTCTTTTCCTACTGTGCATGCATGGTTCACTATGCAGCACACATACAAAGGAGGAAAAGTTTTAAATGTTGTCTAGACATAGTATTTTGTACTGGAAGATAAACCTTCCAGTACAAAACCTATGCTAGACTCAGGTATGCACCCTAGCAATATGGCGCTAGGGTGTGTACCAGTGGCATAACAAAGGGCCCGCAGCCCCTGCGTACCGGGGACCCCTCTGAGCACAGTACACTGTGCATGGGGGTGCAGGCCCCTGACTGGGCCCAGAGGGAGGGGGCCCCTCCAGCTACTTGCCAGGGGGCCCCCTCAAGCTTTGTTACGCCACTGGTGTGCATGGCACATGGCAGCTGAAATCAGCACCAGCACTAGAGAGAGGGGAGGAGAGAGCCATGTATCTGTAGGTATGACACTGTCCTGCTCCCTGCCAGTCATGCAACGCAGCACAGCATTTTTGGCTGCTGCAATACGTTGCCAGGCAGTTTGTTGAATCTGCCCCCATGTGTTTTACAAAGTGTTACTTTGTTTTAAACACAATCATTTCTGTTTCTGACTTCTTGTTTTTACTTATAGCGTGAGTAAAAACCCTAAAAAAAATAAGTGGGCATGAATTTTGTGACTGAATATACAGACTGTGGGAAGCAAAGTGTAGTGTTTTTTCCAGGAGGAAAATCATTATTTTTTCTCCTTGTATTATATTGCAGCATTTATACAAAGCTTACTGCCCTTGGGTGGGCACTGAAGCTCTTGCATGCATGGCCAGTGAGCTGCGCTGCAAACGTGTGTGATCAGAACTGTGTTGTATTTATTTTTTGATCCTCTGTAGAGTGTTTCATGCAGTGTGTGATGACCACCAAGGTGTGGTTAACATGTTAGGAAGCTTAGCAGTGCTTAGCAGTGTGATAGATGAAGTGTGTCACAGACACACACAGGGCCTGATTTACAAAGGTAAATTTAGACCTGGTCTAAGTTTAGACCTTAACTAAAGTCTGAGTAAAGATATGAAGTCACCAGATTCATGCTAGCCTGGCTGATAAGAGGTGATACACCGACACAGTTCCCAGGATGCTTGCTGTCGATCCAGGGAGGACCTGGCTTGGCAGTTCAGGCTGGACTATTCCCATGGGGAGCAGGGTCAAGACTGATTTGCATATGGCAGCATCCAAACTGGGTAACATGGCAAGCAAAATAACAATGGATTAGACCCAGATTTGTGAATTGGGGATGGGTGTTTCAAAAGTTTCAACATTCCGACTATCATTTTGTTATGTGGTGTTGTTATGTGTGCCCTAAGTGACTTGATTATGCCCAGACATGAGTCCCTTGCTTGCTGTGCCACAAGATTCAAGCTAGCCTGGCTGTTGAGAAGTGTTACTTTGAAACCAGTCCCAGGATGCTTGCTTCCAGTCCAGGGAGCAACTGGCTTGGCAGTTCAGGCTGGACTGTTCTCATGGAGAGCAGGGTGAAGACTGGTTGGATCCAAACTGGGGTTATGTGGCGAGCCAACTAATGATGGATAAAACCCAGATGCATAATTGGGGGTGGACGTTTGAAAGGTTTCCACACTCCAGCCATCATTTTATTTTGTGGTGTTGCTATGTGTGCCCTGTGTGGATTTGGTATGCCCAGACGTGGGTCCCTTGCTCGCTGCACCACTGGATTCTAGCTAGGCTGGCTGAGGAATGAAGATACCGCAAAAACGGTCCCAGAATGTTTGTTTCCATTCCAGGGAGGAACTGGCTTGGCAGTTCAGGCTGGACTGTTCCCAGCAGGAGCAGAGTCAAGACTGATTTGCATATGGTGGGTTCCAAACTGGGGTGAAGTGGCGAGCAATAAAACAATGGATTAAACCCAGATTTGTGACTGGGGTGGGTGTTTGAAAAGTTTCAACACTCCATCCATCATTTTATTTTGTGGTGTTATTATCTTGAAAGTAACCATGATTTGTGTGCAAGCTTGGAGCTCAGTGTCCTGTTTTGTATGTATTGTTTGAATTTGTCTTGTAGGGATAGTGGTCCTTTTCCTTGGGAGGCTCCGCGGACAATGCAGAGTGTCTTGAACATTGCACTTGTAGCTATATGTATCCAGTGGAGTGATTGCAGTACTGGAGTCATGCATTCTCTTAGGTGAAGGCAGAGAAGGAATCCTGTGACAGCATTTTACATTGGTTGTGTTTTGCTCATGATAAATCTCGGTCCGACAAGATGTACGGTGTTGGCATTGATGTAGCCAAAACTTTAGATCGGTCCCTCATGTCACAGAGGCCATCCAAATGTAACAGTTTATGTATTATGTCAATCAAAATGAAATATACTAATAGTTTGATTGTGGAGTGATGCACTGAGAAGTCATTTTAAATGTGCATTCATTTAGACTTATGTTAGAAGCCTTGGTGAGATCAAGGGTTAATTAAATGTTTAAAGGATTTAATTTATATTATGTTATAATTTAGACTCTAGGCTAAAAGGTACATATTGAAAGAATACTGAATTTCTATAGACTTCTGATTTCATATGTGTGCAAAAATGGAGAAATGCAGTTCCATGGTAACTGGGTAAATTTGTTTAAAGTTACTTTCACATTAATATCAATGAAGAATTATTAATGTTGAATTTATAAGTTTGCATATTAAAATGTGTTTATTTGAACATATTACATTAATGTGCGGTATTTACTCACGTGCATTAGCCTAAGTGAGGTCAGATAGGCCCTGAATTTTGTGATTGGGCTGAAAATGTTGAATCATTCTGTTAACATGATTTTTTCTTTCTGACTTCATTCCCATGAGAAGATTAGTTTGGTGATAGACTTCTTCTGTTCTACACATAGAGAGATGTAGGTACTTGACCTTGGATGTGGAACATCCTGGGCTGTGGACTAGCAAAATTAAACATTTCTTTCAATCTGGTGTGGACCCACATGGATGAATACCGGTCTCATGACAGACCTGGGAAGAAAAGTGATTGTTTCAGCTTGGAGTCATGTGAACGATTGCAATTGGATGGTTCCCCTTCAATGTCAAATGAACTGTTGTTCTGAATGAATCAGATTGTCATATGAACTTTGATATAGTGAAGACCAGTCGGGCTTTGGCCAGATTCTCTGCAGAGATCCAAATATTCCTGAAGATGAGAAGCTAAATTTCTTTTTGCCCTGTATCCTGAATGCTGAATCCCTTGGAGAGGTACCTTCCTCTCTGCCTTGCCCCTTTGAAATGCCTTGCTGAGGCTTAGAGAATTCCTTCCTAACTTTCTACAGAAGTCTCCAGACCCAGCTTCTGACATGCTGACGCTTTCCCTTTTGACTTACCTTGTTGTCTGATGTTACATTTTTTTCAAATTTGTTTTGCCCTTTTTACCCTTTTCGTCTTTTGCCCGCATTTGTTCTGCACCTCACGTTTTCCCTCAATTTGGTTAGTAGTAGGGTTACCCTGCGCCCAGTTAAATTGACCTTTGTTGATTCTAATTGCATTAATGCTTGTTAAAATTGAACAATTTTTATTTTCTGAATCTCTGATTTTCTTGGTAGTATTTTGCATTGTCCTTGTAGAATGCTTAGTTTTATTAATGCTAGTTCATTTGAACCTGTTTTGTCTCCTTGGGCAACCCTTGGTGATTTTGTATCTAAATAACTTTGATTTGTGAATTACACTAAGCTTGAGTTTGTAATAAATCCCTTACCTTTATTCTTGACTGGAGTTTTCCTTATATAGCCACATTGGCCATACTGTTTAACTTAATTGGTTGGTATTGACATTGTGTTGTGTGTTTCTACCACACCATAGGCAGGGTTCAAAGATCCATTGATCTTGTTGAGCATTGATTCGTTTGAAAGATGAAAATGCTCCAGCAGCATAATCAAGCATCGAGGTTAGAAGTGGGAGGAAAGCTTGCAATTTTTGTTGATATCCACAGTATGGGAAGATGCAACTCAGTGTAGAAAGACAGCCTTTGTGATGTTGACATATGCTATTTAGGATAGGTCAGGATCCATGTTTACCCAAGGTTTCTGTTGTTGTTGGGAAGCCCCAAATTCTGTGGGGTATATGGCAGTAAAATGGGGTAATTCTTTATGAGAACCTTCCTCAGCTTAAAAACACATACACCTGACTTCACCCTCCTTAGATACATAACAAGGTTGAGAGGAATGCAATGTAAAAGACAGACTTAACATGGATAGAGACCATCATAATGTTATGACTGGTGCACAGACACAGAAGATGCACTTCCATACACAAATGAATTCAAGCAGTGTTCTAAGTAGGATACAAAAGGTGAAGGGTTTCCAGGAAGGAGAGGCATCATTAGCACTCCTTTACATGAGACACGACAATGCAATTAAGCTTATGACCTAAAACATTTGTACTAGAATCCTGTGAATGACATCCCATCTCACCTGACAGAAACTGGGTGCCTCTGAGTGTTACTCTTAGACTATTCAAACAGAGTCAGATTGTCAGTGCAGGCAAATAGTTATTGGTGGATGGATCACTGGCTGAGGAGCAGCTCTGGCCTTCTATATTTTGGGTGTCATAGCAATTGGGCTATGTTTGGCACACTTCTCTGTCCCTCCTGTAAGTCCACAGGGGTCAGACCCGAATGGTCTCTCTTAAGGTCAGCATAGACCGAGAGGGAGCTGGATAGTCCTAAGGAAAGCTTGAACTACTTACTAGTAATCTTCTCCACTCCATTTCCTTCTGGTCACAATGCGTACATTGTGATGACATGTCCCACATTTGCACATAATTCTAATTTGTCAAATAAATAATTAATTTGGTTTTCTAAATAGAAAACCCTCCTAGTAATTATATAGGTGGAGGACCACAGGTGGCTTCTCACTATCCTGTTAACATTAAGAAGGGGCTCAGTTATTTCTCTTCCTCCTTTTTTCTGTCAGACGTGGCATGTAGTTTCACCTATCTTTCATTCTAAGGTAATATTTATTTTTATTTAACTTTCAGTTTTTATTTTTCTTCTATAACATATTCTATTGTATTTTATGGTGCATGCAGCAAGTTTAACATTGAAGACAGTTAGCAACATCAGTGGTAACCAATAATACATGAAAGGTGCAACCAGCCATTCCCCCGCCACCATCCCCCCACCCAATCTTATGCATCCACAGTTCATCGACATATATGTAAAAGGTGCGACCACCTTAGGAGACCTGAACGTTTCTGACCTCATCCTCCAACAGTTGCGTTTAATTATGTGCTGGAGGCAGAACTATACCCCTAAATTCTGCCCGCCTCTACCAGATTTTGTGGGCAGCCTCTTGCTTGATATACTGTCAACTCAAGCCCCATGCTGGTACAGGAGCGAAGAAAAGAATTGCCTCAAAAGTCCTGAATACGAGGATAACAGCAGGGACTGGACTGGCAAATCATATGCTGAGATCAGGAAGCAAAACAAAGCCAAGGAGGGAGACATGCTTCACTCTGCTATTTATAGCCAATCAGGAAAGCAGTTGAGTTTCCACATGGGGATGAGTCACCACACCCACTTAGCAGCACATGTCTACAGCCCACCCAATTAGAAGCACATGTCTACATCTGCTCACATTAGCAAACAAGCACTGATAAAACAAGTATTGATAAAACCAATTTTGTAACACAGCACATTATGTTTACTTAGAAACATGAAGGTTTAACCAAGAACAGAGATATGATTTAACCATAATCCCTGGGGATGCTGACACATAACGCAGGAGGAACCTTGGGGATTCCTGACACTGAGCGGTAGCAAATCCTTGTTCCTGAACTAGCACTCCCCATGGTGCTACCTTGTCTTCTGACCCTTAGCAAATCCTTGTTCCTGAGCTAGCACTCCCTGCAGTGCTACCTTGTCTTCTGAGCCACAGCAAATCCTTGTTCCTGAGCTAGCACTCCCTGCTGTGCTACCTTGTCTTCTGAGCCGTAGCAAATCCTTGTTCCTGAACTAGCAGTCCCTGCAGTGCTAATTTACTCCTGCGCCTCAGCTATTACTTGTTCCTTGAACTATTTCTGTCTGCTGGGTTTTCTTGTTTTCTTGATTCCTGCAACAGCACTTGTGCTCCTTTGAAGCGTCTCCTTCTGCATTTTCCTTTCCCTAGTCCTTGCCTTTCTTCCAATTTCATTGTTCCTAGTTTTCTGTTTTCCTGCTGCCTTTCTTCTATTTTCCTTGCATCTTTGTTAGCAGCTTTCTGCCAAGTGTGTCCTTGATTTGTTTCCCTTCCTTCGTGTTAAGCACTCCTCCTCGCTAGCTCCTTGTCTATCGTAGTTCTGTATTTAGTTTTACTCCCTTGCTGTCACCGCCTTGCTTGTTCTTGTTTGGTTGTTAGGATCCATGGGCTTAGCTGACAACCTAGGTGGTATTTCTTGTCTACTGTGAGTATTGTCTTTCAGTTACTTTCATAACATCAGCATAGAGATCAAATCCACAAATCCTGCCTTTGCATGTATGTCCAATATATCGTAATGAGCAGTCAGAATCTCTAACAGCAAATGTGGGTGAGGAACTTACTGAGCTTCAGTCCTAACGTGTGGAGCTCCCAAGTGCTTTACCCCACATTCCGTTTATTGTTAATGTTGTTTTATAGCTATGGGATGATAGGTAATCTGGGTGCTACATTGCCTCTTGAATGCCTGTTCTTTCAGAGCCTTATCTCTCTTAATGCTGTGAATAGAGCTTACCCTTTTGGATCCCCTCTCTTCTTTGACTCTCTGTGTGATCTTGGGCAGCTCTGTAACCAGTATTCTGCCTACTTTGTGTTCCCAGGACTGCTGCCCCTCGCCTCTGAGAAACCTCACTGGTCAGAGAACAATGAATTGTCTAGAGCAGTGTTTCCCAACCAGTGGGCCGGGGACCCCTGGGGGTCCGCGAAGCCTCCTCAGGGGGTCCGTGGCTGCTTAAATTTTTTTAAAATATTAGGTCCCAGCTATCAGTAATGATTCCTTGGGGTTCCCCGTATTCCAATAATGATTCAGTGGGGGTCCCCGGGCTCCAGTATTGATAAAATGGGGGTCCACAGAAGTCAAAAGGTTGGGAACCACTGGTCTAGAGCCTGGCACTTGACACTGACAGCTGTCAGTGGCTTCTATTGGTTGCTGTTCTTATGGGCAACATTTTCCTCGGGTTGGGGACAGACGTCTAATCCAAGGGATGGAGTGGGCCACATCACTTTGTTGGCTATGGTGGTACCATCATCCTACTGTGATGCATTTATGAGTAAGTTAAGGTTAATTGTTGCATAGGTAGAGTCCACAGGTGTTGCATGGGTAGAGTCCCCATTGGTTAGTCCAGTGGATCAGGAGAGTATAGACAGAGGGATCCAAATGAGTTCAGAGAGGAGAAGAACTGACATGTGCCCCTGCATACCTGGGCCTTCAGCCATATTCTGTCATCTAAGTAGGAAAGCCCTTCAAGATATTGATAAGTCCATCATGACTTTTGACTGAAGGGGAGTTGTGTTGTGCATGGCCCTTTCTGCAGGGTCATTCCCAGATGGTTTGCTTTTGCCCTCCACTTTTGCTGAATTTATTTTTGTTGGTCTGAGGACTCTGTGCACTTTACCACCGCTTACCAGTGCTAAAGAGGTTTCTCCTTAAAACATGTTACATTGACTTTTAGACAATTGGCATATTTAATTTACTTGTAAGTCCCTAGTAAAGTGACACAACATATGTCCAGGGCCTGTAAATTAAATGCTACTAGCGGACCTGCAGCACTGGTTGTGCCACTCACTTAAGTCACTTATGTTTTTTTTTATTGTGTGTGTGTGTGTGTATATATATGTACATATCTTTATCTATATATATATTTAAGTGTATATATATATATATATATATATGTGTGTGTATATATATATATAGAGAGAGAGAGATTTGTGTAGATAGATATATAGATAGATATAGATAGATATATAGATAGAGATAAACACACACTCACAACATCGTATATAGACATTATGAGCAAACATGTAGGCTGATATACTGGCTCAAGCAATAGCTGTTTGCTGTTTTGCAGTGAAAGTTACTCAGGCATGTTAATGTATGTGGTGGTGCAATGTCTGTTTTTAGGCAGAATTCTAAAGCTGTGGTGGTGCGGCCCAAAGGGGTGCTGGGACAAACAGGGCTAGCAGCATGGGCACCAAATGCTCCCCATTCCCTAAAACACTAATCTGAAGCAGATTTGTATTTAATATCAGATACATAATGTAAAGCAATGATATTGTTGTTAACTGAATTGAAAGTTTTTCAAGTCTGAGAATATACAATTTTGAAAAATTCTGAAAATATAAGATTGTTAATTAAACACTACAAAGTTCTGTAGAAAGGGTGGTGTTCGTCTGAGTATCTCAATTATTCCCGTTTGCCCCATCACATAATTTTCCTTTGCAGTCTCCCCCTCTGCATTAAACACATGTCTTTTCATCTCCAGTTGCATGCCCCACACTTCATCACCTTCCTAATTAAAGCTGTATTTTCATTCTCTTTGCATGCACTACTTTTCTATCCCCTCCAACTCTCATCTGAGTCATACACACATACTCTCCACACCTGTAAACACTTCATTCTCATTTCTTAAAGCACTGTCATTATTTTGACAATTGGGTACCTGTTCACAAGCGTTCCCATTAATTTGTAATTTAAACTGGTACATAAGTAACCAATGCTCTGCGCGCTCTGCTGAGAGGCCAAGGATTGTGCGAGTATGTAGTCTGGCCTAGTGACAGCCCCTGTGAGAAATTTGTATAGCCTTCATCCTTAACTCCAGGGCTCTCAGTCATTCCCAGTTATGAAAAACATCCATTGTCTGACCTCACCTACACAAATAGAGGCGACTCAGTTAGCAGCGCGCTGTGTACCAGACTCATCTGTTGCATGAAAGACTAAACTACAGAAACACAACATATGGAAGAAGGAAATGCTATCAGGGAATAGGAGCACACAACCCATGCAACACGCAGTGAAACGTGTGAACAATAAATAGGTACCGCATCCCTGACTTGGATTACTTCTGAGTACTTACACTCATTGGTGAGAAACATATCACTGCTTTACTTGTAAAGTTAACTACACGGTCATAGTGCTGGGTAGGTACCTGTTTCCATGTTGTTTTTTCTACTGCTAGAATTGCGCACTGAGAGACTCTGCTCCATTTAAAGCTCTGAACACAAACATAAAGAACAGACGCAGAAATACATTGATCCACACATGCGCACATTGGAGATGTTCAGTGTGACTTATTGCAGAGGTACACAGGATTTCCTGAATATGCCTACCCAGATGACTGGTCTTATTTTCTTTTCTTAGGGAGCAGCGACACACATCTTTTAAATAGTCGGAAGCCAAGTAGATTCTCCCTTTTGCCTCCACATTGCTCAGAATCTGCAAATGACAGCGGCTGTTAAATGATGGACTCAGAAAAGTTAAGCAAGGAGACTTTTAAGCAAGGGAGATTGACCAGCAACATAGACAATGGTTGGCGATATCAGTAAGTGAGCACGCATTAACCCACAGAAATATCTGGAACGTCTGTGGTCAGGCAGTTTGCAGGTTGGCCCAGTGTCAACAAAGCCACTGCTTGTCCATCCAGGCCAGTGGCATCTCTGCAAGTATCTTTTGTGGGGGACACATGAAGGACCACAGATAAAGCTAGAGGCCATCTACTGTCATCAGTCGTGAAGAGTATGTGCTAGTGCATGCCCGTGTGTGTATATATTGTGCCACTCTTCAGACACAATTTCGATTGAACGTCATTTTTTGATTTGCATATAACATTTGACCATGTGGACAGATTTATACTCAATTTGGCAATCCTCAAGTATTTCAGAGATTCAGCATGCCCGTTTTGTGAAGATCCATTCAGGGAAAAAAGTTACGGAGGAAGGTGAAAAAAATATGTCTTAGTGATGTAGCCATCATAGGAAACTTTGCTCGTGCCTGCCGCCTTAACCGTTGACAGATCTGCCCCAAACTGCCATTTTAAATCATGAATTGTGATAGTGTCGCCTGTCAGTCAGATTTCGATTTTTTTGAGGAATGATTGGCTAGAGAAGGACTCTAAAATTATTTCTTCGGCCATCTTGAAACTCACAAGTTAGAGCAAATTTCAGTGGTTTGTTGTGTTTGAATTTGAACCATAACTCAGTTTTTATATTTAAATGTAGACGTATAAACACACACATACAAAGTCCCATTTCAACATTTCAGTTTAAAATATGCTCACCTGTGACCATTCATTAACTGGGCTCAAAGGAGTGTATTTCACCTACATGCATTGTGTACTATGATGCAGCTTCAAGTACCGCTCACAACTCACAAGGATCAACTTGAATTCTGACTAAGGATAGGAGTTGCAACTGTTAGTGTCGGTCCTTAATAAGTAAACTTACAAGGTGACGTGTATAGGTCGATGAACCTTTTGATTCATGTGGGGTGTTCTTCATACAGAATCAATAATCAACACACAGTAATCAATAACCATTAGTCAAATCAACAAACGAGGAGGTCAGCAAAATTCACACACCATGACTCTTCAGCCATGAATAACCACACCTTTAATTATAAGTTTAGTAAGTTTATTTTCATTATATTAACAATACAAAGTCATGGATCTTAATCATCAAGTCAATCAAAACTATCTTAATAATGCTTGTTAATCAGCAAATCGCAGAAGACAGGATATAATCAAAGCTTGAATCAAAAGACATTCTAAGGCATCAATACAAGACATTAGTAAAACCCATTTCAGCAAAACAATGTTATCCATCAAGTTCAGCAAAATAGTTTGTCAACCATTTGTCTCTGTAATTCGTCAGCCATTTTGTGAGTAACTTAACTAACACAGATTGGCATCAGCATGTGGGGCTTCATGCAAAACTATTTAGAACACAAATTTGGAAATCATCTACCTGAAGAAAAGTATTAAATCAGCGCAGTTGGTACCTAGAATGAAAAGGCATAAAAATGCAATTCAGTCATTGTCATATCTACCTATTCACGGTATGGGTCAGCAAGCCGAATCAGTCTTCGTCCTCAGGTCATCAATCGATCAGAAACACATCAGGCCCTCAGTCAGAGAGTATGAGCCCAATGACAGAATCTTGAATCTCTTCTCTTCCCTAATATCGCCTCAAAAATCAGAATAAGTCTGACTAGAATCTCCTCACATCTGCGTCGCAGTAACATCTGAATGTCTCCGTTTGTCACCTTGTTATATTAAAATCACCCAAACCATCCCTCAATTTCCAATTGGTCAATTAATCATACGTTATTACTCTACCCAATAATGTCCACTTACCAAATCTATGAATTTTAATATTTCACAGTTCACATGTCATAGATTGGTCTGCTTTACAATGTTCTCATTATACAGCTCGTCAGGTATCAATTTTGTTGCATATTCGTCTCCAGTCAGTGTCTTCATTGTTCGCGTCCTGGGAAAGTACATCTCATGCACATTATACACGATTAGCTACAGTACTAGAGTCTTCATCTCCAGTCCATAGGTTCCCATAGAAAGTTTCTGTGAAGCATTTTATTGAAACAATGAGCATTTCACAGTTAGTTCACTCTGTCAGTATTTTTCATTAGACGCTAAGGAATACAGCTTCTGCATGAGGCCTGGCAAACTAGGCCAAGACATTCACTAAGTTGAGGCCTAACATTAATAAGCAATAACATAATTCATAACTCTTAATATGACATATTACTTCATTAATCTAATACATGTTCAATATTTCATATGGATTAATAACTATTTAGTTAATTTTGTGAACACTGTTGGCCATTCTTCTAGGTCAGAATTTCAAGCGTGCACATTATTTGTCTGCGTTATTCATTTTTCTACATAAGTCATTATTCAAAATGCATAAACACTCATTAAAACTTTCTAATTATGACATCTGCTTCAGCACAACTGTCTTCAGTATGTGTAGTTTTTACCTGGACACTTCGCCTATGGAAAGCAGGCGCAATGTTTGGGTAAACCTCCAACTGAAAATGGAGGAAAACGTGTCAGAACTGATTCTGAAACACTGATTCATCTATGTTATTCCCCTTAGCCACCTCTGCTGTCTTGTGGAGTCCCCTGAGAGGAATACTTTATCAATACTATCAGGATAAGACTTCGTTTTAATGTATTGCAGACCTAGCAACTGACACCTTCAACTGAAACCACTTTTGCAGTTGTTTCTAGAACTGTGTGAATACACCTGTTAAGTCTTATCACAAAATAACTCATGCTGTTTAGTCCAAAATCTTGACTCACCCTATTTCAGTTCAATTATCCCCATCTTTCTAACAGAACCCCAATATTTATTTTAATATCATTCAAAAAGCATAGGATTTTACATGGCCTGGACAAAATTTATATTCTGCTGATGCAATGTGTGTAATTTCCGGATTTTCGTGTTATGCTTACTATGCGAAATTCCCATATTAATGCAGCTACGTGACGTTGCATAATTACACCACCATTTGCAGCAAAATTATAGCGTAGGACCACAGAAACAACACAAACGGAATGTGAGCAGCTGTTGTTCATGCCAGTTGTGTTCTTCACACATCTTTTCTAGCGCAAAATGCATCCTTGCATCATCATTATAATCACAGAAAGTGTGTTATGCAGCCTACCTTAGTCTTCAATTGACCGCCGGAGAGCTGAGTAATGCAGTAGTAATTAGGGATAGAACGGGGCAGGAATGCGGGATTGATCGCTCGCACCTCTGGATGGGTGTCAGACATTTTCTAGGGGTTTGTTTTTCCAGATCTCAGCCCTGGTAGGCACTCATGGGCGTAGGAAATGTGGGGGACGCGGGGGACGTATCCCCCCCAGATTTTGGAGGGTGGGGGACACGGGGGACGAAGGTGGGGGGGACAAGGGGACAAAATAATTTCCCCTTTTACATCTATTCAGAGGGCCATTAGCGCACAAAAGCGCTACTTTTAATAGCCCTGTAGGGACCATCCTCCAATCTGATGGTAACAGAATGAAGGTGAGTCAGGAGGCCCCCTGCCGTTTTGTTTGTCCTGTTCACAGCTGTGGGCATTAAGGGTGCTCATAAGAACAAAGGGCACGAGGAGGAGAAGAGTTATGGATGATTACTGTCTGCATCACCTGCTACCGCCTTGAAGAGGAGCACTGCAGGAGGCCTTTAAGAGGAGCTGCAGAACAATGAGGAAGATCTAAAGAGGAAACAGAGTCCCACTCAGCCTGGTGCCTGCAGGCTAGAAAGGAGACTGTGAAACACAGTATTTGTATTTGGCTAAGATCACACCAGTTGGTGAAACAGTGAAGTCGAAATTGGGTATATTTTTCTAAGATTTATGCTTAATGCTTTTTTATCTAGGTAATGAAGGGCTTGAATATAGCGTGGCTAACAGGGAGAAGCCATATTTCATTTTGGGCCGTTATGCCTAGCGTTATTATTTATGTTGTTGTTATCGTTACATACTTAAGCATATTGAAGTATATTATCTTTTCTTTATCTTTTCTTCACTCTACTCTGAAACAATCTACCCTATGCCACTGCACCCTACACCACTTTTCTCCACTCTGTGCTACTCTATGCCACTGCAATCTATGCTGTACCACTCCACTCTACATCACTCTACTCTGCAGAACTCTACACCACACCACTGCAATCTATGCTATTCTACTCTAACCATTGCACACTACACCCCTGCACTCTGCCAGTGCACTCTTCACCACTTTACTCAAAACCAATGCACTCTATGCCACTGCACTCTATGCCAATCTACTCTGCACCACAGCACTCTATTCCACTGCTTTCAATGCCACTGTACTCTGCGCCACAGCACTCTAAGCGACTGCATTCTATGCCACTCTACAATACACCACTGTACTCTGCGACCCTCTAATCTGCAACATTACACTCTGCCACTGAACTCCACGCCACTCTACTCTGCACCACTGCATTCAATGCCACTGTACTCTGTCCCAATGCACTCTTTTCTGCACCACAGCACTCTAATCTACTCTACTCTACACCACTCCACTGTAGGCACTTCACTCTACTTTGAAATCATCTCCTCTATGCCACTGAAATCTACGCAATTCCACTCTTTGCTATGCCAGTCTAATCTACCCTGCACCACTCCAATGTACCCTGTGCCACTCCAATCTGCTCTGCACTGCTTTATGGCACTCTACATCACTAAGCTCCACTCTGCAACAATCTACTCTTCACCACTATACTGTACTCTGCAGCAGTCTACTCTATGCCACAGCACTCTATGCAACTCTATTCTACTCTGCACCACTGTACTCTAAGCCACTCTTCTCTACTCTGCATTACTCTACATCACTGCACTCTACGCCAATGCATTCTATGCCACTCTACTCTACACCACCGCCCTTTATGACACACTGCTCTGCAACACTGCACTGTGCCACTGAGCTATACTCCTCTCCACTCTGCACCACGGCACTCTACTCTGCACCGCTCAACTATATGCCACTCTACACCAATGTACTATATGCCACTACACTCTATGCCACTCTACTCTGCATCGCTGCACTCTACACCAGTCTACTCTACCTTGCACCACTCCACTCTACCATGCACCGCATCACTCTATAACACATCACTCTGAGCCACTCCACTCTGCTCCCCTCTACTCTTCACCACTCTACGCTACTGCACTGTACTGTACGCTAAACCAGTGCAGTCTTCGTCAATGCACTCTACACCACTTTACTCAAAACCAACGCACTCTATACCACCACACTCTACACCAATCTACTTTGCACCACTATACTCTATGCCACGTCACTCTAGACCACCCTACTCCACTCTATGACACTTCACTCTGACATTACACTCCATGATACTAGACTCTGACACTCTATTCCATTAAACTCTAACACTTTCTCCACTCTGTAACTCCCTATACGCCACTCCATTCCACTTTACTCCGCTCTATGCCACTCCACACCACTCTATGCCACTTCAATCTACGATACTCTACTCAACGCCATTGCACAACCCTCTATGCCACTCCACTATACAACAATGTACTATGCTCAACAGCACTCTACACAACTTTCTCTATGCAAGTTCACGTTACTTTACTTCACTCTACTGCAGTTCACTCATATTTATGCCACTCCACTCTATGACACTCTATTGCACTGTGACACTACTCCACTCTACTACTACTTTATGGCATTGGCGCTTGATTAGAGATTCAGATCTCCATTGATTGCCTTGTCACTCATATGAGACGTGAGTCAGATTTATCTTGGCCGTTTTGGTTACAAGCACTCTGTAACCCTTTTAACTCAAGCTTAACGAAGGCTTAGGATGATCCTGATACTTGTCTAGGGGATCGAAATATCGTCGGCCAAAGTACCTTGACTTGAATTTGTGATATTGTACATAAGTTGGCATAAACATAGGTACTATGAGCTAATGACTTCTTGATTCACTATTTGAGTCATTCATGTAAACGTGGGTGTATAAAAGCTTGTAAATCATTATTGTGGATGCTAACCTTGTAGGAAAGTAGCCTCTTTCTAGCTTGGTTACCCCCCACATTTGGTCTGTTTGCCAGTGTGTTTGAGTGTGTCTACTGGGATCCTGCTAATCAGGACCCCAACAGTTATGCTCTCTCCCTTAAATTATGGTTGTTGCATACTGGTAACTCAGTATTTCACCCAAGATTGGCATACTGGTGCCCCCTTATAAGTGCCTATTATATGGTACTTGGGTACCCAGAGCATTGGGGTTCCAGGAGATTCCTATGAGCTGCAGCATTTCTTTTGCCACCCATAGGGTGCCCATGCAAAGGCTTCTGCAGGGCTGCCATTGCAGCCTGCGTGAAAAGGTGCATGCACCCTTTCACTGCCAGTTACACTGCACCAGGTCACTTATAAGTCACCCCTATAGCAGGCCCTCCAGTCCTGAGGGCAGGGTGCAGAGTACCTGTGAGTGAGGGCACCCCTGCACTAGCAGAGGTGCCCCCACGACCTCCAGGGCCATTTTCACAGACTTCAGGAGTGCGGGGATGCCATTTTACACGTGTACTAGAAATAGGTCACTCCCTATTCCCAGCTACATAATGGTAACTCCGAACATAGGTATGTTTGGTATCAAACATGTTGGAATCATACCTCAAGGCTTTTGCAAGCATTGGCTGTATGATTTCATGCACTCTGGGGGCTCCTTAGAGGACCCCCAGTATTGCCATTCCAGCCTTCTGAGGTTTTCCAGGCAGCCCCAGCTGCTGCCACCTCTCAGACAGGTTTCTGCCCTCCTGTTGCTTGAGAAGCTCAAGCCTAGGAAGGTAGAACAAAGGATTTCCTTTGGGGGAGGGGTGTTACACCCTCTCCCTTTGGAAATAGGTTTGGAAGGGGTAGCTTGCTTCCCCAGGCCACTGGAAATGCTTTGAAGGGCACATTTGGTGCCGTCCTTACATAGTCCAGTCTACACCAGTTCAGGTATCCCCAGTTCCTGCTCTGGCACGAAACTGGACAAAGGAAAGGGGAGTGACCACTCCCCTGTCCATCACCACCCCAGGTGTGGTGCTCAGAGCTCCTCCAGAGGGTCCCTGGTTTTTGCCATCTTGGATTCCAAGTTGGCAGCGAACTCTGGGAGCATCTGAGTGGCCAGTGCCAGCAGGTGGTGTCAGAGCCGTCCCCTGATAGGTGCTTATCTGTTTAGCTGACCAATACCCCTTTCAGGGCTATTTAGGGTCTCTCCTTTGGTAGGATCTTCAAATTCAGATTGCAAGACTCCAGCAGGAATCCTCTGCATCCTTTACTTCACCTTCTCACCGAAGAAACTGCATCTGGACCCTCTAGGAACTCCACAAACTGCAACAACGAAGCAAAGACGACTTCTGCAACATTGTAACTTCAGCTCCTGCCAGCAACTGCAGCTGTTTCCCGGTCGTGCATCCTCAGAGGACAGCCTGTCTTCAGTCTGCACCAGAAGAATGAACGAATCTCCCTTGGAGTGAAGGAGTCACTCCCCTGCTTCAGCAGGCACCTCTCTACAATGATGACCATCTGCATGAGTCCCCTCTCCTGACGAGTTGCATGGATCCTGCATCACGGGTGGTAGATTGAAGTGGTCCCGATGGTCCTGACATCCTACTGTCCAACTTTGGTGGAGGTAAGAGCTTGCCTTCTCACGCAAGACAGTACCCCGTGCACCACGTGTTTTTCAGTTGCCAAGATGTGTGGCATCCTTCTATGAAATTCTTTGTGCACAATGTAGCTCCGGCCCCCAGCATTCCTTCCTGAGATGCACAGCTTCCTGATTGGTTCTCTGGCAGCGTGGGATCCTTTGTTTTTGTGCTGCGTGGGCCTCCTTTTGCAACTCCTTTGTCCCCGTGCTGTGTGTGCTGGCTGGTATTCTGTGGGCTCTCTGAGTTGCTGAGAGCCCCCTCTGACCACTCCTCCTCCTGGGTAGAGTCCACCAGGTCCCTCCTGGACCCGGGTAGTGCCATTTTCCACTAACCATGAGCTTTGCCTGTGCCAAGGCTTGTTGGTGGAATCCAGTGATGCAAACCAGACTGCAATCATCCATCCGGTGTGGGATAACATCTGCACCAACCAGCATCCATCTTCTTGGGTGCAGTACTGACTGTTGTTCTTCACCAGTGGTTCTTATTTTGCACCTTGATTCGGGTTAGCGGGGGCTCCTGTCCTCCCTGGACTCTTCTGTGCTTATTGGACTTAGTCCCATTCTTCCACAGGTCTTTAGGTCCAGGAATCCACCCTTTGTGTCTTGAAGTATCTTCTGGTTCTTGCATTATCTTCTTTCTCGTGTTCTTGTGTGTTCTGGGAAAGTTACTGTGATTTACTCCTGCTTTCCTGGGCTCTGAGGTGGGTTCTATTACTTACCTTTGGTATTTTCTAATATTCCCGGCGCCCCTCTACACACCACACTTGCCTAGGTGGGAAACCGACATTCGCATTCCACTTACTTATTACATAGTTTGTGTTTCCCCTAGGCCCATTTCTAACCATTGTGATTTTCACTAATTGCAGTGTTTTCTGTTTTTATTGCTACTGCTGCATACTAGTGTATATAATTGGTGTATTACTTACCTCCTAAGGGAGTATAGTCTCTACGGTATTTTTGGTATTTGTGTCACTAAAATAAAGTACCTTTATTTATGTAACACTGAGTATTTTCTTTCATGTGTGTGAGTACTGTGTGACTACAGTGGTATTGCATGAGCTTTGCACGTCTCCTAGATAAGCCTTGGCTAGAGCCACCCCTAGAGAGCCTGGCGTCTAGGCACTGCCTACATTTCACTAATAAGGGATAACTGGATGTGGTATAAGGTGTAAGTACCATAGGTACCCACTACGAACCAGGCCAGCCTCCTCCAAACCACTGTACTATATAGGTTACTTTTTAAATTGTTCTTGTAATTGGCTACATTGGGTCATCCAGATAACTTGTGTAATGCCCGAATACCAGTCTTTCTCGATTTCCCCTGTAGATGTTTTCCCACTACATTTGATCTTTTAGATTTTGATTGAATAAATGCATAAAACATTCCATTTGCATACTACTTTAATATCATTGTTTATGGGAGTGGTGTTGCATTTTTATCCAGGGACCCCTGTTCCTTCAAAGTTAAGTTTACTGCTCCATTCTAGGACACTCTACTTACTCCATGATACTATGCCACACCAGTCAATGACACATCATTCTCCTTTATGCCATTAACTTTGAGCCATGCTGAATAGTAGTCTCACTAGTGTACAGCATGGCTAAAACACATTAGCAAAGGCAATAGAACTTACATAGGCGAGACCAATTGGCTTTGCCACTGCTTGTTTATAAGGTATGAACTTTAAGGTGACTTGCAATATCCTTATGTACACAGGGGGTATTTTACCCCATATAATACATGGTCACACCACCAACTTTCCCACAAACCACTTAAAACCTTAGTGCATAGGTTCTGTCATTCCAAGCTATTAAAGTAGAGCAGAAGAAAGAAAAGCAACATTCCATTTTTTGCTTTAAACAGCGTTATTAATTATGCTCCTTGACCTGATCTGCCTTTTACCTCGGCTGCTAGCTCTGGCAGAAGGCATTGTAATGTCAGAACTCGACTGTAATAACCCTATCATAGTCATTTTCTGATGTCTTTTCTTTATAATCAGTGAATGTCTTTTCTTTACATGCTGTGACTTGGTGCATCACAAACAGCCGTTTCTAAAGAAATTAGGGCCTCATTCTGACCCTGGCGGACGGCGGAGGCCGTCCGCCAGGGTACCGCCGCTGAATGACCGCACCGTGGTCAAAAGACCGCGGCGGCCATTCAGACATTTCCTCTGGGCCGGCGGGCGCTCTCCAAAAGAGCGCCCGCCGGCCCAGAGGAAATGCCCCTGCAACGAGGACGCCGGCTCAGAATTGAGCCGGCGTAGTTGCAGGGGTGCGACGGGTGCAGTTGCACCCGTCGCGTATTTCAGTGTCTGCTTAGCAGACACTGAAATACTTTTCGGGGCCCTCTTACGGGGGCCCCGCGGCACCCCCTACCGCCATCCTGTTCCTGGCGGGCGAACCGCCAGGAACAGGATGGCGGTAGGGGGTGTCAGAATCCCCCATGGCGGCGCAGCAAGCTGCGCCGCCATGGGGGATTCTAAGGGCAGCGGTAAACCGCCGGGAGACCGCCGGTTTGCCTCTTCTGACCGCGGCCGAACCGCCGCGGTCAGAATGCCCTGCGGGGCACCGCCGGCCTGTCGGCAGTGCTCCCGCCGACCCTGGCCCTGGCGGTCTTAGACCGCCGGGGTCAGAATGACCCCCTTAGTGACTGCAGTTTATACAGAGATTAGAGAATCCATGTTTATATAGACTTTAACTCCAAGAGTTTCTTCAGTTGAAATGCTTCTAGTTATGACTGATGTGGAGCTGAGCTTCCCAAGTTCACACACAGGAGTAGAAGTGTTATTAGAACTATGGTTTCCGAGCACAGTTTACAACTATTGTACCTAATCGCTTTTGATCTCTCCAGTGCGGTTCCAATTGGCATGAGGCGAAGGGCATGATGGGTGTGGGGCGCAAAGGGTATGTTCTTCCTTTTTACCCTCCTACCTTGATTTGCTTGGTGCATGAAGATGCAAGGTTAATCAACATGTTATTTTCACATTTGAGCTAATTACTTTGTGAATATAAATAACAATAAAAGATACTTTCAGACTGTGTAAACATGCCTTCCTTTCTCCCTATTTCACTTCCAATATATATGATTGTGTATATTTATCGGAGCCTGCAGTTCGTAAACAACGAGCGATTTGTATAGGGTTGATTGAAAGTCCCCAAGGCTGTCCCTGTCCCCCCCAGAAATGTATTGTCCCCTACGCCCCTGTAGGCACTGGCACATTTGGGGGACTGTACACAAAGCTCCTCCACCATTTCTGAAAAGTAAGATTTCCTACAGCAAATACATATACGTATTACTTTCAGCGACAACCGTAACATTCTGTCCAACGGCAGGTGAAAACACCATGGGAGAGGAATCAGTCGCCATGTTATATCCCACTGACTGGAACCATCTCTCTTCAGACCCCGGCAATTGGGAAACCTTTTCAACTTCAGAAATATATGTGGCTTGTTTCTCTAACCTTTGCCTCTGTGTGCCTCCAAAACCACTATGGACAATAGCTACATTTCTAAAGGTTTTGCTTACAAATCATTGATGTTAGGTGTGTTATTCTAATTAATTCAGCTGAGCCAAACCAGGACTATGACGCCCAGAATGCATTATACTATCACACAAAAATCCAGGCCTGGAACCAATGTACTGACTTGGAGGGTGATGAAACGGAGACGTTGTATTATACTTATACCTAGAAAAGCCTAATCACTCTGCAGCCCTCGAATCTCCCCACTTCATTTATGTTCTTATGTACAGGTGAGGCATGCGCAATAGTAAAAAGAGTTGGACTATCAGTACCAGAGGTGCATGAACCTGCAACTCAAGGAGAGACATTCTGGGAAGGATAAAAAAGCACCAATGAGAAGACAGTAGAAATTATTGTTATTTCCCTAAATGAAAGCGATTTTCATTGATTGGCCACTGTGTATTGTAATAGGAATGGATGAGAGGATGAATGCAAGTATGAACCAATGCCTATATGAATGGATGAGTGTCCCCGAAAAAGAAAGCATGAGTTCATGGATGTGTAAATCATGGACTGGTGAGTGACTAAGTGCATGAGTAGATGGATCACTTGGCGAGTGAGTGCGTGAATGGATGGGTGTGTAATTGCATGACAGTATTCATAACGAAAGTAAACACATTTCACAAGTGCACAAATATTTACAAGTACACAGTGAAGTTATTTTTCACATCACTGGTTGCCGTGTAGAACAAAGGGTGAGGACACTTGAACAAATCAAGAATTCAGGGCTTCAAAATGAAGGTACCAAAGTCCACGTTATCAAATGCTTTTCAGTGGTCTGTGACAGGAGTCTGATACTGACACTTGCACCCTATGCAACCTGAGCAGGCCTTGGTCACAACTGGGAAGTTCAAGCCGGAGTGAGTGTGGCGGGCACTACCCCACTTGGCCTCCATGGTGAGGTAGGTGCAGACACTGTGGGCAAGTGAAAACAGCACCATTTAATGCCACTGCCCCCCTGATAACCCTGGGTGACTGCAGATGAGTAGTACAGAAGCACCTCACCACTGTGGCGTTAGGCCTGGAAGCGCAGTCACAGTGCTTAGGAAAGTGGGAGCTGCAGGAAGCGAGTCGGTCATTATGTGCGTGCAGGTCTTATGACACTTCTCGATGAACAGCAACACTAAAGCCCCAACTGCAACCTGAGTACGGAATTTGGACTTAGGCTGCCTTCAAGAAGAGTCTATAATGCAGTGCTAATTGCATATAAAGAGAACAGCGCGTGCTTTCAGTTACTTCAGGCCTGAGCACAGGCTCATGGAGTGGGAACAGCAAATTCACCCAGTGAGGAGTCTGACGGATGGAAGGCAGACGTCCACTCTCTGGGACACCAAGCCAAATCAGCAAATGGTAAGCAATTTCACAGCCCAAACCACAATACAAATCTGAAACCCAAGCAACAATTACCACTTGGCCAGGCACCCCTTGTTCAAGAAGTCCCCTAATCAATTTAAGCTCCTCCTTTTTTCCCCTAATAGACCGTGTGTGTCCCTACATGATTGGGTATGAGCACTGAATGCACTGTGCTTGGGCACTGATTGCAATGAAGATGTTCCTCTTTGACAGTTGCTTTTATTTTTAAATGACGGCCTGTAGAGTGAAATTCTAGACTGGTGTTTACACACAAGGAAATCTATGCACCACCATGTGGAAACATATCCCTGCTGCGCCAAAGGAATGGCTTTCTGCCAATGAACAGGGTACATTTCATACTTTATGAAGGATAGTTACAATCACCCAGTGGCTGAGGAATAGGAGCTTATCGATATGTGTATGATGTTTTCATTGGCTCAAGGGAGCTCACCTTTTGAACCTCTCGCTTTACAGATCCTAAAAGAACTTTCGAATAGATAAAGCTATATCTAACTATAACCAAAACAATCATGGAGAAAGCCAATCATCTCACCTTTTGAAAACCAGTATTGAGCTATTGGCTTTGCCATTGCTTGTTTTCTTTGGGAGATTGGGATGGGGAACATGGCAGGGAGCATCTGAGGAGGGAGGAGGACTTCAAGGAAGAAAAATCACTAACTAAATAAAGCAAATAATATAATGTTATAGAGAGTGGGGCATCAGCAAAAAAGTAAAACAATGTATTCATATTACAAGAGAGGTGAATTATAAGTGCACATGCATCATCAAGCGTACGCGCCTATGCATCAGTATTCTACCATAGCCCCCTGGGTGATGACCTGTCACCACACATGGGCTCAAACATCATTATGTGAAAGAGGCAGGGTTGTGAAGGGGGTAGCAGCACAAAGGAGAGTGTGAGAGAGAGCAAGAACATACATCCACTCCCGTTGGGTGCTAAAAGGAAAATAAAAAATAGTTCCTTGAATGTAAACAGTGGAAGGAAACACATCCAATCAGAATATGGTAAAGAAGAGATGCAAAAGAGGCAGGCCATACAAAGAATAGGAAGGCATACCATTCAATTAGAAGCAGGGAAATCAGACGGACAAGAAAACCATCCAATCAAGAGCAATGGGTTGAACTAAAGCCTAATGTATGTATATATGTTTAAGAATTGCAAGCAAAAGGACTTCGACAACAGGTGGCTAAAGCTGTTTGTAGGAGAAGCCGAAGAAAGGGCATTCTTCTTTAGCCACTCGCGTAGATTCATCAGAGCATAAGGCCAGATGTACAAAGCATTTATTTTTATCGCAAATGCTCTGATGTGGAGTTAGGAATGTAGTAAACATTTATAAATGAATAAGAGATCACTATTTGGAAGGGATGTATTTTAGGTGTCCTTCCAAAGTAGTAATTCCTATCCATAAGTGTCAATGAGTTTAGGACAGATATAGCAGTTGTAAACAATTGAAAAGTGACTGACCCCGAAGTTGGAGTGGTAACCGATTTGAAAAAAGGAAGGGGTTGCTGTAAAGGAATTTCATGTGGACCTCTTCTCCTTTGTGTGTGCTAAAAAAGTTTCTGTGGGAGTGGACAGTGCTCCAGGGGACCACTGCAAAGTCACAAAACTAAAAAAGTAAACATTTCTTTATAAATGTAGCCAGTTTCATTTTGGGAAAAGGGGCTACGTTAAAACAATGAATGTTTAATTTATTTTAATAATATCACAGACGGGCCCTCATCCCCGTATGGCCTTCAATCATAATGAGTTGCAATTTGTGACCTATCTCATTAATAGTTATGGGTAGATCTGATTGTAACACACTGTAATGTGAAATTTTTAAGCCGTGACCTATTAAATAAAACATAGGTTAGTTCCTAGAAATTTTTACTGGTCACTGAAATACTAATCACAATATGCAACTAGTATTTTGGGACAATATATTCATGCACGTGGCCCATAGAGTGCACTGGTTGCGTCTGGTGCTTAGTTTTAGCTGGTGGTTTTGAGTGCTTCAGACTGTACTTAATTGTCAACACCAGCACTTATGACAGTCTGTCATATGGTGGCGCTGTCTAATTTAAAGATGAGCACAACAACAGTTCTTTATTAATTCAATATATATTAAAAATGACTTATGTGGCTGCACAATCCATTCATATAGGTTTTGAAGCCTGGAATAGTCTGAATTGTCACACTTACAGGTGTGTTGTGGTTAGTATTTGTGATGGTGCTGTCATTGGTGGTGCTGGCTGGGGCAGCAGGTGGTGCCAGCCACAGTGACCTCATGAGGAAGGCCCTGGCACTTTTATTTTTTTACAAACTAAGCACTGGTTGCCGCTCTATTTATATTTGGGTTTTTAGTGACATTCTGTTGTCAGACATAAGAGTTGCATCCTTGGCTGCATAAGCATCTCAAACCTAGTGAGTGCTCTGCATCAACAGGATTGTTTCCCATCAGAAAAAAAAATAGAAACTACCAAAGGTCGCATTACAAAGAAAACAGCTCTGTCCACGGAGTCATAAGTGCATCACACAGCTGTGTAGAAGTGTTTGCTGTCAATTCGTGACCCTGATCATGGACTCGAACACATCCAAGAGGCAGGAACACTTTTTACTGAGGTGTTTTACTGTATGTGCTTAATCAAAATTTAAATATTTATCCCTTTTCAGACCAAGCAGTGCCTGTTCATTAACAGTATGGGGCAAAGATCACATTCTCCTTGAAACAGACACCTTCGTAAAACATCCCCCTAAGGCTGTCTACAGCTGTTTCCAGGTAGAACAAACGCTTCGGTGTCAGCACCTCTAATCCCTTCGCCAAAGCTTCTGTCTGTCACTTTAAAGAATTACTGTATTTTTGTCTGACGCGTTTATGTTTCGATGCCATGACCTGACATTTGAAATGACTTCTATCTAAGGACGACTTTGCCATCAAAAACATTCCAAGCGGCAAACGCCCCCTTCCGGCAACCATTTTCTGCAAGTCTTTCTGGTGAAGGCTGACGCGGTGCTTGGCTAGAACAAATAAATCCCCTTTGCTTTCAGCAGCCCTTCCTGGCTTGTCAGTGTTCAGGTAACAGCTGTGCCTATGGGAGGAATTTTAGTTCCGCCACCCTTTCATCTGCACTCATTTATCAAAAGTGTGCCCTCTGCCGTGAGAGAGGCAATACGTGGCACAGCAAAGGGTTCAAATGAAGCTTTGGCAACATCCATTCTCTTCAGGTCTAGCAGAAATCAAGGTCACGGGAGGGGCACGGCTCAAAATGAAGTTAGCCAATGATCCCGTTTCAATGTAAATATTGCTGGGGAGAGCCTCACCCTGCTAGACAATTATTTATATATTTAAACACGTACCGAAGCACACACATACACACACAAAACATTGCCAACCCATATGGCCCATGTGTTCGGCCGAAGGAAGATGACAAATAATGCATGGGCACTGTGCAGATTTGCTGAAATAAACATTTTTACAGCTTTGCTGTTGTGAAACGAGAGTAAAGCACGCGGATTACTATGAATGATTGATTTACGCGGAACTGGGTCGAAATAGATCTCGAGATTGGATGGGACACAAGCATACAGGGGAGGCTGACGGATGTAAGGTTTCTTTGCAGAGAGCAGCGTGAAATTTTCTTCCAAATGTAACAAAGTGGTCTTTCCAGACATTCTCTAGTTAAGGAGCCACGTATTCTTCCATTTGATTCTAGCTTCACGTTGAGGGGGGCCTTTGTTAACCAGGGCTGTTTTGCCATGCCCCCCAGCAACCAGGACACTTCATTTGACGCGACAAGGAAGGAATCCTTCGTGTAAAGGGCATTGGATGTGACTGTCTTGAACGAAGGATTGAAGTTTGAAAAATACAATTTTCTTCAGGATTTTCACCATTCAGGACAGACCTGTGACAGATCATTGATTTGTCAGGAGCCAGAAAGTCATGTGTTCGTTTCTTGAATAGAATGACGCAGTGGCGGCCTGCAGCTTTAGGAGGGAGGGGGGCGGGAGGGAAGCACATACACACACACACACTCATTCTTTCACACACAGAAACGCACGCACGCACATCCATTAACAACACTCATACCATTCAAACATGCACGCACGCACCAAACGTACATTTTAAAGCCTCACACACACTCATTCTTTCACACACGCAAGCATGCACATCCATTAACACTCATAATACTCAAACATGCACTCGCGCACCAAACATTCAATTTCAAACATCCCACACATATACACACACACACTTACCTTCAGCCTCCAGGTCCCAGGAGGGTTGGGACTGCTGCCTTCCCTCATTTGGCTGACCTAAGGAAGGCATCAGTCCCAGCCTCGTCACAGAGTGGGATGGGGTCAGTGAGACTGCTGACTCCACCCCACTCTGTGACGAAGTATCACTGATTGACACTCGCCCTGGGCGCTTCAGGGCTTAAACCTGAAGCGCCCAGGGCGAGTGTCAATGGGTGACGCTTTCCTCGTCACCCAGGGGAGGGCTTTGAGGCACCGTTGCTGAGCCGAGGAGATCATGCCCATAGGAGCTGTGACCTCTTCAGCCCAGCAAAGTTCAGCTCAGGCAGCCAGGAGTCTGCGCAAATCGCACATGTCTCACTCCTGGCTGTCTGAGCTGAAAATGAACAGTGTCTGTCAGGCTGGCCTTTGTTCAGCCTGACAGACACTCTTCACGAAGGGCAAAAGGTGGGGGGCGTGGCCCCTCCGCCCTAAAGGACGGCCGCCACTGGAATGACGAGAATATGATATGGTACGATAGCCATTTCCAAACTGCTTGTTCACAATGCTACTTAAGCTAGTGAAATCCGCAAGAACCAAAGATCAGATATGGACTAATATTTGATATTTGATTGTCAGGCTTAGCGTTTGCTGCGATGAAGCAAAATGATAGTGAGCACGCGGAGTGCAACAACCAGGCTGCCCCAGAGGGTACAGGCCAGGAAAGAGAAGGAACATCGCCCTTTGCACTGCTGCAACAATACCCACGGGCCACTACATTGCTGGTGCAAGCAGAGCTCAAAACTCTGCTCTGGCATAGAGTGTTAATGCAAATGTCTTAATTAGAAATTATTAATGAATGTTTATGCATTTTGAATAACGAAAAATGTAGAAAATGACTTATGTAGAAAAATAAAGTGCACACTTGAAATTGTGACCTTGGAGAGTGGTCACCAAGATTCACAAAATATATTGAAAGAACGACTTACATATGTGAAATATTGGAAATGTATTAGAATAATGAAGTAGTATGTCATATTGAGAGATATAATTTATGTTTTGCATTATATTGTAGAGCTTAACTTAGCAAAAGTCGTGGCCTAGTTTTGCCAGGCCTCATGCAGAAGCTGAATATTAGCGTTCAATGAAAAGATGCTGACAAACCAGACTAACTGTGAACAGCTCATTGTCTAATAAAATTTGCTTAGCAGAAACCTTTGCATGAACCGACAGACAGGAGACGATGGAATTAAATTGTAGAAAGCAGTGTGTAAAGCGCTAAGAGCGTACTTTCCCAGGACTCGAGCAATAGAGACACAGACTGGAAAAGAAGATGCAACATTTTTGATACCTGATGAGCCGGATGATGAGGACATTGCAAAGTGAACCAATCAACAATCTGAGAACTGTGTAATATTAGAATTCGGAGATTTGAATTGTGAAAACTACTGGACAAAGTACAATTGTGATTCATTGACCAATTAGGATGTGTGGGATAGTCTGGGTAACTTCGATATAACAACTTGACAGAGGAGAGAGATAGAGAGACGGATAGAGAGAGATGTCAAGGCGATTCGAGATTCTGTCATTGGGCTCATGCTCTTGAGAGCCTGATGTGATGCTGATCGATTGATGACCTGAGGACGAAGACTGATTTGTTGCTGATCCATACAGAGGATAGGTAGGTATGACAATGTGACTGAATTCACTTTTGTGCCTTTTCTTTCTAGGTACCAACTATGCTGCTTAACCACTCGTACGCCGTGGACGTAATGGTTACGTCCATGGCCGCGCCTTTGAGGCACCATGGACGTAACCACTATGTCCATTGAACAGCCCTCTGGAGAAGCACTAGTGCCCCCCCGAGGGCCGCCACCCCACCCCCCCAGGTCAGGGCTGGAAGAGGAATCCCTTCCGCTTCCAACCCCGCCTCCCCATGACATCAGCGCGCGATCACGTGCTGACATCATGAAAGGGAGGAAAGACACATTGGAAGCCATTTGCTTCCAGGGCGTCTTCGGGAAAGGACGTAAGTTTTACCTCCGGGGGTGGGGGGATCACTGTGAAAGACGCATTGAGGGAAAGGAAAGGGTTTTCCTTTCGCTCAATGTCTCTTTGAGTATTCCTGCAGCAGCAATGCCCACTAGACACCAGGGAATTAGTGTGTGTGTGTGCGTGTGTGTTATTATTGTATGGGAGAGCGACCCCTTAGGCAAGGGTCGCTCTCCTTTGGGGGGCAACGCATTTTTCACCATTTCTGCCCCCTTGGTGGCAGATTGGCCTTATTTTTAGGTGGATCTGCCCCCAAGGGGGGCAGGAAACCACCAGACACCAGGGATTGATTTTTGTTGTTAGTTTTTTTGTGTTTGGGGTCATCCCCTTGGGCAAGGGTCGCCCCCAAGGGGCAAATATTACTATTGGGCAGTTCTGCTCCCCTTGGGGACAGGTCGACCTATTTTGTTTAGGCCTTTCTGCCCCCAAGGGGGGGCAGAATCAATTTAGAGGCAGGGATCATGTGTGTGTGTGCTTTGTGTGGGGGGGTGGCCCTTTGGGAAAGGGTCGCCCCCCCAAAGGGGGCAATGTAATCTAGGCCATTTGTTTCCCCCTTGGGGGCAGATTGGCCTATTTTTTGTAGGCCCTTCTGCCCCCAGGTGGGGCAGAAACCATGAAGACGCCAGGTATTTATTTTCTTTTGTTTTCTTTCTTTCTTTTGGGGGCACCCCCTTGGGCAAGGGTCACCCCCAAGGGGCAAAAAGTACTATTGGGCAGTTCTGCCCCCCTTGGGGGCAGATTGGCCTATTTCTTTTAGGCCACTTAGCGCCAGGGATCATGTGTGTGCTTTGTGGGGGTGGGCGGTGGCCCCTTGAGCAAGGGTCGCCTCCCAAAGGGGGCAATGTAATCTAGGCCATTTCTGCTCCCCTTGGGGGAAGTTTGGTGCCAGGGATTTTTTTCTTTTTTTTGTGTTGGGGGGCGCCCCCTTGGGCATGGGTCGCCCCCAAGGGGCAAAAAGCACTTTTGGGCAGTTCTGCCCCCCCCTTGGGGGCAGATCAGTCTAATTTCTTTTTTTCAGGCCCAACTGCCCTCAATTGGGATCCAAAAATAATCCACTTTGCGCCAGGGATCATGTGTGTGTTTAGTGTAGGGGGGTGGCCCCTTGAGCAAGGGTCACCCTCCAAAGGGGACGATATATTCTATGGCATTTCTGCCCCCTTTTGGTGCAGATGGCCTATTTTTATTAGGCCCATCTGCCCCCAAGCAGAGAACACTAGACACAAGGGAACATTTAAAAATGTTTGATGGCAGGGTGTTTGTCAACTGGCGAAGTATTTGCATTTATGATAATAACATTTTATTTCTTCTTTTTGTTCTAGTTCAAAGCTTTTGCTTCCTTTGCTGTGGCTTGTTGCAGTTTTGGCAGTGGGTATCCTGCGCTATGCATAGCTGCATGTTTTAGGTAAGTAAATAAATTTACTCTAAAGGAGTATTGTTGCCATGCATGAATGACATGTTTGTAAGTGGTGTACTGATTGCAGGATTGTGTATGAAATTGTCTTTAGATTTATGTACACTGATTATTGTGTTGTCTTATGTCTAATTTGCTTTTTTTCTCTTTTTAGTGGGATATCATTGATGATTGCTGTAGCTGTGCAGAGTAGTTGCTGGTGAGTCAAGCTTTTTCAGGCAAGTGAGCAGTATAGTTTTTTAGTTTCTAATTCTGAGTGATAAAGCTACACTTTGTTACTTATTTTACACAGTGCTGGTTGTTGGTGGTGCATTTGTCCAGTTAATTTTTGTAGGAAGGACCATGGCTAACCGTAGGATGACCACTCAGCAGGTTGTTGGTGTGCTTTTTGAGTCGACTTCTGACTATGATTATGAGACTGACTCTGCATCTGAGGCAGAGGAGGAAGTGCAAGATTCTGGAAGTGAATTTTCTGTCAGTGAGGAATCATCTGATGATGAAGCCACTCTTAGGGGGTCATTCTGACCCTGGCGGTCTTGGACCACGAGGGCGCAGAATGACGGAAGCACCGCCAACCCTTTGCAAGCAGTGCTGCCCTGGGGATTCTGACCCCCTTTCCGCCAGCCTGTTTCTGGCAGTTTTCACCGCCAGGAAGAGGCTGGCGGTAAGGGGTGTCCTGGGGCCCCTGGGGGCCCCTGCACTGCCCATGCCACTGGCATGGGCAGTGCAGGGGCCCCCTAACAGGGCCCCATGAAGCTTTTCACTGTCTGCCTAGCAGACAGTGAAAAGCGCGACGGGTGCAACTGCACCCGTCGCACCGCCGCAACACCGCCGGCTCCATTCGGAGCCGGCTCCTGTGTTGCGGCCCCCATTCCCGTTGGGCCGGCGGGCGCTAACATGGTTAGCGCCCGCCGGCCCAGCGGGAATGTCAGAATGGGGGCAGCGCTATTTTGGCCGCATAGCGGCCAAATGGCGGTTCCCGCCTGGCGGGCGGCGGTCCCTTAGTGCTGATGAAAGGCCTATTTTAGAGGAGGACACTGATGTGCCAATGGTGCAGGAGCCAGCGGCTGAAAGGCTTCCCATTGGCTCCTCTTGGATTCCAGAACATTCTGTCACCGAAATGAGAGGAAAAAGTGTTTTTTTGGCCAAATTGTGTGGTTTGCAAAGGAATCTGGGTAACAGAACCTGGTCAGAGCCCCAGCTCGGCACTTTGTAAAAAACAGCTCTGTTTTCTTTGTGAAAATGTGATGTGTCAACGTTGTGTTTTGTGGCATTTCCTTTCGCGGGCGCTAGGTCTACCCACAAAAGTGAGGTACCATTTTTATCGGGAGACTTGGGGGAACGCTGGGTAGAAGGACATTTGTGGCACCTCTCAGATTCCAGAACTTTCTGTCACTGAAATGAGAGGAAAAAGTGTTTTTTTGGCCAAATGTTGAGGTTTGCAAAGGATTCTGGGTAACAGAACCTGGTCAGAGCCCCACAAGTCACCCCATCTTGGATTCCCCTAGGTGTCTAGTTTAAAAAAATGCACAGGTTTGCTAGGTTTCCCCAGGTGCCGGCTGAGCTAGAGGCCAAAATCCACAGCTAAGCACTTAGCAAAAAACAGCTCTGTTTTCTTTGTGAAAATGTGATGTGTCTACGTTGTGTTTTGGGGCATTTACATTTGCGGGCTCTAGGCCTACCCACACAAGTGAGGTACAATTTTTATTGGGAGACTTGGGGGAGCGCTGGGTGGAAGGAACTATATGGCTTCTCTCAGATTCCAGAACTTACGGTCACCGAAATGAGAGGAAAAAAGTGTTTTTTTGGCCAAGTTTTGAGGTTTGCATAGGATTCTGGGTAACAGAACCTGGTCAGAGCCCTACAAGTCACCCCATCTTGGACTCCCCTAGGTGTCTAGTTTTACAAAATGTGCAGGTTTGCTAGGTTTCCCTGAGCTAGAGGCCAAAATCTACAGCTAGGCACTTTCCAAAGAACATGTCAGATTTCAATGTAAAAATGTGATTTGTCCATTTTGTGTTTCCTGTTGCGAGCAGTAGGCCTAACCACGCAAGTGAGGTTCCATTTTTATCAGGAGACTTGGGGGAACACAGAATAGCAAAACAAGTGTTATTGCTTCCTGTCTTTCTCTACATTTTTTCCTTCCAAATGTAAGACAGTGTGTAAAAAAGACGTCTATTTGAGTAATGCCCTGAAATTCACATGGTAGTATGGGCACCCCGGAATTCAGAGATGTACAAATAACCACTGCTTCTCAACACCTTATCTTGTGCCTATTTTGGTAATACAAAGGTTTTCTTGTGTCCTATTTTTCACTTTTTATATTTCAACAAATTAATTGCTGTATTCCTGGTATAAAATGAAAACCCATTGCAAGGTGCAGCTCATTTATTGGCTCTGGGTACCTAGGGTTCTTGATGAACCTACAAGCCTTATATATCCCCGCAATCAGAAGAGTCCAGCAGATGTAACAGCATATTGCTTTAAAAAATCTGACATCGCAGGAAAAAGTTACAGTGTAAAAGGTGAAGAAAAATGGCTGTTTTTTTCACCTTCATTTCAATATTCTTTTATTTCAGCTCTTGTTTTCTGTAGGAAACACCTGTAGGATCTACACGAATGACCCCTTGCTGAATTCATAATTTTGTCTACTTTTCAGAAATGTTTAGCTTTCTGGGACCCAGCATTGGTTTCTCACCCATTTCTGTCCCTAACTGGAAGGAGGCTGAAAGCACAAAAAATAGTAAGAATGGGGTATGTCGCAGTAAAATGTCACAATTGTGTTGAAAAATTGGGTTTTCTAATTCAACTCTGCCTGTTCCTGAAAGCTGGGAAGATGGTGATTTTACCACCACAACCCCTTTGTTGATGCCATTTCCAAGGAAAAAACCACAAGCCTTCTTCTGCAGCCCTTTTCCCCCATTTGTTTTAAAAAACAAAACTTTTGCTGTATATTGGCTAATTTCTTGGTCTCCTTCAGGGCAACCCACAAAGTCTGGGTACCTCTAGGATCCCTAGGATGTTGGGGAAAAAAGACACAAATTTGGCATGGATAGCTTATGTGGAGAAAAAGCTATGAGGGCCTAAGCGCGAACTACCCCAAATAGCCAAAAAAAGGCTTGGCACCTGAGGGGGAAAAGGCCTGGCAGCGAAGGGGTTAAGTACGTTTTCTCTTAGCTAGATGTTTTTCGAAATTCATGTTCTAAAATGTTTTCGCATGAAGTCCCATATGCTGATGCTAAGCTGGGTTAAGTGAGGTCCCTACCCTATTATATTGACAATCACAGAGACAAATGATTGACAAATTGATTTGCTGAACTCTGCTACTTATGTTGACTTATTCATTCCTGATTCTATTGTTGACTTATGCCACTGCTTTAGAATGCACTCCGATGCAAGTTTTGAGTAGGCTATGTTTTTGGCGTCTTTTAATGAATTTTGTTGACTCGAATAAAGTTTGAACTTATTTTCATGAATTAGTATTGTAATTAATAGGGAATAAAACTACTAAAACGTATAGTGAGTTGTGGTTATTCATGACTGGAGGGTCATGGGGTGTTATGTTTTTGATTCATTGCTAATGATGACTAATGTTTATTGAGTTGCGTATTAATCATTAGTATGACAGCCATTAGCCTCTCTAGGATACTCCATGTGAATCAAAAGGTTCATCGACCTATACACGTCCCCTTGTAAGTTTATTTACTAAGGACCAGGCAAGCTAGCAGTTTTTGGTAGCAGCTTGATGGTTACTTTCCTTGGAGAACTAGTTATGTGGTGACTAGCGGTTATGGTAGTAGTTTAAGGTTGGTTAGTTATTCATTTTTGAGATTTGGATTTTGTTTTCTGAAATGGCAATTGTAGCAAAGATGATGTTCCCTTAAGCCCACAAATTACTTTCCCAGATCCTGGATCCTGTTAGTAAAGTTGGGTATGTTCTCTGCGTTCTAGTGATAGTGTGAAAGTGGTAGGTTGCGTTTGCAAAGGCTTATTGAAATCACAGGTGAATTGTGATGTATGTGAGGGAGGTAGGAAGTCTGCGTACTCCAGTTAAAGTTAAGTAGGAGTGTGCGTACTCCACAGAATGAGAGTAGGGAAGTCGTCGAACTTCACATGTGTGTGGCGCTTTGTGCTCAAACATTGTCCCCGTGGTTGTTGATGATGTACTGACATTGCGTGGTCTAAGACTCCGAAGTATATTGTGAAGTGTAGGAGATACTTGGTTATATGTTGTAATCTGTCTGGTTTAGTAGGTCTATTGGGCGTGGTCAACAAGTCGGTGTGTGTGTTAAAGTGGGTAAGAGAAATGTTCGACTGAGATCTGGTGAGTCCTATATGCACCAGGACAGACCCATTGATCAGTTGAGAGTAAAATTTGCAGGTCGAAGTTTGCTTGCGAATGTGGGAGACTGAGAAAGAGGAATAACTGCATGAGCGAAAGGGCCATCAGTGAAAATCCGTAAGGTCTCTGAAGCGATTGTGTTACCTTCCTGTAGTAAACCAGATGATTTATTTTTGGTTATTGGTTAGTTATCTTAATAATTTGCATTCGTTTTGTGTGAATTGAAGTTTAGGAGGAGGAGCCGCAAGACTTTGTCAGCCTCAGTGTGCGTTACGTCATTGGAGCCACGCTGAGATAGGTTGGTTAGCGAGAAGGGTCACGCACGGATTGGCAGCCGTCCGTGAGAGGCAATTGGTTGAGAACACGGTTGAAGGGAATCTTGGGAGTCAAAGTCATTTCCTGATTTGATTCGAATGTACAAAAGGCAGAGAAGATTACGTTTTTCAAAGCATTTAAGAGTGCCATGAAGGGAGGTACTTACATTAAGGTGACAGTGGGGGAGCCTACCCCACCGGAAAATTCTCCGGCTTATATTGTGATGGAACAGCGAGGTGTTGCGCCATGCCTTTGGTTAAAGCAGTGGTGCAAATTGACAGAAAAACAGGGAGCTTTGGCGTTTCCAGAGCATGGAACGTTTAATTTGAGAATTCTGGATCAGTTACGGATTATGTTGTATGAGACAAAGCTTCTTCCAAGACCAGCATAGTTTGAGGCATTAGCGGTTTGGGAGCTCATAGCAAGACTACAGCAGGAAATAAAGTTTCAGAGGAGAATAAGAAAGGCGGAGAAGTCTCTAGCAGAAGCGAGATGGGATTGGGAACAGAAGAAGTGGAGTACAGTGACATTGCAAGATGTTAAGTTGTTTCCTGCTATCACAGAGGAAGATGAGGCAGAAGGGAAAGAGGAGACTAGCAAAAGTGATAAGAGTGCGTCAGGGAGTAAAAAGAAGAAAAAGGCCTACATAGAAGAGGAAGATTCAGATATTGAGGATCTTATTACTCAGGTACTGAGAGACCAACCTCGACCATATGCGGTGCATGAGGGAGGTCCGAGTACAGGTTCTGCTCCAACTGCCCCAGCACAAGTGTCGGGGACAGCGGGACCAGTGCAGACAGATAACGGACAGGTACAAGGGGCAGTGCAGAGTACTCCTAATGCATTATCAGCTTTCGTTATCCAAGCACAGATGCATCTGCCACCCATACAGAGAATTTATCTTGAAGTACCGATTCTTGAGATAACCTTGATCTTAGTGGTACCTACAGAACAAGTGGTTCCAAGACCATTACTGGTAAAGACTGAGCCAACTCCGATACTGATGCCACAGGGTATGCAGAGGTTTACACCAATGACAGGGAGACAGTCAGATGTGACTCCAGTGATGAATTAGAGAATGGCAGTAGCCCTTCCACAGAATATGGGTACTATAGCAGCCCCAGATGCAATATCGCTCCCGATTACTGTTGGACCAGCGGTACCATTGTTTGCGCAGCAGAAATCAACCACCACAGAACAGGGTGAAATGTCACAGAGCCTCACGAGGAGGGGTGTGAGAGAACATGTGCAGGTAATTTCTTCCATGGGTCAGACTTTTGATGGATCCAGACCACTGATGGATCTCAGTCCACTAGTCGCACTTCCCAATATGGTAAATGGTCCGAGTGCAAGTCAGAGCTTGAAGCTCTTGACACCGCAACTCCAGGTACAGTGGTGTAGCAGGTGCCATCACCAAATGCGAGTAACATTACATTACAAGGATTGACAGCATAGAAGCTGAATGAGTGGTTATATAGTTTGAACACTCCACAGAATATGTCCAAGAGTGAAGAGCAGATTGATCGTGTTAGGTTGAGTACAGAAATAACAGAACTAGTCGAAGGGACAATGGGAGTGAATAGGTTGGAATCCTATACAGAAAAAGAGCTGAGATACTTATGTCTGAGAATTATGAGAGAGGTGGGCAGAATACATCAGAGATTGGCAGATTTAGCAAAAAGCACGATATTGAAATTGGAAAGACTAAACATTTGAAACTAAGTTACAGGTTAGATTTTGAGGCAAAGGATTTTGAACACATGAGGTCAGCTGGAATGAAAGCGCACCTTAAAGAACTATTGCAGAGTGCTCAGATGTGGGGAGCATTGGAAAAGTGGGAAGGCAGATGGGCAAAGAAGAAGGATAAATGGAAATGAGATTCACAAGAAGGGTCTGAAAGTGTTCAAAAAGAAAAACATCAGGTGAAAATTTTACCAATGAGGGAGATTCCAGGAGGGCAGTTTGTTCATGTTCCTTGGCACAGGAGTGATATTCTGTCATTCACAAATGATTATCCAAAGCTGGGGGAGAAACCGATTGAATGGTACCACCAGACAAATAGATTTGTGAAGCTTTCAAAATGTTTGAGGGAAGACCTGAATACTTTAATAGAAATAATGGTTCCAGCTGTGGGTGGAATGAAAAAGAGCTGTAGATTGGCCAACAAGTGAACCAGAAAGGGATAGGACTACAGGTGCACCATGTCCTGAAGTAATGAAGCATTATTATAAGGTGATTGAATCCCTGAAGATGAGAATTTCGCCTAAAAATATTGATTGGCCGAGAATTGACGGGCCAGTGCAGGAGGTAAAGGAGTCGATACATGCGTACTATGAAAGATTGTTGAAAGCGTTAAAGGAGTACAGTGGCAAGGAAGCAATCAAGCCAAAAGACATGTTGCCTTTTGTGTTCAGGTTTGTGGAGGGATTGAGACCTGAAATAGGTCAGATGAGTAAGAGTCACTTAATTTGCTGGCAAGCGAAGCCGATTGATGAGGTGTTGCAATATGCAAAATACTGTAGTGGCGAGATTGAGTTGAAGCAGAAAAAGCTGAAGGAGAAAGCAATGGTGATACAGATTAAAGCAGCACAAACAGGAGTGCAAGGGACTTTTGTTCAGCAGATACCACAGCAGCAGGGAACTGCCATGATCCAACCTCAAATGAGAGGTAGGAGTTGTGGAGTCAATATGAATTGTGGGCCGAATTGAGTTCTCTGGTGGTTCAAAATGATGTGCAAGGGATGAAGAAGATGTTACTGTGTCACCTTTGTGGGAACGTGGGACATTGGAAGGGGGAGTGTCCGATGATGGTGCAGGATGGTGTTGATCAGCAATGTGGTGATGTCAATACATTCCAAAATATGAAAGTCCCAAGAATGAGAGGACTTAATCCAAATGTTCAGAATAATGCAAATCAGATGCAGAATTTCCAACCCATGCAGCAGGTGCAAATGCCTTGTGCACAGCTGACACAGTTACAACCAGTGCTGCAGCAGGTTCCCATGGTACCTAGACAGCAAATGCAAATACCTCAAACCCCGATGGAGCAGCAACAGGTGGTGCTTACTCAACAGGTCACAGGTTAGAGACAAGACAGAAGTAGTAACACCGTGCACCAATTCCATTGCATAGTGAGAATGAAATAAAGGGTGAATGGATGTGTGATATTTCGGATGAGGAGCCATGCATGCTTGCAGCGTCTCCACTGGTAGATCAGAGAGGACCTTTTGTAAAGGGAAAAGTAATGGGTCATAAGGTATCATTTCTGGTCGACACAGGAGCTACACGTTCCACAGTGAGGAGTGTAGAAGTCCCAAACTTACATCTTTCAGGGAGAACAGTTCAGGTTGGGGGGTAGCGAATAAGCATTTGACAAATCCAATTACAGATCCAGTACAAGTTGAGATTGGAAGTTTCCAGGGACTGCATAAGTTTGTATTCTGCGATTCTAGTCCAGTAACCCTACTGGGAAGGGACTTATTATGCAAAACTAAATGTTTGATCTCTTGTTTAACTGCTGGGATAGAGATTCAGACAAATAGTGACAATGAAGAAGAACTAACTCCGGAAAGGGAAAATGACAATACCACCGAAGAGTACCCAGTGATTGATCTTTTTTCAATGTTTACAGTAAAGAAGCTTCATTCAGATTTGCAGGGAACTGTACAGGAAAATGTCTGTGATCTAAAGGGCAAAGAAGTGGGTTTGATCAAAGGAGTGGAGCCGATTAAGGTTACTTTGATGCCGAATGTAGGCCCTGATTTATACTTGTTGTGCGCCGCATTACCGTTATTTATTGACGTATAGCTGTGCAAACATACAAAATACAATTGTATTTTGCAAGTGTGCGCCACTTTTGCATCAAAAAATGATGGTAATGCGGCACAAAAAAAGTATAAATTAGGGCCGTAGTGTTTCCGCAGCGTCCACAGTATACAATGGCACAAGATGTCTTGATGAAAGTAGCACAGATAATTGGAGATTCTGTGAAGCAGGGAGTTTTGAAAGAAGTGCTAAGCAGCCCATGTAATTCACCGATAATGGGTTTGAAAAAGCATTGTGGAAAGGTGCAAATTGTGCAGTATCTGAGAAAAATAAACAACATAGTGGTCAAGTGTTGTCCCAAATTCAGAAGTGATAATGTGCCAGATTCCATGTGATGCAGAATGGTTTACCGTGGTTGACTTGTCACAAGCTTTCTTTTCTGTGCCTCTTTATGAGGAAAGTCAGTTTCTCTTTAGTATCAAATTCCTAGACAGAGTCTACAGCTGGTGCAGGCTTCCTCAAGGGTACACAGAGTCACCATCTCTGTTTAACCAAATCCTGAAAAAGAATCTGGAGACATTGGAATTGCCATATCAATCGACTCTGGTGCAGTACATTGATGACTTACTGATTGCCTCCAAAACAAGGGACGAGTGTAAGTACGACTCGTTTGCCCTACTGAATCATTTGGGAAAATTTGGTCATAAAGTGTCACCATTAAAATTGCAGTACTGCCAGAAGTCGTGAAATATCTGGGTCACCAAATCGAGAAAGGGTCATGGAGAATTTCCAGAGAAAGGATTACAATGATATTGCAGAGAAGTCCCCCGACTTCACAGAGGGATGTCAGGATGTTTCTGGAATGGTAGGCTATTGTCGTCAATGGATTCCAAATTTTGCTGAGATTTCAAAACCATTACAACAACTGACATATAAGGATGTTACTGGTCCCATAACCTTAGACCAGAACCAGATTAAACCGTACACTGAGTTGAGAGAGAGCTTGTGCTGAGCTGCAGCGTTGGGTATACCTGACTACACAAAGCCATTCACATTGTTTTGTCATGAACGTGATGCTTGTTCTCTGTCTGTCTTGACACAGGTCCATGGAGGTGCTTATCACCCAGTAGCCTATTTTTCAGCTACCTTGGACCCAGTTGCAGCAGCCTTACCTGGTTGTTTGCATGCAGTTGCTGCAGTTGGTCAAAGCCTCTCACAAATGTGAGGGAGTAGTGATGGGATATCCCCTGACTGTAATGGTCCCTCACTCGGCTGAGATTTTACTGACAAGGACAAGGATGAAAACACAGTATTTGACTGGTGCCAGACTGACAAGGTATGAGACAAGCATCTTAGGTGCTCCAAATGTAACATTGAAAAGGTGTACAGTGCTGAACTCGGCAACCTTACTTCCAAGCGATACTGTTGAAATTGAAAAGGAAGAAGACATTGAGCATGATTGTCTCAAGGTAACTGAGTTGTGCACAAAACCAAGACCTGATATCAGAGATACTTGATTGGAAGAAAATGATTATATTGTTTTTGTTGATGGTTCATGTCTCAGAGATGGTACAGGGACACTGAGAGCAGGCTATGCCGTGTGCACAATTACAAGTAGTTTAGAAGCTTCCTGGCTTCGAGGCATATATTCTGCACAAGTAGCAGAACTAGTTGTTCTTACTAGAGCGTGCCATGTATCTGCAAGATTAAGACTCATTATCTATACAGATAGCCAATACGGATTTGGAATTGTTCATGATTTTGGTCAATTGTGGTCGCAAAGAGGTTTCATGACCTCTACTGGTTCACCAGTGAGAAATGGGGAAAGAATAAAATAATTGTTGTATGCAATACATGTTGCCTGAAGAAATTGCCGTGGTAAAATGCAGTGCACATCTAAAATCACAGGACTACAGATCACTGGGAAATGGAAATGCGGATCATGTCTCAAGGTTTTGCGCATTTAACTGTATATCATTCAAAAACAAATGGGAATTGATGTCTGAGGAAGACACCACATGTACAAGTTACGCCTTAAAAGTAATTGACAGAATGGAGGAATTGAAAAATTTGCAGAGTAATGTTGACAAGGAGGAGAAAAGAGGGTGGTTGAAGATGAAATGCACGCAGAGACAGAACGAGCTATGGGTATCAGAAGAGGGCCAAATGTTTCTGCCAAATAGTTTGCTATCACAAATGGGCAGATATTACCATGGTCAGGCACACATTGGAAGGGATGCCATGGTTTGTTAGTTCAAAATTGATTGGTTAAACCCTAAGTTTAGACAAGCCGCAGCAGCAGTGTGTCATCGCTGTGTTATTTGTCGACAGTTAAATGCGGGAAAAGGGACAGTGGTAAGCTTGAGCCACATTGGAAGAGCATGAGGTCCATTAAGCAGAATGCAATTGAATTTTATTGAAATGCCTGCGTGTGGAGGTTTGAAATATGTGTTGGTGATTGTGTGCATTTTTAGTCATTAGAGTGAAGTGTACCCTACAAGAAGGAAAGATAGCCGCACAGTAGTGAAGTTGTTACTTAGAGAATTGATACCACGGTTCGGATTTCCGATCTCTTTAAAATGAGATAGGGGAACACACTTCAATAACGAGGTGATTAAGCTTTTGTGTGCAGCACTAAACATTGAGCGGAAATTGCATTGTAGCTATCAACCTGAAGCATCAGGACTAGTGGAACAGATGAATGGTACTCTGAAATCAAGAATTGCCAAGATGTGTGCAGCTACAAATTTGAAATGGCCAGATGCATTGCCTTTGGTGTTGATGTCAATGATAAATACACCTGACAGAAAGACAGGACTGTCACCCCACGAAATTCTCATGGGCAGGGCAATGAGATTACCAGCAGTTCCAGCCAATGCACTTGTCAATATTACAGATGATATGGTGTTGGACTACTGCAAGGGTCTGGCTGACATGGTACGCTCTTTCTCTCAGCAGGTGGAGGCCGCCACACTGCCACTGATTCACGATCCAGGGCACAACCTGAAAGCTGACGATTGGGTTGTCGTCCGCAAGCACGTGCGCAAGACGTGTTTGGAGCCTTGTTTGCGGGGACCCTACCAGGTGATCCTGACAACCACGACAGCTGTAAAGTGTGTAGGACTAACAAACTGGATTCACGCGAGTCATACGAAGAAAGTGGCATGTCCAGTGGATCATGAAGAAGCGCTGTTGAGAGCACCAACAAAGGTGAAACAGGTTGACGCACCTGAACCAGAAAAGGAACAAAGAGAACCCGAAATTGAACAAGAGCTTGTGGAAGATGATTCTATTACCCCTATAAGAGACGAAAGTGAAGAATTACAGGAGGGTTCTGGAGAGTCAATCTCAATGGATACAGGAGGAGAGCCTAGCTCATTAGGGTTTTTCCCAGAAGCAGACAGTGCTGAGAAACAAACAGAGCAAGTGCCAGACAAAGAAGGGGAGGGAGTAGAGTCTGAGAAAAGTATTGACAGAAAGTTTGAGGAAAGGAGACAATTGGCCTGAGTCACGAGTATAGAAAAGAAAGGAAGTGGTCATAAATGAAACGATAGAGGAAGAAGTAGCTAACAAGAAAGGAAGAATTGAGTGAAGGACAATTGAGTAGTGATCGAAAGTTGAAAAGAAAGAGAATAGCAAGTCGAAGATACGTGGGTCCTGAATGCTGCAAACGAATGACAGCACAAGTTTATGTCTTTTTGTTTTGATAGAGAGGTTCCGAGTCAGTATTTTGATGTAACCTGAAGAAGATCAAGGAGCTGAACTGTTGAAACAATCTGAAAACATTTTGAGAAAAGAGACTGTTGAAATATAACTGGAAAAGACATTGACAACCTGATTTGACATTGAAAACTGGATGTGACAAGCTGCTAATCGATATTGACAAGGATAAGGGTTCCTGGATTTGAAACTGAACTGTCGAAAGAAGAGTATTTGAATTTTTGATTTTTTGCTGCACTTTTCTAAGTCACTCCTACTTTCTGATTCTTTACAGATCATGGCTGAGTTCAATAATCAAGTTAGGGATACTAAGGCTCTCATTATGACATTGGCGGTAAGCGCCGCTTACCGCCATGCTGACTGCTGCCAACATACCACGACCGTGGCGGTATACTGCTACGCGTATTATGACCCATACAGAGAAATCTGCCACTATACAGGCACACACACAAGTCCGCCAGCCCAGAGGTCAGTGATAAACTGGCGGTACCAAAACCCACACCGTTACGCCAACAGAAATACGCCAACAGCATTATGACCCACAAATCACCGCGCAGACATTCAACCGCAGTAAACTATTGGCAGTACATACCGCTGCGCTCAAAATGCACACAACTTAACAAAAATACACCACATTGGACAATTCAAACTACACACACCTGACACACGCATACTACACCCACACACCCACACCACAATAAAACACACACCCACATTACCCACAACCATTTACCACTACAAACAATTTACAAATGAGAGAGAGACACGCCAGGAGCACCCACAGAACCAGAGCCACAGAACACCATCACTCATACACCATCCACTCACCTCACAACACACACCCTAACACATCACCCACACACACACTAACTCACTCACACCACTCACACTACACCCATGGCACCACAAAGACACCCCTGGTTCTCAGAGGAGGAGCTAAGGGTCATGGTGAAGGAAATCATCCGGGTAGAGCCACAGCTATTCGGATCACAGGTGCAGCAGACGTCCATTGCTAGGAAGATGGAGCTATGGAGTCGTGGACAGGGTCAACGCAGTGGGACAGAACCCCAGAACAAGGGATGACATCAGGAAGAGGTGGAACGGCCTACAGGGGAAGGTGCATTCCGTGGTTGCAAGACACCAGATAGCTGTACATAGGACTGGCGGTGGACCCCCACCTCTTCCCCCACAACTAACAACATGGGAGGAGCAAGTCTTGGCAATCATGCATCGTAAGGGCCTGGCACGAGTAGCAGGAGTACTGGATTCTGGTAAGTCAACTCTTTACTACTATCACTACCCTACCTGCATGCCATCACATACCCCTACCCCTAGCCTCTCCCACATCACCACACCACCTCACATAAACCACACCATCACAACCCACCTGTCCCAGTAATCAGCACTGCATGCACCACCAATGCATGGACGACACTCACAGCCCTGCATGGACACCCATCACCATATCATGCACACTAGTGACAATCACGTAGCCAACCAAATCACAACTCACACAAGCCAAAGCTGCCTTGGTAATAACAACCATAGGGGGAAACATACCCATGCACAAGGTGTCACACGCAGTAACAATAACACTGCATTTAAATCCCCACAGGACCCGGAGGACCCGATGTCACCGGAGAGGAGGTGCCAGCAACATCCAGTCCCCCCCGAGGAGACCCACATTGATGACAGCAGCTCTGCACGCCTGGATCAGAATGACCAACCTGGCCCATCAGAGACCTCTGGACAGCGGGTGACCCAGGCACAGTCCCATACTACCACAGAGCCTCCCACCTCAGAAAACACCAGCACAGCACCCACCCAGCTGGCCCATACCTCTGTCCCTAGGACATGTCAATCAGCAGTGTGTCCACCACTACAGGGGCCCCAGGCAACCCCACAAACACAGGACGATCAGGGACCTGGGGTCAGTGGCAGTGGGCACACGGTTCAGGGGACAGAGACCCAGGACAACAGGGAAGCTGGGAGGACTGCTGTGCGACAGGGGGAGGACAGTCCCAGGGAACCGACTCTCCACGAGGCACTCACCAACATCCTGGGAGCATACCACCATTCCCAGGAGACGATGCACCAGGTACTGACCAAGTTGCAGGAGACCCAGCAGTTGCAGGAGGGACAGTACCTGGGGATCAGGGAGGACCTGAGGGACATCCACACCACCCTGGTCATCATTGCAGGGGTGCTGGCAGACATGGCCAACACCATGAGGGAGGAAGTGGCACACCAACGGGCCCCTGACACTAGCCACACTGATGAACAGCCCTCCACCTCTGCTGAGGCTAGTGGACAGGCGGCCCCACCACAGGAACAACAGGCCACCAGCACCCCTCCCCTTGCAGAAGGAGAACCACCACACAAAACGTCCCCGCGATCCAGGCAGAAGCCAGAGGTTATTGCCAAGACCTCCGCCCGGAAATAAAATTCCCCTGAATATCACCCTTGTGTCCCACTCTGTCACCCTGTCCACCTTGAACTGCCATTGCCCCACTCCCTATGCCCCCTTGGACAATGCACCTGTGATACCAATAGACTGGACTCTATCCTGGACATTCCTCCATCATCAACCCAGCACATTGCAATACCCCCTACACTTATTATCAAATAAATAAACACCCTTGGAACTAATAGAAGTAAGGAGTCTGTCAATTGATTGAAATATATATTAGTTTAACAAGTTGTAAACATTACAATTCAAATGTACACTTATCTATATACATAGGTATGACCTGTAGTGGGCAGAAGTAAACACACCAGGAGCCAGAGTGGGGCACAGATATCTGAAAATAGAGATGCCAAAGAGTACAGTAAGTGGCCATAGAATTTGGAAAATCAGGCTGCCATGTACAATGTGAAACACAAAACTGCAATGAAAGGTGAAGTTACAGTGTCTTACCTGTGTGTCACTGGTACTGTTGAATTATAGTTGTTCTGTTGTCCACATCCTCTTCCTCTGCCTCCTCTTCATCACAGTCCACAGGCTCCACCGCTGCCACACGACCATCTCCAGCCTCTTCCTCCTGCAGAAAAGGCACCTGGTGTCTCAAGGCCAGGTTGTGCAACATGCAACATGCAACATGCAATGATGATCTGGCACACCCTCTTGAGTGGGTAGCACAGGGATCCACCTGTCAGATGGAGGCACTGGAATCTGGCCTTCAGGAGGCCAAAGGTGCACTCAATGATCCTCCTTGTTCACCCATGTGCCTCATTGTAACGTTCCTCTGCCCTTGTCCTGGCATTCGTCACTGGGGTCAGTAGCCATGAGAGGTTGGGGTAACCAGAGTCACCTGTAAATATCGAGGGATACCTGTTAGCCAGACACTCACCCTTAGGGCCAAACCCACACCCATATACCAACAGACACTGGATGGGGACCATGGGCTCACCTATTAGCCACACCCTGTGCCTCTGCAGTTGAGACATCACATATATTCCATATGTGATGTCTCAACTGCTGCTTTTAATCAAAATAAAGGCAGCTTGCAGAAACCCAGGATACTTTGCATTGACATGGGAGATGTACTGGTCCGGCAGGCACACTATCTGCACATTCAGAGAGTGAAAGCTCTTTCGATTTCTGAACACCTGTTCATTTCTCCGGGGGGGAACAAAGTCAATATGTGTAACATCAATAGCACCAATGATGTTGGGGATATGTTCCATTGCATAGAAGTCAGCCTTCACTGTGGCCAAATCCTCCACCTGGAGGAATACGATGTAGCTGTGCATGTGTTTTATCAGGGCAGACAACACTCTGGTCAGCACGTATGGGAACATAGGCTATGACATCCCTGCTGCCATGGCCACTGTCACTTGAAAGGACCCACTTGCCAAGAAATGGAGCACTGACAGGACCTGTACAAGAGGGGAATAGCAGTGGGGTGGCGGATAGCTGAGATCAGGTCTGTCTCCAATTGTGCACACAGCTCATGGATTGTGGCCCTATCAAGTCTGTAGGTTAGGGTAATGTGCCTGTCCTCCATTGTCGCCAGGTCCACCAGGGGTCTGTACATGGGGGTATGTCTCCATCTCCTATTCATCCTCACCGGTTGAGCTCTAGGGTGAAAAACGGTGAGCAGATAGTCATATTCAAAGATATCCTCAGATTAATATGCCTTGAATTTTATTACAGAAACAGTGTGTGAATGTATAGGTCTGTTGATGTGCCTATGTCTGCTGTGACGCAGTTAGGTGCCATGGCCTGTTCCCCCCTGAAATGGAGGCCGCCTGACCTGTGGGGAGGGACAAGTGGAAATGAGTTAATTCCGCTGAAGTTGTGCGCCGTTGCGGGAGGCGGTCGATGACCCCTTTGCAACACATCATTGATTCCAGGAGCCAATGGTGATGTACGCTGTCGGTGATGGTACAACCGCCGTGGACATGACCGCCATTTTCTATCTGTTCACTCACTTGCTACCTGACCTTCAACAGGAGAGGACCTACACTGCAAATGCTGCTCTGACCTGTGTCTGGAAGCGACCATGGCTTGAGTGTCTGGGGAAAGGGCCCCTGCCTTTACTTCGGAGGAGTTGGAGAGACTGTGGATGGGGTCCTACCCCAGTACCCTTTACTTTATGGTCCTCCAGACAAACAGGGGAGTACACTGTGAGCACGATGCGTGGGGCATGAATGTATGGAGTGCTGTGTGTGTAAGACTCGTGTAGGGGGGTTGGGGGCTTCTAGGCAGAGTGCTGCATGGTTTGTGGACAATGGCTGTGTGTAAGGGGATGGGAGGGATATGGTGGGCCATGAGTATAACAATCCGGACGGTATGACTAATACCTTTTCTTATTTATCTTTTTCTGTAGGTCAGCACCCATCAGAAAAAAAGGTATTTTGGTGTGCCATTGCCAAGGATGTGCGGACCCTGGGGGTCTTTGACAGGCGGAGCACCCACTGTCGCAAACAGTGGGAGGACCTGTGCCGCAGGGCAAGGAAGATGGTGGAGGCCCAGCTGGGGATGGCCTCCCAACGAGGAAGGGGTGCCAGTCGTACCTTGACCCCCCTGATGTTCCGCATCCTGGAGGTGGCCTATCTGGAGTTGGATGCGAGCTTGAAGGCATCACAGCGCCACAGGGGGGTGAGTACAGATTCAGAATCATGAAGTTGCGTGCCTTAAGGTGTTACCTGGTTTGGGGATGTGGGTCTGTGGGCGCCCCTAGGCCAGGACGAACGTGGCAGGGTAGGTTCCGTGATGGGCAGGCTCAGATGCACTCCAACCTCAATAATGCTTGTGGGCATGTACTACTGGGCATGTGTGCTGCTAATGGCATTAGGCTTTGTAGCCCATGGCCTGGTGACTAGCATTGTAACTGGTATTGCATGGCCTAGTGCATAGGGCTGTTCCCTGTGAGTTGTGTACGCCAACAGTGGTGTTGTTGCTGGCATTGACCAAGTGTATCCTCTGTCTCTTTCCCCCCTTTTTGTTTTGTCACCCTGTCCTTGTATCATCTGGCGGAGGAGCAGAGGCACCGGTGACGGAGCAAGCTGCTACCCACATGTGCCTGGAGACCGAATCCACCTACGGTGAGGGCAACAGTGGGACAGAGGGCGAGGGGAGCACCATGGCGGAGACAGTTCTGACAGCGACACCTCCTCCGATGGAAGCTCCCTGGCGGTGGCGGACACCTCTGTGGCCACCCCAACTACAGGTACAGCCACCACCCCCGTACCAGCACTGCCCTCCCAGCATCCCCTCAGCGAGTTTCCCGTGCCCGCTCACCCAGGAGAGTGGGCATCTTCTTCTCCCCATGCACCTCAGGCCCTGCCCCAGTCAGCCCTGCTGCCCTCAGTGAGGAGGCTATTGACCTCCTGAGATCCTTCTTTGTTGGCCAGTCAACCATACTGAATGCCATCCAGGGTCTAGCAGGGCATTTGCAACAAATGCATTCCTGGAGGGCATTCACTCTGGCGTGGCGGCCCAACAGAGATCATTCTAGGCTCCGGCCAACTCACTGATGACAGCCATTGTCCCTGTCTCTAGCCTCCCACCTCCAACTTCCTCTACCCAGTCCCATTCCCCTCAATCCCAGCCTATCCCAAGCACACCTTCAGACCAGCATGCACCCAAATTAACACACAGAAGTGGCTCAGGCAAACACAAGCACCACAATTTATCAAACAGGCACTCACACAAGCACCATCTAGATGTAGACACAGCAACATCCACTGCCTCCACTGTGTTCCCCTCCTACTCAACCTCCACCTCCCTCCCAGTAGCGTCTCCACTCACACACGCATGCACTACATCCTCATCCACTACCTCCATCACCAGCATGCCTATTACTACACGCCCCTCAATGGCAGTCACCACCCCCACATCCATGCACACGTCCCATGTGTCCTCTCCCACTGTGTCTGTGCCCCCTCCTCCCAAAGTACACAAACGCAAGCACTCAGACACCCAACAGCTATCCACCTCACTACAGCGTCCAGCCCATGCACCTGCACCCAAACACAGCAGGCAGACACCTCCTACAACCACCCCCTCTTCCTCCACTCCCAAACCTTCACCCTCTTCCAGCCCCAGTGTCCCTAAAAGGCTTTTCCTCTCCACCCTTGACCTATTCCCTGCCCCTCCCCCTGTCCTTCACTTCGGGCCAGGGTGGGCTGAACACAGGCCCGCACTTCAGCCACCCAGTACACGGCCACTGTAGTTTCTACAGCTACTGCATGTGTGAGAGGCTCCAAGGAGGTACCCGTGAGCACTGCCAGTGTGCCTGCACCACCTGCGAAGGGCAAGAAGGGGCCACCAGCTAGCAAGGGCAGGAAGGGAACAACAGCCAGCAGGGACAAGGAGGCACCACCAGGTAGCAATGGCAAGGAGACAACACCAGCTAGCAAGGGCAAGGAGGCACCACCAGCTGGCAGAAGCAAGGAGGCACCACCGGCTAGCAAGGGCAGGAAGGGAACACCAGCTGGCAGAAGCAAGGAGGCACCACCAGCTGCCAAGGCCAATGTAAAAGGAATAGATGCCACACTCATGCCGTTCTGAGACAAGAAGAATGAGGGACATCAGTGCATGGGTTCTGAGGCCTGCCCGGTAGGGAAATCTGACGTAGAAATCATGGTTCCCTAGGGAAGCTGACCAGTATGACAGCGCTTTCTGTCCCCGGGAGAGGAAGTTAAAAATTGAGGTCAGCTCCCCTTGACTCTTGATGCCAAGAGCTGAGTGGGAATGATGGGCAGTTGGCCGACTCCAAAAAGAAGAAAATGCACACGAGAAGCACTCCTACCTGCCACCTGAAGTGGTAGGACATCAGTGCATGCTCCAGCATAACTGAAGTGTCCCACACTATGAACTTGGGACCTACCATGCCTGGGTGGGGTTGAGGGTGGAAGTGCACACATAAGGGGCCTGCTACCCCTCCCCCTCTTGGATCATCGGGACCGGGCTAGGAGTAGATAGTCTAAGGCCAAGACAAGACTGAAACAGGCCAACAATTACATACATGGGGCCCCTGCCTCAGACACCACAGCAAAGCACAGTGGTAGAGAGACAATGGTAGTGGGGCTAGGTAACTGGACCAATCAGCAATAGGGTGCTCAGTGTCCCAGAAGCATGTCTAGGTAGGTGCCCTGCCTATCTAATCATGAGACTGATGCAGGATTCACCTCAGCGACCTGAAGTGGACCACTGAGAAAGATACTGGCACCTAACCTCTAAGCATATACTGACCCCTTATGAGCTTGGGCAGGATCAAGCAGCTCTGCTGATTTCCTGAAGGCGCAAGCACTCCATTGGTGACATCTCGGTGCCACCAGGGGGAGATTTTGGAACAGACCTCAGAGTACCACCACAGCTGCTCCTGGGCTCGTACGGCCTGCAAGTTTGGGACCCCAGAAAGACAAATTCATTAGCAGGTGAAACAGAATACTCCAGAAGCAGTTTAGCTCAGAAGAGGCCATACCACAGTACTCGAGAACAGCCACTGGTAACTAAAGAAAGCAACTCAAACATTGTGGAAATCACCATGTGCCTATCAGAAAGACTCAAAACAAGCCATGAAAGGTGAAAAAAAGGTGTAAAAAGAAGCATCCATAAAAGAAATGCTGACCTATTCCAGGCAGCGAGGTGTGGCCAGGGATAAGAAAAGTGACCCTGAAGAAACAACTAAAGAGGACGGAAATGCACTGGGTGCCAAACACCATTAGTTGAGTAGGGAGTTCCCATTGAAGGCTTTTCGAGAGGTCAAGAAAGAAATTCAAGCACTCAAGGCGGACCTCAAAATAACAGAAGCTGGAGAATGTGTGGATGTGTGGACTTGAGCAAGTAGAAGACTGTGATGATGTGCAACAAGGAATGATATGCCTGTGAGGAACAGCATGTTATCCTTCAGTAGAATGTGAGGACCTAAAGAACAGATTGAGATGAAGAAACATTTGCCTTCAAATGCTAGTGAATCTGCATTAGAAAGCTAGAAAAATATGTTCAGGACATATTTGTGAACATTCTTGACTGATCCCGCTCGGATACAATTAAACTGAACAAAACACATAGAACAGCCCAAACACCAAGGCACAAAGAAGGTGCCACCAGATGATGTAACTAGTATTCACTTCCTTGAGGTGAAAGAAACAATGATCACAAGTATAGGAGAAGAGTTCAACCTCCTTCAATGGAGCATTGATAAAAATTGTTTTAGGATCTATCACCCATCATGCTGGCACAACAGAGATCATTTCTCTCTGTCACTGAATAGCTGTGAGCTAAAGGCATTCTGAAGAGGTAGGGCTACCTATTCTGAATCATCTTTCAGTGGGATGGTGTGAGAAAGTGGCCATCTTGCTTTGTAAGGTGTGGGGGCACTCTGGAGGAATCTGAGTGGCCATTGCCAGCAGGTGACGTCAGAGACCTCTTCTGATAGGTCCTTACCTGATATGGTAGCCAATTCCCCTCTCAGGGCTATTTAGGTTCTCTCCTGTGGGTTCTCTTCAGATTCTGCTTGCAAGTTTCCTTCAGGAATCCTCTGCAACTACTTCATCATTCTCTGACCTCGAATCAACTGCAATTTGTGATTCGTCTTCCACTTTCTTAGTATATGGTTTGTGTTGCCACTAGACCTATTTTTTCCCATTGCATTCAATAGCATTTCTTATTGTTTGCACTATCTTATGTCTAATTACTTACCTTATTTTGGTGTCTAGTGTATATATTGTGTATAATACTTACCTCCAGAAGGAGAATTGCCTCTAAGATATTTCTGGCCTTGTGTCACCCAAATAAACTACCTTTATTTTTTGTAACACTGAGTATTGTTTTTACTTGTGTATAAGTACTGTGTAACTATAAGTGATATTGCAGGAGCTTTGCATGTCTACTAGTTCAGCCTAAGCTGCTCCGCTATAGCTACCTCTATCAGCCTAAGCTGCTAGAACACTACTACATTTCACTAATAAGGGATAACTGGACCTGGTGCAAGGTGTAAGTAACCAGGCCAGCCTCCTACAGAACGCATGCAAAGATGCTTTGCCTCACTGGACCACATTTGCTCACTTCTGGGCTTAAATACACAAATCTCCACCCCCTCTTCTGGGGCAGACATGGTCATGAGGACCATTCAAGAGGTGTGTAAAAGAGCAACAAACAAGCAAGGGAGATGGAAACCCAGAAGAGGGGATACTGCAGCAAGCAAGGAACTTGTGCTCACACACCTGAAACTTGTCTCTGTTAATCAAATAGAACTCTCTGTGACCAGCTGCACCTGAAATTGACTGCCGACAGGACTCACTACTTTTTTATAATGCTATCATTGACCCCAGAAAGACAGCAGACGTTTGGCGGGGTGGAGGGAATAGCCTGTGCAGAAGCTCTGGGATGCACACAAATGGGGCCTCTACACCCCATGCTATACATCAACACATGAGCTGGGGAACTGGGGAAGTAAGATGAGAGACACATCACAGTTTACACACAGAACTTTCAATAAGCAAACATGCATTATGCCCAACAACCCGAATATTGTTTCCTGTTACTGTTACTGTTTCAAGTTTCTATTTTTAAGATTTCTATTTAACAGAGTTAAAGTTTGATTTGTCACCACTACTTTATATTGCATAACGAGATGGGTCAAGTTTCCACAATATTAATTCCCCAGCACCATAAGCACAAAACCCCTCACTTGGCCTCACAATGTATGAAATATCAATATTAAAGCCACTCACTTATCATGCTCAGGGACTGAACAACCCCCATTAAGAGCCTGAGCATACTGTGAGAACTCAGGGAATCGAATATTTGCCTCCTACAAGAGATGCACCTACTGTTATCTGATTAGCAGAGATTGAGGTGCGGAACTTTCCCATACAATATCATGCATCAGCCCACATTAAGAATGTGTGGTTGCTATTTGCTGTCCATAGATTTGTGGTACACAGCGTCCACAACTGATAAACAGGGCTGTTGGATAATTCTGAAGGGACAATGAGAGAATCATCCTCTCAAGACTGCCACCTTATATGCCCCCTAAGTTGCCCAGGAGAGATTATTAATATCTGAAATTCATGACATTGTGCAGAGATTGGATGACCATTTAATAATAGCCAGGGAATTGAACTGAGTGATGTACTGTGTGTTGGATAAGTTACAACAGTGCAGAAGATGGACATCAGCTATCTATGCTGCAGGTAAAATTACAATTAATGAGCTGTGTTTAATTGACTCATGGTGACATAAGCACCCGCTTCAGATAGATTACTGTCACATCTCAGCAGCACACCAAACCTATGTGCATGATGACCATATCCTGCTTGACCAAAGACTAACACATTTAATCCAAGATATACGTAAGGGGCCCAACCCGTCTCAGATCATGGCTGGATACATTTGGTTCTCAACTGGTCCAAGACGGCAACCCAAAAGATGGGTGGCACCTGGCCTCTTAATGATTTCCTCCAACAAGACCATGTACTGTAGTTTTTTAAGAACTATGCAAATACATACAGGATTACCTTATACTTAATAACACAGAGGAGCCCAACCTGAGGGTAGTCTACAATGCGTTAAAGACAGTAGCAATTGGAGCATTTATCCAACGAGCTTAAGACTCATGGGTGAAGCCAGACATGAACACCTTTGTAGAAAACTGGAATTCCTAGATTGAAATCAGAATTAAAGTGTTTTACAAACAGTTTGCACCATTAATGGCCTTGATTCTTAAAGAAGTATACAGTTGAATAGATCACATGCATGGCCTTACTCGGCCTATGGCTGAAGTGACAATCTCCCTTTTAGCCAAACCAGGCAGGGATCTTATGCTGTGTTTGTCACATAGACGCTCTTCCTGTTGAACGTGGATGTTAAATCATTCGCCGGTATGCTGATGAACCGCCTAGAGTAGATGCTACCTATCCTCATTCTATGTCAGGAATGGAGGCTTCAGATTATGCTTTCCCTTTCTTTACTACTAGCACAGCAGCCAATAAAAAAACAACAGTATAAAACTACATTTCCCATGAGGCATGAATACCCTCCTTTTAACCCACCAATCCAGACCCAGATTACAGTATAGCCCCCTTACATTCAGAGTCCGTCCTCTTTTTTTGCTGCTTACACTCAGCTAAGTACATTAACTCTGCAGTAACTTTACCTTCTGTCTTTTAATGTTTATTGTGGCATGGCGGATTGCCTCCAAGTGCCTATTTATCTTTGTATGATCTGAAGCGCATGTGCTCTAAGTGCAATGCACTGCGCTTCCCTTTTCCCATTTTCTATAGCTGGCATGGCATCGTTCTAGTTGTTGTACCGGTGAGGAGATTATCATGGAACCTACCAAGCAAGGAGATGAGTCCTCTTTCTGCTGCGTGCCTCGCTCATGTGCACCGTTCTAATTTTAGTCCGGTGCATGCGAGCGAGTCTTGAGCATCTCGGTAGATGCTTGATAAATGTGTTTCTCCCTCCTTATGCCTGAGGGGGCTGCAAGAATACTAAAGAGCTTGGCTCTAGGGGAATTCTAGTCTCCCTCCTCCTCTAGCTGTTTGTTCTACCAGCCTTGGCCTTTTTTAGTGCCCTGTAGCTCCTGGGTTCTGCCCACCACTAATTGTTTTGCGAGCCTCTACATTAAACTCTGAGTTTACCATATTGGACAGAAAGAAAATCATACTGACTAGAGAAATAGCCTACAATTTCCAGAGGATGAGCAATATAGGGAATATGCTGAAGGGCAATATGATCAGCACAACTTGTGGAAGCCTTGGACTTCCATGTACAAGACTCTGTTAATAAAGCACTGGTAAAAGCCTTGCGACCCTTTGCACAACGTATATTTAATTTTGGAAGGAGAAGCTTTGGCGCAGGCTCGGGGTCCCCCACCCTTGTAGAGGTTAATTTGAACAAGCCTGGCCGATCTAGCACAGACCCACTCGAACAAACCATTGGTTCGGCCCTGCGGGATCATCAGTATAGCTCTTCCCAAAGCCAGGAAGCCTCCCAGACAAAAGATGACTCCACCTCTTCCAACTCAGAGAACAACACTGCATCTGAGCAGCAAAGGGGCAAATGTAAACGCAAATCACACAAGGAGGAGCGTTCTTTGTGTACTGCCTTTAGAAAAAATCTTCAGTTTAACCCTGACAATATCGTACATCCTAACTCCACGGAGTGGATACCCTGTCAGGAAGTGGCATCATAGGTCCAGTCACGTATCAGGAAAGGATGTAAGAAGGATATACGCAAAACATTGTGCCCTGAATGTCCACACCCTTCTGTACCTGGGAAAGTAACTGAAACCCCGGAGTTGGATCTACATATGGTTACTTTTCCTAACAAATACGCAAAGGATCCCAAAAAGGGCATTGACAGGGCCTGGCGTGGTTGCCAGGACAAGCTGCTAGATCTTTCAGGACCACTCACAAAAGTTTTGGACTTAGCTGTCCATGCCAAAGAAGCCCAAGAAGCGATTGACCCGGATATCTTGTTGAAGTGGGCTCAAATTTGCAATTTGCCTTTAGGCAATGCCAACTGTTCAGTCTCTACTGAGTGACGGAGGTCATTATTGATCTGTATCGACCCCAAGTTAGTGGGACTAGCACCTTCTGATGCAGGCCCATCAGCCAAGGGACTCTTGTTTGGTGAAAAATGTGTGAAAGACTTAGCTAAATATGTGGCTACTTTCTCTGCTTTAGACAAAGCCCAAACTTGGAATACATTTTTTTTTCTTAGTGGCCTTTTTCATAGGGCTGGATGCTACAGAGGTCGAGCGTCGGCCCGCGGCAGTCCCCAGAACACTAGAGCTTACTACAGCGGCAGACGTGGACCCTAACTACTCTTCAAATACCAGCTTCTACCTGTCCTGGGTTCATGACAACAGAGGACGCAATCCCCAGAGGATATCATCAAGGGGGTCAATACGCTCAAGGCTCCTCTAACACAGGTAACAATAATTTCTTCAGGGGAAGTTGGACTAGGGGGCAGAGTGAGATTTTTTGCGCAGAATTGGCAGCTGATTTGACAGATTGCATGGGTCCTGGAGACCATCAACGGTTATCATCTAGAGTTTTATGCAGCTCTGTCACAAACTTTTCCTCCACCTCTACTAACTTTTTCCCATCAAGAGAGCATCTTTATAGATCAGGACGTGCCAATGCTAATTCAAAAGAAAGTTGTAACAACCACCTCAGGAGATTCCAAAACATCAACCCATCAACATCACGCAACCCCATCCCAGGAGGCTCATCAGCATGATATTCTTGGTCCAGAAGAAAGGCGGGGGTTCCCGGTAAAGTGCTCAATCTGCTCTGGTTTAAATCTTGGATTGTCTATCGACATTTCAAGATGGAGGGCATTCACCTCCTGCGCGACCTTTTGCAAGAAGAAGACTGGATGTTTCATCTGGACCTAAAAAATATCTGTCTGACCATTCCTATTTTTGCTCCTCATTGCAGATTCCTCTGACTTTTTTGGCGGGACAACTGCTACGAGCTCTCGGCCCTGCCTTTTGTCCTCTCCCCCGCTCCTTGGTGCTTCACCAAAATCATACTTCCCATAGTCCAATGGCTCAGGAAGAAGGGTGTTCGACTGATAATTTTTCTAGATGACATCCTGATCATTGCTCAGGATCAACACCTTGTCGTTCTTCATCAGTCCTGGACAATCCAACTGCTTCAGGACTTGGGTTTCATTATCAACATAGAGAAATCCCAACTTATTCCGTCCCAGAATATAGATTTTCTGGGCTTTCAGATTGATTCCGTCTCAGCTCAGCTCAAACTGCCCCTGAACAAGAGAATGGCTATCAAGAAGGAATTGAGGAGAGTGTTGTCTGCCTCTTCGATTTCCTTGAAGTTACTTGCCTGATTGGTGGGCCTCCTGGCTTCATCTATCCAAGCCATATTTTCAGGCCCTTTACACTATCGGGCCTAACAGAGATTGAAGATTCTTCATCGTTGCGGGGTCTCTTGTACTCAAAACAGATTTCCTTGTCCCAGGAAGCCAGAATGGCGAGCCAATGGTGGTTGACACACATGGATGTCTGGAATTGGCAGAGTGATTTTTGCGTTGATTCCAGAGATTGTCATAGAGTCAGATGCCAGCAGAGGGGGCTGGGTAGCCAGGTGCGGACGGTTAGGGGTGGGGGTCGGTGGTCCCCCGGGGAGCTTTGGTTTCAAATCAACTGTCTGGAGCTTTTGGCGGGCTCATTTGCAGTAAAGACACTATGAGGGTCATTCTGACCCTGGCGGCCGGTGGCCGCCAGGGCCACCGACCACGGGAGCACCGCCAACAGGCTGGCGGTGCTCCAACGAGCATTCTGACCGCGGCGGTTCAGCCGCGGTCAGAAGCGGAAAGTCAGCGGTCTCCCGCTGACTTTCCGCTGCTCGTTTGAATCCTCCATGGCTGCGGAGCGCGCTCCGCAGCCATGAGGATTCTGACCCCCCCTACCGCCATCCTGTTCATGGCGGGAAAGCCGCCATGAACAGGATGGCGGTAGGGGGGGGTCGCGGGGCCCCTGGGGGCCCCTGCCGTGCCCATGCCAATGGCATGGGCACGGCAGGGGCCCCCGTAAGAGGGCCCCGCAAAGTATTTCAGTGTCTGCCTTGCAGACACTGAAATACGCGACGGGTGCCACTGCACCCGTCGCACCTTCCCACTCCGCCGGCTCGATTACGAGCCGGCATCCTCGTGGGAAGGTCGTTTTCCCCTGGGCTGGCGGGCGGTTTTTCTGCAACCGCCCGCCAGCCCAGGGGAAAACTCGTAATACCCGCCGCGGTCTTTTGACCGCGGCGCGGTATTTTGGAGGGCGGCATCCTGGCGGGCGGCCTCCGCCGCCCGCCAGGGTCATAATGAGGCCCTATCTCTCCTCAAGGCGAACTGTTGTATCCTGTTGAAGATGGACAACATTTCAGCCGTTTGGTATATCAACAAGTTGGGTAGAACTTTTTCACAAATGCTAGCAGAAATTGTGTAAGATTTTTGACATTTCTGCCTGGAATACCACATTGTAGTAACAGCGGAATATATTCTGGGTAAAGGGAATGTTTTAGTGGATTGGAATTCTCAGTGTCTCCGGGAACCCAGTGATTGGTGGCTGCATCCAGAGTTTACCATTTTCTGAATCATCTGTGGGGGCTGTCCTCGGTCGACCATTTTGTGTCTTGACTGAATGCCTATCTGCCACAATTTTACAACTGGATACCAGATCTGTCGACAGTCAGCTCGGATGCCCTCCCTCAGTCATGGACAGGGGAGATGGGTTGTGCCTTTCATCCCTTTTTCCATGATTCACAGGGTACTCTCGCAAGCTTGTCGCCAGTTAGCAGAGCTGATTCCAATAACTCAGTTTTCGAGAGCACAATCGTGGTTTCCAGTGGAAATGGAGCTGTGTTGTTCCCTGCCAGTGTGGATCCTGTCTTCATGGGATCTTTTGTTGGACCCGATGGGTTCTCCTCACCCGCCCTTCCAGGAGGAACAGTTGTCTCTCATGGCGTGGAGGATCACGGGGGACTTGAACAATTCTCAGACTTTTCGGACAACACAAAATTCTTACTCTCTCACTCCACGGCACCCAGTACGAATAAGCGATACGCCTCTGCTTGGAGATGATGGGTGGACTGGTGCAGTCAGAGGGGTGTGGATCCCTTGGGAACAACAGTGCAGATGATTGCAAATTTTCTGTCCCATTTAGCTGCTCAGGGGCTGGCTTACAGAGCAATTAACAATTTTTGATTGGCCATCTCGGCACCCCCAGATTGATGGTAAGTCAGTTGGGCAGCATCCTTTAATATGTAAGCGTCTCTGAAGCTGTCCCTTCCTGCACATTTGAAAATTATGCTTTGGCACTTCTGTGTGTACTGCATTGTGAAGCACACATAGAAGTGCCTAAGCGCCATTAGTGATTGTTTATGTGCAGGAAGGGACACCTTCCCGCACATAAACAATCACACCCCTCAACACAGACATACTTGCACGATGGTGCAAGGATGCCTGCGTTAGCAGGCAAATTTAGCGCCAGCGCAGGGTGAAAAGCAGGTGGGTGCCGTTTTCACTTAGATACGGTGCATCCCTGCGTTTCTAAAGTGGCACAGCGTGGCACTGCCAATTTTGGTGCAGCACCGTGCTGCACCACTTTTCTTTAAACCTGGCCCTTACTCACACAAAAAATGTAGCATATACGCTAAAAAAGCAGAGTTGTTCCACTTTAACAAAATGTGGGAACCAATAGTTGAGTGCTTACATGTGGAGAACAGAGGCCTGTACAGTCGAACAGACTGTGCACTCTGGATAATGACAAATATTTGTTAGAAGTCAGTAGGCTTTCTCAAAGCAAGGGTGGGGTCACCTTGATCTCCATCGCTGGAGATGGCCAACATCATGAGGGAAGCAACAGCACAGCAGCGGGCCCCTACCACTAACCAGTTCATTGACCAGCCCTCCACTTCCACTGCAGCTAGTGGGCAGGAGGCCCTGCCACAGGATCCACGGGCCACCAGCACCCCTCCCCCAGCAGAAGGTGAACCACCATAAAAACGTTCCCAGCAACCCAGACAGAAGCCAGAGACACTTGCCAAGACCACCGCCACGAAATGAGACTCTCCTGATTGTCCCCCTTGTGTCCGACACTGTCACCTTGTCCACTTTGAACTGCCTTTGCTCCCCTTCCTATGCCCCCTTAGGCACTGCACCTGTGTTACAAACAGACTAGAACAATACCCCAGACATACATCTACCATCACCCCATTTCATTGCACTTTTCCCTCAATTTCATAGCACTACAATAAACACCCTTGAACACAACTTGACTACTAGTATTTTATGATTTGAAAATGTTCATTTATGGAAACAGTCCCATCTAGTGCAAATGATCTGAACACTGGGAGAGCACATAAATAATGACCTGTAGCTGTCTGTAGTCATCACAACAGGACACTGTTGTCACATCACCAACATCTGGAAAATGACAAGCCATAGGTGACAGTAAGTTGAGATGCAATGGAAGTTAATGCCATCGTGCTACAGCCACACAGGAAACATCAATAGTCAGAGGAATGGTCAGTTTCACTGTCTCACCTGTGTGTCATTGGAAGTATTGACGTAAAACTGATGTTCTGTTGTCCTCATCCTTATCCTCTGCCACCTCATCCTCACTGTCCTCAGCTTCCACTGCTGCCACAGGGGCATCTCCAGTCTCCTCCTCCTGCAGAAAAGGTACATGCCGTCTGAGGGCCAGGTTGTGCAACATGCAGCATGCCACTACTATTTGGCAGACCTTCCTGGGTGAGTAGCACAGGAATCCACCTGTCAGATGGAGGCGCCTGAACCTGGCCTTCAGGAGCCCGAAGATCCTCTTGATGATGCTTCTGGTTCTCCCATGTGCCTCATTGTAACGATTCTCTGCCCCTGTCCTGGCATTCCTCATAGAGGTTAGGAGCCACAATAGGTTTGGGTAGCTAGAGTCACCTACAAGTATTGATGGACAACATTTAGCCTCACACAATGCTATGGGGATGACACCTGAAGGCATACACTAACATACAGTGGATGGGGACCCTGGCTCACCTATTAGCCACACCCTGTGCCTCTGTAGTTGGGCCATCGCATTTGGGTTGCTGCTATTCCTCAGGAAAAAGGCACCATTCACTGACCCAGGATACTTGACAGTGACGTTGGTGATGTACTGGTCCTCCAGGCACACCATTTGCACATTCATTGAGTGGAAACTCTTTTGATTCCTGAACACCTGTTCATTCTGGCAGGGAGGGGGACAAACGCTATATGTGTCCCCCAACAATATTGGGGATATGTTCCATTGCACAGAACCCGGCCTTCACAGTGGCCAAATCTTCCACCTGGGGGAAAGCTAAGTAGCTGCACGTGTTTCACCAGGGCAGACACTACTCTTGCCAGCACAATTGAGAACATTGGCTGTGACATTCCTGCTGCCAAGCCCACTGTCACTTGGAAAGAACCAGTTGCCAGGAAATGGAGCACTGATAGCACTTGGACAAGAGGGGGGATCCCAGTCGGATGACGGATAGCTGAAATCAGGTCAGGCTCCATTTGGGCACACAGCTCTGTGATTGTGGCCCTGTCCAATCTATAGGTGAGTATAATGTGTAGCCAAGTTCACAAGGGGTCTGTACACGGGGTTGTCTCCTCCTCCTATTCATCCACAGCGGTAGGTATCTAAGGGACACAAGAGTGAGTAGGCTGTCACAATTTGAACATTGGAACCACCACCTCAGTGTACATAGTTCATTTATGTGATGGGACAGTGGGAATGATGAGGTATGTGCAAATCTAGGCAGTGATGCAGTTAAGGTTGATATGATCGTTGTCCACCACCATGAAATGGTGACCGCCTGTCCTGTCTGTAGAGACAGGTGGAAGTGAGGTAACTCTTCCGATGTTGGGCGTCGTGGTGGAAGGCAGTCTTGCACCACCGTGCAATTCCTCATTGGGTAATATGGGGCTGTATGAAGTACAGTGGCCAATGAGGATCAGCACCGGTGGTGACGGTGTACGCCGCTGCGGACGTGACCGCCATTTTCCATCAGATTCCTCACTTGTTTCCTGACCTTCAACAGGAGAACACCTACGCTGCGTGTGCTGCTCTGACATGTGCCTGGAACCTACCATGGCCCGTGTGACTGGGGGAAGAGCCCCTGTCTTCACTGCAGAGGAGTTGGAGCAATTGGTGGATGTGGTCCTACGGTAGAACGGACTGCTGTATGGGCCTCCAGACCAACAGGTGAGTACACCTTGGGTGCAATGCATGTGTGAAGAATACATGGAGATGTGTGTGCAAGCATCGTGTCATGGGGTCGGGATGTCTTGTGGTGGTGCACATGGTGTGCGCCGGGCAATGTCTGTGCCAATGGTGATGGAAATGGGATTGGTGGGCCATATGTGTGACAGGCTGGATTGTATGTGTAATGGTGTCCTCCTCTCTGTTTTACCTCTGCAGGTCAGCGTCCATCAAAAGAAGGGATCATGGCGTGCCATTGCCAAGGACGTGCAGACTCTGGGGGTCTATAGCAAGCAGAGCACCCACTGAAAGAAACGGTGGGAGGACCTGAGACGCTGGGCATGGAAGACCGCGGACGCCCAGTTGGGGATGGCCTCCCAATGAGGAAGGGGTGCCCGTCAGAACCTGCCCCCACTGATGGCCTGCATACTGGCGGTGGCCTACCCAGACTTGGATGGATGCTTGAGGGCACACAAGGGGGTGAGTACAGTGGGTTTTACAACTATAATTGGTAGGCGGCATGGGATCCGAGTGGTGGTTGTGAATTAGTGGGTGTCCCTTAATGCCCGGTCAGACATTGCAGTGTGATCCAGCTCAAGGGTAATGGGTGTATGGCAAATGCAGGTAACCTAGCTTGTTAGCATTCCATGTCAGTCAGGGCTTTGGCAGTGCAATGCATAGTGCTCAATCCTGATCGCTGTGTGTGACGGTGTTGTGCAAGCCAACTGTGGTGTTGGTGCAGTAATTGACCCCGTGTTTCCTTTCTCTCTCTACCCCCTTTTTTCTTCAGTCATCCTGTCCATGAGTGCATTAGCATCATCTGGGAGAGAAGCAGGGACACCGGTGACAGAGGGAACTGCATCCCACAGGACCCAGGAGGCAGAGTCCACTGATGCCGAGGGAACCAGTGGGACGGAGGGCGAGGGGGGGACCACAGCAGAGACAGGAGGTTACAACACAGACTCAGATACCTCCGCTGATGGAACCTCCTCTTTAACCACCCCAGCTGCAGATACAGCTGCCACCCTCCGTACCAGCACCACCCTCCCAGTAGCCCTTCAGCGAGTTACCCATACCCGCTTACCCAGTAAAGTGGGTATCTCCTTCGTCCCAGGCAGCTCAGGCCCCGGCCCAGTGAGACCTGCTGCTCTGAGTGAGGACGCTATTGACCTCCTGAGATCCATCTCTGTAGGGCAGTCAACCATTGTGAATGGCTTCCAAGGGCTGGCATCCCAGATGCAGCAATGCAATGCATTCCTGGAGGGCATCCATAGGTAGACTGGCGGCTCAATAGAGATCGTTTCAGGCTCTGGCCTCCTCTCTGATGGCAGCCATTGTCCCTGTTCCTACCATCCCCCCTCCAAATACCGCTTCCCAGTCCCAGTCTCCTCAACCTCAACCCATCCCATGCACACATACAGGCCAACAAGCACAAACGACAACACACATGAGTGGCACAGTCAAACACAGGCACCACACTACATTCCACAAGCACTCACGCAAATACCAGACAGTTGCAGACACAACCACATCCACTGCCTCTACTGTCTCCCCCTCCTCCACCTCCCTCACAGTTACGTCCACACTCACACCTGCATGCACTGCATCAACACCCACCACCAGCATCACCACACCAAGGAGCACACACATCTCACTAGCAGACACCTCCACTACATCCATCAACTCGTCCCCTGTGTCCTCTCCCACCCGGGCTGTCGTCCCCCTCCTAAAGGACACAAGCGTAAGCACTCAGACACCCAACAGCCATCCCTTTACATCAGCATACTGCCCATGCTCCTGCACCCAAGTTCAGCAGACATACACATTCAACAACCACTCCCTCAACCTCCACTCCTATCCCTCATCCCGCCCCACCATCCCTAAGAAGCTTTTCCTCACCCAACCTGACCTCTTCCCTCCCTCTCCCCCATCCTGCCCATAAGAGCAGGGTCCCAACGACCGAGCCCAGCACCTCAGCCAAACAGTCCACCCAGACAGTGGAGGCACCTCCTAGTCGTGGAGGCAAGATAGTGAAGGATCTCACTCCACTAGCCAGGAAGTGTAAGGATCCCACACCTCCTACCATGAAGGGGAAGAAGCCCTCAACTCCTGCCATGAAGGGGAAGGAGCCCACAACTCCTATCATGAAGGGGAAGGAGCTCGCACCTCCTGCCATGAAGGGAAAGAAGCCCTCAACTCCTGCCAGGAAGGGTAAGGTGCCAGCACCTCCTGCCATGGAGGGGAAGAACCCCTCAACCTGAAGGGGAAGAAGCTCTCGACTCCAGCAGAGGCTGTCAGGGTGACACCACCACCACCACCAGTGGTCACGGAGCCCTTACCGCCAGCTGAGCCAGTGCAGCCCACTCCTCCTGCTGAGGTTGCCCAGGAGGCACCTTCACCTGCTGTGACAGTGCAGCCCTCACTTCCAGCAGAGGCTGCCCAGGAGGCACCTTCACCTGCTGACAGAGTGCAGCACTCATCTCCAGCAGAGGCAGTCAGCATGACACCACCACCACCAGTGGTCACGGAGCCCTCACCGCCAGCTGAGCCAGTGCAGCCCACTCCTCCTGCAGAGGCTGACCAGGAGGCACCTTCACCTACTGAGACAGTGCAGCCCAGACCTCCAGCAGAGGCAGCCCAGGAGGCACCTTCACCTGCTGAGACAGTGCAGCCCTCTCCTCCAGATGAGACAGTGCAGCCCTCACCACCAGCGGAGGGCATGTAGGCCACCCTCCAGGGACTGCTGTACAAAGGGCCCCCTCTAGAAGCAGTGGGCAAGTTTCCCACCTGAGAGACTGTGACCTTGCACTCCCCAACAGAGAGAAATGGGCCTGGAGCCTCCTCCAGAACCAGTGGGCAAGTCACCCACCTGAGAGACTGTGATCTTGCACTCCCCAGCAGAGGGAAATGCGCATGGAGCCCCCTCCAGAACCAGTGGGCAAGTCACCCACCTGAGAGACTGTGACCTTGCACTCCCCAGCAGAGAGAAATGGACATGGAGCCCCCTCCAGAACCAGTGGGCAAGTCACCCACCTGAGAGACTGTGACCATGCACTCCCCAGCAGAGAGAAATGGACATGGAGCCCCCTCCAGCAGAAGTGGGCAAGTCACCCACCTGAGAGACTGTGACCTTGCACTCCCCAGCAGAGAGAAATAGGCATGGAGCCCCCTCCAGAACCAGTGGGCAAGTCACTCGTTTGAGGGACTGTGAACCTTGAACTCCCCAGCAGAGAGAAATGGACGAGAGACTGTGACCTTGAACTCCCCAGCAGAGAGAAATGGACCCGCAGTGGGCAAGTTTCCCACCTGAGAGACTGTGACCTTGCACTCCCCAACAGAGAGAAATGGGCCTGGTGCCTCCTCCAGAACCAGTGGGCAAGTCACCCACCTGAGAGACTGTGATATTGCACTCCCCAGCAGAGGGAAATGGGCATGGAGCCCCTTCCAGAAGCAGTGGGCAAGTCATCCACCTGAGAGATTGTGAACTTGCACTCCCCAGCAAAGAGAAATGGGCATGGAGCCCCCTCCAGAACCAGTTGGCATGTTCCCGTATTCGGCTGATGTGCCCCCCAAACCTCTGAGGTGCCTGCCCACATGCAGTGGGCCCCTGCACTGTCCTATCTGGATGATGTCAGGAGTCGAGTTGGGCCTTGGAGTGCGCCCTGTGGCCATGTGAGCCCTTAGTACTTTGGACTGGGCATTGGCCCTTTATGAACCTTTGTACATATCTGTTTTTCATCCAATTGGTTAATTTGGTGGCTGTTCACATTCAATACATTCTCATTACTGCCTTCTTGTTGTCCTTGCACTATTATGCCGTGTGTCATACGCCATTGTTTTTCGTCTGCAGCTGGTTTTGTGTATGGTGTGTGTGTGTAGGGTGCGTATTGTGCGTGTGTGTCACTCTCCTTTCCCTCCCTCACTCCCTTGTGTGCTAGGCGGCTGTACTCACCATCGTCATCTTCGTTGGCATTGGTGTTCCAGGTGGAGCATGGCATAGATGAGAATGGGGAAGACATGCAGTTCCGGTTCCATGGCAGCTTTGACCTCCATGTGTCTCCGATGGTGAGTCTTTGGTCTTCTGGGTTCTGTTTCCGCCAAGCTTTAGATGGCTTTGTTACCGCGCCAGAAACGTGGCGGTTTCCTGTGTCATGATATGGTGAGCAGTTCTTTGTCTTCCGCCTGGCTGTTGAAGGCTACCGCTGTGGTGAGTCTTGTTAACGCCCTGGTGGTTGGTGTGGTACATGGTCTGTCTATGGGAATTCTCACCGCCATGGTCATAATTTGGCAGTAATTACCACCAGCCTGTTGGCAGTATTACCGCACTTTAACATTCACTGCCAATGTCATAATGAGGGCCTAAGTGATTTTGGTTGAAACTAGATATGATTTAAAGAGTAGTTTGCAGGATATTTGCAGGATCTATCTGATGAAAATTGTGGGAAAAGAGTGTCAAAACTGTAGTAATGCTGTCTTTTAAAACACAAATAAATGGAAATTCCAATCAAAACTGGAAGACATTTAAAAGCATCATTTTAGGAAATTTGGATATGATCAGAAACATACATGGAAACTGAATGAAATGAGAATATTACTCTAAAGGGGTTGGAATTTCTTGTTGACACCTCAAATGGAGTGGTTTAAAGAGCATTGTGTTCAAGTACAACTTTGCAGATCTTTTGAGGGACTTTAAAAAAAAAACTAGCATTTGTGACATATTAAACCAATACGTAATGTGCCCTGGTTAACAAGGGATTGTAAATTTAAACCTAGCTTTATTTTGTAGGACATGGCTACTTGTCAGTCATAAATCAAATCAAATCATTAACATTTATAAAGCTAGGGGAAAGAGGGGGTTACTGCTGCTCGAAAAGCCAGGTCTTTAGGAGTCTCCGGAAAGCGGAGTGGTCCTGGGTGGTCCTGAGGCTGGTGGGGAGGGAGTTCCAGGTCCTGGCCGCCAGGAAGGAGAAAGATCTCCCACCCGCCGTGGAGCGGCGGATGCGAGGGACGGAAGCGAGTGCGAGGCCAGAGGAACGGAGGAGGCGGGTGGGGACGTAGAAGCTGAGGCGTCGGTTGAGGTATTCCGGTCCCTTGTCGTGGAGGGCTTTGTGTGCGTGGGTGAGAAGTCAAAAGGTGATCCTTTTGCTGACTGGGAGCCAATGCAGGTGTTTCAGGTGTGCGGAGATGTGGCTGTTGCGGGGTACGTCGAGGATGAGGTGGGCCGAGGCGTTTTGAATGCGTTGCAGGCGATTTTGGAGTTTGGCTGTGGTCCCAGCGTAGAGGGTGTTGCCGTAGTCCAGGCGGCTCGTGACGAGGGCGTGGGTCACGGTTTTTCTAGTGTCGGTGGGGATCCAGCGGAAGATCTTGCGGAGCATGCGGAGGGTGAGGAAGCAGGTGGAGGACACAACGTTGACTTGCTTGGTCATGGTGAGAAGAGGGTCCAAGATGAAGCTGAGGTTGCGGGCGTGGTCTGCGGGGGCCGGTCCGGTGCCGAGGGCCGTGGGCCACCAGGAGTCGTCCCAGGCGGACGGGGTGTTGCCGAGGATGAGGAGTTGTGTTTTTCCGGAGTTCAGCTTTAGGCGGCTGAGCCTCATCCAATCTGCGACGTCCTTCATACCCTCTTGTAGGTTGGTCTTGGCGCTGGCGGGGTCCTTGGTGAGGGAGAGTATAAGTTGGGTGTCGTCGGCGTAGGAGGTGATGATGATGTCGTGCTTGCGTACGATGTTGGCGAGGGGGCTCATGTAGACATTGAAGAGTGTCGGGCTGAGTGATGAGCCTTGAGGTACGCCGCAGATGATCTCGGTGGGTACTGAGCGAAACGGAGGGAGGTAAACTCTTTGGGAATGGTTTGAGAGGAAGGAGGCGATCCAGTCCAGGGCCTGGCCTTGGATCCCGGTGGAGCGGAGGCGGGTGATTAGGGTGCGGTGACAGACGGTGTCGAAGGCAGCCGAAAGGTCGAGGAGAATGAGGGCGACTGTTTCACCGTTGTCCATCAGGGTTCTGATGTCGTCTGTGACTGAGATGAGGGCGGTTTCCGTGCTGTGGTTGGTTCGGAATCCGGTTTGTGAAGGGTCGAGCAGGTTGTTGTTTTCCAGGAAGGTGGTCAGCTGTTTGTTGACGGTCTTCTCTATTACCTTGGCTGGGAAAGGCAGGAGAGAGATGGGGCGGAAGTTTTTCAGGTCGCTCGGGTCAGCCGTAGGTTTCTTTAGTAGGGCGTTGACTTCGGCGTGTTTCCAGCATTCGGGGAAGGTAGCAGAAGAAAAAGAGGAGTTGATGACGGCCTGGAGGTGCGGGGCGATGATGTCGTCGGCTTTTTAAAGATGAAGTGAGGGCAGGGGTCCGAAGGGGCGCCGGAGTGGATAGAGTTCATGGTGGATTTGGTTTCTTCAGTGTTGATGTGGGTCCAGTTGTTGAGGGTGATGGTCGGGGGTGCGGGTTCGGTGGTGTTTGGTTGGGTCTGGTGTCCGAAGCTGTCGTGGAGGTCGCTGATCTTGCGGTGGAAGAAGGTGGCGAGGGATTCGCACAAATCCTGTGAGGGCGTGACGGCGTTGGCGTTGGCAATGGGGTTGGAGAACTCCTTGACGATGCTGAAGAGTTCTCTGCTGTTGTGGCTGTTTTTGTCCAGTCTGTCGGGGAAAAAGTTCCTTTTAGCAGCGCGGATCAGGTGGTGGTGTTCGCGGGTAGCGTTCTTGAGGGCGGTTATGTTGTCAGCGGTGTGGTACTTGCGCCAGGCCTTCTCGAGAGCGCGACAAGTTTTCTTTGATTCTTTGAGGGTGTCAGAGAACCAGAGAGGTTTTTTGGTGTTGGTCTGTCGATGCGTGCGTTTGAGGGGAGCAAGGTTGTCTGCGCAGTTGGAGATCCAGTTTGTGAGGCTGAGGGCTGCGTCGTTGGGGTTGGTGGTGAGGGTGGGTTGGTTGGCGGCGAGTGCGGAGAAGAGTTGCTCTTCGGGGATCTTGTTCCACTGTCGACGAGGGATGGGTTGAGTGCGGAGGTGGCGGGTCTCGCGTCGGAATGTGAAGTGGACACAGCTGTGGTCGGTCCAGTGTAGAGCGGAGGTGTGGCTGAAGAAGATGTGTTTGCTGGCGGAGAAGATAGGGTCGAGTGTGTGTCCGGCGATGTGGGTGGCGGTGTTCACCAGTTGTTTGAGGCCGAGGTTGGCGAGGTTGTCGAGCAGGGTGGTGGTGTTGGGGTCGTTGTTTTGTTCCAGATGAAAGTTGAGGTCGCCTAGGAGGATGTAGTCCGGTGAGGCGAGGGCGTGCGGGGAGATGAAGTCGGCGATGGCGTCGCTGAATGGGGCGCACGGTCCGGGAGGACGGTAGACGAGGGATCCTTGAGGGTGGTCCTCGGGTCGGTGCGAATCTGAAAATGCAGGTGTTCAGCGGCGAGAGGGGTGTCTTCGGTGGAGGTGGTGACGCTGATGGAGTCTTTGAAGACGATGGCGATACCTCCTCCTACTTGGTTGGTGCAGTCTTTTCTGGAGATCTTGTAGCCTTCGGGGATGGCGGTGGCGATGTCTGGAGCAGAGGAGGCGTTCATCCAGGTCTCCGTGATGAAGGCGACGTCCGGGCTGTGGAGTCCAGGAGGTCCCAGAGTTCAACGGCGTGCTTGTGGACGGAACGAGTGTTGACCAGGATGCACTTGAGGTGGTTGATGGAGCGTGGGCTTGTGGTCGTGGTAGTTGCGTGGTGGAAGATGCGTTTGCAGGAGTTGCAGGCGAAGGGTCCATGGGTGCATTTGGGGTGAGTTTGGAAGCAGGTGTTGGAGCGTCCTGGGTTGAGGGCGTGGAGGGTGGTGGGGTCGTAGCGGATCAGCGGTGCTTGGGAGAGCTGGGGACCAGGGGTCGTGGCGCTGGGCGCGGGCCAGGCGCAGACGGGCTTGCCGCTGGCGCGCCTCTGGCGCGCCAGTGGCGCGCCCGCTGCCCGCGGTCGCGCAGCGTCCGCCATATGAGGTAGGAGGGGTCAGCTGGGGGCGAATGGGAGCTGGGGGGCGGGGCCGTGCAGGAGGTCGCGGCTGGAAAGCGCGAGGGAGGGGGGGACAGGTAGAGTGAGAAGAGCTGGGGGAGGGGGGTTTAAGGGTGGAGGGGGGTGAGTGTTAGGAGGTTTAGGAGATTAGGGAGAAAGATAGGAGTAGGGTTGTGAAGATAGGGGAGGGGGGGTTGTAGAGGTGGGTGAGGGTGAGAGGTAGAGTGAGAGGATAGGAAGATAGGTGATAGAGGGGGTGGCGGGAAGGGGGGAGAGATAGAGAAATAGATAGAGAAAATAGATAGATAGAGAAATCGATAGATAGAGAAATAGATAGATAGAGAGATAGGTAGATAGGAGGGGGTGGAGAGTGAGGGAGTTAGATAGTGGGATAGAGAGATAGGTAGATAGGAGGAGTGAGGGAGGTAGATAGCGAACGGGTTAGATAGGGGTGATAGAGAGGGGGGGAGGCAAGTGAGGGAGGGGGATGAGGCAGGAGCAGGAGGGCAGGCGCGGGGAGAAGAAGACGGAGGAGGCAGAAGAGCCAAAGGCAGAAGACAGAAGACAGAAGAACAGAAGAACAGAAGAACAGAAGAACAGAAGACCGGAAGAACAGAAGACCAGAAGAACACAGAAGAACACAGAAGAACACAGAAGAAGATACAGAAAACGAAGAACAGAAGGCGGAAGACCACAGAAGAAGATGAGGAAGAAGAGAAGAAGAGAGAAGACGGGGAAAAGAAGAGTACAGCAGAAGATTACAGACGAGGAGCGAGGAGGAAGAACAGAGAAGAAGAAAAGAAGAAAAGAAGCAGGAGAGAGGGTGAGTAGCGCGGGGCAGAGCGAGGGGCTGGGAGGTTGGGGGTACTTACTGTGAGGTGGGTCTCAGGAACTCAGGAACCTGGAGGAGTTGGAGGAGCTGCAGCGGCAGGGGGAGCGACATACCCTTGGGTCAAGGGTCGCTACCACTGTCGCGCAGCGGCTGCCATATGAGGTAGGAGGGGGGAGGGGTCAGCTGGGGGCGAATGGGAGCTGGGGGGCGGGGGCATGCAGGAGGTCGCGGCGGGAAATCGCGAGGGAGGGGGGACAGGTAGAGTGAGAAGAGCTGGGGAAGGGGGGTTTAAGGGTGGAGGGGGGTGAGTGTTAGGAGGTTTAGGAGATTAGGGAGAAAGATAGGAGTAGGGTTGTGAAGATAGGGGAGGGGGGGTTGTAGAGGTGGGTGAGGGTGAGAGGTAGAGTGAGAGGATAGGAAGATAGGTGATAGAGGGGGGTGGCGGGAAGGGGGGGAGAGATAGAGAAATAGATAGAGAAAATAGATAGATAGAGAAATCGATAGATAGAGAAATAGATAGATAGAGAGATAGGTAGATAGGAGGGGGTGGAGAGTGAGGGAGTTAGATAGTGGGATAGAGAGATAGGTAGATAGGAGGAGTGAGGGAGGTAGATAGCGAACGGGTTAGATAGGGGTGATAGAGAGGGGGGAGGCGAGTGAGGGAGGGGGATGAGGCAGGAGCAGGAGGGCAGGTGCGGGGAGAAGAAGACGGAGGAGGCAGAAGAGCCAAAGGCAGAAGACAGAAGACAGAAGAACAGAAGAACAGAAGAACAGAAGAACAGAAGACCGGAAGAACAGAAGACCAGAAGAACACAGAAGAACACAGAAGAACACAGAAGAAGATACAGAAAACGAAGAACAGGAGGCGGAAGACCACAGAAGAAGATGAGGAAGAAGAGAAGAAGAGAGAAGACGGGGAAAAGAAGAGTACAGCAGAAGATTACAGACGAGGAGCGAGGAGGAAGAACAGAGAAGAAGAAAAGAAGAAAAGAAGCAGGAGAGAGGGTGAGTAGCGCGGGGCAGAGCGAGGGGCTGGGAGGTGGGGGGGTACTTACTGTGAGGTGGGTCTCAGGAACTCAGGAACCTGGAGGAGCTGGAGGAGCTGCAGCGGCAGGGGGAGCGACCTACCCTTGGGTCAAGGGTCGCTACCACTGTCGCGCAGCGGCTGCCATATGAGGTAGGAGGGGGGGAGGGGTCAGCTGGGGGCGAATGGGAGCTGGGGGGCTCCACTTCTACATTGAAAGGTCTTCCTTGAGTCAGAAGGTTGCATACTTGAGGACGTCTTATAATATACATAGTAATATATATCTGTGACCACTAAGAGGATTCCCGAGGATCCATTTCACAAACCAAGCTTGGGGCCAAGCCTGTGACTCTGGAACGGGACTCTGGAACGTGTCAAACTGCTGTTTCGTGAGCTCAAAGAGGAAGAAGCTGTGTTGCCTGACGTAGAGAGTAGCTGACGTGACCAGGAGAGGAATAGAAAGGCCAAGTTGACAGCAGTCTATATGGACATCAAAAGCAAGGAGGTAAGCCATTCAGGAGTCAAGAGGAACTTGCAGCCCAGCTAGATAGGACTAATCCAAAAGCATTGAAAGATGTTTGAAAATCCATCCCTGACCTGAAAGTGTGAGGAGTCTGCTGTACCTGATTTTGTGGGAGCCTCTATAAATGTGATTCCAACTTGGGAGAGACAAGGGTTGTTTGCCTTTCACCATTGGCTTCAGGATAGGAATGTGGTAAAGCATATCATAACCTTTTATGTTTCTGTAACTATCACGGTAGAAGATTGCACATGGACCTGAATCATAATTTCCAGTTGCCCATATGCCAGGGCAACTAGATAGGTCCATTGAGTGTCCCTAAGATCCAAAATATTGACCAACACAAACTGTTTTGCAGGTCAGACCACCAAACCTTCAGATATACCTTGGGTTTAGCACATTGTCAGCACCAGTGGCACCCACTCGTGTAACATTTAACTATGGGGACCACACGGAGCCATACCTATTCTTTTATTTTGACACACAATGCTGCCTTTGGTTTGATGCCTTTTATGTCTTGAGCCTAAAGCCCCACACTGTTTGAGAGGGTACACCTTCTGATCTTACTTTCTGAAGCTCATTTGTATAGAGGAATACCATTATAAAAATCACCTTCACGAAGAGGTAATTTACATTTGTTGCTAATGATCTACAATACATAGAATTATAGTTGACGAACAGTGAAGAATGGATGTTTTTACCAGGGATTCTGAGTAATATCAAATTGATTATAAGAATGAAGCTTGAAATATAAATGCTGTCACTCAGAACCCTGATGTGAAAAACACCCCCATTATTTATTTTGTATTAATTTATAATTTTATGCACAGCCTTATTCACCCCTGCAGATAGCCTCCTCTTTCTCTGTCCGTCCACAGCAACTGTCGCTTTCCAACCACCCCACTGAGTTCTCAGTTTCAGGTTCCATTGCATCATACAATTTTATGATGAAGGATAAAATCTAGGAACCAAGGGGCATATTTAAACTCTGTTTGCTCCAGATTTGTGTCATTTTTATACCCAAATCTGCCCCAAACTTAACTCCATATTTATATTTTGGCGCTAGACATGTCAATATTGTAAAGTAATTTTTTGCCTGTGGAAACCTAACTTGTGTCAATGAGATGCAAGGTAGGCGTTCACGGGGAAAAAATGAATCTAAGCCCAGGCGCCCTACTTATCTTCCCGTGCAAAAATCACGCACGGGGAGGGAGGCAGGCCTAAATAATGGTGCTAAGCTTGACCTTGGGTCAGGGCAGGCGTTAGGGGGACCTGTGGGCCTATTTCCATTTGGAACACCATGGAATAAGCCCACAGGTGCCATCCCCAGGCCCCAGGGACACCCCCATCCACACCAAAAGGGACAGCGGAGGACGGGGACACCCCCATCCCAGGTAAGTGCAGGTAAGTAGAGATAAATATTGTTTTTTAAAGTGCCATAGGGGGGCCTAACTTGGGCCCTCCTACATGGCACTATGCCCAATGGCTGGGCCCAGGGGCCTTAAGTCCCCTGGGCATGGCCATTGGGCTGGGGGGCATGACTCCTGTCTTTACTTAGACAGGAATCATGTTCATGGGGGTTGTGCATCTAACAATGGCGCTTGTCAGGTTAGAGTCATTATTTTGACTCTAACCTGACTAGCGCCATTCTTTCACGCACAACCTCCAGTTTAGCATCATGTACCTTGACACTAACCGGGCCTTAGCACCGGCTTGAGCCATTCCCCAAATATGGCACCCGGCTGGCGTCCTGGAATGGAGATATACATTTTGAGGCAAACCTGCCCCAACACAGGTTTACGTCAAAAAGTATTAATCAGGCCCTAAGACGCTACAAACAGTGCAAATAAACAATGATAGTGAAGCTCTAATTGTCTAATGTGTCACTCAGATCCCTGAAGTAAAAACATCCCCTTTATTCACACTATACCCACCTATAATTTTATCTTATGCATGGTCTCCAAACTCAGTAGGGCCAGAGGCACAATAGAGGAGCCACATATAAAATAGCCTCCCCTTCCTGTCCCATATATAAACAAGCATTTGTAATGCAATAGGTCTTGCATTAGCAAGAGTTAGAGCTGTTGGCATTGTAAATGATAATGACAACCTCATATTTGGGACCTTATAAATATTTAGTCATGCTACACAGTAAACCTTTATTAGAAATAAACTGTGTTTGTGCATTTCTTCATACACTTGGCATTAGACTGTAATGTTCTGAACAGCTCCTACAGAGCACCACAGTAAAAATAGCATTTGGAAGACAAATGAACAAGAAACCATATCTTCAGCCCCAAGAGGGAATAATCACATAAAAAACATGAGAAAGAGCATTGCAGTGTAACATATGATTAGCCCCTTGAGGGCACAGTGTATTATACATTTACAGGCCTAGCAGGCCTTTTAAATATTGTTTAACTGTGGAGTCAGTGGCACAAGGGTGCAGTGCCACAGGTCATTACTAGATGTCCCTGTATGTAGAGTCAACAGCAGAAGGTGCAGTACCACTGGTTGTGACTAGATGCCCCTATAGAGTCAACAGCAGAAGGTGCAGTACCACTGGTCATGGCTAGATGTCCCTGTGGAGCCAACAGCAGAAGGTGCAGTACCACTGGCCGTGGCTAGATGTCCCTGTGAAGCCAAAAGCACTCAGAGTACAGTGTCCAAGAACGCTGCAAGAACTTCTCCTGTTAGAAGCTCAGAATGTCCCTCAAACCCGGTAAAGGCTGGAGAAGTACCAGGTTCTCAGTGAAATGGCTGAAATATTTAGCCATGCCGCACATTAAACATTTCTCTGAAATAAATTGTGCGTGTGCATTCCTTCATACATTTTGACATTAGACTGTAATGGCCTGAACAGCCCCAACAGAGCACCACATTAAAAATAGCATTCGGAAGAAACATGGTCATACTAAAGGGCATAATCGAAAAAAAAAGATGGACAAAGAACATTGCAGTGTAACCATATAATCAGCCACTATGTAAAGTAAGGGCCAAGTGAAGGGCATTCGTGGAAAACGAATTGCACCTGTGAACACGAGTGGTTACTGACAAACGTGAGAGTCAGGAAACAAAGAAAAATAGTCTGTCCAAGCAACAGAAAAAACATTCCGGGAGTTATTAAATTGTACTTGCCCGGTGCGCCTCAGCCAAGTACAGGAAGTGATGTATCGGCTGCCAAACAAGTTGGGAGGCAGCAAAACAAGAGCGACACTGACTTAAACCTATGGAAAGCGTCAGGCAGCGTCAGGCGGGAGTAAAGTCCTATACTCTATCCAACAGGTCTTGCAGACAGCGCATAAGCACTGTCTAGGCTCAACGTAAAAATACCTGCCTTTTGCCAACTCACCCTCCCACCCACTGTAGGTTCCCTCTCCAATATGCCTAAAGCTGTGCATTTTACTCATCATTGGAGGAGAGAGCCAAGCTGCACTAAGAGACTGTCAGAGGGTACTGCCACAGCAATGTAGATTTCTTTTATGATGTAGCAACAATGGTAAAGATCCTTTGTTTCCCAGTGTTGCTGGGGCATTGCAGTAAATCACCAGATTTAGAAAGAGGTATTCACGAAAGTGGCTCATATTAAGCGTTATACATAGGAAAATAACTCAGATTATGTGAAACTCCCTAGAATGCTTGTGTTGCTATTTAAAAATCTGGTTGGAAAAAGAAAGCAGAGAAGGAAAAAGGTTATGTTTTGATACTTCTGGCTTTACATTTTTTTACCCAACATCCTATACAATTGTTTTCATATTTCAAACAGAGGAATTAGCCAGTACAATAGAACACATATTAACCAATTACAATCTCAGACCTTCTCTGTTAGCTCCTGCCACCCCCACCACAGAATGAAAAGTAGACCCACCCACAACCTCAACATAAACCCGGGCATGCACAGTCAGTGAACAATATCAGTTTAATCGGAGTATGTCTTGTGATTTCCTGTTTGGCTGCCAGAAACATTTACATTAAAAAGGAACAGTTATTTTTAGAGACACATTACAAATCACACAGTCTCAGGCCATGATTGTGATACCAGAATCAGCCAAGATTGGATTATCTAATGTGACTCATTTTTACTTACAATATATATGGGCCCTGATTTACACTTTTTGGTGCAAAACTGCACTACACAGTTTTGCAACTAAAGGTTTAGCACCAGCATGCACCATTTCAGTGCACCAGCCGGGCACCATATTTATGAAATGGTGCAAGCCGGTGCAAAGGGTAGGCTAGTGTAAATTAAATGACGTTAGTTGGGTGGGGTTGGCGGAATGGAAGAAGGGGATTTTGTGCCAAAAAAAAATGACATTAGGCAAGTTAGAGTAAAAAAAAATGACTCTAACCTGCCTAGGCCCACAGGTCCCCTAACGCCTGACCCAGGTGTTAAGAAATGGTGCAAAGCAAGCTTTGCACCATTTTTTGACCCCTCCTCCCTCCCGTGCGTGACTTTAGCACAGGGGGGTAAATATGGCGCTAAGGCCATAGAGTCATTTTTTCACAGGAACACCTACTTTGCATCTCATTGACGCAAAGTAGGTTTCCACATCCAAAGAAATTACTTTAACTCCATAAATTTGGCGCTAGACGGGTCTAGCGCCAACGTGTAAATATAGAGTTCTTTTTGCACCAAATTTGCATAAAAAAATGACACAAATTCAGCACAAAACAAGTATAAATATGCACCCTGTAGTTTTAGGCATGCCTACCATACTATTAGGCTTCCAGTCCATCGTCTTCCAAACATTTACCCTCTTTGTTTGCAAACATTACCTTCATTTTCCTCTGGGTCATGTGTCAGTTGGGCATACTTTTGTAAAGGATTTCAAAGTTGTGTACATAACAGACACTTCGATAATTAACATTAACAAAATATTATCCTATAAGAACAAACCAGGAAAACTGGAAAAATGCAAATTAGCAGAAAATAATTGGCAATGGCAAAAGAAGCGAAAAAGATAACAGTGTGCATAACACAAGATAACCCGACAAAAGAAACAGAACACATGGTCCGGCGGGGGGGGGGGAGATGTTTATAAAGAGACATGGCTTAATGCATCACAAAATCCTGAAAGCAGGATCGTTTCTTAACCACTCCTCCTAGCACCACTACATCCTAACCCATGACCATTGCATGCACTCCCACCATTCTCTTGATCTCTCTCTCCCTCTCTTTCCTTCTCTCTCGAACCTCTGCACTTCTGACTCACGCTCCCTTCTTCACTTTCAAGGGATGCATGAGCTGCCCTTGATCTCACCACTACCACTCTACTCTTGTTCAAAAACCTGACATCCCATCCTAATAACACTTTAAAAGTATTTACCACCTCGTGACTCTTGTGAACTCAGAACAATTTGCACAGCTGGCAGAGCCTTAATTTCTACATAATAACCAATGACAACCTTAGAGAACTTAACTTCCCTCTTCTGGTCAAACTTCTCCTTTCTCTTTGCATGCTGAAATTCCTCTGTCACACACCATGATCCAATCGAATCTTCACACACACTTATTGCAAACCAAGCATCCTGAACTCATCTTGGTACAAGGGGCATGCCCCTTGAGTAGCTCAAAAAGAGAGCTACCCTTTGAGCCGTGTGGGAGCATGCAGTATTCTGCTATGTCTCCTTGTAGATCCTTTCTCCAATGTAGATCATTTGCTTACACCAATTGAATACCGTCCTTCCAGTTCTTATCCATACGTTCTATTGCACCATTCGTCTCTTAATGGTGCACTGTACTCCTTTTGTTAACAGTACAACATTCCTTTAAATAATTATCCATGATACTAGTCAGTAAAGTAAACCTGAACTCCATTCTCAAAAACAATGGGGAAGATTTAAGAAAAGTGGTGCTGCACCCAGTGCAGTGCCACTTTTCTTGCACCCCTTAGCGCCCCCTACCAACACCATGTGTGTGTGTTGTATTTAAAATACGGTGCACCATGGTGCAGGGTAGGGGGCAATATTGTAAAAATCTTTACGCTATTGATGTACTGTTCAGGGTTAGCTCCAAAATGTTGGCGCTAACCCTGAACAGTAAATAGGGGCCATTGTAACCAATGGTGTGTCCCCCTTTAATGCCTGCTCTGAGCAGTCATTAAAAGTAGCTGCAAAGAAATGACGCAGTAGAATCTCTTAGATTCCACTGTGCCATTTTTGCGGCCCCCCTAATGGGGGAACGCTCCCTTTGCATACATTATGCATGGCACATGAATAATGTGATTCAAAGGCTTACAAAGTGGTATAATGTATGCATTACACTACTTTGTAAATATGGGTTGACGATTTTTGAAGCCTAACACCACATTAGCGTTAAAAAAATGCTAGTGCTTCTAAATCTGGGGCAATGTGTTTACAATAGCATTCACCTTTGAATATATTTTTCAAGAATTTGATTGTAGCAACAGTGGAGATATATTTTGAACCACCTCAAATACAAGTCTATCAACACAGTGAGAAATTAGGTAGGATGTTCCCCATCTATTGGATCGACCAGATTATTGCACGATTGCTGATATACTTCAGCGTGGGTGAACTATTGTTGTCTTTTGTCTCTCCCTTTCGTGCTGCACGTTGGCCATGGGGCTTGCAGCGCGAACAGGCACAACAGCATGAACTCGATCAGCTGGTCACATTGTTCAAGGCTACCTAATCAGAGTAATTTTCTTCTTAAAACACTCCCACCATTCAGTGTCTTTTTAAGTGCTGTCATGGCTGGAAGTTTTGTTTTGTGGCTGTAAATAGCTTGTGTTTTGTGAGCCTTCGTTGTAATATCATTGTTTTTGTTCTATTGCCCCTGAAAATGTGTTATGCACTATTTTTTCTAAGTGCTAAATATCTGGTTATACTGCATTACTTTTTTCTGTTTTCTTTCTCCATAGCTAGGCTCTCTGCGGTAGTTACATGACCATGTTTCTTACTAATGTTATTGTCATTATGGTATTCTTTAGGGGCTGTTCTAAGCATTACAGTGATGTCAACTACTAAAATATTAGTGGCACAAAAACATGCCCCATAATGCTTTGCAGGGCATTACTTTTACAACACATTTTTGCTCATAACTCAGCCTGTGGTGATCCTAGGAAAATGGGACCCCCTTTAAGACATTGACCACAATGTGCTCTTTTTGTCTACCTCAACTCTGGATCCCCACAGAATGTTAGTGGGGCCTTCAAAACAATAACCCCTACCCCCATCTTTTTAATCTCTTGCATGGCTGGCACTTTGGTATTTGCAGTGAGGAGATGTTATGTTTTATGGGTCTTGTTTGCAATATCAATGTAGGAAGCCTGCTACTCTTGAAAATGTGTAATGCATTATGTTCTTTATGGGCTACATATATGTGGTTACTCTGCATTACTTTCTCCAATTCATGTGGTGATGCTCTCGAACAACTGACTGTATGGTTAGAGGACCATGTTTCTTCCAAATGCTATTTTTATTGTGGTGTTCTCTAGGGGCTGTTCTGAGCATTACAGTCAATGTACTGTAATATTTGCAGCACACTCGCCCCATAATGCTTTGCATTACTTTTACAAAACATTTTTGCTCGTAACTCAGTCTGTGGTTGTCCTAGGACAATGAAACCACCTTCAAAACACGCTTTCTGTCTACATCATCTCTGGGTCTCCCAACTAGATTAGTGGGGACCCCAGAAAATAATAACCTCTCCCATTATTCAGTGTCTTTTAAGCTTTCTCGTGGCTAGAATCTTTGTTTTACAGCTTGAGTAAGTTTTGTTTTAAAGACCTTCTATGTTATATCATTGCAGCAGGCCTGCCAGTCTTCAAACATGCGTTCTAGGAGCTAAGTATATGATTGCACTGTATTATTTTCTCTAGTTTTTTTATGGGGTTAATGCCTCCTTTGGGCTAACATTGTGGTTGCACGACCATATTTCTTGCAAATGATATTTTTGTTACGGTGATCGCTAGGGGCTGTTTTGAGCATTGTAGTCTAATGCCAAAAGCTTATTTCTAAAAAAAGGTTTATATGATAATTGTATATGTTTTAATAATCTCTCTTTATTGCAGTTATGACCATGATTCAGGCCAACTTAGCATCCTTATTACACTATGACTGTTTGAAGACTTTTGATATGTTTGGGTGACCCTTCTAGTTTATTTCTCCTCTGTGGCTGTCTTGTGTCTTTTTTGGGAGAATTGTGTTAGCAAGCCAGCAACTCTGATGGTAGGGTGGTGAAAGTGGGATTTTATTGGAATTAGCATGGCAGATTTGAATTAGGAACTAACTGACTACATTTTCATTCTTCCTGCAGATGGAGGAAGAAGGTAAATGGAAGTGCTCTAGTTATATGCAGGGCTACTGGAATTATAGGGCAGGAAAAGGTGAAGTTATGAGGCAGAGTTGACCAATTTATGTGGCAAGAAACGTCCAGTTATGAATTTACAAAGCCAACAGCTCTATCTCAATATAATGCAAGACCTATTGCATTGCGAATGCTTCTTTTTCCACTCCTGTGCCGTAATTTCACCTCATTCCCAGGTGCAAATATCTATCACCTACGTAGTCACCTCTTCAAAACATTCACCATCCTGTATATCATTAACAAACCATTCCGCTATGTTATTTCTGTCACCACAGTATACTAAAGCTTCATCTCTGCAAAGAGATGGCCCACCTCTGAGTTTGGAAGATATGAATCCAAGCCTTTCTTCATAAATGCCTCTGTAAGAACTTTATGATCAGTACCCACTCTGAATTGTGCACTCCCAAATCAAAGCCCATATTTACAGGAAAATGATAGAGTGCAACGCTGCACCAAAATTGGCAGTGCCACGCTCTGTGAATGTGGCGCACCCCTGTGTTGTCCCCTGCGCTGTTGCTAAATTTAGCTGCCGGCGCCAATGCAGGCATCCTTGCACCATCGTACAAGGATGTCTGCGTTGAGGGTATGATTGTTTATGTGCGGGAAGGTGTCCCTTCCTGCACATAAACAAACACTAATGTTGATTTGGCACTTCTGTGTGTGCTGCAGAATGCTCGTACAGTAGCACTTTAAAAATATGTCTCGGGCCTACCACTGCAGCCTGTAGTGCAGTTTTAAATTGCATTTTCGACCAGGCAAAATAATAATTGTGCCAGGACTAAAACTTCCTTTTTTATACATGTAAGTCACCCATAATTAGGACTCTCAAGCTCATAGGGCAGGGTGCATTGTATTTGAAAGGTAAGACATTTTATATTACACATTTACATGTCCTGGCAGTGAAAAACTCCTAAAGTAATTTTTTACTGTTGTAAGGCTGATCTCTCCCATTGACTAATACTGGGTTACCTTATTACATTTAATAAGGGCTAATGCTTGATTAGGAGCAGATTGAGATATGCTTTTTACATTCAACTGAATTGTAATCTAAAATCCTCTTTAATGGTGAAATCAGATTTTTATCTACAATTCTGTAAATACCAGTTTTACAAAGTTGGTATTTTTGTGTGCCAACCATCTGTGCCTTCTGCCAGTGTCCCAGGTCACATGATTGTGATTAGCTCTGCTGTTGGGATTTCTTTATAGCTTACCAGACGGTAATACAGTGGACTCAGGTGCGGACAGGTTGGGTCACCTTGGCAGGATGACTAGGGAGGGGCTGTAACCAACCCCACCCGCACTCCAAAGTGCTTTATCATGCCTTTTGTCCCCACCAGACAGTTTTAGGCTCTGATAGGTGAATAACTTTCCAGAACCAGATGTGGGGGTAGGACAGGGAGTCCCCTACCCCTACATAAAGGCTGGCACCAGGTATAAATATTGGACCTCCAGAGCCACTCTTCAGAACACTTCTGGACCTGTTGAAGGACTGCCTTGTTGTCTGAAAAGGAAGATTGGACCTGCTTGCCTTCATCCCAGGCTACCCAGAGTGTGAGAGGCAGTTTTAGATGTTTTCTCATTTAACAACACTTTAGCTTGGGGTGGGTGGGTCATTAGTTTGTCCTTTTGTTACACTTCATATTGGGGCCCACACATACCTTCGTCGGAAAACCCTTTAAGCACCAAATGACTTGGACAAATAATTTACCATCAACAAGCACTAGAATGATAAAAGGTATATTGTTAAACATATGATATGATATTTGAATGATCCATGTCTATCTAAAAAGGCAAGTAAAGGTTTACATGATTAGTAATGATTTTAGGATATATCTTGAGATCAACAGTGAGTAGTGCAATAGGCCCATCAGGTTGCTACACACCAAAAGAGCTATACAATTTAGTTAAGTGGGAGGGAGCCAAAGGGTTTAAAAACACCTTAGTTAGATCATCAGGTCCTTGTAATTTATTGATCTGAAGATCTGTATTACCCATCCACTCCCTCAACAGAGATAAACCTCCCAGTTATTTCCAGTTGGGAACTCCCAATGTGAGCATATACAAACCCTCAAAGAAATTTCCTGCTTAGAGGGGTTGCAATGTTACACGCTATACAAATCCCAAAACAAATTAACAAAAATGTTATGTGATGTTATGTTACGAATGCTTGTATAGCGCTTAAACTGCCCGAAGGCCTCGTAGCGCTTATATTGCAGGCAGAATTGCAGAAACACAAAACACCACTTAAGTTCAGGCTCTGAATAACCATGTTTTCAGGGTTTTCAGAATGTAATTTTCTGAGAGCTTGCTCGAATATTAATAGGCAGACTTTTCCAGAGTTTCGCTCCTTGATGGGACAAGGATCATCCTCCCCATCTCGCTTTCCTCACTAAAGGAACATTCGCTAGTATGGCAGAGGAAGATCTAAGTTGTCTACTTGGTGCATAAAAAGTGGCTAGAGGTTTGAGCATCTCAGGACCAAGGCTATGTAATGCTCTGTACATATAACATAGGGTCTTGAATTGAATTCTCTTGGCAACAGGGAGCCAGTGTAATGAGGAAATTCCATTACGTATAGACTGATGTTTTGGGATTTTTCAGAGCATTCGTGCTGCTGCGTTTTGTACCCTCTGAAGTCTGTCTATAACATATTTCGGTGACCCTACAAATAAAGTATTACCATAGTCAATCCGGGACCCTATCAGGGCCTGAATGATCAATCCTTCCTAAGAGTCCTGAGAAAAGCAAAGGAGGTTCCAGCAATTCTGTTGGCATGTTGGGACATTGCTAGAAGGGGATCCAGCCAAACCCCCAAACTTCTTACAAGATCCTTAGGCGGCGCAAGAGTGCCCACCCCTTTTATTATTGTTGAGGCTGGTGATACATTTTTTGAGGGCCCAAAAAACATCACCCCAGTTTTTCCGTCATTCAGCTTCAATTTACATTCCGTCATCCAGACAGCAACTGCTTGTAAGCAAGGTCCAAGTGCTGTCCCAAGATCCTTTTGCTTGGTAGAGAAGGAGGCAATAAGTTGTGTATCATCTGCGTAGGATACAAGTTTTAGACCAAACGCTTGAACAATCTCTGCAAGTGGCAGCATGTAGATATTAAATCGAAGCGGACTCAAGGAGGAACCCTGAGGTACCCCGCAGCCACTCGTAATGCGTTTAGATAAACAGGATCTCTCTAGTACCTGATAGGATCTACCATTAATAAAATAGGAGATCCAATCAAGAGCAGTCCCGGAGATTCCAATCTCTTGTATCCTCTTTTTTAGAATATCCAAATCTACTGCATCAAGCGCCGCACTGAGATCTAGGAGAATAATGGCTGTTTCAATCCCGTTGTCAAGTTGCATTTTTGCTTCTTTTGTGATCGCGATTAGTGCAGTCTCTTTGCTATGCCGTGGCCTTAAACCCATCTGAGTAGGGTGAAAAATCTTATTTTCTTCCAGGAGAAGGGAGAGTTAGGCCTGCACGTGCTTTTCAGCTATTTTAGTCGTGATGGGTATCCATGAAATGGGGCGATAATTATTCATCACCTCTGTGTCCAAATTAGATTTTTTTAAGAGAGGCTTAACAATGGCCTGCTTCCATAGGTCTGGCACTATTCCAGAGAAAAGTGAGACATTGATGAGATTAGCAATTACTGGACTTAACACTGGCGCTCCCATAAGAAAGATCTTAGGCATAGCTGGATCCAACGGGGAGCCTTATTTGATGGAACCCAGAAGTCGAGTTACATTATCCGTATTTATCGGAGTAAAATTTGAGAGAATTACTGCTTCCTTTGCCTTATAATTGATGCCTTTGTGTTCTCCTTTTTGAGTAGTAGCGAAGGTTGAATAAATATCCTGTACTTTTTGATGGAAGAAGTCTGCTAGGTTATTGACATGAGCCTGCGGAGCATCAATAGGGCCTGATTCGTTAGGGGGGTGTGGAAGACTCGGCGGTACAAAATAAGATTCGGATCCGTCTTATAGTTTACCCAAAGTGAGGTTGTTTTATTAAGTTATCTGTAGTAGTTAGAACTGTTCATATAGTGCACATCTATAATGTTCTTTTCCTGGAGTTGCTTTTCTTAAGGTCTTCTTGTACCAATATCTTGGTCTGTTCTTTCTTTCTTTGGTTGTGGTGGTCTCCTGGTCTTTTCTCTCTCTTTCTCTCTCTCTTTCTCTCTCGTGGTGTTCCCGGAAAAGCAAGAAGACATGAACAGGACAGCTGGTAAGTGGCGTTGTGGGGTTGGTCGGGTTATGTTAGTAAGGGAGGGGGAGAAGTGAAGAAAAATATTGAGGCCGGTGTATTAGGGTGCACAGGTTTAGGACTATACCCTGGTGAGGCGGTGACAGCAAGTTTCAGGGTGAAGTGATTCTCACCCAACTGTTTAGTGCTCAGCCCAGCCTGTTCCCTCTTTGTTTTATCCCGTCCCGGTGCCTCTTTTCCCCCCAACCCCTCCCCTTTATCAAAATTATGGCCACTCTTCAAAGTTGGTTGTCCCTTCAACAGGGACCGTACCTTTGTCAGCCACGACCCTCCTGGGCCGTGGCGGGGCTTGTTTTCTTCTCGGTCATGGTTTCGGGCTCCGTTCCCGTTCCGGCTTGCTGCTCCCTCCTCTGCTTCGGTTTCGGCTTCTTCTTCCCTTGGTGTCCGCTCCCTCCTCCTCGCGGGCTCCTCCCTCCCTTCCTGGGAGTCCGTCCTTTGTTTCCCTTCCTCCGACACCCGGAAATCCGGTGCCGCTGGCATGTCCGGCCCCCATGCTTCTCCATGGAAACGCATAAAGGGGTTGGACGAGGCGCGCGAAAGGCGCCATTCGGAAGTGTCGGTAGACGAGGGCGATGAGACCCATCTACACTCCCCATCCCAAGAGCGGGACTGGTAGAGGACCGTAGAGTCAGGACATCGGGAGAGAAAATCAGCAGGGCATTGACGGGCTCCGGAAATGTGGCGGACCTGAAATGTAAAAGGCTGGAGCTCAAGAAACCAGTGCAACACTCTCGAATTAGTGTCCTTATGGGAGGCCAACCACGTCAAGGGGGCATGATCAGTGTAGAGGACAAAAGGTCTGCCCAAGAGGTAATACTGTAAACATTCAATGGCCCATTTTATGGCTAGGCATTCCTTCTCGATGGTTGGATAGTGAACTTCTCTCTGAAGGAGTTTGCGACTAATGTATACAATAGGATCATGACCCATCTTGTCGGATTGAGCTAGGACGGCCCGAGACCCACGTTGGAAGCGTCTGTGTAGTGATGGAAGGGTTTGGAAAAATCTGGACACCGTAATATAGGTTCTCTCATAAGGAACTCCTTTAGTAAGTGGAACCCCCTACTCTGAGAGGCTGAAAAAAGGGGAAGTTTGGTGGGGATACGTTTCATCAGAGGGGCAGTGAGGGGGGCTGCAATGGTGGAGTACTGTGGGATAAACCTACGGTAGTATCCTACTAACCCTAAAAAAGAACGGAGTTCTTTCTTGGTTCTGGGAAGAGGTATCTGCTTAATAGCCTCAACCTTGTCTTTTTGGGGACGTAGGACCCCCATCCCAATAATGTAGCCGAGATAGGAAATTTGAGTTTTCCCTAGTACACATTTCTTGGGATTAGCCTAAAGGCCGGCCTTCGCTAATGTGTCAAATACCATTTCTAGGTGATGTAGGTGTTCTGGTCATGAACCGCTAAAGATGACAATGTTGTTGAGATATGCGGCCGTGAACGCTTGGAACGGTCGTAACAGCCGGTCCATTAATCGCTGAAATGTAGCAGGTGCTCTGTGCAGACCAAAGGGAAGAACAGTGAAATGGTATAAACCAGATTGGGTTGCAAAGGCTGTCTTCTCTTTGTCGGCCTGAGCCAAGGGGATCTGCCAATAGCCTTTCGTTAAATCAATGGTAGACATGTATCGGGCGTCTTCTAATTTTTCCAGTACCTCGTCTACCCGGGGAATAGGATATGTGTTGAATAAAGAAATGTCGTTTAGTCTCCTGAAGTCAATGCAAAACCGGATGGACCCATCTGGGTTTTGGAACCAGAACGACCGGGGAACACCAAGGGCTCGTGGAGGGTTCGATAACTTTTAAAGATAACATTTTTGTTATCTCTTCTTCGATGATGTGTTTCCTTGCCTTCCGGAATCCGGTAGGGCCATAGTCATACGGTCTGACCCTCCGGAGTTCGAATATGGTGTTGAATCAGAGACGTCTGGCCGGGAGTCTCTGAGAAAAAGTTGGAGTATTGTTGTATCAACGTAGTTAATTGACTTTTTTCTGTCTTGGACAAGGAATCGTTGATACAGGGACTTATGGGTTGTTCTGTGTTGGGCTTGGAATAAAGGTTAAGATCCAACCCGGTGGTCGGTGTTATTAGGCACCCAATAGCTGGGAGGTTAGGGTTGTTTTCAGGGTTTTCCCATTTTTTAAGGAGATTAATATGAGTGATTTGGGTCCGTTTTGGATGGCCATTGATTTCAATAAGATAGGTGACGGGCGAGACTGCCTTTATTACCCGATAAGGACCTTGCCACTTAGCCAGTAGTTTATGTTCAGATGTGGGGCACATTATTAGCACTTGGTCGTTGGGTTGGAGGACCCGTAGTTTGGTGCCCTGATCATAATATGTCTTTTGTGTTTCTTGAGCTTTTTCTAAATGGTGTCGCACATCTTCCCAAACTGTTTGTAGCTGTGTTTTTAACTTATGGATGTATTCTAGTATGGGTTTTTCTTTGCTGTCCTCTTCCTCCCACATTTCTGCTGCCATGTCAAGTAAGTTACGGGGTTGTCTCCCGAATACCAGTTCGAAAGGGCTATGCCCAGTGGAGGACTGCTCATGTGTCCGGATAGCATAAAGAACCAGGGGTAATTTTTGGTCCGAGTCTTTTCCAGAGTCGTCTACTATTTTCCGTAGTAATGTTTTAATGGTACGGTTATATCGTTCCACTAAACCATCTGTTTGTGGATGGTATACTGCGGTTTTTATCTGGGAAATCCCTAGCGTTTGGCATATCTGTTTCATAAGACCTGATACAAAGGGGGTCCCTTGATCAGTAAGGATTTCTTGAGGGAAACCTACACGGGAAAAAAATGTTATCATGGCTTGGGCGACTGCTTTTGTGGTGGTGCTGGTAAGAGGGATCGCCTCAGGATACCTGGTAGCATAGTCCACTAGGACTAGTATATACGAATGACCCTTAGAGGACGGTAACAGAGGGCCGACCAGATCCATACCCACTCGTCTAAAGGGAGTGTCTACAATAGGTAGAGGTTGCAAAGGGGCTCTCCTCAATGCTCCTGTTTCGACTAACTGACATCTGGGACATTGTATGCAGTACTTTCGGATGTGTGCATAAACTCCGGGCCAATAAAACCGCCTTAATAAGTATTCTTCTGTTTTCTCGTGGCCATAATGTCCACCGCCTGGTTGGTTATGAGCTAGGAACAAGACCTGAGTCCGGTAGACCTCTGGTACCACTAGCTGTTTCTTCTCCCCGTTTGCCGTCATCGTGACTCTATATAACAGGTTGTTATGGACTAAGAAGTATGGACCTACCTCCCCAGTGGGCTCGCTTTTGGCATTCTTCCAGGTGTGTACAAGGGTGGGATCCTCCCGCTGGCTATGTCGAAAAGAGACTGGGACACTGTCAATGCTAGCTATCCTCTTCTCTGGGGAACTCTCACTCCCGTTTAGGGCATACTTTCGTTTTTCTTCTCTTTTTTCCTTCCGGGTTAATTTCTTCCGGTCTGGAGAACCCTCAATGTGACTGGTAGCAAATGGTGCATTCAACCACCAATCAGTGGTGGGTTCTGGTTTCCTCATTTGTTCTAAGAGTTCAATGAATCTAGGATAATCAGTACCAATAACGCATTCCTCTATCAAGTGGTCCATTCAACCTAGGGGAAGAAAATCATGATACGTTCCCCATTCTATTCTGACCAGTTCCAGGGGGTAGTTGGCCCTGTCCCCATGGATACAGCAAATTGTAACCCACTGACTCGGAGTCGGGCTTACGTCTTTTACCACATCTCTGCGTATCACCGACTGGCTGCAACCCGAGTCAATCAAGGCCTCTACCAGGGTTCCATTTATCCTTATGGTTTGTTTGAATGTGTTATTCCCTTTCCTGATACACAACACCCTACCCCGGGTGATTCCTATCTCCATGGGTTCAACTCCTTCATGTTTTTTTGAACATCCTCTTGCGATGTGGCCCCATTCGCCACAACTGAAGCATTGTGGTTGTTGCATGGGACTATGCTCTCCACTTCGGGGGGCCCAGGTTCCTCGAGGGGTCGTCGGGGTGTATACTTGAGGGGTCCTATGGATGGTTTACTTAGGTTCCTGGGAGCTAGAGCCTTAACATCCACAGACCGGTGGTACGCACAGGCCAGGTCTACCGCCAGCTCGGTGTCTATCTTAGGGTGTTGTCGTATCCAATTTCGGGTACTCCCGGGAAGGGAGTCTAGGTATTGTTCCAAGATAATGGCTTTAATGACGTCTTTGCGGTCGGTCCCTAATGGCCCCAACCACTTCAATCCTAGGTCCTTGACCCGGAAGTAGAAAGTACGGGGATCTTCATTCTGTCCCCATTTGACTTTCCGGAACTTCATTCGGTAGTATTCGGTGTCATGGCCCACCCTCTCTAAAATGCTTTTCTTAATGTCTGTATATGGGGTAGTGCCCCCGGGATTCGCAGCCTGGTAGGCGGTTTGAAGGATACCTGTCAGAAGGGGGGCAATATATTGACCCCACCGGTCCTCAGGCCATTGAGCCGAAGAAGCCACCCTTTCAAAGTTAGTAAAAAAATGAGTCAGGGTCCTCTCCTTCCTGATATTTTTGTAATACCGAGCTGGGAACGTTCGGGTGTACTTTACTGGCTGCAATGGTGTCTTTCAGTTTCTGAAGCGCAGTCTCGTGCACCAGCTGGTTGTTAGCCATTATAGTGGCTTGGCTATTCAGGGCTGTTTGGCGGGCCTCCCGATCTTCCTTAGCTTCCCTTTGGTGTGCCTCCCATACCAATTGCAGGTGGCGTTGGCCCTCGGACAATTGTTTTATCATATCCTCCAATGTGGGTTTCTCTCCCATGGTATTGGATCCTCTGTACCGCCTAGGGACATTAGTATCCCACTTCTGACACCACTGTGGAAGACTCGGCGGTACAAAATAAGATTCGGATCCGTCCTATAGTTTACCCAAAGTGAGGTTGTTTTATTAAGTTATCTGTAGTAGTTAGAACTGTTCATATAGTGCACATCTATAATGTTCTTTTCCTGGAGTTGCTTTTCTTAAGGTCTTCTTGTACCAATATCTTGGTCTGTTCCTTCTTTCTTTGGTTGTGGTGGTCTCCTGGTCTTTTCTCTCTCTTTCTCTCTCGTGGTGTTCCCGGAAAAGCAAGAAGACATGAACAGGACAACTGGTAAGTGGCGTTGTGGGGTTGGTCGGGTTATGTTAGTAAGGGAGGAGGAGAAGTGAAGAAAAATATTGAGGCCGGTGTATTAGGGTGCACAGGTTTAGGACTATACCCTGGTGAGGCGGTGACAGCAAGTTTCAGGGTGAAGTGATTCTCACCCAACTGTTTAGTGCTCAGCCCAGCCTGTTCCCTCTTTGTTTTATCCCGTCCCGGTGCCTCTTTTCCCCCCAACCCCTCCCCTTTATCAAAATTATGGCCACTCTTCAAAGTTGGTTGCCCCTTCAACAGGGACCGTACCTTTGTAAGCCACAACCCTCCTGGGCCGTGGCGGGGCTTGTTTTCTTCTCGGTCGTGGTTTCGGGCTCTGTTCCCATTCCGGCTTGCTGCTCCCTCCTCTGCTTCGGTTTCGGCTTATTCTTCCCTTGGAGTCCGTTCCCTCCTCCTCGCGGGCTCCTCCCTCCCTTCCTGGGAGTCCATCCTTTGTTTCCCTTCCTCCGACACCCGGAAATCCGATGCCGCTGGCATGTCCGGCCCCCACGCATCTCCATGGAAACGCGTAAAGGGGTCGGACGAGGCGCGCGAAAGGCACCATTCGGAAGTGTCGGTAGACGAGGGCGATGAGACCCGTCTACAGGGGGTAAATAAGGTCTTTGAGAGCCTTAAAGATTTCTTTTGGAGAGTTAGCTGCTGCTTCTATTTTTTTGGAATAGTAGTTTGTCTGTGCAATTTTGATTTCAGTTTGCTAAAGTCGAATCAGTTTCCTATATTCCTCTTTCAATCGTTCATCTTGAGTGTGTCTCCATTTCCTTTCTCCCCTTCTACACTCCCTTTTTAGTTCAAGTAAGTTAGGGGTATACCATGGAGACAGCCTTCTCCGAGGTCTATCACTTGGATCAGAGTGGGGGATAAGATCATCAAGACTCTCACTCATCCAATTACTAAATGAGCGAGTCGGTACCGTTATATTTTTTGGGTTCTCGGGCCTGTAGTTTTCTAGAGAATTAGACATATCCATTATGTTTCCTAGGTTGTCTGGCCTATTGTTTTCCAGAGAAATAATCAAATCAGTTGGTTTTAATTCCTGCCACCTTCTTGTACGTACCATGGACTTGTACTTGGAGATAATTATTTCTAATTCTATTAAGTGGTGGTCAGACCAAATGAGAGAGTAGGAGTGCAAATATTTTAGACCCGGGGCATTAGAGAAAACGAGATCAATTATGTGACCTCTATTATGGGTAGGATCTGTGATCAGTTGCGTTAGGTCGCATGCCTTCATATCTGCTAGCAGTAGCCTTGCTGGTGCATTTACAGATCCTTCAGCATGTATATTAAAATCTCCTAGCAGTGTGAAGTTGGATTTAGTGCATGCTAATTGTGAGACATTCTCAGCTAATGAGGTCAGTAAGTCTCTAGATGCGCCAGGGGGCCTGTATATGAGGATACCAGACATGGTGTAATGGGTATTGGCACTAATTGAGAAGAACATGCTTTCACATCCTACAATCACTTTTTGATCTCTGACCTCCTATTTTTTCTGACTTAATTTTTACTGTCTTTAAGATTCTGGGCACTTTATCACTGCTGACCAGTGTTAAAGTGCAGGTGCTCTGTACTCTAAATATGGTAACATTGACTTGTCCACAACTGTCATATTTAATTTACTTGTAAGTCCCCTAGTAAAGTGTGCTGCATGTGCCCAGGGCCTGTACAATAAATGCTACTAGTGGGCCTGAAGCACTGATTGTTCCACCCACTACTGTAGCCCTTTAAACATGTCTCAGGCCTCCCACTGCAGAGCCTGTCTGTACAATGTTAAACTGCCATGTTGACCTGGCATGCACATCCACGTCTCAGGCCGAAACTTTCCTTTTTAATACATATAAGTCACCCCTAAGGTAAGCCCTAGCTATCCCCAAGGGAAGGGTGCAGTGTATTTAAATGGTTGGGCATGTACTTTTAGGTTTAGAATGTGCTGTTGGAGAAAAACTGCTAAATTTGTTTTTCACTACTGCAAAGCCTATGTCTCCCATCCATAGATTAACATTGGGATTGCCTTGAAAGTGTTATTTCCAATTGGAACAAAATAGAAATGTGGATTTTGGTGTCTCTGTACTCACAATTTTAAATCATAATTTATGGTGAAGTTAGATTTTAAATTGTAAGTCTTTTTTGTCAAAAAGCCATGCATCTAGGCCTTCACTCCGCTCAGAATCGACACAGTGCCCTCCGACTCATTGCAGATTCAACAATGATGCAGGACCCACCTGTGAGGTTCGACAATGTCGCAGCACTGATACGAGAACAACGATGTCTGGCTCAACAATGACACATTGCATACATCTCAATGGAGCTCGCCGCTGATGCGGGCCCTGACTGCAAGGATTGACTACCACGCAGCTACCCGAGGGCACAAATCGGAACTGACACATCATGCCTTCAATGCCAACGCTTGCTCCATCCAAGGTACATTTTCAGCAGGATCTGTGTGAGTCCTGTAGCCAGCCTGCCTTCTATTGCAGCTGGCCTGCACTTTGAATTTACCCCTGTCTAATGCAACTTCAAGTAACGTTTTAGTGCTATTGACTTCTAAGCACTGTTTTTGGATTTAATCTTTGAAAATTCATACCTTGAGATCTACTTTTTGAATGTTTGTCATTTTGGTCTTGTTTTGCTTAGATACGTATTATGGAGTCTTTTGTGATGTCTTTCACTGTGTTACTGTAATTAATATGTTGCATAAACACTTTACACATAGCCTCTTAGGTTAAGTCTAACTGCTCTGTGCCAAGCTACAAGAGGGTGAGCACAGATTAATTTAAGGAGTCTAACTGACTTACCCTGGCTAGTATTGTGGCCCCTACTTTGACAGGGTGCACACCTCTGTCAACTATAGACACACATTATAAATAAACGTGTTTGCACTATACCTGTTCACTGTGTTGGTGGGAGGGTCACACTTGAATCCGAAATAGCTTCAGGTGTGGTACTGAAAATTCTGGACCCGTGTTATAAGCATCGTCGTATCACAACGATTTTGGTATCAGCAGACCGAGAATGATTAGAATAGTATGCACGAGCATTGTATTCATATTTGGGTGACGAAATCACCCGAATATCAGAGTTTCCGTCCTGAACCCTCGGGTTCCATTTAAACGACAGCCATTTTGTGATTGCCCTCACATAGGCCAATGTCTAATGCCGAAAATGAGTATAAGGACATGTACATCTTTGCTGACTCCTCTGTGACCTGGGCAAGCTGACTCCACTGCCTGAAGCCAAACCTGTTCAGCCAGTTTCTTTCCCAGTGGCCGAATGAGATTAGTATCAAGGCACAACACATCATAAAACCTTTCATCACACACAAACCATGCCTAATCTTACACGCACCTGTCCCTGTTTCTTTCTTTATGACTTGCTTTACAAGGAGGAGGTGCCTGTTTATATTGGGGGTCCGTTGATATCTGATGAAAGTACTGAGCCTTGCCGGGTAATTGATTGAGGGCTGGACAAACTGAAATATGGGCTTGTCATCATAACCCTTCTATTTCTTTGTAGTGAAAATATGTGAATGGTCAACTGTAAAATAAGGAATGTTTGCCTAAAGCATAATATTTTGTATAAAAGAGAAGGTTAGCTTTGCAAGGGGAGCAGTCTCCTGAGAATATACACCGTGTTGTACTTCTAGGATACCTGTTACTGGCTGCAGCCAATAAACAAGATCTTTGACTTCACCAAGAAGGCTCTGTGTTTCTGTAGTCTGAAACAGGAAGGACTCGAAGTCTTAGGGTGTGTTCCCTGGCACCACTGGGTTCTGAAAAACCCAGTACTTCACAGGCTGCAATATTATTGTTAGAAATAAGTATCTTCTAACAACTTCTGTATCTTTTATTCCAAATTACGATCCTCTAAGGCAGTATCCCCAAGGGCGGTGGTTGTAAAGTATAAATGGTTGCAAACAAATAGATTAACTACTGTCACTGATTTCTGCAGTGATTGACTATTTACACATTAATGTTTAATAAACATAGGTGTAGTGGACCATGTAGTAGCCTGCACAGATGTCTCTTAATAATACATTTCTTACAACCTTCTTCAACTGGGGTGAAAGCTGGGGATACAGTTCTTACCATTTTGCAGAGGTGGCTGAGCCTGTTGTGCCTTGACCACTAGATATATCTCCCCCATAAAAAGGCTGCTGCTGAGTGTAGGAGGTTGCTACCATGGTACACCTGTGTGCTGACCACCTTGTAAAATGCTGTTTTGCAGATACTTGGTGCGAGTACACTTGTCTTCTTGTGAATGGCTCTGAGTGGGTGTCCCTCTTCTCTAGCCCCTGCAACTCCGTAAAGGCCTATTCCCTTAGTGGTTTCATTATTCGTTACACCGTTTCCTCCATGTAAAAATAAAATGTTCTTCATATAGTGTGTATTTGCAACTATGTCTGAACGTTGGTTTAAACTCAAACACTTTGATGGCATCTAATTCAGATAAAGGCATGTCTTTGAAACTGTCCTGCTTTCCTAAATGATGCCCTGTGCCCTTTTGAAGTGCTTCTCAAGCAGGCGGTGGATGACCCCACTGCTGGGTCCGTATTATGATCAGTCTCCACCTTTGATAAAATTGCTTTGTGCACTGCCATTTGCAAAGTTACATATCTGTTTTTATTTATCTATGCACTTATTTAATGAGTTGTGCCTAACTGAGCAGTTAGCAAATAAACATTGCTTGCATCGCGTACATTCTTATGCACAAACACATAAAAAGCGCAGTACCTGATTAAAATGTAATTTGCATAAATCACAACAGAGGGCTGGTGATTAGGGGCTTAATATAAAAAAATGGCCCAGTCTAACCAACAAAATTGTGCAAACCAATTTTTGCACAGGCACGTATATATATAAAGCCCCTGAAGCCCCAATTGTTTCAATAGTGCAATTGGGCGAGCAATGCCCCATTGTGTTACAGATGGTATCTCCATCTTTTTAGGTTTTGCCTGCACAGTGCTTGCAAAATCTATTGTATTTAGTATAAATCTTAAAAGAGGCTTACATCCCACCCTTACTTTTCATTGGTTTGTGTGCTTGCCACTTACTTTGCCTCCGTTTCTATTGATTGTAGCATACTATTTCCTGTTATTCCTCTGTATGTTCTTATCAGTGTCCTGAGGCCCAAGTACTGTTTTCATCTGCTTTTGAAGTGGAATTGTTTTTGGATGTTTTGCCTGCACAGCTCTTCTGCGCATAGCTGACTTTCATATGGAACTGCATGTGCCTCATCAGTTTCATGCTAGCTCTTCTCTTTTTATTATTATTATCTTTGTTGCACTAACACAGCATGATTTTAACATGGCAACCTCTCAGGACTTTGCCTTGCATAAAAGTATGTCTCCATGCAGTGTGTGCATTCCGATGTGTCAGTTTCATGCTGGCTCTTCTTTTTGTGGTGCTCACACAGCAAACGCAGCAGGACAATGAGGCACTCACAGACTGTTCTCGCTCTAGTCTTTCTTTAAATGTCTCTGCGTGCATTCCGATTAATGGTTTAAATATTTGTTTTAAACTATTGAAAATAACAAACATGCATCTATTTAAAATAAAAAGTAATATTTTGAAACTTAATTAATTGTAAATACTAAAGAAAGAGGCGACACCAGCAAATGCTGCCCTCAGGGCTCTGCTGAAGACTACAAAACTACGAATAACATTTTACAGCCATGGCCTTAGTTGCGTCACTCTGAGACAACGTCCTCCCTAGTCCTTTCTCCATGTTTACATCTGCCGGATGGCTGGTGCGGGCACGTTCTTTTCTGGGAGATGAGAGTATCAGCTGACAGTGAATGTTCCGCAGTGGCTCACAGAGCTGCCATGTAAGCCTCTCTGCATTAACCTCGCTATGGTAACTAGACTTTGGAGGACACCACTTCAATCTCAGGACCTTTTGTCCAGCATGGAATTTTTGAGAAAACCAATCAGAACTAACCTCCCATACCTTCCAGCTAATGGGATCATTCCAAGATTTGGAATAGATGCCTCACCCACTTAATAGTGGCATGCTTCATCATTGGCTGACTATCCACACCCTGGTATGATGATACTAGCGGGGTGGACTCAACCAAGAGTTCTTGGGAGTTCAGAAATAAAATATGCTGGGTAATAGAAGGGATCCAGATCAATAATACCTAAAATACCTCTTGGAATGCCCCAAAAATGTCTCTTTTTATTGTGGGGTCCAAAGGAATAAGTAAAAACAATGTCCAGAGTCTCCTTAGGGTCTACTATGTTCCCAAGAAACCTTATCCTGACTGCAACATGCTTCAGCCCTCTCAAAGAGCTCAGCCGGGTCTTGGGGCCTTCGTCAGGGCAATTATGAACTTTCCCTGCTTACTATCCCCAGTGTCATGCACACCTGTGAGGCCTATTGCTCTCACCTGATTCTTCTGGCTGACTTCAGTTTTTGAAGTACCCTATTATTGATTTATTCATTCCTCATCCGTGTCTGGGGATGGAGTGGTCCTGTAGTCAAGCATTTGTCAAGGGTTCCACGCTGCCGGCAACCTAGTCTGTTCCTCAGTGCATGCCTGAAGATGCCACTCTGCATTGCGTGACACCCTGTACCGTCTACGGTACCAAAATGACCATACCAAGACGTTACGGTACCTACTCCCAGTGAAACCGGCTTTTTATGAGCACTTTGGGCTCGCCTCTTCTTATACTTTGCAGAGACCTATCTCTTTCTCCAAGGACTGGATGATCATGTATTCTGAACACCTTTGTGCCCTGCCCTAGGCACAGGCACTGTGAGATATTAGCACTGCTTTTTATCCTCTGCTCCAGAGCTTTCAAATCTGCTGCATTAGAAATGGCCACCCACAACATGAACTTGCACAGACACTTACAGGCAAGCTAGTTCATTGTATGAAATATTGTATGTCTTATATTATTTAGCCTTTTTCCAGTTCTTTCCTTGAGGAAGGGTGAGAGCATTTCACAGCTCTTTGCAAGTTTAGTTCATGAGCTTGCTCAAGTATGACATGCATATCAAATGTGCTTGACTGCTGCATGTTTGTTTTCTTTGTCCTTCACCATTTACCTAATCTCCTTGCATTATATTACCACCAGTTACTTCACAATCTATTGGCTTCCTCTATAAACAAGTCATAATTCTTTTATGGAATTTCAGGAACTTACATTGCACAACTGCTCACCAAGCTAAATCTTACAACATAAAACAAATGAATATTAATCACTTAAGCAAACCCTAATGCATTTACCAATGCTTATTTCCTACTGCATCCAGCCTCTAACTACTTTGATCTGCGAGCTGACCTATAGCATTGCTAGTTCTTTTGGTTCTACTCCCTTTCTTGTTGATGATATTGGGACCTGTCCTAGCCTTCCTTTATTAACCACGAATAAAAGCTTTCTTGACGCTGAGCCCACTGCCAAGCGTGAAAGGAAGGTGCAGTTTTCCATCACCCTGGATGAAGGCGTATATACAGATGGAGGAGTGCTCCACCCGGGCTCATTGGAACGAGGAGCTTTTGTGGATAGATTGAGTGTTAAATTGGGCGACAGACTTTGGGATTTACTTAGTGACTTTGTTAAATCAATTGTTGAGAGACTGGTGAACAATTAATGTATCTTAAGTAGTCTGAAGGCTGTGGGTGAACACATTTTTAATGCCATGTCCACAAACTTGCCTACCCAGTTGTCACAATCAGGCATGGAGGGGCAAATGAACCTGTGAGTAAAGAGGACACCGCGATGTTTAATAATATTTTCAATGGCCGATTTGTCAAAGAAAAAGCTGGCACTCATCCTGCTGGCCCTATTACTGCGCCACCTGTAAGCTGTGGCCCCCAGCATCTTACCTCATGCCTCAGAGACTGCCCATAGATAATCTTCCATCCGAGGCCTGCCCCTATGTGTTAATTTTAGCAAATGTTCCTTCATTGAGTACGTGGCCGTCTGAGAATTTTGTGCAACTCAGAAACAAGGTAATCATTTGGGATTTATCTTTTGGCAGATGGTATATCCGTCATTGTAACAGAGTAACTTGTCCGACAAGATCTCCATCAGGCCCTAAGTCTTGATTTAGAATTTAGGACCGACTATGTTCTCTTTAACCCGTCCTCATGTTCTAATCTGAGAGTTGCTCATTTGGAGAATTTTATTATGGAGAGGAATCTGGCTAGTGTTCATGAATAACATCGAACTAACATCCCTGCAGTGCTAACTTTCTCTGGCAGAGGATATGCATCTATCATAGACTACATCTTTCTCTCTAGATCCCTTATTAGCCGGGTTGTTAGCAGCAAGACTGTTAATCTCTGTATCTGTGACAATCCCCTTACTTCATCTATTGATTTTCCTGGATCACAAATCCCAACTCGACCACGTTTCACTGTTCCCTTGTCTACTAAAAATATTAACCAACAATTGTTTTGGAGAGTTCATAATCCCAAAGCCTTTTAAACAAATTTCATTAGAACCAATCTTGATGGCGTTTGAGCATTGTCTTACCAATGAAGTCAGTGCTGACCTTGTTGATAATTCTTTTAAGAGATAAGTACTCGAGTGAGAATGCTGCTTATGAGGCCGACTTTAGGCACATATGTTCAGACCACAAGGTGTTTTGATTCTGTGTGTTACATGGCTAGTTCCAGCTTGAGATGCACAGTGGGTACTAGGCCTTGAACATTGATGAGGTAAAGGAGGTATAGGGCCATGTATAAATGTAACCTTTGGACAAGTAAGAAGGAGATTTCCACTAGTAATCTTCATGCCTTGATGGAAACTAGCAAATTTAAAGACTCAAAGTATTTATAGTCTACAGTAAATTGCATCAGAAGCACAAATAATAATAAGACTCCACTTAGTTCACACATTACTAAAGACTGTTGGTGCAGCATTTCTCAAGCCTTTAGTGCACAAATAGCTGCATTGATCCTCCTAAGAATGGCTTTGTCGGGTGTGCTTAGAACATCTACCTAAAGGATAATTTTGCAGGAAGTCAATACAGCCCTTTTGGAATGCCCTCCAAATAAAGCCCCTAGGGTATATGAAGTCGCAATTGATCTATTTACTTGTAATTGTTTGAGTGTTCTTTCATTAGCTCCTTCCAGGTCTTCCTCTGTGATACTACCTCTATTCAAAAAATGGGGACCGATCTCATCTCCTGTGTTATGGAACAATTTCCCTCATCAATTCACCAACCTAAACTTTGGAAAGAGAGATCGATAACTGAATTCGATCTTGCACCACTGTTCAAAATTTTCGGAGCTCTAATCATTATGGGTTTATAAAGGGTCTTGATACAGGGGAGCAGTGTCTGAATCTCCAACTTCTTATAGGTAAATATGTACGAACCTGGCACTGTCTGATCTACCTAGACTTTATGGACGTTTCCAGAACCTTTGACCTTGTTAATCAGTCTAATATGCTACTTGATAGGTGATTGATCCTCCTTTGGTTAATTTTCCTATTTTTTTCATTTGAATCTGTCAGCCTGGGCCTGTTTTGGATCAAACTGTGAGCATTGGGTCTTCCAGAGATGTATTTTAGTACCTATTTTATTTATTGTTTATATGAATGATTTTAACCAATACTTGAAACAATGTGGAAAGGACTACACATTAGACAGCAGCATGTCCCACCGTTATTGTATGCCAATGTTACTGTGTTGTTAGCTCGCACACCTAGGAAACTGATGCACTTATAACAGTCCTTTTCTACTTTTATGTCGTCTGCGAGTTGGAAATTCATTTCTTTAAGTCTCATGCGTGGTTCCTAGAGTCACAATCTGAGACTTATTTGTTTAAGTTCCAATACACTATCTGTTGTGACTGCTTTCTATATTAACAAGTTTACTTTTTAATTGAGTGGAGGCTGGCATTCTAGCATAACCACAGGTGTCTTAAATATTTACAGTTGTTTGGTGCTTTTTTAACTTGATTTCTTTGGTGGAGGGTAAGCCTATAGGAGCTTTTTGAGAAATGTATACACCCTAAGGCTACATTCAACCAGCAAGTGATCATGGACTGTATAACTCGTGACATTGTGATGCACTTCCCATGGCATCTTTTACTCTTTTCAACAGGTGTCTTTCTTGAATGACAAACAACTATGTAACCAAGTCTGATATGGCTTTGCTAAAGCACGCATTCCTTGAAGATGGAAGGCAGATGAGGTTTGTGAGAGAACTTATAAAGCCTTTCAATAGGTAGGATGTTTGTCTGCACACTACTGCTGGAATTGAGACTTATCTGCTGCATACACCTAATCAATGGGAGCCGGTACTGTTGCTGAGATTCAGACTGAGTATTATATGGAGTCTGCTTTGTTTCCCTTTGTGCCAGTATGGGGAACCATGTATTTTAGCTTGTCCCCACGATTATGCTTCCCCCCACAAACACTTTTACATATTAATTTTTTTCTGTAAATTGTATATAAAGTACACTAGATGTTTTCTTCTACCTACTTTGAAAGTGTACACTTTTAAATTATGTGGGCCTGCTCTATTTGTTAATTTTGGCACCATTAGGATCTTCTGTTTGTGTGACTGTAGATTCTTTCTTAAAATATGGTGTCTGCTGTCAAAAAAGTATGCATTTTTAATGTTTTATCCTTTTATAGTTTCTTACAGTTTCACATTCTTATTCATGTCTATGATGAACTCAGTACTGTTGCACTTTTAATATGACTTCTTAGAATCAAATAAAGTATTTGATTGATTGATTGAACCAGAAGATGCTTTTACCTCTAACACAAAAAAGAGGCGAAAAAGAGTTTTGCATAGAAATGAAAAATGTGACAAATCCAAGAAATACAAAGAAAAAGCAAAACTCCGAAAATTAACCATTCTAAATTACCTGGTTCCCTGTGGTTGTTGTCTTATAGAAATGTTTGAGAAAAATTATTTTCCAAACACTGTTCACATGTTACTGATGTGTAGTTGTGTCCTTCCGATGTTGAATGTCTGACAATCTCCAGCACAATTAGGGGGCATATTTACAAGGACTAGGCGCATAGGCTCCGATGCATCAGTTTCTTTGCGTCACCCTAAACAATTTATTAAAGTTTTCTGTCTTGCTCAACAGATAGAACAAATATTGACACATTGTCAACAAAGAAACATGTTCTTCGTCTTCAATACAATAGGACATTCAACATTACATCAGCAACCTAGGGGAACATTCAGGTCAGAGGGAACAGAACAAGCATATCATTTTCCTATACTGCTCGAAGAAGAATGAAACTTCAGACCTAGTGCAGCTAAGAAAGCCTAAATGCACATTAATACTATTAATAAACATAAATCCTATTGTGCACCTTACAATTGAAATCATATGCAAAGCAAATAATGTTTCTGCAAAGATTATTTATGGCATAGTAGAAAACAACTTAAACGTGCATTTATTTTTCTGCACATATGTAACTCCTGTTAATAGAATTCATTTAAATCAGTATAAGTACCATTAATTCATGATCATCTAATACTCATAATATACTCCATTTCTACTATTTATTCTTAAAGATAATACTTTGAATATTAATTCATGTCAGTAATTCACTCAAACATAAGTGCAAAATATCTTCATGTTAAACCATGATGTCAAATATGAATGGGGGCCACATTGTCCCCATAATTCAAATGTGCACATTTTACATTTCAACATTAATTTTTCTGTTAGGCCTTTAACCAAGTGTTTGTAAGACACCATATGCTAACTTCAATGCCACTAATATATTAATAAAATGTGATCTCTATCAGTTGCTCATCTGTAGTCTGATAATGCATGGGTCTAAGTCTGTGAAAATTGTCAATTCACTTCATAGTCTGGTAATATCTGTTTCTCATTTTCTCCAATACCATTTCTTCCCTCCTCGGTCTATTGTTTACTCTTTTTCTTTTCCAGAATTCAGAAGCCTTGTAAAATCCAAGTGCACAAATTATGCACACTGTCACAATCAATAAAGCTTTCAGGATCATTCTCACAAATCCATTTCCCAAGTTTCCAACCAAAGATATTACCTTAGATAATCCTTCACCTATTGTTTCTCAAACATTTGTTTGTTTCAGATCATCAAGTCATGTTTTAGACTAATCAGATTAGATAAGCATTTCCTTATCTCTTTACTGTTATCAGGAATATAAGTGCAGCAGTGTTGCGTCTTTAAAATTCAACAGACTCCACCTTCCTTTGCTAAAAGGATGTCTAACGCAAGGCGGTTCTACAAAGCCATAGACCTATCTGCAAACATTTCCGTAATCATTAGGAGCATCGCACCTGTAAAATCAGTTGACATTTTATCTACATTCGTAGATAACTTTCTTGTCTTTAGGTCATTCAAGATCACACTCACTGATGGATTAAAAGCTCCAAAACTATCTCCAGTGATTTCTGAACTACTCGCTCCTCTTTTAAATCTAATTTTAAGTCTCTCAATCCCTGCAGGATTGTCAATGTTGTCTACTTGGTAGATTTTTTTAAACAACCTCTTAAATAGCATGTGCTACATCAGCTTTTTGGTAACTTGTAACAAGCATTCTTTCCACAGAAGTAATATACACCAAGCACAGTGGGGGCTTGTCCATTTAGCACAAAATCCAGTATTCTCTTAAACTAAAACATGTGTCTGCATTCACTGGTTCATACAAACTTTATGTCAACTTTTGATAGCGGCCTATATATACAAAGCTTCCATACATGTTGCCAATCTAAAGCTAAGTGTCCTTGTGTATCAGGTGTGTTGTGAACTGATTTCTTTCTGGAATCAATACCCTTGTCTATCCTGTCTTTCATTGCTTTTCTTCTGTCATCAACTTGATTAATGAACTTCTTTCCTACCTGTGTGAGAAGACATGTTAAATTGTACTGTTGTGCATATACTGTGCCAAAGGTTAGTGTAGGTTCACAAAACATACCTACTATATCCATGTTCTTAGCCTTTACAATGCTTCTCAAATGCTGATTAATAGGAACAAAATAGAAAACTAAATCGAAATTAGAATAAAAATACTGGATGTATTCTTGATTGTGCAAATGTGTTAATAATAAGCTGCAACTAAATCCGTAATTCAGTGGTAAGCTGTAATAAGTGATTCCCTCCTGTACTGATGAAGGAATTTGTGTACACACATAACAATCACACATATTCAACGTGTTCACTCATTCATACAGCAAGCTATAATAAACACTGGAAGACAAATCTCCCTTTGTGTCATCTAAATCAAGCAATCTCTAATTCTTATAAAAACTTATCATGCTTAGATGTTGTCATCCTCTGCACTGGAGTTGCTGTGTTTGGAATCTCTCCTTTCATTGAAACACTCATTCCACCAATCAATAAAATGCGCACAATCATACATACTATAGCTAAATCAATGTACACATATCTACATGTACTGTGTTTTCCCTGTCCTGAGTTCAATGCTTTTGTAGAATCAGAGAACAAAAGAAAAATAATATTTAAAACCAAAACACAAGCAAAAATCAAATCCAAAGCGGCGTTTCAAGGTCTTTTTGCACTATTTACAGCAGTTCTTGATCTTCAAAAAGTTCATCAAGTTTCAACTAAAAGGTTCTCAAAAATAGTTCAAATGTTTGTTTTCAATAAAACACAGTTTGATGATCACTTAATGTCACTTCCAGAAAGTAATGTCTTTGTTGATCAATTGGCAACGATATTTTAAAACTCAGTTCAAATACGATTTCAAGTTCCAGAATGTTTAACTGAATTCTCATGGTCAAAAGAAAAGGCCATAAACACGTTGTCCCATTCATTTGTGTCAAGATATATCCATTTAGGTGAAGAGTATTAGTGGCTTGGCACTCCTTTCCTTTTTGTTCTCTTTACCAACATCAGCAACCAGTTCGTGTGCAGCTGCAGGCCATTTCTCCTTTTATAGTTCTCTTTCCAGGAGCAACTGCATTCACAACATTTGCTGTGTTAGCAGGAGTCAATTGACTTTGACTTTGATCTCCTGCATCTCAGTCTGCATTTGGAATGCTTGCATTTTCACCATTCTGCACAAGCTCTGTTTTAGCACTTCTTCTGCATTCACTCTCAGGGAATCAGACTCTGTTTTCAAGAGGACATGGAACTTTGCGTGTGTGACTTACATGAATCCAGTTAGGAAGACCAGCACACTTCACAGTTGTTGTGGTCACCAGGATAACTCGATGTGGTCCTTTCCACCTTGCCTCTTCCTTACATGCTTTTTAATCAGAATCCAATCTCCAGCGTTCAAGTTGTGACACTGTTATTAAGCCGTTTGAACTGTTTCTGCTTCAATCTGATGAGACAAAAAGCGAGCCACATCAGCCAGACCTTTGCAATAATCCAGCACTAACTCATCTGTTATGTTCACAAGTTCATTTGCAGGTACTGCTGGTAACCTCATTGCATGCCCCATAAGGATCTTATCTTCCTGTCAGGAATGGGGTGACGCATGCTCATCAGGACAAGTGGCAATGCATCAGGCCATTTCAACATTGTAGAGGCACAAACCTTTGCCAATCAAGCTTTCAGTGTTCCATTGATTTGTTCCACCAACCCAGATGCCTCTGGTCTGTAACTGCAGTGGAATATTTGCTCAATGTTCAGTGCTGCACACAACAATTTTATGATCTCATTATTAAAATATGTTCCTCAATCTGATTCCAAAGGAGTCAGGAACCCAAATCTCGGTATCAGTTCCCTCAGCAGCAGCTTAGCTACAGTAAGACTGTGATTCCAATATTTGGATAGGCCTCGTATCACAGTGTCCTTTCCTCGAATCTGCACGTCGCTGAACAAAAGGCCCACCTTCCGGCGTCACCAACTCAGAAAGCTATTATAGCACAGAGTTATGATGAAGCCAGTCGGGGGGAAGGGAATTAGGGCAGGGAACAGCAGGGAGAGAGATCTGAAAAGAAAAAGTTAGAACGAATATGCACTTACTCATTCATAGAAATATAACTCATCAATAGACTCTTGACTAAATGCATCTCCGTGATGTCAGATGGAGACCCCTTTTGAAATGAGGGCAAAGCCCCTTTTTTTAATCAAGGAACAAGAATAAACTACGACCTCAGAACCAAGAGATAGCAAGAGCTTTGGACTAGGATCATACTCAGAATATCAATCCTGTAACATCTATGCATTCATGGCATAAACCTTTGATCATGACCTAGAAAATCTCAAAGAATTAAATATGCTTTTCACATATTATGCTTTCCAAAAAACAATGAAAACTATGATTTGCTTATCTCCAAAAATACTTTCACATTCACAACTATAAAGGCCAAAACATTTTTACTCATTGAACTTGAAACGCTTTAATTATAATACCAGGAAGTGCTTTTACTTGTCTTGCCTGAAGCGCTATGCTCGTTATGCTAAGGGGGCACTTTACTCATGTGTCCTGAATCACTTTGATTTTTGTGCCAAGAGCCTGTTACTCCTGTGGATTGAAGAGATTTGATTTCCGTGCTAAGTGAGCTTTACATCTGTTGTCTGAAGTGCTTGAATTGACGTGCCAAGAGCGCTTTACACCTGTGGACTGAAGCGCTTGAATTGTCGTGCCAAGAGCGCTTTACACCGGTGGACTGAAGCGCTTGCATTGTCGTGCCAAGAGCGCTTTACACCTGTGGACTGAAGCGCTTGAATTGCCGTGCCAAGAGTGCTTCACACCTGTGGACTGAAGCGATTGAATTGCCCTGCCTAGAGCGCTTTACATCTGTGGACTGAAGCGCTTGAATTGTCATGCCAAGAGTGCTTTACACCTGTGGACTGAAGCACTTGAGTTGCCATGCCTAGAGCGCTTTACATCTGTGGACTGAAGCGCTTGAATTGTCCTGCCAAGAGTGCTTTACACCTGTGGACTGAAGTGCTTGAATTGCCGTGCCTAGAGCGCTTTACATCTGTGGACTGAGTGCTTGAATTGTGCCAAGAGCGCTTTAAACCTGTGCTCTGAAACTCCTTTGATCATCGCGCCAAGGCTGCTGTACTCTGGAAAAAGAAAATACTTTGCTCGTTGTGCTAAGGGGCGCTTTACTTCTGGAAGTAACGACTTCCTCCAAAATTGGATTCATCAAGGCCTTACCGCTACGAGTACGACCTCGTTTTTGAATTCACAATGGAAACAAGGATACTTCGATTGGATGTCACTCTGCCATGCAGGAACTCTGCTCTTCTTCAGAGAAACCCCCACAAGGTCTGACTGCATCAAAGTCTTCAAAATAGGGAGCAAATTGCATGGGTGTGGCTGGGCTTTATAGGACTGCCACACCCCAAGGTGACTGATGCCTCTAAAAACATGAGAATTGTAGTCTCTTCATGGAATAGCACTGATAAGTGCATCTTGTCCACCAATGTCCTGAACCTCCAGCTCTATGAGCTTTGCCACAGGGCAGAAAACGCTGATGGCCACCTTTTGAACAAGAGGGCATGCAAGTGGTGTGCATAAAGCGCCGCAGAGCCGCGCAGTGGAGTTTCGGGCAGGGCCTGGACCGCGCTTGGCCTCATTCCTGACATTACACCCCTCTCCCAAGTGCGGTCCAGGGCCCAGTTTATCAGGATGGAGGAGGTGAAATCGTCGCACCAAACGTGGTGCATGAACATGAAATGCAGAGTCACTTTCCGGTCCGTATCCTTTCCAGGACACCAAGTACCAAAGGGAAGACCCCCTATATTTAGAGTTTAAAATAGATCGCACCTCATACTCCCAATGACCTTGGACTAATAGAGGATCAGGTTGTGTGACGGTTGAGGGCGAAGCAGGTTTAAAAAACGAAGTGTGAAACACCGGATTAATTTTCAAGGATGATGGTAATTTTAGCTTATATGTTACTGAGTTTACTTGTCGTAGTACTTCATAAAGCCCTATGAATTTTGGATGAAACTTTTTTTTATTTTTGAATACAAAGTATTTCATAGATAACCAAACTCTAGCGTTGTTTGTATACTGAGGATCAGGCTGGTGTTTTTTGTCATATTGCATTTTATATTTTTTCTTTGCTTGATGAAGATTTGTTTGCAATTTTGAATATACCTTTTTCATGTGTGTTAGCATGTCCATGACTGCTGGAGTGGTTTGAGTAGAGGCAGGTAACGTAACTGGCAAAATGTGTCGGTGATGCCCATATAAACCATAGAAAGGAGTTGGGCTGTTGAGGAGTGGTGAGAGTTACTATAAGCCAGTTCTGCAAGCCCCAAAAGATCCAGCCAGGTTTTAGGAGACTTTGTTGCATAACATCGTAAATATTGTTTCAGAGTTTGGTTTAGTCTCTCTGTTTGACCATCCGTTTGTGGATGATAACTAGTAGATAAAGTTGAATCGATTCGTAAAGCCTTGACATTGTTGCCAAAAACGTGCAGTAGAGATCAGAGAGGATTACTCTTGGAAGTCCGTGAAGACGAACTATATTTTCTAAGATGATAGTCACTAAGGTGTCGGAAGCAGGGAGCCCTTTACAGGCAATGAAGGGAGCATACTTGGTAAGGCTGTCTACTACCTCTAGAATGGTTGTAAATTGTTTTATTTGAGGAAGACCAGTAATAAAATCCATAGAGATATGTTCCCATGGATGATTGGGAACAGGTAGAGGTTCCAGTAGTCCTTTGGGCTTGCTATGTTCGCTTTTGCATCTTGCATATACTTCACATGATTGTAGCATTTGCTTAAGGTCGTGAACGAATGTAGGCCACCAAAAATACCTTTCCATGAGTTCTATTGTTTTTTGAGGACCTGGGTGACCTGCCAGAGGATGACTGTGTAACCAATGAAAAGCTGTCTCTCTTAACTCCTCAGTAGGCAGAAATATTTGAGATTCATGTAGAGGTAAGCCTTGTTGAATAGACCTCTTGGTGTCTTGTTGTAACCACTCTTGCCACTTAGTGATGTGAAAATGATTATGAATGAGATCAAAGAATTTCTTGGCAGCTACTAAACACAACACTTTTGAAGGGGTTATAATAGGCATGGGTTTTTGTTCAGTAGGTATGATTGAAGAATCTTGTCTAGATAATGCATCAACCTTACAATTATCTACTCCTGGTCTAAAAGTCACTATGAAATCAAATTCTGCAAAGAATAGCATCCATCTTAGTTGTCTAGGAGTTATTAGTCTGGCAGAACTCATAAATTGTAAATTTCTATGATCAGAATATACAGTTATGGTGTGTTTCGCTCCCAATAGATAATGTCTCCATTCTTTAAAAGCATTACAAATTGCTAATAATTCTTTTTTGGCTATGGTGTAATTCTGTTCCTCTTCATTCAATTTTCTTGATGCATATGGTATTGGGTGTAATTGTCCAGTTTCTCGATGACGTTGAGACAGGATGGCCTCAACAGCAACATCAGATGCATCGGCTTCCACAATGAATGGTTCCTCCACATTAGGGTGAGCTAGAATGGGAGCGGTAGTAAAGGCTTTTTTAAAATCTTGAAATGCTTTCTCTGTCTCTGTGGACCAGTTGAAGACAGCCTTTTTCCTTAGCAATTTGGTGATTGGTGTCACCATTTGGGAGAAGTGATGGATGAAGCGTCGATAAAAATTCGCGAAACCCAAAAAACATTGAATATCATGTACTGATTTTGGTGTGGGCCACTCGGATACAGCTTGAATTTTTCTTTCAGTCATTTGCATGCCGTCAGGTGTTAAAATGACTCCTAGAAATTCAACTTCTTTGGTATGGAATTCGCATTTACTTAGCTTACAAAACAAATTATGTTTTTGTAGAGTTTTTAATACTTTTTTAACATGTTCTTCATGTATATCTTCAGAGTTTGAATAAATAAACATATCATCAATATAAACGATGACAAAGATGTCTAGATATTCTCTCAGAACATCGTTTAGGAAATATTGAAAGGCTGCTGGGGCATTACATAGACTGTTGGCATCACTAGATACTCAAAGAGGCCATAACAAGTCTTAAAAGCCGTTTTCCACTCATCTCCCTCTCAAATTCGAACTAGGTGATGAGCACCTCGTAAGTCAAGTTTGGTATAAATAACGGCAGACTTTACCTGGTCTAACAAGACTGGTATGAGAGGTGGAGGATATTTATTTTTAACTGTGATCTTATTTATTGCTCTAAAGTCAATACAAGGCCTCAAATCACCATTAGCTTTAGATACAAAAAACCGTGGAGAAGCCGCTGGAGATTGTGATGGCCGAATTAGCTTGTTGGCTAAACATTGATCAAGGTATTCTCGTAGGACTTGATTTTCTTTCTCTGATAGAGCAAGATTCTAGAATTTGGTACATTGGCGCCAGGTTCAAGGTCGATCTGACAATCGTACGGCCTGTGAGGTGGTAATGAGCTTGCTTTCTTTTCACTGAAAACATCAATATATTCTGAATACTGTGATGGCAAATCAATTTCCTTCTCAACTGCAGTGGCAATAGAGTGTTGAAGATTTCCGTCTTTGTTTCGTCTTGATTGAAAACATTTCTTTGCACAAGAAAAAGAAGAAAAACGCGAAACCTGGTTGCGCTAGTCTGTGCATGGATTATGTATCATTAACTACGGCATTCCTAAAATAAAACCATATTGAGGTTCTTGGATTATATCAAAGCAAATTATCTCACAGTGGTTCAGATTCTCATCATCTTTGCAAATCATTTGTATTCATGAGATTTGTTTAGTACGGGGACCTCCTGCCAACTCACTACCATCAACTGCATACACAACTTCTGGAACCTTTTTCTTGACACTGAGTATATGCAAGTCTAGTGCAGTTTGGTGGTCCACAAAATTTCCTGTTGCCCCCGAATCAATTAGAACTTATACAATATGTATTTTTCCCCGCACAGTCATTTGTACTAACATTAAAAAATGTTTGACATAATGATTTGTGCAAGAGCACACTGAAGGGATTGTCAATTTGCCCCTTTGTTTTTTTCTTGGGCACTTTAGTTTTCCTGTGAATTTTCCAAAGCAACCGCTATCTTCTTCTTTGTCACAAATGTTGGATCAATTTTACCTTTGGGTTTCTTTTGACATTCTTTTACGAAATTACCCTTTTTTCCACAATACAGACACTGACCATTTTTTCGTTGCATGTCTTTCTCCTCTTTGGTCAGTGGTGGGCGAACAGTTCCGATATCCATCGGTTCTATCATAGAATCTGAAGACAATTGAAAGTGTCTGGATCTTTCCATTCACCAGTTGGGTTTTTCCTATTTTGTCCTTACTCCTTTTCTTTCAGAAAGTCTGTGATCTATCCGTAGGGTTAGATCAATTAAATCAGTGCAAGTTTCTGGTTGTGGTTCAACTTGGGCCAATACATCTTTTAGTTCGTCTTTTAGCCCTTGATAAAATACTGCTGACCTTTTTTCCTCACAAGCTGTACAATATGGAGCCACTTTTTTCTGATTAATAAATTCTTAATTGGATCACAAATCCTGGAGCACTTTTCCTTCTTTTCATGGAACTCTCTCGGAGAATTGGCAATTGGATGCCTTCAACTTATTGATACTACAGTGGGAACCTACCAGTTAATAGCAAGTTTACTTAACAGATGGGGGATTAGGGTCCATTTCCAGCGGTCCAAGTTCCCACGTCCATTTAGTGAACAGGCATTCTTCACGGGAAGTACCACAACTGGACCCCTACTAACGTTTGACAAAGCCTACTAGGGTAGGGAACAGCAGGGAGAGAGATCTGAAAAGAAAAAGTTAGAACAAATATGCACTTACTCATTCATAGAAATATAACTCATCAATAAACTCTTGACTAAATGCGTCTCCGTGATATCAGATGGAGACCCCTTTTGAAATGAGGGCAAAGCCCCTTCTTTGAATCATGGAACAAGAATAAACTACAACCTCAGAACCAAGAGATAGCAAGAGCTTTGGACAATGATCATACTCAGAATATCAATCCTGTAACATTTATGCATTCATAACATAAACCTTTGATCATGACCTAGAAAATCTCAAAGAATTAACTATGTTTTTCACATATTATGCTTTCCAAAAAACAATAAAAACTATGATTGGCTTTTCTCCAAAAATACTTTCACATTCACAACTATAAAGGCCGAAAAGTTTTTACTCATTGAACTTGAAACGCGTTTCTTATAACACCAGGAAGCGCTTTGACTTGTCTTGCCTGAAGCGCAACACTCGTAATGCTAAGGGGGGCTTCACTCATGTGTCCTGAATCACTTTGATTGTTGTGCCAAGAGCCTTTTACTCCTGTGGATTGAAGAGATTTGATTGCCATGCCAAGAGCGCTTTACATCTGTGGTCTGAAGCGTGATAACGCGTCCAGCCCTTATAAATTTACCTGTATCTGGACACGTTGGGGGTCGGTGAATCTTTTAACCGAGTCGGGTTCTCCTCATCCTCAATAGTCGAGTCACTCAGATCAATAATCAATGACTATTGTAATCGGTAATCAATACTCAATTAATAGGTCAATATAGCACATCAGAAATCAATAACAGTTGGTATTTCGGCGCACCATGACCTTTCAGTCATGAATAACCACACCAGTTTATTAAAAGTTAGTGAATTTATTTCCCTATATTAACAAAGCTAGCACGATATATATGTGTCTCAAAACCAATTGATATATGTATATGAACATTACTAGCTGTCCATAACGGCGGAAGAAACGCAATCTACGCAAAATCTGAATAATGATACACTCTGTTATAGCAATGCAAATTACCAATGTGACTAACTGTATTTGACTAATTGCATACATTCTGTCAGCATAACAAGATTTCAATTCTTCATGATACATTGAATGAATACCTCAACTAACCTCTAATTAGCATTGGCATGTGGGACTTCATGCAAAACGAATTTAGTCAACACAAATTTGGAAAAGTTCTAGCTAGGACCCTATCAAAATAGCAGTTGGTACCTAAAAGGAAAAAAAACACAATGAATAATACATTTATCCTTTCATATTTACCAAATACAATCAGCATTCAAGAAAAGTCTTCGTCCTTCAGGTACCGGTTGATCAGCATGGGGCAAATTTCAAAGGGGCAAAGTTAAGGGCAAGCTTCCTTGCAACGGCAAGGAGAATTGGGCAAAGTTACTGCATGGGCAAGACGGGGGCAAATCAAAGTTAAAGTCTCTAGGGTGAGAATTCTTAAAGTCTCTTTCTCTCGGATAGAGAAAGGGGCATCAGGGTGTCGTCCAAAATGGAGTCTGGCATCAGGCTTCAAACTGGCATCGAGGAAAATGGCTGACTTCCCTTTGTCCGGTGAGTTTAAGTAAGAAACATTCCAAATTCTGTAGGGTCTTCCATTGGAGGGTTCATAGGTTGGCTTCAAATTGTCCAATCAAAAATTGTCTTTTACTAGCGCTCATTTATGCATACACTGTCCTTGGCGCCTTGGAACACAAATTGTATCATGGTTTGCCAATTATTTTACTATCTGTACCTTCATTGTCCGCACCTGCAGAGACTGACCTTGTATCAAAGGGGATGTAACCGGCCTAGCACGAAACCTTGGAGATAAGTGTACCAGCCAGTTTCTACTGGAAAAATACAACTTCAAGCAAGAATATATTTCATTAATTCAAGGAAAAAAAGAATCACGCAGTTAGAATTTGAAACCAAGCAACTAGGCCAAAGCCTGTACTAAATTTAAGCTAAGCAAAACAGTTTTCAAACAAGAAATCATGGCATACATTTGCGATTATGACGGATTAGTACATTTTTAATACTTCATGATTAATAAAGCTCGTTTATACTGATGGCAAACTACCCCGAGGGCACAATTTCCCTCGTACATTATTTCGTTAATTTAAAATCGCACTTCAATATACAGTATATGTCGGTTACACGGTGTACATGAATATATGTCGAACCTTCTTTTCTGCGTCATCAATCCCTCCTCTGATGACTAATTATGTCATCACATCAAATCTACCCACAAATTTTATTCCATTAAAATTCTGTATAGTAATTTGGCACTTCAGTCAATTCCCTTTTTCTTTTAGTCCCTTTTGACTTCTCCCTATATATTTCCACCATTTTGTTCTCTATTTTCTCTTCTCTTTTTCTTTTGTTCCTTGCTTTTAACATTTTGAAAGCTTTCCATATTCCCCAAGAGCCTAATAAACAAATTAATATTATCAATATTCCCTTTACTATTTTTAGTAACAATCCGTTCCAAACGTTGCTGAGCCAATTTCCCACAGAAGCAAATCCTTTTCCAACTTTCTCCCAAACTCCGGGTTCTTTCAATTCCTTTAAATCTACACTTTCTCTAGTTAAATTTGTAAGCATCGTTCTAATTTTTCCACTGTTGTCGGGTATATATGTACAACAGTGACGCGTGCCAAGCATTTTGCAAACGCCGCCATCCTTTGCTAAAAGAATGTCTAAGGCAAGCTGATTTTGAAGAGTCATAGCTCTTTCTGCAGCGAGTTCAGCATCCATCAGGATTATAGCTCCCGAAAACTTTGTCAACATGTTATCCACAATAGTAGACAACTTTCGTATTTTGATTGAATTCAATATGACTCCTACTGAAGGAATCATAGCTCCAAATATATCTCCTACCACACCAGCAGCTGTCTCCCTTTTCTGAACACGATGTGATTCAGACAGCCTTGGAAATTTCTTTAAGTCATCTAGTTGGTAAATCTTTGGGAACAATATTCCCAAATAACACCTCCCATACCATCCTTTAGGAAGACGATAATAGGCGTTGAGTCCACAAATATAATATACTCCAGGAATAACTGGATCTTGTCCATTCAGCATGAACGTCCACTTTTGTTGAAATGCGTATGTGTGTTTACATTCACTCGTTCCCACAAAAACTGTGTCATAATATGATGGAAATCTATGTATAAAAAATCTTCCCACATGCAATGTATCTAAAGCTATTTTCCCTTGTGTCTTTATTGCGGCAAAAGCATAATTATCTACAGACGTCCTTTCGTGCAATTCCTTCTCTAATTTCTCCTTCATTTCGTTCTTTCTGTCGTCAGTGCGGTCTAAAAATTCTATTTCTACTGGTGAAATCAAGCATGTAAGGTTCTCCCTATGTGCGTGAGCTGTGTGGAAAGGGGACATTGGTTCGAAAAATTCCCTCATTAATTTGGCAGACCAATATCTAGCTATCTTACTTAGGTGCCCTATTATGGGGACATATGCAAAAGTAACATCGTAATTAGTATAGAAATAATGAATGTCTTTTTGAGCATAAAATCTGGAAGCTACTATACTACATGTAATTCCATACGTAAGAGGCATGCTGTGATACGTTACCCCCTCCACTACTGAGGTAGGTATTTGTGTACACACATAACAATCTTTCGCATCCATGGTCTCAACATACTCACTCAGTAAGCGATAGAAAACGTTAGATGAAAGTTCCTTCTTATCATGCAAGTGTCTTTCGTCTTGCTCGAGTCTCTTGAGAGCTGTTAGTTCAGTAACGATAATAGGTTTAGAAGTAGAAGCATCATTCGTCTCACTCTCACTTTTACCATGCATTCCAAGAACTATTGCTACAATTATTAGTACGCATGCGGTCAGTAAGCCTATACACATGTATTTACAATACTTCATTTTACGCCCCTGTGTAGTGAAGCTAGTCATGATCTGTATAGAATCAGAAAGCTGAAGACACTTTATCAAAGCGTTTTTTTTTTTTTTCTTAGTTGCAGGTATTTACAAAGCTGAACGAGTTCAATGTTCACACAGTTTTCTTTAGCAGCTTAGTCTCTTATCGGTTAGCAGCGTTGTCTCAAAATCGGTTTCAAAGTCAATCAAGTTCGCAATGTCTTAGCCGGTTGAAAAGTCAATCAGGTTATCAATGTTTTCAATCAACAGAGTCCATAGAACTTTTATTTCCAAAGTGTAGCTCTGCTTCTTCGTTCTCGAGACTGAGGGATACAAATTCGTCTGACCAGTCGTTATTGACTATGTATGCCCACTCCGGACCGGAATACCTTCTGCTTGGTATCCTTTTTCTTTTCAATTTTGCATCTCTCTTTGATTCTTTCTCACTCGTACTTTCCTCTTTGGCCAAATCTTTTTCTTCACTTAGTGTTGGTACTACGACAGACACTTCCTTTCTTTTCTCTTTCACTCTTGGCCCTTCACTGTCATTCAACGTTTCTCTAGTTCTCAGTTTTACTGGTGATATGCTTTGTCTACGTTTTGCACTGGGTCCATTTGACGGACCTGCAACCTCTTCCGAAGGAGTTTGAACAGTTTCACTCTGTCTGGTTTCGTCTTCTCCCTCTGGGAAATCAATCAGGTTCTCCTGTTCCCTTCCCGTATCGTCTGCTTCGGGGAAAGCCCTCCTCTGATCAGACTTTCCTGCTTCTTCACCTGTCTCGAGCCCTTTGTCACCGTTACTTTCTTCAGGCTCTTTGTCACTCTCAGCTGCTTCAGGCTCTTTGTTACCTTCAGCTGCTTCGTCGCTGTCTGAGGCTTCTCCTTGGTCTTCCCCAAGTGAGTCAGTTGCTTCGTCCTCAGAGAATATTTCTCCCTCCTCTATTTCTGCCTGTTCGCTTCTAGTCCTTGTTCGCTCTGTCTCAGCGCTTGGCACTTTGTTATCAGGTACTGGTAATTTCAGCGCTTCAACTTCCTCATCTGTGGGACACAACACCCTCTTTGTGTGACTGGCGTGAATCCAGTTGGGAACTCCCGCACACTTCACAGCGGTGGTAGTCGTCAGAATCACTTGGAAAGGTCCTTTCCAACGGGGTTCCAAACACGACTTCCTCACGTGCTTCTTTATCACGACCCAGTCACCTGCTTTCAGGGTGTGTCCTGGACCTTGGATCGGTGGCAAGGTGGTTGCCTCCACCTGGTGAGAGAAAGAGCGAACCACATCAGCTAGACCTTTGCAGTAGTCTAACACCATATCATCTGTAATATTCAAAAGTGCATTTGAAGGAACTGCTGGAAGTCTCATAGCTCTGCCCATGAGAATCTTGTGTGGAGACAGTCCAGTCTTTCGGTCAGGGGTGTTTCTCATTGACATTAACACCAAAGGCAATGCGTCGGGCCATTTCAAGTTTGTTGATGCACATATTTTCGCCATTCTCGATTTCAATGTGCCATTCATTTGCTCCACTAGACCTGATGCTTCAGGGCGGTAGCTACAATGCAGCTTTTGCTCAATGTTCAGTGCTGCACAAAGCAATTTTATTACTTCATTATTGAAGTGACTTCCCCTATCTGATTCTAAAGAGATCGGGAATCCGAAACGTGGTATTAACTCTCTCAAGAGTAGTTTTGCAACTGTGAGACTGTCATTTCTGCGTGTAGGGTATGCTTCAATCCAGTGACTAAAAATGCACACAATCACCAACACATACTTCAAGCCTCCATGCACAGGCATCTCAATGAAGTCCATTTGCATCCTGCTGAATGGACCCCCTGCTCTTCCAATGTGGCTCAAATTTACTACTGTTCCCTTCCCTGCGTTCATCTGTTGGCAAATGACGCAGCAGTGGCAAACTGCTTCAGCAACTTGACGGAATTTGGGGTTAAACCAATCAGTTTTAAATAACCTAATCATGGCATCCCTCCCAAGATGAGCTTGTCCATGGTAAAATCTGGCTATCTGTGTCAAAAGGCTATTTGGAAGAACGAATTTCCCTTCACTTGAAACCCATAATTCATCTAGTCTCTTTACACATTGTGATTTAGTCCACGAGAGTTTTTCATCCTCACTGACACCATTCTGTAGGGATTTCAATTCGTCCATTGTATCTATAACTTTTAGAGCAAATATTTTGCTTTGTTCAAGTTCTGTTTCACTTATCAAATTCCATTCATCCCTGAGCAATATACAGTTCAATGCGCAAAACCTTGCGACTTGATCCGCATATCCATTTCCTAGGGAAACATAGGCCCTCATTCTGACCTTGGCGGTCGGCGGAGAGGCGGCGGTCGGACCGCGAACAGACCGGCGGTATTAAAAACGGCATTCTGACCGCGGCGGTCACCGCCGCGACCGACCGCCACTTCCCCACTCCGACAGCCACGGCGGTCATGACCGACGGGCTGGAGTCTGCGCACTCCGGTCCGGCGGTCGACCCAAGACCGCCAACGGTATCATGACCCTGCTTACCGCCGCGGTTTCTGGCGTTCGGGAACCGCCATGGTTCGCATGGCGGTAGGCACTATCGGGGCCAGGGAATTCCTTCCCTGGCACTGATAGGGGTCTCCCCCACCCCCCACTGCCCCCCCGAGTCCTCCCCCCACACCCTCCACCCCCCTGCCACCCCCCAGAGGTGGTACGAACCCCCTCCCCACCCCCACCCCGACATGCACATATACGCACCCCGACATGCACACACCCCCAACATGCACATATACACACCCCCTACACACACACATACACAACGGGGACACGTACCCGCACACATACATGCCGACATGCGCACCCGCCGAACTACACACATTGCCCATAGGCACAGCAGCACTCCCCGCCCGCATGTACGCACTCACACACCCCCTCTACACACTCACACGCACACCCCCATGCACGCACACATCACACAACACCCCCCCACCCCCTCCCCTCACGGACGATCAACTTACCTTGTGCGTTGGTCCTCCGGGAGGTGACAGGAGCCATGGGGAGGTGACCGCCAACAGAAGACCGCCAACAGAAGACCGCCACACAGAAATGTGGGTCGTAATTCTATGGGCGGTGTTCTGCTGGCGTGGCGGTGGAGGTTGACCAGTCTCCACTTTCCCGCCGACCGCCAGTGTGGCTGCTGGCGGTTTTCCGGCGGAACGCTCCCAGCGGTCAGAATGCGCACAGCGGCATACCGCCGCGGTCGGCGGTCTTTACCGCGGCGGTAACTCGGCGGTCTTGCGAAAAGACCGCCAAGGTCAGAATGAGGGCCATAGTCTTGTCCCTTCGAGTGTGCACTGCACTTCACCACTGCTACTTCCCCTGGTAACTGAATGGCATGTAACAATTCTCTTATTCTTTCACCATTTTTCACTGGTGATCCTGAAGAGGTCATGAAGCCTCTCTGTGACCACAATTGTCCAAAATCATGCACTATTCCAAACCCGTATTGGCTGTCAGTGTAAATGGTAACTTTCATTAGTGCAGAAAGTTGGCATTCTCTAGTAAGAGCTACCAATTCTGCTACTTGTGCAGAGTAAACCCCTTGAAGCCAAGAGGCTTCCAGAACACCTGTTACAGTACATACAGCATACCCTGCTTTCAATACACCCAGTGCATCTCTTAAACATGAACCATCAACAAAAATGATTTGATCATTTTCTTCTAATTTGGTATCTTTGATATCAGGCCTTGGTTTGGTGCAAAATTCAGTCACCTGAAGACAGTCGTGCTCGATGTCTTCAGCGTTCTCAATTTCAGCATTTTCACTGGGAAACAAGGTTGCTGGATTCAACGTAGTGCACCTTTTCAGCTGCACATTAGGTGATCCCAGAATTATTGTTTCGTACCTTGTGAGTCTAGCACCAGTCATGTGCTGTGTTCGGGAACGTGTCAAAAGTATCTCGACTGAGTGAGGGACCATGACTGTTAATGGGTGTCCCATCACTATTCCTTCACTCTGAGTGAGGCTGATACCAACTGCTGCTACGGCGCGCAAACACCCTGGCAGTGCTGCTGTGACCGGATCCAAAGTAGCTGAAAAATACGCTACTGGTCTGTTTATGCCACCATGGGCTTGGGTCAAGACAGACAAGGAACATGCATCACGTTCATGACAAAACAATGTGAAAGGCTTTGTGTAATCAGGCATACCTAAAGCTGGAGCCCTGCACATGCATTCTTTCAATTCAATAAAAGCATCCATCTCATCTCCTTTCAGCTCAATTTCATCCAATGCATCCTTCTGGGTCAGTTTCAGTAAAGGTTTTGCGAGGGTGGAGAAGTTGGGAATCCATTGGCGACAGTAGCTCACCATTCCCAAAAACTTCCTCACCTCCCTCCTCGTCTTTGGTGGACTCATTTGAAGTACACTTGTTATTCTTTCCTTCATTATTCTCCGTGACCCTTTCTCTATTTGATGACCCAAATATTTCACTTTCTTCTGACAGAACTGCAATTTTGAAGGAGACACCTTGTGTCCATTCCTTCCCAAATGGTTCAATAGGGCAATGGTGTCGGCTGTGCAGTCACTTTCTGTCTTGTATGCAATCAGTAAGTCATCAATGTACTGTACTAGGGTTGACTCGAATGGCAATTCTAACGCTTCCAAGTCTTTCTTTAGAATCTGATTGAAAATTGACGGTGACTCCGAAAACCCTTGAGGAATTCGACACCAACTGTAAACTCTGTCTAAGAATTTGAAACAAAAGAGAAATTGGCTGTCCTCATGGAGAGGCACCGAAAAGAATGCTTGGGACAAGTCGATGACTGAGAACCATTCGGCATCGCAAGGGACTTGAAACATTATCACAGCTGGATTTGGTACTACAGGGCAGCATTTAATTATTATGTCATTTATTTTCCTCAAGTCCTGCACAATTCGGACCTTTCCACTTGGCTTTATTAGTCCCATGATTGGTGAATTACATGGACTGCTTAACACTTCTTTCAGTACTCCCTGTTTTACAAACTCGTCAATGAGTTGGGCGACTTTCATGAGGGTGTCTTGTGCCATATGGTACTGTGGGGTCTGGGGAAAGGTTACATTGGGTTTTACGGTCACTTTCACTGGTTCCACTCCTTTCACCAATCCCACCTCTTTTCCTGTCATATCCCACACTTCTTTTCCGACTGTTTCCTGTAATTCAGCTGGAATGTCTGCTTCAGTGATCATCGGAAAAAGGGTAATCAGAGGATACTCTTCATCGACAGTTTCCATCTCATCCCCTTCTACACTGTCCTCTTCTTCCCCATCACTGCTCGTCTGAATTCTAATTCCGTCGTTCGAACACATAATCGAACATCCCAATTTGCACAATAGGTCTCTCCCTAACAGTGATATCGGGCTTGAGTCACATACCACAAAATTATGTGACCCTTAATAATTACCAATTCTAACTTGTACTGGGTCTGTGATTGGGTTCGTCAGGTACCTGTTTGCTACTCCCACTACTTGAACTGTTCTCCCTGAGAGTGGCAAATTTGGTACTTCAATGCTCCTAACAGTTGAACGTGTGGCTCCTGTGTCAACCAAGAATGAAACACGATGACCCATAACTCTTCCCTCCACATACGGACCCTTTTGATCAACTTCCAAGGATGCTGCAAGCACACAATTTCCCTCCTCATCTGAACTTCCACTCTCCCATACATCGTTTATTCCATTCTCGCTGTGTAGTGGGAATTGGTGTACTGTGTCATTTTGACTCATTCCCTGACCCGTGACCTGTTGAGGAAGCATTGCTTGCTGCTGATTCATTGGTGCTAAGGGTATTTGCATTTGCTGATTAGGTACCATGGGAAACTGCTGTTGCATTGGCTGCAATTGTGTCATTTGCACACGGGGCATTTGCACCTGTTGCAGTTGCATGGGTTGTAGACCCTGCATCTGATTCATATTGTTTTGAAAATTTGGGTTCGGACCTCTCAGTTTCGGTCCTCTCATAGTTTGAAATGCATTGACATCATTGTTTTGCTGACCTACACCTTCCTGCACCATCATTGGGCACTCCCGTTTCCAATGCCCGACAATTCCGCACGTGTGACATGGCATCACCTTCTTCATTGCCTGTTTACCATTTGGAATCATAACGGTATTCAAATCAGGACCATTATTCACAAGACCTCCTCGGCCTCTGCCTCTCATCTGCGGCTGAAACATAGCATTTCCCTGTTGCTGCTGCTGCGGCATCTGTTGTTGGAAACCCTTGCAAACCTTATAAACCTGTCTGAGCTGCTCTGAGCTGCATCACCATCACCTTTTCCTTCAATCTTTTCTGCTTTGTCTCAATCTCATCACTGCAGTATTTTGCATAGTTCAACACTTCATCGATCGACTTTGACTGCCAACAAATCAAATGCGATTTAATCATCTGGCTAATTTCAGGTCTCAGCCCTTCCACAAACCTGAACACAAAATGAAGCATGTCCTTTGGCTCAATCGTTTCCGTGCCACTGTAATTTTTAAACGCCTTCAACAATCTCTCGTAGTATGCATGTATAGACTCTTTAACCTCTTGGGCTGTTCTGTCAATTCTCTGCCAATCCACATTTTTCGACGCAACCTTGGTTTTAAAGTGCTCGATCACCTTGTGGTACAAACTCATTACCGTAGGTGATGGCGCACCTGTGTCCCTATCTCTCTCTGGTTCACTCGTCGGCCAACCTACAGCCCTTTTACAATCTTCCCACAAATCAGCCGGAACCACAATCTCAAATAAGGTATTCAGGTCTTCCCAGAGACACTTCGCGAGTTTCACAAATCTGTCTGTTTGTTGATACCACTCGATCGGTTTTTCTCTCAATTTGGGAAAGTCGTCCGTAAAGGATTGAATATCGCACCTGTGCCATGGTACATGCACAAGTTTTCCCCCTGCTGTCTCTCTCATTGGTAACATGGTTATCAGATCGTCATTCTGTTGTTTTTTCTCACTTCGTTCTGAAGTATTTTCCTTCTTTTTATCCTTTTTCTTGACCCACCTGCTTTCCCACTTGTCTAAACATCTCCAGACCTGTGCACTCTGCAGTATCTCTTTAAGGTGTGTTTTCATCCCTGCGGATCTCATGTGTTCGAAGTCTTTCGTGTCGAAATCTAACCTGTAACTTCTACTCAGTTGTTTAGTCTTACCTATACCAATCTCGTGTCTGTCTGCAATTTCTTGTAATTTCTTATGTATGCTGCTCACTTCTCTTGTAATCCTAGGGCACATGTATCTTAGTTCTTCCTCCGTGTATGATTCTAATCTGTTCAAACCCATTGTTCCCTCAACCAGTTCATCTGCCTCCATACCCAACCTTATTTTATTCAGGTATTCTTCTCCCTTCCCGCTAGATACACTCTGTGGGGAGTTCAGGCTGTTAAACAATTGTGTTAGCTGCTGCACGTTCAGTCCCATCAATGTAGCAGTTACGTCAACTGCCATTGACGGTTTCTGTAATGTTTCAGTCTGTGAGGTTAACGGTACTAATAGTGGTGGATGTGACCTTACCACGGTTGACGGAGCACAAATTGGAATTGCACTAAATCCCGACAAGGACCCAGATCCATTTGGCAGTGCCGCTATCGGAGTTGTCCCTGGAGTGGTTTCTATGCATCTTCTCCCTGTCCCATTCTGTATCATTAACCCTTTGTCGCTGGTGTTTGAATTTGCCTGTATGTACAGTGGTACTGGTGGACCTACAGTGATAGGTAGAGATATCGCATCTGGATTCTGTCTGTTCCCCGAATTCTGTGGCATAGTAATCCCCACATTGTGGTTCATCATTGCTGGCATACCTAACTGGCTTTCTACTACTCGCACTTCTTGTGTCTGCTGTGGGGGCATCGAGGACAGTGTTGATTCAGCTTGAATCAATGTCGGTCTTTGATAGTTTTGTCCTCCCTGCGCCATTGAATCGGAAGTCATTCCCACATTATGCTCATCACAACAATGTCTTTGAACCTGTGGCTGATAGTTATCAGCAGGTTTCAATGTTGGCACGTCTGGGTACATCCTCTGAACCCGTGGTATTCGTGGTGAGAAAGGCATGTCGGAACTGCTCGGCCTCTGAGATCTTCTCAAATTTGGCGTCACATTACCCTGTATTGGTTCTGGAGGGGCAGTACTAATGCTTGAGCCTTTTTCGCTTTCCACATATGGTGGTGGGCGATCATTCAGTAATTGTATAATGAACTCCTCATCATCTGACTCGTCTCCCCTTTTCGAGTTTCTATTGCTCTCTCCCTCCCTGGACTGACTCCTGTTTGTCTTACAGGTGGCTTTCCTTCCTTCCGTCTCCTCTTCCTCGGCAATCGCTGGAAACAATTTAATTCCCTGCAATACGTCTGATCTCCAAACCTTTTGTGTGCTGTCCCATCTAGCATCCGCTAGGGTCTTTTCTACTTTCCTTATTCTTGTCTCAAATTTCTTTTGTTGTTGATTTCTAGCTATTAGCTCCCAAATTGCCAATGCCTCAAACTGTGCTGGCCTTGGGGGTACTTTCATGTCGTATAGCGCAAACCTCAGATTTTCTAAAACCCTTAGGTTAAACGACCCGTGGATAGGGAACGCTACACTTCCATGTTTTTCTGTTAATTTGCACCATTGCTTTAGCCAAAGACACGGCGCTACACCCTTTTCTTCAATGACGATGTAAGCTGGTGTACCCTCAGGCGGTGTTTCTTCTCCTACATTGGCTTTAATATAAACATCTCCCCTCATGGCACTCTTGAATGCTTTGAAAAATTTCATCTTTCCGTCTTTTGTTTTTCTAAAATATGTAATCAATAAGTGACTTTAATTCCCGGAATGCTCTTCGCTTGCCTTTCCCCTTCCAATTGCGCTTCACGGACTGCGTCCAATCCGTGCGCGACCCTTCTCACCAACCGACCTATCCCAGCACGGCTCCTAGTGACGTCACACTCACACACTGCGGCTGACAAAGTCCTGCGGCTTGTCCTCTTTTCATTCGGCTTCACTCATAAACTAATTTCTGCAATATAACGCGAGCACTTAACCAAAAGAATAAAACAGATCTGTCGGTTTACTACAGGAAAGGTAATACAATCGCTTCAGAAACCTTAGGGATTTTTCACTAGCCTCAGCAGTTATTCCATCTTTCTCGGTTTCCCACTTTCGCAAGCAAAATTTGACCCGCAAACTTTACTCTCAACTGATCAATGAACTATTCTAGTGCACTTTAGAATTCGTCAAATCTCAAAGTCGAAGTTTTCTTTCACTCTGCAACATTCATACCGACTTGTTGACCATGCCCGATCAACCTATTAAACCGACCAGATCACAACATCAAACAAGTGTCACATACACTTTTCAACATACTCCGGAGTCTCTTGACCTCGCAGGGCCCGTCTCAACATCAACAACCACGTGGACAATTTTTCTGCTCAAAGCGCTACACACACATGAAGTTCGACGACTTCCCTACTCTCACACCTTTGGAGGAACACTCCTCTAATATCTTTTAACTCCTTAAAATCCTCACAAACTTCTCAATTAATCTGCGGCGATAAGCTGTGCAAGCGCGAAACCCTAACTTCACTCATACCGTCACTAGAAATGCTGAGACCATTCTCATACCTTCATGTTCCTCATTCGCAAGCTCCGAGATCCCGGGAAAGTCATTGGGGACTTAGGGCATCATCATCTCTCTGACTTGTTTTATCAAAGAAAATTCTAACCTGACTCTGTCTATTGTTCGGATGGGGTCCCAAAGGGCTAAACCATCAATCTCTGCTACCATCTACTGATAACGCGTCCAGCCCTTATAAATTTACCTGTATCTGGACACGTTGGGGGTCGGTGAATCTTTTAACCGAGTCGGGTTCTCCTCATCCTCAATAGTCGAGTCACTCAGATCAATAATCAATGACTATTGTAATCGGTAATCAATACTCAATTAATAGGTCAATATAGCACATCAGAAATCAATAACAGTTGGTATTTCGGCGCACCATGACCTTTCAGTCATGAATAACCACACCAGTTTATTAAAAGTTAGTGAATTTATTTCCCTATATTAACAAAGCTAGCACGATATATATGTGTCTCAAAACCACTTGATATATGTATATGAACATTACTAGCTGTCCATAACGGCGGAAGAAACGCAATCTACGCAAAATCTGAATAATGATACACTCTGTTATAGCAATGCAAATTACCAATGTGACTAACTGTATTTGACTAATTGCATACATTCGGTCAGCATAACAAGATTTCAATTCTTCATGATACATTGAATGAATACCTCAACTAACCTCTAATTAGCATTGGCATGTGGGACTTCATGCAAAACGAATTTAGTCAACACAAATTTGGAAAAGTTCTAGCTAGGACCCTATCAAAATAGCAGTTGGTACCTAAAAGGAAAAAAAACACAATGCATAATACATTTATCCTTTCATATTTACCAAATACAATCAGCATTCAAGAAAAGTCTTCGTCCTTCAGGTACCGGTTGATCAGCATGGGGCAAATTTCAAAGGGGCAAGCTTCCTTGCAACGGCAAGGAGAATAGGGCAAAGTTACTGCATGGGCAAGACGGGGGCAAATCAAAGTTAAAGTCTCTAGGGTGAGAATTCTTAAAGTCTCTTTCTCTCGGATAGAGAAAGGGGCATCAGGGTGTCGTCCAAAATGGAGTCTGGCATCAGGCTTCAAACTGGCATCGAGGAAAATGGCTGACTTCCCTTTGTCCGGTGGGTTTAAGTAAGAAACATTCCAAATTCTGTAGGGTCTTCCATTGGAGGGTTCATAGGTTGGCTTCAAATTGTCCAATCAAAAATTGTCTTTTACTAGCGCTCATTTATGCATACACTGTCCTTGGCGCCTTGGAACACAAATTGTATCATGGTTTGCCAATTATTTTACTATCTGTACCTTCATTGTCCGCACCTGCAGAGACTGACCTTGTATCAAAGGGGATGTAACCGGCCTAGCACGAAACCTTGGAGATAAGTGTACCAGCCAGTTTCTACTGGAAAAATACAACTTCAAGCAAGAATATATTTCATTAATTCAAGGAAAAAAAGAATCACGCAGTTAGAATTTGAAACCAAGCAACTAGGCCAAAGCCTGTACTAAATTTAAGCTAAGCAAAACAGTTTTCAAACAAGAAATCATGGCATACATTTGCGATTATGACGGATTAGTACATTTTTAATACTTCATGATTAATAAAGCTCGTTTATACTGATGGCAAACTACCCCGAGGGCACAATTTCCCTCGTACATTATTTCGTTAATTTAAAATCACACTTCAATATATATGTCGGTTACACGGTGTACATGAATATATGTCGAACCTTCTTTTCTGCGTCATCAAGCGCTTGAACTGCCGTGCCAAGTGTGCTTTACACCTGTGGACTGAAGCGCTTGAATTGTCGTGCCAAGAGCGCTTTACACCTGTGGACTGAAGCGCTTGAATTGCCGTGCCTAGAACGCTTTACATCTGTGGACTGAAGTGATTATATTGTCGTGCCAAGAGCGCTTTACACCTGTGGCCTGAAGCGCCTGAATTGCCGTGCCTAGTGCGCTTTACATCTGTGGACTGAAGTGCTTGAATTGTCGTGCCAAGATCGCTTTACACCTGTGCTCTGGAACACCTTTGATCGTCGCACCAAGGCCGCTGTACTCTGGAAACTGAAAACTACTTTGCTCGTTGTGCTAAGGGGCGATTTACTTCTGGAAGTAACGACTTCCTCCAAAATTAGATTCATCAAGGCCTTACTGCTACGAGTACGACCTACTTGTTTTTGAATTCACCATGGAAACAGGGATACTTCGATTGGATGTCACTCTGCCATGCTGGAACTCTGCTCTTCTTCAGAGGAACCCCCATGAGGTCTGACAGCATCGAAGTCTTCATAATAGTGAGCTCCGTGCTTGGGTGTGGCTGGGCTTTATAGGCCGGCCACACCCAAAGATGGCTGCTGCCTCTAAAAACATGGGAATTGTAGTCTCTTCATGGAATAGCACTGGTAAGTGCATCTTGTCCACCAATGTCCTGAACCTGCAGCTCTATGAGCTTTGCCACATGGCAGACAACGCTAATGGCCACCTTTGGAACAAGATGGGATGACAAGTTGTGCGCATAAAGTGCTGCAGAACCGCGCAGCGGCGTTTCAGGCAGGGCCTGGACCGCGCATGGCCTTATTCCTGACACCTCGATCCAGTGGGAAAACATGCACACAACAACCATTACATACTTCAATCCATTGCAAGCAGGCCTCTTAATAAAATCCAGCTGCATTCTGTTAAATGGACCTCCTGATTTGCCTATGTGGCTCAAATTAACCACTGTGCATTTCCCTACATTCCTTTGTTGACATATAACACGTCTGTGACAAACCGTTTCTGCATAGGACCTAAATCTGGGGTTGTACCATGTCTATTTGACTGTGCGAATCATAGCATCTCTGCCGAGATGAACCTGACCATGATAATAGCTTGCCATCGAGTTCAACAAACAATCTGGCAACACAACTTTCCCTTTACTTGAAATCCAGACATCATCTTCCTCTCACTGTACACAAGCTGCTATACTCCAACCTCTATGTTCTTCCTCTCTTGCTTCCTCCTGCAACCTCTTGATTTCATCCCAGGTATCTACAACTGACATCAGCAAGCTTTGATTTGTTTCACCGGTGTCCCATCCACCACCCCACTCTTCATTGAAGGTGACGCAATGGAGTGCATAATATCTGGCAATTTGGTCAGCATAGGCATTATCCAATGATACATCGTCGTTTGACTTTTGATGGGCTGTGCACTTCACAACCGCAATCTTCTCAGGTAACTGCGAAGCATCCAATAAAATATGGAGTTTCTCACCATTTCGAATGGGTGATCCTGATGAGATCAGAAAACCTCTTCGGGGCCATAACTGCCCGAAATCGTGGACCATACCAAATCCATATTGTCTATCTGTGAATATTGTCCCTTAGAGCTGCTCAGGAATGCAGCGTGCTCTTGTAAGAGCAACCATTTCAGCTACTTGGGCAGAAGCGACTCCTTGAAGCCATGAAGCTTTGAGTACTCTTGAGAGGGTGCAAACTGCATAACCAGCTCTCAGAGTTCCTTTGTTGTTTCTTGATCATACTCCTCTTAAGGAGTGTCCTGAATATCAAGTGTGGGTTTGGTGCACTGTTCACTGTCATCAAGGCAGTCATGTCCCATTTCATTAACATAATTTAAATCATTAACAGGGAACAACATGTCTGGGTTTAGCGCATAGCACCTTTTGATGGTCACATTGTTAGATCCAAGGATCAATTACTGATGAACGGGTGAGACGGGCACTGGTCAAATATTGGGTCTTGGTTCTTGTTAAAAGACCTTCAACTGAATGTGCACATAAACGGTTAAAAAGTGTCCCATCACAATGCCTTTACATTCACCTATGTTTACAACAGCAGCTGCCACTGCTTTTAAACAGGCAGGCAAAGCAGCAGCACCAGGATCCAATGTGGTGGAAAAATACACCACAGGTCTGTTTTTTCCTCAGTGTAACTGTGTCAAAACAGAAGGAGCACAACCATCATGTTCATGAAAAAACAGTGAAAAGCATTTCGTATAATCAGGCATTCCCAAGGCTGGAGCGCAACACAAACTCCCTCTCAACTCAGTGAAAGCTTTCGTACATTCGTCACTGAAGGATATTGGGTATGTAACTTCTTTGTGGATTAGCTGCTGCAGTGGTTTGGAAATTACTGAAAAATGTGGAATACATTGGTGACAGTAGTTCACCATGCCCAAAAACATTCTGACATTTATCTGTGTAACTTGGGGATTCATCTGCATAATATCTGCAATTCTTCTTGGGACAATTTTCTTGTACCTATCTCAATTTGGTGACCCAAATACTTTACCTCCTTCTGGCAATACAGTAATTTGGTAGGGAAAACTTAGGTCTGTTTTCACCCAAATGATTCAACAAAGCTATGGTATCTTGTCCGCAAGCCTCTCGTGTATTAGATGCAACCATCAGGTCATCAATGTACTGCACTAAAGCAGACTGAAATTATATGTCTCACGACTCTAAGTTATTTTTCAAAATCTGATTAAAAATGGATAGTGAGTCTGAAAACCCCTGTGGAGTACGGCACCATGAATACACACAGTTGCCGAATCTGAATGAGAAAAGGAATTGACCATCCTCATGTAAAGGCACCTAGGAGAAAGCCTGTGACAAATCAATAAAGGAAACCCATTCTGCTTCACATGGAACCTGGAATAAATTTACTGCTGGATTTGGCCCTTACGGGACAACAGGATACTACAATTTCATCCACCTTTCTCAGATCCTGAACTATGCGGTATTTCCCACTTGGCTTTCACATTCCCATAATAGGGGAATTACATAGACTGCCTACCACTTCCTGAAGGACTCCCTGCTCAACAAAGTCTATAATTATTGGAGTAGTTCCTTCTATCACTTGGTATGTTATACTGTGGCACCCTGGGGAAAACTGCATTTGGCTTTTCAGTCACTTTAACTGGTTCAACACCTCATATAAGTCCAATATCTTTACTGGAGGGATTCCAAACTCTCAACGATACCTGTGTCTTGTAATTCACCGGGCAGGTCTTGAACTGTCATGACAGGTAATAATGTAATGAGAGGATTTTTCTCATCAACTTGACTAAATGTTTAATCATCACTGTTTTTCTCAATCGCTATCCGGTCATGAGTATGTAAATGCGTCCCTTTATGATAATTTATTACACATCAGGACTCGTTTTAGGCCAATGAATCTTTTGACCCAGTTGAGAGACACCTTAGGACGAGACAGCTAATCAATATGTCAATCAATACGTCAATAATATCATCAATATTTATCACGACAATACACTTCACTTCAGTCAAAGTCATTAATCAATTCAAGACTCTACCATGACCTTGCAGCCATGAATAACCACACCAGTTTAATAGAATTTTATAAGTTTTATTCCTATTAATTACAATCTAAAAGCAGATGCGTTAATCTCAACACCAAGAAACATAGGGCCATATTTATACTTTTTGATGCAAAACTGCGCCGCCGCAGTTTTGCGTCAAAAAATTTACCGCCGGCTAATGCCATTTCGTAGCGCCGTGCGGGCGTCAAATTTATACTTTGACGCACGGCGGTGCAATCAACAGGTGGGAGTCATTATTTTTGACGCACATCGCGGCGTCAAGTCGTAAAGGAAAACGACATTAACGCGGCGGAAATGACTGTGGGTCGATTTACGACACCGCAACCCGGATATGCACCGTTTTGTTTGACACAATAACGTCAAAAATACCCGCGAACACTGCCATTTCAGCAGAGGAGAGCCAAAATGGATCCCAGATGCCATTACAGACCCCAGGAAGAGGACAGCAGACCAGGAACCAGCCAGGACAATCCATACAAGAACCAGGACATTTATAGAAAGAAAAGAAAGTGTCGCTTCAGTGCAGAGGAGCAGGAAATCCTGGTTAAAGAGGTGACGGAACACCAGCACCAACTGTTTATCACCTCAAAGTTGCCAATCAGCAGGAGAGAGGCCATATGGCAACAAATTGTTGACAAGATCAACAGTGTGGCGGAAGTACGCAGGACAGTCACCGAGTGTAAGAAACGCTGGCATGACTGCAAACGTAGGACAAAGGAAAAAATGGCCAGTAACAGGAAGGCAGCACTGCAGACTGGAGGTGGGAGTCCAGCACACCAGGAGGCCCTGGACCACATGGAGGAGATGGTCGCAGCCGTCATCCCTGGGGAGATTGTCACAGGGATTCAAGGACAGGACAGCGCAGACTACCAGGAGTCAACGCACATGCAGGGTAAGTCGCATGGGGAATTAAAATACAATACTGTTGACTGTAAGCAGGGGGGGAAATACCTACTACACATTGCATCATATACATGGAGTGGCATGGGTAAAGGGGCACCGCAGGGGGGCATAGCCTGCACAGACAGAAGCTGGGGCACAACATTACACTACACCAACAACAGTCCTTTGGGGGCATGCTGTCATGCCAACAATGGAGCAAAGGAAAAGCCTCGATAGGAGGGAAGGTCACTATGTCAAACTTACATCCTGGCACTCATCAGCCAACATATCTCCTACATTAACTAGGGCCCTATTAGCAATCCTCTAGCCAAACCAACAACTGCAATGTAACTGCCACAACAGTTGACACTACCACCTCTGATCTGTGTGCAGCTCAAGTAGCCAATGGCAGTAACCTCCCCATGGAACATACGCACCTAAATTAGGGGGTGAGGATGACATCTGCAACAATCCCCTGAAACAAGACAAAGGCCCCAGTATACACAAATGTCAATGCCCATAGGTGTCACAAACATCAGCCAATGTAAACAACAATAGGAGTGACACAGCACTAAGGACACACCCATGCTGCGTATGTCAGGGTCCTTCCCATGCCTGGCAAACAAGGCAACATGCCAAACGTCATACTGCTCAGACAACAGCATTGAGGAGGGGACACATGGAACTGGTCACTGAAATACACCTGCACAGTCAGAGGGGGAAATAGGACACTGATACGATAATCAGGGCAATCCAATGTAACACACATTACCAAACATCAGCAGGACACATTAACAATATCAACATCCATATCACATTATAACATTGCCATGCATAGGATATGCTACATGTCAATTACATTTAAGTCGATGTGAACAATCAGGGATTGGGGCAGGTCCTGAGAGTCAATTGTGCTGCCAGGACCTTCAGAACACCCACAGCCAGTGAAAGGTCTCACCATGAGAATGGATATACACGGAGGGTCGAGTAGGTAAAAAAGGTGGCTATTCTCTATTTGGTATAAAGCAACACCTAGAGGCGATTAGGCAGACAAGTCTGATAACTCAATATCATACATGTGACACACAAGTGGGCCATAGGCCTATAACAAAGCCCATCTGAAGGACAGCAGATACCAATACCAAACAAGATCACAAAGTGAATTCATCAAAAGGCAGGCACGTTACGTCAAAATTGTCACAACACAGACACACTAATTGTACCCTGTTTCATTGCAGAGGAAGATGGATCACCTGCTGATATGCCTGTCCCAGATTTCCCTGATAATAATGAAAAGTAGAAAGAATCCGGACCCCCCACCCTCCTCCCTAACACAACTAAGCTAACAACCTATACTAACCTAACACTAATCCCCCAAGCCCACTAATCATGATAACAAGGAAAGAGGAGGGAGGGGAGGGAATTATGTACATTGACCATATCAGTCCTAGAGGTTGGCCCTCCGGAGGGTCCGCCTAATAGACCTGACCCGCTTCTTGATGTAGGCCACATCCTGGCTTGTCCACCTTCCTCATAAATTTGTCCATTTTGCGTTCCAAAGCCTGGAATGCCGCAGGGTCAATTGGAGGTGCTGCTGCTGTTTGGGTCCCGGCAGAGGTGCTCTGTGTGGGTGTTGATCCTATCCCACTGGACTGTCCTGCTGCTGTCATAATGCTGGGTCCTGGTTGTGCTGCAGAGGCAGGGACAACTGTCCCCGCTGTGGCTGGGGTCACTTGGGGAGAACCGGTGGTTGTGGTGGTGGTGGCTGTAGTGGGCAACGTTGGGCCACCCTGTGGTGAAGCCCACCATGCTCCGGAGGCCCGATCCGAATGGTATTTACGGGCCATCCGTCGGAACCCCGACTGCACCTGCAGGATGTGTCGGTACCTCATGGCCCGCCTCTCAAAGTCATGCCTCCGTGCAGCACTCATGTTTGCAGCTGTGAAGACAAAGGGCAACTATTTACCATAGGAACTGCATTGTGTGGAATAGCACAAGTGGTCAATCTGACAATACATTTACTGTACTTGTAACAGCTCATATCACCATATAGATCATTGAAAGTCTCAGAGGAAGTACATGGGAAGCCTGCATACAAAGGTCATCTCACACATAGCATATACAATAATCTACATGATGGGTAACAACTGCCAATACCTTGTCATCAAAATACTTACAGTTGCAGCTAACAATCATGCTGCACCTCCTCCGCCTATTGCTTGGACTACATATGTCAGTGTATGTGATAACAATCACAAACCTCAAGATCTGCAATTTGTAATGGGATTTGCTAGTATAGAACTCATGTGCCATAACTGAGTGTGTACACTAGGTTCAAAACAAACTTTCAAATGGTCATACATATGTGTAACATACTGGTTGCTTCAGTCCTATGTACCCTATTCACAAACCCATGCCTGTCTTTGAGGGGGGGGTGGGAAGAACAACCAACAATCCCAAAATAGATGCACACCCAGGAGTGTATAGAAATCTCAACATGTTTTTGCCTCCACACACACACCACCAGTAAGGGCTATCAACAAATTGGAGTCAGCTAAACCTTGTCCTATCCAAGGTCCACACATGTCAAAATGTACTGACCTAGGCCAACATCACATACTTCCAGTGAGGCATATTTTTTTACAGACACAGAGGAGCAAGAACACCCATGATCATGAATAGCATGCACACCTAGGCCGTTGCACTCTAGTCCCACACACGTCTAGTACAACTTGTGGAAGTACATGCACCCTGAAGATCCAACCTACAGTGTACTCAGTACATCGGTTACTAGGGAAGCAGCAGATGTCAGACAAGTCATTTGCAGAAGCTATCTGGGAGAATGTCAGTCTGACATGCAGACTCAGTCCGAGACGAGTTCCAGTGCAACTCTTACATTAACTAGTGTATTCCACATGACTCACCCCATTTCCCATAGCGGGCCATACAGGAATGCCCTACAGACCCAAGATAAGACAAATGGATAAGCATAGGTCAACTCCAAATGAAATGATAACTGAAATCCCTCTTATAGAACAAGTCTAATGATTGGGCAGCGCATCAAACCTTGCAATGTGTTCAACACACAGTAGTCCATCACACATCACCAGCAAACACAAAACATACCATACATGCAACACTCACTGTAGGTGTCGGGGTCCTCAAAACGAGCCACCTCTCCCACTGTGTACGGTGCAGGTCCACCTGTAAAGCATGGAAGGAAGAATATACTCAGAATCCGTGCACTGACAAACAATTTCAAATACAAACACAATGTGATAATATGACATGAGTAATGAAACACTTTCACACATGCTCATACTGCATGGAATAATTCATGAGCAACATTTACATAGGATGGGTCTCCTGCTACAGTTACACACACTTCTACACACATGCAGTGGGCCGGACTGTCATGTGGTGGCAAACATGCACCTCCATTAGTATGCAGCAACAATATAGGTGTGCATTCATCTCATCATGTGCATCCAAGAGAGACATCCAAAAGCTGGTTACTTGAGGACTGCATGACCTGTCAAACAGCCTATGTGGTCATTACACATTTGTGACAGATAGGTACATGGTACAGAGGGCCAGGTACTTTGGCAATACCTCATGTTGTAAAAGTTTCATACATTGATGTGTCCAAACAATGGTGATTGGCACCAAACATAGATGTTTGTACCCTAGTCCATACCTTTGGACTGCCATCCCTATTCTGATTTTGGCACAAGTGACAACAAATACCTGTCTAATATGTTAGCTGAGGGCACCTGAGTCCTTTACAAATATAGTTCATGCTCAGATCTGGCATGTATCAATAAAATGTGAAGGAGCACATTTATCACGAACAGGCATGGCACTTCCGTGAACACTTTGCCTACACACTAACCTGACACACATGTGACATATGTGTGGGCCACATTGCTAACTTCAATTGACGTGAAGGCAGCACTCATTTTCAGCATCACGTAGGGTTTCAAATGTCAGTCTAGCTATAGCGTCAACATATGTAGGTATGATGTTACTACATCCATACTTCACTGGCAATTGTGACCTGTAGAGTCCTGATTGCCTCATTAATGTGTCGCTTGTCTGACACAAAGGCGGCACTACATTACATTCTGCTACAAGCAACCTGTATGTGTGGAAAACCTGAGCTGCCTGACTGCTAGCATTTGTCATCCTTCACATAGTGCATCAATTACCCTGTATGTTTCCCTAGCATTACACACAGTCAGCTATTTATCTGGCAGATTGCGTAACAATCATCACATGTCACTACACAGCTTTAAATTGTGCACATGTACATGATCTGTACTCACCAACATGGCCACCAATCCTGATTCCCAGGTGGTCCAGCAGATCTTGCTCCCTGGAGATCAGGTCAGCCCAGCGGTGCTTCAATTGATGGTCATTCCGTTGGCTCCCATACAGACGCACCAAGTGATGGTGCACCTTCCCCCACCGGACTTTTCGGGCCTCCGTGTGATACCCCTGTATCACCCTACCCCCAGCCTCCAGCATAAGTGGGAGGAAATGGCAAACAAGCCATATAAACCCCCCCAATTCCTCCTCACCCATCCTGGAAAGCCGTAGCCTACCAGACATTTAAGCACTGAAAATGTTGAAAAAGTAGTAGAAAAAAAGGGGGAAATGGGGAAAGTTAGAGTGAGGAAATACAAAGAAAACTTAACAAATAGAAGAGCCCAACTATCCCCTATATCACAGTACCTACAACAGACTCCCACAGACAATATATACAACACTGGACTGGACAAATTTATACAACACAGACTCAGACAGTATTCTACAACAAGATAATGATGACAAAACAACAAGTGAGATGGCACACTGGACACAAAAGCACTAATACACAGGACAACACTTTGCACACAGCCACACAGTCTAGAATAATCAGAGACTGCAAAGTGAAAGTGAAAGTACACCCACTGTACAGAATCTGTAAACAGGATATCCTATTACATCACATCCTGCATAAAATGGCCGCCGTTATTTTCCATTATGCGTCATATTTTCACGCATACAGGTTGTGCGTCATATTTTTTGACGCACAGGAGTGCAGATAATGCAGAGTCAAAATATTTTTCATATTTGGTTATTACTATTTGTTTGCGGCATAATTTACAGTTCTAGAGATGAAAATTAAGCTGCAGCCAAATATGATATCTATTTATGAAAAATAATTTTGACTCAGCATTATTTGCACTCCTGTGCGTAAAAAATATTGACGCACAAGCTGTATGCGTGAAAATATGACGCATTATGACAAATATGTATTTCCTTTGTCCAAATGAGTAATGTAATTTTGCATGACCAAATGGTGATAAGTGATAAACTTTGGGGTTAGCCATAGCAAATGTCCCTTATAGGATGTATAGAAGGTATTCACAGTGCAATAGTAATGATTGGCCAGAATGGATATTACTCATAATTGTGCACATATGTAGGTAATTGCTGATTGTAAATTTCTAAATATGAAAGAGATACCTGGATGTATTCCTTAGCAAAATTGTGAGCACATGTATCAAGCTATTCCAAATTGCATAAAGGCCAATTAGGTAATGCAATTGTCGCCTAAACCTTTTTTGGGGGTAACCATGTCCTAATTACGAGTTAATGTATCTAAAATGTGTTTCACTATTGACATGTAGGGCACACATGCGCCTTATGCATGTGTATGCTTCACATGTGCATAACACATTTATATTTGTCGTGCAGCAGAGGGGGACTTAGGCCCCCAGCACCCTGGGCTTTGCTGTTCCTGACTTGCAACTTTATCCAAGGTTTTCCCAAATTCAGTAATGCTAAACCATTGGCAGCAGGCCCATGGAAGCAAATTGAGTATGATTCTCTGTTTGCTAATCTGTAATCCCATTTGCCCATTTGACGTTTGCCCTATTGATTCTTTGGAGAATTCTGACATACCATTTAGCATTGATTTAATAGCAAAATCTCAACGTTCCTTATGTCATGTTAGAAAATAGGTTGTTGATGTATGTGGCCCTTTATGCATTACCTGGTTTAGTGGCATATTTCTTTCTTCCTGCTACGTTACAACTGGGACACCACTGTGATAGGCTGCTTGCAACTATTTTGTTGATTGGATGGTACATGTACATGTGTGTGGTCCAATGTTGATCCAGTATCAAGTGTTAAGGTGTATGTTGTCACTGTAACGTCCACGTCTCATCATGAGTTATTGGCAGCTAATCGTGTAGCTAATGAGTATCGTTTGTAGCTAAATGTGAGTAAAGTAATTGACGACATGGTAACCTACACGTGGATGGTCCCACCCTGTCACTGAAGACGTGTAATGAGACTTTCAACTGGGCAACCGTGGTGTGCTGAGTGAGAGAATGTCTCAGGTGTCTGGATCCGGCATGTGTCATTGCAACATTTGTACTGAAGTTGGCCTCTGTGGATGGAAATGCATCAGGAAACATCATAGCCTCTGTGCAGAAGTAAATGGCTGGTATTCAGCACACACGACTCATCTCTATTATTTGAACAATGTTACTCAGCGTGTGACCTGTCAGGGTCCTCTTATGTGTTGACTTTTCATGGATATTATCTGAGGTTGCTGGTTCTGCTGGAGGCCACGTACACCATTATAGGCTATGGGCCAGGTACACTGTCACACTTTGTAGTTTAGGCATTAATGAGGCCCAGACAACGGAAGGGCCATGATTTAGCTATTCAAGGGCACTGTCAAAAATATGATACAAATAACAGTCAGATGATGTAATACAATGTATTTGAGTATACATTGATGAGGCAAATGACAAATTAGCCTCTGAGGTACGAGAGGTTTTGGACAGCAAGTGTGGTCCATAGGTGGCCACCGGGTATCTTTAGGGTGACCCATGGACAGGTGCCAGTCAGGCTGACAGGATGCTGGGTCAATCAGGAGCCAGCTCTATCACAAATTACATGATCAGTGGTCTGACTAGGACTGGTCAGAGGGAGGAGTAGACAGTTGACATGACACACTGTGTATGTCCTGTGTTGTCTTGAAGGTTACACATGAGCCCTGATAAAGTGTTACACAGCAACATTAGTAGCAATGCTTGATGGTGTGATTGCCCTAATGTCTACATCTATGCTGTAGGAGGCATCAGCAGGGACGGGGCATGTGAATTTGGGTGGGGTGCATGGAGGGGATCACTGGTGTGGCCTCCATCAGTGTTTCACAAGTCCTGTCGGATGAGATTTGCTTAAAAATGGCCTATAGTACCTTTCACACGAGAATCAATCTACAGGTGATACCAGGCCTTAAGAACTCCAAGCCAGTGTATTATATGAGCTGAGTGCCATGCAGTGAGATGGTACTATGACAATGGTAGGCATAGGAAAGGGTGTGGCACACTGGATGACTCTTGTGAGTGTGTGTATGTAGATGAGGGAATCTCAGGGTACACATATCAGCATTCCAAGGACCTCTTCAGACAGGTGGGGTGTGACCAGCTGCATGGGTGTGTAAGGTTTTTAGAAAAGGTCTGACATGTAGATGGGATGTGATGTGCTGGATGCTTGTCATATGTGTCGCACTTGTGCTGTGTATGTTCTGCTTATGTGTAACTCTAGTGACAGATAGTCATTGCAAAGATTGTAAGTAGTTGGAATTACTGCTGCCAAGAGTCTGGTAATACATTCCTGTTCCTGAAGCAAACGCATGTCAACTGCCTGATGTATGAGGCCTGTTTTCCCCTAGTTGAGTGATGGTGTTTTAGTTGTGTGCCATCTGCTGCGATGAACCATGTTTCCTACATGTATGTGTGTAATAGGTGTGGTCCTCAGCTATTGCCCTTCAAAGGTGAACTGTACAGGATGTCAGTCATTTACATTGTGTGTGTATGTGGTCGTTGTATGATAGGCATTACATTTGTTGTGTGTTTTTCTGTGTCTTGATTGTTATATCTTTATTGCTCCATGAGACGACATTCTTCTTCTGATATTTAGAGCTAAAGGTTTGCAGAAATGAATAGGCCAGACCATGATGTGGTGTTTGTTATCAGTGTTTATTTACAATAGTTCATTAAGTGGTGATGGTGATAATTCTGAAAAGAAATTGTTCACAATGTGTTGGCGCCTACACACTCCAGCAGCCGTGTTTGGTTGTTCCCCCTACTGTTGCAGGGCAGTATCCTCCTCTTCCTCGTCTTCAGGCATGTATGGGTCTGGTTCAAGGAGGGGAATGTTCCTTTTGACACAAATGTTGTGCAATATTGCACATGTGAGGATGATCCTACAGACCATCTCGGGGGAATATAGTAGGCTACCACCAGTGATGTCGAGACAGCGGAACCTTGACTTGAGGATGCCGAAGGTCCGCTCGACAATGCTGCGTGTCCTCTTATGGGCGTTGTTGTATGCCCGCTCTGCAGCAGTACTCGGGTTGCCAAATGGTGTCATTAGCCATGGCTGGATGCCATACCCCTGATCAGCTGAAAGAGAAAAAGATTGGGATCATGTTGATGTAGCTTGCACTATTGAAAAGACCTTCAATAGCAGTAGTTGTCTTGTGTTGTCTGTGACTATTTAGTGTACTAATGTGACATCCTATACTTGTAGGCTATACCATCTGCATTGTGTTTTTTCCTTGGCTGAGCATGTGTTTGTCTGCTAACAGTTTGTCATTAGTATGTTTTGTGATTTTCAGTGCAGTGTGCCCTCCGTAACATTGTGACTTGTGATACAGGTGTCCTTGTGTCTTCACTTGGGGAGAGTAGATAGTTCAATGTAGAGTTTAATTTATAAGTGTTGTTAGCACGTTCATATGAAAGTACCCTGGACATCCCATACCTTTAGACTTAGGCAGTGTATTAATGTAAAGGTAATTGTGACACTTACAATTTGCAAGGTAACATTTCGGCTACCACACTCATTAATGTCTTCACATTAGGCTGTACAGTAAATTCCGATGTGTGACAGGTTCAATGGTGATGGAAGAAACATGGCTAGTGATGTAAGGACCTCAGTGTGTTCCTGTTCACATATTGCTGTTCGGGGTGTATGTGTTGTGTGTCCTAGAGGGTTGCTGTGCAGTGTGTATATAAGTAGGTTTTTGTACTTACCAACAAGTAGTCCATTGCCATACCGTCCATCCTGGAAGTGTTGGTTGATGGTGCAGTGACGGAAGATGAATGAGTCATGTACACTCCCAGGATATTTAGCCACGATGTTGGTGATCAATCCCTGGTGATCGACTATGGCCTGCACGTTGATTGAATGTGTGTGCTTCCTGTTGCGGTAAAGGTGTTCAGTTGCAGCAGGTGGCACAAGGCGTACATGTGTGCAGTCGATTGCACCAAGGACGTGTGGGAAGCCACTGATTGCGTAGAACTCCTGTTTAGTTTCCTGCTGCTTCTGCAGTGTGTTAGGGAAGCAGGTGTGGCGGGGTGTCAGGCGAATGATGGCATCCGGTACTTTGGGCAGAAATGCGGAGAATGATGGTTGTGATATTCCGCCAACCAGGGCACCAGTTGTTTGAAATGAGCCACTTGCCAGCGTGTGAAGTACGGCAAGCAGCTTTGTTTCTGTTGGTATGGTGTGGGGTGTCACCAAAGTGGGGGCCAACTGCTGTTCAATGTTTCTCAGCAGCTGCGGAATGGCCTGCCAGTTCAACCGGTACCTCTGTATGATGTTGTGTTCCCAGAGGCCCTGAAGGGTTGTTCTTGGGCGGAACATCCTCTCCTGCCTTTTGCGCTGCCTTTGGGGTCCCTGCTGGTGTTGTTGTAGCTGCTCTTGTTGCTGCTGGGCTCTGCGTCTGCGTGCACGCTGGATAAGAATCACCTCCATGTCTCCCTTTTGCTGCTCTGCTGCTCTGCTGTTTGTTCTGACTAAATACAGGTGTGTTTGCCCCATTTTAACGCCTACCCTGACCAAGGTGTTAAATTTTGACGCAAATCCGGCTGTGCGTCATTTTCTGGCTCCGCCTCCCGGCTGTGCATCATTTTTGCCCGAAAGCATAAATACGACGCACGGCCGTTTGCGTCATTTTTTGGACGGGAACGCCTACCCTGCATATCATTAACGCAGGGCGGGTTGCCACATCCCAAAAATGACGCACACAGCGGGATTTTGTCGTCTGCGGGCTCGGGCGACAAAGTTTAAATACAGGGCAAAGTTTGCACTGATTGTGCGTCAAATTTTTTGACGCACAATCGGCGCAAACGGAGTATAAATATGGGCCATAATAGCATAGTCACAATATGGCAACTTTGGTAAGATTTCATTAAAGCGAGAATCACAAACATCAGAACATAACACAGCGTGAACATAGATTACATTTAACAGTGTCAATAATGCGTCAGTTCAACAAAGCATGTCTCTTTGCGTCAGGTTTGGTGAACACCTGTCCTAACCACTGATTAGTATTCGCATGTTGGGCTTCATGCAAAACAATTTAGAACACTAATTTGGAAAATATCTAACTAAGGTCTCTGTCAAAAGTAAGCAGTTGGTACCTAGAAAGGAAAAGCAAACAGACAAATCACAATTGCATTGTCATGATTACCCTCCAAAGTTTAGGTCAGCGCACAGGTTCAGTCTTCGTCTTCAGGACATCAGTCAATTCGCCATCAGTCAGAACTCAGTTCCGGGGCAAAAGGGGCACTTCCCTCATAAGGAGGTAAAGTGTAACATGGACAAATCTAAGGGTGAGGATGGTTTTAAGTAAAGCAACAAGTCACCAAGCAGGGTGACAAAGTGTCTGGATAAAATCAATAGCATTCCCTACCTAATTCTAAATGGCTTCTTGTGTCATGGGTTTTTATCCCTTTTTCGTTGTACATTCCCCCAAACGTTTATTGGACATTTGTTATACCCCACCATCTTTAACCTATCAGAAAACACATTAGGTCACCTAACTTTCACCCCATATTATTTTACAGACATTTTATTGATCTCCATAATTGACGTCTTCAGAGGTGGCACATCCGGTATGATTTCATCTTTCTGTAATTCTTTGCACATCTTTTGGTCAGTAGCTTCATTTTCTTCACCGGTTTGAATTACCTTGTACATTACGTTAATCTACACCGTTTCATTTTGTTTTTAACATTTATTCTGCAAGCAAGGAAAAGCCATGGGAACGGATCTAACATTTTTACATTCGTCTTCTAGTTTGGAAAAAAACATACTGGGTCATGTCCTTTTGTGAGTCAGCACACTGCAAGATAGAAAAATACATTTAATATGAGAGCCAAGCAGCTAAGCTCCGGCTCATGCTAACTTAAGGCCTATAAGGATTTTAGCACAGATTCAATAACGCAATCATTATACAAACTCATTTGAACATAATATAAACATTTTAGTCATCATTATTAGTCTACGTATACATTGGCGGCCACTCCCCGTGGTCACATTTCAGGTACATGTTTAAGCAAAATTACGAATGCAGTTTTATGCGGCAGTATCACACATTCATTCATAAACATTTTATGTTAATATGGATTATATAAGCTACGCTCTCTCAGTCCCTCCTCTGATGACGTTCGTCATCACACATACCATTCCCTTTTGACCTTTCACTTAATTTTTCACCTTGCGCATAACGCGCATTTCAACATCTTGTCCCTTTGTGAATTTTCCCAAATTTCATTAAACATTTTCTCCCTTTCCTTTTCTTTGTTCCTTTTATTCCTCTTTGTCCAATTTCTTTTTATTTTATCATTAATTTTACATGCTCCCCATAAACCTCATAGACAGGCCAGAACAATTAATAGACCCCCTAAAATGTTTGCAAGTACCCCATTTCAAATATTGGTAAACCAGCTCCCTACTCTGTTGATTCCTTTTCCCACTTTCTCCCATACTCCAGGTTCCTTCAAATCCTTCAACTCTGTACTATCTTTAGTTAGGTTTGTAAGCATTCCTCTAATCTTTTTACTATTGTCCGGTATATATGAGCAACAATGACGCTCGTTGAGCATCTTTCAGACTCCGCCGCTCTTTGCTAAAAGGATGTCTAAAACAAGCCTATTTAGAAAAGTCATAGCTCTTTCCGCAGCAAGTTCAGTATCCATCAGGAGTATAGCCCCTGTAAAATTTGACAGCATGTTATCCACAATAGTAGACAACTTTTGAATCTTTATGGAGTTTAAGATAACCCCTACTGAAGGTATTATGGCTCCAAATATATCACCAACGACAGCAGCCGCTGTCTCTCGTTTTTGTCTAGCATGTTGTAATTCAGACGTTTTAGGTATTTGCTTTAAGTAATCAATTTGGTAAATCTTTGGGAAAACTATTCTCAAATAACATGTTCCATACCATCCCTTAGGGAGACGGTAATAAGCATTAAGTCCACAGATATAATAGATCCCAGGGATCGCTAGGTCCTGTCCATTTAACATGAATGTCCATTTACTCTGAAACAAAAACACATGCCTGCATTCACTCGTTCCCACAAATAAAGTGTCATGTTCAGATTTCGGCCTCTATATACAAAGCCTACATGTAATGCATCTATAGCTGGTTTGCCTTGCGTCTTTATTGCAGTGTAAGCATAATCATTTGCATATGTGCGTTTCTATAGCCCTTTTTCTAATCTCTCTTTCAATGCTTTGCGTCTGTCATCAGTGTGATCTAAAAAGCTTTTCTCTACAGGTGTCAATAAGCAAGTCAGATTATTGCGGTGTGCATAAGCTGTCCCAAATGTAAGCATTGGTTCAAAGAAACCTCTAACTAATTTTATACTATGCTCCTTGGCTAACTTGTTCAGAAATTCAATCACAGGCACAAAAGAAAACACCACATCCAAATTTGAATAGAAGTATTGCACATGTTCTTGATTATAGAATCTGGTTAGTAGCAAACTACAACTTATACCGTATGTTAGTGGCAAGCTATGATAGGTGACCCCCCTCTTGTACTGATGAAGGAATCTTTGTGCACACATAACAGTTTTTCGCATCCATGGTCTCAACATACTCATTCAGCAAGCGATAGAGGACATTATTCGAAGTTCCCCCTTTGAGTTAGTTCCCTCATGCAAGTGTTTTGTATCCTGCTCAAACTTTTCCCACGGTGTTAGTGTTGTAGTCTCAGGTTTTGAAGCATTGTTAATCGCTTTCTTATCCATCTACGGCATTCCCACAATCACACCTACAATTATTATTGCACACACAATACCTAGTATAAGACTTAACCAACCACACACCTTACCCCTTTTGTTACTACCTCTATTATAAGCCATGTCTGTAAAGAATCAGATAGCAGAACAATAATCAACTTGAGGACGATATAAAAACTCTCTTTTTCTTTTTTTTTTTTTCTTGATGCAAAAGTCTCTTTCTCTCTGCGTATATTTACAGCGTTTTACTCACTCCAGGACCCTTTTGTCAAATCAGGTTAGCAGCTTGTCATAATTGGGTTTTCAAAGTCAATTCAGGTTATCAGTGTCACATCCGGTAATTTATAAGTCTCTTTCTCAATTTTTCAGCTTTCTATTTTCTTAACCAAATTTCATTTTTAACACAGTCTCTTTCTTTTAATTGATTTTCAGATACCGTAGTTTTGGCCTGGTACTTCTCGATCAAAACAGAACGCTAAGAATTCTTGTTGCCATTCAGATGTTGTTGCATATGCCCACTCAGGACCTGCGTACCTTCTATTTGCGGTTCTCTTTCTTTTCAACCTGCGTTCATTTTGTAATTCTCCTTCACTCAGATCTTCTGTTCTTGTGGTATCGGTTTCTTCTGTTTTTGTTTCACCTGGTACGACCTTTTATTTCGCAGCCTGCTTCTCTGGCCAGTTATCTCCCTTATGTGTCTTTTTCCTGCTTGTCCTTTAAGGAAGCTGAACAGCACCCTCCTCTTGTGCTATGGTGTTTTCTCTTGATGGACCTGCAACTGGCTCAGGGGATGTCGGTGTACTTTGATCTCTCTCTACTATTTACCCTTCTTCTTCTTCTTCTGGATCTGTAATGGATTCAAGCTCTAACCCGTATCCGTCTGCTTCTGGGAGAACCTCTCCTTGATTTAGTTCTCCTGCTACCTCTACTGAGATAGGCACATTGGGCCAGATGTAGGAAGGCATTAGCGCCTCGCAAACAGCGAAAAACGCTGTTTGTGAGGCGCTAATGCCCTCACGCGATGCTGAAACACATATTGCGAGTCGGTACCGACTCGCAAAATGTGTTTCAGACTCGCAAATAGGAAGGGGCGTTCACTACCTATTTGCGAGTTGCACCGCGATGTAGGGTTGATTCGTGACCGCGAAAGCGGTCGCAAATCAACCCGCAGTTACCATCCACTTCAAGTGGATGGTAACTCATTCGCAAACAGGAAGGGGTCCCTATGGGACCCCTTCCCCTTTGTAATTGCTCACAATAATGTTTTTTCAGAGCAGGCAGTGGTCCTATGGACCATTGCATACTCTGAAAAAAAAACTAAACAAAAAGGTTTCGGTATTTTTTTCTATTTGCAGCTCATTTTCCTTTAAGGAAAACGGGCTGCAAAGAGAAGAAAAAAAACTGCTTTATTTAAAAGCAGTCACGGACATGGTGGTCTGCTGTCTCCAGCAGGCCACCATCCCCGTGAGTGCCTAGACTCGCTATGGGGTCGCAAACTGCGACCCACCTCATAAATATTTATGAGCTGGGTCTTTGCGACCCCATAGTGAGTCGCAGAAGGTGTCTGAGACACCTTTCTGCATACCAATTTGCGAGTTGCAAATTGCGAGTCGGAAGGACTCGCAATGTGCAACTCGCAAATTGGTTTCTGCCTACATCTGGCCCATTGTCACCTCTCTCGAAAACGTTTACTGTTTGAGGGACTAGGCTTTTCTCAGTGGGCTCTCCTGCAGTCTCAGTTCCCACTTGGCTATTTTCAGGTCCTGAGACTTCCCTCTCTGGAACTGTTGAGTCAGAAATTTCAAGTTCCTCATCAGTTGGACATGTTACCTTCTTTGTGTGACTGGCATGTATCCAGTTTGGAACGCCTGCACATTTCACAGCAGTGGTTGTTGTCAATATTACTTGATATGGCCCCCTCCAGCACTGCTCCAAACATGACTTTCTCACGTGCTTCTTGACAACCACCCATTCACCGGCTTGCAGGGTGTGACCTGGATCACTGATCGGTGGCAATGTGTTAGCTTCCACCTGGTGAGAAAAAGAGCGAACCACATCAGCCAATCCTCTGCAGTAGTCCAACACCATATCATCCGTGTTATTCACAAGGGCATTTGCAGGCACTGCAGGTAGCCTCATAGCTCTACCCAGAAGGATTTTGTGGGGTGATAGTCCTGTCTTCTTATCAGGGGTGTTCCTCATCGACATCAGCACTAAGGGCAATGCATCTGGCCATTTGATATTGGTAGCTGCGCACATTTTTGCCATTCTTGACTTCAAGGTACCATTCATCTTTTCCACTAATCCTGATGCTTCAGGGCGGTAGCTACAATGCAGCTTCTGTTCAATGTCTAATGCAACACACAAGAGCTTAATCTCCTCATTGTCGAAGTGTCTGTCCCTATCTGATTCTATAGGGACCGGAAACCCGAACTTGGGTATTAGTTCCCTAAGCAGCAGCTTTGCGACTGTGAGACTATTGTTTTTACGTGTGGGGTAAGCTTCAATCCAGTGGCTGAAAACACACACGATCACCAACACGTACTTCAATCCTCCACAAACAGGCATCTCAATGAAATCCATTTGCATCTTGCTAAATGGACCGCCAGCTCTCCCTATGCGGCTCAGAGTTACTACAGTCCCTTTTCCGGCATTCATCCGTTGACAGATGATGCACCTATGACAAGTAACCTCTGCGGTATGTCTAAATTTTGGGTTAATCCAATCAATCTTGAATGAACTGATCATTGCATCTCTCCCAATATGTGCCCGTCTATGGTAAAGCCTCGCAAATTGTGACAGAAGACTGTTTGACAAAACCAGTTTCCCCTCCTCTGAGACCCATAAGTCGTCAGCTCTTTGTACACATTGCATTCTCTGCCAGGAGCGTTTTTCCTCTTTGCTAGCACAACCCTGTAGTGTTTTTAGCTCATCTAGTGTATCAACCACCCTTAATGCAAGGTTCAAACATGTGTCATTTTCGGTTTGCGGTAACAATTCCCACTGATCCTTGAACGATATACAGTTCAATGCGCAAAATCTTGTGACTTGATCTGCATAGCCGTTTCCCATGGACACAAAGTCTTGTGACTTAACATGAGCATTGCATTTCAGCACGGAAATTTCAAGAGGTAACTGAATCGCATGTAACAAATCCTTAATTTGTTCACCATTTTCCACAGGAGAACCAGAAGAGGTCATGAAACCTCTCTGTGACCACAATTGGCCAAAATCATGTACAATTACAAATCTGTATCTGCTGTAAGTTTAGATAGTGACTTTCAGATTCTCAGCTGCATGGCATGCCTTAGTAAGGGCAATTAACTCTGCCACTTGTGCGGAATACACTTTCTCGAGCCAGGAAGCTTCAATGATACCAGCTGTGGTAGATACAGTGTAACCGGCTCTCAGCATTCCGACGGAGTCTCTCAAACAGGATCCAACAACAAACATAATGCAGTCATTTTCTTTTAACTGTGTATCTTGAATATCAGGTCGGGGCTTGGTACATAGTTCTGTTACCTCAAGACAGTCATGCTCCACTTCCTCTTCATTATTAATCTCGGTACTCTCAACAGGAAGTAGAGTTGCCGGGTTTAATACATTACGTCGCTTCAGTGAAACATTAGACGACCCCAAAATAATTGTCTCATATCTGGTAAGTCGGGCATTTGTCATGTGCTGAGTTTTGGTTCGAGTCAACAATATTTCAACTGAATGTGGAACCATTACGGTCAAGGGATGTCCCATCACTATGCCTTCACACTGCGTGAGGCTTTGACCAACTGCTGCAACTGCGAGCAAACAACCCGGTAAGGCTGCTGCGACGGGGTCCAAGGTAGCTGAAAAATATGCTACAGGGCGATTTGCACCTCCATGGACCTGTGTTAAGACAGACAAAGAACAGGCATCACGTTCATGACAAAACAGTAGAAAAGGTTTCGTGTAATCAGGCATACCCAAAGCTGGTGCCCTGCACATGCACTCTCTCAATTCCATGAATGACTCAAGCTCTTCCTTGGATAAAGCTATGGTATATGGCTCATCCTTAATCTCTTTACCTGTCAGCTTTATCAAGGGTTTTGAGATAATCGAAAAGTTGGGTATCCACTGGCGACAGTAGCCCACCATTTCTAAAAACATCCTGACATCTCTCTTTGTTGTCGGGGGCTTCATTTGAAAAATAGCAGTTACCCTTTCCTTTGATATTCTCCTGGACCCTCTCTCAATCAAATGTCCTAAGTACTTCAGCTCTTTCTGACAGTACTGCAGCTTCTTTGGCCACACTTTGTGTCCATTCTTTCCCAAATGATTCAGTAAGGGAATTGTGTCATACCTACAGTCATCTTTTGTCCTGGACGCAATCAGCAAGTCGTCAATGTACTGTACTAGTGTTGAATTGAAAGGCAGTACTAAGGATTCTAAGTCCTTTTTCAATATCTGATTGAAGATGGACGGTGACTCAGAAAACCCTTGAGGAATTCTGCACCAACTGTACATCTTGTCCAGGAATTAGAAACTGAATAAAAACTGGCTGTGCTCATGAAGAGGCACCGAAAAGAAAGCTTGTGACAAATCTACAACAGTGAACCATTCAGCATCGCAAGGAACCTGAAACATGATCACTGCTGGATTTGGCACTATGGGGCAACACTTCACCACAAACTTGTTTATTTTTCTCAAGTCCTGCACAATTCGAACCTTCCCACAAGGCTTTTTCAGACCCATTATCGGTGAATTACATGGGCTGCTCAATACTTCTTTCAGGACTCCTTGTTTTACGAAGTCCGCAATTATTTGTGACACCTGGATAAGAACATCTTGTGCCATGTGATATTGTGGCACCTGGGGAAACACTGCATTTGGTTTCACTAGTACTTTAACTGGTTCTACTCCTTTTATCAGTACCACTTCCTTTCCTGTCAAATCCCATACTTTCTCTGTCACTGTCCCCTGTAATTCAGTTGGTAAGTCAGTCACTGTAAGCATCGGGACTAAGGTTATCAAAGGGTAATCTTCATTCGCGGTTTCTGTCTCTGACTCTAAAAACTGACCATCATCCCCTTCATCATCACTGTTTGTCTGCACCTCAATTCCATCATTGGAAAACGTAATCGAACATTTCGTTTTGCACAGTAAGTCTCTTCCCAGTAGGGACACAGGACTCGAATCACAGACTACAAGCTTGTGCAGTCCCTGGAAGTTGCCAATCTCAACTTGCACTGGATCTGTAATTGGATTTGTCAAGTACTGGTTTGCTACCCCGACCACTCTTATGGTACGCCCCGAAAGTGGCAATTTCGGAACCTCTGCACTACTGACTGTGGAGCGTGGAGCTCCAGTATCAACCAAGAATGTAACCTTGTGACCCATTACCTTTCCCTCTACATAGGGTCCCCTCTGATCTACTTCTAGGGACGCTGCAAGCCTGCACTCTTTACTGTCTGAACTGTCATCCGACCATTCCTCATTCATTCCATCTTCACCATGCAATGGGAATTGCAGTACTGTATAATTTTGGCTCATCACTTGACCTGTAACCTGCTGAGGAAGCATCACCTGTTGCTGTCCCATTGGAGCCATTGGTAGTTGCATTTGCTGTCTAGGTACCATGGGAACCTGCTTTTGTACTTGCTGCATTTGCGCTGGTTGAACACGCGGCATTTGCATTTGCTGCATGGGCTGTAACCCTTGCATTTGAACCATGTTATTTTGAAAGTTCGGGTTTTGATTTCTCAATTTTGGACCTCTCATATTTTGCAATGTACCGACATTAGTGCTTTGTTGAACGACACCATCCTGCACCACATTTGGGCATTCCCGCTTCCAATGCCCCACCCCCCCCGCATGCGTGACATGGTGACATCTTTTTCATCCCTTGTACATCATTTTGAACTACAGCAGTATTCAAGCCTGGACCGCGATTCACAAAACATCGACCTCGGCCTCTCGGTTGCACCTGAATCACACCATTCGCTTGCGGTTGCTGCTGTATCATCTGCTGAATTCCATTTCCCTGCATTCCTGCCTGCGCAGCCCTTATCTGCATCACCATCACTTTCTCCTTTAGTTTTCTCTGCTTCAGCTCGATCTCATCACTACAGTATTTCGCATACAGCAACACCTCATCAATCGGCTTCGCTTGCCAACAGATCAAATGATTCTTAATCATCTGGCTAACCTCTGGTCTCAGCCCTTCAACAAATCGGAACACAAGATGGTTCATGTCTTTCGGCTCAATGGTCTCAGTACCACTGTAATGTTTGAATGACTTCAACAACCTTTCATAGTAAGCATGTATTGATTCCTTAACCTCCTGTGAGGTCCGGTCGATTTTCTGCCAATCAGTCACTTTCGGCGACACTTTCTGCTTCAAAAACTCAATTACTTTGTGATAGTACTTCATCACCTCCTCAGAGGGTGCTCAGGTCACCTTATCCCTTGCCAGCTCCTGCGTCGTCCAGTCTACCCCCCTCTTGCACTCAAGCCATGAGTAGGGCGGAACAATGATCTCAAACAAGGTATTCAGGTCTTCCCAGAGACACTTCGCAAGCTTCACAAACCTATCTGTTTGTTGGTACCACTCGATCGGTTTCTCCCTCAACCTGGGTTAATCATTTGTGAAAGATAAGATGTCTCCCCTGGACCACGGTACATGAATTAGAACCCCACCAGCTGTTTCTCTCATTGGTAGCATCTTTACTGATTCCGTATCTGGTGAAGTTTTCGCTTTACTCGATCCCGGACTGTCACCTGTCACCTTTCTCCTTGTCTCTTTTCTTTGCCCATCTGCCTTCCCACTTTTCTAAAGCTCCCCAGATTTGTGCACTTTGCAATATTTCCTTTAAATGCGCTTTCCTTCCGGCAGACCTCATATGCTCAAAGTCTTTTGAATCAAAGTCTAACCTGAAACTTCTTTTCAAATGTTTAGTATTCTCAATATCAATACTGTATTTGTCTGCCAGGTTCACTAATTTCTGATGTACCTTGCCTACTTCTTTAGTAATCTTAGGGCACAGATATCTCAATTCTGCTTCAGTGTATGACTCTAATCTGTTTCCCCCCATTGTTTCTTCCACTAATTCAGCAGCTTCCACGCCCAGTCTCACAAAATTCAGGTACTAATCTCTCCCTAACCTTTCCAGTTCCACTACAGTTACTGTGATCTTTTGTGAAGCATAGGTCTTCTCTAACCACTCATTCAACTGTTGTATCGTAAAACCTTGCAATCAAATGTTCCCTGCATGCATCATTGGCGACTGTGAAGCATTCGTACTTATTGTCTGTGGGGTTAGCACTCCTAGCCCTGCCTGTCTCATTGCCTCCAACGGTGCTTCAACCGGGTTACGGTCTAACAAAGACCTTGGTCTTTCGACCGCTTGGTCTCCTGGGGCCATTAACTGGGGAGTTCCTATGGACCCTCCTCTTACTGCATCTTGGGTCATTACTCCCTGATCACATATACCAGGCTTACCTTGTGCATACAATGGCACCGGTGGACCAACAGTAATCGGCAATGATATTGCAGCTGGTGTCTGACCTGGTCCCAAACCTCGTGGAGCAGCGACTACAAAGGTCTGATCCAGTGCAGCCAGGGCAGGTACTAATGGATGTCCTGCTGCTGGGTTATATCCCGGTATCAGTTGTGCCTGTGGCTGAGGCAGCAATTGTGGAGTTGGCTCAATCTGCACTAACCTCGATTTTGTATATATCGGGTCTGGTGGCACTATCAGATTTGTAGTAGTCTCTAGTACTGGGACGTCTGGATAGATTCTCTGTATCTGTGGTGGTGGTTGCAACTGTATCTGCATATCTGGCGCAGTGGGTACACTGACGCCATTTTGTGTCAAAGCCGTATCACTGGTCTGTACTGTATCAGTAACTCCCTTCTCCTGCTTCTGGTTCCCAGGATTTGCACTAGTGCTCAGGACATTGTCGCTTATCGCATAAGGTGGCGGGCGATCATGTAATAACTGATTTAGAAATTCTTCGTTATCTGAATCTTCTTCTTCTTCCCAAGATCTTTTAGTTTCTTTAGGCTTACTAGATGTAGGAAAGTACCATCTTGCCTGGCATGTTACCCCCATTTTTCACTGTATATATGTTGTTTTAGTTGTATGTGTCACTGGGACCCTGGTATCCAGGGCCCCAGTGCTCATAAGTGTGCCTGAATGTGTTACCTGGGTAGTGACTAACTGTCTCACTCAGGCTCTGCTAATCAGAACCTCACTGGTTATGCTCTCTCATTTCTTTTAAATTGTCACTAACAGGCTAGTGACCAAATTTACCAATTTACATTGGCTTACTGGAACACCCTTATAATTCCCTAGTATATGGTACTGAGGTACCCAGGGTATTGGGGTTCCAGGAGATCCCTATGGGCTGCAGCATTTCTTTTGCCACCCATAGGGAGCTCTGACAATTCTTACACAGGCCTGCCACTGCAGCCTGAGTGAAATAACATCCACGTTATTTCACAGCCATTTTACACTGCACTTAAGTAACTTATAAGTCACCTATATGTCTAACCTTTACCTGGTAAAGGTTAGGTGCAAAGTTACTTAGTGTGAGGGCACCCTGGCACTAGCCAAGGTGCCCCCACATTGTTCAGGGCCAATTCCCCGGACTTTGTGAGTGCGGGGACACCATTACACGCGTGCACTACATATAGGTCACTACCTATATGTAGCTTCACAATGGTAACTCCGAATATGGCCATGTAACATGTCTATGATCATGGAATTGCCCCCTCTATGCCATCCTGGCATAGTTGGCACAATCCCATGATCCCAGTGGTCTGTAGCACAGACCCTGGTACTGCCAAACTGCCTTTTCTGGGGTTTCACTGCAGCTGCTGCTGCTGCCAACCCCTCAGACAGGTTTCTGCCCTCCTGGGGTCAAGCCAGGCTTGTCCCAGGATGGCAGAACAAAGGACTTCCTCTGAGAGAGGGTTTTACACCCTCTCCCTTTGGAAAATGGTGTGAAGGCAGGGGAGGAGTAGCCTCCCCCAGCCTCTGGAAATGCTTTCATGGGCACATTTGGTGCCCATTTCTGCATAAGCCAGTCTACACCGGTTCAGGGACCCCTTAGCTCTGCTCTGGCACGAAACTGGACAAAGGAAAGGGGCGTGACCACTCCCCTGACCTGCACCTCCCCTGGGAGGTGTCCAGAGCTCCTCCAGTGTGCTCCAGACCTCTGCCATCTTGGAAGCAGATGTGCTGCTGGCACACTGGACTGCTCTGAGTGGCCAGTGCCACCAGGTGACGTCAGAGACTCCTTCTGATAGGCTCCTTCAGGTGTTGCTAGCCTATCCTCTCTCCTAGGTAGCCAAACCCTCTTTTCTGGCTATTTAGGGTCTCTGTCTCTGGGGAAACTTTAGATAACGAATGCAAGAGCTCATCAGAGTTCCTCTGCATCTCTCTCTTCACCTTCTGCCAAGGAATCAACTGCTGACCGCGCTGGAAGCCTGCAAAACTGCAACAAAGTTGCTAAGACGACTACTGCAACTCTGTAACGCTGATCCTGCCGCCTTCTCGACTGTTTTCCTGGTGGTGCATGCTGTGGGGGTAGTCTGCCTCCTCTCTGCACTAGAAGCTCCGAAGAAATCTCCCGCGGGTCGACGGAATCTTCCCCCTGCAACCGCAGGCACCAAAGAACTGCATTACCGGTCCCTTGGGTCTCCTCTCAGCACGACGAGCGAGGTCCCTTCAATCCAGCAACTCTGTCCAAGTGACTCCCACAGTCCAGTGACTCTTCAGTCCAAGTTTGGTGGAGGTAAGTCCTTGCCTCCCCACGCCAGGCTGCATTGCTGGTAACCGCAACTTTTGCAGCTACTCCGGCCCCTGTGTACTTCCGGCGGAAATCCTTTGTGCACAGCCAAGCCTGGGTCCACGGCACTCTAACCTGCATTGCACGACTTTCTAAGTTGGTCTCCGACGACGTGGGACTCCTTTGTGTAACTTCGGGTGAGCACCATTTCATGCATCCTTGTAGTGCCTGTTTCTGGCACTTTTCCGGGTGCTACCTGCTGCTGAGAGGGCTCCTTGTCTTGCTCGACGTCCCCTCTGTCTCCTGACACAATTTGCGACATCCTGGTCCCTCCTGGGCCACAGCAGCATCCAAAAACGCTAACTGCACGATTTGCAGCTAGCAAGGCTTGTTGGCATTCTTTTGGCGGGAAAACACTTCTGCACGACTCTCCACGGTGTGACGGATTTGTTCTCCAAAGGGGAAGTCTCTAGCCCTTGTCGTTCCTGCCGAAACCTAAGCTTCTTCTGTCCAGTAGAAGCTTCTTTGCACCCACAGCTGGCATTTCCTGGGCATCTGCCCATCTCCGACTTGCTTGTGACTTTTGGACTTGGTCTCCTTGTTCCACAGGTACCCTCGACTGGAAATCCATTATTGTTGCATTGCTGGTTTGTGTCTTTCCTGCAGAATTCCCCTATCACGACTTCTATGTCCTTTGGGGAACTTTAATGCACTTTGCACTCACTTTTCATGGTCTTGGGGTGGGCTATTTTTCTAACCCTTACTATTTTCTAATAGTCCCAGCGACCCTCTACAAGGTCACATAGGTTTGGGGTCCATTCGTGGTTCGCATTCCACTTTTGGAGTATATGGTTTGTGTTGCCCCATCCCTATGTGTTTCCATTGCATCCTATTGTAACTATACATTGTTTGCACTGTTTTCTAAGACTATACTGCATATTTTTGGTATTGTGTACATATAACTTGTGTATATTTGCTATCCTCATACTGAGGGTACACTCTGAGATACTTTGGCATATTGTCATCAAAATAAAGTACCTTTATTTTTAGTATAACTGTGTATTGTGTTTTCTTATGATATTGTGCAAGTGACACTTGTGGTACTGTAGGAGCTTCACTCGTCTCCTAGTTCAGCCTAAGCTGCTCTGCTAAGCTACCATTACCTATCAGCCTATGCTGCTAGACACCCTATACACTAATAATGGATAACTGGGCCTGGTGCAAGGTGTAAGTACCCCTTGGTACTCACTGCAAGCCAGTCCAGCCTCCTACATTGGTTGTGCAGTGGTGGGATAAGTGCTTTGAGACTACTTACCACTCTTGTCATTGTACTTTTCATAAGAGAAAAATATACAAAACAAGTTCAGTGTGTGTACACATAGCTAAAAAGTTTTGCGTTTCCTCTTTTCACTCTTTTCTAAAGTGCTGAAAAGTACTTCTAAACTTTCTAAAAAGTTCTTAAAAGTTTAAAAAGTTTTTTTCTGTCTTTCTAAAAGTTCTGAAAACTTTTTTCTCTTTTTCTATCACTTTAACTCTCTCTAAAAATGTCTGGCACAGGCCAAAATGTTGATCTGTCCAAAATTGCATATGATCACCTTAGCTGGAAAGGAGCAAGGAGTCTCTGCATAGAGAGAGGTTTGAGTGTAGGGAAGAATCCTTCCTTGGAATTGTTACTTAACATGCTTAGAGAACAAGATAAGGCTAAAAGTGCCCCATCTGTTGAAAAAGTAGCTAATGGTTCCCAATCTGATCCAGGGACTCCCCCAGGAAAAGATTCAGGAAAGAAACTTCTTAGCCTGCCCATTACTAGACAGTCTAGCATAGTTGGTATTGAGGTGGAGTCACATCATACAGAAGGTGTGCTCTCATATTACACTGTCAGCCAAGCTGTTAGGGTGTCCTCTGTAAGGGACAGGTCTCCTCCTGTTCATTCTCATCATACTTCTGTGTCTAGGAATGTCCCTCCCACCAACCCTGATGACAGATTGTTAGAAAGGGAACTCAATAAGTTGAGGGTGGAACAAACCAGACTGAAGCTTAAAAAGCAACAGCTGGATTTGGATAGACAGTCTTTAGAACTAGAGAAGGAAAGACAGAAGTTGGGTTTAGAAACCCATGGTGGCACCAGCAGTATTCCCCATAGTCATCCTGCAAAAGAGCATGATTCCAGGAATCTGCATAAGATAGTTCCCCCTTATAAGGAGGGGGATGACATTAACAAGTGGTTTGCTGCACTTGAGAGGGCCTGTGTTGTACAGGATGTCCCTCAAAGGCAGTGGGCTGCTATCCTATGGCTATCATTTAGTGGAAAAGGTAGGGATAGGCTCCTTACTGTGAAAGAAAGTGATGCCAATAATTTTACAGTTCTTAAGAATGCACTCTTGGATGGTTATGGCTTAACCACTGAACAATACAGGATAAAGTTCAGAGAGACCAAAAAGGAGTCTTCACAAGACTGGGTTGATTTCATTGACCATTCAGTGAAGGCCTTGGAGGGGTGGTTACATGGCAGTAAAGTTACTGATTATGACAGCCTGTATAACTTGATCCCGAGAGAGCATATTCTTAATAATTGTGTGTCTGATTTGTTGCACCAGTACTTGGTGGACTCTGATCTGACCTCTCCCCAAGAACTGGGAAAGAAGGCAGATAAATGGGTCAGAACAAGGGTGAACAGAAAAGTTCATACAGGGGGTGACAAAGATGGCAACAAGAAGAAGGATGGTAAGTCTTCAGACAAGGGTGGGGACAAATCTAAAAATGAGTCTTCATCAGGCCCACAAAAACACTCTGGTGTGGGTGGTGGCCCAAATCCTCTTCTAATCAAAACAAGGAAAAGAAACTATGGTGCTATTTATGTAAAATAAAAGGCCATTGGACAACAGATCCTAGTTGTCCAAAGAAAAGCACCAAGCCTCCTACCACTACAACCCCTACTGCTACACCTAGTGTCCCTACTAATAGCAGTGGTGGTGGGAGCAAACCTACTAATAGCCAATCCAAGGGAGTAGCTGGGCTCACTATTGGTAACTTAGTTGGGGTTGGTCTTGTTAGGGAGACCACAGAGGCTGTGTTAGTCTCTGAGGGGGCTATTGATTTAGCCACCTTAGTTGCTTGTCCCCTTAATATGGATAAGTACAAGCAGCTACCCCTAATAAATGGTGTTGAGGTTCAGGCCTACAGGGACACTGGTGCCAGTGTGACTATGGTCATAGAGAAACTGGTCCACCCTGAACAACACCTACTTGGTCACCAGTACCAAGTAACCGATGCTCACAACAACACACTTAGCCACCCCATGGCTGTTGTAAATCTCAACAGGGGGGGGGTTACTGGTCCAAAGAAAGTTGTGGTAGCCACAGATTTACCTGTAGACTGTCTACTAGGAAATGATTTGGAGACATCAGCTTGGTCAGATGTGGAGTTGGAGGCCCATGCAGCAATGCTGGGCATCCCAGGGCATATTTTTGCTTTAACCAGGGCTCAGGCCAAAAAGCAAAAAGGACAGGGAAGCTTGGATCCTGGAACAATGGACCAAGTACTCCCTAAAGCTAGGGCTAGTAGAAGTAAACCACTTCCTACTATCCCTCCCTCTACAGTGGATTCAACTTCTGAGGAAGAAGAATTTCCACCCTGTGCAGAACCTACACCAGAGGAGCTGGAAGCAGACACTGCTGAGCTTTTGGGTGAAGGGGGGCCTGCCAGGGAGGAGCTGAGTGTGGCACAGCAAACCTGTCCCACACTAGAGGGTCTAAGACAGCAAGCTGTCAAAAAGGCTAATGGGGATGTCAGTGACTCTCACAGAGTTTACTGGGAGGACAACCTCTTGTACACTGAGGCAAGGGATCCTAAACCTGGAGCTGCCAGGAGATTAGTGATCCCTCAGGAGTACAGAAAGTTCCTCCTAACTCTTGCCCACGACATTCCCCTAGCTGGACATCTGGGACAAATGAAAACTTGGGACAGACTTGTTCCCTTGTTTCATTGGCCTAGAATGTCTGAGGACACAAAAGAGTTTTGTAAGTCCTGTGAAACCTGTCAAGCCAGTGGCAAGACAGGTGGCACCCCAAAGGCACCCCTTATTCCATTGCCTGTGGTTGGGGTTCCCTTTGAAAGGGTAGGGGTTGACATAGTTGGCCCCCTTGACACTCCTACTGCTTCAGGCAATAGGTTTATCTTGGTGGTAGTGGACCATGCCACAAGATACCCTGAAGCTATTCCTTTAAGGACCACTACAGCTCCTGCAGTGGCAAAGGCCCTCCTGGGAATATTTTCCAGGGTGGGCTTCCCAAAGGAAGTAGTATCAGACAGAGGAAGCAATTTCATGTCTGCATACTTAAAAGCCATGTGGAAGGAGTGTGGTGTGACTTACAAGTTCACTACACCCTATCATCCACAAACAAATGGACTGGTGGAGAGATTTAATAAAACTCTCAAAGGCATGATTATGGGTCTCCCTGAAAAACTCAGCAGGAGATGGGATATCCTGTTACCATGCCTCCTTTTTGCCTACAGGGAAGTACCCCAGAAAGCAGTGGGCTTCAGCCCCTTTGAACTCCTCTTTGGACACCCTGTTAGGGGTCCACTTACACTTGTCAAGGAGGGTTGGGAACAACCTTTAAAAGCTCCAAAACAAGAAATTGTGGATTATGTACTTGGCCTCAGATCAAGGATGGCTGAGTATATGAAAAAGGCCAGTAAGAACCTTCAGGCCAGCCAAGAGCTCCAGAAGCAATGGCAGACCAGAAGGCTGTTTTGGTTCAGTACAAACCAGGGCAGAAAGTGTGGGTCTTGGAGCCTGTGGCCCCAAGAGCACTCCAAGATAAATGGAGTGGACCCCACACAATTGTTGAGAAAAAGGGTGAAGTCACCTATTTAGTTGACTTAGGCACTGCCAGGAGTCCCCTTAGGGTGCTCCATGTCAATCGCCTGAAACCCTACTATGACAGGGCTGATCTCACCCTGCTCATGGCAACTGATGAGGGACAGGAAGAAGAGAGTGACCCTCTCCCTGATCTCTTTTCTTCCACAGAACAAGATGCTCTAGTGGAAGGTGTAGTTTTGGCTGATTGTCTTACTGCCGAGCAGAAAGACCATTGCATAAATCTCCTGGGTCAGTTTTCTGAACTCTTCTCTACTGTGCCAGGTACCACTTCTTGGTGTGAGCACACTATAGATACTGGAGACAGCTTGCCTGTCAAAAGTAAGATCTATAGGCAGCCTGACCATGTCAGAGACTGCATAAAGCAAGAGGTGCAGAAAATGTTAGAACTAGGAGTGGTTGAGCACTCTGAAAGTCCATGGGCTTCTCCTGTGGTACTTGTTTCAAAACCCATTCCAAAGATGGAAAGAAGGAAATGCGGTTTTGTGTAGACTACAGAGGTCTCAACCAGGTAACCAAAACTGATGCTCACCCTATACCCAGCTCATAGATACACTGGCATCTGCCAAGTTTCTAAGCACTTTTGATTTGACTGCAGGGTATTGGCAGATCAAATTATCAGAAGATGCTAAACCTAAAACTGCATTTTCACCCATTGGAGGCCATTACCAGTTCACAGTAATGCCTTTTGGATTGAAAAATGCGCCTGCCACTTTTCAGAGGTTGGTGAACACAGTCCTGCAAGGGCTGGAAGCTTTCAGTGCAGCATATTTGGACTATATAGCTGTCTTTAGCTCCAGCTGGGATGATCACCTGGTCCACCTATGGAAAGTTTTGGAGGCCCTGCAAAAGGCAGGCCTCACTATCAAGGCTTCAAAGTGACAGATAGGGCAGGGGAAAGTGGTTTATCTGGGACACCTTGTTGGTGGGGATCAGATTGCACCACTACAGGGGAAAATCCAAACAATTATTGATTGGGTTCCCCCTACTACTCAGACTCAGGTGAGAGCCTTCCTAGGCCTCACTGGGTATTACAGGAGGTTCATTAAGAACTATGGCTCCATTGCAGCCCCTCTCAATGACCTCAACTTCAAGAAAATGCCTTAAAAGGTATTATGGACAGCAAACTGTCAGTAAGCTTTTGAGGAGCTGAAGCAGGCCATGTGCTCTGCACCTGTCCTGAAAAGCCCTTGTTACTCTAAACAATTCTATTTCCAAACTGATGCATCTGAATTAGGAGTAGGGGCAGTCCTATCACAACTTAATTCTGAGGGCCAGGATCAACCTGTTGCTTTTATTAGTAGGAGGTTGACCCCTAGAGAAAAGCGTTGGTCTGCCATAGAGAGGGAGGCCTTTGCTGTGGTCTGGGCACTGAAGAAGTTGAGGCCATACCTGTTTGGCACTCACTTCATTGTTCAGACAGATCACAAACCTCTACTTTGGCTAAAACAAATGAAAGGTGAAAATCCTAAATTGTTGAGGTGGTCCATATCCCTGCAGGAAATGGACTATACAGTGGAACATAGACCTGGGAGTAGCCACTCCGATGCAGATGGACTCTCCAGATATTTCCACTTAGACAATGAGGACTCATCAGGTCATGGCTAGTCTTATTGTCCTTCGTTTGGGGGGGGGGGGTTGTGTAGGAAAGTACCATCTTGCCTGGCATGTTACCCCCATTTTTCACTGTATATATGTTGTTTTAGTTGTATGTGTCACTGGGACCCTGGTATCCAGGGCCCCAGTGCTCATAAGTGTGCCTGAATGTGTTACCTGGGTAGTGACTAACTGTCTCACTCAGGCTCTGCTAATCAGAACCTCAGTGGTTATGCTCTCTCATTTCTTTTAAATTGTCACTAACAGGCTAGTGACCAATTTTACCAATTTACATTGGCTTACTGGAACACCCTTATAATTCCCTAGTATATGGTACTGAGGTACCCATGGTATTGGGGTTCCAGGAGATCCCTATGGGCTGCAGCATTTCTTTTGCCACCCATAGGGAGCTCTGACAATTCTTACACAGGCCTGCCACTGCAGCCTGAGTGAAATAACGTCCACGTTATTTCACAGCCATTTTACACTGCACTTAAGTAACTTATAAGTCACCTATATGTCTAACCTTTACCTGGTAAAGGTTAGGTGCAAAGTTACTTAGTGTGAGGGCCCCCTGGCACTAGCCAAGGTGCCCCCACATTGTTCAGGGCCAATTCCCAGGACTTTGTGAGTGTGGGGACACCATTACACGCGTGCACTACAGATAGGTCACTACCTAAATGTAGCTTCACAATGGTAACTCCGAATATGGCCATGTAACATGTCTATGATCATGGAATTTCCCCCTCTATGCCATCCTGGCATAGTTGGCACAATCCCATGATCCCAGTGGTCTGTAGCACAGACCCTGGTACTGCCAAACTTCCTTTTCTGGGGTTTCACTGCAGCTGCTGCTGCTGCCAACCCCTCAGACAGGTTTCTGCCTCCTGGGGTCAAGCCAGGCTTGTCCCAGGATGGCAGAACAAAGGACTTCCTCTGAGAGAGGGTGTTACACCCTCTCCCTTTGGAAAATGGTGTGAAGGCAGGGGAGGAGTAGCCTCCCCCAGCCTCTGGAAATGCTTTCATGGGCACATTTGGTGCCCATTTCTACATAAGCCAGTCTACACCGGTTCAGGGACCCCTTAGCCCTGCTCTAGCGCAAAACTGGACAAAGGAAAGGGGAGTGACCACTCCCCTGACCTGCACCTCCCCTGGGAGATGTCCAGAGCTCCTCCAGTGTGCTCCAGACCTCTGCCATCTTGGAAACAGAGGTGCTGCTGGCACACTGGACTGCTCTGAGTGGCCAGTGCCACCAGGTGACGTCAGAGACTCCTGATAGGCTCCTTCAGGTGTTGCTAGCCTATCCTCTCTCCTAGGTAGCCAAACCCTCTTTTCTGGCTATTTACGGTCTCTGTCTCTGGGGAAACTTTAGATAACGAATGCAAGAGCTCATCAGAGTTCCTATGCATCTATCTCTTCACCTTCTGCAAAGGAATCAACTGCTGACCGCGCTGGAAGCCTGCAAAACTGCAACAAAGTAGCTAAGACGACTACTGCAACTCTGTAACGCTGATCCTGCCGCCTTCTCGACTGTTTTCCTGGTGGTGCATGCTGTGGAGGTAGTCTGCCTCCTCTCTGCACTAGAAGCTCCGAAGAAATCTCCCGTGGGTCGACAGAATCTTCCCCCTGCAACCGCAGGCACCAAAGAACTGCATTACCGGTCCCTTGGGTCTCCTCTCAGCACGACGAGTGAGGTCCCTTGAATCCAGCAACTCTGTCCAAGTGACTCCCACAGTCCAGTGACTCTTCAGTCCAAGTTTGGTGGAGGTAAGTCCTTGCCTCCCCACGCCAGGCTGCATTGCTGGTAACCGCAACTTTTGCAGCTACTCCGGCCCCTGTGTACTTCCGGCGGAAATCCTTTGTGCACAGCCAAGCCTGGGTCCACGGCACTCTAACCTGCATTGCACAACTTTCTAAGTTGGTATCCGACGACGTGGGACTCCTTTGTGTAACTTCGAGTGAGCACTGTTTCATGCATCCTCGTAGTGTCTGTTTCTGGCACTTATCCGGGTGCTACCTGCTGCTGAGAGGGCTCCTTGTCTTGCTCGATGTCCCCTGTGTCTCCTGAAACAATTTGCGATATCCTGGTCCCTCCTGGACCACAGCAGCATCCAAAAATGCTAACCGCACGATTTGCAGCTAGCAAGGCTTGTTGGCGTTCTTTCGGCGGCAAAACACTTCTGCACGACTCTCCACGGCGTGAGGGATCTGTCCTCCAAAGGGGAAGTCTCTAGCCCTTGTCGTTCTTGCAGAAACCTAAGCTTCTTCTGTCCAGTAGAAGCTTCTTTGCACCCACAGCTGGCATTTCCTGGGCATCTGCCCATCTCCGACTTGTTTGTGACTTTTGGACTTGGTCCCCTTGTTCCACAGGTACCCTCGACTGGAAATCCATTGTTGTTGCATTGCTGGTTTGTGCCTTTCCTGCAGAATTCCCCTATCACGACTTCTATGTCCTTTGGGGAACTTTAATGCACTTTGCACTCACTTTTCAGGGTCTTGGGGTGGGCTATTTTTCTAACCCTTACTATTTTCTAATAGTCCCAGCGACCCTCTACAAGGTCACATAGGTTTGGGGTCCATTCGTGGTTCGCATTCCACTTTTGGAGTATATGGTTTGTGTTGCCCCTATCCCTATGTGCTTCCATTGCATCCTATTGTAACTATACATTGTTTGCACTGTTTTCTAAGACTATACTGCATAATTTTGGTATTGTGTACATATAACTTGTGTATATTTGCTATCCTCATACTGAGGGTACACTCTGAGATACTTTGGCATATTGTCATAAAAATAAAGTACCTTTATTTTTAGTATAACTGTGTATTGTGTTTTCTTATGCTATTGTGCAAGTGACACTTGTGGTACTGTAGGAGCTTCACTCATCTCCTAGTTCAGCCTAAGCTGCTCTGCTAAGCTACCATTACCTATCAGCCTATGCTGCTAGACACCCTATACACTAATAAGGGATAACTGGGCCTGGTGCAAGGTGTAAGTACCCCTTGGTACTCACTACAAGCCAGTCCAGCCTCCTACACTAGAGTCTTTGTCTGTTTTACATGTGGCTTTCTTTCCCTGCGTCTCATCTCCCTGTGTTATTGCTGGGAACAATTTTAATCCGTCAACTATTCCCCGTCTCCACATTTTGCTCTCATTATCCCACCTAGCTTCTGCTAGAGTCTTTTCTGCCCTTTTCAGTCTTCTTTGGAACTTTTCTTGTCTTTGTTTAAGAGCCATTAAATCCCAAATTGCTAAAGCCTCATACTAAGCTGGCCTCGGAGGTGGCTTTTGTACACTTAACATCCACCTTAAATTCTCTAGAACTCTCATATTGAACGTCCCGTGTTCTGGGAACGCCAAACATCCCTCTTTTTCTGTCAATTTGCGCCACTGTTTCATCCATAAACAAGGCGCGACACCTTTTTCCTCCATGACCATGTAAGCTGGAGTTCCCTCAGGTGGTGTAGGCTCCCCTTCACTCGCCATAATGTATGTGTCACACACTGCAGCTGACAAAGTCTTGCAGCTCGTCCGCCCCTAACTAGATTCACACCAAACTAATGCAAAAATTACTGCGAGCACCTTAACATTAACAACACAAATTTGCCGGTTTACTACAGGAAGGGTAACACATTCGCTTCAGAACTTTACAGAGATTTCACTGGAAGCCTCGGCCGCTACTCTCTCCTTCTCAGTTCCCGCACCCGCAAGCAGAATTCGACCCGCAAATCCTACTCTCGAATTGTCAATGGTTTCCTTTAGTGCACTTTAGAACTTGCCAAATCTCCATCGAAGGTTTCACACATACAATTCGACTCAATCTCGACTTGTCAACCAAGCCTGATTGACCTAATTAAACCACACAAATTACAACATAAACCCAAGTGTCTCCTACACTTGTCAATATACTCCGGAGTCTTAGACCACGACGGGTCCATACATGAACAACCAACGACGTGGATAATTTTGAGCACAAAGCGCCACACTCATATGAAGTACGCCGACTTCCCTACTCTCATACTGTGGAGTACGCCCACTCCTACTAAAACAACATTTACCTGACCTAAATACACACAAACCTCACAAATCACCTGCAAGATGCATAAGCTGAGCAAGCGCAAATTTTACACCACGCATGCTATGACGCTGAGAACATTCCAAACTCACTTAGGCAGGCTCCGAGATCCCGGGAAAGTCATGGTGAATTTAGAAACACATCATACCTCCAATTTGCATTGTCTCAAAAAAACAGTCTAAACAATAATTCTCCGTCCTAGGGCCCCAAAGGGCCAAACCGTCGCTCTGCTACCAGAACTGTTAACGCGTCCCTTTATGATAATTTATTACACATCAGGACTTGTTTTAGGCCAATGAATCTTTTGACCCAGTTGAGAGACACCTTAGGACGAGATAGCTAATCAATATGTCAATCAATACGTCAATAATATCATCAATATTTATCACAACATACACTTCACTTTAGTCAAAGTCATTAATCAATTCAAGACTCTACCATGACCTTGCAGCCATGAATAACCACACCAGTTTAATAGAATTTTATAAGTTTTATTCCCTATTAATTACAATCTAAAAGCAGATGCGTTAATCTCACACCAAGAAACATAATTGCATAGTCACGATATGGCAACTTTGGTGAGATTTCATTAAAGCGAGAATCACAAACATCAGAACATAACACGGCGTGAACATAGATTGAATTTTGAGTGTCAATAACGCATCAGTTCAACAAAGCATAGTCTCGGTCGTTTGTCTAATTGCGTCAGTTTTGGTGAACACCTGTCCTAACCACTGATTAGCAGTCACATGTTGGGCTTCATGCAAAACACTGTAGAACACTAATTTGGAAAACATCTAACTAAGGTCTCTGTCAAAAGTAAGCAGTTGTTACCTAGAAAGGAAAAGCAAACAGACAAATCACAATTGCATTGTCATAATTACCCTCCAAAGTTTAGGTCAGCGCACAGGTTCAGTCTTCGTCTTCAGGACATCAGTCAATTTGCCATCAGTCAGAACTCAGTTCCGGGCCAAAAGGGGCACTTCCCTCATAAGGAGGTAAAGTGTAACATGGACAAATCTAAGGGCGAGGATGATTTTAAGTAAAGCAACAAGTCACCAAGTGACAAAGTTTCTGGATAAAATCAATAACATTCCCTACCTAATTCTAAATGGCTTCTTGTGTCATGGGTTTTTTATCCCTTTTTCGTTGTACATTCCCCCAAAATGTTATTGGACATTTGTTATACCCCACTATCTTTAAGCTATCAGAAAACACATTAGGTCACCTAACTTTCACCCCATATTATTTTACAGACATTTTATTGGTCTCCATAATTGACGTCTTCAGAGGTGGCACGTCATCTTTCTGTAACTCTTTGCACATCTTTTGGTCAGTAACTTCATTGTCTTCACGGTTTGAATGACCTTGTACATTACGTTAATCTACACTGTTTCATTTTGTTTTTAACATTTATTCTGCAAGCAAGGAAAAGCTCTGGGAACGGATATAACATGGTTACATTCGTCTTCTAGTTTGGAAAAAAAAACATACTGGGTCACGTCCTTTTGTGAGTCAGCACACTGCAAGATAGAAAAATACATTTAATATGAGAGCCAAGCAGCTAAGCTCCGGCTCATGCTAACTTAAGGCCTATAAGGATTTTAGCACAGATTCAATAACGCAATCATTAGTACAAACTTATTTGAACATAATATAAAAATTGTAGTCATCATTATTAGTCTACGTATACATTGGCGGCCACTCCTGTGGTCACATTTCAGGTACATGTTTAAGCAAAATTACTAATACAGTTTTATGCGGCAGTATCACACATTAATTCATAAACATTTTATGTTAATATGGATTATATAAGCTACGCTCTCTCAAGTACATGTGATGGAGCATTTTAATTTGCATAGAAGTCTCTTCCTAACAGATTCACAGGACTGGAATCACAAACTACGAATTGATGCAAATGTTCAAAGGTTCCTATCTTAACTGGAATGGGCTCTGTAAAGGGGTTCACCAAATGTTGATTTGCGACTCCTACAACCTGACGTGACCTCCAGAAAGGGACACATTTGGGACTTCTGCAGATCTGACAGTGGAACGAGTTGCTCCAGTGTCAACCAGAAATGAAACATCATAACCTGTGACACTCACATTCACATAAGGACCACACTGAACTACCTCCAGTCAGGCAGCCAACACACATTCTTCCTCTTCTAAACTCTCATTCATACATTGTTCACTCATTTCCTAATCACTGAAATCAATCATTAGGTATTGTGTGATAAACTGATTTACATTTGCTTTTGTTCTTTGGTTCACGTTCTGCTGAGGATCCATTACGTGTTGCTGTGCCATTGGAGCTTGTGGAATCTGCATTTGCTGTGGGGCATGAATGTGCTGTTGGGATTGTATTTGTTGTTGGGGAACTTGCATTTGGATTGCTCCAGTAGTAACATTCATGTTTTGATTTCAGGGCATTTGAACTCTTTGATTTTGAAACTGACTGTTGTCAACCATCTGCACAACACCAACACCCTGCACCAAATTATTTACATTATTATGGGGACACTCCTGTTTCCAATGTCTGACGTTGCCGTACATATGACAAGGAAGCATCTTCTTCATGTTTTGATCAACAGACACATTTACATTTGGGCCTACTTGAATTCCATGACTTCTACCTCGTAAGCGAGGCACCATATTCCTGTGCTGCTGTTTTCCCTGCTTTCCTCCTGCATTTACCATTCCTTGTGATCCCTGCATACCTGCTGCTTGAGCAGATTTGATTTGCGTCACCATTGCCTTTTCCCTTAGCCTTTTCGGCTTCAAATTGATTTCGTCACTACAGTATTTTGCGTAATGCTATACTTCATCAGTTGGTTTTCACTGCCAGCAAATCAAATGATTCTGAATCATGTTGCTAATTTCAGGCTTCAATCCTTGAACAAATCTGATACAAAATTAATTAAGTCTCTCGGTTCAATAATCTCTTTGCCACTGTATTGCTTGAATACCTGCAACAAGCTCTCATAAAAAAACATCCTTGTCTCCTGAGCTGTCCTGTCAATCCTTTGCCAATCAACAGCTTTAGGGGGACTCTAGTTTTCAACAATTCAGTCACCTTGTAGTAACTTTTCATCACCTCTTCAGCACACCTGTCACTACACCCCTTGGCGGCTCACACGTTGGCCAATCAACACTCCGCTTACACTCAACCCACAAATTTGCTCGTACTACAATCTCAAATAAAGTCTTCAAATCTTCCCACAGACACTTTGCAAGCTAGACAAACCTCTCTGTTTGGTAGTACCACTCCACTGGTTTTTCCCTCAACTTCCGGTAATTATTTATATATGACAGTAGGTCACTTATGCTCCATGGGACATGAACAAAATTCCCTCCTAGAATCCCTCTCATTGGCATCATATTTATAGCTCCCTCAGCCTGCTGTACATCATTTGAAGATGCAGTTAGCTTTTTCTTTTGTTCTCTTTTCTTTGCCCATTTGCCATCCCATGTATTCAATGCTCGCCATGATTGAATGCTCTGAATCAATTCTTTAATATGAATTTTAATTCCAGATGATCTCATGTTCGAAGTGTCTCTCTAATCAAATTCTGAACTGCAACTTCTCTTTAACTGTTTGGATTTGTTCATCTCAAATTCATATTTCTTACCTAAATTAGTTAATCTCTCATAAATCTGTCCTGCTCGAAGAATAACGTCCTTGCACATAAAGCACAAACGTTTTAATTGAAAGAATCCTATCTATCTAATTCAAGGGTTCCCTCAATCATTTTGTTCATTTCCAATTTTAGTCTAGCCATGTTCAATCTTTTTACTTCATCTGGGGTGTTTTTCAAACCTGAACTTTCCTTTAGAATGTCTAACCATTCAGTCAATTGTTGTGCTGATAACCCTTGTAAACTAATGTTATTACCTCAGGATATGGGCTGTGGATGAATAAAGGATACTCTTATAGCCTGCTCTTGAGCTAATACAGATGAGGGACATGTCACATCAATCAGCAGACCTACTCTATCACATGTCTCATTAAGACCAAAAGAATTCATAGGGGTCATGGCTTGCACCGTAGTGCTCAGTCTCTCCATTTCTCCATTAGTTCCAAAAGGTGAATTCATTGCTCATCCTGGATTTGAAATCTGGAGACCACTCTCAGTATTACCCTGGGCATACAATGGGACAAACGGATCTATTGGTACAGGCACTGTCAATGCATCTGGTCCTGACAAATTTGTTTGACTTGGTGGGAACATTAATCCTTTATCTTGACCAGTTAATACTGTACCAAGAGCCTGATTTGGCTGATTTGGGGCAACATTCTGTGGTGTCATTACTGGGGAATACATCGGCATTGTCGGTTTCTGGTTCACAATCTGTGCAGGTGTCTGTACATTAGGTGTGGACTCAAATTGAACCATTCCTGAATTCTGAATTGGCTGTGGCATAACTGGAACTGTGACATCCTGGGCTGTATTAACAATTGGAACTGTCGGATGAACCGCTTGTAACTTTGCAACATTAGCTGTATGTAGATTCAGAGTTATCTGAACCTGGCTTTGTATAACTGGAGCTGTGGCTATACTCAGGACTACATTCTGATTTACTGATTCAACTGCATTATAGGGCGGGAGACGATTCTGCAACAAATGAATCATAAATCAATCCTCTGAGTCACTTTCGGTATCTGCTATTTCTTTTTTACCTTAAATGTAACGCTTCATCACCTTCCTGAGTAATTGCTGAAAATATCTTCACTGCATGTAATGTATCTGCTCTCCCCATTCTCTGCTGCTCAACCCATCTAGCTTCTGCCAATGCCTTTTCTGTATTCCTCATTCTCCTTTCGAATTTCTGAGGCTCTTTCTGTCTCACAACTAATTCCCAAGTGGCAAGTGCTTCAAATTGTGCAGGTCTAGGAAGGGTTTTGATTCATACCATACCCTCCTCAGGTTCTCTAATATTCTCAAATTAAAAGTTCCATAACAGGGAAAGGCTAAGGTACCCTCCTCTCAGTTAATTTGCACCATTAATTTACCCAAAGACATGCTGAAACTCATCTTTTCCCCATGACCTCAAATGCTGGTGTACCCTCATTTGGAGTAGGTTCACCCTCTCTAACTGGAATAAAAATATCTCCTCTAAAGGCACTCCTTAAAGTTTTGAAAAACTTCATTTTTCACAAATTTAATTCACAAATTCTTCGAAACCAGGAAAACATTTTCAATCCCACAATCCTTTTCACAAGCTGTTCTCAACCTGTAGCAGCGCAGTCTTGTCCACCAATCCATATAAGGCTTTTCTCACCAACCGACCTATCCCAGCGTGGACCAAATGACTGCACACTCACTTCACTGGGCATCTGCAACTCATCTCAGAGCCATCAAATACACTTCACACATAAAACACCTAAATGCAAATATTGCAAGCACAGAACCCAAACCTGTCTGCTCACTATGGGTTGGACTTAAACACTTTGAAAGTTGTGTGGAACTTTCGACTGTGGCCTTTCGCACAAACAGCTACTCTTCCAACTATGGCTTTCCTACATGTGCAAGTAAGCACTGACCTGCAAATCTTACTCCGATTTAAATGGATTAGCCTTGTGCACCCAGGCTTCACCTAATACCAACCAACAACCCACACACTCAAGGAAATCTACTGGTATTGTCAACAGCGCTCAATCGACCAACATCTTACTACAGACAATAATTTAACCAAATGTCTCCATACACTTGTACAATACTCCGGACTCCTGAGCCTCGCAGGACCCATCAACAACAACAACCACATGGGCAATTTTTGAGCACAAAGTCAACATTTACTTGGAGTACACCAACTCCCCACTCTCTTACTTGGAGTACGCAAAAACCATAGTCATTTACTTAGAGTACGCAAGCTTCCTACTCACTTCATACACTACACTTCACCACAGTTTAGCCAAAGCATTGCCAGCACAATCCTACTCAAAACACATACCGTATTCTTGTAACACAATGGAATTTCATCAATCCCTACACTTCACCAAAAACAACTCACAATTTGGCAAATTCTGATTCTCCTCCTCATAAGACAAAACCGTAACTCTGCTACCAAAAACTGCTGGCTCGCCCTCAGAGGTCTTCTTTCTTCCTCGGGTTCAGAAACCACAAGCGAGCGGGTGAGACACCATACCCTATCCCACCATCAGAAAACAACTAAATCTTTGGACTTAGTAAAGAGTTCAGTAGTCAGACTCACTCAACACAAATCAACAATATAAGAACCATAAACAATTTTAGACACCATGAACAAATTAAACACTAAATAAAACTCCAAACCGAAAATGTTTCAAAGCTTTATTACATTCCCAAAATCAATGTAAGTATATGGTGTGCCCAACTAAGTCATAAACATACATGAAAACCATATGTTGACCAAAAAGATAAGGCCCTCATTATGACCCTGGCGGTCGGCGGTAATATGGTGGAAAGTACTGCCAACAGGCTGGCGGTACTTTCCACCATATTGTGACATTGACGGTTTGGCTTTGACTGCCACGGCGGTAACAGCAGCCGGGCTGGAGATATCAATCTTTAGCTCTGCGGCTGTCACTGTACCATCTGCGGCATCATGACCCTGCCTACCGCCATGGTTTCCATGGCTCCCTTACCGCCACCAAAACTATGGCGGTAGGGACTATCAGTGACAGGGAATCTCTTCCCTGTCACTGATAGAGGTCTTCCCCACCCTCACCTCCCTCCCCACCCCACTTCCTTTCCAAACCCCCCTACATTCATGCCCCCTTCAAACACGCATACACACAACCAGTGCCACATTCATCCACGCATGCATACATCCATACTGACACACATCCGCCCACAATTTCATACATACATGCAGACACGCATTCACATCTCACAACATACATGCACTCATACCTCCATACATGCACACTCATTCAACACGTAACACACACCTGAAGACATATATGCACAAACATTCACAAACACACACAACACCCCCCTCCCCTGTCGTAGCACCCACTTACCTGTGTTTAGGAGATGGGATGCGGCGCTGCTGCCACCAGCAGCGTCCACCACCAGAACACCGCCAGGCCGTATTATGGGTCATAATATGGCCAGCGGCGGTCTACTGTTGCGGCGCTGCTGGTGGCAGCAGCGCCACCTTACCGCCATCTGCCGGCATGGCCACAGCCAGATTTCTGCCATCCTTCTGGCGGAAATCCGGCTGTTGTCATAATACGTGGAAGGCTGGTAGCCGCAGAAACAGTCTTTTGGCAGTTGTCGCTGTGGCGGTAGGTGGGTTTTACTGCCAATGACATAATGAGGGCCTAAGTCTACTAAACATCAATACTTTTAAACACTCCAAAACAATGACATAAAACAGCAAGGCTACAATATGCACATTAATTTCAGATTTCAAAGCAGATGATAGTGACATCAGTAAATTATCAAAATACACTTGGTAACAATCAATTTCAGAGCTGGGCCATCCAACATCTAATACGAGTTTGGACTTGCATGTGTGGGAATGGGCTAACATATCCGGGCAAAAGGAAAAAAGAGAAAGACAAAAATAATTTGGAAAAATCGTCTAAATGGTGCAACTCTCTAAAAAAATATGATGGTGTAATTAACTAAGCTGAAAAGGAAACAAGAAACCACATTTAGTTATAACTCTCCTCATGGGACAGCAGACAGGAAAGTTTCCTCAGAAGAGTGGCCACCTTCTCACGACATCAGTAGACAGCAGCATCAAGACAGTGCAGAACACAAGCTGCACATAAGACAGATCACAAGTTCAAAATTGATTGGGCATATTAGTACTGAACAGCATGAGAAAATGGGGCATATAAAAGTATGCCCAAAAAGGGTAAAGGATTCAGAAGAAGCAGATAGCAGCACCCAATCTGAGATCATCAGCGCATCAAGATGGACTCTAGCAAAGTTCTAGCTGGACTAGCTCAAAGTTTTAAAGTCTCTCACTAATTAGAAATATCCATGGGCTTCTTGATTGGCCCTCCAGGTGGGTTCATCTTACGCGCAAGATTCGACATCCGATGGTAGCTGTTGACACCATCACATTTGCAACTAATCCGGGTTTTCCCAGCGAAACCATGTAGTCTTGTCAATGATTTCATACAGTTCCACCAAAATATGACATTTTCTAGTTGTTTGTTACTTTCTTTCTCATGACACATAGAATGAGCCAAAAAATTCTCACATACTATTTATTAAAGTTTCCTGTGTTGTTTGACAGCTACAACAAATATTGTTACATAGTTAACACTGAAACATGTACTTCGTCTTCAATACAATAGGACATTCAGCATTATATCAGCAACCTAGGGATAAATTCAGGTCATAGTGAACAGAACAAGCAAATAATGCTCCTCTACTGCTGCAAGAATAAAACTTCAGGCCTACTCCAGCTAAGAAAGCCTAAATGAGCATTAATACAATGAATAAACATAAATCCCATTGTGCACATTACAATTGAAGTCATATACAAAGCAAATTATTTTACTGCAAGGATTATTTACAGCATAGTAGAACACAACTTAAACGTGCATTTATTTTTCTGCAGATATGTAACTCATGTTAATAAAATTAATTTAAATCAGTGTTAGTACGATTAATTCATAATCATTTAATACTTATAATAGACTTAGGCCCTCATTATAACTTTGGTGGTAACTGCTGCCTAACGCCACGGCGACGGCCGCAAACATGCTGCCGCCGTGGCTACCAGCCGTCTACGCGTATTATGACTGTCAATGGCATTCCGCCAGAAGGCTGGTGGAATACCGCAGACGGTCATGGCGGCGGATGGCGGGAAGGCGGCGCTTCTGACAGCAGCACTGCCACACCAGCAAAACACCGCCGACCATATCATGACCAATGATACGGCCTGGCAGTGTTTTGCTGGCGGACGCTGCTGCTGATAGCCGCGCCGTGTCCAGTTTCCAGCCTGGGGACCACCTGCAAGCAGGTAAGTCAGGTTCTCCGACAGGAGAAAGGGGTGGGGTTGTTGTGTGTATGTGGTGGGGTGTTGTGTGTATGTGAGGGTGTGTGTATGTTTTGTATGTTTTGGTATGCGTTCAATGGGGTGTGAGTCATGTTGAACGGGTGCGTGAATGACTGAATGTGAGTGTATGTTGTGTGTTGTGAATGCGTGTGTGTGACAAAGTATGTTGGTGTGTAATGCGGTGTGCGGGTATGTATGTGGGCATGCGTAGGTGGATATGGGTATGCATGTGTGCATGTGTGCATGTGTGTATATGGGTGCGCATGTGGGTGTGTACATGTGTGGGGTGCGGGAGAGGACGAGCAAGGGGGAAGGTGGGGGAGGACTCTGGAGAGGAGGAGGGGGCGGGGAGACCCCTATCAGTGCCAGGGAATGGGTTCCCTGGCACTGATAGAGCCTACCGCCATGGTTTTCATGGCGGTAAGATTGGCACGAAACCCATGGCAGTAGGCCGGGTCGAAATCCTGAGGGTGGGATTGTGATGGCTGCCGGGCTGGAGACCAAAGTCTCCAGCCCAGCGGCCATTACCACCCTGGCGGTTGATGTGTTAAAGTGGCTGTCTGTGATGGCGGTTACTGCCAGGGTCAAAATCCCATTTTTTTTACCGCTGGCCTGTTGCCGGTATTAACAAGCTTTAACACCGACCGCCAGGGTCAAAATGAGGGCCTTAATTTCTACTATTTCTTCTTAGGGATAATACTTTGAATATTAATTAATGTCAGTGTTTCACTCAAATATAAGTGCACAATATCCTCATGTTAAAAGGTGATGTCAAATACAAATGGAGCCACATTGTTCCACATATTTCAAACCTGCACATTTTACATTTCCACGTTACTTTTTCTGTTAGGCCTTCAACTAAAGGTTTGTAAGTGACCATATGCTATCTTCTATGCCACTAATGTATTAGTAAAATGTGATTTCTATAACCCCCTTTCTTTTGTAATTTTGTTGTTTATTTTGCATCAACCTTTAAATCTGGCAAGAGTATTGTGAGCCCATATGGTGCGTGATTTTGCTGTTGTTGTTTAATGTTGACATGTTCTCACTGTGACTACTCTTGCATATTTATGCTGTATTGCATGCATTTCCTACTTGAAAACTTAATAAAAGGATTTAAACTAAAGGTCTTAGTGACAGGTTGTCCCTGAATTAAGGTGATTATGGCCAAATGGCGGTTCCCGCCTGGCGGGCGGCTACCGCCGCCCGCCAGAGTTAGAATCACCCCCATTATGTCTTTATGTGCTGTTTATAATCAGTAATTCACCCCACGATGACTTATAACAATTTGTTTGATATTCATCTTCTTGCTCACATTTCGTTTACGATACATTCGTTTTAGCCCTCAATAAAAGAATGTGACTTGAGGAGTGTGTATCTAAAGTTATCTATTACTTGTGTGATTTGATTTTTGCCTCCAAACTCAATAAAGTGGTACTTGTAATGTAAAATATTTATTTAGCTACTGGTATTTTAACAGCTTTTCTTGGAGAACAAGATTATTGCCTTCTGAAAACAGTGCCAGTTGCACAGTCCTGTATAACTGTTATTTTATATTGAACTGTTTCGATCCTGAACTGTTTTCGATTTTTTAGTCACTTTGGGCCGCAATCATGAAGCTCTTTGTGCACCAAATTCTGTGTTGCACAACTAACACCATTCACAAGTGGAACATTCTATTCCTGTTTCGGAGAATCAGCTAAAACGGGAATACTGTCTAATTAAAAAATCGGATTTTCTCTCATAGAAATTTAGCCAAAATGCCTAGATTTTCTGAAAGATTATCGGCATGCAGAAATATGCTGACAAGATCGTTTGTAGGCTTTCTAAGATGAGTCCACCTGCAAAAGACGTGAAATGCCCTCAAAAACATATTTGGGGGTAGTCACAAACCTTTCAGGTACGTTCCAACTCTCAAAATGGTTTTCAGTCTGGGATGCACATGATCACAACCTAAAAACGCGGAGGATGTCTGCTTTATCGGTTCATTCCTACTTTCAAAATATGTGAGTCTGTGACAGTCATAGTTTCCCAGGACCACTCAAAGAAGTCTGTGTGATTTCCTTTAAAGTTGTAAATTTACTTAAAACATTGATAAAGTGGGCATTGATGTGACCCTGCTGCGCCAGAATCTCCGCCAGACTGTGGGCCATGAGACTGAAGCAGAATGAAGAATATCGGATCCTGGGGACACTGTGCACAGTCTTTCCTAGGAGGTAGCCTGCCTCTCCCACACTAACAGGATGCTACAAGAGCACGCAGAGGATGCCGAAAACAGGGCCTGATGCTACAACCCCTGTTTCATTGGGTTCCCAGAAGGAATCAAGGGCTATGTCCCAGAGGCCTTCCTAGAGCAATAGATCAGTTTAGTCCCACAAGTCACTAGCCCAGAAACCCCTTCACACCTCCCTGGCCCATGATTTTGTGATTCTTGAACTATAGAGACTAGGACACTGTTCTGAGAGGCGCAAGAGTGAAAGGGCAGCTAAAATTCCAGTCAGGCCCCATAATGATCTTCCCTGGCTATAACTGTCTGGTCCAGACACAGCGCAAATCCTATGATCATGTGAAGCAGAAACTATGCACCATGAACTCATCCTATATACCTATGTATCCCACTAAGCTATATTATATGTATGACTCTAAATCTGTATTCTTTGATACCCTAGAGGTGGCTTGGGCCTGGTTCACTGAACAGCGGCCCTTAAACGTGAACCAACCCCCACAATGGCAGTCTGCCACCCCCTTGAAGGCAAAAGGGCGCGGGCTGGAGGGGATGAAAGAGCTGCAGTGTAGCAAGCATTCCAAGCAGCAGTGGGGGGGCTTCGGATGCCGATGACTCCACAGAATCCGAAGGGGAACGAGGAGATCAACCTGTAGCTGGGGTATGGGGCCCATGGGTCACAAGGGGCCTCAGCCTAACTCAACTGATGGACAGAGACAATTGCCCACGACTGGGTCCTTATGTAGGCCGAGAATTTACAATTATTCTGGGAACACACAGTTCTCGTTGCATGCCAGCACCACTAACAATTTGCCAGACCTGTCCCTCAGGGTGGTGGGTGGGGCTTCTGTCTGCTGTGTCTGAGTACATCGTTTCCAAGTTAATTCTGGGTTTCTGTGGGGTTTGAAAGACAGGTGCTTGTTTGGGATGGGAAGTATATGGATGGGAGAGTTATGGGGTTGGTGTTATGTTTGCCTCTTTCAACTTCTTGGATGTCTTTGTGGTATTGTTGCCCGATACTTTTGGGTGTAGAGAATGGTGTTCATATGCCCATATGAGTTCTTAGCCGCTCACATCCACAGCTCTTACGGCTGTATCTCCACCTGGGTGGAGCAGCCACCACACGATGTGACACAGTCAGATCTACCTCGGCCGCTCCCATGGGGACACTATCGCTTATGACATGGAATGTTAATGAGCTCTTGGATCAAATTAAATGGGGGGTTGAACTATAATTTGCACAAGGACACAGCCCAACCACCCTGCTGCTCAAAGCAAATAACTTGCAGGGACATAATTTCCCGTTTCTGGCCCATAGAGGGTATGACCGAGTGTACCAGATGGGTTATGCCGGAGGATAGTGAGGGGTGGAAATCTTGTTACATAGAACCCTGGCGTTTGTGGTGCCCAAGTTTACAAAAGATATTCAGGACAGATATGTAATTCTTGAGGGCTTCATGAAGGGCATCCCCTATAACCTAGTTAGTGTGTACATCCCACCAGCACCACACCAATCCACACTGCTGACCCTTAAAGACCTTTTAAGTGCTCTGACCCTTGAGGTGACAATAGTGGGCAGTGATTTCAGGATTTCCTGAATGAGCCTGACAGGTACAAGCTCCTGGGCCGGCCCCCTGAGGAAAGGGAAATGCTTGTTAGACTGGGTGGCCAGGCTGGGACTCCTGGTGCATATGGAATCCTGGCTGACATGAATACACCCATGCATCTGCAGCACATGTTTCTCTCTTCTGCATTGACTATCTGTTTCTCCTGGCCTCTGACCTCCTACACACTTCAGGGTCGCAAATCCTCCCCACGTAATCTCCGATCATGCCTGGTAGTAACTCATTTTGGGGCACCGGACATGGAGGAACGCCCTGTGTGGCAACTTAATGACTGGCTTCTTACTGAAGAACATTTGGTTTAGTCCTTATTTAACAAATTAAAAGTTTTCCTTGAACTTAACAAAGGTACCGTGGAGTCGGCTGTGATGCTCTGGTGGGCATATGAGGCCACACTGAAGGGGGTTGCCTGCTCTTGGGCTAGTGGGAAATACTGCGAAAGCCTTGCCCAAATTACAGGTTTAGAAGTTTCTATATTGATGCAGGAGAGGGTAGGGCCAAATAACAGGACAACCTGATGCAGCACCCTTTGACGGTTCACAGTGCATCCTTGTGACAGTTATCCCTGGAGGAGGCCCGCAAATGCTGGATGGCCTCCACTCGGGAGGGTGTATCAATGGGGGACAAATTGAGTCATCATTTGCATTGGCTAGCTACAAAAGATATGTAGCCTAAAGTGCTGCTTTGCATAAAGGTTAGGGCCAGGTGGGTAGTGGAGGACTCCAGGGAGATTGCAGCAATATTCATCCAGTACAATGAGAGGCTCTACACAGAATGGGTACGCCCAGCTTGCGAGTCCACCGCCCTGTGAATTGCGGAACTCCTGCTGATTGAGTGACCACGGTGGACAGAACTGCACTGGCTCATACACTCATGCTTGAAGAGGTGGGCAAGGCTTTATGGGATCTAAACTCCAGGAAAACACCAGGTCCGGATGAGTTCCATGTGGAATATTCTGGGAGACTCCACCCAGAGATCTTTCCTCCCATTCTGGACTTATTTGTGGAGGTGATTAAGAAGGGACACTTCCCGCTAGACATAGACCTGGCAACCTTGGTAATCCTGCCTAAGCCAGGGTCCCCCTAAAACCAATGTGCATCATACCAGTGTATTTCCCTCATCAATGCGGTGGGAAAAATGTATGCTAAAGTTCTCGCTAACCGTCTTTTATGGGTGACACCCCAGCTGGTCAGCTCAGAGCAATGCAGGTTTATTGCTTGCTACAGTTCAAGGCACTGCATTCACAGGGTACATCTTGCACTAGTCCGTATTAAATCTCTGGGAAGGTCAAAAACTATTCTGCTAGTAGACTTTGAAAAAGCATTCAACTGCACTGGGCCTTCTTGGATAAAATCCTCACTGGCATGGGGCTGGGGCCGACATTCCGGGCTTACGTAAAGGTGGTGTTCCGGGTGTGGTTGGAGGCACTGCAGTAGATAGGTTGGGACCATAAACTCTCACTTGAGTCTCCTCTGTGGCAAGGCAGATGGCTGGCCAAGGTGGCGAATCTGGAGGGCTTCTGTGGATGGGACTAAATTGGGACCTCACAGGTGGTGGGTAGGTGGGACTGGAGCCTTACCAGTTCCTTTCAGGACCTCCGTGCAGTCTCTACATGCCCATTTCTCATTTCTTCCGATATTTACAGCTTCGGCAATGATCTGCTCGAATACAAGGGTGAGCTGGAGGATGTTCCAGAATGTATCCCACTGGAAGGGCATTTACTTATGGCTCCTCTGGGGCATGGTTTCTCAGACTTACAAGACTCTGGTAACACACTCCCTGGACCTGATGAGCCCCCTGAAGATGAAGTGGGAGAATGGGTGGGGGAGTTGAACGAGGTTGACTGGAGTGATGCATTTATGGCTCCCTGGGTGTTGGCAATCTCGGAGATGCTCCGGCTCATGTAGCTTAACTTTCTTTACCAAGCTTACCTTACCCCCCTCCACTTGTGGAAAGCCAGAGTCTGTGCATCTCCCACCTACAACAAAGCCAAAACCCCAGGGGTGATTTCTATCTTGTTTGGTCATGGCCTGTTATCCATAAATACTGGGATGCTGTCATGTCCACCTTACCCCAAGTGGGGGAACACACATTGACGTACACCCCAGGGATGCATTACTGGGCATTTTGGATGATCTGGTTGATAGAACTTTGTTGGGGTTGGGCGTGCTGATAGGGACGTGGCCAGGCAACGGAACTCCCCAATAGCTCCATCTGTAGTGGCCTGTACGAATGGCATTGACTGGTGCGCCAAGATGGAAGAGACTATGCTGCAAATGGATGGAAGAATATTAGGAACATATCACTGCATGGGCGGATAAAGCCAGAACAGACTTGTGAGTTAGCTTCTCACCAAGTGTGGTCACAGATGGGAGAAGGGGAATGTGTGGGTTCGAACATGTATGTATTGTTTATCCCAATACAGCAACTGTTTGGATTGTTTGCAATAAAAGAAATGAAAATGTTTCTATAAAAAATAAAAATTGATCCCTTCAGGCCATCCGAAGAACACCATACCAAGCCAGGTGGGGTTTTAGATCAGACAGGTAGCTTAATGCAAAGGTGATACAGATGCCTCATCTTGTGTTTCAAATGAGCATTCATCTTGTACTGGCATTATTGTACCATGTGTCAGTCGAGGAAGCCAGCACTGCACTTGTAGGATTTTTCCTCAAACCTACACAAACCGGATGCAGAATGTTGGAACCAGTTCTGAATAATGGGGCACTTGTAAAATAGGAGATGGTTGGCCAACCCATGGTGGATATGTCACATGGAGAGCAGTCAGGTTCCTTGGTACTCAGTTAGGTGCCATTAACTCTGTCACTGAGGAATGGCAATAGCAGCATTGCCTCAGTCACAGAAGGCAGAACTACTACACCAACAATGCCAGAGTAGGTGCACACTGAAGTAGTTCATGTACATTTAAATTTTCTCGTCCAGGAAGGCAAGCTAACTCAGGACACTTATGTGTATTAAAAGAAAAGGGTGCAGCTAGACTCCACTCCCCCAAACGCTCAGGTCTAACTGCGTGCCCTGGGATCTGCATGCTTGCCCTACACACACTGCTACTGCTACTGCACAGTGCACATTTCACATTTCACTTGACCTCGATACTCCCCAACCTCCATACACTTCCCCTTCCTCCTCGGACTGCTTGAACCTTATTACAGACTGACACCAAACACTGCCCTTGCCCAACCACACTAATATTAACTCATAATATCCTTGTTTCACACATACACACACACACACACACTCTGTACCCACTTTATCCGTTCATGCACTCACTTATTCACACAGCCTCCCGTGAAGGCACTAAATACCTATTCATCCACTCACCCATGAGCTCAGTCAGTCATCTATCCATGCACTCACTCACCCAGCCAATAATCCAACAACTGACTCTACTGCGTTGGCCCATTAACTTGTCTACAGAACCATACTCACAAACTGGCTAATAAATGAAGGAGACTTTTGATTAAAACAAAAAAGCCAGACTTATTGGCTTTGCCAGCATTTGTTGAACAATCTCTTATCAGTGAGAATGGTGCTTCTGGATCCCCCACCTCTCCACAATACTAAACAAATCTTTATGTAACATAAATGAATGTGTATCACTTGAAAGCATGAATGAAGTGGACACCCGAAACCAGCAATTTTTCGTCCAGGAAACATTCTTCTTAATAGAATGACAGAACGCGATTTATTTCACACATCTTCCAGTTCCATTATTTTGTACACATTATCATTGTCACGTTTTAAACATACAATAAAATGAATTCTGATATTTATAAACAACATTTTGCTACTGTTTCCATATCACTAGGCTGTGAAAGATAACCACCCCGGGCAAGATGGAGCTATAGTACAAAACTTCACTTCCATGGTGAGTGACACATAAATGACATACGGGCTTTGACGACCCGGGGCTTAAAGCTCTAGAAAAAATAAGACGGATGGGAGGCTGCTCTAATTCACAATACTTTTAAGTGCATTCCTAATCTTTGTATCCATAGGTCAAAAAATAGCAAAACTGTAAGTGGGAGCCTAGTATTGGCCCGCTTAGAAGCGAACCTCACCCTTTACATTCTTGTTTCTGTGCTCCGGGACTGTCTTCATACATACAGCATTCTATGATTCAGAGCCTCCTTTTTCAGCAAAATGTTTTCAGTCTTTGGGTTGAGGCGCTTAGAATAGCCAAATGCTAAATTGTTAAAGAAGATTATAGAACAGTATTAATTCCACCCTCTAGCATAAGGTGGAAGACCATTGCAACTGAGTGAGAAATGGTGTGTTTAGCTATGTTTTTAAAAGTTGAACTCTAAAGCAAATGGCTGACGAACTCATTTCAAGAATATAGGATGCAGGTAATATGAGTTTTTTTTTTCGTGGCTATCGTTGGAAACAAGACTCATAGTTTTTGCCTTGAAAAAGGTTTGTTGAAACAATAGTAACAAACATGAAAGCAGAAAGCTGGCTGTCATTCCCAGCAGGCCATATTTTCCTTAACGTGTAGGTTTCATACAGTCGGTTACATTAATCCAGATCTCACAGTAGCTCTCACACAAATCTTCTACCTGGATTCTTGATAAGAACAGAAACTTTCATAAAATAAAGTGGTAGAAACCGGTACTACTTATTGATATAATCGAATATACGGATGCAAGTCTTACGTGTAATGCTGCATTTGTTAAAAAGGCAGGTATTCAATTTAAAAGCAAAAACAACACCCTTTCATAATTTGTTTTTATTTACAGAGACACGTATAAAAGTTACAAAACGATGTAACCCGTTGAATCCTGAACATAAATGATGAGAAAATACATTTGTACTTCTTCAAGAGCAATTGTGAGCAAACTGAGACATTCCGACGGGCTACTTCTTGCGTATGCTCTTTCTGCGCACTTTGTGACGCCGTGAGGCTCAGAGCACCTCTCACTTGGCTTTCATGAAGTGTTCATATACAGTGCTGGTAAACAGAAATACATTGGTTGCATTAAAAATGACAGGAATGAGCTTAAATGTCGACCGTTGAGTAAAGGCTGGGACACGGGCCCGAAACCAGCTGTACGCTGTCCAGTCCAATCTCTCCAGTTTTGCCCTTTCCACGTTCAGACTCAAATGTAATCTGCAACAAAATTTAAATAAATACATAAATACAATTCTAAAAAGTAAAAAGATTGACATTGACTTTCATGAGTTCACAAGCATTCTTTTATTGCTGTAGGAAAGTATACTATATCAGAGAACAAATGCAGAAGACATCTCTTGTCAGATCATACCATGGTGATGCAATGAGTATATTTTTGAGAGAGAATAAATATAAACCATGGATAATTCATACAGATTCAAAGGAGTGTCTGTCAGTCTTGATCTTGTCATTTAACTAGTCCATTGTCGTCAACTGTTATTGTTGTAGAATATAACTTTCACAAATATCTTGAAGGAAATATGTATCAATATTAATTTTATATTAGAAAGATGTAAAACAAAATTGAAAGATACCAGTGAGACACTCTTTATTTATTCAATTTGTGAATTTGCATAAGAAGGACAAGAACTGTTGTGTTGTGGTGCACTTTATATAAGCTGCACATCCAATAACAGTAGTAAAGAGATACCCAGTTAAATTTTTCACACATTGACTGACCTAGAGTTTGCAAGGCACTCGAAATATAAAACAGTCCAAAGAACACAAACAGGTATGGTCATACACAAGTGTTCAAAGTGGAGCAGGAGGAAGACATAAGGACACCTTTTGAAAATATCAGTAATAACCATATAAACATGGCAACATCTTCTACTATGCCTGGTATGCAAGACGAATGTGTGTGGAAAGATGAGAATTGAGTAAGGTCCCTCATTCTTGTGAGAGAATGCACTTGAGCTAACCATAGGTGAGGCTTGCCAGAAATTGATCTTACAAGATTGAGAATTAGATCGGGAAGTGTAGCTTGAATAGTAGTTCTTTCATTTCTGTCCTGAAGAGCTCATGGGTTGGGTTAGTATTAATAATCGGCGGAATAAAGTTCACATCTTTGTGTATTCCCTGAGGCGAATGATTTGAGGGTCCCTTTCTTTCTACAGACTGGGAGTTCAAACATGGGGTTGTTTACAATGTGTAGTTTCTCTGGCCTTCACTGGACAACCACTTTATTTGCGAAATAATTTGGAATGTCTGAGTGGAGAGGTTTATGGATGATGCAGGTGAGTTTATGTCTGTTTTCGACATTGGCCGGCAGCCAGTTCAGGGAGCATAGTATTAGGATAAGATCACATGGTCACACTTTCTGGTCCCCAAGTCCAATCTGGGTGGTGCATGGAGTGCTGATTTCAGTGGAGCAAGTTGAAGCTTTTGTATTCAAGTGATCAGGGAATTTTTCAGTACTCTGGTTCGACGATCTAAGATGGTGAGAGCATCTATATATGATTGTCTCAGAGCCGAGCAGTTGGTTGGTGAGGCAGTAACAATTCAGATTTTGAAGGGTTTAACATTAGGTGGTGATGGGTCACTGTAGAAAATTACTGTCATTTGCAATAGTGACCCATCACCACCTAAAGATAAACCCTTCAAAAATATTTTTTGAAAATGTTGTACCCCACTATTTTTGCCTTGACGGTTTGTGCTGGCTGTAGAACTCTGTACACTAATCAGTGGTAAAGTTCCGGTATTCCTCATTTCAATATGTTGAAATTGGCATATCCCTGACAGGCGTATTTAATTTAGTTATAGGTTCCTAGTACTTGGTGCAACAGCTGGGCCAAAGATTCAGGTTGCTCACACTTGGGGCTTTTCCTCAGAAGCAAATCGAGTTAATTGGGAGCTTGTGAAGAATGTATTCAGCATCGTGGAGTCCTCTTTGGGTACAGCCTGCAGCCTTGCTCCACAGGAATCCAAGCTCCAAAAAGTGACCATATCCAAAGATAGAAATCATTACCGGGTGAAGGTGCAAAAAGTACCTGGCCGGTGAGGAACCTTCTCTGGGAACAACATTCACATTTCTCTCCTAAGTTAAGCCTGTTTGCTCTGTGTCAGCTCTGTGCCAAATCTGCCAGGGTATTCATTGCAGGTTAATTTAGTGACTTTAAGGGCTTAACCTGACAAGAATTATGATTATTTGAGGTGGGTACTCACCCCCTCAACTAATATTCCCAATTTCTTACAATCATCCAAGATTGAATATTGGCAAAAGTGTCAGCAAGGAAGGCAATGGCTTCAGATAAGGCTACTTTCAGTTACATCAACATAGCAGAGGTAAGACAAGTTGTCATTTTACAGAAGAGAAGCAAGAGGTTCAATTAGTAATTTCAAAAGAGTGGATGAGAGGACAAAGCATTATAGCAGACCTGGTTGAAGAATTGAATGTTTGGAGCATAAGTTTAATATTCTTATCGGTTGACAACAGTTGTTGAGGTAAGAGGAGAACAGTTTTACTTCCATTCATCTGATTTCACATCTCTCATCAAGGATCTATAGAAGAGTGGAATGGGTGACTGCTTCAAACGTAGTCAGAAATCAATGAGTGTAAGAATGTATGAGTCCCTTTTATCAAGGATGAGGATGGCATCAAAGACATGGACACTACAGGACATTGTGAGATCTGATTGATTATAAATCATGAAGAAGGTTGTTTTCAGTAATGAGTTGTTTGAGCTACTTCCAAAAGCAGCTTTCGAAGACTTCGGCTAGGAAGCATAGGTTTGACTCCTGCAGGTATTAGTTGTTGTCTACTGATCAGATCTGGGGTTTTTTCAGAAATGGTGTTGCTTGGCCTACTTTTAGGCTATCCAGGGCCGATTCTTGGAAAGAAATGTATTAATCAGGTTAACTCAGAATGGCATTCGGGGAAAAACTAATTTCTTTGATGATAAGTGGGGGGGATGTGATAATTGAATTGGGTAGACAGACAACTTTGCAGTACTTTTGCGTAATTTTGATTGCAAGATTTCTTTAAATTGTGACTTATTATTATTATGGTTCCATAATTGTAAAGGAAGAGTTGGTCTGAGCTAAAGAGAGTACAAACTTATTAGTTTTGTATTATTAGGCAGGGCGCTGGGTGATGGATTTGTAGACTTATTGGCAGGATAAAATAATTTCTGGCCATTTGTATGCAAATTAATTTCCATATGTTAGAAATTGGGTCTCTATTTGGCAGATGTAAGCATCCTGTCCAAGAAGGGACCATAGTCCTAATCAGGGTAAGTCACAATACAACCTAAATTATCCTGTGCTAACCCTCGGGTAGCTTGGCACAGAGCAGGCGGGCTTAACTGAGAAGGCAATGTGTAAAGTATTTGTACAATAACTCATACAGTAACACAGTGAAAACATCACAAAACATACTCCACACCAGTTTAGTAAAAGTGATAATATATATCTGAATAAAATAAGATTACAACGACAAGAATCCAATATCCACAAGTCAAGATATCACTTTTTAGAGGGTTAGGTAAGTCTTAATCAATAGGAATGAATGGCTGTATCTTTTCAGCACAAAGTACTTGGGTAGCGTAAAAAAATAGCGCCTTTGGGCAGCACGGCAATCCCTCTGACAGAGTTCAGTTGTATGTCTAGAAGTGTCTGATTTTAGGGGGTCACAGACCCAGTATAAATACCCAAATGTGCCTTTGAAGTGGAGGAGACTTCAAAGAATGCTTTTGAGGTGTACCAGTTCCGCTTTCAACCCAGTCCTGACTCGCGGGAGATCTGTGGGGGGTTATCAGTCCTTTGTCTAAGGCTAGTCCACTAGCTTTTGAGGTGTACATGTGAGACCATCCACCCTTCCTGCACAGGATGATCCATCAAAATGTAGATGAATGCAGATGTATGTTTTTATGGCTGTCTGGGTGGAATGCACAAAGGGAGCTGTCAACCAGCACAGACCAGACGTGGATTGGAGACAGGCTGTAAGGCATTGAGTACAGTAAGTGTAGTACAATGCCTTTGTTCTAAAAGTGGCATTTCTGAAATAGTAATGTTAAATGCAACTTCACAAGTAGTTCTCACTACCATCCCAACCACACCAAACATGACAATGCCACTCCTCTCAGATCAGAAATTACCACGTAAAGGTATTTAATGGACTTCTCCAAGCTGGCCTATGAGAGGAGCTGGCTTCACAATAGTGAAAAATGACTTTGGGTGTTTTTCAATATCAGGACATGTAAAACTTACAAGTACATGTCCTTCATGCCTTTTACTTACATAGCACCCTATCCTGTGGGCTACCTAGGTCCTACCTTAGGAGTGACATATGTAATTAAAGGGGAGTTTAAGACTTGGCAAGAAGTTTTAAATGCCAAGTCGAAGTGGCAGTGAAACTGGACACACATGCCTTGCACTGGCAGGCCTGAGACATGGTTGAGACGCTACTTATGGGGGTGGCACAATCAGCGCTGCAGGCTCACTAGTAGCATTTAATTTTAAGGCCCTGGGCGCATGTAGTACACTTTACTAGGGACATGTAAGTAAATTAAATATACCCACTGGGTATGAGCCAATGTTACCATGTTTAAGGGAGAAAGCACTTTAGCCCTGGTCAGCAGTGGTAAAGTGTGCAGAGTCCTAAAACCAACAAAAACAAGGTCAGAAAAAGAGGAGGAGGAAGAAAAAAGTTTGGGGTAACCCTTCAGAGAGGTCCTTTTTCCAACACCAAACAAATGCAAGATGCTTTGGCCTCAAAAATATATTATTTTGACTTATGTTTCTCTGTTCAATAGTTTTCCAGGTTCTCCACGGATGGAGTTTAAAAACCATGGCCTTTCCCCAGCTTTAGAGCTTTTCTATCTAGTTTCAATTCTCTTGAGAACTATCTTGCATGGGACTTCATTTTAAATGATTACAGTTTCTGTGGGGCTAGCTCACCCAAGACTAGAGTGAGGCATTACGTTCATGGGTTGGTCATTCTGGAGACCCTTTGTTGTCTCTTTGGTAGAAATAAAGATGTCAGTGATCACATCTTTTTTTCTGAATAGAAACAGTAGTGTTGAAAAGGGTCATTACTGAGTAGGAACATAGATGGTTGTGAGACGCAGGATTCATTTAGGGTTCCCCAATGTAAGTTGAAGTCTTTCAGGCACATATTATTGGAATAACAGATGAATATTATTCCCGGATAAATTCAATGATCTGTCCAAAAAAGGTTTGACTGCCTCCTGACGAATGGGTATTAAGGAACAATTTAATTATAGGTTGCATCAGCTGCTTTCAGTTTCAGTTGAAAGACAATAGGACATCAGGAAGTTCTAATTGATCATGTTTTTTTTTATAGGAAGGACTCTTTATAGATAATCACCATGCCATGAATTATTGAATGGTCTAGTGGCACAAGTAAGTCAAATACTGATTGATGTGTCATTCAGCCACATTTCTGTTGGCTATAGGAGATCTAAATTGTGTTAGTGGGCAGGTCTGTGATCTCATGTCTATGTTTTTGCGGATCTGCAGTTGTAAAGGAAACAATAGATTGAAGTTTAAATAAAGGTGCTTTTTGATATATTTATGTGGAAGCTGTGTGTTGGAATACTGAGGACAAACATATAATGACACAAAAACGGGGCATAAATATTGTGATCTACAATATTGGGAAGGTAGAAATATAAATGGTAACTATATTTTTAATATTCTTAACTTCACATCCACAATACTTTGTCCACAATATTCTGCTACTATACTTTGTGTGGATATCAATAAGATTGTTCAAGTTGCATCTTCTAATGTTGAGGTTTAGCAAATGCTTCGTGTTGTCTGAAACAACGGAATTTTGGGATCTATATGAAGAGGGCTGTTAGAGACTACTGAGTTGTATTTCGCTAGCAGGAGTTTGATGTCTAATTCAAAGGTAAGGAAAGGTTTTTCCCTTTCTAGAGTCTTTATTGTTACATTGTTTAGAAATATATTTACATTATATAGTTACATTGTTTAGAAATTTATTAGGTTTCATACAGGTGGTTACAGAAGAAAGAGAAGGGAAATGGCGGTATGAATTAACAATGTTTTCAAGTGAAGAAAGTGTTGATTGGGTGACAATCATTTCCTCCAACTGGAGATTCTGAACAAGTCGCAGGGGGTAAAGCTTTGAGAAAAGTGCTAATCCGATCAGGTTCAAAGGACTGGGTGTAAGAGATCAATAAACCTGCTTGCTACCAAGTTTGGTTTAATGCTCAGTAGAAAATTAGAGGGTAGCTTTCACCTGTCTAGGTGCAGAGAAAATAGATGGTTCTGCAGTTGCTGTGGCAGAAGATTTGGCACAGTAATTCAAACCTTGGCTACTCACATAGGGTACAATTTTAGTATTTTAGTATGGGAAAACTGATGGAGTGTATAACCTCCCTGATCGCCGAAATGTGGGGAGTGAGGGTTAAACCTCTTTGCTCGACTGCTATCCAAGGATGATGCTTCCTCCTTGGACACCTCTGCAGCCTTGCCCAGATTTCTACCTTCTCAGAAACTTTTTCTTCAAACAAAGTACAAAGGTAAGCGCTGACCGGGCCCCATCCACTTCTTGTATCCAAATCACGCTCCATTGTGGTTGACATAATTTTTGACTTTGCCCCAGTCTAGCGTGACCAGATGTTAGGGGTTGGCGCTTTTCATATTTAGGTGCTATTTTATACTTAAAACTTTAAAACATTTTATGGTGTTGGTATTAAATAATTTAGTAACATTTTCTCATAGCAGTAGAGCACTGATGGAAGGATATGGAATATCTGTGGGTTTCCAATGCTTGGAGAGTGAAACAAGATGGTAACCTTGAGCACAAAACTGTAATCTCTGACAGTGGGGAGTGTGACTCATGAGCTAACAGCAAAACTATTTAAGCCATAGTAGAATCTAGAAGTAGAGGATGCAGCAGCACGATTAACACTATGCAAACTGAAACTTGGAAATGGAACTTCTCATACATGTCAGTCCTTCAGACATGGGTGTGGGGGAAAGAACACTTCCAGACCTTTCTGTACTAGGTAAGACTCCATTGTCTCAGACCCAGCAATCAATCAAAATAGCCCCTCTCTTCAAGGGCCTTTGCTTAGTCATCCCTGGGCTGGCAATTCAAATAGGACTCACCCCTGGGAGTACTTTCCACTTAACAGGATAGCTGTACTCAGGGAAGTGAACAGGCTGGAACTTGCCAGCGGGCCTGACACCCTCTAAAATGGAGCATCAAAGAGTCTGAAATCCTCACTCTATCTTACTTGATGTCACTGAACACCTCACATCAAGTTTGGTTTGTGCACCACAGGACCCAGACATTGGATCCAGGTCTTTACTGAAGTCTTTGTGCCATGTTTAAACAATCCCTTGACAGCTCGATGAGAGAAAGATGACGGACTCGTCTCCAGGACTGACCCCTCCAGTCATTTGTGGTGGAACCCTGGTCCCTGTAGAGGCCGCTTAATGGATATGGGCTTAAGCAGGCTATGGATGCCAGGACTGAAGCTTTTGCAACGTAGACAGTGTCATAAGTATTCCATATTGGAATGCTCAGGTTAGTTGTTGGATTGTTGCTTTGCATTGTTGTATTTTAGGATCTTATACCCAAAGACCTGGAAGCTCAGATGCAAGCATTGATCTTGAAGCCCATCTTGCTATGCTGTATTACATACTGTGATAGCTTTGCTCTTTGTGAAGAAGTCATTATATATCATTGCTAATTTTGTGTTTGTCTGTAGATTGTGCTTTGACTGGAGCAATTGTCCTTCCTACACTGTGGAGGGAAGATGGTTGATAGTGATGGTTCCTCTCTATTGGCAAATGGGATGGAACTTCCTCAGAATTTTATGAAGGAGGTCCGTGGGTGTAGAGCTTTGTGGTGCTGCCTCCTACACTTGCACAGGTGTAACAGGAGGTCATGTTAAGCCTGTGTTGCATACAATGACCATCCCTGCATCAAATGGCAAAAGACAGACTTAGAGTGGGCATTCCTGATAGATGGTGGAAGTGGTACACATGACAAATGATAGCTGTTTGTTGCATAATATGGCTATCCTACTGTTTGGTGGCTGTCCCAAGTATGCAGAGACGGTTTGTAGACTGCAAGGCAGATCCTGGGCCTGGTGAGGCAAATCAAGGCTGAAGATCAATGGGTATATAAGGCTGTGCATGTGCATGTGAGGCAAGGCAGTATATGCTACTGTGAGGTAGTAGTGTAAGAGACTACTAGACAAAAAATGACAATGCTTTTTAATGCTAATAAGTGTATCTGAAGCAGTACTTGAGGACAAAATTATTTTATTTTATGAAAAGGACCTCTTCACTCTTATGTTTCCCAACAAGATTTGTTTGTTTAGTTATGTGGAGTGTAGGTATTTTTTCAGGGCAAAAGGTTGTGTTTCCATTAATTTAACAATTTTTGAGACAGAAAATGAGTTGGGTTGCTTTCAGATAAATCTATTGTTTGAGGAAAATAGTGAATCTACCACAATGAAACACATATATTTGTATTTAAAAACAAAATCACAACATTTTCAGAAAATGATGCTGATTAGAAATAGATGTTCTTAGTTCCAAACAAGTAATACAAGTTGGTACTTGTACACTAAATAGTGTATTTTAAATGAAAATGACAAACTTTCCTTTGAGGACAATTAGCTTACTAGTCAAAAATTAAAAGTTGGTTTTCGAATGACAAATGTACGCATAGTCTACTTTTGCAAAATAATCTTCATAAGGCATGTGAGGTTAGCTGAAACTAGATACTGTCTAATTCTGGCCCAGGACATAGATTTATTTTGCTCAAAGGCCTCGTAATATTTGAAAACCAGAGAGTGGTCAGTATGATGTGACCCAAGCCTCTGAAAAGCTTGCTTATTAAGTAAATCAGAATAATTCTGTTTTCTAGTTTCAGCTGCTGGCTGCCATTCGCCCATTCGGAATATGAGAAATTCTTATATATGGGTGAGTGATGTAGGCCCTGGCCAAGATTTTCTTTCATTATATTAGTGAAAGGTCCAACTAAGTGCAACTAACTTATTTGCAGACACATATCAGGCATGGCACCATAAATTCAGCATTGTATGGAATGTCACCCATGCCATTTCTTGCATAAGAACTGATCATTACGCTTCACACAAGCCAGGACTAATAGCCAAAGTGAAACCCTTTAGCAGATACCAACCAGAGCTTATTATATTTCCCCATACCGCTTGCTCATTTATTTTCATTGTTTGGTCAAATATATATTTTCCACTAAAGTTAGGAACTGATGAGGGGTAAGGTTTAAGAGGAAAGGAAATAGCAGTGATTAAAGCTAAGAGTCTTCAGATGTAAATACATTGTCTGATTACAAATAGGGTGATGACTTCATGGGGATACCATCCTACAGGGATCAGTATGCACTGAGGCATGAGTTCAGAACTTGCCACTTGCCATGGCAGCATAGAGGTCATGTTCAGTGAAAACTAACAACTGATCTACAATGTATGAGAACTGTCATGGTTTGGGAACAGGAGAAACGCCTTAGTGCTTGTCATGCTAGAGACAACCTCTTGTGATTGAGATAAAGCTCTGTCAATAGCACAGAAGTCTTGAGTACAGTTGTGTTGGTACTTTTGGGTACTGCCCAAAGTCCCCTGGCCTCCATTCACATGGTACCTTTCACTTTCCCCTTCGTATCTGAGACTCAGGCTCTCAGGGATAGAGAAGTTCCAATTAAAAGAAGCAAAACACAAAACAAATGCCAATGTGACATGGGTGTCCTCTATGGGAAGTAGGCCCAATGGCCATGTCCAGTACAAAGTTGTGATTGGGCTGAATATCCTATTGTTATATGCACACAACATGTACATTTGTGACTATCTTATTATGTGTTTTATATACACAACTTGTAAATATATTGCTGTTTTAGCCATTTTAATTAATAAGACAGCTTTGGTGGGTGGCTAGTATCTGCCTTCAGGCGATGCTAAACACGTTAGGAACAGCACTCCCTTGCAGTAGTGGCCACCCTTAAGGACAGAGGGACCCGCTGCCCCCACCTTTTTGCAAACATGAAGAGTGTCGGTCAGGCTGAGCAAAGGTCAGCCTGACAGACACTCTTTGTGTTCAGATCGGGCAGCTAGGTGCTATACAAGGGCTAAATGCGCAGGCACTTGGCTGCCTGAACTGAACCTTTCTGTGCTGAAGATTTCACAGCTCTGTGGGCATGACCTCTTCAGCCTGGCAAAAGGCTTGGAGGTCATCCCCCTCAAGATGAGGGGTCACATCACAGAAAGAGTCAGACCTTGGTCCTTCATTTTTTTCAAAACGTTTTCACTTTAGTACATAAACAGAAAAAACAGACTCATCTTGCCGACATCTGGTTTCAATATGCTGTGTGGTAATACAAGAAATATGAATGTTACAAAGTAGAAATACATACATCATATAGTAGTATGCAGACAAAAGCTCCTCTGAACAGGTACTTGTGTTATTGAGGAGGTGAGGAAGCCTCAAACCAGGAGTGCCGTTTCTTGACATATTTCCTACACACTACTTGACTTTTATGTACTTCCAATTTGGCACAGAGGTCCATTCTCTTTGTCCACTCTGCAACTGTTGAGGGGGGGTGGTCACTGTCATGCGGGCACTTCAGTGTTCAGCCTTGATGTGACTAAGGCCACTGTCCATCAGTGACGCTCGTCACAGAGTGGGATGGGGTCAGGAATTTTACTGACCCCATCCCACTCTGTGATGAGTAAGGAACTGCCCCTGCCTCCCTCATTGGTTGACCCGTAACGAGGTCAGCCAATGAGAGGAGGTGGCAGTTCCAATTCTCCAGGAACCACTGAAGTTACCCTCCTGCAACCTGAGATCACTGCTGTGGGCCTCTACGTTTTTTTTAAATGTTTGGTACATGTGTGCATGCCTGTATGATTCTATGAATTTATTTGTATTTGTGCGTTCTGTGAATGGGTGTGTACCAGTGTATGTGCTTGTGAATGGTAGGTGTATGTGTGTGCCCGTGTGAATGGATGTGTGTCAGCGAGTGTTCATGTAGATGAGTGAAAGTATCTGTGTGCATGTGTGGCCTGCCCACACTGCTCGAATAACCTCCGGCCACTGCTATCTTAGTACTCGAAGTCCCATCACTCATATATTTCACGGCCATCTTAGATCTCCATCGGTTCCCTGGGCATTTGAGCCTTTGTGTTTCCCCAAGCAAATGGAAAAAAAGTGAGGGTATGGTGAACAGCAACTTTTGGGGGCCCTCTCTCTGGTTTCCGATCCAAGGAGCAAAGCGTAGTTAGCAAACCATGTATGCTGAAGAAAGAGAAAACATAGTATTTGGCTCCTCATGGTAATGGTGCTGTGTTAGCTAGATCACAAAGGAACAGGTTAGGCCTGCTTATTTATTATGTAAAGAATTTTTGAAAGAGGAGTGCAACGCCTCAAAAAGAGCAAGGTCTGGCCAAAGAGCGTTGGCCACCTCTCCTCATGACAATTCTGATTGGAATTCTGTGCAGTCCTTCATCAGCCTCTCTCACAAACTCACCACGTTCAAACAAAAGCAGAGAATCAGCCTGTGAAACCATTCACCAAATCCTTACACCTTCTTCTAAATTGATTGATTTTCTTGAGGTCTTGTAATTTGAAAAGTAGAGTGGCATTCTATCTAATTTTAGTACCTCTATTTTAATCATAGCCCTTTACTCCCCTTCCATGACTTCCCCTTCCATGACTTCCTTTTCATGTCAAAAAAGGCACAACTGTATTTGTGAAAATGTTTGTGCCAGAGCAAAGAGTGTGTAATGTAAAGTTCATAAATTTTGTTCTCGATCTGAACAGTAAACTAGGATTCACTAAACAAGCGACAGTTATCATTATAACTTGTGATTTCACGATTACTGCTACTGTTCACTTTCCGAAAGTGAGTCATTTCCTAATTTGTGTTGTACTCTGTATCTGTAGGTTGTCGTACATCTGTCTGGACCCACAAAGCAAGTATAAAGAATGATCAACACATTAACTTTCCACACAAATAAGATTCCTTCTTTATATTTTAAACTGAAGAACCGATGTGGTCTCTAAAGGAAATATACTACATGAAATATAACTTTATTTATTTATCTCTTTATAGCAATTTTATATAGTGAATACTAGATATGCAGGGGTGACAGTGTTGTGTAAATGGCACTTGGGTCATTTAGTATATTTTCCCATGCTCCAATCCATTCACAGTGAGATATTAGCAGAAGAAAACCCTGTTCCAGGGTACCCAGCTACTCTTTAGAAATGCCATTTATTCAGTCAGTGAACTGATTTTGTTAGGTACTCAGTCATCGGTCTTCGTCACAACAGACACATGCTCCCAGCTTGCCCTGCGGCCAATTCTAATGCTGCTTTCATGCTGCTGGCAGCACGAAAGCAGCATTAGGATCGGCCAGAGTGCCATGGCTTGGTGCTCCAAGACAGACAGGGAGCCTCTGCCGGCTGCCTCCACCCGGAAACACAGTGATAGGTTGGAGAGAGCTCAGAGCTCAGTGCCCATGTGTGTTTGGCCAGCCTAAGACGGCCGGCCAAACACACTTGCACACTGAGGGGAGTGCTGTGCACTCCCCCTCTGTGCTCCATGCTCCAATGCCAATTGCCCCCCCACTTTAAAAATAAAGCGGTAATAAAAATAGTTTATTATCGTTTTATTTTTTAAGTTTTGAAGCTGCCACTTCTGGCGGGGGGCATGACATTCCTCCGCTATAGCGGAGGAGACGCCGATGTTGGTACTGAGAGCACTTAAAGTTATTTGAAAAAAATAAATTAATCCACCATTATTCAGCGGCGCCTCCTCCGTTAGGGTGGAGGAGCATCACCCCCCGGCCAGCAGCAGACTCTGCAAAACCTCTAGCGAACGAAACGATAATAAACCATGTTTATTATTGTTTCATTAAACCATGTTTTTTATTGTTTCGTTAGTTAACTGCTTCTGTGTCGGGGACGTAATCGTTACCTACCGAGGCACAGTGCTCCCATGCCGAGGACTAAACCATTACGTCCTGGCACTGGAGCATGGGGGGAGCGCCAGCGCTCCCACCTGGCCCTCCTCCCATCCCCCCAGGGCAGCGATTGCATGCTGATGTTATCAGAGGGTGGTGGTCATGCTGGAAGCCATTTGCTTCCAGCGCGTCTTAGGAGAAACAGGTGAGTTTCTCCTCCGGCCAGGGGGGGATTCCTAAAAAAGAGGCATCGGGGGAAAGGAAAGGGTTTTCCTTTCCCTCGATGTCTCTTTTAGCATTCCTGCTGCTCGATCGCACTGCAATCGAGCACCAGGAATGCCCACTAGACACCAGGGAGTTTGGTTTTTTCATAATAAACAATAAAGGGGAGCATTTTTTAAGGCCTTTTCTGCCCTCCGTGGGGGAAGATTGGCCTATTTTAATTAGGCCGATCTGCCCTGGGGGGGGGGGGGGGCGTAGAAGCCACTGAACACCAGGGATATATTTTTTTTTTACTTATTTACATTTGGGGAGCGACCCCTTAGGCAAGGGTCCCTCCCCTGGAGGGGGAGGAAATTGTTTTAGACCATTTCTGCCCCTCTTGGGGGCAGATCAGCCTATTTTTCTTAGGCCAGTCAAACCACTAGTCACCAGAGATTTTGTTTTGAACCAATTTCACCCAAGGGGAGCGACCCCTTAGGTAACGGTCGCTCCCCTGGGGGGCAAATGTATTTTAGGCCATTTATGCCCACCTTGGGGACAGATGGGCCTATTTTAATTAGACCGATCTGCCCAAAGGGGGCAGAAACTACTAGGCATCAGGGATAATTTTATTTTTTACTTATTTACACATGGAGAGCGTCCCCTTAGGCAAGGGTCACTCCCCTGGGAGCAATATTACTTTAGGCCATTTCTGCCCATCTTGGGGGCAGATTGGCCTATTTTTCTTAGGCCAATCTGCCCCCCAGGGGGGCCGAAAGCACTAGACTACAGTGATTTTTGTGCACCAATTTCACATAAGGGGAGCGACCCCTTAGGCAAGGGTCGCTGCCCTGGGTGGCAAATTTATTGTAGGTCATTTCTGCCTTCATTGGTGCAGATCGGCCTTATTTAATTAGGCCATTCTGCCCCCAAGGAGGGAAGAAAACACTAGGCACCTGGGAATTTTTATTTTTTTATTTTTTACAGATGGGAAACAACCCCTTAGGCAAGGGTCGCTCCCCTTGGTGGCAAATTTATTTTAGGCCATTTCTGCCCTCCTTGGGGAAGATCAGCCTATTGCTATTAAGCCGATCTGCCAAACCACTTAGACACCAGGGATTGGTGTGTGAGTGTGTTTTGTTTGGGGGGCAGTCCCTTGGGCAAGGGTCTCTCCCCATGGGGGCACATTATTGTTGGCAATTTCTGCCCCACTTTGGGGCAGATCGGCCTATTTCTGTAAGGCCCATCTGCCCCCAAAGTAGGCAGAAAACCCACCAGACACCAAGGAAGATTTTTTTTCAAAAAAGAGGGTGGGGGTATGGCCATACCTCCACCCCAAATAAATGGGGAGAAAGTTGTTCTGCCCACTGGTGGGCAGATGAGGCAATTTCCCCCGATCCACTACCCGGGGGTGGGGGTGCAGAAAGCCTACTAGATGTCAAGGAATAAAAAAATAAAAAAAATAGTGGAGTGGTAGCTACCAACCAGTATGGGCATTATTATGCCCCCACCCCAACTAAAGGGGGTAACAGTCTTTTAGCTCTCCCCCGCACACTAAATGATCTTATCTCAATGGCAAGCAAGAGGATATTTGATTATTCTGGGTTTTGGTTTTACATTTGGGCCATGAAAGCTTGTCTAACTCCCATAATCATCTCACTTGTAATGGTGAGAGCTGTACTTTTTGGACTTTGTGACGCTGCTATGTGGAAAAATCTACGAGACCTAGACACATCAGAAAACTAAACATTTCAGTGAGTCCAGGGTAGAGTGCTTCACATGTACCCTGCACCATTTTCTTACCCACAATGCCCTGCAAACCTCCAACTTAGTTTGAAATCATGCAATTTCCCCACATTTTTGTGATGGAACCTCCCCGAAGCTGCAGGAATCCACAAAATTCCTACCACCCAGCATTGTCGCATTGATACCGATAAAAATTCTGCCCCACTTGTCAGCCGAGAAATGTTTTTTTTTCAAACTGCCCTTTTGGACCCACTTTGGTGCCCCATCAATTTTGACATGTTTTTGGCTCTTCCCTGTCACAAGCACTTTGCCCACCTACAGAAGTGAGGTATCATTTTTATCGGGAGACTGAGAGGAACGATAGTTGGTAGGAAATTTGTGCTAGTGTAGTGATCCCACACACAAATGTGGGGAAAATGTGATTTTTCCTAAATTTGAGATTTGCTGAGGATTCTGGGTAAGAAAACAATGGGGGATCCTGGCAAGTCAATCCTCCCTAGACTCCATCGGGTGTCTAGTTTTCAGAAATGTCTGCGTTTGGGAGGTTTCCCTGTATGGCTGCTGAGCCCAGGACCAAAAACGCAAGTGCCCCCGCAAAAAGAGGTAGTTTTGTATTTGATAATTTTGATGTGTCCAAATAGTGTTTAGTGTTTTGGGGCATTCCTGTCATGGGCACTTGGCCTACCCACTCAAGTGAGGTACAATTTTTATCGGGAGACCTGGGGGAATGCTGGGTAGAAAGACGTTTGTGGGTCCCCTCAGATTCCCGAACTTTGCACCACCGAAATGTGAGGAAAAAGTGGTTTTTTTGCCAAATTTTGAGTTTGCTAAGGATTCTGGGTACAGAACCTGGTGAGAGTGCCTCAAGTTACCCCATCGTGAGTTCCCCAAGGTGTCTAGTTTTCAGAAATGTACAGGTTTGCTAGGTTTTGCTAGGTGCCGGATGAGCTAGAGGCCACAATCCACAGCTAGGCACTTTGGAAAAAACTGGTTAATTTTCTTTTGGAAAATGTGGTGTGTCCATGTTGTGTTTTGGGGTGTTCCCTGTCGCGGGCACTAGGCCTACCCACACAAGTGAGGTACCATTTTAATCGAGAGAGTTGGGGGAATGCTGGGTGGAAGGAAATTTGTGGCTCCTCTCAGATTCCAGAACTTTCTATCTTCGAAGTATGAGGAACATTTTTTTTTTTGCCAAATGTTGAGGTTTGCAAAGGATTCTGGGTAACAGAACCTGGTGAGAGTGCCACAAGCTACCCCATCCTGAGTTCCCCTAGGAGTCTAGTTTTTAAAAATGCACAGGCTTGGTAGGTTTTCCTAGGTGCCAGCTGAGCTAGAGACCAAAATCCACAGCTAGGCGTTTTGGGGCATTTCCTGTTACGGGCACTAGGCCTACCAACACAAGTGGGAGACTTGGGGCAATGCTGTGTGGAAGGAAGTTTGTGGCCCCTCTCAGATTCCAGAACTTTATAATACCGAAATGTGAGGAAAAAGTGTTTTTTTACCAAATTTTGAGGCTTGCAAAGGATTCTCGGTAACAGAACCTGGTGCGAGCCACACTGAATATACCTAGGTGTCTAATTATCAAAAATATATAGGTTTTGTAGGTTTTCCTAGGTGCCGGCTGAGCTAGCGGCCAAAATCCACAGCTAGGCACTTTCCAAAAAACAAGTCAGATTTCAATGTAAACATGTGATGTGTCCATGTTGCGTTTCCTGTTGCGGGCATTAGACCTACCCACACAAGTGAGGTACCATTTTTATCAGGAGACTTGGGGGAATATAGAATGGAAGAACAAGTGTTATTGCCCCTTGCCTTTTTCTACATCTTTTCCTTCCAAATGTAAGACAGTGTGTAAAAAAGAAGTCTATCTGAGAAATGCCCTGTAATTCACATGCTAGTATGGGGACCCGGAATTCAGAGATGTGCAAATAACCCCTGCTTCTCAACACATTTACTTGTGCCCATACACACAAAGGTTTCCTTGATACCTATTTTTCACTCCTTATATTTCACCAAATGAATTGCTGCATACCCTATATACAATGAAAACCCACTGCAAGTTGCAGCTCTTTTATTGGCTCTGGGTACCTGGGGTTCTTGATGAACCTACAAGCCCTACATATCCCCACAACCAGAAGAGTCCAGCAGACCAAAACGGTATATTGCTTTGAAAATCTGACATCACAGGAAAAGGTTACAGAGTAAAACGTGGAGAGAAATGGCTGTTTTTTCACCTCAATTTCAATATTGTTTTTATTTCAGCTGTTATTTTTTGTAGGAAAACCGTGTAGTATCTACACAAATGACTCCTTTCTGAATTCAGAATTTTGTTGTCTACTTTTCAGAAATGTTTGGCTGCCCAGGATCCAGCAATTGGCTTCATACCCATTTCTGTCACAAACTCGAAATGGGGTATGTCCCAGTAAAATGCCAAAATTGTGTTGAAAAATGTGGTTTTCTGATTTAAGTCTGCCTCTCCTGAAAGCTGGGAAGATGGTGATTGTAGCACAGCAAACCCTTTATTGGTGCAATGTTCAGGTAAAAACAAAACACATGCTTTCTTCTGCAGCACATTTTTCCTGTGTTTTGAAAAAAAACGAAATTTTAGCTGTATTTTCGCCAATTTCTTGGTCTCCTCCAGGGAAACCCAACAATTCTGGGTACCTTTAGAAATCCTAGGATGTTGGGAAAAAGTGTGCAAATTGGGCGTGGGTAGCTTATGTGGACAAAAAGTAATGAGGGCCTAAACGTGAACTGCCCCAAATAGCCAAAAAAGGCTCGGCACAGGAGGGGGAAAAGGCCTGTCAGCGAAGGGGTGACGAGCAGTGATGGGAGTGCACTGTGCACTCCCCTCAGTGTGCATGTATGTTTGTCTGGCTGTCTCAGGCTGGCCAAACACACATGCGCAGTAGGCTCTCTCCAGACCACTAACATAGTTGCTGGGCTGGAGAGAACGTGTACGGGGGATCCCAGTCTGCCTGGGAGCGCCCTGGCTGGGAGCTGCAAGGCAATCCTGACACTGCTCTGAGCAATGTCAGGATTTGCCGCAGGGTAGGCTGGGAGCCTCTGCCTGCCTTCAGCGACAGGAAAAAGAGGAGCAGTGGGGCGGATCAGGTAAGTTTTTATTTAAAAAAACATATTTTAAAATACATTTTAACCACTTACCACCCCAGCCCCCCACCCCTACGCTCTGTACCCACCCCGCCCCTTGTGAGCAAAGCGAGTCGCTACTGCCATTATTATATGCTGTCCAGAAAAAAACACAATTTATGTCATGGTCGTTTACACACATTGATACAATAAAAAAGAAGCATGTGGCTTTGCAGACATTGTTTAGTCTACATATGTATTAAAAAGTCTTCAGCAGATATAAGTCTGCAGAATCCCATTTACATTTATCTGCCAATTGAGATAGTGGGCATTGTTACTTCTGCTAAAGTATTTCTTTACCATAACCAGAACAACTCCTGGGCTTTTACTTACACTCTCGGGAGATTCTGGCCTGGACGCCGGTACTTCAATTCTGGCAGTCTTCCACCCTTCATCCCTGCCTCTGCTCTGCTCCCATACTGGAGATGTACTTTGGCCAAGGAACACCCGCAGTTTACCGACTCTTTCTCCAGCGATGCGGTAGGTGAACCTCAGGCAGAATTTGCCTCGTGGCCTGAGGTCGGTAAGTGGAAGGTGGAGGCGACCAACATCTTTCTTTTGCCCCAGGAAGGATGGCACTGCCATGTAATACCCCTCAGCTGCACAAGAAAAAACACACTCAGGTCCAATTCTGAAAGCAATTTGTGATATTCTGAGCAGATAGTAATGTATATTTGCAAGGGATCACCATATTAAGCCAAAGAGGAGTATGCATTCTGACTCACAAATATGTACGCTCACTTTTGTACGGTATATGGTAGTTAGGTAGGTGGTGCTGTGAAATTAATCAGATATTGAAATAGGCCTCACCTTACATTTTGCTTATTTGAAGAATATTGCTGAAGAATCTCACACAAGATCATTCCTTTTTGAATACGGTTAGAGTCCATAAAAAGCTGACATTAAACCACGTGTTGATGAACTGTTTATTTTTTTACAGTCCTTTAACGTTTTGATGTCTGTTGCTAGCATTTATAGTTGTTATCTTTGGCTACTGTAAGCTTAGTACTTGCATAGTACTTCAGGGGGAAATTCTAGTTGAGTGTTTAGAAATGACTGCTGAAGGCTTCAGCTGTTGGCATACGCTATGTGACCAACCATTGAACTGCTATGTAGAACATTTCAGATGATGTAAGTTGCACGTTGAAAAATATTATTAGTGCTTAACTGCATCAGTAGTTACAATTTGTTTTGTTTTTACTCAAGTAGAAAGCCCATTCTTTTTTCTACTAAATACATATAGTACAGTGTTCAACAGCTCAAATACACAACTGGATAAATGTAAACTCTTTCTATTGGTTAGCTGTAACGTGCGTGAATGGTGCATGTTGGGGAGCAGGGACTAATGACTGTGATTTAGTATTTGCTTGTGTCCCTCCCTTTTAGCCGTTTTGAAAAGATAAGGAATGTTGTTGAGACTGCACACATATGCTATCATAGCGCCATGCTGAGCATGCTAATGGCATCGCCAATCTTGTAGCGACTGTGATTATGGCAAATACTCAACAAGAGTTTGTGAGCCTTATGCAGAGTTTGTCGGACCTTGTCAAAATGTAGAGGGTGTCCTGTGTGCTCCATTGCATTGAGTAATCTTCCTATCGTTCACTTTTGTGGTCAGCGTTTTGAAATTTTTAAGGGGGCTGTTTCACCAAGAGCAGATGGGTCCAAAGAAGTGATACCGAGCATGGATAATGGAGGTGTATCATCAGAAAATCCTAGTAGGCTGACATTTTGGTGCATTATTTATTTTTCTTTAAAGGAGAAGGTGAAACAGCTAAACATCATCTTTCCATTTCCCGCTTTCTGTCCCTGCCCACAACGATGGCCATCAATCTTTTTGAAAATGTTATGATTGAAGGTGTGAAATACATAGGACAAGACCTTCACTTTTCACTAATTTGGGCCCCATGCCCCCCTATTGATTGCTTATAAATGTTCACACTTAATTTCAATGTCTTGTGGTAAGATGATTAAATGTGATGTTTCAATGTGCCGCTGAGATTTTGCACCCCACTAGTACAGCAGAAAACGACTAGCTCTGCTGCAATGGAATTTTAGGTAGGTAGCCTAGGGTGTAACTAACAAGAAGTGACTAGGAACATCAAATATGACCTCACTGGCTGTTGACGGGGTGTAAAATACCACTTTGCCTTGGTGCTAGAAGCCTTGCATTTGCCCTGAAGTAGAGTCACGATCTAAGAGCATCAAAAGGTCATTGATTACATTTCAATGGCTTGATGTCACTATTGCAAGAGATTATTATTTAAATACTTCTTATAGTACTTCGTGTTTCATTATGTATGCCTTCCCTCAGACGTGATCTGCTACGGAACGCAGATTTTCTTCTATTTTTCTAGCACTGAGGCATCATCCAATGTAATGCTTCATGGATTTTAGATGCTGAAGGAAGAGCATCTGCATATGTATTGACTGGTAGATAACATTTTTAGATACTCTATAAGTGACATCAAGTGATGGTTGATGTAAAAAGCATTGAGAGAATATACACCAATTAAAATTCCCTGACACTTTTGGCTGTTTTCATTAATAGAAACACTTGAAAGAATACATAGAACAGATGGAGCTATGGTAAATGCAATGAGGCAGAAGCAGCTGACCTACGCATATGAAGTCATTGTTACCATTCAGCATGCTGTGCAGTTAACCCCACATTCTCTGTGACCTCTGATCACTGCAAATCAGCAGAGGACTTAGTGAGGAGGAGAACATCCATGATGTGGTGTGGTACCACAATACTGACTTTTAAATAGTGACTAGAAACAATATCAACTGCAAGACTTCGACTTTCGCCATAGTGTCAATGTTAGTAGTTCTTGAGCTAGAATAACAAATCAAAACTTCAAATCCATATCTTTCAGTCAATATATCCGGCTTTTTTCTACTTTTCTTTTTTTCTTACAGTCTATATTGTTGCAGATCAATATTTTTGTTTTTAATGTTTAGACATGCAACCCATGATTAGCATGGCTTGAGAGCAGAACTCATAAATTTGGACTTGCACGTTGAGATACAGTATTCTGAGGACAAATTGCACCTTGGGAATTGGCTCGACAGTGAGATTTAAAAGTGTGATGTGATGTGCAAGGACATAAAGACATCAAATCAAAGTTTGGACAAGTCTTTTTATAGCCAGTCTTTAGAGAACAACAGGCCATGGCCCGCTGGAGGTCAAACATATTGATGCTCTAGTTTGCCTGAAAAGGTCAAGCTGTTTTGAAAAAGCAAAGGGAAGTAAGATTAGCAGTGCTTATTTTTTAAGAGAATGTGTGTTGGCGCCCACGGCTCTGCTCAGAAGCCCGTGGCCAGCTCTATTAAATGTCTGTTCTATTCTATATGGTTTGTGTAAAGCGCATGGATACCCCATCGGGGCGTCCCAAAGCTAACTCCACCACATTGATCAGAGGCAGCACAGGGGTTCTTAGGCGGAAACAGATGAGTTTTTAGCAACTTCCTGAACCTTGCTTCTGACTGTTGAGACTTCAGTTCTGTGGGGAGGCCATTCCAAAGTTTGGGTACAAGGTATGCAAATGAGCAGCCTCCATATCTTGCTCTCCTGAAAATATGGACTATCAGGGGTTTGTGTGTTTGTGAACGGAGAGTCCTTTTAGGGACATAGGGTGAGATCAGTTTCCTAATAATAGGAGGGCCTCTGCCTCGCTATTACTAATAGATTTGAATAGTACTGTGAAGCACCCATCTAGATGTGTAAATGTTGCATGATAAATTAAAATGCCATCTGGCTTTGGTTGACTAAAGATCGGGGAAGCATTAAACGATACATGTCTTTGTGTTTCCTCAAAGACATCCAAAAGAAGTTTAAGGTCTGAGTGTTTAGTTGACGACTAGAACCAGACCAGAATAGTCTGTCTTGCTTTGAGAGGGATACAGAACACCAAGAACACAATCCTGGTTCTGTCAAGCATACAATTAGGTGACCAAACTGCAGTTATTTGGGAAGTATTACCTTTATTTACTTTTCCTTACAAAATAGTAAAATATGTCATTGAAAGCTATGGTGTGTATTTCTGATACTAAAAGTAGTCTATACATAAACTTCTTTTGATAATCAGCTTCTGTAAATCTGAATCTCATTCATTTACTAATAAAAGCAGATTAAAAGCAGAGTTCGTTCCTTAGCTGAATGCATTTTGAGCTGCAGCTCTTTATCAGGAGCTATGCACATTAATTATTTGCTCAAACGTTAAATCGACATAAAGTGCACAACAATGCAACTAATGCTCCAACGAATCAACAACATTGTGTATAGTTTTAGGCATTTCATTTATTTTGTGACTACATCCTTATGATTTTCATTAAAATCCTTAATATCAAACGCTAGACAGACTTTATTTCAATGCTCTTTACGACTGAGTTAATCTTCAATAAACTAGGTTTTACTTTACTAGACTGGGATACCGCAAAAAAAGTACACCTTTAGGTAATGACTCTTATTTAACATTTTCCATTGCTCTCGTTTATTTTCATTTAGACTGAGTTAGTCAGTGACCAAGGTGTTGTAGTTGTATGTGCTGCTACAAAAATGTCTAATGTGGATATACTACATTTGTAAGGGAAAATGCCACTGATCTCTATAATGATTACATGAGATTATATGTGGTTCCTTGTTGTTGGCACTCACATGGGCATTGCGTCTACATGTGATAATTGGAACCCATGTGAAATGCAACATATTCCTACTGTTGCATGGCCACTGCAAGAAGCTCAACCTCTGTGGCACATAAGAAAGGGGAAATTGTGCAAACCTGCCTCATGCTCCTTTTAATGTTGTGTCTGAGACAATCCCATTAATCGTAACCTCAGTTTTGGGGTGGATGCACGGAGCACTTAACATTCTGTTCCAGCTTTCACTCATGTCAAATATTGTTAATATGAGTTTTTAAAAGAACAAGCTCAACCTTTCCAAAGCTTTTTTAGCATATACGCCAATATTACTAATAGTAGCTTTTTTTAATTGGACTTTGAAACAAGGAAAACTCACAGTGCTATGAAATGTTTGCCTGTCATGAATAAACCAGATTGATCTTCATGTATCACTTACGAGTGGACCAAAGCTAGTCTATCAGGCAATATTAGTGACTGGAGAGCTTCACATGCCACTACCCTCAAATTCAAATGTTCCCATGGACATAGTGATTTCTCTGTTCTGAGATGGAGAGTTCTGGAAAATGTCACAGTACACCACCGATTAACATCGAGAGGGAACACTGATAGATTCATTTCTTGACAGAGTGATAGATCTCAGGTAGGGATAAAATTGTAGTTCAGCGCTAAATCAAACCCTGTGTGCAGAATCCTGATCTGGGTGCACCTGGTTCCTGACTGAATGCACTAATATGTAGAGACAAAGGTTTCCTCAACTTGAAGACGTGTTGGGACATTTTGAAAGTCTTTGCTTTGGCTCAATTCCAAGTGGGTGGAGGATGCAGCCTTCCACAGCACCCTCCTATCTCCCTCTAACTCCCAGTCACCAACACAAAAACACTCACTGCATACAGCAATGTGAAATGTGCATTCTCTGAGTGCCTTACAGCTGCTTAGCTTTTACACAACCACAGAACCCAGCCCTCTGCAGTCCATCTAGGATGATTCCAATTCCGTCTCACACACTGACTCTAAATGTAAGGAGGCAGAGGCTGCTTTTACAATACATGTACTGTGAAATAGCTGGTGTGTGAAGCAAAGCCATCAGCTTCTAAAATAATGCACAATGTCCCACTGTCCAGCAGCACCATTCTCTTATATGGCTTTCTTCTGACACCTGGAGGGCTGAAAGTGGTCTTTAGACTCCTGGGGGGTGGCCCATATCCATAGTCAAGTCCACCCTGTACAAGGCACTTAAGAACAACCTGCATAGGGCAACAGTGGCCCAGCTGATGCAGGTTCTGCATGTTCAGAGACTCACCAGGGAGAAAAAAAAGCCAGAGGTGTTGCATGTTTACTGCTGTATGTCACTGGAAAAGATCTGTCATCTGCCCCTCATGAGAAGGGACTAAGGGCCATATGTACGAACACATTTTCCCATAGACACAGGATGGGTAAAACCCTTTGCTACATCTGGCCCTAAAAGAGTCCCGGTCCTCAAACGTGGTGTGGGCCCACCGACAACCATTTGCACAAATTACCACTGACCCTATTCCATTTACCTGTTGCTGCTAGGGAGATAAGGTTCCTTCTGACTATGGCTTTCAGGAACTCCCACAATGTACTTTGCTAAGTTTCAGGTGTGATATTTTTCTTTAAGTATTCTTTGATGGTCTGTGAAACCTCTGCCCTGTTTGCTGCAACTTGTAGTATATATATCCCTAAATTCTTACCCCTGTCTGTCGGTGCTTTGTCTATCCTCTTTATTACTAATTCTACATAGGCATGATATGAAATTGCTATTGTATCTGTATTTTCTTCTATTGATAGCCCCAGCAACCTGGAATACGAAAAGTATGTATATTCAGGAATAGGTATAGTGGACATGTGAGTAAAGGTGAAATCGTTTTTTCTTTTGATTTTACGGACACCAGCTATTCAGTAGGCCATTATCTAGTAAAGTGTCTTCACCCTTAGGGAAACCTCTTTGGCCATCTTGCCAAAATTTCCGGATCTATTAGGATTCCTCTCTACTCCCTGGTTAACATCTCCTGACATTGTTACCTCTTCTTTTCAAAAGACCTGATGTCAAGGAGGAATCTGTCCAGTGTCTCATTGGGAATGTGTATAAATATCAGGGTTTCAGTATCAAACCTGCATTTGTCGGTCTGCTAGAGTTTAAAAAACAACCACCTGTTGGTGATTAAAATTGCTTGTTTTTTTGTTTCAGATGGCCTGTATGTGAGTGTTATAACACCTACATTTACACTTTCCAGAATCTTCTATTTTCAGCTATGTTTCCTGAAGCTACAGCATATTTGCTTTATATTCCTTAAGCTTAGCATTCACCCTTGCACGAAAAGGCCTCTTTTTGCATGATAACTCTATTTTATTTGGACTCAGGTTGCTGCTTTTTTGACTCTGTACACCTGGACTCTGCTAACAAGGCCCCAGTGCATGAACTCTGATCCCTAAAAGATGTCTAAATTGGCTCTACTTCTAATTGGAATAGTTAACTTACCTTTATGTCCTTATTATATGGTACAACCTGTACCCAGGGCTTGCACATTAAATGTCACTTGTGGACTGCAGCACACATTGTGCCACCACTGCAATGAAAGTGCAAAACATGACTACAGACCTGCCACCTGTAACCTAGCTGTGCAGATTTCAACTGCAATTTCGACTTGTCAAAGTAAACCTTTTTGATAGGCCTAATTGTCCTTGTAAATATTAATAAAGTACCCCTAAGTAAGCCTTAAAAGCTGTTGAAACCAGGGCACGTTAACATGTAATTTTAAACATGTCCTAACACGGACAAGGCACTAAAAGCTATTTCTAGTGTAGTAGGATTAGCTGTTCAATTGGAAGATATTGTGGTACATTATTAAAGTAAATAAAGTATTCTGTACCTATGAACCACCTAAAAGGTTTATTTTTGGACTTTTTAAAAATGTTTTAGCATATGTATTATAAACCCAATTTAATGGTAAAGTCAGATTTGTAATAAGAGTTGTAATAAATATTTTACAAAGGGTACTTTTAAAAAGTCACATTTAACCTACCTAAAGCCCCTAGAAGTTCACCTGTATGAGCATCCAATGGTCAACCAGGAACGGAATAACTCATAAAATATTCTCTAGTTTCATAAACTGGAGTAGGATTTTTATTCTGTTGTGTTTTCCACTTTGGACCTGTTTGGGTATTTTTAAATGCTTTAAATAGTTTCTTAAGTTAAGCCGTCTGCTATGTGCCATACCTACCAGTGGTTTATGTTTAAATTACTGAAGTTTTTACTGGACCTTACAAGAATAATGACATTATTACTTGTGGGGAACTACAATCCACCCAAACTAATAATCTACTTCCCTCACAAACCTTATTATCTTTTAGTTGTGGAGTTCAGTCCCTTAATTTTAAATGTTAGATCCCTGAAACCAGCTTGTTGGTGCTAGTTGTTGACCATGTTTCATCCTGTGTACCTATCCCAATTGTCTGACATATCCATAAACAGTTGCCCCTTCTCCCTATCACCCTCACACCTTCAAACTTGCATTAACAACATAAAATAATAACCCAAAAATACGACAAACCGCTCCTTGCCCAGAATCTTTTCTGCACATGGCATTCCTGTGGGTAGCTTTTTCCCTGATTTCCCACCTGCTGGACCACTCGTATTGATATGAAATATTATCAAGCTTCTTTTCTCTCTTTGATACAATTTCTGCCATTCTACTTAAGTGACCTTCATAAAGCTTTCAGTTTATGACTGTTCTCTCAGTAGTCTACATTCTGTTTGGTTTCACGAGCATCTGGCTTTTGAGCTTTCCATCAATTGTCTTCTCAGATTTTGAGTTTGGTGGATAAGGGTACTCTGCCACAAATGTGACAAATATTAAATTTTCCTTAGTAGAACTAACTGCCTTAGGATATATGTATTTGTAATGAGGTGGATGGGATATCTGTCACATTTGTGACGGGACCCCATCTGTCAAGTCTAAATCAAGCCCTTTGCCTTTTAGGGAGCAATCTATAACTCTTTCAGTTCAAATTTCATTTCCCTCCTTAAGGTGCAGTACCAGTGTGGGCAGTTTAGTATTTTCCGTGATGTCAGTACCTTTGGTGTCCTCCACTTTATATACCCTTAGGTCTCATCTGGTGCAGTTCTCCAGGTCCTCACATTTTGCAGGAAGAGATTCAATTTGATTTTCAATTTATTTGAATTTACCCTTTACTGAGAACGGATGTGGTTCTTTCTTTTAACTCCAACATTTGCTGGCCAAGTCAGTCGCAATATTGTCCTTAAATGCATCATCTTCTCTCTGTGGTCACCTCTAACTTTTGACTTTGGCCTGTTTTTCATTATTTTATTTGCTTTAGGGAGTGATGGGCTTCCTTTGTCACATTCCTTCCCATTTCAGTGGTGTCTCTAGGCCTTCCTGTGCTGAGTTTAGTGTAGGAGTGAGTGTATAATATGCCCTAATATCTTTCTTGCCTTTCTCATCTGTTTTCAGTTCTAAAATTGTTGCCTCCAAAGTTCAGTTGTTATTTGTGTATAATTAGCACCAGGTGTCATTTATTTTCCTTTAGCTTGATTACCAGAAGTCCCCTGGCAAATAGCCATCATTGCAGGCACTGTTGTAACTTGGCATTTCTGGTTGTTTTAAGACACCTTTTATTGTTTCACACTCAGAAGGTCAGTATATCCCATCTATGGGTGTTCATAAGCATCACCTTTGTTATATTTCCTGCACCAGTAATTGCATGCACAGGATTCCAGATTTAAACGGCCAGCACCTGTTTCACAAAGGTAACTTACACTTTCGAGTAAATTTACACTTTCAAGTAAGTTTACTACTTTTTGGTATTCTCAAATTCCGAGTGTAAGGTTCTACTAAAAAACAATAGGAAGGTCGGCACTATATATAGCCAACCACTGGTACTGCAACAGCCTCTTATAGAACATAATGATAGTAGGGACCTAAAATAAAACCCCATGGGAAACAATGTTAAATTAAATTATATAATTTAAAATAGCTAAAGCTATGAATAAATATAAATTAATATTACATTTTATTAAAAATACATATTTAATGTTTAACTATAAAATATTTTAATATCCGGTTTTAAATTTCAAAAATAATGTAACAATACATTTTAATTTAAACTTCAGAAGAACACATTTTATGTAACATTTTCCAATATTCAATTTTTTAAATTCAAAATCAATTTAAAAGTGTGTGTAGCATTTTTTACATAGTTGCTGAAAGCGACTCACTGCTTCACACATGCCAACATTTCAAACTGAGATGTGGGAGCTTTTGAAAAATAGATCATAGGTACGTTTTTCCCCATTGGCTTGTATTGAGGCAGAGGCAATTTTAGGCTGGCAGCACCTAAAAGAAAGCCATTTTTGGCTTAAAAAATCAGGAGACTCCCATCTGAATCAGGTTTATTGTTATGATGGTGTATGATTGCCTCCTGTTGCATCTGCAGTACTCTGCTTTTTCTCCTAAACAATTCCCTCCTTTAGCTTCACTCTGGGCTTTGTGGATTCAGTGGTTCGGAGCTCTAACAAACAGACCCTCAAACTAGGCGATCCCACTTCAAACCTTTAGTAAGAACCGCTATGTATAGCCGTTGGCAATGCACAATGGGCACCCGCCCTCTGCCTCTCTCTATCTCTATTCTAAGTTTCTTCAGAGCCCATTGGTTACGTCCTGAATGCAGTGGGTGATGTGTACGGACAAATGTCTTTGTGGCTGCATTCTCAGGGGTCCAGCACCTCACCAAAGCGAGTAAGTACATCTCCACGTGGATAGAAGGGTTCACTCTATATCTCCTTACACAGGGCTCTATTCTGTGGAATCTAAAAAGGTTTATCTCTGAAATGACATGCAGGTAAATCATTCTCCAAAGAACATTTTGTCTTGCTCCTGCATCTGTGCCACAGGCGCAACTGCAAGTTTTTTACTTCAGTTGCATGGAGTGCTGCTACCTAGGGGCATAAGACAGGCCCATTCTCGCCATGCAGTGCAAGGGCCCCCTAAAAACTCGGGGGGCTAAACTTTCACATTTAGCCTAAGGCTAAAGAATATCTGTGAGATGTGGGAGACTCGGTGGCCCCTCATTCTTTCTGCAGAGGGGCTCCAACATTTTAAGTTATGTCACTGATGCTATCATGCAAAAGAATGTCCATTTCACACTGAGTGGGCTCGTATCAACACAAATGTGTATTACAGACGGGGTTCACATGTATCTGCCGCCACTTCTATGGTGTAAAATTGGACCGGCAGCACTGCAAAGGTCCATTGGTGCAGGCATACTATTTTATTAATTTGCCCCACTTCCTTCTCTTCCACGTCATAGTTCTTACAACACCCTTAGCATATAGCTTCAGCATTTGTAGGATTCTGCTACATTCTACAAACGGGATTTGGTTCTAGAGGTAGTCTATTTCACAGTGCATCAAAAAACACGGGTCTTACTTTTTCTGTCCTCTTAATTGTGAGTAGTTTTCTCTACTAGACCATCTGGGTTTACTTACTCAATCATGCAAAGCATTTTCTGTAAGTAAGGCTTGCGAGGAGCGATGTAATGTTGTGTAATTAAGATTACTGGTAAGAAATACTTGTATCTGACATGACATAGTGTCACTGTCATAAAAAGATATGTGCTTTTGTTAGGTAATGCATACTATCATTGCCTCATCTTACTTTTAGTTAGTCCTACAAAAGATATGAAAACCTAGAGTGTTTTGATTTTAGACTGAACTAGCAGACAAGTTACCCACTTCTGTGCCCTTGCAATCAGCAGAAAGAGGTTATGCGGCTTAAGTGTGCCTTGATTTGCATTACAACGCATGAACCGAGGCACGTTTTGCATATCTTAAATGTATAGTTTAAATGTTTAACTCCCTATTTGGTAACGCATTTAAAATAGTGTATTGGTGATATTTACCATTTATCCGATCAGCAGGGCTCCAGTCGAAATCATCTTCCGGGTCCTGCTTCCAGTTGCAAACCCCTAGGTCGAAGCTGCAATCAATGAACAGGCCTGAAAAAGACATGAAATGCTAAATGAACAAAGGCACTTTGACCTTATGTGCACCGGCAAAAGCCATTCTTTATATACTTGTTCCCCCCTCGTAAATCTTTTCACCCAACGTTTCATACACAACTGAGCTCAAAAATGGTACTTGAGTTTAGAATCACTGGAAATGTGCGGTGGCTGCGTTTATGGATTTGATCCTGCTAAATAATACACTATCTGCTACATAACCTAGATATTTTAACAAAAAAAATAACTTATAGCTCAAATTATCAAAAGTTACTAAAACGCAGCAACGCATGTTGCAGCGCAGTGGAAGGCCATTGGCTAAGGTCGGCTGGTCACATTTTTGTTGCTTCTTATTGTTGTATTTGGGTGTTAGAACAACTTGTACTAATGAAGTAAAACCGTTGCCAGACAGAGTTAACAAATGTCACAATAATGAAGTATTAGTATCAGCAAATGAGTCACATTATGCTGCATAACTTTCTGATTTGAAAGATCAGCTTTTCCTTTCACTTGTCTTCCAAATGGGTTTCGAGTCCTATTTTGTTACGACCTCTTGGCTATGTGCAGACTGATTACCTCCATGACCTTTCTTCTCATATATATTCATTGCCTAAGCATTTGCTATCTATTTCTCCTATGGATTGAACTCTTAGCTGCCTCTGTAAGGAATGAGGATTTAAAGAGCATTCTTCATTATAATTCATTGTTTTCTTTCAATTTTACGTAATATACTTATTATGTACACATTTGAATAATTAAGGAAGCTGTGTAATGAGTAAACAGTAAACAGTTTTATGGCAGACTTAACAGATACAGGTTTGCTTTAAGTCCCACTAGTTGAGGGGAGTTCTGCATAATACTAAAAACTGTGATTCACTCCCGATTTTCAGGATACCCTTGTTAGAAATTTGTACACAAGAAATTTAAAGAGAACTTATTAACATAGTCAGGGTTTAGCCTGAAAATATAACATGGATCTGGCCTTCCTGGACCTATTTTCCACATGCCTACCCGAGATGAATGTACAGAAGCTGGTAAAGTAAGTAAAATGTGTAACACAACCTGTGAAACTGGACTTAAAAGTTTCGACAGATCCTCATAGAATCTCGGTAGGGTAGAGGTAGAATCTTGGTAGGTAGAATCCCGGTAAAGACAGAAATGCATCAAGATCTAGGAACTTTGGGGATCTTTTAAGGTCATATTGTCCTGCAGACTCATAGCAAATGTATCCTTAACCCCTCGGGTGCCCGGGATGAGGTGGTTACGTCCACAGCCTTGGCGCTCAGGCGCCAGGGATGTAACCACCTCGTCCTCACATGGGCCCTCGTGGGGAGCGCTATCGCTCCCCTCGAGGCCTGCAACCCCCTTCCCTGGGCAGGGATGGAAGGGGAATCGCTTCCCCTCCCGAACCCCCCAGGGCCGTCTTATGACGCAGCGTGCGATCACGCGCTGACCTCATCACAGGCCTACCCCTCAGAAGAGAAATGCTTCAGCATTTCTCCTCTGATCACGTGGATGGGCTGAAAGGCCTTTCCTTTCCTTTGATGTCTTTCTCATCATTTCTGCTGCCCGATCGCGATGTGATCGGGCAGCAGAAATGCTCACTAGGCACTAGGGAATTTTTTTATATTTGTTTATTTTCATGAGGGAAGCAACCCCTTGGGCAAGGGTCACTCCCTAGGGTGTCAAATTAATTTAAGGCCAGTTCTGCCTCCCCGGGGGCAGATCGGCCTATTATAATTAGGCTGATCTGCCCCCGGGGTGCAGAAACCCCTAGACAACAGGGATATTTTTTCGTTTACTTTATATTTTTATATGTGGGGAGTGAACCCTTAGGTAAGGGTCGCTCCGCTGGGGGGCAAATTGTATTTAGGCCATTTCTGCCCCCCTTGGGGGCAGATCGCCCTATTTTTATTAGGTCATTTGCCCCCAAAGGGGGGAAGAAACCACTAGACACCAGGGATTTTTTTTTCTGTCAGTTTCATGTGAGGGGAGCGACCCCTTAGGCAAGAGTCGCTCCCCTGGGGGGGGGGGGATTTGTTTTAGGCCATTTCTTCCCCCCTTGGGGGCAGATTGGACTACTGTAATTATTCCGATCTGCCCCCGGGGGGGCAGAAACTCCTAGACACCAGGGATCTTTTTTTGGGGGTTTATTTTATTTTTTTAAACGTGGGGAGCGACCCCTTTGGCAAGGGTCGTTCCCCTGGGCGGAAAATTTATTTTAGGCCATTTCTCCCCCCCTTCAGAGCAGATTGGCCTATTTTTATTAGGCCAATCTGCCTCCAAGGGGGGGGCAGAAACCACTAGGCCCCAGGGATTTTTTTTGCGCCAAGTTCACTTAGGAAAGGGTCACTCTCCCGGGGGGGGGGGGGACATTTATGTTGGGCCATTTCTGCTCCCATTGGGGGAAGATCGGCCTATTTCTATTAGGCAACCTGGATTGGTGTGTGTGTTTGTGTGTGTTTTGTTTGGGGGAGCAACCCCTTGGGCAAGGACATTATTGTTGGCCATACCTGCCCCCTTTTTTTCAAAATAAGAGGGTTGGGGTATGGCCTTACCCCCACCCCAAATAAATGGGGAGAAAGTTGTTCTGCCCACCAGTGGGCAGATGGGGCAATAACCCCTGATCCACATCCTGGTGGAGGGGGGCAGAAAGTCTAATAGATGCCAGGGAATTTAAAAAAACTAAAAATAGTGGGGTGGTGGCTACCAATCAGTATGGGCATGGTTATGCCCCCACCACTACTGTAGAGGGTAATGGTCTTTCAGCTCTCCCCGCACACTACATCACCTTATCCCAAGGAGAGCAAGAGGACATTTGATTATTTTCTGTTTTGGTTTTACATTTGGGCCATGAGAGCTTGGCTAACTCGCAAAATCGTCCCACTTGGAATTGGGAGGGCTGCACGTTTTGGACTTTGGGATGCTGCCATGTAGAAAAATCCACAAGACCTAGACACATCTGAAAACTAAACATCTGGGTGAGTCCAGGATGGTGTGCTTCACATGCACCTGCACCATTGTCTTACCCACAATGCCCTGCAAACCTCCAACTTTGCTGGAAATCACACATTTTTTCCACATTTTTGTGATGGAACCTTCTGGAATCTGCAGGAATCCACAGAATTCCTACCACCCAGCAGTGTCTCATCTATACCGATAAAAAGTCTGCTCCACATGTCAGCCTAAAAATGTTTTTTTTCATACTGCCCTTTTGGACCTGCTCTGGTTCCCCCTCAATTTCGACATGTTTTTGGTTCTTCCCTGTCACAGGCGCTTGGCCCACCTACACAAGTGAGGTATCATTTTTACGGGGAGACTGAGGGGAACGCTGGGTGGTAGGAAATTCGTCCTGATGTGGTGATCGCACACAGAAATGTTGGAAAAAGTGTATTTTGTAGCTAAATTTGGGGTTTGCCAAGGATTGTGGGTAAGAAAACACAGGGGATCCACGCAAGTCACACCTCCCTGGACTCCCTCAGGTGTCTAGTTTTCAGAAATGTCTGGGTTTGGTAGGTTTCCCTGTAAGGCTGGTGAGCCCAGGACCAAAAACGCAGGTGCCCCCGCAAAAACAGGTTGTTTTGTATTTGATCATTTTGATGTGTCCAGATAGTGTTTTAGTGCATTTCCTTTCGCAGGCACTAGGCCTACCCACACAAGTGAGGTACCATTTTTATCGGGAAACTTGGGGGAACGCTGGGTGGAAAGAAATTTGTGGCTCCTCTCAGATTCCAGAGCTTTCTGTCACCGAAATGTGAGGAAAAGGTGTTGTTTGGCCAAATTTTGAGGTTTGCAAAGGATTCTGGGTAACAGAACCTGGTGAGAGCCCCACAAGTCACCAAATCCTGGATTCCTCTAGGTGTCTAGTTTTAAAAAATGAATAGGTTTGATTGGTTTCCCTGGGTGCCGGCTGAGCTAGAGGCCAAAATCCACAACTTGGCACTTTGCAAAAAACTGTTCTGTTTTCTTTGGGAAAATGTGATGTGTCCACGTTGTGTTTTGGGGCATTTCCTGCCGCGGGCACTAGGCCTACCCACACAAGTGAGGTACCGTTTTTATCAGGAGACTTGAGGAAGTGCTGGGTGGAAGGAAATTTGTGGCGCCTCTTAGATTCCAGAACTTTCTGTCTCCGAAATGTGAGGAAAAAGTGTTTTTTTAAAACACATTTTGAGTTTTGCATAGATTCTGGGCAACAGAACCTGGTGAGAACCCCACAAGTCACCCTATCTTGGATTCCCCTAGGTGTCTAGTTTCTAAAAATGCACAGGTTTGATAGATTTCCTTAGGTGCTGACTGAGCTAGAGGCCAAAATCCACAGCTATGCACCTTTAAAAAAACAGCTTTGTTTTCTTTGGGAATGTGATGTGTCCACGCTGTGTTTTGGGGCTTTTCCTGTTGCGGGCACTAGGCCTACCCACACAAGTGAGGTACCATTTTTATCAGGAGACTTGGGGGAACGCTGAGATGAAGGAAGTTTGTGGCTCATTTCAGATTCCAGAACTTTCTTTCACCGAAATGTGAGAAAAAAGTGTTTTTGGTCCTAATTTTGAGGTTTGCAAAGGATTCTGGGTAACAGAATCTAGTGAGAGCCCCACAAGTCAACCCATCCTGGATTCCCCTAAGTGTCTAGTTTATAAAAATGCACAGGTTTGGTAGGTTTTTCTAGGTGCCGACTGAGCTAGAGATCAAAATCCACAGCTAGGCACTTTCCAAAAAACACATCAGTTTTCAATGTAAAAATGTGATGTGTCCATGTTGCGTTTCCTGTCACGGGCGTTAGACCGAGCCACGCAAGTGAGGTACCATTTTTATCGGGAGACTTGGGGGAACACAGAATAGAAGAACAAGTGTTATTGCCCCTTGTCTTTTTCTACATTTTTTTTTCCAAGTGTAAGACAGTATGTAAAAAAGACGTCTTTTTGAGAAATGCCCTATAATTAACATGCTAGTATGGGAACCCCAGAATTCAGAGATGTGGAAATAACCACTGCTTCTCAACACCTTATCTTGTGCGCATTTTGGAAATGATTGCTGTATACTCGGTATAGAATGACAACACATTGCAAGGTGCAGCTCATTTATTGGCTCTGGGTACCTAGGGTTCTTGAAGAACCTACAAGCCCTATGTATCCCCACAACCAGAACAGTCTAGCAAATGTAATGGTATATTGCTTTTAAAAATCTGACATCACAGGAAAAAGTTACAGAGTAAAACGTAGAGAGAAATGGCTGTTTTTTCACCTCAATTTCAATATTTTTTATTTTAGCTGTTATTTTCTGTAGGAAAACCTTTTAGGATCTACACAAATGACCCCTTGCTTAATTCAGAATTTTGTCTACTTTTCAGAAATGTTTTGCTTTCCAGGATCTAGCATTGGTGAAGTTTTCGCTTATTCTGTCTAATTTCTTGGTCTCCTTCAGGGGAACCCACAAACTGTGGGTACCTCTAGAATCCCTAAAATGTTGGGGAAAAAAGGACGCAAATTTGGCGTGGGTAGCTTATGTGGACAAAAAGTTATGAGGGCCTAAGCACGAACTGGTCCAAATAGCCACAAAAAGGCCTGGCACCTGAGGGGGGGAAAGGCCTTGCAGCGAAGGGGTTAAGCCAACAGTTTTATGGTATTAAGGTTCAATGGGAATATTTACCACGCTTTTCAGCTTCTGGAACTGATAACAATAGATTACATACATTGCTAGAAGACAAGGAAAACATTGTGAAAATTACAATGTAGTCATCTAATGGCTTCCACGGCGTGTTGTGATAACTGTGATCTGGTAAGGTTACACTGATCTTGTAGTCATGTGCTATTCCAGCCATGCATAAAAGGAAGAGGGTTCTGTGCATACCCAGCTAAACTGAGAACACCATAAGTTAGAAAAATGGCTAACACAAAGCAGTTGTGTATTATCTGTAGTGAGAATTTAAGAACGTATTTTACAATTGGTTGTTGCAATGACAAAATGCCAGCCCACAATACTTTTTATTTTACATTTTGAACTCAGGTGGAGTTGTTCCTTTGGCCTTTGCCCTGTATTGACAGGTGCAACATGTTTTCCAATTTTGTGGCCAACCAATCAGAAGGCTTCTGTTCCATGAAACTGACTCAGAGTTCACTGAACCAAAGTGAGCGAGGGGATTTTTTGTTTTCATTTTTTGATCCATGGAGCTCTGCAAACCCATTTTTGCGGAACTGTATGAATTAATGATCCAGATAGCTCTAAGATTTCCTTGACTAGAGGTCTGCCTTTATAACAAATTTGATGTAATCCCATTGACATGTTTGTTGTATTGAGGAGTAAAGAAGCCTATGGGAGTTAACATGACAAATGCCACTTTTGAGGCACAGACTTTTATGGCCCTTCATTGATGGCTCTGCTCAAAACTTGCCATAAACCTACCGTAAACGAAGTCAAAATGGATGTACTTTTTGGAACGTTTTGTGCAGACTCATCGAACGAGGCCAAAGTTATTAGCAGATAAGGTACTCCACCATATTTGTGGTTAAGTACCTTGTCCGCAAAACTAAAAAAAAAGTTGTTTCTGATAGGTTAATTAATGTAACTTGTTTTTTCAAGATGGTTTGCGATCATCTGTTTTTTTCATCTGGAATTGTTTGGTCCAACACACCTTCCTTGCCTTAAACTTGTTTTCATGGAGCAATGGGTCGAACCATTTCAGCCATTGGCTAACTTCACTATGAGTGACGGAATGCCGTTTTTCTACTATTAGCACATCTGCACACAAAGTAGTCCCTTCAGTGCCAGAAATAATATGGCAATGTGTGCTTTTTTAGTCTATTCTTGTAATATATCATTAAGATCATTATTGTCATATGTTTATTAATAAAAATAATAGCATGACACATATTTCTTATTGCTGCCTGATTATTACGTATGTACCTTATTACTGTGAACAATATGACTGAGGATTAGTATTGTCTTAGTATTGCCCTGAACCCTTCAGCTTCAGTTAAGAAGTTCAGTACATTGCTACTGGCCCAGAATGAAAGTATTTGACTTCATTGATTGGCCTTTTAAAATCATTATGCCATTTTGGCATATGCTTTAACCACTGCCTTCACATTCAGTGTGATACCAAGTATCTTAATCTGCGGACTGTATAGACACCATTCTTCCTTCAATCCTTTATCATGGAATTTTCTTCTATAAGTACAACATACACCTGGCTGGTCTTCTGCTTTTCATGTCTACCTGGCACTTGAATACAAATAGAGTTCAGCTCTACATTAATAGAAACAACTATTAAAAACAGAAATCTGCATTTTATTGAAAATAACAGTGGACCTAAAGTAGCTCACCTTAAAGAAAGGAAGCACCCCTTAGCTACGTCTTCAAAGTGCAAACAATAATGTCTGTAAGCGAAGACTTTTTAATTTAAAGGAAAATAGTTTACCTTCATCTTCTGGACCAGGCACAGGGATGTTACTGTGTCCCAGGATTGTTGCAAAGGCAGCGGCTTCTTTCACTAGGGGAGCTGTTGAGAAAATGTACATTAAGTTGTGATGTAGGAATAAACTTGAGATTAACATATTCATTGTATGGCAAACAAGTAGCAATATATAAAGTGACCCGTGATATATGAGGGACCCAATACCTATTGGAGAAATTGTGCCTACTCTGAAAATGTTGGATCCCTTTGGACATTGGTGTCCACAGTGAGTTTTCTATGGTAGCTGCCTGCCTGGAAATAGGTGTGAGTATCTTGAATTGAGGATTATTTGGACTGTTCCTTTGTTAGCCTGAAAAACTGTATACTCAATGAAGTAAATATGCTTCACATATGATGTGGTGGCAACCAAGCAAGACAATCTCAAGTTGATATTATTTTAGTTGCAAATACTGTATTTGCTAGGACAATCATTAAACAGTGCCACAATGATCTTTATGTTTTAAGTCCACAATGTTTTAAGTGAACTCTGCACTGAAATATTTTCAAGATATTTAAGCAGACAATAGTCTCATCTGTTCTCGGATCTGAGCCGATCACAAAAGCACTTATAAGCAACAGCCCAACAGAAGAAATCTTAAGTGATTATTTGACGTCAAAAGGCAAAGGTGTGCAATTTGATTGTTGCATTATTTTTCTAAAAACAGAGCATTGATTTTACAGTACAAATTAGGTGAATCTCCTTAACTTGCAGCTTTTAGTATAAACAAAATTGGCCTTGCAGGCCAAAAATTGTTTGGTCATAAATAAGTTCTCCTTATGCATTAATCTTGGGACAGGCTCCTCTAAATCCATTTGCAAAATTGTGACAGTCATCAGGACTCCGAAGGGCAGGATCCACTGAGCAGGAAATGTAGTAGATTGAACTGAGACAAATTGTCTTTCTTTGAGCTCCATGAAGAAGAACTCATCAAGATCGGAATATCTCTATAGAGCACTGTAGGTATGCTCTCTTGAGCACTCCTACAGCAGTCTTTAAGTTTCTTCACAGGCAGACTGTCAGCCAGTCTTCTGTGGGGTTTGAAAAAAAAACACCAGTTTGTCTTCCAAAAGTAAATTAACCCTAAAGTGACTGATATCAATGCTTAATTTGTAAGCAATACGTTGTGGGCCCAAAGTATTGATCAGAAGCCTTTGGCCAGCACTATCAAATGTTGAGGTGCCAAAACCCAATACTACAAAGTCAAATTCCACCTCATGCCTCTTTCATTCCCCACCAGACTCTCCCTCCTCATTTATCTCACTTCATCATATCCCTTTTCATCCTTATTTCTTTGTTCATGTGTTTCCATTTTTCTCTTTCCTTCTTCTTTTCCTCTTTTGTGGTTTTTCTCTCAGTTCCTCTGGGTCTGATGAGGAAAACTCATTGCTAGGTCCCTAAACATGACTAACAGTGGATCCCATTTGAACTCACTGGCTCATGTTAATCACTGATTACTATGCTCTAGATTTCAGAGTTTAGTACAGTCATTGCTCCTCTCCTCTAGTCATCTACTACAGACCCATCAACTCAATGCACCTTTCCACTTGCCATGCCACTATATTCTCACACTTTAACAGGTGATCATTGCCTCTGATCATAGACGGGCCGCTACTGCCACACTCTATGCATTCTTGGGCCCACGTTATGAGTAACCTGTATTTTGGTGACATATTTATCACATCTGGGGCGCGATTATGAGTTTTTCCCTAAAATGAATATTAACGCATTTTTGTACTCAAAAATCCACATGTGCTGGTATTTATCACGCACTTTTTTGCCTGATAAATATTGGCAGGCTTTAATTTAACTGAGAGCTGCTGTTTTATTGCACCTGGTATATACTGGGTGCAATTAAAACCACAAAACGCATAAATACAATATATGCCATAACTGAGGTTATTGAACATATAATGGGCTACTAGTAATGAAGGCCAAATCCTACAAGAGGGGGCTGTCTGATCTTCCACTAAAAGTCTGAACCTTATTCTTCAGCAGTTTCCTATGTGATAATATTGGTTAGGGATAGTAAGTTAATGTGTTTGCTTCTCTGTTTTTGAATACTTTTCCACAAAGGTCCATAGGCAAGTAAGCAGAGACTTTGGGGGGGTGTATGGGGTGGAACACCCCCCAAATAATTACTTATTCAGTCCTTCCTGACAATGTCAGTGGGGTGGCAGTCTGCAGCGACAACAAGCCACTGTTGCTACAGATAGGGAAGCCAATATATTAATAGGTCCAAAACTGAATTAAGGGTCGGCTTGGCTCTAAAAACCCGTGCACAAGCTGAGACATGAAAATATATTTGAAATGCAAGCCCTGCAACAAACATCGAATAAAAATGCCATAAAGTTGTTTTTCAAAAAAGTGTATTTTTTAACATGAGGGTGCGTTTATATCGCTGCCATGAGAGTCATTTGTTAAAAGTAATACTTTGAAAATATACATTTAGAAATATTGATACCTCGCCCTGACAACCATGCCACTATTGAAATCAGAGGTAAGTCAGTTGTCATGTATAGCTCATGTATACAGTGCAGTTCATGAACGTATATATTTGAAAGTACCCTCATTTTTGATAATGAAGAAAAAGGAAGTTTGTTGAAATATAATATTAGTCCTGGATCACACAGTTTGTTCAAGCAGAGATTAACCACTGATTTTCTGTTTTCATGTTATGCTATCCAGCTACTATATGGGTATCTCTTTCTCTTGTCCATCTTACAACAAAAATCACTGCTCTGTCATTAATTCTTGGGGCATGAGGTTAGAATGTGGGTGCAGGCATTCGCTACATGAAAGCTGTGCTCGTTTTGGGCTCAAGATGGTTAAAGAGGACCTTGAGATGAGCCAAAGCTAGGCATCTGGGCTGAGATTTCAATACTGCATTCACCTCTAAGGGTTGGCCTGAGACTGCAGAGTGACCTGCGAAGATGTGTGTGATGTGGAGGCAGGGTCGCTGGCATTGTTCTGACTCGGCCCCTGCCCGTCACTAACTCTACATCAGTGTGCCCCCTGCAGAACTTTAAGTGTGTCAGGTCCTCCAAAGTCTCAGATGCGGCAGTAAGGAAAAACAAATACTCAATATCCTGCATTCCATAAGAGTATTTGTATGTTTTACTTATATTGTATTTCTGAAGATCTTTCATGCAACATTTGAATCTTTTTTGTGAATTGGGCCACTTCTGGGCGTCCAGGTGAGTTACGGTTGTGGGTGAGTGTTCATGATGGGACATGAGTAAGAGCTCTGGAGAAGAGTCTGAAGGCAGTGTAAACTTCTCACAGTGCCTGTCAGTATGTCATAAAGATGTTCAGACTTCATACCGATAGGCTACTAAAAGACCTGCTCTTGCTGGCCATGATAAGTCTTGCCTGCTGATGTTATGTATTATGCTAGTCTCCTCTTCTGGGCCTCCTACATTGCTTTAAGGAGGTTTTGGACTAGAGTGGACAACATAGTCCAAACTATACCCACGCTGGTTGGCCTTACACTTCCAAATAGCTGAAAACTAACACCCCTAATCCTATTCATTACCACCGTAGGCTCGTGCCAGCCTACCCTATCCTGGGTACACCTGGTTGCTTGTTTGGAATTCTCAGCCTTACATCCCCTAAAATTATTGACTAAGGCATACCCCTGCAAATAAGTATCTTAACATCTCTTGTCAAAGCTAGCAACGGTATATTGAGATTCAGACAAGCTAATATGAACTGCATCATTCACTCAATTTCTCTCATGACTTTCACACCCTCAAAACAGCGGCTTTGCAGAAATGTATTGTTCAGCGTTGTATGGTCCTTGTAATGTGTGTGAATTAGTTCCAGACTTAAAGCATACCATTAATTTGAAGGGCACAAAGCGGACTGAATCCTTCTCTAATTACATGGCTTATAAGAGGTAGGTCTGTCCATGGCTCATAACAGCTGTTGGGAAAGCTTGAATTGAAACGTTAGCCTCACGATCCTTCAAACCTTTGCATATTTGAAGAGGCATAAAGAGGCATCCTTTGAGGTCTGCTGACAACGAAAGCGTGAGAGGTAACTTAAAAGCGTTAATATCTCCAATTTGTATTATATGACAGCCTATCATTTATTGTAAACGATTGACGATGCTTGTCTCTTCTGCAGTAGTTGTTCACCTAAGGAATCTTGACCATACATTAGATACAAAGCCCTGCTTCTGAGCTGTGAGTCAGACCCCCCTCATGCCATACCCTACAGTCAGGTGTGGTGCTCGGGGCATCCTCTGGGGCAGTGCTTAATTTGTAAATAAAAACGTGCCGGTGCCCAAAGCTCTCCTCCTAAACACGCGGCTGCTACAATTAAATGTGCGAGCACGGAATACTGAGGCGCCGTAATCCTGACGCAATCTCGGGACACTTCAATCCATTTAAAGTCACTCCCTGCCCCTTCAGCTAACTCCTACAGTTTCTACTTTCTTCCTTTGTGAAGCTTTTATGTTTTTCCCTTCCTCCATCTTTCCCAAATATGTCTTCTGCTCGCCGCAAATGCTTGAGGCAGAAGACTAAAGGCCGGCCATCACAAATAAGTGCCGGTGCTCAGCACCGGAAGCAACATACACAAATTAAGCACTGCTCTGGGGAATTCCAGGCTTTTCCTAGTACAGGTTTGGGCCTCGGATGTGAATTGTTGCACAGAGGTTGAGGCCGCATGGATACTGTGATTTCTGGGTTTGAAGCAGTAGGTATTGGTGAACGAAGGATGCAAAAGGGAAGGACTGAGATAACAGTGTCAGTCCTAGGGCAAGATGGCAGCCATAGTACAGAGCACCAGAGGCGGCTGCTGTATAACTCAAGGGGAGGGGTCGGGCAGGAATGGTGAGGTTTGGGGCGGAGACGAGGTAGAACTAAAAAAGCACTTACCTTGTCTCCGTCCCTGCTGCCTCGTGCTCCTCTTCTTCTGGTGTCCCAGCATTACCTGCAAGAACCTCTGGGTTGCCTGACTGAACTGTTTCTCCTTTACATGATATTCTGATGCCTCGGAAGAGACCCCAGATGTGCATACCACCAATCGAAAGGCTTCTAAAATAGGAGAAAAGCTTCCAAAGGCAGCACAGCTAGTACTAAAGCTAAAGCAAAAGAATGCATCACCGGGAGGGCACAAGACTCAGTCTTTGCAGGTACTAAAGTCCTAAAGTCCGGAACCATACCTGAAACTGTGCTATCTCTAACATTTTTTATTTTTCTCTTGGATTTTTTGCTTTTTTTGCAGTTTTAGGCACCTTTAATAGGGACATCTCAAACTGCATATACTTGGTCTTCGCACCCTGTCCTCCTAAGGGTATGACATCCTTTTCCACCTCTAGGGAAATCCTTGCTGGTGGCAAGTAATCATTTTTGCGATGCAGATTTGCACATAAAGTAGTGGCCGATTGACCCCCATGTAAATTAATTCCAGGGTTGCTTCTGTGTTTATTAGTGTAAACGTAATCTTCTAAAAATTGTGTGCAACAACCCTGTCGTACATTTAAAAAACATTGGAACAAGTGTGAAATGGAAATGCTTCGTGAACATTACTAGTGTTACTGTCATTAGGGTTACTCGCAGCTGTTCACAAACATTTCCGTTAGTCAGGAGCGTTGCTTCAGGGGCAGAAGTGTTTGGGGTATTACGCCCCCAAAATAAATGTATTTTGTGATAAATAGTTGGGTACAGGTACTTTCAGTCGGGTAAGGTGGGGTGTGTCTCGCATTTCACCAGGAATTTTTACACGCAGACAAAAATGCACACCCACTTCCCCCTTCTCTGTGCTTGGAAAGACTTTAAACGTTGGTTATTTCACAGAATAATCTGCCTTCTCTCACTTAGTAACTAACCCTAACAGCCCACATTCCTCTCTATTTCTGCTACCCTATAAACCCCTCTTGTGCGCCCTGCTTGTGGTATAATGTAATTTATTTTAACATGATATGCCAGCATGATTGTTGGGAAATATGAAGCGCACAATGCTCCAATCTTACTTACCAAGATTCGCCCCTGCTGTTTATGTAAAAATGTTTTTTAAAAGATGGAGGATAGATGCTGCCCACGATCCCGGCCCTCATTTCTTCCTGCTTCACTTCTTAGTTTCAGGGTCTGTGTTCAAGGAATCCACATAATTGTGTGCCTGAGCTGCCTCCCTCATGTGCATGGCTAAACTGGAAACCAAAAGCAGCTCTGGCTAAAAACGGTTGAAAGTGAAAATAAAGTGCTATCATGCTGCCAGCCTTGACCATGGCATAGCTTTTTTTACTTTTGTTTACTTTCACACAGCAGCCATGCTGTTGTACAACTAGGCTAAAACACTTTGACAAATTCAATGTATTTCACATATGGAGACCTACCGGCTTTGTCAATGCTTGTCTTTGTATTGCTCCTTTTCTTTCAGAAATGTTTTGAGCTTCAAGAATATTTGAACTTCATGAACATTATTTAGATACATAGAATTGGCCTAAGCTTTATTACTATATTCAAATATAATTTTATATGTTGCGTTTTTATTAATTCCTAATTTCAGAATAACTGTTTATAGTATAAATTTTTTTTTTTTTTTTTAATGTTTTGTTATCACACAACACTGGCTGGACATTTATTGCAACTGTGACTTTCCTTGAGCTAGTCCTTGAAGTGAAGGGTACTTAGTGAGGTCGACATTTTGCTGCAGATGTAAAACCTGAAGCACTGGTTACTAGGGACTACCAGCATTATCATTTTAAGAGTACTTGCTAGTCTCTGTACATGAATGGTCCAAAAGCCAATTATGACAGTGGTGATCTATACACTCTAGCTCTAACATATTCTCTGCCAACCTAATTGTAGCAGACACAGTCCTGGGAACGAGTGCTGCCCTACTGTTTTTCCACTACTACGGGGAGCAAAAGAGGTACAATTGCGCTTGTGTAATGATGATATGTGTCTAATCTCGAGAAGGAACTATGCACATTTGAATAGATGAAAAATTATGTGGACAACTTGCTGTATATTCACCAGACCAAGGGAAGATACGAAGAACCCCTGCGTTGACCTCCCCTTCCTTGTGCGGGTGGTTGCAGTGAGCCTGTTCAGCTGTTTTCACATGACTAGATTCAAGTTGAGCCTTTTGATCAAAGATGCCATCAGTAACTGCAGGAGTAAGCCCCCGACTCTCTACAATGTGAGACTTTAAGGTAATATGGAAAATATAACAAGAATATGAATATCATTTTACTGTCCGAGGTGCCAGTGAAGTAGACATAGCAACCTTGGGAATCGACTCATTGGTCGTCCATCAGTATGTGGTGAAATTTCTAGGTACAATTGTCACTCTATCCGGAACTCAATGTAAAGCTAGCGTGGGCCATGACTGTAACCTTGCTCCTACCAATAAAATTACATTTGTTACCAACCAGATATGTTTTTTGCAACGAAACAGTATTTGGCCCGTGTCTGTTTAGCATCCGAACTACAACACCACTCTTTACCTTGATACTTAAACTATTGACAATCCAAGGGAAAATCTTATGACCAGACGTCATACATGCCATTCAGAATGAGGTATTTGTTGCTGAAGCTAAGGAAGATTTGACCCAGTAGGTACATTACAAATTGTCTGTTGTGTGGAGACCTAATCGCCAAATAGAGAACGTAGTATACTCAATCCCGACAACCCACAATCACACTGTTTTGTGCAATGGCCTACAACTGCCCTTCACCGCAGTACACAAAGCTCCTGTCACCCCAACATAGGAGCTTTTATGCAGGATAGGGCTATGCAATAAACCAGTGCTGACACTTCGGGCGGTGGGGGGGTATTTTTGACCATATAAAAGTGAATCTTCCCACTGGGCTCTGCCCTTTGATGTAACACCACATTTTCATAGAGAAAACTTCAAAATATAAATTCTGTCATGGAGAAATCCCAGAACCCCTGCCAGATCCATGACTATTTATGGTTAACGTTCTCCATCACGACAAAACAAAATGGGATCCTGACCCTTTAGAGACAGGACCATATGGTCCTGCAGTCACTTACTATGGATGCTACCCAGTAGACCCACTGGAGCATGACGTCATCATCATAGCGAGCTTCAACTAGGCACTCATCTGCTAGTGTCTGAGATTCTGCTACCAATTCAAGTGCCTTATCCCATCTTCCTGGTGTTTGTGCTTCTTGGCAGGCTCCAGGTGGTTCAGTAGTTACAGATGTCACAGGACCACCTTTTCAGGGTGTTGATAGTCTCTTCTCTCACTTGGCGGCATAATTCAAGCCTTTCCTACACCCAATCGCAATTGGTAAGTGACATAACTTTCCCTCTCCAATGATTATCCGATGGGTCAGGAAGAATATAATATATCAAATGTCTTCACCATGTCTCGATGCAGTCCCTCCAGGCCCTCTCTACTCCAGTGCCTCTAGGCAGCTCCTCCATGCTCCCAGATCCTCATTTTCATCCTCACTGCCTCTCAGCAGGTTCCTACTCTCAGGCATTGGCCCTAAAATGGTGTGTGGCCACTATCTAAATGCTTCTTCCCTCACTGTCCTTTCAGGAAACCTGTCTCTTTACACTGGGCTAACCATGTCATTGGGCTTAGAAGCCTTTGACGGGATCTTAACTGTATGAGTTTTATCTCCAGATTGGACTTGACTACTCCCCATCCACTTCACCTCAGACTGCCCACAACCACTGGGAGGACACCCCGCTACCAGGCCACACTCAGTTCTCACATCGATGATCACAATGTTGGAGCTTCACTTCAGAGATAGGGTCGTTCTCACCGCTCACCAGTGGAAACGGTGTGCTCCGGGCTAGGAATCATGATGACTGCATCAGATTTACTGATTTGAGACACAGGGCTCCCTCAGTGCACATTAGGCATGTGTCACAGCTGGCCACGCACTCTCACATGTGGGAACACTTGATCCTAAATGGCAAAGCAGAAAAGCACTGATGTACTTGGAAATCACCACACCATGGTTCGACTAAAAGGTCCTATGACACACATGGGTACAACTATTTTGAACGATGGCAGTAGGTGGTGTCCTAGGGATATGTAGTGTTTAATTTCTGTAGGTGTTTTTCGGTGCCCACCACTAGCACTTTTTATGACAGTACCCTACATGGAAGAACTCGCACTCTATTTTTGTTTAGCACAGCACAATAATTGGTATTAAATCTATGTAAAAATTATAAAACGTGCACTTAGCCATTCCTACAGTTTGAGGTGACCTGCATTAGTCAAAATATCACACTTACTCAAGTGTGATAGTGGGTAATGATCTCATTGTCATTTGACAGCAGTGGCAGCACTTGTGGGTGGTGACAGTAGAGGAATACCCTAGGCCCCGGCAAGTATATTTGTTTACAAATAAAGCTCTGATGATAATACAGTTTGTCACTTCTGTGCCTACAATGAGCACTCCTTCAAATAGCATTGCAGCACATTTCCATCAAGTGTTGTTATCACGCCATTACATACCATGGTGAAAGGAACATTTTGGGGAGTTGTTAAGAAAAGTATCCGAAATGAAAACTCACATTTTTAAACTACTTTTTGCATTTGTTTCTGCTATATATGTGACATCGTGTGCTTTTCATAACTTTCGTTGTATTTGTGTGGTCTTTTTATATAATCTTTAAGCAGCAGAGTGCTGGCGCCCAGCTTTCAGATGTAGCCAAGCTCCCCAGGGGCCAGCGGGAGTAAACAGTGCCTTGATCAAGATGATTTTTCGCTTTCTGCTATGGTGTGGCAGTCAGTGACAAGAAAGAAAGAATGTGCAATCGCTGTATTACACTCATTAAATACTTTCAATTCTAATAAACGTATAAGTCAGCCGCAAAACGTATTTTAATAATGCAATAGATACGATAAAAAATAACATTTGTTTCAAGGATTCAACTTGCATTGTCAAGATTTTGCACAGTAGTCGCTGTAAATACATTATTCGTTCTATAACAAATTAATAGTCCATCCTAAAAAGAAACGTTGGTTACGAAAGTTTATTTTGTAAACAAATGAGTTTAGTAAATAGTGTGCGCCTTCAGAAGTTGGTCGTTTAATTAAGCCCAGGCACGCAGCTCGTGCACATCTGCGCAGCTGCTGTGGTGCAGACAGGGTCACGTGCGAAGGAAACCACTGGAGTTTACGATACATCTAAATAGTGTACACCTTTGGGGAAAAGGCAATTGGTAAACCTCGAAACACTGTGGACATTGTGTCGCCCCGCTGACCAGTACATCTGTTTATCGGTTCAGCATGTCTGCTACAAACGAAAAGATGTACTTACAAATTACATGTTACTCCACGCAGTGATTAATGTCTCATTCCTGTCCTACTGTTGTACACTTAGCACTATGTACATTTAGGTGATTGGCGGCTCCATTTCAGGTAGCTTATATTCTGAAGTCCTAAAGATAGATAGATAGAGTGTAAGTATAGATAGAGCATCAATTTTAGCTCAGCCCTTTGTGTCACTGAAGTCATCAGACCCTGACAAGTTTACCCTCATAAAGGTAAAAGGAGATAAAAACTAACATAGAAAGCTGCACTGACATGCATTTTAAATGTGCTATTTGCTTGTATCTCACAGTTGGACATAGGTGCCTTTCTAATTTAAACACATGCTGGAATGTTAAAGTTGATTTTAAAATGTAATTTAGACTCTAAACTAGTAGTGTTTATAGTAATTAATTTGTATTTCTTGTGTTTTATGAAAGAGTAATGACTGACAATATGTGCAAGTGAGAAAAATGCAGTTCTCGGTTACACTTAATGTATACAGTTCATAACGTTTTCCCTTTTATAATGAAATGGTTTACTCATACTGATGACTTATTATTAATTATGAATTTATAAGTTTGCATATTATGTGTGTTTTATTAGCAAGTATAAATTAATAGCATTTTATATATTCTTGTGTTAGCATAACTGAGGCCCAGAGAGCTTGCATTTTGCTGTCATGTAAACATGGTGAATTGTTTTTGCACAAGGTGAAGTCTTCTTTCAGATTTCCTTCCCATGACAAGCAAAGTCCCATCTGTAAAAAGTCTATTGTTTAACTGTAGAAGAACTGTACCCAGCTGCCCTTGAAATTGATATAATGCAGGAACATGGACTGAAATCATATATATTTGTTTCGATCCATTTGAAGTCACAGGAAAAAGGGGATATTCTCTTGACAGACTTGGGAAAATGTGAACTGTAGCAACCTGAAATCTAGCGATAAGTCATAATTGGATGATGCCCCTTTATCTTAACATGACGTGACCATAGTGACCAATTAGAACATTTTATGTGGATTAATATATCGTTGGCATTTCAAACTTGGAACAGAGCAGTCCTGTCTTGGTCAGAGACAGACATTATCCTGAAGCTTGTAGATGCCTTGCTGACCAGACACTTTGCTGATGAAGATTCCCTGAATGCTAAATCCTTTGGAGAGGTTTCTTCCCATTTGTCATTTGCCCATGCTCCTTAAAATGCCTTTTAGGTCAGAAACTCCATCATGCTAGCGCTTATTTTATCTTTTTTAGTTAGTTTTTTGTAGCCAGAGTTATTACTTTTCTAAATTATTTTTGTCCTTTTTGTATTTATGTATTTTGCCTGCATATGTTTCTCCCCACACGTTTGTCCCTAATTTGGCTAGCTGTATGGTTGACCTGCGCCCAGCCAAAGGAAATTGACTTGATGTAATTTGTATTGACTAAATGATTGTGAAATCTGAGCATGCGTGATTTCTGTGTCTCAGATATTGCTGTTGACTTTCTGTATTATCCTTCTTGAATGCTTAGTTTTGCTAATGTTAGTACGCCTACACTTATTTTGTCGTCTTGGGAAACCCTTGATAATTATCTATCTTTATAACGTGGTTTTGTGCATGGTTTATGTGACCAGTGGCGTAACGAAACTGGAGGGAACCCCCTGCAAATTACATGGAGTGGGCCTCCTCCAGACTCAGCCACGCCAGGTGCTGTGCTGCACTGAGGGGGCCCCCTGGACCTTGGCCCCCCGCATCACAGGGGCTGCTGGGGCCTTTGTTACGCCCTTGTACATGACATTGAGCTTGTGTTTGTAATGAAGCTTTGAACTATATTTCCAATTGGAATATCCAATCCTTGGCCACATTGGTCATGGTGTCTAAATTATTGGGGCCTGTGTAGCTTTCAAAGTGTTTGAGTTACAACCCATGGTGTGGGGACTGGTTGTTGGTGGACAGTACCCTGTTGCTATCGGTTGAGAACAGCTTGATTAAAGGATTGTGGGATTTAATTTACATCCTGGATTGATCAAAAATCGTTGTGGTTAATTGAAATTGAGCAAAAATGTTTTTTTTCAAGGCATTATATAGTGCAGTTAGGGGAGGTGTATCTATTCCAGTTAGAGAGGGTGAAAAAGTAGGGAACACCATCTTATGACGTGTCAGAAACAAAACGAGTTTTAGCATGCATATGGCTTAAACAGTGGTGTAAAATAACTGAGAATGAGGGTCCATTAGCATTTCCTTGATATGGAACATTTATTCTGAGAATGTTAGACAAATTGAGGAGATTATTGTGCAAATTAAAGCCTCCTCCAAGACCAGCACAATTTGAAGCCCTTGCTATTTGGGAACTTGTTGCAAGACATAAAGGGCCATATGTACGAACACATTTTCCCATTGACACAGAATGGGAAAAACCCTTTGCTACATCTGGCCCAAAGAAACTACACACTTTGAGAATAGGATGCAGACAGTAGTTAACACATAGTGGAAGCTAGATGGAATGGAGAACAAAAAATATGGAGAGTAGTCATACTAGATGGAGTGAGAATGTTTCCAGCTATTGCAGAAGAAGGCAATAGGAGTACAAACCTAAAACAAGAAACTGACAGTGAAGACAGCTCAGACAGCAGATGAGGGTAAAAAGACAGTTACATATAAAAGTGATTCGGAAGTTGAGTTCATAAATCAGCCACCATGTCATTCAGTTGAGGCAGCAGTACAGAATGTAGCCCGAATGTGCCAACTGCTCCAGTTACACAGAGCCCGATTCAGACACTTTCAGGTACATCTGCAAATACAGGGTAATATTCATACTTGTTTTGCGCCGAATTTGCGTCATTTCTTTTTATGCAAATTCGGTGCAAAACTAACTCCATATTTATACTTTGGCGCTAGACCCGTCTAGCACCAAATTTATGGAGTTAAAGTAATTTTTGGGACGTGGAAACCTACTTTGCGTCAATGAGATGCAAAGTAGGCGTTTCCATGCAAAAAATGACTCTATGGCCTTAGAGTCATATTTATCCCCAGTGCTAAAATCACAGACGGGTAAGGCGTTAGGGGACCTGTGGGCCTATTTCCATGGTGGAACAGGGCCCAGGAACTCCCACACCCACACCAGAGGGACAGCGGAGGATGGGGGACCCCATCACAGGTAAGTATAGGTAAGTACAGGTAATCATTGTTTTTTTTTTTAAAGTGCCATTGGGGGCTCTGACATGGGTGCAGTGGCCATGCCTGTGCAGGCCATTGGAGTGGTGGGCATGAGTCATGTGGTATGGATGGTTTTGCATCAGAAAATTACTCTAGGCAGGTTAGAGGCATTTGTTTTTGCTCTAACCTGCCTAACGTAATTTTTTGGTGCAAAACCCCCTTCTTCCATACCACCAGCCTCACCCGACTAACGCCATTTTTTTTAACGCTAGCTTACCCTTTGCACCGGCTTGCACCATTCCATAAATATGGTGCCCCGCTGATGCACATAAATGGTGCAAGCTGGTGCTAAACATTTTGGTGCAAAACTGCGTTAGTGCAGTTTTGCACCAAAAAGTATAAATAAGGGCCTCAGTGACTTAAGTTCCCATGGTTTATCCACCAGTTCCCACTGTTAATACAGCACAGTCCATTTCAAGTCCAGTTACGAATCAGGTAATACCAAGTCCTATTGTGAATCAGATGGTGCAGACACTTAATCTGACTACACATGTGCAGAACTGTAATCAGAATCAGATTATGACTATGCAAACACCAGTGCAGACCATGTCAAATGTTACCCCAAATCAAACAGGACAGATTTTCAATACTGTTTTAAGAGGTCAAAATACCAGAATGCCAATTCCAAAGAGTCAGACAAATTTGATGGGTCCTGATGCACTAACAGTTCCAGTGACTTGAGGTCCAGTTGTTCCATTGTATGATTCAGGCAACCCTGGAAGTAATGCCTAGTTAATGAACGTTTCAGCAGTTCCTGAACCACCAGAAGCATCTGCTGGGATATCACCATTTTGTATGCGGAGAGCAGTATATTAAAACAATTTGGAGATGGAGAGAATATCTTCTTTTGTCCTAACCTCGACCCTTACACAAATTGAAGAACCAAACCAGATGTTAAATCAAGCAGAACCAGTTTTTAATGCAAGGTTTCCTCAAGGAACCCCACTTCCTTACATTCCTACACCAGATCAGATTACGAGTGCACTTTTCAGTACCCCACAAAATGTGCCACATAGAAATTGTTTTCGTTTGCAAGGCCTTTCAGCATAACAGTTAACTGATTGGTTAAACAATCTGAGGCCACAAGGAGTGACAGGTGCAACAAATGGTAACCTTAGATCAGAAAAGACACCAGAGAGGGACAGAACAGTGAATGTGCCCAGATTGAAATTAGAATTGAATGATTTGATTATGGGTACGCTAGAGATGGAGCAATTAGAAATGTACACAGAAGATGAATTGCGATTCATGTGCAAAATGTTACTCAATGTGTATGACTGATTTATGAGAGGTTAGCAGGATTGGTTGAGAAATCCGAGGTGGATTTAGAAAAATCTAAACCTTTAAAGAGAATCTACAGATTAGAGTTTAGTAGCAAAGATATTCACAATATGAGACACCCGGAATGAGAATGCACATGAAGGTACTAATTACATACATTCCAACATGGGAATTATTAGATAAATGGGAGGGCAGAAGGGCAAAGAAAAGAGATCAGAAGAAAGCAAAGCAAAATATGTCCCCGACTGGAGCAAATCAGGCTGAGGACAACATGAAAATGATGCAGATGAGAGAAATACCAGGTGGAGGTTATATACATGTCCCTTGGAGTAGGGGGTATACTGTTGTTCACAAATGATTACCCGTCATTGAGAGAGAAGCCAGTGGAGTGGTACAAGCAGACATAGAGATTTGTGAAACTTTCAAACTGCCTGTGGGAAGATTTGAATAATTATTTGACATTATGGTTCCAGTTGATTTGTGGACTGAGTGCAAAAGAAGTATTGATTGGCTGGTTTGTGAACCTCTGAGGGATCCAGTAACAGGTGCGACATCTGAAGAGACGATGGAAAAGTATTATAAGGTAACTGAATTCCTGAAGAACAAAGGGGCAGATTTACAAGAAAGTGGTGCATCAGCCACGATGCACCACTTTTCTTGAATCCCCCTACTGCCACCTAACAACACCATGGTTGCACCGTATTTAAAATATACGCACCTTGGCAGTTGTTAACACGATAGCATCAACATGTTTTTACACTATTGTGGTGCTTTGCTGCACTAGTATCAAATATTTTGATGCTAGTGCAGCAAAGCACAGGGATGCCCATAGGTTACCATGGGTGTCATTTTAATGCCTGCCTTGGAGAGGCATTAAAAGTGACATAAAAATGGCGCAGTGAAATGCTGTAAATTTTACTGCACCATTTTGTGGTCATCCCTGTATCAGAATGCCCCCCTTGCATAAATTATACCTGATGAAGACATAATGTGGAGAAAGGGGCCGGAAAGTGGCACAATGCAAGCATTGTGACATTTTGTAAATCTGGTGTTGGGAAAAGGCCACCTTAGAATAAACAAAATGATGCAAGGATGACGCACGGTGGTGCAAGGGTCTTGTAACTATACCCCAAAGTGTCCCCGAAAGATATTGATTGGCAGAAAATTGACAGAACAGCACAGGAGGCAAAAGAGTTTATTCATGCCTATTATGAGAGAATGCTGCAAGCTTTCACACAGCACAGTGGCACTGAAAACATTGAGCCGAATAATATGGATCATTTTGTATTTAGATTTGTGCAGGGATTGAAGCCAGCGATAAGTGGAATGATTCAGCAGCATTTAATTTGTTGGCAGAACAAACCCATTGATGAGATCCTGCAGTATTCAAGGTGCTGTAGATATGAAATTGAAATGAAGCAGAAGAAGTTGAGAGATAAGTTGATGGTGATGCAACTGAAGGTTGCGAGTAAAGGAAGTCAGAATCCACTGATAATGGTGAATACAAGTGGAATGCAAGTAATGCAGCAGCAAGTTAGCAATGTTGTTCAGTCTAAAGGTAGAAGACATGGTGTTCATGTACTTCAGAATGAAAATTTGGTCATTGTTCAGTCATAAGTAAACTAGCCCATATTAAGCTTGCTGAAATTATGATCATTGGCGGAGGAAATGTCCCTATAATAATGTGAATAATTTGGGACAGAATGCTGGACTCAAGGTAACAATCACGTTCAAATTCCAAATACCCCGAATTCTGAGTGTGCAAATTTCCCTGGTACAACAGATGCAGGTTCCACCAGCCCCAATGCCACAGCAGCAAGTGATTGTTCCTCAGCAGAACATAAATCAGGTGACAAAAGTAAACACAAATCTATTGTCAAATGCAAAGGTGAACCAGATATCTTTACAATCTCCCTTAGCTGATTTAAGTGATGAGGAATTCTAAGAAACATTCCACAGTGATAGTTCCGATGATGAAGATTGCGTGTTATCCACGTTCTTAGAAGTAGATCAAATTGGTCCCCATATATGAATGCCAACGTTATGGGTCATGACGTGTTAGAAATGGGGTCTTTGGTTGACAGTCAGGTTACCCCCTGTTCAAGCAAGGACCCTCACTCTAGTCAGGGTAAAAGAGAATCACCCTCAGCTAACCCCTGCTTACCCCCTTGGTAGCTTGGCAGAGCAGTAGGCTTAACTTCAGAGTGCTAGGTGTAAAGTATTTGTACCAACACACACAGTAACTTAATGAAAACACTACAAAATGACACAACACCAGTTTAGAAAAATAGGAAATATTTATCTAAACAAAACAAGACCAAAACGACAAAAATCCGACATACACAAGTCAAGTTATGAATTTTTAAAGATTAAACTCAAAAATAGCGCTTAGAAACAAAAATGCTTCGATGAGATGTTAACACGGCGTCGTGATGGAGTCGTTCCCAACAAGCCGACACCAGCGGAGCCGGACACGGAGTCGTGTAGACCCCCAAGTACAGTACCTTTGGTGAAGAGTGAAAACAAGCCGATGCGCGAAGTCGGGGATCGCGGCGTCTGTGCGAAACGTTGAATCCACGCACTTTGAGCGGCATTGGTCACGACGTGGTGCAGCAACTTCCACGGAGTCGCGGACTTCAGCGGGGCTGCCGCGGCGTCGGGCCTGCGAAGAGCGTCGCGTTCCAGCGAAGGGTACGGCGTCAGGTGCAGGCGGCGCCACCAGATTCAGCAGCAGCGTCGGTCCGGAGTCTTCCGAAGTCGATTTCCTTAGATTTCCACCAGCTCTTCTTTCAAGGGCCCAGGGACTGGATAGGGCACCACTTGTCAGAGCAGGAGTCTCTCCAGAGACTCCAGGCGCTGGCAGAGAGAAGTCTTTGCTGTCCCTGAGACTTCAAACAACAGGAGGCAAGCTCTAACTCAAGCCCTTGGAGATTTCTTCACAAGATGGAAGGCACACAAAGTCCAGACTTTGCCCTCTTACTCTGGCAGAAGCAGCACTGCAGGAAAGCTCCACAAAGCATAGTCACAGGCAGGGCAGCACTTCTTCCTCAGCTATCAGCTCTTCTCCAGGCAGAGGTTCCTCTTGGTTCCAGAAGTGTTTCTAAAGTCTGTAGATTTGGGTGCCCTTCTTATACCCATTTTAGTCTTTGAAGTCACCTTTCTTCAAAGGGGACTCACACCTACTTGTGAAATCCTGCCTTGCCCAGGCAAGGCCTCAGACACACACCAGGGGGTTGGAGCCGGCATTGTCAGAGGCAGGCACAGTCCTTTCAGATGAGAGTGACCACTCCACCCCTCCCTCCTAGCAGAGATGGCTAATCAGGAAATGCAGGTTACACCCCAGCCCCCTTTGTGTCACTGTCTAGTGTGAGGTGAAAAACAACCCAACTGTCAAACTGACCCAGACAGGGAATCCACAAACAAGGCAGAGTCACAGAATGGTTTAAGCAAGAAAATGCTCACTTTCTAAAAGTGGCATTTTCAAACGCACAATCTTAAAATCAACTTTACTAAAAGATGTATTTTTAAATTGTGAGTTCAGGGACCCCAAACTCCACATGTCCATCTACTCTCTAGGGGAATCTACACTTTAATCATATTTAAAGGTAGCCCCCATGTTATCCTATGAGAGAGACAGACCTTGCAACAGTGAAAAACGAAGTTGGCAGTATTTCACTGTCAGGACATATAAACCACATTACTATATGTCCTACCTTATCCATACACTGCACCCTGCCCTTGGGGCTACCTAGGGCCTATCTTAGGGGTGCCTTACATGTAAGAAAAGGGAAGGTTTAGGCCTGGCAAGTGGGTACACTTGCCAAGTCGTATTTACAGTGTACAAATACACTTACAGACACTGCAGCGGCAGGTCTGAGACATGATTACAGGGTTACTTGTGTGGGTGGCACAACCAGTGCTGCAGGCCCACTAGTAGCATTTGATTTACAGGCCCTGGCACCTCTAGTGCACCTTACTAGGGACTTACTAGTAAATCAAATATGCCAATCATGGATAAACCAATTACATACAATTTACTCGGAGGGATTATGCACTTTAGCACTGGTTAGCAGTGGTAAAGTGCTCAGAGTTGAAAAGCCAACAGCAACAGGTCAGAAAAAAATAGGAGGCAGGAGGCAAAAAGACTGGGGATGACCCTGCATAAGCAAAAGTCCAACAACATGTCATTCTTTGTCGACACTGGAGCTACACATTCTACTGTGAGAATGGCTGAAGTGCCTGACTTGCCCTTATCAGGAACAAGAATTCAGGTTATAGGAGTAGCAAATTAGCAATTGTCAAATCCTGTGGCAAAACATATTCCAGTAAAAATAGGTTAATTTGAAGACAAACACCAATTTGTGTTTTGCAATTCAAGTCCAGTAGATGTGTTAGGACGTGACCTGTTGTGTAAGCTAAACTGTTCCATTAGCTTACACCCAAAAGAATCGAAATACAGACACATGAGGAAGATGTCCCTGGGAATGGTTGGCTGTTGCCGCCAATGGATTCCAATTTTTTCCTTGTTGGCCAAACCTTTGCAGAGAGTGACACACAAGGATGTGTCTTATCCAGTACCATTTGATGGCAAATGCACGAAAGCCTTCATTGAGCTAAGAGGAAGCTTGTACCGAGCCCCAGCTATGTGAAAGCATGATTACAACAATACATGGAAGTGGAAACATGTCTGTGGTATATTTTTCAGCCACACTTGATCCTGTAGTTGCTAAATTGCCTGGCTGTTTAAGAGCCGTCCGCACGCTAAGCATCAGCATCGAGCAGTGTGAAGGCATTGTTGTGGGCCATCCAATAAATGTTTTTATTCCTCATTCTGTGGAGATTTTGCTTACCCATACCAAGACCCAATATCTAACATGTACTTGTCTGACCCGCTACGAGCAAGTGATTCTTGGTTCGCTTAATGTAAATCTAAAATGATGTAATGCTTTGAATGTTGCAACTCTTTTGCCAGATCCTGTTGAAAATGCAGGTATCCATGAGAATGAGGTTAAGCATGACTGTCTTGATGTGACTGAACTTTGCACCGTACCAAGACCCGATATCCAAGGTGTCCCCTGGGCCAAAAATGACTTGTCCTTTTCGTTGACAGCTCCTGTTTATAGGATTCTAAAGGTACCATGAGAGCTGGTTATCCGTGTTTGCACAGTCTCAGGTGTGATAGATGCTTCTTGGCTTTGAGGAGTCATTTCTCCTTCAAGTAGCGGAATTGATTGCTCTTACTAGAGCATGCTATATTTCTGAACTGCTCAAAGTGACCATAGTCACTGATAGCTAATATGGGTTTGTGTTGTTCATGACTTTGGACAGTTGTGGTCCCAGAGAGGCTTCATGACCTCTTCTGGATCACCTATACGAAACAGTGACAACGTTTTTCCATTGCTGAAAGCATTACAGTTACCTGTGAAAATTGCAGTTGTTAAATGTGCATCTCACCAGAAATGAAATGATTACATATCATAGGGAAATAGCTATGCTGACAAAGTTGTGCGGTATTGTGCTTCGCATTGCACTTCCTTTAATGAGCACTTCAGCTATGGAAGTGACGATGAGACAAGTGAAAATCTCTTTATACAGTTATTTCTACTTGGGAAGAAGTCAAAAGATTGCAGAACGAGGTGACAGAAGAACAGAAACATGGTTGGATTAGAGGAGGACGTGTACAGAGGAATAAGATTGATATTTAGTTTTTGGGTGAGGATAAAGCAGTGTTGCCAAATAGCTTATTGCGCCTGATGGCAAGATACTACAATGGACAAGCTCACATTGGTAAAGACGCAATGATTAGAATATTTAGACAAACGTGGCACAAACCCAGATTTAGACTGGTCACAGAAGCAGTGTGTCACAGATGTGTAATGTGCCAACAGATGAATGTAGGGAAATGCACAATTGTTACACTGAGTCATATTGGCAGATCAACTTGATGCAACTTGATTTAGTTGAATTGTCAGCGTGCAATGGTCTGAGATATGTGCTGGTGGTGGTGGGTGTACTCTCTCATTGGGTCAAGGCTTACTCAACTAGGAGAAATGATGGCCTCATCATTGCAAAACTGATATTGAGGGAATTCATACCTCAATTTGGTTTTCTGACTTCCCTGGAATCAGACCGAGGAACTCATTTCAACAGTGAGATCCTTAAATTATTGTGTGCGGCATTACAAGTTACAGACCAGAAGCCTCAGGTCTGGTAGAGCAGATAAATGGAACACTGAAGTCTCGACTGGCAAATGTATGTGCATTTACAACACTGAAATGGCCAGATGCATTGCTTCTTGTCCTGAGGAGTATGCACACCATACCCAACAGAAAGACAGGCTTGTCGGCTCACAAGATCATTATGGAGCCAGCTATGAGATTGCCAGCTGTGCCTGCAAATATTCTTGTGAACATTACAGATGACTTGGTTCTGGATTATTGCAAAGGACTAGCTGATGAGGTTCACTTTTTGTCTCACTAGGTTAGAGAAGCAACTGCACAACTGCAACAAGAACTTTGTCATGACCTGACTCCTGGCACTTGGGTGCTGGTGAAGAAGCATGTAAGAAAGACATGCTCCAAGCTGTGTTGAAAAGGGCCATACCAGATTGTTCTGGTTACAATGATGGCTGTGAAGTGTGATGGTCTTCCGAACTGGATCTATGTGAGCCACACACGCAAAATTCCAAGTTCATTTGATGAATCAGCACCTGTACCGGAACGGCCAGTTGCAGTGCGAGAAAAAGGTCCAGATCAGCCAAGCTGTGAGGACTTAACAAGGGGCTAACACAGAGCATTAATGGTCTGGTGTAAATCTGAGCGCATCAACATCAATTGAAGGAACAGAAGGGTCAAGACAGAATCAGGCAACTCCTGCCAGCTCAGATAATGTTGTAACCCCAGTCGTGCAAGAAAAAAGAATTGTTACTGGAGAACAGTAGCCAGAGAAAAGCCCAGAGTTAGCGATAAAAGTGGCTCCTACTATTGCTGAAGTAACTGAAGAATCAGATAAAAATGACAGTGAAACAGAAGGTCGTGTGACAAGGAGGTCAAAGAGAAAAAGAGTGCCAAGTCACAGATACTCTGCTCCGGAATGGACTTATTTCACAACTGATAACTGTAAGAAGGAGTTAGTTGACTTTTGTGTTAACAAATCGAATCCAGCTGAAGATTTTGAAACTTGAGACTGCTTTGGAACTGAACTTTGAAATCTAATTGCCACTTAGTGAACAGAGACACTATTTGGAAGCGCTAATCAGTGATTACCAGATGGTTTATTCCTAGAGACATTTGAACTTTTAAACACAAATAAGAGACTTTGATGAACTTTTGAATTTTTATTTCTGTTTTTTAATAAATTGTTTTTGAATTTGCTTTGCTAAAACAAAGAAAAGACTAAAAAAGACAGTGAAATAATTGAAAGCCACTTTATATTTTGTATTTTTATTTTGAATTTGACGTATATTGTGGTCTGAATCCAGACAAGCCATGAATTCTGCTTGAAGTAAGAAGAGTAAATGTAAATATGTGTGTGCAGGTTTAGCAGTAGTATGTGTGATTGTGATCATTTGATGATTACTGGATTGAGTTTGCATGTTAAGGATAAGAGTGAGAAAACTTTAGTCACAAATGCCCTGAATTTAGAAGGTTCACTCTCAAATCAAGGTCCCCTGTATGAGGATGAAAAGCATTTACACACAGATAGTTCTAGGGGAGATTGACATCAAAATTATATTACAAATTATTATATGAGTACATTGAAACAATGGAGATGCAGAACTGCCATGTTTGCAAAAAAAAGACCTTCATCAGTACAGGAAGGACTCACTTATCACAACTTGCCTCTAACATGGAATTTCATATAGTCTGTTACTAACATGGCTGTACGATCAGGAGCATTGTCAATACTTCTACTCAAACTATAATTTAGTGAATTATTTTGTGCCTATCTTGATGCACGTGAGGAGTACTGCTAAAGCGGAAAACATGGACATTGTGGGAGGATTCTTTGACCCCATCCTGCCATTTGGAACAGCATATGCACACAAGAATCATTTGGCCTGCATACAGTAGAAAAAGAGTTCATTAGACAACTAGATGACAGAAGGAGGGTAATGAAAGCCAAAAAAAAAAGGGAATAGTTTTACAAAATTGGGAAAAAGATAAAACACATTCAGGCCAATATTTTTTTAACACCATCTAAAGCCATTCCTTAGAGCCATCTTTGTGCTATATTTAAAAAATGATGCACAATGGCGCTAAGGAATGGCTAGTGTCTTAAAAAAAGACGCTAGCCGGTGAGGGATGGCGTTAGGGGAAAGGGTGCTAGTGGGTTAGAAATGGCACTGGGCTGGTTAGCTGCACAAATTATGATGCTACTCAGCCTAGTGTCATTTTTTGACGCCCAAGCAGCCAGAAAATGGTTCATGACTGAGTATAGACTAGAGTCATTACCAACACCCCAATGCCCACCACAGGGGACCACTGTCCCCTGGGCAAACCCTACATACCCAGTGCCAGGCAGGGGGCCCCATGTAAGGGGCCCCCAATGGCACTTAGAAAAAAATACACTCACCTAAACTTACCTGGGATGGGTTCCCCCCCCCCCTGTAGTGTCCCTGTGGTGTGGGTGGTGGTGTTGCTGGGGCTTGTGGTGGGCATCTTTGTGCCCATTCCACAGTGTTTTCTCAGGGAAATGGGCATACCTGCACTATAAATAATGGTGCTAAATGAGCTTAGCACCATTTTTTGGATCTGCTACCTAGGTATGCGTTATTTTAGCATCAGGAGGTAAATATGGTGCTAGGGGGTTAGCACCATTTTTAGGAAGGGAACACCTACCTTGCATCTCATTGACGCAAGGTGGGTTGGTGCTAACTCCAATATTTTGATGCTAGACGGGTCTAGCGTCAGAATATAATCTGAAGTTAAGTTAGCGCCGCTGTAGCATCAATAAAAATGACGCTAACGCAACACTAACTTTTCATAAATATGTGCCAAAGTGCCTGAGAGTCAAGGATTCTTAGCTTTAGATTGGCAACCAGTGTGAAAATTCTGTGTACATAGACCAAAGTCAAAGAGAGGCGCACATTTTGTAGGTACTAGTGAATGTAGAGATGTTTTTGTTTTCAAAAGTACATGGACTTTTATGTTAAATGGTCAGAATCCAGTGATACCAGGTGTTTATTGCATATGTGGGAAGAAAGCTTATTACAAGCTGCCAAAAGGCTTGTTTGGAATTTGTTATTTGGGAGTAGTTTTTCCAAAACTTTATCTTGTGGACAGCATCAGTGAACCACTTTGGGGTGAGACATCAAACTCCAGAATTAAAAGAGGAGCAAGTGTCTCAGGCATAAGAGTGATATATTGGGTGTCATAATTCCACCATGGAGTTATCTTGAATGATCTCAAGTATAGGAAGTTGTCAACCATAGTAGATAAGCTATTTACTGACACTGCAGGAGCTATGTTATTAATGGACATGGATATGGTTGTTGTGAGATCAAAAGCATCCTGTGTTAGATACGTAACTCACAAAGGAGGGCGAAGCCTATAAGATATTACATGTACAACGTTGTTGTACAAACAACCTGACAATAGTAATAAGATAAAAAAATACATTGCAAACATGACTGACCTGGAGAGAGATCTGAAAAGTCTGAAAGGCAAAAGTGCTTTGGACGCAATTGAAAATGGTTTTTCAGTCATTGGGAAATGGTTTGGAGACTATAGGTACACTTGCATTTTACAAACTGTACAAGATACTGAAGGAGAAAAAAGCAAAGAACAGGCAGATAAAAGAGGCAATAGAAGTGGAGAAAAGGAGAAGCATTTATTATTGTCATCTCAAGAAAATGGAAAATTACAACAGATCTTATAGAAATGAGACATCAAAATTCTGAATTGTCTCACTGAAATGAGAATTTGGCCTTTTTGTGATGGCTAATTTTGCCATCAAAGGAGGGACTGATAGAGTGTAAATTTTAGCTCTGCCTCACATATCACTGAAGTCATTAGACTGTGACAAGTTTAAGCTCATAAACGTAAAAGCGAGAAAAACGAAAGTAGAAAGTTGCACTGACAGACATTTTAAATGTGCTGTTTGCCTGTATTTCACAGTTCAACATAGGTGGCTTGCTAATTTAATCACATACTAGAATGTTAAAGTTGATTTTAAAATATAATTTAGAGCCTAAACTTGTAGTGTTTATTGTAGGAAACTAGCACCTTTCTGGCATAGTTACCCTCCAATTTTTGCTTGGTGTCAGAGTGTTTAGATTTTAATACACTGGGATCCTGCTAACCAGGATACCAGTGTCAGTGCTCTCTCCCCTAAATCTAGGTCTATGGTAAGTTTTACACCTAACAATTGGCATACTGGTGCACCCATGTAAGTCGCTAGTATATGGTACTTAGGTACCAGGGCATTGGTACACCAGGGGTCCCTCATGGGCTGCAGTATGTATTGTACCACCCATGAGGATCCATGCAAACTGTGACTACAGGCCTGCCATTGTAGCCTTTGTGAAATGGTGCATGCACCTTTCACTCCAGATATAAGAATTGCCTTTTGACCCTGTAAGTCACCCCTAAGGCAGGCCCTTGAGCCCAAGGGCTGGGTGCAGGGTTCTAAGTGTTAGGGCACCCCTGCATGAGAAGAGGTGCCCCTACAAACCCCAGACCCCATTTCCTTGACTTTGTAAGTACACAGAAGCCATCTTAAGGTATGTAGTGAACACTAGTCGACATGAGTTGTCCAACTACATAATGGCTTCACTGAATATAGGCATGTTTGGTATCAACCATGTTGGAATCATGCAACTACACTGATGCCAGTGTAAGTTACATGATACTGTGTACTCTGGAGGTTCCCTAGGGGATCCCCCAAAGTCTGCCTGTACAGCCTTGCAGGGTCTGCATGCCAGCCCGTGCTGCTGCCGACCCCAGACACTATTCTGCCCTCCTGCTGCGGAGCTTAACTCGGGCAGGAGAAGGCAGAACAGAGGATTTCCTGTAAGATAGAGGTGTGACCATCTCTTCTCTATAAATCGGTGTCTCTGGGCTGAGGTGGAGGTGTCTCCACCAGATGACTTTGAAGGGCACATTTGGTGCCCTCTTTGCATAAACTGGTTTGCACCAGTGCAGGAACCCCCAGTTTCTTCTCTGGCGTGAAACCACACAAAGGACAGGGGACTGCCCCCCCCTCCAGCTCCTTCCCTAGGGAGGTGCACAGAGCTCTGCCAGGTGGCCTCTTTATTTTGCCATTTTAGAAAGAGGATGAGCAGAGGACCCTGGGAGCATCTGACTGGTTATACCAGCTGGGTGAAGTCCCTGACCCCATCTGATAGGTGGGTCACTCCAGTAGGTATTCAACCCTCTCCCTGGGTTAGTTAAGGCCTCCCATGAGGGTGGGCCACTAGATTTGTCTGCAAACCTTCAGGAACCATCTGTAATTCTCCTCTGCAAGATACTTCTGCAACCTAGACACCGGACCCACTGCTGTTATTCGCTAGAACCAAGAGCAAGACTGTAACCAGTAGGGTGGCTCCTACTGCAACTTTGTGTCAAGTACTGAAAAGACTTCTGCAGCTCTGTGGCCATGCATCCTCCAGAGTCACTGGGACTCTGCCTGCACTTAGGAAACCAAGAAGGAATCTCCATTGGAGTGCAGGAGTCACTACCCTACATCAACAGGCACCTCAACAATGATGACCGGCTTGTGTATCCTGCTGTCCCATGGCCTCCTCAAGGCTGTACAACACAGGTCATGTTTCGGTGGCTTTTTAGTGGCTAGACCTATCTTCCTTGCAACTGGGAAATCCATGGTCCCTCAATGGAGCAGCTTGGATGGAACCCTATGCCCTGCATCTGTTTGTTGTAGCCAAGGCTTGTTGGCTCTTCAGACCTCCTAGCTCCAAGAAGCCTTAGCCTCCAGCACTCTCCAGCTCCAAGAACGACATCCTCTCTGCAACTCCTGTGATGTGGGCATCCCTCTTTGTTGTGCTGTTGAGGCCTTCCTGTGACTCACTGTTCATGCTGCCAGAGGGTCCTGCTGGAGCCTCCACCATTCCTGCTGGCTCTCCTGTATCCTGAGGGCTGACCCTGACCTATCTGCCAAGGTAGGGCCACCTGGACCTTGCTGGTTCCCACAAATCCTGCAAACTCAATGCATCATTTCCCTGCATTTGCCAAGGCATGTTGGGGGCACACTGACCGCTCTGCAATTCGATGACCCGGGTTGGACAGCTTGTTGACAACTTCTGAGACCTTACTGCATCTCCTGGACTCCACAGCTTCACTTCTTCATCCACTGTTCAACAGGAAAGCATCTCCAAGAAGGGTGGTATTGTCCTCCTGCATTGCCAAGGCACCTCTGGATGGTCTGAACTCTGTCCCCTCTTTCTTTAGGTCCACATCCCCAGGAATCCACCGACCAGGTCCCGGGTCATGACAGCAGCTGAACAAACAGAGGTCCCCATTGACTTCAGTGGGAGGTTCCAACACAAATTCACCCTTATGCACCTGGGCTCCCTGGTGTAGGTAATCCACAGTTCTGGATATCCAAGGGTAGTGGCACTATCCAACCTCCCTTGTCCCAATGGGTTTCCTCTGGGCCCTCTGAGAAGGGTCCCAAAACGTGAAAATTCCAACTGCGACTTCCCTATGTTAGCCTATGGACACTGACCTGAGATTACCACTCTGCACACAGGCACCTGGGAAATCCTACCTACTTACCTTTGAGATTTTAGTACTTTCCCAGTTCTAAGGGTCCTTGGGTGGAGTGTGGGTTTAGCGTTATTTTCTCATTCCATTTTTTAGTATATGGTTTGGCTCCCATAGGGGACCATGTTATTTTATGCTTTTAATTACCTGTTGCTAAGTATATTTTTGTATGTCTATATCTCTGGTTAGGAGATTTATTAAAGTTAGTACTAGAGTGTGTGTTACAATAAATATAACATATTTTTCTAACACTTAGTGGCTCTTTGTTGGGTGTAAATCACTGACTGGCCGGTGTGGTATTTGCAACTGCGTTACACCTTTCTGGATAAGCCTTAGCTGCTCTCCACAGCTACCCTTATGAGAGCTCTGTTATCTAGAGCCATCTACACTATCACAAAGAGTTGCCTTTGGTGGCAGCTGTGGGATAAAGACTTTCATTGCTTTCCCACTTGGTCTTAAATGAGTTTCCACAGGTAACCACTGCCGACTTAAATACATACTGTACTTATTGCAAATTGGTATTTTTCAAATTTTTTCTTAGATCTAGTTGCTAAGGGTCTGGCATAGCCCTTTCACCTACCTTTGGAAAAACATTTGGAACACAAGGGTAGGGTATTTACACATACACTGCACTAGTACCATGCATTCAGTTGAGGAATCTAAACAGAATTGGGAGCCTGGAAACAGAATCTTTAAGTTCTAGGAACTTAGGACTCTGTGTAGGTCTAGAAAACTAAAGACAGGGAGTAACCCTACTAAGCCTCAGCTCCTAGAAATGCTCATACAACATGACCTCCAGCAGCCTGAAGGGCAGTTAGTGCAGGGAGATCAAGTTGGGAAGGATGACTCTTCAGAGGTAGGCCAGGAAGTACCCTGTACCTGAGGTTCTTGCTCTGAGTATGTCCAAGAGGACACAGCGGATGTCTCTAAGGACAACCCTGGTACTGTAGAGGGAGGTACTCACAGTACAGAAGGTGGCCACCTAGGTAGGTCCACTTTTACCCCCTGGGAAGGTTCAAAGGGTTACCAGGAGAAATAGATTCTCCTTAACTTCATCATCACTCTCCTTAGCATCCTGTGATAAGTCCATCTATTCTAATCACTCAGAAGAGTTGGTATTAGATACGGGTTACCACCTGCTCAAGCTTGAGAAACCTAAGCTCACCCGCTGAAAAGGGAGCAGCTGGCTCTTGAAAGGGGGGCCGTAGAGGTGGGGAAGGAGAGGAAGAGTTTGGGGTTAGACCCCGATGATGGCAGCGCAAGAGTCTCGAGATCTAGAGAGGAACACTTTGATTCTAGGAATCTCAGCAGGATGGTTTCCCCTTACAAACCTGGGGATAACATTGATAAATGGGTAACTGCTCTTGAGAGGGCCTGTAAAGTCCAAACTCCCCCCCCCCACCCCCCAGAGGCAGCAGGCAGCTATCCAGTAGCTGCAGACAAAAGTGGGGACAAACTTTTAGCAGTTAGAGAAGAGGATGCAGACAACTACCAAGTTTTGAAAGAGGCACTGATTGGTGCATTTAGGTTTACTACTGTGGAATACAAGATCACATTCAGGGAAACCCTGAAGGAGTCCTTTTAAGACTGGGTTGATTTTGTAGACTGTGCAGTTAAGGTTCTGGAAGGCTGATTACACAGTAGTAATGCAAATGACTATGAAGCTCTGTACAGTTTAATCATGTGAGAGCACATCCTTAATAACTGTGTGTCAGAAAAACTGCACCAATACCTTGTGGACTCTGAGCTGACCTCTCCCCAAGAATTGGGAAAAAGGGCAGACAAATGAGTCCACAATAAGGTGAGTAAGAAAACTCATAGGGAGTGTGACCAGAAGAAAAATAATACTTTTAAGTCCCAAGAGAAGGATGGGGAGAAGCCTAATGACAAAAAGAAAGAGTCTTCTTCAGGTCCACAAACTTCTGTGGGTGGATCCAAATCCTCCTCTTCCTCTAACAAGAAACCATGGTGCTTTCTTTGTAAAACAAAAGGCCAAAGGACTTCTGATCTCGGTTGTCCTAAGAAAAGTACTGGTAGTTATATTACTACTTCCCCTAGCGCCCCTAGCAGTATTACTGGTAGTAGTACCACATCCAAGGGGGTAGCTGGGTTCACCTTGGGTATTGCAGTGGACTCTGGCATAGTCAGAGAAACCACTGAGACTGTCCTGGTTTCAGAGGATGGCATTGACTTTGCCATTTTGGCTGCCTGGCCTCCTAATATGAGAAAAAGCAGGCAGCATGCCCGCATTAATGGTATTGAGGCAGAGGCTTACAGGGACACCGTTGCAAGTATCATCATGGCGACTGAAAAACTGGTGTCACCTGAGCAGATCCTACTTGGGCACACTTACCAGGTAACCAACATAGATAACATCACTAAGTGCCACCCCATGGCAATTGTTAATTTTAGCCGGGAGTGGGGTTACTGGCTCTAAGATAGCTGTAGTGTCCTCATCCATTTCTGCAGAGTGACTTTTGGGCAATCATTTGGAGACTTCAGCATGGGCTGAAGTAGAGTTAGAGGTCCATGAAGTAATGCTGGGTATCCCTGAGAGTGTGTTTGTGGCAACTAGAGCCCAGATCAAGAAACAGGAAGAACAAGGAGAATTGGAGCCTGAAACAATGACCCAAGCAGCTCCCAAGAAGAGAGGTAGGAAGGGTAAAAAGTTACCCTCTACCTAGACTTCATGTGAGGATCAGTCTCCTGAAGGAGATGATTTTGCCCCTTGTGAGAAAACTGCCTCAGATGAGTTTGGGCCTGACATGGCAGAGCTTTTGGGGGCAACAGGACCCTCCAGGGAAGAATGGAGTCTAGAGCAGAAATTCTGCCCCTCTTTTGAAGGCCTCAGACGGCAAGCTGCTGCAGAAGAGACAGGGGATGTCAGTGGGTCCCACAGGATATATTGTGAAAATGATCTCCTTCACTCTGAGGCTAGAGACCTCAAGCCTGGTGCTACCAGAAGGTTGGTCTTACCTCAGATGTTTAGCGAGTTGTTATTGACCCTGGCACATGACTTTCCCCTTGAAGGACATCTTGGGCAAAGGAAGACTTGGGACAGAGTTGTCCCACACTTTCACTGGCCCCAAATATCTGAAGATACCAGGGAAGTTTTCTTGCTCCAGTGTTACCTGCCAAGCCAGTGACAAGTCAGGTGGCACATCAAAGGCCCCCTTAATTGCACTACCAATGGTTGAGGTTCCCTTTGAAATGGTAGAGCATGACATTGTTGGTTCCCTTGACCTTCCTACAGCCTCTGGGAACAGATTTATTCTGGTGATGGTGGACCATGCCACCTGGTATGCAGAAGCTATTGCCCTTAAGACCACTACATCACCTGCAGTGGCCAAAGCCCTTCTAGGAATCTTTCCAGAGGGAGTGTCCCTAAGGAGGTGGTGTCAGATCAGGGTGCAAACTTCATGTCTGGCTACCTGAGAGCAATGTGGAAGGAGTGTGGTGTAACTTATAAATTCACCATCCCTTACCATCTACAGGGAAATGGGTTAGTTGAAAGATTCAACAACACCCTTAAAGGCATGATCATGGGACTCTTTGAAAAACTCAGGGTGAGATGGGATGTCCCACTACCCTGCCTTCTGTTGCCTACTGAGAGGTTCCACAGAAGGGAGTGTGCTACAGCCCATTTGAGCTTTTGATTGGACATCCAGTTAGGGGGCTTCTTTGACTTGTGAAGGAGGGATAGGAGCAACCACTCAAACCCCTCAAACTGGACATTGTGGATTATGTACTTGGCCTAAGGTCATGTATGGCTGAGTATATGAAGAAGGCCACTAAAAACCTTGGGGCCAGCCATGAGCTGCAAGAGCAATAGCATGACTAAAAGGCTATGCTGACTGTTTACCAGCCAGGGCAGAAAGTGTGGGTTTTGGAGCCATTTGGTCCCAAAAGCACTCTAAGACTAGTGGAGTGGCCCTCACACAATTGTTGAAAAGAAAGGTATGGTCACCTATTTGGTGGACTTGGGCACTCCAAGAAGCCCCCACAGGGTGCTTCATGTGCACCTCCTGAAACCTTACTTTGACAGGGTTGACATGAGCTTGCTCATGTCTACTGATGAGGGACAGGAAGAAGAGAGTTGTCGAGACGGATCCACTCACCTGAAAAGCAGGATGTCTGCAGGGGCGATGGTATGCCCCCGATCTCCTGGAACACCTCTCAGCACTTTCTGGTAGATACAGAAACCCCGGCAGGTGTCCCAAAAGAAAAGGGGGAGTGGAAGAGAAAGAGACAAAACACTGCCACATCTTGCCGGTCCAGCCAGGCACCCTGTATCTTCGGGGGGGGGCAGGTCGTTGTCAATAGAGTGATAGTAGAGTTAGTGCACTCAACTTCCTTGAAACTGAATCTCTCTTTCTGATATGGGCACGGGGGTGGTAGAACACTGGGATGCTACAGCACTTTTCTTGGATAATAATAACTGTTGGCACAATTACTAACACTGCATTACCAAAAATCCAAACTGAGTACCATAACAATACGTACTGTGACACTAGGATTGGCTTCTCAGAGATTCACTGTTTCACACTACAATTAGAACTGTGGTTGCACTTATCATGCACAAGAAAGACAAACAAGGGCATTAATTATATCACGTATAACTTTCATGCATGCATAAGGTTAAACTAAAAGGAACAAAAACAATCCAAGAAATACAAATGTCCACTCTGGGTTTAAACAGTTAGGGTGGCACCGTTTGGTTTGGTTTCACTGTGTGTGTGGAAAACCCTTCACAAGCAAATTCCTCAAACCTGAATCACAAGCATGAATGACACAAAGTCCAAGAGTTATGCTATTAGAGAAAGAAAAGTCACATAAATGCTCTTTTACAATTGCACTGTCACTTTTTGTAGTACTTGAGCTCAAGCAGATTTCCTGAAGCACATTTAGGCAAGTAACTACAATAATAATGTAGAAAGTTCATAAATGCATTTGTATCTTCAAGATAAGCACTCTGCCAAAATACACCAGCTGTTCTAGGAAAGCACAGCGCTCAAAGAACAAACTCCCTGGAGAATACTAGTCAATTAGCTGCAGTCTTTTCCGGAGTGCTGGAGGAATGCCTGGTGTCAGCTGGTACAGGAACGAAGAAAAGAAGCGCCTCAAAAGTCCTGAATACAAGGATCACAGCAGGGGCTGGACTGCCAAATCAGATGCTGTGATCGGGAAGCAAAACAAAGCCAAGCAGGGAGGCATGCTTCACTCTGCTATTTATAGCCATTCAGGAAAGCAGTTGAGTTTCCACATGTGGATGAGTCACCACACCCAATTAGAAGCACATATTTACACCACACCCAATTAGAAGCACATGTCTACACCTGCTCACATTAGCAAACAAGCATTGGTAAAACAAGCATTGATAAATCCAATTGTGTAACACAGCACATTGTGTTTACTTAGAAACATGACGGTTCAACCGAGAACAGAGATATGATTTAACCCTAATCCCTGTGGATGCTGGCAGATAACGCAGGAGGCACCTTGGGGATTCCTGACAAGAGTGACCCTCTCCCTGATCGCCTCTCCCACAATCCTGTTGATGGCTCAGTGAATGGTGTAGTCTTTGCTGACAGCCTCACTGACCAACAACAAGCTAACTTCTGACAGGTTCTCAGTCAATTATCAGAACTCTTTTCTCTGACACCCAGATAGACCACCTGGTATGCCCATGATGTGGACACAGGTTATAGTCTGCCTGTCAAGAGCAAAAGTTACAGGCAGCCTGACCATGTCAGAGATTGCATCAGGGCAAAGGTCCAAAGGATGCTTGAGTTGGAGGTTATTGCGCCTTCAGACAGCCCTTGGACGAGTCCTGTAGTACTTGTGCTCAAACCTCATTCCCAGGATGGAAAGAAAGAAATTAGGTTTTGTGTAGACTACAGAGGCCTCAATACAGTCACTAAGACTGATGACCATCCTATCCCCAAGTCAGATTAGTTGATTGATACTCTGGTTGCAGCCAAATATCTCAGCACTTTTGATTTGAATGAAGGCTATTGGCAGATCAAATTAACTGATGGTGCTAAACCTAAAACAGCATTTTCCACTCCTTGTGGGCATTATCACTTCACTGTGATGCCCTTTGGTCTGAAAAATGCATTTGCTACATTCCAGAGCTTGGTGAATCAGGTTCTGGCAGGCCTGGAAGACTTTAGTACAGCATATCTAGATAATAATGCTATCTTTAGCTCCACCTAGCAGAATCACCTGATCTAACTCAGGAGTGCACTTGAGGCCTTGAGAAAGGCAGCCCTTACTATCAAGGCTACCAAATGCCAGATAGGGCAAAGCAACATTTTTACTTGGGCCATCTGGTAGGTGGAGGCCACGTTCAACCTTTACAGAGCAAAATCCAAACCATTGCGGTTTGGGCTGCTCCAACTACTCAGACTCAGGTCAGAGCTTTTCTAGGCCTGACTGGGTATTACAGGACATTTGTAAAAGGGTATGGCTATATCCATTGGATGATCTCACATCCAATAACTTGCCTAAAGGGCACAGTGGACAGTTAGCTGTCAAGAGGCCTTTGATGCCCTAAAAAAAGGATGTGTTCAGCTCCAATTCTTAGAAGCCCTGGCTATTCTAAACAATGCATTTTTCAGCCAGATGAATCAGAAATAGGAATATGAGCGGAACTACCTAACTTAATGAAGAAGGACAGGATCAGCCAGTAGCTTTCATCAGCAGGAGATTGACCCCCAGAGAGAAACGTCGGTAAGTTATAGAGAGGGAGGCCTTTGCTGTGGTCTGGGCCCTGAAGACGTTGAGGCCACACCTGTTTGGCACTCACTTCATTGTTCAGACAGACCACAAGCTCCTCTAGTGGCTTAAACAGATAAAGGGTGAAAATCCAAAACTTTTCAGGTGGTCCATTTCCCTACAGGGTATGGATTTTTCAGTGCAACATACACCTGGGAGTAACCATGCCAATGCAGATGGACTTGCCTGATATTTCCACTTAGAAAATGAAGACTCACCTGGGTAAGGCTAGTCTTATCCTCTTTCGTTTGGGAGAGGGCTTGTAGGAAAATAGCACCTTTCTGGCATAGTTGCCCCCCACTTTTTGCCTGGTGTCAGTGTGTTTAAAGTGTAGTGCACTGGGATCCTGCTAACCAGGACCCCAGTGTCAGTGCGTTCTCCCCTAAATGTAGTTGTATGGCAACTTTACACCTCACAATTAGCATACTGGTACACCCATGTAAGTCCCTAGTATATGGTACTTAGGTACCCAGGGCATGGTTACACCAGGAGTCCCTATGGGCTGCAGCTTGCATTGTGCCACCCATGAGGGTCCATGCAAACTGTGACCACAGACCTGCCATTGCAGCCTGTGTGAAATGGTGCATGCACCTTTCACTCCAGTTATTAGAATTGCCTTATATCATGGGCAGTGCACTCTAACCCTGTAAATCACCCCTAAAGTAGGCCCTTCGACCCAAGGACAGGGTTCATGGTTCTAAGTGTGAGGGCACCCCTGCATGAGCAGTGTTGTCCCTTCAAACCCCAGACCCCATTTCCTGGGCTTTGTAAGTGCGGGAAAGACATCTTAAGGTATGTAGTGGACACTGGTCAACACAAGTTGTCCAACTACATAATGGCTTAACCGAACATAGGCAAGTTTGGCATCAAACATGTTGGAATCATGCAACTACACTAAATCCAGTGTTAGTTGCATGATACCATGTACTCTGGTGGTTCCCTAGGGGATCCCTCAAAGTCTGCCTGTACAGCCTTGCAGGGTCTGCATGCCTGCCCGTGCTGCTTCCGACCCCAGACACTGTTCTGTCCTACTGCAACTTTCCTGGAAGATAAAGGTGTGACCACCTCTTCTTTAGAAAAAGGTGTCTCTGGGCTGGGGTGGGGTGCCTCTGAGAGCCACAAGAGTGCTTTGAAGGGCACATTTGGTAAACTCCTTACATTAATCGGTTTGCGCCAGTGCAGGAACCCCCGGTTCCTGCTCTGGGGAGTGACCACCCCCCTGTCCAGTTCCTCCCCTGGGGAGGTGCACCAAGCTCTTCCAGGTGGCGACTTGATTCTGCCATCTTGGAAACAGGATGAGTAGAGGCCCCTTGGGAGCATCTGACTGGTTAGTCCAGGTAAGTGATGACCCTGACCCCCTCTGATAGGTGGGTCACTGCAGTAAGTGCCCAACCCCTTTCCTGGGTTACTTAAGGGCTCCCCTGAGGGTGGGAACCTAGATTCAACTGCAAGACTTCATGAACCATCTGCAAGTCTCCTCTGCAAGATACTTCTGCAACTAAGACACCGGAAACACTGCTATTCTTCTCTGGATCAAAGAGCAAGACTACAACCAGTAGGAGGGCTCCAACTGTAACTTTGTTTCCAAGTTCTGCAAAGACTTCAGGAACTCATTTTTCATCTCCTTTGGCAACCCTTGGTGATTATGTATCTTTATAACTTGATTTTCGCATTGTCTACATAACTTTGAGCTTGTGTTTGTAATAAAGCTTTGAACTGTAGCCCGGATTGGAGTTTTCTTTCCGTGACCACATTCGTCACTGTGGCTAAATTATTGGGGTGGTGTTTAAGTAATTTCTTATGGTTCACCACACATCTTTCTGGGTCCAAAGGTCTGTCTACCTCATTGTGCGTTTGATTCCTAAGATAAATGGCAAGCACTATTTACCAGTTGATTGTTTTTACACATTTATTAAAATGAAAGGGAATAATGCAATAATGACGACATGCAGTATTTACCTTAGGGTGGGTAAATACCACATGTATTAAATATTATACATTCTGCAATTATATGCTGGGCAGGGAAAATTTGTCAGGGGGGAAAAGAGATGAAACGTTCAAATGATCAAATCTGCATGCTATTACTTTTTTCCAGCAAAACAAAAAGATGATGGACGGAGTGCTGAACAATGCAAACACTAACCCCCAATCCAGGGCAAGAGGTTTTAATATGAGGTGTTTTTCACACTTGCTATATAACACATTCCAGGGAATTGTTATTTACCAGATGCAGTAAATATGTCACCCCATTTCAAACCACTCATAATCAGGGCCTGACAATCCATCTAGATTTTGGGAACTACCCGGGTATCTGTAATTCTTGGTCTGGGTCACCATTAATTCTGAATTCTTCCCCTGTTTCTCACATGGAGATATCAGCTGGAGTTCCCATTAGTGCTTATCGTGTTCACATTAAATCCGTGCACCTTTTCATTCAGATGGGGATGGTAAAGAGAGATACCGGACCCATCTGTATTATCTTAATACTTGTAATGAGGCCCGTATTCTAGACAAACCTGTCTAAGCACTACATGCCATATTATTGGCCTAGCAAACACAGAGACTGATCATGCCTTACTACATGTGGAACCCAATTAGCACACTACCCAAGTTTGACTGTCAAGGGTGGGTCTTGGGGGTCTGGAACTGGGCATCTTTATTCTGCTTCACTGCTGCTCTCCCTAGAGATACACCATTCCCACAGATTACAGATCAACAAAGATGTCATAGCCCAGTCTCATCAAATGCCCCCTTAGTCCCTCCCTTATAGTGTAACTGCTTTCACAACCCCCGGCAAATGCCAAAGAAAGTTTCCCAGGAATCAGGAAGGACATCGAGAATATAATCCTTCTGGCCCAATCTATGGAGGCCCATTGATGTAGGGCTTTTGGATCTCTCTCCTGCAAACACACCTGCCAGCCTTGGCTCAACAGCATCTATCAAGGTGGTTTGATAGAACAGTCTCCTAGCATTTCGGGCCAACCCCTAATGGGGCATGAAAAATGTGATGGTAACAGAGTTTCCTGCCCCAAAAGATAAAACAACTCCAAAGGTTATGCTATTGTCCCATAAACTCTATTCACTATTGATATGTTCCTTCTGTCTGAAAGGAGGTGTAGTTTCTGGCTTTTGCACCCTTCTTCTTCCTAGACAAGGCAAGGGGACCACAGCCCCACAAAGAAGTATATTCTCAATGAGAGGATGGGTGGTCTACTTGCTTTCCTTACTTATCATTTCTAATGTACAGCCAATATGTATTGTTCACACCTCACAGGTAAGTGACTCTTTGGGTGCGATACATACCAGCCCTCCCTGCTCAATGGTGCTCTCTTTGCCAGCATGATGGTAGCCATAATTTCATGCACACGGACCCCAGTAGATGACGGGAACACCCTTGCATTACATGGCTTTTTCTCTTTTTCTCATTCCAGTAATGTAACAACATGAGCTACCGAGCTTTCACCTTTCTTACTCACAAAGTAACACGTTGCTTTCTCTGCAGGTCCCGTCAGTAGTAAGCGACTAACTGAACTTGCCCTACTGAACAAATACTAATCTGCCACCTCATTACAGCTTCTTCCCTCGTCGAGTATGGGACAGGAGTTCATACTGAAAGGTGACCAGTAGAATGCATCAAAAAAGCAACAAAGGAGGGGCATGAGAAATGGGATATTCGGAGAATAACTCCTGGTCCCATGTGTAAGGGTCTCCGGGGTGAAGAACTTGGCGTAGGTTTATCGGCAGTGTCCATAGACTTCTAAAAATCCGAATTGATTGATTTTTTTAGCCTGGCCTCCCCCGATGTGACCCTACCGCTAATTTTTTGGAGGGTTTTTTTGACTGTTATATGTGATAACCTCTCAATTTAAAGGATTAGGTATGTTACTAGGTCCTGACGAATCGCATAAGGTAATTCCTTGGTGACAAGCGAGAAACATGTTGACCAATTATATAGAGTGACACAGGGGATCCTGTGTGCTCCGTCCTTTGACGTTTATACCTTCCTAGCTTTCATGGGAATTACGGACATTAGCCTACCAATTCCTAACTTTACTCGATTTTAATCTTGTCAGAGGTAGAGTCATGAGTATTAAAATTTATTAATTTTTACCTCTAGACATTTTTAACCTTTTCTTATTTACCAATCCTTCTCTTCATTTCTTTTTCAACCGGCCACAACCGATTCTTAAAAGATCTCCGGCAAAGAGCCCCCTGGCGGGGCCCGTCAGGCATTGCAGTGCCGGCCTGACGAGGAGCTGGCCCTATGATGAAGCATGTCACCGGATGGTGAGTGAGGGCTCTTGCTTCGATTAAGTTCGTTTTTCAATGATTTGTTGAATTTTTTCCTCGAAAAAAACCCACGATACTAGGTGGAACCGTGTGTAATCTTTTTTGATTTCTTGACCAGTAGAATGCACCTAGCAATGCAGTGGGCGCTGATCACCGTGAGGGTGAAAATTGTAAATCAACTAATTTGCGTAGAATGGGGTTTGCTGCACAGTGGCTGAGCAATTTGCACCTGATTACGTGTTTAATACTGACTTGGGAATAACACACACAGAGCATGAGATTCTCCATTTTATTCTCAATTTCAAAGTGTGCAAACAGCCCACGTGTACTGTTAGCTTCCCCAATATGTGGCACTTCCTTTCTGATGCAGATCACGGGATTTGGGCCCACATAGTAATACCACTTTGAGTGCAAGTAGGAGTTCCAGTATGGGATTTCTAGCATCATTGTGATCTGGGCCTCTATATGCAGATACACCAGTATAGCTTTTAATAGAGTTTACGAATGAAAGCTAGGTCATAAAAGCAGTTCGTGAACTGGAGAATGTGAGTGAGAAGTGGTAAACTAGAGTCCGTTCGGGTGGGAAAGTCTGGTGTTCAACGGCAAATAATGCAGCCGACTGGCTGGCAAGCCATCTACTTTACTCCACAAATAGTAATAACAGCGAAAGACACCCATTGAGTTAAGTGGTTTGAGTTATTACCTTTAATGTGTAGGAGACATTGATCCCTTTCTACCTTGTTTCCATGAGATTATAGATGTGTAAATAATCTGCATACATATTGTACATTTCCACCTTTAATTTTGGCGTAGTTGACATTCTTTGCACTTTGCAAGGGTTGTAAAGTTTGTCAGCTTCATAAAAATCAGTTTGTTTGAAAAATTTCTTGCAGAAAACGTTTCTGGAGACTTTTTCTGAAAAATCCTTTTTTGTTAGAGAACTCTGCACAGACAGTAAATCTGAGGGAGAGGTTTCCAACAAAACGTACCTAATTTTCTCAACACACACCTTTTTTCATCTTTTCTCCCTTTGAGCAACTTGAAATCTGCAAAAGAAATCTTTCAAGTTTCACATGTTTTGATGGTGACTCAGTCTGTAGTTCTGGAAACTACATGTAACAAGAACTTTGTCATCCCACATCTGGTGGTAGGTGAGGGCAATTCCTTCTTATGCGTAACTGGAACATCCTGCTTTGCAGCAGCTGATCACACCTTCAAAAACTTGCCTACACTGATGCAGCAACATTGTCTTCTCAAGGTGACCCTTAAACTTACTCTATCCCACCATACACGTTGATCCCCATTACAAGTGGACAATCAACTCCAATGGGGTTGGTGACAAGAATTACCAACCCCATTAAAACTTTGGAATTACGAGATCCATGGTCTCTCCACAGACTTGGGGACTTTCACCCCAAGACTCCATCAGCTAAAATCAGGAAGAGCCTCTGTTGAAATACCAGGGAGAAATGAGCCATAATCAGTGGATGCAGGTCCAGAATTACTGATTCCCCTGCATGCAGTTCATTAGAAACCTGGTTTTCCCTGCCTTAAGTCCTTTAGGTCTTGGATCAGGGGTAGACCAGAAATATTAAAAAAACACCGCACACGACCTGTATTTCTTCTATGTGGCTCTCCATGCACTGTGGTCTGACTACAGTGCATGAATAGCTTCATAGAAGAAATGGAGTCCCATGGTTGACACACAGTAACTCTCCCCCAGGCAGCTACTTCTGCCCCCTTTGGAGCTACCAGGCAACTCTGGGAGCCTCGGAATGATGCCCTTTGAGGTAACTTCATACTCTGTATCTTTTCAGTTTGACAAAGTCTGTGCCAATCCAGTTGTTGGTTTATCTGCTTAGATTGTCTTAATGTGGAGTTGCCAAGTATGCTTAAGTTCAGAAGGTGAATGCTCAATAAAGATGCCTTTAGTCTTTATCTTGCCACTTGCTGTACCTTCAAAGACGTGACAAAGTGCTGCTTATTGATTGGACATGGAAATTGATGCTTACTTTTCATTCTCTGCATACAAATTGAGAGCATTATGAAAGTGAAATATGTGGCAATCTTCCTATAGTAAAGTGAGTGTGAAAAAACAGGCTGAACGTTGTTATTTTTTTCTAAAATAACATTTAATACATTCAAATGGGCTATATAAATATTTAACATTTTAATCTAACCCACTGATTGCCTCTTGCTTCCCCCTCACATTCAGTGCACTTGTCTTCAGACATATCGTCAGGCTTTTGCTAACCAAATCTGTCCATGGAAAACACCAAAATGTGATGTATTACCACATTTCTCAAAATAACGATGTGAGCAGAAACTCCCATTTCCACATGAATGAAGATTAATGAGGGTGTCAATGATTCCAAAACTCACAATAAAGATGTGATCTAGAGGCAGGGTCACTTTAACAAAACGTTGTCAACCTAACAAGCACATCTCTCAAACAAGTTAAATAATCATTGTCGCAACTCACCCTGATGCTTTTTATGATCTGGCTAGAAAACACGGACCGATAGGGGCAAGGCTTCCATCGGTGCAGCACGGTGCAGTGACACTGAAGCCGAAAGCCCGAGGGGCACGTTGAATCCTTATCATTCCTGCACGCTATATTTCAAACAGCAGCGTGAGGGCATTTCCGGATTCTAAGGTCCATAACAAGCCGGCTAAGTTACCAAAGACATCTACTGAAGGACTTATTCGCAAATTATGAAATGAGTAACAGTATGCAGTGGAGTACCACGGAGTTTTAGGCGGTATGCTGACTGTGCTGCGTCATTCTTGCTGACAGGCATTTTGTCACTTTCACTGCAAGCGCATAGACAGCGCTGCAGTACTAAGTGGCGTAGCGCCTCTCGGCGGAGACCTTTTAAGACATGGGCAAAGTGGACTCTGGCCCAGGGCCCCAAAATTCTGATGTAGCCAGCTCTGTTCTATAGACAGTCCTGCCCTAAATACCTTAAGTAATTGTGAAGCAGATTGTTTAAATACCATTTTCCTTTTAGTTATTTTGAATGTAAGTGATGTGCGGGTCTGTTACAAACATTTTACAGAGAAATGTAATGTTTTTGTTTCATGCGACATCGATAACACGTTTATTTTTGATCAAAACATGACCTCACAAATGCGAAATGGGAGGGTGTCACAGAGATTATTTGCAGAAGTATTAGTGAGCTGCTGCCGTGTTACAATACTGAAAACACAACATCCCAATCTTTGAATATTAGATGTAAACATATTTAGAATTTGGACGAGTGTGTCTGTGCACTGTCAGCCATCTGGCCAAAGAGGGCGTGCAAGAGCTGAGACTGGATCATCAATTCAAACGTGTTCCGAACAGGGCCCCCCAAAATACCTTTTAGCCCAGTGTCCCCAAAAGCCTTAAGATGTCCCTGCCTGTAGGTAAGGTGGGAAGGAGAACGGGGCACTGGGTAGGCACACCCATAAACATTTTTTGAAATGCTGCAATTGCTGTGAGAGGCAAACACCAGTGTTGCGAGTAAGTCAGTGTTTACCCCATGGCGAAATGTCCACAAACCGTTTAGGCCTTCTTTACGAGTTGACGGGAATTGTCATACCAGCAGGAACCCCATTTTCAGCAGAAATGGAAATTGCTTGAGTGGTCAGAAAACGGCCCTGAATTTGGAGAAAACATGCGGAAATCGTGAAGATAATGCCGATACTGCAGGTTATTCCCAATTCCATATCTGCCAAAAGGATATTACTAGTGATCCAGTGATAACAGTGCCCAGTAATACCAATACCTCGCGATCTACTGTGGCCGCATAGCCAGTGTGTTAGAATTTGGTATGGAGTGTCAGGAGACCAGATCTTCCATTTATGGCCAGTACCCCTATGCCGAATTCTGGCAATTACACATCTTCTCTGCAGAATGATGAATATTTACATGGGCCCAGTAATGCTTTTCCTTCGTTCAGTGAGAAAACCACTGACATCTTCCACCAGCTCTAAGCAGACAGAACGCGTCAGTTTAAGGACGTATGGTAGCAGGGAGGTGGGGTGACATGGTGGGGACTAGGACAGGCTTATGAAGCATTGCCTTCTCTCTCTCTGCTGCTAGGGGACAGGCTGTGAACCTGTCTGCAGCCCTTGCCCATGTATCTTAAATCAGACGTCTGGAGTTGGCTGGGCCAAAAGTATCGGCTCCGGAATTAGCAGATCTAATAATTCCAAGCCAGGAGACACCTGGACAAACACAATTGTGGGTGGCAGAAATCCTTCCAGGGTTGTTGCTCATAATGAGGGTCTGGATTTGGTATTACCAGCCAGCATTAAGGGTCATCTCATAATTAGGGTCCTAAATGTGAAGAATTGAGGGTCATCTCATAATTAGGGTCTTAAATGTGAAGAATTGAGCAACCTTCCTGTACCAAAGAAAGAATACAGTCGTGGGAGCCACTTTGAAGAAAATCCTAAATTACATAGGATGGGCCCTAAAGAACGTACACATGTCGTTATGCTTGTCAGAGGCCAAGCAAAGTAAACTTCCCAGTGAGTAAAAGATCCCCACGTAGAGCGGTTAAAATATCTTTCAAGTTAGAATGTGCGAAACTGAAGACTTCTTTCCTGCAGACAAAAATAGGAATTCTGAATTTAGCAACGTCAAAGCGAGATGGAATGCAACACCAGGTTGCTGGCATACATCATTGTGACATACTTTCTGCGTTTTTACAAGGAGGATATAGGACTGGGGAGGTACCTTGTTCTCATTCGGATGCAAGGCAAAACAATCTATCCGGTTACCTAAATTCCCAATCATTGGTAAAGTAGTGAGAAGATGGCTAAAGGAAAGTCTAAAACATGTTGAGAACGAAGAGGGAACATAGAAGATGGGACTTATTTTTAAAGCTCATGTATAGCATTTTTAGTGCTTTTATACGGTACTGTATAGACTCATTAAATATTTGTAATTTCTTTGTGTTTATTCCTGTCACTTTTCCTTGCCTTGGAAGCTCCTCTGGAAAACTGAACCTAGAAGTGCGTTGTTTGGAGTAACTAATAAGCAGCTGAACCAAATCTTTTTGTTTAAGATGGAAGCTGTTTATGTGTGAGGGATAGACCGAACTTTATGGTCATTATGGTTAAACGAGCGTTGAAGCAGATATGTTAATTAGAAAAATTAATGAGTGTTATGCATTTTGATAAACTAGAAAATTATAGAAATAATTAACCATAGAGAAATTAACGTGCACGTCTGAAAATGTGCCCACGAAGATTGGCTGCCAACTCACATGAATTATACTAAAATGATAAAAAATGCATGAAATATTGAAGATGCATAATAAAAATGTAGTAGTATGTCGTATTGAGATGTATAACATATGTTTTGCATTATATTGTAGAGTTAACCTAGCCGAAGTTGTGGCCTAGTTTTGCCAGGCCTCATGCAGAAGCTGAATAATCGTGCAATGTAGAAAAGCTGATGCGTTGAACGGCCCCTGACCACTTATGTTAATAAAATCTACTTAGCTAGAATATTCTGCAATGAACCGACGGACAGGAGATGGGGTAATCAAATTTGTATCAAAACAGGTGAAAAGCAGACAAGATGTACTTTCCCAGGACTTGAACAATAGAGACATTGACTGGAGAATATGCAACATTTTTGATACCTGATGAGCCCGATGATGAGGACATCATACAGTGAACCGATCGACAACCTGAGAGCGACTAAATATTAGAACTCATAGATTTGTAAAATAAAAGACATTAGCTAGCATCACTTATGGTGACTAATTGACCAATTAGGTTTTGGGGGATAGGCTGGGTAACTTTAATATATTGTCATGACACAGGGGGAACATTTCAGATCTAGAGGGAGAACCATTGGAGAGAATAGATGTTCTAGTTTAGGCATGGACATTCAAAGAGATTCGAGATTCTGTCATTGGGTTCATGCTCTTGAGAGACTGATGCGTTGCTGATCGATTGTTGACCTGAAGACGAAGACTGACTTTGTTGCTGATCCGTACCGTGGATAGATAGCTATAACAATGTGACTAATTGACTTTTGTGCCTTTTCTTTCTAGGTACCAACTGCGCTGTTTTTCTAGTTTTTCTTCTAGCTTGATGTTTTCTAAATTCATGTTCTAAACTGTTTTCGCATAAAGTCTCACATGCCAATGCTAATTTGGGCAAGGTAGGGTTCCTATTCTGAGTCGTTGACGTATATGGTGACAAATGATTGATGGACTGATTTGCTGAACCCTGCTATTAATGTTAACACATTCTTCTTTATTGGCCTATGTTGAGGCATTAGAACGTATGTTTTCTCAAGTACTGATTAGGCTATGTTATTGGTGTTCACTAATAAATTAATCTTGAGTGAATTGAATAAAGTTTGAAATAACCTTATGACCTAGTATTGTAACTAATAGGGAAATAAAATTGATAAAACATAATTGAGTTGTGGTTATTCATAAAATGTTGACGTTAACAATTGATGATTAATGTTTTGCTTATTGGTTATTGATCCGTACATTGATTATTGATGGTCATCGATTACTACATAGCTAGGATACTCCATGCGATCCAAAAGGTTCATCACCCTATACGCGTCTCCTTGTAAGTATACTTACTAAGGACCAGGCACGCTAGCACGAGTGACCATTAATTGTTAATTTTGCCCATTTAGCCATACGTTTGCCCGAATCTTTCCACTTCAGTGTGCTGTGCAGTGTGCAATGAGCCATGTCCGTTAGGTGGCAATTTAAAGGCTTTTGGCTTGTATGACTTTCCCTATGGTCTATGAAGGTCAAGAATAGACACACATTTACTTAAATGCACTTAGTTCCTATTCTAGAGCCGATTTGTTTTCACAAGATTGGGGACCATTGATCACTTAAATGAAGAGTCACATCTAACATGCAGAATGTCTGACAGAGCCCACAGGGATTCCATAGACGGAACACTTAATGTCCTCTCAACCCTAAATAGGACAGGTATGGAAGACAGGGTACTCTGAGCCATTTGCGACAGAGCATCCTGTTCGCCAAACTCTAACTCACCCCCCAAATATGTGCATATTAAAGGGTGAGACAATATGAATAAATTGTTCAAAGCGACAGGCCATTACTTTCGGGGTAATATTGGCCCAGTGGAGTCGAGAGTGATGCTTTTGGATACATAAAAAATAACTCCTATATCGTCTGATACTTGTAGACAGTGGGAAGACTTGAAGTAAGTAAGAAAATGGGGGGAATCCATGACTGAAATGGAAGGAGCACATATGGGTTTCATGGATGTAGGCCTATATGGAATAGTGGCCAGGGAGAAAATGAGAGTCATGGTGTAGAATTAAGCCAATTGACAGAACTAAATTTTGTAGATAAATTTATATGATGCGGAGAACAAAGTAGACAAGGTAATTGATTGGTTTATAAAAAGAGAGAAATGGGAAAGATAGATATGAGAATTGTGATTGCATAGATTGACATGGCTCAAGCATTTGCAACTTATTTCTGTTTGCTTTATGTCTCCTGATTAACCGGTGAGGTAGTCAGCCTTTTGAACTTTGTCAGGACATAGGGACTTCCCTCAAAAGAACTAGTGAAATCTGCTGCCTTAGCTGTAGAGCTAGCAGATGAGATAACACATTTTTGCAACTTCAAAGTGGTAAGGCTCCAGGGCCCAACCGCTTTCCTTCTGGCTGAACTCTTTCAGAGGCTCTATAGTAGAACATCAGTTCCCATACTGAACCTATTCGAGGTCGTAAAGACAGAAGGAATTCTCTCCCTGAACTTGTGTATGGTGATAATAACAGGCCTATAGAAGCTGGGCAAACTGGCAGAGGACTGCTCCTCTTATTGACCAGTTTCCTTATGAAATATTGAAGCTAAGGTCCTAAGCAAAGTCCTGGTCAACAAGTTAAATAGAGGTTGATGAGAATTAATCTTAGTAAGCTAATTAATTGTAAAGACCAGTCTAGTTGTGTTTTGGAACGACTAGTGATACTATTGCTTGATGCAGAAAAAGCCTTTGATTCTACAGAATGTCCATTCATGTTGGCAGTACTACCAATGATAAGTAGTGGTCCAAACTTTCTGTTGCAGTTTGAGCTGTTATACTGGAACCCTCTGACAAAAACAAGCTGAATGGTGCTTTCTCTCATACTTTTACTCTGTTTACTATATAGCAAGGCATATGGCACTGTCACTATTTCCTCTTACTATGAAACTACTGGCATGTTGGTTCTGCAAGGTATGTTAGTCTGAGGTCTCCTCTAGTCCAACAGGTGGGATACACCAATATCATTGTTTGCCAATAACATAGTTCATTGTGCTGTGGCTCTAGAGCCCATTATTGTTAAGCTGGAACTCATTGACTTTTCGTATATTTTCTTGCAATTCATTTTGAAAAATTGGTACTTTAGTTAAAAAAAATTGGATGACCAGCCTACCTGAACCAGCGACTCAACTTCCACGTTCCCCACGGGGCCCTGCGCTCAACTCAGCTCTCCCTCGCAGAAGTACCCCGAATCAGGAAAACCAGACCAGGAGGATGCTCCTTCTCCTACCGCGCAGCCACTGCCTGGAACACCCTACCCATCCACATCAGACAAACCTCCTCCCTCCCCAGCTTCATGAAGGAACTGAAGACATGGCTTTTTTAATCCACCTCACTGGTACACGCTACACTCCCCCCACCCCCCAGTGCCTTGAGACCATAACAGGTGAGTAGCTGCGCTTTACAAACACTGATTGATTGATTGATTGATGCCAGGGCTAGTGGCCGTTGTGCTTTCCAGAGGAAAGCCTCAGGGGCTGATTACTTATAAGTAGTTGTTATCAGGAACAGGAAACATTTTATTGTGGAGAGTTTGCTAGGGGCCCTCATAAATTTAATTCTGATGTAATGCGTTGGCGTAGGCTCTTATTCTTGCTCACAGGGTGGGCATCTTTATATAGGATTGGGAGGTCTGACAGTGATGTTTATGTGAGGAGTTGGAAGAGGATGGGTACGTTGTCTCATACTGTTTGATGATACCTTATGATACAAGGGGAAGGATTTAACAGCCCCTTACGCCATAATATTACCACATTAGCATCATTTTTTTAATGCTAATGTGGCAATATTATGGCAAAAACGCTTTGCCAGATTTACAAAGTGGTTCAATGCATGCATTGTGCCACTTTGTAATCGCTTGTGCCACATTATGCCTGCACCAGGCAGAATGTACGCAAGGGGGCATTCCCCGTTAGGGTGGCTGAAAAAATGGCACAAAGAAATCCATAAGATTTCTTTGTGCAATTTTTTTCAACATTTGGAACGCCTGCTTCGCGCAGGTGTAAAAATGGGGCACACCATTGGTTACAATGGGTCCCTAAGTACTGCTCAGGGTGAGTGCCAAAATATGGGAACTAACCCTGAACAGTACATCAATAGCGTACAAATTATGATGCTATTACCCCCTACCCTGTGCCATGGTGCACTGTATTTGAATACGGCGCACACATGGTGGCAGTAGCGGGGCGCTATAGGGCGCAGGGAATGTGGCGCTGCACTGGGTGCAGCACCACTTTTCCTAAATCTGCCCCACATGTTTTGGTTGGCAATGAGGAACAAAATACAGTCGGTACTGCAGAACAGGTACTCTTTGAAGCCAAAATTATGATACTTGGGGGCAGATTTAACAGCACCTTGTGTCAGAATATTGCCGTATTAGCTTCATTTTGTTATGCTAATGTGCCGTTATTGTGGCAAAAAAGCTGTGCCAGATTTACAAAGTGGGTACCACTTTGTAACCCCTAGCACCTTATTATACCTGCACAGGCATAATGTATGCACAGGGGCATTCCCCCATTAGGGCAACCGAAAGAATGGTGCAAAGAAATCTAAAAGATTTCTTTGTGTAATTTTGTTTCGGCATGTTAAAGCCTGCTCAGAGCAATGATCCATACACTGCACACAGATGGCATGGAAGCAGACGATAGGCATCTTTGTATGAGGCTGTGGTATACCTAATAAAAGTTAACAACCAAAAGAGGTTGGAGTTTTACTATTTCTAACATGCTGTTTTGCATAATGGTGACATCAAAGTAGGGACATCACATGACTTTTAACCAGACCATGAGGTCACAGGAAATGGCCACACAACACATGAGTTGGAACACACCACAGGAAAAGACTGTGGCCTTTGATTTAGAGGAAAACACAGTGGGATGGAAGAGCTAGGCTAAATGTATTTATTGTGCACCATGGAAACCCAAGTAAACTAGCTCTGTTGTCTTTTTCTTGGGCTTTCAAGCATAAAGTGGAGGGAGAGAAATAAGTAATCAGAGAAAGGAAATAGATCTAGAAATGAGAAGGAGTGAAAAATAGGTAGGCCAAGTAAGGATGTACAGTACAGAAATAATGTGAGGGACAAAAGAGAGAACGAATGGGAGCAAGGTAAAGGAGCAAAAGAAAGAAGGATCAATTATAAAGGGCATAGATAAAAGAGGATTAAACAGGGAAGGAACTGACAGAACCTGAGAGTATAAAGGAAAATAAGCTCTGGTTGAGAACTGGGAGAGAAAAGGGGAAGGAAAAATATAAAAATATGAAAGTGGAAGTGTACTGTAAGAAAGTGATAGTCAAAAAATTGAGGGGCAAGGAGGATAAGAACAAAGAGAAACAATGAGAGAGCAGAATAAAGAGAGAGAGGAAAATAGGATGGGAAGAGTAAGACCTAGGAATGAGGAATTTGATAAATGAGTAAAAGGTGTTGGAATAGAGGAGGTTCAACAGAGAAGGAAAGGACATCAAAGTGAGAGAAAAAATAGGGGTGTGAAAAGCAGAAGTGAAAAGGAAAAAAAAGAGAAGGTGAAGTATGGAATGATATATTTGGAGGAAACTAAGGATGATCTGTAGAGAAAAAATGAAAAATTAAGAGAAGGTGCAGAGAGGGGAAGAATCAGTGATATGTAAAGATGTGTGCAAAGTCAAAAGAAGACTGTGAGAAAGAAGGGTCTTTAAGACACTTATTGTTTTAGATAAAGCCACCAAAAATACTGGAACTTTATATCTCCTTATTAAGGTGTCTAAACATTTATGAAATAGATTTGGACCAGTGCCTGGTCATTGCTATTATCCTTCTAGACCTCTCAGCGGCATGTAACACAGTAGACCATTCCATTCTGTTTTCCATCTAGCTGTGGCAGATCTAGAGGGGAATGCACTCAACTAGTCCCAGTCCGTTCCTTCCAGACCCTTGAAAGCCTTGAAGTTGGATATTGTGGTGTAGGGCTTTGCTTTCTCGCTCCACCTGTTAAATGTTTATTTCATAACCATTTGAAAAGCCCTTTTTAATTTAGATTATAAAACGTATATGTACGCTGCTGACACACAATTTGTATTCTGTCTTAATAATAATGCTCCTTTCTATGGTAGTTTGCATCAGTTAATGCAATTTATTTGGTACTATATCGAACCTTAATGCAGAAAAAAGAAAGGTTCTCATGATTGAAGGAGAATCTGATCTCTGCTAGACCCTTACTGGCCACACAAAATGAGTCCCCTACTTTACTTCTGTAGTGAAGAGCCTTTGGGCTCAAAACTGACAGCTCCTGTCCTGTCCACCCGGGTCTCTGCTGTACTCTCAACATGTCTTTCCATCCTAGATTTTAGAAGATACTTCCATTTGTAATGGAAAATGGCAGAAAAGAAGTAGTTGCAACTATTTGGAGCTAGATTAGATTTCACCAATGTGTTTTACTTGGGCTTTCCTTCCACTTTAGTGAAAAGACTTCAAATAATACAAAATTTGTCAGTGAGGCTGATCCATAAGAACCCCAGTTTTTTTCAGCTCGCTCTCTTTAATGACCTCATTTGTTCCCCATCATGCAGAGGATCCATTTCAAATCTATCTGCATTGCATATAAAGCTGTTCATGGTGCAGCTCCTAGGTTGATCTCTGATCGCATGACTAGGCGTATCCCTAGACACACTCTGCACTCGTCATCTGACTTTCATTTGATAGTTCCTAAGATCAGGAAAACCATGAGTGAAGTTTGCTTCTTTTCATATGGTGCCCTCCACTCCATACAGAATCTGATCTTCTATCTCTTAGATTCTCTTTGAAAGCTACGCTCAATTAGCATTCTGCACTTAACGGTTTAACAAATATTGTTTTACACACCCAGTAGAACCCTGGTGAATGTGCACTCTACAAATACGATTGATGTAACCTAACAACATGATGTAGAACAGGATGAGGACACAAGTAAGCTTGGTTGGGAAGTGGTAAAAACTACAGTGAGTTGGTTTATTCACTCAATGTAGTTTCTTTCCTTCTGGCATTGACACTGTTTTGTGGCTGGAAAGAGAACTCCCCTGCTTTCAGCACCAGTCGCTGATTTTCCACTTCAGGTGACCAGCGGTTTGCTTTTTCCTCTCATTCCTACACCATCAAGGTGCCATTACAGAGAGTCCAGGTGTGTGTAACGACTGCCTTCTCAACAGTTTTCCTGAGCTCACTCCCATCGACTCTCCATCTGTCTGAGATTTTAAAGGCTAGTTGAAATCCAGCCTTCCAAGCGTGCTTGATTGCTGCAGTCTGTGTTATTGCTCTAAGGTAACAGGAGTGAAATAGCGAGATTTTTCCTCCTGCTGAAAGTGCTTTAAATAGTCAGGTAGAGCGAGCTACTGAGTATCTGCACTTCTACAATTTGAAAGGGAGAGAACCAGCATTATTTGAAATTACGGGTGATCACACAAAATGCAAATAAGGCATCTTCTCTCATATCAATTGGACTCAAGTACGCATTTAATAACACCAAAACAAAAGTAGTATGAATGACAGCTCCTCACATTGGTATGATTTGTGCTGTTCTGGTGCTACAAATTTAGGCATTGCGGTTTAATAGCATAATTTCCGGAGTTTTGCACAGAAAGCATAATGGGAAATTCCAAAAATGATGCCTTCTTAATTAAAATTTCACCCAAGGGCTAGAAACTCTTGCGTCACTTCTATGTGCGCTCAGTAAGAAAAGAGCAGGTCAGGAAAAGATGCTTATCAGCCCCCTGACAAAAGAATGCCCTCATAAAGCATAACATGTGGGACTGAGACCACCCCAGTGGACTCGACTGGTCAGAGCCTGGGCGTAGTTTACGGCAAGCCACAATTAGGGGCAGATTTATGGAAAGTGGCTCTGCACCAAGTGCAGCGCCACTTTCCCTGCACCTCTGAGCACCCCCCAACTGCCACAACGTGTGCTCCGTATTTAAAATAGGGTGCACCATGGCGCAGGGTAGGGGGCAATAGCGTTATTTCTTATGACGGTATTGATGTACTCTGCAGGATTTGTGCCAAAATATTGGCGCTACTCCTGTAGAGTACATATGGCCCCATTCTCAAGAATAGAAGCCCCCTTTTAATGCCTGCTCTTGAGCAGGCATTAAAGTGCTGTAAAAAATGGTGCAAGGAAATCTCATAGATTTCCCAATGCCATTTTTCTGGCTCCCCTAATGGGGGAACGCCCCCTTTGCATACATTATGCCTGGCGCAGGCATAATGTAGCGCAAAGGGTTACAGTGTGGTGCAATGCATGCATTGCGCGACCCTGTAAATATGGCGTGGGGATTTCGACCTCGTTGGGCTACATTAACGTAAAAAATAATGACGTTAATGTGCCGCAAGGTGGCGTTAGGGCATTATAAATATGTCTCTAAGTGTGCAAGCAAAAACAATAAATATCATTAGTCTTAGCTTTATATGAGCTGGGTCCAGCTGACTTGCTAAACAATAATAAAAATGAAAGGTGACTGTTTTTCAAAGAGGTTATTACAGCTTGACTGTTCTGATAAAATTAATGAGGGATGCTGTCCTGACCAGTTAACGAGTGCCCCCCTTCAAAGGTGGGGCCCTGGACCAGAGCCCACTTTGCCCATGCCTTAAAACGTCTCTGATCGCTACGGGCTGGACTGAGGATGTGTCATTGGTTATAAAGATTGCCCAAGCTGATGGTGGGGTTATCCAAAGGGACTGAAGTGCATGATGCCCCTTGCTAGTCTGTTCCAAAGATAAGCCCATGTTTAAGAAAAATGTCACACAACTGCGCTAGCGCAACTGTGCAACATTTTTCTTAACGTGAGCTAACGCCATTCCTTAACTCCATCCGTATGCCATATTTAAGAAATGATGCACAATGGCACTGAAGAGTAGTTAGCATCTCAAAAAAAGACGCTAGCCGGTGACAAGTGGAATTAGGGGAAATGGCACTAGAGGGTGAAAAATGATGGTAGGCTGATTAGTGGCAAATTATCTGCCGTTAGCCAGCCTAGTATAATTTTTTGATGCACAGGCAGCCAAAAAATGACTCCTCTCTAAGTATAGACAGGAGTCTTTGCCACAACCCCAATGCCCACCAGAGGGGACCGGTATCGTCAGGACAAGCCCAACATACCTAGTGCCAGCCAGAGGGACCCATGTAAGGGGCCCCGGTGGCACACCACACACATGCACATACACTTAGCTGTGACAGGCTCCCTCCTCCAGTAGTGTCCCTGTGGTGTGGGTGGTGGTGATGCTGGGGGTTGGGTGGGCATCTATGTGCCCTTTCCATGGTGTTTCCCCATGGAAATGGGCATACCACCTCTTTAACGCCTGGTCTGACCAGGCGTTAAACAACAATGCTAATCAGGCTTAGTGCCATTATTTAGGTCTGCCTCCTAGGTGCATGTTGTTTCAGTGTCGGGAGTTAAATATGCCGCTGGGGACCTAGCATCATTTTTAGGAAGGGAATGCCTACCTTGCATCTCATTGTTGATATGAGGCGCAAGGTGGTTTGGCCCTTCCTAAAAATGGTGTTAACTTCAATATTTTGATGCTAGATGGGTATAGCTTCAAAATATAAATATAGAGTTAAGTTAGTGCCGTTTTAGCGTCAAAATAAATGACACTAAGGTGACGCTAACTTTCCATAAATATGGGCCATAATGCTCAGAACTTAAAAATGTGAAATGGCAGTTGATTTCCTTCTCAAGTTGGGTAGCAGAATGCTTGAGCCTATTAATGAATATTGGATGTTTTATGTCTTGTATGCAAAATTGAGAGAAGGACAGCAAACATTTTTTTTTAATGAAAGAGTGTGAGCAAGCATTACAAGCCCTTTGTAATGACTATTACTGTAGACAGAAACCTCTAATGTTGGCAGTCATCAGTCTGTATCACGGAGGCAGAAGAAAGCATTGAAGTTAAGCCAGGCATGACTGTCAGGAGAAAATGGCTAATTGGACCAGACTCCAGAATATATGTCCACTCACAAAGTATGACCTAGGTACTTGGTTCCAAAGCTCTAGCTCCAAATAAGAGAGTGTATAAGGACATATGTGGGTACATGCAGTTAGTCTAGAGTTCTGAGATGCACTGTGTTCAATTACTTAGAGTATAATGGTTTTCATCTACAGGCAGGAAGTAATAAATCAAGTATGATCTTGGATGTAACATCGATACAGAACACAATCAAGGGGAAGAGTTTCAACTAACAGCTCTGGAGAACGCTTGAGTGCTGATGGCATCATCAGTATCACTGGCTTAACCTTGTCAGGATCTATGGTAGTGTTCGGATGTATAGCACTGAGATGTTCATTGTCTCTCATAAGTACTACATCTTCCATAATGCATTGTATAGGATTACCAGAAGACATGGAACTGTAATCTGAGATGTTCACCTTTCATGAAGCTGTGCTGCTGGATAACATGCAACCAGAAACTATATCTTATTCTTTTTGTGAAAGTGCAAGAGTTTTGTGTTCAAGTCTGCAAACCAATGTTGATTGGCTCTAAGAGTTCCTAGGTCTTCTTAAATTGATTATTGGAGCCTGTAGTTTGTACTTGTTTTGATTTGGGGTAGAACCTGTAATGTTAAAGGCTGCACTTTGGTTTTGTTCTTGCCTGATAGTACACTGTATTATACCGTCACAGGTCCAGGATTCAGAATCTGGGAGGGCCACCTCACTCTCCTCTCTCTCTGCCTCACCATCCTCTGTCAGCAACACCTTCATTGCTGCTGCATATGGTGTCATAATATTGGGAATGCAATGGAAATTTGATCTGCTACTCTACAAGCTTTTGCAAGTTTACTTGTGCGGGTGCACAGGTGTGAGTAATCGGACCATATACTCCTGGTGCTCTTGGCATATTCTTCACTGGCAGCTCTCAGCATTTAAACAGTGTCAGCTCCAAAACCTGGTTTACATAGTGCAAGCTCATGAGCATGCACAATATTTACAAAGACATGTGGACTATGTGTATTTTAGAGAGACAGTGAGAAGCTGTGCAACTTTTTGAGTCGTAGACAGTGCTGACTGCTGTACATTTACTCCAAAAAGAGTAATAACATTTGGAAGAGCAATTAAAGTTGACAACCTGAGGAGAATAAGTCAAACATCAGATGTAGTCCTGGTAGCTTCCCACTGTGATAAGAGTACAGCTCCTGAGTATGACCACTGGACTTCTCAATGGGTACCTACTTTTTTCAAAGAATATTCGGCTGTCAGTTTCTTGAGCAGAATGTATTTTCAGGAGAACAAAGAAGAAACTACAGTTAATGTGAGCACCTCAAAATCTAAACTGTTGCTCATAAATTGTGACTGGCATGTTGCTGCCTAATTCATGTTCTCATCTGCTTTCCCACCAGTCTCTCCTAGGCTCATCGCCCTCTCTTTCTTTCTCACTCTCCCCGTCAATCCCTTTTGTTCTATCAATCTCCTCCAGGCCCTTCATCCTCCTACTTTGGTCCCTCACCAACCTCTGATCATCTGCTCACCACCCATCTCTCTCAGACCAGCTTCCCTTATCATGATACTCATCTTTCACAAGGCTGATTTTGTCTTGACCCTCCTCTGTTTCTCAACTTTCAAGGTTCCCGCTACATAAATGCCTAACATTGACTTCCAGTGGCACCCACCTTGCTCATCATTCTCCTTCTTCATTCTGATACATCATCCTATTTCCTCAGCTTCCTCCTTCATCATATCTACTTCATGACACTCATGATCCTCCTATATCTCTCCAATCAACCTTATCCATCATGATAGTCCTCATTTCTCTTCTATGTGTTGTGTTATATTATTTGTATTTGAGGAGCGGACAATTACCATAAGAGCATCCTGTTACTGATCAAGTGTGTGTGCCTGGTCTAGCCTAGGGAGAGGAAGTTAATCGAAAACCAGGCCTTAATATTCTTGCAGGACTCACGAAGAAAGGGAGAGGCTCCGATGTGTACCTGGAGGCCTTACCATGCTGTAAAAGCAATGTACAAGAAGACTCTGCCTACAGATCTGCTTCTGTGTATTCATCAGATGTGTGCGAGTAAGTGTCAGGGAGAGGGGGGGTGTATGAGAGATTGGTGGAAGGAGAAACAATTGTTCAGGTAGATGGGCCTGTGTTGTGTAGGGCCTTAAATATGTGAGTGAGGGGTTTCAAATGTTCATGTTTGTGTATCAAAAGGCAGTGAAGTTCCCTAAGGTGTGGTGTGATGCGTTGGAAGTTGAGTAGTTGCTGAGTTCTTGATAGTTTTTTTTTTCTGGTGAGCTGTTTGGTGGTTCTGGCATAGAGGTTGTTCCCATAGTCCAACTTGCTGGTGTGAGCATGGCTGATGGTTTTCCTGGTATCGTTTGGGAACCATTTGAAGACTTTCCTCAGCATCTTCAGTGTTTGGAAGCAGCATTGTTGTGCATGGTCATGCCCAGTTTGCTATCAAGAATGACCCAGAAGTTACTGATATGGATGCTGTTGGTGGGTGCGGGTTCAAGGTCAGCCAGCCACCAGGTGTAGATCCATGGCAAGGTGTTCTTGCTGAAAATTGCTACTTTTGTCTTGTTGCTATTGAGCTTGAAAGAGTCTGACTTCATCCAGTTATCAGCTTCGGTCATCCTGGCTGTGAATTTGGTCCTTGTTTTGGGGGCCTTGTCCGAGATAGAGCATGAGTTGTGTGTCATCAGTGTAGGAGAGGATGTTGATGTTGTGTGCACATATGACACTGGACAAAGGGATCATGTATGCGTTGAAAGGGATAGAGCGGAGAGACGAACCCTGAAGCACTCCACAGATAAGTTTGCAGCCTGCAAAGGATAGAGTACCAGGCTTACAGCTTGAGTTCTACCCATCAAAAAGGAGAAGATTCAGCATAAAGCGGGCTCTTGGATGCCGATATGTAAGCGTCAGATGAGGAGGGGTTGGAGACTGTGTCAAATGCTGCTGAGAGGTCTAGGAGTATGAGGTCTGCCCTATCACCTCAGTCCAGGACCATGTAACTTTCCTCTCTGTCTGCAATGAGTACTGTTTCTGTACTTGTACTCACTTCTTTACTCTTATTTCATCTGCCTTTTTCATTGACATGGTTTTTTCTTATTCCTACTTTTCTTTTTCCCTACCCTCATCTTTTCTGTCCTTGCTCTCTCCTCTAATAACTCTAATCTCAAATCTCTGAGCCCTACACTTTTCCCTGTTGTCCAGATTCTAGAATGTTTGATCATGTTTCCACTTTTTAGCACCACAGTTGTGAAAACTGTAGCCTTGTGTTTTTCAGGACCTCTAATGAAAGGACACAACCATGTCCACACCTGCTAGTTACTCAATAACTGATAACATTTAGAGGCACAAGTGCATTATGCACTCTACCTTTCAAAATGCCCCACAACCCGGAGAGTAGGTAATTAAATAAAGCTCAATTAAATGTGTTTATCCAGATCATGGACAACTGGCAGCTCATAATTGTTATATTAAGACAGAATTGTTATTCTCTTAAAATAACCAAACTTTGAAGGTGTTCAAGATCATACTACCTGCAGCCTTCATACTGTGGTGAAAACTTTACAGATAGCCTATTTTCGAAAGCAACACAAGCACTTACGTTAGTATCTGGTGCGTACAGTCTTTCTATGTTAAGTTGAAATTGTCAAGCTGAGACACTTCTGTCTAATAGCTCAAGGCTGCTTACAATATGTAGTATGCAGTACATAGAATATATGCCCTGCAACTTTTTCTTGAGTACCAAAAAATGTGCGTGGAACATAATGAACACAAGTCAACTGTCACCTGCACAAAGAATTAATCTTCAATACAAAGATGTAAAACAAGTTTAATACCTCTACACACCTATGATATGTATTAGTAGCTCATGTGTTTTGTAAACACTGTACAAACTTGGGTGGAAAAGTAGTATGATAGTTAACCACCACTATGCAAACTATAAAACAAACTAACACACTCACTGGACTTAGTACAGTTAACTGCAAGGCCTAGAGTCTCCATAAAGGATTAAAAGGCATTTAACAAGACCTGAGGACCACTGGCTGTGCGCGGCCAGCAAACAGTGTCATCTGCATTGAGTAACAATTGCCCCACAAATTACGATACTCATGACATCTCTGATAACATCATTGATAATATCAATATAATATTTGCTTTAAAATATTTGACAAAAAACCTGTACATGGTGGGGGCGAGTTATAGTTACCTTAGTGTACAAGTTATAGTTATTTGAGATAACTCTAACTATAACTGCTGAATATCTATGGTTTGGTACATTTAAAATATGAGCCTAACTATAACCTCCCTGTAACCTTTGTTTTTTTAAGTAGATAGATAGAGAGATAGATAGATAGATAGATAGATAGATAGATAGATAGAGATAGATAGATAGATAGATAGATAGATAGATAGATAGATAGATAGATAGATAGATAGATAGGCTTCAAACTTCTTGTTCTTACACTTATGCTTCCACCTGCGTGTCCGTGCTCTGTCGTGGGCACAAGTCCCTGTGAAATATTTCAAACAGTTCTTCCTCCAGAGAAAGAAGACGGGCACTTCAGGGTGCAATGTATTGGGCCAGTTTTATTAGAGCAGTATGATCCCACACGTTTCACCTTAAAACAGCCTTTGTCAAGAAGAGTTACACCAACCACCCAACAAAATAAAAAAACAAAAGGGTAGACATGGAAAAAATAATTCCTGTTAATTTACATATCATTTCCATAAATCAAATTTCAATCAATTACACATCATAGTTCAGATGCCCACATCATAGTGCTACCAAAACATAATATTGTTTCAAAATATTAGAATTCATTATACATTTCCAATACAATAATCGTCATTCTATCAGAGACATAAACAAATACTTCACTGATTCCAACGTAACCAAGTTCATGATGAAATAAAATATGTTCAGTGCCATCATTAATACTGGTGGTAGTGCAGTAGGATTCTTGAAGGGACAATCATATACAATTTCTAATATGTAAGACAGAACAGTGCACGATCCAATTCATCATATACAGTAATCCAGAAAAAACATTTTCAACATTAAGTGCTCCATTGAACAGTTGAAATAGTAACTGATTTATATTGAAGCTTTATGTGACATCTGAGTACAGGTACTGTCAATTTCACTCCTCATGTAAAGATGTAAGGTCTATAAATGGCACAGTTTTATTGAGGGCGTGATAATGTGTTAATTTAATCCGGTTTGGGGTAATTAGTGACAAATGTTCAGTAATAAGCTCTCAGAATGCACCTAAGATATAGGACTTTAAAAAAAAAGATAATAGACAAGTCCTAATGCTCAATCTAATCTGAATCAATTAGGTGCACATAAGCAAACATACGCATATACATTATATTAGACCTGTTAGCTCTTTGCATGGTTTCCCCTGTCTTTTTGTCTTCTGACCTCCTGTTTTTGATCCTGTGCTGAATTTCGTTTTTGGTGGTTTAAGGATTCTGGGCACTTTACCACTGCTAAAGTGTAAGTGCTTTCCTACTACATTGTATTGGTGATTGGTTTATCCATGATTGGCATATTTGATTTGCTAGTTAGTCCCTAGTATAGTGCACCATGTGTGTACAGGGTCTGTAAATCAAATGCTACTAGTGAGCCTGTAGCAATGTGTGTGCCACCCACAAGGGTAGCCCTGTAAATATGTCTCAGACCTGCCACTGCAGTGTCTGTGTGTGCAGTTTTAAAATGCCATTTCAACCTGGCAAGTGCACCCACTTGCCAGGTCCAAACCTTCCCTCTTACTACATTTATGTCACACCTAAGGTAGGACCAAGGCAGCCCCAAGTGAAGGGTGCAATGTATTTAAAAGTTAGGCCATGTTCTGGTGTGTTTTACATGTCCTGATAGTGAACTACAGCTAAATTTGGTTTTCACTATTGAAAGGCCTATCTCTCTCATAGGGCAACATGGGGATTGCCTTGAAATAACTTTTAAGTGTAATTTCCCATTCAGAGCAGATAGAAATATGGAATTTGGGGGTTCTGAACTTACAATTTATACATCTTTTAGAAAGTGCCCATTTTCTTGCTTAACCATTCTGTGCCTGTACCTGCCTGTGGAATACTCGTCTGCGTCAGGATGACAGTTGAGCTCGTTGTGAATTTACTCTAGACAGTCACACAAGGGGAGTTGAGGTGTGTTCTGCATATTCTGATCGGTCTTCCTGGGCTATAGTGGTGGGAGGAGCTGACACCTGCACCTGAATAGGGCTGTACCTGTTCTTACACAAAGCAGTCTCCAATGCCGTGGAGTGTGTCTGCGGCCAGGGCAGGAAAAGCAGGGTCTTGTTCACCTCAAAGACTTTACTTTGAAGTTTGCCGACTTTAAAGGCAGATATGAGTATACTTATTGGACCTCTGAGACCACAACTTTAAAACACTTCTTGACTGAGGACATTCTGCCAGGAAGAAGAGCTAGATGCCATAGGAGGGACTGCCACTCTGCCTGTTACTTTATTGTGCTGGTCTGCTGCTTGCTGCGTCTGTCCTGGGAGTGAAAGGACAGGCTTTGCTTTCTACATCCTGCTTTCCAAGGTTCTCCAAGGGCTTTAACTAAACTTGCCTACCTTTAGAAGTCTCAGGGACATCAAAGACTTCACCTGCCAGTTCCTGGGCTCTTCTGCTGAGAGTCCTGACTTTCGAAGTGGTGCCAACTCCAGTCCCTGGGCCCTTGGAAGTGTAAGCTGGTGATCTACAGAAGAAATTCCATGCACTGATGCGTTGCGACAGAAAAATCAATGCAGTGCCTGTTTCCTGGTGGAAGAACTGACACAGCACCTGTCTTGCGGCTGCAGAACTGATGTAGTACCTATTTCCCTGCAGCTTCATCAATATTTATTTCCATGCATCATCTCCGGAGCTTTAATTTCTCATCGATCCTGCATCGCAGTAAGGAACCGAGACTGCGAGAAAAGAATCAATGTATCACCTCCCCTGCAAGTAAGGAACAGAAGCATTGCTTTGCTTTTTGGTGCGTCATCTCCCCTGCCGCCGCATCATCTTTGCTTTTGAGGCATTTCAGGTTCTTTCTGCTAAGAAGATACAACAGTTGATTCTTATGGATTAAAACTCGTTGGAACCTTTAAAAAGTAATATCTTCACTTGTGTATGTTGAAGTTTTGTCGTTTTGGTCTTATTTTATTCAAAGAAATATTGACTATGTTTCTAAACTAATGTGGAGTCCTTTTGTAGTGTTTTCACTGTTACTGTGGTTGTGTACACAAATACTTCACACATTGCCTATGAGATAAGTCTGACTGTTTGTGCCAAGCTACCAAGGGGGTGAGCCGGGATTATCTCAGCTGTGTGACTCCCTTAGACTGACGAGAGTGAGGGTCCTTACTTGGACAGGGTGCAAACCACCGCCAACTAGAGACTCCATTTCTAACACATTACTTAGTGAGGAAATGTATGTTTAGATCTGGCAGGAAGACTAAAGTAGAATTATGGAACTCACTAAGGGGGTCATTACAACATTGGCGGGCGGCTACCGCCGCCTGCCAAGCTGTAACCGCCGTGCGGCCGCCAATGCGGCCGCACTCACACGGTGCGCATTTGGACATCCCAAAACCAAGTTTCCGCCCGCCGGCCCAGCAGGGATGTGGGCCGCAACATGGGAGCCGGCTCCAAATGGAGCCGGGGGTGTTGCGGCTGTGCGACGGGTGCAGTTGCACCTGTCGCGCTTTTCACTGTCTGCATAGCAGACAGTGAAAAGCCGCATGGGGCCCTGTCAGGGGGCCCACGACTCCCCGTACCGCCAGCCTTTTCCTGGTGGTTCAGACCGCCAGAAAAAGGCTGGGGGTCGGGGACTCGTAATCCCCTGGGCAGCGCTGCTAGCAGCGCTGCCCTGGCGGATTACAACCGCTGGGCCCGTTGTGGCAGAAAACCGCCGGCCCCAGCGGTGCGACCGTGGCGCTACCGCCACAGTCGTAATATGCCAGGAAGCACCGCCAGCCTGTTGGCGGTGCTTCCGTCGAAACAGCCCTGGCGGTCTTGGACCACCAGGGTTGTAATGACCCCCTAAGTGTGCTTGAAGTCTCCCGGTGAGGAGTATCTTGAGAGCAAGTCTCTTTCCCTAGGAGCTGTAAAACGTTACTCAATTGTTTGAACTCCATTGCCTCTGGTGTAATACAGTTCCTGAAGAACAACACTCACGTGTTGAGGCCATCACAAACACTCTGAACATTTAAAGTGATGTCTGCTGTGCATCTCCATGAACTAAAATTGCCTAATGAATCTTTTTCCAAGTCATAGATATGCAGCTGGGTCGTGGGCAGTTCTGAACAGCTAGGAAATATGTCTGCAAAAATAGAAGTGACATTGTCTTCCGTACAACATGATTACCCCATCATGATAACCAATTACATTGTATCACAGTCTACAACATATGATATTATTCATGATGTTGGATTGATTGTTTAATAAATTAAGCAAGGAGATGAGGTGCATGCTTTCTTTTGCTCTCTAGCTCTGAATGTTCATTGAAGAATCATAGCAGTCAATTGGCACACATGTGTACCTCCTCAGCTTTGTTGCACGAGCATCAATTACTACTTGGCCTCGGCCAGCAGGCATCGCTCATGACAACCAGGTTTATTTAAATGTGTCAATTTCCAGGTCATGGCAGACAGTGAGTCCAGTAAATAAGAAACAAACACTATATGGTGGTTTTGGCAGATACACAGGGGTCAGTCCAGGAAGGCAATTTTGAGTGTGTGAAGCACAACTCCCATAGTATTACTTAAAGTACTCATCATTTTTTTTACCTAACCCTGAAATAATGTTTACTTTATGGTGGCTTCCTTTTTTAATGATCACTATTTTGGTATGCAAGAACCCCATTACTCAGAGTTGTCTGTATTCCAAATTGTGGGTCCAATTCACAGAGGTTTTTATGAGCACATGAATTAGTACTACAGGGCTACAACTTCATATGCTCCTATATATGCTTTTGTGACTTTCCCCAAGTGGGAGTGCTGCATTTAAAGGAGGCAAAATGGAACAACGCAATCTTAATATAATATTATCATAATTTGGGTGCAGTGATCAAATTGAGCAAATATTCAAGTAGTAGCTGGTAAAAAGCATTACTCCAACGTGTTTTTAGCCAGCACTTTCATGATAGCTGTCTTTGTGACTGGAAACTCTAAAATAATAGTTCAACGTTCTAGAAAGAATGAAGGGGTTAAATAAAACTATGTTAAAAAAACAAGGCACATGCAAATGTATTATCTTGCATCTGTCGTTCTGATTCCTTGTTTGGCACAGGTGGGAGACATGTCAGCTAACAAAAATGCAGCAAAACTGTTATGGTTTATTTCTTAATATCTGTGGGCCAAATGTACAAAGCATTTTTAAAGTTGCAAACGCTCTGATTCGGAGCCAATGAGCGCAAAAAGTATTAAACGCATTTTAAGAATCAGTAACGTTTTCCCGACTTCTAAAATGAGTTTGGAAATGGATAAGGAATCACATTTTAGAAGGGGTGGGTAGTAATCATCCCTTCCAAATAGTGATTCCTATCTCTGTGTATCGATGGCATCAAATTGAAATAGTAGACGTAAACCATTGAAATGTTTCTGACTGACTATTCTGAAAAGGGAAGGGGTCTAGCAGGGACCACTTCTCCTTTAGAATGTTTACCAAAAGGGTTTGGGGCGTGTAGACAGTGGTCCATAGCACCACTGTCAACTCTCAAACAAACTTTTTTTTAAATTAACCTTCTTTTTAAACACAGTCTCATTTCCTTTAAGGAAAATTGACTCAAATTAAAGCAAAAAGATTTCTTTACTGCAGTGCCTCCCACACTTAGACTCACAAACAATTTTTAGAATCGCCTACTTTTGTAGCCCATCCAGATTTAATTGACATGAGGTGGGGGCAATCTTTACTGTGAAGAAAGAAATCTGCAGTCTACAATAGCAAACCTTGGTGGCTGGCACATGGGGTAGTTGTGTGCATTGTCAGGGAGTTGTGCAATGGCACAATCATGCACAGTCTGGTAGAACATAATCAGATTATTGAGTCCCAGAGACTTTCTTCTGCTTGTTTTTCCTGATAATAAAACATGGGTATAGTTAGCTTCTTATGTCTGACAATTGAAATCTAGCTCCTACGAGAGATGAAACACAGATATTGCTGAACCTGATAAATATGCAGCATCTGCTATTCTGTTGTTTTTGCAAATAAATTGCCTCAACTTGAGTTTGGGTCTGCAGCCTGCAGTGTCTTGGTCTTGTCAACTGCACATGGTTTTCTTCAATTTAATGTAATTACTTGCAGGCCAGTCTTGCTGGAAGGCCAGCAGGGCTGCGTCAGAGTAACTTGTATTTAATTCTTCTGCTTGTGAGGTCCCCCATCCCTTTGATGACAACGAGCTGGAGTGAGTCACAATTTGCAACCTACCTCATGATATTAATGAGGTACTTCTGATTGTGACCCACGAGTCTTAATTCTTTTCAAACCAATTTATTTGTACATAATTCAGTTTGGAAAATTATTTACTGATCGCAAAGATACCAGTCATCAATTATGAGTATTATTTTACGACTTGTAGATAGTACATCCGGCCCACAATCCTACAATCATGTAGCTCAACTATTCTGTGCCTTTTCAGGCTGGCACACCCCCAGACACTGGGAAATCTATTGGTTCAGGGGCAAAGAGGCAGTCCCCGCCTGCCTTGTACGCAGGGGCATATTTTCAGGGGTGGGGGGGTGTTTAGAGTGTAAAACTTTCCCTAATAAATGTATTATGTAGTAAATAGCTGGGTACAGATGCTTTCAGTCAGGTATTGTGAGGTGTCTGTCGGATTTCACCTGACATTTTTACAGCTACACGCAGACTCTCTAGCCTCTCTGTTTGAACCTTGTTAAACTGTTCATTATTTCACAACATATCGGGTCTGATTCACAAAGGTAAACTTAGACATTTGTTCTAAACTTATACCAAATGTCTAAGTTTACGACTTTTGGAATTCACAAAGGGCATTTACGAGTACTATCTTTGGGTTCGCACTTGGGGTGGAGAGTGCTTTGCGGATCTCCGCCCCGAGACTGAACCTAAAGATAGTACTCGTAAATGGCCTTTGTGAATTCCCAAAGTCGTATACCTAGATGTTTGGTCTAAGTTTAGACCAAACGTCTAAGTTTACCTTTGTGAATTGGGCCCACTGTGTTTTAAGTGACCATAACAATCTGCATAGCTCTTCCTTTCCACTGCCCCTTAACCACTAACAAGCTCTGCCTCTAAGATAATGTATTTTACCATGATATGCCCGTGTGATTGTTGGGAAATATGAAGCTCACATCCTGCCATTCATAATGACCACCAATCTATGCCTCTGCTTGCACACTGAATTGCTGTTGTTGGTTGAAAATAATTGATAATACACAAATCTTTTATGTTAAATGAGGGTTCTGCTGCTAATGACGTGGTAACAGATGCAATAAAGCATACTTTACATACTATCCTATTTAAACTGCTAGTATTAGAAGCAATTTGGGATGCTTGGGGCCTGGAGAATGTAGGAGAAGCAAAGATTAAAGAAGTCTGTAGTCACACTCATTTTATGGAATTGCAAAAATGTAAAAGTATACAGTAGAAAAAACCCTCCTTTGAATAAGATATTATATTTTTTTCATCTACTTTATAAACGTTTTCATTGTAAATTGCCTCTTCAGTTGGGTGCAGCTCGGTTCCAGTAGCATACCCATTGTACCTAGGACGTCACAATCAAGAGTACAAAACACGTAAGGGATGGAATGTTTGAATTTATATCAACCACTGGTAATTACTCGGAGCATCATCCCAGTCCAACTAATTTTGCTCAAACTTGGCTGGAAGCTATCAGGTGGCACAGAAAGGTGACATGCTGGTCTTTCTTTCACACTTGAAGCCATGCTAACCGTTCTCAAATCATGGAACATATGAGAAAAGGAACTGTAATAAAGTTCGTAGTTTTTCTATAAATTGCAGTGTACAAATGCTTCCGCTTCCGTATCCTCAATACTTAAGTACCATTTTGTGTATTCTCTTACACATGTCAATGTAAAATGTGTACTACTATCTAAGGGACACCCTAAAGGGCAGTGAACATGCGGCATTGCTCATTTCTGAGGGAATAGTCTATGTGCCCCAGATTAAATGAATGAAATTCAGAGCACATGATCCTTGAAGCTTCCTGCAGGTTACAATAAAACAACCATTTAGAGAAATTAGGAACAGATTCACTTTTATACAATAGTTTGAGTGTGCTGCTGTACAAATTAATTCCTTCACTTCTGTACTCTGTAGTATATACTCGTGTGTGTTTTTCACTTTTACACTCTTGCATGATCAGTTTGAGCACTGCACACTCTCTGCATCTTTTGTTTGCGGCAATATGAATTGAAGTTGCAAACATATGTTAATTTACATCGGGCCTGGATTAAGATGAAATAAGTATTACTCCAGTTCCACACAGGTATATTAGGTAGCTCTACTTCAAGTTCAAATTATCCAGTTTTAACAAGTCATTGTGGTAATCCTAGAATATGAGATCTCTAGAAAAGCGGCGTGTAGATGTGTAAACTGGTTTGTAGACTTTTGTTGCCCTCTTATGTATCTTTGCTTTTCCCAAAAAACTAACACACTTATTGAAGAGGTTGATGAGAGAGAAGGCAGCACACAGAGCTAAATCAAAGCAGAGAGCCTGATTTAGAGGAATTCCTCGCAAAGGTCTGGAGCTGGGGCAGATCACATGCAACTTCTGGTTTGCATAGAAACCAAGTAGTGTTTCTGTTACATGCCATAATCGAGGTCAAGAGGTTGACTCACATTCGCAGGATGTGAGCACAACTGATTACTCAGAGGAATTGGTGATGAAATCCATGTGAAACCTCCCTGGCTTTTGGATGGGGATCAAGGAAGTCGATTCAATTAGAGTTCAAACAGGGTGGCCATTTCCTGAATAAATATGTATATATCCATGCAACAGGTGCTGGGCAGACATGACACTGACCTGCACCTGAACACTTTTAATAGTACATGATACTTGCTGAGTACTATTGTGCTGATTGGGCAGTTTGTACTCTTTTCCATGCTTCAAATAAAAGACATGTAGCATTATAGAATTTGCACTATAAGGGGCATTGCTGCTCCAGATCTGAAAAAAAATCATATGTCTTGCAGCAGAAGGTTGAACACCATACCAACTTTTCATCTTGTATTTTGGACATCTACTGCGATGGGTTAATGAGAAAGCAGAATTACATTATCATTATTAAGACCCTGGAACACTGGAAATTGCCTCGAAACTCTAGTCTTAGTCCAATGCAATCAACATTTCAATGGTCTCTTTCAAAGCCTCCGACACTGCCTCTAGTCTGTGTCTCTCATCAAGATTTGGGGAGCTATGAAGAGGAGTGAGGGAAACAGGGACTGTGGGTGATCGAATGCAGTGAGACTTCTCTCTTCTCTTGTACTATGGTTCATCCTGTCACATAGCAAATGGAAGAGGGATGGGTAAGTCTTTCACCTTCTGTCCCTCTCTCTGCTTTGCCAAAGTGAAACAATTTAGCAGAACTGTGGGAAACACAAGGGATGCGGACATTTCATTCCTATCATAGCACCTGCAGTTCTTTCATACCACCTAGCATTGAGCAAGTGCAGCTATGGCACTAACTGAACCATGAAGAGGACAGAAAGAGCTGCAAAAGAAGAGATAAAAGCTTTCAAGAAACCTTTTTTTTTTTTTAAACCACATGTCCTACAGGAGACTTTTTTTGAAGGAGACCAATGTTCTAATAGTCTTGTGGACCACCACAATGGGCTAGTGTGATTGTTAAAGTCTGTCTTTTGTGTTAATGATCCTCACCTTTAGGTTGGGCTCATAATGATGGAGTGGGCTTCAACAGCTGGTAGATCTCGAAATGGCAGGCTACAAGGCTATATTAGCAGCTGGACTCAAATGCCCCCTTGCAGGCCATAGCCAATGATTTAGGTCCATACAGGCAGCATTCTATGGCTGCCAGCTAGATGTTCCTTGGAAAGTTTGACACAGTGACTGGCACACTGCCTGCAACTCATCTCCAACAAAAGATGTTGGTGCTCCTTTGAAGACTGCATGAACAATTCTTTCACCAAGCTCCTCTGCTTTCTCTCTGTGCCAGACCCTACCTTTCCTTGTCAGGGGGGAATAGTAAGCCCTAACAACCTTACAAAAGTAAATTTTTAAATACACAAACTTAAAAATGTGCTTGCTTTCTCCTACTGTACTTGGGCTTACATTTCCACTTTAACAAGGAAGGGCTGATCCAGCACAGAGTAAGAAAGCCCAGTGTTTTCTTGTCAAAGAGCTGCTGTTGCATCCTGAAGCTCAGGCCCATAATTGTAGGGCAGGGTAACTAACAACTGTTTCTGCCCTCAGGAAGTTATAATATTGTATTGTTGAGTGCTCCACCAAAGACAATGGTGTAACAGAATGACAGTAATGGCTGGTGTAGGCCTTCCACTACAACATTCAGTATTTATCTTCTCCATGTTTAATTCAGAGCATTCTACCTCCGTGGGTGAAATGTTCTACAATGATTATAAACCTTCTCCTGAATAAAATGCCTAATGTTAAAGGCCCTCTCTCTCATTAGACGACCCTCGCTTGTGACACTGACCTCTGAAGCAGGGAGAGGATCTTTGAAGACTGCTGAAGCCCTCGGGAGCGATCTATGAGCCTGTATTAAAAACCAGAGTCAAATTGATACTGGGAGTGAAGCAGTACCTGTTCTAGACTTGGAGTTGGACGAGGCACTATTCGAATTTACTCCAGTGAAAGGCTGGAAGGCCAAGAATGAGGTAAAGTTCTCAAAGTAAGTTATACCCTGCGAGCTAATAGCACAGCAATGATGAATGCAATGAACAAGCTGAAACGTGCTAGGACTAGTTGAGTATAGCATATTGTTAAAAGCTGGTCACGAGGTCTGGAGAATGTGGACCCAGGAGCACAGGCAGCAAAATGGAGCCACTGCGTACAGAAGCCAGATGAGTAAAATAACCTGTACTCTTTTTTATTAGCACACAGGGCCTGCCTCAAGCATTTCTACAGTCAAGTGTGTTTCAACAGGAATAAATAAAATAACGAATAAGGTCCTGAATATACATCAAGAGGTAATCACGTTTTTGGAGTAAACTCGTGGTTATCTGACTGGCACGGCCTAGCTGCACCAGCTTTTGAGAGAGTCTAATAAAGGCCTGAAAAGAACTGCAATATGTTCTACCTATCAAATAAGCCATTAAGGAAGACTGCAGATCTTTATACATCTAAAAATTCTGTCACAATAAAGTCGTCAAAGGGCAAGGATTAAATGGCTCAGCAACTAAGATATCCAGCACTGAACTATTAAGCATGAAGGAAACAATGTAATTTATTAAATGCAAATGGGGGAGTTACAAGAATTGAGTCTGTGTTTACTGCAAGCATTGAATTTTAAGTAAGTGGACAAAGTAAAGATAAATTAGAGGCCTGGTTCACACACTGTATGCACACAAATGTTAAGTGACATTTTTATTTCTGATGTGTCGCACGCTGAATGGCACCCTTTCTGCTTGAAGAGACCTGGAGTAGTAGTCCAGAAATGGATATTGCATTAAGGTGTACAATCAAATGTCCATTCGTGGCCCCGACCAAAACAGGCAGCAAATGCTTCAGGCAGCACAGGAGTCAATGACCCAACCATCACTTATTTTATGATCCAAGGACGTGTCGCTGAGCACCAGGCAACTTTAACATGAATTAAAGGGTCTTCCGCCGTAAAACGCGTAAATGGGTGCCAAGTTGTAACAATCGTCAATGACCAAAAGCAGATGTATTAAGCATTAATCAGCTCTAATGAGCTGTAAGAAGCTGCACAATTACCCTACTTGGTTTGATTTGTTTAAAATTAAAGATGCCAAGTCAGAGATCGCCTCGGACACCACAATCCATCCATGGTCCCCTGGAGGTTCTGGCAACGGCAGCTCAAAACAATCCTGTTGAGTTGATTGTAGGTGCAGAAATCCCACACAGGCTGGTGGGGTAGGCTATCTCTCAGTTGCCTCACAGTTTCAGTTTGCACCCGTCAAGGTGTCAGGGTGGGAATTCGATCCACTCGAAGCTGGAGGTGGCTGTGCACACCCTCTACAGCAATCAGGGCTGCCTTGTTGGACATTGGGCATAATAGTGCCCAAGCCTTAGTAGGTGTTGTAGAGCAAATATTGCACTACTTGGACTGTGTGGGACCTACACAGTGGTTGGGTCAGGTCAGTAGATTTGTTGCTATCACATTTTGACTTTAAAATCAGAAGAGCACATTCACTGTCTGTTAAGCTGACAACCTCCAAAATCCTCAACATCACAAAAAATCCCTGCATCCATCTTGTCCCATCTCCACTTCACCAAGCACAGCTGAGCCAAGAAGCCAAGCACAGGTGAGCCAAGAAGCATGCCATAATATGCTCTTGAGAGGCTGCAGAGAAGCAACCTTATCACTCACTGTGGGTGGTGAGAGTGTCTGTTGACTAGGCAAAATAAATACTGGCAAGAGACTGGGTGATCAAAGAACAGAACCCTCAGGTTTAATTGCTTGGCTTATTTGCATTACAATCACCAATTCTTTTTCCTATAAAAAAGGCTTAATCTTTTTGTTAGACCCTCACCCACTCTACTCTAGTAGTGGTATATTTCAACATCCTGGTCCCTAAAAGCCAGGATGGGGTAGACCGTGTTTCAGAGAGCACTTTAGTTAATGTGAACCGGGGTCTCAAGATCCTGAATCTGGTGGAGAATGTGATGTTGAGTAGGTTGCCAATGGCACACGATCCTTGATGAATGTGAGACTACATGGGCATGCCCACCAAATAGCAATAAATGATTCACTAGAAGGGAGTCAAGTCCAAACATGGGAGCTAGTAGTAAAGTAATATATCACCTTGCATGCGAGATTGGTTTGCATGTGTATGAACGTTATAAAATACGTTCCTGGGAGGTAGGTTTGCCCTGATTAAAGCCCTGGACCTTATGGACCATCTGCAATAGGGCTGGAATTTGTCGACCAGCAATTAGAGTGGCAGGTCCAATATATCCTAAACACTTCCCACTTTTTTCATTAGAAATGTTATCCTTACCCAAGCCACCACTAATAAAGGGAAATCTTGGTGTGCTTGAGGTAATGTTATTATATCTTGAGCACCCTGGTTCACATTATGTAAACTGGTTCCGAAAACACAGTCAAGTTCATCCTGGTATTTAGGGACCAGGATGAGACAAGACAATGAGGCATGCGACTATTAGAGTGGGTGAGGGTTTAACAAAAAGAAGAAGCTTTTTTCTATAGGCAGGGTGACTACCAGAGGACAAAATTACCTTGTTAAATATCAAGCAGGGGATACTTTTGTGTGTTGTGCTAATTTCACTAGCGAGAGTGTACTCCCCTCCCTATAGCTCTAAAATATCTCTTCCCTTCACCAAAATAAGGTTTTTTTATCCTTCTTTTTTTAGTTGATTGATGTGTAAAATGTACCTACTATTGCATTTGTGTAGGCTGACAGTTGATAGGGCTGAATATGTGACCTACTCCAGAATTATGGCTATCTTATGCCTGATTTTTTGACTAAGCTACCTTGATTGGTATCAATGTGAGGTGGCCAGTGTAATATCTGCTACCATTGCTTGTCCTATGGTACCACTAGCACTGCCCTTGCTATTCTGACTGCAGGGGTCATGAAGGCAGAAAGTAAAGAAGAATCTAAGAGTACTGTTTACCTTCTGAAGTTCCACTGGTTGCATTTCCACCTTTCAGCTGCAAACGGGAGGCTGTTGAGGTGCTAAGGGTGGGACAAAGAGTTGATTCTCTGGGGTCAAAAGCCGCATGATGTTACTTCCACTACCCCAGGCATTTTGATGAATGGGTGCCCATGAGTTAATGATGCAAACATATTTTGTGGGGTATAAATATAGTTTCTGTTTCACAATTCAACATGATACATTCTATTTGAAAATTTAATTTGCCTGATAAAGTTAAAAGGGGGCAGGAACACACAGAAAATATACAAAAATTAATTGTAGAGAGTGTAGATAAATAGTAAAGTGGACAAAGAAAGGGACCAGAACTGGGGTCAGGTAGTTGACTTCGTAATAAATGCCTGTAGGTTCAGGTGATGTCAATTCACATTGACATATCGATCTCTTAAGGGTTTTCTTTTAAAAACCAGCACTAACAAGTGGGTGCACGTGTTGCATGTGTAAGATTTTTTACATAAATGAGGACACAGCTTGAAATCACTTTTTTAGGGTTGTTTAGAAGTGGACGTATGGTGGAAACATTTGCAAACATTACAAACATCATAATGTCTGAAGTTGTGAAGCTTGTGATGATTGCAAAACGTAGTTTTTATGCTTGATTAAATTTGTAGCATAAGCAAATGTTGGAGGCTTTTCCAATAAAAGCATTGCTTTTGCTGGATTTGTATCTGTTTTTCTTAAAAGAAAATAATCCTTGCCAATTTCGAAGAGATGTGAAGTGTTTGTTGTTTTAGGAAAGAATATCTTGCAATATGGAGAAAAAAAAACGAATTTACAAATGTAGCACATTCACTAATTTGCGGAAATCCAGATTTGAAATTCTATATCTTGGTGCAAATAACTTTGAGGATTCCCCGTTCGGAGGTCTAGGGGTATTGAATGTGAGGTCAGTCTACCCACCTCATGAGTGTCAAAACCTTTTTGTGAAACTATTTTGCAGTTTGGGGTGAACGATGCAATCTTATATTTAATAGAAAATGCATAAAACTAGTGTGAATTGCCAAGAAGTTGCCTGAAGTATCATTAAATCTAAAAAATGCAAAGGACAACATTTCTAAAAAAATTCAAACATTTAGCTGATATTAGCAGATTCTTCTCAGAACAGAAAATAAAATGGAAATATTGTTCAGTGTATATCTTGGCGTTCACAGACATATAATCATCCCCACTCTCAGTATGATTGATTAATGTATGTGTTTCTTTGAAAATAGGGAAAATTCAATAAAACCCGTTCTGAAATAACCGGTAGAGTATTTGCCGAGACAATGAATCTACTAGCTGATCGGTGCCAAGCGTGTCCTTGAGTTGAACTTGTTATAAGGAAATTACAGCCCAAAATGCTTTGAAACGAGCAGTTCTTATATTTAACGAATCTAAGATACTAGGACTTAGCGTCACTGGGCAGGAAGGCTCATGTGATGATAACATATGCATTCACAAATATTAAACCATAAAACAACAGCAATGCCAAAAAAGATATTTGCAGCATTGGTTGGCAAAGGTGTACATCTTACGCCCAACTAATTAAACCGGCATGAAAATGGGGCAAAGTTTGGTCATGTGGTTAAATACTAATTTGAATAAATGATACGTTTCCCAATCAAATAGTATATGATTTTAATCAGTCCAACTGATTGTTTACTTTTTCAACAAAAAAAGAAATACTTACCAAAAACATCTCCTCTGAGCTTTTTTTCTTGGCCGTTGTACTGCTCAATATCTTCTAAGTCTTCATCATCATCCTCATCAACAAAAGTCTCCTCCTCTTCCGCTTCCCCTTCCTCTTCCTCGTCCTCTGCTTCCTTTGCTTCCAGCTCGTTATTGTTGCCGCCAACGTAGACTCCATCTTCGTAGTCGAAGGGTTGCAAGCGGACCTTTGGGGAAGAGGTGACCGTAACCTCCGGGATCACGTTCTTAATCTCCTCATTTTTCTTCAGGCTCTTCTTGTGGGCTAGCAGTTTCTTCAGAGTGTCCTTGGCAGACGCTGATATCCTGGAACCTTCCTTCACAGAATTTTCAGCAATGACTGGAAAAGAAATACAACGTTAGAATTACATCACATTTGGCAGCCAAAGTGTTTTTGTGCTAACCAAAGACGGCCAATTTAATTCGAAAAATTAACACTGCAGAGGAAATAAGTAAACTACATATGGCTGCAATGTGCTGGCCTCTTAAATTTCATTTACGTTACATCTGCAACCATTAAAAAAAAACTGGGAGCTGGCCATGTTTGTGGCAATGATTATGTTGTCTTTGTCGAAAGTGGAAACCACAGCCTTTAGAACTAGCACACATTTCAAGGACCTTCATGTTTGAACGTTGTAGTAATATGGCTGACGACACTGCTGCCTCAAAAAACAAACAAATAACATAAATAAATAAACAAGGGACCCCCGCTTTAATGCGGTGCCTAGAGTACTGTAAAATGGTAATATTACGAAGAAAAACCCCGGCAGCCTCTAACTTTCAATTTCAGCTCATAAATATGTATTTCTGCATAAAAATGTATGGCCCAGAGAGTATAACCCTTAATTCACAGATGTCCTTTTATAGTCAATCAGTAGAAAGTCAACATAATGTCCTTCCTTCACAATGACTGTTGCAAGTCACAAAGATACAAAAATCACATTCACTAAAACATTCTTCTTCACTTTCATACCGTCATTCATACTTTGTTCATATCAACATCCTAATCATAAAACCAATTTTTGTACATCAAGATTTATCTCCTGCTAGGTCTTGTACGCTTTAATATATTCCATAATTGCAGGGATTTTTCTTCGCTATAACGACACTGTTGCTACATCACATGTTTCTTAGTTCTGACTTTATGACATGAAATATTAGCATTTTGTTCTGCACTGCCGCACAGCAGCAAAATATTCAGTGGAAAGTACACAAATTTATGAAATGCTACCAGAGAGAAAGGTGTCTTGTACTTAATGTATCACACATATTAACAATTAGTTTATTTGTGCACATGTTTCCTTTTATTTCTCATTGGGCTTAGCTTTGCTGGACTGCTGCCCTTACATTGTCAACTGCTCTAAATAATTAGGCTTCATCTTTGACAAATATAGGAATAACAATCAACTTTGTGGCCAAAGGGAAACAGCACCACTGTAGACTTATAGGAGGAATTAATAATTCATTCTAGAAGAAGATTTCAAACAATGATCCAATTCCCTGTGCCAGAGAGAATAAATAATGAAATCTTCTTACACTTAGCAATCCCCAGACAGCATTTGGTCCCTCAAAGAAGGTTTCCATGTAGCTGCGAGGTTAGTTACAGGCTTAAGAACTGACAATCAAATCACGATTTAAATGGCTTCGAATAAAAGCAAGAAGGCTTCACTTCCCAAATGATCACCAGAAAACCCAAATACCTTGCTCATACCCTAGTCATATTGGGAAGGCAATGACACATTTAGAATTCTGACACAGATGTTCTTTAAATTAGGATGAAACAACTCTAAAACAAGCCCTCTCAAGCAGTGCACCTAAGGCGTGGGATATCCCAACAGCTAGCAGGAAGTTAGCTAGTTTAAAAAAAAGCTGAAAGGTTGTGTAAATAATTGAGATGTTGCTTGACTGGGGTGTGAGCCCTTGTCAAGTAGCTACCACAATCCTTGTCAGGGTAAAGCACAAGTAAATCCTGAATTAATGTGTTGCCATCCCCTGATAGCTTGCCACAGAGTAGTCAGGCTTAACTTAGTGGCAATACGTAAAATATTTGTGCGAAACTTCAAACAGTAATACATTGAAAACACACTATAAAAGAAGCTCACAACAGATTTAGAATAATAGAGACGTTTGTCATTAATAAAAGAAGACCAAAGTGATAAAACCCAATAGTCAAAACCAGAAATAAGCATTTTAAAGTGCCAAAAAGTGTAAAACTCCAGTTGTGGACATCTGATCGCGCCAGACCAGGACAAATTCACAAGCTTAGGCTGACTGGGATGAAACATGGTCGGCTACAGGGACACGGTTAGGCTCACTGAACCAAAGTACCTTCAGTCCTGGTTTGCAGGGCATTACTTAGATCCACGTTGAAGATGCGTTGTGCAGCCGAGACGACGTGTTGATTCCTAGATGCAGCAAGGCTGTGATGCGAGGTCCTGTTAGGTCAATGTTGAGAATCCTGTTGGGGGTTGTAATTTGCAGTCTGGTGTCGGAGATGTGACTAGCAGTCAGTGTAATGTGTTGGTTCCAAAGAGCTGCAAGGCTGCGATACAGAGTATGGTGTCATTGCCAAGGCTGCCATCAATGAGAGATTTGATGGCCTGCACCAGAGAAGCATTGCACAGTGGAGTTTCCAAAGGCAATGCAGGTTGTGACGGTGATGCAAGTCTTTGCAGAAGTCCAATCCATGCAGCGGCGAGCATGAGTTGGTTCTGCACCATGCAGCAGGGTAGATGCTTTGGTTCCACTGGATCCAAAGATTGGCAGAGCACCTTAGGTCCACTTCCAAGTCAAAATCCAAGACTGGGGTGGCATCACTTGGCAGGGCAGACTCACAGATGGCAGAGTCCAGTTGCAGATGCAAGGCTGTTGGAAGCCAGTTATGTCCCTGAGGCTTCAGATGAGGAGGCCAGTCAACTAGCCCTTGGATTCACTCTGGGTTCTGTGTTCAAGAGATGCAGGTCCAGTCCTTCTCACCCAGGGAACAGGGTAGCAAATCAGCACAACAAAGCAGGAGCCCAGCAGAGTGCAAATCAGCAGAGTGGCAGTTCTTCAGCAGCACAGCAGTCCTACTTCCTGGCAGAGTATCCACAGGTAAAGTGGTACTACATGTACCCAGGTCCTGTAAATTAAATGCTACGAGTGGACCTGCAGCACTGGTTGTGCCACCCACATAAGTAGTCCTTTAGTCATGTCCCAGTCCTGCCATTGCAGAGCTTGTGTGTGCAGCTTTAAACTGTGAAGTCAACCTGGCAAACAAGCCTGTTGTGAAGCCTGAAACGTCTCTAATTGTACATATAAGTCACGCCTAGGGTAGGCCCTAGATAGCCCTAGAAGGGTAGGACATGTCCTGGTAGTGAAAACTCTTAAATTTGTTTTTCCCCACTGAAATGCCTATCTCCTTCCTTAGGATAACATTGGAGTTGCCTTATTACATTTTATAAATGTAACTTCTAAATGGGAAGGGAAAAACAGTATATGTTTGGTGTCTTTGGAACTACAATTTAAAATCCTAACTTAAGGTGAAGTTTAATTTTAAATTGCAATTTTGAAAATGCCACTTTACTAGGCGTTGTTAGGCGAAATGGAGAGACCCTTCCATTTCCTCTTTACGACCTGTGCTGCGCCTCAGAAGAGCTGGCTCATCATTGTGGTGAGTGAGGTAAGGGGGTACAGTTTTTGGCTTGTCATCGTGGTGAGTGAGGTAAGGGGGGTACGGTTTTAGGGGTACGGTTAGAGGGCTTTGGGGCTATGGTTTTTGAGTGGGGCGGAGGGGGTATGGCTTTAGGGCTTGGGGTGGCGGGCTTTACGGTTTTAGGTTGGGTGGAGGGGGCATGGTTTTAGGGCTCAGGACAGGGGGTTCAGTTTTAGGGCTTAGGAGGGCACAATTTTAGGGTAGAGGCAGGGGGTATGGTTTTAGGGTTTGGGGTAGGGGGACGTTTTAGGGCTCAGGTGTGGGTATTTTTTAGTAGGGCTGTAGGTGGGGGTCACGCAGGGGTCCTATTTCAGGGCTCAGGTCAGGGGTCTGGTATTTTTCTGAAGGGCTGTGGGTGGGGGTTAGCGCTGGGGTCCTGTTTTAGGGCTTAGGGCAGGGGTTGGGTATTTTTTAGAAGGGCTGTGGGTGGCGGGGTCACGCTGGTGTTCTGCTTATGGGCTCAGGGCAGGGGTCGGGTATTTTTGAGAAAGTCTGGGGGCCAGGGTGGGCACCCGGGGGTCCTGTTTTAGGGCTCAGGGCAGGGGTCTAGTCTTTTTTTAGAAGGCCTGGGAGCCAGGGAAGGTGTCACTCCGGGGACCACTTTTAGGACTCATGGCAGGGGTCAAGGAAAACCTTTATGACGCATATGCCTTTAACATTCATGCTTTTACAACAAAATTAATTGTAAGGGTATGCGTGGTAAAGTCATATTCATTGTAAAAAAATGGTTATATGTAGAAATGGAATTCACGCTGTAATGCATGTGTGGTAATGGCACACGTTGGAATGGAATGTGTTGTTCCGTCATACAACCGTTTGAAAAATATACCACCAGCAGAATACCTATCATTCTGAATTTCCGCAGCTATGACAGCTACACCTTTTCGCCCTTGGAAGTAATATTTTGTCACTGCAACAAATAGCTTGGATGTTCACAAATAAAAAGGGGAAATGAAAGATCAGTTGTTGGAACCATGTGGCAATTTTTCTTTTACTATGCATGTACTTTACATAGAGAAAGCAAGTTATCCTTTTGATACAAAACATGATCTCTACTTTGGTGACCAAGCTACGAATTATATACAATCTGTTTCCTGTAATGAAAACATCACTTATCAGTGATGGTAATTTAACTGCTGGAGGCAATCTGGGAAAATACTTGAAAGGTTTTCAAAGGCAGATTGCTTTTTCCCTCTCTTGACTGAGAAGTATCTTACTCTTACTTTCCACACAAGGTTAAATTACAACCAATTACTGGAAGAAGGCCCTAGTGGTTCTAACTGTATATATTTTGGTGTGCGATGAAAATAGTCTTTAGAAATTCATATTTTTCCTGTTTGGGTCATTGTAATGGCTGTTTGTTTACATTTCTCCAAGGCTTATGGCACCTAGTAACATTTGGTGAGAGTATCTACAGACAATATTCTAACACATACAAAAGTTGCAAAAACACATCTGAGGACCACAAACCCACGGGGCACTAAGGTAAGGTTACAGAAATGTGAAACCTTGGACTGTTATTAATGTAGAATCCTCAATAAAAGGAGGCTCAAACTATTTCTTTTTGGTTTGGAGCAATATGAATTTGAAATTTCTGAGACTCCGAGACACACTTTTATCTTGTAGGAAGAGACTTGTTGAAAGATAAGAAAATCAGCTTCATGTTTCAAGGAATTCAGAAGAAAGTATCACAAATGGCTTCAATGGAGTCCAATTCGATGTCCTGTATCTATGCATCTATGTAATGTGAACCTGGGCAATGGAGCACTGTACATGATCAAAAGGCAGTGGAGCACTGCACATGATCAAAGACAAGCATTAAGTCAATGAGAGGAGAGGTAGATGGTTTGTAGAATGTTAATGCCTTGTGATGAGTGTTGGAGCGTTAATTTTAGTAATGCTTTTAGTGCACTAACAGAGCAAAAGTTGCACTGACATGTACTTTAAAAGTGTACACGTTTATAATTTATGCCCGACACTATGCCTACCAGAACTGACAAAATGCTAACATGATTTGAAACAATGTTGAAATACATTGTAATCATTAGAATGAAATATTAGTAGAAATTAATTTGTTTTATGATACTTTATGATTAATTAGTTTAAAGTTACATATGTGCAGAAAAATAAATGCACATCTCTGTCAGATTTAATGTGATACTTTAACAAAGATTGCAATTAATAATGAAGTGCTTTTAGATATTCTGATGACATATTAATAATTCTGAATTCATACGTTTGCATATTATGTTTGTTTTATTCATGATGATATTAATGCATTATATTTCTTATGTTCGCATAGCTAGGCCTCAAACCTTCATATTTGCAGCAGCAGGAAATGCTGAATCATGTCTTTCTTTCTATCATGACTTTTCCTACTAGGTTGTTTCGCATGATAAGTAAAGAGTCCTATTGTATTATGTGTAAGTTTTAAACTGCAGTGTCCTTGAATGCGTCAACATTAGAACACGGCGACTAAAAGGAGAGTAGTACTATTGTTTAACAGACCTGTTCTCATGACAAAGGAGAAAATCGTCTTGTGCCACGGGGAGGAACATGGATTGCACCAAGTGATGTACAAATTGTTTAACTATTGGGGTCACCCAGAAAGGAAAGATGACATCATACCAACCCTGGGTGGGTTTCCTAATGTTTCAAATTTGACTTCTGTATACTTGCTATTGGATAGTGCCTCTTTTGCATCACGTGGACTCATCGAATGGACCAATCAAATTGATTTGAGTAATTCCAAACAAGGGAAGGACTTGTAAGTTTCAGTGGCAGGTCCCTTTTGAATCGTGTTAAGTCAACCTGTCCCCTGGATGTTTCCTGATTTCCATGTGCAGTCCGTGTTATGCACTTTCCCCCTGATAGTGCTTTTATCGGACTTTGCTGATGATCTACATGCTTTGCTAACAAATCTGAATTGAATGCTGAACCTAAGAGAGGTATACTCCAAAGCAATTTTATCTTCCCTGACCTACTTTCCTAAACAGCGTTAGCATGCTGACACCTACCTATTTTATTTTCTTAGTTAATCTAACTTAGCCCGAGATAGATGCTTTTCCAAATTATTTTTGTCTTTTCTTTTTTACTTTTGCCTACATGTGTAGCCCACTCCCACAAATGCTTTTCTTAATTTGGTTAGTAGCAGGGCGAACCTATGTCCCAAACCCTGAATTCTGAATCTTTGTAAATTGTTGTGGCTAATAAATTAACTGTCTGAATGGAAAAGTGTTTCTGTCTCAAAGTGATTGTTTTATTAATATGCATTAATCTTCTTGAATGTCTAATGGTGTTGATGCTGAGTAGATTAAACTTGTTTCGTAGATTTAGTCAACCTATGGTGTTCATTTATCTCTACAACTTGATAATTGCACACAATTCGTGTGACTTAGTATTTGTGGGTATAAAATAAAGCTTTTAAACTTTTAATTTGATTGGAGTATTCTTCCATGGCCACATGGGTCATGGTGTTTAAATTAGTTGTTTGGGTTTGAATTGTTTGTAAATGGTTACCATGCTCTTTACTTAGCAAAAAGATCCAGCGACCTGAGGGAGAAGAAGAGAAGCAGTTTCAAACCCTTTGAAGGGTGAGGAAAACGTGTTGGCAGTAATGTTCTGTAAAAAGAGGCGTGACTTAACTTTTTTCTAAATTGGAATAATGTTGGGGTGACCCTTAAAGATATGGGGATGGTGCTCCAGATTCTAGGACATACATGGGAAAGGCCTGCTGGTTTGTTGTTTCTTTTTTTGCTCTTCTTAGTCTGCAGTCTGCTGGTGTACTGGCTGTGAGTGTGCCAAAAACCATTACAAGATTGCCTGCAAGATAAGTGAGGGTACTGGTCATGATGGCTATGGGCCAGCAAGACGAGTTAATGGAGTTCCTTCAGGTTGGGGTTGATTTGACTATATTTCTTCAGACACTGAATGAGATGTGCTGCAGCATGTAAGATGCTCCTAAAGTGTGTCTCTGTGGTGATTAGGAGGCCATGGAACAGGGAATTACTAACATTCAGATGCAAGACTATGAGAGCTCGAACAGCAATCTGAAGTCATTTTGTGGAGCAAACTGTTTTACTTTCTGTGGAAGGGAGAGCTGGCACCACGCCAGCTTTGTGTTTTTTGGCAAGGTGTTCTTTTAGGGTGAGGTTGGTGTCCAGGGCCGGACCAAGTAACTTGGTGTTCAGTAAAGTTTGAATCCGTCAACTTTCATGTCATTAAGCCTGGTTGGTATTCTTTCTTGGTTGTCTATCTTGGTAAATAGCAGGAATTTAGTTGGGTTGAGCTTCATGTAAGCACATGCCATCAAGGTCTGGATTGAGGTGTTGGGTGTCAGAAGCAGAGAATTCCTCATATGGTGGACAGTCTGTAACAACTTTGTAATGGGAGAGGATAAGGATTAAATACATCTCAAAGATACCGGTGTGAAGAATCTTTTTTAGCACTTATGCAAAAGGTAACCGATGTAAAGTAAATCCCTGAATTCAACAGTAATCAGTGGAAAGTTATTTTCCCATTATGCATTTTCACTGCACCTGCTGTAGGTGGACCTCTACATTTGACACCAGCTGGGAGCTTTATCTATTCTGTGGTTAGGCACAGTTTTGAAACACATCTACATTCTTTGGTTGCTTGCAATGCCTCTTTCCCTGAATATGGCTGTCCAGCAACCATGAGGATCCACTGCACGATAAATACCAACCTATCATGCCTCCATCAGACCACCTCACTATCCTCTTCAGAAAAGTCTCCAGCTGCAGTCTTAGCCATAACTTTACTCTCACCACTCTAGTATAGGAAGAAAACACTATTTTGGCTTCTCTAAAATGCTTTCTGCTTTTCATAGTGCTCTTCATTTTTGTATGCTCTCATATATTCTCAAAAGCACAGCTAGCATTAGAGGGTTTGCTGTATACCCAGATTTATTTAAATAGGTTGCCACAATTATCCAGAGTCAATAGTAAGCTGTCACTCTACTTGGAGAAATACAGATAATAAAGAAGTATGTCAAGAAGATAAGTTGAAGTTTGTTTCCTCTGCTGAAACAAAAGTACTTGCTGTACCTTGAATTACTGTTATTTTTGTGCTAATGATTTTTAAGCTGGACGCAAAGTTGATAGGGCTCCATTTTACTGGTAAGCACATCCTTCTGTTTTGTGATTGCATACAGTCTCTTTGGCTTGCCCAATCCATCTACTGGCATTCATTCTCTTTCTTTTGCCACTTTTAGTAGTTGATGGTTGTGCTTGGTTTTAATATGTTTATTACCAGGATATTTTTTTGTGTTTGCAATAAAGATTTTTGTAAAAAGTAAGCATTGACCAGGCAACCAGGCAATGCCTTGTTAGTTGTTATGCCATTAGGATGTAGGAATATAGGGCTTGATGAACTTAGACAGAGGTTGGAAATTGTACAACAGGTCTTTCTCTGATTTTGCAATGTGACATCGCAAAATCTTCAGTGGCAGGGGTTACAGAACAACCTGCCTTATGAGTATTAATTATGCTGGTAGCTTGACTGCAGACACAGGGATGGTGGCCTGCAAGGAAAAGCAGACCACCATCACTGTGTTTACATTTCTAAAAATAAATATTAAAAAAAAAAATCATCTGTGTTTCTTAAAGGTTTACCATTTGGAAATGCATCCGGAGGAGGAGGCAGCGATCATGTGGACCACCTCCTCCGTTCCCCAAGGTTGACTGACTTTTTAGTTGTGATTTGGAATTGGTCCTAAAACCGACTTATATAATGAGGTTAGTCAACTTGAAAAAAGACATTTTGCAGTCGCAAAATCTGTGATTTTGTGCATCGAATGTATGCCATCTCAAAATGGCTTTGTATAATCAGGCTTAAACTTTTGTTTGGTCAATGTAGAGTGGTTTCATTGACCTTGAGTTGACTTTCCAGTTGACTTTGCAAGTCTTAAACTTCACAGTGGTTAACTGCACTTGGTGTGGAGTGTTCAAGAGCCCAGCCGCAAGGTGTCCGCCACCTTGTGAGGCCCTCATCCTATAATTATCCAACTTAGGTGGAGGCATCAGTGCTAGCTGGCCGAGGTCCAGATGTAGAATATCCTGCCTTTTTGGGGAAGCAGTTTACTGCTGTGGTGTCAGGGTTTGGGGCAACTTTATTGACATGGTACTGCTTGAGGCCTTGTTGTGAGTGAGCGTGTGATGTCTTAGATTGAGGCTCCTGATTGGGACGGACGGGACGGTGGCCTGAGCAGGAGCAGACCCACTGATCTCTGAGGGCCTGCCTAGCTGGATGGTGATGGGCATACATCTGGGACCCCACTGGGGGTGAGGCCTGTCTGCCTCTGTGGGGGCTGGCGCAGGTCAGGAATACCTTGGGCCTAAAGCCGGGAAACACAGTGGGACCTGGATCAATTTTGGGCCTGCTGAAGGACAGCGGCATGTGACTGCTGCTTGGCCCCTTTTGGCGAGGAGACCCCAGAGGTGCGGGAGCAACTGGAAGAGGGCCCCATGCCTGGGGACCGAATCAGTCAGTGTGGGTGCAGCCGGCCCATTGATTGTGACTGATGGGGAGGCCGTTCTTGGGTGGGCACGGCCTGCGGTTTGGGGGCTGGTGATGGGCCTTGCTCCTCCCTGGCCACCTGTGGTTCACTGTACATGGATGTCAAGCTGAGTGGGGCAGTCACCCATGAGGACACAAGTACATGCCCCTATGGGAGGAACCCTGCCTGGGAGGCTGCTTTATTTTTCCTGGAAGGTTGGGGTACGCCTGGGACATGACAACATCCCCAGTGACACTAGTTGACCAATAAGAGCACCTACGGGGCAACCTGGGCATCAGTCTGCAACCCAAGGGTTGCAGACTGCTGACCAGTCCTGCTTCTGGTAGATTTGCAGGATGGTGATCTCTGCCAAAGTCCAAAGGATCTGGACACTACTTCACTGTCAACCTACACATAGTGTAGGACACTGCTCTCCTGACACTTAACATGCCACAAGCTGAAGGACGACATTGGCCTGCTTGTGCCCCCTGTCAGGGTTCTGCCAGGGTGTGGCGGGCCCTTTGATGCTTAGCTGGACAGAGCTCCCTATATTAATGTAGGTCCAGTGATCCTTTTATAATGGCCTGCCCTACAGCTGATTTTTAATGCAATACCTTCAGCAGTGGGTCTGCTCGTGTCCCACTGGTGTGTGCTCCTGGGGTGTGGCGGACATAAGTGAGAGGCTTCCTACCAGTCGAAGGACTACCAGCAGCTGCCAGTAACACGGATGAGCCTTTCTCTGCATCTATTTGCACTGAGGAAATGGGTAAAGGTGACACTAAACAATCTAAGCTCTCCTTTAACCAGTGCCCGCACAAGCTCCTATCAGAATCAGTTGGTGATGATTTTGAAGCGAGTCATGGGAGTGGTGAGGGCTCTTCGCAGGGGGATGACATACGTGCCATGTTTATGGACCTCAAACACTGCCTTACAGCGGTTGACACCAAAATGGACTTGCTGAAGGATAGATATGTCTGCCTCAAGGAAAAGGTAGACATTCAGGATGAGCGCATTAACCAACCCGAATGCCAAACGTCCACTGTTGAGGATGACAGCTAAGTAACAACTGATAAGTTACTCTGCATGGAACGTGTACTGGGAGTTATCCAGAGCAAAACTGAGGACTTAGAAGTGTGCTTGCTGAGAAATAACCTGCAGATAATAGGTGACTCAGAACCCACTCACACTTTGGTGAGGCTCTCTCTACCGTGCTTATTGTGGAGAGGGCTCACAGGTCGCCTGGTCAACAGCCTCCACCTGGAATGCCAGTGTGCCCTATAATAGCAGGCCTTCTGATTTATAGGAAGAGGGACATGGTGCTGTGCTTAGCCAGGGAGCACCTTACACTCAACTATCAGGGAAATCCTGTCTCCGTTTACAGTTGCAGTGCAGGTGCCAAAAGAGATCTCATGCCTAACAAGTGCTCTCTCCAAAAAACAATGCTAAGTACTCCCTAGTGTACCCAGTCAAATTATGCATTTTCCAAGCTAGGCAAGACTTTGTACTTCACGTACCCTAAGGTGACTTCCAAGTTTGTTTGGAACATCCCGCTGGTGGAGGCTCGACCGCCTACTGAATCCAACAACGGGAAATCGGGTCACCTCAGTGACAATGATTGACTGTCCAAGCATCCGAGACTTGGCACAGTTCCCATACCTTCTTTGCCTGGATGCGGACTGATCGATTTGCCCTGCTATGAAAATTGTTGATCTCCAGATCCGGTGGCACCCCTGGCTATCGTACAGCGGTGGGCTCCGGGACATCTGGCGGGCCTGTACCATCAACTATCTCTCTCTTCTGGCCACCAAGCTAGCTATCACCTAGCTGAAAGTTTGCTGGACTTCTAGTTTGCCTCTTTGGGATGATTCCCTTGTGGTTATCAATATTTACCTGTTTGAGAGTTTCTTTTGGGTGGGATCATAGCATTCAGCCCGTTTGGGGGGGCTGAAGTGGTTGGTGGGTGTTCAACTGTGTGGGATTGTTGGTTTTTATTGTTCGGTGCATTTTGTATTTTCCTCCTCCATCCCTCTCCTCCTCCTACCAATCAGCACGCAACACATATCTTGTGTATATGGCACCTCTTGTGCACGCATCTAATGCTCTTCCAAACTCAATTCACACTCGCTCTGCTATGGCACAGCTGACCTGCATAACTTGGAATGTTTGTAGCCTCAATTGCAGGTGTGAAGCACGATTGGTTATGGAGAACCTGCAGTGACACACCACTGATATTTGCCTGCTACAAGAACTACTTCTGGCTGAACATACCCTACTGAAGCTGACTGCTGGCTGGCTGGGTGAGTGACACATTGCACGCTACTCAAATTATGTACATGGGATGGCTATAGTCATTCAGAAGGGACTTCCCTGGAGTACGGCCAAGTCCTCTGTGGCAAATAGGGCCGCTATGTGATACTCTCAGGCACCTTACAGAGCTATCCACTGAGGCTCATTTGCACCTGTGGCCCCAACATCGATGACTCCTGTTTCTTCTCTGAGATCTGGCGGCTGGCATGTACATTTGGACTAGGTGCGATTCTATCTGGGAAAACTTCAATGTGGTTTTGAATTCTATGATAGACATATCTAGTGATTCCAGATGGCCCCACCCACAGGCTGCTGCCTTGCTGCGCTCTATAACAGAGGACAATGACCTCACTGGTCTGAGGAGGGCCCAGCATGGGAACAATGAAGAGGGAATGTGCATAGTTACTCCCATGCCACATGGTGCGCATCAATTACTGGCTTGTCACATGGGATTTTGCAGCATGGACCACTCAGGTCCTCCAAATCACCCGGACCCTATCTGATCATGTCCAGGTACTACTTAAAATATCCCCACAGAATTTAAATCATGAGTTTTTATGTGGCACCTTCCAGTGGGAGCGCAGCGGGACCATGTATTCATGGAGGAAATATAGGTGGCTATAACAGAACACTTTGACATAATGTGGTTTTGATGGACTCTAGTGTGACCTTATGGGAGGCATTCAAGACTGTGCTGGAGCTCCAGTTTTTTGCTGATTGCAGTGCATCCACACTTGCTAATATGCAGAGAAAACTAACTGAATTTGATAAGGCAGCACTGAGAGAGACGCATAACCTAAGTTGGGAGGCCAGGGGCAGGTGATAGGGTGAGAGTGATAGAGCAGGCAAGATGCTGCCTAATATGCTCCAGAAACCCTGGGTGAGCAATTACATTGCAGAGTTGAGAAACAATGGTGCTCGTTGGCACAGAGGAGGTAAAGAGGGAATTGACTAATTTCTACTCTTCATTTTACATGACCTCACAGCCTAGTTTCCCCCTACTATTATCACATTCTTTGATTCTTTGCAGCTTCTCCAGCTCGAGGATGGCCACCCACAGTTCCTAGATGAGCCATTTAAAGTTCAAGAGATCGTAAAGGTGATTGGGGTGATGCCCGGAGATGAGGCTCCAGGCCCTGATGGCTAAACTGCCACCTTCTATAAAGAGTATGCTCATATCCTGGCCCCTCACCTTTCTGCCATCTTTGACGAGTCCCTCACTAAAGGGGCACTGCCTCCCTCCTTTTGAGAGGCATTGATTGTCACGATACTAAAAGCTGATAAGAAGCAGCAGCATTGTGAATCTTACAGGCCATTGTCCATGATCAACATGTATAATAAAATCTTTGCCTAATTGATTGCTTCTTGGCTACTCCCTCTCCTGCCCCTTATAGCTTGGCCAGATCAGCCAGGCTTTGTGCACAGGAGGGCAACATCTCACAACCTCCAAACCTTTTTGCAGTCCTACACACTATTGAACCCACGCTTAGCACAACTGTGATCTTCTTGGATGCCACTAAGACATTTGACTCACTAGAATGGCCATATTTGTGTTGCTGCCTCGGTTGGGATTCAGCCACAAGTTTGTCAAGCTAATAGGCCTACTATACATGCAACCAGTGGTGTGTCTCAGGGGCAAGAGAGTGATTACTCCCCAATTTCCTGTGACACTAGATTGAGCAAGATGCAGCTCATGACCAATGCAACTATTTTCCCAGACGATACCTTCATTACTCTGCAGAAGGTTCTGCAAGGCAACAAATCCACATACTAGACACTTTACTTATTATCAACTGCGAGCAGTGACCACACATTGCATGTCTCCTTCCCTGATGCACCCCCCATCCTCCAGGTCCTCAAGGATTCTTTGTGCCTCCCTCCCAGTGTAGACTTATCACTAACCTATATGCCCGGCATGCAGGAGAATGCACCAGTATGCATCCCTGGAGCTAGACAGGTGTGGGCCTAGGCCTTTGGGTTCCCCATATCAGAGGAGGAATGTTTTTTCTGTTGCACTCAATCTCGAGCACTGGCCCTAATTATCAGCTTTGCCTAGAAACCCTACACAGACTCTACCGTCCTATGCAGTACCTGCACAAGCTGGGCCTATGAGACGATGGCCATTGTACATGATGTTCTGCAGCATATGCCGATTTTTCCACTTGCCATGGGACTGGCCTTGGGTGGGACACTTTTGGCACAGGATCGTTGACACCATTAATGAGATCACGGGAATAACACTGGAGTGCTCGCCCAGGTTTGCGCTGCTGGGATATGTCAGGAAGTTCCACCTGTTGCTGTGGAAGTTGACAGCTCTTCTGCTATTACTCGCTTAGAGACGTGGCAATGCATTGGGGAGGCCAAGCGGTGCTGCGTAGGGCTGACTGGCTCCCCGATGCAGCATATTGTCACCAACATTTAACTGAATGCTGAGAGCTGATGCTGGTGAGGTCACGCCCACAAGCTATCTGGCACCCCCTAGAACTGTATTTGTGCACTAGAACCGAGGAGCGGTTGGACAACGACCCTGCAAATTAACATAGATCTGATTGAACACTACATCATTTGGTCTCTGATGAGACCCCTAACTTTGTGACCAGGCTATTGCTGGTGGTGCCCTAGTCTATAGTAGAGCGAGGGGAGACCTTGCGTGGGCCCCCCTCCTGCTCCATGCGGCCTGGTGAGTGACCTCTTCTTCGCACTGTCCACCTCCTCCTCCTTTCCTCTCCCCTCACTGTTGAAGTGCGATGCAGGCACAATGGGATTTAGTATACTTGGTGTGACATAATAATACACCTATATTTGCATTAATATATAACTTTCCACTTCCAATTATTGGTGGCTTTTACAAATTTGTTAGCCAACAAACTACACCAGATGTAATGAATCTGATAATTTATTTCGTTTCCTTTTTTTGGTAGCCAGCAATCTTTTTCCAACACAGCCTGAGCCGTCTGCAGATGAAGGCTTAAAAAGGTGTTTCTTGTTCATCGCGGCGCTAAAAACGGATACGCTGTAAAACTTCACTGATGTGGTTCACTTTCGACTTTCCTAGACCATGACAAGAAAAATGAGACGGAAAGACTTTTTCCAAGTGAATTTCCTTTCTATAATCAGTAACACAAAACTGTAGGCATTAACTAAATAGCTGGTGATTTCCAAGCCAAGATCTCGTGCACAGTTAACCTCAAACATCTGCTTCCAGTTTCTGCTTTGAAGTTTTTTTACCTTAACCTCAGTGGTTATGAGATGCCAATGTGAAGTTTTCTGAGGTTGCGGGTAAAATCGCAGTTTGGTGGCTATGTGATGAAGTCATATTTAAAAAAAGCTAAAGAGAAAAAAATAAAAGCATACAAAGCCCCATGCACGTTTATTTAACTTCTGATGTAGACGTTATCCATCCAACATAAGTGAAAACAAATAATCAGCCCCTCAGAGTGCTTTGAGTCGAGCTCTGCTTTTTGCTGAAGTATCCGTCCACTAACTGACCTGAAATAACGAGCAGGTATTTGAACAGGCATGACTGGATTCACATTATATCCCTTTGGGGGCTCACTGTTCGTGTAGACACAACATATCCTACACTCGCATACACGTACTTGGCTGCGATGTAGGTCTCCTGAGCTGGAAACCATTAAATGTGTACATAATCAAAAGTTCTAAAATAGTTGAGTGAGTTGATGATCAGGGCAATCTCAAGGTATTTTCGTAGCATTACCCAGATGTATAATTTACACCCCCACCATCTTTGCACACACAAAGTATGAACTGTTCGCCCCCTCTATTTTTGCTAAACCAGTCGTAGAGGAAATTAGCAATAGGCAAAGGCTGAATAAATGGATGAGTGAATGAAGGTACTTAAGGCATAAAAATGGCAGAGTAGTTTGGACATGTAAAACCAACTAACTAAAGAATTTGTGAGTATGTGAAGAAGTACAGCAGAAGTACTCTTTTCCATACTCTTACATGCCTTTGTGAATTGATCCTGAAATGTCCAACTCCCCATTAATAAAAGTGAAAAAGAAGGCACAGTCCTTTCTATCTGTAGTAATTGTATAGTAATAATTCTGGAATATTTCCCCTTTTATTCCTAATTTAGAAGTGTTGAGCCAATACACATAGGGATGTAAGCATGCATACGAGTGCTACATACGTACTACCTTATGCACTACAATTTGTGAATATGCCTCTTAATTCTGACATTTGCTTGTAACTTGCAGGCCCATCAGTTTGAAAATCAATCTGGTCAACTCAGCCTTTCCTCCTTCCTGGGTCCAAAAATAAAGTCCTTAAAATGTAATTTTAACATGTTACTCACTGAAATGGTAAAACAGCAGTACATGTGTGATTTTAAAGATGGAAGTGCATTGGGAAAGTAAGGCCATGGGGTGGGTCTGTTGAGGGGGTAACTGTATCATGTAGCAAGTGACAAACAGGCTGATGGTGCTTTTAGGACGGGGTTTGGAGTGCCACACGAATCCCAAGGAAGAACGCCACAGAGGGCTAATCTCATTTACTGCACCTCTCTTCCCCCAGGTGTTCACTGAGGCCCTCCAAAGGTAAACCAATGTGCACAAGCAGTGAAACATCTTTGACTAATAGTTAACGCTCTGACCATTTTACTATAGACTATGGGAATACCACACTACAGGTATCACAAAGTCCACTTGGGTATCCATCATAGCATTGTTTCACTAGATAGCCGGATTTGTCTCGGCACGTAAAGTGTGTTCAGAGCACTCCTGCACTGAGGGAACTTCACTAACTTCCATTACAAGTCATAATCAGATTCCAGGTGGCCTGTATTACTTTTAAATCTCTACATCACCAACTGACAGTAGACCTGGTACCTTACTCGAAAATCTCAGAAGGTGATGAAAATGTATGGAGCAAAGAAGTGTGTAGACTAGTAACAAAGACACTTACATCTCACTTAGTAGCAGCCTAGTCATTTTAGGGTGTGGTCCCAGCCAAAGGAATGCAGGAGTCTGGAATACCTCCTTCAATTACAGAAAAGCATTGAATAAGTCATCAGTTTAGAGTTTACCTTAATTTGTAACCAGGACCACAGGAATTATGTAATAGAGGAGGACCTCATTATGTTGCATATGTTGTAGAGTTGACTACATTATGTTTCAAGAAAAGGCTAATTATGTGGCGTAAAGCAACACATTTTGTGATAGTATTACCTCATTATTTTGTCATCATCATCAAATACTTTATTCGGTATTTTTGAACCATAAAAGTACAAGACACAAACAAATATATATATATATATATATATATATATATATATATATATATATATATATATATATATATATAACGATACATATATATATATCGTAACATAGAAATGTTTTTTTTTAAAGTTAATAAAAACACATAAGAGAAAACTTAGCAACCAAATCCATCACATATTTCAAATTTTGCTCAGTCATAACATAAATAATATTGTAAATTAAAAATACTGAATCGTGGAACTAAACCCAAAAGAAAGGACATAATAACAATTAAAACAAAAAATATAGCCCTATATAATAAGGGTAAAAAAACAATCGCATCATAAAACATCTAAACTGTCTTCAAAGTTGTCTAATTAAAATCTTCAGTATTCTCTGAATAGGATCAGGGCTCAAGGTCATACGACGGTTTATAAAGAAATTTTAGGTCAGTGCTTTGGGTCTGATGCACCAAGTCCGGTCCAGATATTTGGACCCTATCATACAATAGCCTGATTAGACTCAGTACACAGCAGGTGTATGGCATCCTGATACTGTCTACAGCCCAACTGTTTGCATAAATTGATTAATCCACAATATTCTGGACGCACATAAGAGGAACAAAAGAAAACAAAATGAGCCAAGGATTCCTCTGCTTGCTGACATGTTGGACATATAAAACTTACACAGCATTATTTCACTTGGATCGACTGTACTGGAAGAGTGCATTAACAGAATTTAAGATATGTACTCTTAGCAGCTGTCTGAGTTATATATTTAAAAAAAAAGGCTCAACCGCCTCAACACTCTTAAAAACTATGAGGGATCCCTCTGAAACATTCCTAATTTCCTCAACAAATGTTCCCAAAAAGCTTTCTTAAGAGAGGCCTTAGAAAGATGTGTTGTGGTAGAGGAAGAAGACCGTGATCACTGAGACCAATCTTGAATGACAAATTTTGGATATATATGAAAGCCATTTAATTTTGCCATCCCTGTCATAGTTAGCTACATCCTGGAAGGAGCCATAGTAATCCTCCAGGGATGAGTAGTATTTAACCCTTCGCCAAAACAGAAGTGGTCTAAGTTGGTCTTTATGGACAATCGCTCAGGGCCTCGGTCTCATCTAAGTGGGGTTGGCAGAGTATTTGTTGGAAGGTTAGTAAAAGCTATCAAGAACGTGTTCTCATCCACTCCCAAAAAGGGGCCAAGTTAGCATTGCCCCATATTTCAGCCCCTTACAGTGTGATACACTTTCAAAGCGGGAGATATCTGTCTAGTTTGAGAAGCCCGAAACAGTTTTAAGATGGCTGATGAGTGCTGAGTAGGATTCAAACTACCCCTCTCAACCCGAGACAACCAAGACATTGATTTAGTTAACTTGATCCCCAAGTAAATTAACTCACTGAGCCTATCTAGGGGTCTGCCTTTCAGAGTTAAAGGTCCCCTAAAGGGTTTATGCAGGCTGATAACCATAAACTTTGTCTTAGAATGGTTAATAACTAGCCTTCGCTCCCTGCAAAAAGCTGCAAACTTATCCACTAGACATTGGAGGCCACTCAGGGTTTTCAATATCAAAAGCGTATCATCAGCAAATAATAAAAGAGGGATCTTACAGCCAGCAAGTTGGGGTGCATCGTTCAGGTCAGCTTCTAAAAAATGTGTCACATCATTTAGATATAGAGAGAATAGGGTCAGGGCGACAACACATCTCTGACGCACTCCCTTTTGAATGGGTATCTGATCAGTGAGCCCCCCCTTTCCCCATTTAACTTGGGTGTATGGATTCTTGTGTAAGTGGACCACAAGGTCCAGGAGGTCATGTGGGACCTCTTTGCCTTTAAGGACCTTGCAGAACTTTCCATGTGGAGCGAGGCCAAATGCAGACTTTAAGTTAACAAAGACCAGGTGTAGATGTGCTTTTTGGAGAAGAGCTATTTCCAGTATATCAATAAAAACGTACCACCCTTGTTAATTGTACTAACTCCTTTTCGAAAACCTTCCTGTAAGGGGAAAAGGGCCTGATGCTCCTCAACCCAACATTCCAGGGTCCCTAACATTTGCCTCGCAAAACCCTTTTGAGCAACATTATTCAGGCTAATTGGCTTGTAGTTTGAGGGGAGTCCCACACTCCCCTTTTATAAATGGGAATGATTTTGTCTGCCTTCCAACTACTGGGAATACTGGTCAGTTGAAGAATACAATTAGATAATTTGTTGAAATACACAGCCCATCCATCAGTAACTGTTAAAAAGAGTTACCTCTATCTATGGCTTTAATTGTGGAAACAGTCTCACTGATCTCCAGCCTTAACAGCCCAGAGGGAGCTAGATCAACTACACTAGATTCAGTTTTTCTGTCACTGGCTGATCCATGTTCATAAAGGCCCAAAACGTAGAAGTGCTTTATGTCAGGGGAGATACAACCAGCCTCAAGTGTTAGTGGGTATTCATTCGATTAGCTACTACCTTCCAGAATGTCTTACAGTCACCATGGACAGCAGCTTCGTATGGGTTCTCCCACACCTCTATGTTCCAGTTCTTTCATGCTTGTATTTGGGCCAGCTTATATTCTTGCCACTTTACAAGAATAAAATCAGTATCTCTCCAGGCCAAAGCAAGGCGTAACTCATCTTTCTTGTCTTTATTAGCTTTGTTGTACCAAGTGCGCTTTACCTTTAATAGAGCCTGACCAGACACAGGTTGACACACAAAACACTACCCTAGCTTCTTAAAAGGCTCCCCATTAATATTTACAATGTTAGACTGCCAGAATTCATCCCTGGACTGAGCTAAGACGAGATTTTCAAGTTCTAATACTGCATCATTTTGTAATTTTTACACATGTTTACACTGGGCAAAGATTTGGCCCTGCTAATACCATTTTAAAATCAAAATACAGCAACAAGCAACTGAATTCTGACCAGTCAGCCTTCCCTAAGAGCCTACCACTGAATAGCAAAACCATTGCCATATTTGTATTAACCGTTTGATTCGTTTGAGTTAGAAACAATAACATTTTGAGTTTTGTTAAAATCTGCATATTTTGCAGCAGATGATCAATTAAGTGAGGAATGTGCAGAGAATATGAAGAGAATGCCATGGCTGCAAAATCATATAATTACAGTGGCCCAGCCTGTGACTGCTCTACCCTAAGTAGTTTTCTCCACACCTTTCACTTTCACCCTTTCTCTGTTTGGGTTTCCCTGTTCTGCAGGTGTTTAAATCTCTAATATTGTTCCATGTCGTCACTTTTTGGTCCCCTATCAAATCTTACAATAACGTAACTACTCGCTCTTTTGGCTTCTCCTGTTTTCTTCTTTTGTTACACTCCTGCTAACACTGCTAATATAGATGTTTTCAATGTATTAATATCGACCTCAGACCTCTCTGTTATTTCTTGGTCTGTTTCTTGGGTTCAATGTAAATGGGGTGATTGATCTCAACTGTTCTGTGTGAAAAAAAATTGAAACTTGTATTGCGGTAGAGCCATGGTATAGCAAAAATGCTCTTTTTTCCCATTTGGTTGTGTTTTTTGGGGTTGGTGATATCCCGGTATTCCCATGTCTGCTCAGTTTATAGCATTTTTTGGGTTGCTTCCTCAATGGCATTTTTATGCAGTGAATTCTGGGAGCCAGATGTGTATACAAGTATGGGTGCATTCTTTTTTAGTCTGAATAGTCACAACGAAATGAAAAGTTAATGCTAAGTTAAAACATAGGATTCAATATTATGTTTGCAGTATTTGATTTATCAGTGTTTCTGTCTGTGTTTGTTTGGGCGTTTGTGAGTGTCTATGTGTGTCTACGTTCAACGTTATGTCACTTGGTGGCTCCTGCAACAGAGAACATTTACTCACACAAACAACTGAGGGCAAGTAGACTCAGAGCATATTTTATGTTGTGTGTCCAGAGTCAAAAGGAAAATACACTGCTACTATTTCCGGGGAAATTGTGTTTGTCCTGATAAAAGCCTTGGATCCTTAGTGGCCAATAAGTAGAGACTGAAAGATATCAGCACTAGAAAAGATGTAAACCATTATATCCCACAGACATCCAACTTCTGTTTTTGTTTATACTGTGGACGCCTGCTATTAAAGGGATACCTGGGAGTTATTTTTACATTTCAGTTAAAAAATAATATCTCAAAGTGCTTTCTGGACCATAGTTGAGCCCATCCTGGTTTATAGAGACCTTAATGAAAAGCTGCTAATAGACTGGTTGAAGGTCTTTTACAAAACCTAAATAGGGGTTTCAGTGGATTGCATTTTATTGCTATTTTCCTCAATTCTAATGACTAAGCTAGTGGATATATGTTGTAGGATACCTTTTTGTGATAAGTGTTTGTTTAGGGAGGCTGTCTACCATATCCTTAAATTTTCTCTCCGCTCCCTGGCCACACACCAGCTGCTAATGACTGGTATTAGGTGTTTTGGCTGTCCTTTCTTGTTTAATTGTCACATTCTTTGCATCACATTTGACATGTATTTTAAAAATGTCTTCAGGGTTATAATCAAAATATAGATTTTACACTGGCCCTTAAACATTCAGCTTCCTCCAGAAACTGAAGGACTGACCTGCATGGTAGACCTTGATAAGACACAGAATAACTCCCACCTGCAGAGAAATGGTGTTGTTTCTGCACTGATGATTTTGAGCTGACATCTCAATCAATCAATCAGGTGATATTTATACAGCACCACTTGTCACCCGAGGTGGTATCCAGGTGCCTGTGCAGGTATTTGTTCAAAAAGCCAGGCTCTCAGTCCCTTTCTGAAGTTGGTCAGCGAGGGTGCGGTGGTGGAGGGTGTTCCAGTTTTGGTGGCGAGATGAGTGAAGGGGCGTTTTCTGGTGCGACAGCAACATATGCATGGTATCTTTACGAGGGCAATGTGTGCCGTCTGGAGGTTCCTGATCAGTTGGTGGGTTCAAAATCTCATCCAAAGACTTTGGACCTCATTATGACTTTGGCGGTCTTCCTTAAGGACCGCCAAAGCCACGGCCGCCAGGAGACCGCCGGCGGTCTTCTGCCTGCCATATCACAGGTACTGCCAGATTTCTGCCACACTTACGGCGGAAATCGAGCAGTAGTCATGCTGGTGGGTGGAGGCGCTCTGGTGGTTCCACCACCTGACCCGCCCTGCCAGAAGGACACCGTCTGTCATATTATGGCCTGGCGGTGTCCTTCTGATGGGGCGCTGATGGCGGTGGAAGCGCCCCATCATGTTCCCTACCGGACGACCTTCTCCCTGGGCCAGGGAAGGTGATTGACCAACAAGGAAGGGGGGGGGGGTGGGAGGATGCGGTGAAGGTGGTGGTTCAGGTAGGGGGGTCATTGGTATGGAAGGCTTTGTAGGCATGGATCAGGAGCTTGAAGTGGCATCTTTTCTGGATTGGAGGCCAATGGAGGTTCTTCAGGTGCTGGGTGATATGAGTTCTCTTGGGCAGGTTGAGGATCAGTCTGGCAATTACATTCTGGGTGGTCTGGAGTCTTTGTATGACTTCTGTGGTGGTGTTTGTGTGCAGTATGTTGCTGTAGTCCAGTCGGCTGGTGATGAGGGTCTGCGTCACTGTCTTCCTTCGTGCTGATAGGGAGCCACTTAAAGATCTTGCAGAGAATGTGGAGTGTGTGGAAGCAGGCTGAGAAAATTGCATTAACCTGGTGATTCATGGAGAGTTTGCTGTCGAAAATGATGCAGAGGTTGCGGGTGGGATCTTTCAGAGTAGAGATCGGTCTGAGCTCTGCTGGCTATCAGAAGTTGTTCCAGAAGGTTCAGTGTCCACTGAAGATCAGAACCTCAGTTTTGTCCGTGTTGAGTTTCAGGCAGCTGTCCTTCATCTAGGTGGATATGTTCTAGGGGGGAGGCGGACTCTCTGGGTGAGTGTGTCCTATGAGGAAGGATGCCATTCATCTGAGCGCCTGGTCTGTGATCCTAATCTGGTGTAGTTGGTTGATCAGTGTGTGGTCGGAGGTGATGTTGAAGGCAGCAGAGAGTTTGAGCAGGATCTGTTGAGAAGACATGGATGTTGTCTGCTGCGGTGATCAAAGCCGTCTCGGTGCTGTGATTGGCTCTGAAGCCTGATTGGGAGGCTGTAGGTGTTCGGTGAGAAGGAGGTTGATAGCCTTCTCCAGGACTTTGGCAAGGAACGGGAGCAGAGGGATTGGGAGGTAGTTCTGGAGCTTGCTGGGGACTGCAGAGTACTTCTTGAGGGGGGTCTGATCTCTGTGTGTTTCCAGGCCTCTGGAAAAGTGGCAGTAGCTAATAAGGCATTGAGGATGGTGGCAAGGGTGTGGCTGATCTAGTTTCTTCCAAGGTTATAGATCCTGTTGAGGCAGGGGTCGGTGGGTGCTCCCGAGCGGATGGAGCTCAAGTGTCATTGTGTTTGGTATGCTGAGTTGTCCCCATGTGTTGAGCGGGCTGTCGGAGGTGGAGGTTGAGGGGATGCTGGGGAGGGTTGGGGATCGAAGTTACTGTAGATGGTTTCTATCTTGTTGTGGAAGTGGCCTGTGAGGGCACTGGAGAGTTTTTGTGAAGGGGGATGGAGTTTTTGATGGCCGATGGGCAGCCAAACTCTCTGATGATGGTGAAGAGATCCTTGGCTTGGTTGGCGCTGTTCTCGATCCGGCAGGCAGGGCCTCTTTTTTTGCAGCTTTGATCTGGTGATGGTAGTTGTTGAGGGCCGTTTTGAAAGATGGCTCGATCTGTGTGGTTCTAGCTGGTGGGCCATCTTCTCTCCAGTTATTTGTGCCTGCATTTTGATTTTCTGAGTTACGGGGTGTACCAGTTGGCTTTTTTGATGGTTCTGTGGGTCTTGGCTGGTTTGCCGGGGCAACCAAGTCAGTGGCGCTTATTATCCATTTATTAAAGTTCTCTACTGCCTGATCCAAGTTGTGGTGATGTTGGGCTGCGAGGTGCTAAGGACGTCAGTCCATTACTTCTGAGTGACCTTGGTACAGCCAGAGGAGGGCAATGTGGTGGAAGGGGGAGGTCTGGAGGGATCCGGAGGGGGTGAAGTGTACAATGAAGTTGTCCAACCAAATGAGTTCCATGGTGTGGCTGTAGCTGATTCTGTTGTTGTATGTGAAGTTGGGGTCCACTGTGTGTTCTACTTTGTCTGTGGGGGCCTGTGACCAGCTGCTTGAGACCGATGTTGTCCAGTCTTTCCAGTAGGTCAGTGGAGTTAATGTCGGTGGGGTCATGCAGGTGGTAGTTGAGGGATCCCAGGAAGTGTTTGGATTCAAAGGTGAGCAGGGTGATAACTTCAGTGATGGCGTCGCTGAGGCCTGTTCTTGGTCCTGGTGGTCTGTATGTGAGGGTGCCTTTGATGGTGGTGTTGTCATCAGCGTGGAGCTGGAAGTTCATGTGTTCTATGATGGGTGTGATTCCATCATTGGTGATGGTGCAGGTGATGGACTACTTTTGTATGATGACAATGTGCCTCTGTGCCTGTTGGTGTGGTTGCGGTATTTCATTTTGTAGTCGGGGTGTTGCTGTGGCAATGTCCAGGGCAGAGATAAGGGTGAATCAGGTCTCTGTGATGAACATTACATTAAGGGCGAGGGTGGATATGACATTCCAGACTTTAGTTGTGTGTTTGCAGAGCGATCTGGGGTTGAGCAAGATGCACCTCAGTTGTTCTGAGGCTATGTTGGTCATCGGAGATGGCTAGGCCTTAATGGCAGTGGTGGTGGTCAGTCCTAGGGTGGAGGAGTATCGGTGAACAGGTGAATGGGTGCAGGTGTATGGTCCCACTGTGTGGTGGGGTGATGCGAGGCAGCAATTGTTGTTGCGTCTGGGGTCGAAAGCACATAGAGCCACGGATGAGTATCTCTGGGGGTGAGTAGAGCCAGGGTTACTGGTGCTGGGCGTGGTCCAGCCGTGAAAAGGCGTAGACGGGCTTGCATTTGGTCAGTCTTTGGTGTGCCGGTGGTGAGCCTGCTGTGCGCACACGCTGCGCGGCTATGCAGCAGCCTCCATAAGTAGCCCTGTGCGGTGGGAGGGGCTGGCGGGAGGTGGGAGTAGGGCATGTGGGGAGGGAAAAACATCAGGAAAAATGGTGGGATAAAATGGACAAACAAAATACGGACAACAACAGGACACAGCAAGGAGGCACAACAGAATGGGGCAACTAAGGGTCCAGAAAAACAAGACTATAATTACACTTTACAAAACAAATTACAGCAATTACACAAGGTGGTGAGACAGTTCAGTTCAGGAGTGAACGAGCTGCCTTGTGTGCAGCAGCTGGACAACAGACATGAGGAGCGAGGCAGAGGTAGTGGGGGAGAGCGCTGAGACCGAGTGTAGGAAGCTGGCTCTCTCTATGGTGCACTGAAAAGAAGTACACCATGCAGAGAGTCCAGTGGGTCCCCAATTGGTTTGCAGAGGCAAAAGTAAATAGGACTAATGCTTTATTTTGTGGTGGTGTGGGCGAGCAGTTAGGCTTATCAAAGGGTAATGCTAAGCATTTGTTGTACTCACAGAGGCAATAAATGAGACACACACCCAAAGAATAAATCTGAAACCAAATTAGAAAAATAATACTTTTGTTTATATATACTTTGAACCCAAGAACTTCATCACAAGGTAAGTATGTTTTCAAGCATACTTTTTAGTTAAAAAAATTGACAGTGCAATATCAGAGTTCTTCAATGTCAACCTATGGAGGAAACAATGTTCAGCAAACACACAGTTAACAACACCTTAAGAGGCCAATCTTATAGAGTTATGGTTAATTCTGGGCACTGATCAGAACCCCAGCAGCAGGTCACTCTGGGCATCACTCGGGTGGTCAGGTGCAGGGGTGCAGTAAAGCATCAGGTACCAATTGTTTTCAATGGGAAACAGTCCTCGTGAAAACAGGCTACAGGGTCTGACTAGGAAGTCAGTTGGGGACAACAAACAGGTAGATTGTAGATGTGGGGTGCTCAGGCACATAGGTGCACCTCTGGTAATTTCTCCAGGACCCAGGGGTGCCTTACACATGGCACATACAGTGGTAGAGGACCTGGCACATAGGGGTGTGTGACAGGTAGTGTTTTCAACTTTACCTGCATCAACACATGCAGTCTGTGATGGCAGCACTGTTTGGGTTTGGTGAGGGATCCCCGGGGTGGCACAGCTGATGCTGCAGCCCTCAGGGACCCTCCTTAGTGCCCCAGGCCCTAGGTACCAGAGTAGCATTTACTAGGGACTTACAGTGGGTGCTAAAGAGTGTGCTAATTGTTCAAAGCAACTGTGCAGTTTTGGGAAAGAGCTCTGGCACTGAGGACCTGGTTATCAGGAACCCAGAGCACTAACAGTCACAATTACTTCAGGGATCAGGACAAATGTGGGGGACTAACCATGCCAAAAAGGATGCTTTCCTACACCAGATTCAGAGGCTACTCACTGGAGGTCATGCAGTGGCCTCCATAAGTGGTCCTGAGAGGTGGGAGAGGCTGGCATGAAGGTGGGAGGGAAGCTAGCTGGGAAGATAAAAAAATGCTGGAAAAAACAACAGGAAAAAACTGACAAAGTACACACAACAACAGGGCACAACAAGCCCTGTTGATCCACAGTGAATTTCAAGCCCTGGTGTCATAACCACTTCAAGTAGTGGCATCAACTGTTCTCCCTATTACTTCCTCCTTTGGGCCAACAACCAGGGCACTCTCCAAAAAGGGACCACCACAAAAACGTGCTGCTGCATCTAAGGCATTAGTGACCAGCCTAGCTTTGACATTCCCATCACATTCGCCCATGTTACTATTGAAGGTTACTGATTACGTGGTGCTACAATGGAAAGTACATGCAGGAAGTACTTTTATTTAGTTGGATAATCTGGCTAGCATATCTGTCTGTTTCTAAACAATGGGCAGTAATGCAGGTCATGCCTTTACCAGTGGTTAAGATTAATCCAAACATTCCATCCATTGCTATTTGTGATGTCTGTTATCTCTGTCACTAGCATGCATTTGAGGCATCACTCCTCTTAGCTTTGCAGCAAAACCAATATCTCTATACATGCTGCTACTATGTGGGTCCTTTTATTTAGACATACCAGCAAGTTTGCCTAGCAACTAAATTCTGCTACATTGTGTGCAAGCATGAGATGCACAGTGCCTATTCATCGTCCATCTCTCAGCCCCCATTTCCAGCTTTTCTCCCCCTGCATGAACAGATGGTAAGGATGAGCTTCCAGTAGTACCAGGTTAAACTCTTAAATTGAATGGTACCTTGGAATGAATGTAAAGTTGAGATTTTCATGTGGGAATTACTGTGTGGCGAGCATATCCTCTTTCCTATTTCACAAGGCAAACATTGTCACCCAAAGTAGTTGTGCATGACTGAAGCAATACATTCTGTTAATATTTGTAATTCACTTATGAACAAGAAAGTAATGAATCTAACAATGAATGAAGAGCAGCTCCTTTAACCATCTCCAGACCACAGTAGTATGATGTCCCCAGCGAGTAAATGGGAACTGCATCAGTAGCTATAACATCTGTAATGTTTTCACATTATTATATTTGATTAACAAAAACATAACTAATTGGCTGGACAACACTTAGGTTATCTAGACCGAGGATTACTTTTAACAATTACTGCTATTTTGTCTAGTTGCCCCCTCACCACATTCTTCAATAACAGACATTAAATTACTAGTTTTTTTCGGTTAAATGTGTCAGTTATTGAGAATAGGAAAACAACTCATTAAAGATGGAATAGCCGATTCAAGTTCAGTTGCATATGCCAGTCAGACAAAGTAACCATAATGTCAGTAGTTGAATTTTGAAACAAGTGATTCATTTTAGAAGGGTGCACGGATGTATCTCCACGAACTCTGGCAAGCTCTAGTGAGAGATATAAGGAAAAGAAGCTGCCTTCTAACTGTCTTCAGGTTAAATAATGTCTATCCAATATTCACCTTCACTGGTTACCTGGTGATCAGATACTAAGGTTCCCTAAGAGTGACTCTCCATGGCCTATGGGTACATCTGAGGTGTTCAATAGGGCAGATAATCTTCTGTCCCTCAGAAGGATAATTCTGTCATTGACAAATGCCTAGATCAATGTCTTTCTAGGAAAGGAAACCTTCCTGTACAAAATCTATTCTACACCCCAACTCTATGGCCCTAATGTGTGTGCGTGGCGCATAGCAGATTAAATCAGCGCTGGCATTAGTGGGGGTGTGGGGGGGAGGGTGGGGGGGGTGCCATTCTCTATGAATATGGCGCCTGCTCTATCATTGTTACTCAGCGCAGCATTTTCGGCTGCTGCATTGCGCTGCATCACACGTTTCAGAATCTGGGCCATAGAGTGTAGACACCTCACATGTCAAAATACCTAACAAATCCGGCATATCATGTATTAAACAAAACCGCTAGACAAATTGCAGATTAAATGCAGAACCCGAGGGGAAAGCGAACGTGGGCAGAACTCACAGGACTATTTCATTTCATCAGACTGATGCGACTTGCATGTTCGTCGGAAATGCAGTGTTCCTGGTGAAATGCTGAATGATGAGCAGCGGGAAGCCTGCGCATGGAAGGATATCATCAGAAACACCTGCCGACATGGCTCAAGGGAAATCAAGGGGGCAAATAAAGAAGACATGAATTGCAAACTTTGGAGCCCTGCTACAAGACATGGTGCCAGCTTTAAAAGGTGGAACCTAGAGCACTAGTTAAAACTGTAATACAACTCCAAGTTCCAATGAACACTTGTGTGATTGTATGTCTATTTTGGTTCTTTAATGATCCAAGAAGTATCAGTCCTAGCTTTACAGAAGAACGTTTTGTGCCATTCGTGAGGGGGAGGCCGGAACCCGGCTAGTATAAGGGTGCTTGACACTCTAAGTGAGTGAGTTTTTGCACCTCATTCCGCCTCCTCAGTAGTCATTCTTGTTAGTGCACTTTATCTAGCCGTGGAAGCTACATTCAGTAGAGTGAAGCGGTCTCGTCTAAGCAGCCACTCTACGGACTGTCCGATAACTGAAGCAGTGACAGAGACACAGATAGAGGACTGACCTTTGCTGTTAAAGTCATAAGATTTTGCAAATTTCAAAACATGGGGTTAGTTGGAGGAAGATTTTTAAGGTCTCACCATGTACCCCAACAACCAATATGCCGTACAGGACTTTTATCTTTAAATGTATTCTAATTGTGCATGAAAATGATATTTGCTTTTGAACTCTGTGCCAAGTATCGACAAGAAATCAAATTTCATCTGTGACTTATCTTTCCAACTCTAAAAAACAGACTCATTACATTAGTTACATTGAAAGTGTATCCAGTTTCTAGAAACATTGATTCAAACCACATTTTTGAAGACATCTTCATTAGTAGTTTGCATCAGACCGGTTCTCTTTAGGCAGGGCCAGCTCCTTCGCTATAGCGAAGGAGCGTTACCACCCTAGCCAAGAGCCAGGAGATGAAAAATAAAATGATAGTTACACTATCATTTTATTTATCATCTGCTGGCTCAGCCAGCAGTACAGGAAGGGGCGGGGCAGGACAACGGGAGGTAGGAGAAAGAGATAGTGTGCACCTAAGTGCGCCTCTGTGTTTGTCCAGCCAAACACACATGCGCATTTAGGTTTCTCCAGTCCGGCTGTATTTACCAGCCAAGCTGGAGAAACTGCTCAGACCCCAGCACTGTCTACCGCTCAGAGCAATCCTGAACAGGGGCAGCTCCTCCATATGGGTGGAGGAGTGTCACTCCCCCACCAGCAGCAGAAGCTGCATCGCTTTTACCACGAAGGAATAATAAACTAGGTTTATTATTCCTTCGTGGTGAAAGGGACGGGGCATAGGGGATGACAGCCTCGGAGGGGAGTGCACAGAGCACTCCCCTCAGAGTGCATGTGTGTTTGGCCTGCCGACTCGGGCGCTGTAGGCGCAACACAGTTGCCGGGCTGGAGAGAGCCTGCACAGGCTCCCAGTCTGCCTGGGAGCACCCTGGCTGGGCGCTCCCAGCCAATCCTGGCACTGCTTTGAGCAGCGTCAGGATTGGAGCAGGGCAGGCTGGGTACCTGTGCCTGCAGCGCCAGGGACGAGGACAGAAGAGCGGAGGCGGCAATGGAGGAGGTCCGTTTTTTAAATTTATTATTTTTTAATTTTGTATTATTAATTGTCCTCCTCCCCCCGCTCCCCTGCACGCCGCACCCGCCCCTTCAGATAGGAGCAAGCCGCGACTGATCCTGACACTGCTTTCATGGTATGTTTGGCATGAAAGCAGCACCAGGGTTGCTAAGGAGCCTGTGCTGGTGTCCCAGCAAAAGCTGGGACACCACATGGAGGTAAGAGGAGAGCGAGGCAGCAGGAGACAGAGATGGCAGTAAGGTAAGTTTTTTATTTTTTTTATTTTCCCCCCTCCGTTTCCGTTCCCACCCCTCCCTTTGAGATCTGAGGCTGCTGCCGCTGTCTTTAGGATGTACTATATGAGCAGGTGAGTAATGAAAGGACAGAACTGAAAAGAAATGTGGACCAACTTATATGCCATCCCTGTGCCCCAAATAAAGTCAAAGGAATAAAAGGAGCGAATGTCCTGTCGAGAAGAAAGATGTGTACTGTATCCTGTACATCTCTTCTGCAAATCTGAAAGAGGCTCCTTTAAGGCGGAAACTGAGACACAGTCAGAAGGAGAGAAAGACAGGGGGATAAGAGAATAGTACAGAAGACAAGAACAAGCATTGGCATAGCCAATAGGCACACATTTTGGATGTGAATGCACTATTTTTGCGTTCCTATTGTGTAATTGTTTAGCATCTCGCATTGACACTACGAGCTAAAAAACACCCATAGATATGTGTGTGATGCCGTACTCACATGCATTGAAAATATTAATGCACGGTTGGGGCTGTGTTCAGAGCATGAGCCAGCTCCTTGTATTAGACTACTGCTATGCTTTGTGAAAGAGATACAACCCTCTGTTGTGTCAATCAATAAGCATCGAGAGGGTGACGGAGAGAGAGAGAGAGACAGAGAGAGCTGTAGAGAGGTGTAGAGGTAGAGTGAGAGAGAGAGGTAGTGAGAGAGAGGTAGAGAGAGAGAGGTAGAGGTGTAGAGAGGTAGGGGTGTAGAGAGGTAGGGGTGTAGAGAGGTAGAGGTCAAGAGGATTGGGGGTTGAGGTAAAGAGAGAGGGCTGGAGGTAGAGAGATGAAGGTATAGAGAGGTAGAGGTGTAGAGGTATAGAGATAGAGAGGTGGCGGTGTAGAGATAGAGAGGTGGAGATGTAGAGGTAGCAAGAGTTAGTGAGAGTGGGGTACAGGTAGGGAGAGAGAGGTAGAGAGAGGGGTAGAGGTAGAGAGACTGGGGTAGAGATAGAGAGAGAGATAGAGGTAGAAAGAGAGGTAGAGGTGTATAGATGGAGAGGTGTAGAGGTAGGGAGGTAGAAGGAGAGGTAGAGAGAGAGGTAGAGGTAGAGAGAGGTAGATGTACAGAGAGATGTAGAGAGAGAGAGGTAGAGGCAGTAAAAGAGGTAAATGTAGAGACGTAGAGGTAGACAGAAAGGTAGAGAAGTAGAGGTGAAGAGAGAAAGGGGTGGAGGTAGAGACAGAGAGGGGGGAGAGGTAGAAAGAGGGTTAGAGGTAAAGGAGGAGGAAGAGGTACGGGTAGAGGTATAGTTAGAGGTGTAGAGAGGTAGAGATGTAGAGAGGTGGAGATAGAGAGGTAGAGGTAGAGAGCTAGAGGGAGGTAGAGAGGTAGAGATGTAGATAGGTAGAGGTGTAGCGGTAGAGAGGTAGAGATGTAGCGGTAGAGAGGTAGACGTAGAGAAGTAGAGGTAGAGAGGTGCAGAGAGGTAGAGAGAGAGGTAAGATGTAGAAAGAGAGAGAGGAAGAGGTAGCGAGAGAGAGAGGGGTAGAGGTAAAGAGAGAGGGGGTAGAGGTAGAGAGAGAGAGGGATAGAGTTAGAGAAAGGGGTAGAGGTAGAAAAAGAAGTGGACAGAGAGAGAGGAAAAGGTATGGGTAGAAGTAGAGAGGTAGAGGGAGAAGTAAAGGTGTAGAGAGGTAGAAGTAGAGGTGTAGAGAGGTACAGGTGTAGAGATAGAGAGGAAGAGGTAAAGAGGTAGAAATAGAGAAGTAGAGGGAGAGGTAGAGGTAGAGAGAGAGGTAGAGGAAAAGAGAGGGTAGACATAGAGAGAGAGAGAGTGAGAGAGAGAGAGAGAGAGAGAGAGAGGGAGAGAGAGCTAGAGGTAGACAGAGAGTTAAGTGTAGAGAGGTAGAGAAAGAGAGGTAGAGAGGTAGGGAGGTAGAGGTAGAGAGAGAGGTAGAGGTAGAAAAAGAGGTAGGTAGAGAGGTAGAGGTAGAGGTAGAGGTAGGTAGAGAGGTAGAGCGAGAGGTAGAGGTAGAGAGAGACAGGTAGAGAGAGAGGGGTAGAGTGGGAGACAGGTAGAGAGAAAGGGGGTAGACAGAGAGATAGAGAGGTAGAGAGGTAGAGGTAAAGAGGGAGGTACATGTAGAGAGAGAGGGGTAGTGAGAGGTAGAGAGAGAGGGTTAGAGAGAGAGGGAGTAGAGGTAGAGAGAGAGGTGGAGGTAGAGAGAGAAGTACAGGTACAGAGAGGTAGAGAGAGAGAAGTGGAGAGAGAGAGAGATGTCCAAGAACAAAGCCCCATCACAAATGAAACCTGAAACCATCGGTGTGTTTTCACTTTGTGTGGTGTGAACACATTGCTATGGACAACCAAAAAAGAACAGTAAGGCTGCGATGCCCAGATGGGAGGAGCATCCATCACATGCTGTAACAGGAGGAATCATGAACATAGTGTGATGGCCACCAAAAATGTTCTCTTAGTGGAATTGCCTGGGAAAGTACTACGCATACAAAGGAGGACATTTAGAAAAATGCACAGATAAAAAGGAAGCATTTAAGACAAGCACAGCAAAGAGCAAATGGCAATAGTGGGTGTGGTTAAAGCCCATAGACTGAATACAGCATGTCTTGCAGACAGGGCATGCATTCTGCCTAGGCTCGACATGAAAACGAGACAAAGAGCAAGGAAGGGGAGGAAGGGGCACCTAGCTATTTATCACAAATGCTTAGGAAATAGGAGTTACCTGCTCCATCATCAGGATTTTGAGATCTGCAGCAACCTCAGGGATTACAAGTAATTCACCCAGAGACTTTGCTCACTGCATGCAGAAGCAGTCTCTGGGTGGAATACCTGCCAAAGCCATGGTGGAATTGATGCATGATTGATGGGAAGTAAACCTTTCTTTAAACAATGCTACGTTTTTAATTTCTTTTGAATGATGACAGGTTAAGCTGATACCTTGGCCTGAGCTAAAATGTAGCAATCATTTACAGCTCATCTGGGTCAGCCTAGACTCCTGGAGCATGGCTATAGTTTGGGGGCACCATGCAGCAACAACTTCTATATTTGTCTATGCACTTTGTGAAACCAGAATTCTTATTTCTAAATTTGATTCAAATCTGAAAAACGTTGCACATTTGTACTGCAAACTATTGCCATGTTGCATGGGAGCTCCTAAATTAAGAAGTTGACACAATAGTGGTCTTGGGGCTTTTTGGACCGCAGACCAATCAGATCGTTCTTGTGTGCAATAGAGTAGGAAGACATAGGATTTCAGGAGAACTGCAGTCACAATTATGATTGGCAGATAGGTTAAAAAAAATACACATGTGAGGTGAGATTCTGGAATATTTGAAAATAGTGCAGATTTCACAGCAATGAATACTTCTTCTAAATGTGTTAGGAAAAGTAAGCATCACCTAGTTCCAATGTCCTCTTCGTATTCTTACGTATTGGTAGCCTAGCACTAGAGCAGTATACTAATTGTTAATTTTTGCATTTTCTTCAGGTTGTACATTCCAAAGTGTTCATAGTCGCTTGGATAATATGGCAGGTTTCATACAGTGACTGGCACAGTAAGTTGCAAGCAGTTCACTGCTATTGAGCAAATCATTGTCTTCTTCAAGGTTGTCCTATGAAAGACCACGAGTTTGCAGCCATGTCTGATTTTTCGGATAATGAATTATTTTCATAAATATTTCCCATTTTTATTCATATTATGTACACTTATCAAATGTTGCTCACCTGAAAATCTGCCATGGCTTTTACCATATAGGACCACCCTGATCGACCTCCATTGTCTTGGGAACTTTATCTTATTGACAACTAGCCCCTCAGTCTCGGAATAGATGGAGGTCTACAGAGATGTCAGAGGCAGACAAAGTGTTATGCCACTCAAAATAAAATCATCATGTTAAGCCACCATAGTTTCCAAAGCCACAAAAAATGGAGTGATTAATATGTTCAATTAAATTTCAGAGCTTCCAAACTCTATGGCTCAGATCTTGTAGCACACTCTAAAACATAATGACCAGATTGAGCAAATAAATTGTTTCTGGAATCTATCTGAAGTGTGTAAGTGCCTGATGGTTTCTGTTTATAAGAAAAAATGAACAAGCCAATAGGAAGACTTCAGAGATGACCTTTTACTGACAAAACCTCTAACTATTTTGTGTTTGTGCATTTGCCGCCTCCCCCCCTTATCACCAACACTACCCTGTTGAACCTTATCCTGTAGCTACCAGTCTGCTCAGCATATTACACAAATAATGCCATGTGTTTCACAGTACTAGACAAAGTCATTATCTGCTCTTATGAGCAGGCTTTGGCTCAATGAACATACATGAAAGACTACCAGCTTCTAATACCTCAATGGTTTGACACACCACGGAATGTTATCTATCATTGATAGACACAGTCATAAAAAGCTGATCAGCCACAGATGGAGGGTTTCTGCCAAGTGGAAAGCCACTGATTTGCAGAGGACTATTTCTGCAACACGACTCAAGCACTCTGAGCTACAGCTTTGATTGGAAGTGTCATCAGTAGGGGAAGAGGATAACAAGTTGTGTCGTAGAGCACATACCTACTATTGAGAAGGTGCATCCTGATGACGTTTTCAGGAGTTGTGTACTATTGATTCAGGGGGCCCAATAAGTATCCAAGTAGGCATCACTGAACCACAAGTGAGATGGATTTGTGGAACAAGGGCAAAGACAGTCAAGAATTTGATGAATGAATCCTGTGGGGAATACGAAAAGGATGGTACTGTAATCTCTACCAGTGAAGTCATATATGTGAGAGGAAGGGTTTTGGCCTGTTATTCTGAATACAAAATGGCGCCCAAGCCCAGTACATCAGATTGGTATATCATGGAAAGCCATCTTCAGATACAGGCAACAGATCAATGCATACTGTATAGTGTCACCTGATGCAGACATAATCGTGTTTTGGTGCTGGTGTCTGCAAAGCCTCAGCATGGGATCCTCTGTCTCACTTAAGCTATACCTCAAGCTATTCTCAGAATTTAATGTTACCCCGCAAATCAATTTATTTGTCAGTAACTTCATTTTTCATGTTGAGTTTATGAATATTTTATGAGGGTTGTGTATTATATTATCAATCTCACCACACGTTCCTTTCCTGGATTTATCCAGCCTAATATTGTGTTTATTTCAGCATGTGTTGTGTGTGCTTTGCAAGTTATTTTATTGTGAGTCTGCCATATGTGTTTTATTCAGAGCACTGAGAAACATTCAAACCTTTATGGTAAATATTTCATGCTAACAATTTCAAAGCCAAAATACAAATTATAGTCATTTTTGGCAGGTTGCTTGTCATATTTTACTTAAGCTTCAAAATATCACATTTCCACAAAGATTATTTTAATGTGCAGCAGGATTAAGACATATACATATTGATTTCTGATAAGGTAAGAGGTACTAGTTTAGCTCAATAAAGACAAGAATGCTTAAAGCACTGTAAATATGCTTAACAGTAAAGACACTAAAGTGTTAACTTTGCAGGCTGAAATCCCACCTTCCGTCACTTAACCAAACTGTGTAACCCTTGGCAAAACATTTTACCACTCCATGGCCCATATTCATACTTTTTTAGGGCCGCGCTTGCGCCACTTTTTGATGCAAAAACGGTGCAAACTTACAAAATACAATTGTATTTTGCAAGTTTGTGCTGCTTTTGCGTCAAAAAATTACGCAAATGCGGCACTAAAAAGTATAAATATGTGCTCATGTCTCTTTTTCCTCAACCGTCATAACTGGAGTCCGGTGTGATTCAGTTTGCAGAATGAGTATTATAAAGAAATACTTTGCTCAAATGGGCTCCACATAATCAGGGCCACTGAAATTATGCTCTTAACTATAGATTTGCCACATTTGTCACATAATCCATTGTCTGCTCCATAATGTGTGCACTGTAGCAAAAAAGGTTGTTTCTGACTCAAACGAGTCAAATGTTACTAAAACATGATGACGCATGTCCCTGCGCGCTGGAAGGCCCTTTGTAAAGGTTGACGGGTCATCTTTCAGTTGCTTATTGCTGTATTTAGGTGAAAAATTGGTACTAATACAGTTAAATCTTTCCAGAGACAGTGTTAATGTGTACAAATGTGAAAGTAATGAAGTCATAATATCATAAAATGTGCCACATTACGCTGCATAATTTTCGTTTTCTTTCACCATCATTTAGCCAATACTGCCAATTGCTTTTTATTAGATTTACAGTTAGGTAGGAAAATAGGCAAAGCTAAATCACTAATACCATCTCCTAACCTAAGCATTCATTTTAAGTAGGGTCAATGCACACACTGCGCGTGGAAAAATTTGAATGGGGCATAATATGTTTACCACCTTATGGCATGAAAGTACTTCGAAATGGCCCTTGTAAAGTGAAACCCTTTTGTTTATTTGCTTGTTTTTTGATAATGTGTTACGATGCCAGACAGCCCAATTTCTTGGACGCAGAACAAAAAATAAGAAAAAATACAAAACAACAGTACACAACAAAATACCAAAAACTTAACATAAATCAAAACAAAAATGAAAAAACCTGTCATGTGAAATCTAGCCCAGAGTCAACAAAGTTAAGTAACGTGGAAACAGTCTCTAAAAACCAGTGATACAATAGGGTCCCAACTGGTGCAAAGGATTATGTCTTACTCTCAGTGGTTATTAAAGAAGATGTTTCTTTAGCCTCTTTATTAAACTTTACCATTGAGGGGCATATTTATACTCTGTTTGCACCGGATTTACGTTTTGTTTTTTAACGCAAATCTGGCGCAAACTCAACTCCATATTTATATTTTGATGCTAGACCCATCTAGCGTCAAAATATAGGAGTTAACGTCATTTTTTTACAGTGGAACCCTACCCTGCGTCAATGAGATGCAAGGCGGGCGTTCCCGGGCAAAAAATGACTCTAAGGCATTTGCGCCTTATTTATCCTTCTGTGTAAAAAATTACGCATGGGAGGAGGCCCTTAAATAATGGCCCTAAGCCTGTTTAGTGCCATTATTTAAAGCCTGGGTCAGGGCAGGAGTTAGGGGACCTGTGGGCTCATTTCCATGGTCAGAGACCATGGAAGCAGTCCACAGGTGTCCTTCCCTTCACCCAGTGACACCCCCTGACACCCCCACCCACCCCTGGAGGACACCCAAGGATGGGGGGACCCATCCAAGGTAAGCCCAGGTAAGTTTTTCTATTTTTTTTCTAAGTGCCATGGGGGGCCTAACTTGGACCCCCCTACATGTCACTGTGCCCAATGGCCATGCAAAGGGGACAGGAGTCCCCTGTGCATGGCCATTAGTAAGGGGGGCATGACTCCTGTCTTTGCTAAGACAGGAGTCATGTTCATGGGGGTTGTGCATCAGAAAATGACGCTAGTCAGGTTAGAGTCAATATTTTTAATGCTAACCTGACTAGTGCCATTCTTTGATGCACAACTCCCAGTCTTCCCTACGGCTCTCCTGCCCGGTTAGCCTCATTTATATTGACCCTCTGGGCCGTAGCGTCGGCTAGCGTCATTCCCTAAATATGACGCCCGGCTGGCATCTAGGAATGACAGTATACTGTTTGCGCCAAAAAGTATAAATCTGGGCCTTAGTGTCCATATCAGTCCTACTGTTAGAGCATTTTGAAAATAAATAAACACACATCCAATCTCAATATAAACTGCTTCCAGCAGAATTGACCATACTGTGAAATAGATCTAGTCACCAAGTGACCTGAGACAGCAACTGCACATGCTCAAGTTTACTGTTTGCCTATCTTTGTCCCCAGGGTAATAGTGAACCCCACCCCCTGATTTAGCTGCTACAGTGGGGGTGGGGTTTATGGGCCTCTTATCTGCAGTTTTGCAGATAAGAGATTATAATTACATAAGGGGAAGAAAGAAAGTTGAGTTGCTAGAAAAAGGGGAGAAAGATGGATGAGTGGATGCACTAGAAGGTGAAAAGATTCGATGGATGAGTGGGTTGAAGTATGGGTGGATGAAAGGTGGCTGGATGAGTAAGTAAAATGGTGGATGAATGGGTAAATGAATAGATGGGGTGTGTGAAGGATGGATAGTGGGTGGGTGAAAGGATGGCAGAGTAAATGGTAATCTGAGAAGATGGATGGCACAGTAAATGGAAATCTGAGAGGGTGGATGGATGATGGATAGATGAATGGATGGACAGAAGGAACAATTGTTGGCTAAGGCTTTATTGATGGATAAGTACATCAAATGATGGCTGTATGGGTGGATGGATGGATACATGCATGCATAGATGATAGATGTGTGAGCGGATAGATGGATGGATGGAATGGCCAATGGATGGATGGAATGGTGAAATACTGAATTATGCATAACATAATTAATGGTTAGCAGGATGGTGGATATCAGCAGGTAGATGAAGGGTGAAATGATGATCTAAAGATGCTTGGATGAAAATGACAAGGGAACTCTTCAACTGAGGTTTGGGCTCACTTGCATCGTGATCTTGGTGCTGCCAGACCATTGATTCAAAGTTGGGGGTATTTTAATTTTCTGGCTACTCTATTCTATGCGTATCTTCAGGTCAGTGTAGGATAAACATGGCCTCTACTTTAGCCTAACTGTCTATTTAATGTTTTTACATTATAATGCTCATAAGAGGGTCAGGAGTGTTTACCAGTCTTAACAATGCAATCATGAAGGATACTTACGAGAGCACTCAAGTCCACTGCCCCGGTAGCCCTGTTTACATTTGCACTTGAATGATCCCTGCGTATTGAGACAGTCTGCATGGAGACTGCACTTGTGCGTGTTCATTGTACATTCATTTATATCTGCAAAAAGATAAAAGAGGATTGTGAAATTATTTGAAATTACATCTTGAACATGTTGCCTTTCTTTTGATCTTGTTAGCCTAGTCATTAATGTTTTCCCATCCAGAAAACACTATCAGTTGTACAGCATAACTGCAGTTCTCTCATGAAAAAGAAACATATTCGGAGAGCTGGTCACACCATTGTGACAAAGTGCGTCCCCTTTACTTGTCTGGTTTAAATATGCAGGTTATGGTTTCATTAAGGCGAAGCAGGAGCTGTATCTGCAGCATCCTATGTTTGTTTTGTCAACATGACATCAAGCAGCATGTGCCTCGCTGTGCAGACATCATTTCCCGTCTGATGCCTACTTCCCCTTATATAGTGAAACACTGCTTGCTTGGATACATACTAATCAGAAACCACCACTTCCCTTTTGATGACATCACGTATAGTTCATACCTTACCATTCTACCACTAGATCTAGTGCCCTGCACCACTTGGAACAATACAAAAATTAAAACAGTATGTTACTAAATTTACACGATTGTGTTAGAAGTTCTCTTTCTCTGAAAAGATGACACATCTCCATTTTTTATGTTAACTATTTGATGGAATATTACTGCATCCCATCGCCTGGTCTATCTGTGCAGGCAGAAGCCATCAGGCACCAACTTTGTTGTTACGTGCCACATTAGGCCTATTAATAGTGACATAAGATCTTTCACCATAACCTGATAACACGATGACTAGCGTTGCTTTTCTGACATAGTCATATTGTTCACAATAGTGTACACATATTGCATTATATATAATGATATAATGATTTCCACTGATTGGTCATATTTGTCTTTATATGCCTACACAGACAAATGGTGCTACTAATACACAATGAGTAATGCTGATGATGCACGTTTCGTAGGCCCAGATTCTGGTTCTCAAACTTCATGATAAAATAAAGAATTTGCTTTGCATATTTTTTCAGCTTGTAAGACTAAGGCCCTCATTACGAACATGGCGGTTTGGCCCGCCATGCCAGCATTGGCGGCTGAAGCCGCCAGCCGGCATGGCGGGCCAAACCGCCATATTCTGAACAGGGTGAGGGCCGCCATCGTCAGCCCTCACCCACTGCCAGGCTCCCGCCGTCAGGCAGCCTGGCGGTGAGTTGAAACACTATCCGCTACCCTGCAGATAATGTTTCATTTCCCGTCAGCCTTTTCCTGGCGGGATATCCCGCCAGGAAAAGGCTGGCGGAGGGGGTGCCACGGGGCACACCTGGGGGCCCCTGCACTGACCATGCACTTTGCATGGGCAGTGCAGGGGTCCCGGTGCAGAGCCCCGTTGCGCAGGTCACTGCCCGATTTTCGGGCAGTGATCTGCACAACGGGTGCAACTGCACCTTGGCGCACAGAGGCATTGACGGCAGCTCCATGTGGAGCCGCCATCAATGTCCCGGCTGGGCCTTTCTGTGAGCCGACGGGGTTCTGGGGTCGCTGGCAATCAGTGTTTTGACCACCAGCATGAACACAGCGGTTGTTACCGCCGTGTTCATAATGACCACCTAAGACTCTGTTACTGAGCAAAAAGGAAATCTTCTCTCAGGCAGCTGGATTCCAAAGGACTTCATGCCCAATATCACCAAACAACTCATGGGAACTGGTGGGCTGTTCCAAGAATGACTGTTTTCATACTAAGCCAAGGTATGTGTATCTGTTACTGCAATTCTCGTTTTATCAGACTCCTAGGCGGGCTCCGGTAGAGCACACATATATGCACATATATAAATGCATTGTAAGACATTGGGTTATTAGTTATGAAGGATGTCAGAACTTCACAATTAATAGGTTCACAACTGCCTTTTTACTGAGAACCAAGTATGCCATTGTAGCACTTGACTCTCTCAGAGTAGCAAAGCAGAGCGTTCCCAGTCCTAATCAGGAGAGGTGGCAAGGGCTTGTAACCCCAGTTTGCAGGTATGCAACAACAACACTCAATGAAAAATAAGAAGTATTTTTTTACAGACACACTACTAAATAACATGCAATAAATTACAAATATGTACATCAGGTAAATGAAAATACCTTTGGTGACAGTCTCATCTCACGTTACACCCCTAGAAGGTCCTGACCCTATAACTACAATATACCCCACCTATAAAAAATACATCACAGTGTAAGCTGTGTCATTATAAATAAGACAGTTCTAGTGGCTTTGACAAGGTTATACCACATCAGTGAAAACAGCCCGATGCTACAATTCACTAATATTGCACCACTGAAGTTAATGGGGAAGTACTAATATGTAAAACCACCAATATTCAATAGCACTCATGATATGGTATTATCAACTATCAAAAAAGTCGATAAAGTATTGCATTCTATACATGTGTTTCTAAATCTTTCTTGTTTTTCATTAAACTGCTACCATGACTAATCACTAGATGTCCCTGTCCTGCCTCAGAGAGAGATTGAAACAAGGTGGAGCTGTTCCCGGGGTCAGCATTTCAATTCCTTGGGAGACTTATGACCAAGTTTGAAAAACATCCTCTCAATGGCTGCTGAACTTCTTGCAGACCCAACATATTCACTAAAGAATATTGTTAGTGCCCCTGCTCTTGGACCACCACATACCATGATATGTAGGTCTTTTGCCCTGCTTTGGGGATTATGGGGCACTCTTAAGGCTAGCTGGATTCTCTCCAGCCTGCAGGCAGGAGGCAGTGCGGTGGCATGCTCAGCATCACCTAGCCTAAAGCACGGGCAACAAACCCAGCCTTGGGATTCTCTCCTTACCCAGAGAATGGGATAGCCAGAATATGTAGAAACCAGAGGGTTGAGGTCCTCGGGCAAAAATTTGGCTTATGGAGTGGGGCACACAAATCACCCTCCCAATAAGAAAAAAAGTCAATAAGGATGTGACTGTCCCTGGGGCTCAGCTGTCCTGAATGGAAATTTCTACAAATCAGTGATGTGCCACACTCTTCGTTCACTGCCCAGTTACCCCGTTATACCAGGCCTGGATACTGATGTCATGGGGCCCCATATGGCATTGGTGTGCTCCTGGTAGTCAATCCTAATGACCAGGAACATTTTTATCATGCCTTCTGGTCTCCAAAGGGGCATATTTTATGTGGAGCAGGACTTGTAATGCTTTCTGCTCCAGACCTGTCCTCTGCCTGGACTCCTGGTGACGCGGTCTCTTCTAAGCAGCCACTCTACGGACTGTCCGATAACTGTAGCAGTGACAGAGACACAGATAGAGGACTGACCTCCTGGACTCCTGGTGCATCTTCCACAGTCACAGAGCCTCCTGTATTATTGAAGGGCACCTGTGTGTGTCAGCAGTGTCAAGGGCTAATCTATAGACATCTCAGGGAAACCTCCAGGGTCTCCCGGCAGGTCCATTCCCTCAACTCTTCCTCTGGGGTATAGGGGGTCACAGAGACTGGCCCTGGAGAGACGTATCCAAGTCCTGGGGGTTCTGCTGGAGTTATAGTCCCAAAGTTCATCCTTGAAGGGCATCCGGTGGTATTGTCTTCCAACTGCATATTATCTCACAGCTGTTGCTCCGGGATCTAGTGTCTTCCCATCTGTCTCTCACTTGTGCAGGGAGTTTTAAGTGGTGGTGCAGAGTCCTAGAAGTGAGGCATACCGGGGAAATCCTAGGAGGCCACATCAGCATTTCACCCCTGCCCTCCCAAATCCTAACAAACGGCACAGCATTGTGTAACAATCCAATTTGATTACTTCATGTTGTCTATAGGAGGAGCTCCCCTGAAAGCCTCAGCTCCATCCCAAGCTGAAACATCAGCATGATTCCCCCCTACCAAAGCTTTAAAGATGAGCCCTTCCTGTGTTAGCTTCAGAGGTCTAGCCATCCTCCTTTGTTTCTGTGGGCCTATCTCAGCCCCGGTGGAGTGTGAAAAGCTAGGTAAAAAATGCAGATTTCCTCCCCACCTCTTCCTTTACCAGGAAGTAGGGACAGCTTTGATCCTCCTCCTGAGGATCAGAGTAATTAACTTGGCCTAGTTGGGGGGGGGTGTAAAGGCCTGAAATGTGATTTGAGCTAAGATAGGGAAATACCACAATTCTTAAAGTGTCATAAGGAGTGTTGATATGATTTTAGGTACTATCCTTCTACACTATTATCCCATGCCAACCCCTAGTATGGCATCTGACAGAATCATGTAGGCCTAAGTGGGGCGAAACAGTACCTTTTTTGCCTAGAATGTGTAATACAGTGAAAGCATCAGAGACCTGCAGAAAGCAGTACTGACCTACACTATGAATACCCTCTCACATTATAAGGCCTACCACAGGTCAGTACCTTCCCCTTTTGCAACTGGCTACCTGTGCACTACCAAATACAGGGCTTGCAAGATGATAGTCTCACATGCACTGCGCCAAACATGCACACACATGTGTGCTCATATGTTCAGGTGTAACCAGCCTAAAGTCTTGTAACTTAGCTGTACAGCAGCAGTCTTATCTCAAAAGGTGTACGCTGGTGGTTACTGCTCTCAGTCCAATTGCCATGAATTTACCATAAATGAGACTCAGGTGGGGAGACTCACTTACAGTAAAAGTTCAAAACTGTGTAGTCAAATGAGAAAAATCCTGGGGAACTAAATGGGTGCGACTGATTTGCTACAGGGGTCCTGGGGCACATCAGAGATTCATGGGCATCAACTGAGGTGGTTGAGTCTGTTTACCATAGATGTCTTGGGGCCTGGACCAGTATGGACACTGATAACTGAGCACTACCAGGGTCACATTGTTATCACATATCTCATAAGATAGAATGGCAGGCAGTCCAAGGCTTACTTGGACTGGTGGTGTTGAGATAGAGAATCAGAAGTCAACAATCTACCCAACACTGCCCAACAAAGCGATATCCAGCCAGTGCTTGATGAGATAAGGTACTTTTATATTTAATGCTATACAAATCTAAGTAACCTCACAATACAAGGGTTCTAATAACATGCTAATATCTTGGACTTAAGCAAATATGTGCTAAAGGGGAAAATCTAGACAGATGCTGCTCACAGTATGCAAGGTGAGTGGCTTCCTGCAAGTTCCGTGGCCCAAGGATCAGTCTCTGAAATGTACCATATTGCTGATTTGTTCACAAATCTAGTCTGTTGTAGGTCTCCACCCAATACGGGGGCTCTTGTTGTAAGAGAAACAACCTTAGCTGCTGTCACTAAAAGGTGAACATCAGTTGCAAGGTAACCATCAAAAGATTCAATTCCGCCCCAGCCCCACCTCCTCCAGCAGATGTGCTGCCTTTCAGATAGCCCAGATTTGAGCTGAGGAGTTGTTAAGGAGCTTCTCAGACACAAGGCAACTCCTCACCCTTCCAAACAAGGAACACAGCCCACCCATGGTAGTTTGAAGGTAGACTATAGCTAAGTCTAACACCCATACCGTGCATAGTGTGACAGGAATCAGCAGGTAAATTGAAGTGTTCAGCAGTGCCACAGCTACCAGTCAGTCCATCAAGGTACACAGCGCAGCGCCATACACAGATCTCAGTTATTCTCTGCCATAGTATGAGGTTTTGTTTTCTCTAGCCATAGGAAAATGCCTTTTGTTGTATGACCACCTCCTCTTTGTGAACAGGCAATGCTGGTTTTTTTCACTGGGACTTTGCTAACCAGGCCCCAGGGAATGTGCAACATTGACCATACTCCTAAGTGGAAAAATGAGTTAGCTATAACTCCCTAGTATATGCTACAAAGTTATGTCACTAATGAACTGCATCACCCATTACGCCACCCACTACACTGACAGTGCAAACATGACTGCAGGCCTACTGTTGTAGCCTGGCTGTGCAGTTTTAAAACTGCAAATTCGACCTGTTAAAATAACCCATTTGACAGGCCTAAAGCTTCCATTTAAATATGAATGTCACACCTTAATAGGCTTTACTTCTCATAAGGCAGGGTGGGTAGTATGTAAAAGTATGATATACAAAAGATTAATGTTAAATATGTACTTACAGTGAAAACGCCATAAAAGCTAGTTTCACTATGGCAGGGTTGGTTGATCCATAGGAAAGCACTGTAATGCAATGCCAAAATTAATGTTATTGTTGGAAATGAAACAGCTATAAATTTAATTCTTGGACTTTTTTAAATATATGTCATAAGCCCAATACTCTGGTGAAGTCGGATTTGTATTACATATGTTAGAAAAGGTACGTGCAGAACATTACCTTTTCCCTGACTACAGCTTCTTGAGGCCCCATTGCATGAGCCCCAACTGTCACCTGGCAGCTGAATAACAAAGCTTGATAAGGAATGAAAACTGATCCCAGAGCAGAATAGAGGTCTCGGGTATGGTACTGTGACAGGATGACCACCTGGGCATTGCCCAGGAACTTGATTTACTGCAAAGAGGCCTATCAAGTTGCAAACAAATTGTAGCTGATACCTGGACAAGGCCCTTCTTTGATCCCCCAATCAGGCAGGCATCTATCCCACTATTCAAGGAACTGCCCCAGAACTGATTTGATGTGACCACAGAGGAGGGGTTGCTAATTTCACTCCGGGCTCTGCACAAAAGAGGAAGGGTTTTTCTATCTTAAATTTTAGGAGAAAGGTGCTCCAGAGATTCTGAGGCATATGGTCATGCCAGGGTTTCACCATTTTGGATTTGGGCAGAGAGGTGCAGTGTGGGATTATTTGTAGTAGGCCACAGAGTAGCTGTTACAAAAATTGGTAGGGTTACCCAGGGGAACCTTTTCTCTATTGGTTTGTGAGGAGCTAGAAGTTAACCACCATGCACAGGTTTGTGCCAGGTATGAATGTGGCACCCCTGGGCATCCTGTTCAAAACACTGGATCGATGGAAGAAAGGACAAGGACTCAACCTCTCGTTGAGACCGCTAAAGGGACCTGAGAGGCTGGGCCTGCTCCCATTTGTACCTGGGCGAAAGAAAGTGGACTCCATGGGTCGGTTGGTTGATCTCCCATTAAGCCACAGGGACACAACAAGATGGAAGAAGCCCTTTCTCCTGAAGAACCCAGCTGACCAGTTCCAACTGAACCTGCCTTGGATCCTACAGGTGGCTTCTGCTGGCGTGAGTCTTGACCCCCCAAATACTGTTACTGACTGTGTCAAAGTGTATTTTTCCTAGCATCCTGAAAAACCTGGGACTTAGAAACTTTTTGGTTCCAAAAACCTCCAGAGGACCAGGACTAACCTGCCAAGTCAATCCAACAAAAGTGCGCTACCGCTGAGCCAATGATTCTGTGCACCCACTTAGAGTTTTCCACAGCAGGAAATCAGTTTTATGAGGGCACCACAGAGAGGGCATCCAGCCTGGTGGAGCCCTGTTTGGTTACAACTTGCAGCCTTGACCGCTGGAGGAATCTGAGTTGCACAAAAAGTGACTAAGTCCAAATGTAGAAATCTTCACTGGGTAAAGGCACAGAAAGTATACAGATGGGTGAGGGACATTCATTTGGCACAAAGTTTGAATTTCTCCACTCTTAACTGTCCTGTCAAAAATCAATAGCTTCATCTGGACCTGATCTGATGGCTACCTGGCCTCGTGGAGCTCTTCTTGACCACAGCCTGCAGCCTTGCCCCTTTGAGGATTTTTGACTTCTATTTCAAAGACTAAGGTGGTCATTCCAACTTTGGCATTCTTTTCCTTACACCACCGAAGCTGCGGGTGCCAGAAGATGGCCATATTACAAGTACTGAAGGATTTACGCGACAATCTGGGTGGTAATCTTCTAGTAGTCATACGACCTGTAATGGTGGTGTCCTGATGGCGGGGCGCTGCTGGCGGAGGGATCGCCGGGTCCTGTCCCCTCAGAGAGGAGCACCTCAACGGACGAGGTAAGTGTCCTCCGCAAGGGGAGCGGTATGTAAATGGATGTTTGTGAGTGTGTGTATACATGGAATGAAAAGGGGTGGGAGGGGAGTGTTTGTGCGTGTGTGCATGTATGTGTGTATGGATTTGGGGGTATTGCACCTGTTTGTGCGCGTGAGTGAAATGTTGTTGTGAGTGCGAGTGAGTGTGTGTCAGGGTATGCGTGTCTGTGGGTTCATGGTTGTAGGTGGGGGATGGGGGTAAGTACAGGGATCAGGGGGATGGGGGGTCACTACTGGCAACCGGGAGGTCACTACTGGGAGCGCTGGGCTGCTGGGGGGTTTGGGGAGGTAGGGGGGTGGGATTGTTGTAAGGGAAGAGGGGTGGAAGGCTCTTGGGTAGATGGGGGGTGGGGGAGTCATCTACCATTGACAGGAATGCAAATTCCTGTCACCAGTAGCCTTTCCACCAGGGATTTTGGGGTGGTGCTACCACTATGAAATCCCTGGTGAAAAGGATACTCGTGACACCGCCAGCGGTATTGGGTGGACCGCCAGATTGGAGATGCTCATCTCCGGCCTGGTTGGTCCAACTGCCCTATTGGTAGGAAAGGGTAAGTGGCAGTTTGTCACAGGCCAAACCGCCACACTTGTAATCTGGCGGTCTTCACCGCTGGCCCATTGGCGGTCAAGACCACCGCCGAGGCCCTGGCAGTCAAAGACCGTCAGGGTCGGAATGACCACATAAGTCAGAAAGCAAAACTTACAAATGGGGCAAGCCTGGTATCTGCATTTGACTTGCACTCCATCACAGTCGGTCTTAAATTGTACTGGTGAAGCACAACCAGATGTTTGTGTTTATTGCTTTTCCGTGCTATTTTTACTTAAAACTTCAAAAAATCATTCCTTTGGTTCCTTTTATTGGAATTGTGTCATTTTCATGTAATTTTACTCATTAAATTATTCTCTATTTTCATAAATTGGGGTGGAATTTTTAATAACATTGTGTTTTGACTTTTTAACTGTTTTTGATACTTCTAAATGCTTTAACCATGTTCTTAAGTAAAGTCTACCTACTCTGTGCCATACCTACCATAGGTTGAGCTCAAGTTTAAATTATTGAAATCTTTTACCGTGACATTATTACGAATCCACTTTATCACGCCGGCACAGTACCTTAATGATGGGAAGCATTGGAACCGTGACGTTATTACAAATCCACTTTATCACACCGGCACAGTACTTTAATGATGGGAAGCACTGTAGCATGTTGGGACACCTAGGATCAGCTTCTGTGTTGCTCTCATTGGTTACCTTCTGCTCTTTCTATGGCAATCCTACAGATCACTCCCAGAAAGGAGCATAGGTAATCGCTGGGGCCTGATGAATGCAAATGATTGCACACTAGATCAACAGAACCAGCCACAGACTGGCCTGTGCCGCGGTTATGCTAGGTGCAATGTCAGCATGACGATTCCTAAAATCTACTTCCTCTGAGCAGCTCCACCCCAGATAGATACACAACTCCTCCAGCACAGTATCGCAGACTCCACCAGGTGTCATTTTACCAAAGATGTAATTTTACCTTTAGGAAGCTGGCTGTCAATGACACCATTCCTGGAACCCAGACTATTTCCCATTACAATGCTGATAGTCACTTACACTGGCTAGTGAGAAGTTCTAGAACACTGACTGGAAGTTTCAGCCCTTCTCTTATACACCGTTCTCAGACTTGGTTTGTGTATTCCACAAGGGCTGAGAGCTGACACACTATGGGGGTCATTACAACCCTGGCGGACGGTGTTAAAGCGGCGGTAAGACCGCCAACAGGCTGGCAGTCTTTTTTTGAGTATTATGATCATGGCGGTTACCGCCATGGTCATCCGCCGCTTCCCCGTTCAGCCCGCCAGGGCGGAGACGACCGCTGGGCTGGAGACCTGGGTCTCCAGCCCGGCGGCCGTCACAATACCGCCGGCGGTATTGTGACCTGGCTTACCGCCGTGGATTTCCAGCGGTAGGAACCGCCATGAAATTCATGGCGGTAAGCACTATCAGTGCCAGGGGGGAAACATCCTGAACAACTAGGTCTAAACCACTACTTGCCTGAACCACTACTGCTAAACAACTAAAACGTCTCTACAACTAAGTACTGAACAACTACTGTCTAAACAACAATTGTGCCTGAATAACAATTGCCTGAACAACTAATTTTAAGGTAAGGTTTTCTTTTTGGTTTTTATGATTTATTAGTTGTTTAGAATATATATATATATTCGTTGTTCAGGCAATTGTTATTCAGGCACAATTGTTGTTTAGACAGTAGTTGTTCAGTACTTAGTTGTAGAGACTTTTTAGTTGTTTAGCAGTAGTGGTTTAGGGTATAGTTGTTTAGGACCTAGTTGTTCTGTAACATATTCGTGCCAGGGAATTCCTTCCCTGGCACTGATAGGGGTCTCCCCCACCCCCACCCCCACCCCGACTCCCTCCCCTACACCCCCCACCACCCCTGCCACCCCCCAAAGATGGCAGGGTCCCCCTCCCCACCCCGACCCCCGACATTACCTTACACATACACACCTGACACGCACGCAGGCACCACAAACACACATACACTCACACACACCGACATACATGCCAACATCCCCACCCACAGTCAGACACGTACACCCACATTCACACACACATCCACACAGACATACCTACAGACATACACGCACTCATTCCCAAAACACGCAACACCCCCGCAAGCATACACGCACTCACACACCCCCTACATACACAGACGCACACCCCCATGCACCCACACAACACACAACACCCCTCCCCAACGGACGATCGACTTACCTGTTCCGTCGATCCTCTGGGAGGGGACGGGAGCCATGGGGCAGCTCCGCTGACACCACACCGCCAACAGAACACCGCTGCGCAGAATCACAGGACGTGATTAGCTGGGCGGTGTTCTGTTGGCGTGGCGGTAGAGGTGGAGCAACCTCCACTTCCCCGCTGCCCGCAAGTATGGCTGTTGGCGGCTCTCCGTCGGAAAAACGACGGAGGGCAGCCAACGGTCATAATACGCCGAGCGGCAAACTGCCACTACTGGCGGTCTTCCGCACGGCGGTCCCTCAGCGGTCTTGTTAAAAGACCGCCGAGGTTGTAATGACCACCTATCTGTCTCCAGTAATGGCAAGCATTAGGGGGTTGATGCTGGGAGTCTCCACAACTAACAAAATGAGCGTACATAGGAGAGAAGCCATCCTTTATGCTTGACGACTATCAGCATTTTGGGAGTAGCACCTTTGGAAAACAAACACTGGCCATGTAGGAGCTGTATTTCTTATAGTCCTGCTGTGAAGGTGGGGCCTGATGTTTTCTTTTGCCTGCTTAAACTTTTAGAATGCCACATGGAAGTTTCAGAAAAGAAGAGAAACACTATCCAGATAATCATGTAATCCAATACTTTAGAAGGAAAGAAACAAATGCAAGAAAAAGCTGAAGGCAGGCAAAATTTTGGACACATCAGAGGAAGCTAAGTTCCAGTAAAAAATAAAAGGCAGAATCACCAAACAAGCAACAAAGCAGGCAATGAACTGGAGAACAAGGACAATTGTGATGCTCTGAGTCTCTGATCTGGACTCCTTTTCTAGATTATAGAGAAAGTGAACTGGAAGAAAATTACAGGCAGTGAAAATCTACTTTATTAAAAAGAGAAGTTACTCAAATAGATATGAAGAGGGAATTGAGTCCCCAAAGTAAAATTAGGTTGTTTAATATTTTCCTGAAAATTAGAAAAATGGAAATATGTGTGCCTTTCCTAATTAGAACAGCACATGACGCTGCACCTCGATGCCTTTGTCCAAGGGGAAATCCCACTTCCTAGCTGTAAGGCTGAAGCACAGCCATCTGGCATGTCTGACAGGAGATCCCACCTCTATGTTGGATACATGTAGAGAGGTGATTTTGAGAGCCAGAGAGGTAAGACAAGTGTCTCTGGGCTATAACGCAAGTAAGATGTAATGTGCACATGACTGCCCAAATATGCCAGCAATAGCTTGATTTGAGTCCTGAGTGAGACCGTATTGTGCAGAACAGTCAGAACCGGAAAGGGACCACATCCCCTAATGTGCGCATCTCCAGGGAGAAACCATGCAAAGCAAAAGGTGCCTGTGGACATTTCTCCAGTGTACACTACTGAACAAAGGTCAACATCTAGCAGGACCTGGTCTGTATCGGCACAATCAGCATACCAGTGCAGTGTATCAACCCTTGTCAGTGAGGAGAAAGCTTTACAGGCCCTGTTAAAAGGCTAACCCTACTCTTACATACTCTCTATGGTAATTAATGGAGATGCCTCCGGCTGGGAATAAACTAGGATGCAGTAAAAGATCAATTTTGCACTTCTAAAGGGAGACATGTGGTATCTGAGTTTGAATTTCTTTCACTTTGCTCTGTGATTTATACGTGTGTAGAAGGTGCTCTCTCGTTGGTTCTTTTAATGTTCTATTAGAGAATGTTTGCTGTGTATCTTTGAATGTGGAGAAGTTGGAGCTATTCTCCAGGGCCCTTTATATTTGGTGTTGTAGCTTTGCTTTTCATTTAAATAAATCCTGTTTATTTAATCTATTTTACCTCTCATAATTTAGTGCTGAGTTGGTGTATTGTATACTATGCTACACCACAAGGTACTGTTGTGCAGTTCACTTAAATGCCAGGAATTGTATTTGAATATTCCTGATCCAATGCTTAACTTTCATAGTTTATATGTGCTTTGATTTCGTCTATTGTGTGAGCAGTTTTGAGTCAGTGAACTTAATTGAAGATTTTGTGTGACTGCTTACTTTATCAAGGAAGGGCAGTTAGAAGGATTCTGGCAGTGCTCGAGCTTGTAGCTCGAGTTTTCTGCGAGGATTTCTTTGTTCCAGAGAACAGCCTGTGCGCCATGCGCATGCACGAGCCTGGGTCTCATGGCAATACTCTGAAAGCGCCTTTATTATCGTACGCGTTCAACTCTGCTCACCCGATCCAGGTGCTGCTGGTGGAGATGTGGGAGCTTCTCACAAAGACAGGGCATTTCCTCAAGTCTGGTTTTGTTTCCTGCACCGTTTCATGTTGGAACTAGCCTGTCTTCATAGCTTTGTTTGTCGTGGTTTTGGAACAGTTCTAGTTACTGATTTGTTTCATGTAAGAAGTGATTGCCATGCTTTTAGGGGGTCATTACGACCCTGGCGGACGGTGTTAAAGCGGCGGTAAGACCGCCAACAGGCTGGCGGTCTTTTTTTTGGTATCATGACCATGGCGGTTACCACCATGGTCATCCGCCGCTTCTCCGTTCCGCCCGCCAGGGCAGAGACGACCGCCGGGCTGGAGACCCTGGTCTCCAGCCCGGCGGGCATCACTATACCGCCAGCGGTATAATGACCCGGCTTACCGCCATGGATTTCATGCGGTTTGAACAGCCATGAAATCCATGGCAGTAAGCACTATCAGTGCCAGGGAATTGCTTCCCTGGCACTGATAGGGGTCTCCAGGTTGTAATGACCACCTTAGTTAAAAGAAGTAAAGTGTATTTGTGTTGATAGTGGCTGGCACACTAAAAAACTGTTCACAGAGAAAGTATTTGAGATTGGCACACTATAACAGGCAAACAAGGAGGGATCTATTTTATTAAAGGGATTGTTTTTCTGAACATGTGATGACGTTATTGCCGTTGTTTACATTACAGATATTAAATTATATATTTTAAATTCTGTCTCGATTTATAAGTAGATATTGTCATTGTGTAAGCAGCTACACTGCCGAACCCTTTTCTCCAAGTGCCAGGTCAATCTCCTTGGATGTGGCTGTATAGTTTAGATATTTTAATGCTTATTTAGGTGTGACTGATGGATTAAAATTTAAAGCGGTCCTAAAACTTAATTTACTGTATTGTTATTTAGGAGTGGAGGGTCAGAATGTGTTTGATCATTTATCAGAGTATGTTTGTTCTGAAGATGAAGTTCTTGACGAGTTTCAGATAGCGGTCATACAACTGGACGCAAATCTTTAGGGAAATGTGAATTTAGTAGTTTATTGTTACAAATTCTTCATGCATATTCTAGGACCCAACGAATCTATTGATTCATATGTCACAGCCCTTAAAACGTTGGCTGATTACTGTGAATTTGAACGATTCCTTTCTCAGCTGACTTGTGGTCAAATTGTGACGAAACATTCAAAGACGAAACAACTGAAACTTTTAGCTGGAAAAAATCTGTCATTAGATGAAGCCATAGACATATTAAAGAGCACAGAGTGCTCCTAGCAAGATGCAAAACAGTTACAAATAGAAAGGCCACATTCATAGGAAGATTCAGACAGGATAAAGCCCTTTCTCATGTTCAAAAGAAAGTGCTGTCCTCATTGGATAGTTTAAATAGAGGGAGAGGTGTGATTCATTCTCCTAAACCTTGTGTTATATTTGTGGCTACACAGTTTATTTCTCTAATTTCAGAATTTGTCCAGCGATTGCACAAGAGTGCTGGAAGTGTAAGAAAGTGGGGCATTTTGGCAAAGTTTGCATAGGCGGTAAACGTATATCTATACGGAGCATCCCAGAACAGGATATGAGTAATGATTTGGAGAATGTTGACTAAAGAGTAGAAGAATTGGTACTTTCAGTGGATTGTGTGGAGATAGGTAGTATGCATAATAAGAAGAGCTATAGTGACACTCAAATTCCCATTAAGATTGATGGTATTTTCATTCTTCTTCTTCTTGATTGTGGTGCAAGGATAACTATTATTTCCATAGAAAAATACAAAGAGTGCTCATCCAGTTAAGGTTTGTTTCCTCCGCCTTTGAAGGTAGTAGTATAAATCTTGTTGGGCATTTTTTATCTGCTTTGAGAGTACAACTATCAAGGGAATAGTATATGTGGCTTACAAAGGCATTTGGCTTTGTGCATTTCATTCAAAGTTTATTAAGAATTCCTTCAATCTCGCTGAGTATTCCAGAGGATTGATAAAAAAGGGTAGCAGAATTTGTGTGGACTTCAGTTTGTCAAGAACACATTAGTTGATCAAGCAAAATATTGTTACAGCTCCCACGTTTAGGGCTTATGGTGAGGGTTGTGAGGCATTCATAACCATTGATGCAAGTGCTTGTGGCATGGGGGCTGTGTTCTTACTATTGGTCAGGTCAGGTGTAGGGACTTCAAAGCAGAGGCTTTTAATCGCACTCATGGCATCCCCCAGTGCTCCACATTGAGCCTGATTCTTTTTAATATATACGTGGCTCCTTTGGCGGCTTTGGTGCGTTCTTTTGGGTTTGAGGCTCAGTCGTATGCTGCAGACTCTCAAATGATTGTGTCAGTTTCCAATGATGTGACTTCCGTCACAAATTCCTTCAGGCACTGTATGTCCAGCATTGAGAAATGGATGAACAACAATGTGCTCAAACTCAATGAGGGGAAAAAGGAGGGCCTGGTTTTTGCTACCCAGGACTCAATCTGGTCCAATATCTGGTGGCCTGAGGAATGTGGGACTCTTCCTACCTCTGTGAGAACTACCACAAATCTGGGTATTTTGCTTGACAACTCCCTGAGGTTTGACAACCAGGTTAACCGCACCACCAGCACATGTTTCTATATGATTAGAGTCTTGAGGAAGATCTTTCCTTTTTTTCCCTGAGGAACTATGTCAGGCGGTTTTTGTCGGATTAATCACTTCTCCGTTAGACTATTGTAACTCCCTATACCTGAACACTAACCTTACAGGTGTTGATAAGTTGCACGTTGTTCAGAATGGAGCAGCGCAGCTCATTCTGAACATCTCTAGACAGGTATTGGTAAGGGAAGGCCTGTGCACCCTTCACTGGCTTCCCGTAAGAAAGAGAATTGCTTTCAAAGCCTTGTGTATGGTCCATCGGGTCCTTCTTCGCCAAAACACTGAAAAACTAAATTCTATGTTTCATTGGTATGTTCCAGCAAGACCTCTCAGATCTTTCTCTCACAACTTGGCAGTTGTTCCAAGATTCTGTAAAGCTAGGTGGGGAGGCACAGCTTTTTCTGTGGGAGCAGCCAAGATATGTAACACCCTGTCTCCCCATATCGCGGATACAGTAATCTTCCCAATTAAAAAAAGCTGAAAACATGGCTTTTTACTCAGCATTGCTCAGAATGAGGGTTTGTTTGTGCCTCTGGGTCTCTACTAGTGCTTTGACACCTTTGAGTTTAGTGTGCTATACAAATTCTTAATTAACATAACATAACATGAAAGAAGTGGAAACAGGGTATTCTGTAATAGAGAAAGAAATATTGGCATGTGTGTGGGGTGTAGAGCGATTTAAGACGTGTGGGGATGGAAGCTTTGTTTAAGAACGGATCACATGCATTTGGATATATTCCTACTGTTAACAAAATTAAGAAAGCAACGACTAGGTTGGCTAGGTTGGCAAAAGAGTTACTTGAGTTTAATGTCACAGTTATTCATATCGTAGGAGGGACGAATGTGAGAGCAGATTTTTGTCAAGGTTTCAGTCAATGGAGATTTGTGTGGGAAGAGTGAAGAGGAAGAGGTAGAAGAGTGTATTATAGCAAGGATTAAATACCACATGATTTGTTCAGACATGGAAGTGTGGTGTGATGCTCTTGAGGGGTATGTTGTGATGAGCCAGATCATGAAGTTTGTAACTATGGGTTGGCCAGAAGAAAAGTCTGTTGACACAGCGTTGCAATTGTTTTGCAAATTGGCAGACGAATTGTCTAAGGAGGATAGTGTGCTGGTAAGAGGGAACAAATTGGTTCCACTGGAATGTTTTAGACAAAGACTATTGGAGACTGCACATTCAGGCCATCTAGGAATGTCTGACACTAAATGTAGACTTAGGTATAATTTCTGGCGGCTTGGTGTGGATGGTAATATGGAGATTTTTGGTGCAAGGGTGTGTGCAATGTTGTTAAAGTGGCAAGCATTTGATTACTTTGGCACCACCTCCTGTTCCGGTTTTATTTTTTGGACCCATCAGGGTCAGGAAATGAAGTATTTCATTGTGTTGGTGGACCATCTTTCCTCATTGGTGGAAGTGAAAGGTGTTTCGGAACCCAATATCAAAGCAGTTATCTGTTTTTTTCAAAACGTGTTTACTAAGGAAGGCGTATCCGAAGAACTTTTAACAGAGAATGATGTTTAATTCACTTCTTCCATCATGAAAGAATTCTTGGACCGATTTTTGAATAAGTCATTCATGCACGCCTCTGTATCACTCTCAAGCCAAAGGAAAAGTGGAAAGGTTCAACAGAGTACTAGTCTAAAGTATCAAGTCCCAGGTTGATTGTGAAATTGCAATTAGAGAGTTGGTTTGGGCATATAGGACAACTCATTGTTCTATTACTGGTAAAGTATCATTTGAACTCATGAGTGGTAGAAAGATTACATCATCATTATGACTGGACAGAAGGGTAATGTTTTGGTTTTGTCTCATGAAGCTAAGTCAGCGTGTGATAAACAGAATGTTGTGAGGTGTGAGAAGGTAATGAGGTTAAAGGGGAGAATGGGTAGGAATGTTAATTTTATTGCAGGTGATTATGTTTGCCTCAAGGATCCCTTGCTGTTACAGAAAGGAACTTCAAAGATCAGAGATCCCATTCACATTACAGATATCAGAGGACAAACTGTATATGTCTTAAATGGATAGTGGATGATATATCTCGATTGGCCAAGGTGCCTATGGATAATTTTATGAAAGACAAACAAGTGGTATATGATTGATGCAAATAAACTGGGGTGGTCGTGGTCAAAATAACAATGGAGTTGATCATGAGTGAGTATTTTGCAAACATTTGAGGGTCTAGTAAATACCCAGTAGATTCTGTGATTAGTTTCATGGTGCACATGTGAATTTTGTGATTTTGAAATTAGCATAGCATATTTTTGTAAAGCATTGTATTTTTGTATGCTTTTAAGTTATAGTTGTATTTTTGATTAATGCATGTAAATAGTTGTTTTTAAGTTTCTCTATCATGGAGTTTCGCATTACTTGGGGTTTACATGAGTATTATATATCAATTCATTTTTTATTTTGTTTTATGTTTGATGTATTTTTATTGATTAAAAAGGCGAGATTTGTGGTATCAGGGTTTGCTTTTTTTTCACTTTGCTCTGTGATTTATAAGTGTGAAATAGGTGTTCTAATAGAGAATGTTCATTGTGTATCTTTGATTGTGGAGCATTTGGAGCTTGTCTCCTTGGCCCTTTACATTTGCTGTTGTGGGTTCGCTCTTCATTTTAATAAGTTATATTTATGTAATCAATTTTGGATGTACTTTACCTCGCAGAAGTGTCTACGTCCTTCCTCCACTTCAGAGTCTGATGCAAGACAAGAGCTGTAGGAACGCTAGCAATACACAATGCTAGTCTGGCATGCTAACTTCAACCAAAACCTTCTACAATATGTTTTTAGTGCAATCCAAGATAGATTCTATTTAACTATCATCCACACAGTGCACAGTTTATGCATACCTAAGACGCACATCTGCTACATATATGCCCAATTATTGCACAAAGGTAGCAAGAGAGAGATGAAGATAAGTCCACTGTCCCAAGACCAGAGAAGAGGAAAACTTATTTTTCTGTTGCTATAATTCTGAAGCACATGATGTCACCTCTGCCAAGTTCATCGGAACTCTCAAAGGAACAGTAGTCCCATTTTCTGAGGAAGATACACAGGGTGTGGCTCTATAGGCCACAGAGCCCTGCTCTGGATGACATATTCTATTTGGCTACAGCAATGCTCAGAGTACACTTATGACTGTTGTGTTTTGTGGCCAAAATAAGTAAACAAACATACCAGAGGATTGCACTGGATATTTCAGGCATGAGGACACACCTGCAACATCATGTACAAGATATCCCTGTCCAATAAAAAATACTAGTACATAACCTCACAAGCGTTTGCACTAATTTGGGATGGGTTAAAGTGGGGCTACCTACAAACACTACTAGAGGTTCTAGCAGGTCTGGATCTCCCTTTTCGTGTACACTATGAAAGAGGTCAAAGCACGCCTATCTCTGGATGGCTCTTTAGTTATAACTGCAGGCACCTAGGGCTATGAGGGGCCTACAAAGCTTTAAAATGGATCACTGTCAAAACCAATGGACCTGAGAGGTTAGTCAGCATTAAATTAGAAAAGGTATGTCTACTGAGAGATGCTGAAAAAGATCAACAACAGCATGTCTACTTTTTACAGCTTATCTAGTATTAACCAGTTTAGCCTTCATAACAACCGTGTGCCCATTTGTAGAGCAGAATCTATATAGGATCCACTGCAAAGTAAATAGAAAAGGGTCAGAATGTGATTCTCAGCCACACAGCAACTGGGGAAGAAGAGTTTTAGAATAATTTCATAATTTTTCACACTTCATGGATTCTTCTGCAGTTGCAAATGAGCTGTAGCTTGCCTTTGGTGTGCAGCAGGCATACCCAATGTGTATGCTTACTGCACTGATTGGCCTCTATTATGTGAGAGAAACTCTGTATCCAAGATGGGGATAAAAAAGGACACAATTATAAATCATAAATCACAAATCACTGGCTCCTGCATAAATCATGATGAAATGGCTTTTATGGTCGAGATTGAGAAAGGAAATTTTACTTTTCAATATTGGACATGGTTGTTAAGCCCCTTGAAAAGTAGCCCGTTCTACCTTGCATAACATTAGTATTTTAAATGTAAACTGTGGTTTGACTTCTATTTAAAAGAAAGAATTTCTTTAACTGACTTAGAAGCTAAAAATAAAATATCATTACCGTCTACATAAAATGAGCTGGAGTGCCTTCCCAACAACTTTCACCTCACAGCAAGGGTGTCACATTTATTTAACAAACTTCTCAAGAAAGGTTCTATGTCAGGCTGGCTCATAAAGGCTTCTTAGTAAAAATGAATGATGAATAGGTGTAATTTCAAGACGTACATGGTTCGAGTTCAAAGACCAGGGATACTCTTGTCCACAACCCAGGTGCACGCTAGTAAATTCAAAGAAATGTTGTCTTCATTGGTGTTTTGTGAAATGTTTTGTGGTCCCTAAGGCTAAGGAAATGACTTGGAGCAACAACAGCTGTATGGTGTAGGAAGACAGGATGGGTTTTGGGGTATCCGTTTTTAAAATACACAATTGGACTAATGAAAGCTGTCAGAGATTAACAATAAATAGGCTCTTACGTGTCAGGAAGTGATGATGCATGAAAAACACCTCACTCCAAATTCTTCAGTTCTGCAGGATCACGAGGCACTCTTGGTTAGGTGTGATTTAGGACGACTACAATATGGGACACATTTATTTCAAATTGCAATTGTATCAGGAAGAGCTGCATCTAGGCTGTCCGGAAAGGGTATCATGACATCTACATTAATCAGCAAAATGGGCCGATATCATCCCCTTTCTATCGCTGGTTTATTTTTCTTCAAAAGGACTGTGATCATTATATGTTCCTAGGCGGAGGGACTGAGCATGTACAATTAACGCTACTAGTTTTGAAGTCCAACCAGTAGATTCTTTTTTTGTATTAAACTGAATTTGTTCTCCCTATCCAACAGGCAGCAATTATGGTAGTGTGATTACCTACCCACATGTAAATAATCAAACGTTTGTGAGGGATGTGGGAGCACCAATTTAGTTATTTGGATAATGACAATAACTTGAGGAAGCAGATGTGGGTTAATGGTCTTGAACAGTATGTTCAACTCATTCCTCTGGGACAGCTCTGATGTAAGCACTAGAAGCTGAGATTCTATTCTATTCTAGTTGAGCATCTCAGTTGAGATTGTATTCCTATAGATATACAACTCTTTTTAGTCACTGAAGTTAACTTTGCCTTGATGCCCAATGTTATTGGAAATCAGTGGGGGCCAGTTTAGGGATCTCAATCAGGCAGCCTGCCATGTCTGAGTACCCACGCAGTAGCTGCAGGGACGGCCATGCCATCCACTGGCGAAACACAGGCCCCTGCTGTGCGGGGGAGGCCAACCTTCAGGGGGGGCCCTCAGTACCCTGGCCTTAGAGCTCCAGAGTGAGTGTAAAGGGGTGCCCCTCCATGTACTTTGCAGGGGGGGGGGCTCAAGTTTCGTAACACCACTGATGCCATCCACTCCTGCAGGTCAGCTGAATTGGGCCAAGACGAGAAATAACATTCAGGTCAAGGAGCAGGTCCCTTTTGACAACTAACTCTGCCATTTTCACCCTGAAGTTATGGGATTTATATTTCAGCTGATGGGATATCTGTCACAGTTGTGATGAAGGAACCCCCTCCGCCAAACTCAAAATCAGGTCCTTGGTCTTTAAAAAACTTTCTGTCCAGCATGTTGTTACCAAAATATATTGCTGATTTAGACTAAATTAAAATGCAGTTTTGATTTTCAGCCCTTTTAAAAAAAAATTTTCTAATGATTTTGTGTCATATTACTGCCTGGATGTGATGGATCTGACTTATGTATGAGGCATAGATTTGGAACAGGAGGGATACCCCGTCGCTCACAGTGTATGAGGCACTGAAGAAAAACAAACTATTGGAACCTTTTCTCTAACTTTGCTAAAAGCCCCAGGTTTGTTTGATTTGGAGGCTGTATGACAATGGAATTTATTTATTTCCCCATTGCTAACATTGGCCTTGACACATCATCCGTAGCAAAACATTTAATTTCCCCCAGTCTGCCACAGACAGCCCTCTCCATTAACCAACACTGATTGCTTCATGTGTGTGTCTATCACAATGGCAGTAAATGGTGGACCTGCACAAAGGATGTGTGTGCAAATGGCTCCAACAAGCTAATAACCTGTAAGTAAAAGGAATGCGTGTTGAGGACGATCAAATGACTCATAGGGTAATAGGGTAATTCAGAGGGAAATAAATGTAAACGCTGATGTGATGTTGAGTCCTCTGACTGTGGTACTGCTGAGCTGATTTATGAAGAAAGGAACTGGATTGCAGTGCATGGTAACATGCTGGAGATTTGGTGTCAGAGTATGAGAGTGCTTTGCTCAGCAAGATATAGCAACAACCACTGTATGATTAGCAAGGTTTAGCATGTGAGGTTTGGTTGGCAGAGCACAGCAGCCGGCTGAGGGTAGCTTAGCAGGACATGGCAGTGAGTTGAGGGTAGGAGGGCATGGTGGCAGGTTGCCTTTTGGTTATTTGGGTAAGGCAGCAATTTGAAGGTAGATTAGAGAGATGTGGTAGTGAGTTGGGATAATTTCACAGGGCATGGCAGTGAGTTATGGAGAGTGGCAGAGCATGGCACTGAGTTGGAGGTTAGTCACCAGGCGCAGCATTGAGTTGTAGCATTGGCGGCTTAGCATGTAAACATGACTGGAGTTTTCAGTGACTAAAAATGGAGCAATTTATGTTTAGGTTGTCAATAGCATGAGAGGTCTCAGCTAATCGACCATGGGTTGAACATAAATATCCAAAGAATAAAAACCATTAACTTTGCCTTCCCTTTAAGGGTTTCAGAAGACAGATAATGGGTACAGTGATGTGTGTTGCCATTTATGAACAGCCGTGTGGGTCTTTGAATTAACTGTGTGATTAATGGTATGAGTTTAAGAAGAGTATGTCAGTGGCTCTTAAAGAAAGTTAAACCAATGGTTTCAGAGTGAAAATATAGGATTAAGAAACAACCCTATATCTGGCAATGGAGAAGAGCACAGACCGTATAAACAAAGAAGTAATGCAGGTACATTGTTCGGATGGTTCCATTTAAAAGCTTTAGCATGGATTCTAAATCAACAGATTGTTATAAGGAAAGTTTATTTCATTATATATTTGCTCACCTTCTACAATTCACTGGCGGCACGGTAATTCAAATGGAAGCCTGCAGAACTATTCCCATTCACAAACCAGGGGTATGGAATTTGTCACACAACCTATGTATTAATAGGTCACATCACAAACGGTCCTCTTGCATGGGCCACAAAGCAATTGCCCTAATGACTATTAAATATGTAGGTTGCAATTTGCAGGTCCCTATGATTGGCTCAGAAAGCAGGGATGAAGGTCTGAAAGGGACAGCAGACCTGGATTTACTTTCCCCAATAGGAAGCATTCTTAGATCTGGACTTAGCCAAGACGTTTTGATTTTACTAAAACTCCTTATATAATATACTTTGTTATAGGAGCTTGGAGTCAGCCTCATACGTCCTTTGGTCAGTTATTGTATCAATCACATGCTTCACCCACCTACTACAGTATCATGCAATGTATCACCCCCACGGAAGTCACTGCCTAATTTCACTTTGCGTGAAGGCAGTCTGTTCTTTCACAAAGAAAACATCCGCACGGAAAGCAGTTCCCTTCATAGCTGTGGACTACAATGGCAGTGTGAGCTTTAGGAGACCAAAAAGTATTTTTTTCTTTTAGCTGTAGTTTGGGATAAGTGCCTTGACCTTTATATTTCCATTTGAAGCACTGTATATTGTTCAGAGGTAGGCAGCTACCCCAGCAATAGAATTTTGCAAAAGCTATGGCAAATTAAAACAAGCATTAGCAAATGCAAAAAGTTGGAATCCAGCAGCGAAAAAAGATTTCCATTTGGGAAGACATAATTAGGGGGAGGAGAAGGGTGGAGAAGGCAGGGGCCCTGCTTCCCATTGAGGCCACCAGCTGGAGTCCAAAAGGGGAAGCATTCAGAAACAGCCTTTACATCATGGCTGGACCTACACTGTGCCTTAACAACCCTGTCTGAACCACAAATGTGCCTTTACAACGCATTCCTTTACCACGCAAGTCATTACAACGACTTGCCTTAAGACAAGCATTGTTGGATTGATGTTGGAGTTTAAGTCCAACACTTTCCCTACTGTTGCGCAGACTGGAGTAGGAATAGTAAATTATATTATTCTAAAGTCCAGCACTTTCCCTAAGGCAAGTTGTTGTAATGACTTGAGTGGTAAAGGAATGTATTGTAAAGATGCACTTCTTATTCAGACTGTGTTTTTATCACAGGCATCGTAAATGCCTGCCTGGTCCTGAAATACAACCAAGCATTCCCACTAGCATAGAAAGTTGTTAATCTTCTACAATTCGTGGCTAATCTGAAACCGACCCAACTCGCCTCCGCGGTTAGGAACTGATTGTCGTCATAAACCAATAAAACATGCTTTTCCAAATCACAAATATGAGGGGGACGTGACACCCCGACTCCTATTTGTGATTTGGAAAGGGTCGCAAAAGCCCTTTTATGAGCCAGAAATGGTTTTATCCCTTTTAAAAGGACATATGTGCATTGTTAATGCACAAAAAACTGTTTCTGTCGCAAACCTGTGGTTTTGATAATCACAGGGCTTGCAGAGCATCCTGATACTCAATTTTGTTTCTTCATATACTTAGAAATCTGAACGTATAACTAAACTGTCCTATGCATCCTCTTTCTTCATTCTTTTGGATGCAAAAGTTTGCCTGAATTACATTTGATTGTAATGAAGCACTCATGAGCAAAGAACTATTTTGGGGTCTGATTTTACAGAGTTTTCAAAGCAGCACGCAACCTGAAAGATCCATTCCAGTGGTTATGCAGCTGCAGGCATGTCCAAATCATATATTCCCAAGTGCCCACAAGATATTGATAGTGTGTATACATTTTGCTTGCTGCCAGAAACATTTGGTGCTGGCAGCCTTGCTGGTGTAAGGAACAATTCACAATGCATAAAAACTGTGTATCTGTGACATGACTTTAGTCTTATTGGGACCATGTAAAATTGCAAAGCTATATTAACCTCTTGGGCAGCCATACTTTTTTGTTTGCCCTAAAACTCTATTTAAATGTGCTAATTTTAGGTGGAAAACAGTAGCATTTCCTGGAGTCTGTTAAGGAAACTACATAAGACACTAGTAAAAGAACTCCACACCACAATACACAACAACAAAACAGCAGCACAACAATTCTTACATCACACAAACCCACTATAGAACACAACACAATACACCACCACAACACAGTGATAACACACCACAGAAAAACAACAAATAAGATTATTCCACAACACAATAACACAACAACAAAACAACCACACAACAATGTAACAAATCCACAACAGAACATGACAAAATAGCTACAACAAATACAACACCACCACACAGTGAAAATCAAAAACAAAAGGCAACATAACAGCACAAAAACAATGCACCAGAACCTAGTGCAATACAAAATATCACAAGTTAACACAATAGAAGATAACACAAGAAAATACCACAGATCAAGACAGCAAAACACATCACAACAACAAAAAACACAACTGCATTGCTGTAGTCCTGTGTTGGTTAAATGGTATTGTGTTGTTGTAGGAGGCTGGCCTGGTTTGTAGTGGGTAGCTAACATACTTACACCTTATATCAGGTCCAGCTATCTCTTATTAGTGAAATGTAGGCAGTGTTCTAGCAGCTTAGGCTGTCTAGCGGTAGCTGTAGCAGAGCAGCTTAAGCTGAACTAGGAGACATGCAAAGCTCCTGCAATACCACTATAGTTACACAGTACTTATGCACAATAAAAACCGATACTCAGTGTTACCAAAAATAAAGGTACTTTATTTTAGTGACACAAGGCCAAAAATATCTTAGAGGCAATACTCCTTCTGGAGGTAAGTATTATACACAATATATACACTAGTAACCAAAATCAGGCAAGTAAACAGTCATAGAATAGTGCAAACAGTAGAAAATACAGTAGATTGCAATGGGCCTAGGGGCAACACAAACCCTATACTAAAATAGTGGAATAAGAATAACAAATTCCTCCCTAGTCAAGTGTAGTGTGTAGAGGGGCGCTGGGAGTGTAGGAAAACACCAAAGGTAAGTAAAGTAACCCACCCCAGAACCCAGAAAAGCAGGAGTAAAGTACAGCAAGTTTCATTAGGACACACTACAACTCATGATAAAGGATTATGCAAGAACCAAGCAAGACTGCAAGCAACAAACGATGAATTCCTGGACCTGAAGGCCTGTGGAGAGAGGAGACCAAGTCCAGAAGTCGAAGAAGAGTCCAGGAAGGACAGAAGCCCCTGCCAACCTAGAAAATGGTGCAAAAGTGGATTCTCCGGTAAGGCGAAAACTACAGAAGAACACCAAAGAAGATGACGGCAGGTTCCTGCTTGGTGCAGATGATGTCCCATGTTGAGTTGTTGGATGCATGCTGTTTGCTTTGCTGGATTCCACCAACAAGCCTTGGTTCAAGCAAGTATGCAGTTTGCATCAAAAAGGAGCTGCCTGGACCCAGGAGGGACCTGGGGGTCTCAACTCAGACTGAGGACACAGAGGAGGCTCTCTGCACTTCAGCGAGCCCTCAGAAGACCAGTCAGCACCCACGGGAGTCCCAGAACAAGGGGACAAAGAATATGCAAAGTGCTGTCATCACAGCACTACACTGGAAGGTCCCACGCTGCCAGAGAACAACTCAGGGAGCTGTGCGTTGCAGGATGGAGTGATGGGGAACTGGGCTACACTGTGCACGAAAGATTTTTGGAAGAAGTGTACAGAAGTCCAAGGAGCTGCAGAAGATGCAGTGCAGAGGGGTACTATCACAGCACGGGGAGGCAAGCTCTTACCTCCACCAAATTTGGACAGCTGGACCTTTGGACAGTCTGGGTCACTTGGGTCCTCCACCTGTGTTCCAGGGAGCAAGCTCATTGTCAGAAGAGGAGTCCCAGAGTACCGGTAGTTGTCGCAGAAGGGTGCCTGCAGAAGCAGGGTGAGTGACTCCGTTACTCCACGGGAGATTCCTTCAGTTCCTCTGGTGCAGGGTGAAGACAGGCAGTCCTCAGAGCGTGCACACCTTGGAAACTGTTGCAAAAGCTGGTTGGAGCTGAAGTTGCAGGTCACGGATTTGTCCTGGATATTTTGTTGCAGTTACAGCTGTTCCTGGAGCAGTCTGTGGTTGATCCGATGGTCAGAAGCTGAAGCAGAGGATGCAGAGGAGTCCTGGAGGAATCTTGCAAACCGAATCTGAGGCAACACCCACAGGAGAGACCCTAAATAGCCCACAGAGGGGGATTGGTCACCTAATCAGGTATGGAATTGTCAGGAGGGGTCTCTGATGTCACCTGCTGGCACTGACCACTCAGAGGTCTCCAGAGGGTCCCCACACCTTGGGATCCAAGATGGCTAATGCCAGGGACACTCTGGAGGAGCTCTGGGCACCACCCCTGGGATGGTGATGGACAGGGGAGTGGTCACTCCCCTTTCCTTTGTCCAGTTTCTCGCCAGAGCAGGGACTGGGGGTCTCTGAACCGGTGTAGACTGGCTTATGCAAGGAGGGCACCATCTGTGCCCTTCAAAGCATTTACAGAGGCTCTGGGAGGCTACCCCTCCCAAGCCTGTAACACCTATTTCCTAAGGGAGAGGGTGTAACACCCTCCTCCCAAAGGAAATGCATTTTTCTGCCATCCTGAGATTGAGCTGCTCAGTCCCCAGGAGGGCAGAAAGCTGTATGTGAGGTGGCAGCAGCTAGGGCTGCAGTGGAAACCTCAGAGAGCTGGTTGGTCAGTACGGGGTCCATGGTGCAGCCCCCAGGGTGCATTGGATTGCCCCCCCCAATAGCAGATTTAGATTGGGGGGACATTTCCATGATCTTAGTCACCTCACATGGCCATATTCGGAGTTACCATTGTGGTGCTACATATATGTATTGACATATATTTAATGCACTCGTATAATGGTATCCCCGCACTCACGAAGTCCGGGGAATTGGCCCAGGACAACATAGGGGCACCTTTGCTAGTGCAAGGGTGCCCTCAGACACAGTAACTTTGCACCTAGCATTCAGTAAATAAAGGTTAGACATATAGGTGACCTATAAGCTACCTTAGGGCAGTGGAAATGGCTGTGAAATAGTGTGTGCACTATTTCACTCAGGCTGAAGTGGCAGTCCTGATGAAAGGTTTGTATGACCTCCTTATGGGTGGCAAAAGAAATGCTGCAGCCCATAAGGATATCCTGAAACCCCAATGCCCTGGGTACCTAGGTGCCATATACTAGGGTCTTATAAGGGGGGGTCCAGTGTGCCAATCAGAATTGGAAAATTGAGTCACTAAAGTGTTGTGACAAATTTGGTAAGTAGAGAGAGCATAGGCCCTGGAGTTCTGGTTAGCAGAACTTCAGTGACACACTTAAGCGTACTGACAACACACATAGGCCACAAACTATGAGCACTGGGGTCCTGACTAGCAGGATCCCAGTGAGACAGTAAAAACACACTGACAAACACTCACAAACAGGCCAAAAATGGGGGTAACCATGCTAGAAGGAGGCTACTTTCTCACAGTTGTTTTTACTACTGTTACATTATTAATGATGTGGTGGTGTTGTATTGTGATGTTCTGGTATATCAGCTGTAATCCATCTGCTTAAGCATGAACAGTCTTGTTACACAATACCACTGCCTCAAACCTACTTCCATGATATAATGGTAAAGGTTTTTAACATCAGACACCACTCTGTTCACCATCTAGGACATGTAAAAAAGTACCAAAAAGTGTTTTGCAATCTGACCCCCATGTCTTAACTTAGTGGTACGAGGAACTGAAGTGTGGCTTTACACAGATGTTTCCACTCAGTTATACTCCAGCAGCCCTTTCACTGTATTTTCGCAAATATCCTCGTTTCCCGAGTCTTTCAACCTGTTTCGGATTTCATGTCCTTGAGACATACAGTTCATACCAACAGTTTTACGTAATATTTCAAGTCAGAAAGTGGGGTAGGAAAAGTCGCTTTGATAGCTCGTTAAATACTGCATTACTGGCACCAACAAAATCAAAGCCTTAAACAGTTTTAGCACACACAGTCCTTATAATGAAAACGTCTCATTGTGTTATTAGATTTCTGTGCAAGTCTAACAGCAGACGGAAGACAATTCCTACACATGAAATAAAGTGAACTGTAATTGCGCCTGTTTCTCTGGTCTAATGTCATGCAGTAGCTAACCGAATTTGCTACATTTTTTCCCACTAACCACAAGCATGCTGTTTAGAGCAACACAACATACACATAAAATCAGGGGCAACTCCTCTGCAATGGCTGAGGAGCGTCGCCCCCGCTTGGCTAAAGGCCACTAGCTGTCAAATAAAACAATATTCCATTATTGTTTTATTTTACAGCTGCTGGCTCAGCCATCAACATGTGCAGGGAGGGGCAGGGCTGGGCCACGGGAGAGGGGATAGGGGAAGGGGAGTTGAGCCTGTGCACTAATTGCACATATGCGTTTGGCTGGCCGTGTCAGGCCGGCCAAACACACATGCGCCCTTAGATTTCTCCAACCCAGCTGTGTTACACAGCCGGGTTGAAGTAACTGCACAGGCTCCAGTATGCTGTCTGAGCGGCAGACCAAGCCACTCAAACTGCTAGGTTTAGCATCAGAGCAGTGCCAGGATTGCTGGAGAGCCTGTGCTGGTGTCCCAGGGAGTGCTGGGACACCAGAAGAGAAGATGAGCGAGGCGGCATCATCGGGAACTGTAGGTTTTTAAAAATATTTTTTTTATTTCCCCTGTCGTCTCCTCCCCGGCACTCCCCCTTGAAATTTGCAGCGGCTGCTGCTGCATAAAATATCATGAGAGGAGTTCTTGCAAATAGTCTAACCACTGGTAACCGTTCGGGGTAGCATTTCAAACCATTGTTATTTTGCTTACGATGCCATCTCAGAATAGACCCAGCCTTATGCAAATCAGCCCTAATCCTGCTCCAATGGCAACAGTCCAGCCCGTTGCCAACCCAGGGCTTTTCCAGAGCACAAGCAACCCAAGACCTGTGTGGGCCTACTTGGCCTCTACAGACATGTGCAGCTTTGTTCCAGTAGCACTGTGAGCACGTGATCCACGTCTTGCACACCTTTTGCCACTTAGAATGTCCCATCACACACAAAAAAAAGTGAGTGGAATGCTTGCAAATAGTCTAACGACAGGCAATCGCTCGGGCAGCACAGCAAGGCAGCGTCATCTTACCTAAACAGTCGTATCTTCCGTTAACATATTTTAGCTCGAAACCAATCTGGCATTTGCAGTAGAAACTTCCAAACGTATTCACACATCTGCGGTTGAAGGGGCAAAGGGCCTTGCTGCTGGAACACTCATCAATATCTGTAGCAAAAAAAGGCGTATGTGTCATACTACACACTACATGGAAAGCCTTTGAATCTTGTTCAAATAACGTCATGCTTGCTAAACAGTCATTAAAGAACAGCAACATACGTTTCACCCTTCAATTAACGCTTTACGCAACTGGTAAATGTTGTATGGGGTTTGAAAGCATATATTTAGCTCTTCTCTATCTCCAGTGGATTCTGAGCTCTGTTATGTGAAACTATTTTAAAAACGTTAAGCCCTATTCATTGATTTTAAGCGCTTCTTTTAGGAGTTGACGTTGACGCAAATGGTAAAGCTGTGTAGAAACCTGATTTTAGGACAGATCACCACTGGTTCGTTAGATATTTAGCTGCAAAATTGTTGTGTGTGGACATTTTCTACATTCAGAATAAGGTAATTTTGCCTCACGTAGAAACGGGCCACTGCCGCCAGAAAACGGCTGGTTATGATTGTTCCTGTAAGACGGCTTGTAGGATGTGGTAATGCATGCGGTAACCTGCTGGTGTCCATTTTACCCCATCATTCACGTCCAAATGCTAACCTGTGAGGTACGTCCAGAGGGAATCAATAGTTATTTTTTTCGTTGCCTCCCTGGTGTCATATACATGCTTCAAGTTCTGGTCGCACTGACCTGTATCTGTAATATACAATTCTATTATGTTTGGCTGCATAGACCTATGTGTGAGGCTCACTGTTTCTTTTTCATTTCTGCCTTTGTACCCTGTAGTAACCCACTGTCGTTCAGGTCCATTTGTCCACTTTTTGTACAGTCATCGGTCTGGCACCTGGACGAGTCAGAAAAAAACAGTTTCTGGAAAGTGCTAGATCAATTGGAGGTGAGTTTCCACTTCAAAAATTAATAGTACTCAGCTTAATGCTTCCGTAATGCTTTATTGAGAGAAGAGGAAGAAGTAATCAGTTCCAGAAGTTATTAGTCCAGTGAATTTGTGACAGTCTGGAAGCTGAAGTTCAAATCAAAAGATCCGCGAAATGACAGTCCAATCTGCTGATATCACGGTTTGGAACAAATAGCAACATTCAGTAGAGGAACAGCCAACACGTGTTTCGCCCCTTAAGCGGGTAGGCGGGGGCTTTCTCAAGGCCCATCCAGAACAGAATGAAATCTTCTGGCGTCAGTAGTCACAATTGTAAATAGAAATCTGAAATAGCGGTAAGCGAGGGAAATCCTCTACAAAGAGTAAGCCAAACAATCCTCAGCGCGTCCTGCGTTATATCGGCGATATCGATCCTCGATATCGATCCTCGATATCGCCGATATAACGCAGGACGCGCTGAGGATTGTTTGGCTTACTCTTTGTAGAGGATTTCCCTCGCTTACCGCTATTTCAGATTTCTATTTACAATTGTGACTACTGACGCCAGAAGATTTCATTCTGTTCTGGATGGGCCTTGAGAAAGCCCCCGCCTACCCGCTTAAGGGGCGAAACACGTGTTGGCTGTTCCTCTACTGAATGTTGCTATTTGTTCCAAACCGTGATATCAGCAGATTGGACTGTCATTTCGCGGATCTTTTGATTTGAACTTCAGCTTCCAGACTGTCACAAATTCACTGGACTAATAACTTCTGGAACTGATTACTTCTTCCTCTTCTCTCAATAAAGCATTACGGAAGCATTAAGCTGAGTACTATTAATTTTTGAAGTGGAAACTCATCTCCAATTGATCCAGCATAATAATTTATTGGGAGGCTTAGGGTCCAGGCCTTCCGGTCTTGAGTTCCCCCAACCATTTTATAAATTCGGCATTCCAAGGAAGTCTACTGGCTGGACTCCCCCTTTCTTCTTTGTAGCAGTTTCTGGAAAGTGTGCACTCCTGTGAAGCATGTGTCCAATTAAAACACTGGTCAGTCAACACACTAGTCACCTTTTGGTTATTTTAAAAATGTGAATTGTGTTAGTAAATTATTGGATTTCAATCCCTTACCTTGGTAGGCGAATAGGGAATGGAACTAGGACAATTCAATTGAGTGTTTGTTAATTGAAAGTTTCAGAAGGTGTTATGCTAAAAGTTTCACGGATATCTTAGTAGCCAGGTTAGAAGGAATCTAGACTGATTTTACCCTACTAATTGGTATTTATCAAGCACTGAATTACTGATGATAACATTCGACTAGCAGTCACTCTCCTTGGCAGACCAGATTGGGAGAAATATCTAGTTACCTTTCTTTCTCAGCTCCAGGAAGGGGTTTGATCATATCGATATGGAGTGAAGTTACTTGTTTAAGGTGCTAGACCAGATGAGGAGAGTACCCCCAATAAAATCTGTAGGACAGCTAGTTTCGTTCACCATCAAACAAAATTTATATTGATGACAAGATGGAACCGACAATGTTACTGTCATGGGCACAGGCAGGGGTTCCCAGTCTCTCCACGTCCAGTTGTCCTCTCTTAAGAGCCTCTCCTGCAAAGAGTAATAACTTGTTGTTTGCACTTCTGCCACTTTGAGGAGCTATAAATAAAAGATGTTACTTTCACCCACTCATGTTGTGAAGTAACTGACCTTCAGGAGGATGCATTGCTGAGTCGAGTGTTCAGGGATTCAAGCGCCTGTCTTGCTAATTACCACTTTGTTGCAGAGACGAACCTACAACTCATTGAGCTATCCCTCTAATGATCAGTAGCAACAACTGGGTCCTTGGAAAAATGATTCTGATCATCACAAACTAACCATATTTGCTAAATATATTCTTTGTTCCTTTACTAACCCAGATACATCTCTACTGACACTTTGTTCGGTATGGGACACGTTTAAGAGGGCGCCAGGATTTAAAACTAAATATTCAAAATCCACAGACATGAGTCTCAGAGTTGATGGCCACTACTGCTCTACCCACTTTAAGAATATGGGGTGATCCACAGCGTCAATCAGATATGGAGGTTTCACTCTAAACAGACCTGCTAAAGACACTTAAAACTATAACTTTCCCCGGCTACTACCAGAGGGCAGACAGGACTTCTGACACTTTTTGACAGATTAGAAATTCCCACTCTCCTCTGCATGAGACTCTGTACTAACATTATCCCAATCCCAATTATAAGGTGCCAATACTTTCTTTTTGTGAAAAGGGGACGGGGGCAACACCGACCTGCTAAGTGTTGCGCATTACCAGAGACACTCACAGAATTTGTTGCCTGTGACATATTCCAGCGATCAGAGACAAATGTAACACACAAGAAACAAAATGTAATGTACAAGAAAGAATTTCAGTTGTAGCAGGTCTGCTATCACTCTCCCCAGTAAAACGTTCATGCTGCTTCATTTACAAAATACATATAAAATATATGTAAAAGGATAGTAGAAGGGAGAAAAGTGTGATAAAGTAGGTATTTTTCTCAAAGAAAGAAATAATAATTTCTATCCACCTTTAGCCACTTGTGTATAGAGTGAACATTTGTACCTGAATGGGTTATATTCCTGGGAATTATTCATATTTCAGAAGACCATCTGTAGCTATCAGTGAACTACTTATGTGGGTTTACTGATTGCTGAATTTTGTACAGCTGAGTAAGGGTAATGTATATGCTAACCGTGTAAATATTTAAATCGGGATTTTGAAGATTAGAACTCTAGTCTGCTAAATCGATAGTCTGGGATCCCAACCAATCCCCTGTGCTGATAAGACCAAAAACAGCTTAGTTGAAATCCCACTCAATTGAACATATTTCAGGGTGAGTGGCAGCATACTAATTTACCCTATGTCATATGTACTGGAGCGGATTTCGGACAGACTTCTCTTGCTATATAAAACTGTGGTTTAAGTACTGACCTTCCTGCAATAAGCATTAATGACATTCTTTGGTTTGCTGTATTTAGTCTGTTGCAAATAAAACATGCAGAGATGTATCACCATCTCTAAACTGGTACAGTAATTGTTTTTTCCCATTGACATTTTTTTTTTCCTTATTTTAAAATGCTTCGCTTTGAAATTAATTTATGAGAGAAGTTTCCCAAAAACATGGTAAAAACAAATAACTGAACCACTATGTATTTTAATGTGTGCAAATCATAAAGAAGTAGCAATAGCTCCCAATAAGAATGTTTCTTCTATTTTTAAATCGGTATGTTAAGTCACCTACTGGTGAACTGGTTCAGTCCGATCTGATATTTATGCCCCCTCTAATGATGACACAATTCTCCATTGACCTTCATGCAATAACTTAAGTGTTAGATTTCTGCTTAAAAATGAATTATCTAAGCTCACTGTGCTGGCTGTCTCCCGAAGGGCACCCAAGAAACCTTCCAGCAGAACATACAGACTCAATGCAGTGAACGCTTCACATACCTACACATGTTCTTCCATCTGGTCCCAGCTGAAGCCCAGGGGATGGGCACAGGCATCTGACCTCACCCATGACCTCTTCACATCCGTACTGACAGTTCGCCATGGCACAGGACCTTGAATCTGAAATTAGTAGCACACCGTCGAGGTTAAAGATCACACTGTTCAGTTCCTTACGGGAGCAGAGACTAACACCACTATGTTTGCCATCCTTACTGGTCGAACATTTAACCGCCATGATTGGGATATTACCGGTCTAACACGACCATGTTTGTGGTATTTGCAGGCAAGGAATCTGACTTGTTCTTCTTAACCTTTTCCTAAATTATACAAGTTATGTGACAGCAGGACAGCTTCTAGAGCTAAACAAATAAAAACTGAGTGGAATAAAATGACACTTCGAGCCACAGGGAGGACTATCTTGGGAAGCCTAGAAAGCTTGGAACTGCATTTTTAAAGCCAAGGGAAATAAACAAAGAAAGATCAGATGTAGTGAAGGTGTAAATGGTACAATAGAGCTATACTTAAAAGAATTGTCAGAATAGATATTTAAAAAAAGGGGAAACTCCATCCAGTGACAATGTCAAAATTACTATTTCGTCCCTGACAATGTTTTGGCAAAGACAAAGTAGCCATGCATTGGCATTATGCAGTCAAAGAGGGTATTTTCTTTGTATGAACTTATCTCTCAGTTCACTGAGTATATTTAGGTAGCAGGATGGAGAATTAAACTTTCTGGGGCCCTATTACAAATAGTGCCCCAGGGCACAATGGCCGACTGAGCCCACTTTTTGCCTCCCCCAGGGCAATGTGGTATTACATAAGGGAAGGTAGACGCTTGCGCAGCTTCTTTTACAATACTAATAACACCGGTGCAAATGTAGCACCAGCGCGCTAGCTTCAGAGGGCCTTCCCTCATTTCCATGGGGGCATGACCCAGAGCAAATAAGGGAATCACTTTGCCTCTGTGCGTGTGCAGTAATATCGACATAGTGCGGTCTTAATACATATGCAGGCGCAGAGTAAAGGCAAAGTGGCCCTTTTGAGGTGCACTGAGTGTGCCACAAAAAAGGTGACCACTGTCAACGCACCCCCTGAGGGCTGTTGTCAGGAGGTGGAAAAGCGGATCCCATGGAAGCCAAGGCATTTCTCTGCAGGCAGTGCAGTCACTCACTGCATCCACCTGCAGGGGAATCTCAGTTCCCACTTTAAAGTGCATGCCGTTTGCCGCCTGCACACAGAAACACAGAGTGGCTTTGAAACAGCCACTCAGATGTTCACTGAATGTGCTGCCACTAGGGCAGCATGAGTCTGTGGCTGCCCTGGGCGCTACTCATTCATTGAATTAGGGCGCACCATCTATGTTTGCTCCTGTCCGAAACAATAACAGTGCACCCTATGTAATTAGGGAAGTGCTAGTTTGTAAAAAGACTGAGGGGGTCATTCTGACCCTGGCGGTAGACTACCGCCAGGCCAACGACCGCGGATGCACCGCCAACAGGCTGGCGGTGCATCCATGGGCATTCTGACCGCGGCGGTACCGCCGCGGTCAGAAACGGAAAACCGGCGGTGTCCCGCCGGTTTCCCGCTGCCCTGGGGAATCCTCCATGGCGGCGCTGCAGGCAGCGCCGCCATGGGGATTCCGACCCCCTTACCGCCAGCCTGGCTCTGGCGGTTGTGACCGCCAGAACCTGGCTGGCGGTAACGGGTGTCGCGGGGCCCCCTAACAGGGCCCCACCAAGATTTTCAGTGTCTGCCAAGCAGACACTGAAAATCGCGACGGGTACAACTGCACCCGTCGCACCCCTTCCACTCCGCCGGCTCCATTCGGAGCCGGCATCCCCATGGAAGGGGGTTTCCCGCTGGGCTGGCGGGCGGCCTTCTGGCGGTCGCCCGCCAGCCCAGCGGGAAACTCAGAATTACTGCGGCGGTCTTTTGACCGCGCAGCGGTATTCTGACGGCGGTACTTTGGCGGGCGGCCTCTGCCGCCCGCCAAAGTCAGAATGAGGCCCTGAGTGCCGAAGCTCTTTTCAGAGACCAGCGTCTGGTGCAATTAAATGTTGGTGCGTGGAATGCCAAGACTTCATGGCCTTAAAACCACCTCATGCCTCTTTAATCCACAACTCAACTCTCCCTGTCTCTTGATATCACTCTTGCAAGCTTCTGCTTTCCCTTTTTTCTGACAGGTTTTCCATCTTTCTCTCCCTCTGTCTTTTTACTTTATGTGTTTCCATCTCTTGATCTTGGGAAAAGTCCAATCAGGAAAAATAAGTGCTGGTCCCCAAAAAAGCAGGGCCAGTGGCTCCCATCGGCAACCAGCTGCTCAAGTTAATCCCTGAATACGGTCCCAGGTGTCCAAATATAAGCAGAAAATTATTGGGGACACTTGAATAACTTGGCTTGTAATAACAAAGGGGTTCACTACCCCAGTGTGCACCGTGAACACCCTCAGTGAGTGTGCCTGGTGAAGATTAAGCATTTGTGCTATATCGGTGAAAATAATGTCCTTGTTGCTGTGCAAGAACTAACTCTGCTGCAGACAACGCAGTATGAAAACATAGCACACGAAGCACGGTTTCCAGCTCCCACACTGTGCTTCGCCAGCTTCGAGGGTGACCTTAAAGACGCCCCACAAAGGTGGAAGCCCTCTAATCCTACACAAAGACTCAAGTTGGCATTAAGGGCCTCTTCTGTGGCCAAAGTGCAGTGTTCAATGTGAGATCAGAAATTGTGGGGCAACAATGCACTAGCCAATTCATTGCTATGAGATGGTAACACAATGGTGTGTCAAGTGACATTTATAAGTACACATTGACCACAATTCGAAATGCTAACAAAAACATTTGAATGAACAAAAGGTGCAGTATGCTGCTTCAGGGAGACTGTCAGTGAGGCCCCTGCTGCACCGTTTGTGTGTCAGAAGGCACATCTCCTTTGCTACTACCTCCTTTGAGGACCTTTTAGCTAGTGCATCTGCATCTGTAATATGGCACAGGAAATGGTCAAAAGAAATTCCTATTTGTAATGAGGAGACCCAATAGTGTGTAGGACACAGAACAGGCCATGCAAATACAAACCTATATTATGTTCCCGGACCACTGCACTCCTAAAGTGCCTGTAGCACAGAGAAATACATCATCCTGGAGCAAACCACCGATCTGTGACCTCCCTCTTTTGGCTGCAGCACTCACCATGATGACATAGGCTATTCATTTCTCATTGTAGCTCATATGATAAAACTGCACAGTGTACATATGGTTCTTCTAAATCCAGCCCACTCTCCCACCTCTCCACACGACTTACTTGCGCACGAGCCATCTGGCATCAGCATGTAGCCGTTGAGGCAATAGCATTTGTAGCTGCCATGAGTGTTCATACACCTGTGCTCGCAGGGGCGGGGCTTCAGTCCGCATTCATTCACATCTGAAAGGAGAGCAGAGAAACATATGTGCAGCACGTTTATTTCTCAACAACAATTCATCGACACAGAGGGTCCTGGCAGGGATTGTGATCTGGAAAAGGGTTTAGAAGGCTTGCTTTTGGCCCACAGGCAGACACATGCTAGGGGGGTGACGCGAGGAGCCTTGCCCCGGCCTATAAGCACAGTCCCACGTGATGGCCACTGGGGAAAGGAACAGAAAGAAAACCAGGGCTGTGCATGCAGATGTGTTTTTTTACACTTATGCCTGTTTTATTTGTGTTCGGGGATGGCAGCGAGAGGGAATGGAGATTATGTCTTCCAAATAAAATTGAGACCTTCTTGTTATTGAGGAACAGTGCAAGTATTTCAGGAGCTCTGGGGAAAATCAAATTTTTCTTTTGGAACAGGCCTTGTCCCCTAATTAAAGATCTATTCATAATTTTGCACTGCCTACTGGTGACACGAAAAGACTGCTGACTTGCTTCACCTGCTGGCCGGGACTGCCCTCTGAATATTGCAGTTGGTTAGCGATGAGTATCTCCTCTGTCCTTCTAATGTGTGCTTTCAGCCGTGCATCCCTGAAAGCCCACCCACCCACAAGCAACGATAGGGAATGAGTACTGCGGAGGGTATTGCCCCGGCTCTGCTGACACTGCCTGGAGGCCTACGTGTCACCTGTGAGTACACTCACAGAGGTAAGATGAATAAACTTTCACTCACTGAGCTGTGTTGCCTCTTGCATTGCCCACCATGCCCAGAAAAGATAGCTTCCAAGTTGGTATTTTTGCCCCGATCCCATATAAACACTGATGTGTGATGAGAGTGGAACCCACTAGACCAGTGGTTCCCAACCTGTGGTCCGGGGACCCCTGGGGGTCCGTGAAGCCTCCTCTGGGGGTCCGCGACAACTCAGAAAATTAAATAATATTAACATATTCGATCCCCAACTCCCAGTAATGACTCAGTGGGAGGGTCCTCGGATCCCAGTAATGATTCAGTGGGGGTCCCTGGGTTCCAGTAATGATAAAGTGGGGGGCCACATAAGACAAAAGGTTGGGAACCACTGCACTAGACCCTACATCTTTCAGAGCGAGCAGATTGGCAGTATTCATCTATAGAGAAAGATGCCATTGATGCTTTATGACTAAAACTAGTCGGGGTAACCGGATTGCAGTTATGTTTGTGCGTTGCTTTCAAATGCCAAATATACTTTACTCTTTTCACACGGAAACACAGTGGACTTGGGCCAAATGAGCAGCTTTTAAATGGGCTAGGCTCTAGGATTAATTGCACCAAATTCTCTTATAATTACTCTGCATAAGAAACAAGGTCTAGGAAACTACCGAGAAGAATATCTATGCTGACATTGATGCTGCTTGGGTGACTTTGAGGACAAGCACAAATAAATTCTTAAAGATAACATCACCAGTGTTAATAAGCCATGGCTCTGAAGAGGAAGTCATCGATTTCTCTCATGGCCTTGCATTGTTCGAACGTTGCCAGAGACCAAATATAGGCTCATATTTATACTTTTTTAGCCCCGCATTTGTGTCATTTTTTACGCGAAAGGAGCGCAAACTTACAAAATACAATTGGCCCATATTTATACTTTTTGACGCAAACCAGTGCTGGCGCTGGTTTGCGTATTTTTTTTTACCGCCGGCTAATGCCATTCCTATGCGCCATGCAGGCGCCTCATTTAAGGAATGACGTTAGCCGGCGCCGCGGACTGGTCTGAGTAAAAAAACAATGACTCAAACCAGGCAGGGCCGGCGGTGGGGAAAATGGGGGTTGTGCATCAAAAAATGTTGCAAGTTAGGTTTGAGGCAAAAATTATGCCTCAAACCGGACTTGTGCCATTTTTTGGCGCACAACCTCCATTGAAATGACTCCTGTCTTAGCAAAGACAGGAGTCATGCCACCTTGACCAATGGCCATGCCCAGGGGACTTGTGTCCCTTGGGCATGGTCATTGGGCACAGTGGCATGTAGGGGGGCCCAAATTAGGCCCCCTATGCGACTTAAAAAAAATTAAAAAAATACTTACCTCAACTTACCTGTACTTACCTGGGATGGGTCCCCCCATCCATGGGTGTCCTACAGGGGTGGTCGAGTGTGGCAGGGGGTGTCCCCGGGGGCAGGGAAGGGCACCTCTGGACTCCTTCCATGGTCAGAGACTATGGAAGTGAGCCCATAGATCCCTTAACGCCTGCCCTGACCCAGCCATTAAAAAACAGCACACATCAGGCTGTGCGCCGTTTTTTAAGGCCTGCCCCCTCCTGTGCATCAAAATGACGCTGGAGTATAAATAAGGCGCACAGGCCTTAAAGTCATTTTTTGGGCGGGAACGCCTACCTTGCATCTCATTAACGCAAGGCAGTTTCCTGCATCCAAAAAATGACGCACACGGAGGAATTTTGACATCCGCGGGCCCGGGTGTCAAAGTTTAATATGGTTTGCGCCGAATGTGCATCAAAATTTTTGATGCACATTCGGCGCAAACAAAGTATAAATATGCCCCAATTGTATTTTGTAAGTTTGCGCCACTTTTGGGTTAAAAAATTACGCAAATGCGGGGCTAAAAAATTATAAATATGGGCCATAGTTTCTTTGGGCCGAAGGAGCAGGTCATAATGATGTGGAGCTCTATGGACAGTATCTCGAGCAACTGCAGCAGTTTGTTTCACAAGAGTTGGTGAATTCATAACATATTTTGTAAATTTCTTGCTAGGGTTTGTTCCACTGCTAGACTGTAAGCCATAGTTAATATGAGTATGTATAACTAAAGACCTGAATATTTGTTTGCAAATCTTGTCAGTTGCCTTTTAAATGTACCAGTAATTATTTGGAAACATTAGTGATGAACGTTGGATTTCCCAGTAATAACAATCGGAATAACACTGTCATGCAGTCAAACTTGTGTAGTAAAATCTGTTCTTTATGTGATGGGATTTTCACATTGGATGTAAAAATTAACATATTGGATGGAGAAATGTCTGAAATCATGTAACATTACAGACGGTAATGCATGTTTTTACCAAATTCTGAACCATTTTAGGTTTTTTAAAAGTCTATAGGTGTCCTGTTTTTATTTCCCATTCAATATATCGTATAATAAAGTTCAAATTTCAGGAAACAAATTCTAACAGAGCCATGGTATGCAATCCTAATCCGAGCAAAGTAATATTACAAGAACATCAATCTATCACTGGAGTTCACCACACCCCTATTATGTAGGGAGCAGATCAGAACAAAAGTGTGTATTTAATGAGTTGAAAGCACTTTTTTATATAAAGTGTTTGTGCATGCTTTGCAAAACTATGTTTTTTTGGAAATGGAACCAAAAGCTATTCGTGCTCTCCCTTCAATCTGCAGTTGTAATCATGGAGTATCAAAATACCATTGAATTCTGGTCACCTGCAAGTCTCAATAAAGAGCTGCGTTACAAGCGGCAAATCCCTCCTTAATATTTGTAAAGTAAAGCTGTATAAAGCTTGAAGGAATCTTGTGTATAAAACGGTGTCCTCTTTAGCTGAATGACTGTTGATGCCATTCCTTGAAGGGAGAAGATTAATGTTTTCATAGTTTCTCTTTGACTTTAACGTTGATTTTTTGCTTCTTAGTTTCTTTTGGGTGTTTTATAGAAGTAGAATTTTTTGTTCTTCAAGCATTTTTACTACTTTACTGCTGGTTGTGGTGGCCGATAGGAATGTTGATATTTTGTATAAATGTACTAAATTATTTTTGTAAGTTGAATTTCCTTTGAGTTAAAAAAATTATCAATGAGTACCCCAATACACAATGGAACGAATCACCAGGCTGCTTTGCAGTTTCACATTCAAACACAAGACTGATATAAAAAACTATATGATATTTAATTTAACAAAACAAACAACAGTGGTAAAAAGGTGGGCGCAGTTATGGCACTGATGAAGACAGCTGCATCTCGGCGAAGCACCCCCATCGCTAGCAAACACTATGGTGAACTTATTTTGGGTGAATTCAGGAGCAGTCAAGCTAGCGACTGGATTTGAAATACTTTTGAGACATTTTAACTTGGGGACACAGCTATTTTCTTGTCTTTTCAACCTGAGAGATGTTCCCACAACCATTTTGTTTCCTCTCATGACTGGAGGTTTGCATTACTTTTATCTTCCCTGCGAATAGTGGTGCCCCTCTGCTAAATTTGACTTTGCCATTTTGCTACCAACTATTTCAAGTTGCTTTTTACATGATACTCAATGGTTTTTGGTGGTATGTATTGGTGGTATGTATTACCAATTTGTGGAATTGGGATGCCTGGGCCCCATTTGAAACTTTCATGAATGATGTGAGCTTCCTGTATTTCCTTCAGAGATAGCAGTTTCTTATGTTTTTGCCTGGTGCTGTGAGGAATTTTTCATGAGCATTTTGTAATATAATGTACATCGTTTTGCAGATAAATTGTGGCCAGTGTGCTGTTTCATAGGTTGCCAAGATAAGTGCATGTTTTTCTTCTAAATTATCCTATTTGTTTTTGGCATATATTACACTTGCTGAGGACAGAAATAAAAAATCCAGAATCGCTTGGAGACATCCATATAAAAAATCATACATTTTCAGTCTCTCACCAAAACTAGAGCTGGTATAATGATTTTCCTTCTATTGACAGTCTGGAAACTGCGTCTCGTGCTCTGAGTTCTAGAGCCATCACCAAGAAAATGAATGCTTCAGGTTCGATAAAGAGGCCCAAAAAAAAAAAAAGATGTTGACTCTCCTCCCAAATCTCCTTCCTTATTAACCATAGATGAATTGATTGAAGAATTAAAGTAATTGGGACCATTTTTCATTGAAACTACTGCTACTCTGCAGCCACTGGAGGAGAGGAGGTCTATGGTTGATAAAAGGATCTCTACTATGGAATAGCAAATCAATGAGGTGGAGGACTCAATACCCAAAGGTTCACAAATTAAAAAAGATATTGTCATGTTTAAAAGAGCCACCAATGACTTGGAGAACAGAAATAGGAGAAACAATCTCAGACTTTATGGCATTCCGGAAGGAACAGAGGACATAAATATGATTGCTTTTCTTCAGTCACTATTACCATACATTGTTCGTGGGATTTTCAAACACCCTTTAAACATGCAGAGAGACCATCATTTTAGTCCAAAAATCACATCAACCTCTCGGGCTAGACCTAGAGGTATTATTATGTTATTTCTCCGATACACTGATTGGATGGAGATCCTTAAAGCCCAAAATTGCAAAAATCTCTTCAGCAGTCAGGAAATACTATTTTGTTGTCTTAGGATGTTTCCAACATAGCAGCTACTAGGTGGAAACCATTCCTTGATGTAAGACCTTAACTTAGGGCTATGAATGCCAGATATGAACTGGTACATCCTTGCTTCTTCAAGGTTACTTACAGAGACAAAACCACCACATATACTGACCCCATTGTTTTAAAGTACTTCATACAATGACACCAGGCGGAAGATCTGGTTTTGGTGCTCACGACATTAGTTAATTGTGCTTGGTTGCTGCTGAATGTATTAACATATGATTTTTCATCCACTTAGAGTTCCTCTCTTGAGTGTTCTGCAGATTCATCTCTCAATCTCCTTGAAAGTAGTTGTGATATGTTGCAAGTAAAACTGTTCAATGGATATCAGTTATTTAATTTCATTAGTTTCACGTCTGACATATTTGTCCTTTGTGTAGGTAAGTGACAGTCATTTCTTTATGTGTAAGTATCTCTGTTATTGTTTATTTCACTCACCACTTTGAAATCTTTCATGTATTGTTTATTGTTTTGTCGTTCTTGTAATATGCAAATATAAGCCATGGTCTGAATGTCTTCTTGTTTGTTCCCACTACTTTGCATCTGGTATGGTGGATGTCTTATTGTTAGAAAGGTTTCAATGTATAACTTTTTTACAGTCACCTTCTTTTTTCTGTTTCTAGATTGGGATGTATTCATCTGTCAGTTTTTGAGTCTTTTGATTTCTTTATTACTTTCTACATTTCTCCTTTTTCAATCTCTTCTTTCTTCTACTGCCTCCCATTTTCGTATATAATATTCAGTTTTCTTGACAGTGAATGTTCTTGTTCTATTCTTAAAATTGTAAAATACACCTTAGAGTTATTACTTGGAATGTTAAGGGCCTAAAAACCATATCCAGAGGCAACACGTTTTAAACCAGCTGTCAAGGGTGAAGGGCCAATTGGTTCTTTCATAAGAAATACATTTGTTAGAGAGTGACATTTCTAAACTTTGGACACAGTGGGTTGGGAATGTTTTCTATTCTTCTGCTTCAGGTAACAAGACTGGAGTTTCTATTTTATGTCATAAGCATTTCACTGTACAGTTCCTTTCAGCAAAAAACAAATTCTGTAGGTAGGGGTTGGTTCATCTTACGGTCAATAACACTGAAATCTGCATTATCAAGTATATGGACCTAATAATCCTGCCCCCCAGTTCTGTTCTAGCCTATCACACACACTTCTAAAATTCCCTACTGATAATTTCATATTGGGGGGTGATTGTAATCAGATAGTTGATACCTTCTTAGACAGACATTAATTGGTCAAATTCATCCCACATTACCACACATAAATCATTTAAGTGGGTAATCTTCCATAGAGGTTTAACAGATGCATGCAGATTAGTTAACATAGACCTTAGAAAATATACTTTCAATTCTACACTACACCAATCCCAACCAAAGATAGATTACCTATTCATTAGCACAAATTTAACTCCGGCTTCACATAGTTCAAAGATTGCTTCCATAGTCATTTCAGACTATTCCCCTGTTTGGTCAGATATTGACCTGCTACATAATAAATTAAAATCCTCAAGAATGAGGTTTAAGAAAACTTTATTATGTGACCCAGTTGTTTTAACACAATACCAAACGTTTACTCATGAATTTATTGCCTTTAATATGAATGACAATGTTGCAATGCATACAGTTGGGACACCTTTAAAGGTGCCTCCAGGGTATTCCTTATCAATTATGTTTCTGGAATGAATAAGAAAGCAGAAAATGAAGCTTTGGAATTTTTACATAAAATGAAAACATTAGAAAACAAATTTTACACAACATAACACAATATACAAACCTAGAGGAACTTATCAAAGCCATGATACAATTTAATAAAAACTCCACAAATAGAGCTTCAGGTTATTTATTAAAAGCTAATGCTTGGTATTACGGAGGTAGAAATAGATCTCACAAACTTCTGGCAAATTACTTAAAATTTAAAAAAGAGAAAACAAATGTCAATTTTATTCTCAGTTCACAAGGATCTACAGACTATAAAGATGGGTACATTTTAAATTGTTTTGTCCAATCATATTCAAATGTATATTCTCCAGATGCTACTCCTGCTGACACTTTATTAAATTATTACTTCTTGCCTTTAAATAAAGACATTTCTCTCCCCTTAGACCTTTCTTTCTTAGAGAGTATCTTTACAATCCAGGAACCTTTGACTGCGCTGAAAGAATTGCCCACAGGTAAAACACCTGGACCTGATGGTTTCACAGTAGAATTTTATTTACAGATCTCTTAGTTGTTACTTCTCCTATACAGACTTGTTACCCCTTTCTTCTGTTCTACCTACTCTAAAGCCTCCTTTACGGAGGCCATGATATGTCACATTCCAAAAAAAGGAAAGGATCTGATGATGTGTCAAAATTAAAGGCCAATAGCTCTCCTAAACACAGATTGTAAAATCTTTGCTAAGGCTCTTGCTCTTAGATTAGAGACTTTCCTACAAGACAATATTGATTCCAAACAAATAGGATTTATTAATGGATGGAAACTTTCTGATAATTCTCACACTTTTCTCAACATAATTAACAAAGCTACTAAACTAGAGTTATCTTTAGAAGCAGAAAAAGCTTTTGATAGGGTAAATTGGACATTTTTGAAAAAGGCGTTACATTGGCATGGATTTGGTCCTAAATGTATAGATTTAGTGTTTCTACTGTTTTCTTCTTCTCAATCCTCTAGATATGTTGGTGGTACTCATTTATCTTATTTTCCTTTGAAACGAAGTACTAGAAAGGGTTGCCCATTATCACTTCTTCTTTTTATTTTGGCCTTGCATACTTTTTATGTCAATTTAAGTCCTCTTCATCCTGTAGTGGTCTTCACATTAAAACTCAACATATTAAAAGTTACTGCTTACGCAAATGATATTTTAATGTTTATGTCATCTCCCAAATCATCCCTCCCAGATTTTTCAAAGAACGACAACTCTGTTCTAAAGTCTGTGAGTACAAACTCAACATTAGTAAATCAGAAATTTTAGTTCTCAATCTTCATTGCCTAAACAGTCAATTTGAGCATTCGGGATTTATATGGAATTCCTCTAAAATTAAAGTCCTGGGTATTTGGTATTGTAATTCATTGCATAACACTCTTAAAGCCAATATCATGAACTATTTGACAAACTCAATGCACATACACAAAAATGGTCTCCTTTGAACCTTTCACGGCGGGCCGCTTAGACACAATACAAATTATTCCTCTTGCAAATCATTTTTCTATGATGTTTTCAATTATTTTACCCAAACAGTTTTTTCACAAATAGACACCATACTTAAAAAATTCCTGAGCAATGATTCAAGTAACCTAGTCATAGGCAACACATATAAGGTCCGATTATGAGTTTGACGGATGGGAAAGCACGTTTGTCAATGGCCGCCGCCTTTGTGGCGACCACCCCACCGGACCTATTAGAAACAAAGGCGTCTGCCCATCGGCTTAGCGGGAAACATGCAGCAGCATTGTCTCTGGCTCGTAATCGAGCCGGCAGCAATGGTGTCGCCTGCAGGGTGCACAAGCACCCTCGCAATGTTCACTGCCTGCACAGCAAGTGCCTGGGCAAAGCAGGGCCCCCCCTGTGGTCCCCCAGCACCTGTTCTCAGCCAGCCTTTTCATGGTGGTGAAAACACCATGAAAAGGCTGTTGGAGAACAAGGTTGTAATACGCAGGGCAGCGCTGCCCTGATGGATTTGACCTCCACCCACCATCAACCTGCCAGGATCACTGATCCCAGCGGAGATGGCGGCACCCTGGTGGTCTGACCACCAGGGTCTTAATGTGGCAGTCGGACTGCCACAGCAGCGGCGGTCCTGATCGCCACTGCGAGGCTGGAGGTCTTAAGACTGCCTACACTGTAATGAGGCGCATAGTCTGTACTGGACTGTAACTTCCCTTATAGGTCACCTTTAATCATCACCTGACATAAAGAGTGAATGGGTGAGAAACTTTGAATGTATAAACAACTACAATATATTAATCACCAATTTGACAACGCTGCTACCTAGCCATATTAATATATATTTTAAAATGTTTCAGGTTTTGTTACACCCACAGTAGAACCAAAGTTGAAACTTGGTTAATTCCTAACAGCATCAGTTGGATGTTTAACTCTCCACCCATTGTGGTGTATCAGCTCCTAAGACCTCCTTTTCTCAAATCCCATGGCCATTCTTTGAATGTCCAGAATGTTCACTGGTATAAGCGTGGAAAATGTAAGAAATCCTCCCAAGAAATAACTAAAAAGTAAAAACATGACAGGACCCAAGAACTGATAATGCCATAACCATTATTAAAGTATTGATGTTTACCAGAGATGTTTTTTGATTTTGAACTAGAAATCAATGTGCCAGTTAGAGATACCAGTACATTATTTATAAATACTTAGACAGGGTTCATTAGCATTGTAATTAGTCCTTGTAGGCCAGTGATAAAAAACAATCATAATGTTTATCCAGTATCAAGGTTATCATATTCAAATTAATGATTCCAAATTACTATGTTCTTTTTATTTAAATATTTTTCAAATGTTTTTGAGCAATTAGATTTTGGATTGAAGTTATCTGCTTAATTTGTCTAAGACAAATCTAAAAATCCTTACTATCAATAACTACTAAACACTTCCCATGCCTACCTAATACTGAAAACCTCTTACTACCCATAAATAATATTCCTCTATGAACATTAAAATACTCTTACTACCCCTTAACATTACCTATCCTTGAACTCTAGGAGCTCCTTTACTACCTCAAAAACCCAACACTGTACCCCAAAAAAACACTTACCTTTGTTTAAAAGATACTCATCCCTATATCCGTATATTAAATCACACATTTTTAAATATAAAAATTAAGTTGCAGTTAAAATTATCATCATTCCTATTTTTTATTTCAAACTACTGAATGACTGTAAATATTAATTAGCTTACATTTAATCTCAAAAAATCAAAGTAATTTCAATTTATAAAGTAACTAAATTTACTAAATGTTTTAATTAAATTATTATAGAACACTATTACAAATTAAAGTCACACTTTTTAACAATATAAAAAACAAATATTAAAGTGATATTATATTTATGTGAAAGTGGCAGTGAAAAATACTATTTTAAACTCAAACAACACTAAAATTCACCAGTTATAGTTAACTAAAGTAGCTGTAACTTGCCCACTTACCATGCATAGTGATGTCATTAATGACGTAATTTAAAAAATCATCAGTGATGTTATCAATGATATGATAGAATGTGTCATGAGTGATGTAATATGTGAGGTGATAAGCAGTGTATGGCATGTTTAAAATAGTATTTTAACTGGCATTTTCACTTAACTATAACGTCACATTAATCCTTGGTTTTATCAGTGAATTTCTAAGGTTTTTGTAATGTAAAGTAAGGTGTTACTATGCCTAACTATAACGTCACTTTAACTTGTTTTTGAGTGCATTTTCTAGTTGTTTTTTATGTGAAGTAAGATTTGATTACCATACCTAAATATCCCAACCCCTCGTAATGCACGGCCACTGGCCAGACCCTGTGTCTGTCCACCCATGTGTGCCAATCTCCCACTACGCAAAAATATATTTTCACTACAACATTTCAGCATCTGCCTTCCTCCGGTAGTACAAGATTGTTTACTCAGAGGCTGCACAGCTGACAGCTTCTGTGCAAACAATCTTTTATTACCACCTGAGGAAGGAGGAAGCTGAAACACTGTAGTGGGAATATATTTGTGTTCTTTGCTGCATCCACGTGTTTTGAGTTACTTCTTGTATATTACATTTCTTAGTGACTCATTTTATCCCTTTGAATCTAGACTTTTGCCTAGCTGGCTGTTGTTTTCTTGGGATTCTAAATATATATATATATATATATATATATATATATATATATACATGGCAAGGTCATGAATTATAGTTACTTTGAGACGCAAGTTATATTTATTTCAGATAACTCTTGCTGTAACTGCTGAGATTCTCAGTTTTTTTGCGAGCAAATTCAGAACCTAACTATAACGTCCCTGCAAGCTTTATTTTTTAAAGTGAATTTTTAAGGTTTTTAATACTATTTCCTAACTATAACGTTCATGTAACGTTTGTTTTTTTCAGTGAATGTCTATGTTTTTGTTTTACATATGTAGAAAAGTCCTCCTTTTTGCTCTGGTCACCCCCAAACTTTTTGAACAGATACTGGTGGTTGTTTTATAAACGCTGGTGAGGTAAAATATACAAATCTGTTTTTCCTTCACTGTAGTAAATGGGCTCCATAAGCTAAAATGGGGTGACTTTATTTTAATTACTTTATTTTAATTCCAATAGGAGCCAGATATTTCAAGTTTGGTATCAAACTGATTGTTCTAATAAATCCCAGAACTTGCAATTGTTGGTTTTAATATAACTAGCTCAGGGAAAGAGTTTTTAGACTCCACCTGAAAGTTGCCAACTCCAGCTCTCTAGTGCCCTTCTCTGATTGACCAACCACTGGCAACCTGACCAGGCTGCCTTGTTAAGGTGTGAAGTAGCCTGGACTGAACACAAAGGAAGTGCCTGGGGGAGGAGATCTGCCTCAGCAGATGGTGAAACAGGATGGGGGGAGAACAGCCAAACTGGACTTCAAAGGAAGGAAGATCATTTGGAGCAGCTCAAGACCTGCCCCATTTCCGCAAACCCAGACAACTAGGTGCCCTCTTGAGGGGTGTGTTAAGGATTTTTAGCCACACCAGTGTGTGGGCTGAACCAGACCTAACGTCCAAAATTCAGTTTCTTCCATTTTGGGTTTTAATGGAATGTTGCTTCTTAGGGTTGATTTTTGCCATTCTTCCCAGGAAGGGGGTCATCTAAGGGGGTAGTGCCCTGCTTTTGACACCATCAGCAAGAATACATTTGATAGAGCTGCATCCACACCTCAGATCCCTACAACATCAGAAGACCCCTGACCTGCACCTGGACACTGCACTCTGAAGGACTGCACAAGCCGCATGCCTGGGCTTCACCACAAGAAGGACTTAGCCTGGCTTCAACTGATATAAAAACGGACTCCCTGCTTGCTACAGATGAAAAATAGCTAACCAGAGTTCCTTGTATCAAATCCTGAAGAAACTGACCAGCTAACCACTGTTCAGTGGTCATTTTGGAGTTTGAGCCAGATGTATTGTGGGAGTTGGAGTCCTAGCCCTCAAGGAGCAACTCTGAGCTTCTGGAACCTTGGATGAGCTGTGGACTCCTGGGGTACCTTTGATGACCTTCTGGAAGAAGATCCAGAAATTTTGAGAATTTTGGAAAGCTTTTGGAAAAAAGCAGCTTATAGGGACGAACCCGCCAAGGGAGTCAAGCCAGCTTACGTCAACAGTGATCCGGTCTGACTTGTAGGTTTGTCCAGCTGACAAGCTCTGGAGCCCCAGACTTCCAGGATTTCATTGTGAGCTCTTAAAAAGGCAATCCGATGACGTCAACTCGAAATCAGCTTGCTGTGGAGGGTCGTCTGACGTCAGAGAGAAAAAGCTCCAAAAAAGTGACAACGTCCAATCGTAAAAAGTTGACTGGGACTTCCCACGCAGAGCGTCCGAGGAGGGCTCCAGGGACGTGGGATCAAGGTTCAGCTTCGGCCCAGATGAAAATGTCCGTCCTGATAAATCGTCTAATTCCGAATGTAGAATCCTTCACCGTGGTCTTCTGTGACACATATTCGAAGAGTGCTTCAGGGTGGTTGGATCAGATTTGTGACTTTGTCCCACTGAAGAAAATCTTCAAGAAAAAGACTAAGCCCGAAGGTAAACTTTTGACAGAGGCCTCTTGCTTTCTGTAGCCGAGCAGGGCTCCATTGCGGTCAGTTTTAAACTGTTTTTTAAACATATGTAGAAAAGTCCTCCTTTTTGCCCTGGTCACCCCCAAACTTTTTGGACAGATACTGGTGGTTACTGACTCTTGGCTGTGCCCTGGGTACTGCTTACCAGACCCAGGGCCAGTGCTCTGTGTAACATGAATATGAAAATTAGACTAATTATAATTAGCATTATCAACCTACCTATAAGTCCCTAGTAATGACAGGTACCATAAGATTGAAACACTGTAATATGCATACATAACAAAGATCCAGGCCCTTGTCGGAGTCATGCACAGATCTGGAAACTTGGCAGTGACTTGTGAGATGTACTGGTCTGCCAGACACACCACCTGAACATTTATGGAGTGGTAGTTCTTCCTGTTCCTATACACCTGTTCTTTGGCACTGGGAGGGGCCAGGGCTATGTGGGTGCCATCAATGGCCCCTATCACATGAGGAATGTGTCCCATATCACAAAAGTCTTCCTTGACATAGGTCAAGTCCGCATGTTGGGGGAACCTGATGTAGCTGTCCAGGTGCCTTAACAAAGCACACAGTACATCCTTCAACACTAGACTGAACATGGACGGAGACAACCCTGCTGTTAAGGCCACTGTATTCTGAAAGGAGCCTGTGGCAAGAAAGTGTAGCACTGACAAGACTTGTACTATGGGAGGGATGCAATAGGGATTGCCTATGGCTGGTAACAGGTCTGGATCCAACTGTGTATATAGATCCATGATGGCCTGACGATTCAGATGTTATGTCTGAATTACATGCCTGTCCTCCGTGGTTGCAAGGCCAGCTAGTGGACTGTACACTGGTGGTTGTCTTAATTGACTCATGGCATGATATCTAGGTTGAGAGGAGAGAATGTACAATGAGTAAAGCAGTAGGCACATGTAAGCAGCACATGTTACATTAGCACACACCTAACAATGTAGGGGAGCCATTGGAGAGTTGACATATACAAGAATGACCATGCTTATGCGCATTGGACACCCTCATTGCTGCACACTGGCTTACGTATAGGTCTTATAGTGCATATGTCACATGTATCATCGAACATGTGTGGATGACTGAGCTGTCCTGCACTGATCAAACAATATGTATTGGAATCTACCAATATATAACCCTCGCCTACATGCCTCCGAGTATCTTGACATGGCTATCAACAATTATACAGTCACAGTACGTCATTGTGAAAAGAATGTCACAAACTGAAGCACTACAATGATGGCACAACATAGGGTTACACTGCATTTGGGTGAGCATGTGTATGGTGCACTTATTTAGGCACTGTTAGACCTGGCATACTTGGCATGGTCTCCCCTGTCTTTTTTGCCTCTGCGTCCCATATTTTGATTGTGTGCTGGACTCTGTTTTTGCTGTTTTTGGTACTCTCTGCACTTAACCACTGTTGAACAGTGCTAAAGTGCAAGTGCTCACTGTGTAAAATGTATGTGTAATTGGCTTTTCTATGATTGGCACATTTGGTTTTCTATGATTGGCACATTTGGTTTTCTATGATTGACACTAAAGGTGCCCAGGGCCTGTAAATCAAATGCTACCAGTAGGCCTGCAGCACTGGTTGTGCCACTCACATTAGTAGACCTGCAAGCATGCCTCAGGCCTGCCACTGCAGTGTCTGTGTGTGCAGCTTTGCACTGCCAATTCGACCTGGTAAGTGTACCCACCTGCCAGGCCCAAATCTTCCCTTTTTACACATGTAAGGCCCCCCTAAAGTAGGACCTAGGTAGCCCCATGGGCAGGGTGCAGTGTATGTTAAAGGCAGGACATGTACTGATGTGTTTTATAATGTTCTAACAGTGAAATACTGCCAAAGTCGGTTTTCAATGTTGCAAGGCATGTCTCTCTCATAGGTTAACATGGGGGCTGCCTTTAAATAACTTTTAAGTGCAGTTTCCCTTTGAGAGCAGATGGAAATGTGGAGCTTGGTGTCTCTGAACTCACAATTTAAAAATACATCTTTTGGTGAAGTTGGTTTTTAATTTGTCAGTAACAAAATACCACTTTTAGAAAGTGGGTATTTTTATGCTTAACCCATTCTGTGACTCTGCCTGTTTATGGATTCCCTGTCTGGGTCAAACTGACAGTTGGGCTGTTTGTGAATCTCCTCTAGACAGTGACGCAAAGGGAGCTGAGATGTAGCATGCATATCCTGATGAGCCATCTGAGCTGAAGTGGAGGGATGAGTGGTCACTTACACCTAAATGCGCTGTGCCTGCCCTCACACAATGCCGTCTCCAATCCCCTGGTGTGTGTCTGGGGCCTGGCCTTGGCAAGGCAGGATCCTGTAAACAACAGAGATTTTCCTTTGAAGCTTGCTTACTTCAAAGGCAGAAAGGGGTATAAGTAGTGGACCCAAACCTCCAGATTTTTAGATTACTTCTGGAATCAAGAGGAACCTCTGCTAAGGAGAAGAGCTGAAGAGCTGGAGGAGGAGTACTGCCCCTTTGCCTGTGACTGTGCTTTGCTGGGTTCACCTGCAGTTGCTGCTTCTGCCTCAAAGAGGACAAAGACTGGACTTTGTGGTGTATTCCTGCTTGTGAAGAATCTCCAAAGGCTTGAACAGAGCTTGCCTCCTGTTTTGAAGTCTCAGGGTCTTCAAAGACTTCCTCTGCCAGCACCTGGACTCTCTGCTGAGACTCCTGCCCTGCCAAGTCCTGCCCTGCCCAGTCTCTGGGCCCTTGAGAGGTGATGTTGGCAGAACAAGGACTGAAATCCATGCAAAGAACACTGTGTAGGGAAATTTTCGATGCACACCCTGCAATGTGTCCGAAAATGACACGCAACCTGTTTTGCGGCAAGAATCGACATCCCACCTGCATTGCGGCTACGAGACCAACGCATCGGGGCTGGAGAAACTTCGCAACATCCACTTGCGGCAGCTGATAACGACGCAAACCCCACGTAGTGCAGTTTTCCAACACATGGGGCTGGATTTCTCACGCATCATCACTGGGCGTCAAAGTCATTGTGAACCTGCGTGGATTCAAGGTGCCCTGTCCAGAAATTGACACATCACTTTCTTGCGGGGTAGAAAAACAATGCATCGCCTACCCGACCAGAGAAGAAACGACGCACGGCCTCCCTTGCAAGAAGGAATCGACGCATCGCTGACTTTTCCAATGCACGTGCGGCTTTATTTTTTATACAAACCAGGTACTTTGAGTAAAATCAACATTTCCGTTGTTTCCTATGGAGTAAGACTCTTATTCGTTTGAAAATTCATATCTTGACTTGTGTATGTTGGATTTTTGTCATTTTGGTCTTATTTGATTTGGATAAAAATTCCCTATTTTTCTAAACTGGTGTGGTGTCCATTTTGTAGTGTTTTTACTGAATTACTGTGTGTGTTGGTACAAATACTTTACACATTGCCTTTGAGATGAGCTTGACTCCTTGTGCCAAGCTTCCAAGGGGGTGATCAGGGGTTATCTTGAGTGGGTATCTCCATTGCTTTGACTAGATTGAGGATCCCTGCTTCGACAGAGTGCAAACTGACTGCCAACTAGAGACTCCATTTCTAACAGTCACATCCATTGATTATATGCGCACAAAATGGCAGGTGCCTGTCCTGATGTAGTGGATAGTTGGAAGTGACATAAGTCTGCCGGCGGAAGTCATCACGGCGGTAGGCAGTCGTAACCGTCGTGTAACTTGTCATTGGTTAACATTGCTGCCTGTGGCGGACTGGGACCAATGGCGATTACCACCTGTGGTGATGGTCCTGTATGTGGCGGCCGTGACCATCATTTTCTGCAGCCTTGCCCACTTAACTCCTGACACTGTTACTAGCAAGGCCTCCACGACGTGAGCTGCGCTGTACTACCTCTGGCAGCCATCATGCCATGTGCTGAAGGTGATAGGGCCCCTGCTTTTATGTCCAAAGAGCTGGAGAAGCTAGTGGAAGAGGTCCTACCACTGTATGGTCAGCTATATAGGGCACCAGAGGAGCAGGTGAGTCCTATGCCTTAGTCATGTGTGATAGGGGTTGCGATTTACGTTGATTCGGGCAAGTGTACTGGTGAGGGAGTATATGCATGCAGAGGGCATAAAGTGAAGGTGTGTGAGCAGATAGGATGGGTATGTGTTGCCACTTACTGTGACCGATGCGTAGTGTCCACTCCTGTTGGTGTGGTGCATGTATACATGACTTTCTCCTTATGTCTGTCATTCATGTAGGTGAACACCCATCAGAAGAAAGGGATCTGGCATGCTATCGCCAAGCAAGTGTGGACTGTTGGGGTCCACAGCCGTCAGAGCACCCATTGTTGCAAGTGGTGGGAGGACCTGACACACTGAGCCCGGAAGACCGCGGAGGCCCAGCTGGGGATGTCCTCCTAACGAGGGAGGGGTGCCCATCAGACTCTGCCCCCCCAATGGTCCGCATTTTGGCAGTGGCCTACCCTGAGATAGATTAGTGTTTGAGGGCAGCACAGCAGCCAAATGGGGTGAGTACTGACTGTATCCTGGTAATTGGCTCTGGTTGTATGGTGTTTGCTGCCTCACTGTAGCTTCTGTGACAATGTGATAAGTGCAACATGTATGTAGACTAGCGAACATGTGTAGTTCCCACCTTGCCTGAGTATTAAATGTAGACGTGGCTTCATGGGTTGCTATCAGTAGATTTACATCTCCTGTGAAATAACATCTCCATGTCTGCATGTGGAGATGGGCAAATGACTATGCCAAATGTGTGACTCTATTCTGCCTATTCTATGGATATGAGCTTGTGTATCACCCTACCCATTTAGTATGACCTGGTCCATCCATCAGCATATGAGCATTAGTGGCTCGAAGATGTTAGTCCACTCCCACCTGTATTGATCACCTGTATTTGCAACTGGCTGACTCTCATTTTTGGTACAGGGACTATAGACGTCTAATACTGGTACAGGTATAGACTCCATGTGAGGCAGCTATTTCATTTACACCGCAGATATGGCCTGTGTAGGACTGTACTTATGGCTTGGTAGTTGTATCCCCATTGTCTGTTCATCTTCAGTCAATGAGGTATGTGAAGGTAGCAACAGTAGGACAATGTGATTTGGGTGCCTGATTTGGTTAAATTGGACTCATCATGCATTTCCATGTGCTTGACTTGTAGGGATATTACCTTCAACCCAATGGGACCGTTCTAGAGGTGCTAAGTGCCTAGGCAGATCTCGCCTTTGACAATATGCAAAGTAAATGCCATGTGTGCCGGTGCCCTACCAATTACAATGTAATTTAGCTTAGTTGCTGCCTACATCATGTCTCAATGGTTACTTGGGGGCACATCTGATAAAGTGGGACAATGACTGCTACCCTCGCTTAGGTGGTGTGTGTAATGTGGAAAAGATAAGGTTTTGTATGACTTATGAGATGGTGATGTAAACCTTTAGTTGTATCATTATTCCTAAAGCAGCCCTATGTAGTAGTGGGATATGTTGTCAGTACAATGGCAGTTATGTAGGTCCATGTGTGCAGTATGTGTACATGTCATTTCTGTCTGACATGTGTGTTGTCAGGACTTAGGTACAGGTAATCAAATGTCAGGAATGGTGTGAGTGATTGTGGTTTGATCATGTTGTGAAGTCTAACTATTGTAACTGCATGTTAGGTGGATTGGTATGTGGCCTATGATGTTATATGTGACTTCCTGAAGTTCATTAGTTGTGACACAGCACTCAGTGATTGACTATGGATGTGTCATGTGTGCTATGTAGGCCATTGTAGATGCACTTAGATGTATGAATAGTTGTGGTATATATGTATTTGGTGTCTGCAGAACTTCCTCTGTGATAGGGTCAGACTAATCACATTCCTGTACCCCAGACCTGTATTCTACACATCAGATGTCACCTGTATCGGAGTCCTACTGGTAGTGGATACATCAGTTATTTGATTGATATTGGCATTTCTGAACAGAGTGTTAGGTCAGCCATGTTATGTGACAGGCAGTTGCTGTGTGGTCAGTGAGTGGAGTAGTCTTCACTATCAAGGGACATTACAAATGGACATGGACTGATCAGGTGTAGTTACAGTACAGGCCTGATGTGTTTTGTTCAGTCACCTGCTCTTCCAATAGGTGATAGGAGTATGGAGTGGTATGATCAGGAATCAGGCAGTCATGTGTACTTCAGCCAGGGCATGATTTGCATGCAGACATGGCTTTGCTGGTGATCATGTGGATTACTCCATTCGTACTACCTTACTTTGATTTTGATGTGAGGGTTGGCATACAGGGGTGGCTAGAAGTGACATGTTGTGACATGTTGTAGGATAAGTGTATTGCCACCAGAGACAGCCTAGCCAGTAAATGTTTATCTACAGAAGTGCATGTTTACATGTGCACATGTGAGGAATATGTTAACCATTTCTCCCACTCGCTCCCCCTCCCTCTCTCTATTTGTGTGCATCAGCATCACCAGGCGAAGGGGCACAGGTGAGTGGGGATGCTGCAGGCTACGGGACCCGGAGTGCTGCTGCCAGCGACAGCGACGGACCGATTAGCACGGAGGATGAGGGGAGTGCCACGGTTGAGACCGGATCTCTATCATCTTCGGAATCCTCCTCCAGTGGACACTCCCTGGAGGTGACAGACCCTTTTGGGACCACCTCAGCACAATCTAAGTCTGCCACCCCCTTACTACCACCACTCTCCCTGTAGCTCTCCACCCAGTTGTCTGCGCCCGCTAACCCAAGAGGGTGGGCGTCTTTTTCACCGCAGGCACCTCTGCCCCTGCCCCAGTCAACCCTGCTGCTCTCATTGAGGAGGCTATTGACCACCTGAGGTCGATCTCTGTGGGTCAGTTGACCATTGTGAATGCCATCCAGGGACCGGCAATTCTAGTCCAACAGTGTAATGCGTTCCTGAAGGGCATTCATGGTGCACTGGCTAGCCTACAGAGATCCTTTCAGGCTCTAGCCTCCACACTCACAGCAGCCAGTCACCCTTTGTCTTCCGTCCCCCCTTCACCTACCTCTTCCCAATCCCAGACCCCTTCTCCCCATCCCAGCCAAAGCACACAGGCATACCAGCCTGCACCCACCTCAACACCCAAGGCTACATCTGACAGACACAAGCATCACAAAACGCACCACATGCATGCACACAAACAACACCCACCCGCAGACACACCAACATCTACTACCTGCACAGACTCCCCCACCACCACCACCTTCACAGACACCACACCAGACACACCTGCAGTCACCACACCATCATTCACTGATACAGCCACCACTCCAATCCACCCCACAGTCAGCACAATAGCATATCCACAGACATCCATCCCAGTCACCACATCCGCAGACACAACAACCACTGACACACCTACATGCAGCATATCGTCCATACCTGCAGACATACCCTAACAGACAGTCACCCATCCACCATGGCATCTCCCAGCACCTCCTCCCCCTTCCTCCCAAGGCACATAAACACCCACACTCACGCACCCAACAGACACCCAGCACCCGCAAGAATACCTTGCACAAACATGCATCCAAGACATCCACCAAGACAACTCCTACACCCACCCCCTCTACCTCCACTTGCAAACCCTTTTGCCATGACCATCCCTGCATGTCTAAAAAGGTGTTCCTCTCAGAGTTTCCCTTTTCCCCACTCCTCTCCCAGTGCTTGATACCGACAAATAGACTGTGTCCCTCCTCAAGTCCAGCCCCTCCACCTCCAAGTCTTTCCCTTCCCTCTACTAGTACCCATGCTCCTTCCCCTGCCAAAAGGTTGACCCCTCCCAAGTGTTCCCAGCCCTCCCTAAACTTCGCCCTAAGTCCCCCTCTCAAGCCCAAGCCCAAAGACCCCCCTCCCAAACCGAAGACCAACCCCCTGTGTTCCCCCTAATCCCTGAAGTGCCTACCTGCCCCTTTGATGCCTCTACCCTGTGGAGGTCATTTAGCAGTCAGGGGTCATGTAGGGGCACACAGAAGTGCCATTTGTGCATTGTGCACATTGTTGTTTGGACTGGCCTATGGCCTTTTATATTGTACATATTTATTTATTTATTTGCTTATTTATTTTTCCAATATATCTGGGCCAACCAGTTGTTGGTTCCATGGTCACATATTTGTCCAGCCTTTCTTTCCACATGGCTGTTTTGGTCTTGCCTGCTTTGGTTTGTGTGTGAGTGAATTTTGTGTGTGTTGTGTCTGGGCAGCATGTGTGGGTGTGGCCCTAGCATTTGTCCGACTGTTATGGCTGTGTATTGTGTTTTGGACTTGTTTGTGTATGCTAAATGCATGTATGTTGCTACTGGGTTTATTGTTTTTGCTCACATGTGTTATTGGTAGTGTTGTGTGCCCTTGTGTGGTTCTACTGTGTATGTTTGTGTGTGTGGTGATTGCTATATCAGAACCATTGTGTGATGTGTTTGCATGGTATGACCTATGTCTTGTTGTATGGCTGTGTGATTGCGTGTATTGGTTGTCAGGTGTTGTTACGTTTTGTTGTATGTATGTCGTACCAGGTGGAGGTATGTATTGTGGTTGCTTGGCGATGCTTTTAAGATGTTACGGTTCTCATGTAGTTGTGTGATTTTGGGGTGTTGTGTAGTGTTGTGTTTGAATGTGCCGGTGCTGTGTGTCTGCGGGTTGGTGTGGGTTTTGGAAGTGTGTGTTGTCCGTGGTGTGTGTAGTATGTGTTTGTATGTGGCTATGTGTGAATGTGCATTTCAGTGTGCTGTAACATGTGCGTGTTGCCCTCGCCACCCGTCCCAGATTTGTATGTTGTGTGTGCATGGGCACATTGTCTTTTACCTACAGTGTCAGGTATGTGTGTGTACTCATGGTTGTTGTTGTCTTCTCGGATTCCGGAGTCATTGGACGAGCAGGGGCAGTGGGAGGACGTCAGATCCAGACAGGTATGTTTTCCAGAAGATGGGTGTCTCCTTTTATAGAGTTGGTTTCCGCCAGGGTTTACATGAGGGTGCGGCCGCAGCAGGAACCTTGGCGGTGTGCAGCCTCATAGTGTGTCCGTCGGGAATAGCAGTGCCAGTAGTTGCTTGGCTATATTCTGTTGTGACTAGCGCCATGGTCATAATTTGGTGGTCCTCTCCACCGGCCTGTTGGTGGTACGACTGCCGCCGCCAACATGGCAGTCCCAGACACCGCCAGAATCGTAAAGACCCCTTTTGTCTCCTAAGTTAAGCCTTGTTTCTCGTTGCCAAGCTACCAAGGGTTGAGCTGGGGTTAATTTTTTAGACCTAACTAAACCTAGTGGGGGGTTAGTGGCCTATTGCTAAGTGTATGTACTTACCTGCCCTTACCAATAATCGACTTTCCATTTTTGGTGCGCAGTGGTGGGATCCAGTACTTGTATTCAGTATCACACAACAGTTTTAGGTAAAGCAAATATTAAAAATCCTTTAAATTGTCTTTAAATGGTTGATTTTTAATTTAGACTAATTATTGCATTTTTGTGATTTTTCTAAATTCTTGCTTCCAATTTTTGCAAAGTTTTTGTGTGACACAAATATAGGGAACCATGGAGCTTGATCTGGCTAGCCTACCCACAATTACAGTATTTCAGCTTAGGGGGCTGTGTACTGAGAGGGGGTTGCATGCAGCCACTAACCTCAGGAAAAATGTGATGATTAAATCCTTGACTGCCTGGGCTGAGGTACATGAAGTAGGCACAGAGGAAGCTCCAGGGGAGGAAGAAGTAGGAGAAGATACCAGCTCCAACGACTCAGGGGAGGGAGGGCATCTGAACCTTAATGAGGAGGAGGAAGACCGGTCCTCACTTCACACAGTCACCAGGGCCATACCCAAAGCTAGTTGGGGGAAGTGGGCCCCTTCAGAAGGAGAGAACCTGTCTCTTGGACAGAGAGCTGGAAGCCCAACTGGCATACATACCTTTGGAGGCAGAGAAGCTGGTCCTGGAGAAGAAAAAGCGGGCAAGGGAAGAGAAATTAGATGTTGGCAGTGACAGAGAAGCTGAGATGTCAATGGGTAAAGGGCTTTGTACCAGACTACCAAAGGGGCAGGTTCCTGCTTATGTAGAGGGGGATGACATAAATAAATGGCTGAGGGCCTTTGAGAGGGCCCTCTAGTAGAGAATGGTTAAGCATTAATATTGGGGTTCCCTCCTATGGGAGTTGGTCCCCATTTCTGAGAGAGATAGGCTCCTGACCCCAAGTGGGGAAGAAACAGACTCATACCCTAGTTTGAAGAGGTGCTTAACTAAGAAGTTTGGTCTGACTCAAGAGCAGCACAGGCTCAAATTTGGGGACACATAGAAGATAGCTACCCAGTACTGGGTTGATTTTGTGGACATCTCAGTTAAGGCACTAGAGGACTGGATACAGAGCAAGAAGGTAAGTACTTTTGAGGGGCTTTGGATTATGAGGGAGCACATTCTAACTAATTGTACCCAAGAGAAGCTACGCCAGTATCTAGTTGACTGACCCCAGAGAGCCGGGGGAGGCAACAGATAACTGGTTGAGAACCAGAGTTAACCAGAAAACCCCAGGGGTGATCAGAAGAAGGGAGGACATGGTTATTCTCAGGGGAAGAACCAAGGGAAAGATGATAAAAAAAGTCCAAGGATTCCTCACAAGAGTCCCCAGAACCTTTGCAGGGTGGGGGAGCCCCGAGCCATGATACTTCTAAGGGAAAGGTGTACCAGGGGAAGCATTATGATCCTGTTAAGGCAGGAAAGTTTCAGGAGCTTGCTAAGCCCAGCAAGTATTTTAAGTGCCACCAGCCTGGACACAAAAGAGGGGATGGTGCCTGCTCCAAGAAGCCCCCCACTGGTGGGCAGTCCCATGGGATTGCTAGGGTAGGTGTGAGGGTGGACGTTAGCCCATGGTCGGGGTCAGGGTACAAAGAGTTCACCTTAGTGTCTGTGGGTGGGTTGGACATTGCAACTAGGAGCATCTTACTTCCCAGCATGGAGAGGTATAGGCAGAGGCCTAAAGTCAATGGGACTGAGCTGGAGGGTCTAAGAGATACAGGAGCCAGTGTGACTATGGTCACAGAAAAACTAGTTTCTCCAAACAGGTCTTGCCTGGGGTATTCCACAAAGTGACATATGTAGGCAGCAGAACCAAACTCCGTCCCATGTTCATGGTGAGCCTGGAATGGGGAGGTGTGACTGGCCCTAAACAGTAGCAGTAGCTCTTGCCTCCCAGTAAAATGTTGGCTGGGAAATGATCTGGAAGCATCTAAGTGGTCAGAGGTAGAAAGAAGGGTCCATGCTCAGATGCTGGACCTCCCTGAATGGGTGTGTGCTGTGACCATGTCACATGCAGCATGACAGGGAAGTGTTGGACACTTGGACCCTGGAAAAATGGGCCAAGCCTCCATGAACAAGAGAAAGGGCACTGGGTCTGACTTGCCAGCCCCACCAAGTACAGAGCTTCAGGCGGAATCCAATCCTGAGGGGAACGATCTAACCTCTGAGGGAGGAACCCTTCCCCTGTAAGTTCTGCCTGACTTGGCAGAACTGCAAGGGACAGGTGGGCCCACTAGAGAAGAGTTGTGCCAGGGACAAAGAGAGTGTCCCACACTTGAGGGCCCGACGCAGACTGCTTCTCGGCAACAAGGGGATGTTAGTGTGTCCCACAAGGTTTATTGGGAGGATAGAGTTTTCTACGCTGAGGATATGGGCCCCAAACCAGGGGCAACTAGGAGAGTGGTAGTCCCCCAGAATTATAGAGAATTCCTCCTAACTCTAAGCCATGACAATCCCTTCGCTTGACATTTGGCGCAGACCAAGACCTGGAATAGGCTGCTCAACCACTTCTATTTGCCCCATATGTCAGAAAAAGTCAAGGAGTCTTGCTGCACCTGTTTCACTTGCCAGACCAGTGGCAAGCTAATGGTTCCCTTGAAACCACTACCAGTGGTTGGTACTCCCTTTGAGAAGGTGGGGATTGCCATTGTTGGTCCCCTAGACCCACCACCTGCCTCAGGTAACAGGTGCATTTTGGTAGTTGTGGACCATGCCACCAGGTACCCAGAGGCAATAACACTCAGGACAGGCACTGCTCCCACAGTGGCTAGGGCCCTATTTGGTGTGTTCACCAGAGTGTGATTCCCAAAGGAGGTGGTCTCAGACAAGGGCAAAACTTTATGTCAGCCTTTCTGAAATCAAGGTAGGATTAGTGTGGTGTTACCTATAAGTTCATCAGCCCCTATCATCCCCAGACCAATGTTCTGGTGGAGAGATTTACCAAGACCCTGAAGGGCATGATAATGGGTTTGTCTGACAAACTCAGGAGGAGGTGGGATGTTCTCCTCCCATGCCTGCTGTTTGCATTCAGGGAGGTGCCACTAAAGGGAGCAAGATTCAGCCCCTTTGAGTTACCGTTTGGGCATCATGTAAGAGGCCCATTGTGTTTGGTGAGAGAGTCTTGGGAGAAGCCTCTCAAAGAGTCCAAGCAGAATATGCTGGATTATGTGCTGGACCTGCGGTCACACATGGCTGAGCACATGAAGAAGGCAAGCAGCAACCTGGAGGCCAGCCAAGAGCTCATGAAGCTCTGGCATGACCAGAAGGCTACCATGCCTGAGTATCACCCACTGTAGTGAATGGGCTCTATAGGCTAAAATGGGGAGCCTTTATTTTAATTACTAGAGTCCCAATAGGAGACAAATATTTCAAGTTTGGTATCAAACTGATTATTCAAATAAATCCCACAACTTGCCATTGTTTGATTTACTATAACTAGTTCAGGGAAAGGGTTTTAGAACTCTATCTGAAAGCTGATAACTTCAACTCTGTAGTGCCTGTCTCTGTTTGGCCAGCCTCTGGCAGCCTGGCCAGGCTGCCTTGTTGAGGTGAGAAGTGGCCTGGGCTAAACACAAAGGAAGTGCCTCAGCAGAAGGAGGAGGAGAGCAGTCAAACTGGACTTCTAAGGAGGGACGAACATTTGGAGCAGCACAGGACCTCCCCTATTTCTTGCAAACCAAGACAACAAGTTGCCCTCTTGATTAGATGAGGAGAGGGCACGAGACAGGTGTGTAAAGGATGTTTAGCCACACCAGTGGGTAGGCTCAACCAAACCTAACCTCAAAAATTCTGTTTCAGCCACTTTGGATTTTTAAAGCATGTTGCTCCCTGCAATTGATTTTTGTCATACTTCCCAGGAACGGGTCAACAATGGGGGTAGTGGCTTGCCTGGGTTTGGACAACTGGACCCTCTTGCTTTTCACCCCAGGTGCAAGGATAAGTTTGGCAGAGCTGCACCCACACCTCAGATCCCTACAAGGAACAACAGCAGAAGAAGAAGAAAGACTGCCCTACTGAACCCCTGACCTGCACCTGGACACTGCACGCTGAAGGATTGCACCAGCTGCACACTCGGGCTTCACCACAAGAAGGACTTTGCCTGACTTCGACTGGTTCAAGAAGGGACTCCCTGCTTGCTACAGATGAAAAATAGCTAACCAGAGTCCCCTGCATTAAATCCTGACAAAACTGACAAGCTGACCACTGCATTCTGTGAGATGGAGTCCTAGCCCTCAAGGAGCAACTCAGAGCTTCTTGAACCTTGAGGGGAGCTGTGGACTCCTAGAGGACCTTCAAAGACCTTCTGGAAAAAGATCCAGAAGTTTGGAGAAGTTTGGAGAACTTTTGGAAAAAATTCCATAAAGGGACCCACCTGCCGTTGAGAGTCAAGAAGGCTTACGTCAACCGCGACCCAGCCTGACTTGCATGTTCATCCAGCTGAAAAGCTCTGGAGCTCTAGAATTCCAGGTTTTCACCGGACACTCCTGGAAAAGCAAATCAATGACGTTGACTCAAAATCAGCTTGCTGTGGAGACTCGTCCGACATTTGGGGAGAAAAAGCTTCAGAAAAGTGACAAAGTCCGAATGTAAAAGTTGACTGGGACTTCCAGTGCCGCGTATCCAAGGAGGCCTCTAGGGACATCGGATCAAGATTCAGCTTCAGCCCGGGTGAAGATTTCCGTCCTAAAAAATCGTTTGAACGTAGGATCCTTCACCAAGGTCTACTGTGAAGTGTATCCGAAGATAGATCCTAGGAGGTCGGATCAGATTGGTGACTTTGTCCAGCTGAAGAAAATCTTCAAGAAAAAGACAGTGGGGGTCATTCCGACCCCAACAGGCTGGCGGTGCTCCGCAGGGCATTCTGACCGCGGCGGTACAGCCGCGGTCAGAAACGGAAAGTCGGCGGTGTACCGCCGACTTTCCGCTGCCCATGGGAATCCTCCAATGGGGATTCCGACCCCCTCACCGGTTACGACCGCCAGGAACAGGATGGCGGTGAGGGGTGTTGTGAGGCCCCTGGGGGCCCCTGCAGTGCCCATGCCAATGGCATGGGCACTGCAGGGGCCCCCGTAAGAGGGCCCCACTTTGAATTTCAGTGTCTGCTCAGCAGACACTGAAATTCGCGACGGGTGCTACTGCACCCGTCGCACACCTTCCACTCTGCCGGCTCCATTTGGAGCCGGCTTCATTGTGGAAGGGTGTTTCCCACTGGGCTGGCAGGCGGCCTTTTGGCGGTCGCCCGCCAGCCCAGTGGGAAACCCAGAATGACCGCCGCGGTCTTTTGACCGCGGTACGGTCTTCTGGCGGTCTCAGCCAGGCCGGCGGCTACCGCCGCCGGCCGGGGTCAGAATGACCCCCTAAGTCCGAAAGTAAACTTTTGACCAAGGCTTCCCACTTGCTGTAGCCGAGCAGGGCTCCATTGTGGTCAGCCTTAAACTTTGACTTTGTGTTGGTTGAGGTGCGACCAGATATTCCACGTGGCACTTTTAGTTTTTAAGCGCTAAAAAAGATTAATTCTTTAAAAATCTCCGTTTCGCCTTACCCGATTTTATTCATTTCGGTGTCAAATTGAAGATAAAAATATTTCCTAGTAATATAAATTGGTTTTGAATTTTTAAACTGTTCCCTATATTTTACTCTATTACTGTTTTATGATACTTGAATGCTTTACACACTTTGGAGGTCATTATGACGCCGGCGGTGGGCGATAATATGGAAGAAAGTACTGCCAAAGGCTGGCGGTACTTTCCTCCATATTATGAGATTGGCAGTTTGGCTGAAGCCAAACTACCAATTTACCAACCGACTGGCATGGCGGTAACGGCCGTCGGTCTGGAGACAACAATCTCCAGCCCGGTGGCTGTCACTTGCGTGCCTGCGGGATTATGACCTTGCCTACCACCATGGTTTTCGTGGCTTCCTTACTGCCACAAAAACCATGTCGGTAGGCACTATCAGTGACAAGGAATCCCTTCCCTGTTACTGATAGGGGTCTCCCCCACCCCCTCTCCATCCACAAGCTCCCCCCACCCCCTTTCTTCTCCAGATCCCCCTTCATACACGCTCCTCCCTTCACAAATGCACACACACATACACACACCCATTCCCACATTCATCCACGCATGCATGTATCTATTCACACACACATCCACACACACACTTACATACATACATGCAGACATGCATTCACACTACTCAACATACACACACTCACACCCCCAAACATGCACACACATACAACATGCAACACACACCCACATACACAAACGCACAGACATACACACACACACCCACACACAACACACACTCCCCTGTCGGAGCACCCACTTACCTGTGTCCAGGGGGTCATCCGGCAGGAGATGGGACGGAGTGTTGCTGCCAGCAGCAGCATCCGCCAGCAGAACACTGCCAGGCCGTATTGTTCTCATAATACGGCTGGCGGTGGTCTACTGGCATGGCGCTGCTGGTGGCAGCAGCGCCACCTTACCACCATCCGCCAGCATGTCCACAGCCAGATTTCCACCATCCTTCTGGCGGAAATCCGGCTGTGGTCATATTTTGGCTAACTGCTGGTAGCCGTGGTGACGATCTTTTGGCGGCCGTCGCAGTGGCAGTAGGTGGTTTTTACCGCTGGGGTCAAAATGGCCCCCTTTGTCTTCTAAGTTAAGCCTTGTTGCTTGTTGCCAAGCTACCAAGTGTTAAGCTGGGGTAAATTATTGAGACCTAACTGACCCTGGGGGGGTTAGTGTCCTATTGCTAAGTGTAGGTACTTACCTGCCCTTACCAATACTCCACTTTCCAACAATGTAAAGTTATTTTAATTACTATATGTTAATCCAACTGCTGCCATGCAGAGCCTCTGTCCTGCGGCCAGTCCCTGAGGCCAACCCCACCTAACCACCCAACCCCATGCTTCAGAAGGCCTTTGGCCATACTGTTGACCTCAGGGCCTGTCTCTATGGGTGTGAGAATAGGTGGAAGAGGTGGTCTCTGGATATGAGAGTGTCGGTTTGGGTGTGAGAATGGGTGTGAGTGGATCTGTATGTGTGTGAGAGTGTCTGATTGTGCTTCAATAGATGAAAGATCCATTCACCTCCACAAAGGATTTCAGATCGTTTTTCAACATGTAATTGCAGAGTAAACACACTTCTGTTGCCTTTGCCAAACCCAGGATTTAAGATCATTTGTCCTTTCCAGAAGTGGAGCTTCAACTGGGGCACCTGCTACATTTATATTTTTAAGTGCTTCCTTTTGTGGTTACATTTTTGTGAAATGAGCATTATGGCCAGAACAGGAGCTCACCTGCTCGTTTATCCAACAAGAGTCAACAGTTTTCACAAAATGCCTATCCAACTGGAGCACTTTCTAATGGTTAGTTAGTAAGGTCTACCTCATTGGGTTAATGGCCTGTGTGGGAACCCATTACCCAGGGCCTTCCCTTCAAAAAATGGAGGAGGGGGGCTGCCTTCTGGCTGATTTTGACCCCGTGGGACCCATCCTCTGGGGCCTGGCATTCAATAAATGGAGAAGGGGGGCCTGAGCCCCCGACCAGCTGATTTCAGCCTCAGGGCCTCCACCCACTGGGGCCAAGCCTTCTAAAATATTTTTTTGGGGAGGGGGGCCACGCGTTCCTCCTCCCCCAATCAATTTTAGCCTCAGTGCCCCATCGTCTGGGCCATGGTGTTCATATATTTATTTTTTTGGGGGGCCGTGTGGCTTCCCTCCCCTAGTCGACCTCTGCCCTGGTGCACCCATCCCCTGGAGCCTGGCCATCTGTCCTGGCTACTCCGCAGGGCACATAGTGGGCAATGGGACCACATGGGGAGCCTGAAGTCCCCTGCAGTCTCAGCTGGTTCCCCGCCTTCTGCTGAAGCACATAGGGAGCTGCTAAAAAAAGCAATTGTTTGCTCTGTTTCCTTGCCTGCATCTTTGTGGGCCAGGAAACAGAGGAAATCTCTGCTTCCAGGAAGTGAGAGAGGTTTGACAGCTCTCTCCTGCTGTAACCGGAGGTTTGCTCTGACTTGACGGGAGCTATTAAAGCTCCCACCAGTTCAGAGCAAACAGCTATGTCCTGGGGTGGCCACCTCCCAGAACATAGCAGGAGTCGGGCCTGAGAGGTGACAGTCCCCATGGCCATCTGTGGCTCCACGAGGGGGGCTGCATGGCCCCCATTCAACATTGATTTTGCCCCAGGGAGGTGGTGGTCCCTGGGGCTGGGTGTCCACAATGGGCCCCCTTCATTCTTTTATTACAGCCATGGGGATGTGACGGTCCCTGGGGCTGAGAGGTGGGCAGCACAGGCCCCACAGCACAAACATGGTATTTAGCCCCGGGGAGGTGGTGGTCCTCCGTGCCCATATTTTTGTGTAATCATCCTGGAGAGGTTGTGGTCTCTGTGGCTGATAGAAGCCCAAGGATTGGGGCCCCATGCACACTCCTTTCTTAATGTCCCCGGGACCTGGCCCACCTGGGGGTCAAAGAAAAGGGGCAGGAGACAGCCCTTTTTTAAAAAAATCTCAGAAAAATCTGCAGATATTTCTGAGATTTGTTTTTAAAATAATGCTTTGTAGCCCTGCCGGGGTCTGTAAGGGACCTAGACCAAGGCTAGGTGATCAGAGGGACTCTACCCTGGCCCCTTTTCTTTTTTTCACTTTTTTTCTGGGACTCAGCAGAAGCCAAGTACCAAGATGGCTGTCAACACTTCCTTATTGAAGTGTTGGCACCCAATCAGATATCAGCACAGGGGTAGTTGGATCTGTGGAGGATCCGCATCCTAGACATCTATATTTGTTTACCTTTCATATCTCTAAAACTACTGAATGAATTCACATCAAATCACAAAAAGCATGCTTTCCGGACCAAGACCTAACATTCTGCCAAATCTGGCGTAATGCCGTCCAGTAGTTCGGGCTGTAGTTGTGTTCAAAAACTTGAAAAATCCCATTGACATAGAATGGGGAAAAAGTGTTTTGGTACCCTCCCTTTTTTTGTACACCCCACTTAAGGTATCCCTCAAAACTTTCCACACAGCAGCTGAACAGACTAAAGTAGAAGTTTTGAAAATTTTGTGAAGATTCAGCAGTGACACCAACGTTATTTGCCAAACAATAAATGCTCTGTCTATGGAAAAAAAAAACTAAATTTAAGATAGAGAGAGAGGGGTACCAGGAGACGAAAAGATCCAGTACCCTGGCTCCATACAATAATTAGTCAAGAAATAAAGGGATAGTGTTCCTAACAGAGAAGATCCGAGAAGGCTACACACTCACTCAGGCCAAACAATAGGGGAATTGCTCTCTTAATTTTTGGTGCCCTCACACATCCCAAAATGGATGTCATGCTTCATCATTGGGCTGTTTCTCGTACGACCAGCGCTGCAATGTCCTACGGGTCCCACGAAGGGTCACTTTAGTGGCGATCCTCTTATTAGAAGCCGTATTGGGTGCATATTGGCTTATCTGACCTATAGGTCGACACACACCCTGTTGACTTTAACACAGTGTATCAGGGCCCCTCAATTGAAAAGTAGGTCATGCGTACCACAGTAACATCTATAACTAAACATCATCACCAACAAAATGTTTGAGCATGTCCACTAGCACATTTGTCTATGCACATGCTGGATTTATGTTTCTATATAGATGGAAGGGAATATCTCATTCAGATTTTCCAAATAAGATTTAGATGAAATCTTTTTCATGGTCAATATTGGGCTTTAAAACTTATTTTTCTTTCTTAAGAAGCCCCAACTCATTCGAATGTGTCTTAACTGAGTCATTCATAGAGCTCACTTGCACATCTAATCTCTCACCTATGGCTTTACCTTCTTCAATCTGCTCGGCTTGCTCCGGCAATTCTGTTCTGATTTCAGCCATTTAAAAGATAATTTCCAGCTGGTGAATATGTGAACTAGCAGATGCCCATTGCTTGGATTTGTTTCAATACTTGCTTAATCGCAACTCTTGTTCAAATGAATGAATTGGTCTAGTTTTTGGATTGTTTTTACTGAGCTTCTGATTTTATTATCAGGCACCAATATTTTTTAAACTTTGAATAAATTGCTTATTTCCAATATGCCGGAGGGGTGGGAGAAACAACGAGCAAAGCAATTTACTTTGTTAAGACTCCAGAACTACTGTTATTACTTTTTTCGACTTAGAAAGTCACAATTCATTTTCCCTAAATGTCCCTGTTCCAGTACATTGAGTTACAGATCTACTTCTGACTGGGTCTGGCTTGTTCTAATGCTGGTAGACTCTTCCAATTGGTCAGAAAGCAGTAGTTGAGCAGCCAGACTCTGACATCATTCTCTGATACTACGTCAATGAAACGGAGGTTCAGAATTAATGTTAACATGGAAGTTAAAAAGGCTGAGAGCACCTAAGTGCAGATTTAAAGACACATAGATGTTTTAAAAATATTATTACTGAGCAGAATTAAATCAAAGAATGTTAAAACATCTTGATAAAAGAGCCAGAGATGCAACCTTGAACAATCGGCTTGCGTGTCATGAAATAAATATACAGCACAAGTACAACTGATAAAGTGACAAAGTGCAAGATTCCAAGAAATATTTAAATGACAGCAGGGAAGAATGGACTTGCTAACAAGCGGACACAGTTTCACAAGTGCAGTACATCTTAATTGCCTACAAACCTTCTCTCTGTACAGCAGCTACACACAGATGGAGCAGCAGAGATAAAGTGGAAAAGCTCACGAAATTAAATACAACCAGATGCAAGCTAAAAAAGCAAAAGGACAGCCCTGTTACCATTTTTACGATCCCCCCATAGGCCCATGCATACCCCATGGGGGAACCACAGTAAAGCGCTGTGGTGTATATCCAAATAAAGGTCAGTCCAGTCTTAAGCTTGTTTAATAACCTATTGCATTACAACAAATGAGAAGCCCTATAGCCATTGTTGGGTATTTCGATAAACCTTTCTTTACCCCCATGAAGCTAATTTATTCAAGCACAGTGGTGCTAAACAAAGTGAAAGAAAATGGTGTTCAGAAATACAATATTACATTGCCAGCATGAGGACCAGTGAACTATATATCTATTGGACTTCGTAGAATCACAGAAAGCCAGACATAAATTAATTCTATAATACTAAGGGAATGTAGATTCAAGCGCCAACTTGGGTTATCTTCAAGACAGGTAGATAGCTACCCTTCTGGTTCTAAAAAAACAAGAGTACCAAAATCACACCTTTCTTTTGGCAGAGGACAGGAACCGCCTCTTTAATACATTCTGTATACTGCCAGAAAGCCTCATGTTGCTTTATACCCTTTACCCTATTTGCATTTGCCTTTTCAAACTGCTTAATTTTAAGCATTTTTCCTACCAAACCTGCATTGTTGGGACTACTTTTGTTCTCCAGTTTTGAAGAAGCAAAGAGCGGTCTATCAAGAGTGCGAAAGAAACAAACGCCTGCCCCCTTTTAGTGATACTAGAACTTTGAGTCTGCTTAGAAACTCCAAAAAGCATCAAGGCTGCTTTCAGAACTATTGAGGCCTGGAGACAGCTACTAATAACTGAAAATAGCTCTCAGTAGAACTGCCCCAACATATGCAAGTGAAGAAAGTATAGAGCCAATCCCCGACTCCCGTCTGATGACAATAGAAGAAATGATCAGAAGCAGACTGAAACATTCTATAAGAGCTGTGGGGTGTAATACGCCATTCATCCTGACAGAAAAGACATTCTCCTAAAATTTGTTGCTCTTAAAGGCGTATGGCCAACCTCAGAGATAACCTGCCAGTAACTTTCAGAGACATTTTTAGCAAATTTTATTCAAGGAAACTATTCACTTGACTAAGCGACAACCTGTTCCCATCTACCTGAACCTAGATCTCACCAGTGGACGCTTAGCAAGATGGACAGCTTGATGTCTTTGTAACAATTACTGGTTAGGAAGTGGATAATCTGCCAAAAACTAACAAACAAGCGATTTGCCTGGTCCTTGCACTGCACCAAAAATCCCTGTCAGGTTATATGTTTGTCCCTCAGAATAAAATGACCAAGCTCTACAAAGCACATGAATTCCAATGAATGACCTCGGACCTGGAGAGAGCCAGTCGGCACTCCTGCAGTTTGAGATAAATATAGCCTGGTAGAATATTATGTGATGCTAGGAGAGCTCTTAACCGGCTGGTCAGGTCATCTCCTGTAACATCTTATACCTAGTTCTTTTAGGTAGTTTCGCTGTCTTGATAAATGCTGTTAGACTAATCTTTGATTACTGGATCATTCTTTCCAGAAAGAAGAGATCTACCACCCTACCAACTTCCAATGATCTTCCCAGGAAGTCAAAAAGAGTAGCCTCATTATACATCCATACATGTGAAAGAGCCAATCCACCCTGCTCAACATCCAATTGCAAAACTGAGTAGTTGACCATAGGGGCTTTCCTATTACAAGTGAAATTTCTGAAAAGTGAATAGAGGTTCTTGAAATAGCTATTACTAACTTTTGTAGGGACAATAGAAAACAGAAATAAAAGGAGGGGTAAAATAGACATTTTGAAAAGAGCAACCCGTGCCACCATTGTCAGAGGGAGAAGTGACCAGCTTTCCAATATCGAATTTTGTAGAACGTTGCCATATAATTTAATTTAAAAAGCTGTAAGTATTTTTTTGTGACAAATATTCCTATATAAAATATAGAGCTATGAGAGCTGGCTCGCTGCTGCAATGAGAGAGGCAGATCACTTGCTGTTGCATTTAAAAAAACAAGCAACTCTGTTTTGTCTTGATTGATTTTATAACCACCAATCCTAGAGAACTCGTTGAACCCGTTGAAAGCCCTCTGCAAATTCAATTTATCTGGTCTCAAATATAAAATAAAATCATCTGCAAATAACTTCAGTTTGGACATACTCATCAAAGGTGCACTAACTCCATCGTTAATATGAATTCTGACCACCAAGGGCTCAATAAAAAAGGTAAAAATGATTGGGGGATAAGAGACACCCTTGATGGGTACTTCTATTAATTGTCACTTTGACTGTCAAACCGGAATTAACATATATCTTTGCCAGTCTGTCTTCATAAAGATTATTCAACATTCGGATAAATTGTGCAGGGAATCCGAACCTCCTTAAACTATAAAACAATGCCTCTTAAGTCACCAGGTCAAATGCCTTTTCTGTTTTGACTGCAATGATATGGTTACATGAAAAATAATCCAATGCCTGGATAGGGAAGCCAGTGTTGGCCGCCATCAAATGATCAGAGATAAACCCACTCTGGTTCATATGGATTAAAGCTTGACTAGCAGGGGTTATCCGGATGGCCCAGATTTTTGTAATCAGCTTATAATTGGCATTGAGAAGGCAGGTAGGTTGATATGAGTTGACCTTAATGTGGTCTTTATCTTGCTTAAGAAAACTGACAATTGTAGATTCCTTGGATATGGGAGACACTTCCCCACCCCTTGATAAAATTGTATAAGTCAGTTATGAAAGATACTAGTTCTGTAGCAAAACCTTTATAAAACTATGCGGGAAACCCAATGTTTCCACACGCTTTCCTGTAAGGCATTTTTGAGATGGCTTACTGTACCTCAGCTACTGTCATATTGGCTGTGATTTTCTATGGAAGTGGAAGCAATGTTGTAGAATTGCAATAGCTATGAATACTGAATTAAGGTATCAAATACCTAGTTTCGTATAGAGTTCTAAAATGCTGCAAAAAAAACTTGCAACTCTTCTTCCTTTTCAGTAACTATATTTTGAGTGGCTGCATGTTCGAACTGGTCAACTGATGCGGCTTCTTGCTTAACCTGTGTCAACCAATTTACTGGCTCTCTTCATAAACCTGGTGTTGATATGCTTTAGAGCTGGTTATTTCCTCCAATATAAAGAAATCTTCCAAGTTCTCTTTAGCCTTCTCTACATGATTCAGAGGCCAAGAAAGCCTATTTTGAACCTGTTGGGCAAGTTCAACAAGTTCAACAGTGGCCTGCAATTCCACTATCTGATGAGCCCGCTGACTATTCTGTTTGGGTTTATATGCAATAATCTGCCCCTGAGCTGTGGCCTTAAAAGCCTCTCAAACTGAAAAAAGGGAAGCTGTATTCTGATTGATCAAGAAAAAATCTTTAATAAATGTCTGCATACTATCCACTTACTCCTGATTTGAAAAAAGGGACTGGTCCATCTGCCACCTAGGCCTTTCCCTCTGGTTGTTACCAGCTCTACCGTAATAAAGACCACTGAGTGGTCAGAGAAGGCATTCGCCTAAATGCTGGTAGAGCGTTCCGACCTAATAATTTACCTGTATTTGGACGCTCTTAGGGTCGATGAATCTTTTGACCAAGTGGGGCTCTCTTCACCCGAGAGTAATCAATTTAATCAAATCAATAATCAATAACGAACATAAGCAATGCCCTGATCAACATAACACTTCACAATTAATCCAGAAAACATTTCGGCGAACCATGACCTTTCGGCCATGAATAACCACACCAGTTTATTCAAAGTTAATGAATTTATTTCCCTATATTAACAAAGCTAGCACGATATAAATGTGTCTCAACACCAAATGATATATGTAAATGAACATTAATAGCTGTCCATAACGGCGAAACAGATGCAATCTATGCAGCATTTGAATAACAATGCATTCGATGATAGCAATACAAACCACTAAAACTATAATCTGTAATGAGCTAATTGCATACATTAGTCAGCAGAACAAGGTCTCAAATTGCATCGTGCAACAAATGAATCCTCATCTAACCTCAAATTAGCATCAGCATGTGGGACTTCATGCAAACAAAAACAATTTAGCAACATTAATTTGGAAAACTCCTAACTAGGGCTCTTATCAAAAATCAGCAGTTGGTTACCTAAAAAGAAACACAATGCAATTGTACATTTTCCTTTCATATTTACCAAGTTCAATCAGCATTCAAGGAAGTCTTCGTCTCACAGGTACCGGTTTTCCGATCAGCATGGGACGGGGCAAAGGGGCAGGGTGGACGGGGCAATTGCCTCACAGCGGCAAGATAAAAGGACAAAACTACTACTTCATGCAAAGGGGCATATCAAAGTTAAAGTCTCTAGGGCGAGAATTTCTTAAAGTCTCTTTCTCTCGATTAGAGAAAGCATCAAAGTCTCATCGAACATTAATTGGCATCGTAGAAGATGGCAAAATGACGAAGTCTGCAAGATGGGCCATAATGGCTGCAATGTCCTGCAAATGGCGAATGTCTAATGGGCAAATGTTCAATGTTCGGTAATGGCTAAAATGGCCAAAATAGCGAATGGCTGCAAAATGGCAAATGGCTGGTAATGGGTAATGTCCAAAAATGGCTGCTTTCTTCTTGTGCACCGGGTTTAAATAAACAACAGTTCAAATCCAGTAGGGTCTTCCATTGGAGGGTTCATAGGTTGGCTTCAAATTGTCCAATCAAAAACAACAGTTCACAAGCTTCTACCTAGGCATACATTATCCTTGGAGTCGGGAACGTAAGTTGCAACATATTTTACCAATTAACTCACTTTCAGAGCTTCCATTGTCTGCACCTGCAGATTGACCTTGGAGCAAAGAAGAAGATGCCAGGCTGGCACGAAACCTTAAAGATAAGCATGTGAACGATCTCACTGGAAAAGTACAGCTTCAAGCAAGAATACACGTTTTATTAGCACATTAGAAAAACACGAGCATCTAAACCGTGAGACAAGGCAGCTAGGCCAAAGCCTCCACTAAAGTTATGCTAAGTTAAAACATTTCAAACAAGCAAATCATAGCACACGTTTACGGTTATGTCAGATTAGTACAATTCTAATACATCACGTTATATAAAGCACGCTTATAAATGTTGGCAAACTACTCTGAGGGCACATTTGTCCCCGTACAATCTTTATTAGTTCGGTTAAAGTCACACTTGATTATTGCAGCACTACGTTTATGCGCTAATAAATGTAAAACCTTCATTTCTGCGTCATCAATGCCCAAACCCACTCTGCTAATTGAATGGGAGATTTTTAAAACTCCAATTGTGAGGCAGTGTGGAGACGGTGTTAAAAACAGGTAAACTGTAAAGACACTTGATGATCACTGCACCAAGGATCAATTAACTGAAAATCTTGCTTAAAGCTATCAATCACTGTTTTTATCTGGGGCTTTAACTGCTTTTTAGTTGTATATGGTGTGTCCAATGCCAGAGCCTGTATAAAATTAAAATTCCCACCCATGATTATTGGGTCCTCAAATCCCTTTGCTATATTATAGATCTGCAAGAGTACCTCTACCTCATCAGCGACTGGGCCATAATAGTTAACTAAGTCCAGAGGGCTTCTATTTGCAGCTACCTTCATCCAAAGCCACCTGCTCGTGGATCCCTACTCACATTGCCTTTGACCAATCAACTTACCCTCCCCAGAAATACTGCAACCCCCCCCTTACTGCCAAATCGGCTGAAGCAAAATATTCATGGGAAAACTGGTTTGGAAAAAATGTATCGGGAATTATGCTTAAGGTGGGTCTCCTGCAGAAACAATATCTCGGGAGAAAGTGATATCAGCCATCTCATCAACCTCCCACACTTGAACATGTGAGCGATTCCATTTAAATTACAGGAAAAAAGCTTAACCTGTAGCACCATTTTAGGGATACAATCTGCTGGTTACCAGAACTTCACCAGACCTGGCCATAAGAATCTCAGACCCTTCTTTGATTATGCTCACTTTTCTTGCTATACGTGCCCCCCTGCCACCTGATACTCGCACACAAAATCCTTAGTGACCCACAAAAACACCAAACCCAGTGGGGGTGGGGGTGGGGGAGCTGCCCCCATTACCTCCCTCCGTTGCTCCAAAAACAGGGGTGCCATGACATTGCACCAATGTGCACATATGACTCGACAATACAGCCCCGCCCCCTAGACATTTATCATCATCGACCATCATTGCCCCTCAAACATAATTCAATACGATTGAGTTTAGTTCAGTTCAATATACAAATTTCACCCTGATTTTGTATTTTTTTAAAGAAACTCCTGAGCATCAGTGAGGCTAGTAAAGACACAGGATTACCCTTTTGCTACCATCTTCCACCTAGATGTTTTGTCATGGACGCCTGAGCATCCGGCGCTCTGTACAAATCCAGCATCTTGCCAAAGTCCCTTCGATGATGAGCTGAGGCTGCTGACATGTCCAAAAAAAAATAACAATGGGGTATCTCCAGATTTGAAAAAAGTTTCTTCTCTATTGCTTTGACCAGAATATGTTCCTTTACATGGTATTCAGAGAAATTGACCAAAATGGTACGAGGATATTTTGAACTGGAGTAGCATTGAGCTGGAACTCTCTTATCCCTTGCTATGGTGAGGTATCCTCAAAAGTCAGGCAATTCATTGGCTTTAATTAAAGAATCTACCCATTGAGGTACTTGCTTTTCCTCACAACCTTCCGGGACCCCTATAATGTGCAGATTAGTGCGCCATGAATTATTTTCAAGCTCCTCAATCTAACGTTCCAGAAGATCTTTTTCTTTTTCAATTTGAGCAGCAGTTTTCTGCATCACTATAACTTTGTCTTCGAGATCAGACATCCTTGTCTCTGCCTCCTTGAGTCTTCCTGGAAGCTATACCATATTTTCTTGGATTTTGGGCAGTTTCTTGTGTAACATAGCAATTTCAAGTGCTATGAGACTTTAAAGTCCCTTATCTGGGACAGAATCATATCAAGCATTGTTGTAAAGTAGTGGTCCTCCCTGCCCCTGTGCCCCCCCGCCTGCACCTGTTGCTTCTGCTGCTCCCGCTGTTGTCCATAATCCTGATCAAGCTGGTCAGGGGCAGGTGGCCCCACAGCTACCCCGGGTGGCAACTGGTTTTGAGTTTCTCTAGACTCAGTCTCTGAAACCGAGGTCCGTATTAATTGCTGCAGTGGAAGCTCACAAATGGGCCACTTAGTTACTGTCAATGGGGGTGCCTCTACCGCCACTAAGGCTTCTGACCCTGTCAGTTGTGAGATCATGGGCCCAATTGCCATTGATCTCCCTTTTGTAACTAGGGGATAGGCTTTAGTTTTAGCGTGATTTAGATCCATCAAGGCCTCCATTTGCAGCTCGTTCTTTAAAAGTTCAGATTGTGACCTTATGAAGGGCGATATAACATCATCTGCCATATGCGAAACTCGATTCTCAGTCTTCAACTCACTAGGTGGACGGAGCCCGCAATTGCAGACATAGTGGGATCAATTCTTGACTGACTTGGCTTGAAAAGCCCCTCTCTTTGTTCTCTGGACCAAAATAGGATAAGAGTTCCAAGCGCCAGCTGAACTGATTGTCTCTGGATGCTGCTTTCTTATTGTAACCTTAAACAGTAGCAAGAGTACCTAGAGGACTACTTCTATCCCACATTACCGATTGGCCCAACTTGTCCTTGGCGCTGCAGGAACCCAGCTCAGCTATTTTCCTAAAAGAATGTGCCAGTTAAGCTTAATGAGCTAAGTGAGCTACCCCGCTTGTTTAGCAATCTCTTATAGTAGTCTCAAAATAAGGCTCTTCCAATTGCCATAAAATTAGCTATAAGTTCTCAGTGCTCGGGGAAGTGAAAGACCCAAAACAAGACGCATTCATCTTCCTTTTTGCCAAGTTGCAATAGGACAATTCCTTGTATCCTTAATACTTAAGTCAGCAATCCGTTTTCGCCAGGTCCAGCCACAAATGCCGCAGTCTACACTCAAGACTAGAGGCAGCTAACACTAATAGAACAGCTCACAATGTGGCCACTGTGATTGCATCCCTGTCCTGACTCCTCACGGCTGGCCATACTCACCTCTGACCGCCCGAGCAGGAACCTGAATTCAGCATGGATAAGTTTCCTCTGACCTCCCTGCCATTCGTCCTGGCAATTCGAGGCCCCCAGATCCCTGGAGGTTAGTTAGGCTGCCTTTCCCCCAGATGAGATGAGCGTGATGCAGAAACTCTTAAGACGCTGCTCAGGAATCCACTCCTGATGCAGCTATGGTTCAACACCTTCTGCTGCGATGCTGAGGAGGCGGGCTGGTTAAGTGTGCTACCGGCCGAGCATGTGGGATACGCCAGCACTCAATGATACATACATGTTAATTTTTATCACACATCCAATATACTCACTATATAATAACATGTAAAAATGGTATTGATCCCTTGACGATTCACCGTCCACAGAACCTGAGATCAGAGGTAGGGATCTATTCAGGAGTTCTTGCAGAAAGCTACCTCAGCCTGCCACCATCTTCCCCAACCCCTCACCCAACATCTTCAACTAATGTTATTGAGTGCTAGGAAGTAACCACAGGCGCTGCACTGTGATATCCTGTGACGTGCCCAAAGAAGGCCTTTGTGGCTTGCTTGGCACAGTAGGTTTCCCTTTGGCTTCATATCAGCGTGATGATGTCGTTTTGACCCATTTTTAAGTAATTTTGGGATTTCACTTGTATGTGATTTTGCATTACTTTAGTTAGGACTCCAAAATTACACTGCCGTTTTTTTCTGTTTGGGGCAGGAGGGTTATGAGCTTCTTAATCAACTACAGCTGGTTATGTACTGTTTGACGACTGTGTTGATAGAGCAAAAAAAGAGAGATTAAATTTGAAGAGCACTCAGGTTTTTGACCAAAGTGGGTATACTCAATAGTCAAAATGGAAGAATCAATGAAAATGGAAGGCTGTGATTATGAACTGATCCAGAGCTGTGTTTTATGCTTATTCATAAAGAGTGTGTTTTCTCATTTTTAATTTCGTATGGGGGAAAGTCATGACCTTGTGGTTTTAGGGCTATGATGTATTTGCCGAATTTAAAAACTATATAACTGGTATACGAGTGAAGATTGCTCAGCAAGCCCTTTGACGATGTTGGGCAGCAGCCTCATTATTTGCAAAAGAGAATGGGTGCACTGTGGGGTCTGAGTCTACCTCACAGGTTTGCTGTGTTTGCCACTGTTGAAGCCTCCTAATTTTATTTGTTGCATTCTTTTGAAGGAAATAACTCAGTTCTGTACTAGCCTCATCAAGGTCGTGTGGTCGTTCAGGCAAAGCAACGTCAAATAATCTGTTCGAGAATGACGTATTGTCCCGACGGTTTTGGATGGTGTAGTGCTCAGTTACAGGGAAACATGGCGTTTCAGCCAGAGGCAGAGGTCGAGGAGGTTTTGTGAATAATGGTCCGGATTTGAACACTGTTGTGACGGGTGTACAGGCAATGAAGAAGGTGATGCCGTGTCACGTGTGCGGAATAGTCGGTCATTGGAAACGCGAGTGCCCGATGGTGGTGCAGGAAGGTGCAGGTGTAGGTGCAGGTGCAGGTGTAGGTGTTGGTCAGCAAAACAATGATGTCAATGCATTTCAGACAATGAGAGGACCGAAAATGAGAGGTCCAAACGCAAATTTTCAGACTGTAAATCAATTGCAGGGATTACAACCTATGCAGCCGCAGCAGATGCAGATGCCTCGTGTGCAGATGACGCAGATGCAGCCAATGCAACAGCAGTTACCTATGGTACCTAATCAGCAAATGCAAATACCCTTGGCACCAATGAGTCAGCAGCAAGTGATAGTTCCTCCACAGGTAACGGGTCAGGTAATGAGTACAAATGGCACCGTACAACAGTTCCCCTTATACAGTGAGAGTGGAATAAATAACGTATGGGAGGGTGAAAGTTCAGGAGAAGAAGGAGACTGTGTGCTTGCGGCATCCTTGGAAGTTGATCAAAGGGGTCCGTACGTAGAGGGAAGAGTAATGGGTCATCGTGTCTCATTCTTGGTTGACACGGGAGCCACACGTTCAACAGTTAAGAGCAGTGAAGTTCCAAATTTGCCTCTCTCAGGGAGGACAGTTCAAGTGGTGGGAGTAGCAAACAGACATCTGACGAACCCGATAACAGATCCGGTACCAGTCAGCATCGGTAACTATCAAGGGGTACATCAGTTTGTGGTGTGTGACTCAAGCCCGATAGCACTGTTAGGGAGAGACCTGTTGTGTAAATTGGGTTGTTCGATAATGTGTTCAAACGAAGGAATAACAATAGAAACGAGCAATGATGGGGAGGAAGAGGACAGTGTAGAGGGGGATGAGATGGAAACAGTCGACGAAGAGTATCCTCTGATTTGTCTCTTCCCGATGATAACTGAAGAAGATATCCCAGCAGAATTACGGGAAACAGTCGGAAAGGAAGTGTGGGACATGACAGGGAAAGAGGTGGGATTGATGAAAGGAGTGGAACCAGTAAAAGTGATGGTAAAGCCCAATGCGATCTTTCCCCAGACCCCACAATACCACATGCCACAAGACACCCTCATGAAAGTTGCCCAACTCATTGACGAATTTGTAAAACAGGGGGTACTGAAAGAAGTGCTAAGTAGTCCATGTAATTCACCAATAATGGGACTAATAAAGCCAGGTGGGAAAGTCCGACTCGTGCAGGATTTGAGGAAAATAAATGACATCATAATAAAGTGCTGCCCTGGCGTACCGAACCCAGCCGTGATAATGTTTCAAGTCCCTTGCGATGCTGAATGGTTCTCAGTCATCGATTTGTCACAAGCATTCTTTTCTGTGCCCCTCCATGAGGACAGCCAATTCCTCTTTTGTTTCAAATTCCTAGACAGAGTGTACAGTTGGTGTCGAATTCCTCAAGGGTTTTCTGAGTCACCGTCAATATTCAATCAGATTCTAAAGAAAGATCTGGAAGCACTAGAACTGCCATTTGAGTCAACCCTAGTACAGTACATTGATGACTTACTGGTTGCATCAACGACAGAAAGTGGCTGCACAGCCGATACCATTGCTTTGTTGAACCATTTGGGAAGGAATGGACATAAGGTGTCTCCTTCCAAATTACAGTTCTGTCAGAAGAAAGTGAAATACTTGGGTCACCAAATAGAGAAAGGGTCACGGAGAATAATGAAGGAAAGAATTACAAGCATACTCCAAATGAGTCCACCAAAGACAAGGAAGGAGGTGAGGAAGTTTTTGGGAATGGTGGGATATTGTCGCCAGTGGATTCCCAACTTTTCGTCTCTAGCGAAGCCTCTACTGAAATTGACCCAAAAGGATGCCTTGGATGAAATTGAGCTGAAAGGAGACGAGATGGATGCTTTTGTTGAACTGAAAGAATGCATGTGCAGGGCTCCAGCTCTAGGTATGCCTGATTACACAAAGCCTTTCACATTGTTTTGCCATGAACGTGATGCATGTTCTTTGTCTGTCTTGACCCAAGCCCACGGTGGCGTAAACAGACCAGTAGCGTATTTTTCAGCTACTTTGGATCCGGTCGCAGCAGCACTCCCAGGGTGTTTGCGCGCCGTAGCAGCAGTTGGTATCAGCCTCACTCAGAGTGAAGGAATAGTGATGGGACACCCAGTAACAGTCATGGTCCCTCACTCAGTTTAAATACTTTTGACCCGCTCCCGAACGCAACACATGACTGGAGCAAGACTCACGAGGTATGAAACGATAATTCTGGGCTCACCGAATGTGCAGCTGAAAAGGTGCACTACGTTGAATCCAGCTACCTTGCTTCCTGGAGAAAATGCTGAAATTGAGAACGCTGAAGACGTCGAGCATGACTGCCTTCAGGTGACTGAATTTTGCACAAAACCTCGACCGGACATCAAGGATACTAAGCTTGATGTAAATGACCAAATTCTTTTTGTTGATGGTTCATGTCTAAGAGATGGGATGGGGATTTTGAAAGCAGGATATGCTGTATGTACTGTAACAGGTGTCTTGGAAGCGGGATGGCTTCAAGGAGTCTATTCTGCACAAGTAGTAGAACTTGTCGCCCTTACAAGAGCATGTCAACTGTCTGCATTGATGAAAGTCACCATTTACACTGATAGCCAGTACGGGTTTGGGATTGTGCATGACTTTGGACAACTATGGTCACAGAGAGGTTTCCTGACTTCTTCAGGATCCCCAGTAAAGAACGGGGAGAGAATAAGGGAATTGTTACATGCCATTCAAGTGCCAGCTGAAGTTGCAGTGGTAAAGTGTAGTGCTCATACAAAAGGACAGGACTATGTTTCTCTAGGAAATGCATATGCGGATCAAGTCGCAAGATTTTGTGCCTTGAACTGTATATTACTGAGAGATGATTGGAATACGATAAATGAACCAGAACTCGAACCAGCTGAAGCATTTGCCTTGAAGGTTGTAGATACAATAGAGGAACTGAAAGCACTACAGAATAATGTCAGGGAGGATGAAAGAGATTCATGGGTCAAATCACAATGTATAAAGAGACAAGATGAGTTATGGGTTTCACATGAGGGAAAATTTGTTTTGCCAAATAGTCTCTTATCACAGCTTGCGCGGTTCTATCATGGGCAAGCTCACCTAGGGAGAGATGCCATGATAAGGTTGTTCAAAACTGATTGGTTTAACCCCAGATTTCGCCAAGCTGCAGAAGCAGTTTGCCATCGATGTGTCACTTGCCAGCAGATGAACCCAGGAAAGGGAACAGTTGTGAGTGCGAGTCACATTGGTAGGGCAAGCGGTCCTTTTAGTCGAATGCAGATGGACTTCATTGAGATGCCTGTGCATGGGGGTCTGAAATATGTGCTGGTGATTGTGTGCATTTTTAGTCACTGGATTGAGGCATACCCTACTCGTAGAAATGACAGCCTTACAGTTGCCAAGCTATTGTTGAGGGAGTTGATACCACGTTTCGGATTCCCGATCTCTTTAGAATCAGATAGGGGAAGTCACTTCAATAACGAGGTGATAAAGTTACTTTGCGAAGCACTGAACATTGAGCAAAAGCTACACTGTAGCTATCGCCCTGAAGCCTCAGGACTGGTGGAGCAGATGAATGGTACGCTGAAATCGAGAATGGCAAAAATATGTGCATCGACAAATTTGAAATGGCCTGACGCATTGCCCTTAGTGCTAATGTCAATGAGAAACACTCCTGATAGAAAGAAATACTCATGGGCAGGGCTATGAGACTTCCTGCAGTTCCCGCAAACATGCTTTTGAATATTACAGATGATATGGTGTTAGACTACTGCAAAGGACTGGCTGACGTGGTTCGCTCTTTCTCTCACCAGGTGGAAGCGACCACCTTGCCACCGATCCAAGGTCCAGGACACGCACTGAAAGCAGGTGACTGGGTCGTGGTAAAGAAGCACGTGAGAAAATCGTGTCTGGAACCCCGTTGGAAAGGCCCTTTTCAAGTGATCCTGACGACAACTACCGCTGTGAAGTGTGCGGGGGTTCCCAACTGGATTCACGCCAGTCACACAAAGAAGGTGTTGTGTCCCACAGATGAGGAAGTTGAAGCGCTGAAAGTACCAGTGCCTGATAAAGCAGTGCCGAGTGCGGAGACAGAACAAAAACGAACTGAAAGCGAACAGACAGAAGCAGGAGAAAAAGAGATATTCTCCGACAACGAAGACACCAACTCGCTTGGGGGAGACCAAGGAGAAAGTTCAGATAGCGACGAAGAAGCTGCAGGTGACAAAGAACCTGAAGCAGCTGAGGGTAGCAAAAAGCCTGAAGCAGCTGAAGGTGACAAGGAGCCTGAAGCAGCTGAAAGTGATAAAGAGCCTGAAGAAAGTAACGGTGACGAAGGGCTCGAGAAAAGTGAAAAAGTAGGAGAGCCTGATCAGGGCTGGGCTTTCCCAGAAGCAGACGATACAGAGAAAGAAAAGGAGAACGTGATCGATTCCCCGGAAGGAGGGAACGAGGCAGAACAGAACGAAAAGGTTCAAGATTCTACAGAAAAGGTTGCAGGTCCATCAAATGGACATGGTGCAAAGAGGAGACTAAGCATCTCACCAATAAAAGAAAAGGGTAAAGAAAGTTTGAACGAAGGAGGAAGGCCGAAAGTGAAAGAGAAAAGAAAAGAAGTGACTGTTGTGGATCAATCGTCAAGTGAAGAAAAAGACTTGACAAAAGAGGAAAGTACCAGCGAAGCAGAGTCGAAAAGAGAAGCAAAATTGAAAAGGAAAAGAATACCAAACAGGAGGTATTCCGGTCCTGAATGGGCATATGCAGTCAATGATGATTGGACTGACGAGTTTGTATCTCTAAGCATCGAGAACGAAGAAGAAGAAGAGATACCAATAGAAAAGAAAAGTTTCATAGACTCTGTCGATTGAAAGAGTAAATGACATTGCTTGCTACAATATAACTTGAAAGAAACAACCAGCTGAGACATTGTTAAACCGGATGAGACGTTTGCTAATGTGATAAAGACTGAGTTATTGCCGAATTGAGACAAATGCTGCTAACCGATAAGTGACTGGCCTTTTGAAGAAGACGGTGTGAACATTGTGCTCGTTCAGCTTTGCAACTGATTTGCTAAATAGTTTCATTTGTAAGTGCTTCTAGCTCTCTGATTCTATACAGATCATGGCGCTAAACAATAGAAAGAAATATTGTAAATATGTGTGTATAGGCTTGGTAATTACATGTGTAATAATAATAATGGCAATTGTGTTTGGAATGCACGGAAAGGGTGAGAATGAGACTATTACTGCTTCTACTATTGCTCCTGTTACTGTCACTGAACTAACCCCATTGAAAAGACTAGCAATGGATGAGAGGCTCTTGCACGATAAGAAAGAGCTTTCGTATAACGTTTTCTATCGCTTACTAACAGAGTATGTTGAGACTATGGATGCGAAGGATTGTTATGTGTGTACACAGATACCAACATCAGTAAAGGAAGGGGTGACCTATCACCACATGCCTCTTACGTATGGGATTACGTGTAGTATAGTAATGTCTAGGTTTTATGGTCAAACTAACATACAGTATTTTTACTCGAATTATGATGTTACCTTTGCTTATGTTCCTATAATAGCGCAGCTAAGCGAAACTGCAAGATATTGGGATTACAAAATTATGAGGGACTTTTTCGAGCCAATGCAACCTTTTGAGACGGCTCATGCTCATAGGGAAAACCTTACTTGCTCAGTCTCTGCTGTAGAAATAAGCTTTTTAGATCGCACAGATGATAGAAGGGCTCAAATGAAAGCGAAATTAGAAAAGGAGTTACATAAGAGGACTTCAGTAGATAATTATGATTTTGCTGCTATAAAGACACAAGGGAAAATAGCTTTAGATGCTTGGCATGTAGGGAAATTTTGTATATATCGAGGGGAATCATATTATGACAATATTTTTGTAGGAGCGAGTGAGTGCAAACATACGTTTATTTTTAAGGCCAAATGGACATTCATGATGGACGGACTTGACCCTGTCATTCCAGGTGTATATTACATTTGTGGGCATAATGCTTATTATCGTCTTCCCAAGGGATGGTGGGGGAGATGTTATTTGGGTATAGTGTTCCCGAAGGTTTATCAACTGGATGACGTATCGATGATTCAAAAGACATCTGGATCTCATAGTATCCAGAAAAGAGAGACCGCAGCTGCTGTGGTAGGTGACATATTTGGAGCCATGATTCCTTCATTGGGAGTTGTGTTGAATTCCATCAAGATACGAAAGTTGTCTACTATAGTGGATAACATGCTGACAAAGTTTTCAGGTGCTATAATCCTGATAGATGCTGAGCTTGCAGCGGAAAGAGCCATGACTCTTCAAAATAGGCTTGCTTTAGACATTCTTTTAGCAAAGGGTGGAGGCGTTTGCAAAATGATTGGTGCACGTCACTGCTGTACCTATATACCGGATAATAGTGTGAAGATTAAAACTATGCTTGCTAATCTAACAAAAGAAAGTGCAGATTTGAAAGAACTGAAAGAACCAGGAGTGTGGGAGAAGGTTGGAAAGGGAATAGCTTCAGTGGGACATTGGATTGGGGGAATTTGGAATGGAATATTATTGAAAATAATAGAAGGAATATTAATAGTAATAATTTGTGTATTTGGAATTTGGGGAATAAAAAGGGGAATAATAATGATTATGGAAAGAATTAAAAGAAGAAAAGAAGAGAAAATTATGAAAAGAATGGCAGAAGAATACAAAGCGCAAACTAGGGGAATTAAAAGGAAAAGGGAACTGACAGAATTTTAATGGAATAAAATTTGTGGGCGTGGTTTGGTGTGATGACTAGTAGTCATCAGAGGAGGGATTGATGAAGCAGAAAATGAAGGTTTTGATTTGTTAACGCTTAAACGTAGTGCTGAAATAATCATGTGTGACATTAACCGAACTAATTAAGATTGTACGGGGACAAAATGTGCCCTCAGAGTAGTTTGCCATCATTTATACGCGTGCTTTATATAACGTGGTGAATTAGAGTTGCACTAATCCGACATAATCATAAACGTGTGCTACGATTTGCTTGTTTGAAATGTTTTAGCTTAGCATTACTTTAGCAGAGGCTTTGGCCTAGTTGCCTGGTCTCACGGTTTAGATGCTCGTATTTTTCCACTGTGCTAATAAACGTGTATTTTCGCTTGAAGCTGTACTTTTCCACAGAAACCGTTCACATGCTTATCTTAAAGTTAGTGCCAGCCTGGCATATTTTCTCTTTAATTCAAGGTCGACTTGCAGGTGCGGACAATGGAGGCTCTGAGAGTAAGCTAATTGGGAAACAATGTTGCGATTTGCGTACCCATCTCCAAGGATAATGTATGCTTAAGTAAAAGCTTGAGAACTGTCGTTTTTGATTGGTCAATTTGAAGCTAACCTATGAACCCTCCAATGGAGACCCTACTGGACTTGAACTGTTGTCTATAAAACCCAGGTGCACGAGGAGAAAGTAGCCATTACCAGCTCGATACCCGCCATTTTGCAGACTTCGTAGCTATTATGGCCCACTTTGCTGCGACGCCATTTTGAGAGACTTTGAGTCTTTCTCTAATCGAGAGAAAGAGACTTTAAATGATTCTTGCCCTAGAGACTGTAACTTTGATTTGATCCCTTTGCATGAAGTAATAGTTTTACCTTGCCGCCGTGAGGCATTTGCTCCGTCCACCCCTGCCCCTTTGTCCCGTCCCATGCTGATCGAGAAACGGTACCCATGCTGACCAAAGAACGGTACCTGTGAGACGAAGACTTCCTTGTATGCTGATCGTAATTGGTAAATATGAGAAGAAATTGTAAAATTGCATTGTGTTTCTTTTAGGTAACCAACTGCTGATTTTGGTAAGAGCCCTAGTTAGGAGTTTTCTAAATTAATGTTGCTAAATTGTTTTTTGCATGAAGACCCACATGCCGATGCTAATTTGAGGTTAGACGAGGATTCCACATGTCGCACGATGCAATTTGAGATCTTGTTATGCTGACTAAATGTACGCAATTAGTTCATTACAGATTATCGTCTTAGTGCTTTGCATTGCCATTATCGAATGCCTTGTGATTCAAATGCTACATAGATTACATTTGTTTCGACATTATGGACAGCTATTAATGTTCATATATGTTTATCATTTGGTGTTGAGAAACATTTACATTGTGCTAGCTTTGTTAATATAGGGAAATAAATTCACTAACTTTGCAATAAACTGGTGTGGTTATTCCTGACTGAAAGGTCAGGGTTCGCCGAAATGTATTCTGGATTAATTGTTAAGTGTTATGTTGTTCAAGGTGTTGCTTATGTTCGTTATTGATTATTGATTTGATGCGACTGATCGATATGAGAGTACAGAGAGTTCCCACTTAGTCAAAAGATTCATCGGCCTAAAGAGCGTCGGAACGCAGGTAAATTTGTTACCCCGTTCCGCTCTATCAAGGTCCATGACTTATTTTAATTACAAGGTCATTTCAACTTGACCTGTATTGCCGGGGAGACATTAATTCTATGTATGACGGGTGCTTCCAGTCTTTTTGTGATTGATTTAACAATTGGGTCTAATGGGGAATAATCATTTTACATGTTCTGTTCTAGCGAAAAACTGCAACCTGCAAAGTTAGCTCCATTTACTTTCTACTCCTATTTCTGCCTCCGTGAACCCACGGGATCGCAAGGCAAGATGGGGTCTGCAGCTGCCATCACTAATTGAAGTCTAATACCAAATCTCCCTCCTTTTTGTGGAAGCAAGAGAAAGAGCCATGGGATGACGTGAGTAGCGCTCTGGGGGCGATAACTTGCGAAACAAATCTACATTACTTCATAAAACATAAGCAGACGATGATATATGGACCGGTGAATATGGGAAGTTGAGTTTCAATGAACAGTACTTTGTGGTCGGGCCGTCTTTCATCAAACTACTCCTGTTTCTTACATTAAAACCCCTATCAATCGACGCCCTAGACCCCTGGAAGCCGACTCTTACAGTAAAACACTTCAACTTGATGGCCCTTATTTGTTTTCTTTGGCAGTTTTATATAACACGAGCTCGGCCGGAGGGCATTCGATCACTTCACAAGAGGAGCAGATTATTTTTCGCCTTTTCAGACACGGGAGGAAAGGTTAAGCGATTTCCCCATAATTAAGGCTGGTGAGCACAACGGGCACTCGAACTGGTTCTTCAAGGCTTAAGATCGCAGTTCTGGCCGTTCGGCCACACACACAGCTTCCACTATGGAAGCCCGTATTTCTCTTTAAATCCACACTCACTAATATTATTTACACTGCACTCTTAACCATCACCACAACCTTCAGTAATCAGCAACACGCTGAAAGTTGATTGAGAAACTCTGAAATCTGTCACTCAACAAACTCGTCGTGGTTCTTCAAAGCGTGACCTATTTTACAGAGATCCGGGCGCGAGGGAGTGCGGGACGGTTTCCACCGTCTCAACATCTGTTCACACTTTGGTTTGGACTCCCGCTCTGTGGGAGGGTTCCAAGCTGCAGACTGTAAACAGCTCTGCAGTAGTACGATATTTGCATACATTATCATGTGCGGCTCGGTCTCCTTTGAGCAGAAAAAAAGGCATTGCTGTTGGGATTAAATCAGAAAAAGAAACAATCTGAAATATTATTAGGGAATTCAAGGCGCTTATTCCCAAAAGTATCCACTTGAGTTAAGGTCACGCCAGTGGCTGATTCTGATTTACTATTTTTGGAAATTAGGGTAAATTTGCTTTCAATTGGGGTCTTAGGGGGAGCAGAGGGCTTGCCTGGTCTCCCCCGGGCTGATCCGGCGATGGGACGAGCCACGAGGGGATCGGACAGTCATTGGCTTATTTTGCAGGATGGGGTGGGTCTTGGGGTGGGCATATAAGAGGAGGGCTGGGTGTGGGCGGCCTCTTTGGCCGTTGTTTCACACCCAGGAGGCGGTACTGTTTTTTGGGGGCGCTGTGGTTAGAGAGTTTTTCCATTGTTGTGAAAGTAACTTGGTTTCATTTGTTGTGGTTGTTATGGAGCCCAATAAAGTAGTTGAAGCTTTGAGGATTTTACAGGAGGAAGGGAGGGAGGATCTTATAAGGGAGTGTGTGTTGGAGCAGGCGTGGGTGGGGCTGAGGAGACCAAAGAGGTCTTCAGCGGAAGGTGTTTCGGCAACGATTTTAGCTTGCACGTCCCCAGCTGGTAGCCCTAAAAAGTGTAGAAAGTTTAAATTCAGGAATTTCTGTTGGAGGCCGGGCAGGGGCGTTGGCGGTTGGCGCGCATGCGTCCAAACGCAGACGCGCTTTGAGATATCGCTCCCAACGCGCCCCACTCGCTTTACAAAGCGAGGTGGATCAGTTGCAGCCAGTTTTAAAGGAAGGAACCTTAGGAGGGGCAGCCAATATGGCGACACCTCGGATCCTTCATTAATTACGAACGTCGGAGAGGGTATGCACTTTGTGGATGGTGGAGATGATCGGGATCGACCTTCTAGTGAGGATATTATTGTGGTAATTGATTCTGATGATGAATTGGAGAGGGGTAATGATTCTGATAGAGAGGGGGGTAGTACTGTAGCATCGGTAAGTTTTTCTGCGCAGGGTGCCAGATCAGTTCAATGGGTTCCGAGGGAGGTTAGTCCCATGGTGCATAGAATTCAGGAGTGGGAGGGGTCTAATCAGTCGATTTTGAAGGCTGGTGAGCAGGTGGAATTTGTTGATGAGCATGGTACGGTTTTTAGGGGTACTACTTGTGGTGTGACCAGGGATGATGGGACGTCAGGGATGGCGCAGGTTATGCTGGATTTTTGGCAGCAGAGTGAGAGGGCGTACCGTCCTGGGTGTGATGATGCTCATGTTTCAGGTGGGCATGAGAAGGCTGCGGCAGACCAGTGGCTCGGGCGGCCGGCTGTTTTTCGTGGACCGGTGGAGTTCAGAGCACCCCCAGGACACTGGGTGGAAGAGAAGGCGCAACCCGGAGCGGTTCGCCTGAGTCCAGGGGAGGCCTCGGTTCGTGAAGGCGGATACTTGGATCCCAATTTGTGTGGCATTCGGACAATTCCTGCTAGCCAGGGCGCTATGTCAGGATTGGCCATCGAAGAAGAAGCTTTGGACTACGAAGAAGAGGCTACGGTTCATGGGGTGCAGTCGGTTGCAGTCGAGAAGGCTACGGCGAGCAGGCGGGCGGTCCAGCGCGATCGTCTTTCATGTGGTCATAAAGACTTGACTGGCAATTTGCTTAGAGGTGATGTTTCCAGTGAGACAGGGTTGGTTGGGGCAGGTTTTGGGGGTAAAGTGGTTGTATCGCATAATACGAGGAATGTTGATGAGTCTATTCAAGTGGAAGTTGGGGATGGGGCACAGGTGGGTAAGTTGGAAGGTTCTCAGAGTGCTACGGATGCGGTTACAGGTAAGCTGGAATTGGCCCAAGTGAATACGGGGCAATCTGGTTCTGTGTCAGGGGGGAGGCTACTCAGGGCGGCTCTAAAGCTAAAAAACTGCCTTATATGGGAGTGTCGATGCCTCTGGGGGTGCATCTCACTCAAAGTTTGAAAGAAAAGATATGGAAAGGTGAATTCATTGATGTTTTTAAACTACTGCATAGAGAGGTGCAGGCAAAGGAAGGTTCTAAGGAAGAGGAATGGGAGCTGGCTCGCAGATCTAAGGTTCCAACGACAATTGAGAATTGGACTTCTGAATTTTTGATCTATGCAAGTGTTTTATGCGTGCGTTTCCCGGATAATTGTGTGGCTCTGTTTAAGTATATGGATGTGGTGAGAAGAGCCCAGATGGATTATGGAAGATTCGGCTGGTTTCGTTATGATGAGGAATTTCGACCCCGTAAGGCTAATTATCCGGAGAAAGTCTGGGGGGAGATTGATAATGAGTTATGGATGCAGTGGTTGAGAACTGCCAGGAATGCACAGATGACACACACAGCAAGTAGTCTACCTGTTCTGTATAAGCCCTTTCAGGGGCGTCCCACCCATTTTGGGATGGGTTTCGGACAAAGAGGCCAGTTCCCACATAATGGCGCATGCTGGTCATTTAACAGCGGACTGTGCAGTAGGCAGCAATGTAAATTTAGGCACGATTGTTCCAATTGTGGGGGCAGGCACCCGGCATATCAATGCTTTGGAGGATTCAATTGGGTTGGGCAAGGGGTGCAGGACACAGGGGCAGATAGAGGCAGGGTGCATGGGCAGCAGCTGGCAGGTAAAGGGCCATACTCCTATTAAGTTGGAGGTGGTAAGTTATTGGTTACAATTTTATCCTCGGCTGGATGAAGCTAAAATGTTGCTACGGGGATTTCAAGAAGGTTTTAAATTATGCTTTCAGGGTCCGAGGTTGAGGAGATGGGCTAATAATTTGAAATCAGCGAGACAGTTCCCGGAAGTGGTGAGGGCTAAACTCCAGAAGGAGCTGGATTTGGGTAGAATTGTGGGTCCTTTTCACAGCTGGCCATTACCTAATTTGCCTATTTCACCCCTGGGAGTGGTACCTAAGAAGCAGCAAGGCGAATTTCAGCTTATTCACCATTTGTCTTGGCCAGCAGGAGCTTCTGTTAATGATTTTATTGCCCCTGAAGATTCGGTGGTCCATTATGCATCAGTGGATTATGCAATTTCTTTGGTGAGAAGATGTGGGCGTGGCGCTGAAATGGCAAAATCAGATATTCAGTCTGCCTTTCGGCTTTTACCTGTTCATCCTGAAGATTTTTCATTGTTATGCATGCAGTTTGAGGATGTCATTTATGTTGACATGATGTTACCAATGGGCTTTACGGTATCTTGTTCTCTGTTTGAGATGTTTAGTACTTTTTTGCAGTGGTTTGTTCAACACCAGTGTGGTTTTAGGTTTGTTACTCATTACCTTGATGACTTTCTATTTGTTGGTAGACCTCAGTCTGGCGAGTGTGGTGAAGTTTTGGCGGCTTTTGAACAGATGATGGCTAATTTTGGGGTTCCTTTGGCCCAGGAAAAAACTGAAGGGCCTTCGACATTCTTTTTTTTTTTTTTAATATGATTTTATTGTAATATAGACACTGCAGTATGATACAAAACCAAATGGGATCAAGGTCCCAGCATTTATAAACAATTGTACATCAAAGAATAAGGAAAACAGACGAAATAGTAGGGTAGTGTCATTTTTGCTACGAAAACGTGATATACTGTTCAAATTGGGCGTGCAGTGGGAAAAGAGAATTAAGAGAAATATAGGTAGGGGTAAGAAGTAGGGAGTAAACAAATAAGCTGGCAGACAAGGTATCATGTCGACGGTCGCCCAGGATGTAGGCGAGGAAGGGTAAGGAGGGGAAGCAAATGAGCAAGCTAGTCGTGCAGCAGGGGTTTAAGGGCGGGGGCACCTGGTTTCCTAGGGATACGAAATAGGTTTCTCGCTGCGTCGATATCTGGATTGGGAACAGGTCAGAGAGCGCCTGCATCGCGGGGCGCTCAGCCGAACATCTTAACCTTGAGGGTCGCAACGCTTAGACAGAAGTGCCTTCGACATTCTTGAGTTTTTTGAGAATTGAGTTTGACTCGTTGAAAATGGAGGTGAGATTGCCACGTGAGAAGGTGCAGCAGTTGGTCCTTTTATTGGAGGAAGCGGTCACGAAGCCGAAATTGGAGTTGCGTCGGGCTCAGAGTCTCCTGGGTCATTTGAATTTTGCTTGCAAAGTGGTTCGGGTGGGTAGAGCCTTCTATAGGCGCCTAGGTTTTGCGATGCGGGGAGCGGTTTTACCTCATCATCATATTCGGCTTCGGGCAAGTGTCAGAGAGGATTTGAGGATGTGGATTGGATTCTTGCAGGAGTAATGGGGTCACCATGTTTGTGGATGATTCTGACTGGCTTTGGCAGATTCACATTTTTTCGGATGCTTCTGGAGCACATGGTTTTGGTCTTTTCTGGGATGGCCATTGGGCTGCAGAGAGATGGCCTTTGAGTTGGAAGAAGGCTAAGCACAGCATTGCCTTTTTGGAGTTTTTCCCGCTTGTTGTAGCATTGTCTATTTGGGGTCCCACCTTTGCGAATAGGAATGTTGTTTTCAATGAGGACAATCAGTCCGTGGTCAATTTGGTAAATTTGCAGAGAGCAAGGGATGAAAAGGTTCTCAAGCTCCTGTGAGTCTTTTTGTTGAAATGTTTGACATTTAATGTGATTTTCAAGGCGAAATATGTTCCTGCAGTCAACAATGATGTGGCTGATGCGCTGTCTCGTTTCCAGTGGCAGAGATTCCGTGGGCTGGCACCGGGAGCGGATGTGCTGAAGACGACAGTCCCAGGGGAGTTATGGGAATTAGGAGAGTGAGGATGTTGGAGCTGGTTCAGCAGTCCATAGCTCCGTCCACTCGGAAGAGTTATGCTCAGGCCTGGTTGGAGTTTTTAAATTCAGGTGCTGTAAAACGGGAGGGGGGTGTTGAAGGGTTTGTAAAAAGGAGAGAAGATGCGGTCCAATTTATTATGCAGCAAATAGAGATGGGTTTATCTGCGGTTAGCATATCAGGTAAGTTATCCGGTATTTCATTTTACGGGAAGTATTTTTGGGGATATTACCCTGTTGAGGGTGAACTTTGTAGAAGATTGATTTCAGGTTGGGCCAGGGAAGGGGGGGTGAGGATGGACCGTAGGCATCCTATAACATCGCAATTATTGCAGGAGATATTGGGTGTTTTGGTTGAGGTTTGTTTTTCAGATTGGGAGGTCAAATTGATATCGCTTTGTATGTCATGGCTTTTTCACTGAGCTTTTCGGGTTTCAGAACTTTTAGGAGTTAAAGGGCATGAAGGCATGCTACATTCAGATGTGCAGGTAAGGAATGGGAATGTAGTTCTTTGGCTGCGAGCATCCAAGATGGACCAGTTTGGGAGGGGTCAGGAGGTGGTGTTGAGGGGCACTGGGTCTTGCATTTGTCCTGTTAGGTTGTGGCTGTCCTTTGCGGGAGGTTTGACAGGGTCATCAAGGTTTGTATTTATTCACCAGGATGGTTCACTTTTAAGGGCTCATCAATTGCTCGTTGTTTTGAAAAGGTCTATGGGTTTGTTGGGTCTTGATCCCCGATACTATGGGACACATTCTTTTCGGATTGGAGGTGCCACGGAGGCCAAACTTCTGGGTAAATCTGATAGATTAATTATGGGTATGGAGAGGTGTAAATCACATTGTTTTAAGTGCTATGTTTGTTTCTTTCAATGATGGTATGTTTTTCTGGGTTAGCTCTTGATAATTTGGTTGTTTGATTATGAGGCTATGTTTTGTGAGGTTTTGCCTTTTTCTTATTCTCACTTTCTTTTCTTCCACCACTCCTTGTTCTATTTTCTCGCTTTATTATCTTATGACATTGTTACATGAGAGGTTTTTTTTTTCGTGTGTTTTTTGCTGTTTTCTCGTAGGTTGTGTCGGGGTCCTGATGGAGGCTGTTCCGTGTGGATAGTTGGGCACTCGTTCGTGCGGTGGGCAGAGAAACAAGCAGCATCCAGGCATTTCGGAAAGCAATTGGGTTTGGACAGAGCAAAAATTAGGATCAGTTGGGTGGGTAAGAGTGGCATGAGGTGGGGAGAGTTGTTGTCGGTTCTTTCTAGGAGGCTTGAACGAGGAATTTGTCCGGATTTATTGGTTATTCATCTAGGGGAGAATGATTTGGTGCCTCTGTCTGGTATTGGACTTTTGAAAGCGATGAAAAGGATTTGGTGAGGATAAAGGAACGTTGGGCTGGGACGCACATAGTCTGGACAGGTTTGGTTCCCCGTAGGGTTTGGAGAGGAGCATATTCGTTTTCTGGAATAGGGAAACAAAGGAAAAAGGTGAATATGGAAATGAGGAACTTTTGTCAGGTTCAGGGGTTTTCATTTTTGTTTCATGAGAATTTAGTCACGTCAGATGTGGAGTTGTTTCGGCAGGATGGTGTGCATTTATCTTTTATGGGGAACAAGCACTACTTATTGGATCTTAGGATTATGATTGCAGATTTGTTGGGTGATAAGCTTTGGGATCGTTAGCGTGACCTTGGTGGGGCAGGAAAACGTCTGGCGGGTTTTCCTGTGTGGCGGGGGATTTGCACATAAAGGCTTGGGGGGGGGAAGTGGATGATGTGGAAAGATTTGAGGGCAGGGAGGTTTTAGCAAGGCTCACAAGGGAGGAAAGGCAAGGGGAACTACAGAAGGTGGGCAGCAGGACAGATGGGGAAGGGATTGATCAAGGGCTATTGGGAGGGGCACGTTTAGAGGGTGGGGGAGGGGTTAGGAGGAAATATTGTTTAGTGAGGTTTTCTAGTTTTGTGAGGCTTAAAGCCAAGGTTATTGTTTATACCAGACCTGTTCTATTAAAGCGGCCTTTTACCCCTAAGACGAGCTTCTGTGGTTTGTACCCCTTTTCGCCCAATGAGGGTTTGTGGGGATCAGAGGGCTTGCCCGGTCTCACCCCGGGCTGATCGGGCGATGGGACGAGCCACAAGGGGATCAGACAGTCATTGGCTTATTTTGCAGGATGGGGTGAGTCTTGGGGTGGACATATAAGAGGAGGGCTGGGTGTGGGCGGCCTCTTTGGCCGTTGATCACACCCAGGAGGCGGTACTGTTTTTTGGGCCCACCCGCCCTCCCTTATTTTTTGGATGCTTTGTTGTTTTTTTAGTTATTTGGTTTTGTTTGTTTGTAGTGGGGTGAAATTAAGGTCCTTTTGTTGTTTGTCAGCTTAATTAGGCTCTAATAGGACAGGTATGTGGTTCAGCAATTTGTTAGTTTATCCTCGTTATGTTGCTTAGATATCTTTCATGCCGCTGGTAGGCAGGTCTGGTGGGGTGGGGGATTTGCACATAAAGGCATGGGGGGGAAGGGGATGATGCGGAAAGATTTGAGGGCAGGGAGGTTTTAGCAAGGATCACAAGGGAGGAAAGGCAAGGGGAACTACAGAAGGTGGGCAGCAGGACAGATGGGGAAGGGATTGATCAAGGGCTATTGGGAGGGGCAAGGTTAGAGGGTGGGGGAGGGGTTAGGAGGAAATATTGTTTAGTGAGGTTTTCTCGTTTTGTGAGGCTTAAAGCCAAGGTTATTGTTTATACCAGACCTGTTCTATTAAAGCGGCCTTTTACCCCTAAGACGAGCTTCTGTGGTTTGTACCCCTTTTCGCCCGATTATGTGTATGGTATGCCGTTGCAGGTCACAAGTGTCATTGTGTGGTAGTCACAAGCGTTGGTGACGTCTACTTGTTTTTCCTAAAGCCAGCTGTGTACGTTGGCTACCCTGGTGTAATTTCAGTAATTGTGCAACACTCGATGTGGAATTGCTGATATTTACGCGCTACACCTGATTGCGTAATAAAGAGTAATTTTGGAGAAAAAATCCTACACCTGGCTGTTCATGTTCTACCGTATTTAGCACTGTTTCTCAGCACAAAATGCTTTCTCGCATCAATTTCGAATGCAAGTATTTTGCGCTGAAAAAATAGCCTACATGCCGGTAATAAACTGGGGGAAAATCCTACCCCAAGAGCACATTTAGTGACCACCAGCAGGCGGTCCTGCTGATTTATCATACTCCTTTGCATTTAGAGCTATTACTTTGTGCAAAATGCGTCATGGCGTCCATTTTGGGATGACAGGGAGCATTTTTGCATTAAGAAATAGGGATACACTTCAGGATTACGCGTCTTGCATGATTCAAGTATAATCTTGCAGAATTATTAGGTAATTCTGCGTGATTACACTATATGGAATTACGTGAATTACGCCCAGGTGTAGACTACGTGTAGTCTACAGTTAGAAAAAATAATGTTCATACTATTTCTATTGAGATATTTTTGTCTCCCCTTCCTACACAAATATTGCTTGGAGTCATGATCTTTTCTGCACAGTCTACAGCACTTCTGCCTGAGTCACTTGGGTGAAAGTTAGAAGCACAGCTAAACGCACAAGGAGCATGTGCAACCCATTCTGAATCACACAACTATACAACTTTGAGATGAGGGACTCATTTTGTACTTCATTTTCTCGCTACTCCTCTAACACTGTTTTGTTTAGACTCACTTTCCCAATGTAACTGAACATCAGTGTGCATTGAATAGCCTCATGTGTTGTGGACTTAACACCCACATTGCTAGCTACCTTTTAGGTCTAGCCTCAAGTAATAAAAATATTCATGAGAAAAATACATACATAATTATATATAAAAAGGGACTTTCAGTCAGTCATCTTCTTCCTTTGGTCTGTTCAAATGTGATTCACATTTTTCTTCCACACACCACAGTATACAGCATAGGAAACAGTCAGCTCAGTTTAGCCAGTGGCTGTCTTCAGTGTAAGTGTAGACATTTTACTTATGAAACTTTTTGAATCTTGCCCTTTTTGTACAGTTATCTCCAAACTTTTTGTCTTCTTCCTCCTATTTTTTCTGACCTGTTTCTGTTGGCTTTAGGACTCTGGGCACTTTGGCACTGCTGGCCAGTGGTAGAATGCAAGTGCTCTCTGTCTAAATTGCATTGGTGATTGGTTTATCCATGATTAGCATATTTGATTTACTAGTGAGTCCATAGTACAGTGCACCATGTGTGCCCAAGGCCGGTAAATCAAATGGTACTAGTGGGCCTGCAGCATTGATTGTGCCACCCACATGAGTAGCCCTGTAAACACGTCTCAGACCTGCCACTGCAGTATCTATGTGGGCAATTTTAAACTTTCATTTCAACCTGGCAAGTGCACCTCTTTGCCAGCCACAAACATTCCCTTTTATTACATGTAAGTCACCCCTTAAAGTAGGCCCAAGACATCCCGATGGGCACGGTGCAGTGTATTTAAGAGGTAGGACATGTACAGGTGTGTTTTACATGTTCTGATACTGAAACATTGCTAAATTCTGTTTTCATTATTGCAAGAACTATCTCCCATAGAGTAACATGGGGATTGCCTTGAAATACATTTTAAGTGTAATTTCCCATTGGAAGCAGATAGAGATACAAAGCAGTATCCATGCCCCTGGAGTGTGTCTGAGGCCAGGGCAGGGAAAGGCAGGGACTTGTGCACTACAAAGACTTATCTTTGAAGTTTGCCTACCTCAAAGACAGAAATGGGTATAAGTACTGGACATCTGACAGCACAAGTTTATAACACTTCTGGACTGAGGACATTCTGCCTGGAAGAAGAGTTGGATGCTGTATGAGGGACTGCCACTCCGTCTGTTGCCTTGTCGTGCTGGCCCGCTGTTTGCTGCTTCTGTCCTGGGAGTGAAATAACTAGACTTGGCTTTCTACATCCTGCTTTCCAAGGTTCTCCAAGGGCTTGAACTAAGCTTGCCTCCTGTTAAGAAGCTTCAGGGGCATCAAAACGAAGGCTTCATCTGCCAGTGCCTGGGCTCTTCTGCTGACAGTCCTGACTGGCCAAGTGGTGCCAATTCCAGTCCCTGGGCCCTTGGAAGTGTAAGCTGCTGACCTGAAGGAGAAAATCCATGCACTGATGTGCTGCAGCTGAAAAAATCAACAGAATGCCTGCAGAGTCGATGCAGCACCTGCCTCATGGTTGAAAAGCAATTCAGTGCCTGCAGAATCGATGCAGCACCTGTTTCACCATGGTTCAACCTTCACAGTGCATCTGGATTTCCCACACATAAATTTCCTATCAACCTCGCACCGCAGTAAGGAACCAAGGCTGTGTGTCCGGAAATCCACGCACCAACTTTCCTGCGAGGAAAGAACCAACACATCACCTCCCCTTCCAATAAGGAACTGATGCATCGCCTCACCTGCAAGGAAAGCATCAACACATCACCTACCCTATACAGTAAAGAACTGATGCATCACTTTGCTTTTTCTGTGCCTCACCTCCCCTGCTGCCCACTTCGTCTTGGTTTTTGATGCATCCCATCAAAAAGATACAACCATTCCTCTGAACTCCTATGGACTAAGACTCTTTTAAACCTTTGCAACGTGATATCTTTATTTGTGTATGTTGTTTTTTTGTCATTTTGTTCATGTTTCAGTCAGAAAAATATTGGCTATTTTTCTAAACTGGTGTGGGGTATGTTTGTGGTGTTTTCACTGTGTTAGTGTGGCTGTATACAAATACTTTACACATTGCCTCTGAGATAAGCCAGACGGCTTGTGCCCTGCTACCAAATGAGTGAGCAGGGGTTACCTTGGCTGTGTGACTTCCTTACCCTGACTAGAGTGAGGGTCCCTACTTGGACAGGATGCAAACCACTGTCAACTAGAGATGCCATTTCTAACATTGGTGATCAGCGGTGAGGATAGGATTTATATTTATACTTTACATACAGTGATTGGGGTACACTACTTCCATATCACAGACCATTACATAACAGCATAATGTTTTTCTCTTTTTGTTTTTGCAACTCCTGAGTTTCAGCCTCAATCATGTCTCAGTCTGTTGAGTCATTGACTATAGCTGCAGATTTGGTGTTTGAGCAGGAGAGGTTGGAAACCTATACAGTTCCTTCACTCAAAAAGATCTGCAGGAAGTTCAAATGTCCTCTTAAAGGCCTCAGTAGGAAGGAGGAGCTGCAAAAGGCACTGGGGGCCTGGTTGGCAGCCAAGAAGTCTGGGGAGCACACGGAGGATGGGAATGATGTTGTGGTGGAGGAGGAACAAAGTCCTTACCTGGGATGGCTGGAGGAACCAGCATCACCTGTGGGTGGGGAGTCAGCTGGAATGGTGGAAGAGCTCCCTCGCCAGGTCTGTCTCCAGAGGAGCTGGAGAACAGGCGGAGAGCCAGGAAGCTCAGATTGGAGCTGGTAGAGCTCAGATTAAAGCAGAGAGAAAACGCTTTGAAGGAAATGCTACTGGCCTTTGAGGAGAAGAAAGCTCTTTTACCTCAGGAGCTCAGTCTGAGGGAGCTGGAAGCCAGGAAGGATGAGTTCAGCTCAGACGGTGGCTGCGAAATGTCCAGGAATGAGAAAAGGTCCAAATAACCAGGGACTTGGCTTCTAAGGAGGGGTGAGATACACCAGTGGGCTCAGGCATATGAGGTAGCTCCAGAGGTTCACAGGGTCCCTGAGGTGGATTGGGGAACTGACATGGGGAGTCATATTTCTGGTAGTGGGCGGGGTAGTCTACTGACTCTAGAAGAGAGTGACAGGGAGAGGCGTACCCCCATGGAGGAAGCCCTAGTTAGGGAGTATGGAGTCACCCCAGAGGAGGGTAGGTTGAGTTTCAGGGACAGTCAGACACTGTCTAACCATATAGGGGATGATGCGGGGTACTTTTCAAAGTTCTGGATTGTTAGGTGAAGGGTAGAATGGTGAACATACACAAGGGAATGTACAATGTGATTGGTAGAGAGCATGTGTTCAGTAGCAGTTTTCCAGAGCAATGGCAACACCAGGTGGAGTGTGAGTTCTACGACTCCAGGGAGATTGCACTGGAGGCAGACTTCTGGATGAGAGTCATAGTGCCTGGGATGACACTGGAGAGTGATCAGAAGGAGGATGGCTCAGGTTTTTCTCCTTCAGAGTGAGGGGGGGTTGCAGTGACCCAGACAGGTCCCAAGGTAGTGGGCGGGGACGGGTCCCATGTCCTTTCCAGGTGGAGGAAGACGGGTGGGAGTGGGCAGAGGTCCATCCAGGGTGCCCTATTTTCAGCCCCAGTGCTTGGATTGCTCTCAGAGGGGACCCAGGCAGGGGGACCTCATCTATCCCAGGAGACCATCCCATGATGGGAGTTCCATAGTGTCAGGAGAACTTGGGGGGCATGGATGTCACAGGCGTTGCACCAGTTTTGGTATCTGGCAGCACCACTCCAGAGAGGAAGGTGCAGAAGCCCAGATGGATGGTGTTAGCTATGGGGTCGGTTTGCACCTTGTCCAAGTAGGGACCCTCACTCTAGTCAGGATAAGGGAGATACTCGCTGAGATAACCCCTGCTCACCCCCTTGGTAGCTTGACACGAGCAGTCAGGCTTTTCTCAGAAGCAATGTGTAAAGCATTTGCACATAACATACAGTAATAAGTGAAACCACTACAAAAGGACACCACACCAGTTTTAGAAAAATAGCCAATATTTATATGTGTAAAACAAGACCAAAACGATAAAAATCCAACATACAGTGTTAAAAATATGAATTTTGCAAGATTTACTAAAAAATACAGTTCCTTGAAGTGGATAGGCCCACCTGGGGCTATCACGGCGTCGTGATAAAAAAAAACAACAGTTCAGGCTGGCTGTGGTGTCGCGGGCCACCTGCGGTGTCGGGAAGACCCACAAACAGTACCTTTGGAATTGCAGGGTGCCGTGATCCTCGCGGTGAGCTCTGGAGAGCGGCGTTGCTGGCGTCGCGGTGTCGGCTATGGAGTTGGTGCAGGAGTCGTTGGGCACTTGAAGTCACACACCTTGCGGATCGAACTCCGGGCTGATGAAGTCAGGAGCACTGGTGTGGATGGCGTCGGGACTGCAGTGCGAAGCGGGTCGATGCGACGTGTGGTGCCCACAGGTCACGGTGCATACAGCAGCTGGGTAACAGCACCCAGCGGCATCGGTGAGACCAGGGCTGCAGTGTGAAGCGGTGCAACGTGTGGCGGCACCAGGTCACGGTGCAGGTAGCGTCGTCGTCGTTGCTAAATCGATGTCGTCAGAAGGACCAAGCCAGGGGTGCAGGACGGGACGGTGCTTTTTGACCCTCACGAGCGGTGTCCACAGGCCACGGAGCGGGCAGGGATGCTGGTGATGACACTAGAGTCAATGGTGCTGTCGTTGGTGGACCAGGGCCACTGTACAGGCAGCGGCGCCGATGTCAGTAGAAGCGGTGTCGTCGGGAATGCCCAGGCTGCGGTGTGAGCAGACGATGCCGAAGTGCGGGGCCGACAGGTTGCGGTGCGAGCAGCGTCTCAGTGAAGTCATCCGATGACGGTGTCGGTGAGACCAGGGTTGCGATGCGAAGCGGGGCAGTGCGGCTTTGTGCGGCATCGGCAGGTCACGGTGCAAGGCAGGGGCTTAGTTGGCAGCGGCACAGTGGTTTCACCTCTTAAACAGCACAAAATGCACAGTTCTCAGTGCTGCAGGTCGAGGAAACTGAAGCCTTTGGTGTCCCTGAGACTTCCAACAGGACGCAAGCTCTACTCCAAGGCCTTGGGGAACTTTTTCAAGCAGGACACGCAGCAAAGTTCACCCTTTGCACTCTTTTCAGGCAGAAGCCACAAGTGCAGGCCAGTCCTACAGAGCAATCCAGCAAAGGGACAGTACTCCTCCAGTTCTTCAGCTCTTCTCCTGGACAGAGGTTTCTCTTGATTCCAGAAAGAGTAAAAAAGTCTGGGGTTTATACCCCTTTCTACCTTTGAAGTTGACAAACTTTAAAACAAAGTCTCAAGTGTTTGTGAGATCCTTCCTTGTCCAGGCCAGGCCCCAGACACACACCACAAACAGACAGAGTCATAGAATGGTTTAAGCAAGAAAATGCCTACTTTCTAAAAGAGGCATTTTCAAACTCACAATCTAAAAAACAACTTCACTAAAAGATGTATTTTTAAATCGTGAGTTCAGAGACCCCAAACTCGACATTTCTATCTGCTCTCAAAGGGAATCTGAGCTTTAAAGTTATTTAAAGGAAGCCCCCATGTTAACCTATGAGGGAGATAGGCCTTGCAACAGTGAAACCCGAATTTGGCAGTATTTCACTGATAGGACATATAAAACACACCAGTACATGTCCTACCTTTTAAATACACTTCACACTGCCCATGGGGCTACCTAGGGCCTGCCTTAGAGTTGCCTTAGATGTACCAAAAGGGAAGGTTTGGGCCTGGCGAGTGGGTACACTTGCCAGGTCGACTTGGCAGTTTAAAACTGCACACACAGACACTGTGGTAGGAGGTCTGAGTCACATTTACAGGGATACTTATGTGGGTGGCACACTCAGTGTTGCAGGCCCAAAGTAGCATTTGATTTACAGGCCCTGGGCACCTCTAGTGTACTTTGCTAGGGACTTACCAGTCAATCAAATATGCCAATCATGGATAAACCAATCAACAGTACACTTTACACCAAGAGCATATGCACTTTAGCACTGTTTAGCAGTGGTAAAGTGCCCAGCGTCCTAAAGCCAACAAAAACGGGTCAGAAAAATGAGGAGGAAGGGTGCAAAAAGATTAGGGATGACCCTGCAAAAAGGGCCAGGTGCAACAGAGGGGGAGACAGTCCCCAGTGGGTGGACCAGTTGCTAAGGGGTTGCCCGCTTTGAAGTCCAATGACCCTGGAGATGCCACTTTTGGCCTGGGAGGGCTTGATATTCTGTCAGATGGACAGGAGTCATGAGAACTGCACCAGCAGACTCTCACACAACACATGAGGAATGTGCTTCCCTTAGGGGTGGTTTGAACTCCCCTGGAAACACTGGCTCGCCAGGCACCTGCTCAGCCTAAGGATACAGACCCTGGGTTGGGGGGCCAGTTGCAGGTTAGCGCCCCTGAACTGCTGGGGGAATTGTGCAGGACAGCTACCACAGGTGACCTGACAGTTCTGGAGTCTGGGGGTACCACTCTAAAAAAGGAAATTACAGTGCCCGGGGAAGGAGGGCTGTGGTAGGAAGGTCACACTTCTGACTCCTGTCCATCCTAAGAGTACTGACCCTGGGCTGCAGTACCAGTCTCAGGATACCACCCCTGAACTGTTAGGAGAGAGAGTGGAAAAGGGTGCGAGTCATCTGGGGCTACCACTCTACTCTGAGAAACCAAAGAGGTTAGAAAGCCATGGAAGGGCTGAGTCCTGGCTCTCATCACCGACAGCAGTCATTGGCCACTGTGGGTTGCTGTCCTTGTGGAGAGGGTTGCCCTTGGTCTGGGGATGGGAGTCACACCCAAAGGGTGGAATGGGCCACACAACTATGTTGGCCATGGTGGTACTGTCTGCCTACTAGGATACATCTGTGAGCAAAGTAAGTTTAGGTGCTACACAGATGGGGTCCTCAGGTGAGGAGAAGGATTCCTAATGGGTTAGCTTAGTGGGCTCTGAGATTATGGACAGAGGACTCCAACTGGGTTCAGAAAGGCATAGAACTGGAACACACCCTGCTGTTGCGGGTCAGGGCCCATGTTCTATTGCCCTAAGCAGGGAAGTCCATCAAAGTATTGATTGGTCTACCCTGGCTTTAGGCTGAGAGGGTTTGTGTTGGACCTGGCCCTTTTTGCACGGTTAACGCCAAACCTTTTGCCTTCTTTCTCCTATTTTTCTAAACTGCTTTTGTTGGCTGCTGATCAGTGCTAATGTGCAAGTGCTCTCTATAAAAATTGTATTGGTTTATCCATGATTGGCATATTTAATTTACTAGTGAGTCTCTAGTATATCGCACCATGTGTGCTCCAGGCTTGTAAATCTAATGCTACCAGTGGGCCTGCAGCACTGATTGTGCCACTCACATGAGTGGTCCTGTAAACATGTCTCAGACCTGCCACTGCAATGTCTGTGTAACCAGTTTTAAACTGCCATTTTGACCTGGTAAATGCACCCGCATACCAGGTTTTAAAGGGGACCTTCCCTTTTACTACATGTAAGCCACCCTTAAAGTATGCCCAAGACAGCCCCATGGGCAGGGTACAGTGTATTTAAGATGTAAGACATGTACAGGCGTGCTTTACATGTCCTGATAGTGAAATATTGCTAAATTCAGTTTTCACTATTACAATGACTATCTATCCTATAGGGTAACAAGGGGATTGCCTTGAAATATCTTTTAAGTGTTTTTTCCCTTTGGGAGCAGATAGAGATCTTCGGTTTGAGGTCTCTGAACTCACAATTTAAAAATACAACTTTTGGTGAAGCTGGTTTTTCAATTGCAAGTTTGGAAATGCCACTTTAAGAAAGTGCATTTTCTCGCTTATCCATTATGTGCATCTGCCTGTCTGTAGAAAACACATCTGAGTCAGGATGGCAGTTGGACTGTTTGTGAATTCACTCTAGACAGTCACGAAAAGGGATCTGAGGTGTACCTGGCATTTCCTGATAGGTCTTTCTGAGCTAAATTGATGGGAGGAGCTGATACTTGCACATGAATAGGGCTGTGCCTGTCCTCACACAAAGCAGTCTCCAACCCCCTGGAGTGTGTATGGGGCCAGAACAGGGAAAGGCAGGATCATGTGATTGTCTTTGAAGTTTGCCTCCTTCAAAGACAGAAATGGGTATAAGTACTGGACCTCTGATACCACAAGATTAAAACACTTCTAGACTGAGGACATTCTGCCAGGATAAGAGCTGGATGCTCTATGAGGGACTGCATCTTTGTCTGTTGCTTTATTGTGCTTGCTTGCTGCTTCTGTCCTGTGAGTTAAAGAACTGGGCTTTGCTTTCTACATCCTGCTTTCTAAGGTTCTCCAAGGGCTTGAACTGAGCTTGCCTCCTTTTAAGAAGTTTTAGGGACATCGAAGGCTTAATCTGCCAGTGACCGAGATCTTCTGTTGGGAGTCCTGACTTGCCAAGTGGTGGCCACTCTAGTCTCTGAGCCCTTGGGAGTGTAAACTGATGACCTAAAGAAGAAAAACCATGCACCGACGCGTCGCGGCTGAAAAATCTACAGAACGCCTGCAGAATCGACGCAATGCCTGTGTTGCGGTTAAAAAATCAATGCAGCACCCACAGAATCTATACAGTGCCTGTTTTACTGTGGTGTTACCTTCACAGCGCATCTGGATTTCCCACACATCGTCCCTGGGTGCCAATTTGCCATTGACCCCGCACTGTAGTAAAGAACTGAGGCTGCATGTCCGGACATCAATGCATCGCCTTTCCTGCCATTAAAGAATTGATGCATCACCTCCCCTGCCAGTAAGAAACCGGTGCATTGCATCACCTGCGAGGAAAGAATCAACGCACCACCTCCCCTGTGCAGTACATACCCGATGCATCGCTTTGCTGTTTCGGCACCTCACCTCTCCTGCAGCCTGTATTGTTCTTGTTTATAATGCAGCCCAGATACTTTGTGCTAAAAAGATACAACATTGATTCCTATGGACTAAGACTCATTAAACCTTTAAAAAGTGATATCTTTACTTGTGAATGTTGTTTTTTTTAATCATTTTGGTTTGCTTCACTCAGATAAATATTTACTATTTTTCTTAGCTAGTGTGGAGTACTTTTGTGGTGTTTTCACTGTGTTACTGTGTGTGTGTATAAATACTTTACACATTGCCTCTGAGATAAGCCAGACTGCTCGTGCGAAGCTACCAAGAGGGTGAGCAGGAGATATCTTAGCTGTGTGACTCCCTTACCCTGACTAGAGTGAGGGTCTCTACTTGGATAGGGTGCAAACTTCAGACCCCATTTCTAACACACATATAGACTTCTGCATAAAATGTATGCTTTAATTTCAATTTATTTTTCTTTTATTTAGTTTCACATAGGGTTATTTTTACTCTATTTTTGCAAACACATGCATGCCACCTATACACAGTGCTATTTCTTCTTTTAAACTTTTGATGTCTATTGCATGCCTTTTCAAAACAAAAATAAGATTTATGGCCCGGTGTTTTGGCTGTGTCCATGGTTGTTCCTATCTCTATTGTGAATTTGGCTCAATATAGCCTTGGTGTCCTTATAACACCCCTCTCCCCTCCTGTAGTTTTTCTAACTATAATAAACATTTAACCTGTTGGAATGAATTAAACACGGGTGCAAACGTGAACATTTCATAGAAAATGGCGTACTCTTGACAAAGTCAAAAATCTCTGAAACTGTGAGTTTGAATTTGATGCTACTTTCTAATTCCAAACAGCAGCTATGCAGGTACTTGTTGGCATTTACCTAATAAAATAATGCACAAGTAGCCTCTGTTTCATGAACAGCGTCATTGTTCCGTTTGTACCACTATGATTTTGGTATGAAAACAGTTTGAAGCAGACTAGTGACATGATGGCATTACACAAAATACCTACACATATGTATTGCCTAATGTAATTCCGGCACAGCTAATATAGAATCAGTTACTAATACTTTCCTTTAGTATTAGTTATTTTATTAACTGTGAGGATACAAGTCCAATCCCATGTGTGCAGTTTCTGAGAGACACGTTTACCTTGGGGACTTGGTGAATGTAGTGTGGAGGCCCGTTTGTGTCTCAGTTAAGTAAAAATGTTGAAGCAGTGTAGGAAACATATTTTAGGGGAGAAAGAAATGACAATGATAAAATGTGTGCATCATTCAAAAGGAAATAGTTTGTAAGATTTAGCATTTGAATTAGTGCGTGTTTAAAGAACATTTTGCTCCCCAATTCCCCAGCAATTCGGCCATATTTATTGCTTCTACGGGCAGTCTGGTGCCTCTGTACCACACCATTGCAGTCCGTTGCCCAGTGTTGGTTTGGTGTAGCAGCCGGCCCGCCTCAGTTGAGGGCTGGTATATTAAGTAAATTTTTTGCTGGATATTAGGTTAAAGTGTGCATTTTAGTGACCTTGCGTAAAGAACAAATGTCCTACATAAAATGTGGAATTACTCAATTCTCCATCTTTATTATCTACTTCCTTGCTGTGGAGGTTGGAGATAGGTCACTATGTTTTGCATAAATCTGGATGCCAATTTACAAAGGTATTCCCACATATATATGTCTAAGGGGAACAAATAAATCAGTTTGCAGTAGCAACATCGCAGCCGTGATTCAGAATGGAGGTTTGGAGGGCAGCTGACTACAGGGAGTTCTGCCCCACAGGATTCTTGGGAGTCCAGTGACTGTGAATTTGGGATTTGGGCTATATTATCGCCCACCGTGGCCCATGGATATATAGGGGCTGTTTCGGGCTCCCTGCCACCATTTTAGGTTCAGGTGACTGGTGGCAGGGAGTCTTTAGTTCAATCTTTCTGTGATATTCTGGCTAGTGTTTGTGCATTTGGGTGTTGTTAGTGCTGAGAGATGGCTTCCCTTGAGTCCAAAGTAGAAGAGGCAATGCAACTTTTGCATGAAGCAGGGTGCATGCAATTTATTGTTGGCAGGAACCCATGCCAGGCGTGGCCTATCCAGGTCTCCGTGCATCAGACCACATGGCCATGGCGGTGATTGCCTGTTCATCGCCTCGCAAACTGTGGGCAGCGTCTGTGAGGGCAAGTAAGGTGAGTGTACGGGGCCACCCTGCCAGCAGGCAAGCGGCCCCACGTAGCACAGGTAGGGGCTGGGCCTCTTTGACTGGAGAGGGCCCGGCCGCTATAGATGTGCAGTTTTTCAAATGTCTTTGGGGAATCCCGTCGCAGGCAGCAGAAGTAGGTCTGGAATGACCTTGTCAACTCCACCAGCGGGAAGACGGCCTTCAGCTCTAATGGTAGAATGGACAAATGGGTGGCATCAGCAGAGCAGTATGGTGGGGTTCTTTCAGCCCCTTGAAGCGGCATCTGGCCTATGACCCATGCAAGTTCAACAGTAACATGGTGGTGTGTGAGTGCAGGCCCAGGACGGAGGACACTTTGGGTGTGTCGCTGGTGGATTATGAGGAGGACAGCCCTGAGGAGGCAAGGTGCTGACAGCAGAGTATGGTGTTGGGGACACTGAGGCAACTGGCAAAGGAGCAAGCATCTGTACAGGCACTGACCTTGCAGGCAGGTAAGGGCCAAGATGCCAGCGTGGATCTGGTGATGGTGTCCACGAGTGTGGATGCAAAGGGTGAAAAGTGGGGGTTGGTGAGAGAAGTTATTTAAGGGTAAGTATGAATCTGAAGTTGGGGTAGGCACAGACGACATGACAGACAGTGCAAAAGGAGAGCAGGGAACAGCGACAGGCTGTAGCAGGAGCAGTAGTGTTGGGGCTGTAGGAGGCTGGCCTGGCTTATAGTGGGTACCTTATGGTACTTACACCTTGTACCAGGTCCAGTTATCCCTTATTAGTAGAATAGAGGTGTTTCTAGCAGCTTAGGCTGTTAGAGGTAGCTATAGCTGAGCAGCTTAGGCTGAACTAGGAGACATGCAAAGCTCCTACTATACTACTTATATCATATAGCACTATATCATAAGAAAACACAATATTCAGAGTTACTAAAACTAAAGGTACTTTATTTTAGTGTCAATATGCCAAAAGTATCTCAGAGGATACCCTCACTTAGGAGGTAAGTAACATACACAAATTATATGTACACAAACCAAAATCAGGTAAGTAACAGTAAGAAAAGTAGTGCAAACAATGTAGAATCACAATAGTATGCAATAGGGAGAAATAGGCCTAGGGGCAACACAAACCATATACTCCAAAAGTGGAATGCGAACCACGAAGGGACCCCAGGCCTATGGAAGGTTATAGAGGGTCACTGGGACTGTGAGAAAACACTAAGGGTGTCCAAGATACCCCACCCCAATACCCTGAAAAGTAGGAGTAAAGTTACCCTACTACCCCAGAAAGACAGTATAGTCGAGATAGGGGATTCTTCAAGAACAACAACTGCAAGCAAAACACTGAAGATGGATTCCTGGACCTGAGGACCTGTAAAGAAAGGGGACCAAGTCCAAGAGTCATGCAAGTTTCCAGGGGGGGGCAGGAGCCCACTAAACCCCGGCTGAAGGTGCAAAAGGGCTGCCTCTGGGTGGAAGAAGCCAAAGATTCTGCAATGACGGAAGGTGCCAGGAACTTTTCTTTTGGTCAGAACATGTCCCACGGCGTGCTGGAAGATGCAGAGTTGTTTCCACGCAGAAAAACTGCAAACAAGCCTTGCTAGCTGCAAGAGTTGTGGTTGAGGATTTTGGGTGCTGCTGGGGCCCAGGAAGAACCAGGAGGTCACCCCTTGGAGGAGGAGACAGAGGGGGCGCTCAGCAATTCATAGAGCCCCCACAGAAGCAGGCAGCACCTGCAGAAGTACCAGAACAGATACTTAGAAGATCTGAGGACAGCGGTCGACTCAGAGTCACAAAGGAGGGTTCCACGACGTCGGAGTCCAACTCAGTGAGTTGGGCAATGCAGGACAGAGTGCTGGGGACCTGGGCTATACTGTGCATGAAGGAAGTCTTGGAAAAGTGCACAGAAGCCCGAGCAGCTGCAGATCACGCAGTACACAGGAATACTGTCTGGCGTGGGGAGGCAAGGACTTACCTCCACCAAATTTGGACAGCAGGGCCACTGGACTGTAGGAAACACTTGGACCCAGCTCCTGTGTCCCAGGGACCACACTCGTCAGGATGAGAGGGGACCCAGAGGACTGGTGATGCAGAAGTTTGGTGCCTGCGTTAGCGGGGGAGGATTCCGTCGACCCACGGGAGATTTCTTCTTGGCTTCCAGTGCAGGGTGAAGGCAGACAGCCCTCAGAGCATGCACCACCAGGAAACAGTTGAGAAAGCCAGCAGGATGAGGCGCTACAATGTTGCTGGTAGTCATCTTGCTACTTTGTTGCGGTTTTGCAGGCATCCTGGAGCAGTCAGCAGTCGATCCTTGGCAGAAGTCAAAGAGGGAAGTGCAGAGGAACTCTGGTGAGCTCTTGCATTCGTTATCTGAGGAATACCCCAGAGGAGAGACCCTAAATAGGCCTCAGAGGAGGATTGGCTACTGAGAAAGGTAAGCACCTATCAGGAGGGGTCTCTGACATCACCTGCTGGCACTGGCCACTCAGAGCTGTCCATTGTGCCCCAACACCTCTGTATCCAAGATGGCAGAGGTCTGGGACACACTGGAGGAGCTCTGGGCACCTCCCCTGGGAGGTGCTGGTCAGGGGAGTGGTCATTCCCCTTTCCTTTGTCCAGTTTCGTGCCAGAGCAGGGCTGGGGGATCCCTGGACCGGTGTAGACTGGCTTATGCAGAGAGGGCACCATCTGTGCCCATCAAAGCATTTCCAGAGGCTGGGGGAGGCTAATCCTCCACAGCCCTTCACACCTATTTCCAAAGGGAGAGGGTGTAACAGCCTCTCTCAGAGGAAATTCTTTGTTCTGCCTTCCTGGGACCAGGCTGCCCAGGCCCCAGGGGGTCAGAAACCTGTCTGAGGGATTGGCAGCAGCAGCAGCTGCAGTGGAGACCCCGGAAAGCAAGTTTGGCAGTACCGGGTTCTGTGCTAGAGACCCGGGGATGCATGAAATTGTCACCCCAATACCAGAATGGTAATGGGGTGACAATTCCATGATCCTAGACATGTTACATGGCCATGTTTGGAGTTACCATGGTGACGCTACATATAGGTATTGACCTATATGTAGTGCACGCATGTAATGGTGTCCCCGCACTCACAAAGTCCGGGGAATTTGCCCTGAACAATGTGGGGGCACCTTGGCTAGTGCCAGGGTGCCCACACACTAAGTAACTTGGTACCCAACCTTCACCAAGTGAGGGTTAGACATATAGGTGACTTATAAGTTACTTATGTGCAGTGAAAACTGGCTGTGAAATAACGTGGACGTTATTTCACTCAGGCTGCAGTGGCAGTCCTGTGTAAAAATTGTCTGAGCTCCCTATGGGTGGCAAAAGAAATGCTGCAGCCCATAAGGATCTCCTGGAACCCCAATACCCTGGGTACCTAGGTACCATATACAAGGGAATTATAAGGGTGTTCCAGTGTGCCAATGAGAATTGGTAAAATTAGTCACTAGCCTGCAGTGACAATTTTAAAAGCAGAGAGAGCATAAACACTGAGGTTCTGGTAAACAGAGCCTCAGTGATACAGTTAGGCACCACCCAGGGAACACATATAGGCCACAAACTATGAGCACTGGGGTCCTGACTAGCAGGGTCCCAGTGACACATATCAAACACACTGACAAATAGGGTTTCCACTATGAGCACTGGGGTCCTGGCTAGCAGGATCCCAGCGAGACAGTAAAAACACCCTGACATATACTCACAAACAGGGCAAAAGTGGGGGTAACAAGGCTAGAAAGAGGCTACCTTCCTACAGGGGCACACAGTGGAGAGAGTATAGACAACAGGGGTGACAAAAAGAGGGTCTGGAAAGCAAAAAGCTAAAGGTTAAATGGCTGCCATACATGGGTATGACAAAGCCATTAGAGGCACACTTGATGTTGGCTACCAAAGAAAACATTTGGAAAGGGGTTTGTGTTGAAATGTCCAAGCTCCTACACAGGGAGCTGCACTACAAGGAAGGATAAAAGGAGGAGAAGTACGAGCTGGCCTAGCGGCCATGTGTCCCCCTGACTATTGAAAATAGGACGGCGGCATTCTTAATCTACACCAGTGTTTACTGTGAGAAACTCCCGGAGTGCTGCATGGCGTTGTTTAAGTATACTGATGTGATACACAGAGCTCAGATTTCTTTTGGTGGGTATGCCTGGGTGCAATATGATGAGGAGTTCTGGGAGCATTTAGCTTAGGCTCCCAAAGCAAGGTGGGGGGAACTTGACACATACCTTTGGAAGCGTACCATGGACCCCGCTAAGTTTGGGAAGACCAGGAGAGGTGAGACCTACATCGAAAGGACAAAGGGAGGCAGGGGGTACCTGTTGGGACTACAACAATGTTTGTGTACCAGGGAGTGCTGCTAATGTTGGCATTAGTGCTCTAAGTGTGCAGGCCGGCCTCCACTCATTCATTGCTTCGACCTCACTGTGGCAACCATATGCTAGCAGTCAAGGGACCCAGCAACAGTCCCATGGCAATAGAGGCTGGAGGGGGGCACAAGGATCTGGGGCAAAAGGCTCATACTCCAGTTATGGTGGACAGGTTGGAGTATTGGCTGGGTTTCTACGATTGGCCAGAGGAGGCAAGGTTGTTGAGGGATGGTTTCAAATGGGCGTTTTGACTGGTGTATGACAGCCCATGGGTGAGAAGATGTGCAGACAATTTGCGGTCCGCGAAGAAGCAGAGGCTGGTAGTGCAGGACAAGCTTGACAAGGAGGTTTTGGAAGGTAGGATGGCGGGCCTCTTTGATGACTGACAGGTGGAGACTTTAATTGTGTCACCAATTGCTGTGGTGCCCAAGACGGACCATGGTCAGTATCGGTTGATACAGCATTTGCCCTGAAGATGGGTCAGTCAATGATTTCATTTTGGAAGACATAGCATACAGGTCATGTTCATCAGTGGATGTGGCCATATCACTGGTAGTGACAGCAGGACAATGGGCCTAGATGACAAAGTGTGATGTAAAGTCAGCTTTTCGTGTGCTGCTGCATCTGGATGATTTTCAACTACTGGGGATTCACTTTGAAGTGCAGTAGTACGTGGACAAGGCACTGCCAATGGGATGCTCAATTTCATGCGCACTGTTTGAGTGTTTCAGTTGGGTCCTGCAGTGGCTTTTCACATGGTGTACGGGCCATGCACTGATGACACGCTACCTAGGCGATTTCTTTTTGGTGGGGTTACCCAGCTCGGCAGACTGCTACTAGATGCTGCTAAGCTTTCAGGAGTTCCTGAGTGACTTGGGTGTTCCTCTAATGCCTGAGAGAACAGAGGGCCCGAGTGTAGTTTAGTCGTTCCTGGGGATCAAAACTGATTCACAGAAAATGGAAGCGAGATTGCCACAGAGCAAGAAGGAGGCAATGCAGGCTTTGCTGGCTGGCATTCTGGCAACAGAGAAGGTGAAACTCAAGGAGATTCAGGTGTTGCTGGGGTACTTACATTTTGCTTGCGGGTGGTCTGGGTGGGTAGAACATTTTGTAGGAGGGTTTGTCATGCTCTATCAGATTTCTCTTCATGTGCGCCTATTGGAGGGGGTCAAGGAAGATCTCTGGATGTGGATTTTTTTCTTGAATTCATTTAATGGGTTTCTGTTGGCCAGGCAGGACATGTTGGACTCTCAGATATGGCAGGGAGGATGATTTGGATTTTCAGATGTGGCAGGAGGGTTGAGTTTTGGCTTGTATTGGAAAAGGCGATGGTGCGCGGAAGAATGGCCAGCACAGTGGAAAGCGAAGGGCAGAGGTATTACGTTCTTGGAGCTCTTTCCTTTGGTGGCGGCAGTGATGTTGTGGGGAGGGACGTTGGCGTACTGGAGGGTGCTGTTGAAGGTGGACAACATGTTTGTGGGCCAGGTGGAGCAAAGACAGTCTGCCAAGGATGCGCAGGGCTGAAGCTGATGCGTGTTTTCGTGCTGGGATGCCTGCGGCATGATATATTGTTCAGGGTGCAGCATGTTCCGGGAGTGAACAATGACATTGCGGAAACTCTGTCTTGTTCACAGTGGGAGAGATTCTGTGGGTTGGCCAAGGAAGCGGTCAGCCACAAGATGCCCATGTCAGAGGAGTTGTGGTCACTAGGAAGCACAAGATGGTGCAACTGGTGGTAGGGTCTCTAGGTGAGTCGACACGGAGAGTGTATGGTTAGGCATTGGTCGAATTTTTGGCATTGGGGGTGCAGGGCAGGACGATAGGATCGCTCAGAATGGAGGACGTGGCCCAATGTATATTGGACCTGATGGAAACTGGCTTGTCGATTGAAGGAAACCTTGCAGGAATCGCATTTATGTGAAAATTGTTGTGGGGTGACACGCCGTCAGCTCGGGAATTGGGTCAGAGAATGCTTGAGGGTTGGGCGAGAGAATAGGGATGCTTGGGGGGATTTAGGAGGCCATTAACATGACAGTTGTTTTGTAGGGTGCTGCAGTATTTGCCTGTGGTTTGTTTGGGGTACGAAGAGGTTTGTTTGTTTTCCACCCTCATGTCCTGGATGTTCTTTGGCACGTTTCCCGTGTCGTAATTGTTGGGTTGCAGGAGCTGGGGTGGAGTAAAATGGGAGGACATCACAAGAAGGGAGCACTGGTTTGAGGTTTGGCTGCTAGCTCCAAGACTGACTAGAGAGTGCAAGAGTGAGTGTGGTTCATCAGGCTTTATCAGAGCCTGGCCCATGCCCAGTGGCTTAGGGCAACATATGGGCAGTGTGCTGCGTGGTGGTCAGCAGCATAGTTTTTAGGCGCCAGTCTGGGGATACCTTTGCATCTTTTTAACTCTTAACTCCTCTCGGTGTTGCTCAAAGTGTTTTTGGCACTAGGGGTCCCTCCAGCCCAATACGGAATGCATTCTTTTCACATTGGCTCTGTGACTGAAGCTGGCAATGGTGGCTGGGTGGGTGAGGATATTATGCAATTGGGGCAATGGTCATCGGACTGCTTTAGGAGACATGTTCATGTTTCTTTGGTGGGTTAGTGCTTCAGGGCTTTCTGTGTGAATATTTACTGCTGCTTTTTGTTTCAGGTTCTGTTGCTGACCTGGCAGAGGAAGACATGGCTTTTTGGCTGGTGGGCCACTCATTTATCAAGTGGGTGAAATGGCAGGTGATGCAGAGGGGTTTTGGGGAGAATTTAGGTCTTGATTGGTGTTTGTTTCCTGTCACATGGTGGGGTAAAGGAAGCATGAGATGGCGTGATTTGACGCAGTGTTTGAACGGCATGATGGCGAGAGATGGATGCCGTGATGTTCTGGTTCTCTATTTGCTTCAGGATGACATCATGCAGGAAAAAGTTGCAGTGGCGTTGAGGCTATGAAGCAGGATTTATTACAAATAAAGGCCAGGTTGTCAGGGTGCTTTGTTCTATGGGCTGAGTTTATGCCATAGGCAATTTGGAGGGGCCCAGCAGGGCTTCATTGATTGATAGGGCACGCAGGAAGGTCAACAGGTAGATGAGTAGGTTCTCTAGGGAGATTGGATTCAGGCGCATTAGTCATCCAGACATCAGGTATGACAACAAGGAATTCTTTAGGAGTGAGGGTGTTCATCCTTCCAGGACAGGTTTGAAACTACTTTTTGGATCTAAGTGAGGTGTTGCCAAGGACTCTCAACATTTGTAGATAAGGGACTACCATCAAGGATTCGGCTAGAGGGAGGCAGAAAAAGTCAGCAGGCATGAGTTTACAGATGCTTGATTGGGGTTGTCACTGGTGAATCACGTGAAATGGAGGGTAGACAGGAAGTTCAAGGTTAAGGATAGGAAGTTTGGTATTCAGGGGTTAATACATGCAGTCATATACTGTAGGGATAAGTTTAACGTCGCAAACTGTTGAAATGCACTACAATACGAATGAGAGAGTTGCAGGGTGGGGAACATGGGTGGGACCGTAGGGGTAGGTGTAGGATATTGGACTGTTTGTTTGATGTAAAACAAGGTTTTGGTTTTGTAAGGCAGATTGCCCAGGAAAAATGAATGTGCTCCTGTTTCAATAAAGCAGCCTTTTTCACACAACACCCCAACACCCTGTGGGAGTTTTGGGTGCAGCTGACCAGAGGGAGGTCTGCCCCCGGGGTTATTGGGATGGTGGTGCAGTCCAGCAACTGCCATTTTGTGTTTTGGGCTATGTTATAGCCCACAATAGCTCATGTATGTACACGGGCTGTTCTGGAGTTTCCTACCAACACTTTAGGTACAAGTTACCTAGTGACTGGTGGCAGGGAGTCTTTAGTGAGATATTTTTGTCCCACCCACCTGTCCTCAAAAGTTTGGCTTTTAAAGGAGGTTTTTTGTTTTTGGCAAAGTTTTGTCCACTTTTTCCCTGCTGCATTGTCGGGACAGATACACAACAGGAGATCATTGTTGAATAGTTGTCTCTTGAGACAGGTGCTTGGCTGTGGCCTGGAAAGTTTTACATGAGTTTACAGAAGTTTAATTGGCATTGCTATTGGTGAATCACATGAAACTGAGGGTAGGCAGGAAGTTCAAGGTTAGGGAAAGGAAGTCTGGTTGCTTAGAGGTTAATACATGCAGTCATAGGCAGTAGGGGAAAGTTAAGATTGCAAACTGTTGAAATGCCCTACAATATGAATGAGATAGTTGTGGGGTGGGGTTTATGGGTGGGATCATACGGAATATTGGATAGATCATTTTATGTATAGCGAGGTTTTAGTTCTGTAAGGCTGATTGCCCAGCTAAAAAAATTGTTATGTGCACCTGTTCAATAAAGCGGCCTCATTCACACAACACAAGAGGTCAGTGGTCTGTGCCGCATCTCTCTCTCCCAATCTGAATTGATCGAAATTTTGTATGCACAATGGAATTAGCTTATTTGCAAATGTAGGTTTAGAAGCAGGTGGTGTGCATTCTGAGTAGAAAGTAGGGGAACACTGTCAAAACTGTACGTTTGCTGGTATGCACATAACCTAGTGGCTTGGGAACGTGGGAACCTGGTTTTGGATCATGACCTTGGCACTTGACAGAAAATCGTGTGATTCAAGCAAAATCACTTAGTCTCTCAGTAAATAAAGATGAAAATATGAAGAAAAAAATCCAGTTTAGAAAAACTGCTGTAAATCACTGTGTAATTCGAAGGTTTTAAACCTCTACTGATGTTTATACTCTTGCCAACTGCCCCATAAACTACACCGCTACTTTGCTCCCCAGCTAGATTTGCCTACATAAATACCAATACTTAGATGCTTATATGCATACATACATGCTTACATCCATAACTCTTGCAGGTAGTCTCCATTTCAGAAACACAGGGCTATTCTCTCCTGTTATGGGCACCAATGAGTGTGTCTTCCCCTAGTGGAAAAAGTAAAAGAATACCTCCTATACAATTAGGATTTAGGCTCATGGATTTCAGGACAGGTATTGTGTTTTTGCTATGGACAAATCAAGTTGCACATTTCTATAAGCAGAAATGTCCATCTGATGGGAATTATTAATGCATACATGTTATGAACATGAGTCCTCTGTAAATGTACAGTGGATATACATTTCTAGGAGTGCTTCAGGAATCCTTCATGAATCCATGACAAGTCTTAAATTAGTACAAACATAAGAGTAAGCAGGAGCAAATTCCTTTGTGAATCAGGTTGCAATTGTGCCAGCCTTTCCCCAGAGGATTGAGTTGATCGTCACTTCCCTTTATTCAAAAGGAAACAAACCCTCGTGGCCTTTTAAATGCACAATTCATGTATGTCCATTTAGCATCTTGAACAGAAAACAGGGCGTTTGGCCAAACCCCAACTACACAAGATGGCTGAATCCAGGCACACAAGATGGCAGGACTTAGACCTTTTTTTCCTTGGCCTCAGAAGGACTTCCTTTCAAACTGCACTTGAGAAATAACCAGATTAGCTCCCATTAAAATGCTTCCATCTTAATTTTACAGGAAAGACCCTATTAGCTGCAAGATTGTTCTCGGAAACTGTTCATCCCTAATTGCTGTCTGTAGTTGTTTTCGGAGATTGTTATCCTTGAATGTTTCCATCACGTGCCAGTTGCTGGTCCTTGTTTCTAAGTCAGTTTGTAACCTTTCATCATTGTTGTACGCCATGTGAGCACGATTGGATGTTTTCAATAATGTCACATACACATTCAACTTTTTTATTTTGTAACTTTCCCCTCGCTGAGTGGCAGAATTTTTCTGGTTGTTATTGGAAATTACTGTCCTTGAATTTTTCCATGACGTGCTTGTTGCCGACTCTTCTTTCTACTGAAGTTTATAATATCTTATTATTGTCGTCCATCGTGTGAGCAGGTTATTTATTATTGTCATATATACTTCCTATTTTTTCATTCTTGTTCTTTCCCCTTCTTCTCTGATAAACTTTTTCGCAAGCAGTGATACACACACGACCATGGGGGATCATCTGCAAAACAAAAGCCCTCATTTCCGGCTGTCCCACATTGCGTGCATCCTGACAAGGGTAATTAAAGACATCTTGAGCACATTCCTGGTCAAGGAATGCCAATGCTCCCAGCCTGCTTCCAGGTGCTGACAGATAAGAGGGCGGCTTGAAATGATTTGGGAACGCAGGGTGGACGAGAACGGGAAAAAGAAAAGAGGATTGGATTGTTTCCCACAAGAAACAAGGTTTTTTGCTTTTTAAATAGCATACATATTTTTTCTGAAACACTTGCATCCTTTATACCCTCTAAACTTTAACAAATGAAAGTGTATTTCTGCATTTTTACACCTAGACCTACAAAATGTCTATGGTAGGAGGGTCAGAAATACTCTGCAAACTTCCGCACAAGAATTTGATAAATTTAAGTAATCAAGTATTACCGCAAAAGAAAACTTTTTGTAAGCAGTCAAGATCAATAGATTTGAAAAGAAATACAATAGCTGAATTCAAGGTAAGATCGTATTTAATATATTCGACGGCCAACACTGTCACTGCTGAATTGTCCATTATCTGTGAATGTTCGTTTTATTTTGTATTTTGAATTCCTTCTAGTCAAAAGCGATTAGAAGAAAATCATCTTCTCGTCTTTGTCTAAATTTATCTATCATCAGATATTCAGTCAGGCTCCATGTTTGCCATATCTCCAGACACAAACATCAATTATATGTAAACTCTTTGATGATAACATCAGGTGGGCTACCACAGAACTACTGAAACGTGTGAGTACAGTCTCTTGCAGGCTTCCACCCCCACCCACTTTGTGGAAGTGTTGCTTTGGAGTCTGAAACATGAAATTGTAACCACAGTCCGCAGAAGCTGGACCTTTCCTTGGAAGCTGTGGCGGCTTCATGCCAGTTGGCCTTACGCTGATACATTAAAGGCCACTGAGGTGTTGGTTGATACCCGAGCGAGGTTTCCCTACATACTGAATTCTAGCTGGTTGTTCTACCGGCGTATGTCACTAACACAGCATTGATGGCTTACGGGGACAAGATGCTGTGAGCCGGAGATCAGAGGCAGCTGACAACCCAAATACTGTGCATCTGGATGTCCTTTGAAGTAGTGGACAGGCATATTCTGCTGGATGAGATGGTCGTTGCTTGGTCCTGAGAAACATTTAAAGTACCTCAATGTCTTCCTTTCTGTTGAGTCATTCTTAGCAGTGGTTAAAAATGTATTTTTATCAGGCCAGGGTACTGATCAGTGGAGTCCCATATAATTCAGCACTCTCTTCATTTTGGATGTACATTGATGTCACCCAGAGAGATAGGCATCTGTGAAGGTGGACCAAAAAGGGCAGAGTGGATTTACAACTCAATATCCTGTGTGAAATCTTTAGGTACAAGACAGCTAGCGGTGCCAGCTCCTTCCACAATTGTCTTTCACCTGAACAGAGATGTGTTGACATTCTCCGCCTGACTGCTCCAGTGACAAAGAACCTTGGATCTATCTTTTAATGAGTACCTTTCTCTGGGAACACAGGTGAATGTCGTTTCCCCTCACAAATAATCAGCCTATTATCGAACTAAAATTGGCTTTAGAATGGCTTGGTAAACATTGTTTTCTGGCTCACTTGGAAATCAATGAGGGGTGAAAAAAGCTTGCAATGTTTAGTTGAGGACCATTAAAGAAAACAATCATGTTAATAGTATTTCTATACCAAAGCCAAATTTAAAAGTGTCTTAATGCAGGTTAAGCAGAAATGGGCTACAAACCTAAGGGCCTGATTTAAGAAAATTGGCGCTGTACCCAGTACAGCGCCACTTTTTTTGCGCCCCTCAGCACCACCCCTAATGCCACCATGTGCGCGCTGTATTTAAGATATGGTGCACCATGGCGTTAGTTAGGGGAACGAGCATCAACATTTTTGATGCTAATTCAGAGCTTTGCAGGCGTAGCCCCTTATATTTAATGGTGTGCCTCCTTTTAATGCCTGCTCTGAGCAGGCGTTAAAAGTGGTAAAACAAATTACGCAAATAAATCTCTTAGATTTCTTTGTGCCATCTTTTCAGACCCCTTAATCCCCCATTAATTTCCCCAATGCCCCCTTGCAATGCATTATGCCTAGCGCAGGCATAATGTAGCGCAAAGCGTTACAAAGTGGCACAATGCGTGCATTGCGCCGCTTTGTAAATTTGCCACTGCGATTTTGGCACTGTTAGGCCACCTTAGTGTAAACAAAAAATTACTCTAATGTGGCACAAGGAGGTGCTACAGGTCTTAAATTTGACCCTAAGAGGCCTTGTTAGGTATTGATGAATGTACATTCTGTACCTCAAGTAGTTCTCCTTGTCTGAATGGTCTGGTAAAACTGCATGAAGTGAAGGTTCACCCACTCATTTTACACCTGGTGAAATACAATTCCGAAAAAAAATCTTCGATCCTGGAATGTATGGAGGGGAGACTTTAGAAAAAAAAGTTCTTCACGTTTGTCAGGGAACCCCTGTATGGACTTTAAGGTTGTAACTGAGCCTAACAGGCATCCGGGTTAAAGGCCAAGCTGCCTAGTTTGGTACTTTGTACTCTTTAAATAATTCAAACTATTTACTCTTTGTAACTTACTGCTTAAGGACCTCCAAAGAGAAAACGTTGTCCATTTAGTACCATCAGTGCAACCGAGTACGTAAATGTTGAAACCCAATAGTTATACTGGAGATATATAATCAACTTGGGATTTGTAGCACATTTTCGGATATTATGTGAGCAAACATGCTAGTGTGGTACATTCCAGGTAAAGGAAGCAAAGAAACATGATGTTGAGAATGTTTATAGTTAAGAACGTTTATTTGAGAATATTAATTGGGTGGCTATTCCAGATGCTTGCTAGGTCTCAAGCAAGTGAAGGATTTGTTGCTCATAATGGTTCTCTGAATATCTGAAAGTTTAGGGATTTATTAAACATTTGAACGAGGTTTTTTTTTTTATACTGATGGCCGGATCATGAAAAGGTTTGCGCATATTCACCCAATATAGATACACTACAAAACATTTGTATTAGGTTTACTCAGAAACCCAGAAAGAGTGGCAATTTGCCAATACAGAAATTCTTTCAGTATGGTGGACTTTCTGCGTCCTCAAGTTAAGTAGTATGGGATAACCTTGTCAGTGTTTTTATGTGATTTTACCTCTAGAGGTTGGTGAACCCCCATACACTCAGTGGTGTGTGGGTATTCACCCAATATTTGCAGGCACTTTTCTGCTGATGAAAGGCATGTAGATTTACTTCTGTAAGGGCAGGTGTACATGTGTTCCCAAAGTTGGAAGGATGCAGGAACAAATTGTATGGAGTGGACGGGATGACGTGTCTCGATTTTCAGTGGGGAAATAAAGAAAATATTGTGTATGTGCTAACAGTTTAAGCTTTCCGCAAGTACACCAGCTACAATTCTGCATTTATTTTATTTGATTATATTTTATTTTATTTGATGTTTCTGTGAAGTGTTACTAACTATACACATTGGCCTCAGAGTAGTCTTGTTATAGTACATTTGCCACGCCAGAGGGGACGAGCCAGTCACTCATCTTTAAGAGGGTCGTCACCTAGAGAAACTCCAACTTCAAATGTGTCCCAATAAGATGTCAAAGATTTGAAAGAGTCTTGAGATTCTGTGTGATGTGGTGAAGCCAGTCGTGGGAGTCTGCGTGTGAGCATACTTACATATGTCACTTGTGGATATCTACTACTTGCACTAATAGTCAGGAGTACTCCCAGTATTCTGAAAAAAAGGCACACTTCTCTCGTGTAATACATAATAGGTACAAGCCTTATTTTAGTGCTTTCTGACAAAAGGTTGAGAATGTTAAACATCACCACCTCATCATCTGTCTTTCAGTGATGTCTATGGAGGACTGTGTTATGTGGCCATTAGTGAAAACCTTTGTAATGAGAGAGGAGTAAGGCTGTGGTACGTTTTTTGAATTTTTTTTGTACTTATTTGATGCAGCCTGGCTCACAGCATATTGCAATCATGCAATCGAGGTCCAAAGATGCCCCTTGCTGAATTAGGTAGGGAACGTATCAAATACTGATCACTCCCTGCATGTAGCGTAAGAAAAAAATTCCAGGCTTTAACTACCTGCTGGATGTGGAATTTCAGTCAAAGAGGCAGTCGAGGGCATGCCTCAGTGTTTGCTCAGCTTCAGTTAGGTCATTATGACCTCTGATATTCCCAAGCCGTGCAGATTGCCCATTTGACCGAGGTGGCAATCAGTCATGAATAGGTTGTGCCCCATTTCTCAAACGTTGAGGCTTATCCAGCTGCTTAGCATCTGTTCTTTGACTGCAATTTGATGAGAACTCAGATGTGAAACGTTGGTCACAAACAACCTGGGCAAGTTGAGCATGTTTTGAACTGTCATTTCAGCAATAAAAACAACCCCAACACTGAAGCCTAATGTAATGGAGAGGCATTTACGAGAGAAAAGACTAATCAACTTGGCTTCCAGTGCTTATTTTGTGCCGATGATTACAGGCTGCGGAAACCGGCACTGGTTTTTAGGGAGTGGGACTTATTTTTATCACCAAGCTGACTCAGAGCATGAGAGTGAATGGCAGAAAGGGGCCAAAGAAAGAAGAGGAGAGAGGGCAAAATACTGACAAGGTAAGTCCGCAGGGTGGAATAGGAACCTGCAAAAGTGTTATAAAGAGACAAGGAGTTCTGGGGGTGGGGTGGGGCTGAAAAAAGAGGCATAAGGTGGAATCAAAAGCTGTCAGCCTTGGAATTCGCCAAACATGGCTTTTGGCAGCACCAGCAATGGTCTCCTAGGAAAACGTTTGGGCCCTGTCTTTATTTACTTTAATTAATCATAAGAGAATGATTTCAAATGATTTGGGACTTTTAACCACTAAAAATGAAGATAGGGCAAGAAAACAGAAGCATCATGGCTCTCTGAACAAGGCGAAAGCTTGGTTAAGAGTGGAAAAAGTTTTGGCAAACTCATATTAGACTACAAGGTTAATACAGAAATAGTTGGAAAACTTAAGGTAATGCTAACACATCCACCGTTATATCTCATCCTTCTTCGACCCAACAAATATCAAACGTCCATACAAAAAACATATGGCGACGCAACCACCATCAGACGCCATTACACTAATCGCAGTGCCCTTATTGCTTACAGGCAGGTTAAATTGGTAGCAGCCCATAAATAACCTTTGATAGTAGCAGCTACGTCAAACCAGTACCCATAATGTACAGACGCGGGCTGTCTACTGATATGTGGCACTATCTCTACCTCAAGTTGTGGCCTATGTTTACTGTATGTTACAGTGCGAAAGATATGCTGCAGCATTTGGTTATGGGCCATGATTGGTGTATTTATGAGGTACACCATGTGTGCACTGCAGGAGTCAAGTAGATGCAACAGACATAAGCAGGAGCTGATGCCTTTTAGACCCTTATTCAGTGGCATCCATTATCCATAGTGTAGCACTGAAATGTGCGTAATATGGAGCACATTTAAAAGCTGCATGATATATCTTGAACATGCATGAAGGTGCTGCAGGCTGCATTTGGAACATCTGAATGGTGTATTGTGATCGGTCAGGAAAGGCCCACAGCTGGAGGTTGCTGGCCTTCTTTGGAGCAGAGTATGCTTCTACAGGCCTTGTAAGATGTGCAATTGTAGTACCGAAATGTGTTATTTTATTTAGGCAAAGACTAATTTGTGTATGTTGAACCTGGGCCACAGCCAAACGATGAACGTATTACAAGATGAGTTATGTAGTTTTTAGTGCACTCAGTAATTAATGTGTGCGATAAAATCCGCATACCCCTGATACCTTTCGGGAGGTCAACCTGCCAATAGGTACCAAGGGAAAAGCACCAGAAAATAACAGAATATGTGGATTTGGTGCAAAAAGCACCAAACTCCACACCTTATGCACATTTTTGAGGGCTCAAATCCCAATAGGTATTTTTTGCACCCATTAAATTGCAAACCCAGGGTATTGTATTTTAACGGGTGTGATAAATAGCACCAACCCACGCAGGGCACTCGTGAATGAGTCCTAAGTCCAGGGGACATGTCTAAGAGAAAATAAGAGACAAATAAAGTTGCAGTTATAAGTCGTCGAAATTCATTGCTTTCAGAAAACCCACTTTGCATTAAGGCACATGAAGCTGTAACTGTTTACTGTGTATGACAAAATACACCTACTGCACTGTTTACAAACCTTGATTGCAGCTTTTGCCGGTGAAACCAGGAAGGCATTTGCATTTGTTTGCGCCCATACATTCTCCATATTTGCACCCTTGTTCACAGATTGCTGAAGAAAAAACAGAAAAATATTTGGTTTAAATTTAAAGAGGTACAGGTAAAAAAAAATAAAGTTAAGCATGAAGCACGTACAAAGGAATTAGTATGAATGTCAGTATAAAGTTATCTATATGGCATTAAGCTTCGAATTGTCTTTAGATGCATCTGGACTGAGGAACGGTTCCTGTCTAATAAACAGAATAAGAGAGCCTAGCTGCTACCATTAGCTTTTGCCAGAAAATCAGATAAAGGCCACTGACAAATAAGCACCAAGTCATTGGCCAACTATAATACGTGGGAGGTTGCAAACTTGCTCTACTACTTGATTCAAAAGGAAGCCTGCTAGTTTTAATCACATTTTACTCCTCTATGGTCATCAATCTACTCAGAGCAACTACTATAACAAGCATTTGCAATGCAACGGATCTCGCGTTTGCTCATGTTAGGGCTGATAGCGTTGTAAACTCCTAACCCGACTTTTCACCTATCGGCAAAAGTGCATTTATGTAGTAACCCGAAAAAGTGCAATTAACTATGTAAAGCGCTCAACTTCTGCCAAGCGAAATCGCGCTAGTAAATTAGAGAAAAAGTAGTCCACGAGCCGGAGAGAAAACAGCGAGCCTCGCATGTTTTCTGTACTTGGTCGATGCGCTCGAGGAGGGCTAGCCACGGAAAAGGCATGAGGTATGCATGCCTTCGACTAATGAAAGCAAGCAGATTTTATTAGGCAAGCCCACGAACCAATGAAAAACACTGACGTGACGTCAACAGGGGTCCGAGCCCTTTTCTAAACACTAAAGCGTCTCGCTGCGATACGCATGCGCGAGCTCATGCAACGCAGGCTCGACCCTAAAAATGGGGCTTCACACCCCACCCCCAAAACGTTTTGTCAGTTGCTCGTCTACATTAACAATCTGACACAAAAACAAAATTAAAGTCTGTCAATGAAAATAATAAAACAACGAAACAAAATGACCTAGGGACACCTTACCCTTGGAGACATTCATAGTGCTCTGTATACTAGAGCAGGCACTTACACGGAATAATATCCTGTGAAGTGTCCTTTTATAATGATGATGCAAGTCTCCTCTGGTTTGCAACCTCATAAATGCAGTCAGCACCTGGCCTCTTGTTTACATGGTCACGAACTCAAACAGGAGGCAAGGGTTGCTCTATGGATCCTTCCCGGATTAGGCCTGATGCATAATTTCTGCATTTTGGGATATATTCGATTGGCCCTAGAATTTGTGAGCTAGTTTGCAAGGGACCTCCAGGATAAGAGTCCAATGAAAATCTCCCTTCTAGGATGCCGATCTATTTGAACTAAAATACCTAATAGGGGATATGTTTTAGTAGGTCTGTCCACTTTTCATTAAGGGATCTCCAAAATTAGGTATGTAATGTTTGATCTATTTTAGTTAACCTAAACCAAGCAGTGAGACATTTTATAGCAGGAGTGCCCAGGTCGGGATCCAAATGGCCAGATTCACTCCAGATTTTCCGGATATCCAGGTTAGGTATACCATCAGTAGTTATCATGAAAATCTGGCACTGAGCTGGCTTTCTTGGACCTACAGTGGACACCTCTCTTATACACAATATAAAAAGGTAGGTTACAAATGTAGCCAGGGTTGACATTTTCACAAACCACGTGAGGGTCCAGCTAAATTGCAAAGGGTCAGACCCTTAGCTGAGATAAAAATATAGGTACAGTAAACAAAAAAGCTTAAAGTTCAGCCAAAGCATATGGACGTCCAAGAATAATTAAGTGGGCGTGATGCATACCATATTGTCATAATATTGTGCCTAGCATTCCTACTTACACTACAAAGTTTCTACATGATAGCAAGTGGCAGTGGTAGCACTCATATGTACTTTTGATATTGGGAAGGAGGCCCGACCCCTATACCTGTGCAGAGATAAAGAAGAGGTCTGTTAGTTTGCCAAGAGCCCTCCCACGTAGATGAAGAGGAACCAAAAGGTTTCGGCAGGAACTGTGATGACGTGCAGCATAAGATGGCAAACTGGCTGGAATGTCCCCTCTCTGATGATGATGGCAGTGTGATGTTTTATAATAACATATCTGTTGTTCTAAGGACAACTCCGGCTTGACAATATATATTTTTCTGTGTAGGGTATTCAATGTTACCTTTGGACAGCCAATACTCATAAACATTGTGTACAGCCTTGGGCTGAGCACAGGATGAAAAATGTTAAACAAATAAATAAATAACAGATTCTTCAGGGAAGGACAACTGATAAAAGGAATACAAAACATCTCCACTAAAATGAAGTTTTGTTAAAACAATAAAAGGAATACAAGCGAAATGTAACTAGGTAAAAGAGCACAGGCCACAGGCCTAGAGCTAAATAATGTCCCTGTGTAAAATGGTAAAATAACCTCATAACTCCGTCCCCATTGTCGGTTCAAAGGTGCAGGGGTCTACAACAAAACCTAATACTAAAATCACCTATGCTACATTCAATACTGAAAGCAAGCTAAAATATAGTGGAGATGAAATGTCCATATTCACAAGCGAAACAAACCAAAATGTGAGCCAAATTAAAAAGGTCAATTTAAAACCTTTGCAAAAATCAAACATCAATTGTGGCCAAATGTCAGCAAATCAACAATAATCTTGGTCTTTTAGAAAATCATCAATGTCATCAATTGTTATTTAATCCAGGAAACACCCCCCTTCAGCAGACGATAAAGGAACCAGGGGCCAGATGTAGCAAACCATTTGCGACTCGCAAACGGCGAAAATCGCCGTTTGCGAGTCACAAACGTGGGTTTGCTATGCAGAAATGCATATTGCGAGTCGTTACCGACTCGCAATATGCATTTCCGATTCGCAAATAGGAAGGGGTGTTCCCTTCCTATTTGCGAGTCGCAGTGGGATGCAATACCATTTGCGACCGCGTACGCGGTCGCAAATGGCATCGCAGTTACCATCCACTTCAAGTGGATGGCAACCCACTCGCAAATTGGAAGGGGTCCCCATGGGACCCCTTCCAGTTTGTGACTGGACCCAAAAATATTTTTTCAGGGCAGGGAGTGGTCCAAGGGACCACTCCCTGCCCTGAAAAAATACCGAAACTAAAGGTTTCGGTTTTTTTAAGTGCAGCTCGTTTTCCTGTAAGGAAAACGGGCTACACTTTAAAAAAAAAAAACTGCTTTATTTAAAAGCAGGTCACGAACATGGAGGTCTGCTGACGTCAGCAGGCCTCCATGTTAGCGAGTGCCTATACTCGCTATGGGGCCGCAATTTGCGACCCACCTCATGAATATTCATGAGGTGGGTCATTGCGACCCCATAGCGAGTTGCAGTCGGTATCTGAGACACCGTACTGCATACAAATTTGCGAGTTGCAAATTGCGAGTCGCATGGACTCGCACTTTGCAACTCGCAAATTCGTCAGTTGCTACATCTGGCCCCAGTTTGTTAACAAGGAAGGTGAGGGAGCACTCATGTTTCGTTGCCTCATCCATAGCTCTGGCGAAGGAGGCAGCATCCTGTGCAGTGCCAGTGGTCGTAGCATCAAGAGCCACTTGATCTACAAATGGCAGCTCATAGCAAGCTTCCTGTAGCAATTGCAATCTCAATGTGAATGTCTGGTAATGAACCCTCATCCAGAACACCAACCCACCAGCATCCTCAGAAGTTATGCACTGCATGACAAGACACACTTCCGGTGCATGCAATTCACAACTGGTCTGAATGACACAGACCAGTTGGACTCCAGTTCTTCCAGGAGTGATGCTCCGAAGTACTGCATTACAAGTTCACAACACAGTTGGTCTGTTGGAAACACCATCAGAGCTCCTTGTTGAGATGGGGCAGCCATTGTGAAGAAAGAATGGCAACAGCAGAATGCTGCCAATTAATGCCAAAGTAACAGGGAATCCCCCCAAAACCCTTGAGTGTATGGCTGAAGGTACTAAGCCAAATATAAAGGAGAATGTGCTGCCAAAACCAGAACCAACAGCCTTAAAGAAGTGTACAGTCCCAGTGGTGTTAGACGTATTAAAAATGCAATATATGAGTACACTAAAATGTCTCTGAAATATTGTATTAAAAAGGGACTGTATCTCTGCGGATCACCTCGCAACTTGGAGAGCATAGGTCTCATGTGCAGATGTAAGCACCACGTGTTTTTGAAACAAAAGAGCCTTTAGTCTGCTCAGCTTGTCAAAATTTACATTTGAAGTATTCCAAATTTCTGCTACTTTTATCACTCGCATAGGGGGAAAGCACATTTCCACAACTTGTAACAATTTGGGAGACCGCAACTACATAGGCAATCTCAGCTCACATCCCACAACAGCATATTTCATTCAGCATCACGTAATTGCCATTTGAGAGCACCTGAATACCGGATGAATCAAAGGGACAGAAACACCCTTCAGATAGCAAGCTAAATTTGCAGCTGAAGCATTACATGTTCTGTGCAAGGACAGCTGTTTAGAAATCAAACTACTTACAGAATTCTTGCATTCGCTCCTGCTAAGAAAGACCTCTTGCATTCCATTGAAACATTTGTACGTAAAGGGTAGCTCCCACACCTTATGGATGTAGCTATCTCCTAACTTTTCATATCTGCCAACAGAAATGTGCTTCACACACAAGCTGAATTGAAGTGTCTAAATGGGCAGATTAATAACCCAGTGTATTAACCAAACTGCAGATGGTATTTCCGCCACAGTGAAAGGCAACTTTTTAAACTTTTCTATGTTTAACAAAACATATGTTGCATCTTTCTTAGCCAGCATTTGTTGCTATCTTCTCCAATTAAATGCAGCAAACAATTCCCTGGACCTGAAATGTTTTCAGGGCCCGCTGACACTTTTCAGAACTTGTAATGTCCAACCTAACTGCATAATGGGCCTAAGCTGACTCTGTCCATGTTGTAAAAATGGCATGTAATTTTGTATGATTTCATCTGCAGATGAAACAATGTTATTAAGTGTGTATATGCAGCTGGACAAGGTGTTCATTCCATTACCTACAACAGCTAGAGCTTTCTGCAAATTTTCTTGATCTATCTGCCTCAACAGGACAGGAGCTTCTTTATGAGAAAGGTTCCAAATTACATTATATATTGGATATAAGAAGCCCTTTGTGTGTAGTTTTCTTGGATCTAACAATAACTCTTGTAAGTCTGTGTTTTCTGACAGGAGACTCAGGTGTTCTTTAATGGCTGGTAACATGTAAGATTTCAACCACTGTTGACTAAGTTTGCCCACACTATGGGGGTTATTCTAACTTTGGAGGAGTGTTAATCCGTTCCAAAAGTGACGGTAAAGTGACGGATATACCACCAGCCGTATTACGAGTTCCATAGGATATAATGCACTCGTAATACGGCTGGTGGTAAATCCGTCACTTTTCCGTCACTTTTGGGACGGATTAACACCTCCTCCAAAGTTAGAATAACCCCCTATATGTGGTGACAATTTCAGAGATTCGAGATGATATGTAATGAGGGTCTGGTCGGCACACTTTAAAGCCCCCTGTGGAGTTTACAAAACATGCATGACAATTATTTGTGTCTACTGGCTACAATAACCACCCTACGGACCTGAAAGTGTTGAGGTAAATGTCTCATCTCGGACCCATCCATCAAAATGTTCATCAGTAATATTTAAATTCTTTCACCATTTGTCAAATTTAGCTGGAGACGGAATACTGGGCACATTCAATTCCTTAATATTTGCTAACCCTAAACAACTTGTTTGTTGTATAGTTTCATTTAAAAATATAATTTGCAACAGAATTAGGTGTGCACTAAACAAAGGTTACCATGCTTGTGTTTGCCAATTTCTAGTTCCCCACACACTCTTTAAGTTGATCGACTTCAACCAATATTCATAGCCTTCAACAGCCAACTGGGAAACAAAGGAATCCAAATAGATTAATTTGGTGACTGTTAAGAGGACAGTCTGCAACTTTCATAGGAGGCAATCTGAAATATTAAGACTCAGCATTTGTGACATTGTGCCCAGAAAAATATGCACCTTTTTCTAAATATGTTTTAGAACTCCCCACTGGTAGTCCTCAGGGTGCTGGTTCTATGTATAAAGTGGTGTCATTATAATGGCAACTGAACATTCCAACTTAATTTACTGTTGTTTGGTAGACATCTTCACTTTCAAATACATTATAATATTCAAGCTCAGGAAAGCATAGAATCAACTGTTTTCACAACCCATCTTTAGAAACCAGCCCAGGTGTTATTATATTATTCATAGAGACTTTGAATACATATGGAATTTGAATCATTTCCATCGGTTTGAATATATCAAATGATGCTTTTTCTCAAAGAATTCCATCAGGAATCCATATAGGTGAAATGTACACTAAGAACAAGGCTCTGCGAACCTTATGTGAAGACAGGTGAGGCTTCAAAACCTTATCCACGAGTTTAACAGCAGAGCGTTCGGTAAGATAATGACCATATATCAGTAAAAAGTAAACAATGACCAAACCAATCCAGAGAAGGAAGGCAAGCACTGTCAACAGAACCCATAGAAAATTCCATGGATGAATCAGATAGTTAACTTTAAGCCAATTGAATAGCTTACGTGCTCTTAATGCAGGTGTACTTGAAGATGTTGAAGAATTTGAAAAAGAATTGTTGATGTTGGCAAAATATTTAGAAGCAGTTTGTGCAAACACTGGAGTCGGTGTTGGACAAGAAGAACTGGCAGATGTGTCTCTTGGTGGTCTGTAGTAAATGATTACATCTGTTTGTGTTGAATTTTAGTAATATTGACCAGAACTTTGGACATCTTGTGTCCTAAATGTAGTGACAGGTACTAATGAATGTTCATTTCCACCCTCCCCAAGCTCAGGGAAGTTTCATCAGTGATGGTCAAATTTTGAAGAGGCACATCCTGACTGGCAGTGAGAGGGGTTCAGCAACTGCTCAGGATTCTTCGTGGTCTACTGTGTAGGACTGGCCACATGCTGCAACTTGCCATTGTTATTTGAAACAAAGCAATTTTCTTTGGAACCAGGCACCTGTGGCAGGATGACAATTCTGGTGCAGTGTATTCCCAGGACTGGAACCGGTGTTCGATATGCAGGGCCAAATTCTTTTTTTACCGCAATCTTTTTACACACTAGATCCCCGTCTTTTGGAATCTAGCTGGTATGCATTGTTGGTGAATCCCTCATTCCCAAGGTGGTGGCACATGCAGTTGAGTTGTCATCACTGAACTGTTGTAATTTCTGCAAGACAGTGACACGTCCATTTATATAAAAAAGTGTGTCCGCTGCCACTGTGCCAGAACCATCAACATAGGTATGCCAAACAGTATGGTGTATGCCCTCCTAAGTACCTTCTGGGCATATTATTTAGTGCTCTCCGGACTCCATAAAGGTGGTTAAGCCAACTATGATCTGACCCTAATACTTTACTTGTTAAGGATTGCTTTAAGTCTTGGTTCTTCCACTTCACAACAGTATGTCCCTCTGGATGATATGGAGACAAGAATTGTAGTTTGACCCCCATTGTCGCCATGGTGTTCCTGAATACCCTGGAGGCAAAGGCAGGGCCCTTGTTCGAAAGGGAAGACGCAACTGCATTTGTCCTGACAAATCTTTAATTAGAGTTTGAACATCAGCTGATCATTGTGGCCATATCCATAGAAATCTGAAGCAAGAGCTAACAGCGACTAAGATATATTTGTATGCACCATCAGGTGCTAGGGGGCCACAATGGTCCAGGTAAACACATTGTAATGGTTTGTTGGAAATTAGGAGCAGTGTCTGCGGTGGGGGATTGACAGTGGATTATTTTATTTGTTGACAGATGTCACAACAAAGGACATACTGTTTGGCCTGGTTCTATAGACCTGGCCACCAATATCATTTTTGTAATAATTTAATTGGAGACGCCACACATGCATAGACAGAAGCAACCCCTTCATGCACTGCTTTTATAAAGTCTAAACTTTGCTCTTGGTTGGGGATCATGCAATCACCCACCCTGGTACTGTTAGGAATGCAACATTTTGCCTTTGCCAAGGGCTTGCTGTCAGATGAAGCTTTCACAGCAGCCATTGTTTCATCATCCAACCTTGCCTAGGAACGAGTAATCACAGCACCAGAAGCCATGACTACTGCTGACTTGGCTGCTTCATCAGCCAAGATGTTTCCTGCAATGTTGATGGCCCATTGTATGTTATACATGGGTATTTGGTATGGCCTCCTTTAGATCTGCTACATTCCCCCACATGAGTCTGTGTTTGATAGTGTTCTGTTATGAATCTCTGATTCCATTCTGGTGCCAGTAATCCAGGTATTCATTAGAGGACTGGACACAATAGTAAGAATCACACACAATGAGTGTCGAATGTCAGGATATGTATGTTCCAGTGCCAATAACAAAGGCTGAAGCTCTGACAATTGTGCAGTGCAGTCCCCTAAGGTCTGCTTGTATGTGTTCTGAGGGTGGAACTTGCCATCCCTCATGAATCTGCTCACAGCCATGCAAGCACCAGAGTATTGATGTGTGGTGCCTACTGCTGGTTATACTGAACCATCAGTATATATTGTCATTTGATACTGATCAAGAGGCAAAATGTTTGTAGGCATTGGGTATTCAAGATCATATTAAAGGTACTCTTGTGTCTGAAGTTTTGGATCAAAAACATAATCAACATCAGTGGCAGTCAGAGAGGTGTCCCATTGAATCCATCGTAGATGTAGTGCTTTCGGGTTTGGAAGCTGGCTTTGGTCACAGCCTCTAAGGCTGGTATTGGGGTTACAACAACAATGCGTTTCCCCTGGGCTAGAGATCTCTGTTTTATGCCAGCCATCTGAACAGCAGTCAGAATTTTTTCAGTGGAAGAGAAGCGTTATTCAGCTAATGAATACAAATGTGATTTGTATGCCATGGGGACGATATCACCTTCAATAAATGTTACGTAGGTGAACCCAATGGCATAAGCAATTACTCTGATGACCAAGTTTGTTTTGGTGTCACATGTAAGTGTTTTGCTTCAAACATGTCCTGCTGTAATGCTTTGAGAATGCATGTGTGTTCAACTGTCCAATATGTACTGGAAAAGTCTGAATGTATCAAGTCATAAAGTGGTTTTATGCGTTGTGCATAGCATGGAATGTAAGTTCTGCAAAACTTAAAACAGCTCAATAATGATTGTACCTTTTTGATGGTGTTTGGTGGTTGTAATTGAGGGCACTTTTCTAGAAAGTGCAGCGCACAAGGCTCTGTCCTTTGTCTGATAACTCATATCTCGAAAACAGGACACTGAGAAAGGCAATTTTGGTTTCCTTGAAGTTAAATTTGTAGTCTATTTCAGCAAACCCCATCACAATGCTGTCCACCCTTCTTAGGTGTGTGACCAGGTCATTGTCTGTCAGGTAGCTGTAATCTACATAGGACAACACCACAGGTTCAATGTTGTGTAGAATAGATGTTACACATGCTGAGAACAGTCCAGTGCTATTCTTATACCCTGGTGGAAGTCGAGAACATTTCCTTTGTGAGCCTAATGTGTTGAAGGCGGTCAAATTCCTGCTTTCAGGCACTTTATTTTGCCAGAAAAATCCATTCGAAATAACTGGGGTGCTTTGTATTTTGTGCGCACTAGATTGTTAATGAGTGCTGTGCTGTGTGCATTTTATATAGCAAATGTGCATATGTGACTGTTTAAGTGTCTGTAGTCTAAGGCTATTCTATATAAATGGTCTGCTATGGGGAGAAAAGGGATGTTCATTGGTGATATGTAGCGTTCTATTACACCCTGTTACTCAAGTTGTGTGAGTATTTCTCTCACTGGTGCTTTGGCCTCATGTTTAATGGGGTACTGTGGTTGTGGAAGTGATGTTGATCTAATCTGTATTATATGGTAGGGCAAGTCTTTGTCCCATCCTAGATGGTTTCGGTACAGCACAGGGGCTTGTGCCAATACGCAATCTACTGCATAAGCCTGTCTTAGTTTTTCAGGATCCAGGACAGAGAAAGATGATATAATGACAACTTACCCTAGTGGGTGTTTACGGACAAATTCTGGTGGCCAATCTTTTTCTGCCAATAGGATGTCATAACGGCAATTTCTCCCAGAATATAACTTATTGGTGCACTCTGAGTCTCTCTTATTTTGTATTTCACTTTGTAAACCCTGTCTGGGGGGATTTCAGCATGTCTGCAGTTTCGACTTCTAAAATGTCATTAGTTGCTGTCACCTCCAGAAGCTCTTGAAGATTCGGTGAACTATTGTGACCTCGACTGTGCTGTCTAGCAGAGTAAGTGCCCACTTCCTGTACTTCAGTAAAGTTGTCATTATTTGTGGCATTTCTAGCTGAAATTGCTGCCATCTTTTTCTTTTTGAATTGTGCTTTCTGTTGGGGTAGTTTCTCTTCCTTTTCTATGGAAGGTTCAGATGAGCGTTGTGAATCTTCTCTTGGTTTCACATACTCATTTTGTTGTTTGGAATGCCCGCTGCGTTTATACGGTGAGTCCTGAAAGGAACGAGATTGGCGTGTATCAATATATTGATATCTATCAAGGTTTTTAAACTATATTTATTTCTCACATTGTAGTGTTTCTCAGAGGTCTCTGAACGTGGAAATTCTCCTCTTTGTTTTACATTATCTATATTTTGTTTTTGTTTATCCCAGCATTTTTTAAGATCCCTCTGCTGCTTGCTTGGTAGAATCCTTACTGGATTTACCTTGTAGTTGTGGTTTACTTGATTTGGCCCCCCAGACTATCCCGATTTATAATAGAATAGGTCTCAGCGATAATCTCTGGCAGCTCACACAGGGCCTCTGGAGTACTGCCAATGCTACTGCTTCCCCTTTAAGGTTACTTAATATTATCAAGCATACTGTGGCAAAGTTGCCCATTGATTGCATCCCCAGATATACAGCTGGGGCAGCCCTGTATTCATCCAGAAATTGTTTTAACAGTTCCTGAAGATTCTCAAGTGTCTGTGTACCATGTGTAGTAGTGTAGATTGCAGCAAACACTGCAACCCAAGTGGCGCAGTTGTCCACTAAGGGAACCATCCCAAAAGGCAAGCACATTATGAGAATTCTATGTTTACCTTGGGGTCCCGTATGGGAAAACATTGCTACCAAGGTGATACATTTTTGTACTAACCAAAATGGAATCTCCTCACGTTTGTTGGATACTTCACCCATAATTGAATGGAAAGTAGCAGGATTAATTCCTGCTATGGCCACATGTGATTGCACTGGAGCAGCACTTGCTGAGCGGTGTTTAAAATCTGAATTATGAATTGTATTATTCATGTACATATTTCTACTAAATTAATGTATAGGCGGTGTTCATCAGCCAATGCCATTGTACTTACATTAGGATGTGGTGTATAGATGTCCAATTCTGACCATGCAGGTCCTTCATTACTTTAAGGACCTAGTCTAAAATTCTGTGGAATGTGAGGTAGGGCCCCATCAAACCAATTTTGGTTTTCTTGATAAGTGGTATTTCTAAATACGCATAATATCTATTGTGCAGGTGTATTTGCTGGAGTGAAATGGCGAAATGTGCGCATGTTCCCATCTGCTGCTAGAAAGGTGGAAAATTCTGTTCTGTATGCTGTGTGTGCCTTAACGAGAAATATAACTTCTCCTCCTTCATCCTTGAGGCAATTATTCCCTAAGTGTGCTATGGGGGGAGTCTCATGTTTACTGCAATTATTATCCTGATTTGGCACACCATTTTTTAAACTGGAAGTTAATCGTTCAGAGGTAGAAACACCAACTGGGGATTCCTTTTAAAGGTTAAAGCTTAAACAACCTATAGCGTCAAATACGTTCTATCCATCTAATTTAGAAGGATATTCCCTATTGCCACGGACATCTCCGTATAAGGTAATTAGGGTGTCAGAGATACTTGGGAGATCACCAAAGCCAGTGCCTAACCAACGTTGCTGGCACCATGTCATAGACTCCTGTTATAGTAATGAGACTGCTGGATTTTTGGCCACAGCACGACGGAGCATGGGGGACTGAGTCTGATCCCACACCGCGTGACAGCTGTCGGCCTAACCCTTTCTGGCTAGCTAGCAGCACCTCACAAGGTCTTGAGGTGGAAGTGATTTGTGGCAGCCAATCGCATGACATTCAGACTCCTCAGAGAAGTCGTGGTGGAACAGATCTTACCTGTTTCTCTCAGTTATACAAGTCTCATACATGCAAGGACAAAACAGAAGCAGGATCTTGGTTCAATAGGTTTTATTGAAGCATCTGCATTCTATGTAGAAAGGCATGAATTGAGATTATGAGGATAATGAAATACAGCATTACTACAACAGTGACCAAGAAAGTGGAACACAAGAAGAGTCCCACCATATTGTCATAATAGCGTGCCTAACATTCCTTCCTACACTACTAAGTTTCTACATCAGAGCAAGTAGCAGTGGTAGCCTTAATCCAATCTTCTGGTCCCGGGAAGGAAGCTCAACCACAGAGCAGAGGTAAAGGAGCGGTCTGTTAGTCTGCTGAGAGTCCTCCCATGTAGATGAAGAGGAAGCAAAAGGTTTCAGTAGAAACTGTGACAACATGTAGCATACAGTCACGGCTTGCGTGTGTTACTGTGGTGGGGCAACACATGGGGGGAGTAGGGGGAGTGCAGGGGGGAAGTATTCATAAAAAATAAAAAACTTACCTGCACGCCATGCTCCGCCACCGCTCCTCCGTCGCCTCAGAAGGTTGCAGGCACAGGCTCCCAGCCTGCCCTGCAACCAATTCTGACCCTGCTCAGAGCAGCATTAGGATTGGAGGAAGCGCCCAGCCAGGGCACTCTCAGGCAGACTGGGAGCCTGTGCCAGGTCTCTCCAGCCCAGCAACACAGTGCTGAGCTTGAGAGAGCCTACTGTGCATGTGTGTTTTGCCGTCCCGAGACCGCCAGCCAAACATTCATGCGCACTGAGGGGAGCGCACAGTGCACTCCCCTCGTTCCCTGTCATCCCCAATGCCCCGCCCCTTTAACAATGAAAGGATAATGAACTAAGTTTATGATCCTTTCATTCTTAAAGGATTTGCAGCGGTTGCTGCTGGCAGGGGGATACGCTCCTCTGCCATAGCGGAGGAGCTGCCACTGGCAACAAAAGATGGCAAACTGGCTGATGATGTTGGCAGTGTGATGTTTTATAATAACATATCTGTTGTTCTAAGTACTGCCCTGACGTGACAACACATACTTTTCTGTGTAGGGTAGACAATGTTCCCTTTCAAACAGCAATACCCATTAAACAACGTGTACAGCCTTGGGTTGAGCACAGGATGAAAAAAGTTGCTTGAAGAAATGAAGAACAGATTCTGCAGGGAAGGACAACTGAAAAAAGGAATAAAAACATCTCTTCTATAATGAAGCTTTGCTAAAATAATAAAAATGAAATCTAACTAGGTAAAAGGGCACAGGCCTCAGGCCTAGAGCTAAATAACGTGCCTGTGTAAAATGCTAAAATAACCTCATGACATGGGGAGTTATTTTTATCATTTATAGTTTATTGGGTCACTGGTACAAATGCATACAATCGAATCTATCAACTACAAATTGATACATAAAAATAATTAAAAGTATGTATATTCATTTTCCACAAAAATTTCTGGAACAGACTTCTAAGTAGCTTGAACAATACCTAATAGCACTCTATAATCAGCCAAAGTTTCACATAAGTAAGTATATATTGCTAAATGAAGATTTACTATTCTTAACTCCACACCAATGGACATTGAAGAGCTAAATATAATCAAGGAACATATACGTGCATGTTAAGTATAGTAAATTTGTACTTACCTGTATATACTTACCTACTGAATATTTTGCGCATGGATATTTTAGCTATACTACGCCTGGCGTATTTAACTTGTACCATACTCTTGTGACCGAGAAGCGCCAGAGGACTGGGATCAAATTTCTTACAGTTTAGGCTGCTTCCATACCCTCTTGATAATACTGTCACTGCTCAGCCCACTATTAATTAACCACATCCAGGACATCAGCACCATCTCCACATAATTGAGACATAGAACATGCTTTTTCGAAAGAAATAGTAAAAGCTATTACTATAAGCTAAAACTTGTATCTAAATTGCTCTGGGCGCATTTAAGGCAACATGTTGAGCTCTATAGAAAATATTACAAATAAGAAGAAATGCCTTTTTGTATTTTGAGTATTTACTGCAGGCAGTGTGTTTGGCACTAAGCATTGATTTATGTACATATAAGCTCCTGGAGATCACCTTCGAAGTGATCTTACCACCAATGCAGTGATAGTCCTACTATTTAAATATATGTAATAAATAAATAATTAAAATTATTACCTAAATAGATGACCAATGAGTTTCTTTTGCTGATCACACACTTGGACAACAGGTTTTTCGAAACTCACTTTTTGTGGGGAAAGGACATCCTTCACATTGGTCTGATTCCAGGAGCGGCTCGCGGCAAGGTAAAGGAGCGGGGTGGCGCGAGGGGGAGGAATTAAAATAAAATTAGAAAAAAAAAAAAAACACATCGTCCGTCGCGCGCCACTCCTCTGTCCCTCGTCGACTGCAGGTACTGGCTCCCAGCCTGCCCTGCGGCCAATCCTGACGGTGAACAAAGCAGCATCAGGGTTGGCTGGGAGTGCGCTTCAGGGGGAGTGCTGAGCACTCGTCACCCCAGTGGCCCCATCTTACCAAACAACAATAATAAACATAGTTTATTATTGTTGTTTGGTAAATGTTTTGCAGCTGTCACTGCTGACGGGGGTGATGCTCGACCGCCCTCATGGAGGAGCCGCCCCTGTCTGACACATTAACAGTTTGTGCATATCTAACACCACGTTTACAGGAACTGGTACAGGCTGCAGCTCATGCTCTAACACCATGGCATCAGCATCTGGCATCTGGCAATGGAAGTGCGCACAGTTGTGGTAACCAACATCGGACCACAGATACATACACAACCTAAGAGCACTGCCATACAAATGAAACTAAGTTGACATACAGCACCCTAGAGGAATAGAGGGCCCAGTGCATCAGTGGATTTCACAATGAAAGGCTTTGAGACAGCAAAATGCAAGGAGGAAATGAAAAAAAATTTTTTTTTGAGTTGTAAAAAACTTTTCGACCTACAGGTTTTTTTGCAACAAATTGCGAACTCCAATGAGAAAAGGGAAATAAAAATACCGGTTTGTGACTGCAAATGCAGTAGCAAACTCTCCATCAGATACTGATACACAAGTTAAGTTGTTATCTGTTTGTCAAAGTGAAAGCTGTTTTCATAGTTTTGTACAGTTGCTTAATATACTCCACGTTTGGAAATACAAATCAAGAGATGGGAACTGCTATCTGACAGGCCATCATCCATGCAATCACAACCAAAAGCAGAGGGTCACAAATGTGACCTTCATAGTTAATAATAATTAGGCAAGTAATTTGTGACCCCCTGTTAGTGTACAATGATGCAAGCAATTCATACACAGAATACATCACAAATGGTATCTCATTTAGCAAACCTGTCTTTGTGTAATTTGCACATATGATTGGTAAACAAGAATTAGTACATTGGACCCAGAATTCCTTACTCTTCTTACTCATCTCTGTGTTAACGTTTGGCCATTTCACTAATTCTATAAAACTTTATCAATGCACATCCAACATATAACAGGGTGCTTCTTGTTGAAAATGGCTTTCTCTGCAGTGTCACCCCCAAATATTTTGCCTTTTTCTCTCCACTTTTTGCAAGTTTGCTTTTGTTGGCCTTAGGACTCTGTGCAGTTTACCGCTGCAGACCATTGCTAAAGTGCTTGTACTCACCCCACTAAACATGGTTTGATTAGCATATAGCTGATTGGCAGATTTAATTTACGTGCAAGTCCCTTGTAGTGTAGTATACTATATACCCAGAGCCTTCAAATTAATGCTACCACAGGGCCTGCAGTGCCTATTGTGCCACCCACCTACCTAGCCCTCTAAAACTTGTCCCAGGCCTGTTATTGCAGCCTGGATGCACTGTCACACTGTCATGTCGACTTGGCATTTAAACCACCTTGCTAAGCCTTAAACTCCCCTATTATTACATATTAGTCACCCCTAAAGTATGCCCTATGTAGCCCACAGGGCAGGGTGCTGTGTAATTAAAAGGTCCGACGTGTACTTTTAAGTTTTACATGTCCTGGTAGTGAACAACTCCCAAACTAGTTGTTCACTAATTTGACACATACCCCTCCCCAAGGATAACATTGGGGATTCCTTAATACACTTATTAAGTAGTAATTCCTAAATGAGAGGAGATACATATCTTATGGTTGGTACCTATGGAATGGTGATGATAAACCTTCTTTAATAGTGAAGACATATTTGTAGGAGGCTGGCCTGGTTTGAAGTGGGTACCTAAGGTACTTACACCTTATACTAGGTCCAGTTATCCCTTATTAGTGAAATGTAGGCAGTGTCTAGCAGCTTAGGCTGTCTAGGGGTAGCTGTAGCAGAGCAGCCAAGGCTGAACTAGGAGACATGCACAGATCTTGCAATACCGCTATAGTCACACAGTACTTATACACAATAAAAGACAATACTCAGTGTTACCAAAATAAAGGTACTTTATTTTAGTGACACAAGGCCAACAATATCTTAGAGGCACTACTCCTTCTGGAGGTAAGTATTATACACAATATATATACAAGTAACCAAGATCAGGCAAGTAAACAGTCATAGAATAGTGCAAACAGTGAAAAAGCAATAGATTGCAATAGGCATAGGGGCAACACAAACCATAAACTAAAATAGTGGAATGCGAAAGTCGGATTCCCCCCTAGGCAGGTGTAATGTGTAGAGGTGCGCTGGGAGTGTACAAAAACACCAAAGGTAAGTGAAGTACCCCTTCCCAGAGCCCAGGAAAACAAGAGTAAAGTACAGCAAGTTTCCTTAGAACTAACTAGAAGTCGTGGTAAAGGATTACGCAAGAACCAAGCAAGACTGCAAGATGGATGGATTCCTGGACCTGGAGACCTGTGGTGAGAGGAGACCAAGTCTAGAAGTCGATGAAGAGTCCAGGAAGAACAGGACCTGGATGAAGGTGCAAAAGTGGATTCTCCGGTTAGAAGAAAAGTACAGAAATACACCAAAGAAGATAGCTGCAGGTTCCTGCTTGGTGCAAGAGATGTTCCATGTCGAGTCGTTGGATGCTGGCTGTTTGCGTCACTGTATTCCGCCAACAAGCCTTGGTTCACGCAAGGACACATTTTGCATCAAAGAGGAGTTGCCCGGACCCAGGAGGGACCTGGGGGTCTAAACTCAGACTGAGGTGACAGAGGGGGCTCTCAGCATCTTCAGAGAGCCGTCTCAAGACCAGGAAGCACCCACAGGAGTCCCAGGACACAGGGACAAAGGAGTTGAAAAGTGCAGTCATGGCAGCACTACTCAGTGCCCACGTCTTGAAAGAGATGTGACTATGTGCAATTGGCTAATCACCACAATTAAAGGCTGTATGTGAACCAGTATAGGCTTCAGCTGATCGAGTCAGTGGAAGCATCATGATCACAAAGAGTTATTCTGCTTGAGTGTTAAAGTAAGGGTGTTACCAGATGAGTTCTGGAGTGTGTCCTTTTAATTGACATATGAAAAATGTTTACACTACTTACAGAGTGATTGTGCATTAATAAAATCTAGATTTAGAAAGTACTTATCTTAAACACTAAGGCCCTCATTACAGGTTGTGTTACTTCACACACCAGTCAGACCCCTCTCTGTCTTTTGTACATTTTGCTTGTTTTTGTTGCTCCACCCTGTCTTTTACGTCTTGACCAGCAACAAGATCATCTTCAGCCACCTCATCCTCCTCACATGGACCAATCACTCTCATACACTCTAATACACTTGTAGATCAAAGCACCCCTCCCCAGCAAACCAAAACTAATTACCATTGTTAGCTGCAACTGGAACAACATAAAGTATCAGACTGTACCCACACCCTGAGATCCAATCAGTGTATAATCAAAGGCAGTTTACAAAACAACCTATCTGCCATCAACAAGTGGGTCCCAAACTGCACCAACGCCCTTACCTCTAAAGAAAATCAGTCATACCAGAATAAGCTCTCAAGCCTGCTGGTACACAGAAGACCTATTAGACTTCAAATCATTCATATCACAGTCAGAAAAGTATCCCTCATGCTCAGATTCTAATCCCGCTCCAACTTTGGCAAAAAAATCTTCAACATTGTCAAACAATTACCTACCCCATAGCAGCCTCCAAAACCATCATCCCCTCACAGACCCTCTGCAATAACATTTGTGACTTGTTACACAACAAAATACTCCAGATCTACAAACACTTCACACCCCAACTCTCTGCGGAGGTGCTGAAGCAGGTGTTTTAATGAGAAATTATTAACAAGTGTTTATGTAGTTTGAATTATGAATTTTGTAGAAAATGAATTAGGTAGAGAAAAATAATGCACATGTTTGAAAATGTGACCTCGAAGAATGGCCACCAGTGTTCACGAAATGTACTAATTGATGAATAATACTTATGAATTATTGGAAATCTACTAGACTAATGTAGTAATATGTCATATTAACGGTTATTAAGTATGCTCTAGCTTATTAATTATAGGTCTGAACTTAGCGCATGTCTTGGCCTAGTTTTGCCAGACCGCATGCAGAAGCTGTATTTCTTTGTGGTTAATAAGAATGCTGACAGAAGTGAACTAAACTGTGAAATGTCCATTGTATTGTTAAAAGTGCTTAACAGAAGCTTTTCGTGATAACAGACTAACAGGAGATGATGTTCCCGCTAGAGTAACAATTTGTGTGTAATGTGTGTGAGATGTACTTTCCCAGGACGAGAACAATGAAGACACTGACTGGAGCTGAAGATGCAACAACATTGTTACCTGACGAGCCGGATGATAAGAACATCGTAAAGTGAACCAATCAACTTCATGAGAAGAGTGAAATAGTAGAACTCATAGATTTGGTATAGAAATATTATTGGGTAGAGTATAACCGTACGATTAACTGACCAATAGGGAATTAGGGGATAGTTTAGGTGACTTTGATATAAAAACGCGACAGAGGGAAATTATTCAGATGATGACACATGAGATCTAGATGTGACTTTTGAGAGAAGAAGAGACCTTAGAAGAGATTCGAGATTCATTCTGTCATTGGGCTCATACTCTCTGACTGAGAGCCTGATGTTTTGCTGATCGATTGATGACCTGAGGACGAAGACTGATTATGCTTGCTGACCCATACAGTGGATAGGTAGATATGACGAAATGTGACTGTTATGCATTTTATGCTTTTGCTTTCTAGGTACAAACTACGCTGTTTTGACAGATCCATAGCTAGATGTTTTTCTAAATTTGTGTTCTAAATTGTTTTGCATGAAGCCCAACATGCGGATGCTAATCCGACGTTAGTTGAGGGCATTCAAATTGACTGACAAATTACGGGGGAAATGCTTGACGAGTTATCTTGCTGATATCATCATTGCAACTGAGTTTGCTATTGATTTGCATTGTAGCACTAGACTGTGTCGTGATTCAAGCTTTGATTAGATTGCGTTTCTTTCGCTGCTTCGGACAACCAGTATTGTTCATATATGTGTTTCATTTGATTTTGAGATTAATCTACATGACTTTAGTATTGTTCATATGAGGGTAATAAAATTACTAAATTTTTACTAAAGGTGTAGTTATTCATGGCTGAAAGGTCATGGTGCGTGACATTTACTGACTCCCTTGATTATTGATTTTATTGATTAGTAATGATTGTTGATCATTGTGAACTGATATTTGGTTCAGGTACTGGAGCTATGGTGAGAACTTCTTAAACGATTCAAAAGGTTCATCGACTTATTTGTGTCCCCTTCTAAGTTTACATATTAAGCTCTGACGCACCTACAGAGTGCATCATCACAAAACCACCATCCACCTCCAAGGTCTCCCACCTCCTAATTAACTGGAACCCCCTCACCGTAGAAGGCACCTTTAGAACAATGCAGATCATCCACTCTGGCTCCCACACAGACCCCTACCCACATCACATAGACAACCTGGGAAGCACACTGATGAGCACCAGCCTCACCATTATCATAAATTCCTCAGTAGTTGTCTGGTGGAACAGTAGAGTTGGAGTTGGTCACTGAGGTAAGCAGGACCTGTGTTTAGAGGGCCTTGTAGGTACAGATGAGCAGTGGAATCCTGTAGAACTCCTGAGTAACTGCAGACCATGCCAGAAACCTCAACATTGTCGTGGATGACAAACTCATGATGAAAACAGGTCAGTGCCATTACTGCATTCTGCTGCCACATCACCAGAACGGGCTGCAAAATCTTCAAATGGCTATTAATACACATAAGACGCATGGGCACCCAAACCCTCATCATCAGCAGACTCTACTATGGCAAAGCACTTTACGTTGGCATCTCCAACCATCTCACACAAAGACTCCAGACCATCCAAAAGACCATCACCAGACTCATCCTTGAGTCCCCAGAAAGGTTCACATCCCTCCCTACCACAGTGAACTCCACTGGCTACCCATTCAGAATTGCTGCAAGTTCAAGCTGCTCATGCACACCTACAAAGCCCACTACAACACAGGTCCTGCTTACTTCAACGACCAGCTCCAACTCTACTATTCCCCAAGACAACTATGCTCCACCTCTCTCTTACATGAATCATCACCACCAAAAACTGGAACAAACACCCTCTACACATTAGACCGCTACTCCACTTCTCAACTTCTGCATGAAGTTGAAGACCCAGCTGTTCACCTAAGAGCCCTGCTGGGCCCAAGTACCTGCTACAGTGACTGAATACCCTCATAGACCATCCACTTGGGAGCCCCAGCAGATCCATGCCCCCCCCACATCTACAACCTTGGAGTGGCAGCCAATCAACACCGCCCCACCCATATCAGCAACACCTCCATTTCAACAAGCCACATTCCCTGTAAACTGGTAGCATGCAGGGATCAGCGCCTTCCTCAACAAGCCATCGGATGGCCTGAAACACAGATCAACTTCTGCTTGATCTTCTATTTCCTCCACCCAGGCAAAGTGATAGAGAAGGGCTCCAATATGCAACTCAAAAGCCACCTTGTTCTGCCCAACCTTCTGGACAACACTCAGTCAGATTTCAGAAAACCACAGCACCGAAACAGCCCTCATCACAGTCACCAAAAACATCCAGACCTTTATGGACTGAAGAGAAACAGCAACCCTCATCCTTTTTGACATCTCCGTGGCATTTCACATGGGCCACCACATCACACTCATCAGAAGACTACTACACAAGATCAGATTCCAGGGACCCACACTCAGCTAGATCTGATCCTTCCTCACAGTAAAAACCCAACATGTCAGACTCCCCCCCCCCTTCACATTCCAGTTCCAAAATCTAATCTGTGGGCCCCTCTATGAAGTGTCTCTTAGCCCGACCCTGTTCAACATTTAGATGACACCATTCATCAACATCATCAAATTCCAAAATTTCACCATCGTCTCCTACACCAATGACACCCAACTCATCTTCTCACTGAGGAAAGGCAACCACCACCAGAACCAAGTTCACCAAATGTAAGACCTTAGTAGATAGATGAGAACCAACTGCCAGGAGCTCAGCTCCAATAAGATGGAAGTGCTGGTTTACAGAAACAAATCCTTAACATAGGATAACACCTGGTGGCTGGCAGAGCTAAGACCAATAATAACACCCATCGAACACTCTAAAAATCTGGGGATCATCCTGGAAAACAAACTCACATGATGGCACAAGTTAACTGCCTGCTTCCACATCCTGCGTATGCTACGAAAGATTTTCAAGTGACTGCCACAAACACCAGGTGAACTGACACGCAAGCACTCATCACAAGCTGACACTATTATGGCAATGCACTTTATGCCGGATGGGTACGCATCTCCTACACAGACTTCAGGTCATATAGAGCACCGCTGCAAAACTCATTCTCAACCTCTCTTGCTGCACCCACATTGCACCTCACCTCAGAGAGCTCCAATGTCTACTCAGCCACAATCACAACCAATCTAAACTACACATGCACACCGACAAAGGTCTGCACAAGACCTGACCAGTGTACCTAAACAACTCTTACACTTTCACCAGCCTACCAGACATCTACTCTCAGCCTCACTCTTACTTGCACCCCCCACATCACATCAGAAGATCAGGAGGTTGCTCATTCCCCTACATCTCCCCAAAAGCTTGAAATGACCCCCCAAAAAACTCAGTGGGGACCACTTGCCTACACATATGCTCAAGCACTAGGATACTCTCAGGGGTTAGTGTCCTCTACAAATCGAACATAATATAGAATAGCATAGCATATCATAACATGGCATAACCTGGAGTATGAAAGGGTGAAATAATACAATACAGAATTATGAGTATTTTTGGGCCTGAAAATATTGTGTCAAAAATTCTCTGGACCCAATAGTTCCGGGGTGCAGAGCCGCTGGGCCTTCAGAGAGGCTACAGGGGCTTGAGCTGTGGCAAACAAACATTGCATAGCATGGCTCTCTGCGTGAAACAGTCTCGGAGGAAGCAGTAAGTGCTCTATTCGGGAAGGCACAAGTGTGTCTGCCAACCGTGTTCCTCCACCATCTTAACACCCCCATCAACAGTCCTGCTGATATTTTCATATACATGCACACACAAGTACACACATATTATGCACACATAAAGACACACTAACGTACGTTATGAAAACAGTAGGTACATTTAGTTTTTACTTCCTTTATCAACTTTTTCTGTCAAAATAAGCATAGTTTTGTTCAAAGTAAATGATACTCCATTGTTTTTTTAACCTGGATTTAGTTAGTTTCTACAATATTTTAATCCATGACTAAGTCAGTTTAAACATGATGGTGTGGCAGAGAGTTGATTGAGAATTCCTGGGGATCAAAGACCCTTGTGCTTGCAAATTAAAGGCAGAGGTCATCTAAACTCAACGGAAAACTGTGGTTTGAGAGGAACTATTAGACGAAACTGCAAAATCTCTGACTTTTTCTATCTTTTCTAGCATTTATGTTATGTTCAAATGTGAGTCACAGCTGAACTAGTAAACAGTTATTATCAACGCGTCTCATTATGATCGCATTGTCTTAATCTCTCTGTCATAACCATTACAGAAACACAAGAGTAAGCAGTGCTGGATTGCAAAGTAGGCACAGGCCCATGGGCCCCACTTCGTTTAGGGGCCCCATGACAACGGATGAAAATAATATTGATTTGATCTTTAAAAAAATTACAATCAAGCTTTCTTAAATTGTTTCCACAAAATAGAAAAAATGAATCAACCCAAAGAAACAAAACTTTACATTGAAGACTCCATAGAGAAAATACTGTATTAATGTATTGTACTCATTGACAACTTAAAGTACATAGGCCATAGACATCAGATTCACATAACAGTTTGGCCCTGATTCTAAGCTTGGCGGGCGGCGGTAGCCGCCCGCCAGGCGGGAACCGCCAGAAGACCGTACCGCGGTCAAAAGACCGCGGCGGTCATTCTGGATTTCCCACTGGGCAGGCGGGTGACCGCCGAAAGTCCGCCCGCCAGCCCAGCGGGAAACACCCTTCCCACGAGGAAGCCGGCTCAGAATGGAGCCGGCAGAGTGGGAAGGTGCGACGGGTGCAGTTGCACCCGTCGCGAATTTCAGTGTCTGCGAAGCAGACACTGAAATTCTTTGTGGGGCCCTCTTACGGGGGCCCCTGCAGTGCCCATGCCATTGGCATGGGCACTGCAGGGGCCCCCAGGGGCCCCACAACACCCCATACCGCCATCCTGTTCCTGGCGGGCGAACCGCCAGGAACAGGATGACGGTATGGGGTGTCAGAATCCCCATGGCGGCGCAGCAAGCTGCGCCACCATGGCGGATTCCCATGGGCAGCGGAAAGTCGGCGGTACACCGCCGGCTTTCCGCTTCTGGCCGCGGCTGTACCGCTGCGGTCAGAATGCCCGGCGGAGCACTGCCAGCCTGTTGGCGGTGCTACCGCCAACCTCCACCCTGGCGGTATTTACCGCCAGGGTCAGAATGACCCCCTTTGTCTCTTAAAAGCTCATCTTCTGTCAGTTTGTAAATAAATCTGTGCAAACTACGTACTGTAATGTTTAGTTTTGTGTACTAAAATTGGTTTATTAAAATTATTGGTTTTTAAAATTAAAAACGCATTATGAGATAATTTGCGAGGGAGAGGTCGAAATTTCGACTACCTACCGTCCTCCACAGAGTTTAATCCGGCACCGAGAGTAGGACTCAAGGTGCGTGATTCAGAAATTATTTTGCTCATATAAATTCAACTTTCATGCACAATGGCTCTATTTACAAATGCAAAGTATTCACAAAAGATGAATTTAGATTCATAAATCCATTTAGTCACATGCAATATTACCCCACCATGGTGCAATATTGTGTGTATTGAAATCACACTCCAGGGACAGGTCATGATTGTTGTAGAGCAGGGATACACTGGAGAGTATGGGACCACTCACATACCCAACAGTTTGTAGGTAGCTACAAAATTGTATCTAACCCCTTGAAAATACCGGAAATGGTCACAGGTTAACTCCTGTCAATGACTGGCGTTAATCCTTTTACAAAGTGGGACTGTGAGGAGAACATCGGCAAAACGTGTCAGGGTAAATCGCATGGGATTTCTCTACTAGGTAAAACATATTTCAAGGAGAAAAAAATACCTCACACATGCAGTGGCATTTCGCCATGTGTAAATGTGCACTCTGGACAACTGCAATCCATATTTTCAAATCCAAAAACATAAACGTTTCGAAGGAATACTTCTGGAAACCAGTGATGTCTGGATACTTTGTGAATTGCCAAGGGTCATAAATCTGAAATCATGAGAGGGAATATCCTGCTCATTTAGATTGCTCGATACCCAATTACTGAAGGAAGGATATGACTGGAAATGGGGGATCATGGTACTGGAACAGTACTAGTCTGTACGACTATTTATCTTTTTTTACATAACACGTATTTCATGCATTACAAAATTACATATATCTATATTACATTTCACATATTTAGATTTTGAATGTCTGATTTGCACAGAATAAATTGATCATTTGATCCGCGATTGACGCCAGGAGTAGAACGCTGATCTCTGAGATGGTCTTGCACAAGGGGGATGCGAGTGGGGCCAATAAGGCCTGAATTCACGCACTCCTGTGAACGGCACCACACTTGCTCACAGTATCCGAATGCTCACTTTCTCATTTATTTATACTCTCCCAGGCTGGCGCAAGGGTGCCTTCAGGAACGTTACGTGCCACGGATGAGCTGGTTGCACAGTACTATATGTCGCAAAGTCACTCCATGCAAAACTATTTATTTAGGAATGTTCACGTTACAACATACTAATAGGAGAACATGCATAAAATCACTCCGCTTTCAATGTTTTAAGGACAGGCCCACGAAGCAGACAATTAGAATAAGAAGGGACCCCTAGTTCCAGGGCACATTAATATGATGATGACAGCCATCTGGCAGTGGAAATAAGGGGTCTTAAAGGGTTCCAGACATCCCCTTGCAGGCGAGTGCAGTCACTCACTGCACCCGCCTGCAAAGGGATCGCTAACCCTTCCTCAAAGTACAGGTGGGTTGCCGCCTACACAATGAAACACGAAGTGGCTTTGAACCAGCCGCTCCGTGTTTCACTTAAATGAGCTGCCCGTAGGACAGCATGAGTTTGCAGCTGCCCTAAGGGCAATGCATTTTCGGTTGTTGGGTGCACTTTCCCTTTTAGCACACGGTGCACATATTTAAAGGTGCGCCATGGTGCAAACAGGAAAAGTGCCTATTGTGTAACAAGGGCCCCTGCTCCTAACACCCACCTCCGCCACACTCTGTGACTTCCCCCCCAAAGGGGAGCTCTGCACCACTTGACTGACAGGCTCTCAGACAGCTCTGTCATTCACAACAGCCAGGAATGTACGGCTATGTCAGCTAAAGAACTTTTGTTTCTCACTGTAAAACAATGTGAAAACAGTATAAAAAGGATTTTAAAAAAAACCAAAGCTTCATATGTTGAAGTTCAAATATTACTAGAGGCTACCCCGCCCAATCTTTATTTAATTTTAACAAATAGAACATCAGAACCTCCTGAGCTGAAACATCAGTCTCGTTTAAAGAGAAATGTAATAATTTCCTTGCATTCTTCCATAACAGAATTGCAAAAATAAAAGCAGAATCCAATGCAGCAAGGAAACAAGATCCATCCATGATGCCAAAATCCTATAACTCACGGGTTTTCCTCCATACTCTCCTAGCAAATATCTATTGAAACTCATCAATTCCATGTTTCCTGCATCTCACTTTGGAGGCATTATCCTGGCCAGGTTAATTAAAGTAGATATTATTTTATTTGCTTGTTCATGGGTGCATTTAATAAATGCATCTTGATCATAAAGTATATTCTCAAAGTATGACAGCAATCACTGATCATCGAGAGACTGAATGCAGCTCCTGAGAACATGGGCAATTATGTATCTATCACACAACTTCAATGTCTGGGTAAAGTAATGGAGAGATCTGTGGCTATACAACTAAACAACTTCATAAAGTTGAACCCCCTATTGCCTCTTCCCAATCAGGTTTCCAAGAAGGGCATAGTACTGAAACAGCCACACTGAAAGTAATAGATGACATTCTATGAATCACGGACAAAGGAGAAACCTATCTCATGGCATCTACTTCATTTGTTGCGAGACTTTGACACAGTAGACCACACTCTACATCTAAAAACCCTTGAACACAGGATGGGGTTCTGAGATAAGTTACTCAATACAAGACCTTTCAGGAAAGGCAGTTAACAAATGATCAAAATAGGTATCCATACATTCACATGCAACAAAGTAAAGTCTCTCCTTTTCTGTTCAACATATAGTTTGAACCATTAAGTGAGCTGCTCAACAACTCAATACACAGATGACAGACATCTAAAAATGACATTCATCAATGGAGTCTTCCCACTATTAGTAGGTTACAGAATTGGATTGGCTCACATTGCCTAAACAGAACACATTACCTAACAGAATTTATGCTCATATCCAGAAAATGCAGCAACCAGTAGACCCAGCTCTAATCACCCAACTATCTATGATCACCTACATGCCTTTACCCAGAACTATTGTTCTTTTGTTAAATCAGTAGGGTTCATGATTGAGTCCGATTTTTCCATGATCCCCCACATCAACAAATTAGCTAAATCTGCAATTTTTTTCACCCACACCAATTGAAAAGATAAAAATACCTTCTGTCTTTTATTCAATTAGGAACGGCTGCTAATGCTTTGGTAATTTTTCAAGGATTGGCTCATGAAATGCAAGTTTGTCAGGCTTACCAGCAATCTCCCTGTCCCCACTAAAAGTAGACCTTCATTCAACCGCCTCTCTCATAGCAGAGAAGTAAAGATAGGACCATATGTCTCTACTTCTAAGAGACCTCCATTGCCTTCCTATCAAGGTTAGGATACAGTTTAAAACATGCTGCTTCACCTACAATTCTCTTCATCTATGCAAATTCTCTTACATAGCTGATCACCTATGTATCCCAGGAGCCACCAGGTGATCTAGAAGAAAACAAAACTTGCTATACTTGGAGACCCTTAAATTAAGATCCTGTTTATCACTGAAACAGTCTTTCTCATGGTCAGCTTGTGGAATGGTGATTTATTTTATGTGGAATCTATCTTGCCTTGTTCACATTTTGTAATATTCAATGATGCCAAGGCCTGAAACATATGTGCAGAAGTAGGATGACCTTAGATAAACAAATGTACCCAGATGAATAGCTTGTAATGCAAGGCTTGCTCAAAAACATTGCTTTCTTTACTCAGCAACAGACAGACCCATTGAGAGGCACATACAGCTGGAGCCAAAGTCCTGCATTTCATTGGGTATGTATTGTGTAAAATTCTGTATTGACACCTTTGATGGTCGCAGCCACCAGGATATATAGACACCTTACAACACCATCTTGTATCATGCCAGTAACATGCTTATAACACAAATTCTCTCTGATTGGTCAGATACTTAATGCTTATCTCGTGCATCTTCTGATCAACATCACACCATGTATTTGCCCATTTTAATGACAAAATCACCTTTTTCTGTATCATAATTGGATGGCATGTTTTCACGCCTTTGTGGTTTTCATGTTTAAAAGACTTGATGAAGGTTTCTCTTATTGGAGATGTTGTTGTATGACTAATGGCCCTGTAATTAAGGAATACAACTGCTTATGAAACTTGACAAGTATCTGTGTTTCTTTAATTTTAGTTTCTACATTTGATGAAGAGAATGCTGTCCTAGGCTTGGTGACCAGTCCAGACACTGTACACAACTTTTTGCTTCCCTTTTCTGTTTACGTTCGCTCTGTATCAGTGGATGGACAGTGCCCTTGAGTTCCTCGGTGACAGCTCTGCCCTTCCAGTGGGATTTCTGTTGTTTCCATCTCCCCACTTTTCCACAACAAACAATTGTGTCAGTGTCCCCACTGCAATCACGCTAGAAGTTCCATGCTCTTGCACAGTTTTGCTTCTCATATAATATTGCGACATTGCAGGTTTCATACACAGCTCTACTTCAGGATATCCTGCCGAATGTACTATTGAACTATTTTCTTTTGTTAGGTATTTCCTTGCTGTGGTTTCTTGGCTGTATATTTGGTCTTATATGTTACCTCCCCAACACACTGACCTCCATGCACCATGTGATGAAATTCAGACTGTGACGGTGTCTGACGGTTGAGTGTCCCCCACTTGGTGCCTGCCACATATGACACACATTGCACTGAGATGCTTCCTGATGGTAAAATGACCTTCACTTAAGTGCTTGAGTGCACAGAATACTTACTTGAAATTAGCAGCAGATATTCTAACATTCAGAAAAGGTCTTAAAACACATCTCTAAATGATCTGAATTGGAAACCTAGAATCCTGAAGACCTTCAGGCTGTTAGATAATGCACACATGACCCATTAGTTATTTAAGACTTGAACGATGTAGCTCTTGTTTATGATATGAGATCACAGTTCCTGACTTCAGTGTATGTTTTTCCTCTTCTCTCTATCCCTCACTCATTGTTCTCCGCATCTGAAAAGTTAATTGGGATTTTTCTCTTTTGTTGTAATGTAGATGATTACACATTAAGTATAAAGTGCTTGACATCCAACAGTTAATCAGTGATATATAAAACTATGAAATAAAATAAATAAATAAATACTTTAGGCATTTTTACCCCCATTTAAAAAAAAAAGCCTGCAATAATCTGACGGAAGAAAATTTTGCAGGAGGGTTAAGAGAAAAGTGTTCATTTGATATTGGATATTCTTAATTTTCTTTCAGAACTTCATACAATTGGAAGATTTAGAGCTGCATTTATACTTTTCTCAAAAATGTAGTCAACTTCAGATTTCAGTGCTAAATTCAGCAAAATCCAGACTGGTTGTTAGGCTATTAGTGATGAATACATATGAAAAACATTTGCATACAATACATTTTATTTTTTTAATCTTTGCCAGCCACACTGAAAATGTGGCTAGGTTTTTTCTATTTGATAACTTGGCGAGGCCTTTGTTGATGCTATGCAATGTTTACTTGTCAAGAATATGAGACGTAGCATGAGAAAACATGATAAATTTCAAGTGCCATAATCTTTCTTTGCAACTGTGTTTTATCTATTGTAACTAGTGATCTCTGGACGGATATTTTTAAATATTTATGTTTACTAATTTTATCTGTACCTATGCAATATATTAGATGACTTGCAATGAGAAAGACATCGATAATGGAATATACATAATTGTGATAAGGAGATAAAGGTGTGATCTGCTGCTGAAAGATTATCACATTGCTATTTAAATATCAGTGCTCCTACAACAATTTTGTTAAGGTGTTTCTGCTCTGAAGAGATCATTTCCTCAAGAATGTTTGCTTCTAATTTGAATTTAACACCTGGCCTAATCTTCAATCAAAAATAATTACTTAAAGGTAATACATTAAAGCAGAATGGGAACATCCAGGCCTCACATCATGACAAACAACTGAAGAACATCCTCACTATAGTAAGGTGGGCCAAAGCTTGCACCTCACACATTCAAAAGTCTATATTTTCTGGTACATTTAAATCCTTTATCATTATTTAAACTAAAGCTGGTTGACTCTAATAGATGCTGCAAATAGATGCTAGAATTGTGGCAGGATGTGGGTTTCTATTAAAAAACATTTCACTGTTATTCATAAAGTTCTGCATTTATGTATAGCTGCAATCAGAGAATCCTTCTGATATTCACCATGTGATCATACAATTTTTAACAAGTATTTTTATTAACTTTTTTATCAACAAAAAACAGCATACATTGTGACTGGTTCAGAAGTACAAGACATTTTGAGGAACAATATTGTAACTATCCTACTGTCAAAATGAAGCAATAAAGGTGGGAGGAGAGAGGGGTTGGGGCTGATGACCAGGGCACTGTCAGGAGCGGAACTGTAACAATGACAGGGCACCAGATAGTGATAGGACTGGACTGCACAAACAGTGATAGGATTAGGGAGGAAGGGACCGGGCATTCTCAAAGGGGGAAAAGAGAAGTGAGAGTTCTATCAGAGGGGATTCAAGTGGGTTGGAAGAGAGGGGAGGGGCACAAAGGAGCTACAATGCTCATGGAGGGAGGGTGTCATCTCAAGTAAGAGTGAGGGAATGGTCAAGGAGGGAATCCCATTCGGGGGAGATGGGTCGCGTACAGATGTGTCAAACCTCCTCAAAACACAATGCCTCACCCTCCGCTTTTCCCCAACACTGCACGGCACCAGGTTACAATGCTAGTCTAGTGGACTGATGAGATCTCCCATTAAGGGTTGTAGTGCATTTAGCGAGTAGTAGTATCAAACTCTCAAAGCCTGCTCTAACTACCAAGCATGTCCCATGTTTAAAAGAGCCCAGGGCACAGGCCTCCCAGGTCGTTATATCTGGAAGTTCTGTCACCTTCCTGGATATGGTATGGATTGCCTGCCGGAAAATGGAGAGGGTAGGGAAGGACCAAAGGATGTGCTGGAGGTTGGCAGAGGGCTCTTTGCAGATGTGCAGAGGGAAGAAACAATTGAGCTGGTGTGGTGTGAGGGATGCTCGGTGGAGTATATTTAATTGTATATTCTGAAACCGGGTATTACAGGAGACTTGGTGCAGGTACTCAAGTGCTCTGACCCATTCAGAGTCATGGAGTGCGCAACCTATGTCTGTGTCCCACTTGCCCCAGAGGGAGGTAAGTGGGGACTCTGTGTGATCTCTCACGGCCCTACAGAGCCAGGTGATGATTCGATCTCCCATCCCCATGGTAAGTAAGACCTGAATAACAGAGTGCATCGGAGGTACAGTGTCTATGATGGACCAGTGAGTGAGGAGGGTGGAACATATCTGATGACACTGTAAGAATTGTCCCCTAGGGAGGGCAAAGTCATCAACCATGTAATCATACATATTTAATTTATACTGTTCAGGGTCTGTCACCTAACAGGTAATATAAAGAGAACTGTTAGCAGGAAAAAACAGATTACTAAAGAAATGCAGGTCTCTCTGCAGACACATGATTACATATTGGATATCTTAATGGAGAAAACATCTTAAAAAAATTATTTCCCAAAAGACATTTTGTAAGATACTACAGTATTTTGAGTATTGTAATGAATTAAAATGTAAAACAATCTAAACAGCATATTTATTTATGGTAGTTCATTAAGCGCACTAACAATACCATACAGAGTTCCTTGGTGTTAAATATAAAAGGTTTTGGTGGAATTTGTTGTAAACTGTGATAGAGGAGGGGTGGACGAATCAAGACCACACGGCTACACTTTGTTCTTTGGAGAGTTATCTCAATTGACTGCAACAGAAGTTGGTCTTGATGCGTAATTACAGTAAGGATTTTCAGTGAGAATGGATCTCCAATGGTGTAGGAAATGAAGGTCCAAAATTTTGGTCCTTAGGGAGTTGAGGTCATGCTCACAACAGCCTTCTCATGACATCTAGGCCTGAATGAAATATCATTAAGGATCCCTGTTACCTTTGATATCATACCACATGAAGCACTTGAACAGGACGAAATGTGTTCGCTACTTGTTGAAGAAATTTAATATGAAAGGAAATTTCAATAAAGAATTTTTTTTAAGAAAACCAAACATTTTGAGGACTTGGTATCTCTATGTAGTCGAACTCGGACTTTCTCTTTATGGTGCTTTGAAAATTGGAGTTATGTCTGTATTGCTAAATATACAATATGTTCATAGGAGAAATCGAAATTATCTATAGAATGAACCTCTAAATAATTAGATGGTAAAAAGCCATGTTTTGAAGTGTTTCTAAATTTGAGGAGGTTGAGTTTCGCTCTTACATGAAAAGGTAGAGAATTTCAAAGAATGGCACCTCGAACTTAGAAGGCGCCTTCTTCAAAAAATTGAAGTTTGGTTCCTTTCCCTCTCTTTGCAGATTGCCAGACGTTCTCAAGTGGGGATATATATAGAAAATATTTCCGAAAAGGGGAAAGTACTTGCTCTTCAGGATACTATATGCATTAGAAAGTCAGATTTGAATTGAATTTGTAGATTAATAGGAACAAGTGGAGCTAATTTATGTAGGCTGAGACATGTTTGTAGAAATAATTTTAGTCTCAGAGTGGCATTCTGAAGACTTAGCAGACTTAAATAGATTGAGTTGCAAACTTCAGTCAGGACACAATGACAACAATGACAACCCTAAATCTGTGAGTGAGGGAAGGGAAATATTTATGTTACGATTTTAAGCAACAGAGACAAGACATAGTGAAGGGAGAGTTCTGTGAATCATGATAAAGCTTAAAGTTAGGAATATGCCTAGGTTACATACTGAATGGACATGTTCTGGGCTGTTACATATTTAAGATGGCCAAGGTGCCTTGTCCAATTTATTGACTTTGTTGTAGTTGGAAAAAAAATCAGATTTAGTAGGATTACATTTAAATAAGTTGTTAGTCATCCATTTAACTACCTAAAGTAGTCTAATACAAGCAAAGTTCAGTTTGTTCTTTTTGATTTTTCTCTCAATCACCATAATCCATTTGGTATACAAAACGTAACGTGGTTTATTAAAGCTTCTAAAGTAATACCAAAATGACCTATTCCTTACCAATTAACCTCTCATTAATTATGTAATGTTAATGGGATGCTTGTCCACTGCAAAAGCAAAAGTGCAGAAATAAGCAAAAGACTTCTGTGCAAAATGCATGAATGAGATATATGATTAAATGTATGACGTAGGGTGTACTTTTCTGATGCAAGATAGCTCCTTGTGCATTTCAATGGTGGTTGAAGAGTACACCCAAACAGTGAATAGAAACAAAGTGAGACTAATATACGCCTGTGGGCTGTTACAAGATGTGAATAATAATGTCTCACACCAATAGCTGAATTCTCCTCAGGCAAGGAGGCCAGTGGCTGAAGAAGGCTGAACCAAGCCCTTTATAATATGTACAGAATACATGTTTGCCGCAAACTGGTGCAAGCGCTATTACATGACAAACCCAATAAAGGCCATCAGATAAAATCACCATCTTCAGCCCCAAGTGTTTCATTTTGATTCCTTGTACAAATCATAATGTTTATAACATAGCTTTTTAGTGTCTCTGATCATGTCTGTTTGCCTATTCAATCTCTCCTTTTAAATGCATTTTCTTTTAATTCCTTTAACACCTGTTTTTTCTCTGAATCTTTAAAGCATGTTTAACTTTCCCTTCCACCAACAAAATATCACCTGATAGTTGTATGTCACCATAAAGTGCTTGAAAGACTGATCTACCAAAATATTGTACCTGCTATATTGATTACCACTATATCTTCAAGGTAAGTATATATTGGTAAGTATAAATTTAATTTTTTAACTCCACATTTTTTACCTTGAAGATGTAGTCGTGTCACTACTGTAGATGTGTTTTTTTGTGGGTCGATATTTCTCATGCTAAATATATACTGACTCCCCAGCCCTTTGCATGCACTCTGTTTTCTTTCCACATCTTTACTTTTTACCTATACTCTGGAGTAGACCTACTTAAGCAAGTCTGATCTTTGTCGCTGACAACCTAACCACTGCCTTTATCTTGACTAATCATTCCTTTCAAAATATAGGCAGTGTATCGACTTGAATATTCATATGTACATGCAGGGGTATTTATACTGCATATATGAGGATATTATCTTATGTAAGAGGATACTATCCCTGATAGGAAAACAGAAAAGAAATCCTTCCTCTATGTGGTAAATGGCAGAATGTAAGTAGGGTACATAGAAGTCATCTTCTCTGCCTGCTTGTTTTCGTTTTTCGAAGGACCAATACAACATTTTCTAAGGTAGACCTTGATCTAGACCAGTGATTCTCAACCTTTTGACTTCTGTGGATCCCCACTTTATCAATCCTGGAACCCGGTGACGCGCACTGAATCATTATTAGAATCCAGGGACACCCCACTAAGCCTGTTCTGGAAGCTGGGTAACTCTGGCCTAAACATTGTTGATGATTTGACCCACAAAACAATACCCAGAAGCTACAGAAACGAGCACTCATCAAGCACATACACAAATGATAACACATTTTAATTTGCAAACAAATGTAAATAAAAAAATAAACATTTTAATTTTAGTAGGAAGGTTGGAGCTTTTCTAAATCCAATTGAAGCCGCAAATTGTCCATAGTATATTCTGTTTGATGCACCTGCATTGCTCCCACAAATCAATCTGAAGATACCAATTTAATTTTTGGCCTCTAATTTCAAATTGCTTGAAAATTACAGTAAATAAAAAAAAAAAAAATTGTACAACCACCTCAAGTGCATCCTGGTCAACGCTCGTTCTGTCCACAAGCACGCCGTTGAACTCTGGGACCTCCTGGACTCCACAGCACCGGACGTCGCCTTCATCACGGAGACCTGGATGAACGCCTCCTCGGCCCCTGACATCGCCACTGCCATCCCCGAAGGCTACAAGATCTCCAGAAAAGACCGCACCAACCAAGTAGGAGGAGGTATCGCCATCGTCTTCAAAGACTCCATCAGCGTCACCACCCCCACCGAAGACACCCCTCTCGCCGCTGAACACCTGCATTTTCAGATTCGCACCGACCCCAGGACCACCCTCAGAGGATCCCTCATCTATCGTCCCCCCGGACCGCGCGCCCCTTTCAGCGACGCCATCGCCGACTTCATCTCCCCGCATGCCCTCGCCTCGCCGGACTACATCCTCCTAGGCGACCTCAACTTCCATCTGGAACAAAACAACGACCCCAACACCACCACCCTGCTCGACAACCTCGCCAACCTCGGCCTCAAGCAACTGGTGAACACCGCCACCCACATCGCCGGACACTCGCTTGACACTATCTTCTCCGCCAGCAAACACATCTTCTTCAGCCACACCTCCGCTCTACACTGGACCGACCACAGCTGTGTCCATTTCACATTCCGACGCGAGACCCGCCACCTCCGCACTCAACCCATCCCTCGTCAACAGTGGAACAAAATCCCCAAAGAGCAACTCTTCTCCGCACTTGCCGCCAACCAACCCACCCTCACCACCGACCCCAACGACGCAGCCCTCAGCCTCACGAACTGGATCTCCAACTGCGCAGACAACCCTGCTCCCCTCAAACGCACGCATCGACAGGCCAACACCAAAAAACCTCTCTGGTTCTCTGACACCCTCAAAGATTCGAAGAAAACTTGTCGCGCCCTCGAGAAGGCCTTGCGCAAGGACCAGACCGCTGACAACATGACCGCCCTCAAGAACGCTACCCGCGAACACCACCACCTGATCCGTGCTGCCAAAAGGAACTTTTTTACCGACAGACTGGACAAAAACTGCCACAACAGCAAAGAACTTTTTAGCATTGTCAAGGAGTTTTCCAACCCCAACGCCAACGCCGTCACGCCCTCACAAGATTTGTGCAACTCCCTCGCCACCTTCTACCATCGCAAGATCAGCGACCTCCACAACAGCTTCGGACACCAGACCCTACCAAGCATCTCCGAACCCACACCTCCGACCATCACCCTCAACGACTGGACTCACATCAACACTGAAGAAACCAAAACCACCATGAACTCTATCCACTCCGGCGCCCCATCGAACCCCTGCCCTCACTTCATCTTCAATAAAGCCGACGACATCATCGCCCGCACCTCCAGGCCGTCATCAACTCTTCTTTTTCTTCTGCTACCTTCCCCGAATGCTGGAAACACGCCGAAGTCAACGCCCTACTAAAGAAACCTACGGCTGACCCGAGCGACCTGAAAAACTTCCGCCCCATCTCGCTCCTCCCCTTCCCCGCCAAGGTAATAGAGAAGACCGTCAACAAACAGCTGACCACCTTCCTGGAAGACAATAACCTGCTCGACCCTTCACAAACCGGATTCCGAACCAACCACAGCACTGAAACCGCCCTCATCTTAGTCACAGACGACATCAGAACCCTGATGGACAACGGTGAAACAGTCACCCTCATCCTCCTCGACCTCTCGGCAACCTTCGACACTGTCTGTCACCGCACCCTAATCACCCGCCTCCGCTCCACCGGGATCCAAGGCCAGGCCCTGGACTGGATCCCCTTCTTCCTCTCAAACCGATCCCAAAGAGTTTACCTCCCACCGTTTCGCTCAGACCCCACCGAGATCATCTGCGGCGTTCCTCAAGGCTCATCACTCAGCCCGACACTCTTCAATGTCTACATGAGCCCCCTCGCCGACATCGTACGCAAGCACGACATCATCATCACCTCCTACGCCGACGACACCCAACTCATACTCTCCCTCACCAAGGACCCCGCCAGCGCCAAGACCAACCTACAAGAGGGCATGAAGGACGTCGCAGATTGGATGAAGCTCAGCCGCCTAAAGCTGAACTCTGACAAAACGGAAGTCCTCATCCTCGGCAACACCCCGTCCGCTTGGGACGACTCCTGGTGGCCCACGGCCCTCGGCACCGCACCGACCCCCCCAGACCACGCCCGCAACCTCGGCTTCATCTTGGTCCCTCTTCTCACCATGAACAAGCAAGTCAACGCCGTGTCCTCCGCCTGCTTCCTCACCCTCCGCATGCTCCGCAAGATCTTCCGCTGGATCCCCGCTGACACTAGAAAAACCGTGACCCACGCCCTCGTCACGAGCCGCCTGGACTACGGCAACACCCTCTATGCTGGGACCACCGCCAAGCTCCAAAAACGCCTGCAACGTATTCAAAACGCCTCGGCCCGCCTCATCCTCGACGTACCCCGCAACAGCCACATCTCCGCACACCTGAGACACCTGCATTGGCTCCCAGTCAGCAAAAGGATCACCTTCCGACTTCTCACCCACGCACACAAAGCCCTCCACAACAAGGGACCGGTATACCTCAACCGTCGCCTCAGCTTCTACGCCCCCACCCGTCTCCTCCGTTCCGCTGGCCTCGCGCTCGCTGCCGTCCCTCGCATCCGCCGCTCCACGGCGGGTGGGAGGTCCTTCTCCTTCCTGGCTGCCAAGACCTGGAACTCCCTCCCCACCAGCCTCAGGACCACCCAGGACCACTCCGCATTCCGGAGACTCCTAAAAACCTGGCTTTTCGAGCAGCAGTAACCCCCCCTTTTCCCCTAGCGCCTTGAGACCCGCACGGGTGAGTAGCGCGCTTTATAAATGTTAATGATTTGATTTGATTTACATTTAGCCACCTTATTTATATGCATTTCATTATTCTGTAAATATTATTTAAGTTTCTAAGCAGTTGCGGATCTCCTGAGGAGGCTTCATGGACCCCCAGATGACCCCCGGACCACAGGTAGCGAACCACTGAGCTAGACAGACCCTCACTGAACACACCACCATGTCACTCTTGTAGAGCATATGTCCTGACATGCAGACACCAATGAGAACAGAAAATCTGCCCTCCCTGTTTACCTTTTACAACAATAATGAACTATAGGAGGAGTCATGGAAAACTAGCTGCCCTCGCCAATAAAACGGGCCTTAATCAACAACTGGTCGACTGTGAAAGTGCAATCATTATATATAAAGTATCTTTAACCTCACAAGTATTAAAGAGTCATGGTTCACAATATCCACGCCACTACCATGGAAGTTATAATTTCTGAGGAATCAACATTCTCTGCAAGAAGAGAATCTAGGGAACTCAGTGTGATGAATGTCCTGCAGCATTCAAAATAGCTCTCTTATAAGAAAGTCCAAACACCTAGCAAAGAAATGCAAGTTGAACTGCAACTATAGACACATCCCGGCCAACACATATTGATCTCCAGGCTATGATATACAATTCTGTGATGAATATGATTATGAACATGCACTTACTGTTCTAAAATAACGTGTTTCTAGGTGACCTAAATGTAGGGGTCAATGATATTCAGAACAAATTGTAATCAGATTTTTATACCAATATACTAAGGGACATATTTAGTTGCTGCGTTGCCCTTCTTTGCGTCAAAGAGGTGTTCCATGGGTGTTGCGGTGGGTGTTCCCATGCAACATCCATGGATTTTGATGCATTCCCAGATTTACAAGGATATGTAAACCTGGGAATGCATCAAAAGCCTCCGCCTCTCCTGGGGCACATAAAAAGAGGAAAAAGTATCTTGTGATTGTTTTTGAGCAGGAAGGTGTGTCCCTTTCTGTACAAAAACAATCATCCAATGCAACACAGACACCCTTGGGCCATGATGCAATGATGCCTGCATTGGCACATGTCAGCCTATGGTGCGCCAGTGCAGGAGAAAAGGACAGGACTGTGCCGTAACTTGTAGACAGGGTGCATGCCTAACCTTTTCTTTTGACGCAGGGCAGAGCAGCAAAAATGATTGCGACAGTGCCCTGCACCAAAAGAATGCAAATATGCCCCTAAATTTCGAGTTTGACAAACTGACGAAAAGACAGGGGCACACCAACACCAGCCTATACACTTCACCTTCAGTCCCAGTTTGGGATTGAGGTGAAACATTTTAACATTCTTCTGCAATTCTGATCACTTCGCTCACATATCTCTTGATCCCAGGTTGGAAACCTGAATCAACATGCTAGCTGAGGTACAAATACAATCTCTATGAAGTATGTCATGACATGTATTTCCTAACGGCCTAAAGGGCGCACCTAACTTGAAATAATCGACTGTACACCTAGTTGTGCTACTGAGTTGTTTCCACAGAGAATTAAAACAGTCTTAGATATATTTACTCCACTCATGCATAAAATAAATAAGGACTAACTTCAAAGGCCAAGCACTACTGTACAGAGCTAACACTAGAATAGAAAAGGTATTGGTGTAAATTAGAACTGGACGTGGGTACAATTCAATACAAACTTCACATCATGGTCTACTTGAGAGCAATACAGTGCCAAAAGAAAGTCAATTACAGTACTCAATTTGGGGAATCCGGTAAGAAGTTTTTTGGCAACTTCAGAGAAAACACAGTCTTATACTAGGTAAAGAATTTAAATACTCCACCTCACCAACTGGCAGACAATCTGTTATAATAATCATACTTTTTCAATGGTGCTGAACCATGAATCAGCAACTAGTCAGATAATTAACTAGACTCACAAAAAACAACACACTACAAAATAATGCCAGAGTTATTCTCCTGAATACAGCTTAAAGGATAAATACGACAATCCATAAAAATGCCATGTTCACCCACCTTTATTAAGGACATATAACCAGCCAAAGCACTGTGCTCTACACTTTGGAGAGTACCAGATCATTTAAAAAAATACATAAATGTCTAGGCTCTTATAGAAGCAAAATTCTGAAATTCTTAAATTGATGAAATCCCGCCCTTTTAGGATTGCCTGATCGAGGATAGATTCCCGAAATGAGAAGTTACAAGCTAACTTCAATGGTAGAGGGAGGACTGGGACCCTTTTCGTAACTGACTATCTAACTTGAGGCCAGTAAGAGGAAAATAAATGATTTTCCTGTATAGTGTATGCAGTCACATAGAGAATTAGTTTCAGTTAAAACTGCCACCGCCATTTTACTTGGCATTTGTGGTCACCCCCACAATTTTTTGCCCAGTGCTCATGGTGATGACTCAGAAGTGCTAACCAGGCGCCAGTGCCAGTACTCTCTCCCTAAATATGATGACTGTAAATTGATGTCCCCCATTGGCAAGGACTTTAATCCCCTTATAAGTCCCTAGTAAATGATACCAGTGGTACCTAGGGCATGGGAGTTAAAGGGATCACCACGGCCTGCCATTGCAAACAGGAGGAACAATGTGAACTGCTCAAACTCAACTTCACTCTCACCGCGTGTAGCAAGGTCAATGCACTGCTTTTAATTTATGCCAGTAACCCCCTAAGGTACACCTCCTGAGTCCAGGAGGCAGGGTGCATTAAATTAAAAGTGTGGACATATAAGTGAAAGCTTGTAAGTCCTTATAGTGGCCTTTTCCATTGAAATCTACTATAAGTGGTCAGTGGGCCATAGGCTAACATAGAATGCAGGTGCAGCCCGGGCCCCAAGCTTACCCATACTAGAAGGGACTCTCTCCAGTATATCCTCATGTTTTGTTATGCCACTGCTGGACTGACACCTAGGCATCCTGAGGTTGCTAGCTCCATTATGGCTCCACTGAAGTATGTCATGTTTGGTATCAAAAAACTTGTCTCATTAAACCTGACTTGAATCTGAAGTCAGATTAAATGTGACATGCAACCAGGTAGCTATCTTACAGGTTGCCCACCTGGTTGCCCCAGCATTTCCTGTGCCCCGGCTTACAGCCTACTGTTGCTGCCACCAAGACAGGAATCTGAGCCCCACTGCACGGAAGTGTGAACACTCCCAGGAGTCAGAAACAAAGGCCTGCCTGGGTGGGAGGTGTCACCTCCCAACCTGGCTGGATGGCTAGTGAAGTGCCACATCAAGATGGTGAGTTTCAAAGGGCACACCGCCTCTGATATGTAAGTAGGCTGTCCCCCAGAGGAGGATAATGCTGTCCGTGAGCACCCAGGCACTGTTGCACTAAGGCAGGTGGGAAAATTAGGTAGTCAGGAGGCGTACACTCCCAGAAGGCTAGTCTGTATAGACGAAGATGGGTTCTTTCACTTTAAAAGTGGCAAAATAGAGGGTACTGTGTAGAAAAGGTGACACACACCCCAGGATGTGGTCACCGCTAGGGCTAGTACCCCATTGGCCACATCTCCACACACACATAATGCCCCTAAATCTAGGATTTACGGGGCAACCATGGCACTAAAATCTCAGATCTGATTTGACTTTCACCCAAGCACACAGAAGAGGCCTGAGTCTGCAACTTCACGACCTGCACATAGAAAAGGCATGAAACTCTGCACCTTTGACAGCCACCCTGCAAATGCACGACTGTTACTTCTCCTGGACCGGAGATGGGTTTGGTTCCATAGGTAAGAGAAACTTCTCTGAGAACCAAAGACAAATCCAAAATTCCCTTGGACTAGAGGTACTAGTCACCTGCAATCCACAGGAACCAGCAGGTTGCTGGAACCAAAGAATAAGTGGTCATCGGGCCCACCAAGGGATTGCACAAAAGTAAATGGTCTAGAGCATTGTGGGAAACCTAAGCCCTCATTATGACATTGGCAGTCAGCTGACCCCCACGCCAGCGATGGCGGTAGTACCGTCACCAGGCTGGCGGTGAAGACCGCTAAATAATGACCATGGCGGTGATCCTTCCCATAGACAGCCAATGTAACTCCCGAACCGCCAGTGTGGTCTGTCCACTGACCACAGTGGTAGCCATCTTCAGGCAGGCGGAAGACAACGACCCACCCACCATATTATGACATAGCAGACCGCCAGGATTTCCAGGGCGGGATCACCACCACCAAAAGCCTGGCAGAAACACATCACATAAAAGGAGACACTCACCTCTAGGAACACAGAGGAGTCCGCAGCCGCAATGGAACCCGAAGTGGAAGTCTTCCCAATGCTGTACCACATGATGGCAGTCCAGGAGCAGCACCACCGACGAAGAAGATAGGGGTGAGTACAGCCGCCTAACACACAAGGGAGGGAGAGGAGAGTGACACACCCACAAGCACAACACACACCAAACACACATACCACACACCCAGAACAATCTGCAGAGTTAATCAACAGCAACATAACCTGGAAGCAAAGAAAGTAAGGACACATACCTTTGGTCCAACCACTGTAATAATGTGGGAACAGCGAGCTCAATTATAACTAAATAAATATTTACATATGTACAAATATACAGTAGGGCCATTGGCCAGTCGACAGTCAAGAAATGGCCACAGGGCAACGTCCAAGGCCCAATTTGACTCCTGATAGCCCAGTCACTCCACTGTGCCGGAGCATCATGATGATGTTAGGCATGCACCTCAGGGGGCGAGTGGGGGGTTCTTCTTGGGAGGGGGGTCCATGGGCTTGGGTTTGGGAGGGGGAAGATCTTTACTCTTCTGTTTAGGGGGCAGAGGAGTGGGCTTGGGGTGGGGGGCCAGAGTGCCACTCTTGTGCCTCTTAGTGGCAGGTGAAGCTTTAGGGGTAGGAACAGGAGTCGACTGGGAGCTGGAGGTCCTGGGCTAGGAGGAGGGATCTTTCTCTTACGGGCAGGATGGGGGAAGAGGTCAAGGCGGGAAAGGAAAAGCTTCTTAGGACCAAGGGGGCAGGTTGTAGATGGAGGATTGGGAGTGGAGGTAGAGGGAGTGGTTGTAGGAGGATTAGGTGTGCTGGCTTGGGTGCAGGTGCACGGACAGTGTGCGTGTGCGCAGTGGATGGCTGTTGGGTGTCTGAGTGGGAGCGTTTATGTGTAATTGGAGGGGGCAGACAGGGCGGGAGAGGACAAACACGGCTTGTGCATGTATGTTGTTGTGGTGCCTGCAAGTGAGGTGGGTGTGCTGCATGAGGTTGTGATGGTGGTGGTGGTGACTGCGCATGTGGTGTGTTGGGTGCATGTCTGCATGTCTGCTGTTGTGGTGACTGTGGGCAAGGCTGTACAGGTGGCAGGATCTGGGACTGATGATGCAGTGCATGCTGGTGTGAGTGTTGTTGTGACTGTGAGGGAGGAGGGAAAGACAGTGGAGACAGTGGCTGTTGTAGTATTGTCATCTGTGTGTTGGCTGTGTGTGTGCTTGCGGAGTGAAGTGTGGTGCCTGTGTTTGTCTGTGCGAGTCCTGTCTGTTGTGCTTGTCAGACTGTGTGTGTGGGATGGGTTGGGGGAGAGGGCTTTGGGACTGGGAACAGGTAGTTGGGGGGGTGGCTGAACCACGAACACTGGCTGCCATCAGAGAGGAGGCCAGAGCCTGAAATGATCTCTGTAGGGCAGTCAAGCCACTGTGAATACCCTCCAGGTAGGCATTGCATTGCTGCATCTGGGATGCCAGCCCATTGGCTTGGGCACCTGTGGGGATGTAAGTAATTTGTTAGGGTCATTGTCTGTCACATTTTCTGCATTTCTACCTTTCCCTATGGGTTTGTTGTTGTTCTCCCACCTTTGGTTATGTATGGTGTTGGATTGTGGGATTGATAGTTCTACATGCTGTCCATGCATTGCTGGTGGGTGTGCATGCAGAGCTAGGAGGGGTGTGCTTGCCGTGGTAGGGCATGCAGGGGTACACATTTAAGTGTGGTCATTGGGGTGGTGCACTGTGTGCAATGGAGTGGGTGTAGGGAGTTGGGGTGAGGGGATGGCATGCCATGTAGGTGTCAGTGGAGGTAGGTTAGTAATGGTGACTTAACAGTGTCCAGCACTTCAGTGACTCCAGTTAAGCCATCAGGATGCAGGATTGCCAAGACTTGCTCCTCTCATGCTGTCAACTGTGGGGGAGAAGGGAGGGGCCCACTGCCAGTCCTCAACATGGTGACCTGGTGCCTTGATGCAATGGAATGCACCTTCCCCCGTAGGTCGTTCCACCTCTTTCGGATGTCATCCCTTGTGTGTGGATATTGTCCCTCGGAGTTCACCCTGTCCACTATCCTCCACCATAGCTCCATCTTCCTGGCAATGGAGATCTGCTGAACCTGTGCACCAAACAGCTGTGGCTCTACCCTGACGATTTCCTCCACCATCTACCGCAACTCCTCATCTGTGAAACGGGGGTGCTTTTGTGGGGACATGTGTGTTGTGTGTGTTGTGCAGAGGGTGTTGTGGTAGTGTGTGTGGTGTGTGATGCATGACAGATGTATAGGTAGGTGTGGTGTGTGTGAGCAGTTCTCTAAGGGATTGGCCTGGCAAGGTGTAGCAGTCTTTTCATGTTTGCAAAGGATTGTGGGTTATGTGGGGGGGTGTTTTATAGTGCTGTTGGTGGGTGTGTAGGGTGTGTGTGTATGTGTCGGGTGTGGGTTTTTTGATCTGGCCAATGTTGGCTTGAAGTGGTGTTGGGTGCCCAATTCTGCCACGGCGGTGTGCACCTCCAATGGCTGACCGTTGTTATATATTTGCTGTGGTGATTCGTGGGGCATAATTTGGAGGGCAGTGTATTGCTGGTGTAGTGGTGAGGGTGGTGGGTCCGACAGTTTTTCACCTTCGTTGGGTCTGGCAGACTTGTGGTTGTGGGTGTTTTCTGTCAGTTTTCTGTTTGTGTCTCAAAAGCTGGCAGGTGGATTACCGCCTCCACAGCGGTCTGTTGATGGCCGTCACCATGGTGGTCTTCGGAATAGACCATCAATGTCATAATGACCACCATAGTCTTGACCTCTAGCAAGTTTGAGGCCACTACTGTTTTCCCCCACACACCAGGATGTCAAAGTAACCACACTCTGTGATTGCTGATGCCAAGGCTTGTTGGTGCCCAGACAGGCTATCACCACCCTTACACGACACTACACTTTGAGGGAGCCCCGAACACCTTCAACCACCCACCTCAGTGGCTCCATTTTTGAGCTTTTGCATCAGTTTTCTCTCTAGCAGCGTCTAAATGGTAAATCCATCTCCTACAGCTCCTGAGTTCAGCACCATCGAAAGCCAGGACCACTCTGCACCTAAGCTGTACTGCCTGGTAAATCTTGGTCCAGGAACCCACACCAGCTTAACCTCCAGTGGGTTCCCCTGAACTCGACTTGTGAGTGACCGAGTGTCACAAAGGTGTTTTTCCAGCAACCGCAGCTTCTGCTTTCAGCACCAAGGACAGCCAGGACAACTCTGAATCTGGGCCCTATGAGCCAGGTAAAACTGTACTGGCTACTGAACTCTGGTCCTGGGACCCGCATCACCCTTCCTCCCAGTGGTTTATACTGGACTCAACCTGCAAATGACCGATTGTCACTAGCTGTTTTCTCCATTAGCCTCAATTTTAACGTTTGACAGTAGTGAACTGCACTGATTTATTTTTCCTTTAAAAATGGATAAGTCCAATCATACATATCTGATTGTGTTAGATTTGGTGACTAAATGTATTTAAAAATCTGCTCCATTTTTATACATTTCTTTTGAGTCATTTCATTTAGTTATTGTCTATATTGGTACTCTGAAATGCTTAACGCGTGGTTCCTTAGTAAAGCCTGACTGCAGTGTGCCACACTACCAGGACCGAGCTAAAGATTTAATATTGTGAATCCAAAGGACCCAGGTTGGGGTATTGTGAGAGTGTTACATAGTAAGACCTACCCGACCTCACAACATAACACTCCACTTTCCTAATCTGAAGGGTTGCAAGTAATAGGAAATGCTTAGCCCTGTCCTTACAAAGATATCTCGTACAGGGTTATAACCACAGTGGTTGTTCATTCCATGTTTGCAGGTCTTTGCCAATGTTAGCAAGATGTACAAGATGTCCCTCCAGTCCTTTGCAAACCACTTTCCCTTCATGTTTTATTCAGATCTGTTGTGGTAACTAGGTAACACATTTTTCCTGTCTCTTATCTTGGTCTGAATTATACATCTTTTATTAAGTCACATAAATTGCTTATTTGAGTTCAACCTATCACTCAGAGTAAGTCTTGAGAGTGTCCTACGAGTTAAAGGGTAATGGAATTATACTGCTGAGGATGCATTTTACAACGTTGAAAAAATAATGCAATAATGTGCAGAATTGACATATAGATTTGAAATTAAAATAAATCTGTTTACATGTAAAAAATTTAGGAGGCAACCATATTTACTTGTACTATGCTTGAATAGTTGAAGAAGCTGACAGTACTTAGGAGTGCTGATATAACAGAAAATGTTTGTTTCCTGACCTTTGCATGGAAATGTTTTTCATAGTGAATAATAGTTGCATAAAATGTTTTTATTGAATTCCACTAATGCTTCTATTTACACAAAGATCACTGATAACCAATGCATAGAGATTTGTCATTTAGTGAGGCAATGAAGAAGTTCACACACAAGTTGCAGCATTCCTTAAAGGAAGTAATTATGTGAAAGAGAAAGAGAAATAACATTGTATTTGATAAGAAATATTTTCTTCAGCATTGCTGCTTAAGTTCATTGAGTTCCTGGTGAGAAGACTAGGAACAATCATGTTCCCATCCGAGAATCAAAAGATGATTGGCCTGCTGAAGGAAGAAGAAACAACAAACTGCAGCACCGAAAATATGTGATGTCTATAATAGTGCATGTTCTTAGAGTATTCATCATTCCACATTCCCCACAGCTACTTTACCCACATCCACTCTGCTCTGAGACTCTACTGAGTTTCTTGAACCTCTCTTCATGAGAGAACTGTAGGAATTAGGAGTTGTGAACACACATTTGAAATTAGAAGAGCTTCATGGCAAGTTTTACAAGGAGAAAAAACATTTATTCCAGGAGTTTATTTTGTTTGTGGACAAAATGCTTCTTTTCAATTACCTGCTGATTGCGAGGGTATTTGATTTAGATTTGCTGTTTCCTTAGATGTTTCATGTATATAGTATAGATACTTTGACAATTACACCATCACATAGACACACACTAGAATGTAAAAAACATGTTGTCAAAAATAGAAAAATGGAGGGAAAAGACCAAAATGGAAAGACAAATTAAGAAAAGAATTAGGTCCAGAGACGTGGCCAGTCTGTGAGACTGCGATGAGAACAAGAAGTAGTAAGTTAAGAGAGATTATGAGAGTCCAAAAGTGGTAGAAAAACTAAGTGTGAATCAGTGACTATGAGGCATACTTTTCAGTTATTGACTAAGAATAGAAGAGCAGAGGCTGAGGTGAGAGCATTAAGTAAAACATGAAGGTCCTCACATAATAATAGAAGAAGACTGGGGGCAGAAGATCAAGAGAAAGAAGATAGGCGAGTGTTTTGGAAAGAAGCAAATAGGAGTTGTGTTGTGAAATATATGACCAACAGCCACCAGTCAGTTGTCAGAGCCATGCTGAGCTTGCTAAAGAGACATTTAGGGGGTGATTCTAAGTCTGGCGGGCGGCCTCCCCTCCAAAATACCGCTCCGCGGTCGGAAGACCGCTGAGGGTATTCTGGGTTTTGCACTGGGCTGGCGGGTGACCGCCAAAAGGCCGCCCGCCAGCCCAGTGCAAAACTACCTTCCCACGAGGACGCCGGCTCCGAATGGAGTCGGCGGAGTGGGAAGGTGCGACGGGTGCAGTTGCACCTGTCGCAAATTTCACTGTCTGCAATGCAGACAGTGAAATTCTTTGTGGGGCCCTCTTACGGGGGCCCCTGCAGTGCCCATGCCATTGGCATGGGCACTGCAGGGGCCCCCAGGGGCCCCACAACAACCCATACCGCCATCCTGTTCCTGGCGGGCGAACCGCCAGGAACAGGATGGCGGTATGGGCTGTCAGAATCCCCATGGCGGCGCAGCGAGCTGCGCCGCCATGGAGGATTCAAATGGGCAGCGGAAAACCGGCGGGAGACCGCCGGTTTTCCACTTCTGACCGCGGTCAAACCGCTGCGGTCAGAATGCCCAGCGGGGCACCGCCAGCCTGTTGGCGGTGCCCCCGTCATTTTAGCCCTGGTGGTCTTGGACCGCCAGGGCTAGAATGACCCCCTTAATGTTTGGGGTTAACAACAGAAATGTGTAACTGTTGTCTAGGTAAGTGTGGACCACTCAGATGTAGTACTTCACTTTCTACCTTAAAAGAAGTTGGACATTGTGGCCCTGGTATTAGCAAGCTGACTTATGGGCAGGTGATTGTGAAAGTACTGCCAGAGTTAAACCTCTAATCATCCATAAGTATTTTGAAGGAATAAAAATCTTCTATTTGATGCTAATTTCCGGTATGTGGCTCAGATATTGATTGATGTGTACTACATGAAGAGAAGCTAACAATAACATTACAGGTCCTATAGAATAACATACAGTAATGAATTTCAGCACATTAACCCCATATTGGAGATATTGCATTGTTAGTCTGTTGTGGGCACTAATGGTGGTGATAAAGTCTTATGCAGTAACGTGTCAACTGCCTGAGGAGATTAGTAGAATTTTGCCAGAATGTTAAGCTCAGTTCAGAGAAAACTTGTGAAACTGGTGTCTTTATTGTGTAAAACATCCAAAGGCTTTGTCAAACAGAGACAACGACTCTGGAACTCTTTGCAAGTCCAATACCAAAAGTTAACACTCTTCTGATCTACGTGAATTTAAAGAGGAGTTTCTCCTGTCTTGGATGTAAAAATGATAGCTGATTGCTTACTTATCTAAGCGTGGCCAAGCTCAGTAGCCCAAATGGTGTAAATCTAGCATGAAAAGAACAGACTATATATCTGTTGTAACAAAGAGGCGGAAAGGAGCATTGGCACTTTGCATGATGCACTCCAACATCCGCATGTCATGAATTAGGTAGGTCTGAAAGTTAGCTAATCACCTGATCCAGATAATGTTTATATGCAGTACATTTTTCACCTAAGAGTAGGCATCTTTATTAAACAGGATGAAGGTCCTCACATCCCATTCTGAAGTTAAGTGTATAAGTACAGATAACATTAAATTGATAGCTTTTTTAAAGGTTCCGTCTAGTACTAAAATGGAAATTACACATGTTGTTCTGGCTACTGCTCATGTAAAATGTTTGTTGAAATGTGTGCTGAACACATACTCATTAACAGCTATGATATGTAATCTGCTTTCATAGACCCCTTAAAATGAAGCAAATTCTATGTGAGGTGGGGTCAAGGGAACATAAAATTGTCCTGCAGCATAGTTGCATTTATCATTTTATGATACTATTTAAAAGGGTTTTGTTTTTCTGTGCGGTGCATATGGGTACACTTATCTGTGTATATGTTGCTTAGAGGAGAAACATACAGTGTTAAACCTTACAGTTATTGGAACTTAGCTGGGGCTTGTAAAAATGTTCCCTTCATAGGTGCCCGTGAATGCTAATATAAGGAACGATGTTCAGTGGCTTTGAATTTGAAGTAGTATTATCAGAATAAACCGGCTTAGTTCATGCAGAAGAAAATATGTATTTATGATGATCTTGTGGAACATTGCTAGCTTTGCACACCACCAACTGGACACTGATATATTGCAGTTCATCAGTAATTACCAAATTATATTACTGTAGAAAACATAATAATTTAAATAATGTTTTGCCTACAGGTCATTAGCTCTACTAGATGCACACCTAATGGGTTGTTAGAAATAACCAGCTTTTGTCTGATGATCTAGATTTTTGCCTTGACTATTTTGCTGGCTGTAGTCCTCTGTTCACCAGTGGTAAAGTGTGCCTCTGCTCCCCCATCAACATGACGAAATCAGCATTCCCCTAGTTGGCATATTTAATTTACCTATATGTCCATAGTATACAGTAAAAGAGTATAACCACGGCCTGTAAGTTAAATGTCACCAGTGGGCTGCAGCACTTATTGTGCTACCCACTGCAGTGACAGTACAAAAATGCAGGTCTAGCATTGTAGCCAGGTTGTGCAGTTTTTAACAGCAAATCCAACATGTCAAAATAAACCTTTTGACAATCCCAACCCTTCCTTTTAAGTGTTTATAAGTCACACCTAAGCAGGCCTGACTGCCCATAAGGCAGGGTACATGTTATTTAAAAGAACAACATGTAAAAGTTTAATGTTAAAAATGTCCTTACAATGAAACTGACCCAAAAGCTATTTGTATTGTAGCAGTGTTTGCTGTTCCATAGGAAACCATTCAAACACTGCATTATATTTAATAGTATTAACTCTGGCTGGTAAACGTCTACATATTTCAATCCTGGGCTTTTGAAAATATTTATTACAAGGCAATTCACTAGTAAAGTTGGATTTGTAAAAAAATATGTTGGAAAAGGTGCTTTTAGAAAGTTATAATTTCCTGTCCTAAAGGCTTTGGAGGCTCATTTGCACAAGCTCAAACTGTCTCCTGTCAGCTGATTATCCCACTTGACGAGGTGAAAAAACTACTTCCAGATCAGGATGGAGGTTTTAGACTGGGGAGGTGTTCTGGTCATCTGTCAGGATGACCATGTGGACTGTGACCAGGAAGTGGATTAACTTCAAGGAGACCTATCCTGTCACAAACAAACATTAGCTGAAATCTGGGAATGGCTCTTCTTTGTACTCCCAGTCACGCAGACATCAATCCCATTGGCAGAGAAGCTGCCCCTTGAACTGGTCTAGAGTGACTACAAAGGAGGCACTGCTTATTTGCTTGGCCACACATATGGTATAGGCTCACATGCTCTACACAAGTGGAGGAGGATTTAATCGTTTACACACAGAGAGGCACTGTGAGATTGTCTGCAGTAAGGCACACAGAAAGTGCTGAAAACTGGGTATGGTTGCCCCTAGGACCATTTACCCTATTGGTTAGGGAGGGGGCACAAGTCATCCACAGGCTGGTGTCAGCCATAAATGCGGCACTCACAGTACCCTCGTGAGAACTCTTTCTGTACCTTTGGAAGCACTGAAGAGGACTGGATATGCCCTCTGTGTCATATGAAGAGCCTTTGAAGACTAAACCTGCCCTCCCTCTTGTACTCAAGAAAAAGAAGTGGACTCCAAGGGTCATAAGGCTGCCCTCCTGTTGAAGCTACAGCAACACAACAAGCTACAAGAGGCCTTTTCTACAACTGCCAAGCTGACCAATTCCAACTAGATCTGCTTGAACCGTGTTGCTGCCCACTGCTGGAGTGAGTTTGCTGTCAAGGTGTACTCCTTCTAACAAATCATATAACATTGAGACCAACCAACCAAGATGATCTGATGAAGGTGCGTTACCGCTGGGCCAAAGATTCAGGGTGCTCCCGATTGGAGCTTTTCTGCAGCAGAAATCCAATTCAGTGGGACCCAGCAGAGGAGTATCTGGTCTCGTGGAAACCTCTTGGGCTACACCCTTGCCCTGATGGAAAAATCAGAGCTTCAAAAAAGTGACTAAGCTCAAAAGTAGAGATATTCACTGGGCAGAGACACCTAAAGCAGGCAAGGGAACTTCTCTGGGCATGAAATTCTAATTTCTTGAGACTTTTCCCACCAAAAAGTCAATTGCTTTGAAGGGACCTCATCTTGTGGGTACCCATCATCATGGAGCCTTTTTTAACCACAACCTGCTGCCTTGCCCCGCTGAAGATTTTTGACTTCCATTTCAGAGCCCACACCCGAAGGTAAAGCTTCTGACTGGAATCTGAATTCTGATTTCTGATTTCAGAGCCCACATCCGAAGGTAAAGCTTCTGACTGGAATCTGAATTCTGATTTCTGATTTCTGTGTCCAACACGCAGTCCACTGCATCCAGCCCTAATATCGGTCACGTACCACTAGATGACCCTGTGAAGTGGTAAGGCATTGTGGTACTTTGTGAACTTGAACAAATACGTAATGCAAATCACAAGATTGAGAAAGGGCAGACCCTCTTCATAATAAGGGACCTTATGACAATATGTATGGATGTTAAATGTGGTGAGTTTTTGCTCAAATGTGGCAAATTTCAGAGCCAACTTGAGAAGACACCACATCTTTCACATAAGGCATAGAACTATCCTATTGCCGCAAAGAATTACAAATATTTAAGTGCCTGAACATTCAGTGATATCTTCACGTAACCAACCAGAGTACTAGAGACTTCCATTTCTGGTATTGATTTAACTTTTATATCACTTAAACGTTTACTGAAATGTGAGGTTTGAGTTCCTACATTAATTTGGTCATTATGCTCAGAGTTTCAGATTCCTAGTATTTTCAAATATTTCTGGGATCATGGAAAATGCACAGTGTCAATAAATGTGAAAACTAATGAAGATTATAATGAATCCACTCCACAGCAAAGTTGAATGTACTTACGTGTTTGCTTGTTAGAGATTCATTTGAAAGCTAGAACAATGCTATTGTTGAAATAACTAGTAGTTCTGATGATATTACTAACAGACTAAAATAATTTTCCATCTTTGTGAATAGTTCCTTTATCTCTGCAGGATGATTTAACATACCAAATGAGAAGAAAAGATATCTCCTCCTCAACTCAATTCTGAGGTTTGCAACAAGAGACAGTAAACTCTAAAACTTATTCAGTTCCTTCGGCATACCAACAACCTATCAGTAGCTAACAGGATTAGAGAAACAGAACATTTGTCAGTCTGTAAAAATTACACGTAATAGGTGGAAAGGGAGGCTATGATAAATAAACGTAAGCTTATGAATGATTAAGGCGCTTTCAAGGATATCAGGCTATTCTGAAAATGTGCTTTAAAGGGTACAGTTGACTCAAGACTGTCCCAACCTGAGGTTCCAATCACAGGACAGACTTGACTTGTAGGGGGTTGGGGGGGTTCAATGTTTCTGGTCCTCCTGCTATACATGGCCATAATGTAGAGTATTCATATGATCCATTAGATAACAATTTCATCTATCCAACTATTAGTGACTCTCTATTCTCTTGAACTGTGCTCCCATATGGCCAATGGATGCACATTTGGTTGCACCTTTAAGGAGTCTCCTGCTCTGCGACTAGAGATCTGATTTATTTAGGGAAATTGGCTCACATATTTTCATAGGCAATATCAAAGTGGCATATCCACTGATTTCTATAAGAGTCCAAATATTATACTAGTCCACAAGAAGGGGAGAAGAGATCACCTTGGGAACTACCACCTTAGCCATGCTCTGCCTTCATTTACAGAAATACAGCAAGTTTAAATGCTAGATCCGGACAATTCAAGGAATAGTAGTCCTCCAAATACAGAATATGTTCATGACGTGAATGCTGAAGATGTACAATACAACAGGGTTGGTCAATATGGCTTACCATGCTTTACAACTAGGCAAGATGTGCCTGTATCTGTATTGTGGATAGGTAAAGTATAGGGAAAAATAATAAAGTTTAATATTCGTTAAAAATATTTTCAATATTTTAATGTGAAATATAAATTAACATAAAGTAATTATTAATGTAGAACTACTAAAATAAAATGTTGTGAGCATATTAGGTCATCAAAGTAGAAGTTCATTAAATAATTGAATAATTAAAATGCCTTGACTTTATATATATATATATATACATATATATATATGTGTATATATATATATATATATATATATATATATATATATATATATATATATATATAATGTTTTAATCAAAAAAAAAAAAAAACACTACTACCATTTTGCTAGACCTGTCAGCTCTTGGCATGGTTTCCCCTATCTTGTTTGTGAATTTGCTCTCGACAGTCACACAAAGGGAGCTGAGGTGTGCCCTGCATCTCCTGATGAGTCTTCCTGGACTAGAGTGGTGGGAGGAGCTGACACCTGCATCTGAATAGGGCTGTGCCTGTTCTTACACAAAGCAGTCTCCAACCCCCTGTACTGTGTCTGGGGCCAGGGCAGGAAAGGCAGGGTCTTGTGCACTACAAAGACTTCCCTTTGAAGTTTGTCGGCTTCAAAGGCAGATATGAGTATATGTATTGGAGCTTTAAGACCACAATTTTAGAACACTTCTGGACTGAGAACATTCTGCCAGGAAGAAGAGCTACATGCCATAGGATTAACTGCCACTCTGCCCGTTGCTTTATTGGGCTGGCCTTCTGCTTGCTGCTTCTGTCCTGGGAGTGAAAGTACTAGACTTTCCTTTTTACATTCTGCTGTCCAAGGTTCTCCTACGGCTTGAACTGAGCTTTCCTCCTGTTAGAAGTCTTAGGGACAACAAAGACTTCATCTGCCATTAGCTGGACTCTTCTGCCGAGAGTCCTGACTTGCCAAGTAGTGCCAGATCCAATCCCTGGGCCCTTCAAAGTGTAAGCTGGTGACCGGAAGAAAATCCACACACTGACGCATTGCAGACAAAAAATAGATGCATTGCCTGTCCCACGGCTGAAGAATTGAAGCAGCGTCTGTCTTGCAGAAACGTCGAAGCACCTGTTTCACCACAGCTCCAACACGCATCACCTCCCGGCGCAGTAAGGAACAGACGCATTGCTTTGTTTTTCGACGGCTCACTTCCCCCCAACAAGAATGAGGGTCCCTACTCAAACAGTGTACAAGTCACCGCCAACTAGAGACCCAAGTTCCCACACATTTTAAGTATTTACTTATTATTTACTAATTTTAAGTGTTTGTATTAATTTTAAACTATTTTATTTTAAAACAATAAAAGTGCATTTTCATTATTTTTAACATGGTTGTTGTTATTTGATATATTTATAAAATGCCTGGTTTTTAATTTAACTTAACATTTTAGTGGGTGAAACTATTTTTATAAATATAATTTAAAGGTTACAATAGTTTAATGTATTTAATTTTATTTTCTATGGGTTATTATATTTGGACTCTGTTTTGGAAATGGCCCTTTCTGCAGCGTTATCCACAAACTTTTTGCCTTTCTCCTCTTATTTTTCTGACCCTCTTTTTGTTGGCTTAAGGACTCTGGGCACTTTACTACTGCTAATCAGTGCCAAAGTGCATCAGCTCTCTCCCCTAAAATGTGGTATGACTGGCTTACAGCTGTTGGGCTCATTTACTTTACCTGTAAGCCCCTTGTAAAGTGGTACAACATATACCCAGGTCCTGTAAATTAAATTCTACTAGTGGGACTGCAGTGCGGATTGCACCACCCACAGAAGTAGCCTTTTAAACCTGTCTCAGGCCTGCCACTGCAAGGCTCGCATGCACAGTTTACTACCACACTGACTTGGCAAGTCAAACCACTTGCTTAGGCCTAAACTCCCTTTTTACTACGCCTAGGTCACCCCTAGGGTAGGCCCTCGATAGCCCTGTGTGCAGGGTGCTGTGTATGTAAAAGGTAGGACGTATGTCTTTATATGTTCCATGTCCTAGTAGTGACAAACAGCCTATTTAGTGTCATACTAATGTGAGTGCTACCCCTCTCATAGGATTGCATTGGAAATGCCCTCGCATATGTCTAAGTGGCATCTTCTGATATATGAGTAGTATTGTGGGCATGTTTGGTATGTTTGGAATTGTACTGAGAAACCCTGCTTATTGATGTACGTGGATTTTTTATTACCATTATAGAAATGCCACTTTTAGAATTGGGCATTTCTCTGTGCTTATACCTCTAGTGTGTTGCAGCCTGACTCCAACCCAGGTCTGGGGCAGAGTGACAGCTCCACTTGATGCATGGTTTCCAGACACCCATTAAACAGGAGGAGCTGGTTGTGACAGAACAGGCATCTGCATACCGATAGTGTTCCTGGGCTGGGGAGAGGGAGGGTATTTTCACTGTACACATGAATAGGCTTTGTCTTGCCCTCATACAATGGACTGATTAGCCCCTACCGATGTCTGGAGAAAGGGCTGGGGTGAAAGGGTGTTGTGCTTCACTTGAAAGGACTCTCTTGAAGTTACCCCCAAACAAAGGCATTTCTGAGCATAAGCAGATGGGCTGTAGCCCCCCTTTGGGGGAGGACTTTGGGAACAGTGACCGGACATCTGCCAGAGGGACTGCTGGACGACACAAAGGACTCATCTGGACGGTTCTTCTTTTGTTACCCTGCTGCCTGGTGTCTGCTGGGTGTCCAAAAGGACTCCTCTGGATTGCTTTTCAGTATGTTGACCTGCAGCCAGCTGCTCCCTGAGTGTGGGGCCCCCAAATTCTGTGGGACTGCCAGGAGGAACCACCATAGTGACCTACATGTGTTGGCCTGCCTGCCTTGCCCTAACTACAAGTGTTCTCCTGGGACTGGTTTGCCCAGTTCAACCAAGCTGCTTTACTCTCACCCATTTACTCGCACGTGAAGAGCGCTTGAATCGTTTCTGGCACACGAGGGTGGTGAGGGTTATATGTTGTGCCTGAACCTCCGGTGACACCGCGCATAGCAAATACTTGATAGTGTTATTCTGTTGTGCATCACAGAGTGTGTTGACTGCCCTCGGGACTGCGTGGGGAGTCTCCAACGTGGACCACCGGCAAGGGAGAGGTGCGACGTACCACCTTCCCGGAATTGGGTACCTCTGTGTGCGACCTTGCAGCCCCTTAGTGAGCCCCAGCCTGAAGCAAGTTGCCGGAGACGTGTACTTAAGAAGGAGCTGAGACACACTCTAGAAGCAGCTGCATCGCATGTTTGCGGGCAGCTGCCCAAACTTGCTTCCTATGCTGTGGGACCAGGAGAGGACTCCCTGCCGACGCGGGAGGTGTGGGGGTCGCTCCCCTTCTTCCCTGCTGGACCAAGGTAGACGGGCTCTGTGGAGATCGGGTATTTGCCATGCTACCTTGTGAGTAGACGTCCCACCAATGAGGAAGATGTGTGGGTTTCCTTCTTCCCTCCCACAGTAGAATTACAATTGCCTGCGGGGCCTTGTTTGGTTAGGGACATTACTCGCGGGACAGGACAGAAACTTCAATGGAGGCCCCATGCAGCTGAGGGTAATTTTACACAATTTCTAGAATTAGGAGCGGAGGAGCTCCTGAACCTAACACAGAGGATTAGGTTTTGGTACTGTATACCATAAAAAGGAAGCACAGAAGCTATGCAACCTTCATGTAGAAGATGGTGTTGGTGATTCTTGAAAAATTTCACCACAGTATATCTTTGCCCTCATTGTTTCTGCAATTCTGTCTTATGACCTGACTTATGTAATATGCCGTGCTTGCCATGTGGAGGGGACCTACATATTTTCAGGGCCTACGTTACATGCATGGGGAGGGCATTGTGTTTTCTGACATGCAATCTAGGAATATTTCTGGTATTTGCATTCATGATGATGATGGTCTGACAAGTGCTTGTTTGGTACAGTATTACTGATATATGTCATTTTGGTCTTTGATGTTTATGCAATACAGTTTATTTTTATATAGCTTGTTGTGAAGTCTCTTTTGTGAAGTATTTATTGTGTCACTGAGTTGTGTGTGTTGTGCAAACGCTTTACTCATCGCCTCTGGTGTAAGCTTGACTGCTTGTGCCAAGCTACGAAGGGGGTAAGCAGGGGTTATCTTAGGTGTGTAGCTCCCTTGCCCTAACTAGAGTGGTGGTTACTGCCAGGTTTAGGTACCTACCCTAGCCAACCATGAACCCCATTTCTAACACTCTGTTTCCAATATTTTTTATGGGATTGAGTTGCAGTACCGATGAGTGTCCATATGTGGCTCTAATCTTACTGCAAGTCACAGCTGGAGTTCAGTTCCTATTGTTTTCAGGACGTTTGACTGGACTAACTTTAGAAGTGTAGTTTGTGAATGGCAATGGGCATACTTTTTTAGTTGGCGTTTGTATTTGCATGTTCATCCTTAAACCCTCCGTACCCCTATCTTAACCCTTTCTATTTAGGAGTAAGTATTCCCCATTTTCTTGCCACGCCCGAATCCTTTACATGGTCTCTATCAAAATGTAGACATCCTTGTGCAGAGATTTCTGCACACGTGGCAGAAATCTCTGCATTGAAAAGACAGGAATGGTGGAGGTCGGTGTCTATGAGGGCAGGCTTGTGAATTGTACTTTACTAGTACAACTTTACTACTACCAAACATACTACAAAATGTTTGTGAATCGGGCCCGAATTAGATAGGTTAAAACATCCTGCAGAGATAAGAGAACCATTTAGGAAGGCAAAAAATTATTTTAATCTGTTACAATATTATAAGGGCCCATATTTGCTTCGACAGTAGCTTACCACCAACTTTAAAATTAATCTCCAACAAGTAAGCATGTAAAGAGTTTCTCTTTGAAATTTATATGGAGTGCAGAATGTAGTTGTGAATTGGGCCCTCCTGTGGAGCTTCTGTATGGTTTCCTGGTAGCTGGTCTGAATGCATGTGAGTCCTAGGCTGGTGGTGTTCAGCCCTTTTGAGGTAATGAGGTTGGCGTTACTTGTGAAAAATAGTTAATCACTATCTTCCACTTACTGGCTTAGCCTGGACCACACACTGTTTATTACTATAATGTAGTCTTTTGATTTCAACTGGAAAGTTTCTCTGTATGGTTGTTATGGGAGATTAATTATAGCATGTATACATTCTTCGACTACTCACCCCATTAGCTTAGCAGGAAGATCTACCTATGGCATATTGAAGGGGATGGAGGAGGCTATTTTATGAAAGTAAGTTGCCAAATAACAATTTACTTTTCTTACATGGTGGTGAATGAACAAACAACAAGGAAATTATTGTTGGTTAATCACTATTGATCAATACTCGAGAAGCTTTAACGACCACAATAAAGACTATGAGGAGCTTCAAGATTAATTGGAGATCTGGTCGTATAAAAACATATTGTCCAAATACTGGTGATCAAAACTTGCCAGGTTTTAAAAGTCTATTTAAAGAAAGGCTGACAAGCGGCTACAATAGCAATTATGGAAATATATTTATTTGTATATATTATTTTAATTAACTACACAAACACAAGGATGTTAGGGTTCTCACCTAGACAAATATTGGCACATTTCTATGGAAGTATGTACTTCACTGTCTTTTCCAATGCCTAGGATCACACATTGCCAGTTCCCCTATGTCCATTAAATATGATGTTGCCAGCATAAACAGGATCAAAACACATATTATTAACAAAGTACATTTAGCAACATATTGTCTTTTTCCAAATGTGCAGTCACAGGTTTCACCTGCTGTCCATGCCTATCACTGAAAACCCTGGAGTTTCTACACACTTTCTGTAAATCTAGTTTTTGCAGTTTCCTCATGATTGGCAAGAGTTATTGTTTTTGTATGTTTTGTGACACTTGTTGAAAGTTCCAACATGGCCTGTAAAGCTGATGTTGACATTTCACTCATTTTCAGTGGGTACTGAATGTTCCCATATTTCAAGTATAGAAGTGTTTGAAAGATTATGTTTTTGCTTATAATTAACATTATAATATTCATTTCTACTAACAATTTTACATCTACTGGATAATATAGTGCAATTGCCTTTCACAAAAATTCCTATGATGTATAGTATTGTGTTTAATAATGTGTTTAAATTATGCCACATTCCTGTATAAAACACCACTTTAAACAAGATGGAAGCTTTGGCTGTCACTCACTTGCGCTTCCCCATGCATATCCTCTTCCCCACAGGCTCTACAGCCCACTCTATGACATGCCATTCTACTCCTCTTCACACTATGCTATTTTCTAAGCTATGACACTCTACACCACACCACTCTATGACACTTCTCTACTCTCTATGCTACACCACTCCACTTTTCTCCACTCTACTCTACACCACTACACTTTACTCTACAACACTCTGCTCTATGACACTGCACTCTACTCCACTCTAAGATACTCCACTCTATGCCCCTCCACTCTATGTCGCTCTTTAACACTCCTCGCCCCTTAATTCTACAACACTCTACTCCACTCTTTGCCACTCTGTGACACTCTACTCCACTCTATGCAACTCCTTCTATGCTACTCCACTCTATGCAACTCCTTCTATGCCACTCCATCTATATGTGCCTACCAGTTCATATGGTGTACAAGGGTGATACATCTTACTGGGCATGTGAAAACAAGCAACACTTAATACTGGACATATGGATTCTGGCAACACCTGTTACAGGGCATATGGAGATGAGTAATACTGCTCAAGCCAACTGCACAGTGACTAAAGCTCCTTCTGGACATATGGGCACTGGTATTACTTCTTACTCCACTCTAGTCTGCATGCACTACTGTACTCTGCTTCACTACTCCATTCTATGCCAATCCACGTAATGCCACTCTGCTCTGTGACACTCTATGCCACTCCACTATATGACACTCTACTCTACTCTATGAAAACCTACTCCTCTCTACACCTCTCAGTGCTACGACACTTAATGCAACTCCCTCTACACCACTTTAATCTACTTTACTCTATGACACTGTAAGCCACTAGATGACACTCAATGACACTCTACTCTATGACACTCTACTCAACTCTATCCATCTCCACTCTACTCCCTCCATGCCCCTCCACTCTATAACAATCTACTTCACTCTACTTTACTACACTCTACTCCACTGTACACAACTCCTCTATGCCACTTTAATCCACCCTACTCCATGACACTCTACTCTATGACACTCAATGCCACTCCACTCTGACATTCTATACTACTCCACTCTACAACATTGTACTCCACTCTACACCCCTTCACTCTCACCACTCCAGTCTACAACACCCCACTGCCTCATGAAACTCTATGGCAGTCCACTCCACCACACTCCACAACACTCCTAAGCACTATACAACACTCCACGATACTCCAATGTACTCTACTCCACTCAACGCCACTCAACTCTACGAGACGGATGAAATGCAAAATATAACCTGACCACACCAAATTATGAAAAATGGAGGTAACTGGTTGACAGTATGCCGCCTATGACATTGTTTACCATAGCATACTAACCAAGCTGATGGGAGAGTGAATGGAAGTCTCAGGTTCTATCATAACAAGAGGCAGTAAATCACAAGGGGGACGTCCAAATCATCCAAAAAAACAATGAAATGCCTTTTTCCAAAAGTATCATTTTTGCCCAGGTAAGATTCTTACATACCCTGACATGCAGGCAGACCCCATGTCCTCAGTGTTCACAGTTCCTCATTTAGATGTATTTAGAATACAGTTTTACTGATAAAATTATACAGAGCACAAATGATAATGTGTGGAAATGGTATCACCTAGTGTATTGATTTGTTTTGATCATATTAAAATATTTGTTTCAAACCGCATTTCAGAGTTACAAAAAAAATTGCTTCATTTGTGCTTTTCTAATTCTCATATAATCTGAAATATGAGCACAGTTCATTTACAAACATTTAACATTTGTTATGAGCTAGACAAAAACTTTTTCCTTTCACAACCCCAGTAGCCAGTAAGTTTGTCACAAAAATATTTTCACTTTGAAGTCAGAAAAGGACAAGTTCCCCCAGAAGACTTAGACTAACATTTGTCCTCTGTCTTTAAAAGCACAGCAAATGTGACAAGATTTCCATGTGTCTTGGTCTCTTGAGGTATTCTTACTAAGTTCAACATTAAACAATTTTTAATGGAATAACCATCAAACTTCTACATGTCTACATGCACAGTGATTGAAGTATTCAAACTTACTTAACATCTGCATTTCATTATATATTGTTATTTTTATTTCCAGGTGGGAAAATGCTATCTAAAATAACAAATAAAAACACAAAACTGACCTATGAACAATTAGTGTTTTTCTCAAATGTTTGCTTAAATCTAGTTGTACTCTATGAGTAATGTTTTTCATTTATGGCTGCCAGTTTTTCTCATTAGAAAAGGTGCCCTCCTGTTCATAAAACGTGGTAAAGCTTTGTCAACTAACGGTTTATATTTACCTTCGCAGTGCCCTTTGCTGTTTCTCTTCCAGCCATAGCAGCAGTCCATTTTTGAACCATAGCGACACACTCCGGGAAGGTTTGCACCGACAAACTGTCTCCGACTGTGTAAACTGTGGGTGAAAACAAGATTTTTAAAAACACACGATCACACAATGAGCTTGCCTGTCTGTTCAGATAATTAGAACTGCAAAACAAAAACAGTCCTACACAGGTACCCAGGGCGATTGTCATCAGCCAGGAAGAGCTAGACCATGGCATAACAGGAAGTGCAAGCACTATGGGTCAGATGTAGCAAAGTGTTTGCGCCTCGCAAACGGCGAAAATCGCCGTTTGCGAGGCGCAAAAGCCACTTTGCCATTCAGAAATGCATTTTGCGAGTCGGCTCCGACTTGCAAAATGCATTTCCGACTCGCAAATAGGAAGGGGTGTTCCCTTCCTATTTGCGACTCGCAGTGGGATGCAATTCCATTTGCGACCGCGTACGCGGTCGCAAATGGACTCGCAGTTACCATCCACTTTAAGTGGATGGTAACCCACTCGCAAATTGGAAGGGGTCCCCATGGGACCCCTTCCACTTTGTGACTGGACCCCAAATTGTTTTTTCAGGGCAGGGAGTGGTCCAATGGACCACTCCCTGCCCTGAAAAAAAACCGAAACTAAAGGTTTCGGTTTTTTTTGAAGTGCAGCTCGTTTTCCTGTTAGGAAAACAGGCTACACTTCAAAAAAAAAAAAACTGCTTTATTGAAAAGCAGGTCGCAAACATGGAGGTCTGCTGACGACAGCAGGCCTCCATGTTTGCGAGTGCCTATACTCGCAATGGGGCCGCAATTTGCGACCCACCTCATGAATATTCATGAGGTGGGTCATTGCGACCCCATTGCGAGTCGCAGTCGGTGTCTGAGACACCGTACTGCATAGCAATTTGCGACTTGCAAATTGCGAGTCGCAGGGACTCGCAATTTGCAAGTCGCAAATTGCCGACTTGCTACATCTGGCCCTATGCTCTTTATGACAACTGCAAACAATCCCAGGATAGCTCCTGTTTTAGAATAGCAAAATAGCCTGCCTGTTGTCGCACACAAGGGCGAGGCTGAAGCTTGATTGAGCAGTGGTAGAAGCAACATGGTCCCTCCACTATTTTTACTGCCCTGCTTCTTTCTGTTCACTGATTTTTGGTACATCTGGTATGAGACTAATGCAAAAGACTCTTCGCAGGGGGAATGTCATGTGGTGGGTCTCATTTCACACTTGTGACCTTTGGCTTGAGCTCCCAGTCAATTTATCCAATATGCCATGGTTACTAATAGCACCACAGGCACACGTAGGCACTGAAAGCAAAGAAGGACCACCCTGGACCAATATTGTGTGCTTTGCTGTACTTTTCATGCCTCACAACATTAGATATGTAAACGACGTGTGTTCTGAGAGTGCTAATGTCTCATTAGCATTGAGTTAAAACACTGTGGCCCATATTTATGGAAGCCTAGCGTCGCTTTAGCGTCATTTATTTTGGCACTAAACTGGAGCTAACCCAACGCCATATTTATATTTTGAAACTAGACCTGTCTACTGTCAAAATATTGGAGTTAGTGCCATTTTTTAGGATGCGCCAACCCACCTTGTGTCAATGAGATGCAATGTAGGCGTTCCTGTACTAAAAATGACGCTAGCTCCACAGCAGCATATTTAACTCCCAGTACAGAAACGATGCGCGGGTGGGAGGCGGACCAAAATAATTATTTAACGCATGGTCAGACCAGGCGTTAAAGTGCAGGTAGGCCCATTTCCATGGGGAAACACCATGGAATGGGCACAAAGATGCCCACCCCAATCCCCAGCATCTCCACCACCCACTCCACAGGGCACTACAGGAGGAGGGAGCCCATCCCAGGTAAGTTGTAGGTAAGTGTTTGTGTAGGTGGGTGGTGGACCACTGGGTACCCCTTACATGGCCCTGGGTATGTGGGGCTTGCCCAGGGGACACTGGTCCCCTGTGGTGGGCATTGGGGTAGTGGTAATGACTCCTGTCTATACACAGACAGGAGTAATGTTTTAGCTGCCTCTGCGTCAAAAAATGATGCTAGGCTGATTAGCGGCAGAAATTTTGCCGCTAACCAGGCTATCAGTTTCTGAGCCACTAGCGTCATTTCACCTAACGCCACCCTTCCCCCCCCCACCACCACGGGATAGCGCCTTTTTTTGTGATGCTAGCCATTCCTTAGCGCCATTGTGCATCATTTCCTAAATATGGCGCACAGATGACTTTAAAGAATGGCGTTAACAAAATGACGTACAACCTCATTAGCGCAGTTGTGTGCCATTTGTCATAAATATGTGCCTGAATTTCTCAATCATCAGTTGTTCTTGTGTGTGATATTCATCTCAGTTAAATGTGACCTGAGGTCGAATCTTGTGGATAATTAGAGATCAGTGACCGAGGAGCAAATGTGATTGAGACTTAAAAGGGTTCTTGGCAAAAGAGAAAGAAAGATGTTGTTAGGATTTGAATGAAATGGGAATTTTTTTTGGGTGCCCTAGTTAAGGGGAAGTAGACAGTTTCGTTTTGGCTGTTTTCAGCATAGTGGTATTCATTGACAAGCAGATACGCCTCAATTGCGCTTTCCCTGTTGCAGCGAGTAGTAACTGTGGAACAAGAGAACATGAGTTTGAAGTCAACTGAAAACAGGTGGTAGGGCGTTACTCTGGGCTGTGATAATGAGAAAGAAGTATTCTCATAGGACAGTGGCTTGGTGGACACCACCCGGCAGTAAAAGAGTGGGCTTAGAGACAGAATACCTGCATGAGTTTAAGGCGGGATGACCAACCTGACAGGCAGAGTAAACGTGTCCAAAATGCATGTTGTGCACATTGGTAACAGTAGTACACTGTGTTCTATCATAGGGAAGGCTGGGTCAAGGATGAGAGATTAGGGTGGTATTAATTTATCCTTACGAAGTTTGAAATGTCAATAAGAGCTGCCTCGATATGCGGCATTTCGCAAAGGCCCGACAGCAAGGACGTTGCAGATATTGTCAGTGAGGAGATGTGGGCAGTAGCAGAGCTCATGTACCTAAAATCCTTCTTCCTGTTTTAAAGTCACAAAAAGGGTAGTACTGACTTACGAGCTGTGAAGTCCCGTGTAACGTATATGACAAAGGGGTGTTTTCCATATTGGCCTGCATTGGAGTCTATTTGCAGCGTTGTCAACACAACTCGTTATGTTCAGCTGAACAAGACAGTCCTTGTTTATTTGTTTTTTTCAGTAATATGTTCGAAAATATCTCTCGGATCAATGGCATGAATAAATGCTAACCAGGATTGAGGATATCATGAGATCGGCTGAGGTATACTAGGAGCCTATCAGATCGAAAGGTAAGTTTTTCACAAAAAACTTCCCCAATATCATAAATACAAAATAACAGATACTCTCAAATCTCTCAGTCAGGAGAGGGGAAAAGCTGGACACTACTTAGAATATGTCTATCAAAGCTGGGTAGGAAAGGATAAGGCAGAGAGGGCCTGGTATTCAAGTATCTGTTGCCCTATTGCATGCATCTAATTATTGATAGTCAAAGCTAGGAAGAGTTTATTGTGCAAAAGTGGAAAGAGATAGTCGTGGGAGGCAGCCTGCAAGTCATTAAGACCAGCCCAAAGGAACACGGGTGGCATTCATTAGACCTAGCATGAGAGACGTCGACACTGATAAGTCAGAATATTAGATCTGCATCGTGTCCCAAAAGGATGCTTTAAACACTGATCGTTTCCATGCATGGCGGATTTTCTCACAGGCTCTTCCTTCACAATCCCCTGGAATAAGGGTCTATGCAATATATCACTGGCTCCGATCATAACTAGAGGTTCATGTTATGATATGCTATTTCGAGCACTGCACAGTGTCAGTTTCTCTTGCACATTTCTTGATAATCAAATGCTTGCAGGGCATGCACTGGTGAATTTGTTAACTAAGCTGTGTTGGTTGGGGTGAGATAAGCTAAGTTCAAAGAAAGCATTTTTTCAGCAATCTGTGCACTATCAGAAACATCTGTTTAACGTAAAACATCTGGTTGGATGAGAAACGATATTCAAGCCAAAACAAATTTCGATGGATCTAAATTGCACTAGACTTTTATTAAGAGAACACTTTGTTAAGCCTCAACTTATTATCTATTTTTCTGTTGTAGGCTTCTGGGTCCGATTTATTTATTGACTGTGCTATGCCTATTTGCACCACAGCACACCCTTACCTATGTGTATCCAATGCACACCGAGGCAATGTGCTGAGAACACAAAACTCTGGTAGTGCATGCCTGTGCTGAGGAGGCACCATGACTACATGTGGATCACAGTTAATGCATTGCCTACTCACTTCTTTGACTTTGCAGCCACATCTGTAATACAAGACATGTGAAAAGGCAAAGTGTTCCCTCATGCAAATGAGAGAATGCCCATTATTATTGCACTGGCACATAATGTGAGCCAGCAATATCCATATTGCAGAAGGGGTGACACACTCATCTGTAGCCCCTTCTATAATACCAAAGGGCCCCAGTGCCACAAGAATGAAGTGCAAATGCCTGTTGCACCCCAGAACACTTTCTGTAGGTCCCTTTAGTATGATGCTGAGTTAATCACTTTTAGTCAATAAGATTGGATTCAAGACAATATTGTCAATCAATCAATCAATCAATTAATTTGTTGAGTGCGCTACTCACCCGGAAGGGTTTCAAGGCGCTGGGGGAAGGGGGTGCTACGGCTCGAAGAGCCAGGTCTTTAGGCACTTCCTGAAGGTCAGGAGGTCTTGGGTCTTACGTAGGTTGGCAGGGAGTGAGTTCCAGATTTTGGCTGCGAGGTGAGAGAAGGATCTGCCGCCGGTTGTGGTACGGTGAATGCGAGGGACTGTTGCGAGGGCGAGGTTGGCTGAGCGGAGCTGGCATGTCGGGATGTGGAAGTTGAGTCGTTCGTTGAGGTAGGCCGGTCTGGTGTCGTGGAGAGCTTTGTGAGCGTGGATTAGGATTTTGGAGACGATCCTTTTGTCGATGGGTAGCCAGTGGAGGTCCTTGAGGTGAGCAGAGATGTGTTCATGGTGAGAGAGGTTGAGGATGAGACGTGCTAAGGCGTTCTCGATGCGCTGGAGTTTTTTCTGGAGCTTGGCCATTGTTCCCGCGTGGAGGGCGTTACCGTAGTCCAGTCTACTGCTAACGAGGGAGTGGGTGACCGTTCTTCTGGTTTCTACAGGAATCCACCTGAAGGTCTTGCAGAGCATTCGAATGGTGGTGAAGCATGAGGACAAGATGGCGTTAACTTGCTGGGTCCTGGAGAGTGAAGAGTCTAGTATGAAGCCGAGGTTGCGTGCGTGGGTGGTGGGTGTTGGGGGCGACCCCAGGGTGGATGGCCACCAGGAGTCGTCCCATGCTGACTTGTTGGGTCTGAAGATGATGATATCGTTTATTTCTGAGTTCAGCTTGAGGTGGCTTGCTGCCATCAAGCTAGCAATAGCGAGCAGTCCGGTGTGGAGGTTGTTCTTGGCGGTTGCGGGGTTCCTTGTGAGGGAGAGGATGAGCTGGGTTTTGTCAGCGTAGGAAATTATGCTGAGGCCGTGGGACCGGACGATGTTGGCGAGTGGAGCCATGTAGATATTGAAGAAAGTGGGGCTGAGTGAGGATCCCTGGGGGACTCCGTGGATGGTTTTGGTGGCATTTGACCAGAACGGGGGAGGCAAATTCTTTGTGTTCTCTCAGAGAGGAAGGAGGTGACCCAGTCCAGGGCTCTGTGGCGAATTCTGGCGTCGAAGAGGCGTGTGCGGAGGGTTTGGTGACATACAGCATCGAAGGCTGCAGAGAGTTGTAGTTGAAGTTACAAAATTACATTACGATAGAGACCATGCGTTTATTTCAGTGTTCTGATTTCTTGAATCTAATTTGTTGTCAGTAATTAAAATACTTTCTGCATAGTATTAGCCTTATCTGAAGCCACAGACAGGACCCAAATCACAGATGTTATACTTAGAAATGGTGGCAATCTATTTATGTATTCATGTAAATATTTATGTATATATTTAATAATGGTTTCATACTGTGTTCATGCCCTAGGAAGTGTGATAGCACATTACAACAGAACACAAACAGTGACAGTAGCATCTTACAGTGACCTTATGTCTCCTTCCGGAGCAGAATTTAAACTTTTTAGGGATTCACAAAAAATATTAGGAGTAGCTCAGGTAATTTTGCATGTGTAAATGAAATGCAAAAATTACATTAGCCCATATAATTTTTTCTTTTTTAGTTTTTGAGGAAACTATATTTTCCCAGAGGGAATGCACTTCGCTTACACCTACACCAAATGAGTATGTGTCCTTTCGTAGTCTGCAAAACCTCTTCATCCTGTCTTTGATATGAGTATATTTGCTTACATTTTCATGGTGAAAATCTACCTCTGACTGCCATTTCTCATAACCATACCAGTTTGTGGGTGTTCAACTACTTAGGCCTCATACCCCAGCGAGAAATGGACACACTTTCGCACTTAGTAATACATTTATGATTTTGGACATTCAGTAATACATTGACATAATTTCTTCATTCCAAACTGTATATTACCGATGTAAAATTCCACCACTCCATGTTCTGTTAACCAGGACGTGGAGTTTAAGTTTAAGAAGTGTACATTTTTCCTCCTGAGTTTGAATTAGGTTTGCAAGAAGGTTTACGAATCAGGCTCCATGTGTTTCCATCCACCCTGGTTAAACAGCTCTCATATCATGCTGCACTTTGACTCTCTATTGTCATCCAGCATTGGTTTGCCCCTGCTGAAATACCTTCTCTTGATGTGGAAGGCCTTGGGGATGCCATCAGTATCAACTGCTTTTATCCTCCGATGAAAGTTCATGTAACGCTGCACAACAAATACACATCTTTAAGTACAAGTTTCTCCACATCAATCAGTTTTTTTCTCCAGCTGTAGCACTGAGACGGTGACTCTTCTGGTGCTGAACGATTCCTTATGGATTTGTAATGGGCGGTAATGGCTACTTGACATGTTCTGGTTTTGTTTTCACCTGTTTAGTTTGATTACACCGAGTTTGTCCCTGTGAAGGTTCCAGGCCCTTCCTCACCGTACAATCATACAATTAAATTCACACATTATTAAATGTCTTCATATAGCCGCTGAGAAATGTGGAGGTATTCAGGCATCTCCATCCACCAGTATGCTGATGCTACCCAGCTCCACCGACAATTCTTGTTTACTGCCAACATGCCCCTCACGTAGGTCTGTCTTGTGATATCAATGTTTGGGTTGGATTATGCCTTTACCCTTTTTAATAAAATTTTATAAAAATCATATATGTTGTTATCACATTCCCACTGTCCTTGTTAGTCATTTACCCATAACATACACCTACAGGGAAGACGCTGGGGTTGGCTCTTGACCCCCATCATAACTTTGCCTTTACCAATTAGCATTTTTGAAGCAATCAAGCCATTTCTCTTTCACTCGCAATTCAGAATCACCATCCCGATTCTGGTCCTTTTCCAATCCGGATGGTGGTAATATTGCTATTCTGTTAACCAACCTCTTCCCTTGTGCCTCTTATGTACATTTTACAAGCTGTTGGACATCTAATCACTGATGATTTGAGCTTATCACACTCATTTCGATTAGCTGCTACAGGTTACCCCTTGACAAGAATAATCCAAATTAATTTATGGTGAACAGTCGTCAAGGTACTCATTATGGTCAACCCAAATAAATACCTAAAAATCTTTTTGTCAACATTATGTCATATAGAGAGTGGCACAAAAAGAAACTAAGGGGCATATTTGAGAGCCCCTAGTGCCACCGAAGCGTCACTTTTCATGATGCTCCGGTGGCGCTGTACCCTGCACCGTATTTACAAGGTGGCGTTAAGCCACTTTTGGTGGCTTAACGCCACCTTTGAAATACGGCCCCTTCACACGCAGCACTTTGAGTGGAATGGGCGTGCAATGGGTGTTGCTGTGGGTGTGCCACAGCAACTCCAATAGCATTTTGACACTGCCATAGATTTATGAGTTTGCGTAAACCTGAGGCAATGCCAAAATCGTTAGCAGTGCGCAACGAGGAGAAATACTTTTATTTCTCAATGTTTTTTGCTCTTTCTATGTGTGCTACATTCTGCAGGACACATAGGAAGAGCAAATTGCCAATTAAGATTGTTTTTGTGTGGGAAGGTGTCCCTTCCTATACAAAAACAATCTCCCACCACAGAGCAAGGGTGGCTGCGTTGGCACTCGGCTGCAAATTTAGCGACAGCGCAGGGGACAACACAGGGGTGTGCCGTATTCAATTAAATATGGCGCATCCTTGTGTTGTTAAAATGGCGAAACGCGGCGCTGCTAATTTTGGCACAGCGTCACGCTCCATCATTTTCTGATCAATATCAGCGGTACTTGATTCTGCTGAGTGATATTTCTAGATTCCACTGTAAATTTAAGAAATGTGATTGCAAGTTTAAAAAAAAAACATTGCTCATGTGTGAAATAGATAGGAACTCTTTTCCATTCTCGTAGATCTATCTTAACATATCACAGAAGGTCCTGAACAGTGAAAGGAGTAACACAGAGACCAAGAAACCCTTGTTCTTAAATCCCACAAAGGAGATGCAGTAAAGGAAGGCAACACCCATTTCAGACCTGGAGCCACCAAATGGTTGCACATATGCCGAGAGTATAGTATGATGGCTGATAATATTTGCCTATGCACACCCTGGACTTCAGGATTTTGTGGGTGCATCTTTCAGACAATTTGTGCTGAGGCTAAATACACATTCTGATAAAACAGTGAATATACCTGGCATTTTAAGACTGTGTCTATTAGAAATGGGGTCTCTAGTTGGCAGTCAGTTTACACCCTTTCCAAGTATGGACCCTCACTCTAGTCAGAGTCACACTCCTAGAATAACACTTGCGTTCCCCCTTATTAGCTTGGCACAAACAGTCAAGCTTATCTCAGAGGCAAGTATTTTGTACCCACACACAGTAACACAGTGAAAATACCACAAAAGTACTCCACACCAGTTTAGAAAACTAGCTGACATTTATCTGAGTAAAACAAGACCACAATGACAAAAAATCAATGTACACAAGAAAATATATACATTTTTAAAGTTAAAAGAGTCATAATCCATAGGAATCAATGGATGCATTGTTTTAGTACAAAGTACCTGGCACCTCTAGTGCACTTTACTATGGGCTTACTAGTAAATCAAATATGCCATTCACAGAGAAAACCAATCACCAATCCAATTTAGACAAAGAGCTCTTTCACTTTGTCACAGGTCAGCAGTGGTAAGGTGCCCTGAGTCCTAAAGCCGGCAATAACGAGGTTCAGCACAGGATCATAACAGGAGGTCAGAAGCCAAAAAGAAAGAAGAAACCACACCAAGAGCTGACAGGTCTAACAGAGTCCTTCAAGCTCTAAATCAGCTGCACTCTGAAAGAGCGTTTGCTCTTGTATGATTGCTTTTGTAGTGGTTTACACCATTCACCCATTGTGCCCATCCAGCCTGGGGATGAATACTAATGCAGCCATTCTGGTCATCTGCCTATGTATTCTGACACGAGCCTCATGCATTCTAATATCACAAAACATTTACAAAGAATGAATTAGTTTCTGTATTGTTAGGCAAAGGCAGACACAGAAAGACAAGCTTTCACAGTTGTACCTGAACCTTACATTTACAAGGCATACTTTTGTACCTTGTTCTTTGCTCACTTCTGAGTCAGGTCCATCTGCTTTATCCTCTGTCATTCGGAATTGGCCTTTATTTTACACCCTCTCTTTCTCTGTCATGTTATGGGTTCATGTTCCCACCCCTTTTATTTCTGCAACCCCCTAGGTAAATAGTCTTGCAACAAGGAAGATGTCATGATCAGGTACAATCACAAATACCCACATTTGATTTCATATAGTGGCGATGCTTGTATAAAAGCTGTTTAGAGTGATGTTGTGGTACACAAGTCTGCCTTTTTAGGTCGAGCATAGCAGCACGCAAGCACTGCTTTTCCGACATATTGTTATATATCTGGGCTTTTAACAACGTCAACATCACGTCCATCACAACAACTCGTTCGAGGGCTTGCCCTTCAAAAATCCTTTGATGACATTAATAAATGGCTTACATGTGTCCCTTCTAGGGAGGTTTTCTTACCACCTTGGCCATCGCCCCTGTTACATAGCTAATTGCACTTTTGCCAAAAAGTTTGACTGCGAGCGAACTTCTTTTTCCTTTTGCGTGTCTCTCCACGCTGATGCTCATGGCGGCTGTGGTGCTGTGAATTGGCTCGCTTATGTGAAACTGTTTTACTTTTAATTTTCAATTTATGTGGCAAGAAAAGTCCGGTTAGGAGTTTAGAGCACTAATAGTTCTATCTCAAGCAAATGCGAGACCCGTTGCATTGCAAATGCTTATTTAGTTTTGCCTACTGATAGTTTAGCTGTCTGTTTTCGAATACCTATTGTGTACAATATGTACAAAGAGAGGGCTTTAAGTCTATACCTTACTCATGATTGAATGGCTTTCTTGTCCATCTCAGTTCATGCTCCTGATCCAATGGCGTTCCTTCCTATTCTTATTTTTGTCACACCTTTGCTTGAATGAGTTGTATATTTCGATGGCTGACATGAGGGAACAATTTGTTTTATCTGATTTTTAGCCTTCAAATGGAAAGCATAACTTTCTTTGCTCTCTTTTTCATCCACTCATTCCTCCTTCACATCCCCATCGCTGTGATTTCTCTTTCTGCTCCTCTTGCCCCTTATTCATCTGTTGTCCCCTGAACCCTCCTTCCCGTCTCATTTTTTTTTTGCAATGGCATGGCAGCTTCATGCAGCTTTGCATTGTATTCCAAAGCATACATTATTTCTGAATTTACAGTTATCTTGGAATTGTAAATTAGTAATGAATTACAACAAATAAACTTGAAGATGGCTGCTGATACTAAAGCATGCGCTGCAAGACAGGAACACAAAAAAGAAGCACTTTATGAGGAAAAAAGTTGCAAAATGGCCACCCTTCATGAGCATGTGTATGAATGAATGTCATGATGGCAATCATGGCATGTTTGTTTCCTACATTCCCAGGTGACAACAGATGTATCAGCATGTATGTACAGACATGCACACACCCAGGCATCCATTTGCAATGCTTTTTCCTTATGAGAAAAAACATTCCAAGATGACAGCCCATGCGTGGAAATGCTGACTGTTCCACCGACAGCCACCTTGGATATTTTTTAGGGACGAGCGCAATGCGCTCTGTCCCTCTTCTAATCTCTCTTCTGGGGGGACTCTAACCACGCCCATGTTACGTCAGTCCCTTCCATTGGTTCGTAGGCTTGCCTTTTAAAATCAGCTTGTTTTCATTTGTGAAAGGCATGCATACGTCATGCCTTTTCCAGTGTTTAGCCCTCCTCAAGAGCACCGGGAAACTATGGGAAACATACGAGGCTCCATGTTTTCCATATGGTTTCTGGACTACTTTTTCTCTTTATTTCGCAGCGCGATCGCACTGTGTTTTACACAGCGTGATCGCACTCGTTTTTTTTTTCATTTAATGTGGCAAGAAAAGTCCCGTTAGGAGTTTACAATCCTAATAGCTCTAACTCGACATAATGCGAGACCTGTTGCATTGCAAATGCTTGTTTTACTTTGCATGCTAAGTCAAAGTATAAAAGCATTGGCAAAGCCAATAGCTCTGTGCCTTGTTATTACAGGCGAGAATAATAGGCTTTTCTGAGTTTTCTTATCTAAGACATCTTCATTACATTGTGCACCTGCAAAATGTATAAATGATCCAGGGAGGGTTAGTCAAACCAACCATAATCATCCTCACAATAATGAATAGCTCTTAAGAGAGAAGACTGAGCCCCTCCACTATGATCCCTTGTGTGCCCCATTGTAAGTAACATAAGGGGCTTGTCAGGAATTGTAAAGAACCTTGAATGAATGAGAGAAAGGGACTGCTAATTAACATTATATGTGTACTTACAAAGAAGATTTTCACCCACTGGGGCATTTTGGTACTGAATAACAGATGGTTATAGTTACCCAATTCAATGGTATTCACTTTATCAGCCCCAGAAGAACGAGAGGATGAGCTGACCCATCTGGATTCTAAACTTAGATCATGAGGTCAACTACATATTCCTAGAATGGATGCATTAGTCCACTGAGCTACCACATTGCAATTTGCTAGCGACCTCACACTTTTTCCCCTTGGACGGTGAGCCAGGAGCTCGTTTAAGGGCATCAGTACCATCTGAAAGCAGGAATTGATCACACTAGACGGCTATTCGAAGCACTTGCTGAACACTACAGTGCACAGTCCTGAAACAATGATATATAGTCCTGCAACTTGCTTGTTCTGTAGCACAGTGCCACCTCTTTTCCTGTCCCACAGAAATGCATTAAAACTCTGCTTTTCTAGGGGTTTTGGTCACTTTACAGAATCCTTTGGCGTAATTTGTTTGGTTTATAATGCTATACAAATTAGATATGATGATTATGATTATTTACCATATCAATCATCAGACATGTTACGGCTACTCACAATTGAGTGTCCAATCTCTTGTTTCCTTTTCCTGCTTCACTTTAAGACCTACGTAAATAACTCTATGATTTTAACCTTTTCACTGCGGGCGTTGGCCACTGGCCGACACACACACTCCCTTCCTGGTGCGGGTCACAACTAGTGGCCGACACCAGGGAGGGGGTTAAAAATCCTCCGGTGCAATGCACAGGAGGATTTTATTTTTTTATTTTTTACCCCCGTCGGAGATGCGGAAGAACTTCTGCGTCTCCATCCCGCCCCCCTCCCGCACCCTTGTGACATCAGCGCGCCGCGAGGCGCGCTGACTTCACAGTTTTTCCCCACCGGAGAAGAAGAGAAGCAGGTAAGTGCTCTCATTTTCTCCAGTGGGGAAAAAAAGGCCAAAACGGCCTCCCCAGATGCCAGGGAGTCATCGATGGAAAGGGGAGTCTCTCCCCTTTCCATCGATGCCTCCCTGGCACCGTTTCCTGGCCATGGATCGCAGCGCGGCTGCGATCCATGGCCAGGAAACTCCCCTAGGCACCAGGGATCTTCTTTGGGGGGGTCGGCCCCCTTGTAAAGGGCCGCCCCCCCGGGGCATTATTTATTTATTCCCACTGTTTTGGGGGGCGATCGCGCCCCCCACAATTTAAAAAAAGTTTTTAAAAAACAAAAAAAATGAAATCAAAATGGCGTGGTCGGCCCTTAGAACATGGGCCAACCCCAGGGGCAAAAAAAAAACATGTAGTTTTGCCTGGGGGGGCCGATCGCCCCCCCAGGGTAAAAACAGGAAGAAAAAAAACAAATTGTTGGTGGTCAGCCCTTAGGGTGACCATCAATGGGGCCATTGTTTTTTTTTATACATATGTGCTTTGCCAAGGGCAAGCACACATGTATGAAAAAAAAAAGTTTGTGACATGAGTGTCTTGTTTTCTCTCTCTCTCTCATATATATCTATCTATCTATATATATATATATATATATATTTATATATATATAGATGTATATATATATATTATTTTTTTTGCAGGTCAAGCATTGCAGCGCCCATGCGCTGCTTTTCTGACTTGTTGGTGTGTATCTGGGCTTCTAACAACGCCCACCTCATGCCCATCACTACCACTCGTTTGTGGGCTTGCCCTTCAAAAATCCTTTGATTACATTGAAAAATGGTTTAACTTTGTCCCTCCTTGGGGAGGTTTTGTTACCGCCTTGGCCATCGCCCCTGGTACATGGCTAATTGCACTTTTGCTGTTACGTTTAACTGCAAGCGAACTTCTTTTCCTTTTGTGTATCTCTTCACCTGATGCTCATGGTGGCCGTGGCGCTGTGAATCGGCTCTTTTATGTGAAAGAGTTTAACTTTCAATTATCAATTTATGTGGCAAGAAAAGTTGGGTTAGGAGTTTATAACGCTAATAGCTCTAACTCAAGCAGATGCGAGACCCATTGCATTGTAAATGCTTGTTTTTCTTTTGTGTGTTGTTTTATAATGGTGAACAATTTCACTGCACTCCACGAGGACCGTGATCAAGACTCCTTGGTGAGTTGAAACACGTTGGTGGTTATTGACTGCAATAAAATACACGTTTATTTGTACCTCGTGGAGTGCGGTGAAATTTTTCGCCATTACATAATTTCTAGATTGGTCTTCTCTGTCACTGGGCACCGGCAGTGGAGTGCACTGCGCAACAGTCTTTTAACCAATTTGTGTTGCATATATATATATAATAGCAACCTCGAAAATATTTTGTGAACAAGAATCTCACCGCACTCCACGAGCTTCAAATTGACATGTTTTATTGAAAGTATAAACAATGAAAGAAAAGAGGGACTCATTTACTGTGATCAAGACTCCTTGAGAGTCGAAACGCGTATGTGGCTGTTGCTTGCAATAAAAGATGCCAATTTGAACCTCGTGGAGGGCGGTGAGATTCTTGTTCACACAATATATATATATATGTGCATGCATGCATGTCTTTTCTGTAGTGGCAGTTGCCTTAAAGTAGCGCAGATGGTTTATTGTCCTGCTGCAAAGGAGATACATTTATATGTATTTAGCTGAGTGGATTAGTAAAGGCAAGCGTTACCTGCGCTTTAAAACAAATGTAATGCCAGGGGGACTATGGAGATTTGCTGGGTAGTACTTAGGGAATTAGAAGAGGAGGTAATGGGAGGCAGAGCACCAGAAATTACTGTTGCACAGGGTGTGTGGTAAGGTGAAGTAATACATAATTTTTTTGTTTTTTTCAGTGTTTTCAGAGAATCTGCAGAATTGGAGAAGAAGCGAAGGTAAGGTGACGACATTTCCTATTGTGCACAACAAACATACCCACAAGCAATTTTGTGACTATCTGCCTTCTACGTAGGCTAGTAATTTAGAGGGACAGTTTAGCCAGTTGCAGAGATGGCGTCTCTTTGGATGACTGCTGATCAAGCCCTAACTCGGGTTCTGGAGGACAGTTCTGATGTAGGCTCAGAGACTGAGACAGCAGACACTGAGACAACATCTGAGGGAGAGGACAATGGGGCAGATTCTGGGAATGATTTTTCAGTCGGCGGAGTCCCATCGGACGACACCTCTTCCAGTGAGTCTGAAGGAGACAATGACGACATCCGTGCTGTCCCTTCGCAAGCACATTCTGGGCAGCGGGACCACATTGGGTTAGCAGAACCCAGAGAGCACGTGCTTGCTGCCGCAAGCACAGAGAGAGTGCTCTCTTGGCAGCCCCCCTGTTTGGTTTAGCCCCAAATTCCACCTTTTACTGGTGACGCTGGATGTAAAGTCGATACAGCTAACTTTTTGCCAGTCGACTACATCTATCTAGTTTTGGATGTTGACTTCCTTCAGAAAGTTGTGCAGCAAACAAATTTGCGTGCAGACCAATTTCTGAGGGAGCGCGGAGGCACTCTAGGGCCCCGTTCTAGGGCACGCCAGTGGACTCCCACTTCGCTGGCGGAGTTGAAGATATTTTTGGGCCTTACGCTCAAAATGAGGTTAGTGCAGAAACCCACCTTGCAGTCCTACTGGATGACTCGCACGGTTTGGGTAACTCCCATCTTCGCACCATACATGAGCAGAGATTGTTTTTTGCTACTGCAGCGCATGCTGCATTTCAATGACAATTCTGCTGCATTGCCCCGGGACCATCCAGATCATGACAGGTTGTTCAAAATTCGGCCTGTCGTGGAACATTTCTCTGTCAGGTTTCCAGAGATCTATACTCCTGGAAAGAATATAGCAGTCGATGAGTCCTTGATCCTGTACAAAGGACTGCTGCTTTTCAGACAGTACATTGCGAGCAAAAGAGCTCGCTATGGCATAAAGCTGTACATGCTGTGTGAGAGCTCTACTGGCTATGTGTACAGCTTGAGAGTGTATACAGGGAAGGATTCTACCCTAAACCCTGTAGGTTGCCCTCCCGCGTTAGGGGTCACAGGTAAGATTGTATGGGAACTTGTCCAGCCACTTCTTCACAAAGGTTATAACCTTTATGTGGACAATTTCTATACAGGAGTAGAGCTGTTCAGTGAGCTCTACAAATCTGGCACTGTGGCCTGCGGTACAGTTCGTTGTAACCGTAAAGGATTCCCACGGGAGCTTGTTTGCAAGAAGCTCCAGAAATCCCAGAGTACTGCATTACGTTCTAACGAACTGCTCGCAGTCAAGTTCCTAGATAGGCGTGATGTATACGTGCTCACTACAATTCATGATGAGAGCACTTCTCCCATCACGGTTTGGGGTCAGATGGCCGAAGTCCACAAGCCCATCTGTATACTTGATTACAATAAGTACATGGGCGGAGTGGACAAGAACGACCAGGTTCTTCAACCATACAATGCGTGTCTTAAAACTTCCACTTGGTACAAGAAACTGTTTACCCACCTGATTCAGATGGCAACATATAACGCGTATGTTGTTTACCGTCAGACAACCACAGGAAGACTCATGACTTTCCTTGACTTCCAGTTGTCTGTAATAGAAAGCCTCACTGCTGTTACAGAAGAAGCAGCAGCCTTCACCTCATATGTTCTGGAGGATGTGGCAAGGCTGCAGGAGCGACACTTTGCTGATCGCATTCCTAAAACACCCAAAAAGGATCGTCCATGTCGTCGCTGTAAAGTGTGCTCGAAGCGTGGAAAGCAGCAGGAGAGTCGGTATTACTGTCCCCAGTGTCCATCACAACCAGGCCTCTGTATCCCTACTTGCTTTACGTTGTATCGTACTAAAGCAAAGTTCTGGGAAATCAACTGAGGTTGAGCTGCCGTTGGGTAATCCTTTCAGTGGCAGTGCATGGATACCGAACGTCCATGGGCCAATGCTTCGTTAGGCAAGGAGCCACAGAATTTTACTTCATCATGGACTTCCTTTTGGCGTGGTTGGTGTTCTTTTCAATTAACATGCATTATATTCCCCCTACTGCATATACTAGTGGACAGAACATATGCCACATTGCCACGGAGTACCCTTTCTTCGCCTGCATGTCTACCTTACTTTCAACGGTAGATATGCTCTCTCAGTTCGAGGAATCACTTTGTAGGGCATACTTGGAAACCCCCAACTTGCTTCCACAAACTAGTATAGGTTCACTTGGCTATTATACAGGATTAGCCAGGACTCTGATGAGAACAGAGACATGGATGGGTAAGGAAAGCTTATGGTAGGAGTGCCTTCACAGGGTTATTGCACAGGTAGAAGGCAGATAGTAAAGGTAGTACAGATGTACATCATCTACACCTCTGGATTCAAAGCCATTGGTGCCATCCCAGCACTGAAGGAGAATGACTTGTATAGGTCAGTGTTTGACCTGCTTTTCTTGTTCATCCTCCATCAGAACTTAGTAGGTGTTCAGTTTGCTGTATAAGTGCATTATAGTCACATCACTGCACATAATGTTGGCTGGGACATATGCTACGTTCTCATGGACTCCCCTATGTACCAAACACTACCCTTTATCATAGCCTAGGACCTTCTCTTTAGGGAACATCATGAGAAATCCCCAGCATGTCTCCCTTAGTTTCAAAGGTAGATATGCTCACTCAGTTCGAGGAATCGCTTTGTACGGCATACTCGGACAGCCCCAACTTGCATCCACAAACTGGAAGGAGTTGGATTTAGCACAGTGAGTGCGTTAAAGGCGCATGAAAAACATGTCTTCCTGAGCCTCAGGTGGCTGTCACAGGAGTAATTAGTAAAGGTTTGTATGCATGCATTTGGTAATGTTAAGGAAGAAGGAGGCAGTTACTTGACAGGTGGTAAAATGTAGTCAAACTTATTCCGTTCTGTGGCGTGTGAATGTGATGGGCCCTTGTCTGGCAGCGGTAAGTTAATGTGAGTGCAATGATTGGTTGGATTGGGCCCGTGGCTGGCGAAATGAAAGGGTTGTTTGTTGTGCGTGAATGGCGTGTGAATGGACCATAAAGAGGTTGGTGCCTGGACGCGGCTTTATGGCCCACCTTCAGAAGGCTTGGTTTCAATATTCAGATACTTTGATAAATAATCATGCTTTGAAACCATAATTTCTGGAGGTGCTAAAACCAACCAGTGTGAGTGGTGGGTTAATTTTAACATACTAGTACCAGGGGAGTCCAAGGGTGCAGGACTTGCGTGGCTCTCACCAGTTTTCCTTCACCCAGAATCCCCTTGAAATCACAAAATGTGCTTAAAAAACACATTTTCCTTGCATTCCAATGAGCAGAAGTCCAGGGATCTGCAGGGATCCTCAAAATTCCTACCACCCAGTGTTTCCCCACTTGTCCTGATAAAAACACAACCCCACTTGTGTGCCTGCGCCTAGTGCCTGCTTCAGGAATGAATCACTCCAGGGTTAACAGTAGACCTCGAGCTAGGACTACCATTGACCCTTGTGTGATCCATTCCTGTTGCGGGCGCTAGGCCTACCCAAACAAGTGAGGTATCATTTTTATCAGGAGACTTGGGGGAACACTGGGTGGAAGGAAATTTGTGGCTCCTCTCTGATTCCAGAACTTTCTGTCACCGAAATGTGAGGAAAACTTGTTTTTTTAGCCACTTTTTGAGGTTTGCAAAGGATTCTGGGTAACAGAACCTGGTCAGAGCCCCACAAGTCACCCCATCTTGGATTCCCCTAGGTCTCTAGTTTTCGAACATGCACAGGTTTGGTAGGTTTCCCGAGGTGCCGGCTGAGCTAGAGGCCAAAATGTACAGGCAGGCACTTTGGTAAAAACAGCTGTGTTTTCTGTCAAAAAATGGGATGTGTCCACGTTGTGTTTTGGGGCATTTCCTGTCACGGGCGCTAGGCCTACCCACACAAGTGAGGTATCATTTTTATCAGGAGACTTGGGGGAACGCTGGGTGTAAGGAAATTTGTGGCTCCTCTCAGATTCCAGAACTTTCTGTCACCAAAATGTGAGGTAAACTTGTTTTTTTAGTCACTTTTTGAGGTTTGCAAAGGATTCTGGGTAACAGAACCTGGTCGGAGCCCCACAAGTCACCCCATCTTGGAGTCCCCTAGGTCTCTAGTTTTCAAAAATGCACAGGTTTGGTAGGTTTCCTTAGGTGCCGACTGAGCTAGAGGACAAAATGTACAGGCAGGCACTTTGGAAAAAACAGCTGTGTTTTCTGTCAAAAAATGGGATTTGTCCACGTTGTGTTTTGGGGCATTTCCTGTCGCCGGCGCTAGGCCTACCCACACAAGTGAGGTATCATTTTTATCGGGAGACTTGGGGGAACGCTGGGTGGAAGGAAATTTGTGGCTCCTCTCAGATTCCAGAACTTTCTGTCACCGAAATGTGAGGAAAACTTGTTTTTTTAGCCACTTTTTGAGGTTTGCAAAGGATTCTGGGTAACAGAACCTGGTCAGAGCCCCACAAGTCACCCCATCTTGGATTCCCCTAGGTCTCTAGTTTTCGAAAATGCACAGGTTTGGTGGATTTCCCTAGGTGCCGGCTGAGCTATAGGCCAAAATGTACAGGCAGGCACTTTGGAAAAAACAGCTGTGTTTTCTGTCGAAAAATGGGATGTGTCCACGTTGTGTTTTGGGGCATTTCCTGTCGCAGGCGCTAGGCCTACCCACACAAGTGAGGTATCATTTTTATCGGGAGACTTGGGGGAACGCTGGGTGGAAGGAAATGTGTGGCTCCTCTCAGATTCCAGAACTTTCTGTCACCGAAATGTGAGGAAAACTTGTTTTTTTAGCCACTTTTAGAGGTTTGCAAAGGATTCTGGGTAACAGAACCTGGTCAGAGCCCCACAAGTCACCCCATCTTGGATTCCCCTAGGTCTCTAGTTTGAACAATGCATAGGTTTGGTAGGTTTCCCTAGGTGCCGGCTGAGCTAGAGGCCAAAATGTACAGGCAGGTACCTTGGAAAAAACAGCTCTGTTTTCTGTCAAAAAATGGGATGTGTCCACGTTCTGTTTTGGGGCATTTCCTGTCGCGGGCGCTAGACCTACCCACATAAGTGAGGTATAATTTTTATCGGGAGACCTGGGGACACATAGAATAGCAAAACAATTGTTATTGCCCCTTATCTTTCTCTGCATTTTTTCCTTCCAAATATAAGAGTGTGTAAAAAAAAGGTCTATTTGAGAAATACCCTGCAATTCACATGCTAGTATGGGCACCCCGGAATTCAGAGATGTGCAAAAAACCACTGCTCCTCCAAACCTTATCTTGAGCCCATTTTGGAAATGCAAAGGTTTTCTTGATACCTATTTTTCACTCTTCATATTTCAGCAAATGAATTGCGGTATACCCAGTATAGAATGAAAACCAACTGCAGGGTGCAGCTCATTTATTGGCTCTGGGTACCTATTGTTCTTGATGAACCTACAAGCCCTTTATATCCCCGCAACCAGAAGAGTCCAGCAGACATAAAGATATATTGCTTTCAAAACTCTGACATCGCAGGGCAAAATTACAGAGTAAAATATAAAGAAAAATGGCTGTTGTTTTCAGCTCAATTTCAATATTTTTTTATTTCAGCTGTTATTTTCTGTAGGAAAACCGTGTAGGATCTACACAAATGACCCCTTGCTGAATTGAGATTTTTGTCTAGTTTTCAGAAATGTTTAGCTTTCCGGGATCCAGCATTGGTTTCACACCCATTCCTGTCATTAACTGGAAGGAGGCTGAAATCACCAAAAATAGTAAAAATGGGGTATGTCCCAGTAAAATGCCAAATTTGTGTTGAAAAATGTGGTTTTCTGATTCAAGTCTGCCCGTTCCTGACAGGTGGGAAGATGGTGATTTCAGCACCAGAAACCTTTTGTTGATGGCATTTTCAGGGGAAAAACCACAAGCCTTCTTCGGCAGCCCTTTCTTCCCATTTTTTGGGAAAAAACTAAATTTTCACTGTATTTTGGCTAATTTCTTGGTCTCCTCCAGGGTAAACCACAAACTCTGGGTACCATTAGAATCCCTAGGATGTTGGAAAAAAAGGACGAAAATTTGGCGTGGATAGCTTATGTGCACAAAAAGTTATGAAGGCCTACGCGCGAACTACCCCAAATAGCCAAAAAAGGGCTCAGCACTGGGGGGGGGGGAACGGCCCAGCAGCTAAGGGGTTAAAGGTTTATATCATTTTTTATTAATAAACATTGCCCTGCCCAAGGAACTGTTTTTCTCCCTTGCAAGGAGGCTGTCACTGAAGACTGATTAGTAAATCTCGACATTTTGGCTAGGAGAGAACTGAGTCACATGGGCACACATCACAACTTGACAGGAATATCTGGAGCAATCTCAGAAGAATGGACATATGTGTAGAATAACACCTACTACTATTACACAACTTGGGTCTGAAGGTGAATAGAACATTGAGTAGGATGTTGAGGTGAAGTGCTAAGGCAATATCAGCAGCTTGGTCCAAGAAGCACAATAGCTCCAGGACCAGAAAAACAGAAGTAACGTCGGATAATCAGCTAAGATTAGGATCTGTAGTGATAGAAAGATTTAAGCACCCGGTATGAGGAGTGGGATGTGAGTATATCTTAAGCCTATACAGAAGAAGTATACCCTAGATATGTGGCTGGAATAGTCAACTGTACCCTGTGTTTTTTTGTGTGTTCATTTCAGAGATCAAAGCCATTCAGGAGAATGTAGTGAACTTTTTCAAGAGTGCCACGAGGAATTGAAGGTACCAGGAACATGTAAAAGAGAGGCCTTAAACAACATCAACTCACAGAGCAAAACAGCGGTCTGACCAGCACATCTTAACCAGATCACATTACAGAAAGGCTTCTAAGTAACATAAAATGCCTTGGACCCTCAGGCACAGAACAAAGAGGGTAAAGACAAGATCTTAAAAGTGCAAACATGTGGTAAACGTTGCTGATACTGCATCTAATTCACTGAAACTTAAATGTGTACATGAAATGATCGTTTTTCATATCTGTATCAAGCGAGTTGGGTTCTAGCAGCCTTATCAGAACTGTGATAGGACTTTATTTACTATGGGTCATGCTGTTGTGTTATGTTTATAGTCAATTCAAATGCTTGACCATATAACTTGAAGGTTATTAAGGGAGTTAGGCCTTTTAAACAAAATTGTTGGATTCTGTAGCATTATCCAAAAAGAGCTATTTTCTGAGGGTGCTGTTGCCACAACACATGTAGGTTCTACTCCTTAGATCCCTTCCCTAATCTCTCCTCCCTTTTATTTGCCTGAGACTCATTGTATTCTAAATCCAGAAGTCCGTGTTTGTACTCAGTGGGGATTGGATTGTGAACTTTGTAATATAAGTTTTTATACAAGGGCCATAAAAAGCTTAAACCCTGAATATATAGCATAGCCATGAAATGACATAAGATAGCAATTATAAAAAATGGATTGATAGCTAAACAGTTTAAAATGTGTACTCTTTTTTTAAAAATCTTATACCCAAAACTCAGTACACTTTTCTACCCATGCTCCTTAAAAAGAAGGGTATTGGATGCTTCTTACTGCAGCTCTGAAGGTAGAAAGAGATGCTTAAAAGTACCTTGTTTGTTGCTGCTGCTATACCTGACAGTTTAATACTATGCAAACACAAACTCTGTCAGATTCAATGCTCACTGTGCCATTGGGCTCAAGCTACACCTTACTAATGAGGTCAACAAAGCTGCTCTGAGGTTGCTTGTGTTCCTCTATAGAGGGAGCAGGGCCTAGCAGTTTGAGCTGAACTTCTCTTTTTCATGCAGAACCACATTTGAACTGCTTAAGGATGTTCTCTAGTAGGAGAGTCCTATTGGGCAAAAATATGGACTGGACGTCTGCCCCAAGTAATTACTAAGTAGCCTCAAGTGCCTAGAATAAATGCTATGAGCATGTATGCCCAGACATAGGTCTTCCACTCACAGTGCCACTTGAATCATAAGCTGTACCTCAGTGACAAGCCTGGAAGAAGCTGAATAAGATCTAGGGTTACTTGTGTTCCTTTCTGGTGGTAACCTGGCCTGGCAATCTGGGCTGGGCTGTTCCTTGTTGGATGGCTCTAAGTATAATTTACATATACCAAATATCTGTCTGCAGGTGCATAGCAGGTAAAATAAGGATGGTCTGGAATAGAGCATAAGTACTTATCATCGGCTTAGACTAATTCCTGCCTCCCCATCAGTTTCTTGTTATCCACCAAAATCTAGTGTAGCACACATACAGAGACTTACAATAGCAAAGGTGCTTCTGATCAAATTGATTTAAATCATATACACCAAATGTCTGATTCACAAAGGTAACTTACACCTTTGAGTAATTTACACTTTTAGGTAAGTTGACAACTGTTTGCCTACTCGCACAACCGAGTCTAAGGTGCAACCAAACAACTGTAGTAAGTTACTTGAAATAGCTCTAACTAACTGCTGAATTTCTATGGTTTTGTGAGAGTAATTTCAGAACTTAACTATAACTTACCTGTAACCTTTGTTTTTTAAGTGAATTTCTCTGTTTTTTTAATTCACTTTCCTAACCATAACGTCCCAGTATCCTTTGGTTAGTTCCGTGATCTTCTAGTGTACCATTTATAGCCAAATACTGGTATTGCACTCTCCCACAGAAAATAATGGAGTTAATTAATTAAAATACATCCCTAATGTTAAATTAATTTAAATAATTTAAAATGGTTAAAAATGTAGGTAAATATAATTTAATGTTAAAAATATATATATACATAGTTCGTATTTATTATTTAATTATACAATATTTTAATATTCTATTTTTTATTTTGTTCAGTATTTACTGATAACGTTGCAGCATGTTAGCTAAAAAGTGATTTACAAAATGCACAAACAACTACCTTCTCAAATTAGTAAAATGATTAGACGATAGGAATGCGTAGGAATTGCAAAGTAGCCCACAGCCTTAACTCAATTGTAACAACCACCATTTAAGCATTGGTAAAGCAAATAGTTTTCAGCTTGACAAACTTGTTGCCCATTGCACACGCAAAGCTGAAAATCTTGAAATAGGTTTTGTATAAAATAAACCCTCTCCATGAAGGCGGTCAATGTTCATGCATACATTGTGACACATCTGCACTTGTGTTGTGACTCATGTTTTGTGATGTTTGCATGTACGTTTGTCAGCATGAAGGTGACCATTTTTAATTTACTGTCTAAAAATGGCAGATGGCCATGTTAGAATGGTAAATTGACGTCTACATAAATAAGTTCATGTTAAGCGTGAAAAACAATGTGTCACCAGGTACTACTTTGCTACTACTTGGTCCTTGTAAAGATAAATAAATAAACTATTACATTCAACATATGGGTGGGACGTGACCGGTGTAGGGTACATTAGAAAGTGATGGGGGATGAAGACAGCACAGGTGGAAGAAAAACATGAAGAGCAAGCAAGGAAACACATGCACTCGGATGAAGTGCTAGAAATATAATTCAATAAGTCCTCCTTGGTAAGCAGTAAAAGGAACAACTCAGCCAATCAGATCATTGTGATACAGAAATGTTCCTGCAGAGGGTAAGCACAATAATACGGAGGGAGGTCATCCCATCAAAAGCAAACAAGCGAGATAGACAACAAAGCCATTCAGTCATGAACAAGGGACTGAGCCAAAGCCCATTCTATGTAGACGTGTATGTATAGGAAGCAATACGTTTTGCTAACAGACAACTAAAACAGTCGTTAGCCGAGGCCTAGGTCAGCAATTGCTAACTAAGGACACATCTGTCCTAGGTGACTAATACTAAATAATATCATTGTGAAAACGTGGGAGAAAAAAGCACTGCAACCTTGAGCGGAAATGATCCGGTTGTAATGATGATGACATTCAATTACTATTATCATGTCCGGTTTCAGCATGGATTTACTTCCTTTTCTAACTCCAGTTCTAGCACATCTGGAGTCATTTTACTTTTTAACACTTTGGCATTTCAGAATTAGGGCACACTGAATTTATTTTAGCCAGAATCAAATCACCGAAATAAAAAGACAAGCAGAAACTGGGGAGGAGGGTTGAGGTGCAAATGTTCATTAAAGATCGCACATTTTCTATTTTAATAATTCCATGGATCTAATATCATTAATCTAACCTAGAAATGTAACATGTAAAAGAAAAGCAGTGCACACATGAATTTTCCGTTGCTCTTCTATTACCAGGAACACCGCCTTCTGCAGTTGCACCAGACAGGCTTTAAGGAAAGTAATCCAATCCTAATTAGAGCCTGTTTTATAAACTGTAGTTTAGATTTGACTGAAAATAAGACATCAAAATGCCTCACCGCAGCAGGGTAGCTTGAAATGCAAACGATGTAATTGCTTGTGAAAGAAACATCAACAAAGTTTAATGAGCCAAAAGAGCACCCTTGAAACAAGATGAAGTGAGTTTTCACAAAGAGAGTACTGTGATACACTGCAAATCTGGTTTACTAATTGCATGTCCTTTTGCAACTAAATAAAAGCTTATAGTTCCAAGATTTAGGCGACCAGATGGCTGGATCTGTTTCGTAACAAGGAAAATAAGGGTGGTACCGCACTTAGCCCATGTGGGCATAATCACAGAGGAAACACAGCTCGAGGAAAAGAACTTGATGTTGACTATTAAAGGGTTGATGTGAGAGGGGATACAGCTAGGGTGGAGAACATTCTTACCTATCATTTCCGATCCAGTGGAATATTTGTAATGGGAGAGTGGAAAGAAACATTATTTCTGTACCGTCAAAGGAACTTCAAGACAGACACTCCCAAAAAAAGCTTAAGGATTTCTTTGCCTGGAAAATATATTCTGTGTGTCAAGTAAAAGTAAAACATTTGCGGGTCTCATAACAGAACTATTTTAACGAGATCTCAAGGCACTATTCAACAGTTTTTTCACGCATAAAAGGAATTTATGTCACAATCAATTTACAATCCCAAGACTTATTGCACTTCCAACCTCTCTCAAACTAGGTGTGCATAGTGTACTGCTCTGTTAGGAGCCAAAGGTATGCAGTGGTGCTCCAAGAGTGCCTTGTGTAATGAAGTGACAGATCGCATAAGTATATTTTGCCATGGCACTTCCTGCTTTCATTGTATGATTGTCTTCACCTCAGAATATTGCATTGATCTGCTTCGAGGCAAAGTGGCTCTCCTTTAAAGAGATTAATCACTTTATACATTTTGGTGTAGAGCCTTAAGAGGAGGCCATGTTGGGAAGAAACAAATGGCTAATATATGTTGTCATTTGAAGCAAGAATCCGGGAAGCAAGTGAACCAAAATGACCGACAAGGGACCACCTGCTAATCTCGTAGAAAGACTGAAAGTAAATTTGATCATGATGCTACCCACATAACCAGAAAAACACTGTTTTGTCTTGATAAAATTCATTGATCAATCAACATGAAGTGAAACGTGTCAGTTATACTTAATGACTGCACCAAGATTGAGTCCGAATTTACATTTTATTTGCTGTTTGGCATAATAAACAAGAAAGAGTAAAACCAAGAAATATAAAACTTATTTTTGAGTCCAAAAGATGATAATTATCCTATAAGGAAAGTGCTGGAATGGTAGCTCAAATCAGCGTCATCTTATTATCCTCTGGATGTACAGGCCAGCTCCAGTGGGGCTTACTAATACAGCACCACCCATAACTGACAAGAGTAGATTTTAATTAAGAATCCCAGTTTTCCATTTTTACTGATTTTTACAGATAAATACAGAGCGAAAACAGTGTGTTTCCTATCTATATTTATTTTTTAAAGCAGAGAAATACAGACAAGTGTGCCTCTTGTGAGTGACAGTTTGTGCTGTTCTTCATGTTCTTCATGAATTTCAGGCTGACAGCTGAACAGATAGTATGAGGACGTAAAAGACAGGATGAGTTATTCTTAAATACAGGAATATTTTAAGGTAAATTTGTATGTAATTCTAATATTGACCTGTGGCTATAGTGCTGTGTTATATTTGGCTGCTTAATTTGCTAAAATGCGACAGGCACCAAAGTATGAGTGAATGTTTTTTCATTAAACAAATTAGGAAATATACCATTTTACAACTCCATTTAATCTCAAAACACAAAATAAATATGGATAAATAACAACAAGATGGCCAAAAAATAAATATGGATAGATACAGATGTAAATGTTAAAAAATAAATACTATAAAACCGGGAGGCCTAATTTTATTATGGCTGCGTTGTGTCTTATTTGCCTCAGAAGCCACTCTTTATGGTTTCTTAAATTCGAACTATTTTTCCCATTCTTGATGGCTTATTACCTCTTTATGATCATAGTTTCATCCGCAGCGAGGCATACTTGTAGCCCATGTGAAATGCTGTTGATTGACAAAGGTTATAGTATGGGGCAAGGGCTGATGTGAGTGTGGCACAGCTTCAGGCATCATTCTTTTCTTCAACTTAACTCCACTTCCCATAATCTCATTTTCCTGTTAGGGGGCCAGTTCGGAGCCTGTGGTTATGACATTTAATGTTTCTCAATCCTATTTCACAAACAAATTTGCTCTTCTTCACTTAGTTTTGGTAGCTCCAGCTTTTTTTGGTCTCATAACTAATATGATTAAAAAACTGTCTCCTTGTTTGATTGCCTGAACTGTTTTCCTCTGCTTTGTTCGCTTAACTGGCCCATCTTTACTGTTTTAGCATTTGGTCTAGGTTAATGCTGAAAGAGTTGTTTACACAGCCAAGGAAAGCATTGTAGATGTTTGGTCAGTATCTTTGTTTGTATACCAGCAAATAACTTGGTAATTCAAGTTGTTCATGATTAACATATCCTGTTATTTTTTCCTTTGTGATTATTCTGTGGATCCAAAGACTCTTTCTGTCTGATACGTCAGTTGTTAAATTGATGCTATTTTTAACTAACCCTTGCATACCCACAACACTGCAATGTCATTCCCCTATAATAATACTTGAAGTGTACTGCTGTACACACATTATAGTACTGTGACATTCCATTACGACATTGTTAGACACGCAATGTGGAACATTTTTGTTCATGATTCAAATATGAGTCTTTTTTATTTGTCATTGGTACTGGTATTTATATCAAGACCTGTTAGTGATGTACAACTGCCCCACTTAAATGAATGAAATGTGTCTATTTCTACTGATATATCTTCATAGGTTAGCGTACTTCCTGATTATCCATCAACTTAAAGCCTCACTTTTAGGTCCTGCAGATCTTTCACATGGTGCATATGGTACCGTTAATTCAAATTCTTCATCCTTTTATTACATTATACAACAGGAAGATCTCTCAGATCATGAAGTTTGCATTTGCTTCTTGCTAAATTTCTAAAGATCCTGCAAACCCTCAAGATGGTCTCTTTAATTTGGCCTTGCTGAATCATTTTCTCCAAAGAATGCAAAATTAAGAGCATTTTCCCTTCATCCTGCTAACTTTAATGCCTCAATTATTCTTGTCCGTGGGTGACTGTCACTTCATCTTAGTATGTCTGGTTTGCACAGGGTGCCCTCAATGTGTGTCTCAATAGGATTCTCAGTTTGCAATGATTTGACTGCTTCAGTTCCATTTTACTTGTTATGGTTTCAGTATTTCTTCATTCTTTCTTCTCTTGTGCACCATTTTCCAATACCACTAGCTTTTCATTATTTAGGAGACATATTTATTTTTGAGAAGTGTGCTCTTTCTTCCTAGGACCTGGCGTGCTTATTGCTCTTATTTTGCAGATCGTTAATTAAGTAGTTTTAGCATGGATCTGGATTAAATTGATACTGATCAGATTAGCATCTCTACAGCCTTATTCTCCACTGCAAGTTGCCACGTTATGAATGTATTTCTCTGGGTCTCGTAGCTATCAGAGTAGTCCCACCATTTTTTAGAGCTAGACTGCCCAATTTCAGTCTTTGCTCATGGCTTAGTGCTGACAGTTATTTGTGCAAGAAGACCATCCCTTCTTCCAGAGTACTCCTTTTTCACCAAACTTTAAATGTGTGAAAATGAAAACCCATGTAAAGCAATTTAGGAGGACAAAAAGAGCAGGGATGTCATGTCAGCACAATTAACAACAATTTGCAGTGCAATATGTCTTGCATTTGCTTGGCTGTTGGCATTGTAAATGCATAACTGGACTTTTCTTGCCACACAAATTGGTCGATTCAGCCGCATAATTTGGTCCTCTCTGCCACATAATTCCAGTGGCACTGCCTATAGCTAAAGCAATCCCATTTACCTTCTTCCTCTACCTGCTGCAAAAAATGAAAATATTGCTATTATTCATTGTACGCATTTATATTAATAACCCCCCCCACCAATCTAGTGTGGGGACTCAGAGATGACCAGAAAAAGCACATCGTGCTGACTGTTTTGATGGTGGACCATCACATGGTGAGGTATGAGCAAAAATGTATTGTAAAAGGAATGCCCAGCAAAGCATTATGGGGTAAGTTTCCAAGTGCTGCAAATATTGTAATATCTTGAATGTACTGTTAAGAACAGTCCCTAGAGTGCACCAAAATAAAAATAGCATTTGCATTACACATTTTCAGGCCTACAAAAGAGGCCCTTAAAACACAAACTACTCCTAGGTGTGAAACAAAAGCTCCAGGCATGAGAGAACTTCTAGTGAGGGGACCCATAGATGGCCTAGAGAGAAAGTGTGCACTGTGCTGAACGTTTTGATGGTGGACCCATTGTCCGAGGACCACCACATGGTGAGTTATGGGCAAAAGTGTTTCATAAAAGGAATGCCCCGCAAAACATTATGGGGCAAGTTTCCGAGTGCAGCAAATATTGAGGTATCTTGACTGTAATGCTCAGAACAGTCCCTAGAGGACACCACAATAAAAACAGCATTTGGAAGAAGCATGGTCACGTAACCATATAGTCAGCCCCTAGAGGATATGACCACATGAAAAGAGAATGGCAGAAAATAATGCAGTGCAACCATATATTTAGCCCCTATAGAGCAAAGTGCTTTACACATTTTCAGGCATAGCAAGCCTATTGCAATAATATAACAAGGCCCTTAAAAATAAAAACTACTCCCAGGTGTAAAACAAAAGTTCCAGTTATGAGAGCTTAGAAAGACACTGAATGGAGGGAGAGGTTACTACTTTGGGGTCCCCAACAACCTTGTGTGGGAACCCAGATATGACATGGACAGAAAGAGTGTGTTAGGCTGAATGGTTTGGTGGTGGTCCCATTATCATAGAACCACTACAGGCTGAGTGGGAACCCAGAAATGACATGGACAGAAAGAGTGTGTTAGGTTGAATGGTTTGGTGGTGGTCCCATTATCGTAGAACCACTACAGGCTGAGTTATGGGCCAAAATATTTTGTAAAAGAAATGCCCCACAAAGCATTATGGGTCGGGTTTCCAAAGTGCAGTGAATATTAAAGTATCGGCTCTCCTACTGTGCCGGGAGAGCCGAGTTGAGGATTTCTGATTTATATCTGTTTAAAATGCACCAGTTTGTATATTTTTCAACTGCTAAACTTATATGTAAATGATACTCATGAAAAAAGCTCCTCCGATGGGTTTTATGCTATATGAAACTTCAGAAAAAAAAACATAAACAAAAAAGAACCCCCCTTCCAGCTTACAGCCTTTGGGTGCAGACACCACAAAGAAACAGCGGCATGCCCAAAAACAAGGAAGAGGAAGACACAACATATGGACATGGAGAGCAAAGCGGAGACGCAAAAGAAAAAAAAGTGTGGCACACTCATCTATATGGCTGGTGGTGCAATAATCCATGTAAAAGGATCAGTCCCCATGGGGGTAACAAAGCAGCCTGCAGACGGGGCAAATGTAAAGCATTTACCTTCGAAATCAAGGGAATTTTGAAAGGCAGGCCAAGAAACTAATGACAGTGAGGGGCATGAGTTGGACGTGGTGAAAGCCCACAGAAGTAAATTACAACATGTTGAGAGACAGTGCGTGAGTGCTGCCTAGGCTTGACCTAAAAAGGCATAGTGATAATAACATCAAAGACTTTTAGCTTCTGATGACATCACACAAACTTTGACCCCAATGGAATTTCATTACCTGGGTTCATCTGAAATATCTGTTATTGAAAACCCAAGGCCACAGCATGATAATTGTACCCAATAGCAGACACAAACACCCAGATACAATAAGAAGCAAATGATAAAGTCATACTTAACGTTCATGACTAGTTAAGTCATGGCCTGCAGCCATGCCACATATAAGTGGCAATTTCTCTTCCTAAAAGATGCACCTGAAGATGATGGGTTTTGAACGTTTATAATTCTTCTAAACCACTTCAGCTTTCTTTCCGTTTTTCACAGCAAACATATGCTTAAATTGCATCTCCGCCACAAACCATAATCTATTTCTTGTATTTAAATCACACACTAAGTACAAGAGTCCCCAATATTTTTATCAAGAGTGGTACTAGCATTTAGATTTTCAAGCAAATTTAGAGAAATTGGCATGTCAAGATGATGAAAACTCGTGCAATTTTCGTATACTGTAGGTTCAGCTACCAAAGAACAGGCTGTGCCCGTCTGGAGTTCTGGCAGACCAATAAAGAAGGCAAGGAACTTGAGTGGGGCATAGACACCTGAGTAGAGACGATTTTGACTACATGTGGCTTAACCAGCATAAAAGAGCACTTATGCAATAAATGGAACCACATTTGTTAAAAACACAAATAGGGATCCAAATCAGGGGACACATTGAAACAGAGAAAGTCAAAAAGCAATAAACATTCTCTTTGTAGTGTTTGAAGGGACTCTTACCAGTAGCCTATAACTTAGTGTGCAAATTCCACATAGAGCAAATAAAAATACCGGTAGGTGTGATATTTATCAGTATACAACTGGAGCCTCATTCTGAGGTATGGACTTTGAAATGGTGGCTGAAGTGGTGATATAACTGCTAGGCTTACTCCTGCGGGGCACAATTAGTGATAAAGATGTAATCTTGATTCAGGTATAAGGTGGATTTTGTGTCTGAATCGTAAATTGAGGGCGATTTATAATGAAGCCCTATGAAAGAAAAGCCTTCCTGTACATACCTGCTGGGGAAATAAGGACATCATTAAACTGACACAGTCTTTGTTATTTTAACACAATTAACACAAATAAAAGTGCTGTTACACTGAGGTGGGCTCATGGTGGGCTGATCTCTTTCGAGGTAGTTTTGCACACATGCAAAAAGCAGGAAGTCTCACCTGGACAAAGACTAATCAAAGTGATCTAAACTTTCAAAATTGAACATATCCTCTGGGTACATAAAAATCTTCACAGAAATCCAAAGAGGAGAGTGTACTTACATTTTCTAACAAATTCCTTAATTTGTGGACCACAAAAAAGAAGCAAAGTAAGTATGGCTTTCAGTAACATAGTTATTAAAGTGGTGTCTACCTCCTCATCTATCTAGATGTGTTATCCATGCTTGAAACCAGTTGGCCGTGTGTGTGCAAAGTTACTTTTATAGTGCAGGCAAGGAATCTGTGAGCCTGAGGCTATCTGGATTAATCCGCACCATATTGGAATGTGAGCCTGGGTCGCATGCTTCAGTTATAATGGTGGCTGTCAACGATCAGAAGAGGTACTTAACCGAGAAGCCTTACGAAAAGCGGGATTCGAATGCTCTTTCCTTTTAACTTTATTATAAGCATTCTGGCTCCATTTCAAATGTGTGTCCTGTGCTCTGATGTTCATGGGTTTATCTGAAAGAGCCTCATTGACTTCCCTCAACAGTCACATCTGGCTCTCTAAAGTTCATTTACGAGTGCAGCCAATCACGTGCAGCCTACTTCTGAAGGGGAAATAACTTCTTCGAACAATCTTCACTTTAATGATGATGGCACTATCTCATAGCTTACTTTTGGTCCTCCCACCCCGCACCACCATCAGTTGAAATCATGCCTTCGGAAGGGTTAGCCCTGGATTAGACACAGTAAGCAATGAATAACCAAAGTTTCACCATCTTTTTGACTGCTCCTGGGTCAGGGTGTAACAGATGTATCTCGCAGCGTTAGTGTGTTTACCTCTCTAGTAGATATGTTATACAAAAGCTCATGTACTAAATATAATCAAAATAACATAAAGAGTGAACTGAACTCAATAAGCAGAAGCTCAAATCGTATTTGTGTGTATTTCTATGCCTATTACCATATCTGCTAATTTTATATTTCATGGCAAAATCACTTCAATTGTTTGAAAAAAAACAAGTAGCATAAGCACCAGTGAATGGCTGGTGATAAAAGGCTGCTGATCAATGACTTGAAAAATGACTAAAAGCAGGTGGTAATTCTAATGCCACCCGTTGTACTAAATTTCTCAACACAAACACAAAAAACAAATTCTGTGGTAAAGGTAAGTGCAGTTGCTAATTGCTCAAGGAGACCCAATATTATTTAGTGAATCTTTTCTTTAATCTTTCATTTCTTCTAAATCCAGCTGTTCTTTCAATGTCACTTGCATAGCCGTCTGCCACTGTAGGTCTCAAATATGAACTTGGCTAGTAAACATGGGGGAAAGGACCGAGCTGACATTGTCATTACTACTAGTTGTTTCCCCTATGTTTAAATGTTGATCTGCAAAAAGGTGGAATAAACAACAGAAATAGTGACTCAGCCCGTGTTTACCACCCACCAACTCTGAAAGCAAAACAGTGTGGAAGACATATCTGATATTACTGGAGGGTGATCGGTATTACCATTTAATTTCCAGTATTATCAATAACTCATCTGACTTGACTAGTAAGCATTTGGAATAGCATCTCAAGGTGTGCATCTAATGTGTGTTCTTCAGACCACAGGCCTGGATAATTTCAATGCGGCATATCATGACTTTGTGGAAATCAACCCAGGCTTGTCTCCTCTGTACCTGCATCAATGGGAAGCACCTTCCACATAGCACTACAGCCCAAAGCATACTGTCATCTACATAAAACAGGAATAACAATAATAAATACAGATTCTGTAAATCATCGAGATTCTAACTTAATAGGTTGTATGGGCCCTGGTTCTATCAACACTACTTCCAAGGCAGTAACCGTATACGAGTCAGGACTGGACCCAACGCTTTGAGGAGGCTGCAACTCACATAATGTTGGTACCGGTAATATTGTCATTAACCGTAACTCTGAATGTATTGTACCATCAGACTTGAAAGTACCATGCGAGGCAGCCTATTTAAGTTGGGTTACCAGGTATCACAGGCGGGTATATCTACCTCTAGCTTGCGAGTTCATTGGCCTTATGGGTACTGAACCTGCAATACAGTGGTCCTCCAGGTAAATCTGCTGAGTTACCATTGCCAGCCCCTAAATGACAAGAGTGTGTGGAGCCCGGAAGAATTGTAAATACTGAAAATGGTACTATGGCTCAACTAAACTGACTCATTCTATTGATCTGCTATAAATAAAAACTCAAGCTGAGACTCTGTTCAAAAACATATGATCTCCTGTTTGCACAGACATTACTGAAGAAGGCTTATGAGCCCATTGCACTAACTTTCAAGACAGTTGTTAGCAGTAGCAGGAGCAAAAAGTGAAGTCAGGCTTTCTGCATTAAGGTTTTTTGTCCCCTTGTCTAATGCCAATATACCATACACTTTCTGCAGCCTTCGTGCAGAAGCCAAAATTCCACTGCAGGTTGCAGCTTGATCGCTGGTGTTTCAGTAGCATTCAGCGGAGAGGTGCTAAATTGTGTTTTTTAACAGGTACATGGAAACTGGCAACAACAAACATGTTTTTCTGAAGTCAGGGCTTCTCCTGCACCTCAACAGGAGCAGACCTAATTTCATCTCCTATGGCAATATACCACTTCAGCTGCATCCCTCAACTTCCTTCAGACAATAAACTAGAACTCGGGCCACATCATAAATAGAGTGTAGTGTTCCACTCTGTGCCGCTACACATTTGCTAGGCAGAGCAGTACAGTGCACAGTATCACAGCAAATATGTGGCTGAATATGAACATCGCCTAAGTGAAAGGGAGCAGAGTTTCCCTTGAAGGGGAGGGTGCAGTGAGTAACTGCACCCACCTCCAGGGGTGTGCCAGGGGCTCTTTGGAGCTACTTTTCCCACTCACTCGGGGGCACTTGGGGACACCTTCACTATGTGCCACTTCTTTGTAGTGTACAGACAGTGCTCCTCCTGACAGCTTCTTTGCCTCTGTGCCTGCATCTGTAATGTGCATTGAGCAAAAACAAATTTACATGGAACACACCACGATGCAAATTTGAAAACACACACCTAATCGCACCTGCACAAAATGTGCACCAGCCAGCATGATCCTTATTATCTAAGGGTCCACAAGAATGTGCAGCCCCTTCTGTAACACCACAGTGCAGAATGGTGCATGGAGCAGGTCAGAACACTGATTGCTACCCTAGGGCAGGTTGTGCAATATAGTCTCTGGTGTTTTGAGCAACCCACACAGCACCATTCCGCTAAGCCTTGGAGCTGCTGCCTCAAGAATTAATTGTTGTACATTGCTACAAATCACTCTCACGCTAACCCATGTTTTTAATCAGAAATGTCACTTTTCTTCCTGCAATGTGCGCTGCTTAAACACAAGAATAACAACATTGGAGAGTGATGTAAATTGGAGCTGCTCAGAAGTGAAGTCACCACAGAAACTGTAATGAGAGACAGTTCAGCAGTAAAGTCAACACAGCACTAAGGGGTTAAGAATGCGATGTCAGTTTAGCTCAGAATGTGCCCGCGTCTTGAAAGCTTACTTCTGCATTGCCTCATCCTCCTGGTATGCCCTACGCTTGTGCCATTTAACAGTCAGATCTCCATGTCTTACATCAGACAAATGCCAAAAAATACATGTATATGCTTAGCACAGCCTCAGTTTATATTTCTCTAATTCTCCACCAAAGGCAAAGAAAGGATAAGCCTTAGTTCTGTATTATCTAAAATTTGCAACAGCACAATGTCCTTACCTTAGTGCTCCTTTCTCAAGCAGGGCTACTGGAATTAGGCCAAAATTATGCGACAGGGACAACTACATTATGTGTTAGGAAAACGCAAACTGAGTGGCTTAATGTTCACATTCTGAGGCAGTGTACTTCACTGTTTTGTCATCTTAACACGCATTGTTGCTGTCTGGGCAAAAGTTTCACTTCTTTGGTACAGGTTTAACACCAGAATGCAACAATCAGCAACTAAAATGTAACTACTTGATTTCTGTAAAATATCTAAAACTTTGCAAACACAAACTGTTGTGCTTTTTCGGAAGATGTTCATCTGTTTGAACCAGCAACAATCTTTTGATGAAATCTTTAAATTATGCGATAGAAGTGGTATTAAGATGCAAGCAAGATGTATTTGTAACTATGTAGAAAATGCAGTAGTGGCAGAATCACACAGTTCCAGATATCCTGGTTATAAGTAATGTAGAAAACGAATTCTGCTCTAGGCTCCACCGGGCAACCAGCTACTGGTAGCAAAGGAGGTGATGGAGATCTGTACACAGCATCAATTATAGGGAACAATTTGAGATCAGGGACAGCAGTTAGGAAATGGAGAAAGACATATCACTGTTGTGGGGGATGGACAAGAAGAGGTTTGGCAGACTGAGTCCTTTCCGATTGTGGATGAGGTTCTCCTCAAATATATTTGTTTTATTTGTTTTGTGCATGAAACGTGTATAATGAGGAAATTATACTTCCATCCGCTTCATGAAATTAAAAAAACAATAATGATATGATTCCACCGGCTGCATGACGTTTTAGAACAATAATGCAGATGAAAATATCTGTAAAAAAGTTACAAAAACGCAAAGTCTATATTTAACAGCAGAATTATTCCCCCAAAAAGTGTTAGCTGGAAATTGACAGTTTTTTGTGACATACTTATCCTAGCGGATAAACTTTGTAAAATATTCAAATTACGCACAACTCCGAGGGCGTTGGAAAAATAAACAATCACAAGTTTTGGAATCCTTTCTGAAGTGCAGGAGTAAAGGCATGAGCCGAATGAGTGAAGATAAGTTGTTCAGGATCTCAGGTTCCAATGCAGAAACCTTCACTAATTTGAGAGCATAATTAATTTGTTTCACTGCACATTATAGAAGCAAAATACAAAAAGGAAATTCCTCTATTCAATTTTGGCGTGCTTAAAAAAGGCGGCAAAAACGATACAAAGTTGAATTGTTCTATATTCTTTCCAGTGCAGTCTTTTCATTCACTCACTGTTCACACAGTTTAACAAAAACTAGCATCCATCTTACAGATAATTTGTCTGTTATCACTGAAACAATAATATGCCAGTAATGAAAATGAATACTACATCCTCAATTTTATACTTTAAAACTTTACAGAACTATATATATATATATCATACATATACTATAAGCCAATTAATCTATTGTTGTAAACTGGGCTTCTCTGTAGATCCCCACCACTTTTTGCCCCCACTACAACTGGTAGATGATGTTTTTTTGTCTCTGATAGTGAGCATCAACCTGCTAACCAGGCCCCAGTGCCAGTACTCTTTCCTCAAATGGTAACTGTAAATAGGTACACCTAATTGGCAAGGCATTTATCACTCCTTGGAAGACCCTTGAATAGGTACCAGTGATACCCAGGGCAAGGGTGATAAGAGGGCCCCCCAGGGCTGTAGCACTTTATTGTGCCACACTGTGTAACCTAAGTACAAATATGACTGCAGGACTGCCACTGCAGCCTTGCTCGAGCAGCCTCTCTACTCAAGAAAAGCTCTACACACACCAGGTGGTGCAGAGCCACACCACTGTCTTAATGTAAGTAAGTCACTCTTAAGGTTGTCCTCCTAAGCCCAGGAGGTAGAGTGCATTATATTAAAGGTGTGGATATATATGTTCAGACATATATATCCCTACAGTAACTCTGTAAAACAAGGTTTACTGTAAGTGACCGGAGGTCCCTAGAATAACATAGGCTGGCTATCAAGCAAACTCGAGATAGTCAGCTCCATTATGATACCACTGAATTGTCGTGTCTGGACTCAAACACTGTGCTTTTTCACCCCTGATGCGATACTCATGTCAAGGACGAGCTGGCATGCACAGAAGTCCCACCCTGAATGGGTGCTCCCCTAAGAAATATTGACCCAGTGCCTTGGCGAGCTTCAGCCCCCCCATGCCTAGCTGCATGCCACCAAGACAAGAGTCTGCCCTCCTGCTGACTGTGCTAGCACGTCCCCAGGACAGAGACAAAGGACCTGGGTAGGAAGGACGTAACGCCTCCTCCCTCCCAGGAAGGCTAGTGTTTACAGTAATTAAGGTGGTTAAGCCTCAAAGACATTCACCGTCCTTGATATGTAATCTCTTGTTCCCCATTCAAGGACAAAGCTCTTCCCACCCTGTTCAAGCTGACAGGTGGGAAAATTAGATATCCTGGGGGCTTGCAGCCTCAAAAGGCTAGCCACACCTTTAGGGTGGGCTTGGAGGTCTGAACAGTTAAGGAATAGCCTTGCCATTTTGAAGGATCCTGAAATAGAGTTTTCTGAGTAGCTTAGTGATGTACACCCACAGCAGGATGTTGACACCTCAGGGGCGGATTGGCCGCAGGGACAGCTAGCCCGTTGGCCACTGTCCCTCAGACCCCATAACACCCCTAAATCTAGAATTTAAAAAGCACCCCTGACACTAGAACCTCAGTTCAGCACAAGATTACGAAGAAGGATGGCAAGAAGCAAGTGATAACTGACAACAGGATTTGGACTCTGCCGCAAAGCTCAAGAAGGGATACTTAAGACCCTGTGGCCCAATATACTGGAACTGTGTGGAAGACTTAAGTTTGTGGCTGAAACTCCACTCTCCCTGCAAGAGGGACCCCTGTGATTGCTATAAAATCACATCAGACTCCCCTGATTTCGTAGAACCAGTCCCCGGCAAACTGCAGGTAAATTGACATGCTGATCCAGAAGAATTGCTACCCCCTGGGCCTGCCAAGAGATATCCTGAAGAAAAGTGGAAAGTGTATGCTGGAAGTTGTAGTTGGCCTCACACCATGTTTTGAGCCACTAACGCACTCCCTAGGACCTTCAGCCACCAAAGTAACTTTGGATTACCTTTACTGCAACCAAGGCTTGTTGGTCACCAGTCCGGTAACTGACCCCTTAAGTCACATCTACAGCAAGAGGGCACTTCACAGACCCTGCAACCGAAGTCGGCACCAATTTCACTCCTGTGTTTCTGCATCCTCAAACTGGTGAGGTTGACATTGTGGTATAAGCATCTTTAGCGTGACCTGTCCCTGGTGATTGGCAGCTGAAGTTACCTCTGCACCAGGAGACACTGAGCAAGGTAGAAGAAATCCAGTTGTTGAACCTAGGTCCGGGGGCCCCCAAAGATCTCTACTCTGCAAGGGTAGACCGTAATTCAACTCCAAAGTGACTGATTGTAAAGTTCTGCATTACTTAACAGCACCCGCAGCCCCCGTTCAAAGTGAATGACAGCTCGAAGCTACCTCTGCCACCGGACTCACCAAGCAAGGTAAGAGTGTACTGACTATTGAACCCTGGTCCTGGGACTCCGAAGACCTCTACCCTGAAAGGCTGAAAAGTCATTAAAAACACAGAGAAGTGACTGTTTGTCACAAGAGTGCTTTTTCCTATTGACCACAATGTTTAAAGCCCCGATTTAAAGCTCACTGACAGTTCAGAAATTGCCTCTGCACCTGGGGTCCCCGAACAAAGTACAGGTAATCTGACTGTAGAAACCTGGTCCTGAGCCTCCAAAGACCTTTACCTCGAGAGGGCAGAAAGTAACTCGACCCCTTTGTGACTGTTTGTCACTAACAGCATTTCCCGTTGACCACTATGTTAAATGTCTGAAGTATTTAATGCATTTATTTTCTAACCCTTTTAAAATTAATAGCTCCGGCACATGTATGATAAAAAGTTTGTTTTGGTGTCTAAATTTATATAAAAATGCACTCTATTTTTATGAAATGGTGTTGGATTTCTTTCGAGTCTTCTCAAGTGCTTATGCACCATAATGGTACTGTAAAATACTTTACACATGTTCCTCCAATAATGCCTGGCTGCTCTTTGTGACACTACCAGGACTAAACTAAGGATTATTGCTGTTCAATCCAAGAATCACCTCTGTGTATTGTGAGAATTTTGCATGGAAAGGCCTCCCAGCCATACCGCGTAATATTCCACCTTGCAACATCTATATAATCAGATCTGTCAATTTCGCTGTTCAACCAATCACAGATCAACCGCTTGTTCTTCTGTCAACAAATCTATATTTGATCCACCCATCCATTCAATCTCTTACCTTTATACTATCAAAGAATCTGGTGAGAAACTGACATTATTTTACATATATTCCTGGAAAATGAATCTATCCGCCCATTCTCAGTAAGAAACAACATATATATTGGAGCCTTTTTACCCCTGTAAGCGTGCAGCCAGATGATGTTGTTGCTGCTATTGTTATTTAGCATTATCTGTAAACTGCATAGAAATGGTATCTATGACTCCTTGCACAGAGTAAGGCCATTTTATCTCCTGTCCCTTAAAAAAGACAGAGGGCTACGCCTCAGAATCTCCATTGCAGTTTTTACCTAATCTTGAGCCTGGCTGCAACATACATTCAGACTTGAGCCTTGACTGAACACAGATGATAGAACTTCCTGAATTACACAACATTGATCAAGTAACACAAATTGTGCACATGCCTAAGGACATGTTCTGCCACTAATGACGTATGTCTGAGTAGGAACAGGACTCTGGAAGCTGCTGTTTTGCTTAAGACTGGGAACAAGCCAAATGTTCTGGAGGGGAACTCTGCAGCTGTGACCACCAATGGAAGAAGAGAAAGCTTCACTGCAAAGTACAAGGAGATGGCCATTGACCATGGAGGCAAAAAGCTAGCCCCAACAGAAAGAAGTGTACTCAGACTCTTGAGAATGTGCGGTCCACAGGAAACAAAGACATCTAAGATGCCTACGTCACAAGAGGATTGAGAAACTTTAAGAGACATTCCAGGACTGCGTGGGTGGTGACCCTGAATCTCGCTGACCTTTCTCTACCATTCCTGACCTTATCGGGTTTTCCCTTTATCAGCTAGGTCTTAGAGTAATGTCCTGTGCAAGAAAGCTGATTGCCTTGTTTTTCCTAAAGAGAAGTGGGTGCCCCTGGTTACATGGATGACCTCACTATTAGGCACATTTGACCACAACCTGCTGCTCAAATATATTGGCCTTTATAATGTTGTCCTCCCACGCTCTTGCCCAGGTGACCTATTATGTTTATTAACCAATTCCCACCATCAGTGGTACCCATGTTACTGATTTTGACCTCGGGAACCAATGGGAGCAATTACTGGTCTACCTTTGAACTGCAACTGGCGCACCCCCTACCACTGACCACCAAAGTTGATCTCACTTGTTAACTGAACATTGGAACTCTAACTTTTAGACCCACTCTTTGCCTTTTTAATACTATCATTGTGTGAGTGTGAATCCAAGATTACTTTAGGTAAACAGTGGCTAGGTATTTAAAAGTTGTTTTGCTTTAAGACGTTTTCAGAGGCTTCTCAACTAAATGGGCCCAAGCCAATGTGTGGTCTCACTCATTGCACCTAACGCTGCTGTGAAAGCAGAACAGAAGTGATACATATTGTGGCATACTTTACGTAGTGTGACATTGTGTGTGGCACCTTTAGCTCAATTGACCGGATTATTTTGTCATGCAATCAAATTACTAAACCTACTATAACCTCCTGAATTAAACAATAACTTGCCACATAGCTACTCCTGGTGGGTCAAGGACACAAAGGGAGTTCCTTGATTACCAAAATGCAGTGCGTTAGTACCGCGAGGCATGGAACATGGTAAATGACTCCCTCCCCCATGGGCACTGACAGATAACCACTGACCACCCAGGACTCAAATAACACTTCTCAGCTATAGGAAGTCTCAATCCTTTCCTAGCTGTAGTGTGTCATTCTGCAAGGGTTAACAGTTGTGGCTTGGTGAACTGTGTTTACTAACAAAGTGGTTCATGTGCACGAGGCTGCCTTTATATTGGCTGACATACTGGCTTGCCAAATAAAACTGTTGCAGCGGCATACATTGGGTTTACCTGTGGATCGATTCCCTGACACACATGCACTTGTGTCCACACAGTATCCATCTGATGTGAAAGAAGTTGGGTAAAACGTTCTCAAAGAAAGCCCACCGGGGAATACCATGGTCCACGGGAGGAGAAGCTGTTTGGTAGTGGTCACATTGGTTGGTAAAAAGCAAACTGGGTACATAATCCCAGCTTCCCCACTTAACCACATTGTAGGATCTTGGGCAGATAGATCACTGCATCTATCGGTGCCTCTGTTACCCTTTCCGTCAAAGAGCGAGCAATTACAAGCATATAATGTGATAAAGACAATTAAACAGTAAGAATTTAAAAGGATGGGTGATTTATTAAGCTAAAAATCTATACTGCTCTGAAATCTTTTGGGAGTCGTATGTCCCGTCTTGAGGCAGTTAGAAAATTATTGTTTCAGTACTAAGGGCTCTGTGGAAAACAACGTATCTATAACCATTATCTATATTAACAAATGGAATGGTTGGTTTTAATATGCAGACATTGAACCACACGTGATGAAACTCTATGAATAAAAATCAAAACACTTTAAAAATTACAAACACACCCGGCGACACGCTCTTGGATAAAGTGCACGTTCACGCTCGCCCACATCAAACACTTAACCCCGTGGACACAGAGCAGCCACGCTGACCAGCAGACCTCACCTGGACGTGTCACCGGGTCTCCCCGACACAAGCTGCAGGAGGACACTGAGTAACGCAGTCCAAGTGACCGGCTCCATGGCTGCGGCCAGCTACGAAGTTTTGCGATAGAAACACTTGTCCTTTCGCGATGTCGCAAGAGGAATCCCCGCGCTGGTCTCCAGGCAGTAACTTTGAAAGGGGGCGCTGTCGCGAGCTCTCTCGGGTGGTCACTGCTGTGTAGCCCTACGGGGCGCGGAGTGGTTGGTCGTCAGTCGGGGGCAGGCTCCGTCTTCTGTCAGTTCTCCTTTTGCCTTTTTTCCCCTCCTCTTTGTCTCTCCCCCTCTGGTTGCCTGTCAGCAGCTGCCCCAGCCTGTGCTTGAATTCCTCGGCGAGGCTGTCCCTGCAGCCATTAATGACCGCGCCGGTGGCTCCGGGGGCCGGGAAGGGGAGGGGTGGGAGCTGGAGTTAGGGGGAGCCGAGGTTTACCTCAGACTGTAAGTTTAGCCAGAGGCTGCAGGGGTGATGAAGAGTACACACTGCAGCGCACGCAAGAAACTGCCAATAATGTGACCCGGGAGATTCAGCCTGAACAAACTAAAGGTGTACAGTTCTAGCCAGCTGTATGCTTTTGAGACGCATCTAAACCATATGAAGATTTGCATGTTGAGCTGAGCTGAAACAACACGCCTTTTCAATTCCCTTCCCACGCAGACATATCAATGTATACTGTATTCTGATAATGAACACGAATGTAAGGTAACGATCATCATCATTAACATGAATGTGAAGCAACCACCTAGGGCCTAGGCTGTACCTCGACGTTTCCCTCGAGTGAATGTCATCTATTTTATGGAGGTGAGAAGTATTCATGAACGAGTCTGGCACCTTGTACTGGCACGTCTTCTTCAGAATGAATGTTCGACAGCTGACCATCTGTTTTCTTAGTAAGACATGTTTTGGCATTTTACAAAAGTGAATTTTAGCCCAGCCACAATTGGATCAAAGTCATTATTCCACTGTCTGCGCACCAACGCAAATCTTAATGTCAAGCTACGAAAGCAGATGTTGCCTAAATTATATACGTGATGACAGCTACTTGCATCAGGGTTTCCCAAATAGTTTCACCAAAAGAAGGGTAGGTGTCTCCCAAAGTAAGTACTGACAGTGAAAACATAACACCACTTTTCACCTCTGGAAAAGGTGAGTACATGCTCTGGACACTAAAGCGCATTATGAATTGCACTAATGATTACATTCAAATTCAAGACAAACAGATTGTTATCGTATCCGTATCATTTTTGGGAACATTGGACTGTTTGCATGTGAACTGGACTAGGCACTGGCACCAAAGGGATGTATTGATGTCTGCCCTGGATCCGTTTACATTTTTTTTTTAAAGATACCGGTAGTTTGTCATTGTAGGCTAATTCATCTGATGGAAGAGATATCCACATACACAAATGGATGAGTGCAGAGGAACTCTACCACAAGATCATCTTGGCAGAATGACTTGTCCCAGCACTGTGCTACCAGGACCTTCCCTCGTTCATACTGATCTGTTGTTGGAAAACCTATAACTCCCTCACTTGTCTCACTCCAGTATTTTATATTCCCCCAAATTTGTCCCGCCAGCGGCGTTCAAAACAACCAAGCACCGTGCAACTCTTATCAGTGGATATAACTTGGCTGCTTTTATTGACATTGACACATGTGCAATTGCCCGTAAGTACTTAAATCCAGTTGATGTGGCGAGGGATTGATTTCACTGCTAATTAAATCACAATTATGTTAATACAATTATCACACTTAGTTGGTGGTCTCATAAATCGAGAACAATCAATTTAAAATAAATTCAAAATAAAAAAATCAGAAATTGTAGTGGCTGATCGGCCTTTGAGTCCTGGCCCCTGTTTGTCATGTCTCTTTGACCCATTTTGTCTGTAGGCAATCCCACATTTCGTTTTGGAGGGGGCTCAGTCCATAGTGTTCGTTTTACCACGTTTCTCCGAGGGGGTAGCTTCTAATTTTTGGATTAGGGCCAACTCGCTACCTGGCATGTGTCTGTGCCCTGTCATCCGTCCTGGCGGATCTGGGCTGCGAGTGCTGTGTTCCGCTTACTCCCCTTAACTATCCTCTTTTCACCCTGCCGTAAGACATCCCCAGGCGTGTGGCCTTACATTTACACACCTCCTTACTAGGTGTGCTTACCGTCCCTTTTGGTAAAACCTCCTTTAATTTCCGCTTGCCCCTTTTGTCTGTCTGGTATCGCCACTGGATGCTGTGCTGTCTTGGTGGGAGGGTGTTTTTTCTTTGTTCCTGCTTGCTCGCTGTCCAGGGTCGTCTGTTTATCCCTCCAAGGGACAGCATGCTTCTTAAATGCCCCCCCAGCCCCTTACAGGTATCCCCTTTCTTCACCATTGGGGGGTTTGAATGATTCAACCCCCCCCCCAATTGGTCATTCAACATTTTGCACCTTCTCCCCCTTTTGGTGATTTAGGGGAGGGGAGGGCGTCACAACTGTGCGGGCGCGACATAGCAGAAAAAACAGTTTGACCGGTCCCCTCTGGGTCCAAGGCGGCTGTTATGGCGCCGGCCTGTTATGCCCCCTTTGGAGGCGGCCTTAACTCCTGCACTTGTCTTACTCCAGTATATTATATTCCCCCAATTTTGCCCCGCCAGCAGCATTCAAAACAACCAAGCACTGTACAACACTTATCAGTGGATATAACTTGGTCGCTTTTATTGACATAGACACGTGCAATTGCCCGTAAGTATTTAAATCCAGTTGATGTGGCGAAGCATTCATTTCACTGCTAATTAAATCACAATTATGTTGATACAAACATCACACTTAGTTGGCGGTCTCATAAATCAAGAACAATACATTTAAAATAAATTCAAAATTAAAAAATCAGAAATAGCAGTGACTGATCGGCCTTTGAGTCTTGGCCTCTGTTTGTCATGTCTCTTTGACCCATTTTGTCTGTAGGCAATCCCACATTTAGTTTTGGAGGGGCTCAGTCCATAGTGTTCATTTTACCATGTTTCTCCGAGGGGGTAGCTTCTAATTTTTGGATTAGGCCCAACTCTCTACCTGGTATGTGTCTGTGCCCTGCCATCCGTCCTGGCGGGTCTGGGCTGCGAGTGCCGTGTTCCGCTTACTCCCCTTAGCTGGCCTCTTTTCACCCTGCCATAAGGCATCCCCAGGTGTGTGGCCTTCCATTTGCACACCACCTTACTAGGTGTGCTTACCGTCGATTTTGGTAAAACCTCCTTTAATTTCCACCATGCTGCCTGAGAGGCTTACGTCGCCAGGCAGCTCCACCTATCTCTCCTCTTTTTTTTTTCATGCGCAGCCTGACTGTGCCATTCCTGCAGCCAGGTTTGCCCAGAAAATCTCCATTCCTTCCGATGATAGGTGCACGGCGTCTAGTGCGTAGAACTACAGTCGTCTGGGGTGGATCAAGCTGTGGCGTATGCTCTGCAGCCCATTTGCTTTGCAGTATTTTCAGACTGCAATGTTCATCTTCCTTCTGGAGTTGTCCACCGCCTTGCTTGAGAAAGCCCCTCGCCAATTGATCTTGGGGATTATTTCTGACCATATGATGGTGGTGTTGCCACATAACCTTGTTATTTCCATCAGACTCTGTCTGATCTCATTCAGAAGGATCTTTCTTCCCACCGTGGCCAAGTCGTTACCCCCCAGGTGTGTGATTATAACATCCGGATGTCTCGGAGCTGTCTCTAATAACCCTCGCACTGTCTGTGAGAGCTGTGCCCACTTCATGCCAGGGAAAACCCACCATCTGATTTTACTTGCCGTTAGGTCTCTCCTCACGTTATTGACTTTCTGATTCCACCATGCTTGTATTCTAGAAATGAAGGAGTGCCCAACCACCCATACTGTCCTGTGTAGCGCACCTGTCAATGCAATCAGAGACAGGTTCCATTTATATTAAATGTGGCCATACGTAACTTTTGTATGCTTTGGAGTGCCATCTACCCACAGCTTTGATGGCATTTTCTTCTAAACCAAAATCTGCTGCCGTTGTGGCCGCCCCTATGCGGAAAGAATGGGAACCAAAAACTTCTGGTGCCAAGCCTCCTTGCCTTAATGCTTTGCGCATGACTGCTGTGAACTGGTATTTGCTCAACCAATCCCCGTTGCTGTGCATAAATATTGGGCCTGGTGATCTGGGGCGCGTTGTCAGATAATCTTTTAAGCTTCAGACCGGACAATACTTTGTTTGTTTTATGCAGTTGAGCTGAATCCACATGCTCTTGCCTTGCTGGTCTGTCTTTGACCTCCTTAGTAGAAAACGCACCCTGTCTGACTCTGATCTGCAATCCTCAGCCTGGATGCAACTGTCGCCGCCCATTCTCTTCACTGTGGCTACTATCTCACTTATGCAACAAGCCCCATAGAAAATTGTAGTAAAAACTGCTCTGAATAGGCCTAACATATAGGTTGGCTGCCACTGTCTCCAGTGCATCTTTCAGCAGTGTCAGCTTGGTGAAGTCTATGGGGTGTCTGTTGTCCTGCCTTGGTCCCTTGAGCCATTTCCAGCCCTTCATAGCTGTTCTAATGTAGTGTGAGGCAGTGGGATCTATCCCCGTCTGTATCTTTGAGAAATGAGCCAATGCTGCCAGATGGGCATGTGCCAAAGACTTTGTTTTCCCCTGCTGGTAGGCCCATTTCATGAAGCGTTCCCCTGCGGTCTGGTTGCTACTGGATCCCTAAGTGACTTAAGTCCTCCTATTTCCATTAGTGACCAGGCATATTTGAAGTACCTCTTATGTGTCTCTGGCTTGAGCGCACTGTGAATTAATATTGACAAGACCGCTCCGCCAGCACCCACAGACATTTCGGTAAAGGTGTCATCGCTCGCCTCGCCTTCAGGGCTAGCTTCCTGAATTTGTCCATCTGGGAACAAGAGAGAGCATCTTCTCGTGAATTTTTTATGCCCTGCACGTATCTAGCCCTGATGTCCAAGTTCCCCTTGAGGTGGATGCTGACCAATCGCCTCAAAAGTCTCAGCGTATCAGGGCAAGATGCCGACCCTTTGTTTATGGCTAGTACCACACCTAGGTTGTCTGACCATATCGTTAGCTTCATGTTCTGCAGTTTATCTTCCCAGAATGTCATGGCTACTACTATGGGAAACAGCTCCAAAAATGTAATGTTCCTGGTGATCCCCAGCTTGTGACGCCTATCTGGCCATTTGCCTGCGCACCACTCATTGCCCAACAGTGCCCCGAAACCACAGACGCCTATGGCGTCTGTGAACAGTGCTATTTCATTGGCTGATACCATCCCTCTCTCCAAATGAGCAGACCGTTGAATTGGTCCAGGAAGGAATCCCACATGGGCAAATCGCTCTTTACTCCTGATCCCAGCCTGACATGATGGTGCTTCTCGCGCAAACCTGCTGTCAGTCTGCATAAACGTCTCACAAAAACTCACCTCGCTGGGATAACCCTGTTTGCAAAATTCAGTTTTCCAACCATTCTTTGTAGCTCCCCAAGGGTTGCTTTCTGTTTCCCTCGCATGGACTTGATCTCTGCCCTTAGCTCTGCCACCTTATCCCCTGGGATCCTTGATGTTCCCGTGGTTGAGTCTAACTCAATGCCCAAGAAAACTAGTGTTGTTACAGGGCCAACAGTTTTATCTGCTGCTAAGGGGACACCTATTTCTTCTGCCAGGTTTTGAAAAGACCTCAGTAGGCTGGCACATTCGCCTGTGCCTGCTCTTCCAACGAATAAGAAATCGTCCAGGTAATGCATCTTTCCCCCAGCTGGGTGTTTTTTATGCAGTGCCCATTCCAAAAATGTACTAAACTGCTTGAAATATGCGTACGAGATGGAGCAGCCCATGGGCATAGCTTTGTTGACATAAACTTCCTTGTTGTGTTGAAAACCTAATAGGTAAAAACTGTCTGGGTGTACTGGTAATAAGCGGAAAACTGACTCAATGTCCGCCTTCGCAAATAAAGCCCCTCTGCCTGCTGACTTTATCATATCAATGGCATCCTCTATGGTGGCATAAGCTACAGAACATGATTCAGAGGGGATGCTGTCATTTACTGATGCACCTTCTGGGAATGATAAATGGTGTATTAGGCTGTATTGTCCTGCCTCCTTCTTGGGCACCACACCTAGTGGTGAAATTATTAATTCTTTGGGGGGTGGTGAGGGCAGTGGTCCTTTGATGCAACCCAGCCGCAACTCCTTTTCAATTTTTTGCTGAACCACTTCTGGGTGTTCCATGGCTGATTTTAGGTTTTTACCCTTACCCCACACTATTAGACCTGTTACTCGAATTCTGAAACCTTCAAATCCCTTTACTAATAGCTCTGCTTCCTTTTTGTTGTAGTACTCATTGGCTAGCTTTCTCAGAAATTGTGTGTTAATAGGGGATCTGGCTAATTTATACTTTCTCTAGTTCCCCTCGGCGCCCGTGTTAAAAAAATATCTTTAATTTTTCTTTTTCTTTTCTTTCTTGTGTGATAGGTGTTTGTTTTTCCTGCACACTGATGCTGGGTGCTCCCACCCATGATGAACAGCTGTGCCTGAATTTACAGTTCTGTCCCCAAGTGTACTCATCCGTTTTGGATTTCCAGCAGATTGCCTGTGCTCCCTTCTCCCCTTGACCCTCACTGCTGTGCAAGGGTTTGAATCTATGAAATGATTTAAGCTTCTTGTGCTTCCCTTTGTGGTACGTGTTCCGAAAGGGCTGGTCCCCCCTAGCCGCCCAGGATTTGACCTCTTTTGCCACCATCATCTTGTGTATGTAGCTAGAGATGTCCTCCTCTTTCCATTCCATCTCCGGATGGGCCTGCATTTTTAACCTAAAACTTTTATCGTATTCTAGCCATGCATCCCCAGGGAATTGGAAGTGCGCTTCATATATCTTTGACTCACATAACCAAAGGTCCGCTGCGCAGCGTGGGAATTTTTTACTATTACGCAAGCCATGATCCTGGAAGCATCCAACCAATTCTCAAAATTCCTTTCTTTCCTGACCCTCTATCTTTCCCGCCTATCCTCGTCCTTCTGATCACACACTGTGAGATACAAACCTTCTAACTGAATTTCTAGTAGGGAAAAAATGTCTATCAATTCCTTCTGCCATATTCTTTCTGTTACTGGTAGTGGGATTGTGTTTTCCAGGCCTGCAGACCTTTTTGTCATAGCAGGGGGACCTAATGAGGGTCTGACGTACAACTCGGGTGATTGCCCCACAGACCTAACGGATTCCTGTCCTTTGCCATCTATAACCCAGGCCGGTGTGGGGTTCCCTGCGGCTGACGGTTCACTGCTAACTGCTTGTGCTCCTCAGCCTTCCCCATTATTTATAGCCTCCTGGCTCCCCCCTTTCCCTGCGCAATCTAGACTTTGCCCTGTGCCACTGCCTTTTAATAACAATGGTGCAAAAGACTTCAAACACTCTTTGATGATTGCGCTTCTATGCTCACCCTCCGATGGTTTCCACAAACTGCTGCTTTCGGGTGTTTCTACCGTTGCTGGTGCCGAGGTGGGCAGGTTTGCCCCCCTTGATATTTTAGCCCCTTCTTTGCTGGTTTCCCTTCTGTTCTCTGCCGCTTGTTTGCTTTATGTGTGGGGTCCACCTCGGACCCTGGGCCACTGGCGTCTTCCCTCGTGGTATTATTTTGATCCAACACCTGTGGGGCATCTCTATCAGTGACTCTCTCCTCCATCTTTGCGCGTAGCCAGTCATTGCCCCGCCTCAGATCCTCAGCCCTCATATGTGCCAGCATCTTATCTAGATCATCTTGGTGATCACCCACTTCCACTTCTTCCATAATGGCCCTGAGTAATGAGTATATACCCCCAAATACTCTCTCTGTATGTCTATGTATATATATATATATATATATATATATATATATATATATATATATATATATATATGTATATGTATATATATATATATATATATATGTATATATATATATATATATATATATATATATATATATTTTATTTTTTTAAAGGTTGTGTGGACTCTCAAAGTTAAAAAGGAAAATTTTCGGGAGGGTCTCTGTATACTGTTTCACAGGAGAGTCTCTGGATTAACTCACAGTTCTGTTCTTTACTCACTCACATTGCTGACTTTCTCACAAGTGTAAATAAAAATGTTTTTCTTGGAGTGGCTGGGCTGCTGCAAACACCACCTCTTGATGGTGTACAATCTTCGTGATGTTTTGAGGAAGTAAATCAAATACCCTCATGGAGTCGTGTCACCTGAAATAGGCTGTCGTCCACTCTGGATGCGATGGTTCTGCTCACTCGGTGGCAAAACAATTGCAACAAAGATCCAGCTCCTTGGAGTCATGTCGCGGGCAGGCGGTCCTCCACGGGGGAAAAATGTAGCGATGAACAGGTGCTCCCTCTCCGGACATCAATGAGGCTGAGGAGCAGGTACGTTGGCGGCACTCCAGAACGCATGGTCGCGTCACCCAGATGGGCGGTCCCATGCTCTGAGCCGTAGCCGGGTGCAGCTCTCGATGCTGGAGCTGCTCGTTCAGGTGTGGAGCCCCCGTGAGTGAGGCCCTCAGGAGCGTGTAGACTCATGCAGGGCAGGTGCTGCTCCTCTGTTTGTCCACGATGTTACGGGACAGGAACGAAAATGGCACACCGGGACGCTTGGTTGTGTCACCCAGATGGGCAGTCCCACGCTAGGAGCCCTCAAACAGGTTGCAGCTCCCGTAGCTGGAGCTGCTGTTACAACTTGCCTATGCTCCGGGGGTGGGTCTACGGAGGCGTGGGGGGAGTCCTTCCCGCCGAGGGACCAGACCTCTGTGAACATGTGGTCGTGTCACCCGGATGGGCGTCCCACGCAAGAGGCAATGAGGTGGCCGCTCCTGGGGCAGGAGCTGGTCGGTGTCCCAATGGCGCTCACAGGAGGGGGGGTGATGCTGTACGGCAGCAGCGTGTTGGGGCCCAACTCGTTCAGGGGAGACGGTAGGGTGGCGAGGTGACGACGAAGGAAGCCGATGAAAAAAGACCAATTAACAACCAACGTCCGTGAAAGTACCTTGCAAAGGTAGGCCGCAATCTCCTTTTTTCTTTGTTCCTGCTTGCGCACTTGCTTGGGTCATCTGTTTATCCCTCCAAGGGACAGCACGCTTCTTAAATGACCCCCGTACCCCCTTACAGGTATCCCCCTGCTTCCCCATTGGGGGTTTGAATGATTCGAATCGCCCAAATTGGTCATTCAACATTTCATGCCTTCTCCCCCAAATGGTGATTTGGGGGGTGGGGGTGTCACAACTGTGCGACTGTGCAGGCGTGACATAGCAGAAAAAATGGTTTGATCGGTCCCTTCCAGGTCCAAGGCGGCGGTTATGGAGCCACCCCTTTATGCCCCCTTTGGGGACGGCCGTTGTTTTAATCATCCTCAGCTTGGCTCTGCCCAGGATTATCACCTCTACCCTGAGACCCTGCTCTTGAAGTCATCCATGGATTGTGGAATGATCACTGATCTTCAGGGTCCCAGAAATGGCAATCAAAAAGGTTATAAACCAGTCTGCTTTGTACAGATAATGAAATGTCCCATGCAGTTAGTAAATCCATGCCTTTAGAATACCATGACGGAATGAAACCTCGCTATCGTGATTGGGACCATCCAGACTGGTCCACCCTGTGTCCCTTTAGAGTGACAAAGAGCAAGTGACCGTAAAGCATAATTCTTATCTTAGTCCTGGTCTCCCTTGATCAAAAATCCAACTACAAGCCTGCTGATTTTTCTTGAGTGTACTTTCCTGGCTGCTGCCTAGACCAATGACACCTTCAGATCTACATGAAATAAAGTGGCCTCTTTCATACATTATAGGGATATTGCAAGTCACAGAGAAGTTGTTTTCATATAGAGAACGTGATGGCTTTACTCAAGGACATGTGCAGTACAGTTTGTTTCTCCCACAGCTCCCAATTTCACTGCAATGATATAGCCCACCAGCAGAGGCATAGCTTTAGTGGGTGTTTGGGGTGTTACAGCCCCCTAAAAAATGTATTTTGTGTTAAACAGTTGGGTACAGGTGCTTTCAGTTGATTCAGATTTCACCTGGGAGTTTCACACAAAACACACAAGTAGTCTCTGTTTTGAAGGTCTTAAAAAATGTTGGTTACCTTGAAAAATATTGGCCCTCATTACGACCGTGGCGGTGGGTGATAAAGTGGTGGTAAAACTGCCAACAGGCTGGCGGTAAGTACCGCCAAATTATGACCATGGCGGTGCTATGTCCGAAAGTCAGCCAATGTACCACACCGACCGTCAAGGCAGAACAGAGTCACCACGGCGGTAGTCGCCTACAGGCAGGCGGAAGACAAAGTTCCGCAAACCATATTAAGACACTACAATCTGCCACCTTTTCTGGGTTGTTGTAGTGAATCCTAATTTGTTTTAATGGGATAACAGGAGTTAGCTTAGCCTTCGGCTTGCAGATTTGTGCCCCCGTCACCTAGTGCCAGATGAAGGAAAGCTTTTGCGACTCGCAAACGGTGAAAAACACAGTTTGCGAGGCGCAAAAGTCCTCACGCGATGCAGAATCACATTTTGCGAGTCGGTACTGACTCGCAAAATGTGATTCCGACTCGCAAATAGGAAGGGGTGTTCCCTTCCTATTTGCGACCGCATCGCGATGTAGAGTTGATTTGTGACCGCGAAAGCGGTCGCAAATCAACTTGCAGTTACCATCCACTTGAAGTGGATGGTAACTCATTCGCAAAGGGACCCCGTCCCCTTTGTGAATGCAAAAATAAATTTTTTTTCAGAGCAGGCAGTGGTCCTATGGACCACTGCCTACTCTGAAAAAAACCGAAACAAAACGGTTTCGGTATTTTTTCTTTTTGCAGCTCGTTTTCCTTTAAGGAAAACGGGCTGCAAAGAGAAAAAAAACAACTGCTTTATTTAAAAGCAGTCACGGACATGGTGGTCTGCTGTCTCCAGCAGGCCACCATCCCCATGAGTGCCTAGACTCGCTATGGGGTCGCAAACTGCGACCCACCTCATAAATATTTATGAGGTGGGTCTTTGCGACCCCATAGCGAGTCGCAGAAGGTGTCTGAGACACCTTTCTGCATTTCCTTTTGCGAGTTGCAAATTGCGAGTCGCTGGGACTCGCAATTTGCAACTCGCAAAAGGAATCCTACCTACATCTGGCCCCTAGTGACTTTTAACCTACTTAGCTTGCTCTGTCTTAGCCCATTTAATTATTTAATTCCTTTAAGATGGCTGCCTTGTTTATAGTTAGGCCACTTGTTATGCTTTGCATTATCAGTGCCACCGTGTTAAGGCGTCAAGATCAAGTGGCAAAGACAAACAAACAGTAGGTGTTTAGTCTTAGGGACTTTCCCTCTCTATGCTTTCGAGGGAATTGTTTATATTAATTGCCGCCCCAAGCATGCCTGTTATCTATTGTTTGGGAACACACCTACGTCAGGGGTCCAAGTAGATCTGTATAAATACATCACAATTTAGACAAATAATCAGAGAGATTCCGACCAGAGGGCACCGCCACTATCGCTGATATCGATGCTGAACGTCGTCTTGACGCTGACCCAGTCTTCGTGTCCCTACGGATTCTGAGATAGAGACCTCATTCCAAGGTAACGAGGGTTGGGAGCTCCTCTCATGGACATGGCATTGGCAGATTAGGTTTAACATACCCAGCTCTCCTTTAGGTAGGAGGTTAGGCCTATTGTGATAGGGTATTAGGACATATTACACACCTTATGTCTTTTCATGTTATTGCAAGATGGTGGGGGTCTTTGTAATAAAGACTCTTGTCTTTACAATTCTGTTTCTTGCACTGTTCATTATCCTAATCATTGCAGCCCATGCAACTTATCGCAGATTGCAGTTGTGTTAAATAAAAACCATTGAAACTTTACTGCATCTTTGTTATTGCCTGTGTTTGGATGAGATATGATGTATCTGTGAGAAAGGGGTAATCTCCGTTTAACCACGACACTCCCTGATATGTCATACTCTTGAGTCCATGCGTAAAGGCTGCCACAAATCACCTTTTACTGTTTGGGTTTTTGGTGAGGTGCTACTAGTGAGCCGGAAGTGTTGGGACGACAGCTACGACTTGTTGTAGGATAGGCATAGTCGCCTACAAACAGTACTGTCATCCTTAAACCAGCAGTCTTGTCTAGAGCAAGAGTCCAAACTACGACAATGGTACCAATGCCATCAAAAGTCTGGTGGAAACAGAGCACAAAAGTCAAAGGACTCACTATTGGAGACACAGGGAAGAACCATGCTGTCATGGAAACCGAACTGCATGTCTTCCCGATGATCTTCTACATTATGCTCCACCTGGAACACCAACGCCGGCAAAGACGACGACGGTGAGTACAGCCGCCTAGCACACAAGGGAGGGTGGGAGGAAAAAGAGAGTGACACACATACAACACACACCTGACACACACCATACACACAACCAGATGTGTTACAAAAACAATTTGACCCCGAAAAACTGCAGAATAATGCAAGGACAGCAGGAATTGACGAAAATGATTGTAATCAGTCCAACAATAAAATCAACAATCCGATTTGGCTATGAAACAGATATGTACACTTGTACAAAAAAGGGACACTGCCCATTCCATAGTTCAAGGGGCACACATGGCCACAGGGCACAGTCCAAGGCCCCACCCGAATCCTGCACCAATCCCAATAGAACACTGCAGGGGCATCAGTTGTCAAATAGGCAGGCACCTCAGGGGGAGGGGGACACCTCAGCCAGATGCGGCAACAAGCCCACTGGTTCTGGAGGGGGCAACATGCCCTGTGCTTTGTCCTGGGGAGTGCAAAGCCACAGTCTCTCAAGTGGGTGTCCTCCCCACTGGTTCTGGAGGTGGCAACATACCCATTGCTCTTTGTCCTGGGGAGTGCAAGGCCACAGTCTCTCAGGTGGGTGTCTTCCCCACTGGTTCTGGAGGGGGCAACATGCCCATTGCTCTTTGTCTTGGGGAGTGCAAGGCCACAGTCTCTCAGGTGGGTGTCTTCCCCACTGGTTCTGGAGGGGGCAACATGCCCATTGCTCTTTGTCTTGGGGAGTGCAAGGCCACAGTCTCTCAAGTGAGTGTCTTCCCCACTGGTTCTGGAAGGGGCAACATGCCCTGTGTTCTGTTCTGGGGAGGGCAAGGCCACAGTCTCTCAAGTGGGTGTCTTCCCCACTGGTTCTGGAGGGGGCAGGCCGCAAAGTAGCCCCTGTAGGCTGGACTACATGGCGCCTGCCGGCGGTGACGGCTGCACTGTGGTGGTGGATGTGGGAGGCTCCTGGTCAGCCCCTGCACTGTCTGATGGCTGCACTGTGGTGGTGGATGTGGGAGGCTCCTGGTCAGCCCCTGCACTCTCTGATGGCTGCACTGCAGTGGTGGTTGTGGGAGGCTCCTGGTGAGCCCCTGCACTCTCTGATGGCTGCACTGTGGTGGTGGTTGTGGGAGGCTCCTTGTTAGCCCCTGCACTCTCTGATGGCTGTACTGTGGTGGTGGATGTGTGAGGCTCCTGGTCAGCCCCTGCACTCTCTGATGGCTGCACAACCACGGCTGGTGGTGGGGGCCTTGTGACAGCTGCTGGTAGTGGCGGTGTTTACCTGATAGCTTCCGCTGGCATAGATTGCCTCCTCTCCTCCTGGTCATGGGTTGGGGATCCCTTACCCTTTCTGGCACGGGTGGATTGGTTCTTTACCCCTCTGCCTGTTGGTGCAGGCTCCTTTCCCTTCTTTCCAGCTGGCGCAGACTCCTTCCCCTTCTTTCCAGCTGGTGCAGGCTCCTTCTCCTTCTTTCCAGCTGGTGCAGGCTCCTTCCTGTTCAGTATTGTTGGTCTGGAATCCCTACCACCACGAGTAGGTGGTGCCACCACTGGCCCCGTGGACTGTATGGCTGAGGTGATGGGCTGGGTCCTTGCTATCCTGCCCATACGTGCAGGACAGGGGGTAGGGAAGGTGTCAATCATGGAAAGGAAAAACTTTTTAGGGATGTTGAAGTGGTAGGAGGGAGGAGTAATGGGAGTGGAGGATGAGGGAGTCGTTGTCAGAGATGTATGTCTGCTGGATTTGGGTGCAGATGCATGGGCTGTATGCTGCTGTGAGGTGGATGGCTGTTGGGTGTCTGAGTGCTTTCATTTGTATCTTTTGCGGAGGGGAACAGACACGGTGGGAGAGGACACAGGGGACGCGTGCATGGATGTTGTGGAGGTGTCTGCCAGTGAGGTGTGTGTTCTGCTTGGTGTGGTGATGATGCTGGTAGTGGATATCGATGTGGAGCATGCAGGTGTGAGTGTTAACATAACTGGGTGGGAGGTGGAGGAGGAGGGGGAGACAGTGGAGACAGTGGATGTTGTTGTGTTTGCAACTGAATGGTGTTTGTATGAGTGCCTGTGGGATGAAGTGTGGTGCTTGTGTTTGCCTGTGCCACTCTTGGGTGTTGTCTTGTGTGCATGCTCGTCTGGCTGTGTGCTTGGGATGTGTTGGGGTTGAGGAGAATGGGACTGGGAAGTGAAAGTTGGAGGGGGGACGGCTGAAACAGAGACAATGGCAGCCATCAGAGAGGGGGCCAGAGCCTGAATCGATCTCTGTTGGGCCGCCAATCCACCATGAATGCCCTCCAGGAATGCATTGCATTGCTGCATCTGGGCTGCCAGCCCCTGGATGGCATTCACAATGGTTGATTGTCCTACAGAGATGGATCTCAGCAGGTCAATAGCCTCCTCACTCAGGGCAGCAGGGCTCACTGGGGCAGGACCTGAGGTGCCGTGGGTGAAGGAGATGCCCACCCTCCTGGGTGAGTGGGTGCGGGCATCTAGCTGAGGGGCTACTGGGAGGGCAATGCTGGTACCGGGGTGGCAGTTTTACCTGCAGCTAGGGTAGTCACAGAGGTGTCTGCCATCATCAGGGAGCTCCCATCGGAGGAGGTATCAGAGTCTGTGCTGTCCCCTCTAGTCTCCGCCGTGGTGCTCCCCTTGACCTCCATCCCACTGGTGCCCTCAGCGTCGGTGGACTCTGCCTCCAGGGTCCTGTGGGATGCAGCTCCCTCTGTCGCCGGTGCCTCAGCTCCTCCGTCAGATGATGCTAATGCACATAAGGACAGGATGACAAAACAAGAAAGGGGGGAGAGAGACAAAGGATACACAGGGTCAATGACTGCACCAACACCACCGTTGGCGTACACAGCACCCTCACACACAGGGAACAGGCCTACACACTAATCATGGCTCTACCAGTGAAATGGCTAGTCACCAAGGAATGAGGAGGGGCACACACCGCCAACTGCAGCACACAGGGGACCCACGCAGCCCTGCCCAGAAGTGAATACTAACAAGCTAGGTAAGCAGTATTTCACATTCAAACCCTTAGCCACCATAGGACCTACGTTGCTATGTCTGGCCTGGCCCAGGGGCACCCACTGACACACAACCACCACCCGGATACCACCCCACCAGCCGTAAGTTGTACTGATAGCCACTGTACTCACTCCCTTGTGGCTGCTGTGATGCCCTCAAGTGCCCATCCAGCTCAGGGTAGTCCACTGCCAGTATGCAGGCCATCAGGGGGTAAGGGTCCAACGGGCACCCCTTCCTCGCTGGGAGGCCATCCCCAGCTGGGCCTCCGCAGCCCTTCATGCCTAGCGCCTCAGGTCCTCCCACCATTTGCGACAGTGGGTGGTCTGCCTGCCATAGACCCCCAGGTTCCGCACATCCTTGGTGATGGCACACCATATTCCTTTCTTTTGATGGGCACTGACCTGCAGAGGCAATACAGACAGGAGAACACCATTAGACAAACAGTCCAGCCTGTCACACAAATGGCCCACCATACCCATTTGCATAACCATTGGCACACACATAGCCCAGCTCACAACATGTACACCACCAAGAGGACATCCACACCCCCCCCTTACACGAAGCCTTCACACACAACTCCATGCCTTCATGCCACATGCATCGTGCCCACCGTGTACTCACCTTTTGGTCTGGAGGCCCATACTGCAGTCCATACTTGGGTAGGACCCCATCCAACAGTCGTCCAACTCCTCAGAAGTGAAGGCTGGGGCCCTTTCCCCGGTCACACGGGCCATGGTAGGTTCCAGACACAGGTCACAGCAGCACATGCAGTGTCGGTCATCTCCTATGGAAGGTCAGGAAATAAGTGAGGAATCAGATAGAAAACGGCAGTCATGTCCGCGGCGGTGCATACCGTCACTGCCGGCGTAGATCCCCATTGGCCACTGTACCCCATAGGGCCCAATATTAACCAATGAGGAATTGCATGGCGGCTCACGACCACCTACCGCCATGACGCACAACGTCGGCAGAATTACCTCACTTCCAACTGTCCCTCCACACAGGACAGGTAGTCACCATTTCAGGGGGGGGTGCACAGGCCTATCAATAATTGCTGCATCACAGGATCAATAGGCACATACTTCACAAATGACACTGTCCCATAGCATGTTTGCACATTGTGGCCTGCTGTTGTGGCTCCATTGTTCAGTTTGTGACACCCTACTCATTCTTGTATCCCTTAGATACCTACCGCTGCGGATGAATAGGAGATGGGGACACCCCCGTGTCCAGACCCCTGGTGGAGTTGGCTACACTGGAGGACAGGCACATAATACTCACCTATAGACTGGACAGGGCTACAATCACAGAATTGTGTGCCCAATTGAAACCTGACCTGATATCAGCTATCCACAATCCCACTGGGATCCCCCCTCTTGTGCAGTGCTATCAGTGCTCCATTTCCTGGCAACTGGTTCTTTCCAAGTGACAGTGGGCTTGGCAGCAGGAATGTCACAGCCAATGTTCTCAATCGTGCTAGCAAGAGTCTTGTCTGCCCTGATAAAACGCACGTGCAGCTACATTGCTTTCCCCAGGTTGAGGATTTGGCCACAGCGAACGACGGGTTTTATGCAATGGGACATATACCCAAAATAATTTGGGCGATTGATGGAACACATATTGCATTTTTCCCCCCCTGCCAGAATCAACAGGTGTTCAGGAATCGTAAGAGTGTCCACTCCATGAATGTGCAGATGGTGTGCTTGGTGGACCAGTACATCTCCCACGTCAATCCTACGTATCCAGGGTCAGTGCATGATGCCTTTGTCCTGAGGAATAGCAGCATTCCAAATGTGATGTCCCAACTACAGAGGCTCAGGGTGTGGCTAACAGGTGAGCCCTGGTTCTCACCCAGTATATGTTGGTGTATGCCTATGGTGTTGGCCATATAGGATAGTGTGTGGCTAAATGTTGTCCCTCAATATTTGTAGGTGACTCTGGTTACCCAAACCTATCATGGCTGCTGACCCCAGTGAGGAAATCCAGGACAAGGGCAGAAGAATGTTATAATGAGGCACATGGGGAACCAGAAGGATCATTGAAAGGACCTTTGGCCTCCTGAAGGCCAGGTTCAGGTACCTCCATCTGACAGGTGTTATCCCTGTGCTACTCACCCAAGAAGGTCTGCCAGATACTAGTGGCATGCTGCATGTTGCACAACCTGGCCCTCAGACGGCATGTACCTTTTCTGCAGGAGGAGGAAACTGGAGATGCCCCTGTGGCAGCAGTGGACCCTGAGGACAGTGAGGATGAGGATGTGAACAACAGAACATCAGTGATACGTCAGTACTTCCAATGACACACAGGTGAGACAGTGCAACTTCACATTTCTATGAGTATTGGTGTATTCTGTGTGGCATTGGCATGCTGACATAACCCACTTCTTTGCCCTACTTACTGTTACGTATGGATATTATTTTTGTAGATGTTTGTGATATGAGAATATTCTCCTGGTGTGATCACAACAGCCAGCTACAAGTCATTAATTTTATGCTCATTCTACGTACAGTTCATTTGCAATAGTTGTAGCTGTTTCAATGAATTTGCAATACATGAGGACTCTTTTCTGGTGTCTCTGAACTTAATCCTGTATTGTTCAGTGGTTAAGCCAAATCCATCCAAGAGTGCATCCTTCAAAACTGCAAAATTATTGGCATCACTTTCTCTAACAGTAAGGAGCCTATCCCTACCCTTTCCATTGAAAGATAGCCATAGAATAGCAGCCCACTGCCTTTGAGGGACCCCCTGTACCATAAAGGCCCTCTCAAACCATTTGTTAATGTCATCCCCCTCCTTGTAAGGGGGAACTATCTTGTGCAGATTCCTGGAATCATGCTCTCTCACAGGATTGCTATCAGGAATACTTCTGCTGCCACATAAAATACTAGTAGTAGAATTTTATCCAAGGGTGTTTATTGTTGTGCTAAAATATAGAGGGGAAAGTGTAATGGAATGGGGTGATGATGGAGGAAGGTCCAGGGTATTGTTCCAGTCTGTTTGTAGCACAGGTGAATTGTCCATGGGGACATAGGAAGGGGAGCAAAGGCAGTTCAAGGTGGACAAGGTGGACAAGGTGACAGAGTGGGACACAAGTGGGACAATCAGGAGAGTCTCATTTCCTGGCAGAGGGTCTTGGCAAGTGTCTTTGGCTTCTGTCTGGTTCACAGGGAAAGTTTGCGGGGTTGCTCACCTTCTGCAGGGGGAGGGGTGCTGGTGGCCTGTTGGTCCTGTGGCAGGGCCTCCTTGCCACTAGCGGCAGCAGAAGTGCAGGGCTGTTCAGATGTCTGGCTAGTGGCAGGGGCCCGCTGGTGTGCTGTTGCCTCCATCATGAAGTTGGCCATGTCTGCCAGCACCCCAGCTATGGAGATCAGGGTGTTGTTAATGGCCTGCTAGTCCTCTCTGATCCCCTGATACTGTACCTCCTGCAACCACCTGTTCTCCTGCACGTTGTCTAGGATCTGGACCATCGTGTCCTGGGAATGTTGGTAGGGTCCCAGGATCTTGGAGAGTGCCTCCTGGAGAGTCGGTTCCCTGGGCCTCCCAGTGTCCCTGTTGACCTGTCCCTCTGTCCCCTGAACCGTGTGCCCACTGCCACTGACCCCAGGCCCCTGATTGTCTTGTGTGCGAGGTGTGGCCTGGGTTCCCTGTACAGGTGAGCACACTGCTGATTGACATGTCCTGGGGACAGAGGTGTGGGTACGTTGGGTGGGTGCTGTGGTATTGGATCTTGATGGGGGAGGCTCTGTGGTGGTCTGTGGCTAGGCTTGGGTGACCAGATGTCCAGTGGTCCCTGATGGGCCAGGTGGATCGTCCAGATCCTGAAGTCCAGAGTTATTGTCATCACTGTGGGCCTCTTCTGTTGGGTGACTGGATAGTGGTGGCACCTCCTCTCCAGTGACATTGGCTGGGGTACCTGTGGGGATGTAAATGATGTATTATGCTTCAGGTGTCTGACATTTGTACTTCTGTAGCTGACCCTCTATGGTTGGTTTTTCCCCTGCGAGCTTTTGCTTGTGTATGTTGGTGTATTGTGGTTATGTTAGTTTCCCTATGCTGTGCATGCTTTGGTGATGAGTGTCCATGCAGGGCTGGGAGGGGTGTCCATGCATTGGTACATCATGCAGGGCTTGGCATTGGGGTTAGTGAGATGTGATGGTGGAGTGTGTGGGATGTGGTGGAGTGATGGGAATGAGGTGAGGGTGTGTGATGGTATGCAGACATGGGGGGTGATAATTGTTGAAAGTAGACTTACCAGTGTCCAGTCCTCCTCCAACTCCGGAGAGTCCCTCAGGATGCAGTAGTGCCAAGAATTGCTCCTCCCATGCTATGAGTTGTGGGAGAGGCGGTAGGGGTCCACCGCCAGTCCTCTGTATGGCGAGCTGGTGTCTTGCTGCTATGGAACGTACCTTCCCCCGTAGGTCGTTCCACCTCTTCCTGATGTCGTCCCTTGTTCTTGAATGCTGTCCCATGGCGTTGACCCTGTCCACAATTCTCTGCCATAGCTCCATCTTCCTTGCTCTTGATATCTGCTGCACCTGTGCTCCAAAGAGCTGTGGCTGAACCCTGACGATTTCCTCCACCATGACCCTTAACTCCTCCTCTGCGAAACGGGCATGTGTTTGTGGTGCCATGGGTGTAGTAATGTGTATTGGTGAGGGTGTGTTGGGTAATGTGTTGGGGTGTGTGATGTGGAGTGCGTGAGGGGTGTATGGGTGTGAGTGGTGTGTGTGTCATTCGTGTCAGTCTCCTTGCAGTAATTGTTGTTGGTAAAGGGTTGTGGGTAATGTGTGTGTGTGTTTTATAGTGGTGTGGGTGTGTGGGTGTAGTGTGTGTGTTGTTTGAATTGTCCAATGTAGTGTTGTTTTGTATGTGGGTGTCCATTCTGAGCATGGTGCTATGTACCGCCAATGGTTTACAGCTGGTGAATGTCCGCCATGGTGATTCGTGGGTCATAATGTGATGGGCATTGTTCTGTTGGCGTAACGGTGTGGGTTTTGGGACCGCCAGTTTATCACTGACCTTTGGTCTGGCGTATTTGTGTATGTGGCTGTATTCTGTCGGATTGGGGGGTGTGTGTCATAATGTGGTGAATGATATTCGCCAGCACGGTGGTAAGTTGGCGGCCGTCATTCGCCACCAATGTCATAATGAGGGCCTTTGTGTTTTAAGTACTCCTAACAATTCGTTCAGTCCCTTAAGCCCCCTCATGCTCTGCTTGTCTTGTAATGTACTTTCTCAATGCATGCCAGAGTGGTTGTTAGGAAATTTCACATTCACCCCCCAATCTTACTGATCAAGCTACACCTCTGCCCACCAGAAGCTAAAGGTTGAAGGCATTGGCAAAGACAACAGGCCAGACCCACAGGATCATTCAGTACCCAGGAAATGGCTGCTAATATCAGACACAGGTGTTCAAGGTGAGGGGTAATTGGCACATCTTTGCGTGTCTGAGGAGTGGCAGGTGATGAGGGTGGGCCCTGGAGATCTGGCAGGTGGGAAAACAGCAACAGGAGATTTTCCAGCAAAGGGCCCTGGCCAGGGTCTAAATGCAGGGCAATAGATGGGCAGCACTGGACAGAAATCTTGGGGATGTGCAGCCCACTTGCACTGGAAGGAGAGGCCCTCATCATCGTCTACAAGACTTTACAGATTGTGGTATTGATGAGTATCTCCATGTTTGGGCCACACCAGTGGGGTTGCAGAGAAGTCTTCCTCTGGTGAATTTGCACTTAAATCCTATCGCCGGATAGGAAGGAGTGGCAGCATCATCATTCAATTAGTGGTCCAGTTCAGCAACACAGATGGGTGGGTTTGAAGGTACCACCATGGGCCTCCTCATACCTATCTTGTAGGGGCTCCATATTGTATTTGGTGTTGGCATGGTCCTGCTAGATAGACCACAGAGCTAGAGATAAGGCATCATCCCTTTCACTTGAGTTTCAGAACATATTTTTCCTATCTTGTCCATAAGCGCACCATTATTTTTCTGAACTTTGCCAGCTGACTGTGGCTGATAGGCAAACAGGAAACAAATGCACCACATACAAAGCAGCATTGTTGGTTTGCACAAACCTGCTTGTCTAGCAGCTAAATTAGCAAGGTCATTTCCTTGGAATACTTCATCATACGGGTGTTGGTGAGCGAAACATTTAAGTACTGCAGTTTCTGAGGTAATATTAAAGCTTTCAACAGTTTTTTTTTACATACAGGCCATTCCTAATGGGGATACTGGCAAATGTTAAGAATCTCCTCTATATCCAGATTAGCCCAAAGTCATGTGTTAATCCAAACACATACTTGGAGTCAGTGAATTTAGTTACAATCTTTTTCTCAGCCAGGATGTAGGATCGAATGAATTCAATAAGTTCACCAACATGGGCAGTTGTCATATCAGGCATTTGGCAGCTTTCAACATCTTGATGCTCTGTGCATACAGCATAACCTACAACCAGCCTTCCTTTGTCATTTCTAAGGCATGAAACATCCAGACAATGCAATCATTCACTTTTTGCTATGGGTGCATCTATGAGGTCAATACTATGCTTTGTTATATGTTTAGTTACCAAAAGACAATCATGAGGCACTCCCTCCTCAATTGTGGTCATCAGAGATGCTGGGTTCAGGTTGGTGCAATGGACAAGGGAAATATGATAGGCAGCTAACAGCAGAATTTCATATTGAGATAACCTTATGGTGGAAAGGTGCTGTGTTATATTGGTGAGGAAAAAGCAAAAACAGCATGGCATAAAGCAATGATTATTTGAATTAATGGAGAAAAGAAAACTGAGAAACTGCATTGGAGGAAACAAAATTATGGAAACCAATATTCAGATTTCTTTTTTTGTTAGGGAAACATTTTAAAGGAAACATAGGGCCTGATTCTAACTTTGGAGGACGGTGTTAAACCGTCCCAAAAGTGGCGGATATACCACCTACCGTATTACGAGTTCCATAGGATATAATGGACTCGTAATACGGTAGGTGGTATATCCGCCACTTTTGGGACGGTTTAACACCGTCCTCCAAAGTTAGAATCAGGCCCATAATTTTAAAGGAAAATCCAAAATTACATTAAACTTGGATGAAGTTTAGGGGTTTAGGAAAGGATGATGTTTAGTGGTGATGAGGAGATTTTAGAGGTCAGAAATGAGTGGAGTTCAGGTGTAAACAGGGGCTTTAGGGGTCAGGAATGGTTGGAGTTTAGGGTCGTGGAGGTATATAGGCCCTCATTCTGACCCTGGCGGTCTTTGACCGCCAGGGCGGAGGACCGCGGGAGCACCGCCGACAAGCCGGCGGTGCTTCAATGGGGATTCCGACCGCGGCGGTAAAGCCGCGGTCGGACCGGCACCACTGGCGGGGTCCCGCCAGTGTACCGCGGCCCCATTGAATCCTCCGCGGCGGCGCAGCTTGCTGCACCGCCGCGGGGATTCTGACCCCCCCTACCGCCATCCAGATCCCGGCGGTCGGACCGCCGAGATCCGGATGGCGGTAGGGGGGGTCGCGGGGCCCCTGGGGGCCCCTGCAGTGCCCATGCCACTGGCATGGGCATTGCAGGGGCCCCCGTAAGAGGGCCCCTAAATGTATTTCACTGTCTGCTGCGCAGACAGTGAAATACGCGACGGGTGCAACTGCACCCGTCGCACAGCTTCCACTCCGCCGGCTCGATTCCGAGCCGGCTTCATCGTGGAAGCCTCTTTCCCGCTGGGCTGGCTGGCGGTCTGAAGGAGACCGCCCGCCAGCCCAGCGGGAAAGTCAGAATTACCGCCGCGGTCTTTCGACCGCGGAACGGTAACCTGACGGCGGGACTTTGGCGGGCGGCCTCCGCCGCCCGCCAAGGTCAGAATGAGGGCCATAGGTTTCATGGATGAGTGGAATTTGGAGTGGTGAGGGGTTTTTAGGGTTCAGCAATGGGTGGAGTGTAGGGGTCTTGAGGGTTTTTTAGGATTCTCGGTTGGGTGGAGCTTAGGCCAAAAGAGAAGTTTGGACTGTTTAGTGATGGGTAGAGTTTATGGGTGGTGAAAGATTTTTATAGTTTAAGAATGGTTGGAGGCTAGAAGGGGTGAGGTGTTTTAGGGTTAGAGATGTGTGGGTTTTAGGGGTGGTAATAGATTTTGAGGGTTCAGGTATCGTGGGGTTTAGGTGGAGAGAAGAGTTTTTAGGGTTCAGGGATAGGTTGAGTTTAGGGTCAGGGTCAGGGATTGGTGTAGTTAGGTGCAGACCCCAGGTCTTTAGGGTTGCAGTATGGATGGTGTTTACGGGTTCTAAGGGGTCAGCGAAGGATAGTATTAAGGACTGGTAAGTGGCCAGCAAATAAAAATCAACCAAAGTAATTGTTTGACAGTGTAATAGATATATATACAAAATATTGTCCCTTGGAGTAAAGCTCTGAAAACAATTCTTCTGACAAAAAGTATGCAAAAGCCAATTCTGAAAAAAAGACAAGCAATGGTAAATGCCCTTCATCCAGAAAATTTACATTAAACAATTTGGGTGAAATGGATTCTCAGTAATGGTATTCCATTAAATACTTTTCTATGAAATCACATACACCCTGTTGCGACAATCAGGTTGGAACATAATACAATATTCTCAGATGCTGCAACAAGATCGGTTTCACTTTGAAATAAGACTCAGCTAGATTTTTCTAACAAGACGTAAGTAGGTTGAAATCCCTCTGGGATTTCTTGTGTTCCCTTCTAGAGGGGATCTGACCAGGTAGTTTGAGCTGAACTAATCCTATTGCAGTAGGACCAGGACTGATTTGCATGAGGTGGATCTCTGTCCAGCATGACATAGTAGGCAAAAAACTATCGCCTAGAATGCAGTTCAGCGAGTGCCAGGGCTAAGATTAGGGCATTTAAGGCTGGACTATTCCTATTGGAGTATGACCTAGACTGATTTGCATAAGGTGAGTCTCTGTCTACAATGACACAGTAGGTGACAAATGGACTGGAATGTGGCCATAAGTGACTGTCAGTGGTTGAGATTAACACCAGCATTCCTTCCACCATCTTTTTGTTTTTGCAGTCAACAAGGAGCTGGGCTGTGACAGGCTCTAGTGCACCAGAGTAGTAAACCACAGGTTTTGTCTAGTCTCCATGGTTTTGCGCCAACACCTCAAGGGCAACACCATTGTGTTCATGAAAACACAAAGTGGAAGGTTTGGCATAATCTGTGAACACAAACGCAGATACAGAGGCAAACGCTTGTTTTATTTGTACAAAAGCATGTTCATCTTCCCTACACCTCTGCAAGGTGATACGTTTTCACAAGTGTTTCAGACAACTTGATTTGATATGCAGCCTCTGTGGCACTAAGGACTCATGCAATTTGCCATCCCTAACCAGAAGATCAGTTGGGTTGCAGATACATGCAAAGCAAGCATGGTCCAGGCCAAACTCTAGTCCATGCTCCACCCTTTTACTCCTCGAGAAATGTCTCCTTCTGGCACCTGGTGTTGTAGAATTATCTATAAAATTAAACAGACACTGAAGATAGCAAATAAAAGCCTAACAGGTTTAATGTGAAAAATAGCCAGTAAGCATCTACATAAACAAAGACAAAATGACAAATTAATGGACCAAAGCTACGCACCCTGGTCACTTGGAGTGTGCAGTTCTAAAATCCACACATTAACGGTGCTACATTGAAACACTTTTTTCATTGCAAATGAATGGAAGAGAACACACCATGGACGAAAACTACAGATAGGCCCTAATGAGCAGGTACCAATTACTTCTTGCGGAAAGAGTATGAGAAGACCGGGGGAGAAAGGCACAGTTTTTTTGTAGTAAAAAGGCTGACTTTACTATTTCCTGCAATCCTCACTTCATTGTGCTTCTGACGCAGATGGATGAGTGGAATTTGGAGTGGTGAGGGGTTTTTAGGGTTCAGCAATGGGTGGAGTGTAGGGGAAATTATTAATGAGTGTTTACGTATTTTGAATAATGACTTATGTAGAAAAATGAATAACGTAGAAAAATAATGTGCACGTTTGAAATTGTGACCTCGAAGAATGGCCATCAGTGCTCATGGAAATGTACTAAATAATTATTAATACTTATGAAATATTGAAAATTTTCTAGAATATTGTAGTAATATGTCATATTAAGAGTTATGAAATATGTTTTAGCTTATTAATTATAGGCCTTAACTTAGCGAGTGTCTTGGCCTAGTTTTGCTGGGCCTCATGCAGAAGCTGTATTTCTCAGCGTTTAATGAAAAATGCTGACAGAATGAACTAATTGTGAAATGCTCATTGTCTTGTTAAAATGCTTAGCAGAAGCTTTCCATGAGAACTGACTAACAGGAAACAGTGGCCCTCATTACAACTCTGGCGGACAGGGGAGAAGTGGCGGTAATATCGCCAACAGGCTGGCGGGAAAACAAAATGGAATTATGACCATGGCGGTTACCTCCATGGTCATCCGCCAATTATCCACTCCGACCGCTGGGCTGGAGACTTCGGTCTCCAGCCAGGCGGCCGCCACCAGACCACTGGCAGTATCACGACCCTGCATACCGCCATGGATTTTGGGCGGTTTGGAACCGCCACGAAATCCATGGCGGTAGGCACTATCAGTGCCAGGGAATTCCTTCCCTGGCACTAATAGGGGTCTCCCCCCTCCCCCACTGAGTCCTCCCCCCACCCCCCACCCCACTGCCACCCCCAAAGGTGGCAGGACCCCCCTCCTCACCCCTACCCCCAACATGCACAGACACACACCCCCTCCCCACCCCCAACATGCACAGACACACACCCCCTTCCCACCCCCAACATGCACAGACACACACCCCTACAAGCACACATACACTGCAACAACACATACCCGCACACATACAAACAGACATGGACACAGACCGACCCGCACACATTTCCCTTACACACAACACCCCCCGCATGCATACACGCACTCACACACCCCCTCTACATACTCACCCCCCCATGCACGCACACAACACACAACACCCCCCACCCCGTCCCCTAATGGACGATCAACTTACCTTGTCCGTTGAACCTCCGAGAGGGGGCGGGATCCATGGGGACTGCTCCGGCGCCAGCACCCCGTCACCAGAACACTGCCACACCGAATCATGGGATGTGATTCGGTGGGCAGTGTTCTAATGACGGGCGGTGGAGGTGGAGCAACCTCCACTTCCCCGCCGACCGCCAGTATGGCTGCTGACGGCTCTCCTTCCGAAAAAGGACGGAGGGCTGCCAGCAGTCATAATGCGCCATGTGGAAAACCACCTACACTGACGGTCTTCAGCACGGCGGTTCCTCAGTGGTCTTTGAAAAAGAACGCTGAGGTCGAAATGAGGGCCAGTGTCCTTAAAATGTATCAATACGTGTGTAATGTGTGCTAGAGGTTCTATCCCAGAATGCGAACAATGAAGACACGGACTGGAGAAGAAGATGCAACAAATTTGATACCTGATAAGCCGGATGATGAGAACATCGTAAAGCAGACCAATCAATGACGTGTGAAGTGAAATATTAAAATTCATAGATTTGGTATAGAACTCTCACTGGACAGAGTAATAACGGTTGATTAATTGACCAATTGCAAATTAGGGGATAGTTTGGGTGACTTTGATATAACAACGTGACAGAGGAGACCAGACTCAGATTAGATCTTACCCCGTTATAAGATGATATATTGATTTAAGAAGAGATTAGAGATTCTGTCATTGGGCTCATACTCTTGGACTGAGAGCCTGATGTTTTTGCTGATCGATTGATGATCTGAGGACGAAGACTGATTCTGCTTGCTTACCATACCGTGAATAGATAGATATGACAATGTGACTGAATTGCATTTTATGCCTTTTCTTTCTAGGTACCAACTGCGCTGTCTGAATAGTTTTCCTTAGCTAGATGTTTTCAAAATTTGTGTTCTAAATTGTTGTGCATGAGGCCCCACATGCTGATGCTAATCTGGGTTAGTTGAGGCTATTCACATGACGACTGACAATTTTCAGGGACAAATGGTTGACAATCTATTTTGCTGAACTCTATGGATCATGCAGTACTATTGAAACTGGTTTTAATAATGATTTGTGCAGATGCTTTAGAATGCATTGTGATTCAAGTTTTGATTAGATCATGTTTCTTGCGTCTTTATGGTTATCCAACATTACTAATTGCATTTGATTTGATTTTGAGATTAATCTACATGACTTTAGTATTGTTAATATAAGGGAAATAAAATTACTAAACTTTTACTAAAGGTGTGGTTATTCATGGCTGAAAAGTCATGGTGTAAGCTATTTACTGACCCCATTGATTATTGATTTGAGTAATGATTATTGATTATTGCGTATTGATTATTGTTTCTATTCTGGAGCTATGGAAAGAACATCCTGAATGAGTCAAAAGGTTCATCGACCTATAAGTGTCCCCTTGTAAGTTTTCTTATTAAGGTCCAACGCACTAACAGTGCCAACTTCAGAACGAGGCTATGCTTTCTAGGATTGTTGGGCTAAATGTGCAATGGAAAACACAGAAAAACAAGATGGCATTGAATTTAAAACGTGTAAATCTTCAGTAACGCTAAGGCTTTAGGCAGCATTAAGATATCATAAGAAAAGCTTTAAGCGGGTATCAAATATAATCCCAGTTTTTTAATGCAAACAGTGTGTTATATAATACATCTATTCTCTCACGTGCACATTGACATATCATTTTTGACTGGAAACCATTTTTCCACCTGAGGAAACCTTTCTCTACATTTCCTTTAAGTCTGGAGTTGAAACATTCTCCTTTCCATCCTGGATGGAGATTTGCTGAAGCCCTTTGCTGGACTAAATCTCTGACTATTTCCAAGATGGAAAAGGATCAATCAGTGTTTTGTAATGGCCAGAAATGTACACATTTGATGATGACCACAAATTTACAAGACTAACCACATCTTATTTTCTTAACTTCCCAACCTTTGTTTGTCATGTACGTCTGTGCAAATCTCCACTGTAGTGCAAAAGAACACATTTAAATCCAACCTTGACTTTACAGAAGAATATGGAGACTTTTAAACCAAAAACCAGGTAACACACTCATTGCTTGACTCTTCACTAAACCTTTTCTGGGATTGACTATTGTCAGGGTTACTCTCAGGGCTATTAGCACAACATATGCGGACTGTAAGAAATTGTAGTACTAGTTGGCAGAAGTGGGGAGAACCCACCTCAAAAAATAATCACAATCATCCTTGAACCACAAAAGTTACTAAATAAACCTGTGCTAACTCTCTGGCAGATCGGCTCAAAGCACACCAGCTGAACTTGGAGGCACTGTGTAAGAATGTGTGCAGTACTCCAAAAATAAAGTGAGAACACAAAAAAACAATAATAAAGTGAAACCACAACACAAGTAAAATCCCAAAATGACAAATATCCAACATGAAGAAATGGAGATATTAATTTTTTAAATTTGAAATAAAAACAGCACCAAAAATCACAAAGTGCCAACCGTGGTTATCTGTTTGGAGCTGGACTGGGTCAAAGTCAACAGTTAAGACCAAACGCGATGGATTGCCAGTCAGGTACAGGGACCAGGTTTGTCCCAGTGGAAAGTTTACCTTCAGACTTAGAAACTCTTTTAGAATAAAGTGGCTGTCATCGAGTTGTTGGTGGGGCAAGCTGCAAGCTGGATCCAAAATTCAGCTCTATGATGGTGGTTCTGCTGAAGAGAAAATCCGTGCCCCAACTTTGATCAGATGCTACTTGTTGTCCATTCCAATGAAGCCCTTTTTGTTCGGACTTAGAAACTTTTCTGAAAGTCAAATGTCCTTCAGCAGGCCAACCCGGACATTGAGGCTGACCGGTGATTCAACAGCGACAGCTGTAGCTTCAATGGTGATCCCAGCCTGCATCAGTTCTTCAGGTAGAAAGTTGGAAAAAAGTTCCAAAGTCCCAATTCTTGCAGTTTTGGGCACAGGAGGTGTACACTCTAACACCAGCTAATGGTCTAGGATTTAGGAGGCACCATTTGGAGTTTAGGACTCACTCCATCGGAAGCCAGCACCTGGTCCAGGACAGGTCCTGGTAGAGCTGGTCTGCTGGGCAGCTGTAGGAAGAGAGGCCTCTAGAAGTTTGTTGTGTCCATGTAGCTCAAACCAGAGCCCAGTCAAATTTCTCTTGGAGTGCCTTTTGGGGTTATGTGTTCAAGGAAAGCAGATTAGTTCTTCTTCAGGTTCAAACAAGAGGGAAGTAGTTCTTCTGAACTTCACATGTCCAGGAGTGTTCTGAGGAATGTACTAGGGATGCCACATTTATGCTCAGTGCCAACCTATGGATGGCGGAAAGTCCTGGCCACTCCCTAAAAGGGATACAAGCTTCCAATGGTGGTTCTATACACTTTTGCACCACTTCCTGTGTGTTTTGCTGTGAACTACCCCACGTTATTCCTTATTTCCCTAAATTCAACATGGCTTGACATTTCTTACCCTGGTCAGAGCTCCCTGTGCTCATCCAGAGGTGTGGCTATGATAATAAGGTCTGGAAAAGGCCCTTTCTGCAGGGTTTCCCCAGTCTTTTTGGCATCTGACCTGCTGTTTTGATCCTGTGCTGAAGTTTGTTTTTGCTGGCTTTAGGACTTTGGGCATGGACCTCTGGTGTCCAGTGCTAAAGTGCAAGTGCTTTCTCTCTAAATTGTATTGGTGATTGGTTTATCCATGACTGTCATATTTGATTTGCTAGTAAGTCCCTAGTAAAGTGCACCACGTGTGCCCAGGGCCTGTAAATCAAATGCTACTAGTGGGCCTGCAGCACTGATTGTGCCACCCACAGGAGTAGACCTGTAAACATGTCTCAGACCTGCCACTGCGTTGTCTGTGTTTGTAGTTATAACTCCAAATTTAATCTGGCAAGTGCACCCACTTGCCCTGCCCAAACCTTCCCTTTTGCTACATGTAAGTCACCCTTAAAGTAGGACCAAGGCAGCCCCATGTGCAGTGTGCAGTATATTTAAAGGGTAGGACATGTACTGGCGTGTTTTACATGTCCTGATAGTGAAATACTGCCAAATTTGTTTTTCACTATTGCAAGGAATATCTCTCCTATAAGGTAACATGGGCATTGCCTTACAATATCTTTTAGGTGTGATTTCCCATTGAGAGCAGATAGAGATGTGGAGTATGGGGGTCTCAGAGTGCACAGTTTAAAAAAAACATATTTTGGTGAAGTCTCTTTTTAAATTCTAAGTTTGAATGTGCCACTTTTAGAAAGTGTACTTACCAACCACAGAGGGTAACCCTAATTATCCCCAAAGTGGTTTGGGTATATCAAATTACAGAGAACAACACCCCTTGGTATAAACCAAAGAACATTTTTAAAAATTCAAACATACATACATACCATTACCCTTCATTGAAAAACAGTTTATTACAATTACCATATAAATATCTTCCTTTCAATACAATTTATAACTCCCCCACCATATCACAGAAAAAGAAAAAGAGAAACCAGTGTAGAAGATATAAAGTGCTTGTGTTTTATAGTAAAGAAAGAGAAATGAATCACCTCAAACCATTCCAGAGATAATTCTTAAAGATATATACACTAAAATACAGCCCGTTGGTTAGTCCTTTGACCACACTAAATCATTATATAATTTCTTCAAGATAGAGTCATATTCTCCATTTTCAATTCTCTCCAAGAAACCCAACCAATCCAGGCCTGAGCAATACCGTCCACGGTTCGACCCCCTCACGCTCTTGGGCCAGATAACTGCTCCATAAGGGTCTTGATCAGGACTGGTAGAATAGGGGAGCCTACAAATAATCCGATGGTATAAATCAATCTCCATATAATCTAAGTCATTATCCAGGTAATGCCTCACACTAAACATACTCACCCATATAATTAAACTGTAAACTTCGTACTTGTATAGCGCACTACTCACCCATTAGGGTCTCAAGGTGCTGTACGCATACCGCTGTGGAACCCCTCCTGGCTTTTCCCTATGAGGTGCCCACTCCTGGACAACCTCCATGGTGAAGCCAGGCATCCCAGCGCTGTTGGGGCCGTTGTGGAGATTAAGCAAGCCATTGCCCAGAGTTACAGAGTGGGACCCATGAATTAGATTAGGCACCGATGTGAGAATTATCAGGTCCAGGAAATTGAGCCCAAGACCCACTGAGTCGGGAATTGAACCCTGGTCCCGGCCAGATTTCTGTATCAGGATCTGCCGCTCTAACCATTGAGCCACACTTCTCACACTAGTCACAATATCCTTCTTCATCCAAAATCCTCACTAAATCTGTCAATCTAAAAACACATAAAAAATCATCATATAAACTCACAGAACCAACAACACTAATCAACATATAAAAATGTAAAAACCTATAAACTCAACTCTTACCTTCAATCATCTGATGCCCACTTATTTCCGTGATTTATAGGTATCCATGCTACTTCACTAAATCCTCAAGAAAAGCCACATCTACTTCAATTGTGCAACCTTAAACAAAACCAAAATTACTTGTCTTATTTCCTAAGCCAAAGTCACTAGCCACTCTCCTATATTATTAATGTCATCATCTTCTCATCACAAAAATAAGCGTTCTTAATATCTGACCAGAGTTCAAACAACTCGTCAAGTCTAATAATATTTCCATACCACACTGTCTCTATCAGCAAACCCCCAGAAACCTCCCAGGCATCGGAAACTCCTTTTTATTCGGGGCAACTCTGTCCGATTCAATCTGCTTACTCGGAAGACGCCAAATTGGTCGACTTCCCTATTTAAAATATTCACGTGTGTGCGTTTCCAAACGCGTCAACATGTACACAATGCGGAAATTGAACCGCATAGTGACTGCTGTTCCTCCGACCGGCTCATGTGCATTAAATGTACAAGAAAAAAAGAAGAGAAGAAAGGGAAATAGTTCTCCTTCATATTTCCCTTTCAATTTAGGAAGTTACTTTTCCAAACCATGTTCATCTCTCCCGCGCAGCCGCGCTGAGAGGTAAACCAGACATTTAGGCCCTCATTCTGACCTTGGCGGGCGGCGGAGGCCGACCGCCAAAGTCCCGCCGTCAGGTTACCGTTCCGCGGTCGAAAGACCGCGGCGGTAATTCTGACTTTCCCGCTGGGCTGGCGGGCGGTCGCCTTCAGACCGCCAGCCAGCCCAGCGGGAAAGAGGCTTCCACGATGAAGCCGGCTCGGAATCGAGCCGGCGGAGTGGAAGCTGTGCGACGGGTGCAGTTGCACCTGTCGCGTATTTCACTGTCTGCGCAGCAGACAGTGAAATACATTTAGGGGCCCTCTTACGGGGGCCCCGCGACCCCCCCTACCGCCATCCGGATCTCGGCGGTCCGACCGCCGGGATCTGGATGGCGGTAGGGGGGTCGGAATCCCCGCGGCGGTGCAGCAAGCTGCGCCGCCGCGGAGGATTCAATGGGGCCGCGGTACACTGGCGGGACCCCGCCAGTGGTGCCGGTCCGACCGCGGCTTTACCGCCGCGGTCGGAATCCCCATTGGAGCACCGCCGGCCTGTCGGCGGTGCTCCCGCGGTCCTCCGCCCTGGCGGTCAAAGACCGCCAGGTTCAGAATGACCACCTTAGTGTCACTGAAAGAAAATTTAAATTCCTAGGGCATGCTCGTTTGCCTCTGCCCATCCAAATGTAAAGGGCATAAATTGAAACAGCCAAAAGCTGTCGTACCAAAAACTATATCCATCACATGCACGTCTAAATATACATGAAAAAAGAAGGGGGAATTATTCCTCCTTCATATTTCATCTTTCAATTAAAAAGTGTTCATCTATCCCGCGCAGCCGCACTAAAGGGTAAACATAAAGTTTTAATATCACTCAAAAAAGATTTACTATTCTTGCTTCACCCCATCCGAGTAAAATGACATAAACTAAAACAGGCAAAGACTGTTGTAAAGAGTGTATTGAGAGCCGTGCGGGCTCTCCTTGTTGGCGTAAGCGTGCTCTGCGTGTCCGGGAGGGGCACGGAGCACGAGGGTATAAATAAAAGAGGAACTGCGATGACGCAGTCTCCGGAGTGTACGCAACCAAGCACTGTCTCCGAGTTTTGTGTGCTCGCCCGCATGTTTCTCCAAACTAACATTGGCGACGAGCGGGATGTCGAGGCATCACGCGCAGCAAATCTAACATCGACGTAAGGCCCTGTCGCGCGAAGTAACGTACCATGGAAGTCCTGGTGCGTGTTGGCCGTGGAGCGAGGAACGAAGGAGGCGACCGGAGGAACCGGACTGCCTTGCGGCGTCGGACGAGGAAGTGCACGTTGGCCTCCTGGCCGTGGCAGCCAGTATAGGTGAGCCGCGCCCCGTTGCACGTTGGCCTCCTGGCCGGGGAAGCCAGTAACAGTGAGCCGCGCCCCGCCCCCAGACAGAGAACGCCACGTGGAGATTAATCGCTCCACCTCGGGGCGTCTCCTCGCTGCCGGAGAGCAGAGTGAGGGGATTTGCCGATCAGCTGGTATTGACGCGTGCGATCCCCGAGCGAGGGGAATTTCCGATTCAGCTGCCAGGAGGGCGTGCCATTAAAAGGAAGGAGACGTGCATGAAGAGGACACGTGGCCACACAAAAAAAAAAAATAATAATAAATAAAAATAAAAAAAACAAGTAAAGAAACGAAAGAAGGGAGGAGCATGATTAAAGCACATAGAATATAAGTCAACTAGGCAGTCACACACAAAAAAAAAAAAGAGAAAGGACAGTGAGAGAACATTCACCCTTGTATACAGCGGAGGAGAGAGAGGGCAAACATGAGTGCCCCGCCACAAGACGATGCCAATCCTCCACCACCACCAGGGAACCCCCATCTTCCGGCACAGCTGAATAACAGTATTCACTCATCACTTACTGCTTTGCCACCATTTAGCCAACTAATTGACCCGGCTACTGCTGCACCCAGGTGGCGATTATGGATAAATCGTTTAGAAAATTACTTCTGTGCCACCCGGGAAACAGATGGCGTGGTGCGTAGGTCTGTAATGCTGCTGATGGGTGGAGATGAACTACAGGAGCTGTTTGATTCTCTCCCTGACACAGGGGATAAGGATGATTTTGACGCAGCAGTAACTGCTTTGAACAGGCATTTTGATCCTCAACTTAACTCAGATTATGAACGATTCAAACTGAGACAGGCGCAACAGACTGAAGTTGAGTCGATGGACATGTTTTATGCGAGGTTGAGAAAGCTGGTGAGTTCATGCACGGGACTCAACCAGCAAGAGGAGATCCGAGCACAGATCATCCAAGGCTGCCGATCCAACGCCTTGAGAAAGCTTATCCTTCGGCAACAGGGCATGTCCCTTGACGACATTTTGATTCTTGCAAGGTCACATGAACTGTCGGCGGTGAGAGCAGATGCGATGGCGGCCGTGAGAGGTCATTCGCTAGCTGCAGCGTCATCATCGAAGGTAGTCCAGGTAAAGGAGGAACACGTTGATGTTGTCCAGACACGTCAAGCAGCGCAACGCAAGCCGAACCTTACCAAACCAAGTGATAGGGTTTGTGGAAGCTGTGGATATGAGCACCGACCAAATATGGGATGCCCGGCAAGAGGTCAGTCCTGCAACCGTTGTGGCAAGCCGAATCATTTTGCTAAAGTGTGCAGGTCGAGAAGAAATAAGCCAGGAGAGCAGAAAGGACGAGATACGAGTGTGAGAGCTGTATCCAAAAGTACGGAGGAGGTAAGGGACCAGGCAGTGGCGAGTGGCCCGGTCTTTGAGGAAGACGAGGAAGAGGACATTTTTGTAATATCCTTTACAGGGGTTAAGCCACAGAAAGTGAAACCGCCGCCCATGAGTGATGTTCACGTCAACGGCACGCTTGTCTCCGTACTCATTGATACGGGTGCATCTGTTAATGTGATGGATGAAACTCTTTTCCAAAAACTCGTACCCACCCCGCCACTTAACCCAACGGCCACTAAGATATATAATTATGGAGGGCGAGACCCCCTTCCCCTTAAAGGAACAGTTGAGGTGGCTGTGAGCAGTGGAAATAGGTCGACAGAGGCAAAGTTCTATGTGGTGGCTGGGGATCGTGGCACTCTGTTAGGGTGTCACACGGCAGAAGAGCTTGAATTGGTGTTCTTTGCACGCCAAGTATATGATACCCAAGTGGAACGCCTTCTTAATGAGTTTCCACAGCTCTTTGAGGGGCTAGGACGGCTGAAAGGGAAGCGCATCAAACTGCACATAGATCACAGTGTGGTTCCTGTGGCGCTGAGACATCGTCGGGTGCCATTTCATCTGCGACCTGTTGTTGAAAAGGAGCTGCAGTTGCTGGAGGACCAAGGTGTCATCGAGAAGGTAGACGGGCCTACGCCGTGGGTGTCACCGTTGGTGATTGCGCCAAAACCCAAGCAGCCTGGAGCGATTCGCCTCTGTGTGGATATGCGACTGCCAAATAAGGCCATTCGAAGAGAAAGGCACATCACGCCTACCATGGACGATATTATCGCTGATCTGAATGGGGCGCAGTGGTTCTCAAAGTTGGATCTTAATGCGGGGTATCATCAGCTGGAACTAGACCCCGGAAGTAGAAACATCACGACTTTCTCAACACACGTAGGGCTGAGAAGGTACAAGAGACTAAGCTTTGGAGTGTCATCTGCTGCTGAAGTCTTTCAGAATGTGATTAGAGAGACATTGTCTGGACTACCAGGGGTAATCAACTTAAGCGATGACATTTTAATACACTCCAAGACGAGGGAAGAGCATCATCGTCATTTAAGGGCAACCTTGAAACGGTTGGTTGAGGCAGGGCTAACGCTTCATAAGAAGAAGTGTGCTTTCTACCAAACCTCAGTCGAATTCTTTGGCTATGTGTTTTCAAAAGATGGTCTGCAAGTGGACCCCCGGAAGGTTGAAGCTATTCGTCAGGCTCCTGTTCCACAAAATGTCACTGAGGTTTGCAGTTTCCTGGGGATGGCCACCTATTGTGGAAGATTCATACCCCAGCTTGCCACCCTGTCTGAACCTCTACGCCGACTCACGAAAGGGCAACACCGCTGGGACTGGACTCCCGAGGCTCAACAGGCGTTTGTGGATATTAAGGATGCTTTGCTAGATAAGGCAACTATGGCCTATTTCAACCCCAACCGGAGAACTGAAGTGGTGGTGGATGCTAGCCCCGTTGGGCTTGGAGCTGTTCTCTTGCAGGAACAGCGGTATAATGAGTGGATCCCAGTTGCATATGCCAGTCGGGCGTTGTCGGCAGTTGAAGCGAGGTATGCGCAGATTGAACGAGAGGCCCTGGCCATTCGATGGGCATGTCGCCATTTTCATTTGTACTTGTACGGACACGAGTTTCAGGTAGTGACTGACCACAAACCTTTAGTGTCATTGTTTGCGGGGAGTCCCCGTCTTGCACCTCCGAGGATTGAGCGATGGACAGTTCTTCTTCAGCCTTATAGGTTCACGGTTGTTTATCGGCCGGGTGTGAACAATCCGGCAGACTATCTGTCGCGCCACCCCTCTCCGCAGGGGTTTGATGCTCGGCAAGGACAAGATGAGGAAAGTACGGAGTGTTTTGTCAGCATGGTCGTACAGTCGGCATGTCCTAATGCTCTTCTCGTAACTGACATTGTAAGTGCTACCCAGGATGATGCAATGTTGAGTCATGTTAAGGAGACTTTGAGCCACAAACAGTGGAAGTATTTTCTAGAAAAGACACATGTGTCCTGCCCTGATCAGAGGATAGCTATGCAGAGTATTTGGAAGGTGCGTGATGAGCTGTCCACCGACAAGGATGGTTTGGTTCTGAGGGGGCGAAGAATTGTACTTCCACAATGTCTCTGGTCCAGGGTGATTGCTCTGGCTCATCAAGGGCATCAAGGAGCTGCTAAAACCAAAGCGAGATTACGTGCTAAAGTGTGGTTTCCAGGCATAGATAGTCAGGTTGACGAGATGGTAGGGAAGTGTCACTCCTGCATCATAACATCGATGGAACCCCCAAGTTGCCCAGTGGTGACCGAGCCGCCCTCCCTGAAACCGTGGGCTAAAGTAAGCATGGACTTCGGGAGCTTTCCAGATGGGAGATTGACTGCTGTTCTGATTGATTCCTATACTAAGTTCCCGGTGGTCGAGGTGGTATCGTCAACGGCGTTTGAGAACGTGCGGCCAGTTCTACAAAAGACGTTTGCTTTGTTCGGCCTGCCTGATGAAGTTAGAACTGATAATGGGCCCCCGTTCCAAGGGCAAGAGTTTAGACTGTATCTTGACAGTTTGGCAATTCGTCATCGCAAAATAATGCCATACTGGCCTCAGGCAAACGGTGATGTGGAAAGGTTCATGCGAACTCTGAATAGGGCTCTTAGGATTGGAGTGGAGCAAAAGGAAGACAGTGAACAGTGTTTGCATCAGTTCCTAAGTGCTTATCGTCAAACGCCCCATAGCACTACTGGTTGTGCTCCTTCTTCCTTGATGTTCCGAGTGGCTCCCCGTGACTGTATTCCCTCAGGCCCTAAATGGAAACCTCCGGTGCTGGACGTTGAAGCAACTCAAAGACGACGAAGAGCTAATAACCAAAGGGCGAGTAACCAACGACGATCTAAGTATAGAGGGTTTCAAGAGGGAGATCGCGTGGTAGTAAGGAATCGGCGAGGAGGAGGAAAGTTTAAAACACCATTTGAGCCTGAGATCTGGGAAGTCATTGGGGTAAAAGGATCTATGATAACTGCAGCCCGAGGAAGGAAAAGGGTCACACGAAATGTGTCCCACTTTAAGAGAGCTGGCCTGAGGGAGCCGGCTAGTGAAGAAGAAGAAGAGGAAGATGAGACCATGGATGGTCCATCCACGATCGCTCACGAGATGGAGAGTGTTACCAGGCCAGTGCCAACTAAACAACCTGGGCCTGGTTGCATTTCAGAGCAAGGAGGTTTGCGTACCAGAAGTGCGAGATATAACTTACGCCCCAATCCTGTGCCGAGCAGTCAATTGAAAGACTTTGTCTGTCAGATGGACTGTCCGTAACATGGGTTCTGCTGATGTCTAGTAAAGGTTGAGCTGCTGTCGGAAAAGGAAGTCGATAGTATAAAAGAACTTACAACTGTTTAAAAGACACAGGCCCTCATTCTGACCCTGGCGGTCGGTGATAAAGCGGCGGCCAAGCCGCCAACAGGCCGGCGGTCTAAAATATGCAATTCTGACCCTGGCGGGAACCGCCAACACAGCCCGCCGTATTAACACTCCGCCCGCCACGGCGGTACAAACAAACAGCGCGGCGGTCCCCGCCAACAGCCAGGCGGCAGACAATGTACCGCCCACCCTATCACGACCCACCAATCCGCCACCTTTTCCGGGGCGGGAGCACCGCCGATAAGAACACGGCGGAAACAGACTACGAACGGGAAAACGCTCACCTCTACGCACTCCACGCGAGATTCCGGCAGTATGGAACCAGAGTTGCAGGTCATCCCCGCACTCCTATACCTGCTCATATACCAGGAGCACGCCCGGCGGCGCGGAAGACATCGGTGAGTACTGCACCTACGACACAGGGGAGGGAAAAGATTACCGGCACACACCCACCCACCCACACCCACTACAACACACACATCAATGCATTCCCACAGATCACTGTCACAACCCACAAACCACCCCCCTCCGAAATAATGCAAAGACCAAAATAAGAGATCATAAACGGGCAGATATATTGAAATATGTACACCAGTAATCCCAATAAATAAATAAACTATGTACAAAATATACACAGCTACTAAATGTAGTCCAACCACTGTCCGTGGATCACAGGGGTCCTGTGCAAAGGGGCAAGGCCCAGTCCCACGACAAGAACTCCACGGAGAGAACACTGCAGGGGCATCAGAAAGAAAATAGGACAGGCACCTCAGGGGGAAGGGAAGGGGGGGCACCTCAGCCACTTGAGTACACGACGCCAGATCCACGAGGGGACTCCATGACCACTGGCCCATCCTGGGGAGTGCTAAGCCACAGTCCATACAGTCCATACAGTGGGTGGCCTGCCCACTGGGCCATCCTGGGGAGAGCAAAGCCACAGTCCAAACAGTCCATACAGTGGGTGGCCTGCACACTGGGCCATCCTGGGGAGAGCAAAGCCACAGTCCAAACAGTCCATACAGTGGGTGGCCTGCCCACTGGGCCATCCTGGGGAGAGCAAAGCCACAGTCCATACAGTCCATACAGTGGGTGGCCTGCCCACTGGGCCATCCTGGGGAGAGCAAAGCCACAGTCCAAACAGTCCATACAGTGGGTGGCCTGCCCACTGGGCCATTCTGGGGAGTGCAAAGCCACAGCCCATACAGTCCATACAGTGGGTGGCCTGCCCACTGGGCCATCCTGGGGAGTGCAAAGCCACTGTCCATACAGTCCATACAGTGGGTGGCCTGCCCACTGGGCCATCCTGGGGAGAGCAAAGCCACGGTCCATACAGTCCATAACAGACCCCACTGCCACTGGAGGAGGCAAGTTGGCCAGAGGACATCCTGCAGCCCTGCCCGAGATAGATCCTGCCCTGCCACGTCTGCCAAAGGGCCAGCGGTTCTTGCCTTGAAGGGCCCAGTTCAGCGGTTCTTGAGACGGCGGGGCCCAGCGGAGCGGTTCATGAGACGGCGGGGCCCAGTTCAGCGGTTCTTGAGACGGCGGGGCCCAGTTCAGCGCTCCTTGCCTTGAAGGGCCCAGTTCAGCGGTTCTTGAGACGGCGGGGCCCAGCGGAGCGGTGCTTGAGACGGCGGGGCCCAGTTCAGCGGTTCTGGAGACGGCGGGGCCCAGTTCAGCGCTCCTTGCCTTGAAGGGCCCAGTTCAGCGGTTCTTGAGACGGCGGGGCCCAGTTCAGCGCTCCTTGCCTTGAAGGGCCCAGGTCAGCGGTTCTTGAGACGGCGGGGCCCAGCGGAGCGGTGCTTGAGACGGCGGGGCCCAGTTCAGCGCTCCTTGCCTTGAAGGGCCCAGTTCAGCGGTTCTTGAGACGGCGGGGCCCAGCGGAGCTGTTCTTGAGACGGCGGGGCCCAGTTCAGCGGTTCTGGAGACGGCGGGCCCAGTTCAGCGCTCCTTGCCTTGAAGGGCCCAGTTCAGCGGTTCACGGCGGGGCCCAGCGGAGCGGTGCGTGAGACGGCGGGGCCCAGTTCAGCGGTTCTGGAGACGGCGGGGCCCAGTTCAGCGGTTCTGGAGACGGCGGCCGGTCTATGGCCAACTGCTCATTGCCTGGTGGTGCCCTCCTGGGCAGCGGGGATGGTGCTCCTTCAATGCCCACCTGGGCTGTGGGTGGTGGGGCCCTCCTGGCCAGCTGGGCTGAGTCCTCCCTGGGCAGCGGCTACGGGGGTGGTGGGCTCTCCCGGGGCAGCTGTGCCGGTTCCTCCCGGGGCAGCGGCTATGGGGGTTGTGGGCTCCTCCTGGGCAGCAGGCCTGCTGCCTGACCTCTCCGACTTGCTGCCCTTGCCCTCCTTAGTCGTGGGCCTGTGGCCCTTTCCTCCCTTTGGAGCTGTGGCTGGTGACTGTCTCTGGGTGGTGTCCGGGGGGGATGTAGAAGGCGGGCTCCTGCGGCGCCCCTTCCGCCTTCTGCTCCTCTTCCCAGGGGGTGGGCTGGCTGTCCCCTTGCTGCTGGGCGAAGATCCAGACATGCGGGCTGGCGGGCTCCAATACCCCTGCACCCTTGTCAAGGGGGCTGCAGGGCTGGTGGTGGCTGAGGTGCTCTTCTTACCCCGACGAGAAGGAGGGGGGGGGGCTCAGGGTCAGGAAAGAAGTTAGTAGTGGCGAGGAAGAGTTTCTTGGGACAATGGAGAGTGGGAGGTACAGTGGGAATGGGAGTGGAGGGAGAGGATGTGGTTGTAGGTGAGTCACGTTTGCTGTCTTTGGGTGCAGGTGCAGGAGGGATAGGCTGTCGTGAGGTGGATGGCTGTTGGGTGGGTGGGTGGCTGCGTTTGTGTGGTGTGGAAGAAGGGGTGACAGACACAGTGGGAGAGGACACAGGGGACGTGTAAATGGCAGTGGGGGTGGTGACTGCACGTGTGCGGACTGGAGTGGAGGGTGTGCTGGTGATGGAAACACTGGCTGATGGTGAGGTGAATGGAGGTGTGAGTGTAGACGTCACAGGGAGGGAGGAGGGAGACGAGGAGGTGGGGGTCACAGAGGCATGTCTGCATCGGAATGTTGCGTGTGTGAATGTCTGCGTGATCTGTGGTGCTTATGTTTGGATGAGCTTCTCTTGGGTGTTGAGGTGTGTGCAGGCTGGTCTGATGGTGTGGGTGGGACAGGCAGAGGAACAGGAGACTGGGAGGAGGGAGTTAGTAGAGGGAGGCAGGAGACAGGGACAATGGCTGCCGTCAGTGCTGAGGCCAGAGCCTGGAACGATCGCTGATGGGCAGCCTGACCCGAATGAATGCCCTCCAGGTACGCATTGCTGCGATGAACCTCCCTCTCCACCCCCTGGATGGCATTCAAAAGGGTAGTCTGCCCAACAATGAGCGTTCGGAGGAGGTCAATGACCTCCTCACTGAGGGCAGCGGGGGTAACAGGGGCAGGGCCTGAGGTGCCTGGGGCGAAGGAGATGCCCGGCTTCCTGGCAGAGCGGGCACGGGGCGAACGCTGAGGGGCTGCTGGGAGGGCGGAGATGGTGCGCTGGGTGGCGGCTGTACCTGTAATGGCGGGGGGCACGGATGGTGCCACCCCCGCAAGGGAGCCCCCTTCCGAGGACGTGTCCGTGTCGCTGCAGGGTCCAGTCGTCCCCGTCGTGGAGCTCCCCTCGCCCTCCGTCTCACTGGTCCAGTCTGACTCTGTGGCATGGCCCTCCTGGGCCATGTGAGATGCAGCTCCCTCCTGCCCCGATGCCACTTCTCCTCCGCCTGATGATGCTGATGCACACAAGCACAGAAAGACAAACAAAAAGGGGGGGGGAGAGAGAAATAAAGGGATATTGAGTACATGGATCTCCGGTACAGTTAGCGGACATGACAGACACAGATGCCCCCTGCACTAAGTTGCGCACGTGGGGTCCGCTACGCATTCCGTGGAACATGCCCTACACGCCTAGAGTTGACAACTGCACCCATGGATGACACGGCCCAGGGATGGCTGTACTGACAAACTACTGAGGGTGGTGGCTGGGGACACAGGGGCTTACGGGGGTGCCCAGCCTACAGATATCGCCCTGGCCTAGGGGGACCCCCAGCCCTCCTCCCCCACCCAGACACCTCCACTGCGCGACAACAGAGTAGATAATGCTTGTACTCACCCCCTTGTGTCTGCTGTGCTGCCCTCACGCGCCCATCCAAATCAGGGTAGGCCACCGCCAGGATCCGGAACATCAGGGGGCTCAGTTGACGGCAGGCACCCCGCCTACGTTGGGAGGCCATCCCCAGCAGAGACTCGGCGGTCTTCTTGGTCCCGCGGCGGATGTCCTCCCACCTCTTGCGGCAGTGGGTGCCCCGTCGATGGTGGACCCCCAGGGTCCGGACTTCCTTGGCGATGGCACGCCAAATCCCGATCTTCTCATGGGCGCGGACCTATGTGACACGTACAGGGAGGGAGAAATACCACGTTCAAGTTTGTCAGCATTTTCCTTGCCAGTGGCCCAACGCCCCCCATCCCCGCCAGGCCCCCCGCCATGCCCCCCGCCAGGCCCAACATGCCCCCCATCCCCGCCAGGCCCCCCGCCATGCCCAACATGCCCCCCATCCCCGCCAGGCCCCCCGCCAGGCCCAACATGCCCCCCATCCCCGCCAGGCCCCCCGCCATGCCCCCCGCCAGGCCCAACATGGCCCCCATCCCCGCCAGGCCCCCCGCCATGCCCCCCGCCAGGCCCAACATGCCCCCCATCCCCGCCAGGCCCCCCGCCATGCCCAACATGCCCCCCATCCCCGCCAGGCCCCCCGTCATGCCCCCCGCCAGGCCCAACATGCCCCCCATCCCCGCCAGGCCCCCGCCATGCCCCCCGCCATGCCCAACATGCCCTCCATCCCCGCCAGGCCCCCCGCCAGGCCCAACATGCCCCCCATCCCCGCCAGGCCCCCCGCCATGCCCCCCGCCAGGCCCAACATGCCCCCCATCCCCGCCAGGCCCCCCGCCATGCCCCCCGCCAGGCCCAACATGCCCCCCATCCCCGCCAGGCCCCCCGCCATGCCCAACATGCCCCCCATCCCCGCCAGGCCCCCCGCCAGGCCCAACATGCCCCCCATCCCCGCCAGGCCCCCCGCCATGCCCCCGCCAGGCCCAACATGCCCCCCATCCCCGCCAGGCCCCCCGCCATGCCCCCCGCCAGGCCCAACATGCCCCCCATCCCCGCCAGGCCCCCCGCCATGCCCAACATGCCCCCCATCCCCGCCAGGCCCCCCGCCAGGCCCAACATGCCCCCCATCCCCGCCAGGCCCCCGCCATGCCCCCCGCCAGGCCCAACATGCCCCCCATCCCCGCCAGGCCCCCCGCCAGGCCCCCAAGCCAGCCAGTGGCCCCAAATCCAGATTGAATTAAACTCACTTGTTGGTCTGGAGGACTGTAGAGTAGCGCATACTGGGGGAGGACCCCATCCACAAGTTTCTCCAACTCCTCTCCAGTGAAGGCAGGGGCCCTTTCCCCAGGCGCAGCAGCCATTGTCCCTTCCAGACCGAGGTCACAGCAACACTTGCAGTATAGGTCCTCTCCTGTGAAAGTTCAAGTCGCAAGTGGATAAGTAGATAGAAAATGGCGGTCACGTCCGCGGCGGTGCGTACCGCGGCGGTGCGTCCCGCCACCGCCGGCGCCCTTCGCCATTGGCTCCTGAAACCCATAGGCTTCAATGTTAACCAATGCGGCTTCGCGCCGCTGTCTTCGCCCGCCGCCCGCCGCGGTGTGCCACGCCAGCGCATTGACCTCACATCCCATTGTCACACTTCACAGGTCAGGCAGCCGCCATTTCCAGGGCCCACATGGCTCAATTTCAACTGCGTCACACAGGCCTAGGCCTTGCATAGCCACTCAGACACGCCATTCACTGCATAGAGAATCGTTTACTGTGCTAGCTGTGAGTACGTACCTGTGGGTTGCTTGACTGTGTGCTCCATGTTGTCCTTCCTAGGCACCGTCCGCTGGGTTGGGCGAGGAGACGGATGAATCCTCCCGTGTACCGACCGCTGGTGGACCTGTCGACAATGGAAGAACGCCACATTATCCTGACCTACCGTCTTAACCGTGCCACTATCCATGAACTGTGTGCCCAGCTGGAGCCCGACCTGATGTCCCCCATCCGCCAACCCACAGGGATTCCCCCTCTGGTGCAGGTCATGTCAGTACTCCATTTCTTGGCAAGTGGGTCATTTCAGACAACAGTGGGAATTGCTTCTGGGATGTCTCAGCCCATGTTTTCGAAGGTGTTATCCAGAGTGTTGTCTGCCCTGATGAAATCCGTGAGGAGCTACATCATTTTCCCTGAGGTGGGCGAATTGGCTACAGCGAAGGGTGATTTCTACGCCCTTGGACATATTCCCAACGTAACTGGTGCCATTGATGGGACCCATGTGGCTTTGGTTCCCCCAAGAGACAGGGAGCAGGTGTACAGGAACAGAAAAAATTACCATTCAATGAACATCCAGGTGGTGTGTTTGGCTGACCAGTACATCTCGCATGTAAATGCCAAATTCCCAGGGTCAGTGCATGACGCCTACATCCTCAGGAATAGCAGCATCCCTTACGTGATGAAACAGCTACAGAGACACTGTGTATGGCTAGTGGGGGACTCTGGGTACCCCAACCTGTCGTGGCTACTGACCCCAGTAAGGAATCCCCGGACCAGGGCAGAGGAACGGTACAATGAGGCCCATGGGCGTACTAGGAGGGTGATCGAACGCACCTTTGGCCTCCTAAAGGCCAGGTTTAGGTGCCTGCATATGACAGGTGGATCCCTAATGTACTCACCTAAGAAGGTGTGTCACATCATCGTGGCCTGCTGCATGCTTCACAACCTGGCTTTGCGCCGCCAGGTGCCTTTCCTGCAGGAGGATGGTCGAGACGGTGGTGTTGTGGCAGCGGTGGAACCTGAGGAGAGTGACGAGGAGGAAGACGACGGGGCTGAAACAGACAACAGGGACAGAATCATTGAACAGTACTTCCAATAGGACACAGGTAACATTTCAAAGATAATTTAGTAAATGTTAACTACTCTCCTGCATCTCTGCTGCCTGTCTATTTGCCCCAGTGTATGATGACTGAGTTTTGGCTTTTCCCTCCCTATTTCAGATCTGGGGTCCCCACTACGAGTCCTGTGCTTCGTTTCCCCATGGACTACAGCTTTGTGGCAGCTGTTTGTTGACTTCACCATGTACAAGGACATATTTGCACTGTCATGTCAATTACAATATATTGAAATCACAGCCAGACTCCAGATAGTTTTGTGCAAAATAGGTGTTTATTTAAGTGCTCAAAATGGGATGGGTGGTTTCAAGTGGGTGGGGGCTATGGTGAAGGAATGTCCATGGCAGAGTCCAGAGTAACAGTCACACAGGTGCATTGTCCAGAGGCCTGTGGAGAGATGGAGCATGGGCAGTTCAAGGATGGACAGGGTGACAATGTGGGACAGTGGGATGACATCAGGTGGTATCCATTGCTGGCGGGGGTCTTGACATCCTACTCTGTCTTCTTGCGAGATCTCAGGGCCCTCTTGCGGGGTGGTTCTTCTCCTGCAGGAGGTGGGGGTCTGGTGGGCTGCTGCTGTGCGGGGGCCTCCTGTCCACTAGCGCCGGCGGAGGTGGTTGGCTGTTCTTGGTCCAGGCTAGTGGCAGGGGCCCTTGGGTGTTGTTGAGTGTCCGCCCTGGTGTTGACGAGGTCCTGCAGCAGCCCTACCATGGTAACCAGGGTGGTGTTGATGGCTCTGATGTCCTCCCTGTACCCCCGATAGTGTTCCTCCTGCAGTACCTGGATCTCCTGGAACCGGGCCAGTACCGTCGCCATCGTCTCCTGGGAGCGGTTGTATGCTCCCATGATGGTGGTGAGGACCTCGTGGAGAGTGGGTTCCCTGGGCCCGTCCCCCCCCTGTCGCACAGCTGCCCTCCGAGTTGCCCTGTTTCCCTGGGCCTCTGCCCCCTGGCCGGTGTGCCCACTACCACTGCCCCCAGGTCCCTGTTGTTGTTGGGGTGGTGGGTTATCCTGGGTGCCCTGTAGTGGTAGACACACCGCAGATTGACGCGCCCTGGAGACAGAGGCATGGGCCCGCTGGGTGGGAGCTGTGCTGGTGTTCCCAGAGGGGTTTGGGTCTGTAGTGGCCTGGGCCTGTGTGAGGGGAACCGACTGTCCAGAGGTCCCCGATGGTCCGGGCTGGTCATCGGTGTCCAGGTCGACAGAGCTGCTGTCATCGCTGACGGCCTCTTGGGTGGGGGGGTGTGGAGAATTCTGGCCCCTCCGCCGCGCTGTGTTGACGGTCGGGTCCTGCAGGGGTATAGAGGTATGGTTATAGTTTCAATGTGTGGCATATGGGTGTATCTATGGGTTCTCGTGTCCCCAAGTGCTGGCATTCGTGTGTGGGGGCTTTGGTGAGGGTGGCTTGTGGGGGGGATGTGTATATGCATTGGGCATGCTTTGGTGATGGGTGTCCATGCTTAGTGGACGCATGTAGGCCTAGGTTTTGGGATGTGTGGGTTGTGATGGTGAGACATTTGCGGGGAATAGGTGTGCTGGGGGTGGGGGTGAGGATGGTGGTGGGGGTGAGGATGGTGGTGGGGGTGAGGGTGGGGGTGAGGATGGGGGTGGGGGTGAGGGTGGGGTTCGAGGATGGGGGTGAGGGTTGGGGTATGATTTGGCATGCAGGTGGGGGGGAAGCAGTAGTGAAGCTTCAACTTACCAGTATCCATTCCTCCGCCGACTCCTGCGAGGCCGTCAGGATGCAGGATGTTCAAGACTTCCTCCTCCCATGATGTGAATTGTGGGGGTTGAGGTGGGGGTCCTCCGCCAGTCTTCTGCACGGCGATGTTGTGCCTGGATACCATGGAACGCACCTTCCCCCGTAGGTCGTTCCATCGCTTCCTGATGTCTTCCCGATTTCTGGGGTGCTGTCCCACTGCGTTGACCCTGTCGACAATCCTCTGCCATAGCTCCGTCCTCCGGGCAATGCTGGTGTATTGTATCTGTGTGCCGAACAGATGGGGCTCTACCCGAACGATTTCCTCCACCATGACCCTGAGTTCTTCGTCTGTGAAGCGGGGTTGTCTTTGGGGTGCCATGGGGTGGTGTGTATGATGTGTGGGGTGGAGTATGTGTAGTTAAGTGTGTTGAGTGTGGTGGTGTGTGTTGTTTTGTGTGTGGATAGTGTGTGGGTGATGGTGTTGAGTGGCTGTGGCTGTTAGTTTGTGGATGCTGGTGTCTCGCTCTGGCCTTCTTTCAGAATTTTTTTGCGTAGGGGTTTGTGGGTGATGTGGGTGGGTGTTTTATATTGTATTGTGTGTGTGGGAGTGGTGTGTGTATGTGTATCAGGTGTGTGGGATTAAAATCATCCAATGTGGCTGAGTTTTGTTCGTTTGTGTGTATTCTGACCGCGGCGGTGTGTCCCGCCAATGGAATACCGCGTTTGAATGACCGCCGCGTGGATTCGTGGGTCGTAATGGCATGGGCGTATTTCTGTTGGCGTGGCGGTGGAGGTTTGGTCACCTCCACCTTTCCGCCGACCGCTGGTCTGGCGGTAGGTTGTGGCTGTCGGATTTTTGGAGGTTTGCCTTCTGCCTTCTGAGAATGACCGTGGCGGGTTTCCGCGGCCGCGGCGGTGTTATGGCGGTCTTCTGACCGGCGGTAAGTGCATTTTACCGCCGGGGTCAGAATGACCACCACAGTGTTTGCGGTCCTGGGGATAAGGGTGTTAACAGGGTTTGAAGTGATTATTATTATTAGCTAGTTATATTGTTCCTGTTTTGTTTAAGTTTTGCTTAAGGTTATTTTATATTAATCCCTCTCCATGTGGAGTAAAACATGGGGGGGATGTAAAGAGTGTATTGAGAGCCGTGCGGGCTCTCCTTGTTTGCGTAAGCATGCTCTGCGTGTCCGGGAGGGGCACGGAGCACGAGGGTATAAATAAAAGAGGAACTGCGATGACGCAGTCTCCGGAGTGTACGCAACCAAGCACTGTCTCCGAGTTTTGTGTGCTCGCCCGCATGTTTCTCCAAACTAACAACTGTCATATCAACAACTCTATCCATATTAAGAGGGAGGAAAAAGGAAAAATGGGCACAATATCAATCTGTGCCACAAATAACTATCACACCAAGGATCCAAATTATCAAATACACCCCACTCCAGCGCCTCCGCGGTAACTAGTGGGGATTATTGCTAAATCTCTAATTCTTTTCCATTTTGTTGTTATCCTATAACAAATTATTTCTCCCAAATCCTTACTCATCCTCTATTGTATATACAAAACACTGGCTGTAATATTCTTGTGGGTACTGATGGGAAGTTTTATTCCTAGTACAAATACCTCTCTGAGTCACAACATGTATTCCATTCCCAATCACTGAAGGTCACAAAATTGGCTTTGAAATGTTTGTGCTGTTTTGTCAATACCTGGTTGTCCAGCTTAAGGAGAGAAATGATACACATTCAGGTGCTTTATCTTGAGGCTATTTATTTGGAACATATCTTTTTCCCTGTACTAGCCAAAGATTATCTGTGATTTGCCCTCCCTTTATTTACAAATCCAATGTTTTGATAAGCTACTTGCAAATTTTGACAGAAATCTTGAAACGTCCCACTAATAATTTTATCTGATGAAAATATTTAAGGGAGAACTGTAGACATATATTCAGCTATGAACCCATACCATTTCTACACCCAGTAAGAAATTGAGTTACAAAGACATAACCACAGTACAAAAACAATTGTAATTATCTTAGGGAGAGGGCTCACACTGATTTTAAAAATAAGAAGTTACAATGATCAATGTGAATTTTCACAATGTGTTTGGCACCTAGAAAATAATGGGCCTCATTATGACCCTGGCGGGCGGCGGAGGCCGCCCGCCAGGATCCCGCCCTCCAAATTACCGCGCCGCGGTCAAAAGACCGCGGCGGGTATTACGAGTTTTCCCCTGGGCTGGCGGGCGGTTCCAGTAAAACCGCCCGCCAGCCCAGGGGAAAACGACCTTCCCACGAGGATGCCGGCTCGTAATCGAGCCGGCGGAGTGGGAAGGTGCGACGGGTGCAGTGGCACCCGTCGCGTATTTCAGTGTCTGCAAGGCAGACACTGAAATACTTTTCGGGGCCCTCTTACGGGGGCCCCTGCCGTGCCCATGCCATTGGCATGGGCATGGCAGGGGCCCCCAGGGGCCCCGCGACCCCCCCTACCGCCATCCTGTTCATGGCGGCTTTCCCGCCATGAACTGGATGGCGGTAGGGGGGGTCAGAATCCTCATGGCTGCGGAGCGCGCTCCGCAGCCATGGAGGATTCCAAAGAGCAGCGGAAAGTCAGCGGGAGACCGCTGACTTTCCGCTTCTGACCGCGGCTGAACCGCCGCGGTCAGAATGCTCATTGGAGCACCGCCAGCCTGTTGGCGGTGCTCCCGTGGTCGGTGGCCCTGGCGGCCACCGGCCGCCAGGGTCAGAATGACCCTCAATGTCTCCATTACTCAAAGGCTACCTTAATCACAAGTAGCTCCCTATCAACAATAGAGTAATTGCTTTCTGCTGGGGACATTTTTCTAGAGAAAAAGCAACACATTGTAATTGTTCAGTTTTAAAAATCTATTTGAGATAGTATCACACCCTCTGCTGCCTGAGATGCATCTATTTAAGAATAACATGTTTACTGATATCAGGGTGCTGCAAAAACAGAACACTAGTAAAACATAGTTTTGATTCAGTTGAACACCATTTCTGCTTCCTCAGTCCAACTAAAACACACCACATTTTTCAGTAATTGGAGAGACGACTTTGGTAAAATGTCTATGAAACACCTGAAGAAGTTTGAAACACCCAATAATCTCTGAACATCTTTTACTGTTTCTGGTTCTATACATTGATAGCTTTCACCTATTTTTAGTGTCCACAACTAGTTGCTCAGGGGAAATGTTGAATCCTAGATAATCACACTTAGTCACAGGAACCATATATTTCTCCAATTTGGCATGTTAATGATTGGGTCCCAAGTTTTAAATAATTGCCTTTACATTACCAATATGCTCTTCCTCTGAGTTTGAAAAAATCACAATGCCACTAATATGCATATGGTCACAAATATCATTGAATTAATGTAAAACCTGAATAATAAAGAAATGAGAAGCTGCTTGAGCATTAAACAACCCAAAAGGCATAACAGTGTACTCAAATAGTCCAAATTTGGTGCGAAAAACTGTCTTCCATTAGTCACCTTCACTAACTCTGTCCAAATGATAGGCTGACGATAAACCAAAATGAGTGTAGCATAAGCATTACAAACATGCTCCAATAGTTCAGGTATCAGAGGCAATGGATAATGGTTTTTAACCATAACGTGTTTTAAAGCTCTGTAATCAATAAACATTCTCAACTCACCACTTTTCTTTGAAACAAAAAGCAGTGATCAAGAGTCAGGGGAATTTGAATAAGGAATAAAAACAATTGCTAACAATCCATCTGTACATTTTCTCATGAAGTCACTCTCTTTTTCTGGAAGAGAAAAATGCAACTACAGAGTAAAGTGACCCTGACCTCAAATCAATGCAACAGTCAAACTCTCTTGGGGTGGTATCACTGTAGCTTTTACTTTGTCAAAAGCAACTCAAAATTGTTCATATTGGTTAGGTATTGACACCTCTCCTTCATATCTGACACAGCTGTTGTTTACTTATAATTTCAAAATAATGCTCATGAGTACAATTATCTTGATAAGACTGGGAATTAAACTCAAGACCATGCTTTATCAAACCAATTTCAGAATTATGTTTGACTAGCCATGATAACGTCAAAATTACCTGAGATATGTGAGGGTATGGGTCCGGGGGGCAATTCAGTCCTATCAATAGGTCCCACAGCCTCTCTTTTTGTTTAGAAATTATAGGTATTTCAATGGATATAGCAAACATGAGATCCATAAAATTGCCCCTTGCTTCAGAATCAATTAAAGTAATGATATATAAATCTTTTGTAACATCTTTCGCTGTTACAGAGGCAGTTACTAAGTAATGCAGTATGGGATCTAATTTTACATGCAATACGTTATGTGAAGTCTGAGCACATTCCTTACTTGAAGAGTGACCTCAGTCACTACCAAGTGTTTTTTCTCCTGTAGATACTGATTAAAATTCCCTGGTTTATTTTTTTGTTTAGTGGGGCAATCACAAAGCAATTGGCCGGCTTTTTCACAATATTGACATTTTTTCCCTTCACCCCTATTTTACCTCTTTAGACAGTGGACATCTGATTTGCCCAATTTGCATAGTGTCAGGGTCTTCAATTTTAGGAATTGATTTGACTCTTTCTTCTTGTAATTAAACCAGCCTAGGATCCTTCTTATTTTTCCCAATTTTTCTCGCGATTAAGCAATGGTCTAATTTTACAAGAAGATCTGTCAGGTCAGAACAATTTTCAGGTAAGTCATCTATTGGGACCAGCAAACCTAAAAAATAATATTTTAATTCCTTAGAAAAATGGGGGAATCTCTTACACTCAGGCTACTGAAAGTCTGCCACAGGGCAACTAAATACCATTAAATAATTAATTAATGACTATTGCCTTGTTTCAGTTTCAAAAGCTCAATATCTACAGACTCCAAAAGAATGTTTAGGGAAAGAAACTGTTTAAACTCCTATTTAAAATTGTTAAAATTATACAAAAGAGGATCATTTCTCTCAATCAAAGTCACAGCCCAAAAAGCAACAGTTCCACCCAAAAATGACAACGCCAATGCCACTTGGGATTGTTCATTAGGGAAATTTGAGGGCTCACATGTACAATGTGTCTGGCATTGAGCCAGAAAGACTACACATTTATAGTGTCCCTCAAAAAACATTCTGGTGGAGCTAAAGAAGTAGTTGGTGCTGAAACAACATGAACAGCTGAATTGCCAGTCATTAACAGCAATGACTCTCTAGAATGCTGTGAGATTTGAGTGTATTCTTTATTAAATTGAAAAGTGGCTAGACAAATAATGGGTGTAGGATAGTGATCTATTGGAAAAGGTAGCACCCACAAATTTGTAGCTGCTTGTAAATTATTCAATCTCTGTACTCACAAATTAGTGAGAAGCTGTGAATAATTCAGCACATTGTGTAATGTTTGATTATCCATTTATACATTTGCAACTACATAATCATCCATATCATGTAGTCAGAAAACACGTTCTTGGACGTCTTGTACTGTCTTAGCTATGCAAAAGCTTTTAGAACAACCCATACAAACCACAGAATTTTCTGAGGAGGTGACAAAGACGATAAGCTCCACTTACCCAATGTGGCTAGACACCCCCCCCTGAATGTTGGTAACCTGAGGAGCGTGACTACACAGGTGCTGAAGGGAGAAGTGAATTAAAGAAATCAGAAACACTGGATTTTGATATCTTTTACTGTTTTCTTAAGAAATCAGCACTAAGTCATCATTCTTGAGTGTTGATCCAAATAGTGAAAAACATAGTATTACTAAGGTGTTCATTCTGAGTTTGGCGGTAACCGAACCGCCACGCCAATGGTGGTCTTGTGACCGCCGGCAGGGTGGCGGTGCAGACCGCCAAATAACGAGTAAGGCGGTGAACCCAACGCAATACAGACAACTCTCCGCCAGCACCGCCACCGCCGATGAGCAGCATTCACTGGCGGAAGACAACTTGAGGCAGGAGGAAGCCAACGTCCCGCCCTCCATATTCCGAGTAACCACTCAGCCAGGATATCCAGTGGGGCCTTACTGCCAAGAAAAACCTGGTGGAAACAGAAAGTATAAAAGGAAACACCCACCTCCAGGCACAGAAACGCGGCGGCGGCTGCCATGGCAAATGAACTACTAGTCTTCCCAGGGTTGTATCTCGCCATACACCTTCAGGACCACCGATGAAGACAACAACCGTAAGTATACCTAGCACAGAGGAGAGGGAAATGGCAGTGATACACTCCCACACAGAACACACATACTCCACACACACAGTGAAGGCCACGCACACACAACATACGTCAATGGCAAATACCCAATACAAACCCAAAGCCACGCAGATACGTGCCAAACATACAGCACAACGCACAACAACACCAACACACCCTATAACCAAACAACAACAACTACCCCACAAACACCTCAACGATGGCATAGACGGGCATGCCACATTCACACACACCATGAACTCCATGTAGCAATGACACACAATCAGTAGCTGTGAACACACATCCAGACAATCATGCTGGATGACACTACACGTACAACCAACAATCAAGGATATACACACATGCATCACTAGACACACAGACGCACACAAACCCCATACAAACACAGAAGCAGACACACACATCACAACATCCCCACGGCCCAAACCATCTACCAAGCGCATGCAACAACACAGACACAATCCACACACAGACCTAACACACCTTTGCACACAGATGTCACACCACCATGTAGAAGGAAACCAGGACAAGCTGCTTATCTTGCCAACTACAGCAATGTGGGCAGATGTATTCAAACAATGAATAAACTATATACAAAATGTGCCAATGGCAAGTCCAAATGTCCAATTCAGCAGGACACATTGTCCATCAATATGGGCCCAACTTAAGGCATGATTGAAAATAGGCCTCCACTTCCTAGGGGCAGCAATGGGACAGGCAGGCACCTTAGGGGTGTGGTGGTGGTGGGGGAGGTTTGGTTCTGGAAGGGGAATGTTTCGGCCTGGGCTTGGGAGGGGTGACCTTGACACTGGGAAGGGTGGCTTTTTTGCTGGGTGGAGGAGCAGAGGAAACACCAAAGGGGGTACCCAAGGAATGGGAGGTGGAAGGGCCTGAGAGGGGCAGGGGGACATGCTGTTTACGGGGAAGATGGGGTGGGAGAGGAGTAGGGAAGAACTCAAGGGCGGCAAGGAAAACTCTCTTAGGTACACAGGGCGGTCACATGATTGAGGGTTGGGAGTGGAGATAGAGGGAGTGCTCGTCCGACGTGTCTGTGTGCTCTATGTGGATGCTGGTGTGTGCAGTGTCTGTATGTATGTGGTAGCTGAATGTTGAGTGGGGAGCAGAGTTGCAGGGAGAGGGAATGGGTGATGTGTGAGTGAATGTTGTGGTGGTGTGTGCAAGTGAGGTGGATGTGCTGCAAGTGGCCCGTAGTCGTGGTGAGTGTGGATGTGGTGTGTGTGGTGTGTGATTGTGAGTCTGCTGTTGTGGTGATTGAGGGGATGACAGGAATGACAGCAGGACCAGTGTGCGATGATGCTGTGCTGGCAGGTATGGGTAGAGATGTGACTGTACGGGAGGAGGTGGTGGGTGTCTGTTGTTGTGTCTGCAGATGTGTGTTGTGTGTGTGCATCCCTGTGTGAGCATTTGTGATGCCCATGTCTGTCTTTGCGCACCTTGTCTGTTGTAGTGGGTGTATGCGTGTGTGTTTTTTGTGCCATGGACGGGTATAGGGAGAGTGCTTGTGGATTGGGAACAGGTAGCTGGGGGGATACAGAAGATGAAGGGACACTGGCTGCTGTCAACGAGGAGGCCAGAGCCTGAAACGATCTCTGGAGGCCAGACAAGGCACCGTGAATGCCTTTCAGGAACGCTTTGGTCTGCTGCATCTGGGATGCCAGACCCTGGATGGCATTCATGATCGTTGTCTGCCCCACAGAGATGGACCTCAGGAGGTCAATAGCCTCCTCATTGAGGGCAGCATGGCTGACTGGGGCGAGTCAGAGGTGCCTGTAGCGAAGGAGTCGCCCACCCTCCTGAGGGAGCGGGCACGGGCAACTGGGTGGGGTGCTACAGGGAGGGCGGTGCTGGTAAGGGGGTGGCAGACAACGATGGTGTTGGTGTGGTACCAGAAGGGTCCGCCATTGCCAGGGAGCCACCATCGAAGGAGGTATCTGTCAGAGTCACCAGATCCTCGGGGTCTGTGCACGTACACTTCCACCACAAGACAGCTCCAATAATCTGATTAGAATTATCACATAGTCTAAGAGAGTCCAAGTGGGGAAAAGGGGATTAGGAAGGTAACAGCTGGGAAGGAGACCTGTAGGAAGCAAAAGGTTAAAACACACAATATCAAGATTATATCACATTAATCAGTACTAGATTATAACTCTAAGCATTGTCGTTCGGAAATCATAGACATCCTAAAAATGAATTTAATAACTAGGCCTCAAGATTACTGATACCTGAGAAGGAATCAAGTAAGGTTAAATACACTTTCAGATTCAAACATTATCTTTTGCATGAGGATCAGGAAAAACATCATAGGTATCGGTTTTGAGGAACTTATTATATACATACTACATCACACCTAGGACTCTAGCATTTTGTTTTCTTAAATTGTCGGAACATGAATTGTGCACATTGTATACTTTCACAAAGGTTGTAAATACCATAGAATGATCATGCACAATGAATAACATAAGTTTAGATTCGAGAAATAAGTCACGCGTCTTGCTGACTAGAAAACCCCCTCGTAAATGCCATGAAGAGGTAGCACCTTATGAACACATGAACACCGTGGTATTAAACACAAGAAAAGAATTGCGCTTCCTGTCGATTTGAATTTCACCACAAAAAATGCCAGAAACAGATAATGCACAATCAATAATATGAATTACACACAAGAGTGAAATCGCGCGTCTCTCCGATTTGAATGCCACCATGTAAATGCCAGGAAATGGTAGCACACAATGAACAGCATGAATTATACACGAGAAATGAATCGCGCATCTTGCCGATTCGAATGCCACCATGTAAATGCCTGGAAATGGTAATGCACAATGAATAACATGAATTAGGCACGAACAAAGAATCATGCGTCTAGCCGATTCGAATGCCAGCATGTAAATGCCCAATAAACATTAAGGGCACTTTCACACGCACAAGAGTCAAAAGATTTTGTTTTAGTAATTAGGCCCAAGAACTCTAAATCCTTCGAAAACGGGGTCGGGGCCCAACCCGACCTCCGTCTTACCGCCCTGATCAAGAATCACCAAGCAGAGTGAAAGGGCGAGGCCTGGAAGATCCAAGTAGGCCTCCGGAACAGGAGCTCAGGAAGTTGCTGCTGCTCTGCACCGGGACCTCTGAATAGTGAGCACGTGGAGCTGGGCTGGCTCCCTTTTATAGAGACTTAGCCCAGCCCACCACCCACACCTAGGCATGCTGCAGGGAAGCTTCTAGAAGGCCCTGGAAGGGGACCACACCCTGACACAGTCTGAATGCCTGCAACAGTACATTACATGTGAACAGTACTTATAGGCATGCTGAACAGAAGTCTTCAGGATGAAACTCTGCAATGCAAAAAGTTAAACAACATTACATCAGCACAATGCATAAATTATGTTAGCTTGAAATCATTAGGTTTTTGCATTCTGGTCGCAAGTAGAGCGCGTACTGCCCTGATGTTGACAGTATCTGAATCAGATGTGGTGGCTCCAGTCTCCCCTGTGGTACTCCCCTCGCCCTCTGTCCCACTGGTCCCCTGGGCTTCACTGCTGGCCGCCTCCTGGATCCCATAGGCTGCAGCATCCGCACTTGCCAGTGCCCTTCCTCCCTGACCAGATGATGCTCATGCACACATAGAGGAGGAGAGAGAAAAGGAGGGTGGCAGAAAGGTAGGAAAATATTAGAACCCACACATCCACTTCACATAGAAACAATGCAGATAACAGTCCCTGCCTGCGAAACAATAGACCAATTAGCAGTCATTCACAAATAGAGTCATGCAAGCTATGTTCAAACCCATCTCAGCTCCTGCATGAAGACAACTACATGCCCATTAATGCCAAAATGACTACTCCTAGAATCAAGCCCAGGACTATACCCAATCACATGTCATCCATTACAGGATGATACTAATCTAAGCAGAGAGGGACTCAGGACACTAACTAACTGACAGGAATGTGAGGAGTGCATGTGGTACAGAGGATCCATTGATGTAAGAAGTGATGCAACTGCAACCTTCTTGTAACATGCCTGTCATTACCCATATACAATGCCATCATGACCACTTCATACTACTACAGTACACGCAGAGTTGGAGGATGCAGCCATTGACATGATAGCAGACTTGAGAGACCTATACCTACAGCTGAACATGTGTCACTGTACCACAACTTCTCATCCTACATGGCTCAACATAGCGACCGACACACACTCCTACTTGGTGGGTGTGGCAACCAGGACTGTACATTCCCTAAATCACATCTGACTACATTCATTCCAAGTCCAAGGTGGGTGGCAGAGCACAACCATGCAGTAGTGACCTGACAGTCAACACTTACCCCCTTGTGGCTGCTATGCTGCCTTCAAGTGCCCGTCCAACTCAGGGTACGCCACCACCAGTATGCGGGCCGTTAGGGGAGTCAGGGTCCGACGTGCAACCCTCCCACGTTGGGAGGCCGTCCCCAGCAGGGCCTCTGCGGTCTTCCGGGCCCAGTGTCAGAGGTCCTCCAACTGCTTCCTGCAGTGGGTGCTCCACTAGCAATGGAACCCCAGGGATCACACTTCTTTGGCAATGGCTCGCCACAACCCTTTCCTCTGGTGGGCGCTGACCTGATTGGGAAACAGTGAGAAAAGGGGGGACATGATGTAAATGATACCTATCCAGCAGTAAGCTCTGGCGACACACAATGAACACTGCTCATGCACACTGGCAATATCCCACACATATCATGTGCATGCTACACACCTGATCAGTCATGACATGTCAAAGTACACACACATACATTGTCAAACACCACCCAACTTGTGGGACAAAGGACGTTGTACTGCCCTGTTGCCCTGGAGCTCTGAACAACCACCCATACAGGGGTAAGACCCCTTCTCTGTGGAGAAGGCTGGGGCCCTTTCCCCAGTAGTGCGTGCCATTTTTGCTCCAAGAGACAGGACACAGCAGCACCCAAAGTGGAGGTCTATCTAGCCCGAATGCCAGGAGTCAAGTGAGCTGTCCCATACAAGATGGCGGTTACGACCGCAGCGGTCATGACTGTCACTGCCGGCGGTGATCGTCATTGGTCCCAGTCTCCCTTTGACATCACTGTTAACCAATGAGGAGTTGCACAGCGGTTCTGACCGCACTCCGCCATGACGACTTCCATCGGCGGAACAAGGTCACTTCCAGCAGTCCAATGCATTCTGGACACGTGGATGCCATTTTAGTCTGTTACATTACTGTCCTGAGTTCACACAGCGTTACTACCTGCATGTCATCACAAATACATACTTCAGATCTGACATGGTGAATATAGACACATGTAGTGCATGTCTAGTGACATTTACAGTCTTGTCACAACAATTGTCAGCATATTTGATCAGTATAGTGGAACACAGGGAAGGTGTAGGTGTACATGTCCGGTATACGTCCATTCACTCAGGCATTATGTGCCATTGTCTCGTTAGGTACGGAGGGTAATGTGTACTTCCACATTACAGGCAACTTGCATGACTATTACATAATGACTGATGTGTGTCATACTGAATAGCCTACATTGTGAGAGATTTCCAGATTGTTGTTTGTGTCCCCGCACAGATTTGGCCACAATGGAGTGATGAGGAATGAACCAATTTACAGGCCACTCGTAGATCTTGAAACCATGGACTAGCGCAACATCATCATGACCTATCGACTAAACCATTTGTGCTTCAAGTTGAAGCCAGTTTAAGCCAGACCTCCTGGCGGGTTTGAGGAATCCCCATGCCATCCCTCCAACAGTCCAGGTGTTGTCAGTCCTGCATTTACTGGAGAGTGGCTCTTTTCAGGGTCACAGTGGGACTGGCTGCAGGGTTTTTGCAGCCCAAGTTCTGTAGGGTGTTGCAGGATGTGCTGGATGCCCTACTCAAGCATGTGCACAGGCACATTAGGTTCCCACGACCTCCAGATTTTCCCACTTTGAAAACACCATTCTACAACATCTCAAATGTCCCACATGTAACTGGGGCAATTGATGGGACTCACATTGCTCTGGTACCTCTGAAGATCAATGAACAGGTCTACAGAAACAGGAAAAGTGGTGTGTCTTGCAGACCAATACATTACACATGTGAAAGCTAAATTCCCTGGATCAGTACATGATTCCTACATCATGAGGAACAGCAGTGTCCTTGCAATGATGTCACAGCTACAGGGATAAAGGACCAGGCTCATAGGTATGTGTACTGCTTTCCATGTCAGATGTCGATACCCCTCATGAGCTGCTAAGTTCATTTGTGGAATGCCTGTGCCATTGCGGTACAGCCTCCTAGGTGTACTAAAGGTTTAGAGTCCTCAGGCTGCCTGTTTGGGGATATGTTAGGGGGACTTATCAGTCTTGTCCTGCTGTATGGGCATGTCATGCATTGTCATCAGCTGTGTGTCAAGTACCTGTTCCTGACTACTCAGGGAGTTGTGCAATTGAGGATGTTACCTATGTTTCATCTTTCCTGTCCCACACATGTGTGAATGCCAATGCAGACCCTTACATATGGTGTACCGTAGCTGCTGGGACACTCATCCTGTGTTTGTGTTCAACTGCTATTGATGCATGACTGTGGATTACATTCCTTACAACCTTGTACCTCATTCAATTTATTTATCCCTCTTCAGGTGACATCTCTGTTTGCAGTCTGCTTGCTGATTTGCCTGTTGGCATAGTTGACAGTGGATGTTAAAACAATATGGATACTTAGACTCCTGCTGGAGTATCCCACTACATCTGTAACTTGGACATTTTGGTTGTGTAGACGTGTATTATTTTGTTGTTCTTTAACATATTTGGCAATTCTAACAATAAAGAGACATGCACCATGACTTGTGATATGTGTTTATTTAGTGTTCAATTTCACAGTCCAGAGCAGTGGGGTAGTGCTCTAGGTGATGAACAGAGTGGGTGGTCCAGCTGTTAGGTTCATAGGTCCTGTGTCCATTTGCCTAGAAATGATGTGACCTTGGTATTGGACAGCCAACCGCGTGTAACAGTGGCATATAAGGGTGAGATTTCGGAAGAGGGATTACTTCCTGGTGGGGGGATTGGTCTTGGCCTGAGGTCCTGCAGGATGTCTAGATGGGCGGCCTCTTTTATGGGGGGTTCCTCTGCTGCAGGGGTGGGGGTACTGTTGTCCTGTGGGTCCTCCTGCTGTGCTTCAATTCCAGTAGCAGGTGCTGATGGTGAGGGCAGTGGTGTTGACTGGATGGGGCCTGCCACTGCTGCCTGGCTTCCTGGTGATATTCCTCCTGCAGCCTTTGTGTGTCTTGCAAGGTGGTGAGTATCTGGCGCAACTGGTCCTGGGTTTGCTGGTAGGCTCCCAGGACCCTGGAGACGGCCTTGTGGCCAGTCGTGTCCTGTACCTGCCTCATCCCTTGTCCCACGATTGGCCTCCCACTGGCCCTTGCCCCTGTGCCCCTGGTGCAGTGTGCCCCCTCCGACTGACACCAGGACTGTCAGTGTCTTGGGTTTGCACCGTTGTCTCCTGCCTCTGTCCTGTGGGGCACACTGATGATTGATGTGACCTTGGGACACAGGTATGGGAAGGTGGGCTCTGCTGTGCACTGGCTGCCACAGTGGAAGTGGTTTGAGTTGTGGGCTGGGTGAGGCTGGTGGTGGTGGACTGACCACTCATGCCTGATGGGCCAGGTTCATTGTCCGAATCCAGACTTGCATGTGAATCCTCCCCTATTGGTGCTGCATCCAGGCCTGGGCTTCCTGTCACTGGGCTCCTCTGCTGTGTGTCAGCACTTGGGAGACCTGTGAGATGAGAGGTATTGTGTCAGATGATGGTATTCCTGCGGTGACACACATGGTTGTATTCCCTCATTCACTGTATTTGCAGGGCAGTAATGGCATTGACAGTTTCCAGTCCACTGCTTGTGTTCCCATCAGTGGAAGGTTGCAATGACCCTAATTTGGAGTACAGTTTTTATTTGTCTTGCTACTGTCATTGCCATGTACTGATGTGCATTCCCACCACATATTGGTGATAGGGAGTGACATGGTTTAACATGTAATTGCAGAGATGTGATATGGACGTAGCAGTCAGGCAAGGGTAGGGAGTGTTGCATTGTGGTAGTTGTGGTACTTTCTGCTGTGTGAGACATACATGCACTAGGTTGGGCTGTGAGGGGATGACGTCAGTGGGGAGATGTGGCATGCAAGGGAGGGTATAGGGCCACTGATGGGATTGTGCACATTCGAGTGGTTTGAGGGGGTGAAAAGGTGGTGGGGGTACATGCTGTGACAGGGACATGGTGGCCGGTGAGTACAGTGGACTTACCAGTGTCCAGTCGAGTCGCAATTCCCGTCAGCCCTTCCGGATGTAGTATGGCCAGGACCATCTCCTCCCACTGTGCCATTTCTGAGGGAGGTGGTGGGGGTCCACCACCAGTCCTCATGACAGCCACTTGGTGCCTGGAAGCCATGACCCGTACCTTAGCCCCAAGGTCATTCTACCTCTTCCTAATGTCCTCCCTTGTGCATGGCTGGTTCCCCACTGCATTCACACTGTTGACTATCCTCTGCCATAAGTCATTCTGCCGGGCAATGGATGTCTGCTGGACCAGTGCTCCAAACAGTTGTGGCTCCACTTTGACTATTTCTTTGACCATTACCCTGAGCTCATCTTCTGTGAATCTGTTTTTTTTTGTGGTGGCATGATGGCTGTGTTGTAGGTGGGGTGTATGGTGTGCAGGGATTCTGTGTGTGCTGTTTGTAGTTGTGAATATGTGTAATGGTATGTGTGTGCTCTGTGATTTTTGTGTGCAGTGGTGTGTTGGGCGATGAGTGCTTAGTATGATGGTGCCTGTGGTATCTAGGTTCAGTGCCTCCTTTCAGTGTGCTCTTCTCTCGCTCTGTCAAGGTTTCTAGTTGCAAAGGGTTCTGGGTATGTGTGAGGGTGTGTTTTGTAGTGCTGTGGACAGGTGTGTGTACGTCTTTCAGGTGTTGCTATTGGTGTTATCCCATCTGGTGCAGTGTTGCTGCGGTGGTGGTCACTTTTTTCCAGCGGCGGTTTGGACCGCCTATGGGTTACCGCTGTGTTGGTTTCCACGATGTTGATTTGTGACTCGGAATTTGGCGGGCGGCATTTTCACTCAGCGTGGCGGTGGTGCAGCCACCTCCTTCATACCGTTGTTTGGGCCGATGTGTTGATTTTTCAGTCTAATTTGGCTTTGTTGCGTGGATCACTCGTAATGCAGCAGGCTTCACTCCGCCATCAATGGTGGTGTATCGGCTGCCGATTGCACAGCGGTCTTCGGTAATGACCGCCAAACTCGGAATAAGCACCTAAGTGTTGAAAGTAGAAAATGTATGTATATTTATATTTCTGTTATTTTCTTGCGGGCACTTAGGCCCATATTTATACTCTGTTTGCGCCAGATTTGCGTCATTTCTTTTTACGCAGATTCGCGCAAATTTAACTCCATATTTATACTTTGATGCTAGACCTGTCTAGCGCCAAAGATATGGAGATTGAGTAATTTTTTGTAAGTGAAAACCTACCATGCACTAATGACATGCAAGGTAGGCATTCCCGTGCAAAAAATTACTCTAAGGCATGTGCGCCTTATTTATCCTCTGGTGTCAAAATGACACATAGGAGGAGGCGGGCCTTAAAACATGGCGCCCAGCCCGATTTGCACCGTTTTTTAACGCCTGGGTCAGGACAGGCGTTAAGGGACCTGTGGGCTCATTTCCATGGAGGGAGACCATGGAAGCAGTCCACAGGTGGCCTTCCCTGCACCCAGGGACACCCACTGCCACCCTCGCCCACACCTGGAGGACACGCATGGATGGGAGACCCATCCATCATGAGTGCAGGTAAGTATATATATATATATTTTTTTTTATTGGCATGGGGGGGCCTAACTTGGGCTCCCCTACATGCCACCCAATAGCCATGCCCAGGGGACAAAAGTCCCCTGGGCATGGCCATTGGGCAGGGGGGCATGACTCCTGCCTTTCCTAAGACAGGAGCCATTTCCATGGGGATTGTGCGTCAAAACATGGCGCAAGTCAAGTTATAGTCAATATTTTTTACTCTAACCTGACTTGCACCATTCTTTGGCGCACAACCCCCAGTCTTCCCTTCGCCTCCGCTGTCTGGCTACCATCATTTATTTTGACGCTAACCAGACCGCAGCGCCGGTTAATGTCATTCCATAAATAAGGCATCTGGTGGCGCGTTGGAATGGCGCTAGCCGGCGGTAAACGTTTTGACGCAAATCTGCCCTAGCGCTGATTTGTGTCAAAAAGTATGAATATGGGCCTTAATATTCAGATAGTGCTAGAAATGTGTTGTGTAATTTCTGAACAATGTTTAAATTACATCTAATTAAGGAAAGAGAGCATACAATAAACAGATGATTCCTTAAAAATATATTTACCTATCTTTCCCTCTCGTTCTACCTAAAAGCACATAAGATTAAACCTGGAACAGCTTTGTGTATTTAGTATTAACACTAATGTTGAGACACTTACTGAGAAAACAAAAATTCAATATTTCTTGTTGTTATCATTATTTACAATTATTCCAGAACAGAACATAAATGAGAATTTACAGACTGTCCCCCGAATTAATGTTCTGCAGGAAAAGTGTTATAACCCATAGGAAAAAAAACATTCCAATCTCCAGATGTGTTTAATAAAGTCCAAGCAGCACTCCAAGTTCATAGAAATAGACCAAGTCAATACCTTCAATCAGTAGAAGCCTGGAGTTTACAATTGATCCCCTAATAAAGAAAAGAGACTGCTTAGGGGCACATGATAACACAAGGCAGAAAACAAGATAATCCGAAGAAAATGAAATGAGCATTAACACAGACTGCTGTGCGACACTGTGAGCATACCTGGGGAACGATTCTAGATGGCAAGCATGTTCTCGGAATTTCCATTTTTTTTGCTTTTGTCTTAATTCCAGTAGCAGACATTCTCATGAGAGTATGTGATGTTCACTTTTTCTGCCGTTCAGTGAAAAAGTGTTGTTAAGGAGGGCTAAGTTCATGATAACTATTTGCTGGTCAGCCAATTAACATGAAACTCAGTTTCACTCACTGGATTTCAAAGCATGCTTAGTTCAAATTAGCATGCCAACCACTCAGAAGAAGAGAAAAGTAAATCCCCAGATTGAATCCATTTTTAGTTTAAACATAAAGACTTTGTCCAAAAAGAAAGGAATATACTAAAGAGTTTCTATCATTTAATATGGGCAGTATTGGTGGAACTGGGATCTCATTTAAATATTGGTTTATCAAGTGAGGCTTAACAATTCATCAGGGTAGAAAGCCTCAAGTCTCGGACCGATGGACCTTGAATGTAAATTGAGATTAACCAGGAGCTGCACATCAGTGCAAATACAATTTTAGTTATTATTTTCAGTCTTGATGAGATTCGGTGCAAGTTCTAAAGCTTTATTTATAAGTCTTTTCAATTGCTGAAATCTTTTTTTGTATGTAATTGTTAATGCAAATGTATTATTTTGAAATTATTAATGAATGTTTATGTATTTTGAATAATGAAAAATGTAGAAAAAGATTAACATAGAAAAATATTGTCCACATTTTAAAATGTGCCCTCGGAGAGTGGATACTGCGATTCACGAATTATACTAAAAAGTGACTAACCTAAGTGGAACTTTAAAAATGTAATAAAAATAATGTTGTAGTAGTAGTAGTAGTAGTAGTAGTAGTAGTAGTAGTAGTAGCTTTATTTCGGTAAGAAAAAAATACCAAAAAAGCACATAGACAATTACATAAACTCACCCAATAATATAATAAAAAAGGAAAAAGTGATAAAATCGCTGGGTGATAATAACAAGCAATAAATATATCAATTCTAACAGGTAAAATCCTAATTTGAAAAAGGAGTGCAATGCAATAAAAGCATATAAGACTGGTACAAACAATATTAAAAATCATATCTACAAAAGCACAACACATCACATATTCTCAGTTAAAAAACATTCCTCTTATGTCCTCACTGGGATATTAGCTTCCAAATTATAATCACTGACTCATAACAAGAATAGTACAGAGTGTCAAAATTTACATTTCAAAGCTTAACATCTAATGGGCCAAATTGTTTCTAATTTTTTTTGCCACTGCACATACCACATTACCATGGGCATTAGATTTAAGGATCCTAAGGACCAATATCCCACTTCTAAAGCCCATGGATCCACACAGTGGTGTGAGCCAGCGTGCTCTCTGCCTCGAGTAAGCAGGGCAACCAACTAGGATGTGGGCTGTATGTTCAACAGCTCCGCATCCCATTGGGCATAAAGCATTATCCGAAACAGAATTAGTCCATTTATAAGTAAAAGAACAAAGTGGCAAAGTACGCCACCTAAATCAAATGTAAAGTGCACGTGTTGAAGGAGAAACAATCAAATCCATAAATTGTTCAAATTCATAATGACATTTCAAAGATAGAAAACTATCAGTTAAGCTTAGCAAAGGGACCGCCGCTAATTTTTTCACTTGGACACTCAGCCATTCTGCATCCTTCAGAATCTGTGCAGCATTTTTTGGGAGGTGGGAGTAATCTGACCAAAAATTCCCCAATCAAAGATTAAAAAAGGTTTCTCTGACATAACTACACCACCTGCCTTTCTTTACAGCTTGTATACTCCTCAGGGCACTAAGCCCAGCTAAATATGGCCCAAAAGTGTCCAAGGACCATATCCTGATCCAATGCATCAATGGCCTTAAGGCGGCAACATGCAAAATGGGGTGAAGATTCAGATCCAACCTAATAGGCAGAGTAGGGGAACTTGCAGGTACTTTTAATAAGGCTTTCAAAAAGAAGTTTTCTGCTTTCTCCAAATCATTCAAATTACAATAACCCCATACCTCTGCACTGTATAATACTCCACCCCTTGCCTGGGCTTTGTATATTTCTATCGCAGGAGTAATTGCGAAACTGGGAGATTTAGCAGCATATCTTAAGATACATCCAGATTTTTGGTTTAAACTCATGAGAGACTTCGATAGATGTGCCTGCCATTTATGGGAGTCCTCCAATCTTAGTCCCAGATAATCAAAATCAGTTACCCTCCCCAGGACCTCTCCTTCCAAACACATCTTCCTCCTTATTTTTTGTTTGGGGTCACCAAACGCCATGTATTTGGATTTGGAAGTATTGATTTCCAGGCAGTGTTTTTTGCAAAAACTTGTAAACTTCTTGAGCAAATTGGTAAGGCCTAAGGCTGTTTGGGATAATAGCAAAGTATCGTCTGCGAACAGCAGACAAGGAATCCTCGCCCTCTCTATTTTGGGTGCATCACTGGCACAATCCATTAGTTGGGGGATGCAGGCGTTAATGAATAGTAAAAAGAGGGTAGGGGCCAACACACAACCCTGCCTCACTCCTCTACATATTGCAATCTCGCCTGTCAATTCCCCTTTTGTCCCCCATCTAATTCTGGCATAACTCCCAGAATACAGCTCTTTAATGAGATGTAGCAAAGGGCCTGGTACTCCAACTTTATTCATAACTCCCCAGAGTTTTCTACGTGGGACCAGATCGAAGGCAGACCTAAGATGGACAAATGCAACATAAAGATTCCTTGCCTCCAGATTCACCAATTTCTGTTTAATCGTGAGGAAACGAAAAGCCTGGTCAACCATGCTAATCTTCTGCCTGAAGCCTGCCTGTAAGTGGCTCAGTGCTTGGTTATCTTCCATCCATTCCTTAAGCCTGCTCAATAACTGATAACAAAATTTGTTTTGTAAATTGTCAAGGAGGCTAATTGGTCTATAATTTCCTGGTATGCCTTTCACGCCTTTTTTATAGATAGGTACATTAATTGCTCCCTTCCAGGTTTTAGGATGGATGCCACTTGCCAAGACGGCATTAGACACCTTATTAATATAGGGGCCCCAGTAGACAAGATCAGATTTATACATGTCCACTGGTATACCATCCAACCCAGGGGCTTTACCAGATTTTTGGGCTTTAACAGCATTCATAGTTTCCTTCAAAGAAAACGGAGTAAGAGTAGATATAGGCGGCAGCTCTTCAATGAGTTCATTATCAAGGACAAAAGAGGAAGGCGGCTCACAGCTATACAACTCAGAGAAATGGATTATCAGTTGATCAGGGGAAATATGGCAGTCAGGTCTAGAGTTTTCTCTACGTCCGTTTTAGGCAACGAGGGTCCAAAAACGATGAGAATCCTTGTCCCTTGCCGCCAACAGTAACTCCTGTCAAGTTGTTTCTTCACATTGTTGTTGTTGTTTTCTAATCTTAATTGCCGATGCATATGCACGCCTAGCTTGGGATATCACATTTCTCTCTTTTAGTTTTATTGCTCTTATGAGATTCCTCTTAGCATCTTTGCACAGCTTACCAAACCACCTGTGGTGCTAATTTTCTCCCACACATTTGTTCGCACCACAGGATCTAATAAATAATTCTCTCATAGCAAAAAAAAGGCCCTCATGCAGATTCATTACCTCATTCGGGGAGCATGGGGAAAAACTAGTGGATATCTGATGAGAAGAAATTAAGTTACAAAATTTTTCCTATAGTACATTCAAGTTCCTGAATGAAACCCATTTTAAAGAATGCTTATTAGAAGATACCTCCAAAGAAAGAGGAACATCATGATGAGGAATACACTTTTTTTTATGAAGAGCTGTCTATCATATAGTATTGGTCCCCCACCTTGAGATCTTTAATGAAGTGCCATAATCTTACATCAATAAGTACGAGATCAAGAGTGCTGTTATAAGACCCTCTAAAATACGTGGGTTTGGCAGGGACATCAAATGGAAATTGACCATTCCCTGGACGAAGACCATGGGTTAATATAAGATCTATGACATGGAGGGTCCTGACATTAGATTTCAGCTGCTTTCGCTGAGATGTGTACGGAGGAATATTCCATATCACATCCTCTACCTGTGTAATTTCTGCTAATGCGGAATTAGGTTCCAACGATACATTAAAATCGCCAGCTATGATGATATAGTGGGTCAAACGGTAGTCCATCACGAGAGCATACAAAATCTGAATGGTTTGAGACGTTTTGTTTGGCTGGTCAGGCCTATTATACACATTAACACAGAGTAGCGGTGTGCCTTGCTTTGTCTGAATAGACAAGAGCAATATATCGGGCAATTCCACATTCACTTCTTTAACTTTCCCCACCTCTGATGTTGTTATCCAAGTGATGAGCCCTCCAGCTGCTGTACCAGTAAAGGACTGCCTAGCTACCTTACAAAAACAGTAAAACCTCTGTCTATATATATTTGATAAAGCCCAAGTTTCCTGAAAGAGAAATATACTGAATTTTTCTATATATATCCCCCAGTCAACATCATCTATTTTGTTTCTAATTCCCGCCACGTTCCATGTTAGAAAGTTGGATGTTAATATCTCATGGGCCCTAAAGTTCTTTTGAGAGAGCCCAGAAGAACCCACTCCAACATGACTCTGTGGAAGTTCAGAATTAAATAGGATGGCTCTCATTACAACCCTGGCGGTAAATCCCACTTTCGGCCATGCTGAAGACCGCCAACATACCGTTGCGGCGGCGGAATTCCGCTACAGGTATTACGACTCACAGCTCGGAATCCACCACAATACAGACACCCACACAAGTCCGCCACACCGAAGGTCAGTGATAAACTGGCGATACCAAAACCTCCACAGTTACACCAACAAGAATACGCCCACACTTTCACGACCCATGAATCAACGCGTCGGTCTTTCAACCACGGTAATCCATTGGCGGTACACATCACCGCGCTCAAAATACACACACACTTACGAAACACAACTACATTGGACAATTCGAAATGCACACATCTGATACACACACAAACACCGCACCCACACACCCAATCCAATATGAAGCACACACCCACATCACCCACAAACCCTTACAACCAAAATTTTGAAAGAAGGCCAGAGAGAGAGATTAGCTAACACAGCACCAGCATCCACAGACACACAACACCATCACTTATACAACATCCACGCACCTCAATCAACACACACCAACACATCCCCTCACATATCACAACAGATAGCACCTCACACATCACCCACACCACATCATGGCACCTCAAAGACACCCAGGTTTTCTGAGGAGGAGCTCAGGGTCATGGTGGAGGAAATCATCCGGGTAGAGCCACAGCTATTCGTATCACAGGTGCAGCAGACATCCATTGCAAGGAAGATAGAGCTATGGCGGAGAATCGTCGACAGGGTCAACGCAGTGGGACAGCATCCAAGAACACGGGATGACATCAGAAAGAGGTGGAACGACCTACAGGAGAAGGTACGTTCCATGGTATCCAGACACCAGATTGCTGTACAGAGGTCTGGCGGTGGACCCCCACCTCCTCCCCCACAACTGACAACATGGGAGGAGCAAGTCTTGGCAATACTGCATCCTGAGGGCCTCGCAGGAGTAGAAGGAGGACTGGACTCTGGTAAGTCATATCTTTACAACTATATTCCCCACCCTATCTGCATGCCATCACATACTCCCACCCTCACCCTCACACCCATCACCCCAACACCCCACAGATACCCCACTACCACAACCCACACATCCCAAAACCAAGCCCTGCATGTAACACCAATGCATGGACACCCATCACCAAAGAATGTCCAGTAGAGAGACTCACTCATGCCCCAAAACCACCAATCACACTAGGGCCACGGCAATAATGCAAGCACAGGAGTAGAGGTTAACTCACCCATTGCACAAGATGGCACACACAGATACTAAGATCATGTATTCACACCCCAACAGGATCCCTACCCAACATCACCGGCCGGAGGTCACAGACATATCCAGTCCCTCCACAGAAGAGGCCCACAGTGATGACAGCAGCTCTGCACTCCTGGATCAAGATGACCAGCCCGGCCCTTCTGGGACCTCAGGACAGTCGGTTCCCCTGACACAGTCACAAACCACCACTGAACGTCCCCCCTCAGAAAACACCGCCACAGCACCCACCCAGCAGCCCCATCCCTCTGTCCCCAGGACATGTCAATCAGCAGTGTGTCCACCACTACAGGGAACCCAGGAAAACTTACTAACACAGGATGATCAGGGACCTGGGGGCAGTGGCAGTGGGCACACGGTTCAGGGGACAGAGGCACAGGATAACAGGGAAGCTGGGAGGACTGCTGTGCGGCAGGGGGAGGACAGGCCCAAGGAACCCACTCTCCATGAGACACTCTCCAACATCATGGGAGCTTACCACCATTCCCAGGAGACCATGGGCACAGTACTGGCCATGTTTCAGGAGACCCAGCGGCTGCAGGAGAAACACTACCTGGGGATCAGGGAGGACTTGAAGTCCATCAATACCACCCTGGTCACCATTGCAGGGGTGCTGGCAGACCTTGTTAACACCAGGAGGGACACAGTGGCACACCAATGGACCCCTGACACTAGCCTGGACAATGAACAGCCCTCCACCTCTGCCGGCGCTAGTGGACAGGAGGCACCGCCACAGGAACACCAGGCCACCAGTATCCCACCCCCTGCAGAAGGAGAACCACCCCGCAAATGGTCCCTGAGATCCAGGAACAAGACAGAGAACATTGCCAAGACCCGCCAGGAAATAAGACCCCTCTGAATGTCACCCTTCTGTCCCACTTTGACACCCTGTCCAGCTGAAACTGCCATTGCTCCACTTCCTATGCCCCATTGGACAATGCACCTGTGAAACAAATAGACTAGACTCTGCCGTGGACATTCCTCCACCATCACCCCAGCCCATTTCACAACCCACTCCACTTATTTGCACAGAAATAAACACCCTTAAATCACAAAACAATCTGGAGTCAGTCTGTGCTTTCACAAATGTGTAATTGCAAAACCTCTGGAATATAGCAATGCCAATTTACTTGTTCACATACCAATGTAGCACAGCTGTAGGCCAGCAGTAAACATAGCAGAGGGCACAAAGTGGTGCTCAGATCTGTGAAATGGAAAGGCAAAGTAACAAGTCAGAGTCCAAACACTGAGTGACAATGGCAGACTTTTGCTAGCTCCAACATTAGTATGAGATGTGGGAAGCAGTCACATCTTCTTACCTGTGTCTCACTGGAAGTATTGCATGAGGATGTTGTTTTGGTTGTCTACATCTTTTACAGAACTTGCACAAGAGGGGGGATTCCTGGGAGTTGGCGGATAGCTGACGTCAGGTCTGGCTCCAACTGGGCACACAGTTCCAGGATTGTTGCATGATCAAGTCTGTTAGTGATAATGATGTACCTCTCTTCCATTGTCGATAGGTCCACCAGGTGTCTGTACACCGGAGGATGCCGCCATCTCATCACCTGCCCCAGCATATGTGCCCTATGGAGGAGAACAGTGAGCAGAGGGTCATCCAAAACTTAGGTATCACAATGTGTTATTTGCTAAAACGTTAGAAATTCGCAATGTGCCTTTCTCTGTCCGTATTTCAGGCCTAAATAGGTGTGACACCGTTTTTTTCCCTGCCATGTGGCCCCCTGAAATTTCGGCTGCCTGACCTGTAAAGTGGGACAAGTGGAAATTAGGTAACTGCGCTAGCGTAGTACACCGTCGCGGTAGGCGGTGGAAGAACACAGCGCAATTCAGCATTGGTTAACATTGGGCACTATGGGTCCCAGGAGCCAATGACAATGTACGCTGGCGGTGACGGTACGCATCACCGCAGAAGTGGCCTCCATTTTCTAACTGGTCCCTCACTTGATACCTGACCTTCAACAGGAGAGGACCTACACTGCAAGTGCTGCTGTGACCTGTGTCTGGAAGCGACGATGGCTACAGTGTCTGGTGAAAGGGCCCCTGCCTTCACTTCGGAGGAGTTGGAGAAACTGGTGGATGGGGTCCTTCCCCAGTACACACAACTGTATGGTCCTCCAGCAAACAGGTGAGTACACTGTGAGCATGGTGGATGGCACATGATTGTAAGGAGTGTCGTGGATGGAAGAGGGTGGGGAGGGGAACAGGCCAGCATGTCAGGATTGTGTGTGTATGTATGTCTGGGCCAGGGTGGGAGGTGTTTGGCAATGCGTGAGATAAAATGTACGGGATAGAAACATCCATTCTAACTTCACTTTCCCTCTAGATCAGCTCCCACCAGGAGAAGGGTATTTGGCGTGCCATCGCCAAGGACGTCCGGACCCCGGGGGTCTACCATAGACAGAGCACCCACTGCCATAAAAGATGGGAGGACCTGCGCCGCTGGAGCAAGAAGACGGCGGAGGCCCAGCTGGGGATGGCCTCCCAACGTGGAAGGGGTGCCCATCGCACCATGACCCCCCGATGTACCGGATCCTGGTGGTGGCCTACCCGGACTTGGATGGGCGCTTAAGGGTATCACAGCAACCACAAGGGGGTGAGTACACTCTAATTCAGCTGACTCAGTGCGCTTTACGAGGTGTCTGGGTGGGGAAAGTGGGCTGTGGGTTACCCTAGGCCAGGGAGAACTTGGTATGATAGGCCCCTTGTTAGGCAGGCTCTGTGGCACCCCAACCCCGCTACTGGTAATAGAAATCTACATCTAGTCAGGCTCCTGTGGCCTCCAGGTGTGCAGCAATCGGGCTTAGGCCTTGTCTCCCATGGGCATGTGAATTTGCTAAGAACTGTCAGTGCATGGCTTAGTGCATACGGCTGCTCCCTGTGTGTTGTGTCCGCCAACGGTAGTGGTGTGGCATGCACTGAACATGTGTTTCTTCTGTCTTTCCCCTCCTTTTTGTTTTGTTACTCTGTTCTTGCGTGCATTACCATCATCTGGCGGAGGAGCAGTGGTACCGGAGCAGGAGGGAGCTGCATCCTACTTGGCCCTGGAGGGTGAAGCAACGGAGTCTGAACCCACCAGTGCGACGGAGGGCGAGGGGAGCTCCACGACGGGGACAGGAGCATACAGCAGTGACAGCGACTCCTCTGATGGGAGCTCCCTTGCGGTGGCGGGCACCTCTGTGCCCACCACATCAACAGGTACGGCCGCCACCCCCCCTACCATCACTGCCCTCCCAGCAGCCCCTGTGCGTGTGTCTCGTGCCCGCTCTCCCAGGAGGGTGGGTTTCTCCTTCGCCCCAGGCACCCCAGACCCTGCCCCAGTCAGCCCTGCTGCCCTCAGTGAGGAGACTATTGACTTCCTGAGAACCCTCACTGTTGGGCAATCTACCATTTTGAATGCCATCCAGGGTATTGAGAGGTGTTTGCAACAAACAAATGCATACCTGGAGGGCATTCATTCTGGGCAGGCGGCCCAGCAGAGAGCATTTCAGGCTCTGGCCTCAGCACTGATGGCAGGCATTGTCCCTGTGTCCAGCCTCCCCCCTCCAACTTTCTCCACCCAGACCCAATCCCCTGTACCTCAGCCTATCCCAAGCATACAATCAGACCAGCATGCACACTCATCAACACACAAGAGTGGACATGGCAAACATAAGCACCACACATCCCACAAGCACTCACACAAGCACCATCCCCATGCAGACACAGCAATATCCACTGCCTCCACTGTGTCCCCCTCCTCCATGTCCTCCTCCTCCCTCCCTGTCTCGTCTCCACTCACACCTGCATGCACTACATCCTCAGCCACTACCTCCATCACCAGTACGTCCATCACCACACACCGCTCATGTGCAATCACCACCCCCACTGCCATTCACACTTCCCCAGTGTCCTCTCCCAGGGTGCCTGTGAGCCCTCCTCCCAAAGTACATATACGCAGGCACACACCCACCCAACAGCCATCCACCTCACAACAGCCTCCGGCCCATGCACCTTCACCCAAATTCAGCAAATGGACACCTCCTACAACCACTACCTCTTCCTCCACTCCCGAACCCCCTCCATCTTCCCGTCCCAGTGTGTCTAAAAAACTTTTCCTGGCTAACATTGACCTCTTCCCTACACCTCCCCCCGTCTTTCCCCTAGGGCTAGGCTTTCCGGGTCCCAGCCCAGCACCTCAGCCACTAAATCCCCAGGCACAGTGGTGCCAGCAACTGCGTTGTCATCGAGTGCGCCACCCATCAGGGCTGCCAGTGTGCCACCTAGCGAGGCCAAGGACATTCCGCCACCCTTCAAGGTGAAGAAGGTGCCACAACCCGGAGGGAGAAGCCGCACCTACCAGTCACCAAGGGCTCCTCCAAACCAAAAGGGGACAGTGGCAAGACACCAGTGGCAACATCAAAGGTGGGGAAGGGACACAAGCCGAAGAGCAGGTCAGGACAGGGCACGGTAGCTCTGACTGAGGGACTAGAGTCATTCCTTCTGTCAACCACTACACCAACCTGTACGGTGGCGGACACCGCCACCTTTACCGCTGCCAGCACCGCCACCTGCACCTCCACCAGCACCGCAATCTGCACTGCCACCTGCACCGCCACATGCACGTCTGCAGCCTCAGCAACAGTCCCCAGCATCTTCCCCAGTGGGCAGCCATCCGAGGCTGCAGGAGAGGTCCTGCTGTGTCCCTCAACGGGTGTTAACACATGCACCACCACCAGCACCTCCACCACAGACACCACCGCAAGCACCGCCACCAGCCCCGCGACCTGCTCAGATAGTGCCAACACATCTGACATGGCTACCATCCCCAGTGGGAAGCCGTCCAAGGCTGGAGGAGACTTCCTGGACCCTTGCCAGCTTCCATGAGGCATGACTCACATCACTGTTTGCACCTTCAGGTGGCAGGAGAAGCGGCAGCAGGGTGGGGTATGTCTCTGCCTCCATGGCATATCATGCTACCTGTTCCTATTCAATCTCGTGGATCACACAACCATGTGAGGTAATGGGACCAGCCACACTGCATGTGAAGCACTCTGGGTTCCAAGCCCCCTCCAGAACCAGTGGAGAGATACTGTGGCTTTGCACTCCCAAGGATAAAGCAGTGGGCAAACCACCCTCTGTCAGGACTTGAGAGACTGTGGCTTTGCACTCCCCAGGATTAAGCAGTGGGCAAACCACCCACTGGAAAGACTTGAGAGACTGTGGCTTTGCACTCCCCCAGGATACAGCAATGGGCATGGAGCCCCCTCGTGCAGCAGTGGCGTCGTGCGTTCATCCTGCTGAGGTGAACCCCCTCCCCTTCCCCCTGAGGTGCCTGTTTATTTTCCATTTGATGCCCCTGCAGTGTTCTCTCCGTTTCGAGTCAGGTATCTTGTGTGGGCTTCGCCCATGCATTTTGGGACCACTGGTCCACGAACAATGATTGAAACACTATCCGGACTTGGGTAGTTCGTGTACAATTTTGTATATACTGATTTTAGAAGTTGCACTATCTGATTTTTCTTGATTACACTCATTGCAATAATTTCCTTTTGTTCTTGCATTCTTCCAGGGGGTGTATATGTAACGTTGCTGCATGTATTTGTGTGTATGGTGTTGTGGGTGAGGGTGGGGGTGGCGGTATTGCATGTGTGTGTGTCACTCTCTTTTCCCTCCCCCCTCCCCTGTGTTGTAGGTGCAGTACTCACTGTGGTCGTCGACGGCGTCTGTCCTGCTCCTGATACAGAAGGAGGAAGACCAGCATGGGCAGGATCTGTAACTCGGGCTCCATGGCATCCTGCTTCCTCGGGTGTCGAGAGGTGAGTGGTTTCCCTTCTGTGTACTGTTTCCGCCGTGCTTTTGATAGCATTGGTTCCTCCCCAGAAAAGGTGGCGGATAGGCGTGTTGTAATACAGTGGGCAGCACTTTGTCCTCCGCCTGTCTGTTGGCGGTTACCGCCGCGGTGTTTGTGGCTACCGCCGTGGCGGTCGGAGTGTTAAAGTGACTGTCTATGTTGACGGTTTCCACCATGGTCGTAATTCAATTTTTTTTTCCGCCGGCCTATTACCGCTGCTTTAACACCAACTGCCAGGGTTGTAATGAGGGCCAATGTCTTTAAATGGCAAGACCGAGCTCTTATGAAGGGGAGAATTTAAGTTCTCATCTCTGGTTACCTTTGTACTGATTTTGGAAAAAAGCAAGTCGCTATCTTCATAAAGTGGCAGTCAATCTGTATCTGAAGCAGCACTGCTAAGCCTTGGGCACATGGACTAAGCCTCCCTTCCACACAGACACATTTCTTGGTTTGTGACTCATCTGTTAGGCGCCCTCCCATACGTTTGTGTCTCTGGTTTTGGGACTTTCTTGATAAGCCACCTCCCACCAGATGGAGATATTAGCGCAGGGAAGTGCAGAGTTCCTCGAGACGTTATTCTCAGGACAAGTACTACGAAGACAAATACTTGACCCGCTTTGCATAGGGTGGCGGGCTTCCATAGATAACAATCCTGTTACCAAGCTTGGAGGGGCTAACGTTAACTTAATGAAGTCCCATTTATCTACCTTTTCCTAAAAACGTTTGGCCGAAATTATGTCTGAATAAATAATAGAGCCACATTGTCTAGTCTGTCTTAACCAATGTACAACTTTGTTAATCAGGGATGTGTTATCTTCAAGTGACTTTGGGTGTAAGGGGGGTACCTTACACATATAGAGTGAGTGATTCTCACTTGGACAGATATAAGATGTTTGAGTAACCATGGAGTCCCACATCATTTTTCCATGCAATCGTTGCCCGGGTAGAACTTTAATATGGTCCTTAGTGCACTGTAGGCCATAAGGCTTGACCGAAGGGACTCCTAAATCATGCACTGTCCAAGGAAAAGCTCTGGAGGCAGGTGCATTTACGCAAGTTCCTGTTTGCAAGGATGCGGTGAGGTATATAGCCTGTGCAGGTTCATCACAGAGGTGGAATGTTCTCTTAGTTCTGCCTCTGCCTGATGTCACACATTACATCTTATAGAATGTGGAGTGTTCATCTGGGTTTGAGGAGAGCAGAGAGGAGAGCAGTTGTGTTGCGTTGTAGTGGATGGGATGCTCCAATAAAGGACCTACAATACTTATTTGGAAATACGCTCTTCCTTTCTACACTGGCGACGAGGAGGCTTTGGAGCACCTTAACACTATTTTGGACTGTTTCTTTCAACCTTTCTTTATTCCTAAGGAGGTTGTGCTGTGCTGGTCGGATCGTGTCTCAACTTATACTTTGGATCAGTCTTCTGCTCTCTGGACATCATACTTTCTTTTAAGGTATTTTGTTTTTTTTTTCTCCCGATTATCATCTCGGTTTGATAAATTTATCATCAGGCTCTCTTGGCCAACTGTTTGGTTTGGTTGTTTTCTTTTTTTTGGCTCGCGCTACTCTCGCGCTGCAGCCGTTTTTTCTAACGTGCTCAGAGGGTGTGAGTACCTTTACCTAACCAGCGCGATCTTACTTCTACACTCGCTCTCAGGAGAGCGCGAGTGCTGCTCACGGCTGGGCGCTTTACTCACGCTCCAGCCGACTTGAACACTCGCGCTCAGGAGGGCGCGAGTGCAACTCAAGGCTGGAGGCTTTGCTTGCGCTCCAGCTGATTTTAACACTTGCGCTCAGGAGAGCGCGAGTGCTGCTCACGGCTGGGCGCTTTGCTCACGCTCCAGCCGACTTGAACACTCGCACTCAGGAGGGCGCGAGTGCAATTTAAGGCTGGAGGCTTTGATTGCGCTCCAGCCGATGTTAACACTTGCGCTCAGAAGAGCGCGTTTCTGTTGCATATACACTCGCGCTCAGGAGAGCGCGAGTGCTTTAAGGATCTAAATCCAAGCAATAAATTGTGCTTACCAAGAAAGATCCAGGCGCAGCCTTGATTCTACTTGCTCTGTGATTTTCAAGCTGGAAAAAAAAAAAAACACAGAAAAAGGCATATTTCCTGCAGAAAAAGATCTGATGGACACAATATTATAAACAACATTGATTGGTCTACAAGCGATCTGTGTTTTGTGAACTTACTTAACAGTGTTTTTTTCTAAAGTATTTTTTTAAAATGTATTCATATTGAAATACAGAACTTTAATCCAGTTTTACTCTTACTAATGAAGCATTGGTAACCTAACAATATGCAGAGTATTACACCACCTCCTTTCTTTTTAACAACACCTGGTGAACCACTGATAAAATGGTCCAAGTGGAAGAAAACATTTCTTCATTATGCCAGAGTTTGTGGAACGAATTTAACAAATGAAAGGAAAACAGCACTCCTTCTGCACTGTCTTGGTTGTGAGGGTCAGGAAATATTCGAAAGTCTTCCTGATCCGGGTGAAGAGGCTACGGACCTCAGTGAATTTGAGCTGTGTCTAAAGAAACTCGATTTGCATTACTTGCCTAAAGTCAGTACAATCTTAGAACGTTATCATTTTGGGATGAGAGAGCAGAGAGCGGGCGAAAGCATTGAGGAGTACATCACAGCTCTTAGGAAACTCGCTTCTACATGCAAATTCGGTATCACGATTGAAGAAAGAATTTGAGATCAGTTCATGTTGAGATGTGCGAGTGACAAGATTAGGCAAGATTTATGGAGCAAAAATTATCCTACGTTGCAAGAAGTGATTGTTCTAGCCAAGAGCGTGGAACACACCATGGCTTGTGTGAAGGAACTAGAAAAGCAAAAGAAAATTGAAGTGAACAAAATTATCACAAAAGGGGAATCTCGCAGTACTAAAAGCAACAACGCAGAGCGAGAAGAAGACAGGATTGACCAAATATAGAGAACTGTTATAAGAATGCTAGGTGTTTTCGTTGTGGGAACATAGGACATTTTGCAACTTACAAAAAATGTCCAGCCTTGAATTCAACCTGTAAGTTATGCAACAAGAAAGGGCATTTCGGTAAATGTTGCAAGTCACAAAAGGGTCAAGCAACAGTGAGAACAGTTGAAGATTGCATTCTGTCAGTTCTTTGAGTACAGAAAGGAAGAAACATCCTAAAGATACTGTAACCATTCTTGGTGTATCGAGCGGTATGTTGTTTGACTCAGGAGCATGGTTAACATTAATCTCAAACAAAGTTTTTGATGAAAGTCTAAGTCATAAAGTAAAGCTGAAAGATCCTGATCTTGTTCCTGGTGGCTATGGAGGTCAAGTCAGTGATCTGCGAGGATATTTTGAGGCGGAAATTACTTACAAATCGAACACTATTTATGGGAAGGTTTGCGTTCCTGTTAAAGGAGATAGTGTTCTAAGTTGGCCTCATCAGGAAGGTTTGAGGGTCATTCTTGATCCAAACTCCCCTTCTCCGGTTATGATCAAAGAAGACTATGCTAAAACTTTACATCGCATATGTGAGGTAGAGACGATGAAACAAGAGTCTTTACCTGAATTTGTTGATGAGTTCAAAGAAGTTTTCAATGGGAAATTAGGCTGTTTGAAGAAATATACCCATCAGATAAGATTAAGAAAAGGCTCGGTACCTGTGGCAGCTAAGGTGCGTCCAGTTCCTATCTCCCTAAAAGATGATGTGGAGAGAGAGATTAGAAGGTTATGCGAAGAGGGCATCATTGAGTCAGTGGAATCATCGGAACGGATTTCACCCATTGTTGTAGCAAGGAAACAGTCTGGAGAACTGAGGCTGTGTGTGGACTTGAGGAACCTCAATAGATGTGTTGTCAGTGACCAGTTTCCTTTGCTTAACATCACAGAAATGGTTACAATGTTATCCGGTTCCAAATACTTCACTAAATTTGATTTGACCTCAGCGTATCATCAGATTGAACTACATCCTGATTCACGTGATTACACCACCTTCATTACTCCGTTTGGTACTTTTAGATTCATTAGGATGCCTTTTGGGTTGGTTTCAGCAGCTGCTGTGTTTCAAAGACTTATGTACAAACTGTTTGGTTCTGAACCTGGTGTCAAGTGCTTCCAGGATGATATTTTAATACATGGAAGCACCATGGAGGAACATGATTTGAGAGTCAGAAGAGTTCTAACCATCCTCAGAGACCATGGGTTAACTCTTAAGTTGAAGAAATGTTTTTTTAGGAAAACTGAAGTGGAATATCTAGGCCATAAGATCACAGCAGGAGGGTTGCGTCCAAAGGAAGAACTAGTAGAAAACATTTTGCACCTACGTGTTCCAGGAAAAAAAAGAAGAGTTGTTGTCTTTCCTAGGAATGATTGAATTTCATGCAAAATTCTTACCTGATCTAGCTTCTAAACAGTGTGCATGCGTCAGCTTTTTTAAAAAAATGCTGAATTCGTATGGGACGAGGAGTGTCTGAAAGAGTTTGAGAACATCAAAGCAGAATTATCTTCCATTGGGTCTTTGGAATCCTTTGATCCAGAGAAAAAATGCGTGATTATGACTGATGCGAGTGAGAGAGGATTGGGAGCTATGCTATTACAAGAAATGGACAATCATGATCGTAAACCAATAGTGTTTTGTTCTAGGACGTTGCGAGGACCAGAATTCAACTACTCCACGATAGAAAAGGAGGCTTTATGTGTGTATTGGGCTATTAATAAGTTCAGAAATTTTGTGTGGGGTAGAGAGTTTGAGATTTTTACGGATCACAAACCGTTAGTGGAGGTATTTATGAAGAAGGGCCTGAATTTGATTTCTGGAAGAGTTAGTAAGTGGGTTATCAGTTTACAAGATTACAACTATACTGTTCATTATGTTCCAGGTTCCTACAATAGAGTTGCGGATTGTCTATCCAGATTAAGCTCAGAAGTAGAAGAGTCTACTGATAAGAAGGGATTAAAGGACATATCCGTGTGCAGTGTAACTGGCAGTATAGTAGAACAAGATGAGTGGATAAAGGCTGTAGTAGAAGACAAGGTCATACAGCAGGTGTGTGAGAAAATCAGATTTGGATGGAGTAATGACGCTAAGCAGGACAAGGATTTGTGTGGTTACTGGAAAATGAGAGATGAATTATCAGTGGAAGATGGTTTTCTGTTACGGGGTTTGAGACTGGTGGTTCCAGTAGAGTTGAGAGAAAAAATTATAAGACTTGGGCATGAAGGGCACCAAGGTATGAGCAGGACTAAGGCAAGGATTCACCTGGATTACTGGTGGCTGGGTATGGATTTGATGGTGCAGAGAGTAGTAAGGGAGTGTGCAGATTGTTGCAACAGCGACAAGGTTTACAAGACGAGGGTTCCTCCTATGTGTATAAGAGACATGCCACAAAAACCATGGGAAGTAGTAGCAGTTGACATTGTTGGACTGGTGCATGGTAGCGGTGGCTCCAACTATTTAATAGTATTGATTGATCAGTTTTCCAGATGGGCAGAAATTGGAATTTGTGGCACTACGGAGACAAAAAGGATAATTGAGTTTTTCAAGGATATTTTTGGGCATGAAGGTTTGCCCAACCCGATAGTTACGGATAATGGTCCACAGTTTGTTTCAAGGGAGATGAAGGATTTTCTTGGAAAATTTGGTATCAAACACAAGAGGTGTTAACCACATTATCCTGAAGGGAATGGGACAGTGGAGAGGTTCAACAGGTGTGTGAAGGAATGTATACAACTGGAAATTGCGTCTAATAGGAGCTGGAGAGATGGTCCGAAGAGATTTCTTTATGCTTACAGGGTAACTCCGCACACCACTGCGGGTAAGGTTCCTTTTGATCTTTTCAGAGGCCGAAAGGCTAACACTTCGCTTGCACCTGCGTGGGTGTGTTGGAGGAAAAACAGTAAGGAACAAGAGAGTGTTATAAATGTGGAGAATGAGTATGAGAGAGTAAGTGTACAGAAGAGGAAGATGTACTATGATAACAAGAAAGGCATGCATGATTTTGATGTAAAGATTGGTGATAAAATTTTAGTTAAGAAACCGACTTTATGTAAAGACAGAAGTAAATTTCTTGGACCCTTTGAAGTTGTTATGCTTTTTAGGAATGCTGTGAAGATTAAGGATGGAAGAGTGTGGAATCTTAATAGAGTTGTTAAGTCTATTGGTAGATGTTAAAGATGTTAGTAGTTTCTATTATAGTGAACTCTTTATTTTTTATTTTTTATTTTTATCTCTTTTAAAATCTTTGTATATAGTTTCCTTGGGGCTTCTTTGTGAAGAGGAAGGTGTGTGGTATATAGCCTGTGCAGGTTCAGCACAGGGGTGGAATGTTCTCTTAGTTCTGCCTCTGCCTGATGTCACACATTACATCTTATAGACTGTGGAGTGTTCATCTGGGTTTGAGGAGAGCAGAGAGGAGAGCAGTTGTGTTGCGTTGTAGTGGATGGGATGCTCCAATAAAGGACCTACAATACTTATTTGGAAATACGCTCTTCCTTTCTACATGCGGGAATACTGGGAGTAGGAAATTCCTCTTTTTGTGCGGGTACAGTGTCCCCCATTGAACTAGTTGCACGCAAAATGTTTAATATTTCCGTTAGTGCTTGCTTAAGTTCCCTCACCTCTCCTTGTAAACCCAATATGAGGGAGACCATCTCTGCCTGAGAGGGAACCATAGGGGGTAGATGTTCTGGGGATCGGGGATTTTAATAAAGGTCTCCTTGCTCCCGTATTTGAACCTGCAGGTTCAATGGCAGGAAGCGATTTGAGCAAGGGACACTGTGCACAATCACATCGTCCAGCAAGGGGTCATCTGAAGACCGATGTACCAATGTACCAATCAATCAATCAATCAGTGTATATGTAGAGCGCACTACCCACCTGTAAGGGTCTCAAGGTGCTGGGGGGGGAGGTGCTGCTACTGCTCGAATAGCCAGGTCTTGAGGCGCTTCCTGAAAGTCAGCAGGTCTTCGGTCTATCATAGGGGCAAAGGAAGGGTGTTCCAGGTCTTGGCAGCAAGGTGGATGAAGGATCTGCCTCCGGTAGTCGCTCTTCGGATACGGGGGATGGTGCCGAGAGCGAGGTCAGCTGAGCGGAGTTGGCGGGACGGGGTGTAGAAGGTGAGTCGTCTGTTGAGGTAGGCTGGATTGGTGTTGTGGAGATCCTTGTGTGCGTGGGTGAGGATCTTGAAAGTTATCCTTTTGTTGACAGGGAGCCAGTGTAGGTCTCTTAGATGGGGAATGATGTGGTTGTGGGGGGGCATTGAAGATCAGGCGTGCGGAGGCGTTTTGTATGTGTTGTAGTCATTTGAGGAGTTTGGCCGGGGCTCCTGCAAAGAGGGCATTTCCGTAGTCAAGTTTGCTGCTGACGAGGGGTTGGGTGACTGTTCTTCTTGTATCTGTGGGGATCCATCTGTGGATCTTGCTGAGCATGCGGAGGGTGTTGAAGCAGGATGAGGAGATGGCACTGATTTGCTTGGTCATGGAGTGTGTTGAGTCAAGGATGACGCCCAGGTTGCGTGCGTGGTCGGTGGGTGTCGGGGCTGCTCCCAGAGCGGTCGGCCATCAGGAGTCATCTCAGGCTGAGAGGTTGGCGCCGAAGATGAGGACCTCCGTCTTATCTGAGTTCAACTTCAGTTTGCTGTACCTCATCCATTCGGCGATAGCCTTCATTCCTTTGTGGAGGTTGGATTTGGCAGTGAGGGGATCCTTGGTGAGGGAGGGATCAGTTGGGTGTCATCGGCGTAGGAGATGATGTTGAGGTTGTGTAGCCAGGCGACGTGGATGATGGGGCCATGTAGACGTTGAATAGTGTAGGGCTGAGGGACGATCCTTGGGGGATGCCGCAGGTGATCTTGGAGGCTTTGGATCGTGAAGGGGGGAGGCGGACGCTCTGGGTTCCGCTGGAGAGGAAGGAGGTGGTCTACTCCAGAGCTTTGTCCCGGATCCCTGCGTTGTTGAGGCGTGTGCGTAGGATGCGGTGGCAGACGGTGTCGAAGGCGGCCGAGAGGTCCAGGAGGATGTGGGTCACGGTTTAGCCATTGTCAAGCAGGGCCCTGATGTCGTCGGTGGCGGCGATGAGGGTGGTTTCGGTACTGTGGTTGCTGCAGAACCCTGGCTGGGATGGGTCCAGGATGTTGTTTTCTTCGAGGTAGTGGGTCAGTTGTCTGTTGACGATCTTCTCGTTGACCTTGGCCGGGAATGGGAGCAAGGAGATCGGACGGAAATTCTTGAGGTCTCCCGGGTCCGCCATGGGTTTCTTGAGTAGGGGTTTGATCTCCGCATGCTTCCAGATCTCGGGGTACGTCGCAGTCTCGAAGGACTTTGCGGAGGTGGGGTGCAATGGTGGGGCTTGCTTTGTTAAAGATGTGGTACGGGCATGGGTCTGACGGAGATCCAGAGTGGATAGTGCTCTTGGCTTTGATTGTCACGTCTTCATTCACGTTGGCCCAGACGAGCAGGGGGTCATATTCGAAGGTGGATGGAGAGTCTGAGGAGTCGGTGGTTTGTGGGGTGGTCTGGCTGTTGAAGCTGTCATGGATATCTGTGATCTTGTGGTGGAAGAAGGCCGCAAGTGAGTTCACAGGTCTTGTGATGGTGGGATGTTGTTTGTGCTGGAGCTGGGGTTGGAGAGTCCCTTCAAGATGTTGAAGAGCTCCTTGCTGTTGTGTGCGTTGTTGTCCAGGCGGTCTTTGAAGGAGGTTTCCTTGGCAGATCTGATGAGGTGATGGTGATTGCGGATGGCGTTCTTGAAGGCAGCATGGTTGTCCGGTGTCTGTTCGTGGAGCCACTTTCTCTCCAGTTTTCAGCAGGTTTGCTTGGAGGCTCGAAGGTCCGAGGTGAACCAGCTGACTCTCTTGTTGGCACCTCTGTTGGAAGGTTTATTGAGCGGGGCGAGAGTGTTGGCACAGTTGTCGATCCAGCACCAGAGGTTGCAGGCTGCGAGGTTGGGATTGGTGGGTTCGTGGGTGGTTTTCGGGCAAGGCTGGTGTTCAGCTGGTCTTGGCTGACTTTGCTCCAGTTGCGGCGGGGATCTGTTGGGTGTGGTGGTGCGTTTCTGGAAGGTGAAGTGGATGCCAGTGGTGGTCAGTCCATGGCAGTTCGGTGGTGTGGCTGAAGGTGACATGGGGGCTAGCGGAGAAGACGGGGTCCAGCATGTGGCCGGCGGAGTGTGTTGGAGCAGTGACGAGTTGTCTGAGTCTGGGGGTTGTCGAGATTGTCGATTAGGGTGGTGGAGTTGGGGTTGTTGTTATTCTCCAGGTGAAAGTTCAGGTTGCCGAGGAGGATGTAGTCAGCGGATGCTAGGGCGTGCCTGCTGACGAGGTCGGCGATGGAGTCACAGAACTGAGGCCGTGGTCCGGGGCGTCTATAGATGAGAGTTCTTCTGAGGGTGGTGTTGGGGTTGGTGTGGATCTTGAAGTGCAGGTGTTCGGCGGTGCTGAGGGTGCCGTTGGTACAGGTCGTGACCTTGATGGTGTTCTTGTGGACGATGGCGATTCCGACTCCCTTGGTGCGATCCCTGCGGGTGATCTTGTAGCCACCCGGAATGGCTATGGCATAGTCTGAGGCCGAGGAGGCGTTCATCTAGGTCTACGTCAGGAAGGCGACATCCGGGGTGGAGGTGTCGAGCAGGTCCCAGAGTTCTACGGCGTGTTTGCGTGCGGAGCAGGTGTTTAGTAGGATGCATCAGAGGTAGTTGCGGTCTGGCTCGGCTGGGGGTTTGGCGATTTGGAGGCTGGTGAAGCTGCAGTTCCAGCAGGTGAAGGGTCCATGGGTCTGGTTAGGGAAGGCCAGGAAGGAGGCGTGTGCTCATCCGGTGTTGAGTGTGAGGAAGGTGCTGGCAGTGTAATGGCATTGGTTGCTGTGGCAGTCTTGGGGACCAGGGGTCCTGGCGCTGGGCGCGGTCCGGACGCGGACGGGTGCAGACTGGCTTGCCTTGCGCCAGCGGCGTAGCCGTGCAGCGGCTGCCATAGAAGGGGAGGTGGGAGGGAGGGGCAGCTGGGAGGTGGGAGAGGGGCAGCGAATGGGCGAGCGGGGGGCGGGGCTGCAGGGACGCAGAGGCGGGAAGAGGTAAACGAAGTAGAGGGAGGGGGCTGGGCCGCAGGGACGCAGCAGTGGGAAGAGGTAAACAAAGTAGAGGGAGGGGGTGGGGCCGCAGGGAGGCAGCGGTGGCGAAAATCAGGACAAAGAGGGAGAAATAAAAAATAAAAACCTGGAGCAGCGGCAAAACCGGCACGCGGTGCAGGGGAGCGACCTGCCTCAAAGCAGGGTCAAGGGTCGCTCCCCTGTACCGTGCCCCGTCCCATAGATTCTATATTAAGACCATCAGATTGAGATATGGGAACGAACGGGGGGTTTTCATTTGAGGGGACATTCGCTCTGGAGGGATTTGTAGTCAAAAAGGAGTCAAAGGTACCAGATTTCAGCCCTTTCCGTGGAAGCTTCTGTTTTTTATTCAATATAGATTTGACCTCCTGTATCAGGGTATCAATTTCATTAGATACACAGTTAGAGAAGGTATATGAAGATTGTTGGAGCTTTTGAAGTCTAGGCTGAACTGAGCCCACTACAGGGCTTCCTTTTTCTTTACGCTTCCCCATTCCAGAACAATGTTGCCTTGCACAAGCTCCAATAATAGACGAAAGACCCCCAACGTTCCTACCTTAAAGCCAAGGGGGATGGCCCAGCCAAGCCTCTCACGGTCTCAGACTGGCGTGGACGGGCCCGCCCTTGAACCGGGCTTTTCCCGGGTGCGTCCCGCGTTGCGGGACGCTGTACCATGCTAAAAGCGCTTGTCGGATGGCTCCACCCCCACCAGTTGCACGGGGCACTTGGGACAGGGAGTCCCCAGCTGCTCTCTGTCAAGATGACTACAATGTAGTAGTATGTCATATTGAGATACACAACTTATGTTTTGCATTATATTGTAGAGTTTAACTTAGCCAAAGTCGTGACCTAGTTTTGCTAGGCCTCATGCAGAAGCTGAATATTAACGGTCAATGTAGAAACGCTGATGTGCTGAACTGACCGTGAACTGCTTATTGTTTAATAAAACCTGCTCAGCTAGAAACCTTGTGCATGAACCGACGGACAGGAGATGATGGAATCAGAATTGTATCAAGGACTATGTAAAGCATTCTAAGTGTACTTTCCTAGGACTCAAACAATAGAGAAACTGACTGGAGAAGAAGATGCAACATTTTCGATACCCGACGAGCAGGATGATGAGGACATCGTAAAGTGAACCAATCAAATACATGGGAACTGTATAATGCTAGAACTCATAGATTTGAATTATAAGGATCATTGGGTAAAATAAAACAGTGTGATTATTTGACCAATCAGGAATTGGGGGATAGTCTGGGTGACTTTGATATAATGTTGTGACAAAGGGAGAAAACTACAGATGGAGACAGATGTTAGATGGAGATGTTAGGTGCAGATGTCCGGAGAGAGACTACGAGATTCGAAGAGATTTGAGATTCTGTCATTGGGCTCAAGGTCTTGAGAGCCTGATGCGATGCTGATCGATTGATGACCTGAAGATGAAGACTGACTTTGTTGCTGATCCATACTGTGGATAGGTAGCTATGACAATGTGACTGAATTACTTTTTGTGCCTTTTCTTTCTATGTACCAACTGCGCTGTCTAATAGTTTCCTTTTAGCTAGATGTTTTTCCAAATTCGTGTTTTAAATTGTTTTCACATGAAGTCCCATATGCTAATGCTAATCTGGATTATGTGAGATTCATATTTTAGATTTTGACATATACAGTGACAAATGATTGACGGACTGATTTGCTGAACTCTGCTACTCATGTTGACATATTCACCATTGTTTCATATGTTGACTTATGCAATTGCTTTAGAATGTATTCTGTCACAAGTTTTGATTAGATTATGTTATTGGTTGAAAGCTTGATTCGAATAAAGTTTGAAATAATCTCATGATTTAGTATTGTAACTAATAGGGAAATGAAATTATTAAAATGTATATTGAGTTGTGGTTATTCATGACTGAAGGGTCATGGTGTGATTTTATTAACTGTTGATTAATGATTTGCTTAATGGTTATTGATTCTTGTGTATTGATTTCTGAGAAACATTGGTCACACCGTAGCTAGGATACTCCATGCGAATCAAAAGGTTAATCGACCTATACGTGTCTCCTTGTAAGTTTACTTATTAAAGATCGGGTGCGCGAGCATACTCTTTATTGATTTTCAAAGGAGAAAAATCAACAGTTTGGATAATCAGCCTTTCCACATATATCTGATTCAGAAAAAAAGAAAACAAAAATAGCAGATTCCCAATTCCTCCTCCCACCCTCTGCTGCTCCCCTCATCCCTAATAAAGTGTAAACCGGTACCCATTGTTGATTAAATATAACAGCTATCCCGAGCCCTGTGCCTCCACCCCTGGGACTGTGAGAAATTAACTCAGTCCCCATAATAGGAGAGCTGCAATCCTAAACACGTTTGCACACACATCCATTCTGCCGTCTGCGGTGTGCTCAACTCCAGCAAGCCCTCCAAATGGCTGGCCTTTTCCACCTGCCCATAAACTAACTCATTCTAGATTAAGACATCAGTTCCATGCTCGTCATCTCCTCAACATTCATGCCAGGTCCTGGGGTATCACGCAAGTCAGCCAATATTGCTGTCCACGTAATCAGATCATCTTCTACTATTTTATCTCATCTTACGTACTTCATCCACACTTCACCTGCCACTGACCATTCTGACATATCTCAGAGTCAATCTGAGTATCTTGTGGGAGTAACCCCCAGCCATTTTATTGCAAAACAGCGTTTTGCAAGCAGGAATCCCAGTTAAGAAAATTCTGATCAGTTTCTTGTTATCCGGGGTTGGTATCAAGTCCAGCAGAACTATAAGGGGTGTAGGTCGCAGGTCCCACCCAGTGGCCCTATTAAGGCCTTCTACTATGCCTGACCAGTATTGTGCCATAGTTGGGCAATACCACAATACGTGCATAAAATCTGTCTGTGTATTATAAATGTTATGCAAGATTTTAGATGAGATATACGACTAGTATGTAAAATTATATGGAATCAATTTAAACCGTGCATTTGAGCTGACTGTCTATACACCAGCATGGACCTTTTCCCACTTCCAGGTGGATGGGGGTTCCCTAAGGCTTTCCCCCGCCTTGCGCAGGCTTTTGGTGTTATTCTTGGCAAGTCTTCTATTAGAGCCCGGTAGGTATGTAAAATCAGCCTGCTCCCTCCTGTCAGTGGTAGGAGTGATAGCAAGGCCTGTGAGGGTTCCAGCTCCTCTGGGAAGCAATAGCTCCCATTGCTGAAATTTTTGAATATTGTAGTTATTGCCCTGTATAGAGCCCAAAGGAGTTGATCACATCTCCACTAATTATAATTTGGTCCCAAAGTTTAAATCTCCAAACACACCACAACCACCATTGTTCCATTTTTGTACTGACATCATGTTGGAAAATGGCCTCTCTGAAGAATCACCGTAAACATTTTGCCTTCCCCCTCTTCTTTTTCTGACCTAATTTTTGCTGGCTTTAGGACTCTGGACACTTTACCACTGCTAACCAGCGCTAAAGTGCATGTGCTCTGTCTCTAAAACATGGTAGCATTAGCTCATACCCAATTGGCATATTTAATTTTCTTGTAAATCCCTAGTAAAGTGCACTGCATGTGCCCAAGGCCTGTAAATTAAAAGCTACTAGTGAGCCTGCATCACTGATTGTGCCATACACATAAGTAGCCCCTTAACCTTGTCTCAGGCCTGCCATTGCAAGGCCTGTGTGTGCAGTTTCACTGCCACTTCGACTTGGCATTTAAAAGTACTTGTCAAGCCTTAAACTCTCCTTTTTCTACATATGTCCCCCCTAGGGTAGGCCCTGGGTAACCGATAGGACAGGGTGCTAAATAGGTAAAATGCAGGACATGTACATATGTGTTGTTTATGTCCTGGTGGTGAAAAACACCTACATTCGTTTTTCACTGCTGTGAGGCCTGCTCCTTTCATGGACTAACATTAGCCTTGCCCTCATATACGTTTTGTAGTGGTAGATTCTGATCTGAAAGGGTTAACCAGGTCATATTTAGTAATAATAATGGTAATGAAAATTCCTGCTTATTGGTGATGTTGGATTTTATATGACTATTTTAGAAATGCCACTTTCAGAAAGTGCAAAAACAACAGATGATGGATGGAATGCAGAGCAAATCAAACATTCACCCCCAGTCACAGATCTGGATTTAATTCATCAGTTTTTTCGCTTGCCATGCCATTTCAGTTTGGACCCAGCCATATGCAAATCAGTCTTGACCCTGTTCCACATGGAAACAGTCAAGCCCGAACTGCTACGTCAGGTCCTCCCTGAACCAGAAACAAGCATCCTGGGACCAGTTTCAGGGTATCTCCCTTCAACAGCCAGGCTAGCTTGAATCTGGTGGCATAGCAAGCATGGGACCCACGTCTGGGCATACTCTTCCCACTTGGGGTGACAAATGCAAAAAGAAAGTGAGCATCTCTCTGCACTTAAAACTATCTGTGACTTACAGCCTGCCAATCAACATCTGGTCTACGCTGGTTGACCACTCCCTTAGTCAGTAGATAGTAGTTTGATCCAGGCTATGTAGTGTGGGCCAAGGCCACCCTTACCTATAACCTGCCAGATGTATTCCCAATCTACAGAGTTGAAGACTTGTTCGATGTCTAAAAGGTCCAGGTCATAGTCGACATCTTCCAGGGGAATATCATGGTGTATATGTAACAAGCACCTAAGGTTGTGCATAGTACTTCCACTCGGAACAAAGCCACATGGGTCAGCTTGTACCAATGTTGGGAGATGCTGTAGCAATTATACTGCCAATATACCACTAAGGACTTTTACATTTAAGAGGAGGCATCCAGCAGGTCCTTCCCCGGCTTGGGAATCAGTACAAGGGCTTCATGCATGAAGTCAAGTAGACATCCATTCTGAAGGGCCTCCTAATACACCTCTTATAATTTCTGCACAACCAAATCTGTGTATTCTTGGTAGATTTCAGCCAGGAGGCCATCATCTCTGAGTGATTTAGCAGTGTTACATTTTTCAATGGTGGACAGGACCTCCGCTCCGGTAATGGGTTCCTCTAGTGAGGCCCTTTTGTCATCAGACAAGCATGGGAGGTCTATTCCAGCTAGAAAGGCAACCCTGTGATCACTTGTATCGTCCCCCATGTTGTGTCTATTGCACTAAGCTGGGCCCAGAAGGTGTCATTGAAGGCCATCTGGGAGTTGACCAAGGTCCCCCTCTCATTCCAAAGCACCAGCACTGGTTCACGACCCTCCTGTTGTCGGATCAAATGGGCTCGCATCATTCCCATTTTACCTACCTCTGCGTGTAACCTCTGGTGGTACGCTGTATATATGTGTTTCTGCAGCCTGGGCCAGTCATCTAACAGCTCTTTACGTTTTTAGCTGCATTCTGCAATTTTGAATGGCTTGGCTGGGAGTCCTCTTTCCAACTCACTCAGATGTGACTCAAGGTGGCCTAGGTCTCACTCCAGTTGCTTTTTGATGCCTCAGGAGGTCTTGAGGCGCACACTTCTAATGACCACCTTCAAGGCATCCTAGTCAAGGGCCCTGCTTCCCCAGTTTTTGACAAAGTAGTGTGATAGTGACTCCCTCACTTCTGCATCATATGGGGAGGGGTCTGTGAGGGCCTTTGCTCTGAGTCGCCAGAGCACTACTGCTGGACGATCATGCCCTTTGCCTAAGCACATCAGTACCGGGGAGTGATTTGACAAATAGCAGGCCAAAAAAGAGATATCCTTCACATCCTGTGCCAGCTTGTATGACACAAGACAATAGTCTAGTCAGCTATATGTCCCAATAGCTGGTGTGTAGCAGGAGTACATCCTAGTGTCAGGGTGCCAATCCCTCCATAAGTCTATCAGGCCCAGGCTTCGCATCATATCACCTACCATCCTTGTCATGTTTTACTTGGTGTGAGCTTTTGGTGGTGTACGGTCAAGTGACCCATTAAAGACACAGTTATAATCTCCCTCTAAAACAATGACAACTGCTAGACATGGAGCCGCAGCCACTGCTATTCCCTGATAGTAGACTGCACACTTATTCTTAGGAGCATAAATTTCACCAAACATATCTGACACCCATCTAGGGTACCAAATAGAATTACAAGCTTCCCTCTGGATCAATTACATACCCTCTATGATGAAAGGGAACCCCCAAGGCTACACATATCAAGACCCCATATGCATACCCAAAGTATGAGGTGGCATGCAGTCGGCCTCTCCATCTCTTCTGGAGACTAGGAATATAGTCCCCCCAAACATGAGTTTCTTTAAAAAAAAACAATAGAGACATGGTAGCGCTTCACATAGGCATTCACTCAATGGTGTTTCTTAAAATGGGCCAGACCTATGACATTCCGTGTTATTAACTTAACACTTCATCTGCCATTATCATGCAATTCCAGACTCAATAACCATTCAAACTTCCTGGACCAACCGGTGTTCAACAATTTCACTGGATTCCACCAAGGAAGGTAGCAAATTTTCCACATGTGAGAGCAGCAGTTAATTCTCCAATTTTCAAAAACCTTAACAACAAGACTCCCCTCCAACCCCCCTACTCCCCATCCTTTGGGCAGTAATGCTAACTTGCCCTGTCCAAAACTAGACAAGCTGTAAACTGGCATCTCTTTCCCCATACCCATACTGTGTGAGAACAATCAACCCAAACTCTTAGTACACTAACTTCAAGCTGCACTAGAGGCTAGAGTCCAATGGGTGCCATGAGGCCGAAGCACTCAAGCTGCCCCTCCTTGTGCCCGGACGCCTTGCTTTCCCTATTGCTCCTGTCGACTCATTAGTAACATCTTGTGTACAGTCAATGAACATCATCTTACGTGATAGCATCCTCAATTTGTAAAAATTTGATTGCATAGATGATAAAGAATGATATATAGTCTCCCCCCTTAACATGTATATACTAGTGTCTCATTGAAGTCCAGGGCAGCAGGAGCTCCTCTTCAATCTCACAGCAACTGACGTTCAGGGCCTCCCTCTTGCAGTGGAACAGTACTCACAGTTTCATTGTTGGACGTTTTCCCTTTTGCAGGGTCATCTCCATTCTTTTTACCTCCTTCCTCCTATTTTTTCTGACCTGTTGTTGCTGGCTTGAGGACTCTGGGCACTTTCCCACTGCTAACCAGTGCTGAAGTGCATATGCTCTCTGTGTAAATTGTATTGTTGATTGGTTTATCCATGATTGGCATATTTGATTTACTAGTAAGTACCCAGTAAAGTGCACTAGAGGTGCCCAGGGCCTGTAAATCAAATGCTACTAGTGGACCTTAGTAGCCCTGTAATCATGTCTCAGACCTGCCCCTGCATTGTCTGTGTGTGCAGTTTTACACTGCAAATTCGACTTGGCAAGTGCACCCACTTGCCAGGCCTAAACCTTCCCTTTTCTTACATGTAAGACACCCCTAAGGTAGGCCCTAGGTAGCCCCATGGGCAGGGTGCAGTGTATGTTTAAGGTAGGACATATACTAATGTGTTTTACATGTCCTGGCAGTGAAATACTGCCAAATTCAGTTTTCACTGTTGCAAGGCCTATCTCTCTCATAGGTTAACATGAGGGATGCCTTTAAATATGATTAAAGTGTAGATTCCCTTTGAGAGCAGATAGAGATGTGGAGTTTGGGCTCTCTGAACTCCCAATTTAAAAATACATATTTTAGTGGAGTTGGTTTTTAGATTGTGTATTTGAAAATGCCACTTTTAGAAAGTGAGCATGTTTTTACTTAAACCAGTCTGTCACTCTGCCTGTTTGTGGATTGCCTCTCTGGGTCAGTTTGACAGTTGGGCTGTTTGCACCTCTCTCTAGACAGTGACTCAAAGGGGTGTAACCTGCATATCCTGATGAGCCATCTGTGCTGGGAGGGAGGGAAGGAGTGGTCACTTACACCTGAAAGGGCTGTGCCTGCTCTCACACAATGCAGTCTCCAACCCCCTGGTGTGTGTCTGTGGCCTGGCCTGGGCAAGGCAGGATCTTGAAAACAAGAGAGACTTCTCTTTGAAGTAGGCCTACTTCAAATGCAGAAAGGGGTATAAGAAGGGCACCCAAAACCCATGAAAATCATATTACTTCTGGAACCAAGAGGAACCTCTGCCAAGGAGAAGAGCTGGAAGCTGAAGGAGGAGTACTGCCTGTGACTGTGCTTTGCTGGGTTGGCCTGCAGTAGCTGCTTCTGCCTGAGAGAGGACAAAAACTGACTTTTGTGTGACTTCCTACTGGTGAAGAATCTCCAAGGGTTTGAACTGAGATTGCCTCCAGCTGTTAAAGTCTCAGGGACATCAAAGACTTCTCTGTGCCAGCACTTGGGCTTTGTGCTGAGAGTCCTGCCTGCCAAGTGGTGCCCTAACCTGTCTCTGGACCCTTGGAAGATGCAGCTGGTGGAAAAGGACAGAAATCCACGCAAAGACCGCCGTGCGGGGAAACTTCTGATGCACCACCCGCCTCGCGGCTGAAAAACAGTGCGCCGCCGGCCTTGTGGCTAACATCGACTCTCCACTTGCATCCCGGCTGGACGATCGATGCAATGTGGCTGGAGAAATGATGCGCACCACCCACAGTGGCTGCTGTTAACGACACAAGCCCCCATGCAGCACGGTTTCTGGACACCGTGCAACCAGATTTCAATGCAACATCGCTGGGTGCAGAAAATCAACGCAAAGCCTGCCCGGACCCGAGGTGCTCATACGGATCGACGCATCTCTCTCTTGCGGGAGAGAAGAAACGATACACGCCAACCCGAGCAGAGAAGGAACAATGCAAGTTCTCGCTTGCGGGTGAGAAATCGACTCATCGCTGGCCTTTTTCGATGCACACTCGCCCTTGCGGATTTATTTTGACCCTACCCTGGTACTTTTGTACGCTAACAACATTCTCACTGTTTCTAAAGGATTTAAGGCTCTTTTGCTTTTTAATTCATAACTTGACTTGTCTATGTTGGATTTTTGTCGTTTTGGTCTTGTTTTGTTTAGATAAATATTACCTATTTTTCTAAACCTGTGTTGTGTCATTTTGTAATGTTTTTACTGAGGTACTCTGTGTGTTGGTACAAATACTTTACACATTGCTTCTGAAGTTAAGCCTGCCTGCTCGTGCCAAGCTACCAAGGGGGTGAGCGGGGGTTAACTGGGGGTGATTCTTCTTTACCCTGACGTGAGTGCGGGTCCTTGCTTGGATGCGGGGTAACCTGACTGACAACCAAAGACCCCATTTCTAACATTCATGTATATCATTAAAGAGGGACCCACGATGGTGCTGTCTCTGCCGGTGCCTAAGTCACTCTTCCATCACTGAAATGAGTCCCGGGAGCCCGGTAACTCACCCCTGTCCATAAGGGTGCCATCCGAACAAATAACAATTCGTCCTGTCAAGTTTGGGTCATTATGGTCCGTTGTGCGTCTTTTCCATTTTTTCAGGCTGAATGTCTCAGTGTGCTTGAGACTGCCACGCTCTTTTGTGCCGACTCCTGGCTAGGCCCCCAGGCAGTGTGTCCAGCCATTCACTTGTTCACTTTCTTCCTCCAAAGTGAATTAAAAAAAGGACTTTCCCCTTGCAGACCACCCTAAGCTTAGCAGGAAACATCAAACTATATCTCAAGTTAAGGTCTCTCATGCACTTCTTGACCTCCAAGAGGAACTTCCTTTGGTTTTGCACTTTTTGGGTGTAGTCTGAGAAGATTGCGATCAGATGTCCTTAAAACTGACGAGGGCCATGCACATGTACATGTTGTAATATAGCACCCCTAAAATTAAACAGGTGTGCTATAATGGCACGCAGTGGAGCTCCAGACTGAGGCGAGAGCACCAGTGCCCAGTGAACCCGCTCTATCCTAAAGAATTTGGAGAGGCTCCTAGCAAGCATGGCGCAGGTGACCCATTCTTCCAGAAACAGTCCTGCTTTCTCCAGAAATCCTACATTTTGGAGAGTTTTCCAGCTGAGTCTCTCTCCAGAGTCTTCTATATGTTCCTCCATTCACACTGTGAGTTTCTGTAGTGATGACACTGTTGCCTGCAACATAGTAATTTTTCGTTGCAGCACTCCCACATTGTCCTCCACAACCTTGACCAGGTGTGCCACTTTCCAGAGATCGATTTGAAGGATGTTAACATCTATGGCCACCGAGTCAATCTTGGTAGCTAATTCAGTTCAGGAGCTGTTGATGGCATCTGACAGTGATGGGTCTTAGTCCAGCATATCACTCAATGAGGTGGTAGATTATGCATCTTTAGGTGGGTTGCCCGATGGTGCAGCATGGGTATAATTAAAGATTTTGTTGAACTGGCCAGGTCACGCTGCTTTGTCCTTTACCATCTTTGTAGAGCTGGGACCAGGGGACCACAGTCACTGGCCTATACTTATCTGGTAGACAAATGGACAGTAATTTGCCACCTAAAGATTCCACGTTCCAGAGTCACTATCGCCCCTACAGTAGTGCCAGGGGGTGTTTCCACAACATCCAGCAAACACCAAAAGCTTGCCCCCAGATATAGCTTCTGCCACCCTTTTGAAAGGAGGGATACCCCCACCAGGCCAACGAGCGCCCTCCACCTCTAGTGTCCTGAAAGATGGCGGGTAGCATACAGCACCAATCAGGCTTTCTAGGCCCTGTCTCTCCATTGCACAGCCAACACAATAAAAGTTACTGGGTGCCACAGAGGGGACAGGATGTCATGTGTGGGTGAAGGACCCTAATTTATTGCAACGTTTGGACTTACCTGATCATCCACTTCTTTCAGTGAGTCATCAGGCCACCTAGGGCCACAGAGCAACAAAACCACCAGGTGCCCACTCTAAGGTGGTAGGAACTACATCACCCCTCTCCTTTCAGGGCTGCCCCAGGCACATAAGTAGGCCAAATAGTCATTTAGGCGGTCATTCTGACCCTGGCGGTCTTTGACCGCCAGGGCGGAGGACCGCGGGAGCACCGCCGACAGGCCGGCGGTGCTCCAATGGGGATTCCGACCGCGGCGGTAAAGCCGCGGTCGGACCAGCACCACTGGCGGGCTCCCGCCAGTGTACCGCCGCCCCATTGAATCCTCCACGGCGGCGCAGCTTGCTGCACCGCCGCGGGGATTCCGACCCCCCCTACCGCCATCCAGATCCCGGCGGTCCGACCGCCGGGATCCGGATGGCGGTAGGGGGGGTCGCGGGGCCCCTGGGGGCCCCTGCAGTGCCCATGCCACTGGCATGGGCATTGCAGGGGCCCCCGTAAGAGGGCCCCTACATGTATTTCACTGTCTGCTGCGCAGACAGTGAAATACGCGACGGGTGCAACTGCACCCGTCGCACAGCTTCCACTCCGCCGGCTCGATTCCGAGCCGGCTTCATCGTGGAAGCCTCTTTCCCGCTGGGCTGGCGGGCGGTCTGAAGGCGACCGCCCGCCAGCCCAGCGGGAAAGTCAGAATTACCGCCGCGGTCTTTCGACCGCGGAACGGTAATCTGACGGCGGGACTTTGGCGGGCGGCCTCCGCCGCCCGCCAAGGTCAGAATGAGGGCCTTAGTCTTTTGCTCCACTACGGGGTCAAGCACTCTAGCCCTGGCCGGCAACCACAGGTGCCTGCGGGCATTCCCGGGCGGGTGACTCCCTTCGCTCCTGCTGTAATCGCAGGCCACTTCCACTTAGCAAAGGAGCGGCCAGCTTATCACACCCTCACCGTCCCTTCTCTGATGCTCTTTTTAGCTCTCTCACCAGGTCCAGGCCACAGGGATTCAGGTCACAAAGTCCTCCGGAGGGGCAAGCTACAGAGATGACGCGTTGCAGGCTTCAGGTTCTCATGGGAGCCTGGCCTTCCCCACACCATCCCCCATGCGATGCCAGAGTACTTAGGCTGCAGCTCACTGCACAACAGGCGTGCGCTGATTGCAACAAGAGGTCCAGCCATCTTCGCCCGCATCAATCTCGTTTTGCGGCATGGCCCAATGTTGGAGAGCCACCTAAGGCCTTTCCATTCAAGGGCCCTCACACAGCACCAGGGCCTGGTTGTCTCCCACAGCTCGGCAGGGTCCATCTTTGGAGTGCTCTGCACCACAAGGGGCAGGCGGCACAAATCACAGGAGTCAACATTAGCGCTGCAGGTGCTCGTCGCTCTAAACCCCCATGAAATGCTGTCTGGAATGGTGGGAGATGGCCCCTAATTAGGACAGATAATGCATGATTTCATTGAATGTCATCTTGGTTGGCCACCCCCCCTTAACTGCTCAAATCTTTATTGAAATCAGAATAGAATGTCATCAATTTCAATCAATAATTAGTAAATCAAAATAATCAGTAACTAGCAAAATAAATGCATTGTGTGTTCTATAAAGGAAAAAGTCCTTAGTCTAACATTCAGAATGCATTTGAGGAAAACAGGAAAAAAGATTCAGTCAAAACTCTATCCCATTCAATGCCTGAAACTGGTCATCCATTGTTGCCCACACACCCAGCGGATCCATAGCAAGAACAAACAGCAGGGATGTCAGGGGACAACCCTATTGAGTACCCTGCTGGTCAGAAAATGAAGCCAATCTGGCACCCACCACACAGACCGAAGCAGCTAAATTGGCATACAACAATCTGAGGTGAGAGGCAAATCGAGGGCCAAAGTTAAGCCGATGAAGTAAAGCAAAAAAGATAGTCCCAGCTAACGGAGCTAAAGTCTTTATTGATGTCAGCCAGAGGGACTGCTGCTGCTGGGACTCACAGCCTGTCGGCAAGTGCAAACTACTCACATGTATTTAACCCCCCAAAAACCTTAGACCCCAATACAAGAACATTTTTGGAACTTGCAAATGCCAAAGATATTGGAATCATATCAAGAACAATGAAATAAAGACATTGCAATCACAGATTTAGAAAAAATCATTCAAATATGTTAAGGAGATTTCCTAAGTTTTATGCCTGCTCTGTAAGACCAATTCTCTAAACAAAAACGTTCCCAAAGAATTGAAAGGTTCAAATATTATCTTCATTACTGAAGAAGGCAAATTTAGAGCACAAGTTACACACCCATGTCCTTGCTAAATGGAGACCATAAAATCATCACGGAAATGTGGGCTGAAAGACTCCAACCATTTATTTGACAATTGTTCATAAAGACCAGACAGGATTTATAAGGGAGTGCTATTACTATAATATCATCTAACAACTAATTAATATATTGCAAGCCGATTAGAGTGACTTAGCTTCAAAGCTCGGGAAACATCTGACAATATTAGCTGGGATTACTTATTCTGGATCCAGAGTATAACAAACTTTGTGAAAAAAATATTTATTGCTATGCTTACTTGTTATGAGGATCCCAACTCTAATATGTACAAATGGAGAAGAATCAGACTCAATTGCACTTTTGAGAGGAGCAAGGTAAAACTGTTCTTTACCCTTTCTTATCTTTATATTAGCATTAGAGCCATGGTGATTAAAATCAGGGAAAATGTAAACATTATAGGTGTCCAGTTATGCAAGATAATTGGTATTAATAGTGATATTAAGTAATTGTGTATAGTGTACAAATGCCCTAGGGCATGTTGGTGCTTTTTTCCCACTAGATTAGCACTGAGACAGGAACACATAACAAGACATCACAGAGAGAAAAAAGAGCCAAGTCTTAAGGTGTTTCCTAAAGCTGGAATAGTTATCTTGACAACTAATGTGTGTCGGTAGACTGTTTCAAAGTTGGCACATAGTGCAGACAAAGCTTCTGCCACCCCATGCTGTTCTCTTGATTTTAGGAACATTAACTGTTCTGAAGGTAGCAGAGTGCAATTTTTTTCTGGGAGTACTCCTCTTTATGTAATCTGGACCTCTACCATGCAGCGCTTGTGTCGCAAACAGAGTGCCTTAAAAGCGATTCTGTTCTTCATCTGGTGCCAGTGGAGCTCCACAAGTACCTTTGACACTGACTTGAACTTAGGCATTTTCTTACGGAGTCAAACCACTGCATTTTGCAGCATATGAAGTTTCTTGATTGCATGTTGACGAATGCCTGCATATGAGGCATTAAAATCACCTAACTTGGACAAACCAGTGTTGTAACCACAGATTTCTGAAGATCATATAGTGTGAAAGGAAAGGGTTTTCTCAAGGTACCCAACAAAGAGAAGCAGGATGAGGTGAGTTTATTGAGTTAGGCATTGAAAGGGGTCAAAAATTACCTCCAAGTTCCCAAATGAAGGTACTGGAATTGGGGGGGGGGGGGGGACCAAGGGCCCGAGCCCCACCAAATTGATCACAAAAGGGGGTGTCCTTGCTAAAAAACAAGAACCGTGGTTTTATCCAATTTCGGCGTGAGGCTGCTATAATTCACCCATTCCACCACTGTGCCCATACACCTATTGAAACTGTGTGCAGTTTTGGCTACATTGCTGAAGAGCGACACCCTAATTTGTGAGTCCCCAGCATATGCAACTGATGTGAAGCCAAAAGTTCGAATTAGCGTAGTCAAGGGGGGCACATAGATTTTAAAGAGCAATGGTAAACATATGGTATTCCCTGAAGACATGGTAGTATCAGTTACCTCCAGCAGGCTGTCAATTTCGAATCTTCTAAAACTGACCAACAGTTTAAGATCGTTTTCAGGAAATAGTATACATTGGTCTCATTCAATGGTATTACAACTCAACAGAAACCTAGAGAAGTTTTACTCTGAAGAATGGCGTTTCATTAACTAAAGCATAGTCTTAAGTAATTAGTGACTGTCTTTGGAACCAACCTAACAAATCTGATTCCATCCAATACATGCTTGGTAATTAATAAGGCCTAAGCGGAAGTATCTACAGTACAAATGACTAAAGGTCACTTTGAAGCTTTTCTGCCATCAGAAAATACCATGATAGCTATATTTGAAACTAAGTCAAACACTTTCACCAAAGAATAACTGATGAAACTTCAAAATAGCTTTATATTGAGCAAGCACCTATGCCCTAATACAATACGAACCTAATCGTGTTTTTTCGGCTCTTCAGAAAATGCGATGGGCTTTTAATTACTTTGAAATTGATTGTTACTGCAGATTTCTCTGCAGTGAGTGGAGAAAACTAAACTGTTGTAAATCCCAGAGAAAGGCTGGGAAGTGAGTGTTGCATGACATGGTTAGCCATATACGTTTGTGAACACTCACAAACATATATGTTTATGGACATTCACAAACCACCAACCCTTCAAACCCAGAAAATGGTCAGAAATGTACTTCATGAATGGGAAGTGGAACATATCCCCTCCCCAAATTTGGTGTCGGTGCAGGTAATGAGCTTTTTCAACAGGGAAATATATTTACCCACTGAGATAAAAGACAAGCAAACAAGAAGTTGCACAGCGAATTTCAATTCTCTCTATAAATAAATCTACTCTATGTACAGTTCTGCACACTAGAGTACTAAGAGCCCGTAGAAGCTGTCACAGATAGCACAGCTTTCCAAGTGCACATCTGGGACGGCTTGTGACGTAAAAAAACATGTAAAAGAACGTCCAGGCAGACATAGAAATCTCTGTAGTACTTTGAATGTTTGTTCATGAGTTGGGTCCAATGTGTTTCCCTTATAAATAGTAATAAAATGAAGCAGGTCTTCCTTTGATTGGCTTCCCTGTTAGGCCAATAGCTGTAAAGATTGACAGCAAAAGAGTTTGTAAAAAAAAGAATAGATTGCCTAGTGAAACATCAATAGATGTACATGTGTTTTAGTACACTGTTAACATTTATAGATAAGTCTATTGTATTGTACATGGCAACATTCAGCTCTAAAATACTACATGTCGATTTTTAGATTATGGTTAAATGAGCATTGGAAAACTGAAGTTGTAACTTTTTCCTACCATAGCAACATTTAATCCTTGACAATAAGGATAAGATGAGGAGAAAATAAATAAGGATACATACAGGAGGAAATGTTAAAAAGTATATCACACTGCTGGCTGTCCTTCCTATTATACTTGCACGTTTGGTATTCCGTCTGTTTTCCCATGCCTGATGAACGTGTCATCTAATTCATGTTATTACTGCTTCATCTTTTAGAGCTGGTAAATTCCAGCTATTTATGTTTTAGTCATATTTTCTTGGAAAAATCAGAGGACACTAATCTCTAAGGAAAATGGTATTCCCAATCTATAACGGTTAAATTATTTGCTTTTGTCCTACGTTGAGGTATTTATGTAGCAATGTCAAATGCAAAATATATTTTCATGCTTCCTTCTGCTGCATAGCAAAGTGCAATACTGTACTGGAAAATACATAACATATATAAGATGGAATGGATGTTTACAGCACGGACTACATTACGTAGCAGGTCTACATTGTAAAGGGAAATATTTCTGAATAAAATGTATATTACCCTCTCAACTAAATAAAAACTGTGATTACCCCACCCTGGCATATTTATTTGCATATTAATTTAAACACATCTCTAGAATATAATAAAGAAACTTTTTAAGGCAATATTTTATTTATTTTTATATTCCTACAGATATATAAACGGCAGGTTAGTTAGGCTCGAACAGGTACTGAGCATTGACTAGTAGATGGACAAATATTGCAGCAAAAAATAGAACAATGTATTAGTAGGAAATATTCGCCTCAGATTCTAGGACTGCAGCGAGAGTGCCAGCTGGGTATGATGAAGGGTCAAGAGATAGGATTGAGAGTAAGTAGGGACAAAACAGGCACAGGTTTCAGGGTGGTATGAGTATCATCCAAACACTGATTACTCTCCTCCTCATCAGGTTTTTTTAATGTCATTCAGAATTACCCCCAGGCTTTGGATCCCTCTATGTTTCCCTTACCTCGCTTGGTATCTCTAGGCAATAAGTCTTCATACCTGGCACATTTAGCAACTTCCACTTTCTAGATCGCAGCACTTGGGCAACCTGCTGCTTTCCATTTCATAGTTAATTGTCTTTTAGCCACCATGACGACCAGATGGATAAACCTGGTGGTCACTTTATTATGCTTAGGCCTAGAATTCAAACCCCATAAACATACCTCTGGCATTACCTCAATATCCCTTTCTGAAGGCTCATTATGTGTCAATACAACCTTGCTCAGATCACAATTTCCCCACAGCTAGGGCATAAAATTGATCCTTAGGTTGAAGGAAAGACACATGAAGAAACCAGTGACATTAGAAAGCAGACCCAAAGAGTCAAATCTTTGGTCCTTTTACGAAACAGAGTTTGTTAGTTTGTGCCTTATATGCAATGGAATCAAATATAAAAACAGTACTGAAAAAAGTGTTCTGCTCTTATTGTAAATTGACTTGTTAGCATAACAAGACAAAGAAGGAAGGATAATCATAGGCCCCAGATGTGTGAACATTTAAGTTTGTAAGTAAATTCTTTAATTTGGTTAATAAAAGAACCACAGAGTCCTAAAGTTTTTCTTAGCAGCGCATCTCTGGTGCTGTCAAATGTTCCTCCTTAAGTCACTTTCTTCCAACACCTACACATCTTGTCTCTTTATCTCACTCTTACATGTTCATCATCATCCCTTATTTTCTCCTCTTGTCACTGTTTTCCTACCTTTCATTCACTCTTTTGCCCGTTTCTGCTTTTCTCTCCCTTGCTCTGGGTCAATCACAATGATAAAAAGTACCTGCAGCCTCTGGCTTTATTTAAACAGTGTGCAAGATACTTAAAAGCCTCCCTTTGAAAGACTTGGGTTCTGGGGTGTAATAAAGGCACATGCGGCCCCTGCGGAACAGGGGAAAACCCAACCTTTAGTGCAGCTGAAATTTGACTGATACCTTTGACATTACAATGTTGATCTATATGTGACCATATGGACATTATAACTTATAAAACTCATAACAAGCTAATTGTAAAGTGGTGTACCAAAGGTTTATGTTAAGGTGCACTCTCTGGAGTGAGTAGCAAAGAAATGTGTGTGGTATAGCCATATTAATTGAAATGTAACAATTTATTATGATTTTATGTTAATCCTGTTATTAATATAGAGCTTGTACACTTGAAGCAATAATGAATCTCATAACGGATGTGTGCTAAATGTTATATGTTAATGTTGAAAAATGTAGTTCCCTATCATATTTATTTGCATGTATTAACAAGTTATTTAATTTTACATTTTACTGTAAAATGAAGTTCAAACAAGAATTATTATGGATGGTTTCATAATTGAAAGGGTTTGTGTTCTGATTAATTTGAGTAAAGGGTGCCATTTTAACTCTGCTTTAGTTTAATCATGCTAGGCCTACTAGACCCAGTCTCATAAAATATGGGAAACTGTTTTTCTTCTTTTTTTAACCTGTCATTTATTTTCAGATGTCGTTCACATGAAATGTTAGTATGGGGATAGATGTGTTATTGTCTTATTCATAGAGAGTCTGACAAATTAACCTTGAGCAGTACACAGAGAGACTGAGGATTGGAAGACTAGTCCTATTAATGTTGTTGCAAAATCGTACAGGACACCAAGGATGGACACCTTCCCAGGATGGTCTTGGAACCCCACAAGCATGTTGTAGATGTCTGTCATGTGATGCAAAGGGACTTGACAATGAAATTGACCGATCCATAGGTGTTACCAATGGACAAATCACTGTTTACTTTAGACTTCAATCAATTTCAGTTAAGTTGGAGAGATTCCCTTGGACCTTGAGAGGTACAGGCCTCCTTGCTCTTGCCACCCACTGTTCCAAATGCTTGCTAAGAGAACTTAGAATTTATCTGACCCATGAGAAGACTCTTGGCAGCGCTTCTGATATGCTGATTCCTTCCCTTTTTCCTTAGATTCTGCCAACCTTAGTTAGCTTTATTTTGCCCTAGATGTCATTTTTCCAAATTCCTTTGCCCTTTATTTTCTTTTTACTTTTTGTCCCCAGGTTTGCAGCCCAGCCAATGACAATTAGTGACATATATACTTTGGAGGATTCCTTTTGTTTTAACTAGCTATTTAGATGCTTTTAATTTGCACTAATGCTTAGACAAGTTGGTCATCACTTATTTTCTGAGCACCAAGTGTTGTTATTGTTATTCAGGGTAGCACTGATTGAGGGCTTAATTTGTTTAATGTTAATTGCATTGCAATTATTTCAGAGGTGTGGGCACCCAATGGTGCTACTATACATCTACAGCCTGTTCTTGAGAGTTGTCTACATTAACCTGAGCATTGATTTGTAAGAAAACCCTTTAACTTTATTTACAATTTGGGGTTTTATTGTGTGGCCAAATTAGTGATACAGTGAATCAAATGTTGCTATTGGTGTACATGTTAATCTCTCTTACCCCCTGCTAGGGTAAAAAGATTTGTCAACCTCATTTAGAGGATACGTGAAATGCTCCATTACCCTTTTGGGAGCCCCATTCTGCCCAAAGCCTATGAATTGAATATTTGTGAGATATTGGCAAATTAGGGTCTCCGTACCACATTCTGCTGGCAGTGGTGGGAAAATCATTTTGCATTACGTCCTGCTAGTGTACTAGGCCACAGCTGGATTTCTGCCATTCTTGAGGCAGAAATCCACCTGTGGTCATATTATGGCGGACGGCTGGTAGCCACAACAATGGTTTTTTGGCGGCCGTCGCAGCGGCGGTAGGCGGTTTTTGCCACCGATGTTGTACTGAGGGCCTATGTGATTTTATATTATTTTACTTTGTGGGTAAAATAGGATCTCTTGCAGATTTCGCTTACTTTTCCTAGGAACTGATGTTAGGCCCTCCTGCTTTTTGAACCATGCCTCTTCCTTTGTAGGCCTCATATGAACCTAAAAGTGACATGCTGCGACGTTGATAGGAATCAAGTAAGTATCAAATAAAGGCTAAGATAGAGGCCATGCCAGCCAACAACTCATGATTTAGTTCCAACAGAAGAAGCATTGAAACATCTTTTGAGCATGGCCAGCTGTACATTAAGGGGAAATTATGCAACAGTTTTAGGGTCCCTTCACATGGGAATGCCAGATTGCAACTAAGGGGCTCGCCCTGTTGTTGGGGAGGGGAGCACACAATGCTAAAATGCTAAATGTAATTTGACGTGAGTCTCCAAACATCCTTGCACTGGAGTCTTTGGAAGAATCAGCTGAAGGATATTTTTGCCTGGCAAGCAGGTGGAAAACGCTCCAAGAGTACAATCAAAATGATTTAGCAAAAATTGTTGCTCCTCATTTCGTAAAAAATACTGCTAATAGTAAATTGCTGCTCCACCTACAGTACATTAAATTTACAGCCAGTAGATTACTCATTTTCGTCTTCCAGTTTAGAAACGTACGGACAGCCAATAAAACTGTAGTCAACCATAACATATTTACATTTCATGAGCAAATAGAAGGACCCTGTATCACAATCCACTCCTTCATTATCAAAAATGTAGTCACAGAACCATGCTTCAATATACTGTAGATTATTACTGGGTTTTAGATTAGCTCACAGTTGTTGTTTTGAGTGTCTATTTTCAGTATCTTCAGGAGTATTTTGTTCTGTAATACGTATTGGTCACAGTAATGAAAATTCTGTCACTGGTGATAATTGTACTAGAGGGGTGGTTTTACCACCACCAGCATCTCGGAACACCAGGATTAATTGTTCCCTTCCGTGGTTGATTGTATTTTGCAGCCTGTTCAATAATATCGTAACTGAGAACTTTATGTATAAAGAGTGGATTGCAGGGCTGGACAACGATTATGTAATTTACAGATTCTTGCACATTGGCCTGTTTCGCAAAGAAATATACCCACTGAATTTCAATTGATGTGTGCAAATGCCATAATTTACATGTGCTGACATTCTCAAAAGGTGGATTTATACTTTTTTGTGATCAAATTTTGTCCATGGGGTAGAAAGAGGGTTTTTACCAATTTGGGAAGAAGAAATTGGCAACAGAGTATGAATAAATGATTGAGCATTCCCAAAATTAGTAGAGGTGTAGGGAAGGTGGTTCCTTCATGGAAACAAAGATCACATGTTTTGAAGAGCAATACACTGCTGAGTTGCATTCCCCCTCTCGTCAATGCATACTATGTTTTTTCAACATATCTTTTTACTATGGTTTTTTCTAAACGTAACACAACTTGGTAAAAGCAAAGCAAAATGTATACAGTGGCAATGCTCATATACATTTTAAAGAATAAACTCAGGGAGTGGCGCCACCCCAAGCAAACAGAGATGTCACGTCGATGGGGCAATGGGATCTTACCGGGAAGCCAGACAGAGGGGAACAAGCAGAACAGGGCCCTTGGGGGAGGGGAAGGGAGCGCACAAGAAAAGTGTTATGGCTGCAAAATCCGGGACAATCGCATGTTTAGCAGAGCGGGAATAGACACTACGAGGGGGCAGATGGCCAGTACACATAAACATCAGTCTTCAAGTGGATAGTGTATCAGAATCTGAAGAGGACCCTGAGTGCAGATCAAGTAGCTTAGAGATCAAGGCCACCCAGCCTGGTGCCAATGAAGGTCCCACGCGTCCTCCCTGTGCAGCGCCACAGCCTCGGCTTTTGCCCTTCTGGTGAATAGTGCTAACTACTGAGCAGTGGTCGGAGGAATGGGAGATTTCCATCGGGATGTGATGGTCTTCCATGCTAATATGAGAACCATATCATAGAAACAGGTAGCAGTCCTATGATTCTGTGGTTTGGAATGGATGCCCAAGTAGCGCAACTCCTTAGTGGAAAGATTCGGAATGCCCGTGAGGTGCTTCAGTTGCGTGAGGATAGAGGGCCAATAAGTGTACAAGTGTGTGCAGTCCCATATAATGTGTATCAGATCAGCTGCCTGGGCACTAAATCTACACAAGTCGAGGGCGCCATCTGTGTTATCTGTGTGATCTGTTTAGGAAAAAAATGTGCACAGTGAAAGATGTAAAACTGAATAAGCTTGAGGTGGGCCCTACGAGTACCCTCCTCAGAAACGTCAGTAGCCCCTCCCACTCCCCATCAATAAGTGGTCAGCTAAACCCCTCCTCCCAAAACCCTCCTTAATGGCTGGAGTGAAATCTGCATGCACACAAGGATGCCCCTGTTGTATTACATAGTATAAGCTGGGTCCCGACTGTCTCCGGGCGACAAGGATTCTGGAATGCGGGTGGCGGAGAGAATGAAGGCGGTTGGAGATGGAGACAGCCGGAACGGGGTCATCGTGTAAATAAATACATATTTTGGACTACGAGATGAACCTCACCGTGTGATCATTGAACCTAATAGTGGCAATGAGGGCAACCTGCCGTGCGACGACCCTGGACCGGCGGAGGCAGCGTCGATGGTAGCGCGAGAGGCGAGGACGGAGGACAAAGAATAGGGAAGCCCAGAGCATACGGACCGGGAAGTATTGGAAAAAAGTGGTGAATCTACGAATAGTAACAACGTGACTTTCTTTCCCTTCCGCATTTCTCGGAAATCGCATATGCATGTGCGCGAGGCCGGCACACGCGAGAGGGGCTAACGCGTGCGGTTGCTTAGCAACGCGCGTGCAACGAGGTGTAAATAGCTGACGCACGCGTTCGCTTAACAACGAGTGTGCGGCAAGCCGAGCAATTGAATACAATATGAAGCAATGCGGGAAGCATTACTTAAACTGAATTCATGTCGAAGCTGAATTTATGACGCCAATGTTAGGAAATGTGCCAAAAGTAAATATTAATTGAAATACAGTGGACTGTAATATAATAATAGTGTCATAGAGGGATACAAATTAAACAATACAAGAGACACATAAAATTGAAGTATAAATAGTTTAAAAGGAGAACAATGGCAACACAAGCTATAATTCCACCACCAGCATTTTTGGAACTACCAGGAGAAACCTGCATGACCTGGGAGGACTGGAAAGAGGCTTTTGTCACATATTTGGAAGCCATTAGTGGAGAAATGTATGTGGAAAAGAGGAAGCTAGCGTATCTAAAGCATTGCCTAGGGGTAGAAGGTAGGCAAGTATTAAAAACGTTACCATTACAAAGTACACAAAGAGGAGACTCGGACCAAGAGGAGGATGTTTATCAAAGTGCCATAACGGCATTGGAAGAAAACTATGGAAAAAAATTAAATATAGAAGTGGAAGGACACAGATTTTTTTCTTACACTCAGAAACCAAATGAGACAATAGATCAGTATGTAAATAGTCTACGTAGATTGGCCATTTCTTGTAAATTCAGAGATTTAAATGATGAGATCATACGGGATCAGTTCATAAATAGACTGAAAGACACGAAAATACAGGAGATGTTATTAAGTTTAAAGAATCCCACCTTGGATAAAACAGTAGAAGTTGCAAGACATATGGAAAGCACAACTCAATATGTTAAAGAACTCAATACACAGAAGGACAATAAAGAACAAAATGTAGTGGGAGAGGTGGGGTACCCTAAGAAAAAGAGCATAAATAAGTTTGATGAAAGTCATGGGAAAAGAAAAGAATGCTTTAAATGCGGAAGCAATAAACATCTAGCAGAAGCAAAAGATTGCCCGGCCATAAACATCAAATGTTTTAAATGCAGGAAAATTGGGCATTTTGCAAGAGTGTGCAGGATGATCAGTGAACTCAAATTCAAAAAGGCAGTGAATACAGTAAAGAAAAATGGAATGACAGAAAGTAGTGCTAGCGAAGAAGAATTAGAAGTGTTGGCTGTGGAAGATGGAACCACGGTGGTGTGCACTCAGCAGGGGCATTGGACCAAGGAATATAATCCACCAGAGTGTATTATTGAGGTGAACGGAAAACAAATACACATGTGGGCAGACTCATGTTCACCATTTACCCTAATTGATGAACTAGAATGGGGAAATTTGAAAAACAACAAACTTAAACCCACTGACGTGTCACTGGAAGGATATGGTGGAGGTATAATTCCCATTTTAGATTATTTCAAGGCAGATTTGGGATTCAAAGACCGGAAAGCGCGAGCGAAAGTATATGTAGTAAGACAAGGACGATCATTGCTCGGATGAAGAGAGCAACGGGCATTGAAGGTGATGTTAGATCCAAATCATCCGGAACAAGTATTGTTAACAAAAGGAAGTACGGAAGGAAAGTGGGTGATGAAGTTTCCTGAGGTGTTTAAGGACAAACTGGGCTGTCTCAAGGATTTTGAACACCAAATCCTTTTGAAAAAGGATGCAGTACCGAAAGTACATAAGGCATGAGTGGTACCAATATCACTAAGGAATAAATTAAAGGAAGAACTTCGTAGGTTGTGTGATGAGGGTATAATCGAACCGATAGAAGCACCCGAATGGCTAAGTCCAATAGTAATAACAAGGAAGCCTGATAGCAGGATCCGCATGTGCGTGGACTTGAGGGATCTGAATGACAATATTTTAATTGATCGGTTCCCATTGCCAAGAATAGACGAGATGTTGGCCAGTGTGAGAGGAGGGAAGTATTTCACGACGCTGGATTTATTAAGTGCATACCACCAGGTGTGTCTGACGGAAGAATCACAACACTTGACATCCTTCATCACAACCGAGGGGGCATTCCAATTTGAGAGGATGCCTTTTGGCCTGGCATCTGCCTCGGCAGTATTCCAAAGAGTTGTGCAAGGAATACTGAACAATGTGCGGAACACGTTGGTATTCTAGGATGATGTGTTGGTATGGGGAGAGAGCGAGCAGGCACATGATGAAATACTGGCAGAGGTATTAATGAAGTTGCAGGAAGCTGGACTTACCCTAAGCAAGAACAAGTGCAAATTCGGGGTGGAAGAGGTGGAATATCTTGGACATACATTGAATCATCAAGGCGTAAAACCTAAGCAGAAGTTGATGGATGCTATAGAAAAAGCTCCGGCACCACAAAACAAGGAGCAGCTGAGATCTTTCTTGGGCTTAGCCGAATATTACATGAAGTTTGTAGAGCATTTTGCGGAAAAAGTACATTTTGTTAAGCAAACTTGATGAAGAAGGGATGCCATTTTAAGTGGTCCAAGGAGTGTCAGGAGGCATTTGATGTAATTAAGGAAGCCATAGTTCAAGCCATCACACTTAAACCATTTGATCCAGAGGATGAGACGATAATTGTAGCAGATGCCAGCAATTACGGATTGGGAGCGGCATTGTTGCAAAAACATAAAGGAAAAGAAAGAGTAGTAGCATTTGCGTCACGAACATTGAAAGGAGCAGAGCCAACATATTTGACGGTGGAAAAAGAAGCATTGGGATGCTGGTGGAGTGTACAGCATTTCCGGACATATGTGTGGGGCACGGAATTTGAATTAAGGACAGACCACAAACCCTTAATAGACATGTTCACTACTAAGGGGGCCGGAAAAGCAACTCCAAGAGTTGCAAAGTGGATGTATAGATTACAGGAATATACATTTAAGATGAGATATGTACCGGGCATAAAAAATATTAACGCAGATTGTATGTCAAGACTACCTGTGGATGAAGAGGATGAAATTGTTGAAGATGAATGGGTGGTGGCAGCCATCTCAGAAACTTGAAGGGCCATAAGTCAAGAAGAATGGATAACTGCTTTTCAGGAGGATGTGTTGCTAAACAAGATTGTAAATGCATTACCGATGATGGGAGAAATGGAGAAAAAACAAGTAGATGCTAATATGAGTGAATTTAACCAGGTATGGGAAGAGTTGTCAGTTATGGATGGAGTGCTGAGGAGAGGAGACAGATTGGTGGTACCGGAAAGTTTGAGAGAGAAAGTGTTAGAGTTGATGCATGAAGGGTATGGGGGCATGTCTGCTATGAAAAGAAAGGTTTGTGAAGATTACTGGTGGCCGGGTATGGACAAATACGTGGAAAGATATGTAAGGAATTGCATTGCGTGCATGTGCAGTGACAAGTCGCTTGTGTTGTTGGAAACGAAGATTAGTTCGCAAGTAATACCGGAGAGAGCATGGGAACGGGTGGCTATTGATAACTGTGGGCTGTTTGAATGTTAGGGTTGCCAGGAGAGGTTTGCAATAGTCATGATGGACTATTACTCAAAGTGGCCTGAGGTGGCATTTGTGAGGGAAGTGAAAGTAAGTGATGTAATTACATTTTGTGAAGAAATATTTAGAAGGGAAGGGTGTCCAGGTGAAATGGTCAGTGACAATGGACCACAGTTCACTTTGGGTGAATTTATGAGTTTCCTCAAGATGGGGAATTAAACATTGTAGGACACCGGTTTACCACCCTAGAGGAAATGGCATGATCGAGAGATTTAATCGAGTGTTGGAAGAACATTTGCAGCTAGCTTTGTACGACAACGTCTCGTGGAAGTCTCAAATTAGGGATATGCCATGGAATTACAGAACAACACCACATAGTGTGACAGACGAGGCTCCATTTTTATTGTTGAAGGGGAGGAAGCCATGCATAATGGCTGTACCGGCATGGATGGGAAGACATAAGGAAATTGTGGTTAATCATGAGCAGATCAGAAAAAGGGTAAAGACGTATCAACAACAATATGTATTGAGACATAACAGAAAGATCATAAGGAAACAAAAAGTACATGAGAAGGGCGATTGGGTGAGAGTGATGGTAGGTAACGCGACAAGAAAAGGGGAATCCAAGTTGTCGGAGCCGAAGAGGGTGTTAGATGTAAAAGGAAACTGTGTTAATTTGTCAGATGGTAACTGGTGGAATGCAAGAAGGATTGTGAGGTGTTCAGAAGTGGAAGTAAATGTTTGGCTAAAAAGGAAAAAGAGTGCAAATGAGTTCATCCCATTCAAGGGAGTGAAAGGAAGTGGGATACAGATGGATGACAGGGAAGATGAAGCACATGTGGAGAAGGAGAGAAAGGTGAACAGGAGATCCAGTGTCAGAGTGAAGGAGCCGTCGAGATTACTTAATGAATTTGTAGGTGGATAGTAAGTGTATATAATTGATAATTGGAATGATATGGATAAGGAATATTTTAGCAGTAGGTTTAAGAAAAGGAAAGTATTTTAGCATTAGGTTTTAGATATAGTTAGTAAGTGTTATCAAATATGTTATAGGATTGGGGATGTGTTGTATTACGTAGTATAAGCTGGGTTCCGACTGTCTCCGGGCGACAAGGATTCTGGAATGTGGGTGGCGGAGAGAAGGAAGGCGGTTGGAGGGGGAGACTGCTGGAACGGGGTTGTTATGTAAATAAATACATATTTTGGACTATGAGACGAACCTCACTGTGTGATCATTGAACCTAATAGCCCCTAGTAAACTAAAGTAATTAGCCTCTGGACCTCATCCATAGCATGGAGTGTTTGCAGGATTTGCTGTGTGTTGGGTTCATGGCCCCACACTCCGCATGTGTCCTCCAGTACCCCCCTAAGGGAAGCACAAAGGAAAAACTGGTCCTCAGGAAGGGCATACTGCTCCACTACAGCCTTGAATAGCTGCAGCTGGCCACCTGCATGAAGGTCACCCATGCAAGAGATACCAGCATCCTCTTACCTCCTGAGGTGGCCACTAGTGAGGTAGCCCCACCGGTACAGGGAACCCAAGCAATGCACCGGCTGGGTAATGCAAGGGATCATGCTTGGCAAGACAAAGTGCATATTTCATGCATGATAGGCTAGCCCTCAGGAAAAGAGGTAAGTTGCGGTCGAGGAAACTCCCATCCGGGGGTGGAGGGAGCGAAGGAGGTGCGCCCTTGAGAGTGGGGGAATCAATCATCCCAGTGCTCACAAAATAGCGACTTGCTAACCAGCAGGAAAGCCACTGTAACTGGGCCTAGGTAATAGTGTTGAAAGTTAGGCACCCTGGGGCCGCTCTGGATGGGGGGGAGCTTCGCAACAGCCACCCATCTGCGTGACCCATGCCAGCAGAGATCTCCCACTGTGGTATTCAATTAATGAAACAAGAAATGAGGGAGGGAAAGGGGAAGGTTTACAAAATTATGAAGAAGGCAGGAAGGATGATCATCTCCAAGATCGCCACTCGGCCATCCACCGACAAGAGGACTGACCCCCAGAAGGGGACAGACAAGCCAATCGAGCGAAGAGCAGCCACCACATTGCCCTCCAAAAGTTCCACGCATGTGTGGTATACCCTGATGCCCAAGTAATGATCAGTGAAGGGCCCCCATTTGATTTGCACCCCCCAGATCAATGATCCTTGGTTCCAGCTCCTTCACCAGCGGGAACCATCAGGACTTCTCCCAGCTGACTTACAGTTGTGAAACCTGGTCAAATTCTACTTGCAACAAAGTAACCATGGAGAGGTTGGAGTCCACATCTCACAAATATAGCAGGACATCATCCGCATACAAGGAGGCCACATGGGTTCTGTCGTGCAGGGGAATACCACAGCCTAGTCCCTCCACCCACGCCTGAGAGGCCATAGGCAAATAGCAAGGGCAAGAGTAGACAGCTCGGCCAGGTGTCACGCCCGACCGTGAAGGGCCACAATATTGCTCCTCCAAAGTGGGCCAAGCCATGGGGGAGGTATAGAGGAGCTGGATAAGCCTGGTTATGTAAGGGGCAAGATCGAACTATTATAGGACTGCACAGAGATAATTCCAGCTGAGGGAACTGAAGGCCTTTCAGAGGTCCAGTACCAGTGCAGCTGCTCTAGGCCAACAGCCCTGTACCGCCTCCATAATCCTAAATAATTGGCAGACACAGGGGGAAGCATTCCTCCGCAAGATAAATCCATTCTGATTGCTATGAATCAAGCGCAGCAGTACTGATAGAACCCTGGAGACCAGTATCAGTCTTAATATCTTGTAGTCTATATTCAGAATTGCGATAGGGTGGTAGGATGCTAGACCCAACAGGTCCTTGCCCAGTTTGCGCAACAAGGCTATGGAGGCATCACTCATCATGGCTGGAAGGGTCTCAGCAGCAAGCGCCCCCTCACAGAGCCAGAGGAGTCATGGGGCCAGCAAGCTCTGGAATGACTTGTAAAATTCAGATGGGAGACTGTCAGTCCCAGGTGAATTCCCAGCGGCCAGGGCCATTATTGCTGCTCGTATCTACTGGATTGCAAGGGGGCATCAGGGTCCACCATTCATTAGGGGTAAGCCTTGGAAGCTGCACAGGGTCCATTAACTCCCCTAGGACTAGTGGCGTGGTCTCTGATGTGGGACTTTAGAGGTCAGCATGATAGGCCATAACGACCTCATGGATCTCTTGATGGGAGAAAAGGAAACTACCATCCAAAGCACAGAGCTCAAGCACCGACTCCTGTTTAGTGTTCCTATTAGCCAGCCATGCCAACAGCTTGCTCAAACTGTTACCCTCAGCATGAGTCTTGGTGATGTAAGACGCAAAGTTTAAACAGCAAAGGTGTTCCAATAGCTGCGCTTCTGTCTCCTGGATAGGGGCCAAGGTCGGCAGAAGGAGCAGGTCCTCATTCGCGTTTTGCTCCAAATCACTGCCTTTTACTCACAGAGTATCATAGGCTAGACCCCAACCACTGACTGTATACTTTTACCCCATAACATAACCTTTAAGTCCTCCCAGTTTAATATTGCAGAAAAGGCCAGATCCTCTTTATGTTCAGTTAATTCCAGGATTTTTGTGGTTAGTGTATCCCAAAACGGGGATCCTCATGAACATGGGGGGAGAGCCACCATGCGGGGACCAGGGAGGAAGTTCGACCCCAGTGGAGATCTGCTACCAGTGGGCTATTATCTGACAACTCCCTACCCAGATAATTGGAGTTGTGATAAATGGGCAATGGGAGAGAGAGCACACTATGTGATCTAGCAGCATGTAAACTCTAATCAAAGGGGCAGAAAAGGAATATAGTCAGAGGCCTGGATTATGGTGCCTCCAAATGTCTGAGAGCTCACATTGCTGCAGCCAGGCCTGCAGGCTCACTGCCTGAGCAAGTGGGTAGGTGGAAAGCAGGTGTGGGTAGGAGCAGTCCAGCGCAGGATCCAGGGCAGTGTTAAAATCACCAACTATCAACCATGGCAAGTGGGTCCTCCGAGACATAACAAGAGAAAGACGGTGCAGGCACCTAGGTGGGTCTGTGTTGGGGGCATATACTTACCCCAGCAGGACACGATTGGCAAACCAATGTGCCTCCAGGAGCACATATATGCCCTTTGGGTCTATCTCCTGGTGCAACACCTCAAACAGTGTCCCTACCCTCACCCAGACTAAAGCACCCCTCGAATGGGCAGTGAAATCAATGGTGCAGAGTTGCTCCCTACATACTTTCTGCAGTTTGACCCCCTTCACTTGAGTGATGTGAGACTCCTGCAGTAAGGCCATGTGTATGCATTTCCTCTTGAGAAAGGTATGTATGCAATAGATTTTAGCCAAGTTGTGGATGTCTTGGATGTTCCAGGAAATAACTTATACTTCTGGGACATCCTCTGGTGTTCCACTCCCTCCACTTCCCACAGGGAGTCTACAACAGCAAGAAGACACTGGAACAGAGAAGGGCAATAAAAGACCCCTTCCCTAGAAAGTGTCCAAAAATTTTTGCATCGGATCAGACCACCTGCAAAAAAAAAACTTAACAATAAAAGATAACACAAAATAAGCATACTGGGGGCTGTGAGGCAATCGCCAGCCGCCCAAACAAATGTACAAAACTATCCTAGAGGCGAGCCAGTTCGAATGCATGGCAGAACAGGGCCACTCACTGTGAAGATACAAGGAAGAATGAACCTGGCGACAAATGGAGGAGGTCCAGCCTGGTGAAGTCAGGTGGCCGAACTCTCCAGTACATAGCATTAGAGGATGAGGCGTATCTAGGCAGAGGAGGGCTGTAGCACAGAGACGAAGTCCATCCAATTCAGAGGATATTATCAGCTGCTTTGGAGGTCACCCACGGAGGCATGTCCCCATCAAAGATGGAGGGAATAGCGTAACCACCCGTGTCCAAAAGGGCAGAGGAAGTGGCTAAGTGATCCATCAGAAGATCATGGAAAGTCGCTGCAACCTCCAGGGCAGAAAGGCGGCTGACCTACACCTTTTCAGAAGATGGCACAGAGAAGATCTGTGGCCAGCATGGCCGACTGTGCCCCGGAGAACGGCAATGACCAAGCCACCTCCTAGGCTGGTCTGCCTGGTTGTTGTGGTAAGTGAAAATGCTTCAATCCAGGCCCAAGCCTCAAAGGGGTCCTGAAAGAAATAGGATTTACTGTCCCTTAACACCTTAAGCCTAGAGAGGAACAGTAATACATATTTAAGACCTAGATCACTTGCGCTTCACTCCCAAGAAGGAGGCCCAATGACACTGAATAGCTAAGATGAAGTCCAGGAAAAGGAGGATGCAGTGATTGTCCCTCAGATGCAGAGCAGACCAGCGGGCCGCTTGGAGAACAGCGTCTCTGTCCTTATAATGCAATGTTTTAGCAACATAGGCCTCGGGATGTGCCCCCGGACTGAGCCACTCAGCCAGGACCCAATGGGCGCTCTCTATGGAAAAGAATGGGGTGAGCTCCTTTGCAGGGATCAGTTCTTAAAACTACCATTCCAGATAGGTGACCATGTTTGGACTAGGCCTGTGTGGGGAGCTCTGCTCCGCTGACAGAGCTAACAGAGTTTTTGGAACTCCTCTCTCTGCTTGGAGCACAGAGTTATCTAAAAAAAATCTGCTAGCTCTGCCAGCGGAGTGGAGCAGAGCTCATCTGGTGCGCGCTGCAGCCTAGTATGACGAGCGGATGACGAGGAGAAGAGATCCCCCGGGAAGACCCAGGTAAGTCCTTATCTCTTTTTTTTGCTGTTGTTGTTTGTGCACACTGGTGCACAAACAAGGACTGAAATGGAAGCTTTTGCTGCCTATGGCCCTGTCCGGAATTCAGACCAGAGCCTTAGGCAGTGAAAGCTGCTGTTTCAGGCCTCTTGTGTACCGGCCTATCCCATGTGCAGTGCAGATGGGGCAGGCCGGTGCATACCAGGCCTGGCAGCTTTCGCTGCCTTTAGCCCTGCTCTGAATTCAGGCCAGGGCCATAGGCAGCGAAAGAAAGCCGCTGTTTCAGGCATCTTGTGCACCTGCCTGCCCCGTGTGCACTGCACTTGGGACAGACCACTGCACAAGAGGCTTGAAACTACAGCTTTCACTGCCTTCGGCCCTCCTGAATGTGCCCAATCTTGGAAGTGCTAAGCAGGGTCGGGCTTTCTTAGTGCTTCTGAGATGAGCGTATTCAGCAGGACTCAGCGGGTCACTGTGGAATTCCACTGAGTTTTTTTTCAACTCCGCAGAATTCCGTGGAGCCGGACTCCATTTACTCCACCCAGGCCTAATTTGGACCCTCCCTGTCCTCAGTGAGGCCAATAATGTGTATATTGCTTCATCACTCTCGACCCGCCCCATCCTTCACCCGCATCTCCAAGACCGGTACTCAATCCTTGAGGTCCCAAATCTGCTTCTGGAGGTCTGACACCTGGGGTTTGAGGCCCTCCAAGGAGCACTAAGTAAGGTTGACCCACTCAACCAATTTTCTGTGGTTGTGTCAGAGAAGTTGACATCTAAGGTGATCACGTTCACCTTCATCTCCAGCCTGAGGTGGGATGTCTCGATGGCAGCCAGGGTAACATCACACTTATCCGGGTTAGAGGAGGCCCCAGTGGGGTCTCTGTCCCGGATGGGGGACCTGGTTGTGGTTTGCATTGAGGGCAGCAGTGTCTTGGCCTGTTTCATGCACCCCAAACTATCGGTCCCGAACTCCCTGGGCCACTCCAGCCCATACGCCAGCTCTCCTACTCCAAGGGGGGAATGAAGAGGGCAAGACAGATCCCTCAGTCAGTCTCCAAATGTCCAGGAGGGGAGAGGCCAGCTTAGCCCACATTACAATCCCTCCAAGGAGGGTGGGGAAGCACAAGCAGCCCCTTCAGGTGTCAGGCAGGCCACAGGTAAATCAGTAGGGTACCGCCCCCAAATAGTACATAATGCAGGCCCCTAATCAATCCAGGGAGGTGAGAGAGGTGGGGAGCCAGGCAGCAGCAGTACGAGTCAGTGGAGTAGGTGTTCTAGAATAAGCCTGGAGACACAGGGAACCACACCAGTCACAGCAGCGGAACCTATACAGGCTCTGATGAGCCCAGGTGCCACCCTCACCCCTGCATAGTCAGCGGGACATAGGCTAGAGGACAGGGTTCCTGGTCCAAGAGCCCTCTCTCACCCTGGGGAGCCAGGTCAGCCAAGTAATGCTGCCCCTTATGTTCCAGGCCAGGGGGCCTGCAGTGTCTTGACGTGGCCCTCTGTGCCGTGTGGGCACCTTACCTCTCTTCACCTACCTCTGGCGATCTCCGAGGTTCCCCGGGGAGTCACAGATGCAGGGCTAGGCCAGCAAGGGGCCCATTTCTGGAGTACACAGTCCGAGCTCCCCGAGGCCTCAGAGGAGTGCAAGCGAAGTTCGACTGGGAGCCGTTCAGGATTCGGGCTCCCCCCACCTGGATGCCCCTATCACATGTCTAGACCAAGCTTGTAGATGGTAAGGGTGCAGGCTACTGATGTGTATTATAGTCAATTAGGCACCAAGACCTGGAGCTCCCGAGTCAAGCAGCCACCATCCTCTGTGGCTAAACCACGCCTCTACGTAAATGCACACTATGTTTATGTTATGTATATCAGCAGACATGCTTTTGCATGGTTGTAAATGGAATGCAAAAGATAAATGCAGATGTGTGCATTGGAAACTGCAGATGTCAAAAGATTCCGGGCTTCATTTCTGAATTCCATAAAAGTCGGAAATGTTTTGCAAACTTGAATTGAGTCCAAGAAATGTAATGAAATTTTCACAGTGATCTAAGAGCTTTTTTTTTTCTTTCTAAGAGTAAAAACATTATATTAATTAACTTGCTTGAGAGGATTTTGTAGGCATTAACCAAATTCTGCATTCAAACATGTGTATTGCACTTGAAACTTGCACTACCACATGTACTTGGCTGACCTAATGGAAACAACGAATTCCTGTTTCTTTTCTTTTTACTTGTTCTTTCCCATTTGTCAATTTTTACCTGTGTCATGGTCATAAGTATAACATGATGCAAGTGCCCTGTAGTAACACACTCTTTATTCTTTTTAGAGAGCATTAGTGCTTTTCCATGACCATTTAACCTGTCAGATTAATTGTAAAACCGTTTCTTTCTGAAGAAGGCTTTGCTAGAAAAATGTGTGAGAGTGGAAATTATATCATCTTCAAAATGTTGCATGTCTATTAAACTGTTCTTTATCCCATAGACTTTCAACCGTGGGAACAAGCCTAAATGTGTCAATGCTGACTAGAAAATACTTAAATGTATGTTGTATTTAGAATGGTTTTTGTTAAACTTTGCCACATCAATGGAAGCTGTCCTGTTCACATTAAGACCACAAGCGATAATTGGCTATAGCTGAAGATTATCTATAAACAGTGCAATTTGTTTATTTGTAGAGCATTATAAATTGTGTTCCCAGCTTAAGATAGGGGGTTTCCATTCAGTCTTGCATCTTTATTATTCTGAGCTCACATAGACTGACTTCTCTCGTAGGCTCACTCTTCCCAGAGACTCTCTGAGAGCCCTTTGATTCTGACACTTTTTACTCTTTCCTCTTTGCTGATGTCTTGGATTCATTCTGAGACTGATTTTATTTTGCTTGTACCTTATTACTGAGAATACTGAGAGGTTCTACTGAAAATCTCAGTGACATACTTGACTATCAAATTATAGGCTTTCACATCTGAGACAAGAACTCTTCAAGGGTTTTTCCTGAAATAGATTAGAAGTGGCACTAGAACTTTATGGGACACACGAAATGCATTGTTCTGTAACTTGTATTGATTTTCAGTTGATCTGCTAATAAAATATTGATGATCAAATGATTTAATAAAAGATTTAAAAACATAGTCAAATCTCTCATCATTGCCTCTTAAAAGAAAATGTCCTTGAGAATTTGAGAATATTTGATGTTTTCGATGTGCAGCTCTTCTCTTCTTACTTACCACAAAGGTCCTTTTCCTACAGTCTAGTAATAAGTGGAGATTTTGAATAAGACAGGTTTAAACAACTGTTCATTCAAAGTCTCTGTTCTATCAGTTTGCTATACCTTGATGCTTGAACATGTCTTTTCAGATATCATTGACTTATTTAGAGTCTGAAGCACTAGCCCTGTCATGCTTCCAGTTTTGAAAAGCAAAGATAAACCTCTCACTGTGGTGGAGACTACAAGTGACAGACTGGAAGTGTCAACTATCAATAACACTGGTAATCGTCAGACTGTGACTGATGGACATAGGCATGTTATTTCAACTAAGGCACATTACTAAAATGTAAAGATGTGAATACCATTACAAGTGATTGTCTCTTGGCTGCCTCTTGGGGACTTTTCTTATCTCTGATAATACTTGTGTTGTGCCCAATATAATGAGCGTTTTGCAAACACAAGCATTTGAATTCTCAGTAGTAATATAGCAACATTATATGTGAACGTTGCCATTTAATACTTTGAGCTTATGACACAGGCAACTTTATACACAAGCAAATTAACTTTATTAACTGTGCGCGATCAAATGAGCAGCCAGTGAAGTCTGTGCAGTTTACTGAATACATTTTAAAACCTGGAAGCCCCTGGATGCCATCTTTATTATTAGCAGGCGATCTAATATCAGATTAAAGAAGGTACAGAGAGAAATGCGTTTTGTGTAACTTTCCGAGTGGGGAAAAGACTGCCAAGAAGAGCAAAAGGAATCTGAGCGTTATTATATTCATATTGTGCAGAGTAAGTTAAACACTATACAACATCAATTTCTTTGTGAAGTTAATAACATATGGTACCTGCATTGTGTGTATTGCTGGTGTTTTTATGTTATCCACACACATGGCTGTATTGGCCCACAGACTGTTCCAGTCTGTAATGGTATTGAAGATCAGTAAAGAGAGAGCCACTCTATTCTGCTCTGATTGGTCCTTTGTTCAGTTGTGAGAAGCTCTCTCATTGCCCAGAGGAAGAGCTGAACAGCCCCACTGACGCCTTTAAGGCCTTGGGCTGCTTGTAAGATATTCTTTTTGTTGCTCTCCAAAGTGGCACTCATGCAGGTTTTATGCTGAGGGAAAAAGGCAAACAAACCGGCAAATCAAGGTCCTTTTTTAAGTGGATGAGATGTACTGCAGATGTGATGCATGACTTCACTACTTCAGGGAAACAACTATGGTTCTTGCATAGCAAATAATCTATTTTTCCATCTGTGCTGGTGTGTCACCTTACTATTTGCTGTGGTCTATTTCCTATCTTGTGGTCTAGGCTTCTTCAAAGTCTACAGCTTGTTTCATGCAGAACTGCTTATCTGCTGCTGGGCTAAGCCCCTCTCGTCTTGTCTAAGCAAGTAAGATCGAGGCACTGACTCAATTTCTTACACACTTTGGTTTGTCTGTCTTGCTCCAGGGTCCGCTGTCATTATCTCACAAACACGGATACATTAGATACACATTCCCTTGATTGCTTCCCCTGGATTCCTGTTCACTTTGGATAGGGAGAGGGAGGTCCATTATTCCTTTAATCAGATCTGTTGCCTGACCACTATTTTATGTTTCTATATCTTGTTGTTCAGTTTTATGGGTTGTTCTAATTCTTAAAGTTAATGACACCCTTCAGTTGCTTGTTTTCATTCTTTTATAGTGTTACATTAATATTTAAGCATTTATACAGGATAATAAACCATTTTTGTTGCAATAGTATATAAGAGAGACAAGATAATTTTAATAGCACTGAGTTCAACAATCTATAATAGGAAAACAGGGATATGTGAGATAAAGTACAGCTTGTCGTACATTATAAGAATATTGCAAGTCAACAACGAGTTCCATGACCATATAGAGGACCCAGGCTGAAGGCTGAGTTCCTTTATAAGGTTATGGAACTCTGAGGTGACTTGCAATATCCTTATCATGTAAGGCAGTGGATACTTCATTCCTTATAATATAGGGTCACACCATTGTTAGCGCGTCAGGCCTTAATAAGTAAACTTACAAGGTGATGCGTATAGGTCGATGAACCTTTTGATTCACATGGAGTATCCTGGCCACACTGTGACAAGTGTACACAATAATCAATGCACAGTTCAATAACATTAATCAAAACATTAGTCATTTAATCAAGAAGACCAATTAAATGATGCACCATGGCCTTGCATTCATGAATAACCACACCCCAAATAGGCGTTTAGTAGTTTTATTGCCTTTTGATTACAATACTAAGGCATGAGGTTAATTCAAACTTTATTAAATTCAATAAACACATCTAATCAACCAAAAGATGCCATGTACATAATCTAATCCAAACTTGAGTTAGGATACATTCTAGAGCATTAGCACAAATCAATAAGAAGATCAATCCCAACAACCCAGTAAATGGCATAAGTTCGGAAGAATCTGTCCATCAATCAATTGCCAAAAAGTCATGTCAAGTACCGTCATGTGGAGTAACCTTCATAAACCAGATCAGCATTAGCATGTGGGGCGTCATGGGAAAACAATTTAGAACACAAATTTGAAGAAAACATCTAACTAAGGTATGCTATTTAAAAAGCGCAGTTGGAACCTAGACAGGGAAAGCAATGCATTACAGTCACACTGTCACATCTACCTATACTCGGTATGGGTCAGCAAACAGAATCAGCCTTCGTCCTCAGGTCATCAGTCGATCCATCACATCAGGCTCTCAGTCAGAGAGTCGAGCTCAATGACAGAATCTCGAGTCACTGCTGAAAATTTGATAAAGTCTACTCCCCTCTTCCTATCCATCTATTTGTTTCCTCTCCATCTGAAGTCTTTTCCCTCTGTCACTATGTTATATCAAAGTCACCCAGACCGTCCCCTAATTCCTAATTGGCCAATTAGTCATGCGTTATTTACATAGCCAATGGATAAAACAACACACCAAATCTATATCTTCTAATAGTTCATGTTTCTCAGGCTGTTGATTGGTCTGTTTTGCGATGTCCTAATCATCCGACTCGTCAGGTATCGAACATGTTGCATCTTCTTCTCTAGTCAGTGTCTCCATTGTTCAAGTCCTGGGAAAGTACACCTCGTCCGGCTTCCACGACAATTGCTACATTTCTAACTCTACCAGCTCCTGTCCGTTGGTTCTCAAGAAGAATTCTGGCTAAGCAGATTTTGTTAAACAATAGGCAGTTCATCGTTAGTTAGCTTTTACTAATAATTTTACATTTACCACCAGAAACACAGCTTCTGCGATGAGGCCTGGTAAGACTAGGCCCAGACAATTGCTAAGTTAAGGCACATAATTAATAGAACATAGGTTATATCCTTCAATATGCCACATTACTACATGTTTTTATTACATTTTCATTATTTACATTTACATTAGTCTTCTCTTTAATATTTTTGTTAACATTAAGCGGCCACTCCCCGTGGTCACGATTTCAAACGTGCACATTATTCTACATTATTCATAATTCTACTTATTTTATTACATAACCACTCATTAATCATTTCTAATAATAAATTTGCCCTATCCGTCCCTCCTCTGATAACTAAATATGTCATCACACTACCTTTCCTTGTCAGTTTCACAATTCAATTTCCTCAACATTTTGTCTTCTTCTCAGATCTTTCTGTATATTCTTTCCCTATTTTGTTCTTCCCTACTCTGATTATTTTTTAGACCTTTTCAATTTTATCCATTGACATAATTTGCATAATCCCTATAATCCTAATAAACAAGCAATTACAATTACTATTCCCTGTATAATTTTTAATAGCACCCCATTCCATATTTGACTAAGCCAGTTTCCCACCGAGGCAAATTTCCTTTCCAACCTTTTCCCAAACTCCTGGTTCTTTCAATTCCTTCAAATCACTACTCGAGTTAGTCAGAGTAGTAAGTAAGTTTCTCATCTCCTTACTATTGTTAGGTATGTACGAGCAGCAATGCCTAGCAACATAAAAGTCCATTGTCTCTGAAACAAAAACACATGCCTGCATTCACTTGTTCCCACAAATAAAGTGTCAGTGCATGATTTTGGCTTATATATACAAAGCTTCCCTACATGTAATGCATCTAAAGCTAATTTCCCTTGTGTCTTAATTGCAGTGTAGGCATAATCATTCTTATAAGTTCTCTTTTCTAAACCCTTTTCTAACCTTTCTTTTAATGCTTTTCTCCTGTCGTCAGTATGACCTAAAAAGCTCTTTTCTAAAGGTGTAAGCAAGCATGTAACATTATTACGATGAGCTTAAGCAGCCCCAAACTTTAGTATAGCCTCAAAACATTCTCTAACCAGTACTATGTCTTGATCCTTAGATAATCTACTCAAATACCTAATAATAGGAACAAACTAAAACACCACATCATGATTAGAATAAAAATATTGTATATATTCTTGATTATAAAACCTTGTTAGTGGCAGACTACAACTTATACCATATGTTAAAGGCAAGCTATGGTAAGTAACTCCTTCCTCCACTGATGAAGGAATTTGCGTGCACACAAGGCAATCTTTCGCCTCCATTGTTTCAACATACTCACTCAGCAAGCAATAGAAAACATTAGAAGAAAGTTCTCCTTGAGCGTTAGTATAATCATGCAAATACTTCTCATCTAGTTTAAATCTCTCTAAGGCAGATATAGTAGTGGTCTCAGAAGCAATAGTAAGGTTGGCTCCTTTCATATCAAGAACAGACATTCCCACAATCACCACAACAAACAAAATCCCACACATTCTTGCCAAACCAATGCTCACATATTTACAGCGCTTGACATCTCTAACCATTTTATTTAGCTCAGCCATGATCTGTAAAGAATCAGAAAGCAAAAGTAACTCTCATAAAGGGCAGTAAAAAAAAAAAAAAAAAAAATTCTTCTTCAGTAATCCAGTATCACTCTTTAGGAACCCTTTTTGTCAAAATCGATTAGCAGCTTGTCACATCAGTTTTTTCAAACGTCAAATCAGGTTATCAACATCTCTTTTTCAGGTTGTTTTAACAGTCCACTTTCAGATTTTTCCAGCAATTCAGCTTCTTGATTTCCTTCAGGTTAAATCAAAATTCTGACTCGGAAAATCCCTATCAAAGCAGAAATAAATAAACTTGTGTTGCCATTCATTTGTGTTTGTGTACACCCATTCAGGACCTGTATATCTGCGTCTTGCTATTCTCTTTCTCTTCAACTTGCGATCACCACTTAATTCTCCTTCACTCAGTTCTTCTTTTCTGGTTGTGTCTACTTCTTTCTCTATTGTCTCATTTATGGCTAATTCTTTCTTTTTCCCTATATGCGATTCTGGCCACTTGTCTCCTTTTCTTACTCTTCCAGTCAATATGCTTTTCAGGATTGGACTCTTCTCCCCTTCTTTATCTATGGTGTTTTCTCTTGATGGACCTGCAACAGGCTCAGGAAGAGTTGAATCGTTTTGGCTTTGATCCAGCTCAATTCCCTCACCCTCTGGGTCTACTCCTTGCTCTGTTCGTTTCTCGGATCTGTCTGCTTCTGGGAGAGCTCCCACTAAGCTAGGCTCTCCAGCTGTGTCAGTTATGAGGGATTCTCCTGCACCCTCCTGTAGTTCTTCACCTTCGTCTCTTACCGGGGTGATAGAACCCTCTTCCACTTGCTCTGGTTCAACTTCAGTCTCTCTTTGTTCCTTCTGTGGTTCTGGAGCTGCAATTTGCTTACCAATCACTGGAGCCCTCAATAATGCTTTTTCCTGATCCAGTGGACATGCCACTTTCTTCGCGTGACTGGCGTGGATCCAGTTCGGGATTCCAGCGCACTTCACAGCTGTTGTAGTTGTTAGAATCACCTGATATGGCACTCTCCAATGTGGCTCTAAACACGTCTTGCAAACATGTTTCCAGACAATGACCCAGTCGCTAGCTCTCAGGTTACGTCCTAGATCATGAATTGGTGGCAGTGTGGTGGCTTCCACCTGCTGAGAGAAAGAGCGAACCACATCAGCTAGACCCTTGCAGTAGTCCAACACAATATCATCCGTAATATTTACAAGTGCATTGGCTGGAACTGCTGGCAATCTCATTGCTCTGTCCATAAAAATTTCATGGGGAGAAAATCCTGTCTTCCTGTCAGGTGTATTTCTCATTGACATTAACACCAAAGGCAATGCATCTGGCCATTTCAAATTTGTTGCTGCACACATCTTGGCAGTTCTCGATTTTAATGTACCATTCATCTGTTCCACTAGTCCTGATGCTTCAGGGCGGTAGCTACAATGCAACTTCCGCTCAATGTTTAGTGCTGCACGATCACTTTGTTATGGAAGTCCTTTCCCCTTTCTGATTCTAAAGAGATCGGAAATCCAAAACGTGGTATCAACTCTCTAAGCAACAGCTTTGCTACTGTGAGACTATAATTTCTTCGTGTAGGGTACGCCTCAATCCAGTGACTAAAAATGCACACAATCACCAACACATACTCAAACCTCCACACACAGGCATTTCAATAAAATCCAATTGCATTCTGCTGACTGGTCCTCCTACTCTTCCAATGTGGCTCAAATTTACCACAGTCCCTTTTCCTGCATTAAGTTGCTGACAAATTACATAGCGATGACATACTGCTTCTGTTGCCTGTCTGAATTTTGGATTGAACCAGTTAATTTTAAATAACCGAACCAAGGCATCCCTCCCAATGTGTGCCTGACTGTGGTAGTACCTAGCCATTTGCGACAGTAAACTATTTGGCAGAACCATCTGATCCTCTTCAGATACCCATATCTCGTCAGTCATATAAACACATTTTAATTTGGACCGGAGTCTTTTCTCTTCTTTGTTAACATCTGTAAATTTTTCAACTCTTCCAAAGTATTGATTACTCTCAGTGCAAAACTTGTACATGTATTATCTTCTTCTGACATCAGTTACCACTTGTCCTTGAACGATATACATTTTTTAATTTTTTTTTTTTTTAATTGTTTTATTCATTTAAACACAAACCAAAGAAACATACATTAATTCAGCAGATCTCTCGACAAGAAAGTAAGGATTTATGAGAGCCATTACACATCATATAACTTCTGTGGTATCCCATATCGCAGAAGTAACTCTGCCAGTATCTCTCTCTATATGCTGATGTCCAGGGGTCCGTTCCGGGAGAAAGAAAGGAAAGAAAAAACAAACCCTCCATATCGGAGGAGTGCAACAGTCCGCCACCCCGGAGAAGGGCAAGGACAGACACGCCCGATGGTATTAATCTAACAGCGTCGAGCAGGGAGAACTGCAAAAAGATAACAATACAAAAAACCTCTACAAACAGGCAGGTGGAGCACACAGCCACATCGCGCGGAATTATCACACATCAAGGTAACTCGCATGATTCGGGGGGGATTGAAACACACAGATAGGAGACATCAGTCACTCAGCGCCCTCAGTCTGCGTCGCCAGATATTCATTTAAGGGGCTCCATATATCTTTGGGGCGGGATCCCTCTGGCATGAGTTCCCAGAATACTAACAGCTGATCATGACAAAAAGCAGCATCTCGTAACCAATCCGATCTACAGGGGGCTCTCCCCCGGCCCCAGCACATTGCGACTCTTCGCTTAGCCAGCAGCATGAGTAGGCCCACTAAGCGTCTATGCGGGCCATGAACCTCGTCCATATATCCCAACAGCGCAATCCTAGGGGAGAGGGGTATCTCTACCTCTATCATTTCAACAATCGACCGTCTTATCTCCTCCCAAAACTTATACACTTCCGCACACTCCCATGACAGGTGAAAGAAACCCGCATCCCGAGCCCTGCAAAGGGCGCAGCATGTGTCCGCTAGCAATCCCATGGAATGTAGTTTCCTAGGCGTATAGTATAGCCGGTGCAGAAATTTGAAGTGCAGCAAGGGCAGTCTATAGTTCGGGGACAATGTCCTCATATGAGCACAGCAGGTGCGCCACATCGCTTCCGGGATAGGCTCCCCCACATCTCTCTCCCATGCAGCCCGAGCAGGCAACACAAGGCCGCTCCCCTGCTCCTGCACAGCATTATACAGCTTAGTTATCAACTTGGAGGGGGATCTCGCGCTACAAAGTGCCTCCAGAGCCCGAAACTCCGAGGGAGCATCCGGCTCCTCAAAAAAACGATCCCACAGCAAAGCGCGGACGCGGAGAGCACAAAAACGCTGCAGAGGGGTGCCATCGCAGTTCGAAAGTGCACCAGTAACATCCAACAGCCGACCGTCCACTACCCAGTCTCCCAGCACCGACAAGTCAGCGTCTCGTAGAAACCTGCGCACCCCTCCATCACGAAACATCTGGGCATCAGCCACTGTCATAACAGGCAGCGATGGAGCAAAGGGTGCAGGCATCCCGGCCCGCTGCCTCAACGCTCTCCATGCTCCCACAGTGCAGGAGACCGTGTCAATTCCTCTAGAACGGGGGAGAACCCGCCCGCCGAGCGCACATATCAAGCCGTCAGGCCAGACAGAATCACTCTCCGGTGCAAGGTGTGGCATATACCGGGTCGGATTCAGCCAATAGTATGCGAAATGCGCCTGTGCACAGTGATAATATAACTCCACGTCTGGGGCTGCCAATCCGCCCCGCTCAAACGGCAGCGTCAATCTCTCCCAAGCGATGCGGGGCTGTCGCCCCGCCCACGCCAGCCGCACAAGCGCAGATCTCAGGCGTCGGAAATAAGCCTTAGTGAGTGGCAGGGGAAGATTCACGAATAAATACAAGAATTTAGGGAGTACCACCATCTTAGCAATGCGACCAGTCAGCGAAAGGGGCAGAGCTTTCCAGACCTCCACCTTTTCCTCTAGCAATGTCAGAGCTGTCCCGTAATTAGCAAGCCGAAGCGATTCTGCGTCGCAGCACAGGTGTATGCCCAGATAACGCACCGGCCCGTCTGCCCGGACCAATGGGTATCGCGAATCAAATCTCTCCACGCTAGGGGTTAGTGGCAAGATCATTGATTTCGACCAATTAATAGTGACCCCAGAAAAGTTCCCAAAGCGAACAATTTCGTCTAATAAGATATCTAAATTTTGCCCAGGATTGCGCACGTATATCGCGATATCATCTGCATATAAAGATATCAAGACAGGGCGTTTCCGGAACTGTAGGCCGCTATTACTATATTTCTGTCGCAGTCCTGCCGCCAGGGGCTCCATTGCAGCCGCGAAAAGAAGCGGAGACAGCGGGCAGCCCTGTCGCATACCCCGCGAAACCAGGAATGGGTCAGATATACCACCGTTAAGACGCAGCCTGGCAGTAGGCAGGGTGTACAACAACCTGATCCAGTTCACAAAACGCGCGCTGAGACCCACTCGGTTCAGAAGTGCAAACATATATTCCCAGGCCAGGGAATCAAAGGCCGCATCAAGAAACACTGCAGCTACCTCATCGCCTGTCTCTAGTGATCCCAGCACCGCAAAGAAAGTACGCAGATTATGGCTCGTGGATCTCCCGAGGATAAAGCCCGATTGATCCAGAAGCACCGTTCTAGAGAGTAGTGGCTGCAGTCGAGTCGCTATCATTTTTGCGAGAATCTTGTTATCAATGTTTATCATAGAAAGTGGGCGATACGAATCACATTGTGTCGGGTCCTTCCCCGGTTTCAAGACAGTTATTATTAAGGCCTCCCGGAGGGAGGTCGGAAGCGACCCAGTCGCCATAGACTCCTCATACACCTCCAGCAAATAAGGAGCAAGGATGTCCACATATTCTTTATAAAAGGCAGGGGTTAAACCGTCGGTGCCCGGAGCCTTATCCCCGGGTAGGCTTTGGATCGCCGCCGCCACCTCCTCTACTGTGAACGGCATATCCATATACATCCTGTGTGCCTCCTCAAACCATACTAACGCAATGCTCTCAAAATACTCCTTCATATCTGCCTCCCTGAGACCCACCGGAGGCGCGTATAGCTGCGAGAAAAATTTTGCAAATACCTGCATTACGCCTCCCGTTCCAGTCACCTTGCCCCCCTCAGTATCTATTACCTCAGTAAAGTAATTACTGGCCCAGGGGCTACGCAATAATCCCGCTAGTGTCCTCCCGGCTCTCTCACCCTCGCCATACCTGCGGGCCTGCGCATGTCTCCCCAGGAAGCAAACCTCTCGTAGAGAGGCCTCCTCATATAGTGACACCTCACGCCTGATTTCGGCAAGCACCTCGCCTGACCATGTCGCCTCTAAGCGCCGTTCCAGATCACCAAGCCTCCTTGCGATATCAGCCATCTCCCGCCTTAAAGCTTTCACTATCCAATGCTGCTTTGCAAGACACACCCCACGGATAACCACTTTAAATGCCTCCCATACAGTACCAGGGGAGTCCACCGAACCTCGATTCTCCTAAAAAAATAACCGAACAGCCTCTCGTACTTCCTCTCGGAAGATGTCATCCCGGAGAGCACCACTGGGCAACCGCCACAGCACCATTGGTTGCAGCTCACAAGGTATCGCCAGGTCTAATAACACCGGTGAGTGGTCTGACAGCGTACGGGGAAGATGGTCTATTGCTCTAGTCCAAGCCTCCACATCTCTAGTGCCCAGCCATCTATCAATACGGGACCAACTACTATGGAAGTAATTCAAGCAGGTGCCCTCCCGTACTCCTATATGTCTCTGTCTCCACAGATCTACCAGCGCACCGCTATCCATTACTGCTGTCAATGATCTTGCTGAAGAAACATGTTGCATCGTGGACGCACTCTCCCGGTCCAGCCAAGTATCTAGGACTACATTAAAATCCCCGCCCCAGATCACAGCTCCAGCTCCCAGCGACTCTACTTGGCGCCCTACCTCCAGGAAAAACTCCGGGTCATCCACATTTGGCCCATATACTGCCACTAGCCGGCAAGCCCTGTCCAATAACACTCCACTCAGTATTACGTATCTGCCATTGGGGTCAGAAATAATTTCGCGCGTGCGCCACTGCAGCCCCTTACGGATAATGATTGCAACCCCACGAGCGTAGCTAGAGTATGTAGAATGGTGAGCCTCCCCAGCCCAGCCAGCTTTCAGCCTACCAGCTGTCGATGCCATCTGATGCGTTTCTTGTAACATACAGATGTCAATACCATGCCGCTTAACATAAGCCATCACCAGCCGGGCCTTTCGATTATCATTAAGTCCCCGCACATTCCATGTCAAGCATCTCACAGCGGAGGTAACATCATCCCCCATCCTAACCAAAGTCATACAACACTGCGCATGGACACAGCTCTTCACCTGCCAAGAACTTAACAAAAAAGGAACCTTTCCCAATTAGCCCCACCCTCCCACCACCCACCCAGGCCCCCCAATCGGACCCTCGTAGTGTCCCATCTAACCACCCCTAAAACCCACACTGCAGGCATAAAACACGAAATAACCGGACTCATCCGTGGCGGCAGAAGCCAGCCATGCAACCCTCCACCCAGTTGTCTAGGGGAGAGGGGCCGCGGGCAAGCAACAGCTACACATCAGGGGCCAGATCGAGGAGCGGACCCACACGCCCCCACAGCCTCAAACATAATGGAGTCCCGCACATGTCACTTAATCATTGTCACTGAGAGAGGCGTCCTCAGAGCCCACCCCCCCGGTGTCCCCGCCCCCCGCTGCCTAGGTAATCGTCTAGCGAACTTAGTCACCTGCTTTGGATCCGAGAAATACAGCACTTTGCCTTCATGTCGCACCCTCAATTTGGCTGGGTATAACAGAGCAAACCCGATTCCAGCCTGGCTGAGCAGGCGCTTTGTCGGTAGAAAAGCCCGCCTCTGGGCTTGTACACCTGGGGTATAATCGGGAAAAAAGTTAATTTTGGAGTTCTTATATACTAGAGGACTTTTCTCCCTAGCTAGCCGGCGCACAGTATCTCGGTCCCTGTAATTCAATAGTCGTGCAATAATTGGGCGTGGAGGAGTGCCAGGAGGGGGCCGAGGCCCCAAGGAGCGATGTGCCCTCTCAATCACCAGCAGCCGAGAGAGCTCGCCAGCAAACAGCTCTTGTAACATATTCTCGACGAAGTCCTCCATGCGACCCATGTCAGTTGCCTCCGGCAGCCCCACGATACGGATGTTGTTACGTAGGGACCGGGCCTCCAGATCCTCATTTTTGTTTCGTATCACCTCCAGGAGACGCTCCATCTGTGCAATCTGTTCTCTATCGCCACTGAGCGCATCCTCTATCTCAGATGTGCGAGTCTCCAGAGTCTCAAACCTAGCATCGTGGTCATCTACCCGGGCTCTAATGCGGTCAAGCCGCTCCGATACATGGTCCAGCTTAGCGTCTATCCCAGCCAAGCTGGTCTTAAGTTCCATGAACATGGATCTCACAGACAACTCTGGAGACTCCCCCTCAGCGTCTGCCTCTCCAGTCTGGGAGGCGGAGGGGGCACCGCGTTTTTCTCCTCCAGAGAAGGAGAGTTTAGCCTGCCGCTTATCTGCCTTGCCCATCTTGCAGTATTACACGAATTGTGTAACTAGCACAGTCCAAATGCACCTATCCAAGACTACGGGTCTCTGTCTCCAAAAAAACACCTGGCCAGCTACTTCGTTCTCCTCACCAGTTTACCAGGCGGCCCCCAGGCGTACCTGACAGTCTCTTCATCTCCCAAGTCAATCCGTTTCAGTATGTGAGTTCCACAAGCCCCACCAGCAGCAGGGGGGTTTCACACATCCCAGGGGGGAAGGGGGGGGGGGGGGGGGTCAGCCGGCCACCAGTTTTCAGAACCAGGATGTTTAAGCTCCACGAGCCAGGTGGGGACCTCAGGAGCGCGGCGCCGTACCAGCCAGAGCCAGAGCCTCCGACCCCCGTCCCACACCCCGCTCCGCCACTTACCTAGTTCTGTGCCGTCAGTACAATGCAGGGCTCCAGAAGCGATCCGCAGGCCACCAACAATGTTCGTATGTAGGCAGCAGGGGGAAGAACCGGAGACCACCAGGCGGATCATCCAACAGGCCCTGTATTCAGGCCCTCACCTCCTCCAGTTTCCGCGCGCTCAGAAAGCGCTTACTATCAGCCGGGCCCCGCATGCTCCCGCCGGGGGCCCGGGGACCAGAAAGCCCGGAGGGAATCCCCAGCCGGGGGTCGGGAGAGGCCCACGAGGCCGGCACCCCCAGCCGCAGCACGCACCGGGAGCCAATCAGCAAAAGAAGGGGAGGGTGGGGGGAGCCGCGGCCCGAAACGGCCGCCGATCAGGCTCCCCTGGGGGTCTTCCGCGCCCCGTCCTCTTTCCCCTCGATCGAGGGAGGCCGCAGCGTCCCTCCCCTCCGTGCACACCGAAGGAGTCGGCGCACGCGGGAGACAGCCGGCGCCAGGCCCCTCAGCGCACCTCCAGTCCCCGGGCGCCCGCAGCAGCCAAAACCGGCTCGCGCAGCCTCGCTGGAGTCTCCGGGGGGGAGTCCAAGGGGTCCGCTCCTTTCACCGCCACCCGTAGGATAAGTTATGTCGCATAAGTTGCCCGGCCCCGGCAGAGCCTCACAATGTGACGGCCATCTTGCCCGGTGGCCAAGCCACACCCCCAACGATATACAGTTCAATGCGCAAAACATTTAGACTTGATCTGCATATCCATTTCCCAATGAGATGTAGTCCTGTGACTTTAGATGCGCACTGCATTTCACCACAGCAATTTCTTCAGGCAACTGTATTGCATACAGCAACTCTCTTATTTTCTCACCATTTCTTACTGGCAAACTAGTAGAGGTCAGGAAACCTCTCTGTGACCACAATGGGCCAAAATCATGAACAATTCCAAATCCATATTGGCTATCAGTATAGATTGTGACTCTCTGCCTTGCAGAAACATGGCACGCTCTAGTAAGAGCTACCAACTCTGCTACTTGTGCAGTATACACTCCTCAAAGCCAGGAAGCTTCTAAAGTCCCTGTAATTGTGCACACGGCATATCCTGCTCTCAAGGTTCCTATACCATCTCTGAGACAAGAACCATCGACAAAGACAATTTGGTAATTTTCTTCCAATCGAGTATCTCTAATGTCCTGTCTCGGTTTAGTGCACAAATCAGTTACCTCAAGACAATCGGGCTCAATGTCGCTCCTCTTTTTTTATTTCAGCGGTTTCACTTGGAAGTAAAGTTGCCTGGTTCAACACTGTACATCTTTTCAAAGTTACATTTGAAGCACCTAAAATGCTCGTCTTATACCTTGTCAGTCTGGCACCAGTCAAGAACTGCGTTTTTGTCCATGTCAGTAAAATTTCAATTGAGTGAGGGACGACTACCGTCAGGGGATATCCCATCACTATTCCCTCACATTGTGAAAGACTTTGACCAACAGTGGCTACTGCACGCAAACAACCTGGTAAGGCTGCTGCAACTGGGTCCAAAGTAGTTGAAAAATATGCTTCTGGGCGATGAGCACCTCCATGGACCTGACTCAAAACAGACAAACAACATGCATCATGCTCTTCACAAAACAACGTGAATGGCTTTGTGTAGTCAGGCATGCCTAAAGCTGGAACTCTGCACAAACTCTCTCTCAACTCAGTGAACGCTTTCATCTGATCTCCATCTAAGGTTATGGGATCAGTAACATTCTTGTGTGTCAATTTCTGCAATGGCTTTGAGATTTCCGCAAAATTTGGAATCCACTGTCGACAGTAACCTACCATTCCCAGGAACATCCTGACATCTCTCTGTGAAGTCGGAGGACTTCTCTGCAAAATCATTGTAATCCTCTCTCTGGATATTTTCCTCAACCCTTTCTCAATTTGGTGACCCGAGTACTTTACCATTTTCTGACAGTACTGCAATTTCAGTGGTAACACCTTATGGCCAAACTTTCCCAAATGATTCAGATGGGCAATCGAGTCGTACTTACACTCGTCCCTTGTCTTTGAAGTAATCAACAGATCATCAATGTATTGTAGCAGAGTCGATTGATACGGTAATTCCAATGACTCCAGGTTCTTCTTTAGGTTCTGATTAAACAAGGAAGGTGACTCTGTGTACCCTTGAGGAAGCCTGCACCAGCTGTAGAATCTGTCTAGGAATTTGAAACTGAAAAGAAACTGACTATCCTCTTGAAGAGGCACAGAGAAGAAAGCTTGTGACAAATCAACCACTGTGAATCACTCTGCATCGCATGGTATCTGAAACATTATTACTACTGGATTTGGCACCACAGGACAACACTTCACCACCATGTCGTTCACTTTCCTCAAGTCCTGAGCAATTCGTACTTTCCCACATGGCTTCTTCAAACCCATTATCGGTGAATTACATGGGCTGCTCGACACTTCTTTTAAAACTCCCTGTTTTACAAAGTCCCCAATCATCTGTGCCACTTTCATCATAACATCTTGTGCCATGTTGTACTGGGGAAGCTGTGGAAACACCATATTTGGCTTCAGAGTGACTTTAATCAGCTCTACTCCCTTAATCAAACCCACTTCCTTTCCTGCCAAATCCCACATATTTTCCTGCACTGTTCCTCGTAAATCTGTATCTTTCAATGTGAACATGGGGAAAAACTCAATCAGTGGGTGCTCCTCATTTGTAACTTCACATTCTGATTCAGGAGTTGTGTCCTCCTCGCCCTCACTATTTGTCTAAATTTCAATTCCATCTGTTGAACAACAGATTGAACACTGTGTTTTACACAACAAATCCCTTCCCAGTAGGGATACCGGACTTGAGTTGCAAACCACTCCGTGGAAATTGACAATTTCAACTTGTACTGGATCTGTAATTGGATTGATCAGTTGCTTATTTGCTACCCCTATCACCTGGACTGTTCTTCCTGAAAGAGGTAAATTCTGCACTTCTGCACTTCTGACAGTTGAGCGTGTAGCTCCTGTATCCACCAAGAGTAAAACCTTGTGGCCTATTACCTTTCTCTTCACATAGGGTCCTCGCTGATCTACTTCTAAGGAATCTGCAAGCACACATGTCTCCTCATCTGAACTATTGTTCATCCATTCTCCGTTTATTTCATTCTCACTGTGTAATAGGAACTGGTGTACTGTGCCACTATTTCTGTCTTGCCTCTGACCCGTGACCTGTGGAGCAAGTATTATCTGTTGCTGTTCCATTGGAGCTTGAGGTATCTGCATTTGTTGTCTAGGTACGATTGGAACCCGCTGCTGCACTGGTTGTAATTGTGTTATCTGTGGTCTTGGCACTTGCATTTGCTGCACTGGCTGAAAATCTTGCATCTGATTCATATTATTCTGAACATTTTGATTAGCACCTCTCATTCTGGGCACTCTGACATTTTGGATTGTATTGACATCACCATTCAGCTGAACAAAACCTTCCTGCACCACCAACCGACACTCCAGCTTCCAGTGTCCCACATTTCCGCAAAGATGACACAGTGACATCTTCTTCATCCCTGGCACATTATTTTGAACCACCACCGTACTCAAATTGGGACCACGATTCACATTAATCCCACGTCCCCTACCTCTCATCTGCGGCTGAAAAATAACGATTCCCTGTTGCTGAGTTATCTGCTGCACTAAAGTTACTCCTGTTTGAGCTGCCTTAATCTGCATCACCATTGCCTTCAACATCTTCTGTTTTAATTCAATATTGTCACTACAGTATTTTGCATACTGCAATACCTCATCAATCGGCTTTGCTTGCCAAAAAATCTAATGACTCTTGATCATCTGACCTATTTCAGGTCTCAGTCCTTCCACGAACCTGAACAGAAAATGCAACATGTCCTTCGTCTCAATTGTTTCCTTGCCACTTTACTTCTTGAACGCTTTTAACAATCTCTCATAGTACGCATGTATTGACTCATTCACCTCCTGTACTGTTCTGTCAATTCTTTGCCAGTCAGTATTTTTAGGCAAAATTTTCATCTTCAGGAACTCAATCACCTTATAATAATTCTTCATTACTTCAGGTGAGGGTGCTCCTGTAGTCCTGTCCCTTTCTGGTTCACTTGTTGGCCAATCTACTGCTCTTTTACATTCAACCCACAAATCAGCTGGAACCACTATCTCCAATAAGGTATTCAAATCTTCCCAAAGACATTTCAAAAGCTTCACAAACCTGTCTGTCTGCTGATACCACTCAACCGGTTTCTCCCGTAGTTTTGGATAGTCATTCGTAAAAGACAGAGGCCCTCATTCTGACCTTGGCGGTCGGCGGAGAGGCGGCGGTCGGACCGCGAACAGACCGGCGGTATTAAAAATGGCATTCTGACCCTGGCGGGAACCGCCAACACAGCCCGCCAACTTAACACTCCGACCGCCACAGCGGTACAAACAAACAGCGCGGCGGTTCCCGCCAACAGCCCGGCGGCAGACAAAGTACCGCCCACCCTATTACGACCCACCAATCTGCCACCTTTTCCGGGGCGGGAGCACCGCCGATAAGAACACGGCGGAAACAGACTACGAACGGGAAAACGCTCACCTCTACGCACTCCACGCGAGATTCCGGCAGTATGGAGCCAGAGTTACAGGTCATCCCCGCACTCCTATTCCTCCTCATATACCAGGAGCACGCCCGGCGGCGCGGAAGACATCGGTGAGTACTGCACCTACGACACAGGGGAGGGAAAAGATTACCGGCACACACCCACCCACCCACACCCACTACAACACACACATCAATGCATTCCCACAGATCACTGTCACAACCCACAAACCACCCCCCTCCGAAATAATGCAAAGACCAAAAGAAGAGATCATAAACGGGCAGATATATTGAAATATGTACACCAGTAATCACAATAAATAAATAAACTATGTACAAAATATATACAGCTACTAAATGTAGTCCAACCACTGTCCGTGGATCACAGGGGTCCTGTGCAAAGGGGCAAGGCCCAGTCCCACGACAAGAACTCCACGGAGAGAACACTGCAGGGGCATCAGAAAGAAAATAGGACAGGCACCTCAGGGGGAAGGGAAGGGGGGGCACCTCAGCCACTTGAGTACACGACGCCAGATCCACGAGGGGACTCCATGACCACTGGGCCATCCTGGGGAGAGCAAAGCCACAGTCCATACAGTCCATACAGTGGGTGGCCTGCCCACTGGGCCATTCTGGGGAGAGCAAAGCCACAGTCCATACAGTCCATACAGTGGGTGGCCTGCCCACTGGGCCATCCTGGGGAGAGCAAAGCCACAGTCCATACAGTCCATACAGTGGGTGGCCTGCCCACTGGGCCATCCTGGGGAGAGCAAAGCCACAGTCCATACAGTGGGTGGCCTGCCCACTGGGCCATCCTGGGGAGAGCAAAGCCACAGTCCATACAGTCCATACAGTGGGTGGCCTGCCCACTGGGCCATCCTGGGGAGAGCAAAGCCACAGTCCATACAGTCCATACAGTGGGTGGCCTGCCCACTGGGCCATCCTGGGGAGAGCAAAGCCACAGTCCATACAGTCCATAACAGACCCCACTGCCACTGGAGGAGGCAAGTTGGCCAGAGGACATCCTGCAGCCCTGCCCGAGATAGATCCTGCCCTGGCACGTCTGCCAAAGGGCCAGCGGTTCTTGCCCTGAAGGGCCCAGTTCTGCGGTTCTTGAGACGGCGGGGCCCAGTTCAGCGGTTCTTGAGACGGCGGGGCCCAGTTCAGCGGTTCTTGCCTTGAAGGGCCCAGTTCAGCGGTTCTTGCCTTGAAGGGCCCAGTTCAGCGGTTCTTGAGACGGCGGGGCCCAGTTCAGCGGTTCTTGCCTTGAAGGGCCCAGTTCAGCGGTTCTTGAGACGGCGGGGCCCAGTTCAGCGGTTCTTGCCTTGAAGGGCCCAGTTCAGCGGTTCTTGCCTTGAAGGGCCCAGTTCAGCGGTTCTTGAGACGGCGGGGCCCAGTTCAGCGGTTCTTGCCTTGAAGGGCCCAGTTCAGCGGTTCTTGCCTTGAAGGGCCCAGTTCAGCGGTTCTTGAGACGGCGGGGCCCAGTTCAGCGGTTCTTGCCTTGAAGGGCCCAGTTCAGCGGTTCTTGCCTTGAAGGGCCCAGTTCAGCGGTTCTTGCCTTGAAGGGCCCAGTTCAGCGGTTCTTGCCTTGAAGGGCCCAGTTCAGCGGTTCTTGAGACGGCGGGGCACAGTTCAGCGGTTCTTGCCTTGAAGGGCCCAGTTCAGCGGTTCTTGCCTTGAAGGGCCCAGTTCAGCGGTTCTTGAGACGGCGGGGCCCAGTTCAGCGGTTCTTGCCTTGAAGGGCCCAGTTCAGCGGTTCTTGCCTTGAAGGGCCCAGTTCAGCGGTTCTTGAGACGGCGGGGCCCAGTTCAGCGGTTCTTGCCTTGAAGGGCCCAGTTCAGCGGTTCTTGCCTTGAAGGGCCCAGTTCAGCGGTTCTTGAGACGGCGGGGCCCAGTTCAGCGGTTCTTGCCTTGAAGGGCCCAGTTCAGCGGTTCTTGCCTTGAAGGGCCCAGTTCAGCGGTTCTTGCCTTGAAGGGCCCAGTTCAGCGGTTCTTGAGACGGCGGGGTCCAGTTCAGCGGTTCTTGCCTTGAAGGGCCCAGTTCAGCGGTTCTTGAGACGGCGGGGCCCAGTTCAGCGGTTCTTGCCTTGAAGGGCCCAGTTCAGCGGTTCTTGAGACGGCGGACGGTCTATGGCCAACTGCTAAATGCCTGGTGGTGCCCTCCTGGGCAGCGGGGATGGTGCTCCTTCACTGCCCACCTGGGCTGTGGGTGGTGGGGCCCTCCTGGCCAGCTGGGCTGGGTCCTCCCTGGGCAGCGGCTATGGGGCTGGTGGGCTCTCCCGGGGCAGCTGTGCCGGTTCCTCCCGGGGCAGCGGCTATGGGGGTTGTGGGCTCCTCCTGGGCAGCAGGCCTGCTGCCTGACCTCTCCAACTTGCTGCCCTTGCCCTCCTTAGTCGTCGGCCTGTGGCCCTTTCCTCCCTTTGGAGCTGTGGCTGGTGACTGTCTCTGGGTGGTGTCCGGGGGGGATGTAGAAGGCGGGCTCCTGCGGCGCCCCTTCCGCCTTCTGCTCCTCTTCCCAGGGGGTGGGCTGGCTGTCCCCTTGCTGCTGGGCGAAGATCCAGACATGCGGGCTGGCGGGCTCCAATACCCCTGCACCCTTGTCAAGGGGGCTGCAGGGCTGGTGGTGGCTGAGGTGCTCTTCTTACCCCGACGAGAAGGAGGGGGGGGCTCAGGGTCAGGAAAGAAGTTAGTAGTGGCGAGGAAGAGCTTCTTGGGACAATGGAGAGTGGTAGGTACAGTGGGAATGGGAGTGGAGGGAGAGGATGTGGTTGTAGGTGAGTCACGTTTGCTGTCTTTGGGTGCAGGTGCAGGAGGGATAGGCTGTCGTGAGGAGGATGGCTGTTGGGTGGGTGGGTGGCTGCGTTTGTGTGGTGTGGAAGAGGGGGTGACAGACACAGTGGGAGAGGACACAGGGGACGTGTAAATGGCAGTGGGGGTGGTGACTGCACGTGTGCGGACTGGAGTGGAGGGTGTGCTGGTGATGGAAACACTGGCTGATGGTGAGGTGAATGGAGGTGTGAGTGTAGACGTCACAGGGAGGGAGGAGGGAGACGAGGAGGTGGGGGTCACAGAGGTGGTAGTGACTGTTGGCATGTCTGCATCGGAATGTTGCGTGTGTGAATGTCTGCGTGATCTGTGGTGCTTATGTTTGGATGAGCTTCTCTTGGGTGTTGAGGTGTGTGCAGGCTGGTCTGATGGTGTGGGTGGGACAGGCAGAGGAACAGGAGACTGGGAGGAGGGAGTTAGTAGAGGCAGGCAGGAGACAGGGACAATGGCTGCCGTCAGTGCTGAGGCCAGAGCCTGGAACGATCGCTGATGGGCAGCCTGACCCGAATGAATGCCCTCCAGGTACGCATTGCTGCGATGAACCTCCCTCTCCACCCCCTGGATGGCATTCAAAAGGGTAGTCTGCCCAACAATGAGCGTTCGGAGGAGGTCAATGACCTCCTCACTGAGGGCAGCGGGGGTAACAGGGGCAGGGCCTGAGGTGCCTGGGGCGAAGGAGATGCCCGGCTTCCTGGCAGAGCGGGCACGGGGCGAACGCGGAGGGGCTGCTGGGAGGGCGGAGATGGTGCGCTGGGTGGCGGCTGTACCTGTAATGGCGGGGGGCACGGATGGTGCCACCCCCGCAAGGGAGCCCCCTTCCGAGGACGTGTCCGTGTCGCTGCAGGCTCCAGTCGTCCCCGTCGTGGAGCTCCCCTCGCCCTCCGTCTCACTGGTCCAGTCTGACTCTGTGGCATGGCCCTCCTGGGCCATGTGAGATGCAGCTCCCTCCTGCCCCGATGCCACTTCTCCTCCGCCTGATGATGCTGATGCACACAAGCACAGAAAGACAAACAAAAAGGGGGGGGGAGAGAGAAATAAAGGGATATTGAGTACATGGATCTCCGGTACAGTTAGCGGACATGACAGACACAGATGCCCCCTGCACTAAGTTGCGCACTTGGGGTCCGCTACGCATTCCGTGGAACATGCCCTACACGCCTAGAGTTGACAACTGCACCCATGGATGACACGGCCCAGGGATGGCTGTACTGACAAACTACTGAGGGTGGTGGCTGGGGACACAGGGGCTTACGGGGGTGCCCAGCCTACAGATATCGCCCTGGCCTAGGGGGACCCCCAGCCCTCCTCCCCCAACCAGACACCTCCACTGCGCGACCACAGAGTAGATAATGCTTGTACTCACCCCCTTGTGTCTGCTGTGCTGCCCTCACGCGCCCATCCAATTCAGGGTAGGCCACCGCCAGGATCCGGAACATCAGGGGGCTCAGTTGACGGCAGGCACCCCGCCTACGTTGGGAGGCCATCCCCAGCAGAGACTCGGCGGTCTTCTTGGTCCCGCGGCGGATGTCCTCCCACCTCTTGCGGCAGTGGGTGCCCCGTCGATGGTGGACCCCCAGGGCCCGGACTTCCTTGGCGATGGCACGCCAAATCCCGATCTTCTCATGGGCGCGGACCTATGTGACACGTACAGGGAGGGAGAAATACCACGTTCAAGTTACTCAGCATTTTCCTTTCCAGTGGCCCAACGCCCCCCATCCCCGCCAGGCCCCCCGCCAGGCCCAACATGCCCCCCATCCCCGCCAGGCCCCCCGCCAGGCCCCCCGCCATGCCCAACATGCCCCCCATCCCCGCCAGGCCCCCCGCCATGCCCAACATGCCCCCCATCCCCGCCAGGCCCCCCGCCAGGCCCAACATGGCCCCCCATCCCCGCCAGGCCCCCCGCCAGGCCCCCCGCCATGCCCAACATGCCCCCCATCCCCGCCAGGCCCCCCGCCAGGCCCAACATGGCCCCCATCCCCGCCAGGCCCCCCGCCAGGCCCCCCGCCAGGCCCCCCGCCAGCCCCAACATGCCCCCCATCCCCGCCAGGCCCCCCGCCAGGCCCCCCGCCATGCCCAACATGCCCCCCATCCCCGCCAGGCCCCCCGCCAGGCCCAACATGCCCCCCATCCCCGCCAGGCCCCCCGCCAGGCCCCCCGCCATGCCCAACATGCCCCCCATCCCCGCCAGGCCCCCCGCCAGGCCCAACATGCCCCCCATCCCCGCCAGGCCCCCAAGCCAGCCAGTGGCCCCAAATCCAGATAGAATTAAACTCACTTGTTGGTCTGGAGGACCGTAGAGTAGCGCATACTGGGGGAGGACCCCATCCACAAGTTTCTCCAACTCCTCTCCAGTGAAGGCAGGGGCCCTTTCCCCAGTCGCAGCAGCCATTGTCCCTTCCAGACCGAGGTCACAGCAACACTTGCAGTATAGGTCCTCTCCTGTGAAAGTTCAAGTCGCAAGTGGATAAGTAGATAGAAAATGGCGGTCACGTCCGCGGCGGTGCGTACCGCGGCGGTGCGTCCCGCCACCGCCGGCGCCCTTCGCCATTGGCTCCTGAAACCCATAGGCTTCAATGTTAACCAATGCGGCTTCGCGCCGCGGTCTTCGGCCGCCGCCCGCCGCGGTGTGCCACGCCAGCGCATTGACCTCACATCCCATTGTCACACTTCACAGGTCAGGCAGCCGCCATTTCCAGGGCCCACATGGCTCAATTTCAACTGCGTCACACAGGCCTAGGCCTTGCATAGCCACTCAGACACGCCATTCACTGCATAGAGAATCGTATACTGTGCTAGCTGTGAGTACGTACCTGTGGGTTGCCTGACTGTGTGCTCCATGTTGTCCTTCCTAGGCACCGTCCGCTGGGTTTGGCGAGGAGACGGATGAATCCTCCCGTGTACCGACCGCTGGTGGACCTGTCGACAATGGAAGAACGCCACATTATCCTGACCTACCGTCTTAACCGTGCCACTATCCATGAACTGTGTGCCCGGCTGGAGCCCGACCTGATGTCCCCCATCCGCCAACCCACAGGAATTCCCCCTCTGGTGCAGGTCATGTCAGTACTCCATTTCTTGGCAAGTGGGTCATTTCAGACAACCGTGGGAATTGCTTCTGGGATGTCTCAGCCCATGTTTTCAAAGGTGTTATCCAGAGTGTTGTCTGCCCTGATGAAATCCGTGAGGAACTACATCATTTTCCCTGAGGTGGGCGAACTGGCTACAGTGAAGGGTGATTTCTACGCCCTTGGACATATTCCCAACGTAATTGGTGCCATTGATGGGACCCATGTGGCTTTGGTTCCCCCAAGAGACAGGGAGCAGGTGTACAGGAACAGAAAAAGTTACCATTCAATGAACATCCAGGTGGTGTGTTTGGCTGACCAGTACATCTCGCATGTAAATGCCAAATTCCCAGGGTCAGTGCATGACGCCTACATCCTCAGGAATAGCAGCATCCCTTACGTGATGGAACAGCTACAGAGACACCGTGTATGGCTAGTGGGGGACTCTGGGTACCCCAACCTGTCGTGGCTACTGACCCCAGTAAGGAATCCCCGGACCAGGGCAGAGGAACGGTACAATGAGGCCCATGGGCGTACTAGGAGGGTGATCGAACGCACCTTTGGCCTCCTAAAGGCCAGGTTTCGCTGCCTGCATATGACCGGTGGATCCCTAATGTACTCACCTAAGAAGGTGTGTCACATCATCGTGGCCTGCTGCATGCTTCACAACCTGGCTTTGCTCCGCCAGGTGCCTTTCCTGCAGGAGGATGGTCGAGACGGTGGTGTTGTGGCAGCGGTGGAACCTGAGGAGAGTGACGAGGAGGAAGACGACGGGGCTGAAACAGACAACAGGGACAGAATCATTGAACAGTACTTCCAATAGGACACAGGTAACATTTCAAAGATAATTTAGTAAATGTTAACTACTCTGCAGCATCTCTGCTGCCTGTCTATTTGCCCCAGTGTATGATGACTGAGTTTTGGCTTTTCCCTCCCTATTTCAGATCTGGGGTCCCCACTACGAGTCCTGTGCTTCGTTTCCCCATGGACTACAGCTTTGTGGCAGCTGTTTGTTGACTTCACCATGTACAAGGACATATTTGCACTGTCATGTCAATTACAATCTATTGAAATCACAGCCAGACTCCTGATATTTTGGTGCAAAATAGGTGTTTATTGAAGTGCTCAAAATGGGATGGGTGGTTTCAAGTGGGTGGGGGCTATGGTGAAGGAATGTCCATGGCAGAGTCCAGAGTAACAGTCACACAGGTGCATTGTCCAGAGGCCTGTGGAGAGATGGAGCATGGGCAGTTCGAGGATGGACAGGGTGACAATGTGGGACAGTGGGATGACATCAGGTGGTATCCATTGCTGGCGGGGGTCTTGACATCCTACTCTGTCTTGCGAGATCTCAGGGCCCTCTTGCGGGGTGGTTCTTCTCCTGCAGGAGGTGGGGGTCTGGTGGGCTGCTGCTGTGCGGGGGCCTCCTGTCCACTAGCGCCGGCGGAGGTGGATGGCTGTTCTTGGTCCCGGCTAGTGGCAGGGGCCCTTGGGTGTTGTTCAGTGTCCGCCCTGCTGTTTACGAGGTCCTGCAGCAGCCCTACCATGGTAACCAGGGTGGTGTTGATGGCTCGGATGTCCTCCCTGTACCCCCGATAGTGTTCCTCCTGCAGCACCTGGATCTCCTGGAACCGGGCCAGTACCGTCGCCATCGTCTCCTGGGAGCGGTTGTATGCTCCCATGATGGTGGTGAGGACCTCGTGGAGAGTGGGTTCCCTGGGCCTCTCCTCCCCCCCCTGTCGCACAGCTTCCCGCCGAGTTGCCCTGTTTCCCTGGGCCTCTGCCCCCTGGCCGGTGTGCCCACTACCACTGCCCCCAGGTCCCTGTTGTTGTTGGGGTGGTGGGTTATCCTGGGTGCCCTGTAGTGGTAGACACACGGCAGATTGACGCGCCCTGGAGACAGAGGCATGGGCCCGCTGGGTGGGAGCTGTGCTGGTGTTCCCAGAGGGGTTAGGGTCTATAGTGGCCTGTGCCTGTGTGAGGGGAACCGACTGTCCAGAGGTCCCCGATGGTCCGGGCTGGTCATCGGTGTCCAGATCGACAGAGCTGCTGTCATCGCTGACGGCCTCTTGGGTGGGGGGTGTGGATAATTCTGGCCCCTCCGCCGCGGTGTGTTGACGGTCGGGTCCTGCAGGGGTATAGAGGTATGGTTATAGTTTCAATGTGTGGCATATGGGTGTATCTGTGGGTTCTCGTGTCCCCAAGTGCTGGCATTCGTGTGTGGGGGCTTTGGTGAGGGTGGCTTGTGGGGGGGATGTGTATATGCATTGGGCATGCTTTGGTGATGGGTGTCCATGCTTAGTGGACGCATGCAGGCCTAGGTTTTGGGATGTGTGGGTTGTGATGGTGAGACATTGGCGGGGAATAGGTGTGCTGGGGGTGGGGGTGAGGATGGTGGTGGGGGTGAGGATGGTGGTGGGGGTGAGGGTGGGGGTGAGGGTGGGGGTGAGGATGGGGGTGGGGGTGAGGGTGGGGTTCGAGGATGGGGGTGAGGGTTGGGGTCTGATTTGGCATGCAGGTGGGGGGGAAGCAGTATTGAAGCTTCAACTTACCAGTATCCATTCCTCCGCCGACTCCTGCGAGGCCGTCAGGATGCAGGATGTTCAAGACTTCCTCCTCCCATGATGTGAATTGTGGGGGTTGAGGTGGGGGTCCTCCGCCAGTCTTCTGCACGGCGATGTTGTGCCTGGATACCATGGAACGCACCTTCCCCCGTAGGTCGTTCCATCGCTTCCTGATGTCTTCCCGATTTCTGGGGTGCTGTCCCACTGCGTTCACCCTGTCGACAATCCTCTGCCATAGCTCCGTCCTCCGGGCAATGCTGGTGTATTGTATCTGTGTGCCGAACAGCTGGGGCTCTACACGAACGATTTCATCCACCATAACCCTGAGTTCTTCGTCTGTGAAGCGGGGTTGTCTTTGGGGTGCCATGGGGTGGTGTGTATGATGTGTGGGGTGGAGTATGTGTATTTAAGTGAGTTGAGTGTGGTGGTGTGTGTTGTTTTGTGTGTGGATAGTGTGTGGGTGATGGTGTTGAGTGGCTGTGGCTGTTATGTTTTGGATGCTGGTGTCTCGCTCTTGCCTTCTTTACGAATTTGTAAGCGTAGGGGTTTGTGGGTGATGTGGGTGGGTGTTTTATATTGTATTGTGTGTGTGGGAGTGGTGTGTGTATGTGTATCAGGTGTGTGGGATTCAAATCGTCCAATGTGGGTGAGTTTTGTTCGTTTGTGTGTATTCTGACCGCGCCGGTGTGTCCCGCCAATGGAATACCGCGTTTGAATGACCGCCGCGTGGATTCGTGGGTCGTAATGGGATGGGCGTATTTCTGTTGGCGTGGCGGTGGAGGTTTGGTCACCTCCACCTTTCCGCCGACCGCTGGTCTGGCGGTCTGTTGTGGCGGTCGGATTTTCGGAGGTTTGCCTTCTGCGGGTCAGAATGACCGTGGCGGGTTTCCGCGACCGCGGCGGGATTATGGAGGATTTCTGACCGGCGGTAGGCGCCTTTTACCGCCGAGGTCAGAATGACCACCAGAATGTCACTCCTATGCCAAGGAACGTGAACGAATTGTCCTCCAGGAATCTCCCTCATTGGTAAAATCTTTACTGAATCCTTTTCCCCCTGTATAACTTCGGACCCTTCTTGTGAATCACGTTTCTGCTTATCCTTCTTCTTTGCCTATCTGCTTTCCCACTTTTCTAAGGTTCCCCAAATTTGTGCACTCTGCAGTAACTCTTTAAGGTGTGCCTTCATTCCGGCTGATCTCATGTGTTCAAAATCCTTTGCCTCAAAATCTAATCTGTAGCTCCTTTTCAAGTGCTTTGTTTTCTCATTATATATGTCATGTTTCTCTGCCAAGTCTGCCAATTTCTGATGCACTTTGCTCACCTCTTTTGTAATTCTGGGACAAATGTATCTCAACTCTGCTTCATAATAGGTTTCTAACCTATTCACCCCCATTGAACCTTCAACTAGTTCGGTCACCTCAGTAATAAACCTGGCATGATCAATCTGCTCTTCCCCTTTGGAAGTATTTTCTGGTGTCTTCAAACTATCTAACCACTCATTCAGTTGTTGTGCTGTCAGTCCATGCAACGTAATATTACTTGCATTCGGTGTGGATACTTGCTGCACCACTGCTCTCGGTGTCTGTGGAATCAATAACTTCAGGCTCTGACCTGCACTTGGACCATTTGCTGCATCCGGAAGAGCGACAAATGGACTAAGATCTATCAAATGTTGTGAGGACACCTACCGGTATAAGAATCCTGAGACAGTACCTTTGTCAGCACACCAAGGTTGCCCTGTTGACAGTCTCATAACACGTCTGCAGTGACAGAGCCGGACCATCCCCATGTGTGTTATCAATTCCTCATTGGCTTTCCTTCTATTGATCTGCAAAGGATACTTTGTAGATAAAGGAAATTGCTCCACAGACTCATGACTAGACCTGCACGTAACTGTGACAACATAGACCCCAATAATTATACAGGTTAAACATTGGCCCACACACATTAAGCAGACACCTCTGTTTATTTTACCACTGGAAATATGTGAACACGTGCTGCTTGGTCTGCTGGTCCTCCACTGCCACAGGAGAGACATGGCTCAGTTATATGACTCCGACTGTGGCGTAACATTACAATTGTGTATTATATTTGGGACTCGGTGTCACAAACACAGTACCCACATAGCATTATCCCAGGCCTGACTCATGGTGGGTAAACAAACAAGTGCCTAGGAAGTAGTATCCAACATTCCAGGACATGTGATGGCTAAGTTTTGGAACATTGTCATTAACAACCGTCTGCCATCTATCCTGTGTATGCTTTGTCATTGGTGGTGCTTATGTTCCAAAAAACCTAGGAAGTGCACACAGCAGTTGTTGCTACGTGTATGTCTAACACATGTCCACTCTCATTTCCACACTGACTAGCATCTGAGGGTTGGACATATTGACACAACATGTATACAAGCAGATTTGCAAAAATGCATCGTGTGATGGTCACACAGTGGGACAACAACAATAGTAGTAGTCAAATCACACACATTGACCCATAGGCATTGAGTTACTGTATTGAGTTACGTCGCCTTGCTATCCTCTCTTGATGCAAAACATGCCCAAACTGGGTAATACCTAATTGTTTCCCACACGTTTGCCCATCTATTGCGTCAGTGAAGAGTGCAAATCCTGTACAACAACTAGAGGATCATGGTCCGCAGTTGTATGGTCTGTCACATGTGCCCGTACACCGGAATGCCCAATGTGGGTGCAATCAGCCTAAGTCTGTATTGTCACAACTGTCATGTACTATTACAGATGAGAAATGACCCAAACCCAGTTATAGACAGAAATGTTGACGCATATGTGTAAAAAAACACGCACATGTGTCAAAATAATGCATATGCGTCTAAATATGACGCACATTGCCAGGAAACATCCATTGGCCCTGAGTGGCAATCCCCACACTGTACCCCCTGAAATTCGTTAAGTAGGAAACATATTTCAAAATATGGATACGGGGTTATTTCTAAGCATGTGCGTAAAAAAAAGTGACGTACAGACTGTAAGCGTCATAATATTTTGAAGCATAACAATAAAAAAACACCGCATTTGAGGCAGGAAGTGATGTAATAGGATATCCTGTTTACAGAATTGGTACAGTGGGTGTACTTTCACTTTCACTTTGCAGTCGGTGATATTTCCTGACTGTGTGGCTGTGTTTTGACTTGTCTCCCTGTGCTTTTTGTGATTTTGTCTCCAGTGTGGTCTTTAAATTGTCTTTTTGAGTTTCATAACTGTCTGTGGTATACTGTCTCAGTGTTTGTTTGGTCATTTGTAGTGTCAACATTTGTCTTTGTTGTGTTGGGAGTCTGTTGTGGGTAGTGGTAGTTTGGGTATAGTTGTGCTGTGTTCTTAGTTATTTTGCATTTCCCTGTCCTACTTTCCCTCTATTCTCCTCTGTACCCCTTTATTCTCTTCTTTTTTTTTTGCAAGCATGTTGAGTGGGCCTAGTCTGGGCAGGATGGGAGAGGAGGAGCTGGGTGGGTTTATGTGACTGGTGTGCCACTTCCTACCCTTAATGATAGAGGCAGGTGGTCGTGTGATACAAAGCTATCACACAGAGGCAAGGAAGCTCTGGTGGGCAAAGATGTTGTACCATCTCCAGAAAATGTACAACACACCGTGCAATGACCACCAGCTGAAGCACAGCTGGGCTGACCTTGTTGCCAGGGAGCACGACCTGCTGGACCACCTGGGGATTGTGATTGGTGGCCCTGTTGGTGAGTACAAATCAGAGTAATGTGCACGTTTAAATGCTCTGTAGTGACAGTGGCTGATTTGTTCATATGCTGCAGGCAATGTTTTTGAACATGTGGAATGCTAGTTAAACATACAGAGCCATAGTTCTACTTTGTTAGCACCGCAAATGCGACCTGTTTTGAAGCAAGAGCGGCGCAAACGTACAAAATACAAATGTATTTTGTAAGTTTGCGCCGCCTTTGTGTCAAAAAGCAGCACAAATGCAGTGCAAAACTTTTATAAATATGGGCCACAGTTGCCTGTGAGGTATGCAATATTTCCTACACATTACTGTTGTTTGTTGACGCAACAGCTAGACTAACTTTCAAAGCACAACAGGAGCCTGTAAATTAGTGCTGCCTTCACATCAATTGATGATGCCAATGTGGCTCTAACATATGTTTAATGTATGGTCTGTGAGTGTATCGGGAAACATATGTTTGAAATCCAGATTTTTTCAAGAAATAATGTGTCCCTCAATTGTTTTCGGATACATGTCTGAACTGGATTCTGACACATACGTAACAAGTTATAGCTTACCTCAGGTAACATCTTAGACTGATATTTTGAGTTTGTAGTGCCACATTTAACTTAGGGATGGATGGCAAAAGACATGCACACAGGTTCATATCTCTATGGTTGGTGCAACTTACCATAGCTGTGGCACATCAATTGAAGAAAATGATACTAATTGGGGGCTAACAACTGTCCCTGGCCCTCTGTACATTGTATCTGTGTGTCCTAAATTGGTCTTAGTCACAATGTCTGGGTGACTGGTATTGCAGTCCTCACGGTAAGTGGCTTTGCATGTCTCTCATGGATACACATGATGAGAAGAATACATTCCATGAAGGAGCATGTTTGCCACCACATGGTAGTTAGGGCCACTGCATGTGTGCAGATATGTGTGTCTCACTCACTGGAGTACCCGGGTCTGTACATGTTTGCACTGGTATGCAGTATCATCATGTCTGAGAGGCTTGACTTTCTGAGTTAATATTACATATATTATTTGTATTCAGAAGTGTTGTACAGTGCACAGACATTGAGCACATTTCTCCCTTCCATGCATTACAGGTGGACCTGCACCCTACACTATCGGAGAGGTGGCTTGTCTTGCGGACCCAGACATCTACAGTAAGTGTTGATATTTCTGTTCTGTGTTGTGTTTGCTGATGATGTGTGATTGACTCCTGCGTGTTGGACACATAGCAAGGTGTGATGTGCTGGTCAATGATCGGTTTTGTTCCTTGAGTGGAGTATCATTATTTGCCCATCTTTGAGTTGGCCAATCATTAGCGTATTGTCATAATTTTGGGATTGTAGGTCAGTCCTGTAGGCACAGCAATGTGAATAGGGATGAGTTATGTGGATAAAACTTGAAATCAGAAAATGTAGCAGTGGACCATATTAGTGATTTAGTCAGCAAGTCAGACCCTGATTCTCCCAGAATAGCGATGCCAAAGTGTTACCCACAGACTTCAGCTTCTCTATTCACTAATGAACATGTTTGACTGTATGTTTAACTTCCTAGCGGCATGTAGCTCCACATGTTGTGCTACGAGTATGAGGCACTTCAGTACAATGGCCTAGGTGTGCATGCAGCTCATGGCCAGAGGTGTGCTTGCATCTATCTGTTTGTTGTAAGTCATGGATTACTGTAGGAAATGCTGTTGATAATGGTCTGCATTTCCAAATATAAGTGTTGATGGGATTGTCCAAGGTTTGGGTGTATCCTGGTTGGACTTCCTCCTTACCTGTGGTGTGCTGGCCAAACCCATGTACAGCTTTCCAAAGCTTCCTGGGTGTCCTTGTTGTTTGAAATTATTTGTTGCTTGTCCACCCCCACCCTCCCAGGCACAGGCGTAGGGTTGTGAATAGTGTACCTAGGACTGATGATCCAAGTTTAGTACACAGACAAGTAAATCTGTAAATCACTTGTCCAAACCTAGGATACCCACCCATGATTAGCAACTGTATTCTATACTGGCAATTCCATTTACAAATCATAGATCTTGTGGCCCTAGATTGTCATAGTAATTTGTTGGCCTGTCAGTGGTGGAGGATTTGCAGCATGATTTTACCTGACAAAAGGCTGAAAAATGCTGCCAAAGTCATTCCAGTTGTTACCCATCTTTTAGGGTTTTTATGTGCAGTTTGATGATAGGACATGTGTAGGCTGGCTTGGCATGTACTGCCTCAGGGACAATCAGTGATATGTATAATGATATGGGCTGTTTCGGTACATTAGATGTATTGTCTGAGTTACTTCTTGAGCCATTTCACACATTGAAGTACCTCATGTTTGCTTTTCTATTTGTCTTAACAGCTGCCAATATGACTCACATCCAGCTTCGAGAGTTTCAGCGCAGGGCAATGCATTACCGCCACATTCTGGATGTGGAGTCTGGGTACCGCAACATGGCAAGGCGTTATCGCCATGAAAGAGCCACCGGAGTGTGGCAGGCATTTACCCAAGGGGGCCCTTACGTGTCCATCACAGCCATCACCACCAGCACCACCACTACCACCCAGGTGGCCCCAACATCAGCAGGGACCTTTGCTGGACCATCAACATCGACAGCTCTAGGACCTGTCACAGCACCACCTGCACCTCCTCCTACAGACATGGCACTGACAAGGGCCCATACTTCCTCCACTGGCACCCAGACCACCCCTGCTGCAGTCAGAGACCCTGCAGCTTTTAACCAGATGCAACGGAACTTGGACCGTGTGTTGCTTAAAATGACCAGGCTGCAGCAGGAGGTGGCACAAGTGAATCGGAGGGTGCGTGCCATCAAAAAGACCCTGCGGAGGGCCAACTTGTAGGCTTATACACAGCCAAGATTCCGTCCCCTCCCTCCTCTTTCCTGGTTCTTTAAATTAGTGGGTTTAGGGGGCTTAGTGTTAGGTTAGTATAGGCTGTTAGTTTAGTTAGTAGTAGTGGGTGAGGGGTGGGGGTATCATACTTTTTACAACTGTTTTTTATTATGCTGGGGAACGATGTTGGGGTTTTGGTGTTTAAAAAAATAAAATATATATATATATAAAAAAATACAAAGAAAATATATATTTGTTTAGTCTAAGATTGTATGGGGGTTATTCTGACCGCGGCGGACGGCAGTCGCCGCCCGCCAAGCGGTTCCCGCCGAAAGACCGCTCTGCGGTCAAAAGACCGCGGCGGTCATTCTGGCTTTCCCACTGGGCCGGCGGGCGACCGCCGAAAGTCCGCCCGCCAGCCCAGCGGGAAACACCCTTCCCACGAGGACGCCGGCTCAGAATGGAGCCGGCGGAGTGGGAAGGTGCGACGGGTGCAGTTGCACCCGTCGCGAATTTCAGTGTCTGCTTCTTCGTGGGGCCCTCTTACGGGGGCCCCGCGGCACCCCCTACCGCCATCCTGTTCCTGGCGGGAGAACCGCCAGGAACCGGATGGCGGTAGGGGGTGTCAGAATCCCCATGGCGGCGGAGCGCGCTCCGCCGCCATGGAGGATTCTCAAGGGCAGCGGGAAGTCGGCGGTACATCGCCGACTTTCCGTTTCTGGCCGCGGCTGAACCGCCGCGGTCAGAATGCCCAGCGGTGCACCGCCAGCCTGTTGGCGGTGCTACCGCCGACCTCCGCCATGGCGGTAATTACCGCCAGGGTCAGAATGACCCCCTATGTGTTTAGGTTAGTATATGTTGTCCTCCATGTGTCCTGTCTTATAAGGGGGCTGCAGGGTTGATGTTGATCGTTTCATTAAATGTGATAAGTAAGTTTAGCTTAGGTTAGCTGGGGACAGTTGTGGGTAATGTGTAGTTAGAGTAGTTTAGGTTAGGTAAGGTGTTTCCCCTGGTTTTAGCTTCTGTTTTTACTGTTCAATAAATATCTACGTAACCCTTTACAGTATGTGTCAAATGCTTGTAGATCAGGGCCTTGGCATGAGTGAACAGTGTCTCTTTCGTATTAGCTTTTGTGTCCCATGCTGCAACCATATCCCAGCTGAGCTGTTACATTGGCAGCTACACCAAAGCTACTTAGCTAAGATTCGGCCATCCATTGCACCCACCACTCACGGTTACTATGGATCCAAAAGTGTGGTTATTTTGTGATGTATGTTTTCAATGTCACATACTTTGCTAACAGATTTTGTATTGAGGACACTGTGTTAAGTCTGCCTGCAGCCTGCTGTCCAAGCGAATCCTTATAAGGTGAGTGGTAGTATGCTCTCATGTAGTATGGTATACATAGCTCACGCCTATCATTTGTTACAATGTTCAGCCCGGTGACTTATTTCTATGGAAACTCATACACATCCATTCATGCTGTATGGTGTGTGTTAGCTAAAAATTGGGGCAAATCTCACATACGTAAGTTTAGACTATCTGGAAAAAATTTAAGGCACTATTTTCTGGCTTAAGCATCCCTTGAGGAAGCGTTATTCTGCCCAACATAGCATTATGGTGTATAGTTTATATTTTCCTATGAAATAAGCCTTAGGGAGGGCAGATGATGGTACAATTCAGACCACTGTGCATAGTTATCAGCCAAGATTCGTTCAAATCAAGTGTATTGACAATTAATAATCATTGACCTTAGGTAAACATCACTGATGGCCATCACGGTTGATGTGCCACATTATACAGAGACAAAGTTGTTGTGTAAGTGCTATTTGTTTGAAAGTGCTGTAGTGCTATGTGTACATTGTCCATGATAGTGAGTCCATTGTTGTGACATCTTCCATTGTGATCCTACACAAGTGCAAAAGAACATGTCATTGGACATGCTGGGGTGAAGTGTCAGACAGTGCAGAGGGACAGGATTTGCCAATGAGGTAGTGAGAGACAATCACAGGGTAGGGTGACAAGAGAAACAGTGGGTTGAAGAACAATGCTTGAGTGCAGTTGTTGCAAGACTGGCATGTTACAAAGCACAGGACCTTGGTGATAGATGGCCATGTGGCAGGGACTAGTTCTACCGGGTACTCTTACGGGTGAAGGTGATCTGTTCCACGTCTTCATCTTCTGATGTGTGTGTTGTCTCCTCTGCCCTTGGTGGTGGTGGTTATGAAGGGGCAACACACACCTCAGTGTTTGAAGAAGTGGAATCAGACATACCGGTAGCTGCCAACTGTGGGGCTCTTAAGGGCAGTACTGCAGCAAGGAGGAGCTGCTGGTTCTGAAGAATAGCAGCCACATCACGGTGGTAGGCAGCCAGGTCGGCCCGGTGGGGTTCAATATGGCATTTGTGCACACGCTGACAGGATTGTTGTTGTAGGTGTTGGGTCAACTCTATTACAGCAGTGCTGATTTCCTTCAACCTTTTTTCAAGTTCCTGCAAGATTGTTGTTTGCCCTTGCATAGCTGCTGCCTGTTCTTCAGCTGACATCATGCACAAACGCATTCCCTCTAGGCTGACTGCCATAGTTTGCATCCCCACCCACACCTCCTTGGCCAGCTCTCACTGTACTCCAACTACAGTTCTCTCAAAGCTGGTACCAGTGTCGTCAGAGTCCTCAGCTGTGTGAAGGCTGCTAGTTTTGTGCTCCTCCTTGTGACTGAAGGTGGGGTCTGGAGGGTTCCAAGGACATCTTGGACGGTCTGCTGGCTGATTTTTGTCAGCTCGTCATCCATGTCATCAGGGTAGTCCTGGACAGGCATATCCGCAGGAGAGCCATCGGCCCCTGCAATGAGATATGGTACAATTAGTGTGTCTGTGTTGTGGGATTTGTAATGAGGCATGTGATCTTGGTTCCTGTTCATTGTTCCTGTCTTTCATATTAGCATTCTCCCTGGCCTATGCCCCACCTGCATGTCACATGTATTGTGGTCAGTTTGTGGACTTGTCAGCATCACATCCTCTAGGTGTTGGTTCTGGCAAAATTGTGAATTGCCATCTTCTTTTCCTACTCAACTCTCCGTCTACTTCCATTCTCATGGTGAGGCCTTTCACTGGCTGTGGGTGTTCTGATGGCACTAGCACCACACTTAACAATCTGGAACTGCCCTAGTCTCTGATCTTTCACATCCACCTATAGGTTGTTGAGATCTAGCACATACTATGTATAGCATTGTTATGGCACAATATGGATGTCAGCATTGGTAGTGTGTACTGCTGATGTTGGGGAGTGTTTGGTACATTGGATTGCACTGATTGTCCTAGCAGTGTTCCATTTCCTCCTCTGACTGTGCAGGTGTATTTCTGTATCCAGTTACATGTGTCCTCCCCCTCAATGCTGTTGTCTGAGCAGTATGACATTTGGGATGTAGTATGGTGTCATTGGAGCTATTGTGAGCCAGGCACAGGGTGGACCCTGACATATGTAGCATGGGTATGACATTAGTGCTGTGTACCTCCTAATGTTTATGACAATGGCTGATGTTTGTAGCAACTTTGGACAATCACAATTGACAGGATTGGAACATTTGTATTGATTTCAGGGGATTGATAAAGTTGTCATCCTGAACCCTCTAATTTGGGTGTGTTTGATCCATGGGGACATTACTGCCATTAGCTACTTGACCTGCACACACAGCAGAGGTGGTAGTGGCAACTATTGTCAATGTTACATTCCACTTGCAGATATGGCCAGAGGTTGTTAATTGGGCCCTAGTTAATGTAGGGAGAATACTGGCTGACGTGTGAAGGGCTGCCAGTTTTACGTTGTACCCTGCCTTCCTGGCCTGGCTTTAACTTGGCAACATCCTTGGCATGGCAGCATACCCCCATGCAAAGGTTGTTGGTGGTGTGTAGTATTGTGCCCCAGGTTTCCTTTGTACAGCCCATGCCCCCGTGCCGTGCCCCTTTACCCCTGCCACTCCCTGAATATCATGACTTGTGTAGTAGGTATGTCCACCCCCGCTTACAGTTAACATTTGTGCATTTTAATTCCCCATGCGACTTACCCTGCATGTGTGTTGTCCCCTGGTAGTCTGTGATGTCCTGTCCTTGAATCCCAGTGACGATCTCCTCAGGGATGACGGCTGCCACCATCTCCTCCATGTGATCCAGGGCCTCCTGCGGTGCTGGACTCGCACCTCCAGTCTACAGTGCTGCCTTCCTGTTCCTGGCCATCTTTTCCTTGGTCCTGCGCTTGCAGTCATGCCAGCGTTTCTTGCACTCGATGACTGTTCTCCGTACTTCTGCAATACTGTTGATCTTGTCAACAATTTGTTGCCATATTGCCTCTCTCCTACTGATTGCAACTTTGAGGTGACAAACAGATGGTGCTGGAGTTCCATCACCTCTTTCACCAGAATTTCCTGCTCCTCTGCACTGAAGCAACACTTTATTTTCTTCTTCTCCCTGTTCCGGGCCTTGTTTGGGTCCTACTGGCTGGTTCCTGGTCTGTTGTCATCTTCCTGGGGTCTGTGTAAGCATCTGGGATCCATTTTGGCTCTCCTTAGCACATTTTGCAGTGTTTGTGCTGCTTTTTGACACAATTGCGTCAAACAACGGTGTGTATCCGGTTTGCGACGTCGTAAACTGGCTCAAAGTCATTTTTGCCGCGTTAAGGTCCTTTTCCTTTACGACGTGACGCATTGGTTTGAGTCAAAAAAATTACTCACACCTGTGGTTTGAGCCGCCGTGCGTCAAAGTATAAATTTGACACCTGCACGGCGCAAAGAAATGGCGTTAGCCGGCGGTAATATTTTTGACGCAAACCAGCGCCGGTGCTGGTTTGCGTCTAAAAGTATAAATATGGGCCCAAGTTTGCGTCCTTTTTTTCCAACATCCTAGGGATTCTAAAGGTACCCAGAGTTTGTGGGTTTCCCTGGAGGAGACCAAGAAATTAACCAAAATACAGCGAAAAATTTGTTTTTTTTTAAGCAAATGGGAAAAAAGGGCTGCTGAAGAAGGCTTGTGGTTTTTTCCCTGAAAATGGCATCAACAAAGGGTTTGCAGTGCTAAACTCACCAGCTTCCCAGCTTTCAGGAACAGGTAGACTTGAATCAGAAAACCACATTTTTCAGAACAATTTTGGCATTTTACTGGGACACACCCCATTTTTACTATTTTTTGTGCTTTCGGCCTCCTTCCAGTTAGTGACAGAAATGGGTGTGAAACCAATGCTGGATCCCAGAAAGCTAAATATTTTTGAAAAATAAACAACATTCTGAATTCAGCAATGGGTCATTTGTGTAAATCCTACAAGGTTTTCCTACAGAAAATAACAGCTGAAATGAAACAATATTGACATTGGGGTGAAAAAAACAGCAATTTTTCTCCACATTTTACTCTGTAACTTTTTCCTGCGATGTCAAATTTTTTAAAGCAATATACCGTTACTTTTGCTGGATTCTTCTGATTGCTGGGTTATATAGGACTTGTAGGTTCAACAAGAACCCTAGGTACAGAGAGTCAATAAATGAGCTGCACCTTGCAATGGGTTTTCATTCTATACCGGGTATACAGCAATTCATTTGCTGAAATATAAAGAGTGAAAAATAGGTATCAAGAAAACCTTTGTATTTCCAAAATGGGCGCAAGATAAGGTGTTGAGAAGCAGTAGTTATTTGCACATCTCTGAATTCTGGGGTGCCCATACTAGCATGTGAATTACAGGGCATTTCTCAAATAGACGTCTTTTTTACACACAGTTTTTCATTTGGAAGGAAAAAAAGTAGAGAAAGACATGGGGCAATAAGACTTGCTTTGCTATTCTGTGTTCCCCCAAGTCTCCCGATAAAAATGGTACCTCACTTGCGTGGATAGGCCTAACGTTCGCGACAGGAAACGCCCCAAAATGCAACATGGACACATAACATTTTTACATTGAAATCTGACGTGTTTTTTGCAAAGTGTCTAGCTGTAGATTTTGGTCTCTAGCTCAGCTGGCACCTAGGGAAACCTACCAAACCTGAGCATTTTTGAAAACTAGACACCTAGGAGAATCCAAGATGGGGTGACTTGTGGGGCTCTCACCAGGTTCTGTTACCCAGGATCCTTTGCAAACCTCAGAATTTGGCCAAAAACACTTTTGCCTCAAATTTCGGTGACAGAAAGTTCTGGAATCTGAGAGGCACCCAAATTTCCTCCTACCCAGCATTCCCCTAAGTCTCCCCATAAAAATGGTACCTCACTTGTGTGGGTAGGCCTAGTGCCCGCGACAGGAAATGTCCCAAAACACAACGTGGACACATCACATTTTCCCAAAGAAAACTGACCTGTTTTTTTGCAAATTGCATAGCTGTGGATTTTGGCCTCTAGCTCGGCTGGCACCTAGAAAATCCTACCAAATCTGTGCATTTATGAAAACTAGACACCTAGAGGAATCCAAGATGGGGTGACTTGAGGGGCTCTCAACAAGTTCTGTTACCCAGAATCCTTTGCAAACCTCAACATTTATCAAAAAAACACTTTTTCCTCACATTTCAGTGACAGAAAGTTTTGAAATCTGAGAGGAGCCACAAATTTCCTCCTACCCAGCGTTTCCCCAAGTCTCTCAATAAACATGGTACCTCACTTGTGTGGGTAGGCCTAGTGCCCACCACAGGAAATGCCCCAAAGCACAACGTGGGAACATCACATTTTCCCAAAGAAAACTGACCTGTTTTTTGCAAAGTGCCTAGCTATGGATTTTGGCCTCTAGCTCAGCTGCCACCTAGGGAAACCTACAAAACCTGTGCATTTCTGAAAACTAGACACCTAGGGGAGTCCAAGATGGGGTGACTTATGGGGCTCTCACCAGGTTCGGTTACCCAGAATCCTTTGCAAACCTCAAAAGTTGGCAAAAAAAAGACTTTTTCCTCCCATTTCGGTGACAGAAAGTTCTGGAATCTGAGAGAAGCCACAAATTTCCTCCTACCCAGCATTCCCTCAAGTCTCACGATAAAAATTGTACCTCACTTGTGTGGGTAGGTCTAGTGCCCGTCAGAGGAAACGCCCCAAAACACAACGTGGACACATCACATTTTCCTGAAGAAAACAGAGCTGTTTTTTTACAAAGTGTCTAACTGTGGATTTTGGCCTCTAGCTCAGCCGCCACCTAGGGAAACCAACCAAACCTGTGCATTTTGTAAAACTAGACACCTAGGGGAATCCAAAATGGGGTGACTTGTGGGGCTCTCACCAGGTTCTGTTACCCAGACGCCTTTGCAAACCTTCAAATGTGGCAAAGAAAACACTTTTTCATCACACTTCGGTGACAGAAAGTTCTGGAATCTGAGAGGAGCCACACATTTCCTCCTACCCAGCGTTCCCCCAGGTCTCCTGATAAAAATGGTACCTCACTTGTGTGGGTAGGCTAGTGCGCGCGACAGGAATGGATCGCACAAGGTTCAATGGTAGTCCATGCATGAGGGCTACTGTTAACCCTGGACTGATCCATTCCTGACACAGGCACTAGGTGCAGGCACACAAGTGGGGTTATGTTTTTATCAGGACAAGTGGAGAAACACTGGGTGACAAGAATTTTGGGGATCCCTGCACATTCCTGTCGTTTCTGTGATGAAAAAGAAAGGACAAATAGTGCTTTTAATCAACGTTTTACTTTTGCAGAGTATTCTAGGTAAGAAAACTTCGTGAAATCCAAACACACCACACTTTCGTGGACTGCCTTGGGTGTCTAGTTTTCAGAAATGTCTGGGTTTGGTGGGTTTCCCTATATAGCTGCCAAGCCCAGGACCAAATACTGAGGTGACTGTGTTACAAAACGAGGCTGTTTTGTGGTAGGTAATTTTGATGTCTCCACTATCCTTTTTGGGTACTTCCCTGTTGTGGTCACTTGCCCACTCACTAAGGTGAGGCAGTTTTTCGCTGGAGACTTAGTGGAATGCTGAGTGGTACAAATTGTGTGGCTGCCTGCAGATCCCTGGACTTCTGCTCATTGAAATGCAAGGTAAATGTGTTTTTTAAGCACATTTTGTGATTTCAAGGGGATTCTGGGAGAAGGAAAACCGGTGAGAGCCACACAAGTCCTGCACCCTTGGACTCCCCTGGTGCTAGTTTGTTAAAGTTAACCCACCACTCACACTGGTTGGTTTTAGCACCTCCAGAAATTTATTATGGTTTCAAAGCATGAATACTTATCAAAGTATCTGAATATTGAAACCAAGACTTCTGAAGGTGGGCCATAAAGCCATGTCCAGGCACCAACCATTCACACGCTATTCACGCACAACAAACAACCCTTTAATACCACCGGCCATGGGCCCAATCTAACCAATCACTGCACTCACATTAACTTACCGCTGCCAGACAAGGGCCCATCACAGTCACATGTCACAGAATGGAATAAGTTTCACTACATTTTACCACCTGTCAAGGAACCGCCTCCTTCTTCCTTAACATTACCGAATGCATGCGCAACAAACCTTTACTAATGACTCCGATGACAGCTACCTGAGGCTCAGGAAAATGTTTTTCATGCGCCTTTAATGCACTCACTGTGCTAAATCCAACTCCTTCCACTTTGTGGATGCAAGTTGGGGGTGTCTGAGTATGCCTTAAAAAGCGATTTCTCGAACTGAGTGAGCATATCTACCTTTGAAACTAAGGGAGTCATGCAGGGGAATTCTCGTGATGTTCCCTAAAGTGAAGGTCATAGGCTATGAAAAAGGGTAGTGTTTGGCACACAGGGGAGTCCATGAGAACGTAGCATATGTCCCAGCCAACATCATGTGCAGTGCTGTGACTGTGATGCACTTATCATACAGCAAACTGAACATCTACTAAGTTCTGATGGAGGATTAACATGAAAAGCAGGTCAAACACTGACCTATACATGTCATTGTCTTTCAGTCCTGGGATGGCACCAATGGGTTTGAATCCATAGGTGTAGATGATGTACATCTGTACTACCTTTACTATCTGCCTTCTACCTGTGCAATATCCCTGTGAAAGCACACCTACCATAAGCTTTCCTTACCCATTCACGTCTCTGTTCTCATCAGAATCCTGACTAATCCTGTATAATTGCCCAGTGAACCTATACTAGTTTGTGGATGCAAGTTGGGGGTGTCCAAGTATGCCTTGAGAGGCTTATTCCTCAAAATGAGCGAGCATATCTACCATTGAAACTAAGGCAGACATGATGGTGAAGAAAGGGTGCTCGGTGACAATGTGGCATATGTTCTGTCCACTAGTATATGCAGTATGGGGAATATAATGCACGTTAATTGAACAGAACACCTTCCACGTTCTGACAGTGGATTTAGGTCTCAAGCAGGCCATAAGGAAGTCCATGATGAAGTAAATGAAGTAAAATTCTGTGGCTCCTTGAATAACAAGGCAGTGGCCCATGGACTTTTAGTATCCATGCACTGCCACTGATAGGATTACCCAACGACAGCTCCACCTCAGTCCATTTCCCAGAACTTTGCTTTAGTTGATACAACGTAAAGCAAGTAGGAACACAGAGGCCTGGTTGTGATGGGCACTTGGAACAGTAATACCGACTCTCCTGCCACTTTCCACGCTTCGAGCACACTTTACAGCGACGACATGGACGATCCTTTTGGGTGTTTTAGGAATGCGATCAGCAAAGTGTCGCTCCTGCAGCCTTGCCACATCCTCCAGAACATATGAGGTGGAGGCTGCTGCTGCTTCTGTAACAGCAGTGAGGCTTTCAATTACAAACAACTGGAAATCAAGGAAAGACATTAGTTTTCCTGTGGTTGTCTGACGGTAAACAACATACGCATTGTATGTTGCCATCTGGATCAGGTGGGTAAGCAGTTTCTTGTACCAAGTGCGAGTTTTAAGACACGCATTGTATGATTGAAGAACCTCGTCATTCTTATCCATTCCGCCCATGTACTTATTGTAATCATGTATACAGATGGGCTTGTGGACTTCGGCCATCTGACCCCGAACTGTGATGGAGGGAGTGCTCTCATCATGAATTGTTGTGAGCACGTATTCATCACGCCTATCTAAGAACTTGACTGCAAGCAGTTTGCTAGAACGCAATGCAGTACTCAAGGATTTCTGGAGCTTCTTGCAAACAAGCTCCTGCGGGAATCATTTGCGGTTACAACGAACAGAACCACAGGCCACAGTGCCAGCTTTGTAGAGCTCACTGAACAGCTCAACTCCTGTATAGAAATTGTCCACATAAAGGTTATAACCTTTGTGAAGCAATGGCTGGACAAGCTCCCATAGAATCTTCCCTGTGACCCCTAACGTGGGAGGGCAACCTACAGGGTATAGGGTAGAGTCCTTCCCTGTATACACTCTCAAGCTGTTCACCGTGCTGTGATCCATGGCCAGGAAGGCATATATGGAAAGGGGAGACTCTCCCCTTTCCATCGATGCCTTTCTGGCATCTGGGGAGGCCGTTTTGGCCTTTTTTCCCCGACCGGAGTAGGGAGAGGACGCTTACCTGCTCCTCCGCTGCTCAAGTGGGGAAAAATATGACGTCAGCACACCTCGTGGCGCGCTGACGTCACAGAGGGGCGGGAAGAGGTCAGGGGAGACGCTGAAGTTGTTCTGCATCTCCCAGAACGAAAAAAATATAATAATCCTCCGGTGCATTGCACCAAAGGATTTTTTTAACCCTTTCCCTCGTGTCGACCACTGGACGTGACCCGCACCAGGGAGGTAGTGTGGGCGTTGGCCACACTAAACAGGTTAAATAACAACTATACAAAAAATTAAGTAGCAGATTTAAGATAAGCGGCGCTTCATCCAATGCAGCGCCACTTTTCTAGTGCCCCTTAGCACCCCTCTTGTCGCAACCATTTGCACACTGTATTTAATATACGGCGCACCATGGTGCAGGGTAGCGACAATAGCGTCCGTTTTTTTACGCTATTGATGTACTTTGCAGGACTAACACCAAAAGTCTTTTGGATTTCTTTGCGCCATTTGTTTTGGCCACCCTAACGGGGGAATGCCCCCCTTGCATAAATTATGCCTGGTGCAGGCATAATGTGGCGCACGGGGTTACAAAGTGGCACAATGGATGCATTGTGCCACGTTGTAAATATGGTGTGGCGATTTTTGAAGCCAAAAGCCACATTGGCATAACAAAAATGAAACTCATGTGGCGCTAGAGCTTCTTAAATCTGGGCCTAAAACATTTACAGTAGTACATACCCTTAAGAGCTATTTTCCCAGGCCTCTTGAATGCAGCTTAATCAGCCATCCACTAAATGATGTCACAATAGGTCTCAAAACAAAAGCAGGGATCAACAAACAAATGTACATTCTAGAAATCCTATTGCTGGTGTTTGTTTGAGATGCATCATTGAGTAAAGAAAACAGTTTTTTCTCTCTGCTGGTTGGCTTTTTTTAGCTATTTTTCTAATAGAATCAGGGATAACAGTAACCATCTGCACCCCATCACGTAACACTGTGTTAGGCAACAGCAACAATGAAATAATGCAGGGATTTCACTATTAAGTTATTGTTAAAATAATGGGGGCAGTGGCCTTTTCCTTCATAATCGGGTGACACAAACCATGAGGAAGGCATCTAAGATGGGACTGACTCTTTGCAATGGGAGAAACTAGTTGGTGGTACGGATTTAGTAAATTTCAAATACATTAATTTACGAGAAATAGAAATAATTAGCTTTTAAGGCAGTCTACACAATAAAGGGCCTGACTGAAGGACGGTGTCACTAATCAAAAGAACAAGCCACCTAAAAGCAAAGCGAAAAAAACAACAACCTCCCTTCCCTTTTCTACTCTCTGTAAAGGCAGGGCCACTGAATATCTTCTGTAAGGTTTCGATATTGACTATACATTAGTGCTCTCTGTGTTTGCTAGACTCCAGTTAGGAGGCCAATTAAGTCTAAATGGTGTGAGCCCTAAAACCCAAAATAAGCAAGAACAGTTTTAGTTTATTGATATGACGAGCAGGCGGTGTTAAAACTCAGATGCAATAGAGAGGAATAGCCTACTTTAACCAGTTTTAATTTATTTTTCCCAAGGTATTTACTTTTAAGAGGTGTATTATCTGGGCAGGGATGTAAGCAGATCGTAATGGGCTTAATGACACCTGTGCTTGTGATCTGTGAATGCTATGAATATTCTCATCCACTGTGGTTGTATGCAAGGTTTAGGACCAGTCCCACCATAAACTTGGGCGGTGACCATCTCCCTGTCTCTCTGAAGGCAAGGAGGCCTGCTCAGCCTGCGTGGGTACATTAAGCAGGTAAGCCAGGATCATTCTCAAAGAATAAAAAGTAATGGATGAAATCCTTTACTTAATCTCTACTACTGATGATCTCTCTCCCATTTCTGGGCCCAACCATTCCATTGAGCCGTACTACCCGAGAAGAACAAAAAAATCAAAGGGGCACCAAAGTCTAGAAGTCTGAGCACCACATTGTAGGTCACAGATGCATTGTATTTTGCAGAATTTACAGGACTTGCCAGAAGATTTATTATAATTTGGAGAAGAGATCATGCGATGGCCTCATTCATTTGCTACACATTATTGTGAACATCTATGTTAGAAACTAAAACATGTAATATTATCTTATCTCATTAGATAGTCATTGTGCATGCGTGCATGTCTGTAGAGCTGTATGTGTCGCCGAGGATGTAATGCCATTTGTCAGCCAATAAAGTGTGGCCTGTGGATTTTGGTTGTGTAACAAATGTTGCTGGGATGTATCCCAAAAAAGGTTGATAATAACTGACATGCTAGGAGTGAATTATTTCACTTTGACAGATAAACAGTATGCACCCACCCCTGTTTTTAAATGTACATAATGTGATATCTGAATTATGATTGAAATCAATTGCATTTTCATTTTGAAAACCCAGTTCAGGTTTTCATTCTTTTAATGACATGGACTGAGAATCGAGGTACGGATTGCTTGCAGCCTAACATTTCTCACTTTTTAATAACTTTTAGATAAGAAATCCTAGTTTTGCTATGCAAATGCACAGTGCCTGAGTTGGAAAATGTCTGAAATAACAATGCATTTTGTCTGATCACTCAAGTGGCTGTTGTGCATTGTCAGCGGTCACATCAGTGCTGTGTAGAAGCCATTAACTCAAGTAAGAATTCCTGGTATTTTGGCAAAACAGGTTGGACACTAGCCTCTTCAGAAATTGATACTATATTTTTTAGCTGTTTAGCTATGTTGTCTGTGATGTTAGTATGCAGTAGAACAAAGCTATTATAAAATATAACAAGCAAAAACAAAAGAAAACATGAGTGGAAACTGAGAGAAGACGACTTAACAAAATAAAAAAGTTAGCTTTAAAAAATACAACGTTGCATTTTGTTTGTCCTGCTGGGCACGTTGTTGCCAGACACAAGCCTTCTGTTTGCGGGGCACTGGAAGTTAAAATGAACAAAATAGTACCTTGATCACGTGGGAAGCAGCAGACGGGCAATTGAGTTGAAATGTATTAGTGCTTGACCGCTGCTCGACAGAGAGGAATGAAATTATGCCAGACAAGCCTTGATAAATTACTGTTGAGCTGGTGACTGCAGGCATTGTGGATGTGCTGCATGTTGGTGTATCAGTAGTTGTGGGGGCTGCGGATGTGGTGACTGGAGTGGATGTCTGAGGGTCTGTTGTTGTGATTAATGTGGGTAAGCTAGGTGTTGTGGCTGTATTGGTGAATGTAGGTGTGATGACTGCAGGTATGTCAGGTGTAGTGTCAGTGGTGCTGGGGGTGGTGGGGGTGGCAGACAAGCCTTGATAAATTACTGTTGGGCTGGTGACTGCAGGCATTGTGGATGTGCTGCATGTTGGTGTGTCAGTAGTTGTGGTGTCTGCGGATGTGGTGACTGGAGTGGATGTCTGAGGGTCTGTTGTTGTGATGAATGTGGGTAAGCTAGGTGTTGTGGCTGTATTGTTGAATGTAGGTGTGATGACTGCAGGTATGTCAGGTGTAGTGTCAGTGGTGCTGGGGGTGGTGGGGGTGGCAGGGCTGGTAGTGACTGTGTCTACAGGTGGGTGTTTGTGTGCATGCCTTTGGTGGGTCTTGTGGTGCTTGTGTTTGTCAGCGCTACTCTTGGATGCTGAGGTGGATGCATGATTGTCAACATGTGTTCTTTGGCTGTGTCGGGAAAGAGGGGTTTGGGTTTGGGAAGAGGAAGGTAGAGGGGGGACGGAAGACACAGGATTACTGGCTGTCATCAGTGTGGAGGCCAGAGCCTGAAAGGATCTCTGCAGGCCAGCCAGTGCACAGTGAATGCCCTCCAGGAAGGCATTACTCTGCTGGACCTGAGTTTCCAGTCCCTAGATGATATTCATGATGGTCGACTGACCCACAGAGATCAACCTCAGGAGGTCAGTAGCCTCCTCACTGACAGCAGTAGGGCTGACTGGCGCTGGGGCATAGGTGCCTGCGGCAAAGGACACACCCACCCTCCTGGGTGGGCAGGCACGGACAACTGGGTGGGGAGCTACAGGGAGGGTGGTGGTAGAATGGGGGCTGGTGGACAAAGATGGTGCTGTGGTGGTCCCAGAATGGTCTCCCACCCCCAGGAAGTGTCCACTGGAGGTGGTGTCCGAAGATGATGAAGTGGAAGATCTGTTCTCCACCTTGGCACTCCGCTTGCCCTCTGGGCCACTGGGTCCCTTGCTGTTGGTGGTATCAGCACTCCGGGTCCTATGGCCGACAGCATCCCCACTCACCTGTTCCCCATCTCTTTTGCCTGCGGATTTCGAATTATACAAATAGGGAGAGAGGGAGTGAGTGATAGAGAGGGAGAGAGAGGGTCATCACATTCTTCACATATACACATAAAAACATGCAGAACTGTAGGAACACATCACCTGGTTAGGGTATCCTGTGTAAAACACATCATATCCCACTTCATGTCACAACATGTCGCTTCTATCCATCCCTTTATGTCATATCTCTCACCAATATTGTAATCCACATAAGGTACCACGACTGGAGCTTTTCATCAGTTTACCTTTAAAACTATTTCAGCATGCACATCATGCCCTTTCTAAAAATGAAAATATGTCCTAATCCTGGTCATATCTCTCCTATCACCATTAGCAATAGCAGTTGACAGCTAACACCACATCATGCATGTTCACATTCAACTCCTGACCTGTCCATGTCCATAAGTAATGTATCATGCAAATAAAGACAACTCTATTGACAACTACACAGCACCTGCCATTGCAATCACATGCCTGGCTGAACCTTCTGTACAGATTCTACACCATGGATACAGTCCCTGATGAAGGCACAACATGTGGCAGTCCCATTCAGGTGCCATCTGATTCTTAGAATACATGTCTAGAGACCAGCATATGCACTACATGTATCAAATCCTAGAGAAATAGTTGCTGTAACCAACTACAGATACTCTACATCCCACCATACATGCATGTTAGGCAACAGCGGCCTACCTAGCACACATGATGCATCCACTGACAATCACAGACAGCAGTGTAACAACAAATAAACAAAGGTCAGCCAACTAATACAGATTATGACAACCTATATACCACTGGACATACAGATTCTGAGCCACAACATGTCAACATGAGTGAACCCACATCACTCACACCAATCCTGACATGTTAACCCCAATACCTAGGTCCATAAAACACACATTTCCCATTGAAAAGACATGTACACATGATGCACACATGGACCTATACCACTGGCATTACACTTACAACATATGCCACAACAACAACCCCTGTAAGAGAAATAGTAGTACAGGCAAGGCATTACATCTCGAAGAATGAAGTAGGGCTTAATCAATGCCTGTCCAAACTGTCAACATCAGCTAGGCTGAGGAAAACAGGGATTGTCTCACTCCACTAGATCTGAGCCCAAGTAACCATTGTGACATGATGTAGGCGGATAATAGCATGTGTTTCACTAGTACCTCTGAAACAAAGGCATTGGGATTATAGTGAATTGCCTACTATTATATGACATGGAAAAGCATGGTACGACCAAATACACAATATAGGACACCCATTGTTGGATGTCGTTCAGTTATAACCTTTACATACCCCATTGTATGCATGAGAAGGAACAATGGGGACAGCAACACAAACCCATATGTGCAGTCCAATTCTGCCCATACCCCGTTGACTGAATGAGATGCCAGACTCCCATGGAGGTAATCACTATTCCAGGACAAAAGGTAACTGGTAAGGTAACCACAAATGCCAGCCACTCTATAGCAAATACAGATGATTTACATAGATATGATAGACATAGATAGGACTGGTCTGCCACCCTAGAGCTACATATTCATGTATTCTGTTTGATGAGCAAGGAATAACTTGACAGGTATGCTGGGACAGCTGCCTACGTACATATATATATTACTGGGTGGAGTCACACATGTGGCACTGTCAACTGTACATATACACATGCAGACAGATATATCTTGAAACAGGTAACCAAAACCTACACATGCAATAGACTAGGGCCAGATATCCATCTCTTAGTAAAGCAAATAGAGTACTATGTTATCCCAGTAGTCCACAAAGCTGTAGCACCTCCTACTTAGTCACAGCTGCTAATGTGTGACAGCAAGCACCAAACTATCAGAGCAAAGTACATGGTTTCTGTAAGTATTTACCCCTGGTGGCTGCTGTGCTGCCCTCAAACACCCATCCACCACAGGGTAGGTCACTGCCAAAATGCAGGCCATTAGGGGAGTCAGGGTCTGACGGGCACCCTTCCCTCACTGGGAGGACATCCCCAGCTGGGCCTCCACGGTCTTCCGGGCCCAGCATCTCAGGTCCTTCCACTGCTTTCTGCAATAGGTGCTCCAACAGACGTGGACCCCTAGGTTCTGTATTTGCTTGGTGATGGCATGCCAGATCCCCTTCTTCTGATAGGCGTTTGCCTGCATGGCAGCCTATCCACAAAAGGAGAAAGTCATGTACACTGGCACCACACCAATAGAAGTGATCAGTGCCCACCAGTCACAGCACGTTGGCAAACATACCCACCCTCTCAACACACACCTACACATCATGCCATCTGCATGCCTCTACACCCACACAAGTGCACATACCCGATGCAATGTCACACACAGCATCTATGACACATGGCTAAGGCATACGACTCACCTCCTCCTCTGGTGCCCCATATAGCTGTTCATACAAGGGTAGGACCTCATCCACCAGCCTCTCAAGTGCTTCCGGGGTGAAGGCAGGGTCCCTATCACCTACAGGACGTGTCATGATGGCTGCCAGATGCAGCACACAGCAGCTCTTGTCGTGGAGGTCTTCCTGGCAACAGTGTCAGGAGTCAAGTGAAGAATACTGCAGAAAATGATGGTCATGGCCGCCACGTACAGGACCGTCCTGTCGGTGGTCATCGCCATTGGCCCTAGTCCGCCAAAGGCAGCAATGATACCCAATGGCAAGTTACATGGCGGTTGAGACCACCTATCGCCATGATGACTTCCGCCAGTTGAATTAGGTCACTTCCAACTGTTCAGTACAGTTGGGCAGACACCTGCCATTTTGGGCACATGTCATTGATGGTTGTGTTCATTAATCTGCATAATTTACCTATTCCACCAAAAGAACTGTAGATACGTATGTAGTGGCATCATGTATGTGCAACATAATGCTCATATTTTTTAAATATGACGTGATGAGGGAGTATATATGGTGAGAACTATGTAAAGCTACTCTGAGATACATAGACCATGGGTACATATTGGTAGGTTACAAGACATATGTGTGAATAGTGCAGGACAGCTACATCTTACACACATGTACACATACATTTGCCTCGCATGTACATTCCTATTTACATGTTAACTAATGTGCAGCATTGGGTAGTACTGTATATGCCAGAATGCTACACATCCTCAACAGGTGTTAGGTGTCAGCTAAATTACAATGTGTCAATGATGTGTGCATACTGAAAAACTCATAATATATTTACTTCTCTCTACATTGTAATGCTGCCATGAGGAGAGTGAAATAACCACTACTGTGTACTGTCTGCTACTAGACCTGGAAACCATGGAGGACAGACATGTCATCCAGACATATCATCTGAATCATCATACCATCATCAATCTTTGTACACAGTTGGAGCCTGATCTGATGTCTACTATTCACAATCCCTCTGGCATACCTCCCATCGTTCAGGTCTTGTCAGTGCTACACTTCTTGGACACAGGGTCCTTTCAGAATACTGTTGCCTTATCTGCAGGGATGTCTCAGCCCATGTTTAGTCTGGTGTTGAAGGATGTACTTTGTGCATTGTTGAAACACATGGACAGCTACATTAGGTTCCCCAATGAGTGGATTTGGCCTATGTGAAGGCAAACTTTTATGATATGGGGCACATTCCTCTTGTGGTTGATGGCACCCATGTAGCCCTGGTCCCTCCCAGTGACAATGAACAGGTTTAAAGGAACAGGAAGAACTAACACTCATTCAACATGCAGGTGGTGAGTCTGGCATACCAGTACATCTCACAAGTCAAAGTCATGATTCTAGGACCTGTGCATGATTCCTACATCATGCGAAACAGCAATGTCCCACATCTAACGGCACAACTACAAACAGAGAGGGCATGGCTGCTTGGTATGTTTGCATGTGGTGTGTGTCTGTCAGTTATGTCTCCTATCATCACAATCATGCCAGTCGCAGATACAACAATTGAGGTGTTCGACTATTATGTTCACAGAGGACCCAGGCTAGCCTAACCGTCCTTGGCTGTTGACACTAGTCAGGTTCCCTACCACACCAGGGGAACTCCGTTACAATGAGGCCCACGGGAGGACAAGGCATGTCATTGAAAGAACATTTGGGCTCATGAAGGCAAGATTCAGGTGCCTGGACCTATCCGGGGGAACTCTCCTTTATTCGCCACAAAAGGTGTGCCAAATAATCATTGCCTGCTGCATGTTCCACAATCTAGCCCTAAGATGTCAGATACCATTGATTGCAGATGAGGGGGAGGCAGCGGGACCAGTGGTGGCTGGAAATGCTGCTTTGGCTGGCGATGAAGAACCTGAGGAAAAAGGAGCAGGTGACTCTAGGGCAGAATTCATGGAGCAGTACTTCAACTGACATACAGGTATGTGAAGTGCACCTATTGATGTGTTGAATTTGCACAATTCGAAGTAGATGGCTGCCATTACTCCTCCTCACTTGCTTCATCTGTGGGTGAGTCTTAAGCTCCAACGCCTAAGTGTGAGTTGTGGATGCAGAATGATAGATTGTACAGTGTACAATACATTATGTTCCGCTTTGTTGTGTACATTTACATCAGATCCTAACATGCACTTCTGTAGTGGACTACTCAGTATTGAGATATGTGTCTGGCATTGTCCTACCCTTTTTTCCTTCCACCCAATGATACAGACATTTCCTGTTTGCCTCTACATATTAGGCTTGTGGTGTTCATTGTCACTAGGCAATGGTAATTGCTGACAGCCATGAGAGGTGTCCCAGACAGAAAGCTGATAATATGGATGTTGGTACAGTGGGTAGTAGCTTGTTAGTACTCCCGCCATAAAAGTGCAGTTGTGACTGCTTAATCCTTTCCTATATCCAGTGGTGTTGGGTGTGTGTGTGTGAGAAAGTAGCCTCTTTCTAGCATGGTTACCCCCATTTTTGGCCTGTTTGTCAGTGTGTTTTTACTGTCTCACTGGGATCATGCTAGCCTGGACCCCAGTGCTCATAGTTTGATAACTATTTGCCAGTGTGTTTTTACTGTGCCACTGGGATCCTGCTAGCCAGGACTCCAGTGCTCATAGTTTGTGGCCTCTATGTCTTGTCAGTATGCTTGACTGTGTCACTGGAGTTCTGCTAACAAGAACTCCAGTGCTTATGCTTTCTCTGTGTACCAAATTTGTCACTATAGATTAGTGACTCCATATTCCAATTCTGATTGGCACACTGGACCCCCCTTATAACTTTCTAGTATATGGTACCTAGGTACCAAGGGCATTGGGGTTCTAGGAGATCCTTATAGGCTGCAGCATTTCTTTTGCCACACATAAGGAGATCATACAAACCTTTCTTCGGGACTGCCACTGTGCACACACTATTTCACAGCCATGTCTCACTGCACTAAGTAACTTATAAGTCACCTATATGTCTAACCTTCATTTACTGAAGGCTTGGTCCAAAGTTACTGTGTGTGAGAGCACCCTTGCACTAGCAAAGGTGCCCCCACATTGTCCAGGGCCAATTCCCCGGACTTCGTGAGTGCGGGGACACCATTATAAGCGTGGACTACATATATGTCAATACATATATGTAGCAACACAATGGTAACTCCGAATATGGCTATGTGAGGTGTCGAAGATCATGGAATTGACCCCCCAATCCAAATTTGGTATTGGGGGGCCAATCTCATTCACCCTGGGGGCTCCACTGTAGGAAAGTACCATCTTGCCTGGCATGTTACCCCCATATTTCACTATATATATGCTGTTTTAGTCTATGTGTCACTGGGACCCTGCCAGGCAGGGCCCCAGTGCTCATAAGTATGTGCCCTGTATGTGTTCCCTGTGTGATGCCTAACTGTCTCACTGAGGCTCTGCTAACCAGAACCTCAGTGGTTATGCTCTCTCTGCTTTCCAAATTTGTCACTAACAGGCTAGTGACTAAATTTACCAATTCACATTGGCATACTGGTACACCCATATGATTCCCTCATATATGGTACTGAGGTACCCAGGGTATTGGGAATCCAGGAGATCCCTATGGTCTGCAGCATTTATTTTACCACCCATAGGGAGCTCTGACAATTCTTACACAGGCCTGCCAGTGCAGCCTGAGTGAAATAACGTCCACGTTATTTCACAGCCATTTACCACTGCACTTAAGTAACTTATAAGTCACCTATATGTCTAACCTTCACCTGGTGAAGGTTGGGTGCAAAGTTACTTAGTGTGTGGGCACCCTGGCACTAGCCAAGGTGCCCCCACATCGTTCAGGGCAAATTCCCCAGACTTTGTGAGTGCTGGGACACCCTTACACGCGTGCACTATACATAAGTCACTACCTATGTATAGCGTCACAATGGTAACTCCGAACATGGCCATGTAACATGTCTAAGATCATAGAATTGTCACCCCAATACCATCCTGGTATTGGGGGGGACAAATCCATGATCCCCCAGGTCTCTAGCACAGTACCAGGGTACTGCCAAAACGGCCTTTCCGGGGTCTCCACTGCAGCTCCTGCCAACCCCTCAGACAGGTTTCTGCCCTCCTGGGGTCCAGGCAGCCCTGGCCCAGGAAGGCAGAACAAAGGATTTCCTATGAGAGAGGGTGTTACACCCTCTCCCTTTGGAAATAGGTGTGAAGGGCTGGGGAGGAGTAGCCTCCCCCAGCCTCTTGAAATGCTTTGATGGGCACAGATGGTGCCCACCTCTGCATAAGCCAGTCTACACCGGTTCAAGGATCCCCCAGCCCTGCTCTGGTGTGAAACTGGACAAAGGAAAAGGGAGTGACCACTCCCCTGACCTGCACCTCCCAGGGGAGGTGCCCAAAGCTCCTCCAGTGTGTCCCAGACCTCTGCCATCTTGGAAACAGAGGTGTTGGGGGCACACTGGACTGCCCTGAGTGGCCAGTGCCAGCAGGTGGCATCAGAGGCTCCTTCTGATAGGCTCTTACCTCTCTTGGTAGCCAATCCTCCTAACCTGGTAGCCAAACCTCCTTTTCTGGCTATTTAGGGTCTCTGCTTTGGGGAATTCTTCAGATAACGAATGCAAAAGCTCACCAGAGTTCCTCTGCATCTCCCTCTTCACCTTCTACCAAAGGATCGACCGCTAACTGCTCAGAACGCCTGCAAAACCTCAACAAAGTAGCCAGACGACTACCAGCAACATTGTAGCGCCTCATCCTGCTGGCTTTCTCGACTGTTTCCAGGTGGTGCATGCTCTGGGTTAGCCTGCCTTCACCCTGCACCAGGAGCTCTGAAGAAATCTCCAGTGGGTCGACGGAATCTTCCCCCTGCTAACGCAGGCACCAAAAGGCTGCAACACTGGTCCTCTGGGTCCCCTCTCATCTTGACGAGCGTGGTCCCGGGAACACAGAAACTCTGTCCAAGTGACTCCCACAGTCCAGTGACTCTTCAGTCCAAGTTTGGTGGAGGTAAGTCCTTGCCTCCCCACGCTAGACTGCATTGCTGTGTACCACGTGGTTTGCAGCTGCTCTGGCTCCTGCGCACTCTTCCAGGATTTCCTTCATGCACAGCCAAGCCTGGGTCCCCGACACTCCATCCTGCAGTGCACAACCTTCTGAGTTGTCCTCCGACATCGTGGGACTCCCTTTTGTGATTTCGCATGGACTCCGGTTCACTTTCCTTCCAAGTGCCTGTTCAGGTACTTTTGTGGGTGCTGCTTGTTTCGTGAGGGCTCCCTGAGTTGCTGGGCACCCCCTCTGTCTCCTCCAAGTGGTGACATCCTGGTCCTTCCTGGGCCACAGCAGCACCCAAAAACCTCTACCGTAACCCTTGCAGCTAGCAAGGCTTGTTTGTGGTCTTTCTGCATGGGAACACCTCTGCAAGCTTCATCGCGACGTAAGACATCAGTCTTCCAACGGAGAAGTCCCTAGTTCTCTTCTTTCTTGCAGAACTCCAAACTTCTTCCAACAGGTGGCAGCTTCTTTGCACCTTCAGCTGGCATTTCCTGGGCTCCTGCCCACTCTCGACACTGTCGCGACTATTGGACTTGGTCCCTTTGTCTTACAGATACTCTGGTCCAGAAATCCACTGTTGTTGCATTGCTAGTGTTTGTTCTTCCTGCAGAATCCCCCTATCACGACTTCTGTGCTCTCTGGGGGTAGTAGGTGCACTTTACACATACTTTTCAGGGTCTTGGGGTGGGCTATTTTTCTAATCCTCACTGTTTTCTTACCGTCCCAGCAACCCTTTACAAGCTCACATAGGTTTGGGGTTCATTCGTGGTTCGCATTCCACTTTTGGAGTATATGGTTTGTGTTGCCCCTATACCTATGTGCTCCTATTACAATCTATTGTAATTCTACTCTGTTTGCATTACTTTTCTTGCTATTACTTACCTAATTTTGGTTTGTGTACATATATCTTGTGTATATACCTTATCCTCATACTGAGGGTACTCACTGAGATACTTTTGGCATATTGACATAAAAATAAAGTACCTTTATTTTTAGTAACTCTGTTTATTGTGTTTTGTTATGATATTGTGCATATGACACCAGTGGTATAGTAGGAGCTTTACATGTTTCCTAGTTTAGCCTAAGCTGCTTTGCCATAGCTACCTTCTATCAGCCTAAGCTGCTAGAAACACCTCTTCTACACTAATAAGGGATAACTGAACCTGGCACAAGGTGTAAGTACCTCTGGTACCCACTACAAGCCAGGCCAGCCTCCTACATCCACCATGGACCCTCGAGACTGCCAACCCAGATCTCTGAGGTTCCCACTGCAGCCCCAGCTGCTGCCACCTCACAGACAGGTTTTTGCCCTCCTGGGGATTGAGCAGCTCAATCCCAGGAAGGCAGAACAATGCATTTCCTTTAGGAGAGGGGTGTTACACCCTGTCCCATTGGAAATAGGTGTGACAGGCAAGGGAGGGGTACCCTCCCAGAGCCTCTGGAAATGCTTTGAATGGCACAAATGGTGTCCTCCTTGCATAATCCAGTCTACACCAGTTCAGGGACCCCCAGTCTCTGCACTGGCACAAAGGAAAGGGGAAGTGACCACTCCCCTGTCCATCACCACCCCAGGGGTGGTTCCCAGAGCTCCTCCAGAGTGTCCCTGGCATTAGCCGTCTTGGATTCCAAGGTGTGAGGGCCCTATGAGTGGCCAGTGCCAGCAGGTGACATCAGAGACCACTCCTGATAGGTGCATACCTGGGTAGGTAGCCAATCACCTTCTCAGGGCTATTTAGGGTCTCTCCTCTGGGTGTTCCCTCAGATTCGGTTTGCAAGATTCCTACAGAGCTCCTCTGCATCCTCTTCTTCAGCGTCTGACCGTCGGATCAACCGAAAACTGCTCCAGGAACTGCTGTAACTGCAACAATGTATCCAAGAAGACTCCTGTGACCTGCAACTTCAGTTCCAGCCAGCCTTTGCAACAGTTTGCAAGGTGTGCACGCTCTGAGGACTGCCTGTCTTCACCCTTCACCAGAAGAACTGAAGGCATCTCCTGTGGAGTGACAGAGTCACTTCCCTGCTTTAGCAGGCACCTCTCTGTGACGACAACCGGTCCTCTGGAACTCCTCTCCTGTCAACGAGTGTGATCCCTGGAACATAGGTGGTGGATCGAAGTGACCCAGACTGTCCAAAGTTCCAGCTGTCCAAATTTGGTGGAGGTAAGAACTTGCCTCCCCGTGCTGCGACAGTACTCCTGTGCATCGCTTCTTCTGCAGCTCCTGGGGCTTCTGTGCACTTCTTCCAAAAGTTCTTAGTGCATAGCTCTCTGAGTTGTTCTCCGGTAGCGTGGGATCATCCAGAGTAGTGGTGAGATGATCACACTTTGCATTTTCCTTGTCCCTGTGTTCTGGGATTTCCTTGGGTGTGGCCTGGTCTTCTGAGGGCTCTCTGAAGTGCTGAGAGCCCCCTCTGTCTCCTCAGTCCAAGTTGCGACCCCCAGGTCCCTCCGGTTCCAGGAAGCTGCACTTTGATGCATACTGCATATTTGCTTGAACCAAGGCTTGTTGGTGGAATCGAGTGACCCAAACAGCCTGCATCCAACAACTTGACATGGGACATCTCCTGTACCAAGCAGGAACCCACAGCTATCTTCTTTGGTGCATTTATGTACTTTTCTTCCAATCGGAGAATCCACTTTTGCACCTTCTTCCAGGTTGGCAGGGGCTCCTGTTCTTCCTGGACTCTTCTTCGACTTCTGGACTTGGTCTCCTATCTCCACAGGTCTTCAGGTCTAGAAATCCATTGTTTGTTGCTTGCAGTCTTGCTTGGTTCTTGCATAATTCTTCATCACAGCTTGTAGTGTGTTCTGAGGAAACTTTCTGTACTTTTGGCAAGGGGGCATGACTCCTGTCTTTGCTAAGACAGGAGTCATTGCAATGGGGGGTTGGGCGTCAAAAAAAATGGCGCAAATCGGGTTGAGGGCTGAATTTTGCCTCAGACCTGACTTGCCCCATTTTTTGACGCCCAACCTCCATTTTCCCCTACGCTGGCGCTGCCTGGTGTGAGTCATTTTTTTTGACACACACCAGTCCGCAGCGCCGGCTAACGTCATTCAATAAATAAGGCACCCGCATGGTGCTTTGGAATGGCGTTAGCCGGCGGTAAAATTTTTGACGCACAACTGCGTTGGCGCAGTTGTGCGTCAAAAAGTATAAATATGGGCCAAAGTACCTTTATTTTTGGTAACACTGAGTATCGTCTTTTATAGTCTATAAGTACTGTGTAACTATAGTGGTATTGCAGGAGCTTTGCATGTCTCCTAGTTCAACCTTGGCTGCTCTGCTACAGCTACCCCTAAACAGTCGATGCTGCTAGAACACTGCCTACATTTAACTAAAAAGGGATAACTGGACTTGGTGTAAGGTATAAGTATCTTAGGTACCCACTGCACACCAGGCAGCCTCCTACAGTGTGTGAAATGGACTATTATGTGTCAGTTGTAGCATGTGGCCCATGTGTGTGTGATGGTAGCATCATGGCCTGTACCTTCACAATTGATATGGTACTTAGTGATGAGCTTGGAGTCTAGTTATGTTTGTATACTGCTGTTGCTGCCCAAGGTGCAACTAACTGTATACTGAGATAGGTGAGTGCCAATCCTACAGGTATGGGGCCTATGTCAGTGTATGGTGTAAGTACTGCGTTCCTCTGTGATGGGATATGTGAATGTGTAGCTATGATATGGTTATGTGAAGAGCCTTTACCTGGTGATTTATAGGGCCAATATGGGTGCCTCTGCTTTGTAGGTAGTCTACCATGGCCATCACTTCTATTACCTGTACACCTGCTTATTATGCCACCATGCCTTCTATCCTGATGGCACTCTGGCCCTCATTCTGACCCTGGCGGTCTTTGACCGCCAGGGCGGAGGACCGCGGGAGCACCGCCGACAAGCCGGCGGTGCTTCAATGGGGATTCCGACCGCGGCGGTAAAGCCGCGGTCGGACCGGCACCACTGGCGGGGTCCCGCCAGTGTACCGCGGCCCCATTGAATCCTCCGCGGCGGCGCAGCTTGCTGCACCGCCGCGGGGATTCTGACCCCCCCTACCGCCATCCAGATCCCGGCGGTCGGACCGCCGAGATCCGGATGGCGGTAGGGGGGGTCGCGGGGCCCCTGGGGGCCCCTGCAGTGCCCATGCCACTGGCATGGGCATTGCAGGGGCCCCCGTAAGAGGGCCCCTAAATGTATTTCACTGTCCGCTGCGCAGACAGTGAAATACGCGACGGGTGCAACTGCACCCGTCGCACAGCTTCCACTCCGCCGGCTCGATTCCGAGCCGGCTTCATCGTGGAAGCCTCTTTCCCGCTGGGCTGGCTGGCGGTCTGAAGGAGACCGCCCGCCAGCCCAGCGGGAAAGTCAGAATTACCGCCGCGGTCTTTCCACCGCGGAACGGTAACCTGACGGCGGGACTTTGGCGGGCGGCCTCCGCCGCCCGCCAAGGTCAGAATGAGGGCCTCTGTGTCATGCTCTAATTGCAGATAGGAAAACGGACCATACCCTGGTGTTTCTCTGGATTTCAACCTCACTCTCTGACATCAGTCCAGTGACATTTCTGTTGCCATGTGTGTCCTGCTGAGGGACCATCCATCTATTGGTCCTTACACTGCCAGTTTGATTCAGGGGGGGCAATACCAGACCACAGTTGGAAAGCATGACAATTGTCGTTGTATCATTAAAGACACATATACAGTAGCTGTGTCCAAATGTGATTTATTGTGCATTTCAGAAATACAAAAGTCAAATTAAATGTGAACAAATAAACAAAAATGTGATGAGTGGAGTCACGGTATTGATGGATTCATCAGAGTAGCTGCTACAACAGTTGGTTACAAAGGTCCTGTGTCCTTTTACCATGGGAAAATGGACAAATGTCTCAGAACAGTCAGCAGGGTGTCTCAGCAGCACACAATGGTGACAAGTCAGGAGAGGTTCACTTCCAAGCAGTGGGTCTGGTCTTGGCATCTGCTCCACCCAGATGTCTGGGTGGACTTCCACGTTTGCGTGGGTTCTTCAGCTACAGAGGGAGGGGTGTCTGAGGCATGTGGTTCCCCTGGCAGGGCCTCCATTCCACTAGCTGCCGCTGATGTAGATGGGGCAGATGTTACATTGCTAGTGGAAGGGGCCTGATGGTGGGTTGAGAAACCACGCAGTGTGGTGTGGATGTCCCTCAGCACCCCTGTAATGGAAGCCTTGGTGGCATCATGTGCCTGCCACTGCTGCATGACTTGCTGGTGGTATTCTCTCTGCAGCCTTTGATTTTCCCCCAAAATGGTGATAATCTGGGCCATCCTGTCCTAGGACGTTTGGTACGCTCCCAGGACTTGGGTGATGGTTTCCTGGTCAGTGGAATCTCTTTGAGGCCCCATCTTCTGGCCCACAGCATCACTCCTGCGTACACTGCCCCCAGGTGCCTGTGCTCCTGCCACGGTGTGCCCACTACCAGTGGTAGCAGGACCATCATTTTTTGGGGTGTCAAGGTTCGACTCAGATACCTGTACTCTGGGGCACACAATAGTTTGAACAGTCCTTGGGACTCAGGTTTGGGGGCGATGGGTTGGCTGTGATGTGGAAGCACCTTTGGTGTGTGGGGTTGATGTGGCAGGGTGAGGCAGGGAGTCGTTGACTGACTAGGTGTCCCAGATGGGCAAGGTTGTTCTTCAGTATTTCAACATCCAGGCGTGTTGTCCTCACTGGGGCCTTCATCTTGAGGAGGGCTGGCAGTCTTTGGTATCCTCTCCAGGGTGGCAATGGCAGGGTTACCTGTGGAGGGAGTGAGACACAGAGTTCAGTTTAGAAAGTGTGTTTGGTTAACTCTTTGTGAGATGCAGACAGTGGCTTAACATGATTCCCAGCAAAAACATTGACAGATGCTGCACAGCATACCTTGGTTTAACATTCAATTCTGTGACTTGATTTCCATACTCTAAGTTGGGAGCTGTCATTCAGCTTTGGTACATATTGCAGTGTGGATGGGGTCTGGTTTTATCTGACACGTGAAATTACTGTTCAGCTCTGTTACCAAGTGAATAGTCAGGCTTGCTAGATGTCACACAATATAGCTACATAGTGCACCGTGGTGTCCTAGAGGAAACACAGTATGTGAGTATGCAAGGGTAATAGTCCTGTCTCTGGATGTTGTGCATGTGCGTGAAGTCTGCCATATTACTTTCCAAAACGTGATCAGTCTATTTCAGGCTTGGGGATATGGTTCAGTGGCCATTAGGAATTGTCACTGAGCTGTAGCTGTGTTTTGCCTTGGTTGCTATTGTGAGTGTCCATTGCATTACTGTCACTGCCATGTACTGGTCCTCACTAGACCTATCTAGATGGTGTGGCACGTTCTTTAGGCGTACATGCATTACGTGTGATGTGTTGTTCACATGCCAGGTTTTCACATTGATGGTTTAGTGCATTCTGGTAGTTGTCATGATATCATTAGCCAGTAGTTGCGTGCCTTTGCCAAGGGCTGTGTGGGCAGTTGGGCTGTGTGGGGTGGTGGCATGCAGGAGAGGGGCATTAGGTGATTAGGTGGTAGGTGTAGTGGACATTCAATTAATTGGGGAGTATGTTGGTGGTGAGAGATCATGCAGGACAAGACAAATGTGTGACATGGATGTTGTGGGTACTTACCAGATTCCAGTCCCCCAGGTATTCCAGTCAGGCCTTCAGGATGCAGTATGTCCAAGACCTTCTCCCCCTAGATGTGAACTGTGGGGGAGGAGGTGGGGCCCACTGCCAGTCTTGTGCACAGTGATCTGATGGTGTGCTGCCCTGGAACGCAACTTCCCCCGTAGGTAATTTCACCTTTTCCTGATGTCGTCCATTGTGCGTGGATGGTTGCCTACTGAACTGACCCCGTCAACTATCCTTAGCCACAACTCCATTTTCCTGGCACTCGATGTTTGTTGGACCTGTGCTCCAAACAGTTGTGGCTCTACCCTGACAATTTCATCCACCATGTCCCTCAACTCATCGTCAGTGGAACATGAGTGTTTTTGTGGGGCATGATTGTGCTTATGATGACAGTGTGTTGGGGTATTGTGAGTGTAAGGGTGCAGTGATGGGTGATTGATGAGGTGTGGGTGCTGCATTGTGAGGGTGAGACGCTTGTTGTGGAATGTGTGTGCTTATTATGTATGTAATATGTTAGTTGTGCTGGTGTGTGGTATGTGGTGTGTGATGAGTGTGATGTGTAGGTGTGCCTATAGTGTAAGGGTGGTCTCTTTATATGATTGCCTGCTCTCGGTGTCTCAGAATGGCGTCTTTGTTGCAAAGGATTGTTGGTTGTGTGGAGTGTGTTATATAGTGCAGTGTTTTGGGTGTGTGGATGTGTGTCAGGTGTAGGGTATTCAAACTATCCAATGTGGTGTTGTGTTCTGACAATAGTGAGTTCTGACTGTGGCGGTTCGCCCCGCCAATGGTTTTTCCGCCATAGAAGAACCACTGTGGTGATTTGTGACTCGTAATCTGGTGGCTGGATTTTTGTCGGGTTGGGGGTGCTGGTGGTGGAACTGCGTCTTTCCCGCCCTCCAGTGTCCTGTCAGTTTTGGATTTTTGGCTGTTCTTTAGCAGTCTTCACATTATGACTCTTAAGATTGTGGTTGGATGGTCGCCAACATGGTGGTCTTTTGGCGTCTGCCAACGCGGCGGTCATGCTAAAAGACCGCCAAACTCTTAAGAGGCCCATTGTCTTTACCACAAGTCTTTATCATGCCACATGCCTTTACCATGAATTCCTTTGCACATATTTCAATATATAAGTAAGTGAATATATATATATATATATATATATATATATATATATATATATATATATATATATAGAGAGAGAGAGAGAAAGAGAGATATATATATAGAGATATAGATATATATATATTTATATATATATATATATATATATATATATACATATATATAAAATATAAAGTGCCGGTCGCCACTAGGTAGTTAAAGTTAGGATCTAGCTTCTCTATAAAAAGTGTTTTTTGTTTTGCTAATAAGTTTGCCGCCGTTTGATGAATCTTCCTGAAATTTTTAAAACCTATACTTTGCTAAGTTCAGCTTCTGTCTTGATTGTTTGAGGTGATCTGTGAAGTGGGGGCCGAGAAAAAAGGGGGGGGGTCCCCACTCATTTTTCTATAGCACCTTTAGACACGCCTACAGCCCAAACCACTGAACGGAATTACAGAAAATTTGGCACAAAGGTAGATTCTGTGCGCAGATCACACTTTTTGAGATTTGGTGTAAATCCGTTCAGTAGATTTGGAGTAATTTAAGGCCAAAAAAATACAGGGGCGTGGATGCTCCGTGGATCCACCATGGATCGATGTGCGGCTCTACGCGCCACAAGAAGAATTTGATTGGTTTATCGCAACCTGATGAGACCCATAGGACCTTTAGACACGTCTACAGTCTGAACCACAGGAAGTAATTACACCAAAGTAAGCTAGCTACACAGATTATGCTTTCGCTTATTTGGAGTTAACATTCAGTATGTTTTGAGTAATTGAAGGAAATCCAAATCTGTATATCTCTGGCTGCCACGACTTTGTGAATAATGACAAGCTCCTGTAGGGTAATGCACAGCTCTGATTGACTGCCAACACTTTAAGCCAGGAAGCGTTGGCAGCCATTTTAGGACTCTGCTTCTGTCGAGTTCCAGAAAAAAAACATTAAAAAAACAAAAGGGACCAGGGTAGAAACACTCTGACCCTTAGCTCTGGTGATAGGGTCCCCGTGGGACCTCCCCCTAGGCCAAAAAGCATTTTTCTAAATTTATTACTGCAATTTGTGGTGGATCCATGAATCCAGGAAAAATTAAAATAAAAAGAAGACCAGGCTCCAGAGCTTCTTTTTTCTAGGGACACCCAGGTAGGCCAGGTCCTACCACCTCCCAGGGCAGATGTAAAAAAAAAAGAAATTGGGTTCTGTTGGACCCACTGCATGTATGCTATGTATGTCAGATAGGGGCCGGGCGGCTCCCTCAAGGAGGCAATGATGGCCCTGGGAACCGCCATCCCCCAGAGCCTGTTCCTGCTATGTCCTGGGGTGCCCACCTCCGGGACATAGCTGTTTGCTGTGGCTTGGCAGCAGTTGTGAAGCTGCCGCCAAGCCACAACAAACACTCAGGTCTGATGAAGGGAGAGCTCTCAAACAGCTTTCCCTTTATCAGAGCGGAGCTTCCTCTGTCTGCCTGTCTACGGAGATGCTGGCAGACAGAGGAAATATTGCCCTCACAGAGACGGAGCTGCTTTTGAAACTCCCTCTCTTTGACTGCAATGGTGGCTCCTACAGGAGGTGGGGAGCCAGCTAGGATGTGGGAGCCTTCAGGCTCCCCCCATGGTCCCCAATATTGAACCTGGGTGCCCTGGGGGGCATCCAGGTCACATGGCCGGGCCCTGGAGGATGCGGTCCCGGGGCAGAGATTGGCCTTGGGGAGGGGGGCCTAGCGGACACTTGCCAACAAAAAAAAAGTAGGTCGGGCCCCTGGGGAATGGAGTCCCCAGGGCCAAGATCGGCCTGTGGGGGCTGTGCGGCCTCCTCCCTCCCCCAAAAAAATAAATGCATAGGCCGGGCCTTGGGGAATGCGGTGTCCGGGCCAAAGTCGGCCAGGGGAGGGGGGCTACATGACCCTGTCCCCACTGAAATACATTAAATATTTAGGGCAGGGGTGGGGTCCTCAGCCTGAGATCAGGAGGGGGGTGCTGCTCCCCCCCACAAAATGTTATATTTAGGCTGGTCCCTGGGTTAAGGAGTCCCCTCGGCTGAGATCATCCTGGGGAGGATGGGCATGAAGAGTTTGGTTGTTATAGGGGTTGGCTGGAGGGACTGGCCGCAGGTCAGGCCCTGGGGCAAATCTCTGCTGTGTACGGCCAGAAGCCATATGCAGTGCAGGATTGGGTTGGCTATAGGGCCTGGCTGCAGGCCAGGCTCTGCGGCCAAATGCCACCATGCACGGCCAAAGGCCATGCACAGTTGTGGTTGGATTAATGTATACTAATGAAAATTACTTCACATTAAAAAAAAATAGATATTCACAAAAAAAAACTAAAGATTACAGGGACGGTATAGCTAGTGAATAGTGTCTAATATAAAATTCTGAAATTTAGGAAACTTTGTCAGCCTAATTTAAATGTCACTCAGGTCTGTCTCATCAAATTAATCATACATGTACTATGATATATATGTGTTTTTGCACATTAAGGACAGTTATTTTGGACCATTTACCATTTACTAGCTCTCCAAATATAGGTTAACTGGTGGTCTCAGGAGAAAGTTCTAAAAACCCCATTTGATTAATTTTGCCTTAATGCCTGTTCTTTTGACCTCAATCGCAGTTGGCCTGAAGTTTTGCTTAGACCCAGTTCAGCGCAACCACATATTATGTCATTGATTAAATCTTGCATGGCATCTTTGATATGACTGCAACATTTGCAAAAACATTATTGATAAGAAAACTGTGCATACCAAGGGCATGAGTTATAGTTACCTTAGGATGTGAGTTATTGTTACTTGAATGGTTTTGTACGAGTAAATTCAGAACCTAACTATAACATCCCTGTAACCTCTGGTTCTTTATTTTTTTCAGTGCAAACGGCCCGATTCCCAGAATTCGGCCATTTGCGACAAGAAAAAATCATTTTACGTTGCACAGACCCAATTTTGCGGTTTGGTAATCTCTTTACCGAATCGCAAATAGGGTTTGCGAGTCACAAAGAGGAAGGGATGTTCCCTTCCTAATCGTGAGTTGCAGTGTAATGTATGATTGTTTTGTGACAGTGAATGCGGTCACAAAACAATAACAGTTAGCACCAATTTCAAATTGGTGTTAACCTATACTCAAATGGGAAGAGGTCCCCACAGGACCCCTTCCTCTTTGTGAATCGATGCAAAAATATTTTTTCAGAGCAGGCAGTGGTCCCACTTTTCATTTTTGTTTTTTAAAGCATTCCGTTTTCCTTTAAGGAAAACGGGATGCATTTACAAAAAAAACACTGCTTTACTTAAAAGCAGTCACAGACATAGTGGTCTGCTGTCCCTAGCAGGCCACCATCACTGGGAGTGTGGCCATTCCCAATGGGGTTGCAAATTGGAACCTACCTCATGAATATTTATGAGGTAGGTCATTTGTGACCCCATTGGGAATTGCAAACTGTCATTGACACTGTTGTACATCAGGTTCTGTGACTCGCAAATTGCGAGTTGCTAAGACTCACAGTTTGCGAGTCACAAAACCTGATATTTGTACATGTGGCCCTTAGGCCCATATTTATACTTTTTTTGTGCCGAATTTGTGTCATTTTTTTACGCAAAAGCGGTGCAAACTTGCAAAATACAATTGTATTTTGTAAGTTTGCGCCGTTTTTGTGTCAAAAAGCGCTGCAAATGCGGCACTAAATAAGTATAAATATAGGCCTTAATCTCTTAGTTGTGAGTGATGATTTGTGTTTACCAGATTGCATGGGACCTGTGCATACAGTGGGTTCCGACATGTGTGATTAGTGATCAGTAGTAGTCTAACAAGCCTGTCAAGCTGTTGTAGTTTGACAGCCCCACATGAAATTGGAGAGAACATTAGTCAGTTGGCCCAACACCTGTGAAGAGAGAAACAGGGCTAGCTGCTGAGGCCATAATGGGTGGGGGTCACTGACACTTCATGAGGTGAATACCTTAGCCAGTAGCTAAGTTTTACTTTTTCCTCTTTGTGTCACTGCTCCCGACTTTCCCCCTGAGAACCTCATTGTTCTTTGGCCAAAACAAAAGTATTGCTTTGGCCCCACTGATCGTAATTTTACCAAGCTTTTACTGCATGGGTGACTGTCATCCTTTATTGGAGATACAAAATTATTCAGTCTTTTAATCTCTTCCTGTTTTAGGGCCTGATTTAGAACTTAACGGATGGGTTACCACATCACAGCAGTGACCGATATTCCATCCCCTGAAATCTAAATCCTATTTTATCCTATGGGATTTAGATATCGGTGGATGGGATATCTGTCACCATTGTGTTCGCAGAGTTGTAAATCAGGCCCTCATTCTTAGTGTTAATCAAACTTCAGCACTCAGTCAGAATATCTCTTTTTTCCAACTGTTGCACTATTCCCAGGCTTTGCCCACATAATCTCATTGTCCTTTGGCCACAAAAAAACAGACCACAGAAATCAGCATTAAGATATGGAGAAGCAGTAATTCTCTCTCCCAATGACAGGTTAAATACTAATGCCCTCATTATGACATTGGCGGTAAGTGCCGCTTACTGCCATGCGTACTGCCACCAACATACTGCGACCGGGGAGATATACCGCTACCCATATTATGACCCACACATAGAAATCCGCCACTATATAGACACACACGCAAGTCCGCAACACCAAAGGTCAGTGATAAAATGGCAGGACCAAAACCCACACCGTTACGCCAACAGAAATACGCCCACAGCATTATGACCCACGAATCACCATGGCGGACATTCAACCGCGGTAAACCATTGGTGGTACATACCGCTGCGCTCAAAATACACACACACATACAAAACAACACTACATTGGTCAACACAAACTACACACACCTGACACACATACACACACCACACCCACACACCCACACCACTATAAAACACACACCCACATTACCCACAACCCTTTACCACTACAAACAATTCACAACAGAGAGAGAGAGACATGCCAGGAACACCCACAGAACCAGAGCAACAGAACACCATCACCCATACACCATCCACACACCTCACATCACACACCCCAACACATTACCCCACACACCCTCACACACACCACACACACTACACCCATGGCACCACAAAGACACCCCAGGTTCTCTGAGGAGGAGCTAAGGGTCATGGTGGAGGAAATCATACAGGTAGAGCCACAACTATTCAGATCACAGGTGCAGCAGACATCCATTGCAAGGAAGATGGAGCAATAACCGAGAGTCGTGGACGGGGTCAACGCCATGGGACAGCACCCAAGAACCAGGGATGACATCAGGAAGAGGTGGAATGACCTATGGGGGAAGGTGTGTTCCATGGTAGTAAGACACCAGATAGCAGCACTGAGGACTGGCGGTGGACCCCCACCTCCTCCCCCACAACTTACAACATGGGAGGAGCAATTCCTGGCAATAATGCAACTTGAAGGCCTGGCATGAGTAGCAGGGGGACTGGACTCTGGTAAGACAAATCTTAACTACTTTCACCCCCCTGCATGCCATCACATAACCCCAGCCGTACCCTCACCCCATCACTCCACCACCTCACATACACCCCACCATTACAACCCACCCATCTCAGTACCCAGCACTGCATGCACCACCAATGTATGGAACCACTCACAGCCCTGCATGGACACCCATCACCACAGCATGCACAGTAATGACAATCATGTAGCCCACCAAATTACAACTCATACAAGCCAAAGCTGCCTTGGTAATAACAACCTTAGAGGGAAACATACCCATGCACAAGATGTCACACGCAGTAACAATAACACTGCATTTACATCCCCACAGGACCCCCACACAACGTCACCAGAGAGGAGGTTCCAGCAACATCCAGTCCCCCCACAGAAGAGGCCCACAGTGATGACAGCAGCTCTGCACACCTGGATATGGATGACCAACCTGGCCCATCAGGGACCTCTGGACCGTCGGTTACCCAGGCACAGTCCAAACCCACCACAGAGCCTCCCCACTCAGGGAACACCAGCACAGCACCCACCCAGCGGGCCCATACCCCTGTCCCCAGGACATGCCAATCAGCAGTGTGTCCACCACTACAGGGACCCCAGGTAACCCCACAAACACAGGATGATCAGGGACCTGGGGTCAGTGGGCACAGGGTTCAGGGGACAGAGGCACAGGACAACAGGGAAGCTGGGAGGACTGCTGTGTGACAGGGGGAGGACAGGCCCAGGGAACCAACTCTCCACAAGGCACTGAGCAACATTCTGGGAGCATACCACCATTCCCAGGAGACCATGGGCCAGATACTGGCCAAGTTGCAGGAGACCCAGCGGCTGCAGGAGGGACAGTAACTGGGGATCAGGGAAGACCTGAAGGACATCCACACCACCCTGGTCACCATTGCAGGGGTGCTGGCAGACATGGCCAACACCATGAGGGAGGCAGTGGCACACCAACGGGCCCCTGACACTAGCCACACCGATGATCAGCCTTCCACCTCTGCTGATGCTAGTGGACAGGCCCCGCCACAGGAACAACAGGCCACCAGCACCCCACCCCCTGCAGAAGGAGAACCACCCCGCAAATGGTCCCTGCGATCCAGGCAGAAGCCAGAGAACATTGCCAAGATCCCTGCCAGGAAATAAGACTCCCCTCATTGTCACCCTTCTGTCCCACTCTGTCACCCTGTCCACCTTGAACTGACATTGCTTCCCTTCCTATGCCCCCTTGGACAATGCACCTGTGATACCAATAGACTGGACCCTATCCTGGACATTCCTCCACCATCACCCAAGCCCATTGCACATCCCCATTTACTAAACAGCACTGAAATAAACACCCTTGGAAAAAACAAGTATGGAGCATGTCAAATGATTTAAGGATGTAGTTGTTTAACAATCAGTAGACATTGCAAATAGACTGTACAGTGATGTATACATAGTTATGACCTGTAATGTGCTTCAGTCAATACACCAGGAGCCACAGGAGGGCAAAAATATCTGCAAATTGACATGTTAAAGGGTACAATAAGTGGCCATTGAAGTGGGAACATCAGCCAGCCAGAGAAAATACACTTCACAAAACAGCAATGGAAGGTGAGGTTGCAGTGTCTTACCTGTGTGTCACCGGAAGTACTGTTGTATTATAGCTGTTCTGTTGTCCACATTCTCTTCCTCTGCCTCCTCTTCGTCACTGTCCACAAGCTCCACCGCTGCCACACAACCATCTCCAGCCTCATCCTCCTTCAGAAAAGGCACCGGGCGTCTCAAGGCCAGGTTGTGCAACATGCAACATGAAATGATGATCTGGCAGACCTTCTTGGGTGAGTAGCACAGGGATCCACCTGTCAGATGGAGGCACCTGAACCTGGCCTTCAGGATGCCAAAGGTGCGCTCAATGATCCTCCTTGTTCGCCCATGTGCCTCATTGTAACGTTCCTCTGCCCTTGTCCTGGGATACCTCACTGGGGTCAGTAGCCATAAGAGGTTGAGGTAACCAGAGTCACCTGTAAATATCGAGAGATACCTGTTAGCCAGACACTCGCCCTTAGGGCCAACCCTACACCCATATACCAACAGACACTGGGTGGGGACCTTGGGCTCACCTATTAGCCACACCATGTGCCTCTGGAGTTGAGCCATCACATATGGGATGCTGCTATTCCTCAGGATAAAGACATCATGAACAAACCCAGGATACTTTGCATTCACATGGGAGAAGTACTGGTCTGCCAGGCACACTATCTGCACGTTCATAGAGTGAAAGCTCTTTCGATTTCTGTACACCTGTTCATTTCTCAGGGGGGGGCAAAGGCAATATGTGTACCATCAATAGCACCAATGATGTTGGGGATGTGTCCCAGTGCATAGAAGTCAGCCTTCACTGTGGCCAAATCCTCCACCTAGGGGAAAACAATGTAGCTGCGCATGTGTTCCATCAGGGCAGACAACACTCAGGTCAGCACGTTTGAGAACATATGCTGTAACATCCCTGGTGCCATGGCCACTTTCATTTGGAAGGAGCCACTTGCCAAGAAATGGAGCACTGATAGGACTTGCACAAGAGGGAGGATCCCAATGGGGTGACGGATAGATGACATCAGGTCTGGCTCCAATTGGGCACACAGCTCTTGGATTGTGGCCCTACCAAGTCAGTAGGTGAGGATAATGAGTCTGTCCTCCATTGTTGCCAGCCCACCAGGGGTCTGTACACGGGGGTATGTCTCCATCTCCTATTTATCCTCAGCGGTTGAACTCTAGGGTGAAAAACAGTGAGCAGATGGTCATATTCAAACATATCCTCAGAGTAAAATGCCTTGCATGCTGTGACAGAAACAGTATGTGAACGTGTAGTTCCGTAAATGTGCCTATGTCTGCTGTGACGCATTTAGGTGCCATGGCCTGTTTCCCCCTGAAATGGCAGGCGCCTGACCTGTGTGAAGGGACAAGTGGAAATGAGGTAATTCCTCTGATGTTGTGCGCAGTTGCGGGAGGCAGTCGATGACCGCCGTGCAACACCTCATTGGTTATCATTGGGCCCTTTGGGTTCCAGTAGCCAATTCTGATGTACGTCAGCGGTGACGGTACGCACTGCCTCGGACGTGAACGCCATTTTCTATCTGTTCACTCACTTGCTACCTGACCTTCAACAGGAGAGGACCTACACTGCAAGTGCTGCTGTGACCTGTGTCTGGAAGCGACGATGGCTCGAGTGTCTGGGGAAAGGGCCCCTGCCTTCACTTCGGAGGAGTTGGAGAGACTGGTGGATGGGGTCCTACCCCAGTACCATTTACTTTATGGTCCTCCAGACCAACAGGTGAGTACGTTGTGAGCACGATGCATGGGGCATGAATGTATGGAGTGCTGTGTGTGTGAGCCTCATGAAGGGGGGGGTGGCTGAGGGGTCCTGGGCAGAGTGCTGCATGTATGGTGGTCAATGTCTGTGCGTAAGGGGATGGGAGGGATATGGTGGGCCATGAGTGCAACAGGCCAGACGGTATGACTAATACCTTTTTCTATGTATCTTTTTCTGCAGGTCAGCACCCATCAGAAAAAGGGTATTTGGCGTGCCATTGCCAAGGACGTGTGGACCCTGGGGGTCTTTGACAGGCGGAGCACCCACAGTCACAAATGGTGGCAGGACCTGTGCCGCTGGGCAAGGAAGATGGCAGAGGCCCAGCTGGGGATGGCCTCCAAACAGGGAAGAGGTGCCGGTCGTACCCTGACCCCCTTGATGTTCCGCATCCTGGAAGTGGCCTCTATAGAGTTGGATGGGCGCTAGGACTCATCACAGCAGCCACAAGGGGGAGAGTACAGTTTCAGAATCAGAAAATTGCATGTGTTGAGGTGTTATCTAGGTGGGGGATGTGGGTCTATGGGTGCCCCTAGGCCAGGACGAACATGGCAGGGTAGGTTCCATGATGGGCAGGGTCTGATGCACTCCAACCCCAAATATGCTAGTGGGCATCTACTACTGGGCAGGGTCCTGTGGGTTTCTGCTGTGCTGCTATTGGCGATAGGCATTGTACTCCATGGCCTGCTGACTAGCATTGGAACTAGTAGTGAATGGCCTAGTGCATAGGGCTGTTCCCTGAGTGTTGTGTACGCCAAAGGTGGTGTTGTTGCTGGCACTGACCAAGTGTATCCTCTGTCTCTTCCCCCCCTTTTTGTTTTGTCACCCTGTCCTTCTGTGCATTAGCATCATCTGGCAGAGGAGTAGAGGCACCAGCGACAGAGGGAGCTGGATCCCACATGGCCCATGAGGCCGAATCCACGGACGGTGAGGGCACCAGTGGGATGGAGGGCGAGGGGAGCACCACAGCGGAGACTAGAGGGAACAGTTCAGACAGCGACACCTCCTCCGATGGAAGCTCCCTGGTGGTGGTGGACACCTCTGTGGCCATCCCAACTACAGGTACAGCCGCCACCCCCGTACCAGTACCGCCCTCCCAGCAGCCCCTCAGCGTGTTTCCTGTGCCCGCTCACCCAGGAGGGTGGGCATCTCCTTCACCCCAGGCACCTCAGGCCCTGCCCCAGTCAGCCCTGCTGCTCTCCTTAAGGAGTCTATTGACCTCCTGCGATTCCTCCCTGTTGGGCAGTCAACCATAGTGAATACCATCCAGGGTCTGGCAGGGCATTTGCAACAAACAAATGCATTCCTGGAGGGCATTCACTCTGGCATGGCGGCCCAAAAGAGATCATTCCAGGCTCTGGCCTCCTCCCTGATGGCAGCCATTGTCCCTGTCTCTAGCCTCCCCCCTCCAACTTCCTCTACCCAGTTCTATTCCCCTCAACCCCAGCCTATCCCAAGCACACCTTCAGACCAGCATGCACCCAAATCAACACACAGAAGTGGCTCAGGCAAACACAAGCACCATCCAGATGCAGACACACCAACATCCACTGCCTCCACTGTGTACCCCTCCTCCTCGTCATCCACCTCCCTCCCAATAGCGTCTCCACTCACACCTGCATGAACTATATCCTCATCCACTACCTCCATCACCATCACGCCTATCACTAAACGCCCCTCACTGGCACTCACCACCCCCACATCCATGCACACGTCCCCTGTGTCCTCTCCCACTGTGTCTGTGCCCCCTCCTCCCAAAGTACACAAACGCAAGCACTCAGACACCCAACAGCCATCCACCTCACGACAGCATCCAGCCCATGCACCTGCATCCAAACACAGCAGACAGACCACCACTCCCTCTTCCTCCGCCGCCAAACCTTCACCCTCTTCCAGCCCCAGTGTCCCTAAAAAGCTTTTCCTCTCCGCCCTTGACCTATTCCCTGCACCTATTCCCGCCTGTCCTTTACTTCGGGCCAGGGTGGTCAGGACCCAGGCTAGCACCTCAGCCACCCAGTCCATGGCCACTGTTGTTTCTGCAGCCACTGCAGTTGTGAGACGCACCGTGAAGACACCCGTCCACACAGCCAGTGTGCCTGCACCAGCTGCCAAGGGCAAAAGGGAGCACCAGCTGGCAAACGCAAGGAGGCACCAGCAGCTGGCAGAAACAAGGAGGCACCACCAGCTGGCAGAAGCAAGGGGGCACCACCAGCTGGTAAACGCAAGGAGGCACCACCAGCTGGCAGAAGCAAGAAGGCACCACCAGCTGGCAGAAGGAAGGAGGCACCACCAGCTGCCAAGGGAAAGGGAACACCAGCTGCAAAGGGCAGTGACAAAGGCACAGATGCCGCAGGCAGGATGGATATGGAGCCTGGTGCTGGAGCAGCATCTGGGCAGACAACACCAGCCATGGCACTTCAGCTGTCTGAGGCTGAGGGGGAAGGGCTGGAGCCTCCCCCCACCACAGGCAGCACCGCCACCAGCACCGCCACCTGCACCGTCACCAGCACCACTGCCAGCACCACTGCCAGCAGCAGCAGCCCCAGTGGGCAGCCGTCCAAGGCTGCGGGGGAAGGGCTGGAGCCTCCCCCCACCACTGGCAGCACCGCCACCTGCACTGCCACCAGCACCACTGCCAGCACCACTCCCAGCAGTAACAGCCCCAGTGGGCAGCTGTCCGAGGCTGCGGGGGAAGGGCTGGAGCCTTCCCCCACCACTGGCAGCACCACCGCCAGCACCGTCCCCTGCACCGCCACCAGCACCACTGCCAGCGGCAGTAGCTCCAGTTGGCAGCCGTCTGAGGCTGCGGGGGAAGGGCTGGAGCCTCCCCCCACCACTGGCTGCCAGTCCCTCCACTGCCACCACTGAGAAGCCGTCACCACCGGCGGGCAGTGTGTAGTCGTGCCTCCATGGGCTGTAGTGCGTTCTGGACCCTGCAAAAACTGTAGGTGTGACACCCAGGTGAGAGACTGTGACCTTGCACCCTCCAAGATCTGCATCACAGGGCACAAAGCCCCCTCCAGAACCATTAGAAGAAGGCATCCACTCACCCCCTCCTTGCTAGGGTGAAGAACAGTGGGCACAAAGCCCCCTCCTGAACCAGTGGAAGCAGCCATCTGCTTGAGAGACTGTGGCCTTGCACTCCCCAGGACCAAGCAGTGGGCAACCCACCCACTACAGAGACTGTGGTTTGGCACTCCCCAGGACCAAGCAGTGGGCAACCCACCCACTAGAGAGACTGTGGCTTGGCACTCCCCAGGGCCAAGCAGTGGGCAAACCACCCACTTGAGAGACTGTGGCTTTGCACTCCCCAGGACCAAGCAGTGGGCAACCCACCCACTTGAGAGACTGTGGCTTTGCACACCCCAGGACCAAGCAGTGGGCAAACCACCCACTTGAGAGACTGTGGCTTTGCACTCCCCAGGACCAAGCAGTGGGCAACCCACCCACTAGAGAGACTGTGGCTTTGCACTCCCCAGGACCAAGCAGTGGGCAAACCACCCACTAGAGAGACTGTGGCTTTGCACTCCCCATGACCAAGCAGTGGGCAACCCACCCCCTTGAGAGTCTGCGGCTTTGCACTCCCCAGGACAATGCACAGGCCATGTAGCCCCCTCCAGGAGCAGTGGCATTGTACCATCTTCCAGCTGAGGTACCTCCTTCCCCTTCCCCCTGAGGTGCCTGTGTATTTTCGACCTGATGCCCCAACAGTGTTCTCTCCGTATTGAGGGAGGAGTCAAGTGGGGCCTAGGCCTATGTGATATGCCCTGTGGGCCACGGACATTTTGGACTGGACAGGGTCCCTGCATTTGTATATATTGTCGATGCTGTTTTGTGCTTTGAGGACGTATTTCTCAAAATGTATATTTTCACACTTACTTTACTCACTTCCTTTTGTCCTTGCGTCATTCCTGAGGGTACAGGGGGGACATGTGATGTTGTTGCATCTGTTTGTGTGTATGGTGTTGGGGGTGTGTGGCAGTGGGTATAGCGATAGGGATTAATGAGACACTCAGGTGGGGTTTTTCTATAAGTGATGTTTATTTTACAATATAGGTATCCTCGTCACAGTCACTGTCTTTTATTTTATGTCTTGGTGATTTTCTTTGTTTCTTCTTCTCCAGGGTTCCCAGTGGTAGATGTTAATCCTCCCCGCAGATGGTGTCATCAGGTCGACCGAAAAAGGAACGAAAGGTAAGTCAGTGGGATGTCTGGATGATGGGGTTTTTATTTTCTTAGTGCTGGGAGGGGATATAGAGAGAGAGAGAGAGAGAGAGAGAGAGAGAGTGGGTGTGAGGGAGTGGTGGTGGTCTGGGTCACGATTCCACCCCGAGAAAGAGAAAGAACGGATGGGTGTAGTGATAGGGCCCGTACCGTCACCTCTGTGGTACCAATAAAAATTTTCCCACCTCTGTTCTGCCTTAAGTGCCTTGTGCTCCCTTCAAGTCGGTGCTTTCTCCCCTAAATATCCCTTCCCTCCCCCTCTACTCGCCCTCTCCATCCTCCTCCCTTCCCACTATAGCCCTTATTTTATGTTTTAGGCAGGACCGTACCTGCTGGAGCCACGCCCCTCCAGGGACGTGGCGGAGTTGTTGCTTTTCAGGTCTTCCCTGTCCCTCCGTGGGGTCTCCTCCGGAGTTCTTGAGTCCCTCGTCCAGGGCCTCTTCTTCCTCAACGACCAGATTTTCTTTCTCCTATGTCTCCTCCTTGCGCGATCTCCATCTCCGTCTTGGCGTCTTCTTCCTCTTCGTCCTTCTCTGCGTTCGCGCTCCGCGCGCACTGTCCTTCCTCTGTTTTCAATATTTTTGAAACCCGGATATCTGGGATTCCAGCTTCCGGGATTTCCTGTCCTGCGGGACCCCCAGGGCACTTGCTGGACGGGGAACCCGCGTCGTATGTAGCCGGGGTTTCGGTCACCCGGCTACAGGGTGGGGGTGAGGGTGTTGCATGTGTGTGTGTCACTCTCTTTTACCTCCCACCCTCCCTTGTGTGCTAGGTGCGGTACTCACCGTGGTCCTCTTCACCGCCGTTCATGTTCCTGGTGTAGGAGGAGGTATACCAGCATTGGTAACACCTGTAGTTCGGGCTCCATGGCATACATAAACCATTAGATACAAATTGGTTAGATACACATAATAAAGGTTTCTATAAATGTGGTAGTTGTGGAGTATGCAAATGGGCATGTCAAGCACAGAAATACTTTTTTGGAGTTGACAATAAGAGATATTTAATACAAACATATATAAATTGTAATACTACTTATGTAATACACATGTTGATTTGTAAATGTGAACAGCTTTATGTTGGTAGTACAATTCGTCCACTCAAGGCCAGAATTGCAGAACATTGGAGGTGTCATCAGACAAGATGATGAAAAATATCCAATTGCAATACATATGAGGGGATATAGTACACAAAATGCACATAAAGAATTTAAATTATTTGGTTTTGAGCATATCAAGATATGTCCGCGAGGAGGAACTGGGGAACTAGCATTAAGGAAGGAGGAGTCCATGTGGATAATGAGATTACGAGCAGTAGAATGTGGATTGAATTCAGACTATGAATATTTTATAGGTGATAGATAATGTGTATGTATATTTACTAGTGGTGATATGTGTAACGAACTATGCACACACAAGGAGAATGAGAACCTAATATAAGTTATTTTGATTGAGAATATAAATAGAATACCAATATATAATGTGAGAATAAGATACATATAGATACTTTTGGCGAATAGGAGACATGAGATTTGGTAGTAGATAATTATTGTAAATAATAGAGTTAGGTGTAATAATAATTGCTTGCTAGATATCAACACTTAGAATTTATGTTTAGTTTTAATTGTGATTAAACTCATAATATGTCAATTATTGTACTCGTTTTATATTGTAAATAATGAAAAAATTTCTAGAAATATAAATAACTTTTAAATGGGAAAATGACTGTAGTAAGTGAGGGGTTATTACATTAGCAATGAGGCATTATTTGGTTTAATAATCCTATATGGAAAGGTATAGAGAGTGGGTCGGATGTAATGGTACACAGACGTGAAAGAGATAGTCATCTTTCTATTTTTATAGTAACGATCAGTAAATAGAAAATGGACTCTGTTGAGGAACGTTAGACGGAGTTGCAGTGAATGAGGAAGTCCTCTTTCTTTGTTTAATACTATGAAGGAGGGGCTACTTGAGTAGGGGGGAGACACGTACTCTGTTTGATTTACTTTACGCGCACTCACGGTGTTAGGAGATAGGGACGTGATTTATTCAGAGGTGAATCTGACAATATATTTTTGAATCGATAACATGGAGCGTTTAACAATGACTTTGGGGCTTATATAATTGCATACTTTCTGAGGCATTTAATTTTGCTTTACAGGATACGCTTGAAAGTTTGCATCCGGTCTAATAATAATAATAACACTCAGACAAATAATTAGTACGGAGGTAAGCAAGTGAATACAAATGAGAATATAATAAATGGTAGAACTAGAGTTAGAAAATAATATTAGAGATAGTAATCCATTAATCTTGATACGCCATTATATAGGAACGGAATTGGAACAGGAGAAATTGAATTTATGTTGGAACTAATCTTATAGAGAAAAAGGAATTTGGGAATTCCATATGAGCAGGTACAATTGTATATACGGAAGTTTAGATATTAGGAGCACTAAGGAAACTGACACAAAATAGGTTGGGTTGAGGAATTTAACTTGTGTGTTCATGTTTTGAACACCTGGAGCTTTGACACAGCACTAAGGATACTGACCTAAGTATATTGGAAAGTAATCAGCTATTGACAACAATTTGTGTAGATCGCTTGTTTGTTTGATTTCCACCTGGCACTATATAATTAGATTTTATGCACTAATGTGAAGGTTTATACTGTAGTTGGGTTTATGTATGAAATTGAAACAGAGAAAAGGAAGAGATATAATAAATATATATACTGTTGACATCCTTAAAAAGTCCTGAGGAAGTGAAGGGGAGCTATAACCCAGATGAAACACGTGTTGGCTTGGCTGGAGCGAAAGTGAATAAATAATAAAGAAGAACAATTTGGAACACATCTTGGGATTCTCAATTTGTTGCCCATGGTGCACAATATGTGAAACATAATGAGGATGCTTCCAGGTGCATGCGCATCCTGTGTGCATGAAGCATCTGCTTGAGCAGTATTCTCCACTGGGAGTCTAATTTGAGGCAGCAACATAAGAAGTGCAGCCTTGATTCATATCTGTAATTGCACACCCTACATTCCCCTGATCCACATTGTCCGGCCCAAGCTGGGTTATGTCTCTTATTGGTAGCACTAAAAGTCACATGTACAAGATTTACCTACATGTTTGTGCATTTATGGCTTCCAGGAGTAATGGTTGCAGCTTCCCCGCCAAGTAGGAGTTGTTCAAGATCTGAATCAGAGCTGAGTTGTCTAGATATTGCTCCCTTGAGGATTCCCTCAGATGGCTGTTCATTGCTTTTTCAGACTGTATATGATACATCCCCCATTTGTAGGTCTAATTCCTCTATTTGGAAGGATGTAGTAGTGCCCTTTAGTTGATTACACCACGGATTACCTGGAGTCTCAAAGATAAATTTTAGATGGGCCTTTAGTGAGTTAGTGGAAGTCTTCATTGTTGTCATGTAATATTTTAGTAGGGAACCTTTGCAGCCTAGAGATTGACTTTCAGTGCCAGATTCTAATCTTGGTGTATCGCTGCTGTTATTTTTTTATAGGCAATACAATGGCTTTGCTGCAGGACAGAAACTAAGACTCCTGGATAAGCATGATGCCCGTATTGCAAGGCTGGAAGAAAGTGGCATTCATAACCCTGAGTATTGGGGCTGCAGACACAATGCTCAGTAAAAAGTTCAGTTGGTTCATATCGTATCAAATTGCAGCTCCTTTGTTTTTCAGAGACTTCATGGGTGCTGTTGGTTTGCTGTTTTCACCAAACCCATCTATCTCAGTGATAGTTATGTTTCATAGCTGTGTGAATGGTCATATTACCCAGGTGCTAGGTTAGGTGCTTTTTGTTCCAGTGTCTTCCAAAGATAAGAACTTTTGACTTGTCTTGGTTTACTTGGAGATGATTATCAGTGCTTGTTGGATACCTACTTTGGTGTGATCTATTATCACAATATCGTCTGCATATTGTGTAATGTGCAGTGTGGTGGTTCCTAGCTTGGGAGGTACTAGGCAGCCGTTCTCTTTTGACTTCCCCAGGTTGGTGGTATATAAATTAAAAACAAGGGCTGGCCAGAGCAGAACCCTGCTTTAGACCTCGGTTGGTATATATTTTGCATGTGACTGCACTGGCTTCAGTTTTCATGCGGGCCCATGCCCTTGTATATAATGAGGGGATTGCTCTTGGCAGTACACCCCAAGATTCCCCCATAGGGTAGCCCCATCAACTGTACTGAATGCCACACGGTAGACTATGAAACATCAAAATAGCAGTAGCTTTGTACGGCTTGATGTTTCATGAAAATAGTGCTATGATGTTATCCACTGTGTATGCCGCAGCCCAGAAACCTGATTGGAAAAACAGCAGGGCTTTGTGATCAAGCACCCAGTTCTCTAGTCGCTCCTAGAGAACACAACTGTAAGCTTTTGCCTCCAAGTCTAATAGTGCTTTTAGGCAGCAATTTGAGGCATTGGTCTGATCACCCATCTTATGTATATGGCACACATTAGACCCTCTCCAAGCTTCAGGACAGTTGGAGTTAAAAAGGCATAATTGAAGAGCGGTGTGCTAATCCTGGCCCACTTTTCCAGAGTGCATTCAAATATACTGTCTGGGAGGCGGTTTGGACTGGGTTCTCCATCATTTTTCGTGAGCCTTATCATAATCTCAACTGTCTCGGTGTTTGTTAGTTCTGAGGTTGGGTCTTCATAGAAATCAGCTGATGGAGATAGTCCAGTTTGTTGGAGGGCAAAGAACTGGTCCGATTTTAGAACCAACACATGCCTTACTCCATCATTTTTAATATTTCTGGTCATAATTTCAGCATTTTCAGTATTTGTTAGTTCTGGGTTAGGGTCTTGATTGAAATCAACTGCTGCAGGTAGTCCAATGTGTTGGAGGACAGAGGACTGGTCTGTGCCTTACCCATGCCGCTTCTGGCACTCCGTTTTCCCTTGTTGCTTTACTGATTTTTAGTTTGTTAATGTGATCCCAGAAGCGTGCCTAGTTTTGATCTTTAAGCATCTGGAAGATAGTCAAACATTCCTTTTGGTTCATTTTGTACTATTTTCCCATACTGTTTTTTTTTGTAATGCATTTTCATGTGATTTTACTGCTGCTGTGGAGCTTATGGTAGGCTTTTGTTTGTGTGCTCACTGGGCTGTACAAAGAGCTCTTCTTGTGAAGAAGGTTTTGAGGACTCTATTGCCTGCTATTCCCTGGGCTGATCGACTTGCACCTGTGGCCTAGTAGGTGAACTCTAAGGCCTTCTGTGATGTTGCCCCACACCTGATGCAGGGACTGTGAGCATTTTGTGATTAACTTGGCATCCTGCGTGCCTAGCTAGGGAGTGACCATTGGAGTGTGTTCCAGTCTCCACTTAATTCTCCTCACTAGGTTCACAAATTGCTCCCCAGTTGAGAAGCCCACATGATTGCTTCTGTCCATTATGTGAGATGTTGAATATAATGTGGACCTTAGTGGGTTGCGTTCGCTTTCTATTCTTTTGTCTATGTCAAAATGTGCAAGCTGGCATGCTGGGCGCTTTGATAAAAAGACGCAATCAATTGTCAAGGTTTCTTTGCAGGTTAGAGGAAATGGCAGCTGAATCCCTTGTGCCTCAATCTTCTTTTGAGCAGAAGTCAGTTTGTAAGTTGCCATAAAGCCTTGCATTGTAACCGCCTGCTAGCGCACTTGGTCCTCAGTAAGTAAACTTACAAGGGGACACGTATAGGCCGATGAACCTTTTGGATCCCTTGGAGTATCCAAGTCATGTAGTGACCAGTGCTACTAGAATGCACTATAGCCAATCAATAACCATTAATAGAAACATTAATCATTGGACAATTATATCGACATTTCATGAATAACCACAACTCAATATACGTTTTAACAATTTTATTTCCCTATTAATTACAATTCTAATGCATCGGTTAATTCAAACTTTATTCAATCAGCTTGGAATTAGTTCATTAGTGACCACAAATAACATAACCTAATCAGAACTTGAGAAAACATATGTTCTAATGCTTCAGCATAAGCTAACAAAGATGAATATATTGACATTAATAGCAGAGTTCAACAACCAGTTTGTCAATCATTTGTCACTGTCAACGTCACCCAAAAGGAACCTTCCTAACTCAGATTAGCATTTAACATGTGGGACTTCAAGCGAAAACAATTTAGAAAACGTGAATGTGGAAGACAGCTAGCTAGGAGAAAAATGATTTAAACAGAGCAGTTGGTACCTAGAAAGAAAGGCACAAAAGTTAGTCAGTCACATTGTCATAGCTACCTATCCACAATGGATCAGCAACAAAGTCAGTCTTCGTATTCAGATCATCAATCGATCAACAACGCATCAGGCTCTCAAGCGCATAAGCCCAATGACAGAATCTCGAATCGCGTCTCTTTACGTCATCAATTCTCTCCTCACATCTGAAGTTTTAGCCCCTTGTCATGATTGTTTTATTACAGTTTTTCATTCCATCCCCCTAATTCCTAATTGGTCAGTTAATCACCAGTTATGACTCTATCCAGTAATATTATTTTTGCAAATCTATGAATTCTCATATTTCACCATTCTCAGTTCATTGGTTGGTTCACTGTACGATGTCCTCATCATCCAGCTCATCAGGTATAGAAAATGTTGCATGTTCTTCTCCAGTCAGTGTCTCTATTGTTCGAGTCCTGGGAAAGTATATCTTGTCTGCTCTACACAACATATGTTGCGATTTGATTCACTCATCTCCTGTCCTTCAGTACATTGCAGAAAATTCTAATTGAGCAGACTTTAGCAACAAATGGTTCATGGTCAGTTCAATACATCAGCTTTCTCTGAAGTGCTAGTAATTCAGCTTCTGCACGAGGCCTGACAAAACTAGGCCACAACTTCGGCTAAGTTAGCTCTACAATATAATGCAAAACATAGATTATACATCTCAATGTAACACATTACTACATTATTATTATATATTTTCATTATTTCATGCATTTTTAATCATTTTAGTACAAATTTGTATAAGTGGCTGCCACTCTCCATGGGCACATTTTCAAATGTGCACATTAATTTTTCTACAATTAATTTCTCTGTGAACTTTTTGTTATTCAAAATACATAAACATTCATTAATAATTTCTAATTAACATATCTGCTTCAACACCCCTCTTTTGACTGAGAGAAGATTTCAGTTTTTCTCCCCAAGCAGCGAATATTAAAGTCTCCTAAGAGCATAATTTAATGTCTTGTGTAGTCCAAGAAGAGAGCCTCCAGACTGTCATGCAAGTCTTCTACCATAGTTGTCTTGGCTTATTTTGGAACATTGAGGTAGCAATTGATGAGTATCAGACCAATTGGTTTTTGGTTAGTTTTCATGCCTGTGATGGAGACTGCCTGTACCCCGTAGAGCCAGAATTGATTGAAGTAGCCTCCAGCTTAATAGCATGTTTGATGAAGATAGAGGATGCCCAAAGAGGCTTAGTCGAAGCACGAGCTTAAAGATTTCATAGAAATCGGGGAAAGAGCCCAGGTCTCTCGAAGGCACAGGATATCATCTGTCTCTATCATCTGTTTCTTGCTTGCTAGCTCTAGTGCTTCTAAGGCCCACCACATTCCCCAATGTTATTTTGATGCTAGCTGTGAGTTTTGTGCTCAGGGGCTGGTGTCGATCGTCTGTCTTGAGGCTAGGGATGATACCCTGATTTTGTATTTATGGCCTTCTGTTGTCATAAGAACTATTTTGGTACCTGGATTGAGCACCCCCGATTTAGCTTAGTTTCACAGGTGGTGTCATGGTACATATTTTCATTCATCTTTTTGAAGCTCGGGGGCTCACACGCACCGTGGGGGCTGGGGAGGCCTTTGTTGCACCACTGCTTCCTGTGGTCATATGCCAGGTCTCAATCCTGGGCCAATGAGCCTATACAGTTCGTTTTAAAAATAGAACAATACCTCTATTCACAACTTTAACAAGCATTTGCAATGCAGTGGGTTTCGCATTTGCTCGAGTTAGAGCTGTTAGCGTTGTAAACTCCTCACAGGACTTTTCTTGCCACATAAATTGAAAATGCAAAGTAATGCAGTTTCACATAAGCAAGCCGATTCAAAGCCCCACAGCATCAGCGTGAAGCAGCACACAAAAGGAAAAAGAAGTTTGCTCGCGGTCAAATGTATTGGCAAAAATACAATTAGCCACGTAACAGGGGTGATGTCCAAGGCGGTAACTGAACCGTCCCAAGGAGGGACAAATGTAAAGTATTTACCAATGAAAATAAAGGATTTTTCATGGGCAAGCCCATGAACCAATAAACTGCGGGCATGTTTAAAAGCCCAGATACATACCAACATGTCAGAAAAGCAGTGTTTGAGCGCCGCTAGGCTCGACCTTAAAAGGTGTATTTTCATTATGACTGAAGACAGATTATGGGGGTCATTCTGACCTCGGCGGTAAAAGGCCCTTACCGCCGGTCAGAAGACCGCCATAACACCGCCGCGGCCGCGGTTAACCGCCACGGTCATTCTGACCCACAACGGCCAAACCTCCAAAATTCCGTCCTCCACTGCAGCCCGCCACATCAGCGGGCAGCGATAAACTGGAGATGACCAAACCTCCACCGTCACGCCAACAGAAATACGCCCATGCCATTACGACCCATGAATCCACACGGCGGTCATTCAAACGCGGTATTCCATTGGCGGTACACACCGCGGCGGTCAGAATACACACATATCACCAAAACACAGCCACATTGGACAATTTGAAATACACACACCTGATACACATACACACACCACTCCCACACAATCAACCAACTATAAAACACACACCCACATCACCCACAAACCCCTGCGACCATAATTACTGAGAGAAGGAGAGAGAGACACAGCAGACAATCCAAAGCAAGACACACTGAGGCACACTACACCATCACACACACCACATAGTAGCACAAAGCACCACTCACCAACATACTCATCATCACATACACCACCCCACACCTCACCCACACCACCCCATGGCACCCCAAAGGCACCCACGCTTTTCGGACCAAGAACTCCGGGTCATGGTGGAGGAAATCCTAAGAGTGGAACCCCAGCTCTTCGGCTCGCAGGTGCAGCACACCAGTATAGCTAGGAAGGCGGAGCTATGGCAGCGGATCATGGACAGGGTCAACGCGGTGGGACAGCATCCCAGGAATAGGGAGGACATACGCAAAAGATGGAACGACCTACGGGGGAAGGTCCGATCGATGGTCTCCAGGCACAACATCGCGGTCCAGAAGACTGGCGGCGGACCCCCACCCACCCCTCCCGAATTCACATAGTGGGAGCAAGACGTCTTGAACATCCTGCATCCTCAGGGCCTCGCAGGAGTAGCCGGAGGAATGGACTCTGGTAAGTCCAATCTCAACTACTATATCCCCCCCACCCCACCAGCATGCCAATCCACACCCCCACCCTCACCCCCAACCCCCCAGCACACATCCTCCCTGACAATGTCTCACCAGCACAACCCACCCATCCCAACACCAACTCCTGCATGCCAACACAAATCATGGGCACCCATCACCTAAGCATGACCACTGCACTAACCCCCCCCCCCACTAACTACCCTCACAACACCTCCCTCAACGGAATGCCTGCACTGGGGGACAAGGGCACCCATAACACGCACGCTATTGTACACACAGAAACAATAACCAAACTCTCTTACCCCATGCAGGACCCGAACGACAACACACCAGCCAGGAGGGTCCAGAAGTGTCCATCCCACCACCGGAACAGGCCCACACTGAGGATAGCAGCTCTGTCGACAGTGAACCTGATGACCAGCCCGGACCATCGGGGACCTCTGGGCAGTCGGTTCCCCTCAGGCAGCCACAGGCCACACCAGACCCGACCCCCTCTGCCAACACCAGCACAGCTCCCACCCAGCGGGCCCATGCCTCTGTCTCTAGGACAGCTCAATCAGCGGTGTGTCTGCCACTACAGGGCACCCAGGCTAACCCAACACCCCAACAACAACAGGGACCTGGGGGCAGTGGTAGCGGGCACACCGTCCAGGGGACAGAGGCCGGGGGAAACCGGGCAGCTCGGAGGGCTGCTGTGCGACAGGGGGGGGAGGAGAGGCCCAGGGAACCCACTCTCCAAGAGGCCCTCACCACCATCATGGGGGCATACCACCACTCCCAAGAAACGATGGCGACGGTACTGGCCAGGTTCACTGAGATCCAGGCACAGCAGGAGGAACGCTACATGGGGTTCAGGGAGGAGCTGAGAATCATCGGGACCGCACTGGGGACCATCGTCCTGGCCCTCCACAGGATAGAGGACGCGTTGCGGGACCATGGTGCACCACACAGGGCCCCTGTCACTAGCCCGGACCAGGAACAGCCTACCACCTCCGCCGGCGCTAGTGGACAGGAGGTCCCAACACCTCGACAGCCCCCCAGAACCCCACCTCCTGCTGAAGAACAACCACCCCGTAAGAGGAGCCTGAGACCAAAAAAAAAGACTGAGTAGGATGTCAAGACCCCCGCCAGCAGGACATACCCCCTCAAGTCTTCCCACTGTCCCACATTGCCACCCTGTCCAACCATGAACTGCCTATGCTCCATCCTTCCACAGGCAAAAGGACAATGCACCTGTGAGACTGAGAACTGGACTCTGCCATGGATATTCCTCCACCCCCACCCATCACCCTTAGAATCACATGTACCGATATCTAGCACTGTAAATAAATCACATTTTGCACACAAATCTGTTTTGAGTCATGCTGTATTATTGACAAATGTATTACATATTACTGTTCGATTTCTGTTCTGTCAATTAGTCATGACAACATACCAATGTCAATACGCTGTATTTCATGGGCGAACCAAGCAGAAGTCAGGTACTGAGTCAGACAGCACTGAGAAGGGAAGGGAAAGGCAAAAATTAATGAAAAACATCTGTGGGGAACTACAGAAAGTACAGATGCAGGAGGCTATAAGCAATTGTGAAATGGCGTGGGTGATTCTTACCTGTGTGTTACTTGAAATACTGTTGTATCACTCTGTCCCTATTGTCTGTGTCGTCCTCAGAGTCTTCCTCCTCTTCACTCTCCACAGGCTCCACGGCTTCTACAACACCACCATCTGGACCATCCTCCTGCAGGAAAGGCACCTGGCGTCGCAAAGCCAGGTTGTGGAGCATACAGCACGCCACGATGATATGGCACACCTTCTTTGGTGAGTACATTAGGGATCCACCTGTCATATGCAGGCACCTAAACCTGGCCTTCAGGAGCCCAAAGGTTCGCTCAATCACCCTCCTAGTACGCCCATGGGCCTCATTGTACCGTTCCTCTGCCCTCGTCCTGGGATTCCTCACTAGGGTCAATAGCCACGGCAGGTTGGGGTAACCAGAGTCACCTATTAGCCACACACGCTGTCTCTGTAGCTGGTCCATCACATAGGGAATGCTGCTATTTCGCATAACATACGCGTCATGCACTGACCCTGGGAACTTGGCATTTACATGGGAGATGTACTGGTCAGCCAAACAGACCACCTGGATATTCATTGAATGGTAATTCTTCCTGTTCCTGTACACCTGTTCATCGTCATTTGGGGGGACTAAAGCCACATGGATCCCATCAATTGCACCAATGATGTTGGGGATGTGTCCAAGGGCATAGAAATCAGCTTTCACTGTAGGCAAATCACCCTCCTCTGGGAAAATGATGTAGCTCCGCATGAGTTTCATCAGGGCAGACAACACTCTGGATAAGATCTTGGAAAACATAGGCTGAGACATCCCAGATGACATGGCCACTGTTGTCTGGAATGAGCCAGTTGCAAAGAAATGGAGGACAGACAGAACCTGCACTAGAGGGGGAATTCCTGTGGGTTGGCGGATGGGGGACATCAGGGCTGGCTTCAGCTGGGCACACAGTTCATGGATGGAGGCTCGGTCAAGTCGGTATCGTAGTATTATGTTGCGTTCTTCCATTGTGGACAGGTCCACCAGCGGCCGGTACACGCGAGGATTCCTCCTTCTCATCGCTAGTCCCAGCGGACGGTGCCTAGGAAGGAGAATATGGAGTACAGAGTCAATCCACTCACAGGTACGTACAACACAGCTTGCACAGTACAGGTAAATGTATGGTTTGATATGTTTGTATGTGTGCCATTGCAAGGCGTAGGCCTGTGTGACGCATTAGAAATTAAGCCATGTGGGCCCTTGAAATGGCCGATGCCTGACCTGTGAAGTGGGACAATGGGATGTGAGGTCACTGCGCTGGCGGGGCGCACCGTGGCGGTAGGCGGTCGAAGACCGCTGTGCGAAGACGCATTGGTTAACATTGAAGCCTATGGGTTTCAGGAGCCAATGACGATGTGCGCCGGCGGTCGCGGGACGCACCGCCGCGGTACGCACCGCCGCGGGCGTGACCGCCATTTTCTATCTGCTTAATCATTCGAGACCTGATCATCCACAGGAGAGGACCTATACTGCAAGTGCTGCTGTGAACTCGGTCTGGAAGTGACAATGGCTGCTGCTACTGGTGAAAGGGCCCCCACCTTCAGTTCAGAAGAGTTGGAGAAGCTCGTGGACGGGGTCCTCCCCCAGTATGCGCAACTCTACGGTCCTCCAGACCAACAGGTGAGTACACTCAGTGCACATTGAATGGGTTATGCCTGTGTGGAGGGGGGGGGATGTAAGTTGGTGGGGTGTGGAGGGAATGGGGAGTGCAACGCACGACAGATGAGAGAATGGGAACCATGACAAGGTTGGGGAGGGGGGGGCATGTACTCCAAACATGCAGATATGTGACAGTTTCTCTTTCCCACCCTGTACATGTCAAACAGGTGAGCGCCCACCAGAAAATCGATATTTGGCGTGCCATTGCCGAGGAAGTCCGGAACTTGGGGGTCCACAACAGACGGGGCACCCACTGCCGCAAGAGGTGGGAGGACATCCGCCGCGGAACGAGGAAGACCGCAGAAACACTGCTGGGGATGGCCTCCCGACCTAGGAGGGGTGCCAGTCGCACCATGACCCCCCTGATGTCCCGGATCCTGGCGGTGGCCTACCCTAATTTGGATGGGCGCTTGAGGACAGCACAGCAGACACAAGGGGGTGAGTATCCGCACATTCTCCTATCTGTATGCGCATTGGAGGCGTCTGGGTGGGGGAGGAGGGCTGTGGGTGACATTAGGCCCGGGCGCTCTCTGTAGTGTAGTCCGCTCCCTTAGGCATGGCCCTGTGCCCCCGCCCCCCACCTCTGTAGGGTGCCAAGTGCAGCTACCCATGCTCCAGCATCACACATGTGCGCGTGTGTTGTCCCTAGACCTGTTTGCCTAGTCAGAAGTACTGAGTAGTGTACCCCAAGTTCGCGACTTAGTGCACGAGGCACCTGTGTCTGTCCTCTCCGCAAAGGGTATTGCTAAGGCATGCACTCAACTTTGTTGAATTTCTCCCCCACCCTAAATCTTTGTCTTCTTGTGTTTTAGCATCATCAGGCGGAGGAGATTTGGCGTCGGAGCAGGAGGGAGCTGCAGGTCACCAGGCCCCGGTGGGCACTGACACAGACACCGAGGGCACCAGTGATCCGGAGGGCGAGGGGAGCACCACAACGGGGGCCGGTGGAGACACCAGCGACACAGACACGTCCTCGTTTGGGAGCTCCCTAGCGGGGGCGGCACCATCTGTGCCCCCCGCAACAACAGGTACAGCCGCCACCCAGCGCACCAGCACCGCCCTCCCAGCAGCCCCTCAGTCTTCGCTCCGTGGCCGCTCGGCCAGGAAGGCGCGCGTCTCCTTCGCCCCAGGCACCTCAGCCCCTGCCTCTGTTACCCCTGCTGCCCTCAGTGCGGAGCTCATTGACCTGGTGAGGACGCTCACTGTTGGGCAGACTACCCTTCTGAATGCCATCCAGGGGGTGGAAAGGGAGGTGCATCGGAGCAATGCCTACCTGGAGGGCATTCATTCGGGTCAGGCTGCCCATCAACGAGCGTTCACTGCTCTGGCCTCAGCACTGACGGCAGCCATTGTCCCTGTCTCCAGTCTCCCTCTTCTATCTGCCTCCACCCTTTCTCTGTCTCCTGTACCTCAACCTATCCCATCCACACCCTCAGACCAGCCTGCACACACCTCAACACCCAAGTCCAGCTCATCCAAACATAAGCACCACAGAAAACACAAGCATTCACCCAAGCAACACACAGATGCAGACATATCAACAGTCACTACCACCTCTGTGTCCCCGTCCTCCTCGTCTCCCTCCTCCCTCCCTGTGACGTCTACACTCACACCTGCATGCACCCCAACATCAGCTAGTTCTTCCACCACCAGCAAACCCTCCACTACAGTCCGCACACCTGCAGTCACCACCCCCACTGGCATTTACACGTCCCCTGTGTCCTCTCCCACTGTGTCTGTCACCCCCTCTTCCAAGACACATAAACGCAGGCAGACACCCTAACAACAGCCAACCACCTCACCACAGCCTACGTCCCAGTCACCTGCACCCAAGGACAGCACACCTGGCTCTCATACAACCACATCCTCTTCCTCCACTTCTCTCACCACTACTCCTACCCCTTACCTTGGTCCCAAGAAAAATTACCTCTCCAGTTTTGACCTCTTTCCCTCCCCCGACCCACCCCCTCCAACTGGGAAAAGTCCCAAGGGCACCTCAGCCACCACCAGCCCAACTACTACAGTGCAAGTTGTGCATGGCATGTGGAGTCCACCCTTTGGCGGCAGTAACACTTCGGTGAGCAGCAAGGGGACAGCCAGCCCCCCCCCCCAGGCAAGAGGACCCAGAAATTGAAGGGCCGCCGTGAGCGGACAGAGACGGCTGCCCCCAAGGAGGTGACTCCGGCCACTTCACCGGCCACAGCAGCCAGGGGAGGCAAGGGCCCGAGAGCCCCATCTAAGGAGCGGAAGGACAGCAGGGCGGAGAGGACAACCACCAGGAGCGCGGAGCAGGAGGGCCCCACAAGCCCCATCCCGGCTGCAAGGGACGACACCAAAGGGCCCAGGACTCACTCCCCGAAGGGGCCTGACACAGCATGGTCGGAGGGCGACTGAGCAGGGTGTCCAGGCCAGGTATGACTCCCTTGACATACTGCAAGAGCACCGCTGAACAGGGCCCCGCCGTGAAGACAGGTACCGCTGAACAGGGCCCCGCCGTGCAGAAGAGCACCGCTGAACAGGGCCCCGCCGTGCAGAGGAGCACCGCTGAACAGGGCCCCGCCGTGAAGACAGGTACCGCTGAACAGGGCCCCGCCGTGCAGAAGAGCACCGCTGAACAGGGCCCCGCCGTGCAGAGGAGCACCGCTGAACAGGGCCCCGCCGTGAAGACAGGTACCGCTGAACAGGGCCCCGCCGTGCAGAAGAGCACCGCTGAACAGGGCCCCGCCGTGAAGGCAGGTACCGCTGAACAGGGCCCCGCCATGCAGAAGAGCACCGCTGAACAGGGCCCCGCCGTGCAGAGGAGCACCGCTGAACAGGGCCCCGCCGTGAAGACAGGTACCGCTGATCAGGGCCCCGCCGTGCAGAAGAGCACCGCTGAACAGGGCTCCGCCGTGAAGACAGGTACCGCTGAACAGGGCCCCGCCGTGAAGACAGGTACCGCTGAACAGGGCCCCGCCGTGAAGACAGGTACCGCTGAACAGGGCCCCGCCGTCTCAAGCACCGCTCCACTGGGCCTTTCCTGTCAAGCACCGCTCCGCTGGGCCCTTCCTGTCAAGCACCGCTCCACTGGGCCCCGCCGTCTCAAGCACCGCTCCGCTGGGCCCTTCCTGTCAAGCACCGCTCCGCTGGGCCCTTCCTGTCAAGCACCGCTCCGCTGGGCCCCGCCGTCTCAAGCACCGCTCCGCTGGGCCCCGCCGTCTCAAGCACCGCTCCGCTGGGCCCTTCCTGTCAAGCACCGCTCCGCTGGGCCCTTCCTGTCAAGCACCGCTCTGCTGGGCCCCGCCGTCTCAAGCACCGCTCCGCTGGGCCCCGCCGTCTCAAGCACCGCTCCGCTGGGCCCCGCCATCTCAAGCACCGCTCCGCTGGGCCCTGCCGTCTCAAGCACCGCTCCGCTGGGCCCCGCCGTCTCAAGCACCGCTCCGCTGGGCCCTTCCTGTCAAGCACCGCTCCGCTGGGCCCTTCCTGTCAAGCACCGCTCCGCTGGGCCCCGCCGTCTCAAGCACCGCTCCGCTGGGCCCCGCCGTCTCAAGCACCGCTCCGCTGGGCCCTTCCTGTCAAGCACCGCTCCGCTGGGCCCCGCCGTCTCAAGCACCGCTCCGCTGGGCCCTTCCTGTCAAGCACCGCTCCGCTGGGCCCCGCCGTCTCAAGCACCGCTCCGCTGGGCCCTTCCTGTCAAGCACCGCTCCGCTGGGCCCCGCCGTCTCAAGCACCGCTCCGCTGGGCCCCGCCGTCTCAAGCACCGCTCCGCTGGGCCCTTCCTGTCAAGCACCGCTCCGCTGGGCCCTTCCTGTCAAGCACCGCTCCGCTGGGCCCCGCCGTCTCAAGCACCGCTCCGCTGGGCCCCGCCATCTCAAGCACCGCTCCGCTGGGCCCCGCCGTCTCAAGCACCGCTCCGCTGGACATCGCCATGTCATGCCCCGCTGCGCTGGGTCCCGCCGTCTCAGGCACTGTTTATGGTTCACTGTGCCCACCATGCCTCCTCCTTGACCAGTGGACTCTGTAATCCACCTGAGAGACTGTGGCTTTGCACTCCCCAGGATGGTCCAGTGGGCAATCCACCCACTGTAGAGACTTGAGAGACTGTGGCTTTGCACTCCCCAGGATGGTCCAGTGGGCAACCCACCCACTGCAGAGACTTGAGAGACTGTGGCTTTGCACTCCCCAGGATGGCACAGTGGGCAACCCACCCACTGCAGAGACTTGAGAGACTGTGGCTTTGCACTCCCCAGGATGGTACAGTGGGCATGGTGGCTCCTCGTGGATCTGGCTTCGTGGACTCATGTGGCTGTGGTGGCCCCCCCTTCCCTTCCCCCTGAGGTGCCTGTAGTTTTGACATCGGATGCCCCTGCAGTGTTCTCTCCAAAGGACTCAGGTCTCGTGTGTGGGCTTTGCCCTTGTTTCGCAGAACCTTGGCCCACGGACATGTTTGATTCGTAGGATGTGCAGGACTTGTTACTTCAGTGATACACTGATGTGTATATCTTTTTGGTTTTTGTAAATATTTTTCACGGTTGCTCAATTATTTCCAGGTGCTTTTTTTGTACATGAAAATTTATTCCAAATTTGGTTGTGTCATTGTATTTTTAAAGGGTCTTTGTGTGGTGTCACTGTGACTTCCTGCTCTGCATTGGTGTGTACATATTGGGGGGGTGGGGGGGTCGCATATGTGTATGCCCATAACCTTTCTTCCTCCCCCCTCCCGTGTGTCGTAGGTGCAGTACTCACCGTTGACGTCTGCGCCGGAGTTCGTACTCGTGGTAGATGAGCAGGTAGACGAGAGCAGGTATGATGTTCAATTCGGGTTCCATGCTGTCCGGATTCCGCGTGGAGTGTGTCGAGGTGAGCGTTTTCCATTGAAAATGTCTATTTCCGCCGTGTTTTTATCGGCGGGGCTCCCGCCCCAGAAAAGGTGGCGGATTGGTGGGTCGTGATAGGGTGGGCGGTACATTGTCTGCCGCCTGGCTGTTGGCGGTGACCGCCGCGCTGTTTGTTTGTTCCGCCGTGGCGGTCGGAGTGTTAATGTGGCGGGCTGTGTTGGCGGTTCCCGCCAGGGTCAGAATTGCATTTTTTTGACCGCCGGCCTGTTGGCGGGTTGGCCGCCGCTTTATCACCGACCGCCAGGGTCAGAATGACCCCCTATATGTGTTAGAAAATGTGTTACTGGTTGACTGGGGTGGGAGCCCTGGTCAAGCAGCAACCACAATTCTAACTAGGGTAAGGCACAAGCAAACCCCAAAATGACCTGTACTCAACCCTCTGTAGCTTGGCACAAAGGAGTCAGGCTTAACTTAGCGGCAATGTGTAAAGTATTTGTACAACACTTCAAATAGTAAAACAGTGAAAACACTACACAAAAGATCCTGCATCAGGTTAGAGAAATAGAACTTAAATTCAATAAACAAAACAAGACCAAAACTGCAAAAATCTAATCAGTAGAACCGGCGTTATGATTTTTTAAGAATAAACTGTAAAGTAGCTCCTAAAAGCATAAAGCGCCAAACACAGCTATCTAGTTGTGCTGGACTGGGTCAAAGTTAAAAGTTCAGGCCAACGGTGATGGAGCACATGTCCAATACAGTACTAGATTAGTCCCACTGGAGGTTTAACATCTCAAGCTTTTTGCCAAGAAGCCCGTCCGGGTTGGTGAGGATCTAAAGGAGGAAGGACAGCGCCATGGGCAGTTCCTGGCATGGCACAAAGAGTGGTGGCCTTCCTCTTTGTCAGGGGTAGCTCTTCCATTAGGGCGGAGGAGCATTGCCCCCCTGCCAGTAGCAACAAAACCTTTGAAAGGGGTGGGGCCATGGGGGTGACATGCACTGAGGGGGAGTGCACAGCACTTCCCCTCAAAGCGCATGTTTGTTTGGCCGGTCGTCTCGGGCCGGCCAAACACTTGTGCACAGGGATCTCTCCAGCCCAGCAACACAGTTGCTGGGCTGGACAGAGCCTGCACAGGCTCTCAATCTGCCTGGGAGCACCCTGGCTGGGCTCTCCCAACCAATCCTGATGCTGCTCAGAGCTCAGAATTGGCTACAGTCTTAATTTAATTATTATATCCCCTGCCCTATGCACACCACCCCGCTCCTTTTGCGCCCCACAAACCACCACTGCTCCTTGGGCAATCAAAGGTTGCTGTACAAAGAGACAGGCTGGCAGCAGCCTGCACTAAATTTCAGTATGATTGGAGCTGTCCAGTGCGAACGGATCCGCTGACCATCACGAAGAGTCCAAAAGCTTGATTTAAAGAGCCTGTGATCCAGACCAAAGGTCCAGGACCTCAGAGGCACCACTTGGGGGTCAGGAACTTGCTGCAGCTGGGACCAAGAGCTGGTTGGGGAGCAATTTATGTCCTTGAAGCTCAGATCAGGAGGCCAGCAGACAAGCCCTTAGAGTCACTATGGCGTCTTGGGCTCAAGATGAAGTTGCAGGCCAAAGGCAAGAGGGCAGCAGGTCAGGTCTGAAAAGCAGGCAGCAGTTACTTTAGAGCAACAGTCGAGCAGAGATGGAGTCCATGTAGCAGCACAGCAGTCCTTCTTCATAACATAATATCAACAGGTCCAAAAGAGTGCTGAAGAGTTATGGCCAAATTTAAGTAAAGTGGTGCTCCATCTAATGTAGCACCACTTTTGTTGTGCCGCCCCCTGCACCCTCCTAATGCCACCATGGGAGTGTTAGGAACAATAGCGTCAAAATTCTAGAAGCTTATGTGACACTTTGTTCCACTAGCTTAAAAAATGTTTAGGCTAGTGGAGCAAAGTGCAAGGAGGCTTATTGATTACAATGGTGCGTTCTTTTAACGCCTGCTTTCAGCAGGCAGTAAGGATGATGCCAAAAATGGCACAATGAAATCTTGTAGATTTCATTACACCATTTTCGTGGGCCTCCTTCCGCCAGAACACCCCCTTTGCATACATTATGCATGGCGCGTGATTAATGTGGCGCACAGGGTTACAAAGTGGCCCAATGTGCTCAGGGAAAAGTTCCCCTTAGCACTGCCTTAGCGCAGAAAAAGAGATGCTAAGACTGCGCTATAGTAGTGCAAGGGACTCTTAAATCTGCCTCTTAGTGTCTGAGGTGCCTCTTTTATACACAGTTGTTCCTTTGAAATGGAGAGAAGCTTCTAGAGGCATACTTTGAAGTGCACAGATGCCCTGCCTTCCCTGGCTCCTGACTCACTACAGGTGGTATGCAGCCCTTTGTGTGGTGACAGGGCACAGCCTGTCCAGATGTAAGTGGGGCTGTGCGCACAACTTCCCTCCCATCTTCCCATCTTGCCAGTGGTGGCCCAGTGATGGCCCATCCAAGCACACCTAAGCTCCCTATTTTGTGTGGCTGTCTAGGTGGAATACACAAAACTCAACTGTCAGCTACATCCAATCATGTGACCAGAGACAGATTGCTGGCACCAAAAGCCTAATGCAAGAAAATACCAACCCAACTTTCTAAAAGCAAAAATAACAGATAGTGGATGGAATTCCGAACAATGTAAACATTCACCCGAGTCACAAAGATGTGGGTTAATCCATCATTTTTTTGCCCATAATGCCATCCTAATTTGGACTCAGCAGTATGCAAATCAGTCTTGACCCTGTTCGCCATGGGAACAGTCCAGCCTGACCTGCCAATCCAGGTCCTCCCTGAACTGTAAACAAGCATCCTGGGGCCGGAATTGGGGTATCAAACCCAGATCTTTGTCACTAGGGTGAATGTTTGCATTGTTTAGCACTCTGTCCATCATCTGTTCCTTCAGCTTTCTAAAAGGGGCATTTCCAGAATTGCAATTTAAAGTCCAATTTCACCATAAATTCCGATTTATAAATTAAGATTCAATAGACACCAAACTTGAATGAATTATGTTTTTTCCATTCGGAAATTACACTCATAAAATGTAATAAGGAACCTCCAATGCTATCCTATGGGAGATAGGCCTTGCAGTAGATAAAAACAAGTTTAAGAGTGTTTCACTACCAGTACATGTAAAACTACATGTCCTACTTTTTAAATACTTTGCATCATTCCCAATGAACTGTTTAGGGCTTACCCTACAGGTGACCTACAGGTATTAAAAAGGGAGGTTTTGGCCTGGCAAAAAGTTTATTTTGCCAGGTTGAAATGGCAGTTTAAACTGTTCACACAAACTCTGCAGTGACATGTCTTAGACATGTTTGCAGGGCTTCTTAAGTGAGTGGCACACATAGTGCTGCAGACCCACTAGTAGCATTTAATTTACAGTGCATGGGTACACGTAGTACAACTCTAGTAGGGACTTACAAGTAAAGTGAATATGCCAATTTTGTATAAGCCAACTCTACCATGTTTTAAGGAGCAAGCAAAAGCACTTTAGCACAGAGTCCTAAGACCAATAAAAACAAATTCAGAAAAAAAGAGAGGTCTATAGGCAAAACGTTAGGAGAAAACCACATAAAGTTGCTAGGTCAAACAATATGTATACAGTGCCAGGGTCTTACCACCTGCTTATTCCACTGGGCATTTTCCCAGTGGGACTGGAGATACTGGAGTTCAGTTTTTACAGCAGGGACAGTTGCCGGCACCTCCACCACTTTCTCCAGCTCACCTTGGTATTTCAAGCAGGTGAGAGAGAGATGAAAGAGGAGTAAGGAAGCAGGGCTGATTTAAATATTTTTGTGATGGCTGCTTTTGATTCCCATTTTGGCCCTGAAATGTACTTGTTCATAGGAGTTTTCAGCCAGACCTCTCCATCCATTAGTCTGTTATTATGTCATTCAGAGCTCTCTTTTGCCAACACAGCATACAGAATGGATCCATGAGTCAGTCAACCCACTTCAGCCATTGGCTAACTTCCCAGTGATAGACAGCATTCTGCCCTTTTACAAGGACCACATCTACACACAGAGTAATTCCCACCACAATGTCGGCAACTATTCGGGATATATGTGTTTTTGAGACCAAAAAATATATTTGCTTTTAAGCAATTAATTTTTTTAGATTGGTGAGGGCTCCAGGGTTCCCAACAATAACGTTTTACAATCCCATGATAAAAGAGAACAAACACTGGCACACCCATAGGGCTGGCAATCAATGCCAGAACAACTGGTGTTACCAATGCTCATTTTAAAATCTTCCATGGGTTCCTATTGCAGTGGTATGTCTGGAAAAATCCTATCCTCGGATGTGCTGTTCACTCACAGGGATGATCAACTTAATATCCTGAATGTGTTCCTGCCAGGAGGACTTCACTCTATCATGCATCTTCATAGAATAATGTTTCTCAGCAAGAAGCAGTGTAGACTGGTTATTACTGTGAGCAGACAACCGCTACAAAGCTGCAACACAACATAACCGTGTGTAATTTGGGACATCTCTTTAAAGTCAGACCTGCACATCTGGGGGTAAAACCCACCATGTGCTCGTACAGGGAGAAGGGGAATAGGTCTCAGAGGAGGAGGGGCCCTGGAAATAGGGCTGCGATCTGGCGCTCCTCCTGTAGTACCGTAGCAGCCACACACACCATCCTCAATAACCAGAAACGTGCATCTGGTGATGGCAACGAGATTACTGGGAGGTTTGTGAAACTTGCAGGATTAAGGCAAGGCAAAGACACCACATAGGACCTAAAACTGTTTCTGATAACGCCCATTCACTGGGTGGCCATCTCAAGAAAACACACTCCACATAGCTTTAATGAAGGAGCCAGCAGGTTTGTCGCCTTTCTTGTTGCCAAGGCTTCTAGCTTCCATGCAACTAATTCACCACACGGAGAATATTGATGGGGGATTTTAAAATCGCCAGTGACCTGGATACTTTTTTGGAGACATGCATTGTACCTGTGAATTGTAGCACCTAATCAGGTCTCTAAAAGATTCAGAAATGATGCACCTCTAGGTTAGTGAAGCAAAATTCAGGGCCAGCAGCGGAATGTTTAGGGGGATTTTCAATATGCAGGGGGATTTGTAGTGAGAACGCGGTTGGGCTGTATACAGCAACAAAAGGAGAGAGAATTAGAGAGAAAAACAAAGAAACAGAAAGAAGAAAGGGGGGCTTAAACCAAGAAAAATATAGTGGGAGAGGGCGAGAGGGAAGAATTAGAGCAACTAAGACATACCTAATTAGAGAATAAAGAGAATGAGAATAAATGAAGAAACATGAAAAGAAGACAGAGAGAAAGAAAGCGAAAAAGAGAGAAGAGGGGTTAAGAAGAAAGAATGAAAGTGTGACAGATAAGAGAAAGACACACATGAATACGATAGATAGATAGATAGATAGATAGATAGATAGATAGATAGATAGATAGATAGATAGATAGATAGATCCCTAAAAAAGAGAAACATTACAGAGGGGGAGTGAAACGCCGGCAAGTGGTGAATAGGGGTTTAATCTATGTGTCTCTGGGAGAGAACACATGAGAACATAATGGGAGACAGACAAAGACGGAGAGAAAGAAATTGCACACAAAGAAATAGACTTATTAAAATTAACCTGTATGCATATTCCCGCTTAGTTAACAGAGACGTTCTAATGCGTAAGATATTGCAAAGTGCCCCATCTTCAAAGGGGCCCCCTATGCAAGTAAAAAAAAATCTGAGTCTCATATGCCTATTTCTTGATCTCAGCCTTTAGTGTATAAATCATTATTGTTTAAAATCGTGTGGCTTGAATTAGTAGAAAATGCGTAATACAATTCTGAGCAGGAGACCCTCAATATTTCTTCTCCAGGTCCCCCAAAAATCTGTAAAATGATGCTGGTAGACAGAGGGTGTTTTGAACTCAGCGTAACCCCCTTCCTCTGGGATGTAAACACACAATTTTCTGTTGTGTAATTAATAATTAAACGTCCCTCCGCAGGGAGAGATGCTGTACACCACTTTCCTTTCCTGGTTCGTCACAGGCACAGAGGACATTGCTGAAGTGATGCATTCTTGGATTCCTGTATCAATTGCATTGCCGCCGAACATCTGGGGGCCGCCACTCTGCCAGGAGCCCTCCAGACAAGGGCCCTTCTATGCTGCACTCTCAGTGATGCAAGTGAGCAAAGCTCCGCCCAGGGTGTTGAAGGAGCAACCCAAACACAGCTGGGAACAACGAGTTAGAGGAATTGCCATTGTAAATTGCTAAATTGACTTTTCTTGCCACATGAATTGAAAATGAAGTGTAAAACAGTTGACAGAAGCGAACCAATTCAAAGCACCACTGCCGCTGTGAGCACAAGAGTTATTAGCTCCCTGCCCGAATATTTAGAAAGGATCATGGCTGGGAATGGTAGCAAAACCAAAACCGGAGGAGGGGCCATCACACCCTGTAACAAGAGAAAGCGTGACATAGTGTGATGGCCAACAGAAACGCTTAGGAATGTTCACTTAGTTAATACGCAGGGGTTGGGGGGTCGGAGACTCAGCACAAAAAAGGAGGGGCATTTCACAAAATGCACCAATAAAAATTAAGCATTTAAGATAAGCACATCAACGAATAAATAGCAGGAGTGGGCGTGCTTAAAAGCCCACAGAGATATTCCAACAGACTCTAGAGTGCTTATGCGCTCAACCCTAAAAATCAGCAATCTAGGGATGTGTTCCCCAAATTCATATAGAGAGAGTAACACAGATTGTCAGAGGACATTCTTCTGACAAGTGTAGACAAGCATTTGCAATGCAACGGGTCTCGCGTTTGCTCATGTTAGAGCTGATCGCGTTGTAAACTCCTAACCTGACTTTTCACCTAACGGGCAAAAGTGTATTTATGTACATAACCCGAAAAAGTGAAATTAATTATGTAAAGCGCTCGACTTCTGCCAAGCAAGATCGCGCTCGTAAATGAGAGAAAAAGAAGTCCACGAGCCCGATGGAAAACAGCGAGCCTCGCATGTTTTATGTACTTGGTCGTGCGCTCGAGGAGGGCTAGACACTGGAAAAGGCATGACGTATGCGTGCCTGCGACTAATGAAAGCAAGTAGATTTTATTAGGCAAGCCCACGAACCAATAAAAACCACTGACGACGTTGACAGGGCTCCGAGCCCTTTTCTAAACACTAAAGCGTCTTGCTGCCATACGCATGCGCGAGCGCATACAACGCAGGCTCGACCCTAAAAATGAAGTAAAAATGGTATTCAAACAATAACAAGCATTTACTGGTTCAACATAAACGTTAAAGCTTCCTCATATGTTTCAAATGCATGTTTTACAAATATTGGGCTAACATATATTTATGATCATTCAGTAAATGCAGACAGAGAGCAAAAAGTGAGCTACACCTTGCACCGTATCACTGAAGAATTGACAGCTTTGATGAATTTATGGTGCTCCCTTTCCATAACCAACTATAAACTCCTATTGGAAAGGAAACATATTTACATTTAATAAAAAATGTGCGGGCCGAAGGACATAAATTGACTCTTAACGCCTCATCTGGGAAGCATACATATCATTTGGAGTCTTTTACTTCCCATTCAATGCTGCAACTCATCTTCATAACTTTTTAATTTGTTTATTTTCTTTAACCTTAAGGTCAGAGATTTTGCCATGTTAAGTGACAGTATCTCACCCATGATGAGATTAAAATGCTTCAAACAGCGCATAAACATTGTTGTGAAAACATACCTGTTATTTATGTCTTGGGACAGTGCATACAAGCTGTATGTTCAGGCGTAGTTTCTGGGCTTCAAAATATAATCTGTCCGTACGCTCTATGTATTAGATTAAACCTAATTCTAATCGTGACATTTCGATCGAACTCTATTTACCCAACTCAAAATAAGGCTTCCGTAGTCTAAACATGAGAACCTTTTCAAGGCATTTATGGGATGAGTATCATCTTCATATAATGCCACTGATGGAATTTTGGCCACGTGGATGTTTAATCGGGATTGAATGACTTTACTTACTGCCTAATGATTGAAAGCATTTTCTAAAGGACCAATTGTTTTGGCTTTTGACATATGTCCCTTAACATGATTCACCCATGATAAATTATTGAATAGATTCACACTTAAATAGGTGTAATGTTTTACTCGTTCAATTTTAGGGTCTTTAGAACCTGTAATCTTTGTTTTTGTATTTCCCTCATTTGCGATGAAGCCAATACAGGTAAAAGACACAAAAATTAACTCGAGGGTCTAAACGAAGGTGTAGATTATTCTTGTACCCGATTTCGGGATCTGGACATTTGTGCCGTTAATCATTTTTGAAATATCAGCTAAGGAACGAATGTTTCTTTCTGTAGACGTCAGATTGTATGATAATTTATGTTAGATGGAAAAATCTTAACAAGTCAAAAAAATTTAAGACTGTCTTGGCATTTACTTACGGTGCGCTCTATTGGCAATCAGCAGGTATTTCCATAATATTGAATTTAATCAATGTCCTCCTTAAATTTGACGGATACCCATTTATAAGTTCAAAATTAAAATGTTGGCTCAGCGCGGCATATGTAATGAAATCCCCGTGCATACATTAGTTCAGCTCAGACTTACATTACTGTTTCTGTTGCAGGACAATTTAGCTGCTGAACCAACTCTGAAATGTAAATATTAGCATTATGATGGTTCATAAAAGCGAATATTGGAACAAAGTAAGTGACCGGGGAATCAAACAATTTTCCGTGCAGAAGCCACAGGCATCTCATACTGCGTTTATTACTGAAGTCCAAAACCAACCATATGGAAACGAGAAAGCAAAAATATGCATAGTTCTGGAAAAAAATTATTCTGTGAGCCTATTTTGAAGCTCATTCGCAGACTCTTTACCGCCAGTGCGTAATCTGAGCTGGTGGTTGCCGGTGGAGGTCACTGGCACTCATTTTTGTGGACCAGCACTTATTTTCGTGCATCCGAAATTTACAGAGAGGAAACTAGGGGAACAATCAAACAAAACGGAAAGACAGAGGAACAGCAGGACAGAAAAAGGGTATAAAGAGAGAAAGCAGGAACCTGCAGGAGTGAGATAAAGTGGGAGAGGGTAAAGAGAGACACGAGGTGGAGTAAAGATTACGCAGCCCTGGTATTGGGGGGCCCAACATTTAATTACGCCGCCGACGAACACTCATTCATTTACAGATTAGGCACAGTTTGCCCCAAAAGGCAAAAAATAATTCCTATTCCTTCGGGTGAGGTTTTTATCAGGTGCAATATATTACTCTGCGAGTTTGCTTGGGGAAATTGAGGAATTATATGCAGCAATGAATCCTTGCGGCATCTAATCCTGCATGTGTCTACCTTGTTCCACATATTTTCCTCTGATAAATTTTGACGAGTTCGAGTTTTACTTGTCGAAAATTGTCAGTGAAAAACTGCCGAGGTGGAGGTTAAAAAACATCCTGGTAATTCTGCTCTTTGTGCAAACATCTATTTGTGCGTGGATCGGAATAAACCACTCCCCTCGGATTCAGGGACTTTGATGGTCATTTCGAGTTTGGCGTTAACCTGACCGCCACACCAGGGACGGTATTGTGTCCGCCGCCACGTTGGCAGTGCAGACCGCCATATCATGGGTAAGGCAGTTAACCCAATGCAACACAGACAACTGACCGCCAGTACCGCCACCGTTGACGAGCAACATCCGGCGGTGGTAGGCAACTTCAGGCTGGCGGAAACCTATGTGTCGCCCACCACATTCCGAGTTACCACACCGCCACCATATCTGGGGTGTGCTGGTCGCGATGAAAATCCCGGAGGAAACAGAAAGTACAAAAGGAGACATCCACATCCAGGCACAGAGACAAGTCTGTGGCCGCCATGTTAAACGAACTGCTAGTCTTCCCAGTGTTGTATCTCGCCATACCTCTTCAGGGCCAGCGACAACGACGAAGAAAACAACCGTAAGTATGCCTAACACAGAATGGAGGAAATGGCAGTGATACACACCTACACATAACACACAGTCCCGGCACAGACTGCACAGGCCACACACACACAGACACATACAAACGAACCATAAAAGCACACACATCCACACACACACAGGCACAAACAAGATACGTCAAAGCCAAGTACCCAATACACACACAAAGCCAAGCAGATACATGCCAGACATACAGCACAACGCACATACAGCACAGTCTTACACATCAATACACAACACCCCATAACCACCCAATGACAACTAGACCACAAACATCTCAACGCAGGCATAGACAGGCATGTTGTGAAACACCACACATACACACAAACCGTAAACTGTATGTATCAATGACACACAATTAACAACAGTGAACACACATCCAATCAATGACACAGGTGACACGTCACATACAAACAACATACAAGGAAATCCACACATGCAGCACCATACACACAAATGCACACAACACCCAAACAATCACACAAGCAAGCAGTCAGACACATAACAACATGCACATGGCACAACCTATCTATCCAGCGCATGCAACAACACAGACATAACCCATACACAGACCACACACCGATTCACACATACGTCACACCACCATGTAGAAGGAAACCAGGACAAGCATCTCAACTTGCCAAGCACAGCAATGTGGGCAGATGTATTAAAAAAAAAATATGACAATTAACCATATACAAAATGTGCCAAATGGCAAGTTAATTGTCCGGTAATGCAGGACACATTGCCCAGATATCATGGCCCCAACTTGACTCCTGACAGCAAATAGGCCTCCAAGGCATAGGGGCATCAATGGGACAGGCAGGCACCTCAGGAGCTTGGGGGTGGTGGTGGGTGGCTTTGATTTGGAAGGGCATGTCTTGGTTTGGGCTTGGGAGGGGGGACTTTGGTTCTTGGATGGGTGGATTTTTTGCTGGGTGGAGGAGCAGGAGAAACACCTGAGGGGGCACCCGAGGAATGGGAGGTGGAAGGGTCTGGGAGGAGCAGGGGACAGGACGTTTAGGGCTAACACAGGGTGTGTGGGGTGTAGGGAAGAGGTCAAGGGCGGCAAGGAAGACTTTTTTAGGTACACAGGGGCAGTCACATGATTGAGGGTTGGGAGTGGAGGCAGAGGATGTGCTCATCTGATGTGTCAGTGTGCTGTGCGTGGATGCTGGTGTGTGCAATGTGTGCATGTCTGTGGTGGGTTAATGTTGGGTGGGTGAGTGGGTGCATGTGCATTCATTGGGAGGAGTGGTGTAGAGACACAGGGAGAAGGAATGGGAGCTGTGTGAGTGAATGTAGGGGTGGTGTGTGCAAGTGAGGTGGATGTGCTCCAGGTGGCAGAGAAGGTAGTCATGGTGAGTGCAGATGTGGTGTGTTGGGTGGGTGTCTGTGGGTCTGCTGTTGTGGTGGTTAAGGGTATGACAAGAATGCTAGCAGGACCAGTGTGAGATGATGCAGTGCGGGCAGGTGTGAGTGGAGCAGGGAGGAGGTGGTGGGAGAAGTGTCTGTTGTTGTGCATGCAGATGTGTGTTGTGTATGTGCACGCCTGTGGGTTTGTTTGTGATGCTTATATCTGTGTTTGCGCACCTTGTGTGTTGTAGTGGGTGTATGCCTGTCAGTATGTGTGCCCGGGACGGGTGTATGGAGAGGGGTTGTGGATTGGGAACAGGTAACTGGAGGGGGGACGGAAGATGAAGGGACACTGGCTGCCATCAATGAGGAGGCCAGAGCCTGAAACGATCTCTGTATGCCAGACAAGGCACTGTGAATGACTTCCAAGAATGCATTGGACTGCTGCATCTGCGATGCCAGTCCCTGGATGGCATTCACAATGGTTGTCTTCCCCACAGAGATGGACCTCAGGAGGTCAATAGCCTCCTCATTAAGGGCAGCAGGGCTGACTGGGGCAGGGGCAGAGGTGCCTGCAGCAAAGGAGATGCCCAACCTCCTGGGTGAGCGGGCACGGGCAACTGGTGGGGAGCTACAGGGAGGGCGGTGCTGGTAAGGGGGTGGCGGACAAGGATGGTGCTGGGGTGGTCCAAGATGGGTCCACCACCGCCAGGAAGCCGCCATTGGAGGAGGAATCTGAATCTGATGTGATGGGTGCTCCAGTCTCCCCGTGGTGCCCCTGTCACCCTTCGCCCCACTGGTCCCCTCAGCTTCGCTGGTGCCAGCCTCCTGGGTCCAGTGGGTTGCTGCATCCCCACTCTCCGGTGCCCTTCCTCCTTCGACAGATGATGCTAGTGCACACATAGACAGTGGTGGAGAGAGAAGGAGGATGGGAGAAACAGAAAGGGAGGAAATGGTGATAATCCACACATCCACTTCACATACAACCGATACATAAATTAGCCCCTGCCGAGCAAACAAGAGACCATTTTGCAATCAATAACAATAGAGTCATGCAAGTCATACCTAAACTCATCAGCCATCACCTCAACCCTGCAGCCTACACACCTGATTGAAAACTACTACATGCCTGTCAACTGGCTTAATGACTGATCCAACAATTCAACCCAAGAACATACCCAACCACATGTCATCCATTACAGGATGAAACAAATCTGAGCTCAGAGGAACTGTGCATACAAACTAACTGACAGGAATGTGTGGAGTACATGTGATACAGAGGTCCATTGATATTGTAGTTGAAGCAGTTGCAATGCTAACGAAGCATACCTGTCATTACCCAAGTACAGTGCCAATATGATCACCTTGTACTACTACAGTACATGCAGAGATGGAGGATGCAGCCAGTGACATGATAGAACATTTGAGCGACCCATACATACAGTTGAAGGTGTGTCACAGTACCACCACTTCTGTTCCTGCATGGCTCTACATAGCTAACGTGTCACACTCCTACATGATTGGTGTGACAACCAGGACTGTACAATCCCTAAATCTCATCTGATCACGTAAATCCCAAGTCCAGTGAGAGTCACGGTACACAACCATGCAGAAGTCACCTAACAGTCTACACTTACCCCCTGCTGCCCTCAAGCACCCATCCAACTGTGGGTAGGCCACTGCCAGTATGCGGGACATTAGGGGGTCAGGGTCCGATGGGCACCCTTTCCACATTGGGTGGCCATCCCTAACGGGGCCTCTGTGGTCTTCCGGGCCCAGCGTCTCAGGTCCTCTCACCACTTCCAGCAGTGGGTGCTCTGCGGGCTATGGACCCCCAGGGTCCGCACTTCCTTGGTGATGGCTCTCCGTAATCCTTTTTTCTGGTCGGCACTGACCTGCATGGGAAACATTCAGAAAATGTCAAACATGCAGTAAATGATACCAATACAGCTGCAACCTTTGGCAACACACAAAATACACAGACCATGCACACTGCTAATATATCACACACATCATGTGTATGCAAAACCCCAAATCAGTCATTACATGTCAAAGTGCACACACGTTCATCCTCAAACACCACCCGAAATGCGGGACAAAGGACCTTGTACCGACTTGTTGCCCTGAAGCACCGTACAACCGCTCATACAGGGGTAGGACCCCTTCCACCAGTTTCTATAGCTCCTCACTTGTGAAGGCTGGGGCCCTATCCCCTGCACTGAGTGCCATTGCTGCTCCAAGAATCAGGACACAGCAGCACACAAAGTGGAGGTCTTCCTTGCCCGAATGCCAGGAGTCGAGTGAGCTGGCCTATACAAAATGACGGTTACGACCGCAGCGGTCATGACCGTCAACGCCAGCGGTGATCCTCATTGGTCCCAGTTTCCCATAGACATCAATGGCATCCAATGAGGAGTTGCACGGCGGTTCCGTCCGCCTTCCGCTATGACGACTGTCGCCGGCGGAATTAGGTCACTTTCATCTGTCCAATGCATGCAGGACAGGCAGATGTCATTTTAGTATGTTACATGTTTGTCCTGGGTTCACACTGCATCATCACCTGCATATCATCACAAATTCATTCATTTCGGTTGCACATTGTGGATAATCACATATGTAGTGAGCGTCAGGTGACATCACCACACTTTTCACTACATTTGTCAGCATTGACAATCTGTATGGTGGAACACATGGAAGGTGTATGTTTACATATCCTGTACACGGCCATTCTCACAGGAATTTTGTGGCATTGTCTGGTTGGGAATGGAGTGTGGAGTAATGTTTCTTCCCACAACATGACATCCAACTTACATGGCCAATTATGTGTGATTGTCGTATGTCATACTTGGTGCTTAACATTGTGAGATGTTCCCAGATTGTTGTTTGTCTACCAACCTAGATATCGCCAAAATGGAGTGATGAGGAAGACACGAGTTGACCGGCCACTCGTAGATCTTTAAACCATGAAAGAGTGCCACATCATAACAGTTTATGCACCAGGGATCTGGTCGCCCAGTTGAAGGCAGACCTCCTGCCGGCTTTGAGAAATCCCCATGCCATCCCTCCAACAGTCCAGGTGTTGTCAGTCCTGCATTTTCTGGCGCGTGTCTCTTTTCAGGTGACTGTGGGAGTGGCTGCAGGGATGTCACAGCCCAAGTTCAGTAAGGTGTTGGAGGATGTGCTGGATGCCCTACTCAAGCATGTGCACAGGTACATCAGGTTCCCACAACGTGCAGAATTAGCCACTGTCAAAGTAGCCTTCTACAATATATCAAATGCCCCACATGTAATAGGAGCCATTGATGGGATTCACATTGCCTTGGTACCTCCAAAGGCCAATGAACAGATCTACAGAAACCAGAAGAGTACATATTCGCTCAATGTACAAGTGGTGTGTCTTGCATACAAGTACATAACGCATGTAAATGTAAATTTCCTGGAGTCAGTACATGAGTCCTATGTCCTGAGGAACAGCAGTGTCCCTGCATTGATGTCACAGCTACAGGTAGAAAGGGCCTGGCTCATAGGTATGTGTACTGCTCTCCATGTCAGACGGTTGTATCCCTCCCTACACAGTCTGCCTAGCATTGTTACCTATAGTCATGTCCTCTTTTCCACACAAGTGACTCTGGATACCCCAACCTGCCCTGGCTCCTGACACCTGTTAGATGTCCATACCTTACAACATAGTGCCTAATTCAATTTAATTTTCCCTCTTCAAGTCACATCTCTGTTTGCAATCTGCTTACTGAATTGCCTGTTGGCATTGTTGACAGTGGATGTTACAACAATATGGATGTACTTACACACCTGCTGGAGTATTCCACTGCATGTGTCACTTTGACATTATTGTTGTGTCGACATGTGTATATATTTGTTGCTGGTAAACAGAATTGCCACTACATACAATGAAGAGACATGCACCATGACTTGTAATAATTGGTGTTTATTTAGTGTTTAAAATCACACTCCAGAGGAGTGGGGTTATGGTCTAGGTGAAGAACAGAGTGGGTGGAACAGCTGTTTGTTTCACGAGTCCTGTATCCATTTGCCTCGGAATGATGGGAACTTGGTATTGGACAGCCTACAGGGTGTAACAGTGGCACACAAGGGTGACAGTTCAGAAGAGGGATCACTTCCTAGTGGGGGATTGGTCTTTGCCTCAGGTCCTGCAGGAGGTCTGGATGGCTGACCTCTTTTACAGGGGGAGTTCCTCAGCTGCAGGGGTATGGGTGCTGGTGGCCCGTGGGTCCTCCTGCTGGGCCTCTATTCGAGTAGCAGGTTCTGATTTTTAGGGCAGTGGTGTTGACTGACTACTGGATGGGGCCTGCTGTTGGGTGGAGGATGTCCACAGGATGTTGTTCAGTTCCTTGAACTCCCCTAATATGGAGACCATGGTTGCATTGGGTGCCTGCCAATGCTGCAGGGCCTCCTGGTGGTATTCCACCTGCAGCCCTTGGGTGTCCTGCAAGATGGTCAGTATCTGGCCTATCTTGTCCTGGGATTGCTCGTAGGTTCCCAGTACTCTGGAGACGGCCTCCTAACCATTCGTGTCCTGTACCTGCCTTGTCCCTTGGCCCACGATTGCCTTCCCACTGGCCCTTGCCCCAGTGCCTGCACCCCTGGTGCAGTAGGCCTGCTCCCACTGACACCAGGACCTTCATTGTCTTCAGTTTGCACCGTTGACTCCTGCCCCTGTCCTGTGGGGCACACTTATGATTGACCTTGGGACACAGGTTTGGGAAGGTGGGCTCAGCTGTGCAATGGATGCCACAGGGGAGGTTTTTTCAGTTGTGAGCAGGGTGAGGCTGGTGTTGGTTGTGGACTGACCACTCACGCCTGATGGGCCAGGTTTGTCATCCACATCCAGACATCCAGGTGATTCATTCACTATTGGACCTGCTTCCAGGACTGGGCTTTCTGTCATTGGCCTCCTCTGCTGTGTGGCAGTACTTGGGAGACCTGTGGAATGAGAGGTATTGTGTCACATGATGGTATTGTAGAAGTGATACACATGGTTGTATGCCATCATTGACTGGATTTGCAGGGCAGTAATGGCATTGACAGTTATTAGACCACTGCTTGAGTTTCCATCAGTGGGATGTTGAAATGGTCCTATTTTGGTGAATAGTTTATATTTGTCTTCCTACTGTCATTTCCATGTACTAATGTGCATTCTAAATACTTTGTTTTGACAGGGAGTGACATGGTTTAACGTGCAAGTGCTGAGAAGTGAAGTGGTTGTAGCAGTAATGCAAGGGTAGGGAGTGTTGCATTGTGGTAGTTGTAGTACTTGCTGCAGTGTGGGGTATTCATGCATTAGGTGAGCCTGTGAGGGAATGGTGTCAAAAGGGGGCTGTGACATGCAAGAGTGGGCATTTGGTCCATGTTGGGTAGTGTGAGGGGGTGAGAGGGTGATGGGGGTACATGCTGTGCACCGGTACATGTTGGCTGGGGTGTATAGTTGAATTACCAGTGTCCAGTCCACTAGGTATTCCTGTCAGCCCTTATGGGTGTGGGATGGCCAAGACCTTCTCCTCCCACGTTGATAATTCTGGGGGGAGCCGGTGGGGGCCCACCACCAGTCCTCATGACGGCAATTTGGTGCCTGGATGTCTTGGCCCGTACCTTCCCCCATAGATCATTCCACCTCTTCCTAATGTCCTCCCTTGAGCATGGATGGGTTCCCACAGTGTTCACCCTGATGACTATCCTCTGCCACAATTCATTTTTCCAGGCAATGGATGTCTGCTGGACCTGTGCTCCAAACAGTTAGGGCTCAACTCTGACGATTTCGTTGACCAATACCCTCAGCTCCACTTCTGTGAATCTGTTTTTTTTTTTGTGGTGCCATGGTGGTTGGGTTGTGGGTGGGTGTTGTGTGTTGTGCAGGGCTGCTGGGTGTGCTGTTTGTTGGTGTGAGTGAGGGTAATGGAATGTGTGTGTGGTTTGTGGTGTTTGTGTACAGTAGTGTTTTGTGTGATGCATATTCAGTATGAAGGTGCTTGTGATATCTAGGTGCAGTGCCTTCTTTCAGTGTGCTCTTGCCTCGCTCTCACACAGTTTCTGGGCACACAGGGTTCTGGGTATGTGTGGGAGTGTGTTTTGTAGTTCTGTGGTCAGGTTTGCGGATGTGTATCAGGTCTGGGGTTATGTTATTGTCCAATGTCGGGCAGTGTTCTGGTGGAGGTGCATTTTTGTTCTGTGGCGGTTAGGATCACCAATGGAATATCGCTGTGTTAAGATCGTGGTGCAGATTTGTCATTCGTTAATTGGTGGGCGGGATGTTCTCAGCGTGGCAGTGCTGGTGGTGCAGACGCCTCCTTCACGCAGTTCCTTCGGCTGATGGTGTCGTTTTTTTGGGTGAATTTTAGGCGGTGTTGTGTTGGTGCCTCGTAATGCGGGAGCCTTCAGACCACCGTCACTGGTGGGCTTTCGGCAGGCGCCACACAGTGGTCTTCGGTAAAGACCGCCAAAGTCAGAATGACCACCTTTGTCTCTTCTTTCCAATCTTCTCAAAGAAATGCACTCAACTATTACAACAAAATGAGAGGTTCACCTTCTAAAACATGTTTTCCTGATCATAGAAGAAATGATGTGAAATGACATACCTTTTTACCACTGTGACACCACAAACTGTGATATTTCAGAGCCTTTCTCATCAGGTTATGCGCTTTTGCAGTTTTCTTCAGCGGAATGCAATTGAAAAAAACAAAATTGCATAATGTTGATTAAATGAACTGTGGCTCAGTCTCTACAATTAACATCAGAAAAGGCATGCTGACTTTTACAATAGTAAGACTGGTTAATGTAGTACAGAGCTTAATTTGTCAATAAAAACGTGCAGGAGCCCAAAGCCATCCTCTTAAATACACAGCTGCTGCAAATAAATATATGAATCGGAATCAAACCATTTATAGTCCCTCCCTGCCCCTTCAGCTCACTCCTGCAGCTTTCTGCTCTCACCCTTTGTGATGCTTTTTTGTTTTTTTCTACCTTTGTCTTTCCCAGCTGTGTCTTTTGCTTGCACTAAATGCTTGAGACAGAAAATTGAGCGCTGGACCTCAAAAATAAGTGCTGGTGCTCCACACTGGAAACAATAAACACAAATTAAGCACTGATGTAGTGTTATGAGTCCTCTAGGTCTGGGGCGTGTCTTCTCTTCCTGCTGGTAATGTGTTTTTAGGCTCTGCTACGTGTTGAGACGCATGCAAGGTGTAGACATTAGTTAGAACGTGGCTGTTGGCAAAGGCGGATCAATCAGATCACTTGTGTATGCAAGATACTTTAGGTAGATTTAAGAGCCCTAGCGCCTTCTTGCGCCACATTAGTGTCATTTTTTGTACACAAAGTTGGCCCAATGAGGCCAAAATTGATGCGCCAAATTTACAAAGTTGCGCCATTTTGTAACACTTTGCGCTACATTATGCCTGCGCCAGGCATAACTTATGCAAAGGGGGCATTCCCCCGTTAGGGGCAGAAAAAATGGCGCAAAGAAATCTTGGAGATTTGTTTGAGACTTTTTTTTCTGGCACTTTTAACACCTGCTCAGAGCAGGTGTTAAAGGGAGGCACACCATTGTTTACAATGGGCCTTAATGGGCTTTGCAGGGTTACCGTCAACATTTTTTATTTAGGCTAATCCTGCAAAGCTTTGAACTAGGGTAAAAAATTCTGACACTAATTCCCTAACTACTGTTAAAGCAGATGTTTTAACTAGAAATTATTAATGAGTGTTTATGTAATTTGAATAATGAATTATGTAGAAAATCAATAACGTAGAGAAAAATAATGCACACCTTTGAAAATGTGACTTCGGAGAATGGCCACCAGAGTTCACGAAATGGACTAATTAATGATTAATACTTAGGGAATATTGAAAAATGTTTTAGACTAATGTAGTAATATGTTATATTAAGGGTTACGAAGTGTGTTTTAGCTTTATTAATTGGAGGCCTTAACTTAGTGAACGACTTCACCTATTTTGCCAGGCCTCATGCAGAAGCTGTATTTCTTAGCGGTTAATAAAAATGCTGACCATTGTCTTGTTAAAAGTGCTGAACAGAAGCTTTTCGTGAGAAATACTAACAGGAGATGATGTTCCCGCTAGAGTAAAAATTTGTGTGTAATGTGTGTCAGATGTACATTCCCAGGACGAGAACAATGAAGACACTGGCTGTAGCTGAGGATGCAACAATATTGTTACCTGACAAGCGGATGATGAGGACATTGTAAAGTGGACCAATAAACTTCATGTGAAGAATGAAATATTAGAATTCATAGATTTGGTATAGAAATATTATTGGGTAGAGTATAAACGTACGATTGACTGACCAATAGGGAATTAGGGGATAGTTTAGATGACTTTGATGTAACAACGTGACAGAGGAAAATTATTTCAGACCAGAGACTAGAGACTAGAGGGAGATTAGACCTCATTCCGATAAGATACTTTAGGAGAGACATCGAGATTATTCTGTCATTGGGATCATACTCTTTTACCAAGAGCCTGATGCTTTGCTGATCAACTGATGACCTGAGGACGAAGACTGATCCTGCTTGCTGACCCATACCGTGGATAGATATATATGACGAAGTGTGTCTTTTATGCATTTTATGCCTTTTCTTTCTCGGTACCAACTGCGCTGTTTTGATAGACCCATAGCTAGATGTTTTCCTAAATTTGTGTTCTAAATTGTTTTGCATGACGCCCAACATGCTGATTCTAATCTGACGTTAGTTGAGGGCACTCAATTTGACTTACGACTCACAGGGACTAATGTTTAACAAGTTATCTTGCTGAATTCTATGTACGTTAGAACTTTAGCGCAGCTAACTCTGCTAATGGATTTGCACTGTCGCTCTGGAATGTGTTATGATTTAAGCTTTGATTAGATTGCATTTATCCCACAGTTTGGATAATTAGTATTTTTCATATATGTATTTTCATTGATTTTGAGATTAATCTACATGACTTTAGTATTGTTAACATGAGGGAAATAAATTTACTAATCTTTAATAAAGGTGTGGTTATTCATGGCTGAGCGGTCATGGTGTGTGACATTTACTGGCTCCATTCATTATTGATTTTGTTGATTACTAATGTTTATCGATTATTGTGAATTGATTACTGATTGTGTACTGGAGCTATTGTAAGAACTTCTTAAACAAGTCGAAAGGTTCATCGACCTATTCGCGTCCCCTTATAAGTTTACTTATTATGGTCTGACATGCTAACAGTTGTGGTAGCAGACTGATGGTTTGCCTCTTTAAGAGCTTGCCATAGGTGTCTGATACAGAGTGACAGGTGTTATAAGTTGTGGTAGAGCGACTGATGGTTAGTCTCTTTGAGAGCTTACCATAGGTGTCCGGTGCAGAGTGATAGATGTTACGGTTAAGGTAGTAGTTTGAAGATGGTCCTTTTGAAGATTCAGTATTATTGAGATTTGGATTCTGTTTTTAAAAGTGATAATGAAGAGAAAATTATGTCCCCTTAAGCCCAGAAATGACTTTCCCAGATCCTGGATCCTGCTAAGGGTTTGTTTGAGTATGTTCTCGGCATTCCAGTGATAGAGTGAGTAAATAGGTTGCGTTTGCACAGCTTATGCAAATCGCAGGTGAATTGTGACGTTTGCGAGGGTTTTAGGGAGTTTGCGTACTCCAAATGAAAATGTATTAGGTGTGTGCGAATTCCGCAGTATGAGAGTAGGGAAGTCGTCGAACTTTACATGTGTGTGTCGCTTTTTGTTAAAAATTTGGCCACGTGGTTGTTGATGTACAGGCCTTGCGTGGTCTAAGACTCCGGAGTATATTGAAAAGTGTATGAGACACTTGGTTATATGTTGTAATTTGTCTGGTTTAGTAGGTCAATCGGATGTGGTCAACAAGTCAGTGTGTGAGTTAGAGTGGGAGAGAGATTATTTCGACTGAGATTTGGCGAGTTCTATGTGCACCAGGACAGACCCATTGATCAGTTCAGAGTAAAATTTGCGGGTCCAATTTTGCTTGTGAATCTGGGAGACCGAGAAAGAGGAATAGCTGCATGCGCGGAAAGAGCCATCAGTAAAAATCCATAAGGTTTCTGAAGTGATTGTGTTACCTTTCCTGTAGTGAACCAGCAGATTTGTTTTTTTTTTTTGTTTGTTTTTTTATTAGTGCTCGCAATTTTTGCATTAGTTTTGTGTGAATTGGAGTTTAGGAGGACGAGCCACAAGACTTTGTCAGCCACAGTATGTGTGAGTGTGACATCATTGGAGCCGCGCTGGGATAGGTTGGTGAGTGAGAAGGGTCGTGCACAGATAGGCAGCCGTCCATGAGAGGCAATTGGTAGAGAACGTGGGTAGAGGAATCTTGGGATTAAAAGTAATTTCCTGATCTGATTTGAGTAAACAAAAGTAGAAAAGATGAAGTTTTTCAAAGCTTTGAGAAGTGCCCTTAGGGGAGATACATACATTAAAGTGAATGTAGGAGAGCCTACACTGCCTGAGAATACACCGGCTTACACTGTGATGGAAGAGAGAGGTGTTGCACCATGTCTTTGGCTAAAGCAATGGCGCAAGTTGACCGAGAAAAATGGGAACTTAGAATTTCCTGAAAATGGGACATTTAATTTGAGGATTTTGGAGCAATTGCGGATGGCGCTGTCTGAATTGAAGCCCCTTCCGAGACCAGCCAGTTTGAGGCTTTAGCAGTTTGGGGGCCGATAGCTAGAAAGCAACAGCAATTGAAATTCGAGAGAAGATTAAGAAGGGTAGAAAAGACTTTAGCTGGGGCTAAATGGGATTGGGAGCAGAAAATACGGAGATCAGAGACTTTGCAGGGAGTTAAATTGTTTACAGCGATTACGCAGGAAGATGAGAAGTAAGGAAAGAAAGCAATTAGAAAGACTAAAGGAAGTCCGTCCGAAAGTCAGGGAGGTAGAGGTCTTCAACAGTAGAGGAGGAATCAGATCCTGAAGATCTTGTTACGCAGATATTGAGAGACCGACCACCACCATGTACAGTATAAAAGAGTGGTCCAAGTACTAGCACTGATCCGACAGCCCGCCACAAGTAACGGGGACAGTGAGTCCGGCACAGGTTAATGCAAACCTGACACTGAATGTGGTGCAAGGTCGTTCTAATGTGCAAACTACTCCTGTAGTGCAGACACAGATGCAGCTGCCACAGATACAGAGAATTTATCCTCATTTACCTATTTTGGAAACAACTTCGAACTTAGTGGTGCCTACGGAGCAGGTGGTTCCGAGACCAATGTTGGTCCAGACTTGATATTGCCAAGATTTACACCAATGACGGGGACACAGTCAGACTTGACTCGGGTGATGAATCAGAGTATGGGAGTTACTCTCCCACAGAGTGTAGGTGCTAGAGCAGCCCCGGATGCAATATCGCTGTGAATTACTGTTGGTCCAACTGGACCATTATTTGCCCAAAAGCAACCGATTGTGAGTGAACAGGGAGCAAGACCTAGAGTCCAATAAAGAGAGGACACAATGAACTGAACAAGTTCAGGTCATCTTTTCCATGGATCAGACTTTTGACGGATCGAGATCATTGTTAGGTCTTAGTCCACTTGTTGCCGTGACTGGACCAAATGCAGGTCGGAGTCTGAAATTATTGACACCGCAGACGCCGAGTGCAGTGGCACAGCAGGTGCCCCCGGTTCAAGCGAGTAGCATTTCATTACAGGGACTTACAGCTCAGCAGTTAACTGAATGGTTAGAGAAGTTGAATACCCCACAGAATGCCTCTAAAGGTGAGGAGCAATTGAATTGTGTCAGACTAAGTATGGAAGCGAGTGAATTCGTTGAGGGAACAATGGTTGTGAATAGATTAGAGTCTTACAAAGAGGCAGAGTTGAGATACTTGTGCCTGAGGATTACCAGAGAGCTGGGCAAGGTTCATCAGAGATTAACAGATTTGGCAAAGAAACATGGCATAGAAATTGAGAAGACAAAGCACTTGAAGAGGAGTTACAGATTAGACTTTGAGGCAGCAAAGGATTTTGAACATATGAGGTCAGCCGGAATGAAGGCACACCTTAAAGAATTATTGCAGAGTGCTCAGGTCTGGGGAGCATTAGACAAGTGGGAAGACAGATGGGTAAAGAAAAGAGAAAAAAGGAAAAGAGATTCCTTGGAGCTGACTGAGAATGTACAGCAGGACAAGGATCCAGTAAAGATTTTGCAAATGAGGGAAATTCCAGGGGGAAATTTTGTTCATGTCCCTTGGAGCAGAAGTGACATTCCATCATTTTCGAATGATTATCCAAAATTGAGAGAGAAGGCAGTGGAGTGGTATCAGCAGACATATATGTTCATGAAGCTTGCAAAGTGGTTGTGGGAAGACTTGAACACATTACTGGAGATAGTGGTTCTAGCTGACTTATGGGTCGAGTGTAAGAGGACTGTAGACTGGCCAACAAGTGAACCGGAGAGAGATAAGGATACAGGTGCACCGACTCCTGAGGTAATGAAATATTACTATAAGGCGATTGAGTTTTTGAAAACAAGAATTTTGCCCAAGAATATTGATTGACAGAGGATTGAAAGGAGTCAACACATGCGTACTATGATAGATTGTTGAAGGCGTTCAAGGAGTATAGTCGTAGAGAAGCGATTGAGCCAAAAGACATGCTACATTTTGTGTTCAGATTTGTGGAAGGAATGAGACGTGAGATTGGTCAGATGATTAAGAGTCATTTGATTTGTTGGCAAGCAAAGCCAATTAATGAGGTGGTGCAGTATACGAAATACTGTAGTGATGAGATTGAGTTTAAGCAGAAAAAGTTGAAAGAGAAAGCAATGGTGATGCAAATTAAAGCAGCTCAAACAGGAGTGCAAGGAGATTTTGTGCAGCAGATGCCGCAGCAGCTGGGAAATGTTATGTTTCAGCCCCAGGTGAGAGGTAGAGGTCATGGAGGCAATATGAATCGTCATCCAGACCTGAATACTGTAGTGGTTTGGAATGATGTGCAGGGGATGAAGAAGCTATTGCCGTGTCACTTTTGCGGAGCCGTGGGACATTGGAAGCAAGAGTGTCTGATAATGGTGCAGGAGGGTGTTGTTCAGCAAGATAATTACATCAATTTATTTCAGAATGTGAGAGGACCGAGAATAAGGGGTCCCAATGCAAATTTCTGGATTAATGTGAATCAAATGCAGAATTTTCAGCCCATGCAACAGGTGCAAATGCCCCGTGCACAAGTGCCACAGTTGCAGCTGATGCAGCAGCAGGTTCCCATGGTACCTAGACAGCAAATGCAGATACCTCAAGCCCCGATGGAGCAGCAACAGATGATGATTTCTCAACAGGTCACAGGTCAGAGACAAGACAGAAGTAGTAGCACAGTGCACCAATTTCCGTTACACAGTGAGAATGAAATAAATGGTGAATGGATGAGTAACAGTTCAGATGAGGGGCCATGTTTTCTTGCGACTTCTTTAGAAGTAGATCAGAGAGGACCCTATGTGAGGGGAAAGTTTATGGGTCACAGAGTTTCCTTCTTGGTGGAACAGGAGCTACCAGCTCTACAGTGAGAAGTGCAGAAGCTTTGAATTTGCCCCTTTCAGGTTGAACGGTTCAGGTTGTGGGGGTAATGAACCAGTGTCTGACAAACCCAATCACAGATCCAGTACAAGTTGAGATTGGCAATTTTCAGGGACTGCATAAATCTGTAGTCTGCGATTCCCTTTGATTGAGTTTTTTCCCAATGTTCACAGTGAAAGAGCTCCATTCTGACTTGCAGGGAACAGTATAAGAGAACGTGTGGAGTTTGACAGGAAAAGAAGTAGGTCTGATTAAAGGAGTGGAGCCAGTCAAGGTTACCTTAAAGCCAAATGCAGTTTTCCCCCAACTTCCAAAGTACAACATGCCACAAGATGTCCTGATGAAAGTGGCTCAGATAATTGCAGATTTTGTGAAGCAGGGAGTTATGAAAGAAGTGTTGAGCAGCCCATGTAATTCACCAATAATGGGTTTGAAGAAGCCATGTGGGAAGGTTCGGATTGTTCAGAATTTGAGAAAGATAAATGAGAATGTGGTCAAGTGTTGTCCCGTAGTGCCCAATCAAGATGTGATAATGTTTCAGATTCCATGTGATGCAGAGTGGTTTACGGTCATTGATTTGTCACAAGCGTTCTTTTCTGTGCCTCTTCATGAGGATAGCCAATTTCTCTTTTGTTTCAAATTCCTGGAACAAGTCTATTGCTGGTGTAGACTTCCTCAAGGGTACACAGAGTCACCTTTCTTGTTCAACCAGATCTTGAAAAATAATTTGGAGTCATTAGAATTGCCTTTCAGATCGACTTTGGTGCAGTATATTGATGACTTATTGATTGTGTCCAAGACAAGGGACTAGTGTAAGTATGACTCCATTGCCCTGTTGAGCCATTTGGGGAAATATGGTCATAGAGTTTCACCGCTGAAATTGCAGTACTGTCAGAAGGCTGTGAAATATTTGGGTCACCAGATTGAGAAAGTGTCGAGGAAAATATCCAGAGAAATGATTACAATGATACTGCAGATAAGTCCCCCGACTACACCGAGAGATGTCAGGATGTTCCTAGGGATGGTGGGTTATTGTTGTCAATGGATCCCAAATTTTTCAGTCATTTCAAGACTGTTGCAGAAATGGACCCATAAAGAAGTCACAGATCCCATAATGCTAGACCAGGATGAGAAGAAAGGGTCCACTGAGTTGGGAGAGAGTTTGTGCAGAGCTCCAGCGTTGGGTATGCCTGACTACACAAAGCCTTTCACATGTTTTGTCATGAGCGTGATGCATGTTCATTGTCTGTCTTGACACAGGTCCATGGAGGTGCTCATCACCCACTAGCATATTTTTCAGCTACCTTGGACCCAGTTGCAGCAGCCTTGCCAGGTTGTTTCAGTGCAGTTGCAACAGTTGGTCAGAGTCATTCACAGTGTGAAGGTGTGGTGATGGGCTATCCTCTGACTGTAATGGTCCCTCCTTCTATTGAGATTTTACTGACAAGGACGAAAACCCAGTATTTGACTGGTGCTAGGTTGACTAGGTAGGAAACAAGTATTTTGAGGTCACCAAATGTGACACTGAAAAGATGTACAGTGCTGAACCCGGCAACTTTACTTCCAAGTGAAAATGTTGAAATAGCAAAAGAGAAAGATGTTGAACACGATTGCCTCGAAGTAACTGAGTTATGCACAAAACCAAGACCTGCCATTAGAGATACCCGATTGGAAGAAAATGACCAAATTATTTTTGTTGATGGTTCCTGTCTGAGAGACAGTACACGGACACTGAGAGCAGGATATGCTGTGTCCACGATTACCGGTACCTTGGAAGCTTCCTGGCTTCGAGGAGTATATTCTGCTCAGGTAGCAGAGTTGGTCGCCATTTCTAGAGCGTGCCATGTTTCTGCTCAATTAAGAGTCACTATTTACACTGATAGTCAATATGGATTTGGAATAGTTCATGATTTTGGTCAATTTTGGTTACAGAGAGGTTTCCTGGCCTCTTCTGGTTCACCAGTGAGAAATGGTGAGAGAATAAAGGAGTTGTTATATGCAATACAATTGCCTGAAAAGATTGCCTTGGTGAAATGCAGTGCACATCTGAAGTCACAGGACTACGTGTCATTGGGAAATGGATATGGGGATCAAGTCGCAAGGTTTTGCTCATTGAGCTGTATATCATTCAAGGACAAGTGGGAACTGTTACCTGAGGAAGACACAACATGTACAAGTTATGCATTGAAAGTGATTGACAATTTAGAAGAATTAAAATCTTTGCAGACTAATGTTGACAAAGAAGAAATACATTCATGAAGTAAAATGAAATGTGTCCAAAAGGCAAGATGAATTGTGGGTTTCTGAAGAGGGTCAATTGGATTTTGCCAAATAGTCTGTTGTCCCAAATGGCAAGGTACTATCATGGCCAGACACACATCGGGAAGGATGCCATGGTTCGTCTGTTCAAAATTGATTGGTTCAACCCAAAGTTTAGACAAGTTGCTGAAGCAGTTTGCCATCATTGTGTCATTTGTCAGCAGTTAATGGGGAAAAGGGGCAGTGGTTAACTTGAGCCACATTGGAAGAGCAGGAGGTCCATTCAACAGAATGCAGATGGATTTTATTGAGATGCCTGTGTGTGGAGGTTTGAGATATGTGTTGGTGATTGTTTGCATCTTTAGTCACTGGATTGAAGCGTAGCATACACGAAGAAATGAGAGTCTCACAGTAGCGAAACTGCTGCTTAGGGAACTGATACCACGTTTTGGGTTTCCGATCTCTTTAGAATCAGATAGGGGAAGTCACTTCAATAACAAGGTGATTAAATTACTATGTGCAGCATTGAACATTGAGCAGAAGTTGCATTGTAGTTACCACCCTGAAGCATCAGGACTATTCGAGCAGATGAATGGTACCTTGAAGTCAAGAATTGCAAAGATGTGTGCATCTATGAATTTGAAATGGCCCGATCCATTGCCTTTAGTGTTGACATCAATGAGAAACACACCTGACAGGAAGACATGACTGTCGCCTCATGAGATCCTCGTGGGCGGAGCAATGAGGTTACCAGCGTTGCCAGCAAATGCACTTGTCAACATTACAGATGATATGGTGTTGGATTACTGCAAGGGTCTGGCTGATGTAGTCTGTTCTTTTTCTCAGCAGGTGGAGGCCACCACACTGCCACCGATCCATAAGTCAGGGCACAACCTGAGAGCTGGAGACTGGGTTGTCGTCCGAAAGCATGTAAGAAAGACGTGTTTGGAACCTTGTTGGAAGGGACTGTACCAGGTGGTCCTGACAACTACAACAGCTGTGAAGTGTGCTGGGATCCTGAAATGGATTCACAGAAGTCACACGAAGAAAGTGGCATGTCCACTGGATCATTAAGAAGTGTTGTTGAGAGTACCAACAACAGTAAGGCAAATCCCAGGGCCAGAAGAAGTACAAAGAGGAACTGAGACCGGATCTAAGCTTGTTGAGGACGGTTCAGTTACTCCTGTGACAGACGAGGTTGGAGACCTCCGGGAGAGTATTGGAGAACCTATCTCAACTGAAGCAGCAGGAGAGCCTAGTCAGAGGAGAGCTCTCCCAGAAGCAGATGATTCTGAGAAACAAGCAGAGCAATTGCCAGACCCAGAAGGGGAAGGAGTTGAGGTTGATTAAAGTCAAAGTGATCTGACTCCTCCTGAACCGGTTGCAGGTCCATCAAGTGAAAACCCACAGAGAAAGAAAAGTGTTCTGGTTCAGTCTTGAAAAGAATACTGGCAGGAGGTTCACTGAAAGGAGATAAGTGGCCAGAATCGCAGGTGGAGAAAAGGAAAGAGGTGGTTGTCGAACCATCAATAGAGGAAGAAGTAGATACTACGAGAAAAGAGGAACTAAGTGAAGGAGAGCTGAATGGGGATCGAAAGTTGAAAAGAAAGAGAATGGCAAGTCAAAGATACGCAGGTCCTGAATGGGCATATGCAACTACAAACGAATGGCAGCAAGAGTTTATGGGGGTCATTACAACATTGCCGGTAAAAGGCGCTTACCACCCTGCAGAAGACCGCCAACACACCGCAGCGGCCGCAGAATTCTGCCACGGTCATTATGACCCACAGCTCGGAATCCGCTAAGATCCAGACACCCACACAAGTCTGCCACACCAAAGGTCAGTGATAAACTGGCAATAACAAAACCCCCACCGTCACGCCAACAGGAATACGCCCACACTATCACGACCCACGAATCCATACGGCGGTCTTTCAACCGCGGTATTCCATTGGCGGTACACACCGCCGAGCTCAAACTACACACACATTTACAAAACACAACCACATTGGACAATTCCAAATATACACACCTGATACACATACACACACCACTCCCACACACCCAATACAATATAAAACACCCACCCACATCACCCACAAACCCTTACGACCACAATTGCGACAGAAGGCCAGAGAGAGACACCACCTGAAAAAACAATAGCATCCACAGGCACACAACACCATCACTCACACAACATCCACGCACTTCACACAGCACAGCTCTAAATATCACCCCACACATCACAACACACACCACCCCACACATCACCCACACCACCCCACGGCCCCACAAAGACACCCCAGGTTCCCTGAGGAGGAGCTCAGGGTCATGGTGGAGGAAATCATCCGGGTAGAGCCACAGCTATTCGGATTACAGGTGCAGCACACCACTATAGTTAGGAAGATGGAGCTATGGCGCAGAATCATGGACAGGGTCAACGCAGTGGGACAGCACCCAAGAACTAGGGATGACATCAGGAAGAGGTGGAACGATCTACGGGGGAAGGTATGTTCCGTGATCTCAGGACACCACATCGCGGTACAGAGAACTGCCGGCGGACCTCCACCTCCTCCCCCAGAACGAACAACATGGGAGGAGCAGGTCCTGGCTATACTGCATCCCGAGGGCCTCGCAGGAGTAGCTGGAGGAATGGACTCTGGTAAGTCAAATCTTTCATTACTTCATCCCCCACCCACCTGCATGCTATCACATACCCCCACCCTCGCCCTCACCCCCATCACTCCAACTCCTCAAGTATGTCCCAATATCCCAAACCACACATCCCAAACCCAAGCCCTGCATGTAACTCCAAAGCATGGACACCCATCACCAAAGCATGGCCACAGCACATACCCATACACCACCCTAAACCATTATCGCACAAGGTCCTACACAGGAATGCAAGCACTGGGGTACAGGATCACCCACCCATTGCACACCATGGCACACACAGATGCAATAATTATGCCTTTACACCCCTGCAGGACCCATACTCAACGTCACCGGACAGGAGGGTCCAGACATGTCCACTCCACCCACAGAAGAGGCCCACAGTGATGACAGCAGCTCTGTCCAACTGGATCTAGATGTCCAGCCTGGCACATCTGGGACCTCAGGACAGTTGGTTCCCCTCACACTGGCACAGGCCACCACAGAGCCTCCCCCCTCTGGAAACACAAGCACAGCAAAACCCAGAGGGCCCATACCTCTGTCCCCAGGACACATCACTCAGCAGTGTGCCCACCACTACAGGGAACCCAGGCTAACCCACCACCCCAACAACACCAGGGACCTGGGGGCAGTGGCAGTGGGCACACAGTTCAGGGGACAGAGGCCCAGGGAAACAGGGGAACTGGGAGGGCTGCTGTGTGACAGTGGGAGGACAGCCCCAGGGAACCCACTCTCCACGAGGCCCTCTCTAACATCATGGGAGCCTACCACCATTCTCTGGAGATGATGGCAACAGTACTAGCCAAGTTTCAGGAGACCCAGCGGGTGCAGGAGGAACAGTATTTGGGGTTCAGGGAGGAACTCAATTCCATCAATTCCACCCTGGGCACCATTGAGGGGTGCTGAAGGAACTCGTCAACACCAGGAGGGACACTGTGGCACAACAAGGGGCCCCTGACACTAGCCTGGACGATGAACTGCCCACCACCTCCGCCGGCGCTAGTGGACAGGAGGTACCGCCACAGTACCACCACACCAGCACCCCACCCCCTGCAGATGGAGAACCACCCCGCAAGCGGTCCCTGAGATCCAGGACAAAGACAGAGAACAATGCCAAGACCCCCGCCAAGAAATGAGACCACCCTGATTGTTATCCTTCTGTCCCACTTTGTCACCCTGTCCATCCTTAAACTGCCCCAGCTCCACTTCCTATGCCCCATGGGACAATGCACCTGTGAGACTAATAGATTGGACTCTGCAATGGACATTCCTCCACCATCACCCCTGACCATTTTACAACCCCCTCCACTATTTAGCACTTAAATAAACACCCTTAAATTACAAAACTATCTGGAGTCAGTATGTGCTTTAGAAAATGTGTATTTGCAACTGTGGAAAAATGCTATATCCATTGTATTGTCAACATACCTATGTCACACAGCTCTAGTCCATGAGGAAACAAAGCAGATGTCACACAGTGGGATCCACATCTGTGAAATCAAAAGGGAAAGTGACAACTCAGGGTCCATTCACTGTGCGAAAATGACAGACAGATGAGAGGTAGAAGGATCAAACAGATGTAGCAGGCAGTGTTGTCTTCTTACCTGTGTCTCACTGGAAGTATTGTTGGATCACTGTGTTCCTGTTGTCTATGTCCTCTTCTTCTGCTTCCTCGTTTTCACTGTCCACAGGCTCCACAGCTGCCACAACACCTCCATCTGGACCATACTCCTGCAGAAAAGGCACCTGTCGCCGCAAAGCCAAGTTGTGAAGCATACAGCAGGCCACGATGATCTGGCACACCTTCTTTGGTGAGTAGAAAAGGGAACCACCTGTCATATGAAGGCACCTGAACCTGGCCTTCAGGAGGCCGAAGGTCCTCTCTATACTCCTCCGAGTTCGACCATGTGCCTCATTGTAGCGTTCCTCTGCCCTTGTCCTGGGATTCCTCACTGGGGTCAGTAGCCATGACAGGTTGGGGTAACCAGAGTCACCTGCAAATATCGAGCGACAACTGTTAGACACACAATAACTCTTAAGGACATCCCCAGACACCTAGTCACACTGTATTGGGTCCATGTCCTCACCTAATAGCCACACACGGTGCCTCTGGAGTTGCCCCATCACATAAGGGATGCTGCTATTACTCAGAATGTAAGCGTCAAGCACTGAGCCAGGAAATTTGGCATTCACATGGGAGATGTACTGGTCTGCCAAACACACCATCTGCACATTCATTGAATGGTATCTCTTCCGGTTTCTGTACACCTTTTCACTCCTGCGTGGGGGGACCAAGGCCATATGTGTCCCATCAATGGCACCTATGATGTTGGGGATATGTCCCAGGGCATAGAAGTCACCTTTCACTGTAGGCAAATCCTCCACCTGAGGGAAAACGATGTAGCTCTGCATGTGTTTCAGCAGAGCAGACAACACTCTGTACAACACGTTCGAAAACATAGGCTGGGACATCCCTGATGCTATGGCCACTGTTGTTTGAAAATACCCACTTGCCAGGAAATGGAGTACTGACAGCACCTGCACTAGAGGGGGAGTCCTGTGGGATGGCGAATAGCTGACATCAGGTCTGGCTCCAACTGGGCACACAGTTCCTGGATTGTGGCACGATCAAGTCTGTAGGTGATGATCACATGTCGCTCCTCCATTGTCAACAGGTCCACCAGCGGTCTGTACACGGTCTCCTCACCTGCCCCAGCGGACGTGCTCTATGGAGGAGAACAGCGAGCAGAGAGTCAACCAACACTGAGGTACGTAAACACAACTTTATCTGAATTTTTTTCTAAATCAACATATGGCTGTCTTAGTGTATAATCAAGGCCTATATATGTGTGACGCATTTAAAATTATTGCCATGTGGCCCCCTGAAATGGCGGCTGCCTAAAATGTAAGGTGGGACAAGGGGATATGAGGTAATTGCGCTGGCATTGTACACCGTCGCGGTAGGCGGTCGAAGACCGCGGCACAAACCTGCATTGGTTAACATTGGACCCTATGAGTCCCAGGAGCCAATGACGATGTACGCTGGCGGTGACGGTACGCACCGCCGCAGACATGACCGCCATTTTCTCTCTGTTCAATCACTTGATACCTGATCTTCGAAAGGAGAGGAATCACACTGCAAGTGCTGCTGTGACCTCAGTCTGGAAGAGACAATGGCTCGGGTGTCTGGGGAAAGGGCCCCTGCCTTCAGCAAGGAGGAGTTGGAGAAACTAGTGGATGGGGTCCTACCCCAGTACACGGTACCCTACGGTCCTCCAGACAAACAGGTGAGCACACTCTGAGCATGCTGTATGGGCAATGGCTGTTTGGAGTGGTGTGGATGAAAAATGGGGGGGGGGGAGAATGAGGCGTGCTTGAAAAGACAGTGAGTGCATGTGTGACATGGCAAGGGTAGGGATGCGGGCCAATGATTGTGATGGTGCGGGCACTTATATCTTCTCCTTTTCCCCTGGACTATTCGTGTAGGTCAGCGCCCACCAGAAGAAGGATATTTGGCGTGCCATCACCCAAGAAAGTCCGGACATTGGGGGTCTACCACAGACCGAGCACCTACTGCCGGAAAAGATGGGAGGACATTTGCTGCTGGAGCAAGAAGACGGCGGAGGCCCAGCTGGGGATGGCCTCCCAACGTGGGAGGGGGTGCCCGTCGCACCATGATCCCCCTGATGTTCTGGATTCTGGCGGTGGCGTACCCGGAGTTGGATGGGCGCTTGAGGGCATCACAGCACCCACAAGGGGGTGAGTAAACTCTTATTCAGCTGATTCAGCGTGCAGTGGAGGTGTCTGGGTGGGGGAGGTGGGCTGTGGGTTCCCCTAGGTCAGGGCGAGTTTAGAATGCAGGGTCCCTTCTTAAGGCAAGTCCTGTGGCACCCCACCCCACCTGTGTACAGAGCCAACTACACCTAGTCAGGCTCCTGTGACATCCATGTGTGCAGCAATCGGGCATAACCTTGTAAACCATGGTTATGCCCGGGAATTGATTAGGGAACTCCAAGTGCATGGCGTAGTGCAGGGGGCTTCTGTGTCTGTAGTGTCCCCCAACGGTAGCGGTATTGCATGCACTCAACATGTCTTTCTTCTGTTTCCCGCCCCCTTTTTGTGGTCTCCCTGCGCTTGTGTGCATTAGCATCATCAGGCGGAGGAGCAGTGGCACTGGAGCAGGAGGGAGCTGCATCCCACATGGCCCTGGAAGGCGAGACAACGGAGTCAGAAGCCACCAGTGGGATGGAGGGCAAGGGGAGCTCCACGGCGGGGACAGGAGCTGAGAACAGTGATACGGACTCCTCCTCTGATGGGAGCTCTCTTGCGGTGGCGGGCCCCTCTGTGCCCCCTGCATCTACAGGTACAGCCGCCACCCCCCCTACCAACACCGCCCTCCCAGCAGCCCCTCAGCGTTTGCCCCGTGGCCGCTCACCCAGGAGGGTGGGCATCTCCTTCGCCCCCGGCACCTCAGCCCCTGTCCCTGTCTCCCCTGCTGCCCTCAGTGAGGAGGCCGTTGACCTCCTCACGTCCCTCACTGTTGGGCAGTCTACCATTTTGAATGCCATCCAGGGTGTAGAGAGGCAGTTGCAACAAACCAATGCATATCTGGAGGGCATTCATTCCGGTCAGGCAGCCCATCAGCGAGCTTTTCAGGCTCTGGCCTCTGCACTGATGGCAGCCATTGTCCCTGTCTCTAGCCTCCCCCTCCAACTTCCTCCACCCAGACCCAAACCCCTGTACCTCAGCCTATCCCAAGCACACCCTCAGACCAGTATGCACATACGTCAACACACAAGGGAAGCTCAGGCAAACAAAAGCACCACACATCCCACAGGAACTCACGCAAGCATCATACACATGCAGACATACCAACAGCCAATGCCTCCACTGTGTCCCCCTACTCCTCATCTCCTTCCTCCCTCCCAGTCTCGTCTCCACTCACACCTGTATGCACTACATCGTCAGCCACTACCTCCAGCACACCCACCACCACACCCCGCTCACGTGCAGTCACCACCCTCACTACCATTCACTCATCCCCTGTGTCCTCTCCCAGTGTGTCTGTGAGCCCACCTCCCAAGGTACACAAACGCAGCCACACACCCACCCAACAGCCATCCACCTCACGACAGCCCCCAACCCATGCACCTTCACCCAAAGTCACCAAACGTACACCTCCTACAACCACTACCTCTTCCTCCACTCCCAAACCCCCTCCATCTACCCGTCCCAGTGTCTCCCAAAAACTTTTCCGGTCCAACTTTGACCTCTTTCCCTCACCTCCCCCACCCCTTCAGTCTCCTAGGGCCCGCCTCTCCAGGTCCCAACCCAGCGCCTCAGCCACATCATCAGCGGGAGCAGTGGTGCCCGTAGTGACCTGCTTCTGGAGTGCGCCAGGCAGCAGGGCAGCCAGTGTGCCAAGGAACCAGAGCACGGACAGTCCCCCACCTCAAAAACACCAAAAGTTGGCCAGTGCCCGGCGGGAGAGTGGAAAAAAATCTTCAAACAAAGCCGCTCCCAGGGGTACAGGTGGGAGTGTGGATCTAGCTGCGCCACCATCCAAGCTGGGGAAGGAGCACACTAAAACTGGCAAGTCTGGGAAAACCTGCACGGCAGACAAGACAGCCACAAACACCGCTGCCAAGGACACTGCCGCCACAAGCACCGCTGCCAAGGACACAGGACACCGCCACCACCAGCACCGCTGAACAGGACACCGCCGCCACCAGCACCGCTGCTGCCACCAGCACCGCTGAACAGGACACCGCCGCCACCAGCACCGCTGAACAGGACACCGCCACCACCAGCACCGCAGGCCACTGATTGCCAAAGATTCCGACGCTACTGAGGCCGCCACGAGCAGGATGAAGCATTCTGGGCATAAAACCCCCTCCAGAACCAGTGGAGAATTACATCCACTACCTCTGTCCTTGGCAGGATGAAGCACTCTGGGCACAAAACCCCCTCCAGAACCAGTGGAGAGATACATCCACTACCTCTGTCTTTGGCAGGATACTCCGGGCACAAAGCCCCCTCCAGAACCAGTGGAGAATGACATCCACTACCTCTGTCCTTGGCAGGATGAAGCACTCTGGGCACAAAGCCCCCTCCAGAACCAGTGGAGACTGTTATCCACTTGAGAGACTGTGGCTTTGCACCCCCCAGGATAAAGCAGTGGGCAACCCACCAACTGTAGAGACTTGAGAGACTGTGGCTTTGCACTCCCCAGGATGCAGCAGTGGGCAAACCATCCACTGTAAAGACTTGAGAGACTGTGGCTTTTCACTCCCCATGAAAAAGCAGTGGGCAACCCACCCACTGTAGAGACTTGAGAGACTGTGGCTTTGCACTCTTCAGGATACATCAATGGGCATGGAGCCCCCTTGTGGATCTGGCATCGTGCACTCATCCGGCTGAGGTGCCCCCCTTCCCTTCACCCTGAGGTGCCTGTTTTATTTCTATCTTATGCCCCAGCAGTGTTCTCTCTGTCTTGTTCGGTATCTTGTGTGGGCCTCACCCAGGCTTTTTGGGCCCAGTGGTCCACGGACTATGATGGTGGAATCCCTTGGACTTTTATTCTTGGTGTATATATTTGTTTATATTGTGAATATCTTTATATATGTATATATTTTTGATTCATGTCTTTGAATATATTACAATCATTCAACTCATTTCCTTTTGTCCTTGCATTCTTCCGGGGGGTTTGGGGGATGTAACTGTAATGATGTATTGGTGTGTGTGTTGTAGTGGGTGAGGGTGGGGGTGGGGGTGTTGCGTGTTGCGTGTGATTGTCACTCTCTTTTCCCTCCCCCCTCCCCTGTGTCGTAGGTGCAGTACTCACCGTGGTCTTCACCACCAGCGTTCGTGCTCCTGGTAGAGGAGCAGGAAGACAAAGGCAGGGAGAATCTGAAGTTCCGGTTCCAGGGCGTCCTGGTTCCTTGTGAGGTGTGTAGAGGTGAGTGTTTTTCCTTCCAAGTCCTGTTTCCCCCGTGTTTTTGTTCGCAGTGAATCCACCCCGGAAAAGGTGGCGGATTGGACTGTTGTAATTCTGTGGGCGGTACATTGTCCTCCGCCTGTCTGTTGGTGGTTACCGCCACGGTGTTTGTTTGTACCGCCTTGGCGGTCGGAGTGTTAAAGTGGCTGTCTATGTTGGCAGTTTCCGCCACGGTCGTGATTCCAAATTTGTTTTCGCCGGCCTGCTGGCAGTTTTACCGCCGCTTTAACACCGACCGCCAGGGTTGTAATGACCACCTATGTCTTTTTGTTTTGACAGAGAAGTTCCAGGTCAATATTTTGAGGTGACGTGAAGAAAATTGATGAACTGAACTGTTGAAACAATCTGAAAGAAAATTCTTGAAAAAGAGACTGTTGAAAATAACTGGAAAAGACATTTGTTAACCTGATTTGACTTTTGAAACCTTATTTTGACAAAGCTGCAAACTGATTTTAACAAGGAAAAGGGGTTCCTGGAAGTAAAACTGACTGCTGAAAGAAGAATTGTCTATTATTGATTTTTGCTGCAAGTTTTTCTAAATTCTTTCTGCTTTCTGATTCTGTACAGATCATGGCTGAATTAAATAAGCAGGTGAAAGATGCTAGGCGCTGTAAATATATGAGCATTGGTTTGGCGATGATGTGTGGAATATTGTTTTTGGTGTTGATTGTGGGTATGTCTGTTCTTGATGCGAAAGGAGCCAATTATACTTCTGCTTTTGAGACGACTACTGCACTAACGGCATTAGAGAAGTTTAAGTTGGATGATTATACTAATGCGCAGGGAGAACTTTCTTCTAATGTTTTCTATTGCTTATTGAGTGAGAATGTTGAGAAAATGGATTCGAAGAATTGTTTTGTGTGTATGCAGAGGAAGGAGTCACATATCATAGCTTGCCGCTAACATATGGAATAAGTTGTAGTCTGTTACTGACAAGGTTTTATAACCAGGAGTATATTCAATTCTTCTACTTGAATCATGATCTTGTGTTTTTATTTGTTCTTATAATTAGATATTTGAGTAAGATAGCTAAGGATAATGACATATTGTTAGTTAGAGGATTCTTTGAACCTACATTGACATTTGGCACAGCTTATGCGCATAACAATAACCTGACATGCTTGCTTACACCTTTAGAGAAGAGCTTCTTAGATCATACTGATGACAGAAGAAAGGCGCTAAAATTAAAATTAGAAAAAGGCTTAGAAAAAAGGACTTGCAAGAATGATTATGCTTATAGTGCAATTAAAATGCAAAGGAAATTAGCTTTAGATGCACAACACGTAGGGAAGCTTTGTATATATATAGGCCTAAGTTGCTCACTGACACTTTGTTTGTGGGTACGAGTGAATGCAGGCATGTGTTTTTGTTTCAGAGTAAATAGACATTTATGTTGAATGGGCAGGACCCTGCAATTCCAGGGATTTATTATATTTGTGGACTTAATTCTTATTACCGTTTTCCAAGAGGATAGTATGGGACATGTTATTTTGGGATAGTTTTCCCAAAAATTGATCAAATGGAGGATATGAAGAAGTTTCCGAAAGTGACTGAATTACATCATAAGAGACAGAGCAGGGAGTCCTCTTCTGCGATAGTTGGACATATATTTGGTGCAGTGATTCCTTCAGTGGGAGTCATCCTGAGTTCGATTAAAATTCGAAAGTTGTCTACTATTGTGGATAACATGCTGACAAAGTTTTCAGGGGCTATACTCCTGATAGATACTGAATTAGCTGCGGATAGAGCTATGACTCTTCAAAATCATCTTGCTTTAGACATTCTTTTAGCGAAGGATGGCGGGTCCTGTAAAATGCTTAACTCTAGGCATTGTTGTTCTTATATACCCGGTAGTAGTAAAGAGATAAGAGACTTAGGGCCAGATGTAGCAATATTGCAAATTGCGACTTGCAATTTGCGAGTCCATCCGACTCGCAAATTGCAAGTCGCAATTTGCAATGCAGTACGGTGTCTCAGACACCGACTGCGATTCGCTATGGGGTCGCAATGACCCACCTCATCAATATTCATGAGGTGGGTCGCAAATTGCGACCCCATAGCGAGTATAGGCACTCGCAAACATGGAGGCCTGCTGTCTTCAGCAGACCTCCATGTTCGTGACTGCTTTCAATAAAGCAGTTTTTTTTTTTTAAGTGTAGCCCGTTTTCCTTAAAGGAAAACGAGCTGCACTTAAAAAAAAAAACGAAACCTTTAGTTTCGGTATTTTTTCAGGGCAGGGAGTGGTCCCTTGGACCACTCCCTGAAAAAATATTTTTGGGTCCATTCACAAAGTGGAAGGGGTCCCATGGGGACCCCTTCCAATTTGCAAGTGGGTTACCATCCACTTGAAGTGGATGGTAACTGCGATACCATTTGCGACCGCGTATGCGGTCGCAAATGGTATTGCATACCACTCAGACTCGCAAATAGGAAGGGAACACCCCTTCCTATTTGCGAGTCTGAAATGCATATTGCGAGTCGGTACCGACTCGCAATATGCATTTCTGCATTGGGAAACGCGTTTAGCGAGTCGCAAACGGCAATTTTTGCCGTTTGCGACTCGCTAAACGTTTCCTAAATCTGGCCCCAATTTACTAATTTGACTAATGCAAGTGCTGATTTAAAGGAACTGAAAGAACTAGGTGTTTGGGAAAAAGTTGGCAAAGGGTTTGCTTCAGTGGGAAATTGGCTCCTCAACAGTTGGAATGGGGTGCTATTGAAAAAATTACAAGGAATATTAATTGTCGTGGTTTGCCTAATTGGTTTATGGGGATTATGCAAATTATGTAAAATGATTAAATTGAAAAGGTCTAAAAATAATCAGAGGAGGGAAAAAAAGAAAAGGGAAAGAATTTGCAGGAAAAATTCATGGATAAGACAAAGTTTTGAAGAAATCGAATTATAAAAGTTGTGGGTGGTAATTAGTGTGATGACACATTTAGGGCATTATGAACTCGGTGGGTTCGGCGCTGGCAGTCAACAAAAGACCACCAGCGTGCAGAACCCCCTGCTGGCCACATAATGAACATTCAGCTGGGCCCGCAGGCGGAAAAAGTGTTTCTGCCAGCCGGCCCAGCTGAATGCAGGGCCTGAACATTGACGCCGGCTCCACATGGAGCCGGCAGCAATGTAGCAGTACGGCGGGTTCAGCAGCACCCGTCTCACATTTCACTGCCCGTAAATTGGGCAGTGAAATGCGTGATGGGGCTGTGCATGGGGGGACCTGCACTGCCCATGCCAAGTGCATGGGCAGTGCAGTGGCCCCCAGAGGGCCACGAGACACCCATTCCGCCAGCCTTTCTCTGGCAGGGTAAACCGCCTGGGAAAGGCCGGTGGAACTGGGAACATTATCTGGCTGGGCTGCCTGGTGGCGGAAGCCTGGTGGTGGTGGAGTTACAAAAGTGGCGGTTCTGCCACGTTCATTATATGGTGGTCTGGACTGCCATGTTCATAATGACGCCTTAGTCATCAGAGGAGAGATTGCTAAAGCATATGTTTTAACTAGAATTTATTAATGAGTGTTTATGTAATTTGAATAATGAATTATGTGAAAAAATCAATAACGTAGAGAAAAATAATGTACACGTTTGAAAATGTGACCTCGGAGAATGGCCACTAGCATTCAGGAAATGTACTAATTAATGATTAATACTTATGGAATATTGAAAAATGTATTAGACTAATGTAGTAATATGTTATAATAAGGGTTACAAAGTGTGTTCTAGCTTTATTAATTGGAGGCCTTAACTTAGCGAGTGACTTGACCTATTTTGCCAGGCCATCCTGTAGAAGCTGTATTCCTTAGCAGTTAATAAAAATGCTGACAGAGTGAATTAAACTGAGAAATGACCATTGTCTTGTTAAAAGTGCTGGAACAGAAGCTTTTTGTGAGAACAGACTAACAGGAGATGATGTTCCCACTAGAGTAACAATTTGTGTGTAATGTGTGTCAGATGTACTTTCCCAGGATGAGAACAATGAAGACACTGACTGGAGCTGAGGATGCAACAATATTTTTACCTGACGAGCCGGATGATGAAGACATTGTAAAGTGGACCAATCAACTTCATGTGAAGAATGAAATATTTTAATGAATAGTTTTGGTATATAAATATTATTGGGTAGAGTATAAATGTACGATTGACTGACCAATAGGGAATTAGGGGATAGTTTGAGTGACTTTGCTATAACAACACGACAGAGGAAAATTATTTCAGACCAGAGACTAGAGACTAGAAGGAGATTAGACCTTATTCCGATAAGAGACTTTAGGAGAGATATTGAGATTATTCTGTTATTGGGCTCATACTCTCAGACCGAGAGCCTGATGCTTTGCTGATCGACTGATGACCTGATGACAAAGAGTGATTCTGCTTGCTGACCCATACCGTGGATAGGTAGATATGACGAAGTGTGTCTTTTATGCATTTTATGCCTTTCATTCTAGGTACCAACTGCAATGTTTTGATAGACCCATAGCTAGATGTTTTCCTAAATTTGTGTTCTAAATTGTTTTGCATGAAGCCCAACATGCTAATGCTAATCTGACGTTAGTTGAGGGCACTCAACACGACTCACAGGGACTAATGTTTGACAAGTTATCTTGCTGAATTCTATGTACGTTAAAACTTAATTGCAGATTTGCACTGTCACTCTGGAATGCGTTATGATTTAAGTTTTGATTAGATTGAGTTTATCCCACCGTTTGGATAATTAGTATTGTTCATATATGTGTTTTCATTGATTTTGAGCTTAATCTACATGAGTTTAGTACTTTTAATATGAGGGAAATAAACGTACTAATCTTTACTAAAGGTGTGGTTATTCATGGCTGAGAGGTCATGGTGTGTGACATTTACTGACTCCATTGATTATTGATTTTATTGATTAATAATGTACATCGATTATTGTGAATTGATTATTGATTGTGTACTGAGCTATGGCAAGAACTTACTAAACAAGTCAAAAGGTTCATCGACCTGTTCGTGTCCCCTTGTAAGTTTACTTATTAAGGTCTGACGCGCTAACACTACCGCCATGGTGCGCCGTAGCTTAGATATGACGCACACATGGTGGCATTAGGGGAGTGCTAAGGGGTGCAAGAAAAGTGGCACTGCACTGAGTGCAGCACCACTTTTCCTAAATCTGGCCCTTAGGGTGACCAGAATTTGAGAAGCAAAAACAGGGAAGAAATAAAGGTAGGACTAATGCTTTTAGCCTTACTTCCATATCTGGCCTGTCCCCTTTTTTTGCGTACCCTTTTAAATATATGTGTGTGTGCGTGAATGTGCTTATATAGACACACACATTTACAACTGCATATATACACATCTTTACAAGTGCATATATGCACATACACACACATTTACACTACGTTGTAGAAATGGCAGGACTTCCAACCAGGGATGCCTCTATGGCGGTGCGATAGGTGCCACCACACCAGGTGCTGACTTCAGGTGGGGGAGGCGTGTTTGCAGGTATATGATGATTTTAAAAGAACCTGCTGCAGCATTCCTTGCCTCTAGCAATTTTCAGGCAATTATAAAAATGTTAAAACCATTCTGGTGATTAATGTTCTGCCTGTCTGTAAAAGGGGGTCAGTGAGGCAATCTGTGGCAGAGGTGGTCACTGGAGGGCCCCAACAAATATTGTCACACAGGGCGCTTCCAGCGCTAAGGGCGGCCCCTGCCCACTCCTCCCCACTCTATCTCTCTGCTGGGGGAAGTCTCCTCCTGTGCTGCTTGACAGAAAAGGACATAAGTTATTTCAGACATTAGCAGCATTTGTGGATAGGAAAGCATACATTTCATATTGCTTCTGGAGGATGAACTGACCTTTCTCCTAAAAATCAGGACATTTACTTAAAATTTACAAACGCATCGGGTCACCGGGACAGTCCACTGAAAACCAGGACTGTCTGGGGAAATCTGGGACATCTGGTCACCCTAAAGATACTGCGTTCCTCGAGATAGATCTCTGATGCAAGTAGCCTTTTGTACATTGAGAAATACATTCAAATGATTATCGGTGTAATTTCAAAGGTTCGGGATCCAACCTCAAGTGAATATAAGGAATAATACAGATTTGAAATCGATTCGCGTTGTCTGCCTGTGCTACTGGGCGATGAGGTAATTCCAGACCATTGCAGATAAGTTAAAAAAAAGAAAAGAGTTTGCAAAGTAGTCCAGAGTGATTGCAAGCATCAGTGTGGGTGGTCCAGTAAAACCGGTTTGCAAAATAGTCCAGAGGAGTTGCAAACATAACCCTAGGGGTACTTCAGTCCTGAATTGTGCACCGGACACTGCACGTACAATGCTTGCAAAATGCAGCTCTGGGACAGTAGAACACACTGCCCCAGGTGATAGATTGTACGTTTTATTGGCATCATTTCCATCTGCCAATAGGGTAGATCTATTCTAGGGCTGTGCAACACTGTCAGTGTAAAAGGGAGATGGGGGAAGGCACTTTCGAGGGGAATCTCTGGTGGAAGTTCGGCCAAGACCGACATCAGATGTTGGAATTTATGTCATATAATGTGCGCATTGGAAATACACACGGCCTAGTGTGGATACTTTGTCGGCACAATGTATATGGTTTCCCTTATTATGCTGGAGACAATTGATTCAGCCTTTTGTGAAGCAATTTGTTACTAGGTATCGTCCTCTTAGGAGACTAAGGGGGTCATTCTGACCTCGGCGGTAAAAGGCGCCTACCGCCGGTCAGAAATCCTCCATAATCCCGCCGCGGTCGCGGAAACCCGCCACGGTCATTCTGACCCGCAGAAGGCAAACCTCCGAAAATCCGACCGCCACAACAGACCGCCAGACCAGCGGTCGGCGGAAAGGTGGAGGTGACCAAACCTCCACCGTCACGCCAACAGAAATACGCCCATCCCATTACGACCCACGAATCCACGCGGCGGTCATTCAAACGCGGTATTCCATTGGCGGGACACACCGCCGCGGTCAGAATACACACAAACGAACAAAACTCAGCCACATTGGACGATTTGAATCCCACACACCTGATACACATACACACACCACTCCCACACACACAACACAATATAAAACACACATCACCCACAAACCCCTACGCTAAAAAATTTGTCAAGAAGGCAAGAGCGAGACACCAGCATCCAAAAAATAACAGCCACAGCCACTCAACACCATCACCCACACACTATCCACACACAAAACAACACACACCACCACACTCAACTCACTTAAATACACATACTCCACCCCACACATCATACACACCACCCCATGGCACCCCAAAGACAACCCCGCTTCACAGACGAAGAACTCAGGGTCATGGTGGAGGAAATCGTTCGGGTAGAGCCCCAGCTGTTCGGCACACAGATACAATACACCAGCATTGCCCGGAGGACGGAGCTATGGCAGAGGATTGTCGACAGGGTGAACGCAGTGGGACAGCACCCCAGAAATCGGGAAGACATCAGGAAGCGATGGAACGACCTACGGGGGAAGGTGCGTTCCATGGTATCCAGGCACAACATCGCCGTGCAGAAGACTGGCGGAGGACCCCCACCTCAACCCCCACAATTCACATCATGGGAGGAGGAAGTCTTGAACATCCTGCATCCTGACGGCCTCGCAGGAGTCGGCGGAGGAATGGATACTGGTAAGTTGAAGCTTCAATGCTGCTTCCCCCCCACCTGCATGCCAAATCAGACCCCAAACCTCACCCCCATCCTCGAACCCCACCCTCACCCCCACCCCCATCGTCACCCCCACCCTCACCCCCCACCACCATCCTCACCCCCACCACCATCCTCACCCCCACCCCCAGCACACCTATCCCCCGCCAATGTCTCACCATCACAACCCACACATCCCAAAACCTAGGCCTGCATTCGTCCACTAAGCATGGACACCCATCACCAAAGCATGCCCAATGCATATACACATCCCCCCCACAAGCCACCCTCACCAAAGCCCCCACACACGAATGCCAGCACTTGGGGACACGAGAACCCACAGATACACCCATATGCCACACATTGAAACTATAACCATACCTCTATACCCCTGCAGGACCCGACCGTCAACACACCGCGGCGGAGGGGCCAGAATTCTCCACACCCCCCACCCAAGAGGCCGTCAGCGATGACAGCAGCTCTGTCGACCTGGACACCGATGACCAGCCCGGACCATCGGGGACCTCTGGACAGTCGGTTCCCCTCACACAGGCCCAGGCCACTACAGACCCAAACCCCTCTGGGAACACCAGCACAGCTCCCACCCAGCGGGCCCATGCCTCTGTCTCCAGGGCGCGTCAATCTGCGGTGTGTCTACCACTACAGGGCACCCAGGATAACCCACCACCCCAACAACAACAGGGACCTGGGGGCAGTGGTAGTGGGCACACCGGCCAGGGGGCAGAGGCCCAGGGAAACAGGGGAACTCGGAGGGCAGCTGTGCGACAGGGGGGGGAGGAGAGGCCCAGGGAACCCACTCTCCACGAGGTCCTCACCACCATCATGGGAGCATACAACCGCTCCCAGGAGACGATGGCGACGGTACTGGCCCGGTTCCAGGAGATCCAGGTGCTGCAGGAGGAACACTATCGGGGGTACAGGGAGGACATCAGAGCCATCAACACCACCCTGGTTACCATGGTAGGGCTGCTGCAGGACCTCGTCAACAACAGGGCGGACACTGAACAACACCCAAGGGCCCCTGCCACTAGCCTGGACCAAGAACAGCCAACCACCTCCGCCGGCGCTAGTGGACAGGAGGCCCCCGCACAGCAGCAGCCCACCAGACCCCCACCTCCTGCAGGAGAAGAACCACCCCGCAAGAGGGCCCTGAGATCTCGCAAGAAGACAGAGTAGGATGTCAAGACCCCCGCCAGCAATGGATACCACCTGATGTCATCCCACTGTCCCACATAGTCACCCTGTCCATCCTTGAACTGCCCATGCTCCATCTCTCCACAGGCCTCTGGACAATGCACCTGTGTGACTGTTACTCTGGACTCTGCCATGGACATTCCTTCACCATAGCCCCCACCCACTTGAAACCACCCATCCCATTTTGAGCACTTAAATAAACACCTATTTTGCACCAAAATATCTGGAGTCTGGCTGTGATTTCAATAGATTGTAATTGACATGACAGTGCAAATATGTCCTTGTACATCGTGAAGTCAACAAACAGCTGCCACAAAGCTGTAGTCCATGGGGAAACGAAGCACAGGACTCGTAGTGGGGACCCCAGATCTGAAATAGGGAGGGAAAAGCCAAAACTCAGTCATCATACACTGGGGCAAATAGACAGGCAGCAGAGATGCTGGAGAGTAGTTAACATTTACTAAATTATCTTTGAAATGTTACCTGTGTCCTATTGGAAGTACTGTTCAATGATTCTGTCCCTGTTGTCTGTTTCAGCCCCGTCGTCTTCCTCCTCGTCACTCTCCTCAGGTTCCACCGCTGCCACAACACCACTGTCTCGACCATCCTCCTGCAGGAAAGGCACCTGGCGGCGCAAAGCCAGGTTGTGAAGCATGCAGCAGGCCACGATGATGTGACACACCTTCTTAGGTGAGTACATTAGGGATCCACCTGTCATATGCAGGCACCGAAACCTGGCCTTTAGGAGGCCAAAGGTGCGTTCGATCACCCTCCTAGTACGCCCATGGGCCTCATTGTACCGTTCCTCTGCCCTGGTCCGGGGATTCCTTACTGGGGTCAGTAGCCACGACAGGTTGGGGTACCCAGAGTCCCCCACTAGCCATACACGGTGTCTCTGTAGCTGTTCCATCACGTAAGGGATGCTGCTATTCCTGAGGATGTAGGCGTCATGCACTGACCCTGGGAATTTGGCATTTACATGCGAGATGTACTGGTCAGCCAAACACACCACCTGGATGTTCATTGAATGGTAATTTTTCCTGTTCCTGTACACCTGCTCCCTGTCTCTTGGGGGAACCAAAGCCACATGGGTCCCATCAATGGCACCAATGACGTTGGGAATATGTCCAAGGGCGTAGAAATCACCCTTCACTGTAGCCAATTCGCCCACCTCAGGGAAAATGATGTAGTTCCTCACGGATTTCATCAGGGCAGACAACACTCTGGATAACACCTTCGAAAACATGGGCTGAGACATCCCAGAAGCAATTCCCACGGTTGTCTGAAATGACCCACTTGCCAAGAAATGGAGTACTGACATGACCTGCACCAGAGGGGGAATCCCTGTGGGTTGGCGGATGGGGGACATCAGGTCGGGCTCCAGCTGGGCACACAGTTCATGGATAGTGGCACGGTTAAGACGGTAGGTCAGGATAATGTGGCGTTCTTCCATTGTCGACAGGTCCACCAGCGGTCGGTACACGGGATGATTCATCCGTCTCCTCGCCCAACCCAGCGGACGGTGCCTAGGAAGGACAACATGGAGCACACAGTCAAGCAACCCACAGGTACGTACTCACAGCTAGCACAGTATACGATTCTCTATGCAGTGAATGGCGTGTCTGAGTGGCTATGCAAGGCCTAGGCCTGTGTGACGCAGTTGAAATTGAGCCATGTGGGCCCTGGAAATGGCGGCTGCCTGACCTGTGAAGTGTGACAATGGGATGTGAGGTCAATGCGCTGGCGTGGCACACCGCGGCGGGCGGCGGGCGAAGACCGCGGCGCGAAGCCGCATTGGTTAACATTGAAGCCTATGGGTTTCAGGAGCCAATGGCGAAGGGCGCCGGCGGTGGCGGGACGCACCGCCGCGGTACGCACCGCCGCAGACGTGACCGCCATTTTCTATCTACTTATCCACATGCGACTTGAACTTTCACAGGAGAGGACCTATTCTGCAAGTGTTGCTGTGACCTCGGTCTGGAAGGGACAATGGCTGCTGCGCCTGGGGAAAGGGCCCCTGCCTTCACTGGAGAGGAGTTGGAGAAACTTGTGGATGGGGTCCTCCCCCAGTATGCGCTACTCTACGGTCCTCCAGACCAACAAGTGAGTTTAATTCAATATGGATTTGGGGCTACTGGCTGGCTTGGGGGCCTGGCGGGGGGCCTGGCGGGGATGGGGGGGCATGTTGGGCCTGGCGGGGGGCATGGCGGGGGGCCTGGCGGGGATGGGGGGCATGTTGGGCCTGGCGGGGGGCATGGCGGGGGGCCTGGCGGGGATGGGGGGCATGTTGGGCCTGGCGGGGGGCCTGGCGGGGATAGGGGGCATGTTGGGCCTGGCGGGGGGCATGGCAGGGGGCCTGGCGGGGATGGGGGGCATGTTGGGCCTGGCGGGGGGCCTGGCGGGGATGGGGGGCATGTTGGGCCTGGCGGGGGGCATGGCGGGGGGCCTGGCGGGGATGGGGGGCATGTTGGGCCTGGCGGGGGGCATGGCGGGGGGCCTGGCGGGGATGGGGGGCATGTTGGGCCTGGCGGGGGGCCTGGCGGGGATGGGGGGCATGTTGGGCCTGGCGGGGGGCCTGGCGGGGATGGGGGGCATGTTGGGCCTGGCGGGGGGCATGGCGGGGGGCCTGGCGGGGATGGGGGGCATGTTGGGCCTGGCGGGGGGCATGGCGGGGGGCCTGGCGGGGATGGGGGGCATGTTGGGCCTGGCGGGGGGCATGGCGGGGGGCCTGGCGGGGATGGGGGGCATGTTGGGCCTGGCGGGGGGCCTGGCGGGGATGGGGGGCGTTGGGCCACTGGAAAGGAAAATGCAGAGAAACTTGAACGTGGTATTTCTCCCTCCCTGTACGTGTCACATAGGTCCGCGCCCATGAGAAGATCGGGATTTGGCGTGCCATCGCCAAGGAAGTCCGGGCCCTGGGGGTTCTCCATCGACGGGGCACCCACTGCCGCAAGAGGTGGGAGGACATCCGCCGCGGGACCAAGAAGACCGCTGAGTCTCTGCTGGGGATGGCCTCCCAACGTAGGCGGGGTGCCTGCCGTCAACTGAGCCCCCTGATGTTCCGGATCCTGGCGGTGGCCTACCCTGAATTGGATGGGCGCGTGAGGGCAGCACAGCAGACACAAGGGGGTGAGTACAAGCATTATCTACTCTGTTGTCGCGCAGTGGAGGTGTCTGGGTGGGGGAGGAGGGCTTGGGGTCCCCCTAGGCCAGGGCGATATCTGTAGGCTGGGCACCCCCGTAAGCCCCTGTGTCCCCAGCCACCCCCCTCAGTAGTTTGTCAGTACAGCCATCCCTGGGCCGTGTCATCCATGGGTGCAGTTGTCAACTCTAGGCGTGTAGGGCATGTTCCACGGAATGCGTAGCGTACCCCAAGTGCGCAACTTAGTGCAGGGGGCATCTGTGTCTGTCATGTCCGCTAACTGTACCGGAGATCCATGTACTCAATATCCCTTTATTTCTCTCTCCCCCCCCTTTTTGTTTGTCTTTCTGTGCTTGTGTGCATCAGCATCATCAGGCGGAGGAGAAGTGGCATCGGGGCAGGAGGGAGCTGCATCTCACATGGCCCAGGAGGGCCATGCCACAGAGTCAGACTGGACCAGTGAGACGGAGGGCGAGGGGAGCTCCACGACGGGGACGACTGGACCCTGCAGCGACACGGACACGTCCTCGGAAGGGGGCTCCCTTGCGGGGGTGGCACCATCCGTGCCCCCCGCCATTACAGGTACAGCCGCCACCCAGCGCACCATCTCCGCCCTCCCAGCAGCCCCTCAGCATTCACCCCGTGCCCGCTCTGCCAGGAAGCCGGGCATCTCCTTCGCCCCAGGCACCTCAGGCCCTGCCCCTGTTACCCCCGCTGCCCTCAGTGAGGAGGTCATTGACCTCCTCCGAACGCTCATTGTTGGGCAGACTACCCTTTTGAATGCCATCCAGGGGGTGGAGAGGGAGGTTCATCGCAGCAATGCGTACCTGGAGGGCATTCATTCGGGTCAGGCTGCCCATCAGCGATCGTTCCAGGCTCTGGCCTCAGCACTGACGGCAGCCATTGTCCCTGTCTCCTGCCTGACTCTACTAACTCCCTCCTCCCAGTCTCCTGTTCCTCTGCCTGTCCCACCCACACCATCAGACCAGCCTGCACACACCTCAACACCCAAGAGAAGCTCATCCAAACATAAGCACCACAGATCACGCAGACATTCACACACGCAACATTCCGATGCAGACATGCCAACAGTCACTACCACCTCTGTGACCCCCACCTCCTCGTCTCCCTCCTCCCTCCCTGTGACGTCTACACTCACACCTCCATTCACCTCACCATCAGCCAGTGTTTCCATCACCAGCACACCCTCCACTCCAGTCCGCACACAAGCAGTCACCACCCCCACTGCCATTTACACGTCCCCTGTGTCCTCTCCCACTGTGTCTGTCACCCCCTCTTCCACACCACACAAACGCAGCCACCCACCCACCCAACAGCCATCCACCTCACGACAGCCTATCCCTCCTGCACCTGCACCCAAAGACAGCAAACGTGACTCACCTACAACCACATCCTCTCCCTCCACTCCCATTCCCACTGTACCTACCACTCTCCATTGTCCCAAGAAGCTCTTCCTCGCCACTACTAACTTCTTTCCTGACCCTGAGCCCCCCCCTCCTTCTCGTCGGGGTAAGAAGAGCACCTCAGCCACCACCAGCCCTGCAGCCCCCTTGACAAGGGTGCAGGGGTATTGGAGCCCGCCAGCCCGCATGTCTGGATCTTCGCCCAGCAGCAAGGGGACAGCCAGCCCACCCCCTGGGAAGAGGAGCAGAAGGCGGAAGGGTCGCCGCAGGAGCCCGCCTTCTACATCCCCCCCGGACACCACCCAGAGACAGTCACCAGCCACAGCTCCAAAGGGAGGAAAGGGCCACAGGCCCACGACTAGGGAGGGCAAGGGCAGCAAGTCGGAGAGGTCAGGCAGCAGGCCTGCTGCCCAGGAGGAGCCCACAACCCCCATAGCCGCTGCCCCGGGAGGAACCGGCACAGCTGCCCCGGGAGAGCCCACCACCCCCATAGCCGCTGCCCAGGGAGGACCCAGCCCAGCTGGCCAGGAGGGCCCCACCACCCACAGCCCAGGTGGGCAGTGAAGGAGCACCATCCCCGCTGCCCAGGAGGGCACCACCAGGCAATTAGCAGTTGGCCATAGACCGGCCGCCGTCTCAAGAACCGCTGAACTGGGCCCCGCCGTCTCAAGAACCGCTGAACTGGGCCCTCCAGGGCAAGAACCGCTGAACTGGCCCCCCCGCCGTCTCAAGAACCGCTGAACTGGGCCCCGCCGTCTCACGCACCGCTCCGCTGGGCCCCGCCGTCTCAAGAACCGCTGAACTGGGCCCTTCAAGGCAAGGAGCGCTGAACTGGGCCCCGCCGTCTCAAGAACCGCTGAACTGGGCCCTTCAAGGCAAGGAGCTCTGAACTGGGCCCCGCCGTCTCAAGCACCGCTCCGCTGGGCCCCGCCGTCTCACGCACCGCTCCGCTGGGCCCCGCCGTCTCAAGAACCGCTGAACTGGGCCCTTCAAGGCAAGGAGCGCTGAACTGGGCCCCGCCGTCTCAAGAACCGCTGAACTGGGCCCTTCAGGGCAAGGACCGCTGAACTGGGCCCTACAAGGCAAGGAGCGCTGAACTGGGCCCTTCAAGGCAAGGAGCGCTGAACTGGGCCCTTCAAGGCAAGGAGCGCTGAACTGGGCCCCGCCGTCTCAAGAACCGCTGAACTGGGCCCTTCAGGGCAAGAACCGCTGGCCCTTTGGCAGACGTGGCAGGGCAGGATCTATCTCGGGCAGGGCTGCAGGATGTCCTCTGGCCAACTTGCCTCCTCCAGTGGCAGTGGGGTCTGTTATGGACTGTATGGACTGTGGCTTTGCTCTCCCCAGGATGGCCCAGTGGGCAGGCCACCCACTGTATGGACTGTATGGACTGTGGCTTTGCTCTCCCCAGGATGGGCCAGTGGTCATGGAGTCCCCTCGTGGATCTGGCGTCGTGTACTCAAGTGGCTGAGGTGCCCCCCCTTCCCTTCCCGCTGAGGTGCCTGTCCTATTTTCTTTCTGATGCCCCTGCAGTGTTCTCTCCGTGGAGTTCTTGTCGTGGGACTGGGCCTTGCCCCGTTGCACAGGACCCCTGTGATCCACGGACAGTGGTTGGACTACATTTAGTAGCTGTATATATTTTGTACATAGTTTATTTATTTATTGGGATTACTGGTGTCCATATTTCAATATATCTGCCCGTTTATGATCTCTTCTTTTGGTCTTTGCATTATTTCGGAGGGGGGTGGTTTGTGGGTTGTGACAGTGATCTGTGGGAATGCATTGATGTGTGTGTTGTAGTGGGTGTGGGTGGGTGGGTGTGTGCCGGTAATCTTTTCCCTCCCCTGTGTCGTAGGTGCAGTACTCACCGATGTCTTCCGCGCCGCCGGGCGTGCTCCTGGTATATGAGCAGGAATAGGAGTGCGGGGATGACCTGCAACTCTGGCTCCATACTGCCGGAATCTCGCGTGGAGTGCGTAGAGGTGAGCGTTTTCCCGTTCGTAGTCTGTTTCCGCCGTGTTCTTATCGGCGGTGCTCCCGCCCCGGAAAAGGTGGCAGATTGGTGGGTCGTAATAGGGTGGGCGGTACATTGTCTGCCGCCGGGCTGTTGGCGGGAACCGCCGCGCTGTTTGTTTGTACCGCTGTGGCGGTCGGAGTGTTAAGTTGGCGGGCTGTGTTGGCGGTTCCCGCCAGGGTCAGAATTGCATATTTTAGACCGCCGGCCTGTTGGCGGCTTGGCCGCCGCTTTATCACCGACCGCCAGGGTCAGAATGAGGGCCTAAGTAGCCAGTGGTGTGGATGACACTTCTGCTATTTTTGGCAGATCCTCAGTGCTCTCCCATAATATGACTGTAATTCTAGCATTTTTTTCCTGCATCGCTGGAAGAACTTCTGGCACATGTCCCTTCATAAGCAAATGTTTCTAACCTACAAAGTTTTATATGTGTTTTCTCTTCCTGTTGCACGTTACTGCACCCTTTGTTAGTGGTTTATAGCAAAAGTAAAAATGATGTCCATGATTATAATGGAAAACTGAAAATGACATCCCTTATAAAATATAGAGTTCCTTGTCCTGACCATTTGCTCTACTTTAGACCTAAAGTCTGAGCTGAGCTCAGACAATGGTTCTGCATTGGTGGCTGATAGTGCATCCTTTTGTATCTAGCTGAGGTGCTGATTCTTGGTTGAGTTTGTTATCCTTTCAAGGGCTCTAAGAAAAAGCTTAAGGAAAAGAGGATGTTCACTAATTTTGTTTTGATGCACCACGGTATGTTTTAGTCAAGAGTAGTTCAGAATAATTAAAGAACGTCTTGTATGCTTGAGAGCATTTATAATGATAACATACTTAGGGGGTCATTCTGACCCCGGCGGGCGGCGGGAGCCGCCCGCCGGGCGGAAACCTCCAAAAGACCGCACTGCGGTCAAATGACCGCGGAGGTCATAACAACTCTCCCGCTGGGCCGGCGGGCGATCTCCAGAAGATCGCCCGCCGGCCCAGCGGGAAAGCCCCTGCAAAGAGGAAGCCGGCTCCGAATGGAGCCGGCGGATTTGCAGGGGTGCGACGGGTGCAGTGGCACCCGTCGCGATTTTCAGTGTCTGCAAAGCAGACACTGAAAATATTTGTGGGGCCCTGTTAGGGGGCCCCTGCACTGCCCATGCCAATGGCATGGGCAGTGCAGGGGCCCCCAGGTGCCCCACGACACCCGTTTCCGCCAGCCTGGTTCTGGCGGTAAAAACCGCCAGAAACAGGCTGGTGGTAAGGGGGTCGCAATCCCCATGGCGGTGCTGCAAGCAGCGCCGCCATGGAGGATTCCCTGGGCCAGGGGTAAACCGGCGGGAAACCGCCGGTTGCCCTTTTCTGACCGCGCCTTTACCGCGGCGGTCAGAATTGCCCATGAAGCACCGCCAGCCTGTTGGCGGTGCTTCCGCGGCCCTCTGCCCTGGCGGTTTCAAACCGCCAGGGTCAGAATGAGGGCCTTAGTAACTTATCAAATTCTGCACTTTGTGGGAATATCTATACTTACCTGGCCTTAAATAAAAGTTGAGCAGGTAAAGGAATCGCTTTAGTGTAATGACTCGTATTGTTCTATTACTGATGCCACCCATTTCTAAAGAACGACCATGTAATGCACAGATTGGAGACTTGTGGAGACTACTTGTGTACATACCATCTATCTGTTTTTGAATAGGGTTTTGTGCCTGTCAGAAAGTGACTCTAAAGTCATTCTCACTGATTAAGGCCATTTACGTTATGGAAATTTAAAAAGTTAAAATAAGATCACCAATACGGGATAAGCTCACCTACAATTATTGGTGATATGGGTTCTACTTCATTCCTTCATTTGAAATCTGAAAAATGTGATAAATCCAATTTGATGCTTTTTAGTTTAGTGTAAACGGAGTTCAGAGTTTTTGCCCTAATGATTAAAATGAAGAACATGATGGGCACATAAATAAACATTAAGGGGGTCATTCTGACCCAGGCGGTCATGGACCGCCAGGGCCAACGACCGCGGGAGCACCGCCAACAGGCTGGCGGTGCTCCCATGGGCATTCTGACCGCGGCGGTAAAGCCGCGGTCAGATACGGGAAACCGGCAGTGTCCCGCTGGTTTCCCACTGCCCAAGGGAATCCTCCATGGCGGCGCTGCAAGCTGCGCCGCCATGGGGATTCCAACCCCCTTACCGCCAGCCTGGTTCTGGCGGTTTTGACCGCCAGAACCTGGCTGGCGGTAACGGGTGTCGTGGGGCCCCTGGGGGCCCCTGCAGTGCCCATGCCAATGGCATGGGCACTGCAGGGGCCCCCTAACAGGGCCCCACCAAGATTTTCAGTGTCTGCCAAGCAGTACTGAAAATCGCGACGGGTGCAACTGCACCCGTCGCACCCCTTCCACTCCGCCGGCTCCATTCGGAGCCGGCATCCTCATGGAAGGGGGTTTCCCGCTGGGCTGGCGGGCGGCCTTCTGGCGGTCGCCCGCCAGCCCAGCGGGAAACTCAGAATTACCGCGGCGGTCTTTTGACCGCGCAGCGGTATTCTGCGGGCGGGACTTTGGCGGGCGGCCTCCGCCGACCGTCAAAGTCAGAATGACCCCCTAAATGTCATCTGATGAAACTAGGAGGTAAATGGCAGTGATGTGATATTATCAGTTTTATCGTCATACAGTGACTTTTTTTACATTAAAACATTCCAACATTCCCTAGTGAGGGGACCTCTGTATGAAACAGTTGCAATTGATTCATGGCATTTAGGCCCATATTTATGGATTTTGCCACAAAACTGCACTAACTCAGTTTTGCGGCAAAATCCATAGCACCTGCTAGCGCCAGCTGGGTGCCACATTAATGGAATGGCGCATGGTGGCGCAAAGGACAGGCTAGCGTCTATGAAAAAGACACTAGCCGGGGGTTATGGTGGTAGGGGAGAAGGCACTAGTGGATCAGAAATTACTCTAGGCTGGTTAGCAGCACGAAATATGCTGCTAACCAGCCTAACATCATTTTCTGACACTAGCACCCAACAATGACTCCTGTCTCAGTAAAGACAATCGTCATGCCCACCACCCCAATGGCCAGTCCAGGGGACCAGTGTCCCCTGGGCAAGGCCATGATTCCCAGTGCCCCATGCAAGGGTCACCAATGGCACAGGAATGACAAGGGTAAATACAAAATAAAAGAATACTTACCCTGGATGTGGTGTCCCTCTGGTGTGGGTTGGGGGTGTTTCTGGGGCTTGGAGTGGGCATCTGTGGGCCCATTCCATGGTGTTTAGCCATGGAAATAGGTCCACAAGTACCCTAACACCTGGTCTGACCCAGGCTGTAAATAATGGTGCTAAGCAGGCTTAGCACCATTATTTGAGTCCACCTACTCCGTGCGTGTCATTTCTGTGCGGAGTATAAATATGGCAGTAGGGGGTTAGCATCATGTTGTGGACAGGAATGCCTACATTGCATCTAATTAGCGCAAGGTAGTTTGCTGCATCCACAACATGGCGCTAACTCCTATATTTTGACTCTAGGCGGGTCTAGTGTCAAAAAATAAATATAGAGTTAAGTTTGTGCCCTTTTAGCATCAATAAAAATGGCGCACACCAAGTATAAATATGCCCCTTAATTTGTAGGTGCTCCCAAATTGTCTTTGAAGGCGTGTTAATGTGACCTTTGTTGCTTCTTGTTCACAGGAGTGATAATGTGTACTGGGTAGAATGTGTCTACCAGACTAGGAACTTGTAGGGAAGCAGATCATGGCCCATGAAAATCCCCATGTGCTTTGGACCTGTAGTGTTTGTTCCTCAGGTGTGAATGGTACACCTGAGTAGAGTTTAACCCACTGTAAGCTTCTGTTGAAAAAGGAGTGGATATGCAACCTTTAAAAGCAACCTTTTAAAATAAGGTACACTGCTATGTAGCTGGGATAAGTGGCTGTGAATAGGTTAAGCATGGAACACTCGTAAAGAAGCATGAGTCTGAAGATTGTGATCTGACAGAGCCTGGCATCTCTGCAAGTAGATCTCTGGCAAAAATGACCCAAAAGAAATTGGCTTTGGCATTCTCATGGCTTCATATTCACTTGCAAATTCAAACAGATTGTGCCCTCCTCTTTTTCGCAGAAGTGTATATTCTGTAGTGCTTAAAGTGTTTTTAGACTTTGAATAAAGGATGCTTAATTTATGGCATGAAGTAGGAAAGTCATTGAGGTGGCTTTTCCTACATATTTCTGCATTACTAACACATATCAAGAGTCATTTCTATGCTATGTGTGTTTATATATGTATTTATAAAATTGGACATGTTCCCTGAGACAGCTTTACTGTAAGTCGGGAAAATCTGAGCTATCCCTCGGGCCTTTTAATTACTCTGCTAGGAAACTGGCAGTTCAAAGATCCCACTAGAACAATATATCTATTCAGGGAGATTTGCGTTCTTCTGGCAGAGGGTGGGAGTGACAGTAATATTTCTTTAAGGTGATTAGCTGCATCTCCTTGAAAAGCTTTAGCGGGATGTTTCCATCTGGGACAAAGGGTGTACTGATACTTTTGGCTCCAGCCAGCACAGGGGAGTCTCTTTGAAGCTTGGACAGAAGAAACCATATGTGGGTGGGTGGAGTCTGGTTGAGGGAGAGGGATCATCCAATGTTCCTTCAGCTTGATATTTTGATTCTTCTGAGAAAGCTTTGCAGGAGGGTGGGGCAGCTAATGGACTACTTCCTTGACCTCCATGTCAGGGGAGGGGTGATGTTGCATCTCTGATTTGTGTAGGGGCTATCATCTTAAGAACTCTGCACCTCAAGTTTTCATCTACTGCACAGGAAGAACCGTTGAAAAGAAGTAGAGCAACATAAGTAAAAGGACAGACCCACACTGTAGATTAACCCCTGTCTAGACTGGAAGGACTCTGGACTTGTACTTTGTGAATTGTTGTTGGAGGCTGTTTTCTGATCTAGTGCCCTAGCTTCCTGCATCCTCACAGGGACTGTAGAGGATGTTCTGCTGTGACTCTGAAAGAAGGGGACCCTTTGGACCTCTGTGGGATGGTACTGGTTGTGGTTGTGACTGTGCACTAACCTGGCAACCCAGATCCAACAGATGAGATGAAAGTATCCACACTTCCTTGAACATACTGACAACAAAGCAAAGAATATCTATGCTGGTTGATAGTAGATCATGTGAACAGGGATTGAGACAGAAGAGACAATCTGAGACAATGGATATCTCACTTTGCCTTTTCTTACTGCTGGACTCAACCTGCACAATTGACGTCTATCAGCCTGATTACAACCTTGGCAGATGGGATACTCCGTCACAAACGTAGCAGATATCCCGCCCGCAATTTTACAAGTTCCATAGAACATAATTGAACTTGTAATAAGGTGGACGGGATATCCGTCACTTTTGTGATGGAATATTCCATATGCCAGGGTTGTGATCAGGCCCTATTTGTCAAGGATTTCCTGGTAATAAAAATATTCCTGACACAAATCAGGACCAATTGTATGACAAACATAATGTGCACTAACCTTTTAGAGTGTGTATGTGCAAGGTTTAGGGCCTAGACAATGAATATTTTGAATATAACTAACATAGGTGGTCATTACAACCCTGGCGGTCGGTGTTGAAGCGGCGGTAAGACCGCCAACAGGCCCGCAGAAAAAAATTGAATTACGACCATGGCGGAAACCGCCAACAAAGACAGCCACTTTAACACTCCGACCGCCAAGGCAGTACAAACAAACACCGTGGCGGTAACCGGCAACAGACAGGCGGAGGATAATGTACCGCCCACTGAATTACAACAGTCCGATCCGCCACCTTTTCCCGGGCAGATTCACCGCAAACAAAAACACGGCGGAAACAGGATTCACATCTCACGAGGAACCAGGACGCCCTGGAACCGGAACTTCAGCTTCTCCCTGCCTTTGTCTTTCTGCTCCTCTACCAGGAGCACAAATGCCGGCGGCGAAGACCAAGGTGAGTACTGCACTTACGACACAGGGAAGGGGGGAGGCAAAAAACAGTGACACACACACGCAACACCCCCACCCCCACCCTCACCCACTACAACACACACACAAATACAGTATGATACATTACAGTTACACCCCCAACCCCCCTGGAAGAATGCAAAGACAAAAGGAAATGAGCTGAACGATTCTAATATATCAAAATTCAGTCGTCAAATAATATACATACACTATTTATAAATATATACACCAAGAATATTAGTCCAGGGTATTCCACCCTTAAAGTCAGTGGAGCACTGGGCCCACACTGCATGGGCGAGGCCCACACAAGATACCTGAACGTGACGGATAGAATACTTCAGGGGCATCAGATAGAAATAAAACAGGCACCTCAGGGGGAAGGGAAAGGGGGGGCACCTCAGCCGGTTGAGTGCATGACGCCAGATCCACGAGGAGGCCCCATGCCCACTGGTCAATCCTGGGGACTGCAAAGCCACAGTCTCTCAAGTCTCTACAGTGGGTGGGTTACCCACTGTTCAATCCTGGGGAGTGCAAAGCCACAGAACTCAAGTCTCTACAGTGGGTGGGTTACCCACTGTTCAATCCTGGGGAGTGCAAAGCCACAGTCTCTCAAGTCTCTACAGTGGGTGGGTAGCCCACTGTTCAATCCTGTGGAGTACAAAGCCACAGTCTCTCAAGTCTCTACAGTAGGTGGGTTGCCCACTGTTCAATCCTGGGGAGTACAAAGCCAAATTCTCTCAAGTGGTGCCCAGAGTGCTTCATCGTGCCAAGGACAGAGGTAGTGGATGTGATACTCCACTGGTTCTGGAGGGGGCTTGGTGCCCAGAGTGCTTCATCCTGCTCGTGGCGACCTCAGTAGCGTCAGTGCATTTGGCGCTCAGGGGCCTGCGGTGCTTGTGGCGGTCCTGTCTTTGGCAGCGGTGCTTGTGGCGGTCCTGTCTTTGGCATCGGTGCTTGTGGTGGTCCTGTGTTTGGCAGCACTTCAGCTGCTGGCGGTCCTCTCTTGGCCAGCGGGGCTGCTGGCGGTTGCCTCCTGGGCAGCGGGCTGCTGCTGGCAGTCCTGTCTGGGCCAGCAGGGCTGATGCTGGCGGTCCTGTCTGGGCCAGCGGGGCTGGTGGTGGTTGCCTCCTGGGCAGTGGGGCTGCTGCTGGCAGTCCTGTCTGGGCCAGCGGGCTGAGGCTGGCGGTCCAGTCTGGGCCAGCAGGGCTTCTGGCGGTTGCCTCCTGGGCAGCGGGGCTGCTGGTGGTTGACTCCTGGGCAGCGGAGCTGCTGGCGGTTGCCTCCTGGGCAGAGGGATGCTGGCGGTCCTATCTGGGCCAGCAGGGCTACTGGCGGTCTTCTCCACCATCCTGATCTTCCCAGACTTGCCGGATTTCTTGTGCCCCTTCCCCACCTTGGAAGGTGTTGCTACTGACTCCACACTCCCACCTGTGCCCCTGGGAGTGGCTTTGCTGTTGTCTTCCCCCTCTCCCGCTGGGCATTGGCCAACTTTTGATGCTTGACAGGTGGGGGACTGTCGGTGCTGTGGCTCCTCGCCACACTGGCTGCCCTGCTGCCTGGTGCACTCCAGAATCCGGTGACTACTGGCACCACTAGTCCCTGAGATGTTGTGGCTGAGGTGCTAGGTTGGGACCTGGAGAGTCGGGCCTTAGGAGACTGACGGGGTGGGGGAGGTGAGGGAAAGAGGTCAAGGTTGGCCAGGAAAAGGTTCTTAGGAACACTGGGACAGGTAGTTGGAGGGGGTTTGGGAATGGAGGAAGAGGTTGTGGTTGTAGGAGGTGTACGTTTGGTGACTTTGGGTGAAGGTGCATGCTCTGGAGGCTGTCGTGAGATGGATGGCTGTTGGGTGGGTGTGTGCCTGCGTTTGTGTACCTTGGGAGGTGACGTCACAGATACACTGGGAGAGGACACAGGGGATGTGTGAATGGTAGTGGAGGTGGTGACTGCATGTGAGCAGGGTGTGGTGGTGGGTGTGCTGGTGATGGACATAGGGGCTGTAGATGTAGTGCATGCAGGTGTAAGTGGAGACGAGACTGGGAGGGAGGAGGGAGACGAGGAGGAGGGGAACACAGTGGAAGCAATGGATGTTGCTATGTCTGCATGTGTGTGATGCTTGCGTGAGTGCCTGTGGGATGTGTGGAGTTTATGTTTGCCAGAGCTTCCCTTGTGTGTTGAGGTGTGCGCATGCTGGTCTGATGGTGTGCTTGGGGTAGGCTGAGGTACAGCGGATTGGGTCTGGGTGGAGGAAGTTGGAGGGGGGAGGCCAGAGACAGGGACAATGGTTGCCATCAGTGCTGAGGCCAGAGCCTGAAATGCTCTCTGTTGGGACGCCTGCCCAGAATGAATGCCCTCCAGGAACGCATTTGTGTGTTGCAACTGCCTTTCTACACCCTGGATGGCATTCAAAATGGTAGACTGCCCAACAGTGAGGGACCTGAGGAGGTCAATGGCCTCCTCACTGAGGGCAGCAGGGGTGACTGGGGCAGGGGCTGAGATGCCTGGGGCGAAGGAGATGCCCACCCTCCTGGGTGAGAGGGCACGGGGCAAAGGCGGAGGGGCTGCTGGGAGGGGGGGGCTGGAGGGGGGTGGCGGCTGTACCTGTAGATGCGGGAGGCACAGATGGGGCCGCCACCACAAGGGAGCTCCCATCAGAAGACGAGTCCGTATCGCTGGTGTCAGCTCCTGTTCCCGCCAAGGAGCTCCCCTCGCCCTCAGTCCCACTGGTGAAATCAGACTCTGTAGTGTCGCCCTCCAGGGCCATGTGGGATACAGCTCCCTCCTGCTCCGGTGCCACTGCTCCTCCACCTGATGATGCTAATGCACACATGTACAGGGAGACCACAAAAAGGGGGGGGGGAGACAGAAGAAAGACATGTTGAGTGCATGCATTACCGCTACCGTTGGCGGACACAACAGACACAGAAGCCCCCTGCACTATGCCACGCACTTGGGGTCCACTATTCAATCCCTGGGACATGGCCTACAAGGCTAGGGCTGATATCTGCACTCATGGATGTCACAGGAGCTGGACTTGGTGTAGTTGGCACTGTACCCAGGTGGGGAAGGTGCCACAGGGTCTGCCTGAAAAATGGGACTTAACTAGCACACTCGCCCTGGCCTAGGGAAACCAACAGCCCACCTCCCCCGCCCAGACATCTCCACTACGCGCTGAATCAGCAGAATGTGATGCCCTCAAGCGCCCATCCAACTCCGGGTACGCCACCGCCAGGATCCTGAACATCAGGGGGGTCATGTTGCAACGTGCACCCCTCCCACGTTGGGAGGCCATCCCCAGCTGGGCCTCCACCGTCTTCTTGCTCCAGCGGCAAATGTCATCCTATCTTTTCCAGCAGTGGGTGCTCTGTCTGTGATAGACCCCCAGGGTCCGGACGTCCTTGGCGATGGCACGCCAAATATCCTTCTTCTGGTGGGCGCTGACCTACATGAATTGTACAGGGGAAATAGAGAAGTTATTACCAACTGCACCGTCACAGTCATTGGCCCGCATCCCTATCCTTGCCGTGTGGCACATGCACTCACTGTCGTTTCATGCACAGATCATTCTCCCCCCCCCTCTCTTTCATCCACCCCACTCCACACAGGCATTGCCCATACAGCATGCTCCCAGTGTACTTACATGTTTGTCTGGAGGACCGTAGAGTAGCGTGTACTGGGGGAGGACCCCATCCACGAGTTTCTCCAACTCCTCCGTGCTGAAGGCAGGGGCCCTTTCCCCAGATGCACGAGCCATTGTCTCTTACAGAATGAGGTCACGGCAGCACTTGCAGTGTAGGTCCTCTCCTGTCGAAGATCAGGTATCGAGTGATTGAACAAATAGAAAATGGCGGTCATGTCTGCGGCGGTGCATACCGTCACTGAAGGCGTACATCGTCATTGGCTCCTGGGACCCATACGGTCCAATGTTAACCAATGCAGAATTGCGCTGCAGTCTTCGACCGCCTACCGCGACGGTGTACAACGCCAGCGCAGTTACCTCACATCCCATTGTCCCACTTTACAGGTCAGGCAGCCGCCATTTCAGGGGCCCACATGGCTTGATTTATAACTGAGTCACACATACCTAGGCATTGTGTCAACACTCATACAGGCAAAATTCGGGTTATGAATGGTTTTCTGAGTAAACAGTGTTTACGTACCTCTGAGTTGGTTGACTCTCTGCTCGCTGTTGCCCTTCATAGGCACCGTCCGCTGGGACATGTGAGGAGATGGCGGCATCCTCTGGTGTACAGACTGCTGGTGGACCTGTCGACAATGGAGGAAAGATATGTAATCATCACTTACAGGCTTGATCGTGCCACAATCCAGGAACTGTGTGCCCAGTTTTAGCCAGACCTGATGTCAGCTATCTGCCATCCCACAGGAATCCCCCCTCAAGTGCAGGTGCTGTCAGTACTTCATTTCTTTGCAAGTGGGTCTTTTCAAACAACAGTGGCCATAGCATCAGGGATGTCCCAGCCTATGTTTTCAAACGTGTTGTCCAGAGTGTGTCTGCCCTGCTGAAACACATGCGGAGCTACATCGTGCTCCCTCAGGTGGAGGATTTGCCTACAGTGAAAGGTGACTTCTATTCCCTTGGACATATCTCCAACATCATAGGTGCCATTGATGGGACACATGTGGCCTTGGTCCCCCCGCAGGTGTGAACAGGTGTACAGAAACCGGAGGAGTTACCATTCGATGAATGTGCAGATGGTGTGTTTGGCCGACCAGTACTTCTCCCATGGTAATGCCAAATTCCCTGGCTCAGTGCATGACGCTTACATCCTGCAGAATAGCAGCATCCCTTATGTGATGGGGCAACTCCAGAGGCAATGTGTGTGGCTATTAGGTGAGCACCTGGAACCAAATCGTTAGGAATAGTTGTCTGGGTCTGGGGATATCCCTACAGGTTAGTGTGTGTCTAACAGTTGTCCCTCGCCATTTACAGGTGAGTCTGGGTACCCCAACCTGTCATGGCTACTGACCCCAGTGAGGAATCCCAGGACAAGGGCAGAGGAACGCTACAATGAGGCCCATGGGCGAACTAGGAGGATTATAGAGAGGACCTTCGGCCTTCTGAAGGCCAGGTTCAGGTGCCTCCATATGACAGGTGGTTCCCTATTCTACTCACCAAAGAAGGTGTGTCAGATCATCGTGGCCTGCTGTATGCTTCACAACTTAGCTTTGTGACGACAGGTGCCTTTTCTGCAGGAGGATGGTCCAGATGGAGGTGTTGTGGCAGCTGTGGAGCCCGTGGACAGCGAAGACGAGGAAGCAGAAGAAGAGGACATCGACAACAGGGACTCTGTGATCCTGCAATACTTCCAGTGAGACACAGGTAAGAAGACAAACCTGCCTTCTACATGTACTTTAATACTACTACCTCTCTACTGTCTGTCCTTTTCACCCAGTGTATGGTCACTGAGTTGTCACTTTCCCTTACGTTTCCACAGATGTGGGTCCCTCTGTGTGACATCCGCTTTGTTTCCTCATGGACCAGAGCTGTGTGACATAGGTATGTTGACATTACAATTGAAAGAGCATTTTGTCACTGTAATTGCTAATACACTATTTCAAAATCGCAGACAGACTCCAGATTGTTTTGTGCTTTAAGGGTGTTTATTTAAGTGCTCAATATTGGAGGGTGCTGTAAATGGTGAGGGGTGATAGTGGAGGAATGTCCATGGCAGAGTCCAGTCTATTAGTCTCACAGGGGCATTGCCCAAAGGGGCATAGGAAATGGAGCTGGGGCAGTTTGGGGATGGACAGGGTGACAAGGTGGGACAAAAGGTTGACATTCAGGGCGGTCTCATTTCTTGGCGGGGGTCTTGGCATCGTTCTCTGTCTTTGTCCTGGATCTCAGGGACCATTTGCTGGGCGGTTCTCCATCTGCAGGGGGTGGGGTGCTGGTGTGGTGGTCCTGTGGCGGTGCCTCCTGTCCACTAGCGCCGGCGGAAGTGGTGGGCAGTTCATTGTCCAGGCTAGTGTCAGGGGCCCCTTGTTGTGCCACAGTGTCCCTCCTGGTGTTGAGGACTTCCTTCAGCACCCCTACGATGGTTCCCAGGGTGGAATTGATGGATCTGAGTTCCTCTCTGAAGCCCAAATACTGTTCCTCCTGCAGCCGCTTGGTCTCCTGAAACTTGGCCAGTACCGTTGCCATCGTCTCCTGGGAATTATGGTAGGCTCCCATGATGTTGGAGAGGGCCTCATGGGGAGTGGGTTCCCTGGGCCTGTCCTCCGCCTGTCGCACAGCAGCCCTCCCAGTTCCCTGTTTCCCTGGGCCTCTGTCCCCTGGACCGTGTGCCCATTGCCACTGCCCCCTGGTCCCTGTTGTTGTCGGGGTGGTGGGTTAGCCTGGGTTCCCTGTAGTGGTGGACACACTGCTGATTGACGTGTCCTGGGGACAGAGGTATGGGCCCGCTGGGTGGGTGCTGTACTGGTGTTTCCTGAGGGGGGAAGCTCTGTGTTGGCCTGTGACTGTGTCTGGGAACCGACTGTCCCGAGGTCCCAGATGGGCCGGGCTGGTCGTCTAGATCCAGTTGGACAGAGCTGCTGTCATCACTGTGGGCCTCTTCTGTTGGTGGTGTGGACATGTCTGGACCCTCCTGTGCGGTGACGTTGGGTAGGGGTCCTGCAGGGGTATAAAAGCATGATTATTGCATCTGTGTGTGCCATGGTGTGCAATGGGTGGATGACCGTGTACCCCAGTGCTTGCATTCCTGTGTGGGACCTTGGGTGATGATGGTTTAGGGGGTGTATGGATATATGCGGTGGCCATGCTTTGGTGATGGGTGTCCATGCTTTGTTGTTGCATGCAGGGCTTGGTGTTGGGATGTGTGGTTTGTGATATTGGGACATTTGTGAGGAGTTGGAGTGATGGGGGTGAGGGCGAAGCTGGGGGTCTGTATGGCATGCAGGTAGGGTGGGAGATATAGTAGTAAAGAATTGCCTTACCAGAGTCCATTCCTCCATCTACTCCTGCGAGGCCCTCAGGATGCAGAATAGCCAAGACTTGCTCCTCCCATGTTGTTAGTTGTGGGGGAGGAGGTGGGGGTCCGCCGCCAGTCCTCTGAACCGCAAGGTGGTGTCTTGATACCACGGAACGCACCTTCCCTCGTAGGTCGTTACACCTCTTCCGGATGTCATCCCTATTTCTTGGTTGCTCGCCCACTGCGTTGACCCTGTCCACTATTCTTCGCCATAGCTCCATCTTCCTAGCTATGGAGGTGTGCTGCACCTGTGATCCGAATAGCTGTGGCTCTACCAGGACGATTTCCTCCACCATGACCCTGAGCTCATCCTCAGAGAACCTGGGTTGTCTTTGCCGTGCCATGGGGTGGTGTGGGTGATGTGTGGGGTGGTGTGTTTTGTGATGTGTGGGGTAATATTTAGAGGTGTGTTGTGTGAGGTGCGTGGATGTTGTGTGAGTGATGGTGTTGTGTGTCTGTGGATGCTATTGTTCTTTCAGGTGGTGTCTCTCTCTGGTCTTCTGTCGCAATTGTGGTCATAAGGGTTTGTGGGTGATGTGGTTATCTATTTAATATTGTATTGGGTGTGTGGCAGTGGTGTGTGTATGTGTATCAGGTGTGTGTATTTGGAATTGTCCAATGTGGTAGTGTTTTGTAAGAGTGTGTGTATTTTGAGTGCGGCGATGTGTAGCGCCAATGGAATACCGCGGTTAAAAGACCACCGCGTGGATTCGTGGGTCGTGATAGTGTGGGCGTATTTCTGTTGGCGTGACGGTGGAGGTTTTGTTTTTGCTAGTTTATCACTGACCTTTGGTGTGGCGGACTTGTGTGGGTGTCTAAATCTTGGCAGATTCCGAACTGTGGGTCATAATGACCGTGGCGGAATTCTGCTGCCGTGGCGGTGTGTTGGCGGTCTTCTGCACGGCGGTAAGCGGCTTTTACCGCCAATGTTGTAATGAGGGCCATAGTATACAAAATACCCATATTACTTCAACATGGACTGACACTAGTCATGCTAATAAAAATGAGAGAAATGCAGCAGAGTGTCAACTACAATTCAACTGTGTAGCAAGCTACTTGTAAATGGTTAACATTGGAAGGCCATCTAGTTACACATGGAAACATTTTAGAAGGAAAAAGGAAGCAACGTTAGATACATCTGCTTGACTTTTGGACACTTTTTTGGCTGAGGCATTATTCGTTATGTACAGTGCAGATGTGTTAAACTGGACAAAAAGGGTGTCAAGAGACATAAGTATTTGGCTGGCATATATAAAGACTGGTTGTTGTAGCAGAGATACTGGAGCTTTGACTGCAAACCCAAAAGCCTCTTGAATTATGCAGCACATGGCTTGGTATAAATGGTTACTGAAACTACTAGTCAATGGACCAACATAATAGTGAGGTTGTTAACTTTTGCTTTAGAAAACAATGAGTTGTAATACATTGAAGGTCTCAAAGGAACATCTAATGTATCTGTTGGTTCTAACCAGTAGGAAAAGGAAGAATTCTATATCACATGTCTCATCATCAGTCTGTTTTTTTAATAATCTTTTTATTGCAGGTAAACCAACAAACAATGCACTGTAGCAGTGAAATCAGGCTGTTTAGAATCACGGGTGTCCCCTCTCGGACATTGAACCTCACTTGTACAAATGGTAAGAATAAAGGCAAAAAGAGACAGTTGTGAAGTAAGTGGAAAAAAACAACATCCTGTCCCATCCCCTTCTCATTATCAGTCTTGACAACATCACGCCTCTGGAAGTTTACCATTGAAGTTTAAGTTCACTTGTAGTTAGTCAACAGCTTTTATAACTATATCAGGTGCTTATATGTGGTGTATCTCAAAGAGTCTCAACAACAGTTTTAATCACAAGATCGCAAAGTATCTGCTTCCTGGTGAATCGTCCGAGGGGGTTTCCTCACACCAATGTTCCCAGGATGCCTCATAATCACCCAAAACCCTTCCTTGAAAAAAGTCAAGCATAATCTCCCACAATTCTGAAAGTATGCTGCTCAGGAATTTCTACTAGAAAACGCACTGTTTGCTATTGCTTCCAAAGGTTCCTTGGATCAAAAACATTCTTGAAGTTTCAGAATTTCCACCTGGAAATTGAATCAATAAATATCTCCTACATACCCACAGAGTAGATCTTGATTGTTCCTGGCTTGTCCTCGATATCACCCAGATCACTAAACAGCAACCACATTTCAGGAACATTGTGAATAACAAGCACAAAGTGGCGGGCTTGGTCCACTTTTATGGGCAGCTAACCAAGATGGATCCTGAAAGTTTGCCTAGTGTCACAAGAGTTTGTAAAATATTGTGAAGTTTTGGCAATGGTAGCCATCGTTGCCCTAGGCTTTGGTAATGGTGACCATCTTTACCTAGCACCTATGTGCTCTGATTTAAATGGGATGTGACCTAGCAGCTTGTACTGGAATGTTTTTTATGGAGTGGCTAGGGCTCATGTTTATATGATTGTTCTCAGGCTGGAAAGGCACAATAAGCAAAAAACAATTGTTAGGAAATGTGGTTTATAATATGCTGTGTTTGAGCTACCTCACTGTGAAATTAGCTCATGAACCGATCTTGGGCCCATAAAGCCTTGTTTGTAAAACCTTATCTCAACCCTGGGTAGCTGTGACTTCTAGCAGTTATGCTATAACACATGCAAAGAATTTAGAAGTACCAAAACAATTGAATAAGAAAGAAATGCAACGTAAAGGAAATTCATCAACCATTTATAAAAATTGATATTATTTGTATGAATTTTATAGACAAAGAAAGTAACAAAATCCACTGGAGGGTTCCTTTCTTATAAATTATTAAGCAAGTAGTAAATCACTTCTTTTCATTTAAAATGCAAACAAGCGTTGGCAACAACCGCAGTTAGCGGTTGCTGTGGAAACTTTAAAAAAAGTTTTTTAAAGTTGTGTTTGTGTTCTCCAGCCCACTTTTGGTGACCAGGTCTGGGAGGGAGCAAGCCAGAGGGGCCAATAATGCTCAGCAGAAAAGTTACCTTGCAGTCAAAGTAGTCTTCAGCCCAGTTCCAACTCCTATGGGCAAACCGCCATAGATATCAATTGAGTGGCCCTGGTGCAAGGGATACGGGATGCTGAAGATGCTGAGGATGCTGAGGATGCTGATCTGGTCAAGGGGGTCTTCCTGGCGCCACCCCTACGTCCATAAAGATAGTGGTAAAACTTTGCCTTAGAGGTCGATGTCCCTCGAAGTCCAGGTGCAGTCCAGCCAAAAACCAATTGCCACTGGTCTACAGATCTTGCAGTCATAGCAAGGTTCCCTTTAATTGGCCTAATATACGTCTTGGGCGACCAAATACAAAATCAATAACTCTTCTGGATCTAGCTGCCTAGGATGCAATTTTTGAGGTTTGGGGCTCAGTCTCCTGGGCTGCACTTCGGAGGTCAACTGCAACTACACTATTATGGATTCCAACTTGCCAACACAGCATCTTCACCTTTTGTGGCCTTTGAGCTGTAGTAGGAATTCAGTCAACTGACTCTTGACATTACCATTTTCTGTTGGGGGCCCTGAGAATGACATTTCATGAGGCATGTTACACAGGCACATAAACGTCAATTCATCATAAGGCCAGAAGCAGTGAAAGTGACATCACACACCATTTGACCTTTACGTTCACTCACACACACATGCGTACACATACATACATGATCACACATACAAACACTCTTTCTCACAAAAATGTGCTTTCATGTGCACACATGCAAACAGCATTCATTTAAAAGCATTTGTTACTTACCTCCGCTGTCAGGAGGGCCACATTCCAGCTAACTGGATCCAATTTTGTATTATAATCATAGTGAATATTATTATTCGCTATTACTGTAATAAAAACATTGAAAAAAAACAAGGAAATTGGAGCCCCCAAGCAATGACCATGAAGGTGAGCAGCCACTTTGTTCCTAGCACTGATTTTGCTACCTCTGAGGCCAGGGGCTGCAAATTCAGTTTCAGGGGTCACAAGGGGCAAGCCAGATGTGACCCATTGTGACCCCTAAACGACGTCCATGCAGAGGCACAGTCATCTCTTAGCTAGTTCAGGAGCAGGAGGTGCAGTCCAGCCTTAGAAGCAGCATCTCTTTGCCAGGTCAAGGGACCAGCAGGGTAGACCTTCTTCAGTCCTCTCTTCAGTACAGATGCAATCTGAGGGCCGGGTGCCAGGAGTGCCACTTTTATTCCCACAACTTTTCCAAGGGGTCATGGTGACTACTAGTCAAAGGGCTACCAGGTTTCCTCCTGCCTGATGATGACTTCCTACAGTGTGTGGCATCTAGCTATACCAGAGTGCAACATTCTGCCCTCTCCCAAGATAGCAAAACCCTTCTCTGGGTGTGTGAAGTGTGGTAGCCCACCCCAACCTGTCTATCAGAACAAAAGAGCAGCCTCTCTTGTGTTTGTCCACCATTTGCCCTTCAAAGGCGGCTTCTCTTTTAAAACTCACCTTTTGGGCACACACTCTATATGGCTTCTGGCCAGGAAGAGGCAACACTAATTCCAACAGAAGCTCTCTATTCTGTTGTTTCCTGGAAGTCATTCACACTTCTCCCCATGAGGGCAGAAGGCTGTCTCATCATCAGCAGCTGTAAATGGCCAGCTGAAACCTTGGGCAACAGAGTGGCAACTTTCTATTTTTACTCAAAAGTTACAATACACTTGAGTTGAGCATCATCACAGGTTTAATGTAACAATTCTTTTGATACCTTGAAATACCAACTTTAGTAGTCCTATTCAAACCTTAGCAAAACTGAGTTGTCAGTGTGTAACCCTGTACTTGCCATTGGGGCTACTAGTCTTTCTACAGAAAAAAGGCCAATTCGTTTTCTTTACTGTTAGGATATATAAAAATATATGTCCTAGTTTTTAATAAAGAACACCCTACCTTAGGGTTTGACAGGTCTGTCTTAGGGGTGACTTAATATATTAAAATTTAAGGCCTGGACTTTGTCATTAGTTTAAATGGCAAAGTTAAATAGCAAAGTTGAGGGGGCAGTTAAGAACTGCTCCACCAGTCTATAATGGCAGGCTGGAAGACATACTTTACTTTGACACATTCATGTTGGCACAATAAGTTCTGCAGTACATGAGGGTTACATTAACTTACAAGTCCTGGGTACCCATGGTACTATATTCTAGGGACTTATAAGTAAGTTGTCTCATGCCAATTGGGTATAAGCCAATTGAACATACACTTGTAAGGGTCAGACCATAGGTACTGAGGTCTGGTTAGCAGGCACCATCAGTGAAAACCTTCAGGGGGTCATGAAAAAAGATGCATTTCCTCACCACAATAGAATGTTATGTGGGTTTGAGTACTTATGAGTGCCTGAGTTTAATTCAAGAATTCCATCAATACTTTTTTTTATATTCTAACAAGGAAATACTTGCTTAATACTGCACTTCAAATGTAGGGTTGGAAAAAATGGTAGTTTAACTTTTGATTATGTTATCTCTGCTTTATGAACACGTTTCCCTAACATGTAACTTCTTCCCTCACAGCCTCTGTAAATACTGTAGCTTATTTTATCAAACTTTCTGCAGCACTTACACCTTGCTTTTTCAAGCACATGTAGGCGTTCTCAAATGTATGTGTAATGTATGTACCCTTGTGTGAGAATATCCACTTATAATTTAATGGATAGTCAACATATTTGTATAGAATTTCATTGACCATCTTTCTGACATACATGTAGGTGCTCCAACTATTGAACGGCTTAGCTCTGAAACATACAGTGCATTATCTACCCATGAATGAATAGTTTACTCGTGTATATCTCATGAAAAGTGTTTCAGGTTTATTAATTAAGCACAAATTATAGAGCTATACATTATAACTGTTTTATAGTCCTAAGTCAAAGTCATAGGTGGACCAATCCTTTGTGTATTGATCACACTTTTTCCACCTTGCTGTGTAGATCACCAGGACCTTCATACTGCTTTTAGAAAATAAAGTAAATACCTAAAAATATATAAATAAATAATACTCTCTTTCAACATTTCTACTGATCAGTAACAATCATTTAGAAGAATTCGAGATGTTAAAATAATTGAAGCTCGCATCTCCCAAAAGTGAAAGAAGTTAAATTAATGAGAAGCATTCTGTAGTTGAATAAACACCAAAAAACAAAATGGTCCCTTACATGGAGTCACATATTTCAGTGTCAGAATGTAAAGGTAAAAGGCGTGTCTAAGGTGAACGTGGATACTAGCCAGTGGGCTGAACTCTCAACCTTAAAAGTAGTACAACTATTAAGTGGTATGTCAGTAAACATTGATTAAAGCGTGACAGGTAGCACTCCCACCTTAGGGAATACCTACCAAGAGGTAAATGGAAAAAGTGAAACAAAGAGCAGGGACAGAACTGGATGGCCTTAATCAGTGCCCTCAGAAATAAAGACTAGAATTTGTATCAAGAACTGCCATGATAGATAAGAAATGTTGGAACTGCCTTTGACATCACTTTTCTGTCTTATAAATCCACTAGAGAGAGCTAATGGGAGCATATCCAGGGAGGAGAGCATGAACCCTGCATATTGTCACCTTTCCCGAATTTCAGCAGTATGAGACAAGAAAATATTTTCCATCAAGTTACACTGAAAAGGCCTCAGGGCATGATGAAATACTGTTAGATGTAAATTCCAGGATTCTGATATTTTAAAACTTGTGAATATCATCTTGTCAAAGCAAGTTTTTCCTGGTATTGTGGTGGGTAGTTGAGATAGTCCCCATTCATTAGAAACATGATATAATCCTACGAGAAACGTGTTACATTTTCGCAGATTGACAGACTAGCAGCCATACATGGCATACAGTTCTTGTAGCATTTTCAATTTTCTGAAAAAAACATCTGTAGCACCTGTAAGACTATTTGCCTCAAATAGATAGCAAATTGCATGTTTGCACGTGCACCTAAAGTTTCTACTATGAGTAAATATGTTTAGGAGCTTCTAATATGTTATATGTATTTTAAAAAATATCATTCAATATGTAATGAAATGTTCTACCATATTATTATAATCAGCTTCTCATGGCGCATTTATTTTTATGTGATCTGTATATGAGGTCACGGACAGAGGCTAAACAGACATTATTATTGTTGGACCTGGCTTTTTGACAGGGACATCCCCAAACTTTTTGCCTCCTTCCTCCTATTTTTTCTGACCTGTTGTTGTTGGCTTTTGACCTCTGGGCACTTTACCACTGCTAACCAGTGCTAAAGTGCATATGCTCTCTGGGTAAATTGTACTACTGATTGGTTTATCCATGATTGACTATTTAATTTACTTGTAAGTCCCTGGTAGAGTGCACTACATGTGCCTAGGGCAGGTAGATTAAATGCTACTAGTGGGCCTGCAGCACTGGTTGTGCCACCCACCTCAGTAGCCCCTTAACCCTGTCTCAGGCCTGCCATTGCAAGGCCTGTGTGTGCAGTTTCACTGCCACTTCGACTTGGCATTTAAAAGTACTTGCCAAGCCTAGAACTCCCCTTTTACTACATATAAGTCATCCCTAATGTGTGCCCTAGGTAACCCCTAGAGCAGGGTGCTGTGTAGGTAAAAGGCAGGACATGTACCTGTGTAGTTATATGTCCTGGTAGTGTGAAACTCCTAAATTCGTTTTTACACTACTGTGAGGCCTGCTCCTTTCATAGGCTAACATTGGGGCTGCCCTCATACACTGTTGAAGTGGCAGCTGCTGATCTGAAAGGAGCAGGAAGGTCATATTTAGTATGGCCAGAATGGTAATACAAAATCCTGCTGACTGGTGAAGTCGGATTTAATATTACTATTCTAGAAATGCCACTTTTAGAAAGTGAGCATTTCTTTGCACTAAAAACTTGTTGTGCCCTTCAATCCACGTCTGGCTAGGTTTAGTTGACAGCTCCTTGTGCATTCACTCAGACACACCCCAAACACAGGGTACTCAGCCTTACTTGCATACATCTGCATTTTGAATGGGTCTTCCTGGACTGGGAGGGTGGAGGGCCTGCCCTCACACAAAGGACTGTCACACCCACTACTGGGACTCTGGCAGACAGGATTGAGCTGAAAGGGAACTTTGGTGCATTTCTTAGAGACTCTTTGAAGTCACCCCCACTTCAAATGCACAACTTAGTATAAAACAGGGCCTCTGCCCTACCTCATCAGACACTTGCTGGAGAAGAAACCTGAACCAGAAACTACATCCTGCCAAGAAGAACTGCCTGGCTGCTCAAAGGACTCACCTGTCTGCTTTTCTACAAAGGACTGCTGCCTTGCTGTTGGCCTGCTGCCTTGCTGAACTCTTGCCTGGCTGTAAAAGTGCTCTCCAAGGGCTTGGATAGAGCTTGCCTCCTGTTCCCTGAAGTCTCAGGACCAAAAAGACTTCACTCTTCCTCTTGGACGCTCCGTGCGCCGAACTTTTCGACGCACAGCTTGTTCCGCGGCAAGAAAAACGCCGCACACCGACGCTGATCAACGCGACGCCTTCGGGACGACCGAAAGTTTGACGCACGGCCTCGCAAGGACAACGCCGCCCGACTTCCCGGGAGAAATCGACGCGACGCCTGCCGTGAGATCAAAACTTTGACGCACGGCCTCGCAAGGACAACGCCGCCCGACTCCGCAGGAGAAATCGACGCGACGCCTGCCGTGAGATCAAAACTTTGACGCACGGCCTCGCAAGGACAACGCCGCCCGACTCCGCAGGAGAAATCGACGCGACGCCTGCCGTGAGATCGAAACTTCGATGCGCAGCCCCGCAGAACGACGCACAGCCGGAAAACAAGCAGGAAAATCCACGCACAGACCCGGGACATCTGGTAATCCCCGCGACCCACAGAAAGAGACTGTCCGCGCGCCGGAAAACGACGCCCGACTTCCCCGCGTGGAAAATAATGACGCAAGTCCGTGTGTGCTGGGGAGAAATCGACGCACACACCCTTTTTCCACGCACCTCTTCCTTTGTGGCCCTCTGAGGAGATTTTCCACCAGAAACCAGGTACTTTGTGTTTGAAAGAGACTCTGTTTACTTTCTAAAGACTTAAGACACTTTGGTCGTCATTCTGACCTCGGCGGTAAAAGGCGCCTACCGCCGGTCAGAAATCCTCCATAATTCCGCTGCGGTCGCGGTAACCCGCCACGGTCATTCTGACCCGCAGCAGCCAAACCTCCGAAAATCCGACAGCCACAACAGACCGCCAGACCAGCGGTCGGCGGAAAAGTGGAGGTGACCAAACCTCCACCGTCACGCCAACAGAAATACGCCCATGCCATTACGACCCACGAATCCACGCGGCGGTCATTCAAACGCGGTTTTCCATTGGCGGTACACACCGCCGCGGTCAGAATACACACAAACGAACAAAACTCAGCCACATTGGCCGATTTGAATTCCACACACCTGATACACATACACACACCACTCCCACACACACAATACAATATAAAACACACACCCACATCACCCACAAACCCCTACGACAAAAAATTCAGAAAGAAGCACCGAGAGACACATCATCGAACACAGAATACCATCACACAGAGGCACACTACACCATCACCCACACAATATCCACACACAAAACAACACACACCACCACACTCAACACACTTAACTACACATACTCCACCCCACACATCATACACACCACTCCATGGCACCCCAAAGACAGCCCCGCTTCTCAGACGAAGAACTCAGGGTCATGGTGGAGGAAATCGTTCGGGTAGAGCCCCAGCTCTTCGGCACACAGGTCCAATACACCAGCATTGCCCGGAGGACGGAGCTATGGCAGAGGATTGTCGACAGGGTCAACGCTGTGGGACAGCACCCCAGAAATCGGGAAGACATCAGGAAGCGATGGAACGACCTACGGGGGAAGGTGCGTTCCATGGTATCCCGGCACAACATCGCCGTGCAGAAGACTGGCGGAGGACCCCCACCTCAACCCCCACAATTTACAACATGGGAGGAGGAAGTCTTGAACATCCTGCATCCTGACGGCCTCGCAGGAGTCGGCGGAGGAATGGACACTGGTAAGTTGAAGCTTCACTACTGCTTCCCCCCCACCTGCATACCAAATCATACCCCAACCCTCACCCCCATCCTCGAACCCCACCCTCACCCCCACCCCCATCCTCACCCCCACCCTCACCCCCACCACCATCCTCACCCCCACCACCATCCTCACCCCCACCCCCAGCACACATATTCCCTGCCAATGTCTCACCATCACAACCCACACATCCCAAAACCTAGGCCTGCATGCGTCCACTAAGCATGGACACCCATCACCAAAGCATGCCCAATGCATATACACATCCCCCCCACAAGCCACCCTCACCAAAGCCCCCACACACGAATGCCAGCACTTGGGGACACGGGAACCCACAGATACACCCATATGCCACACATTGAAACTATAACCATACCTCTATACCCCTGCAGGACCCGACCGCCAACACACCGCCACGGAGGGCCCAGAATTCTCCACACCCCCCACCCAAGAGGCCGTCAGCGATGACAGCAGCTCTGTCGACCTTGACACCGATGACCAGCCCGGACCATCGGGGACCTCTGGACAGTCGGTTCCCCTCAGACAGCCACAGGCCACCACAGACCCAAACCCCTCTGGGAACACCAGCACAGCTCCCACCCAGCGGGCCCATGCCTCTGTCTCCAGGGCGCGTCAATCTGCGGTGTGTCTACCACTACAGGGCACCCAGGATAACCCACCACCCCAACAACAACAGGGACCTGGGGGCAGTGGTAGTGGGCACACCGGCCAGGGGGCAGAGGCCCAGGGAAACAGGGCAACTCGGAGGGCAGCTGTGTGACAGGGGGGGGACGGGCCCAGGGAACCCACTCTCCACGAGGCCCTCACCACCATCATGGGAGCATACAACCGCTCCCAGGAGACGATGGCGACGGTACTGGCCCGGTTCCAGGAGATCCAGGTACTGCAGGAGGAACACTATCGGGGGTACAGGGAGGACATCAGAGCCCTCACCTCCACCCTGGTTACCATGGTCGGGCTGCTGCAGGACCTCATCAACACCAGGACGGACACTCAACACCAACAAAGGGCCCCTGCCACTAGCCTGGACCAAGAACAGCCAACCACCTCCGCCGGCGCTAGTGGTCAGCAGGCCCCCGCACAACAGCAGCCCACCAGACCCCCACCTCCTGCAGGAGAAGAACCACCCCGCAAGAGGGCCCTGAGATCTCGCAAGAAGACAGAGTAGGATGTCAAGACCCCCGCCAGCAAAGGATATCACCTGATGTCATCCCACTGTCCCACATTGTCACTCTGTCCATCATTGAACTGCCCATGCTCCATCTCTCCACAGGCCTCTGGACAATGCACCTGTGTGACTGTTACTCTGGACTCTGCCATGGACATTCCTTCACCATAGCCCCCACCCACTTGAAACCACCCATCCCATTTTGAGCACTTAAATAAACACCCATTTAGCACAAAACTATCTGGAGTCTGGCTGTGATTTCAAAATATTGTAATTGACATGACATTGCAAATATGTCCTTGTACATAGTGAAGTCAACAAACAGCTGCCACAAAGCTGTAGTCCATGGGGAAACGAAGCACAGGACTCGTAGTGGGGACCCCAGATCTGAAATAGGGAGGGAAAAGCCACAACTCAGTCATCATACACTGGGGCAAATAGACAGGCAGCAGAGATGCAGGAGAGTAGTTCACATTCACTAAATTATGTTTGAATTGTTACCTGTGTCCTATTGGAAGTACTGTTCAATGATTCTGTCCCTGTTGTCTGTTTCAGCCCCGTCGTCTTCCTCCTCGTCACTCTCCACAGGTTCCACAGCTGCCACTACACCACCGTCTCGACCATCCTCCTGCAGGAAAGGCACCTGGCGGCGCAAAGCCAGGTTGTGAAGCATGCAGCAGGCCACGATGATGTGACACACCTTCTTAGGTGAGTACATTAGGGATCCACCTGTCATATGCAGGCACCTAAACCTGGCCTTTAGGAGGCCAAAGGTGCGTTCGATCACCCTCCTAGTACGCCCATGGGCCTCATTGTACCGTTCCTCTGCCCTGGTCCGGGGATTCCTTACTGGGGTCAGTAGCCACGACAGGTTGGGGTACCCAGAGTCCCCCAATAGCCATACACGGTGTCTCTCTAGCTGTTCCATCACGTAAGGGATGCTGCTATTCCTCAGGATGAAGGCGTCATGCACTGACCCAGGGAACTTGGCATTTACATGCGAGATGTACTGGTCAGCCAAACACACCACCTGGATGTTCATGGAATGGTAACTTTTTCTGTTCCTGTACACCTGCTCCCTGTCTCTTGGGGGAACCAAAGCCACATGGGTCCCATCAATGGCACCAATGACGTTGGGAATATGTCCAAGGGCGTAGAAATCACCCTTCACTGTAGCCAATTCGCCCACCTCAGGGAAAATGATGTAGCTCCTCACGTATTTCATCAGGGCAGACAACACTCTAGATATCACCTTCGAAAACATGGGCTGAGACATCCCAGAAGCAATTCCCACTGTTGTCTGAAATGACCCACTTGCCAGGAAATGGAGTACTGACAGGACCTGCACCAGAGGGGGAATCCCTGTGGGTTGGCGGATGGGGGACATCAGGTCGGGCTCCAGCTGGGCACACAGTTCATGTATAGTGGCACGGTCAAGCCGGTAGGTCAGGATAATGTGGGGTTCTTCCATTGTCGACAGGTCCACCAGCGGTCGGTACACGCAAGGATTCATCCGTCTCCTCGCCAAACCCAGCGGACGGTGCCTAGGAAGGACAACATGGAGCACAGAGTCAAGCAACCCACAGGTACGTACTCACAGCTTGCACAGTAAACGATTCTCTATGCAGTGAATGGCGTGTCTGAGTGGCTATGCAAGGCCTAGGCCTGTGTGACGCAGTTGAAATTGAGCCATGTGGACCCTCGAAATGGCGGCTGCCTGACCTTTGAAGTGTGACAATGGGATGTGAGGTCAATGCGCTGGCGTGGCACACCGCGGCGGTCGGCGGGCGAAGACCGCGGCGCGAAGCCGCATTGGTTAACATTGAAGCCTATGGGTTTCAGGAGCCAATGGCGAAGGGCGCCGGCGGTGGCAGTACGCACCGCCGCGGTACGCACCGCCGCGGACGTGACCGCCATTTCCTATCTACTTATCCACTTGCGACTTGAACTTTCACAGGAGAGGACCTATACTGCAAGTGTTGCTGTGACCTCGGTCTGGAAGGACAATGGCTGCTGCGACTGGGGAAAGGGCCCCTGCCTTCACTGGAGAGGAGTTGGAGAAACTTGTGGATGGGGTCCTCCCCCAGTATGCGCTACTCTACGGTCCTCCAGACCAACAAGTGAGTTTAATTCAATATGGATTTGGGGCCACTGGCTGGCTTGGGGGCCTGGCGGGGGCCTGGCGGGGATGGGGGGCATGTTGGGCCTGGCGGGGGGCCTGGCGGGGATGGGGGGCATGTTGGGCCTGGCGGGGGGCCTGGTGGGGGGCCTGGCGGGGATGGGGGGCATGTTGGGCCTGGCGGGGGGCCTGGCGGGGATGGGGGGCATGTTGGGCCTGGCGGGGGGCCTGGCGGGGGGCCTGGCGGGGATGGGGGGCATGTTGGGCCTGGCGGGGGCCTGGCGGGGGGCCTGGCTGGGGGCCTGGCGGGGATGGGGGGCGTTGGGCCACTGGCAACGATAATGCAGACAAACTTGAACGTGGAATTTCTCCCTCCCTGTACGTGTCACATAGGTCCGCGCCCATGAGAAGATCGGGATTTGGCGTGCCATCGCCAAGGAAGTCCGGACCCTGGGGGTCCACCATCGACGGGGCACCCACTGCCGCAAGAGGTGGGAGGACATCCGCCGCGGGACCAAGAAGACCGCCGAGTCTCTGCTGGGGATGGCCTCCCAACGTAGGCGGGGTGCCTGCCGTCAACTGACCCCCCTGATGTTCCGTATCCTGGCGGTGGCCTACCCTGATTTGGATGGGCGCGTGAGGGCAGCACAGCAGACACAAGGGGGTGAGTACAAGCATCATCTACTCTGTTGTCGCGCAGTGGAGGTGTCTGGGTGGGGGAGGAGGGCTGTGGGTCCCCCTAGGCCAGGGCGATATCTGTAGGCTGGGCACCCCCGTAAGCCCCTGTGTCCCCAGCCACCACCCTCAGTAGTGTGTCAGTACAGCCATCCCTGGGCCGTGTCATCCATGGGTGCAGTTGTCAACTCTAGGCGTGTAGGGCATGTTCCACGGAATGCGTAGCGGACCCCAAGTGCGCAACTTAGTGCAGGGGGCATCTGTGTCTGTCATGTCCGCTAACTGTAACGGTGATCCATGTACTCAAAATCTCTTTATTTCTCTCTCCCCCCCCCCCCCTTTTTGTTTGTCCTTCTGTGCTTGTGTGCATCAGCATCATCAGGCGGAGGAGAAGTGCCATGCCACAGAGTCTGACTGGACCAGTGAGACGGAGGGCGAGGGGAGCTCCACGACGGGGACGACAGGACCCTGCAGCGACACGGACACGTCCTCGGAAGGGAGCTCCCTTGCGGGGGTGGCACCATCCGTGCCCCCCGCCATTACAGGTACAGCCGCCACCCAGCGCACCATCTCCGCCCTCCCAGCAGCCCCTCAGCGTTCGCCCCGTGCCCGCTCTGCCAGGAAGCCGGGCATCTCCTTCGCCCCAGGCACCTCAGGCCCTGCCCCTGTTACCCCCGCTGCCCTCAGTGAGGAGGTCATTGACCTCCTCCGAACGCTCATTGTTGGGCAGACTACCCTTTTGAATGCCATCCAGGGGGTGGAGAGGGAGGTTCATCGCAGCAATGCGTACCTGGAGGGCATTCATTCGGGTCAGGCTGCCCATCAGCGATCGTTCCAGGCTCTGGCCTCAGCACTGACGGCAGCCATTGTCCCTGTCTCCTGCCTCCCTCTACTAACTCCCTCCTCCCAGTCTCCTGTTCCTCTGCCTGTCCCACCCACACCATCAGACCAGCCTGCACACACCTCAACACCCAAGAGCAGCTCATCCAAACATAAGCACCACAGATCACGCAGACATTCACACAAGCAACATTCCGATGCAGACATGCCAACAGTCACTACCAACTCTGTGACCCCCACCTCCTCGTCTCCCTCCTCCCTCCCTGTGACGTCTACTCTCACACCTTCATTCACCTCACCATCAGCCAGTGTTTCCATCACCAGCATACCCTCCACTCCAGTCCGCACACGTGCTGTCACCACCCCCACTGCCATTTACACGTCCCCTCTGTCCTCTCCCACTGTGTCTGTCACCCCCTCTTCCACACCACACAAACGCAGCCACCCACCCACCCAACAGCCATCCACCTCACGACAGCCTCCCGCTCCTGCACCTGCACCCAAAGACAGCAAACTTGTCTCGCTTACAACCACATCCTCTCCCTCCACTCCCATACCCACTGTACCTACCACTCTCCATTGTCCCAAGAAAATCTATCTCTCTACTGCTACCTTCTTTCCTGACCCTGAGCCCCCCCCTCCTTCTCGTCGGGGTAAAAAGAGCACCTCAGCCACCACCAGCCCTGCAGCCCCCTTGACAAGGGTGCAGGGGTATTGGAGCCCACCAGCCCGCAGGTCTGGATCTTCGCCCAGCAGCAAGGGGACAGCCAGCCCACCCCCTGGGAAGAGGAGCAGAAGGCGGAAGGGCCGCCGCCGGAGCCCGGATTCGATATCCCCCCAGGACACTAGCCAGCCACCGTCAACAGCCACAACTCCAAAGAGAGGAAAGGGCCACAGACTCCCGACTAAGGAGGGCAAGGGCAGCAAGGCGGAGAAGTCAGGCAGCAGGCCTGCTGCCCATGGAGGACCCGTCACAGCTGCCCAGGAGGAGCCCGCAACCCCCATAGCCGCTGCCCCGGGAGGAACCGGCACAGCTGCCCCGGGAGAGCCCACCACCCCCATAGCCGCTGCCCAGGGAGGACCCAGCCCAGCTGGCCAGGAGGGCCCCACCACCCACAGCCCAGGTGAGCATTGAAGGAGCACCATCCCCGCTGCCCAGGAGGGCACCACCAGGCAATGAGCAGTTGGCCATAGAATGGCCGCCGTCTCCAGCACCGCTCCGCTGGGGCCCGCCGTCTCAAGAACCGCTGAACTGGGCCCTTCAAGGCAAGAACCGCTGAACAGGGCCCCGCCGTCTCCAGCACCGCTCCGCTGGGGCCCGCCGTCTCAAGAACCGCTGAACTGGGCCCTTCACGGCAAGAACCGCTGAACTGGGCCCTTCAAGGCAAGAACCGCTGAACTGGGCCCCGCCGTCTCCAGCACCGCTCCGCTGGGGCCCGCCGTCTCAAGAACCGCTGAACTGGGCCCTTCAAGGCAAGAACCGCTGAACAGGGCCCCGCCGTCTCCAGCACCGCTCCGCTGGGGCCCGCCGTCTCAAGAACCGCTGAACTGGGCCCTTCAAGGCAAGAACCGCTGAACTGGGCCCTTCAAGGCAAGAACCGCTGAACTGGGCCCCGCCGTCTCCAGCACCGCTCCGCTGGGGCCCGCCGTCTCAAGAACCGCTGAACTGGGCCCTTCACGGCAAGAACCGCTGAACTGGGCCCTTCAAGGCAAGAACCGCTGAACTGGGCCCCGCCGTCTCCAGCACCGCTCCGCTGGGGCCCGCCGTCTCAAGAACCGCTGAACTGGGCCCTTCACGGCAAGAACCGCTGAACTGGGCCCTTCAAGGCAAGAACCGCTGAACTGGGCCCCGCCGTCTCCAGCACCGCTCCGCTGGGGCCCGCCGTCTCAAGAACCGCTGAACTGAGCCCTTCACGGCAAGAACCGCTGAACAGGGCCCCGCCGTCTCCAGCACCGCTCCGCTGGGGCCCGCCGTCTCAAGAACCGCTGAACTGGGCCCTTCACGGCAAGAACCGCTGAACTGGGCCCTTCAAGGCAAGAACCGCTGAACTGGGCCCCGCCGTCTCCAGCACCGCTCCGCTGGGGCCCGCCGTCTCAAGAACCGCTGAACTGGGCCCTTCAAGGCAAGAACCGCTGAACAGGGCCCCGCCGTCTCCAGCACCGCTCCGCTGGGGCCCGCCGTCTCAAGAACCGCTGAACTGGGCCCTTCAAGGCAAGAACCGCTGAACTGGGCCCTTCAAGGCAAGAACCGCTGAACTGGGCCCCGCCGTCTCCAGCACCGCTCCGCTGGGGCCCGCCGTCTCAAGAACCGCTGAACTGGGCCCTTCACGGCAAGAACCGCTGAACTGGGCCCTTCAAGGCAAGAACCGCTGAACTGGGCCCCGCCGTCTCCAGCACCGCTCCGCTGGGGCCCGCCGTCTCAAGAACCGCTGAACTGGGCCCTTCACGGCAAGAACCGCTGAACTGGGCCCTTCAAGGCAAGAACCGCTGAACTGGGCCCCGCCGTCTCCAGCACCGCTCCGCTGGGGCCCGCCGTCTCAAGAACCGCTGAACTGAGCCCTTCACGGCAAGAACCGCTGAACAGGGCCCCGCCGTCTCCAGCACCGCTCCGCTGGGGCCCGCCGTCTCAAGAACCGCTGAACTGGGCCCTTCAAGGCAAGAACCGCTGAACTGGGCCCTTCAAGGCAGGAACCGCTGGCGCTTTGGCAGACGTGGCAGGGCAGGATCTGTCTCGGGCAGGGCTGCAGGATGTCCTCTGGCCAACATGCCTCCTCCAGTGGCAGTGGAGTCTGTTATGGACTGCTTGGACTGTGGCTTTGCTCTCCCCAGGATGGCCCAGTGGGCAGGCCACCCACTGTATGGACTGTTTGGACTGTGGCTTTGCTCTCCCCAGGATGGCCCAGTGGGCAGGCCACCCACTGTATGGACTGTATGGACTGTGGCTTTGCTCTCCCCAGGATGGCCCAGTGGGCAGGCCACCCACTGTATGGACTGTTTGGACTGTGGCTTTGCTCTCCCCAGGATGGGCCAGTGGGCAGGCCACCCACTGTATGGACTGTTTGGACTGTGGCTTTGCTCTCCCCAGGATGGCCCAGTGGGCAGGCCACCCACTGTATGGACTGTTTGGACTGTGGCTTTGCTCTCCCCAGGATGGCCCAGTGGGCAGGCCACCCACTGTATGGACTGTATGGACTGTGGCTTTGCTCTCCCCAGGATGGCCCAGTGGGCAGGCCACCCACTGTATGGACTGTTTGGACTGTGGCTTTGCTCTCCCCAGGATGGCCCAGTGGGCAGGCCACCCACTGTATGGACTGTTTGGACTGTGGCTTTGCTCTCCCCAGGATGGCCCAGTGGGCAGGCCACCCACTGTATGGACTGTATGGACTGTGGCTTTGCTCTCCCCTGGATGGCCCAGTGGGCAGGCCACCCACTGTATGGACTGTTTGGACTGTGGCTTTGCTCTCCCCAGGATGGCCCAGTGGGCAGGCCACCCACTGTATGGACTGTTTGGACTGTGGCTTTGCTCTCCCCAGGAAGGGTCAGTGGTCATGGAGTCCCCTCGTGGATCTGGCGTCGTGTACTCAAGTGGCTGAGGTGCCCCCCCTTCCCTTCCCCCTGAGGTGCCTGTCCTTTTTTCTTTCTGATGCCCCTGCAGTGTTCTCTCCGTGGAGTTCTTGTCGTGGGACTGGGCCTTGCCCCTTTGCTCAGGACCCCTGTGGTCCACGGACAGTGGTTGGACTACATTTAGTGGCTGTGTATATTTTGTACATAGTTTATTTATTTATTTTGATTACTGCTGTCCATTTTTCAATATATCTGCCCGTTTGAGATCTCTTCTTTTGGTCTTTGCATTATTTCGGAAGGGGGGGGTTTGTGGGTTGTGACAGTGATCTGTGGGAATGCATTGATGTGTGTTGTAGTGTGTGTGGGTGGGTGGGTGTGTGCCGGTAATCTTTTCCCTCCCCTGTGTCGTAGGTGCAGTACTCACCGATGTCTTCCGCGCCGCCGGGCGTGCTCCTGGTACAGGAGCAGGTATAGGAGTGCGGGGATGACCTGCAACTCGGGTTCCATACTGCCGGAATCTCGCGTGCTGTATGTGGAGGTGAGCGTTTTCCCGTTCGTAGTCTGTTTCCGCCGTGTTTTTATCAGCGGTGCTCCCGCCCCGGAAAAGGTGGCGGATTGGTGGGTCGTGATAGGGTGGGCGGTACATTGTCTGCCGCCTGGCTGTTGGCGGGGACCGCCGCGCTGTTTGTTTGTTCCGCCGTGGCGGGCGGAGTGTTAATGCGGCGGGCTGTGTTGGCGGTTCCCGCCAGGGTCAGAACTGCATATTTTGGACCGCCGGCCTGTTGGCGGGTTGGCCGCCGCATTATCACTGACCGCCAGGGTCAGAATGAGGGCCTTTATATCACTTTTCAGGGATATCTTTACAAATTCATATTGCAACTTTGATCGTTTTGACCTGAAGATACCCAGATAAATATTATATATTTTTCTAAATACTGTGTGGTGTATTTTTGTGGTGTTATGCTATGGTGTTGTATGATTTATTGCACAAATGCTTTACACATTGCCTTCTAAGTTAAGCCTGACTGCTCGTGCCAAGCTACCGGAGGGTGAGCACAGGCTGATTTTGGATTGTGTGTGACTTACCCTGACTAGAGTGAGGGTTCTTGCTTGGACAGAGGGCAACCTAACTGCCAACCAAAAACCCCATTTCTAACATTGGTGATCAGCGGTGAGGATAGGACTTGTGTTTGTGCAGTGACATACAGTAGCTAAGTATTTCACTACCTACCCACAGTTGAAGGTCAACTTGATTTTTCATCTTTTTTGGCTCTTGGTTCTCTGATGTCCTCCTGGATAAACTATAGATATTTTGGACTTTGGATTTTGGTTTTTGCTGACAAGATCTTATCAAAATGGGATTGTGTACCTACTCATTCTTTGTTCGTACTGACCACCTCACTAAGGCTGACCTAAGGAAGCTTTGCAGACAATGGGGCCTTCCTGTAGCAAGGAGATCTACTAAAGCGGAGATGCTCCATCACTACATAGTCTGGGGGGAGGAAAGATGGGCAGAGAGAGAGGCAGCAAGAAACCAAATGACTAAGTACCCCTCAGATGAGGAGGAGGACTACTCAGATGAGGAGGAAGACTACTCAGAGTTGGACAGTGACCCAGAAATAGATGAATGGCTCCGAAGTCAAAGGCGACAGGAGCAACAATTAGAGGAGTATCTTGCAGAGGTTGAGGCAAAAAGACTCTTAGCCCTGGAAGAAGAAAAGATTGCAGCTCAAGAGCTGAGCTGTAAAGAGCTGAAACTGGAGGCCGGAAGGGCTGAGTCCAGTTCTGATGGTGGCAGCAAAAATCTTGCATCTAGTACTGCTGAAGAAGGGCACAAGCCCAGAGATGTGGTGCCCAACTTGAAGAAGGGAGTTGGCACACCCCACGCGGTTCAAGGGTATGAGGTAGTTCCCGTTATGCACAGGGTCCCTGAGAAGGATTGGGGAACTGGCACAGGGAGTCATATTCCTACTGGGGGAGGGACACTTTACTGACTCTAGCAGAGAGTGACAGAGAAAAGGGTTCCCCCCTGGTGGACGTCCTGGATATAGAGTGTAGAGACATCCCAGAAGAGTATGGGTTGAGTGTCGGGGACAGACAGATACTGTCTCACCAGTCTCAGGAGGGTGAGGTAGAGTGCTTTTCCAAGGTTGAGTTACTGGGTGGTTGGGTGAAGGGTACTGTGGTTAATACATGTGAAGGGCAGAGAGATGTAATTGCTGGAGAGCATATGTCTGGTCCTTATTTTCCAGAGCTACGCCAACACCAGGTGGAGTGTGAGTTCTCTGACCCCAGGGAACTTACAATGGAGGCAGACTTCTGGGTGAGTACCAGAGTCTGAAGAGGCATTTGGGGGTGCTCCTGAAGGGAGTGATCTAGGTGGTTCCCAACCGAGTGAGGTGGGAAAGGATTGTAGTGTCCCAGGTAGGTCCCAGGTCCTAGAGGGTTCCATGAGGGAACACCAGGAGGGAAGCCTAGCCTGTACCGTAGGGCCACCTTTTGAGGGAAGCCCCGCAGTGTCAGAAGAACTTGGGGGGGGTGACTGTAGCCAGCATCCCAACAGTTCTGGTGTCTGGCAGTACCCCTCCTAGTGAGGGGGTGCAGAAGTCCAGACATAGGGTTGAGAGGGGGTTGCAGACCCCAGTGGAGGACCTTGAGAGTCAGGGGTCAGCTCTGAGAGCAGAGCCCCCCAGGAATGACCCAGGTGAAACCGTTTCTGGTTTGGGGGAAACCCAGACTCTGCCGGATGGGCAGAGGTCGGGAGACCTGCGCCAACCAGACTCTTGTGTGGCCCTTGGGAACGTTGTGTCCCTTGTGGGGGGTGAGCGTGCCCCCCAGGAAGTCCTGGCATGCCAGGCAAAGATTCAACCTCAGGGTGGTGACTCTGGGTTGGATACCCAGGTTCAGGGGTTAAACTCTGACCTGGTGGGAGGTAGGTGTGCCTCCCAAGAAGTCCTGCTGTGCCAGGCAATTGTCCAACCTCAGGGTGTTGACTCTGGGTTGGATGGCCAGGTTCAGAGGTTAAACTCTGACCTGGTGTGGTGGTAAGTGTGCCCCCCAGAAAGTCCTGGCATGCCAGGCAGTTGTCCAACCTCAGGGTGTTGACTCTGGGTTGGATGACCAGGTTCAGAGGTTAAACTCTGACCTGGTGGGGGGTAGGTGTGCCCCCCAGAAAGTCCTGGCGTGCCAGGCAATTGCCCAACCTCAGGGTGGTGACCCTGGGTTGGGGAACCAGGCTCAGAGGTTAAACTCTGACCTGGTGGGAGGTAGGTGTGCCTCCCTAGAAGTCCTGGCCTGCCAGGCAATGGTTCAACCTCAGGGTGGTGACTCTGGGTTGGTTAACCAGGTTCAGAGGATAAATTCTGACCTGTTGGGGGGTAGGTGTGCCCCCCAGAAAGTCCCGGTATGCCAGGCAATGGTGCAACCTCAGGGTGGTGACTCGGTGTTTGATACCCAGGTTCAGAGGTTAACCTCTGACCTGGTGGGAGGTAGGTGTGCCTCCCAGGAAGTCCTGCTGTGCCAGGCAGTTGTCCAAACTCAGGGTGTTGACTCTGGGTTGGATAACCGGGTTCTGAGGTTAAACTCTGACCTGGTGGGGGGTACTAGTGCCCCCCAGAAAGTCCTGGTGTACCAGGCAGTTGTCCCACCTCAGGGTGCTGACTCTGGGTTGGATAACCGGGTTCAGAGGTTAACCTCTGACCTGGTGGGAGGTAGGTGTGCCTCCCAGAAAGTCCTGGTGTGCCAGGCAGTTGCCCAACCTCAAGGTGGTGACCCTAGGTTGGAGAAGCTGGTTCAGAGGTTAAACTCTGACCTGGTGGAGGGTCAGTGTGCCCTCCAGGAAGTCCTGGCGTGCCAGCCAATTGTTCAACTTCAGGGTGGTGACTCTGAGTTGAATGGTCAGGTGCAGAGGTTAAACTCTGACCTGGTGGGAGGTAGGTGTGCCTCCCAGAAAGTCCTGGTTTGCCAGGCAGTGATCCAGTCTGAGGGTACAGACCCTGGGCTGGAAGACCAGGTTCAGGGTGTCCCCCCGGACCTGGAGGGAGGGGCTACTGATAACAGTGCCCCTACCATGTTGTCTTCTGAGGAGGCCACTCCTAGTTGGAGGGTGCTGGACCCCAGAAGGGAGGGCAGGGGGAGGGAAGCCTCACCCCGGGCCCTAGTCCAACCTGAAGGTACAGACCCCAGGTTGGATGGCCAGTTGCAGGTTAACAGCCCTGCACTGGTGGAGGAATGGTACAGGGCGACTTCTATAAGCACGCTGACCATGTTGGACTCTGGGGGTACCGCTCCAGGAGGGAGGGTACAGAGCCCCAGAGGGGAGGACCAGGTTCAGGCTGTCACACCTGACCTGGTGGAAGGGAGAGTGGTTAAAGGGTGCCCAGCACCTGGGCTACCGCCCCCCACTCTCCACAGCCACAGTGGTGGGAGAGCTTTGAGGGGCCTGGGGCCTGGCTCTCATCCCTGGCAGCTGTCAGTAATCACTGTGGCTTACTGTCCGGGTGGACAGAGTTATCCCTGGGGAGGGGACAAGTGTCACACCCCGGGAGTAGAGTGGGCAACACCACTGTGTTGGTCATGGTGGTACTATCCTGCTCCTGGGATACATCTGTGAGCAAAGTAAGGTTAGGTGCTGCACAGATGAGATCCGCAGGTAAGGAGAAAGATTCCCCATGGGTTGGCTTAGTGGGTCCTGAGAGTATGGACAGAGGGATCCAATTGGAGTCAGGAAGGCGAAGAACTGGAGCATGCCCCTGCTGTTGTGGGCCTGGGTCCTTGTTATGTCGCCTCAAACAGGGAAGTACATCAGGATAGTGATTGTTCTCCCCTGACTTTAGGCTGGTAGGGGGTCATGTTGGACCTGGCTTTTTGACAGGGTCATCCCCAAACTTTTTTGCCTCCTTCCTCCTATTTTTTCTGACCTGTTGTTGTTGGCTTTTGACCTCTGGGCACTTTACCACTGCTAACCAGTGCTAAAGTGCATATGCTCTCTGTGTAAATGATACTATTGATTGGTTTATCCATTATTGGCTATTTAATTTACTTATAAGTCCCTAGTAGAGTGCACTATATGTGCCTAGGGCCTGTAGATTAAATGCTGCTAGTGGGCCTGCAGCACTGGTTGTGCCACCCACTTCAGTAGCCCCTTAACATTGTCTCAGGCCTGCCATTGCAAGGCCTGTGTGTGCAGTCTCACTGCCACTTTGACTTGGCATTTAAAAGTACTTGCCGAGCCTAGAACTCCCTTTTTTCTACATATGTCATCCCTAATGTGTGCCCTAGGTAACCCCGAGAGCAGGGTGCTGTGTAGGTAAAAGGCAGGACATGTACGTGTGTAGTTATATGTCCTGGTAGTGTAAAACTCCTAAATTCGTTTTTACACTACTGTGAGGCCTGCTCCTTTCATAGGCTAACATTGGGGCTGCCCTCATACACTGTTGAAGTGGCAGCTGCTGATCTGAAAGGAGCAGGAAGGTCATATTTAGTATGGCCAGAATGGTAATACAAAATCCTGCTGACTGGTGAAGTCGGATTTAATATTACTATTCTAGAAATGCCACTTTTAGAAAGTGAGCATTTCTTTGCACTAAAAACTTGTTGTGCCCTTCAATCCACGTCTGGCTAGGTTTAGTTGACAGCTCCTTGTGCATTCACTCAGACACACCCCAAACACAGGGTACTCAGCCTCACTTGCATACATCTGCATTTTGAATGGGTCTTCCTGGGCTGGGAGGGTCTGCCCTCACACAAAGGACTGCCACACCCCCTACTGGGACTCTGGCAGACAGGATTGAGCTGAAAAGGAACTTGGTGCATTTCTTAGAGACTCTTTGAAGTCACCCCCACTTCAAAGGCACAACTTAGTATAAAACAGGGCCTCTGCCCTACCTCATCAGACACTTGCTGGAGAAGAAACCTGAACCAGAAACTACATCCTGCCAAGAAGAACTGCCTGGCTGCTCAAAGGACTCACCTGTCTGCTTTTCTACAAAGGACTGCTGCCTTGCTGTTGGCCTGCTGCCTTGCTGAACTCTTGCCTGGCTGTAAAAGTGCTCTCCAAGGGCTTGGATAGAGCTTGCCTCCTGTTCCCTGAAGTCTCAGGACCAAAAAGACTTCACTCTTCCTCTTGGACGCTCCGTGCGCCGAACTTTTCGACGCACAGCTTGTTCCGCGGCAAGAAAAACGCCGCACACCGACGCTGATCAACGCGACGCCTTCGGGACGACCGAAACTTTGACGCACGGCCTTGCAAGGACAACGCCGCCCGACTTCCCGGGAGAAATCGACGCGACGCCTGCCGTGAGATCAAAACTTTGACGCACAGCCTCGCAAGGACAACGCCGCCCGACTCCGCAGGAGAAATCGACGCGACGCCTGCCGTGAGATCAAAACTTTGACGCACGGCCTCGCAAGTTCAACGCCGCCCGACTCCGCAGGAGAAATCGACGCGACGCCTGCCGTGAGATCGAAACTTCGACGCGCAGCCCCGCAGAACGACGCGCAGCCGGAAAACAAGCAGGAAAATCCACGCACCGACCCGGGACATCTGGTAATCCCCGCGACCCACAGAAAGCGACTGTCCGCGCGCCGGAAAACGACGCCCGACTTCCCCGCGTGGAAAATAACGACGCAAGTCCGTGTGTGCTGGGGAGAAATCGACGCACACACCCTTTTTCCACGCACCTCTTCCTTTGTGGCCCTCTGAGGAGATTTTCCACCAGAAACCAGGTACTTTGTGTTTGAAAGAGACTCTGGGGGTCATTACGACCCTGGCAGAACAAGTCCGCCAGGGCCGTGGGACGCGGTGGCACCGCCGACAGGCCGGCGGTGCCCTGCAAGGCATTCTGACCGCGGCGGCTCAGCCGCGGTCAGAGAAGGGAAACCGGCGGTCTCCCGCCGGTTTCCCGCTGCCCCAAAGGAATCCTCCAAGCCGGCGCAGCATGCTGCGCCGGCATGGGGATTCCGACTCCCCCTCCCGCCATCCAGTTCCTGGCGGTTCTCCCGCTGGGAACCGGATGGCGGGAGGGGGAGTCACGGGGCCCCTGGGGGCCCCTGCCGTGCCCATGCCTATGGCATGGGCACGGCAGGGGCCCCCGTAAGAGGGCCCCTAAAAGTATTTCAGTGTCTGCAAAGCAGACACTGAAATACGCGACGGGTGCAACTGCACCCGTCGCACCTTCCCACTCCGCCGGCTCTATTACGAGCCGGCGTCATCGTGGGAAGGGAGTTTTCCCCTGGGCTGGCGGGCGGTCTTGTGAAGACCGCCCGCCAGCCCAGGGGAAAACTCGGAATACCCTCCGCGGTCTTACGACCGCGGAGCGGTATTTCGGAGGGGGGAAGCCTGGCGGGCGGCCTCCGCCGCCCGCCAGGCTCGGAATGAGGGCCTCTGTTTACTTTCTAAAGACTTAAGACACTTTGGGCCTGATTCTAACTTTGGAGGACGGTGTTAAACCGTCCCAAAAGTGGCGGATATACCACCTACCGTATTACGAGTTCATAGGATATAATGGACTCGTAATACGGTAGGTGGTATATCCGCCACTTTTGGGACGGTTTAACACCGTCCTCCAAAGTTAGAATCAGGCCCTTTATATCACTTTTCAGTGATATCTTTACAAATTCATATTGCAACTTTGATCGTTTTGACCTGAAGATACCCAGATAAATATTATATATTTTTCTAAATACTGTGTGGTGTATTTTTGTGGTGTTATGCTATGGTGTTGTATGATTTATTGCACAAATGCTTTACACATTGCCTTCTAAGTTAAGCCTGACTGCTCGTGCCAAGCTACCGGAGGGTGAGCACAGGCTGATTTTGGATTGTGTGTGACTTACCCTGACTAGATTGAGGGTTCTTGCTTGGATAGAGGGCAACCTAACTGCCAACCAAAAACCCCATTTCTAACAATTATGGAACTCAGGAAAGCAATCCAAAGTGAAATGTGATTTGCGAGAGTTAGAGGTAAATCAGCAATGTGGGCAGTGCTGGAAGGAAGGGGATCCAGCTGGATCCTAGTTCTGGTAGCTAATAATGGCAGTTGCACTCACAGGGTTTCCAGGGAAACAGGGGGGAATTAATAACAAAATACATTTAAAAAAAAACTTACCTCTGCTCCCACGCCGCGCCACTCCTCTCCTTTGTCACCGGATGCTTCAGGCACAAGCTCCCAGTCTGCCCAGCGGTCAAACCTGACGCTGCTCAAAGCAGCATCAGGATTGGCTGTGAGCACCCTGGTTCGGCGCTCCCAGGAAGACTGGGAGCCTGTGCAGGCTCTCTCCAGCCCAGCTGGAGAGAGCCCTGGGCCCATGTGTGTTTGGCCAGCCCGAGACGTCTGGCCAAACATACATGCGCAGTGAGGGGAGCGCTGTGTACTCCCTCTCAGTGCACATCACCCTTGTAGCCCTGCCCCTTTCAAAGAAAAGGACAATAAACATAGGCCCTCATTCTGACCTTGGCGGGCGGCGGAGGCCGCCCGCCAAAGTCCTGCCGTCAGGTTACCGTTCCGCGGTCGAAAGACCGCGGCGGTAATTCTGACTTTCCCGCTGGGCTGGCGGGCGGTCGCCTTCAGACCGCCCGCCAGCCCAGCGGGAAAGAGGCTTCCACGATGAAGCCGGCTCGGAATCGAGCCGGCGGAGTGGAAGCTGTGCGACGGGTGCAGTTGCACCCGTCGCGTATTTCACTGTCTGCGCAGCAGACAGTGAAATACATGTAGGGGCCCTCTTACGGGGGCCCCTGCATTGCCCATGCCAGTGGCATGGGCACTGCAGGGGCCCCCAGGGGCCCCGCGACCCCCCCTACCGCCATCCGGATCCCGGCGGTCGGACCGCCGGGATCTGGATGGCGGTAGGGGGGGGTCGGAATCCCCGCGGCGGTGCAGCAAGCTGCGCCGCCGTGGAGGATTCAATGGGGCGGCGGTACACTGGCGGGAGCCCGCCAGTGGTGCCGGTCTGACCGCGGCTTTACCGCCGCGGTCGGAATCCCCATTGGAGCACCGCCGGCCTGTCGGCGGTGCTCCCGCGGTCCTCCGCCCTGGCGGTCTTTGACCGCCAGGGTCAGAATGAGGGCCATAGTTTCTTATCCTTTTCTTTGAAAGGTTTTGCAGCTGCCGCTGCTGGCGGGGTGGACACTCCTCCGCCCTTATGGAGGAGTCGTCCCTGAATATTGGGCTAGATCGGGTATCCTTCTGGTCCCAGTGAAACTAGCTGAATTTGTCCCAGTGTAATTTGCCAACACTGGGCCACAGTTCAGCAGCGCCTGAACTTTGTTTGCTTTCTGTTTAAAGCAGCAATGTGCAGGCAAAGCAGCCTATGAATTCTAGCTGGATTCAAAATAAAGGTCGAATTTAAAGGTCCATCAGCCCTCTTCCTCTTCGAGTATGATCCTGACTGCGGGCTAAGTGGAGCCTAACACCTAGATCCCATTGAAATAGAGCTGAAACAAATGCACTCAGCTTGTTATGACTTTACAGCTATGTAACAGAAACTACGATTTGGAGGCAAGCTTTTGACTGTGTTGTCACTGGAATATAAGAGATATGCATGCACTATGAGAATGTCCGATGTAGCAGTATGTATGATTACATGCCCGGATAACAATTTAAATAGCACATACTATTTTTTTCTTTTGTCACTTACTTATGCCAGTGTAGAGTGTCAGAGTACTTTACATCACAATTACACATTATGGTGGTCATTCTGACCTCGGCGGTAAAAGGCGCCTACCGCCGGTCAGAAATCCTCCATAATTTTGCTGCGGTCGCGGTAACCCGCCACGGTCATTCTGACCCGCAGCAGCCAAACCTCCGAAAATCCGACAGCCACAACAGACCGCCAGACCAGCGGTCGGCGGAAAAGTGGAGGTGACCAAACCTCCACCGTCACGCCAACAGAAATACGCCCATGCCATTACGACCCACGAATCCACGCGGCGGTCTTTCAAACGCGGTTTTCCATTGGCGGTAGACACCACTCCCACACACACAATACAATATAAAACACACACCCACATCACCCACAAACCCCTACGACCAAAAATTCAGAAAGAAGCACTGAGAGACACATCAGCGATCACAGAATACCATCACACAGAGGCACACTACACCATCACCCACACAATATCCACACACAAAACAACACACACCACCACACTCAACACACTTAACTACACATACTCCACCCCACACATCATACACACCACTCCATGGCACCCCAAAGACACCCCCGCTTCTCAGACGAAGAACTCAGGGTCATGGTGGAGGAAATCGTTCGGGTAGAGCCCCAGCTCTTCGGCACACAGGTCCAATACACCAGCATTGCCCGGAGGACGGAGCTATGGCAGAGGATTGTCGACAGGGTCAACGCTGTGGGACAGCACCCCAGAAATCGGGAAGACATCAGGAAGCGATGGAACGACCTACGGGGGAAGGTGCGTTCCATGGTATCCAGGCACAACATCGCCGTGCAGAAGACTGGCGGAGGACCCCCACCTCAACCCCCACAATTTACAACATGGGAGGAGGAAGTCTTGAACATCCTGCATCCTGACGGCCTCGCAGGAGTCGGCGGAGGAATGGATACTGGTAAGTTGAAGCTTCACTACTGCTTCCCCCCCACCTGCATGCCAAATCATACCCCAACCCTCACCCCCATCCTCGAACCCCACCCTCACCCCCACCCCCACCCCCATCCTCACCCCCACCCTCACCCCCACCACCATCCTCACCCCCACCACCATCCTCACCCCCACCCCCAGCACACCTATTCCCTGCCAATGTCTCACCATCACAACCCACACATCCCAAAACCTAGGCCTGCATGCGTCCACTAAGCATGGACACCCATCACCAAAGCATGCCCAATGCATATACACATCCCCCCCACAAGCCACCCTCACCAAAGCCCCCACACACGAATGCCAGCACTTGGGGACACGGGAACCCACAGATACACCCATATGCCACACATTGAAACTATAACCATACCTCTATACCCCTGCAGGACCCGACCGTCAACACACTGCCACGGAGGGCCCAGAATTCTCCACACCCCCCACCCAAGAGGCCGTCAGCGATGAGAGCAGCTCTGTCGACCTGGACACTGATGACCAGCCCGGACCATCGGGGACCTCTGGACAGTCGGTTCCCCTCACACAGGCACAGGCCACTACAGACCCAAACCCCTCTGGGAACACCAGCACAGCTCCCACCCAGCGGGCCCATGCCTCTGTCTCCAGGGCGCGTCAATCTGCGGTGTGTCTACCACTACAGGGCACCCAGGATAACCCACCACCCCAACAACAACAGGGACCTGGGGGCAGTGGTAGTGGGCACACCGGCCAGGGGGCAGAGGCCCAGGGAAACAGTGCAACTCGGAGGGCAGCTGTGCAACAGGGGGGGGACGGGCCCAGGGAACCCACTCTCCACGAGGCCCTCACCACCATCATGGGAGCATACAACCGCTCCCAGGAGACGATGGCGACGGTACTGGCCCGGTTCCAGGAGATCCAGGTACTGCAGGAGGAACACTATCGGGGGTACAGGGAGGACATCAGAGCCCTCACCTCCACCCTGGTTACCATGGTAGGGCTGCTGCAGGACCTCATCAACACCAGGACGGACACTCAACAACAACAAAGGGCCCCTGCCACTAGCCTGGACCAAGAACAGCCAACCACCTCCGCCGGCGCTAGTAGACAGGAGGCCCCCGCACAACAGCAGCCCACCAGACCCCCACCTCCTGCAGGAGAAGAACCACCCCGCAAGAGGGCCCTGAGATCTCGCAAGAAGACAGAGTAGGATGTCAAGACCCCCGCCAGCAAAGGATACCACCTGATGTCATCCCACTGTCCCACATTGTCACCCTGTCCATCCTTGAACTGCCCATGCTCCATCTCTCCACAGGCCTCTGGACAATGCACCTGTGTGACTGTTACTCTGGACTCTGCCATGGACATTCCTTCACCATAGCCCCCACCCACTTGAAACCACCCATCCCATTTTGAGCACTGAAATAAACACCTATTTTGCACAAAACTATCTGGAGTCTGGCTGTGATTTCAAAATATTGTAATTGACATGACAGTGCAAATATGTCCTTGTACATAGTGAAGTCAACAAACAGCTGCCACAAAGCTGTAGTCCATGGGGAAACGAAGCACAGGACTCGTAGTGGGGACCCCAGATCTGAAATAGGGAGGGAAAAGCCACAACTCAGTCATCATACACTGGGGCAAATAGACAGGCAGCAGAGATGCAGGAGAGTAGTTCACATTTACTGAATTATGTTTGAATTGTTACCTGTGTCCTATTGGAAGTACTGTTCAATGATTCTGTCCCTGTTGTCTGTTTCAGCCCCGTCGTCTTCCTCCTCGTCACTCTCCACAGGTTCCACAGCTGCCACAACACCACCGTCTCGACCATCCTCCTGCAGGAAAGGCACCTGGCGGCGCAAAGCCAGGTTGTGAAGCATGCAGCAGGCCACGATGATGTGACACACCTTCTTAGGTGAGTACATTAGGGATCCACCTGTCATATGCAGGCACCTAAACCTGGCCTTTAGGAGGCCAAAGGTGCGTTCGATCACCCTCCTAGTATGCCCATGAGCCTCATTGTACCGTTCCTCTGCCCTGGTCCGGGGATTCCTTACTGGGGTCAGTAGCCACGACAGGTTGGGGTACCCAGAGTCCCCCAATAGCCATACACGGTGTCTCTCTAGCTGTTCCATCACGTAAGGGATGCTGCTATTCCTCAGGATGTAGGCGTCATGCACTGACCCTGGGAATTTGGCATTTACATGCGAGATGTACTGGTCAGCCAAACACACCACCTGGATGTTCATGGAATGGTAACTTTTTCTGTTCCTGTACACCTGCTCCCTGTCTCTTGGGGGAACCAAAGCCACATGGGACCCATCAATGGCACCAATGACGTTGGGAATATGTCCAAGGGCGTAGAAATCACCCTTCACTGTAGCCAATTCGCCCACCTCAGGGAAAATGATGTAGCTCCTCACGTATTTCATCAGGGCAGACAACACTCTGGATAACACCTTCGAAAACATGGGCTGAGACATCCCAGAAGCAATTCCCACTGTTGTCTGAAATGACCCACTTGCCAAGAAATGGAGTACTGACAGGACCTGCACCAGAGGGGGAATCCCTGTCGGTTGGCGGATGGGGGACATCAGGTCGGGCTCCAGCTGGGCACACAGTTCATGTATAGTGGCACGGTCAAGCCGGTAGGTCAGGATAATGTGGCGTTCTTCCATTGTCGACAGGTCCACCAGCGGTCGGTACACGCGAGGATTCATCCGTCTCCTCGCCAAACCCAGCGGACGGTGCCTAGGAACGACAAAATGGAGCACAGAGTCAAGCAACCCACAGGTACGTACTCACAGCTTGCACAGTAAACGATTCTCCATGCAGTGAATGGCGTGTCTGAGTGGCTATGCAAGGCCTAGGCCTGTGTGACGCAGTTGAAATTGAGCCATGTGGACCCTCGAAATGGCGCCTGCCTGACCTGTGAAGTGTGACAATGGGATGTGAGGTCAATGCGCTGGCGTGGCACACCGCGGCGGTCGAAGACCGCGGCGCGAAGCCGCATTGGTTAACATTGAAGCCTATGGGTTTCAGGAGCCAATGGCGAAGGGCGCCGGCGGTGGCGGTACGCACCGCCGCGGTACGCACCGCCGCAGACGTGACCGCCATTTTCTATCTACTTATCCACTTGCGACTTGAACTTTCACAGGAGAGGACCTATACTGCAAGTGTTGCTGTGACCTCGGTCTGGAAGGGACAATGGCTGCTGCGACTGGGGAAAGGGCCCCTGCCTTCACTGGAGAGGAGTTGGAGAAACTTGTGGATGGGGTCCTCCCCCAGTATGCGCTACTCTACGGTCCTCCAGACCAACAAGTGAGTTTAATTCAATATGGATTTGGGGCCACTGGCTGGCTTGGGGGCCTGGCGGGGGGCCTGGCGGGGATGGGGGGCATGTTGGGCCTGGCGGGGGGCCTGGCGGGGATGGGGGGCATGTTGGGCCTGGCGGGGGGCCTGGAGGGGGGCCTGGCGGGGATGGGGGGCATGTTGGGCCTGGCGGGGGCCTGGCGTGGGGCCTGGCGGGGATGGGGGGCGTAGGGCCACTGGCAACGAAAATGCAGACAAACTTGAACGTGGTATTTCTCCCTCCCTGTACGTGTCACATAGGTCTGCGCCCATGAGAAGATCGGGATTTGGCGTGCCATCGCCAAGGAAGTCCGGACCCTGGGGGTCCACCATCGACGGGGCACCCACTGCCGCAAGAGGTGGGAGGACATCCGCCGCGGGACCAAGAAGACCGCCGAATCTCTGCTGGGGATGGCCTCCCAACGTAGGCGGGGTGCCTGCCGTCAACTGACCCCCCTGATGTTCCGGATCCTGGCGGTGGCCTACCCTGATTTGGATGGGCGCGTGAGGGCAGCACAGCAGACACAAGGGGGTGAGTACAAGCATTCTCTACTCTGTTGTCGCGCAGTGGAGGTGTCTGGGTGGGGGAGGAGGGCTGTGGGTCCCCCTAGGCCAGGGCGATATCTGTAGGCTGGGCACCCCCGTAAGCCCCTGTGTCCCCAGCCACCACCCTCAGTAGTGTGTCAGTACAGCCATCCCTGGGCCGTGTCATCCATGGGTGCAGTTGTCAACTCTAGGCGTGTAGGGCATGTTCCACGGAATGCGTAGCGGACCCCAAGTGCGCAACTTAGTGCAGGGGGCATCTGTGTCTGTCATGTCCGCTAACTGTACCGGTGATCCATGTACTCAAAATCTCTTTATTTCTCTCCCCCCCCCCCCCTTTTTGTTTGTCTTTCTGTGCTTGTGTGCATCAGCATCATCAGGCGGAGGAGAAGTGGCATCGGGGCAGGAGGGAGCTGCATCTCACATGGCCCAGGAGGGCCATGCCACAGAGTCTGACTGGACCAGTGAGACGGAGGGCGAGGGGAGCTCCACAACGGGGACGACTGGACCCTGCAGCGACACGGACACGTCCTCGGAAGGGAGCTCCCTTGCGGGGGTGGCACCATCCGTGCCCCCCGCCATTACAGGTACAGCCGCCACCCAGCGCACCATCTCCGCCCTCCCAGCAGCCCCTCAGCGTTCGCCCCGTGCCCGCTCTGCCAGGAAGCCGGGCATCTCCTTCGCCCCAGGCACCTCAGGCCCTGCCCCTGTTACCCCCGCTGCCCTCAGTGAGGAGGTCATTTACCTCCTCCGAACGCTCATTGTTGGGCAGACTACCCTTTTGAATGCCATCCAGGGGGTGGAGAGGGAGGTTCATCGCAGCAATGCGTACCTGGAGGGCATTCATTCGGGTCAGGCTGCCCATCAGCGATCGTTCCAGGCTCTGGCCTCAGCACTGACGGCAGCCATTGTCCCTGTCTCCTGCCTCCCTCTACTAACTCCCTCCTCCCAGTCTCCTGTTCCTCTGCCTGTCCCACCCACACCATCAGACCAGCCTGCACACACCTCAACACCCAAGAGCAGCTCATCCAAACATAAGCACCACAGATCACGCAGACATTCACACAAGCAACATTCCGATGCAGACATGCCAACAGTCACTACCACCTCTGTGACCCCCACCTCCTCGTCTCCCTCCTCCCTCCCTGTGACGTCTACACTCACACCTTCATTCACCTCACCATCAGCCAGTGTTTCCATCACCAGCATACCCTCCACTATAGTCCGCACACGTGCAGTCACCACCCCCACTGCCATTTACACGTCCCCTGTGTCCTCTCCCACTGTGTCTGTCACCCCCTCTTCCACACCACACAAACGCAGCCACCCACCCACCCAACAGCCATCCACCTCACGACAGCCTCCCGCTCCTGCACCTGCACCCAAAGACAGCAAACTTGTCTCGCCTACAACCACATCCTCTCCCTCCACTCCCATACCCACTGTACCTACCACTCTCCATTGTCCCAAGAAAATCTATCTCTCTACTGCTACCTTCTTTCCTGACCCTGAGCCCCCCCCTCCTTCTCATCGGGGTAAAAAGAGCACCTCAGCCACCACCAGACCTGCAGCCCCCTTGACAAGGGTGCAGGGGTATTGGAGCCCACCAGCCCGCAGGTCTGGATCTTCGCCCAGCAGCAAGGGGACAGCCAGCCCACCCCCTGGGAAGAGGAGCAGAAGGCGGAAGGGCCGCCGCCGGAGCCCGGATTCGATATCCCCCCAGGACACTAGCCAGCCACCGTCAACAGCCACAGCTCCAAAGGGAGGAAAGGGCCACAGACTCCCGACTAAGGAGGGCAAGGGCAGCAAGGCGGAGAAGTCAGGTAGCAGGCCTGCTGCCCATGGAGGACCCGTCACAGCTGCCCAGGAGGAGCCCGCAACCCCCATAGCCGCTGCCCCGGGAGGAACCGGCACAGCTGCCCCGGGAGAGCCCACCACCCCCATAGCCGCTGCCCAGGGAGGACCCAGCCCAGCTGGCCAGGAGGGCCCCACCACCCACAGCCCAGGTGGGCATTGAAGGAGCACCATCCCCGCTGCCCAGGAGGGCACCACCAGGCAATGAGCAGTTGGCCATAGAATGGCCGCCGTCTCCAGCACCGCTCCGCTGGGGACCGCCGTCTCAAGAACCGCTGAACTGGGCCCTTCAAGGCAAGAACCGCTGAACTGGGCCCCGCCGTCTCCAGCACCGCTCCGCTGGGGACCGCCGTCTCAAGAACCGCTGAACCGGGCCCTTCAAGGCAAGAACCGCTGAACTGGGCCCCGCCGTCTCCAGCACCGCTCCGCTGGGGACCGCCGTCTCAAGAACCGCTCAACTGGGCCCTTCAAGGCAAGAACCGCTGAACTGGGTCCGCCGTCTCCAGCACCGCTCCGCTGGGGACCGCCGTCTCAAGAACCGCTGAACTGGGCCCTTCAAGGCAAGAACCGCTGAACTGGGCCCCGCCCTCTCCAGCACCGCTCCGCTGGGGACCGCCGTCTCAAGAACCGCTGAACTGGGCCCTTCAAGGCAAGAACCGCTGAACTGGGCCCCGCCGTCTCCAGCACCGCTCCGCTGGGGACCGCCGTCTCAAGAACCGCTCAACTGGGCCCTTCAAGGCAAGAACCGCTGAACTGGGCCCTTCCAGGCAGGAACCGCTGGCCCTTTGGCAGACGTGGCAGGGCAGGATCTGTCTCGGGCAGGGCTGCAGGATGTCCTCTGGCCAACATGCCTCCTCCAGTGGCAGTGGAGTCTGTTATGGACTGTTTGGACTGTGGCTTTGCTCTCCCCAGGATGGCCCAGTGGGCAGGCCACCCACTGTATGGACTGTTTGGACTGTGGCTTTGCTCTCCCCAGGATGGCCCAGTGGGCAGGCCACCCACTGTATGGACTGTTTGGACTGTGGCTTTGCTCTCCCCAGGATGGGCCAGTGGTCATGGAGTCCCCTCGTGGATCTGGCGTCGTGTACTCAAGTGGCTGAGGTGCCCCCCCTTCCCTTCCCCCTGAGGTGCCTGTCCTTTTTTCTTTCTGATGCCCCTGCAGTGTTCTCTCCGTGGAGTTCTTGTCGTGGGACTGGGCCTTGCCCCTTTGCTCAGGACCCCTGTGGTCCACGGACAGTGGTTGGACTACATTTAGTAGCTGTATATATTTTGTACATAGTTTATTTATTTATTTGGATTACTGCTGTCCATTTTTCAATATATCTGCCCGTTTGAGATCTCTTCTTTTGGTCTTTGCATTATTTCGGAAGGGGGGGGTTTGTGGGTTGTGACAGTGATCTGTGGGAATGCATTGATGTGTGTGTTGTAGTGGGTGTGGGTGGGTGGTTGTGTGCCGGTAATCTTTTCCCTCCCCTGTGTCGTAGGTGCACTACTCACCGATGTCTTCCGCGCCGCCGGGCGTGCTCCTGGTACAGGAGCAGGTATAGGAGTGCGGGGATGACCTGCAACTCAGGTTCCATACTGCCGGAATCTCGCGTGGAGTATGTGGAGGTGAGCGTTTTCCCGTTCGTAGTCTGTTTCCGCCGTGTTTTTATCAGCGGTGCTCCCGCCCCGGAAAAGGTGGCGGATTGGTGGGTCGTGATAGGGTGGGCGGTACATTGTCTGCCACCTGGCTGTTGGCGGGGACCGCCTCGCTGTTTGTTTGTTCCGCCGTGGCCGGCGGAGTGTTAATGCGGCGGGCTGTGTTGGCGGTTCCCGCCAGGGTCAGAATTGCATATTTTGGACCGCCGGCCTGTTGGCGGGTTGGCCGCCGCTTTATCACCGACCGCCAGGGTCAGAATGAGGGCCCATATATTGAAAATAAAGCATACAGGTTTGTAAACCAGTGTTCAGGATGTTACATGAGATAATGAGTGTTTGTAGGTATTGCAGTCACACATCGTCTTTACTGGAACATGTTACCTCCTTGTCCAACCACAACAGTCATTACACATGCTTTCTCTGACAAAAAGGTCACATTGTTGAAAAATAGAAAATATGGTTCTCATCCATCTCCTGAGGCTACGTACTACTTTCCATCACCTGATAAAAGACAAGTATACTGACTTCACATCCTGTGTTTCCATTTCTGTCAGATTGATCTCCAGGTCGAAGTTAAGTAGAGAAAATCTTTGTTGTTGTGCATAGTTTTATATAAGGCTCGTTTTAGCGGCCTCTGGTAATGCTCCCACTGTAAGAGGTCCTGCGGCAGTGGACCCGGCATTGGGGCACTCACCATAAAGTAAGAGCTTTAACTAAAGCAAAGTCAGTCAAAAGTAAATATTGTGGATGATCAGTAAATTCCTTAAAGCACTTGCCTCCAGTGAACGCTTTGGTTTGGGTTAATGTAGCTTAAGCCACGCGAGTTCAAACAGGGATGCAGGACTTGCAAGAGCATAAGCTGGACTGTGAACAGAGCTTTTATGCTTTGGAGAGTCGCGCTGTGATTGGTTCATAGTTAGCAAGGCTCACAAGAATAGCAGGTAAGCTTCCCGGGCCTTGAGGTGGTTGTTATTTGAATCACCAGGCAACGCGCAGTTGCAGAATGTTTTTCTCACCTGTTTTTCCTGTGAAATGATTGGTTACTTACTTTGTGGTTACTACGTAATCAAGTATTTAGGGAAATAGTGGAAAGCCTTTATTGTCGATACAGATGTGGAGGAAGGCGAGCCTGTGGTTAAAAGCAAGAATGTGGAGTCGTGAGAGGAGGATAATCCGTCTCAGTCTATCCAACTATGGCAGATGTGCAGTTTATGATCGAGACAGCAGTAGCAGCCAATTTCAAAACCAGAGATGCTGCATCACTTAAAAAGCCTAAAGGAGCTACCCCAGACCTACCAGACTGAGATGATGCAGATTGGAGGAAGAGGTCAAGGTAAGGTTTATCCAAGGAACTGACCTTACATAGGTGGTATACTATATCAGAACAATAGGACTTTTCCTGATGCCCAGGTGTCAGAGGGAGGCGAGAGTCTGAGTCTGAGTCGTTACCCTTACACAAGGCAATACTTTTTATTATAGAAAGAGAATAGACAGACATTGATAAGCATTCTTTTCTACTTTTTCTGTCTAAGTGTTACCCATTACAGGGATTTGTGGATGAATTCCATACTTTGGTTAAAGTGGATTCTTTGATGGCATGGTAATATACTCAGGGATTTATAATTTCGGAAGAGGACGTTCATCTTATCTGGTGGACAAAAAAATTGTTCTATAACAATTACATTATTTTAATGATCTTATGCTGCATCAAACTCTGTGTTAAGAATTGCGGCATAATCCAGCTATGTGGTCCAATCCATAATAAAACACTGTCAGTAAATACTGGAGGAGATGCAGCAGGAGGCTGATATCACAGATAGGCTGGCGATGTTGGAGCAACAAGTGCGCTTTACTTCAAACTTGTCTTGCAACTCCTTGAGTGCATCAGCATCAGCAGCAGGTTCTTCGGTGGCAGTGTCGAGACAGCTTTAGATGGGACCTTTGAAGGCCGAAGTTGCACAGAAATATTTACTGATGAAGATTCTGTTTACTGGTTCCAGGTTCTTTGTGGATTAGTTGGAAACAGTGATAAAAAAGCCTGTGGAGGACAAGAAACTGCTAGCTCTGGTGTTTCAGTCTTCTAGAAAGAGATTCCTGAATCTCGAAGGGCTTTTGTGCCAGCTTTTCACAGTAAGAACATAAATTAGCACATTTGAGGGGAGACCCTGCCACAGAAAAACCCCTGAGTCAACAGCAAAGGTACTTCTAATCAAGGACAGGCACGAGTACAGGCACCTGACTGTACCTCATCAACAGAATCAATGCCAGTTTTTAGTTCTTGGGAGGAGTCAGTAAAGGACAATTGAGTTATTCAGATAATCTAAGAGGACTGTCACATACAATTTCAAGACCTTAAAGAAGTGGGGTCTTCTGATGGGAATTCAGAGGCTCTTACAAAAAAGAGTGACTGCAAGAGTACCCTGGAACCAAGGAGAAAAATATATGCATTAAATTCTATTTTTGGTAGTGATGTCAAATGGGAAGTTTAGACCAGTTCTTGATTTGAAGTCTGTGAATTCATTCATAACTCACAAGAAGTTCAAAATGGTGACCGTACAGACGATCCTTCCTTTTCTGTCCAAGGGAAAGTTTTTAGCATTTCTGTGTCTAAGAGATGCATACTTTCAATTCCCAGTTCATCCAGAATTTCAGAGGATTCAGCTCTTTTGTGTAAAAGCGGAACACTACTAGTTTCCGTTATTACCATTTGGTCTTTCTTCTTCATTGAGGGACTTCACAAAAGTGTTGACTTCTTTGATGGGAATTTTCCACTATAAGAGGGGTACACATGTTTCCATATTTGGATGGTTGTTCTTCTTTTTCTAAGGCCCAACTGCAGACCATTGAAGTATGCAGGATGGTGAGGAAACAAAGACTTTTAATAAACTGGAATAAGTCTCACCTAGTCTATTCTTGGGAGCTTGCGTTCACTAGAGGCCACTTTAGAACAGATATGGGAAAGTGTTTCTGCTACTATCAAGAAACAAGACATTGATATCAGAACTGACTGTTCTGCTGTTGAGTCAAAGCCAAACTGCCAGGCAGTGATTAAGGGTGCATGACCTAATTACATCAGCAATTATGATAATTCCCTGGGCTAGACTCCGCCTATACCCATGAGTGAATCATCTATTAGCATACTGCAGTCCCAGTTCAGAGAATTTCAAGCAGAACCTTCCTGTTTGTTTAGACAGTACAAGAGATGCAGAGGTGGCTGAAGGAGGAAGCTTTAGAAATGGAATCCCCATTCTCCACTTAGGTTCTAGTAGTATTGATGGTAGATGCGAGCAAATCGAGTTGGGAAGCTCTTGTACATCAGGAAACAGTGCAGGGTCTTCGGTCAACTGAGGAGGCAAATGAGCCTTCCAACTGAAGGAAACTAAAGGCATTACAACTTGTATTTATTCACTTTTACCCTAGAATTGTCTACAAGAAGTTCATGTCAGACAAACAGGGTTGTTGTCTGTTATGTGAATCATCGGGGGAGTTCTTGAGTTCCCTATTTGAATGGACCAGCACAGCAGATTTGCCAGAGGTCACACTTGAAATTGTTATCACCTAGGGTGAGTCATCTCTTGGGAAATCTGAATGTGCAGGCAGATCAATTGGGCAAAAGTTTTCCAGCGTTATCCTCAATGGTATTGAAGATACAGATGTTTCAGGAGTTGATAAAGAGGATTATTCTCCCTGACAGGCTTCTTTCCTCTGAGGAAATTAGAGCTTTTGCACCATTATTCTATCACCCAAGGATTGACAATTGGATGCAATGTCATTCAAATGGCAGAAAGAGTTGACTTATGCATTACCTCTAATCCAGAGAGTTCTAATAAAGGTAAAGCAGGACCAGGTGAATGTACTGTTGGTATCCATGCAAGAGCTGTCATCTGTGGTTTCGCCTGTATCTACAGATGACCATAGCGTTAAAAAAGGTTCATCTGGTTTGAGGATTGAAAAAATCAGGATTCTAGAACTTCAAAAGGAAAGTTTCATTCTGGGTTTAGTATTTTCTACTTTGCAAACCTAATGGGCAGCAGTGAGAGCTTTTTGAAGCGCGGATTGTAAGCCTTTATCCACTGTGGTTGCAAGATTATTGAAAAGTTTTATAAAAAAGCCAGAACTCAGATTTCCAGTTCCTCCTTGGAATTTTCCCTTGTTTTTGCTGACTTTAAAATTTCCACCATTTGGGCCGTTAGATCAAGTTTTGTTGATGTTTCTTATAATCAGGTCATTTTTCTAGTAGCCATCACATCTGCAAGAACAGTAGGTGAGTTAAGAGCGCTGTTATGTTTGGGACATTTCCTGAGATTCTTTCCTTATATGGCAATGTTTAGATTGAGACCTTACTTGATTCTGGAGGTACCCACATCTTTCCACTGTTCTGAGAATTGAGTGTCTCTGTTTTTATTCTTCAGATTGTGAGTCTCAGGAACAGCAATATCTTCATACCTTCGATGTTAGGAGGGTTTTGTCAATCTATGTGAAGAGAACCGCTGTTATCAGAAAAGTGAAACCATTGTGTGCTATTTTGGGATTGGCAGGACAAGGATTAAAAACATTGAATGCAACATCATGTAGATTGCTGAAATGAGCCATCATTAAAGCTTGTGAAATATTGTTACCAAACAAGGTCCAGCCGATCAACAAGAGGTATTGTAGCTTCTAAGGCAGGGTTTGAAGGGGCCGCAATGACAGCCATTTGTTATGCTACAACATAAGCTTCCCCTCACACCCTTATGCTATATTACAGATTATTGGTGGGAGAAATGCAACATTTGGGGTTTTGTGCTTAATGTGATACAGGGTCAGTGATGAAGTTAATCATGAGTCATAATTTGTTTAAAATAAATGTCTCTTAGCATTAAGTGGAGTAAAGTGTGTTCTATCAAGCCACTAAAAGATGCTTGGGTATATGATCATAGTGTAATGAAGCTGACAGGGAGATTGGATGAGGAGGTACTGTCCTGTTAATTACAGGTAATCTTCCCTACTCTGAATCTATGCCCTTCTGGTCACAGTGCAGTTTCTCATCCCTCCCTTCTCTAAGTAATTATCAGCTTCATTTTGGTTGTCTTGGGAATTTAGGATGTGACATATAGTATACTTCTATTTTACATCAGGTGACAGGAAGTTCCATGTGACCTCAGGGGATGGATTTGAACCATTTAAAAAACAAAATTGCTTGATAATCTTTCTATAAGTTAGAGCATGTGCTTTTAGTGTAAAGATTGTTGATGGAGCATTTGCATGCTCTTTTCATGAGGTCAACAATGTTTTTCCTTGCAGGAAAATTACCTAGGAAGTTAAGCAAAAATATGTCAACATTAATTTACAGTGTAACTAATTTGGTCATACAATGAATACCCAAATCGGAAACAACGTTAAAGGGTTTTATTACAAATTAATACTCAGGTTAACGTAAACAAATCTCAAGAACATACTGCAAAGATACAGTATCTGGGTAACCACATCTTCTAAAGAAACTTAGACAAATTAGCATAAGACAAACCAGAAATTCCATTACAGCAATACAGAAAATCGGCAATAATAGCTGGTGCTCAGAAAACAATGGTTGATCAACCCTCATACACATTAGTGCAAGCTTAAATCATCTGAATATTTTGAACTATGGACAATTAGGGGAAATCTCCAGAAAGTCTAAACTATTGCAAAAAGAAAGATCTAACAAGAAAAATATAAGGACAAAAAGTGAGGAGCAGAAACATGGCAAAAATGAATGGGGAAAGTGAAAAGAGGAAGTCATCATTTCAGGAGCTTGGTCAAGAGTCTTCTTAAAGAATTAAGTATAGGCCTAAGCCATACTTAGCAAAGCACAGGGCCAAAGGGGAAAGTCAGAGGTCTGTACCTCTCAAAGTCCAGGGAAAGTCTGCCTCCAATCAATCAGGGAAAGCAATAGGTAATACCACAACATTCAATTAGGTAACACCTTCCTGATCACACCATCAAGAGCTCCATTGTATTCTCCCGTCCCACAGTGTAACTTGCAACATTATCTCCTTTCTCATACCATTCCTGAGAAAGTTGTTGTCCTTGGTCCTCTAGACATCATTTGCAACATGTATGAATAAGGGACAGTCATGTCATCTTGGTCTCCTCGTGCTCATCTTACAAGGTTTTACTCTCAGAGTCTCTATTAAAACCAAAATCAAATAAAACTCTCTCATTTGCATGTTAGACAATGTGCTTTGCAGGAGAAACATTTACCCTATACACTGTTCTATGAGCCAAAACTTTGACTGGACAAAACACAGATATCTCCAGCATGTGCATTAAAAACTAGAGTCCATTGTCAGGCTGCATTTCGTCCCTCTGCCCCTCGTGACCCAACCCCTTTTGGTTGCAACACCTTGTCCCCCAATTTATGGTGTCCTTGAATAATGTTTTTCCAATTCAAGCACTGAGTGTGTGGCACCATTCCTCAAAATGATGTATTCCCACTATTGTGCAGGGTTTAGTGAAAGAGCTGACAGGCTGGGATGGATTTTTTTAAATAAAACAAATATCTGTGGAGGTTGGAGATGCGTTCGTGATTGGGGTGAGCGCCCTGCTTCGGCACTCACAGAGGGAATGGCACCCTGTGCAATTTCTCCTCCCAGCTGTGAAATACAGCGGGGTGGAGAAATGCAAAGTGCGCATGTCTGTTTGTCTGGCCAAACAGACATGCACACTTAAGGTACATGAACCACTCCTGCCTCCAGCCCAGCCCAGCCCCACCCTATCCTGCTGCCTCAGCTAAAAATAAAATGATAATAACGATCTGTTATTATCCTTTTATTTTTCTGCTCAAAGCAGCAGGGCGGCACTCCTCCAACTTAGTGGAGGAGCCGCCCCTGCGTCCGGCAATAACTGCATTAGAGGAAACCAGATAATTTTTCAGTGGGTGGCTTACATAAGTAATGAACAGACAACTTAGACTGATCTCATACAGCAAAACAGCTCAAAAGACTTGCATTCCTGCATCTGCTGTAGTGAACCTCATCATATGCAAACATAGAAGTAGCTTAAATTCACAGTGCATTGATGTCAAATTAACTGCTGTTTTAAGATGAGCATTCAGTTTATTTAATATCTAGATGGGAAATCCAGTGCGGAAAACACTCAGGTTGTTACCATTAAGTGACTATAGCTTACCAAAGCATAAGAATATGAACCATGCCTAAGTTCCTTAGAGCATAGTGTGTTAAATAGACTCTTTTTGTGTACTGCGGCTGAGCAGTATTACTTTGTGCCAAAATGACACATAGTTGTCCTGAAGACCCACAAAATTATTTGCTTAAAGACTACTTGAAGCATCAAGGTCTATTTATGGGAGAAAATTTGAACTATTTTGTTTTGTAACATTTGTACTGAATAGCTTAAGCACATTACTACAGTAATGTTTTTACGACTGTTTCTTACAGACAGGTTTATAATTTATGTGTGTGTGTGTATATTAAGTACAGCCCAGTATGTAATATTGTTACTGACCTATGTATTTCCATTGTGTTGTGACGCAATATTGGTATTGTTTTTAGATGGAATGTCTGAAGTCTGCAAAACATAAACCTTTCCTGTTTGACCAAGTGTTTCTGGCTCACTGCGTTGTCTTTCAGATTTAACACAGTATTTACTGCCTTTCTTTAATTAATTCTGTTTGTGCTTGGTCAATGACAACTCATGGCTGTTTTTTCAATAATTCATAATATGTTGTTTATACTTCATATTAGATTACTAGAAATGTGGGAATATATCTGCATGCCAACAGAGTATTTAGAGTAGAGGTAGCTAGAGTCGAGGCACTACTGTAGGCTGCATTTGCTTCATTTATATGCAATTGTTATTATAGCTTTCAAATAATTGCAGCTCTATGGAAGACAATGGAGTGGCTCATAAATCAATATGAAATTACTAAAAAAGAGAATGAAGCTAGGCCTAATTGTAGCTGCTTTTCGTGTCACAAATTCGCTTTAAACTCTGTATGACCTATGCTGCCTGACTTGCTGACAACTGTTAACGTTAACACATTTGTTTGTAAATCAAATGTTTCACTTCAAACGTTAAATGGCCAATGCATGTTACAAAATTTCTTCCATCTTAAACAATAGAAGCAGTATTATGTATATTTTTTTGCTTGCTTACTTGCTTCGGAATGCGCTGACTTGTACACAATGGGGGTCATTACAACCCTGGCGGACGGTGTTAAAGCGGCGGTAAGACCGCCAACAGGCTGGCGGTCTTTTTTTTAGTATTATGATCATGGCGGTTACCGCCATGGTCATCCGCCGCTTCTCCGTTCCGCCCGCCAGGGCGGAGATGACCGCTGGGCTGGAGACCTGGGTCTCCAGCCCGGTGGCAGTCACAATACCGCCGCCGGTATTTTGACCCGGCTTACCGCCGTGGATTTCCAGTGGTAGGAACCGCCATGAAATCCATGGCGGTAAGCACTATCAGTGCCAGGGAATTCCTTCCCTGACACTGATAGGGGTCTCCCCCACCCCCCACCCCCACCCTGACTCCCTCCCCTACACCCCCCACAACCCCCCCACCCCCCAAAGGTGGCAGGGCTCCCCTCCCCACCCCGACCCCCAACATCACATAACGCACACACACACAACATGCACGCAGGCACCACCAACACACACACACACCGACATACATGCCTACATCCACACACTCAGTCAGACACGCACACCCAGATACAGACATACAAGTAGACATCCGTACAGACATACACGCACTCATTCCCAAAACACGCAACACACCCACAAGCATACACGCACTCACTCACCCCCTCTACATACACAGACGCACACCCCCATGCACGCACACAACACATAACACCTCCCCACCCCCCTCCCCTAATGGACGATCGACTTACCTGTTCCGTCGATCCTCCGGGAGGGGACGGGATCCATGGGGGCTGCTCTGCGACACCACACCGCTAACAGAACACCGCCGGGCCGAATCACAGGACGTGATTCGCTGGGCGGTGTTCTGTTGGCGTGGCGGTAAAGGTGGAGCAACCTCCACTTCCCCGCCGCCCGCCAGTATGGCTGTTGGCGGCTCTCCGTCGGAAAATGGACGGAGAACAGCCAACGGTCATAATACGCCGAGCGGCAAACCGCCACTACTGGCGGTCTACCGCATTGCGGTCCCTCACGGTCTTGTAAAAAGACCGCCGAGGTTGTAATGACCCCCAATATGTACTAAATTGCTTGTTTAATGAATGGACCTACAGTATGAAAGCTATGGGGAGAGAGATGACAATTGTATTCACACATGTTCTTTATTCTTTCATAACTAAGCTATGCATTGGAAACCATGATGATGTTCAATTTCTTCTCTGACTACGAACCACTCAAGTGTTCTGGAAAGTTCAACATGGGAAGAATGAATTACTATTATGATAAATTGTTAATAATTGTAACCATCAAATTGTTATAAAAGGTGACCGAAGGAAAGAGTAGGAAGGCTCCCAATGCAGAGTGAGATTGCTCCTTGGGGTCCTGGCAGCTTTTGAACATCTCATTTTAGACATTTTAGCTATGTTGCCTCTCCACAGAGCAGCTTTCCGATTATTGCAAGAGAGAAGGAGGGAGCTGGATAGACTGTTGCAGAATAGTGTGAAAGCTGATGCTTATTGAGTTGATAGTAATGAGAAATATATTAGAGATAGAATTTAGAATTACTTGTTGAAATTCTTAACTGTACTTTCCCAGGCTTCTTCGATGTGACTAGACTAAATTGCACCTGTATTCTTTATGAGCCCAGTGAGTATTTGGGAATAAACTGAGATTACTATAATATTGATAGATTCAGGACATGCTACATGCAATTGTTCTGTAAACTATATTGACTAATAAAACCTGTTAACCTATTTTTGAATAAATACTTTAATCTATCTTGAACTCTTATTATTGTCTCCCATAGAACTAACGTGTGATTAACAAAGTTTATGTTGCAGCTTATTTTATACCTAACAGCCACTCCAAAGATCAAAAGACCAGTGGGCTCAGTAGTAAGGCAGCATAATTATATGAGTACATGTTCAACAAGGATACTTTGAGCCACTGGTATAAGCCTCCTGCTCCAACATTCCAATGTGTCTCTTTCTGCCTTTAACAACTGGAATAGCCCTAAACAGTGGGCTATAGAGAAACATTCTTGACATACTGTTCTGAAGAGCATCGTTTATGCTGCTTAATTGAATAAACTTGAATTCAGGATGAATTATCCTAAAACATCTGAGAGAGTTAAAGCCCGGCTCCAATTTGCCCACAGAGTTACATTCTTGTTCAAGTAATAGGCAAATGGGTTAGAAGAGAGGCACTGCTGAGATATATCTGAAGCCACATGAAGAGGAAATTTGAACCCACATCACCTCCATTGAAATCTCTCATTTGGCTCCCTGTGTAACACAATTTCAAATTCAAGGTTCTCGGTATCTTGCACAAGACTTAAATAGGACCGAATTACCTAGCTACGCTGACTCCTCCTTAACAACCTCCTTGGTGCCTAAGACCAATCAATTCATCTGAACTCATACAGTACATTACCAAAAAAATGAAATATGCGAAAGATCTTTAAAGTTACTGGGTGACCATTAATGCAACAAATCGAGTCCAGTGGTGGAGGTGTGAAATATCGAGTACCACAATATTGTAGCTACTATATCAAGGACCAAAATATCGACAGGAGAGAAAATTCAGGTATGTGTTTATCATTCTTAGCCCCGCATATATGTATCTTGACAGTATACATAATTTCAATGTACATAGATATGGAGGGAAGAATAGTAAATCTAAACTTATTTATATACACTTATCTCCTCAATATTTTGGTCCTCAATATTTTTGCTACAATGTTGTGATAAATTGATATTCCCTTCTCTTTATTCCATACTACAGCAAAGTCCAGTTTATGAAACCAAGAAAACTATGTTCAATTTAGGAAAGAGATCAAAACCAGCCTTTTCAGAGAAGTCTTCAATTTACCCAGAACTCCTAAGCATAGCTGAAATACACACCAAATCATAACTCCTCACATGTATAACTCTGAAGATTTACCTTCCAGTTAAGACTATTTATCACATCCATATTAATTATCCTACTGGTTTCCTATAATAGTGCTGACCTTTCTTTGATTTCCTTCCTTCCACCTCTTTACAGTGCTCTGATGTGGTTGTATGGAGATATGTAAGTGCATTGTAAAACTCCCTAAATAAAATAATAAGTAAATACATCTCAGTTAGACTGTAGTGCTCAATTGATCTCAAATTATCCTCAGAGCAGCTGAGGGAATCATTATTTGCACTGAGTTCTGTTGTGTAAATGCTGTAAGTGTGGCTTAAATTAGAGGGAACGTTATAGGATCAACCCAAGCTGCAAAGTGACACTGAAAACTACAGAAAGTTCTTCATAAGAGAAATTGAAAACTTGAAAGGAGCTGCTGCACCAGTAGTGGTTTCAAATAAAAAAAAACTGAGGTCTCATTTGTATTTATCAGGCGAGATGCCCCAAGCTCCTAAATTCAGTAAAGTGCGAAAAGAAACCTGTGATTGTTCTGATCAAAGTGTGACCCTTCCCTCCCTTTGCTCTTATAACCAATATAAACAGCAATCCAACTGGCTCATATATTAATCAAACATTTTATTACTATCTGTTGTGGAGATGTAAACAAAAATCTCCCAAAAAAAAATGTAAAGATGCCAAAATTGCATGGGAAACAGACCAATGGAAGGACCTACTGGAAACAGCTAGGTTAAAATTCCCAAACTATTCTGGAATATAGTAGCACAAGGAGGGTGAGCTAACAGCTTGAGCCAGAGACTCATATTCCACCACATAACTGGAAGGGGCTTTCATGGGAGACAGGACCAGCATGATGGACCAAGCTTTTAGGTTTCTCATGATTAAGTGGAAAGCATTAGATAGCATGAGAGGCAATCTTTAGGTGGCTTTCGTTGATTTAAAGGCTGTCTTTGAGATAGTGCCAAGAGCAATCCTGTGGAAAACCTTGAAGGAGATGGGCATTCAATCAGTCTTGCTGTATATAATTGTACATTTATATTCAAACAATTTCACCCTACTGCTTTGGGAACCACATGGTGAAGTAACCAACCCTATCACCATCCACAAAGGGGTCCAACAGGGCTGTATCATGGCCCTACTCTTTTTCTTCTGTTCATAAATGGTTGTGTTACTTATCAAACTAATTGTGAGAATGACTCACTGTTAGAAATTGTGTCTCTAGTTGGCAGAGGTATGCACCGTGTCCAAGTAGGGACCACAATACTAGTCAGGGTAAGTCACAACACAACTTAACTTATCCTGTGCTCACCCTCTGGTAGCTTGGCACAGAGCAGGCAGGCTTAACTTAGAAGGAATTGTGTAAAGTATCTGTGCAATAACTCAAACAGTAACACAGTGAAAACACCACACAAAGTACTCCACAGCAGTTTAGGAAACTAGATAATATTTATCTGAAAGAAGACCAAAACAACAAAAATCCAATATACCAAAGTTGAGATATCACCTTTTAAAGGTTTAAATGAGTCTCAATACCTAAGAATCAGTGGTTGCATCCTTTTAACGCACAGAACCTGGAATACGTCAAAAATAACAACGCAGATGGGCTGCAGAGGAGGAGATGTATTGAAAAGTAAAGCAAAAGCGATGCATTGTTTCTTTCCACACTGCAAGGCGATGAGTTGATTTCCAGGAGTGCAGCCTTGGTTCCTCACTGCGATGCAGAGATATTTTGACAACCAGAGACAATGAGTGAAAAACCCAGTACGCGTTGAGCAGAGGCAACAAATGCTGCGTTGATCCGGCAGGCGATGCAGTGATTTTTCAGCCACGGGGCATGCTCTGCATCGATCTGGCAGGTGTTGCATTAAATTTTGCCGGCGTGGTGTTGATTGTCTGACGCAGTGGATTTTCTTCTCTTTGGTGAAGTTTTTGATAGCCCTGTGACCTTAGAACAGGAGGCAGGCTCAATTCAAGACTTTGAAGAGTACTTGAGGAGGAAAACAGAGTCCTTCGGGCAGAGTGATGGGTCTGCAGGCAGCAGAGCAGCAAGCAAGCCAGTAGTCCTTCCAGCAAAGCAATCCAGATGAGTCCTTTGTGCAGCCAGGCAGTCCCTGTGACAGAGTCCAGCTGAAGGTCCAGAAGTGTCTGAATTGGTGGGGTCACAGACCCAGTATATATACCCAAAAGTGACTTTGAAGTGGAGGAAACTTCTAAGAATGGTTTTGAAGTGCACAAGTTCCCCTTTTAACCCAGACCTGTCTTCCAGGAGTCCTGTGGGGGTTATCAGTCCTTTGTGTGAGGACAGGCCATTTGTCTTTGGAGTATAAGGGAAAACTCATCCACCCTTCCTGCTGAGGGAAACCCATCTGTATGCAGATAAATGCAGATGCAGTCTGAATGACCAGTTTTTATGTCTGTCTGGGTGGAATGCACAAGGGGAGCTGTCAACCAGCATAGACCAGACGTGGATTGGAGACAGGATGTAAAGCACCAATGGCAGAAAGTGCAGAGAAATGCCTACTTTCTAAAAAAATAATTTCTGAAATAGTAATATAGAATCAAACTTCACCAGTAAGTAGGATTTCTCACTACTATTCCAACCATATAAAAAATGACAAGTCTATGCCCCTCAGATCAGAAATTTCCACTTAATAGCACATAAGGGAATTTCTAATGCTGGCCTATGAGAGGAGCAGGATTCACAGTAGTGAAAACGACTCTGGGAGTTTTTCACTACCAGGACAGGTAAAACTTATAAGTATATGTCCTGCACTTTACTTACATAGCACCTTGCCCTATGGGCTATTTAGGGCCTACCTTAGGGGTGAAATGTATGGAAGAAAAAGGGAAATTAAGGCTTGATAAGTCATATTAAATGCTGAGTCAAAGTGGCACACACAGACCCAGCAAAGGCAGACCTGAAACATGGTTAAGGGCTACTTAGGTGGGTGGCACAATCAGTGCTGCAGGCCCACTGGTAGCATTTAACTTACTGGCCTGGGCACATCTAGTGGATTTACTAGGAACTTACAGGTAAACAAATATGCTAATTGGGTATGACCCAATGTTGCAAAGGTTAGGTGAGGGAGCATAAGCACTTTAGCACTGGTCAGCAGTGGTAGAATGTGTAAAATTCTAACATCAGCAAAAAGGGGATCAGAAAAATGGAAGGAGGCAGGCAGAACTTTGGGGCAAGACCACCCTAAGGCTGTTAGGTCTAACACTCTGCAAGAATAGTTGGTTTAAAAACACCCATCTTGCTGTATGCTGATGACACAATATTAATTTAAAAAACAACAAAAGGACTGTAGATTATGTTAGAGAGGTTTGCTACTTGGTGCATCACACATGGCCCACAGGTTATTTAATTGAAAGATACATTTATGGCAATAAACCTTCACAAGAACCTTAGGAGTATAATTTGACTGAGTGGAGTAAACCTTGAGAGAGTACCAGAATTTCATTATCTTGGGGTAGACTCTTGGAGTCCCTGTCCTGTCATTCGCAGATTGTTATGAGTGTTTTATAGATTTTTTTAAAGCACCTAAAGTTTGTTAAAAAAAATGAGGCCGCTTCTAAAAAAATTCAGTGAGAGTGGGCACCGATCTACTGGACCTTTCACTACTTCCCCAGACAATGCCATCATAATTCCCCAAGGTCACGTTTTTATTTGTGAATCAGTTACTGCCCCACCTTGGAGTTGTAAGTGGTACACAGTTTGGAACCGGAATTGCAGTTGCAAACCAGTGATCCATAGGTTACCAATTTGCAATGTGGAAAGGAACCCCCAAAGGCAACCCTTTCAAACTGGGACTCTAATAATTTCTAAACCAATTTAGTGATTCATAAAAAGATTCTGAATCTGTAAATGGGTTCAGTACTTTAAAAAAGTTGTAAACCCTCTGTAAAAACCTTTGTGCTTCTGATAGTAACTGATTCTTCAAGGCCAATATCCATAGGTGACCTTCTACTGATAACAGAAAATCTAAGACTGAAAGCAGTGACTTTAGATTTGTTCCATTTAGCACTATTTCCAAAGCCTTTCTTAGATGTGGTAGCAGGTGTAATGAGATTAATAGTAAATGTAATGACATGGTTATGAGACCAGCATACAAGCAAGAAGGAGAGTTCAGAGATGATTCAGCTGGAGAAAAGGAGATCAATCAAGTGGCCAACCTGATGAGTGAGGGAAGTATTATATAAGCAACAGGGATACCTGATCCAGAGAGAAAGATTATTAGAAGCTTTTAGTGAAACAAGATTGGGTTACGCCGAACAGACATTCCTGAAAAAAGGCTGCAAGGCACTCAGACAATGGGGTGCTATGTTTCATATTCGGGCCTGGTCTTCGCAGAGTGTAGAAATTTGTAGTATTTGGGTGGGCTGCTATGTAGGAGTTATTTCTAGGATATCTTAAAGCGGTACCCCTATTCCTACAATCCTTATAGTCATTGATGTTGCAATCACCTAGCAGTAGACAGCAAGGTGTTTATTTATATTTCCTATGGTAAGAATGAAAACATTCATGGATAATAGGTATGGTTATAATCCCTCTTATCTTAAACACTGGGTACTCTACACTCACTGCATTTTGGAATGTCTTTTTATCAGATGTGAGTCGGAGGCCTTGGAACAAGAATTTCCCATAGTACCAGTTTCCATCATAAATACTTGTCCAGCCATTTTGAGATGGGAGCCTTGGTAGATTATTTACAGACTAATCTACCACGAGCTGTTCTTAGTTACCTGTCCATTTCTATTATCCATATTCAATTTGTCATCAAATTTGATCTGAGTGTTCCTAATGTGGTTCTATTAATTTTGATTTGTGTGATTAGAATTTATGAATGAACACTCAGGTTTGGGGAGAGGTGTGCGACATTCAAGTAATTTGGTTTTGCATATTTATATTTATGGTATATTTTGCATAGGTTACACAGATTTATTCAAAATGCAAACCTAAAATTATATTTTGATATTTTAGTGTGAAATGCATCCTCACATCCATCCAACTCAGGAGAAAAGTTGAAAGTCTATGTAAGACTTACGTGTAAACCTGAGCTGTTATGATTTCTGAGTGCCTGGTGAATTGTTCTCTCCGCAAATATGAATTCATGATGCCTGACATTCTATGCTTGTACAACCTGGGGTGGGGGATACTGACTAAATCTCTGACCATCTCATATTGCTGTATGACTTGCCACTGTCCAGCACCACTCGTACTCAGGTCCACGTATGCCTGATGTTTGGTAAGCAAATGCTTGGTCCCTGTACTGCTGTATGCAGATGATGAAGTTCTTATGGTTCACACTGCAAATGGCTTCGGTGGTTATTAGTTCACTTCACTTTTTTTTAGGAAATAGACCGATTTGACTACTTCCTTATCAAAATCTTTTTTCAATGTTGTGTGGGCCAACGGCTATTAAAAGCCATAGCTACAACATAGGTGTAGCTCATGTTGAGAGTGTTAGACTTTTACACATTTAGGGTTACCTTTTGACGAAGCATTGAATTGGGGGCATACACATACTGTAAGACAGCATCAATTTGCAATGGAAACTAGGACACAAACCGTTAAAGGAGATGCTCAAAATATGGCCCATATTTATACTTTTTTTTGCACCGCATTTGCGTCATTTTCTGATGCAAAAGCAGTGCAAATGTATAAAATCGAATTGTATTTTGTAAGTTTGCGCCACTTTTGCATGAAAAAATAATGCAAATGCGGTGCAAAAAAGTATAAACATGGCCCAATATGTCTAAATGTTTATCAAGAGCATCATATAGAGGTGTGGCATGGGGTAACCAGAAACCAGAGGGCTACAGAAAGTGGGAAATGGCTTCCTGTGGAGACTCTTAGCAGTACCACCGAGTTGTTCCACTCATCTATCACACAATGAATTTGTATCCCATATAATGAGACATACTAAAAATACGGCCATTTTTGCTCTGGGATTCAGTTTGGGAAAATCAAGATGCTAGCCTCAAGAGGTCAATTTTTCGTGAATGCCTAGCATTAGAGAGAGCACTTTCTATTCTATGGTTCTCCTAGATTACACACATCCCTACGTGATGCCCTCATATATACGTGAACCCTGATGTAATTAACCCCAATACTAAATAAAATATCAAGCAGAGGTTCTTTAACTATCAGGAGAATATGAGATATTTTTGGAAACTATGTAAACCCACAGTAAGAAACCATTATATCTTAGAGACCTTCATGACTTTAGAGCCCTGCCTTTCTTTTGTAACGAGTCTGCTGTTTTAGTTAACGTCATTTAGATTTAATACTGTGCACTTTTTAGTTTAATTCGCCTTATGTGGTACTTGTTCCAAGGACTCCCCTTGCTGTACTTGTGACACTAAGGGCCTGATTCTTACCTTGGCGGTCGGCGGAGAGGCGGCGGTCGGACCGCGAACAGACCGGCGGTCCAAAAAATGGCATTCTGACCGCGGCGGTCACCGCCGCGATCGACCGCCACTTCCCCACTCCGACCGCCACGGCGGTCATGACCGACGGGCTGGAGTTCGCACACTCCGGCCCGGCGGTCGACCCAAGACCGCCAACCGTATCATGACCCTGCTTACCGCCGCGGTTTTTGGCGGTCGGGAACCGCCATGCGAACCATGGCGGTAGGCACTATCGGGGCCAGGGAATTCCTTCCCTGGCACTGATAGGGGTCTCCCCCACCCCCCACTGCCCCCCACGAGTCCTCCCCCCACACCCTCCACCCCCCTGCCACCCCCCAGAGGTGGTACGAACCCCCTGCCCCCCCACCCCGACATGCACATACACGCACCCTGACATGCACGCACCCCCAACATGCACATATGCACACCCCCTACACACACACATACACAACGGGGGCACATACCCGCACACATACATGCCGACATGCGCACCCGCCGAACTACACACATTGCCCAAAGGCACAGCAGCACCCCCCGCCCGCATGCACGCACTCACACACCCCCTCTACACACCCCCATGCACGCACACATCACACAACACCCCCCCACCCCCTCCCCTCACGGACGATCAACTTACCTTGTGCGTTGGTCCTCCGGGAGGCGACGGGAGCCATAGGGACGTGACCGCCAACAGAAGACCGCCAACAGAAGACCGCCACACAGAAATGTGGGTCGTAATTCTGGGGGCGGTGTTCTGCTGGCGTGGCGGTGGAGGTTGACCAGTCTCCACTTTCCCGCCGACCGCCAGTGTGGCTGCTGGCGGTATTCCGGCGGAACGCTCCCAGCGGTCGGAATACGCGCAGCGGCATACCGCCGCGGTCGGCGGTCTTTACCGCGGCGGTAACTCGGCGGTCTTGCGAAAAGACCGCCAAGGTCAGAATCAGGCCCTAAGTATACTACACTCTGTGCTTTCTTTTGTAAGTTTTAACGCTATCTACTACCAATTCTCTGCAGTCTAAATGTGAATCGGTGCATATTGGCTGTAAATTCATTACAATAGCTTAGCTCCGAGGCAACATGTATTGCAGTAGTACATTTTATTCATAATGCTGTAAAATCAGTTCAGGATATAGCAGCTGAGATGTAGTTTTAGTTTGATTCATGCACTACATGATATGATGTTTTACTTGTTCTTTCAAATGGGTTTTAGCTCATGTACTGATTTTAGGTAATGTAATGAGGAAATGTTTTAAATTCATAATATGTATACTTTTTTCGCTTGGGGCCAAATAAGCCGAATGGAGATTTAATTGAATTGAATTGAACCGAGCGTCTAATTAGTGTATATTCTATAGGGACTTCTCCTTGAAAAGTTGCCGTCCTGATACCAAATTAACCTGTCTGACTTTGTTATACTTAATACCCACAGGCAAACACACTTGCTCTTAGCGTGTGTTCACACACGTATTTGAAGCCTCCTGGCTCTGAAAGTTCAATATTTCAAACACGACAAGTTAACAATGGGTCCAACATAAGGAAGTGCTGGGAGCGAGGGGGTTGTCTGGGAGAGTGTGATTGCAATGGGGGCCTTGGTCGGTTTATTGTTTCAATGGGGGCTTTCAAATGGTTATTTCACAGGCATGGCTCAAATACCATCAGATTATAGAAAAGGAAAAGCATTGAGTTACTTTTAACAGATGCTACACAGCTGGTAACCACGAATTTTTCTTTACTCACAACATCGTCCAGGTCATTGTATACATTGAAAAAGTAATTGTTTTCAAGGCTGTTCTCACCATGTAAAACATCTTACAGTTAGACTTTATTGTTAGATTGATGAATGCCACAATTTCCCCTGAATATAAAATATACCACTTGTGCTCCTTACATGTTTAGAGTGCACCAGTGCGATAGTAGCTTTCCACTTTTACACATTAATAAACAGCCTTCTTCACACACTTCCTCTACGCGGTAAAGAACAAATTAGTTTGATTTTTAATTTGATTTTGTGCTGGAATATTTGCAAAACCGTGTTTACGATTTTCAGTTTTTAAATTGTGACTGCATCCTAGAGGCAAGCACTGACGTTGTGCAAAAATTGTCTAATTTCTTTTTGCTTAGTTACATGAAATTTTTGAAAAATCACACAAAATTGTACTAAACGCTAATCTGGAATTTTGCTCTAAATTTAGCATAAAATGTATCCTTGTGTCCATTTTGGAAATTAAAACATTTTAAACCCAGTAAAAAAAATCCCACAACAGAAGTGCTGTGAACAACAGCTGCACTATTCTATTCATTCACATTTAACCAGAACTACTTGTAATTACGCAACGTAAGTTAATGGCATAATTTTGGGATTTTTGAGTAACAAGCATCGCTGGAAATTAAACAAGATTAAGGCGAGGTGATTAAAAATTCCCAGGCCATATCTTTTTTCTCCCAGTCCCACAGGAAAACAATGTTAGGGACACATTTCTGAAGAGGGATTGTCAGTGGTTTGTCAACATTGAGTTTACTCCCAATATAAATGATTTGCAATGATCTAACATGCAAAGCAGGTTATGTCAGTCACTGACAACTTTGGATCATTACATGAAAAATCCCTAAGGCCCTGACTGACAAAGTAATTTGCACTAGTATATTCAATTTACACATACAAATGGCTTGTTGTACGAGTGCAACCAAACCACAAATGGTGAGCTTGCACTCTAATTTACACATGTATAATATGAATCCAGTATGGTTTACTACTGCACATTTGCAAACGCCTACCTTGGAAACCTGCAACTCTTGCTGCTTTCCAGGAATCTTCTTGGAAAGGTTTGAGAATTCCTGAAGTTGACTAATCTTTACCAATGTGAGGAATCAACCTTTGTGTGCAAATTCCTGAATATCTTTTAAATGGGCTTTAAATAATGTATTGAATTATAAACCTTTTTAAATACAGTCTTGTGCATACCGATGAAACCACAATGTAAAAGACAGATCAAAGTGCATTGACATGGCTGGAGTGTCATCCCAGAACAGAAAGTGATGTAAATTTGCTATCAGCATGCGCACTGTGGCAAATCTTGGCACTGATGATTACAAAAGTTGCGAGTAGATTGAAATTCTAATGGAAAAGGTATCAATCAACATATAGGGGATCATTACGAGTCAGGCGATCTGCTGACCTGAACTTGGCATGGGCAGTGCAGATGCCTCCCTGGCCAGCACCATTGCAATGCTCACTGTCTTCTGCAGACAGTAAACATTGTGACAGGTACTGGTGCACCCTATGCACTACAGCATTGCAGCTGGCTCTATTACGAGCCGGAGGCAATGCTGTAGGCCGGTTCCTGCTGTTCCAGCTGGCGGAAACTGAGGTTCCGCCCGCTGACCAAGCTGGAAACTCGTAACGGGCCTCTGGGGGAGACTGCCACACTGGTGGCAACCTACCCTTCTGAACTTCAGCGGATGATCGGCGGATTGTCTTTCCATTCGCCAAATTCATAATGAGGCCCATAATGTTTATTATCAGACATAGTAAGTCATTGCAACTTGTGCAGCCAGAAAAAAAACATATAGAAACTTCCTCATAGGGAAGAAGAAATATATACATATCTTCTCAAACATATGCACATCATAGTATTAAACAATCCATTTTTAAGTTCAAATGAAGTGACTCATTTCCATCCCCTTTTGTGGAAATCCGATTACATATCCTGCAGTTAACTAGACTAGGCCAGCCTTAATTTGTGACTTCCCCCAGTCCAGCATGACAAGATGACCGTGAGTGGTGCTTTGTGCTTTTAGGTGCTTTTAGGTGCTTTTAGGTGCTCTACTTAGCTAAAATGTTTGAAATTGCATATCTCCGGTTCAACTCATTGGATGTTTGTCATTATGGTCTCAAATTATTTATTAAACTTTACTCTGTTTTTCTAAATTGGTGTGGGATTTTTCTTGTGTTATGTTTTAACTTTAATACTGTTTGTCTACTGCATAAATACTTTGTGCCAAGCTACCAAAGGGTTAAGTACAGGTTAATTTAGTGACCTTTGTGGGTTCACCCCAACAAGAATTGCAGCTGCTGCTCGAAAAGGGCTCACACACCCTTCAACGTGCAACCCAATTTCTCACAAGCAATAAAATAAATATTAAATTAAAAATTAGAATTGTTTTTATTTAAATACATTTAAAATCACATAATTGTATATTAAATAACAAAATAATATAAACAGGTATAATTAATAATTGTAAAAACATTTAAAACCTTTAAAAGTAAAGTGTATAAATTTACAGCAAAAATATTGTTTATCTACTTAAAGATAACAAAAATATGAAAAATTCAGGATGAGTAGAAAAAGTTACCTAAATCCAATCCAAGAGCATTTAAAACTGACAAAAAGCACCTCAAACACTCAACTCTAACCACAATCAAAGAAACATTGTGAAAAAATATATACCTTGTGAGGGAAGTGTCATATTGCTTTTCTAACTCCAATCTAACAAACATTGGGAAAAATGCATACATAGTGATGTAGATTTACTTTTTTAACTACAGTTTAGCAAACGCTCGGAAAATTCCGTACATTGCGGAAGGTCAGATTTATTATAACTCCAATCTCAGAAACACTGGAAAAAGGGCATAAATTGTAGTGATGGGGTCAGTTTTACTATTTGAATTTCAGTTCAACAGACATTAGGGAAAGTGCATACATTGGTGTGGCTCAGAATCACAGTCTAACTCCAGTCCAAAAAACATTAGGGAAATGCATATATATTGGGGGAGTGGTCAGATGTATCATTTTAGCTCCAATCAAACAAACACTGGGACGAGTGCATACAATGGAGGAGGACTGATTTACTATTTTAGTTCCAGCCTAACAAACACTGGGGAAAGCACACATATGGGCGTGGTGAAATGTGCTATTCTAACTCCAGTCTAACAAACATTTTCAAAAGTGCAATGATTGGGGTGGGAAAGAGTAGGCACCCAATTTACTTTTCTAGTCCCAGTCTAACAAATGTTAGAGAAAGTACATACATTGAGGGTGAGTGCACAAGTTTACTATTCAAACTCTGGTTTAGAAAACATTGAGGAAAGTGCATACACCTGGGGAGAGAGTCAAATATACAGTTCTAACTCCAGCCTAACAAACATTGGGGAAAAAACATGCATTGTGGTGTGGTCAAAATTACATTGGGCATATATTTGGGTTGTCATGTTCGTAATATAAGTACTTATTTTACCAATGTGTAAGAAATTAAATTAAACATAGAAACCTACAAATCATTATGATATCTTAAAATTGGAAAAAAGCTAAAATAGTTTTAAAAAATGTAGCTGAATTATTAAAAAAAGTAAAACCCTGTTAAAAACATTTTTAAAATAAAAATTACCCCTCTTTCTCACACATAAAAAACACAAACTAAGAAGTAGTTAAATTAAATTACATATTTACATTTTTAATTACTTGCAGATTTTTAATGAAAAATGACCCAAGAATTGCCCAATATACCCTACAACACATTAAAAAAATGACTAAGGGTCTGATTTAGAGTTTGAGGGTGGGGTTATTCCATCACAAATGTGACAGATAACCCGTCCGCAAGATTACAAGTTCCATAGACTGTAATGGAATTGTCATACAGCAGACAGGATATCCATCAAGTTTGTGATGGAGTAGCCCCCTACTCTAAACTGTAAATCAAGCCCTAAATCTTAATATTAGTTAAGCACACAAATATTAGATTTCCTGTTACAATTTTCCATAAGTAATTCTTTGATCATATCTATCTATCTATCTATCTATCTACCTATCTATCTATCTATCTATCATCTATAACATTTACAAAAACAAATAATAATTAAAATAATAAAAAACAAATAAGACCAAAATGTATCACTTAATTAACATAACCTCAAGTATGACTAAAATGAATCACTCAATTCAATAAACCAAATAAACCCAATATATATCTTATGGTGCAGACAGACGTTTCAGAGCATGGTTTAGGTGCTGTTTTAGATCAGTTAAGTGAGGAGGGCCTAGACCAACTGTAGCCTTGATTATTCAGAGGTTACTTCCATGGTTGCAGAAGTGGAGTGTGATTGAAAGCGAGGTATTTTGTGTGGTCTGGGCAATAAAAAAGCACAACCATACCTGTTTGGGGCTCACTTCCTTGTGCAGACAGACCACAGGACCCTCAGATGGCTCGTGGAAATGAGGGGTGAAAATCCCAAACTATTGAGGTAGTCCATCCAGCTACAGGGAATGGACTTTACGGTGGAACAGTGTCCCGGGTCAGACCACACCGATGCTGATGGTCTGTCCAGGTTCTTCCATCTTAGTGATGTGAACTTCAAAGGGGTTAAATAGTTCTCCATACTTTCAGCTGGTGGTGACACGTTAGACCAGTCAGCCTTAGGGGTTCTTCCCCCCACCCTTTTGGCTTCCTCCTCCATTTTTGCTGACCTTGTTTTTGCCAACCTTAGGACTCTGTGCACGTTACCACTGGTAACCAGTACTACAATGCTTGTGTTCTCTCCTCTAAACATGCTAACATTGGCTTATATCCAATTGGTATATTTAAATTACTTATAAGTACCTAGTAAAGTGGCACTACATATGACCAGGATGCATACATTAAATACTACTAGTGGGTCTGCAGCACTGATTGTGCCACCCACCTAATTAGCCCTTTAAACATGTTTCAGGCCTGCCATTGCAGTCTGTGTGTGTAGTTGTTAACTGCTGTGTCATCCTGGCAAAATTAACCTTTTGCCAGGCCCAAACGTTACCTTTTTATACATATAAGTCACCTTTTGGGTAGGTCCAGACTTAAAATGCAGAGTATTTGAAAGGAAGGACATGTATGTTTAAGTTTTACATGTCCCGACAGTGAAAAACTCTTAAATTCGTTTTTCACTACTGTAAGGCTTACCTCTCCCACAGGATAACACTGGAGTTAACGTAATACGTTTTATATGTTTAATTTCCAAATGTGAAAAGGTACTTGGATCATGTTTAGTGTCTCTGGAATCACAATTTAAAATCCTATCTTGTAATTCTGAAAATGGCACTTTAAGAAAGTTGGCATTTTTCTGCATTAGCCATTTACTGCCTGTAGCCTGAACTTGTGTCACATGACTGGGTGTAGCTTACAGCTTTGGGTATTCCGCCTAGACAGCCACATACAATAAGGAGCTTAGGTGTGCCTGGATGGGCCATCACTGGCAGGATGGGAGAAAGGAGCTAGTCACAGCCCCACTTGCACTTGAATAGGCTGTGTCTTACCTCCATACAAAGGGTGGCATACTCTCTGTAGTTAGTCTAGAGCGGGGTTCTGTAAAGTCGGTCCTGGAAAGCCGGGTCGGTGCCAGACTTTTAGCATATCCACATTTAGAAAAAATGTAGATTTCTGAAACATCCTATTTCTAAATGTGGATATGCTAAAAATCTGGCATGGACCTGGCTCTCCAGGACCAACTTTGCAGAACCCTGGTCTAGAGCCAGGAATAGGAAGGCGGGATGCCTGGGGACTTCAAAGGGAAGCGTCTAGAAGCTTCACCCCCACTTCATAGACACAACTGGGTATAAATACTGTACCTCAGACACTAACTCTTCAGTATACTTCTGGACCTGAGGATACTCTTCCAGTAAGGACTCCTGTGCTGCTGAAAGGACTGCCATTATGCTGGACTGCTGTGCTAAAGGAACTGCTGACCTGCTGCCCTCTTACCTGGGGAAGGCAAACTGGACCTACAACTTCATCTTGAACTTAGGACGCAAGAGTGGCTCCAAGGGCTAGCCTGCTGATCTTTGGATCTGTGCCCCTGGGACCTAAAAGGCTCCCCAACATCCTGTACCCGCCCTCAGACCCAGCTACTGCGATTCCCTGACCATCAAGTCATGTCTCTCAGGTTCTGAACCCTTGGTGTGGTTACAGGTGCTGAAATCAAGCTTTTGAGCTCTATGCGACCGCAAACAGTCCCTTTCACTCTGCAAATCAGCATGAAGTTCTGTCAATTGACTGTTTGCACTCCATCATCGACTACTCCTGTCTTCCATTACACAAAAATTAGAGGATTAGGGCCTCATTACGACCCTGGCGGCCGGTAGTAAGCTGGCAGTGTTCTGCCAGCTATTATGACCGTGGCGCAATAGCAACGGCCATACCGCCAGCCCCTCCAGTATACCGCTTCCGCCTGGTGCAAGCACCACTGCCCTGGGGATTATGAGTCCCCGACCGCCAGCCTGGCCACGGTGGTAAACACCACCATGGAAAGGCTGGTGGTAAGGCGGACTTGGGGTGCCCCAGGGGTGCCCCTGGGGCCCCTGCACTGCCCATGCACTTGGCATAGGCAGTGCAGGGGCCCCCAGTCATAGCCCCATTGTGCATTTCACTGCTACTGCACCCACTGCACATCAGCATTGCCGCTGGCTCTATTTCGAGCCAGCAGCAATGTTGATGTGTCTTTTCCGCTGGGCCAGCGGACGGTAACACTGTTACCGTCAACTGGCCCAGCGGAAAAGTCAAAATAGGGAGCCAGAAATACCACCAGCACTGGCGGTATTTTGGCACCTGCAGCCGCGGCGGTCTTCTGGGAAGACCGCTGAGGTTGTAATGAGGGCCTTAATGTCTTTTGTGTGAATGTATGAATAGGAATTGGGGATAGGAGAGCCTGATACTAAAAGGTGACTCGTCCCTATTAGGGTCTTTTCCCGCAGATCGAGAACTCACTTGAATGAACTGGGGATTAAAAAATAAATACAATTGTATATTTCAATTAGAAGGATCTTGCTCTGATAGGTTGAGAAACTATCTTCTGATTTCTTTAGGAGAAGCAGAGAAAGATCAAGTACATTTTGTATATTATTGTGGTTTTCTGTTGAGAACGGAGAAGAATTGTAAAGGAGGGATAGCTGCTGCAGGATGTAGGTTGTGACGTAGTAAGATGCTATGTTGTTATTGGTCAGTTGGTGAAGATTTGTGCTTTGATTGGTAAACATTTGACGATGGAGTTGTTCTGTTTCTCATTTGTTTCTCATTGTTGTAATTAACCTGAATTCTGACAATAATGAAGATTTTAAAAGCAATAATAATAATAATAAGAGGGGATGTGGTATTTCCAGTTAGCAAGGGAGAAGAAAAACCTCCAGAAGGAACACCAGGTTACCATATGATGGTAGAGAGAGGATGACATACATGGCTTTGGCTTTGAGATTGGAGCAGAATTACAGAAATGGAGGGTGATTTGAGTTTTCCAAGATGGCATACATTTAATCTGTTAAAAATTAAGAGAGTCACTGTGCGATTTAAAACCACCCACTAGACCCACCCAGTTTAAAGCATTATGTGAACGGGAGAGAATAGCTTTAAAGTATGAAAGGGAGAGACATGTTAGAAGAACTAAAAGAGCTGTAAGGAATTATGAAGACGTGGTTTGGAATCAAAAGGTACAAGTATGTGGGGAAAGCCTGGCGGAAAGGGCAGGATTATACCCTATGCGTATAAAAGAAGAGCATAAAAGACCAAAAGATGATGAATGACCACCAAGGAAGAAGTTTGAGGAGGAAAGTAAGGCACAGGAAGAACAAAAAACAGATACTGACACCGATTCAGGGATGATATATTGGATTAAATGTTATTAATGCGTCCTCCGGCATATGCTGAACCCTTTGTAGAGAGTGCTGGAAATAGTCTTACAAATGCTACTACTCCTGTAGATCCTGCAGCTTCACAGCTTATTAGCCAAATGCAAACATTGATGCCTGTAAATATACTGTCTGTAGTGAAATAGCAAATACTGCCACAAGCAATAATAGCCCAAACAACTGTTCTGCAGTCTGTTGCTATGCAACCTCTGACACACCAAGTACTCCTGCTCAAATTGGGAGTCTTCAGTTGATACATCTATCTGAGGTGTCAGTTGGACAGGTTACGGTTACTCAGACCTCTGGACTAATGTCACAGCAAACAGGATCTGTACAGGTCACACTGACTGCAGAGACTCAGCAAGTTTCAGTGGACAATCTAGTGAATAGGTTTGTTCCAACTTTACAGAGTTTGCAAATCATGAATTGGACACCACCACAGAATATTATGACATTAGGAGAGGGAACTTGATTTGTCTTTGTGACACAACCTACACAGACAGAGGAAATATCAAGAGAAGTATGGGTTCCAGAATGGAAAATTTAAGTTATTAGAAAGCACTAAAAAACAGAAGAAGCAGAGAAACCGAGCACTAGAACCAGTGTAGTTAATGCTGAAACAATTACAAAAACCCAAAAAGAGAGACCAGTGAATATTCCACAATTGTAAGTAGATTTGGAGGAAATTTTGAGAGGATGTTTAAACATTAGACATATTGAACAAAATCAAGGAAAGGAATTGGTCTATTTCTGTAAAGAAATTACCAGAAGAGAAGCACAAGTGCATGACCAGTTGACAGGGTTAGCAAATAAATATGATATATGCATTACAAGGAAAGTACTTCTTCAGAGATCCTTCAGGATGCAGCTAGATGACAAATCCATTGAAAACGTGCACCCCAGGTTGCAAATACATCTCAACAAATGGGTAAAGTGTGTACGCAAATGGAGTGAAATGCAAAAGTATAAGATTAAGTGTGCACAAAAACAAGAAATGAAAAGGAAGTTAGCTGAGGAAGCTGAGTAGGAAAAGAAAAATTAAGCACAGTCAGAAAATGAAGAAACCACTACCACATATCCTTTAAAAGAAATACCAAGTGGAACATACATTCATTTACCATGGAGCAGATGTGATCTTCTGTCATTTACTGATAATTTCCTGAAATTGAGAGACAGCCCATTGCAATGGTACACCTAGGGTGAAAGGTTTATGACGTGAAAAGTTTAGTGGGTTGAGTTGGATCCTGTTTTTCGTATAGTGGTGCCCAGTGATCCACAGAAGACCCCCGGCGGTTTTGGGAGCCGGCCTTCCGACATAGTTTCCGTGGTGGTAGCACTGCCACGAAAACCATGGCAGAAGGTCTACCGGTGTCATGGAATTCCTTCCCTGTCACTGGTAGACAGTTCCCCCACCCCCCATCAACCACTAGACCCCTCTCCAGCCACAGCGCCCCACACCTGCCTACTGACATAGCGCCCCCGACACCCACCCCCCTACGGACATAGCACCCCCCACTTCCCCTACTGACATAGCGCCACCCTGCCCTCACCCCCATCCCCCCACATAAATGCACAGAGACACCCACACACACCACGCAAATACCCATTCACCTACACTTACATGCACGCATTCACAACATCCATACACACATTCACAACTCCAAACATACACACATTTACAACTCCATACATGCATTTATGCACGCATACTCACACCCATCCAAACACACAGACTCACATGCATACACACTGGCATACAGACACACATACACACTGACTTACAGACATGCATACACACCAACTTACAGACACGCATACACACTGAAATACAGACATGCATTCACACTGACTTACAAACACGCATAAAATCACACACACACACATTCATGCACACACGCAGACATCACACATTCATTCACAAACACACAATACCGCATCCTCCCACCCCCCCCTTCCCTGTTGGTCAATCACCTTCCCTGGCCCAGGGAGAAGGTCGTCCGGTAGGGAACATGATGGGGCGCTTCCACCGCCATCAGCGCCCCATCAGCAGGACACCGCCAGGCCATAATATGACAGACGGTGTCCTTCTGGCAGGGCGGGTCAGGTGGTGGAACCACCAGAGCGCCTTCACCCACCAGCATGACTACTGCCCGATTTCCGCCGTAAGTGTGGCAGAAATCTGGCAGTACCTGTGATATGGCAGGCAGAAGACCGCAGGCGGTCTCCTGGCGGCCGTGGCTTTGGCGGTCCTTAAGGAAGACCGCCAAAGTCATAATGAGGTCCAAAGTCTTTGGATGAGATTTTGAAATATGCACAGTATTGTAGTGATGAACAGGCAACATAACAGCGAAAGATTGAGGAGAAATTCATGCTAACCAAGACTAAGTTGGCACATCAGGGGTTTCAGAATCCCAAAAGCATTAAAAATGCAACAGCTATTTAAGGGGTGAGAGCAGTGATGCAGACAGGAACTCAAACAATATCAGGAACAGCAAGGAGAGTTCCTAATGATTCAGGCAGAAGTGTTGACGCTAAAGAAACCAATTACCTGTCATGTGTGCAATAAGGTGGGACATTATAAACGGGAATGTAGATTTAATCCTTGTTAGAAATGGGTTTTCTGGTTGGCTAGGATATGCACCTAAGCCAGACAGAGCCCACTCACTCTTGTCAGGGTGAGGAAGTTACACACCCAAGATAACCCCTACTCACCCCCTTGGTAGCTTGGCACGAGCAGTCAGGCCTATCCCGCACGAGCAGTCAGGCCTATTCTAGAGGCAATGTTTAAAGTGATTGCACAACACACACAACACACATGACGCAGTATTCCCACCACAAAGGAAACACAACACAAAGTTATATAAAAATAAACTGTTTTGTACACAACATCATTAGACCAAACACAACATGTCAGTAATACCCTGCTACCTAAGCAATTGTTAGAACATTACAAAGTACTATTACTTTGTGAAAGCCAGCAGTAGGCACATCTATAATACATAGGTTAGTAGTTATCAAGCAACATAAGCAGTAGTTAGGTAAACCTTCCCAAAATGCACATATGATGGTAAAAGTACATATTACCAGAAAGGCAGAAGGTCAAAGTAAACATGTTACAAAAAATGCACTTGCCCTAGTAACCATACCATCATCTATGCCCATAAAAGGAACATCAGGGCATCAGAGAACACATGGTAGACATGAAAACATATAATCAGAAATGCACTTGTCTCCAGAAACACGTCACCAGAAATGCCAAACTATATCATAACTGCAACCACAACATTATAAATGCACCTAATACATCAGGCCCTTTCTCAGAAAAGCACAAATCATGTCACCATATTCTCACCAGGACCGGTGAGTACCATCCGTTCTGAGTGACAAACGATATGGGCGAAATGGGGACATCCGTGCGCCAATATTGGAGCTCCCACCTTCTGGTCTTAACACCGGGAACAGGGTTAATGATGGCAGGACCCGGGACCTCTGCCGAGGGGTCACCACCCCGGTCTGCTTAAGTGTCCTCAGCACCCTGTGGGGTGGCCCAGCGGGGATTGGGGACCTCCAGCGAGGTTACCACCTTTGCCCACGAGATGGGGCCCATCGGGAATGGGGGACCTCTGTCAAGGTTTGACATACACCCACCCACCCGTGAGCCTCAGCAGCCAACAGAAAGGGAGCCAGGGGAGAGAGAGGGACCTCCGATGAGGTCTACTCTCCTCCAGGCAATGCGCCCGCCCCCGACGTGGTGCACAAGCGTTCTTCTCCCGGGCTGCAGAGGTGAACTCATCAGAAGAAGTGCCCGCTGGTGCCCCTGGGGCACTCCTCTTAGTATGCCTCGCCCGTGGGGCACCACCAGGAGCAGGCTCGCTCCAGATCTGGCTCGATCGTGCCCTAGGTGTACTTCATGCAGTGCATTTTGGATGCACTCTGATGTTCCAGGTTGCCCAAGTCGAGGCAGTGACTTCTCCCAGCGGTATCCCCAGAAAAAAAGCTCTCAAGGCGCTAAGTAAATTAAAAAAAGTGCTCTCAAGGTGCTAAGTGCTTGTCAGGCACTATGCTCCAACACAGGAACTTTCAAATATATAGCGCTGTGCTTGCGCTGGGAAACCAGTAATTGCAGGTGGCAGGGGCCACAGGACCCACCCTCCGGGGACACACGTGGAAGCACAGGGCAGTAGGGACCAACAACAGGCCAGCACAAGGGAGATGCAGTCAGTGGCAGTTCCTCCTAGTGACACAGCAGGTCACAGGTCAGCACAGCAGCTGCAGTCCAAGACGGCTCCTGGTGATTCCCTCCAGCAGCATTTTGTGTCCATGTCAGTTGTTACAGATTGTCTCTTCTTGTTTCAAGGTGTCTCTTTTAACATGGGAAAAATCCCCTGTACTTATACTCAGTTTATGCATAACACTCACAAAGAGGGGGAGAAGAGTTTTCAACCTGTTACAAGTGGATCTAGGAGTGTCCCGTCTCTCCTCCAGCAAAGTCTCCAGACATCAGTTGGGGGTAAATGAGCCCCTTTGTGTGAGGCCAGGGCACAGCCTTTACAAATGCAGGTGTGCTTCGCCTCCCCTTCTCTGAGCCCAGGAAGACCATTCAATATGCAGATGCACCTCTGTGGAACCTCCACCCTCCCTGTGTACAAGCAATCTGAAAAGTATTCACAAAGCCCAGCTGTCATTCAGCCATAGATGTGGACTGGAGTCAAGCTGCAAAACATGAGAGTCATAAGCAAAGAGAAATGCTCACTTTCTACAAGTGGCATTTCTATAATGGTAATAAAAAATCCACCTATTCCAGTGAGCAGCATTTCTTACTACCATTACAACCATACCAAATACGCTACCCCTCATAAATCAGACAATACCCCTACACACAGGGCAGGGCATTTCTAATGCAATCCTATGAGCAGGGCAGCACTCACATCACTGAGAAACCAAATAGGCTGTTTGCCACTACCAGGACAACCACACAACAAGGTGTATGCCCTGCTTCTACATACATAGCAACCTACACATAGGGATAGCTAGGGCCTACCTTAAGGGTGACTTATATGTAGTAAAAGGGGAGTTCCAGGCCTGGCAAGTACATTTAGATGCCAGGTCCCTGTGGCAGTAAACTGCGCATGCAGGCCCTGTGCTAGCAGACCTGAGACAGGTTTGAAAGGCTACTTCTGCGGATGGAGCAAGCAGCTCTGAAGGCCCTCTTATAGCATTTAATTTACAGGCCCTGGGTATAGTGATGCCACTGTACAAAGGACTTAAAGGGAAATTAAATGTGCATATTTGGTGTAAGCCAATCATACCAACTTTAGAAGGGAGAGCACCTGCACTATGGCACTGATCTGCAGTGATAAAGTGCTCAGAGTCCTAGAGCCAACAACGAAAGGTCAGAAGAAATAGGAGGAAAGAGGCAAAAAGCTTGGGGATGACCCTGCAAAAAGGGCCAGGTCCAACAATCCTGATAAGAATCACAGTAATCAAATGAAAGGGATGAATCACGTCAAACTATCAAATGCCCTTATGAGACTAATACAAACCACTATACAGAGTCAAAATTCATTAGTACCCATGACACAACCCCCGGTGATTCAGCCTAATATGAATGGAGCTCAATTTAATCAAAATCAATTTCCTCAAATGAACCAAAATGTAACAAAGAATTCTGAAACAATATCACAATTCCCAAAGTTAGATGAGGATGGGACACTGAATTTTGGCACTTCATAATGATGGTGTCTGAGAGGAAAGGCAAATTCCATGGTGGTAAAACAGTTGTTGAAAATGACTCACAAGGGCATTAATGATACAATTCCGTGCGACAATGAATGCATGAAAGCATTCCTAGAATTGAGAGAAAGTCTCTGTCACGGACCTGCATTTGGGAATGGTAAATAATACCAAAGAATAAATTATTTTCTCAGTGATAGAGAAGGGTGCTCTCTCTCAGTGTTGAACCAAATTCACAGAAATTACAAGAGACCAATTGCATTCTTCTCTGTGACTCTTGATCCTGTAGTGGCCACTTTGCTGGATGTCTGAAAGCAACTCACTAGATATGAGCAACAGATATTGTCTGGAAACAATGTAATGCTAAAAAGATGTCATGCTTTAAATCCTAGTACATTCTTGCCAATTCCTGAAGAAAGAGAATTTGAACATTACGAAGATGATTGCCTTGATGTCACTGATTGAGCACCAAACCCAGACTAGACATAAAAGATGAGCCTTTGATTAATCCAGATTATGTGCTTTTTGTGGATGGATTATGTTTAAGAACAAATGAGAGATGCTTAAGAGCATCGTATGCAGTCTGCACTATACAAGAAGCAGTTGAAGCATCATGGTTACAGGGAATTACATCTGCTCAAGTTGCAGAATCGATTGCTTTTACTAGACCCTGCTAACAAACGAATGGAGAAGGATTGACAATTTTCACAGACAGTCGGTACAGGTTTGGTGTTGTCCATGACTATGGGCAATTGCTGTTCAGCGAGGTTTCATGACCTCTGCTGGAATGCATATTAGAAATGGGCAACACATGAAAGATCTATAGGAGGCTTTACAAGAACCCATGAAAATAGCTGTTGTAAAATGTGTGGCGCATAGGATTGACAGTAGCTATGTCACCTTTGATAACAGGTATGCTGATGAAGTGGCACGTTACTGTGCCACTATGTCTAACACTTACAACAGATCATACTTGACTGGAAATCAGGAAGGGAGCCTTCTTGCAATGATTATAAGAATGGCAGACAATTGGGATAAATTGAGACAAATGCAAGAAAATGCACTAATTGAGGAAAAGCAGGGTTGAATCAAGGCAGAATGTGGAATTGATGATAATAATGTGTGGGTTTCGCTTGAATGGCAACCATTATTACCAGAAAGTTTACTGATTCCAATGACAGGACACCTACGTGGTCAGGCACATTTGGGTAGAAATGCCATCAGTCGATCATTCAAGCAGTAATGGTGCAATCCAAGGTTTAAAGGGCAAGCAGGAGAGATTTGCAATAGATGTGTCAGCAAATGAATATGGGAAAAATGACACATGTGACACTGAGTCATGTAGGTAAATCTAGAGGACCCTTCAACAGAACGCAGATGGATTTCATTGAAATGTCACCTTGCAATGGGCTAAGTACATTTTGGTGATTGTCTGAATCTTCTCCTGGTAGGTGGAGGCATATCCAACAAAAAGAAATGACAGTCCAACAGTGGCAAAATTACTAATGAGAAAGCTGATACCAAGGTTTGGTAGGCCTGTTTCTCTGGAATCGGATCAAGGTACTCAGATTATACAAAATGTTGTGTGCTGCACTGAAAAGTGATCAGAAACTTCATTGCAGTTACCGTCTAGAAGCTCCAGGAGTCATTGAGCAAAGGAATGGTACTATTAAATCAAGATTGGCTAAAGTGTGTGCATCAACAGCATTGAAGTGGCCAGATGCATCACCTCTAGTGCTGATGAGTTTGAAAAATACAAAAGATCAAAAAACCTGAGTTGTCCCTCCACAAGGTATTGATGGGGCGAGCCATGAGATTGCCTGCAGTCCCAGCAAATTTGCTTGTGAATATAACAGATGGCATGGAATTCTATTACTGCAAAGGTCTGGCTGGTGTGGTATGTTCTGTGTCTCGACAGGGTGAAGCTGCAACCGAGAACCCAAGCCAAGGACAGTGCCACAATCTAAGTCCTGGTGATAGATTTTACATTAAGAAGTATGTGATGAAGTCCTGTTTAGAGACTTGTTGGAAAGGCCCTTTTCAGGTAGTTCTGATTCCAATCACTGCAGTGGAGTGTACTGGAATTTCAAACTGGATTCATGCCTCACACACTCAAAAGGCAAGAAGTCCAGAAGAAGAAATAGAGCCTAATGCTTTGGTGTACATACCACCGAACGTTGCACGAGAAGGAGTCAATGGTAAGACTAAGCAAGGAGAAAACTGGGATGAAGAAACTCTATCAGGAGAAGTAGTCCAATTGCCAGACATCTCATAGAGTGGTGATAACTATGACGTGCAAACTGCAATTGTCTAAAACCAAGGTTTGGAAGGAAATGCAGAAGCACCAAGGGGAAGGTACACCTTCCAGTTACAGCCATAATAATGAAAGAACAGTAACTGAGATCTAGCACAGAGGTGCCAAAAAGAAACAAAGATTCAGTGTGAGCAATAATCTACCATCATTGGAGTCAATCAAAGAGGAAAAAGATCAAGTGGTGCTAGTGAAACAGAGAAATCATCAAACACACTCGGAAGGTCAAAAAGAGCACGAGTTCCTTGTCAAAGATATTCATCACCTGAATGGACATACTATCTGGGATACATACTGAACATACCAATTTCTAGCATGCTCAAATGGAGCATAGATCAGCTTGAACTTCTCTGAAAGAAAAGAAAATACTCTGAAAGAAAAAAACAAAAGACTGCGAATTGCAAAAGACAATTCAAAGAATAAAGAATCATAAATGAGACATAAATAGAAGAAACTTGTATAATGCCGACATTAAAAAGATTACATTTGCGGATAACAATTAAGAAGAACCTTGAGTACGGTTTGGGCCTTAAATGTTAAGAACTGCAATGTTTGTGCCCACATGCCTTCTTCAGCAGATGAACAAGTCTCATATCGTCACATACCATTCACTTATGCTACTTCTTCCTGTACATTGCTTTGCCTAGTATATAGATTCTGACATTATGAATATATTTTTTCCAATTATGAAATGGTGCTTTTAAAAGTACCATTAATGAAATACATTAATCTGCACCCCAAAGCTAAGGAAATGGAGACAGCTTGGCACTACGTTTGATCTTATTTTCCTATAAATACTGTTAAGATACATGAGAGAATTTTTTTAACATGCAAATTGAATAGACAAGAGAAGGTTTTTATACAAATATTAGAAGAAAGAAATGAAAAGCTTACAAAGCCAGGGAATAACAAAAGTGATGTACAAATGAATGTGTGTAAACAAGAGGAATATGAACTTAGGTAAAAGATAACTTAACTGTACCTAAATTAAGGTTGGGCAAGAGATTGATTGGGAAGATACGTGTATATAAATGACGAACACAAGGAAAGAAAATATTAGTGTGGAATAGTAGGTGAGAACACACTTTTGAAATATCAGGAGGTGAATGCCAAATTTTGCAAGTGGATGATCCAACTATACAAGAAGTGCATTTTATTTGTGGAATGAATGCTTATTTTAAATTACCTACATTTTGGGAGGGAATCTGTTATTTAGGACTAATCTTTCCCAAAATGTATCATGTTGATTCTTTGGATGCACTGACGATGGCACCTGCAATTAAGAGATATGCAAGAAACATAAATGAAGGGGTACAAAAGGTGGGAGATATATTTTGAGCAGTTATTCCTCTGTTGGAATGGAGTTGAATGATGAGAAAAAAAGAAAACTATTCACAGTTGTGAACAGATTAGCAACGAGTACATCTGGAGCTATATTATTAGAAAACACTGAGCATACTGCTGTTAGATCGTGGGTTTAAACAATTGGTAGTATTTAGACATTTGTTTAGCTGAAAAACCTGAAGTCTGTAAAATGTTAAGAAGTTATTTCCCAGATGAAAGTAAAAAGATAGGAGCATATGCAAGCAACATTACTGATTTGAAATTAGATGTACAACCTTTGGAGACTCTGACTATAGCTGAAAGTATCTCTAAATGTTTGGCTGAAATAGGAACATGATTAAAGGCTCTGAGAGGAAGAAACCTTAGTTATAAACTAATCCCTCATATAGTGGTGATAATCTGTATTATTTCTTTTTATTGGTTCCATGCAATAATAAAGTTATTAATAAAGAAACACAAAGAAAACAAATTGGACAGAAGGATGAAAAAGAATATAGAAATGAGTGAACAACTAAAACGAAAAAGACAAGAATCTGAAATAGTTGAAGAATAGTTATTGAAGTAAGGTTATGATTTTTTCAAACCATCACAGGGGGATTAATAAGGCCTCAGTAGAACAATTTAAAAATTAAGAATAATAGTACTAATCACTAACATGAGGATGAATTGCTAGGCCCAAAACTGTTGTTGCCTAAACGTTTAAAAGCATGTTCTGAAGTTTGCCTAACCTGTGCTGCATGACTTGTGAAACTTGCTAGGCTGGCACAATTTAAAAAAAAAATCTTCTATTACACCTATTTGACTTGTGAAATAACACAACTTTCTTTTAAACAATAGAACGAGTATTGCTTATACCCTTATTCACCTACTAAACTGCTTTGAAATGCACTGACATGTATTTAGATAGAAACATTTGCTTTAGGAATAGAAGCATTAACCTTGCACGAATGATGGTAATAGAGTGTGCGTTATACTTATGTAAGTAAAAATTGTTCTTACAGAAGTGAAGAGTGCACGAGAAAGTAAGCTCATGCATCCGATCTTTGCCATCTAACAAGATGATGCATTGTCTACTGTTGCAAAATATTATAACATTGAAAACAACTGTATCAATCCAATTAATTATAAAAAGGTGTCCAAGGGAAAGAGGGGGGCAGATCTTCAAGAGAGACTGTAGGAGAGAAATTGGGATAAACACTGTGCCCTTCAAGCCACTATTTTCTTTGCTGCTTCTGCTGTGAGAGCTGAGAGCTACTGGTGACTTGAAAGCATATATGAACAATAGAGAGATTGAGATGAGAATTTAGAGAATACATACTGATCTGATTACATTGGCTGGGAGCTAGAAAGTACAGATAAAAATAAAAGATATTGAAAGGGGAGGGGTGAACCCAGCCATCACATTCTAAAGGCGTACATCTTTTACCCATTTAGCTAGCTACAGATAAATGTATTAACATCATCAACCCTCCCTCCCACCCCAAACCACCTGAGACCGTATGTAGCTCGAGATTGTCCTAGGGCCCTCTATTTGACCGCCCTTGTGCTGAGGGAGGGGGGTTGGCTTTTATCTTTTACTTTTGCAAGCAGGAGGTAAGACTTGCTTTCTACTCCTGGGTCTTTGGTTCTCAGGGCCCTCACTACATGAAGCCTGAGTTCACACCAAGCAGCTAAGGAGTCTCTTAAGGAAGGTCCATTCCCCATGACAAATTGTTGGTATTTCAGTTAGGGCGCACTACCATGGGTTTGGCTGTGTTCTAGAGGAAGGTTGTCTTGTTCCCTATACCGTTTGAGGTCTTACACTTGGTCTGCAGCTGAATGACATTGTACACCTATGTTTTCCTCCCTGAAGAGAGTTCTCATCTCCACCACGGCCCAGAATGTGGCATCACCTTGCCAGGTTGCCCTGGACGGGGGTCGAGAGGACTTCCACCACACTGTAATGCATTGTTTGGGCAGCATGAGTAGGAGATCTGTGAACCTCGAAGTAACTTTGTGTAGGGGGATCACAGTGATGTGCAGTTAGGCAGGTCTGCCAGTGACAGCTGCTATTGCATTCTGGACTGACTTCCAGTGGTTGCTCAGTGACAGGTAACCCCATATGACATGTTTGAAGTCTGCAGGGGAATGACAGCAACAAATCCAGTCAGTGCATGCCCCCTGAAACAGGTGTGTAATTTTCCAAGCCATCAAATAAGTCCTATGTACAATATTTAACTGAATAAAGTGGATTCTTGCACTTCTGGAGTCCTCCATTCCCTGTTGTGTAATGCTCTCCTTGAGAGATCCTCCCATCCTGAGGGGCTACAGGGAGATATTGGTGTGATATCTGATTGTTTTATACAGCCAGGGTATCAATCAATGGCCATTCCTTATTGTTTGCAGTGTTTGCAGTAGAGTGTTGGTGGGGTGTATGTTCGGGATCTCTTCCCAGTGCCTCCTAAGGGATCCTCTAACCCTTCCATATCAGAATACTGGCCTTGTGGGAGATTAAACTGGTTGTGTAGTGTGTGAAAGTCCATTAGCACACCCTCTTGGTATAGATCTCCCAGAATGTGGAGACCAGCTTCCTCCTGTGCTTCTTTCTCACAAGCCTAAAGTGTCCTAACTTGTTTGGGAATCCACACAAGAGCAGTGCAGGTGCAAACAGTGCTTTAGAGTCCGTGTAAGCAAAGCCCTTTGTGCACAGGGTTATAGCGTTAGCCATCAAAAGTGAATTGCTAGACCCTGCTCTCCCTGGGGAAAATCTGCTTGTTCAGTGCTCAAGCTCAGACCTGGACAATTGAACGTCTGGTTTCACGTATGTGGATTCCCACCAACCACTAGCTGGTCACTGGAGCTGGGCTGCCAGGTAGTAGCCATAAAAGTCTGGAGCCTTCCCATCCTCTCCCCTCAAGTGAGAGTCTAAGCTTTGCCAGTTGTATTCTTCGCCTCTCCACCCCCATATGATGGTTATCAGCAGGGATTCTAGTTGACTGAAGTACTTCTTCAGTAATATGGGGGAAGGTTTGCAAATTAATGGAGAAGCCTTTGGACCATTATCATCTTGGCGATGGCTATGCAACCCAGAACAGACAACAGTAAATAGGTCCAGAAGGTTACCTGGGCCCCCAATTCTCTTGTGGTCCTACCCAGGTAACCGTCCAGTGGGTCAGTATGGGCTCTGTATATATTGATACCTAGATACCAGAATGTAGAAGTGGCCCAGTGTAGACTTTGGACTCTGAGTAAGATTGGTCTCTGTGCCACATCCTACATGAGCAGAAAAATTTGTGATTTCGCATGGTTAAATCTTAAGCTAAAAACTAGGCCAAAGCTTCAAGATCTTGTGATATTGGGGCGAGGTTGGTCTCCACATCATGGATGTACACAAGCATATCATCCTCCAAAATTGAAACAGCATGTCTGGACCATTCCTCCTTAGCTGCACAGTGAAGAGCTCAATGGCCAAATAACGAGGGAGACACAGGACAGTCCTGTGTCATACCCCTCACTATTGTATTCGCTGCCGATATCTGTTGGCCTGTTTTTGTCCTTGCTGTGAGTGCACTGTAAAGGAGCCTAACCCATCTGGGCGTTGATGAGGTAGTCCAAAACGGTCTAGGGTTTTAAATAAATATGACCATCTAAGCGCTTTGAACGCCTGCTCAAGGTCTAAAGAAAACATTCCACTCTAGGCTATTTCCTGGGGGCCCTCTCCATGATTTCATATAATCACCTAATGTATGTATTCCTCCCTGTAATTAACCCATTTTGATCGCATGAATCATCAGGGGGAGAATTTGGGAGGAGTATATCCGCTAGGATTTTGCTCAGTATTTTTTAATCCGTATTTTGCATTGAGATGGGACGATATGAGGACAGCTCAACCGGTGTCTGCCCCCGCTTCAAGACTGACATTTCTAGCGCCTTGTTGGTCATACCGGGGAGGCTGCCCGTTGTCAGCACCGCTTCATACATATGCTTTAGCTTGGGTACCTGAACCACTGCAAAGACCACATATTACTTTGCCAACAAGCTGTCTGACCCAGGCACTTTGCCTGTTAGCAGTTGCTGGATGAATTCACTCACTTCTCGTTCCATAATTGGGGCAAATAGACTTTACTGTGAGTTCCCAGTTAGGACTGGGAACTGCTGTTCCAGTAGGAAAGCTTTTGTGAGCTTGTCTTCCACCAAGGCAGAATTGGAGTAGAGTGTATTGAAGTACTACTGAAATGCTTTGTTTATGTCTGCTTGTGTGCTAACCTCTCTGTCCTCAGTCATGTTTATGGACAGTATGGACGAGTAAGTCTGCTGTGGTCTAAATAACCATTCCAGCAGGCACCCACCCTATCTCCTTCAGCATGTAAGCTCTCAATGGATGAGTTGTAGTTCAGGCACAAGTTCAACTTTGATTGGGCGGCCTGAGTTTTGCACACTTCCTGCAGTGTTGACTCAGCTGTGGGAACACCTACGGCCAACCTCAGGGACAGAAGGGGTGCCTCTGGGGTTTTTAACTCTGTTTGGAGTGCTATTGGGCACCCTTTGTGGTGTGGACACAGATACCTTTGATCACTACTTTGAATATCTCTCACTCCTCTAGGTGGGGACAAGGCTGTGCCCTCCTTGGTACAAAAGTAGTCTACAGCTGTATCTTGCAGTGTGTCTGTTGTGATCGGGTCTTCCAGCCATAGTAGTTGAAGTTTCCAGGAGGGCATGGGAGTCAGTACCTGTGCTCAGCATAATTGTAGTTTGAGGGGGTTGTGAACTGATAATATCCTTCCAAGATAGGTGGCATAGTGTACCCTCCTGCGGTCAGTTACAAGCCAAATATATAGTCTATATGGGCATGTAACTCATGCGAGGGTGAGAAGAATGAGTATTCCTTCATTCCTGGGTTCTGAGTCCTCCAGATGTCTGCCACTGACCAAACCTACACTGCCAAAGCATTCTGTAACGCTTTGCATTGCAAAAAGCTGGGGCATCAGGCAGTGGGGGGTGCAAGCAGCCCTGCACAATGTCCAGGACTGAGTTAAAATCCCCACCCAGTAGCCATGGCAAGCCTGCCCAGTCCACCACCCAGTCAACCCCTCAGCAGTACACATCAGCTTTGCTGGCCGACTCGTATATCCTCTGTGTAGAAAGTTACAGTTGGCTTTATCTACATTACTGCCCCCCTTGTGAAAGCAGAGTATGTGGTGCAATGTAACTGACCATGCCATTTGCATCTCAGTTTACTACCCTCCTCTTTCATCAAGTAGGCCTCCTATAGGAACACAATTTGGACACCTCGTTGTTTCAGTTGTGTCTGCACTCTGTAGCACTGACACCAGATACCCAAACCCCTCACATTCCATGTGAATGCTGTGTATTTACCTGGACTTGTATTCATGATTAGGGGAAGGATGAAAGGTGTGCTCTGACATGGCCTAGGGCCAGGCATGTGGCCTTCTGCGGGTTTGGCATCTCGGGCGTGTGGTTTAGGGGCCCTAATAGAGCACTCCCTTTCAACAACAGCTCTCTGTCTGACAAGGGAACAGTGCTGGACCATAACTATAATTGAGAATCTGTCCACTCTGTGGATAGCAACTTTGTGGTATGTACCATGGATCAATTACATAACACTGTTTTGAGAAGGGAATAGGGCCAAAGTTACAGATTCTGTTGGATGTACATTCTGCACTATGTAGTTGGAGGTTGAACTGTCACTGCTTAGAGACTGTGTAAGGGACTCACACAAGTTCATCCACTGTTTTTGGGAGTGTCGCTCAGGTCAGAGCTCAACAGAGTTCCACTTGACCTCTTGGATTCTGATGGTGACATCTGGGTGTGGATTGTTGCTGCTGCAGCCACCACTGAGTTCTGATCATCCCAGATCTGTTGCGGGGTAAGGTCACTGTGTGAGTCTCAACTCTCCTTCCTCTGGTGCATCTGGGCCGCAACTGTTGTCACTCATGCCTGGAACTGGTTTGAGTGTTCTTCTTGTTCCATGGTCCAATAAGTAGCTGATCGATCCATGCCCAAGCGTCTTACATTGACATCAAAAAGTGAGTTTTTTGGTCCGTTATCACTTTTAACTTTGCCAGGAAGAGTAGAGTGTTTCTTAGGCCTAGTTCCTGCAGGCGGTTCTTGACTCTCAGGAAAGAAGCCCTCTGACGCTGAACTGTGAGCGTAAAATCTGGGAATATTATTACTATGGTATTGAGCACGAACTGAAATTCAGGATATTTGCCATAGTCGGCCTCTGGGAAGTTCCTGGAAGGGGAGGACAGGTCAGGTACTCAATGTGCCTTCTCTTCTGTGAACATGGGGAAGAGGCTGTGAGGGCACACTTGTTTTTGGAGCCATTGTTCAATGAAGAGGGTGGCACTGGGATTTTTCAGGTAGGCCTACTAATAGAGATTATTAACCCTCGCCCTTCGTGCTGCATCTTAAGTCCAGTTTCTAGAATCCTCAATCGCGCCACATGGGTGTGTAGTTCCTTAGAGGTGGCTTTGGACTAGGGTTCGAGTTCCATCAGTGTCAATTCTGTTTGGCGTAGTCTGTAACTCAGTGTTTTGTGAGCATCCCTCAATGTATTGAGGTCAAAGGTCAGCATGTCCACTTTGGTCTTGAAGCTGCTTGGAACTCTGCAATTACTGTTACTATTTGAGCCATGTCACTGGAGTGCGCTGGCTTATCTGAGGGCATCAGCTGGCATGGCCTTGTCTAGGTCTGCTGTGCCCATTGGGGTGGATCCGTGGTGGGCTGGCATTTTTTGTTCAGGGTGGGCAAGAAGTGGGGTATTCTTTTTATAGTCAGATTATGGCCCTCCTATTCCCCAGGGTTCTGTGGCGGCACGATCAGCCAAGGACAGGCTAAATTGCAGAATCAGAGGCCTTAACTCTAGCCAGGCTTTCCAGCTCTAATCACTCTAGGGCTTTCTCAGGCAGGTCCCAGCTTTCCAGACCTGTGTTTCTGTTCCCGGAGGCCATATATCTAGCCAGGCTTTCCAGCTCCAATCTCTCTATGGCCTTCTCAGGCAGGTCCAAGCTTTCCAGACCTGTGTTTCTGTTCCTGGGTCACTCACTGGGGACCCCAGTGAGCTCTTCCCTTCCCGACTGTCCACTTGGGAAGGAGCCTGGATTGAACACACTTGTGAACGGGTGCTGCCACCCCTTAATCTCACCCTCTAGTAGTTGAGGGGGACACACCCAACCTGGAGCCCTGGCTCCTCACCCTGTCCTTCTCTGGCCACAATCAGGCCTCTGCACACCTTCACTCGGCCTGCAGCCTCCCAGCTCACAGAGCTCCTCACTTCTGGTCACTGCTTCAGTACAGGTCTCCTACACTTCCCTTCCTCCAGGTCGCAGGCTGCGGTGATCACGCCACTCTGTAGAGTTTGAGCAGCACAGGTATCAGCATGATTTCAGCTGATTTAGTGGACCTAACATGAAGCTCGATCCCTTGCGTCTGCCATATTGGGCCATTGGCCACGCTTGGAACGCACCATAATTTTATGTGTTTGAGAAGATTAGCATGTGCATACCTGTCACAAGGTTGACCAAATAGTGTTTAGGGATAGGTGTAAAAGCAAATTGCAATCGTACATTCCCCTTTCATACGGTGTGCAGCCACCATTACCTAATATATAAAAGAATGAGTGTCAGGACCCAAAGTTTTGCTTAGAAGCCCACGGCCAGCGCTATTGAATGTCAGGAGTGCTGAATACCAAGGTTGCAATTCCATCTCATGTCTCTTTCAATTACCTTCAGCCACTCCATGATCCAGTAACTCACTCTTTCAGGTTCTTCTTCATCCTTATTTTCTTTCTTGTCACTGTTTTTCCATCTTTCTCTTCTTCCTCTATTTCCCATTGATGTGGGTAAACGTCTGATGAAGAAATCATGTGTTGGTCTGCAAAAAGAGTGCCGGTGGGCCCCACCTGCAAACACTTGTTCAAATTAAGCGTTGCCCAGAACAAAAATAGATTCCCTGGGCACTATTATCAGTAGAATCCTGAGCTGTCAACATATTTCATGTCCCTAATGGCCCTGTAGGGTCCATGACTTTTATCAGGACCTTAGAAAGAAAGCACTAATGTAATCTTTTGAGTGTCAGTAGTTGACGTGCCTTACAACAGTGTGCAAAACAAAAAAAGGGGTAACACATGAAACACTGTAAAATTAAAATGATAACATAAACACCTATTCATACTGTGTGGGGACCTTGGGCTCACCTATTAGCCACACATGGTGCCTCTGGAGTTGGCCCATCACATTAGGGATGCTGCTATTCCTCAAAATGTAAGCGTCATGCACAGAGCCAGGATACTTGGCATTCACATGTACTGATCTGCCAAACACACCATCTGCACATTCATAGAATGGTAGCTTTTTCGATTTCTGTACACCTGTTCATTTCTGCGGGGGGGGGGGAACAAATGGCACATGTGTACCATCAATGGCACCAATTATGTTGGGGATATGTCCCAGGGCATAGAAGTCATCGTTCACTGTGGGCAAATCCTCCACCTGGGGGAAAACGATGTAGCTGTGCATGTGTTTCAGCAGGGCTGACAACACTCTGGTCAACACGTTAGAAAAACATTGGCTGAGACATCCCTGATGCCATGGCCACTGTTGTGTGGAAGGAACCACTTGACAGGAAATGGAGCACTAACAGGACCTGAACTAGAGGGGGGATACCTGTGGTATGGCAAATAGCTGACATCAGGTCAGGCTCCAATTGGGCACACAGTTCTTGGATTGTGGCACGATCAAGTCTGTAGGTGATAATGATGTGTCTGGCTTCCATTGTCGCTAGGTCCACCAGGGGTCTGTACACCGGAGGATGACGCCATCTCATCATCTGCCCCAGCGGATGTGCCCTATGGAGGAGAATGGTGAAGGGAGGTTCATGTGCCACATGGGTTGCACAAGTGTTTTTGCAGCAATGTGATTAAATCTGTGTGTGGCTTTGTCTGTCCATATTTCTGCCCAAATGTGCTGTGACACAGTTAGGTGCCATGCCATCTGCCACCATAAAATGGGGGCTGCCTGACCTGTAAGGAGGGACAAGGGGAAATGAGGTAACAGCGCTGGCGTTGTGCAGCGTCGCACAATTCAGCATTGGTTATCATTGGGCCCTATTGGTTCCAGGAGCCAATGACAATGTATGCCGGTGGTGACGGTACGCACCTCCGCAGACGTGACCGCCATTTTCTATCTGTTCACTCACTTGATACCTGACCTTCAACAGGAGAGGACCTACACTGCAAGTGCTGCTGTGACCTGTGTCTAGAAGCGACAACGGCTGGAGTGTCTGGGTAAAGGGCCCCTGCCTTCACTTCGGAGGAGTTGGAGAGACTAGTGGATGGGGTCATCCCCCAGTACACGCTACTCTAAGGTCCTCCAAACAAACAGATGAGTACACTGTGTGCATGATGCGTGAGCCATGAATGTATGGAGTGGTGTGGATGGAAGATACATGTGGGGTTGGGGGCTGAGGCCTGCATGTGAGGATGGTGAGTGTATGTGTGTCAGGGCATGGGTGGAAACTGGTGGCCAATGAGTATGATGAACTGGATGGGGGGGGGGTTAATTTCCTTTCATCCTATACCTTTCCTCTAGGTCAGCTTACCAGAAGAAGGGTATTTGGCGTGCTATCGCCAAGCACGTGCAGACCCTGAGGGTCTATCATAGACGGAGCACCCACTGCCGCAAGAGATGGGAGGACCTGCGCCACTGGAGCAAGAAGATGGCGGAGGCCCAGCAGCGGCTGGCCTCCCAACGTGGAAGGGGTGCTTTTTGCATCATGACCCCCCTGATGTTCCGGATCCTGGCGGTGGTATATCCGGAATTGGATGCGCGCTTGAAGGCATCACAGCAGCCACAAGGGGGTGAGTTAAGTCTCATTCAGCTGACTCTGTGCGCTTTACGAGGTGTCTGGGTGCGGGATGTGGGCTGTGGGTTCCCCTAGGCCAGGGCGAACTTGGTAGGGTAGGTCCCTTATTAGGCAGGCTGTGTGGCACTCCAACCCCAATAGTGTTAGTGTTAGTGGGCATCTACAACTAATCAGCCTCTTGTGGTTTCCAGGTGTGCAGCAAATGGGGTTAGGCATAGCCCCCCATGGGCAGGTGATTTTCCTACTAACTGCTAGTGCATGGCCTAGTGCATAGGGCTGCTCCCTGTGTGTTGTGTCCGCCAACGGTAGTGGTGTTGCTGACATTGACCATGTGTCTCCTCTGTCTTTCCCCCCTTCTTGTTTTGTCACCCTGTCCTTGTGTGCATTAGCATCATCTGGCAGAGGAGCAGAGGCAGCAGAGATGGAGGGAGCTGCATCCCACATATCCCATGAGGGTGAATGTATGGAGTCCGAAGGCACCAGTGGGATGGAGGGCGAGGGGACTGGAGGGGACACCAGCGACAGCGACCCCTCCTCTGATGGGAGCTCCCTTGCGGTGGAGGGCACCTCTGTGCCCACCACAACAACAGGTACAGCTGCCACCCCCCCTACCAGCACTGCCTTCCCAGCAGCCCCTCAGCATGTTTCCCGTGCCCGCTCACCCAGGAGGGTGGGCATCTCCTTCGCCCCAGGCACCTCAGGCCCTGCCCCAGTCAGCCCTGCTACCCTCAGTGAGGAGGCTATTGACCTCCTGAGATCCCTCACTGTTGGGGAGTCAACCATTCTGAATGCCATCTAGGGTGTTGAGAGGCATTTGCAGCAAACAAATGCATACCTGGAGGGCATTCATTCTGGCGTGGTGGCTCTGGCCTCAGCACTGATGGCAGCCATTGTCCCTGTGTCAGCCTCCCCCCTCCAACTTCCTCTACCCAGACCCAATCCCCTCTACCTCAGCCTATCCTAAGCACACCATTAGACCAGCATGCACACACATCAACACACAAAAGTGCTCAGGCAAACATAAGCATCACACATCCCACAGGCACTCACACAAGCACCATACCCATGCAGACACACCAACATCCACTTCTTCCATGGTGTCCCCCTCCTCCACTTCCTCCACCTCCCTCCCTGTCTCGTCTTCACTCACACCTGCATGCACTACATCCTCAGCTACTACCTCCATCACCAGCACGCCCATCACTACACACCGCTCACGTGCAATCACCACCCCCACTACCATTCACACGTCCCCTGTGTCCTCTCCCAGTGTATCTGTGAGCTCTCCTTCCAAAGTACACAAACGCCGGCACCCACCCACTCAACAGCCATCCACCTCACAACAGCCTCCAGCCCATGCACCTTCACCCAAACTCAGCAGACGTACACCTCCTACGACCACTACCTCTTCCTCCACTCCCAAACCCCCTCCATCTTCCCATCCCGGTGTGTCAATTTTTTTTACCTAGCTAACCTGGAGCTCTTCCCTACACCTCCCCGCCGTTCTTCTCTTAGGGCAGGGATGTCTAGATCCCAGCCCAGCACCTCAGCCACCAAATCTGCATCCACTGTGGTCCCTGCTACTCCAGTATTGTCAAAGTACATCGCGTGGCTGTGACACACAGGTGAGACGAAGTCAACATGCCACTCCCCAGGAGCAGCATCACTGGGCACAAAGCCCCCTCCAGAACCAGTGGAGAAAAGCATCCACTAACAGTCCTTAGCAGGATGAAGTACTCTGGGCACAAAGCCCCCTCCAGAACCAGTGGAGGAAAGCATCCACTAACCCAGACCTTGGCAGGATGAAGCACTCTGGGCACAAAGCCCCCTCCAGAACCAGTGGAGAAAAGCATCTACTAACACAGTCCTTGGCAGGATGAAGCACTCTGGGCACAAAGCCACCTCCAGAACCAGTGGAACATGTCACCGACTTGAGAGACTGTGGCTTTGACCTCCCCAGGAGCAAGCAGTGGGCAAATCATGCAAATGAGAGATTTGAGAGACTGTGGCTTTCCACTCCACAGGAGCAAGCAGTGGGCAAACCACCCACTTGAGAGACTTGAGAGACTGTGGCTTTGCACTCCCCAGGACCAAGCTGTAGGCAGTGGACCCACTTGAGAGACTTGAGAGACTGTGGCTTTGCACTCCCCAGGACCAAGCAGTGGGCAGTGGACCCACTCGAGAGACTTGAGAGACTGTGGCTTTGCACTCCCCAGGACCAGGCAGTGGGCATGGAGCCCCCTCAAGGACCAGTGGTGTCGTCCCATCATCCGGCTCAGGTGTCCCGCCTCCCCTTCCCCCTGAGATGCCTGTTTTGGTTCAACCTGATGCCCCTGCAATGTTCTCTCCGTTTTGAGGTAGGTGTCATGTGTGGGCTTCGCCCATGCTTTCTGGGACCACTGGTCTATAAACATTTCATGGGACAGTGTACAGACTTGAGTACTTGCTGTAAATATTTGTGTATACTGATTTTTTACTGTTCTCTTGGGCTATCTGATTGTTCGAATATTACACTAATTAAACTCCTTTCGTTTGGTCCTTGCATTCTTCCAGGGGGTGACGGGGTGTATCTGTGATGCGATTGGATATGTCTGTGTGTGTTGTTGTGGGTGGGGGGGTGGGGTTGTTGCGTTTTGCGTGTTTGTGTGTCACTCTCTTTTACCTCCTCCCCTCCCCTGTGTGCTAGGTGCAGTACTCACCGTGGTCGTCACCGCCGCCTTTCGTACTCCTGGTAGATGAGAAGATACACCAACATTGGTAACACCTGTAGTTCGGGCTCCATGGTGTCCTGGTTCTTCGTTGAGTGTTGAGAGGTGAGTGGTTTCCCTTCCAAAGACTGTTTCTGCTGTGCTTTTGATGGCGTTGGTATCTCCCCGGAAAAGCTGGCGAATTGATGCCTTGTAATAGTGTGGGCAGTACATTGTCTTCCACCTGTCTGTTGGCGGTTACCGCCGCGGTGTTTGTTGCTACTGCCGTGGCGGTCAGAGTGTTAAAGTGGCTGTCTGTAATTCCAATTTATTGACCGCCGCCGCTTTATCACTGACTACCAGGGTTGTAATGAAGGCCTAAATCGTAATTGGAATAAAAGTACTGTATATACTCTTGGTTATAGAATCTTGTTAGTAGCAAACTACAGCTTATGCCATATGTTAATGGCAGACTATGGTACGTAACCCCTTCTTCCACTGAGGAAGGAATTTGCATACACACAAGACAATTCCTTGCATCCATTGTCTCAACATGCTCACTCAACTAGCGATAAAATACATTAGAAGAAAGCTCTGCTTGAACATTAGTATAGTCGTGCAAGTATTTCTCATCTAAATTAAACCTTTCTAAAGCTGTTAGTGTAGTAGTTTCAGGAACAGAAACAATATTAGCCCTTTTCATATTATGAATAGACATTCCCACAGTCATTATTATAAACATTATTCCACACATAATTGCTACTCCAACACTCAAATACCTACAATACCTAACATTGTTAACTTGGTTATTAACTCAGCCATGATCTGTAAAGAATCAGAAATTAGAAGCAACTCTTAGATAAAGTGTAACTGAAACATCAAAAATGAAGAAAAATATTTCTTTCTCACAGTTCAGTTTCACACCCAGGAACCCTTTTTCCTTTGTCAAAATCGATTAGCAGCTTGTCTCATCCGGTTTTCAATTGTCATATCGGGTTATCAATGTCCTTTCCGGTTTTATTTCAACAGTCTCTTTTCAGGTTTTTCTGCAGATCAGCTTAACAAGTCTTTTGATCGCCTTCAGGTTACATCAGAGTACTGACTCGGGACTTCTCTATAAAAAAAAAGGACATAAACTTGTGTTGCCATTCATTTGTTGCTGCATATGCCCACTCAGGACCTGCAAATCTTCGACTTACTATTCTTTTCCTTTTCAACCTTCTTTCACCACCTAATTCTCCTTCACTCAATTCTTCCTTTCTCGTAGTATCCACTTTTTCTTCTATTGTTTCATTTATGACCACTTCCTTCTTCTTCCCAATTTGTGATTCATGCCAATTATCTCCTTTTCTCGTTCCTTCTTCCAATATTTTCCTTAGGATTGGACTCTTTTCCTTCTCTTTCTCTATGGTGTTTTCTCTCGATGGACTTGCAACGGGTTCAGGAGGAGTCGAATCTCTTTGGCTTTGATCCGTCTCAACTCTTTCACCCTCACTGATCTGGCACTCGCTCTGTTTGCTTTTCAGCACTGTCTGCTTCTGGGAGAACCTCTGCTGTGCTTGGTTCTCCTACTGTCTCCGCTGAGATAGGCTCTGTTACAACGTCCTGTAATTCTTCACTCTCGTCTCTTTCAGGGGTGATAGACCCATCTTCCACAAGCTCAGGTTCAACCTCAGGTTCAGTTTGCTCTTGTTCTGGTTCACGTGTAGCCACTTGTTTCGCTGTGGTTGGTGCACTCAACAACACTTCTTAATGATCTTGTGTACGCCCCACTCTCCTTGTATGACTTGTGTGTATCCAGTTCGGCAGTCCTGCACACTTTACAGCTGTCGTAGTTGTTAGAACCACCTGGTAGGGACCTTTCCAATGTGGTTCCAAACAGGTCTTGCATACATGTTTCCTAATGACGACCCAATCTCCACCTCTCAGATTGTGACCTGGGTCATGGATGGGTGGCAGGGTAGTGGCCTGCACCTGCTGAGAGAAAGAGCGAATCACATCAGCCAGACCTTTGCAGTAGTCCAACACCAAATTATCTGTAATATTGACAAGTGCATTGCCAGGAATTGCTGGCAATCTCATTGCTCTGCCCATGAGGATCTCATGGGGCGACAGCCCTGTCTTCCTGTCAGGTATGTTTTGCATTGACATCAACACCAAAGGTAATGCGTCTGGCCATTTCAGACTGGTAGCTGCACACATCTTGGCAATTCTTGATTTCAATGTACCATTCATTTGTTCCACTAGTCCTGAGGCTTCGAGCGATAACTACAATGCAACTTCTGCTCAATGTTTAGTGCTGCTCATAAGAGTTTGATCACCTTGTTATTGAAGTGAGTTCCCCTATCTGATTCTAAAGAGATCAGAAATCCAAACCGTGGTATTAACTCTCTAAGCAGCAGCTTTGCTACTGTGAGACTGTCATTTCTTTGTGTGGGATATGCTTCAATCCAATGCCTAAAGACACACACAATCACCAACACATACTTCAGACCACCACATGCAGGGATCTCAATGGAATCCAATTGCATTCTGCTGAATGGACCGCCTCCTCTTCCAATGTGGCTCAAATTCACCACTGTCCCTTTTCCCACATTTAGTTGCTGACAAATTACGCATCGATGACATACTGCCTCTGCTGCTTGTCTGAATTTAGGATTGAACCAATCAACTTTGAACAACCTGACCATGGCATCCCTTCCAATATGTGCCTGCCCATGATAATAGCGGGCCATCTTGGACAATAAACTATGGGGCAACACCATCTAACCCTCCTCAGAAATCCAAATTTCATCAGGTCTTTGAATACACATAAGTTTTACCCAAAGCCGTTTCTCCTGCTTATCTGCATTTTCCTGCAATGTTTTCAACTCCTCCAGAGTATCGATCACTTTTAAGGCAAAACTTGTGCAATTATGCTCTTCTTCAGACATCAATTCCCACTTGTCTTTAAACGATATACAGTTCAATGTGCAAAACTTTGCGACTTGATCTGCATATCCATTTCCCAATGAAATGTAATCCTTAGTCTTTTGATGTGCACTGCATTTGACCACTGCAATTTCTTCAGGTAACTGTCTTGCGTACAACATCTCTTTTATTTTGTCGCCATTTCTTACTGGTCTTCCAGTAGAGGAATAAAAATCCTCTTTGTGACCACAACTGACCAAAATCATGAACAATTCCAAATCCGTATTGACTATCTGTATAAATTGTGACTCTTAGTCTCCCAGAAACATGGCATGCTCTAGTAAGAGCTACCAATTCTGCCACTTGTGCAGAATATACACCTTGAAGCCAGGAAACTTCTAATGTGCCTGCAATTGGGTATACTGCATATCCTGCTCTCAATGTCCCTGTTCCATCTCTGAGACACGAACCATCAACAAAGACAATTTGGTCATTTTCTTCCAAACGCGTATCTCTCATATCAGGTCTTAGTTTTGTACACAGCTCGGTTACCTCAAGACAATCATGCTCAATGTCTTCTTCTTTTTCAATTTCAACAGTATCACTTGGAAGCAATGTCGCTGGATTCAGCACAGTACATCTTTTCAATGTTACATTTGGAGCATCCAATATGCTTGCCTCATACCTTGTCAGTCTTGCACCAGTCAAGTATTGCGTTTTCATCCTTGTCAGTAAAATTTCAACAGAGTGGTACCATTACCGTCAAAGGGTATCCCATGACTACCCCCTCACATTGAGAAAGACTTTGATCAACTGCGGCTACTGCATGCAGGCAACCTGGTAAAGCTGCTGCAACTGAGTCCAAGGTAGCGGAAAAATAGGCTACTGGGCGATAAGCACCTCCATGGACCTGTGTCAAAACAGACAAAGAACAAGCATCACGTTCATGACAAAACAATGTGAATGGCTTTGTGTAATCGGGCATTCCCAAAGCTGGAGCTCTGCACAAACTCTCTCTCAATTCAGTGAAAGCTTTCATCTGAGCTTCATCTAGGGTAATGGGATCTGTAACGTCTTATGTGTTAACTGCTGTAGGGGTTTCGCAATCTCAGCAAAGTTTGGAATCCACTGTCTACAGTACCCCACCATTCCCAGAAACATTTTGACATCTCTCTGCGAAGTCAGAGGACTTCTCTGCAATATCATGGTAATTCTCTCCCTGGAGATTCTCCTTAACCGTTTTTCAATCTGATGTCCCAGGTATTTCACTGATTTCTGACAATACTGAAGTTTTACAGGTGACACCTTATGTCCAAATTTCCCAAATGATTCAACAGGGCAATCGAGTCGTACTTACACTCGTCCCTTGTTTTGGATGAAATCAGCAAATCATCAATGTATTGCACTAGAGTCAATTGGTATGGTAATTCCAATGACTCCAGATTCTTCTTCAAGATCTGATTAAACAGTGATGGTGACTTTGTATACCCTTGTGGAAGCCTGCACCAGCTGCAGACCCTGTCTAGGAATTTGAAACTAAAAAGAAACTGACTATCCTCATGAAGAGGCACGGAAAAGAAAGCTTGTGACAAGTCAAACACTGTGAACCACTCTGCATCGCAAGGGATCTGAAACAGTATCACTGCTGGATTTGGCACCACTGGACAACACTTGACCACCCGATCGTTCACTTTTCGCAAGTCCTGCACAATGCGCACTTTCCCACATGGCTTCTTTAAGCCCATCATTGGTGAATTACATGGACTGCTTAACACTTCCTTCAAAACTCCTTGTTTTAGAAAATCTCCAATTATTTGCGCCACCTTCATCAGAACATCTTGTGGCATGTTATACCGTGGAAGTTACGGAAATACTGCATTTGGCTTTAAAGTGGCCTTAATCGGTTTCACTCCTTCAATCAAAAGCACTTCTTTACCTGTCAACTCCCAGACATCTTCCTTCACTTTTCCTTGTAAATCTGCATGCAATTCTCACACAGTAAACACTGGGAAAAACTGAATCAATGGGTATTTCTCACTAGCATTGTTGATCACCGTTTCAGCCACCTGTTCTTCTTCAACATCGCTATTAGTTTGTACTTCTATTCCAGTATCTGAACAATTAACGGAGCATTTTGTCTTACACAGTAAGAGGGTCATTCTGACCCTGGCGGCCGGTGGCCGCCAGGGCCACCGACCACGGGAGCACCGCCGACAGGCTGGCGGTGCTCCAATGAGCATTCTGACCGCGGCGGTTCAGCCGCGGTCAGAAGCGGAAAGTCAGCGGTCTCCCGCTGACTTTCCGCTGCTCATTGGAATCCTCCATGGCTGCGGAGCGCGCTCCGCAGCCATGAGGATTCTGACCCCCCCTACCGCCATCCAGTTCATGGCGGGAAAGCCGCCATGAACAGGATGGCGGTAGGGGGGGTCGCGGGGCCCCTGGGGGCCCCTGCCGTGCCCATGCCAATGGCATGGGCACGGCAGGGGCCCCCGTAAGAGGGCCCCAAAATGTATTTCACTGTCTGCCTTGCAGACAGTGAAATACGCGACGGGTGCAGTAGCACCCGTCGCACCTTCCCACTCCGCCGGCTCGATTACGAGCCGGCATCCTCGTGGGAAGGTCGTTTTCCCCTGGGCTGGCGGGCGGTTTAACTGGAACCGCCCGCCAGCCCAGGGGAAAACTCGTAATACCCGCCGCGGTCTTTTGACCACGGCGCGGTAATTTGGAGGGCGGGATCCTGGCGGGCGGCCTCCGCCGCCCGCCAGGGTCATAATGAGGCCCTGAGTCTCTTCCCAGTGGGGATACTGGAGTCGAGTCTCATACTACAAACCTATGTACTCCCTGGTGATTACCGATCTCAACCTGAACTGGATCTGTGATTGGGTATGTCAACTGTCTATTCTCCACTTCCACAACTTGAACTGTTCTGCCTGAAAGAGGTAAATTCGGGACTTCCACACTTCTTACTGTGTAGCGTGTAGCTCATGTGTCCACCAAAAATGAAACCTTGTAACCCATTACCTTTCCCTTCACAAATGGACCTCTCTGATTTACTTCTAAGGATGCTGCAAGAATGCACGGTCCTTCATCCGAACTCTCACTCATCCATTCTTCGTTTATTTCATCCTCACTGTAAAATGGAAATTGGTGTACTGTGTCATTACTTCTGTCTTGTCTCTGACCTGCTGAGTAAGCATCACCCATTGCTGCTCCATCGGGGCTTGAGGTATCTGCATTTGCTGTCTAGTTACCATGGGAACCTGCTGCTGTATTGGTTGCAACTGTGTTAGTTGTGCACGCGGCACTTGCACTTGCTGCATGGGTTGGAAATTCTGGTCTCGATTCTGAACATTAGGAATAAATCCTTTCATTCGTGGGACTTTCACAGTTTGAAATGCACTGACATCACCACCTTGCGGAACGACACCATCCTGCACCATCAACATACACTTCCGCTTCCAGTGTCCCACGTTTCCACACAAATGACACAGTAACATCTTTTTCATCCCCTGCATGTCATTCTGAACCACTACAGTCCCCAACTCCGGACCACGCATCATGTCCATTCTATGACCTCTACCTTGCATTTGAGGCTGGAACATAATAGTTCTCTGCTGTGGCGGCGTAGGTGGTACTAAAGCACCTTGCACTCTTGTCTGAGCTGCCTTTATTTGCATCACCATTGCTTTCTCCTTCAGCTTTTTCTGCTTCAATTCAATCTCATCACTACAGTATTTTGCATACTGCAACACCTCATTAATTGGCTTTTCCTGCCAACAAATCAAATGACTCTTAATCATCTGTCCTACTTCTGGTCTCAGACCTTCGACAAACCTGAACACAAAATGCAACATATCTTTCGGCTCAATTGCTTCCTTACCACTGTACTCTTTGAATACCTTTAACAATCTTTTATAAGAGGTATGTATTGACTCTTTAGACTCTTGAACTGTTCTGTCAATTCTTTGCCAATCAATATTTTTGGGAGAAATTCTTGTCTTCAGGAACTCAATTACCTTATAATAATGTTTCATCACCTCAGGTGAAGGTGCACCTGTTACTCTATCCCTTTCCGGTTCACTTGTTGGCCAATCCACTGCTCTCTTACACTCAACCTACAAATCAGCTGAAACCACTATCTCCAACAATATGTTTAAGTCTTCCCACAAACATTTAGAATGTTTCACAAACCTATCTGTCTGATGATACCACTCAACCGGTTTCTCTCTCAGTTTTGGGTAGTCATTTGTGAATGGCAATATATCACTCCTGTGCCATGGGACATGAACAAACTGCCCTCCTGGAATTTCTCTCATCGGAAGCATCTTTACTGATTCCCTTCCTTTCTGAACATCTTCAGACCCATCTTGTGAATCTCGTTTTCGCTTATCGTTCTTCTTCGCCCATCTACCTTCCCACTTTTCCAATGCTCCCCAGATCTGAGCACCTTGCGACAATTTGTTCAAGTGAGCCTTCATTCCCGCTGATCTCATGTGCTCAAAAGACTTTGCCTCGAAATATAATCTGTAACTGTGTTTCAAACGCTTTGTTTTCTCAATCTGTATGTCATGTTTCTCTGCCAGCTCTGCCGATTTATGATGCATTTTACTCACTTCCTTTGTAATTCTGGGGCACAGATACATCAGCTCTTCTTCTGTGTAGGATTCTAACCTGTTCACTCCCATTGTTCCCTCAACTAGCTCCGTTGCTTCTGTAGTTAACCTCACACGATTTATCTGCTCTTCACCCTTGGATGTATTTTGAGATGTGTTCAGACTGTCTAACCATTCACTCAATTGCTGTGCTTATAATCCCTGTAATGAGATGTTACTTGCATTCGGCATTGATACCTGTTGCATCGCTGCACCTAGAGTTTGAAGCGTCAAAAGTTTCAAACTTTGACTCGTATTCGGGCCACTTATTGCATCTGGAAGTGCTACAAGTGGACTAAGATCCATTAACGGTCTAGATCCATTAAAAGTCTGACCCACAGACGACATCATCCTGCACAGGATCACTCACTCCCCTTCTCACAATACTCTGTGACATTTCATTATGATATCCTGCACTTGCTTCTTTTGCGCAAATAAAGGTACCACTGGACCAACAGTAATCGGTAGCGATATTGCATCTGGAGCTGCTCTGACACTCGCACCTTGTGGAAAAGTTACCCCCATTGCCTGGTTCATGACTGGTGTAACGTCTGACTGTGTTCCTGTTATCGGTGTAAACTTCGGCAAACCCTGTGGATGTGCCGGAGGCAGTAACATTGGAGTCGGCTCTGTCTGAACTAGCATTGGTCTCGGGAGCACTTGCTCCGATGGCACCACTAAGTTCGAAATCGTCTCAAGGATTGGCACTTCTGGATAAATTCTCTGTATTGATGGTAAATGCATCTGCGCTTGGACCACAGTAGTAGTCCCTGCATTAGGTGTACTCTGTACTACCCCTGTTATCTGTCCACTATCTGTCTGCACTGGTCCCTCTGTTCCCGATGCTTGTGCTGGGGCAGTTGTGACGGCACTAGTACCTGGACTCCCTGAATAAGTCCCATAGGGTGGAGGTCGATCCCTAAACAATTGTGTAATAAGGTCCTCAACATTTGAGTCTTCATCGTCTACATAAGGCTTTTTCTTTTTCTTTGTTCCTGTACTCTCACTCTCTTTAGCATTATCTTCTTTCTCTGTCTCGTCTTCCTCTGTGATTGCAGGAAACAATTTAATTCCCTGTAGCATCTCTGTTCTCCACCTTTTCTGTTCCCAATCCGACCTAGCTTCAGCTAAGGATTTTTCTACTCTCTTTATTCTCCCCCCTGAATTTCATCTCTTGTTGCTTTCTGGCCACCAGCTCCGAAACCGCTAAAGCCTCAAACTGTGCTGGCCTCGGTAATGGCTTCATCTCATATAATGCCATTCGCAATTCGTCCAAAATTCTCAAATTAAATGTTCCATGCTCTGGAAACTCTAAGGCTCCTAACTTCTTTGTTAGCTTACACCACGGCTTTAACCAAAGACACGGTGCGACACCTCGCTCCTCCATCACAATATAAGCCAGAGAATTTTCCGGTGGGGTTGGCTCCCCCACTGACGCCTTAATGTAAGAATCACCCTTCATAGCACTTCTGAACACCTTAAAAAACTTAATTTTCTCTATTGTATTTATTTCGAATAAATAATGAAATTACTTTTACTCCCAAGATTCCCTTCACACACTTACTCAACCAATTGCCTCTTACGGACGGCTGTCAATCCGCTTGTGACTCTTCTTACCAACCAACCTATCCCAGCGCGGCACACTCTGACGTCACACTCACACACTGCGGCTGACAAAGTCTTGCGGCTTGTCCTCCTAAACTTCAACTCACACAACTAATGCAAATTATTCTGAGCATTTTAACCAAATACCAATAACTAAAACAAACCTGCTGGTTTACTACAGGAAGGGACACAATCACTTCAGAGACCTTACGGATTTTCACTAATGGCCCTTTCGCTCATGTAGCTATTCCTCTTTCTCAGTCTCCCATATTTGCAAGAAAAATTTGACCTGCGAATTTCACTCTCAACTGATCAGTGGGTCTTGCCTGGTGCACATAGGACTCGCCAAATCTCAGTCAAAAAATATCTTTCACTCATCTATCCACGTGGATAATATTTGAGCACAAAGTGCCACACGCATGTGAAGTTCGACGACTTCCCTACTCTCATACTGTGGAGTACGCACACTCCTACTAAACCTTAACTGGAGTACGCAGACTCCCTACTTCACTTCACATACATCACATTTCACCTGCGGTTTGCTCAAGCCTGTGCAAGCGCAACCTACCACTTTCACACTATCACAAGAACGCCGAGAACATACCCAACTTTACTAGCGGATCCGGGATCTGGGAAAGTCATTTCTGGGCTTAAGGGGACATCATTTTTGCTACAATTGCCATTTCAGAAAAACAAAATTCAAACCTCATAAAAAAATACGAACAACTAACCTTAACTCAAACTACCGCCATAAGCAGTAATCACCACATAACTAGTTCTCCAAGGAAACTAACCAGCAAGCTGCTACCAAAAACTGCAAGCGCGCCTGGTCCTTAGTAAGTAAACTTACAAGGCGATGCATATAGGTCGAGGAACATTTTGAATCGCATGGAGTATCCTAGTCATGCAGTGACCACTAAAAACAACAATAATCAGCATAAAATATCATAAATAAACATCTACTCATTAATAACCACAACTTTTATTTCCCTATTGATTATAATTCTAAATCATCCGTTAGCTCAACCTTTATTCAAACCACTCAGTTATTAATTTGTTAATGAAAAACATCATCATCACATAATTTGAAGAACACCACATGCGTAAATGCATTTACATATGCCAAGAATACCAGCATTTATAGCAGAGTTCAGCAAATAGCTTGTCAGTCAATTGTCACTGTCAACGTCACCATTAACAGCCTACCTAACCAAGATTATCATCAGCATGTGGGCCTTCATGCAAAACAATTTAGAGAAAAACATAAATTTGGAAAAAGATCTATCTATGTGAGAATTCTATAATCAGCGCAGTTGGTACCTAGAAGAAAAGGCACAAATTGTGAGTCACATTTTCACAGCTACCTAACCAGGATGAATCAGCAACAAGTCAGTCTTCATCTTCAGGTCATCAATTAGTCAGCCACGCATCAGGCTCACAGAGTATGAGGCCAACGACAGAACCTCGGACAGCGTCTCCTGATGTCATCAATTCTCCCCTTACGCCTGAAGTTTGAGCCCCTTTTCATGACTTTTTATTAGGGTCTCCCAGTCCATCCTCCTAATTCCTAATTGGTCAGTCAGTCAGCCAATCTACCAATTTCAATATCAGTCCGTTCACAAGATGCGGATTGGTCCACTATACGATGTCCTCATCATCCGGCTCTTAAGGTATCGAAATTGTTGCATGTTCCTCTTCAGTTAGTGCCTTCATTGGTCAAGTCCTAGGAAAGTACATTTAGTCTATTCTACACATAATTGTATCAAATTGTCTTCATCATTTCCTGTCCGCCGGTACATTGCAGAAAATTCTAGCTAAGCAACTTTAACATCGGGTGAGCCAAGGACGGTTCAGCCATCCAGTTTCTTGCAAACACGGTTATTATTTCTGCTCTCAATGTGCGAGGCCTAGGAAGACTAGGCCTTAAATTCAGTTAAGTTAACACTACAAATTAAAGTAAAACATAGGTTATACATTTCAATATGACATATTACTACATTTTTCACACAAATTTTCATTATTTCACACAGTTCCAGATATATTAGTACTAGCTCGTATACATGGCTGACATGCTTCGAGTGCACATTTTCAAACGTGCACATTATTTTCTCTACGATTAATTTCTCTACACATTTTTCATTATTAAGCACATAAACAGCATTAATAATTTTCTTAATTAGCATATCTGCTTCAACAAGTCTCAATCCTACCCCTCTCGGGAAAAACGATCTAAGTTGTTGATGTGGAGAATAAACAAACGTCAGCCTAAGAAACTGCCCCAGTGTCTGTGAAAATAGGATCTTTTGAGGATAACCACAAATTCATAGTATGTGATCGCTATCCAGAGAATCTCTTGGGAAGAGATTTGTTCTCCAAAATGAACTGTAATATCTTCTGTACTCCAGAAGGAATAGAAGTGCAAACCCAAGATGAGGATGCTGCTTTTACTTAGGTAAAACCTGAATCACACCACATGTTGGTAGATGATTTGCCACCAGATTTGAGAGAGACTACCAAACATGAAGTATGGGAGTTTTCGCGAGAAGATATCAAACTGATTAGAGGTGTAGAACCTGTCTGAATTACTGTTAAACCTGATGTTGAATTCCAGAGAACGCCACAATATAATTTGACACCTGAAACGATTGCTGGAATGGAATAACTCCTGTAATCGAGTCCATGATACAGCAGGGAATCTTGAAACAAATAACAAATAATGGGAAGTCCTTGTAACTCTCCAATTATGGGTCTTCCGAAACCAAGTGGGAAATATAGAATTGTACAAGACCGTAGAAAAGTAAGTAACCTTGTTGTTCCTTGTTGCCCCGTGGTACAGAATCCGGCTGTAATATTGTTTCAGATTCCATGTGAGGCTCAGTGGTTCATTGTCATTGATTTCTGTGAGGTCTTCTTTTCAATACCGTTGCATGAGGACAGTCAATTCCTTTTTGCATTCCAGCTTGGAAACCGGGTATTAACATGCTGTTGTGTCCCACAGGGGTATAATGAGTCACCATCGATCTTCAATCAGAGCCTAAAGAAAAATCTGGAATCTTTGATCATGCCTTGTAATTCAATCCTGATCCAGTATTTTGACAACCGGATGTCGATTACTCAAGAAGCTTGCAAATAAGCCACTATTGCATTACTGAACCAACTTCCTGAGAAAGGACATAAATGGCCTGAATACAACTTTGGCGGAGGGGATTACTCCGACCCCAATGTGTCAGATATCCCACCCCCCGAATTACGAGTCCATTATATCCTATTGAACTCGTAATACGGCAGGCGGGATATCCGTCACATTTGGGACGAAGTAATCCCCTCCGCCGAAGTCATAATCAGGCCCTAATTGTCTCCAGGAAAGTTGCAATACTGACAAAAAGATGTTCAATACCTTAGACATCACATTAAAAAGGGAGCGAGAAAGGTGTCACAATAGAGGATCTCAGCCAAAATGAAAATGAGTCCACCAACTACGCACAGAGAAGTCAGGATGTATTTGGGAACAGTGTGCTAGTGTAGACAGTGGATACCCAACTTCTCCCTGGTGGCTAAGCCTTTGCAGAGGCTGACACAAGGAAGTATCTGATATGGTACCATGGGATAATGGTTGCCTTGGTGCATTTCTAGAGCTGAAAGAATGTCTCTGCATTGCCCCGGCTCTAGGGATTCCTGATTATAATAAATCTTTTGCACTTTTCTGCAGTGAGAGGGAGGGCTGTGCTCTCTCTGTGCTAACTCAAACATATGGAAATGCTAAGTGACCAGTGGCGTATTTTTCAGCCACAATGGATCCTGTTGCTTCTGCTTTACCTGGCTGTCTTAATTATGTAGCAGGAGTTAGTACAAGCATTGAGAGGTGGGAGAATATTGTTATGGGTCATTCATTAACTGTATATGTGCCCCATTCAGTTGAGCGTTTGTTAAACAGGACACAATATTTGACTAGCAGCCGACTCACTGAGTATGAGCAAATAGTGCTGGCTGCAGAAAATGTGATGATTAAAAGTTGTCGAATTGTGAATCCTGCTACTCTGTTGCCAATACCGAGTCAGGAAAATGTTGAAGATTATGAATGGGACCATTATGGTCTAGATGTCACGCAACTATGCACCAAGCTGTGACCAGACATCCAAGATAAACCATTGCCTACATCTGATTATGTCCTTTATGTTGATGGTTCATGTTTAAGAGATAGTGGAAGAAGTATGAGAACAGCATGTGCTGTATGTACCCTTCCTGGGGTGGTTGAAACTTCCTTGCTTCAAGGAATATTGTTTGCTCAAGTTGCTGAACTGATTGCTCTCACTAAGGCATTTTGGGCCTGATTACGACCTTGGCGGATGGGATACTCTGCCACAAACATGACGGATATCCTGTCCGCCATAGTACAGTTTCATTTTATCCTATGGAACTTGTAAAAAGGCGGGTGGAATATCCGTCATATTTGTAGCAGAGTATCCCATCTGCCAAGGTCATAATAAGGCCTATTTTTTCTCTGACCAATTGAAAGTGACAATCTCACTGAGCGGCTTTGGTGTCGTCCATGACTTGGTCTCAGAGGGAATTTATGACGTCTTCTGGATCTTCAACACGGAATGGCGAACAAGTGAGAAATCTCCTCAACACATTACAATTGCCTGAGCAAGTTGCAGTGGTAAAGTGCCCTACACACCAGTCTGGAGATGATCATGTGTCTTTGGGCGATAGATACGCCAATGAGGTTGCTAGATATTGTGCTTACAATAACTGTACATATAATGTTGAATTCACAGATGAGTGAATGGATGATACTTACTTTAACCTCTTGTCGACAACAGCTGACACTTGGGATGAGGTGAAAAGGTTTCATGAGAAGGTTTCTGAGGAACAATAGCAGAGTTGAGTCAGAGCGGGATGTGTTAAAAGAGATGATGACATTTGGGTTTCAATGGATGTACAACCAGTATTGCCAAATTGTCTGTTACGTCTCATGGCTAGATACTTCCATGGTCCAGCCAATGTTGGTAGGGACACTATGGTGAGACTGTTTAGGCAGACTTGGTTCTATCTCAGATTTAGGTTGAGGGCTGAAGTGTTGTGTGACATATGTGTTGTATGTCAAAAGAACAATGTTGAAAGAGAACTGCAGTCACACTGAGTCACATAGGAAGGTGCTGCAAGCCACTCACCTGAACTCCAGGTGGTTTTGATAGGGAGACGATAATCCCCAAATCCCAATGTGAACTGACAGGGCAGCAATGAAGGACACTCTGCAACCCTCTGAGTTTCCAAGGGGATGGGGGTTTGGTATGAGAGAGAAAGAGGGAAATACCAGGGCGTCTGCTTATTTAGATTGTTCTACTCTGGGAACTGCTGGGCTCAAGGATATCTGGATTCTGGTTCTGGATTGAGGATACTGGCAATCTGTAATGTTCTGATACAAGGGTCTGGACTCGGATTTCCCTGTAATGAAACAACACTTTAAAAAAGGAAAAACTAAACTGATCTTTGGCATCAATTTACTTCAAATCAACATACTTATAATTCACACTAGAAACGTTCCCCAGTGTGATTCAGGAATTATCCAGTAATTATCATGGACTGGAAGTATCATGTACAAGGATCTCACTGAGAGAAAATTAGTGTGTAAACTACTTCAAATTCTTCAGCAGTTCAAGAGTCTCAAGAGTTTAAGGTTCATATGCAAATATGCAATGGCAATCAGATTTTAGTTCTTAGTTGTCCCAAAAGTCTTTAGAACAGCAACATCAGATTCTGATCCAGAAAACATGGATTGAAAACCAACCATGAGCACAAGATCCAGGAAGGCATAGCTATTACAAGAAATACAACTCTTTTTTAATGTCTTTTGAGTTACGAAATTGATTCCATTATTATTGCTGGCTTTGGATAAGTTTGATTAAATAGCGCTGATCAAGATCCCAAATTAAACTTGTGTTACCTTATTTGGGCTGACTCGTGCCAGCGCAAGAAAGCACGATGTGAGAGATGAACAGCAGACCTCCCATCTTTTACAGGTGCTGTAGTAACTGCGGAGAAGATAGGAAATACTAGGTCGGAACTCAGGAAGAGCATTTCTGCGAGGAGAAGCCTGTTGCTGTAAAGATATGGATCCCGCTGTGAAGAGAGAACTGCCACTACGAAGGGAATGCTTCCAAAGACTGGAGACAGATGAGCACCTCTTCCAAGGTAAATGAGATTAAGTCGGATTTAGTCTGAAATGCTGGCTTTTATAGCTGGCTGAAACCAGGTGCAAGGAAACACATGGGGAAAGCAGAGGAACTTGTTAGTCATTAGTGTAATTGCACATGTTTCTCAGCTGTCTTGGAGGATCAACTTAAGAACCAGCAGTTGTCGACAGTTGTCATGTGCTTCCTGGAATACCTGAGTGAGGCCTAAGTGTTTGTAGACAGTTGACATGTGCTTCCTGGATTACCTGGGTGAGGCCCTGATGTTCAGAAGTTATCTTGACAACGAGCATTGGTCTAGATCTGTGATAAACATTGCCATTAAGTTAACAACTGAGTTGCCAATTTACACAAGGTTTCAAAGGCATAACATGATTGAAACTGGTACTGTGATGAAAAGAGAATAACAACATCTCTGAGACCACTCATAAAGGGGGGAATAAGGCATGGCTAGCTCACAGCTGGGACTATGACAGTTGCCCCTTCCAAAGGCTGAGGTATAGTGGGGTTCAGAGCATAGAAACTTTGGGTCAGATGAGAGGCATGGGCATAGAAGGCTGGTTCCCAAGAGTGTTCAGAAGGGGTGGTAACCCTTCCAATCAATCAAAAAATACATATCTCCTCAAATGCGTTTTGCATCTAGGATACGTTGTACTTCATATTCTTTAGGATCTGATCTCCTACTACTACTGGGGGAGGAGGTATATCCTTCCATGTGTGTGGATGACTTGGTCTGATAAGAGAAACGTGAAACACTGGATGTATAGCATATTCATCTGGTAAGTGTAAAAGTATTGTGAAAGGTGATAGAGTATCAATAATTGGAAAAGGACCTATGAATCACGTTTGAAGATTCCTTGGGCCCTCAAGTTTGATGTTGCAAGTGAATAACCACAACATGTCTCCTTTCTTATATTTAGGTTCAGGAGTTCTTTGTTTATCGGCTTGTGCTTTCATGATTAGTTTGTTTTGTGCTAAACATTTATGGGCTTGTTCTTGTGTGTCTTGTAATGTCAATAACCTTTCATACACTGAAGGCATCAGCTCTGGTGTTTTGGGTAACATCAGTGGAAGGGTAAACGGTGAGGAAGAAGAAAGAAGAGCACCCCAAGGCAGTATAAAAACTATTATTATATGAGAACTCAGCCAACGGTAGGGCCTGGTCCCATTGACTAGGAAAAGTGGAGGTTAAACACCTAAGAATCTGTCCTAAAGATTGGTTCACTCTCTCTGTTTGACCATCAGTTTGGGGATGATAGGATGTTGAAAGAGCTAACTCAATTCCTAATGTAGTACATAGGACTTTCCAGAATTTTGATGTGAATTGTGAAACGTGATCTGAAATAATCTTAGTTGGTAATCCATGTAACCTAACAATTTGTTGTGAGACTATGGGGGTCATTCTGACCCCGGCGGTCCATTGGCGGTGCCCCGCAGGGCATTCTGACCGCGGCGGTTTGGCCGCGGTCAGATGTGAAAAACCGGCGGTCTCCCGCCGGTTTTCCGCTGCCCAAATGACTCCTCCATGGCGGCGCAGCTCGCTGCGCCGCCATGGAGGATTCTGACACCCCATACCGCCATCCTGTTCCTGGCGGTTCGCCCGCCAGGAACAGGATGGTGGTATGGGGTGTCGTGGGACCCCTGGGGGCCCCAGCAGTGCCCATGCCAATGGCATGGGCACTGCAGGGGCCCCCGTAAGAGGGCCCCACTTTGTATTTCAGTGTCTGCTTTGCAGACACTGAAATACGCGATGGGTGCCACTGCACCCGTCGCACCTTCCCACTCTGCCGGCTCCATTCAGAGCCGGCGTCCTCGTGGGAAGGTTGTTTTCCACTGGGCTGGCGGGCGGCCTTTTGGCGGTCGCCCGCCAGCCCAGTGGAAAACCCAGAATCACCGCAGCGGTCTGACGACGCGGTACGGTGTTCTGGCGGGGGTACTTTGGCGGGCGGCCTCCGCCGCCCGCCAAGGTAAGAATCACCCCCAATATCACTAAACTCCACGGCTGAGAGTATCTTTCTGAGAGGAATGAAGTGGGTCATTTCGGATAACCTATCTACCACTACCAGAATGGTGGTAAATTTGTTAGATTCTGGAAATCAGTGACAAAATCCAAACTGATCGTATGCCAATGAGCTGATGGAATGGGTAATGGATGTAGAAGACCTGAGGGTGTTAAGTTTTGAGTCTTATTACGAGCACATACAGGGCAAAGATTTACATAAGTCTGACCCTCTTTTTGAATATTTTCACACCAGAAATTTATTAAAATGTTCTTTATATTCTTCTGGATACCCGGGTGCCCACCTAAGGCCGAGTCATAGCGCCATTCTATGATTTAGTGTCTCAATTCTCCTTGTGGTATAAAAATATTTTGGTCAAGAATAAGGTAGCCTTCTTTTATGCTGTGTTTTGGGTTGAGCAGCCAATCCTGGGTCTTAACTGTTTGTAGTGCCTTTTTAAATTTCAGTCAATAAAGGATTGGCTATGGTACTGCCTCAATCTTTTCAAAGGGTATAATACTAGGAGGGAGTGTAGAGCTCTTCTTGTCTTCTTTTTGTACTGACCTAGACAAAATGTTTGATTGTAATTGCTTTGTTCCAAAACAATAAGTGATAAGGAAATCAAAATCACTAAAACAATGTAGCCAACAGATTTGGTTAAGTGTGAGAGCTTTTATTGAAGTAAAAAACTGTAAGTTTTAATGATCTGCAAAAATTGTAATGGTGTGTTTTGCCCCCAATAGGCGATGATGCCATTGTGCAAAAAACGCCTTGATGGCTAAAAACTCTCTCGCTGCCACTGTGTAGTTTTGTTCAGCAGGAAGTAGCTTTCAAGAATAATAAGCTAAAGGATGCAGACGGCTGGTCTTGGCTTTTTGTGAAGTGTCCGCTTCAACAAAGAATGGCTGATCAGAACCTGGATGTGCAAAATGGGAGCTGTTGTGAATTTCTGCATTAAGGTTTAAAAGACCTGTTGAGTTCCTTTTGACCACAAGAATGTTTGCCCTTTCTTTAATAACTGAGTAATTGGTACCACAATATCTAAATAACCTCTAATAAATCTCCGATAAAAGTTGGTAAAACCAAGAGCTCTCTGGATCTCTTTAACAGAAGTAGGTGACAGCCAAGAAAGAATGGCTTCTACCTTTTTGGGGGCCATTGTAATACCTTCCGGGAACAGATGGTAACCCAAAAATTCCACTGACCTAAAGTGAAATGTGCATTTATCTAATTTAGCTTACAGAGAATGCTCTCTCCAATGCTGAAGAATAGTTCCTAGGTGCAGGACATGATCCTGCTCAGTCTTAAAGAAAATCATAATATCATCTATGTAGACCATTGCACAAACGTTCAAGAAGTCATGGAGAACTTTGTTGATAAAATATTGAAATACAGCTGGGGGTATTACAGAGATCAAAAGGCATTACAGTATACTCAAATAGGCCACGTTTTGTTCTGAAAGCCGTTTTCCCCTTATCTCCAGATTTAGCACGTATGAGGAGGTAAGCACTGTGTATATCTAACTTTATAAAGATAGTGGAGTCACGTACTTGATCTAATAACACAGGAATAAGTGGTAATGAGTAACAATTGTTAATCGTGGCCTTGCTATCTGTGTGAAAGCTAATGCAGGCCCATAATTCCCCATTCTATGGTACCTGGTTGATATGAGGGCTGCCTGTAAATTGTAGATCACTGGTCCATATCTCTGACATGGACATGTAGAATCATCACCATCATCCTTTGCACTTAGTTACGGATATGTATGTTACATCACAGCTGCTGCCAAGACTACTTCAGTGATATGGGTGACACCATCCAGTGGTTTAGGAGACAAGGAAGCAACCTGGCTGCAGCAGTCAAACCACTGCCATCCACTCGTCGGGTAAGTGTGCCATATAATGTTGTAGACTATTGATACCCTACCCATGCACAATAACCACATCCTTGTGAAAGGGGATGAACAAATAATGCCATAGCATCTGAAGTTGGTGTGTAAAATGTACCCAACATAATCAGTGATGTGTCTGTCAAGTGTGCATTTTCACATATCAATAATGCAGTACTTTAATTATGGTGTCAATTCTTTTACAAGCTGCTGGATCAAGAAACGTATCTTCTGCAACACACTCAGGGATCCCGGTCCAGCAGCTGACATCAAGGGGGACCTCAATGCCACACAGAGCTGTGGTTGGAACTGGTGAGTTTGCTTTCGCATTTCAGATCTGCATTGAAAACCTCAATGCCACAGTGTGAGCTATCACGTATAGGTATACACAAATTAGGTCACATGTGGAACATCTGTTGATGTAAAGATAATTTGACTCAATCCCTGTGTCGTACCACTTGATGTTGTAAGGCAAATACTTAGCATGTTGCAACCTCTGTCTTACAGGTGGTGAGGATGATGATGAGTCTGGAGGAAGGACCATCTACTAGTGACGAGTGACAAGCCCAGGGCAATCTGAGGGGAGAACCCACTCCTCTTCCAAGCTGCCTTCTCAGCTGCCAGAACTACAGAGTAGGAGGAATAAGTAGAGAAGGATGAAGATCAGGGCCGGATTCCAACAGATGTAAAGGCCTATCCCTGAGCACTATTGTTCGCACACACAGAATACCATCAAAGCCTAAATCTGCTCTGGTCAGCATAGTGCATTCTCCTACAGCCCCAAGGATTTCCCATTCCTCACACACCACAAAATGACTATCACCTCCTCACAGCCCTCACATCCAGGTCAAACTTGTTGTTTCTCCTACAAACTCTTACTTTGACAGTGTCTCCCAAGCCTTCTCTCCAACATCTGAGGTAGATACTAGTGTGGAGCAGGTAGCCCGTAAGGAAAAATCTCCTTCTCACTCTCCTCTCACTTGCCACCCCCGTCCCTGCTGGTAGACCTGCCTGTCACATCCGAGGCCATCCCCGGCAGAGAGGGCGGAGGATTTCTTCCAACAACAGTCAGCTGTGAAACAGGACATTTGTAACATAGGAACTACACTGTCTGTCATGTCTGCCTCACTACAGGACATGCCCCAACTCCCACAGTTGATGCACAGAATGCCCCAGGTGTTGGAGAGGATGGATAGATCCTGGCAAGATATGAGGAAGAGACTGAATGACATCATGGCCATACAGAGGCAAGAGAGTGCAACACTATGCATTGGCTAGGAAGATGATGGAGGGGATACTCAAAATTATACTAAATCCACCTTCACAGTAAATGCATGGAGGGGAGCAAATACTGCTACCTGCACCACTGCACCCCAGACCCTGCTTAGGACACCTGCACAGGGCCCCTATCCATCTACGATGGAAACACTCCCCTTGCACTCCTCATCACCACCACTGCACAGTCATGCCCTCCCCCTGTACATGCACCACCCCTTCTATAGGAACCACCATCCCCTGTCAAGGATGCAGCCCCCCCCGCACAGGACCCACAAACCCCTGTCCAGATTGCCCCCTTCTGTACAGGAACCACCGTCCCCTGCCCAGGATGCTCCCTCTACAGGAACCACCACACCCTGTCCAGGATGCCCCCTGTACAGGAACAACCACCCCCTGTCCAGGATGCCCCCCATATAGGAACCACCACCCCCTGTCCAGGATGAACCGACAGGCACAGGAACCACACCCATCTGCACCTTCCAACCCCAGGAAACTCCCAACCTCACAATGTTCCTCACCACCAAAATTGAGAAGGCACAAACGAGATCCCCCTTGAGCAATGTAAATATGTTTGCACAGAACAATGTAAATAAAAGACATATTACACATTTAAATTGAGTTGAATAATAGTTGATGATGGTCAATTGCTTAATGTAGGTGTAAGCCATACATGTTGAGGAACATGGCTAAGACATGCCCATTAGCAGAACCATCTGTGTACAAAGGTATCATGATGAAGGCTTAGCTAAACCACTCCAGACGTACACTTTCATACTTTGAATCCAGCAAATATACTGAACTACACAACACAGTGCTTTTTCTTTTTTTTTTAAGTCTATAAATTGAATGAAAATAAAATAATACTGTCCATTTGGAAGGAAGAAACAAAATAAACAAATGCTCTTCATCCAGAGTGGGCAGGGGACTTATATGGGGTTGGACAAAATAAATAAAACACATCAGGGAAATGTCAGGGGAGTCAGTCTATGTACAAGGACAAAAACAAATGTCCAGTCACTGTAAATTGTCCAGTCACATGTCATCCTAGTCATTCTCCTATTTATCACAAAAGTTCCTCTGCCTCTATGGTCTCTTCGTGGCTGGCCGGTGGAGGACCTGACACCCCATGGGAATGGAATGCACAAGTGATACTGGGAGAAATAGAGAGGGAGGACGAACAAGATGACACATGGAGGGTGGGTTGGGAGGGATCCTGGGACAGGGCAGATATCATAGCTGCACCCAAGGAAGTGAGGGTGGCATTGAGGGCGGCCATGGCACAAGCATTTTCCTCTCACATCCTATACAAATCCTCAGTGACCTGCTGTAGGAGCCAAGAGGAAATGCAATGCTCCCCCCTCAGAAGACACCATCCCTTCCTGGGATGCAGCCACAGTAGTGACATATCAGGGAGGGGTTTAGGAGGAACATGAGGGATGTGGGATGTCATGAACAGGGATGCTCCTTGGGACACTGGCTACATCAAACACAACAGTTCTTCTCCTTAGTACTTAATTATTCCTAATAAACAACACACAATGGCATAAATAAATATACAACAGAATGTACAAAAAAGGTGCTTTTCTCTCATTGCGTTGCACAAAATAATTTAATTTGATACATATCCAAACCCAATTCTGTGTCGAATAGAAAGGGGTCCCACTAACTTGAACCCGTGACATATGGTGACATCCATAAACCAACATATAATGCAAAAAAAAAACAGGTTTCAAACAAACGGCTATAAATGACTCTACAAAATACAATAAGCAATGTCCATTTCAACCCTAATACAAAGGGCAATTAGCATTTGTTATAGAATTGTTGGGGAACTGGGGCAGGCACTTGGAGGGGGAGTAGTGGCGGGAGATACAGCTAAGGCCTGCGATAGTCTGGGGCCCTCAAGATATAGGGAGGGGTCAGGCCCAGGTGTAGATATGACCCACCCTGTCGACACCTCCTGCAGGTTGAGTTCTTCTGTTTCTGGGGAGGGTATAAATCCTGCCCCCTGGCCAGAGAAATTCAGATCATTTCCCCCCTCCACTGTGTCTGCAACCTCCACCTGGTCTGTTGCTGATGTTATGTCTGTCTGGGTGGATGGGGGACCTCAAGATGTTTAAGGTCCCTCCTCCTCCTCCTCCTCTTCCTCTTCTGTCAATGAACGGAGTCCGTGCTCGCCGATGTCCTTAGGATGCCCTTCGCTATCTGTGGTCCTCTCCCTGGTCTTCCTGGCCAGCCAGGTCCACTGAAATAGAATTGAGAACATTATGTTGCTGGTGTAGAAATCAGGACACCTAAAGCAAAGGCTGAGTTTGTTCTCCTTTGATCTCACTAACCCATTATAGGTAACTTATATCCCAAATATATGTGTACTATCACTGTAATGTCCTGACATTACTCACACATTGACATTTGACACAATTGTGGGGTGTAACCACTGTTGTAATGGTGAAGTCTCACTTTCAGCATTATTGCAACACTGAGGCCCAATTCACAAAGATTGGCAAAAATGTTTGTTGTAAGCTTAGACCAAATGTTGGAGTTTACCTCTGTATATTGGGCACAGTATCTCCTATCCTTGCTACCTAGTCATCTTCCAAAGTCAGTCCACAAGTGGAGATGGGGCACAGTCTGGATGGATCAGTCCATACCTTAGCATGTATCTATGATCATCCTGTAACTTCCGGACTGGATAGCCTTACACTGACTATTGAATGTCAAATGATGGGTGGCATGGCCTGATTACATACAAATGCTTGAATGGGTGTACATATACAAACCTGGCCTTGGCTATGACCTTTGCTAAACTGTGGGTCTATGTACTGGAGGATCCCTGAAAACGTCAACCAATCTACTTGGCAGGTGCCACATTTGGCATTCCAAGACTGCCTGTTGGTGCTGCAAACCAGCTGGCATGTGTGCATAGTTGGTACAGCTAGCTTGATGTTACATGTGACATATGAGCCATTGTTGTGGAGACCTGTGCTTTTGGTTTCTCTTGGAAATACTGGTACCATTTTGTGTGAGACAAGTATCCCAAAGTCAGCCTTTACTCCACGATATATGAAATGATACTTTACACATCCAACACCCAAAATACGTCTTGACCCCACACTGGACATTGTTTGGCCCATTCCTTTGCCCTTGCACCCGGCAGTGATAAGACCCTTGGATCACCAGTCATGGCGTTGGCATTGCATTTCTTCCTCTGAATGCACAAGTAATCTATATTTCCCCAGTAGTGTTCAGAACACTACAAGTCCCAGGATGCACTCTGGTATTTGCATCCAATGGGCTCCAGTGAGACATTGGCCTTATGGCTACTGCAGCAATTGCTCGGATTGTGCACACGGTGACATAAGATACTGACAGACATGTGATACAGCCCATGCACTTACGAGGCCTCTGCTGCTCCAACTACCCCATCTGGACATGGAGGGTCAGCCAGGCTGTCCTCAGGACCCTCGTCTACAGTGGCATAAGGCGTTGCCAGTGCACATGAGGCTGGGAGGACTGGCCCAATAGTTATTGGGCCCTCAGTCGTGCCCAGCGTTTCAGGTCCTCCCAGCACTTGCGGCATGTCCTGATCCACCGGTGGTACATGCCCACTGCACTGCAGCGCTGTGCAATGTCAGCCCAGAGTCGGGAACACACTGCATTGCTCAGCTGGTCCTCGGGCCCCTATAAAGCTGAGGGTAATTGTCGAGCACCCCCCTAGCTAAAATATCCAATTCTCGTTCACTGAAGGGAGATGCCCTCTCATCAAGTCCCTCAACCATTTTGGGGACAGTTAGAGGCATACTTATACTTCCATTGCACCAATAATTGCGCTTCATAATATTTTTACGCACATTCAGCACAAAACTAACTCCATATTTATATTTTGATGCTAGACACGTATAATGTCAAAAAATTGGAGTTTGCACCATTTTTTAGATGCATGAACCCTCCTTGCGTCAATGAGATGCAGGTAGACGTTTCCCATCTAAAACATGGTGCTAACCCCATAGCCCCATATTCATCCCCCGTTCTAAAATGACGCACAGGAGGGAGGAGGGGCTAAATAATGGTGCAAAGCTTGCTTTGCACCATTAGTTAACGCCTGGGTCAGACCAGGCGTTAGGGCATCTGTGGACCCAGTCCCATGGTTAAACACCATGGAATGGGTCCACAGGTCCCCTCCCCAAGCCCCAGGATCACCCTTCCCCACACCATAGGGAAACCAGAGGATGGGCCACCCCCTTCCAGGTAAGTAGGGTAAGTATAGGTAAGTATTTTATCTTTTTAAATTAAAGTGTCATCGCCGGCCCAACCAGGGGGCACCTGCATGGCACAGGCCCCTTGTCCCCTATGCTGGCCATTAGGGTGGTGGGCATGACTCCTGTCTTTTTTAAGACAGGAGTCATGTGGTATGGATGGTTTTGCATCAGAAAATGACACTAGGCTGGTTAGAGGCATTTTGTTTGCCTCTAACCAACCTAACGTCATTTTTTGGTGCAAAACCTCCTTCTCCCATAACGCCACTCCCACCCGGCTAACGGCATTTTTTTTATGCTAGCCCACCCTTTGCACCGGCTTGTGCCATTCCATAAATATGGCACCTGGCTGGCGCTCAGGAATGGCACAAGCCGTTGCTAAACTTTTTGATGCAAAACTGCATTAGTGCAGTTTTCCATCAAATAGTATAAACATGCCCCTTACTATATACAGAGAAGCAGGATGGCAGAGGATGCTACCTGCAGGTGCGGATTACTCAGAATGACAATGCAATGGTTGCCTGCAGCTTCCTGTCATGAACTTCCTGTCTTGTAGTTCCTCTGTGTAACTTTCCTGTAGGAATTCATTGAGTTTCGGCCCGTCTTCGGAATCTACACCCCAAGTGTGGATTATCCACACCCAAAAGGTACTCCACGTATTCGGAGCGTAGGCTCTGCATGCGGAGTGTAGAATCTGTATTCGGGGAAGTAGACAGGGTCAAAAAAGAGTAACATATGCAAACAGGCATAAAAAGGGACAGAAGTCAAATGGAGGAATGGAAGAGTATAGATACATGTGACACTACAATAATGGCTAGCAGAGTTTGGCCCCTTGCATTATGGCACTTGTGGTCAACATTTGGCACTTACATAAGAGTAGACTGTAGTGTATCACCAAAGAAGGTGCAAGTAGTGGTGTTCATCCCTGGACACATAGGGCCAGATTCACACAGGGTCAGAGGGCCAGGGCAGGACTGGGAACCCATGGCAGCATGATCAAGTGTGCCAGACCAGCCTCTACACAGAGACAGGAAACGCCAGAGTGGGGATCATGCAGGAAAGCTGCTTTTTTACTGGGGGCACATATTGCGGCACCAGTTCAGACCCAACACACAGTGACAAAACCAGTCCCCATCTCTCCATGTCCCTGGGGAAATGCCAAATTCCCCACCTTGCCAGTCTGGCCCTGCATATAGCCTACGCGCTGGTGGCAGAGGCCCATAAGTAGTTGCACTTGGGGCAGAATGTCCACAATGAGACTTCCAAGTGCTGGGGTCCATTGTGACTCTGTCTCTTATGTGTGGTCTGGAATTTCTTAGAACAACAGAAGTGAGCAGCATTTCAAACCCCCTTCAACATTTGGAGGGGCTGACATCCTTTTAATGGTCGTTCATAGTCAGCCCCACCTCCAAGCAGGGTTGTCTGCTGTCCTGTCTGCTGTACTGTTGAACCAACCTCATCCAACATGGCTGAATGATTGTGGACGGGGCACCCAAAGAGTCAGTGATACTGATATGGACATAATCACTGAGGGGTTGATTGATAGATAGTCCCAGCATTATGTGGGCCTGGAGAAACAGATGCATACTGCTGTCCACATTGCCAACTGGTCCCTCATTACACATAAGGCACATTTTCTCTGTATGCACCACGGCGGAGCTTAAAAAAGGTGCCAAGTGGGAATGTGTGCTCCAACAGATTGAATCCTCCACTATACACTGGACCGACCACAGATGTGTCCACTTCACCTTCCGACGCAAGACTCGCCACCTCCGCACTCTACCCATCCCACGCCGACAGTGGAACTAAATCCCCACAGAACAGCTTCTCTCCACTCTCAGCGACAACCAACCCACCTTCTACACCGACCCCAACGACGCAGCCCTCAGCCTCACGCATTGGATCACCAACTGCGCAGACAACCTCACTCCCCTCAGATGCCTCCCAAGACAGACCAACACCAAAAAACCTCTCTGGTTCACTGATACCCTCAAGGAATAAAAAAAAACCTGCCGCACCCTCGAGAAAGCCTGGCGCAAGGACCACACTGCAGATAACTTGACTGCCCTCAAGAACGCTACCCGCGATCACCACCAACTGATCCGCGCCACCAAAAGACATTTCTTCACAGACAGACTGGACAAAAACACTCACAACAGCAAAGAACTCTTCAACATCGTCAAAGAGCTCTCAAACCCTAACGCCAGCGCCATCACGCCCTCACAAGACCTCTGCAACTCCCTCGCCACCTTCTTCCATCGGAAGATCACCGACCTACATGACAGCTTCGGACACCAGACAACCACCACAGAACCTACAACCCCAGCCATCACCCTCAATGCCTGGACTCACATCAACATGGAAGAGACCAAAGCCACCATGAACTCCATCCACTCCGGTGCCCCCTCGTACCCCTGCCCACACTTCATCTTCAACAAAGCCGACGACATTATCGCCCCGCATCTCCAGACCATCATCAACAGCTCGTTTTCTTCTGCCACCTTCCCCGAGAGCTGGAAACACGCTGAAGTCAACGCCCTACTGAAGAAACCTACGGCGGACCCCAGGGACCTGAAGAACTTCCGCCCCATCTCGCTCCTCCCCTTCCCTGCCAAAGTCATAGAGAAGACCGTCAACAAGCAACTTACCAACTTCTTTGAAGACAACAACCTACTCGACCCCTCTCAGTCCGGATTCCGAGCCAACCACAGCACAGAAACCGCCCTCATCTCAGTCACAGATGACATCAGAACTTTGATGGACAACAGAGAAACAGTCGCCCTCATCCTCCTCGACCTCTCGGCTGCCTTCAACACCGTCTGCCACCGAACCCTAATATCCCGCCTCCCCTCCACCGGGATCCAAGGACTGGCCCTGGACTGGATCACCTCCTTCCTCTCCAACCGCTCCCAAAGAGTCTACCTCCCACCCTTCTGCTCAGACCAAGATCATCTGTGGCATCCCACAAGGCTCCTCGCTCAACCCGACTCTCTTCAATGTCTACATGAGCCCCCTCGCCGACATCGTACGCAAACACAGCATCATCATCACCTCCTACGCCGAAGACACTCAGCTGATACTTTCTCTCACCAAGGACCCCACCAGCGCCAAGACCAACCTGCAAGATGGAATGAAAGACGTCGCAGATTGGATGAAACTCAGCCGTCTGAAACGGAACTCAGACAAAACGTAAGTCCTCATCCTCGGAAACACCCCGACCGCCTGGGACGACTCCTGGTGGCCCACGGCCCTTGGCAACCCCCTCAGACCACGCATGCAACCTCGGTTTCATCCTGGACCCACTTCTCACCATGACCAAACAAGTCAACGCCGTATCATCCTACTGCTTCCTCACCCTCCGCATGCTCCAAAAGATCTTCCGTTGGATCCCCGCCGACACCAGAAAGACCGTGACCCACGCCCTCGTCACGAGCCGCCTGGACTACGGCAACACCCTATACGCAGGAACCACTGCTAAACTCCAGAAACGTCTGCAACGAATTCAAAACGCCTCCGCCCGCCTCATCCTAGACATACCCCACAACAGCCACATCTCCGCCCACCTGAGACACCTGCACTGGCTTCCCGTCAACAAAAGGATCACCTTCCGACTCCTCACCCACGCACACAAAGCCCTCCACAACAAGGGACCCGAATACCTCAGCCGTCGCCTCAGTTTCTACACACCCACCCGTCAACTTCGCTCCGCCAACCTCGCTCTCGCCGCCGTCCCTCGCATCCGCCGCACCACGGCAGGTGGGAAATCCTACTCCTACCTGGTGGCCAAGACATGGAATTCCCTCCCCACCAACCTCAGGACCACTCCGCATTCCGGAGGCAACTCAAGACCTGGCTCTTCGAGCAGCAGTAACCCCTTCCCCCTAGCGCCTTGAGACCCGCACAGGTGAGTAGTGCGCTTTATAAATGTCTATGATTTGATTTGATTTGATGATTTGAATGCAGTGCCCCCAGGGCAAACACACACTTGCGCTGCCCTGGGGTGGCGCAGACAAGCTGAAAAAGGAGCTGGGTTAAAGCAGCTGCTCTGTGTAGCACTGTGCAGACCCCAACCCAGCATAGACATTTGAGGGGGATTAGTAATGCCCTTGTAGGCAAGTGCAGTGAGTGACTACACCCACCTGAAAAGGTATGTCTGTGGGGTCCCTAGGACCACCTGTCTCCCCTACAGGGGCTCCCATCAGTGTATGCACTGACAGTGCCCCACCTTTTATGTGGCACACTGTAAGTGCACCTCCTGACAGCTTCTTCGTCTCTGCACCCATATCTAATCTGTGGCGTGGCTTCCGTGGCAAAGGGATTCCATCATTTACATGGGGCTATGCCCCCATGAAAATGAGCGGACATCTGCTGGTGCTAGCGCAGGCACTATGGGGGCCATTACAACTTTGGCGGGAAAAGCCACTTACCGCCATGCAGAAGACCGCCAATACACCGCCGCGGCCGCAGAAAACCGCCACAGTTATTATGACACACATCACGGAATCCGCCGAAATTCAGACACCTACACAAGTCTGCCACACCAAAGGTCAGTGATAAACTGGCGAAAACAAATCCTCCACCGTCACACCAACAGAAACACGCCCATGCTATCACAACCCACGAATTCATGTGGCGGTCTTTCAACCGCGGTATTCCATTGGCGGTACTCACCGCCGCGCTCACAATACACACACATCTCCAAAACACTGCAAAATTGGACAATTCGAATTACACAGACCTGATACACATACAAACACCACTCCCACACACCCAACACAATATAAAACACACACCCGCATCACACACAAACCCCTACGACCAAAAATTATTGACGAAGGCCAGAGAGAGGGCACAGCATAGACAACCCCACCACACAGAGGCACACAACACCATCACCCCCACAACATCCACGCACAAAACACCACACACCACTACACATCAACACACTCATCACCACATACACCACCGCACACATCACCTACACCACCCCATGGCACGGCAAAGACACCCCAGGTTCTCCGAGGTGGAGCTCAGGGTCATGGTGGAGGAAATCGTACGGGTAGAGCCACAGCTATTTGGAGCACATGTGCAGCACACCTCCATAGCTAGGAAGATGGAGCTATGGCGAAGAAGAGTCAACAGGGTCAACGCAGTGGGACAGCACCCAAGAAATAGGGAGGACATCAGGAAGAGGTGGAACGACCTACGGGGGAAGGTGCGTTCCGTGGTCTCCAGGCACAACATCGCGGTACAGCGGACTGGCAGCTGACCCCCACCTCCTCCCCCACAACTAACAACATGGGAGGAGCAGGTCTTGACCATCATGCATCCTGAGGGCCGCTGAGGAGTCGGTGGAGGAATGGACACTGGTAAGTCAAATTTTAACTATCATATCCCCCACCCTACCTGCATGCTATCACACACCCCCACCCTCACCCCTCCCCTATCACTCCAACTCCTCACTAATGTACTAATAACACAATCCACCCATCCCAACACCAAGCCCTGCATGACACAACAAAGCATGGACACCCCTCACTAAAGCATGCCCACTGCACATACCCATAACACCCCCCCAACCATCATCACACAAGCCCCCACACAGGAATGCTAGCACTGGGGTACACGCTCACCCACCCATTGCACACCATGACACACACAGATGCAATAATCATGCTTTTACACCCCTGCAGGACCACTACCTAATGTCACCAGACAGGAGGGTCCAGACATCTCCACTCCACCAACAGAAGAGGCCCACAGTGATGACAGCAGCTCTGGCCAACTGGATCTAGATGACCAGCCCGGACCATTGTGGGCCTTGGGACAGTCGGTTCCCCTCGCACAGGCACAGCCCAACACAGACCTTCCCCCCTCTGGAAACACCAGCACAGCACCCACCCAGCAGGCCCATAACTCCGTCCCCAGGACACGTCAATCAGCTGTGTGTCCACCACTACAGGAAACCCAGGCTAACCCACCACTCCAACAACAACAGGGACCTGGGGGCAGTGGTAGTCGGCACACGGTCCAGGGGACGGAGGCCCAGGAACACAGGGGAACTGGGTGGGCTGCTGTGCAACAGGGGGCGGACAGGCCAAGGGAACCCACTCTCCACGAGGCCCTCTCCTCCATCATGGGAGCATACCACCACTCCCAGGAGACGATGGCTACGGTCCTGGCCAAGTTTCAGGAGACCCAGCGCCTGCAGGAGGAAGAGTATTTGGGGTTCAGGGAGGAACTCAGAACCATCAGCTCCGCCCTGGGCACCATCGTAGGTGTGCTGAAGGACATACAGAACACCATGAGGAACACCGTGGCACTCCAAGGGGCCCCTGACACTAGCATGGACGATGAACTGCCCACCACCTCCGCCGGCGCTAGTGGACAGGACGCCCCGCCACAGGACCACCACACCAGCACACCACCCCCTGCAGACGGAGAACCACCCCGCAAGCGGTCCCTGAGATCCAGGAACAGGACAGAGCACGATGGCAAGACCCCGCCAAGAAATGAGACCACCCTGATTGTCATCCCACTGTCCCACTTTGTAACCCTGTCCATATTGGAACTGCCCCAGCTCCACTTCCTATGCCCATATGGGCAGTGCACCTTTGAGACTAATTGACTGGACTCTGCAATGGACATTCCTCCACCATCACCCCTCACCATTTTACCACCCCTACAATATTTAGCACTTTAATAAACACCCTTAAAGCACAAAACAATCTGGAGTCAGTCTGTGATTTAGAAAATGTGTATTAGCTATGACAGTGACAAAATCCGCTTTTCAAATGTAATGTCAACATACCTATGTCACACATCACAAGTCCATGAAGGATGCAAGCAGATGACACACGTTGGTAACCATACCTGTGAAACCGTAATGGAAATGTAGAACTCAGTTACCAAATACTGCTTGAAATTGACAGACAGGATAGAGGTAGAAGTGTGAAAGTACTTGTAGTAGTCAAGAAAGTGTTCTCATCTGTGTGTCACTGGAAATATTGCTGGATGACTGAGTCCCTGTTGTCAATGTCTTCTTCCTCTGCTTCCTCTTCATCACTGTCCAGAGGCTCCACAGCTGCCACAACACCGTCATCTGGACCATCCTCCTGCAGAAAAGGCACCTGGCGTCGCAAAGCAAGATTGTGAAGCATACAGCTGGCGATGATGATCTGGCACACCTTCCTTGGTGAGTAGAATAGGGATCCACCTGTCATCTGCAGGCACCTGAACCTGGCCTTCAGGAGGCCGAAGGTGCGTTCGATCACCCTCCTATTCCGCCCATGGGCTTCATTGTAGCGTTCCTGTGCCCTGGTCCTGGGATTCCTCACTGGGGTCAGTAGCCATGACAGGTTGGGCTAACCAGAGTCCCCTAATAGCCACACCCGGTGCCTCTGGAGTTGACCCATCACATAAGGGATGCTGCTATTCCGCAGGATGTAGGCGTCATGCACAGAGCCAGGGAACATAGCATTTACCTGGGAGATGTACTGGTCTGCCAAACATACCATCTGTACATTCATGGAATGATAACTCTTCCGGTTCCTGTACACCTGTTCACTCCTGTGGGGGGGAGACCAGAGCTACATGGGTCCCATCAATGGCACCTATGATGTTAGGAATATGTCCAAGTGCATAGAAGTCACCTTTAACAGTAGCCAAATCGTCCACCTGAGGGAAAACGATGTAGCTCTGCATGTGTTTCAGCAGGGCAGACAACACTCTGGACAACATGTTGGAAATCATAGGCTGGGACATCCCTGATGCCATGGCCACTGTTGTTTGAAAAGACCCACTTGCAAGGAAATGGAGTACTGATAGCACCTGCACTTGAGGGGGGATTCCTGTGGGGTGGCGGATTGCTGACATCAGGTCAGGCTCCAACTGGGTACACAGTTACTGGATTGTGGCACGGTCAAACCTGTAGGTGATGATTAAATGTCGCTCCTCCATTGTCAACAGGTCCACCAGTGGTCGGTACACGGGAGGATTCCGCCATCTCATCACATGTCCCAGCTGACGGTGCCTAGGAAGGACAACAGCGACCACAGAGTCAAGCAACTCAGAGGTATGTACCCACAGCTACACAGAACACGAAACATAATCCAACAAGTTGTCTGTAAGTGTGTTGAGTCCAGGCCTAGGTATGTGTGACGCAGTTGAAAATGAAGCCATGTGGGCCCCTGAAATGGCGGCTGCCTGACCTCTAAAGTGGGATAATGGGATGTGAGGTAAATGCACCGGCGTTGTACACCGCCGAGGTAGGCGGTCGAAGACCGCTGCGCAATGCTGCATTGGTTAACATTGGACCCTATGGGTCCCAGGAGCCAATGACGAAGTGCGCCGGCGGTGATGATACGCACCTCCGCGGACGTCACCGCCATTTTCTATCTGTTGAATCACTCGATACCTGATCTTCGACAGGAGAAGACCTATACTGCAAGTGCTGCTGTGACCTCGGTATGGAAGAGACAATGGCTTGTGCGTCTGGGGAAAGGGCCCCTGCCTTCACTGCACAGGAGTCGGAGAAGCTCATGGACGGGGTCCTCCCCCAGTACACGCTACTCTACGGTCCTCCAGACCAACAGGTGAGTACATAGGGTGCAAGTTGTATGGGCTATGCCTGGGTGGAGAGGGCTGGTTGAAAGAAGGAAGGGGGCAGAGTTCTGCGAGCATGATGGACTGTGAATGCATGTGCCACATGGCAAGGGCAGGGATGTGGGCCACTCACTTTGACGGTGCAGTTGGTAATGACTTCTCTTCTTCCCCTGTACATGTCATGTAGGTCAGCGCCCACCAGAAGAAGGATATTTGGCGAGCCATTGCCAAGGACGTCCGGACCCTAGGGGTCCACCAGAGACGGAGCACCCACTGCCGTAAAAGATGGGAGGACATTCGCCGCTGGAGCAAGAAGACGGCGGAGGCTCAGCTGGGGATGGCCTCCCAACATGGGAGGGGTGCCCGTCGCACCATGACCCCCCTGATGTTCCGGATCCTGGCGGTGGCCTACCTGAGTTAGACGGGCGCTTGAGGGCATCACAGCAGACACAAGGGGGTGAGTACAACATAATTCTGCAGACTTTGTGCGCAGTAAAGGTGTCTGGGTGGGGGAGGATGGCTATGGGTTTCCCTAGGCCAGGGCGAGTTCCGTAGGCTAGGCCCCTCCGTAATGCAGGCCATGTGGCACTCCACCCCACCTCTGTAGAGTGCCATGTACATGTATACATGCTTCTGTGTCATCTATGTGTGCTGATGTCCACCATAGCCATGTAGGTCATATCCCAGGAACTGCATCTGTAGAGCCCAACAGCGTGGCGTAGTGCAGGGGGCTGCTGTGTCTGTATTGTCCGCCAACGGTAGCGGTAAGCCATGCACTCAACCTGTCTTTCTTCTGTTGTCCCCCCCCTTTTTGTGCTCTCCCTGTTCTTTTGTGCATCAGCATCATCAGGCGGAGGTGCATTGGCACCGGAGCACGAGGGAGCTGCATCCCACATGGCCATGGAGGGCCACACCACGGACTCTGAATACACCAGTGGGACGGAGGGCGAGGGGAGCTTCACGGCGGTCACCGGATCAGCAACCAGCGACACGGACTCGTACTCCGATGGGAGCTCCCTTGTGGCGGTGGCAAAATCTGTGCCCCCCACTTCTACAGGTACAGCCGCCACCCCCCCTACCAGCATCGCCCTCCCAGCAGCCCCTCAGCCTTCACCCCGTGCCCGCTCACCCAGGAGGGTGGGCATCACCTTCGCCCAAGGCACCTCAGCCTCTGCCCCTGTCACCTCTGCTGCCCTCAGTGAGGAGGCCATTGACCTCCTCAGGTCACTCACTGTTGGGCAGTCTACCATTGTGAATGCCATGCAGGGTGTAGAAAGGGAGTTGCAACACACTAATGCATTCCTGGAGGGCATTCATTCTGGTCAGGCTGCCCTAAATCAAACCCTGCAATCTCTGGCCTCAGCACTGATGGCAGCCATTGTCCCTGTGTCTAGCCTCCCCCCTCCAACTTCCTCCACCCAGACCCAATCCCCTGTACCTCTGCCTATCCCAAGCACACCATCAGACCAGCCTGTACACACGTCAACACACAATGGAAGCTCAGGCAAACATAGGCACCACACATCCCACAAGCACTCACACAAGCATCACACACATAAAGACACAGCAACATCCACTGCCTCCACTGTGTCCCCCTCCTCGTTGTCTCCCTCCTCCCTCCCAGTGTCGTCTACACTCTCACCTGCATGCACTACCACTACAGCCACTAGGACCCGCACCAGTACACCCACCACCACACCCCGCTCACCACCCCCACTACCATTTATACATCCCCTGTGTCCTCTCCCAGTGTGTCTGTGACGCCCCCTCCCAAAGTACACAAAAGCGGGCACATACATACCCAACATCCATCCACCTCACGACAGCCTCCAGCACATGCACCTGCACCCAAATCATCAAAAGTTACACCTCCTACAACCACCTCCTCTTCCTCCACTCCCAGACCCCCTCCAGCTACCCGTACCAGTGTTCCTAAGAAACTTTTCCTGAGCAACCTTGAACTCTTTCCCACCACCCCCCCCCTCCAATTCATAGGTCCCATACTAGCACCTCAGCCAAAAAAACTCTGGTACCAGTGGTGCCTGTTAGAGGTATGTGGAGTGCACCGGGCACCAGGGCAGCCAGTGTGACACGGAGCCAAAGCACAGCCAGTCCCCCCCCTGTGAAGCACCAGAAGTTGGACAGTGCCCGACGGGATAGGGGGAAGACTCCAGCCGGCAAAGCCGCTCACAAGGGTCCCGGGGGGGAGTGTCCACTCAGCTGTGACTCCTCCCAAGGTGGAGAAGGGGCAGAAGAAAGCGCCAAAGTCTGGGAAGAGCAGCACGGCAGAGAAGGCCGCCAGGAGACCACCGCCAGAGTCAGTGCCCAGGAGGGCAGTCCCATCGTCACTGGTCAGGAGACCACCGCCAGAGTCAGTGCCCAGGAGGGCAGTCCCATTGTCACTGGCCAGGAGACCACCGCCAAAGTCAGTGCCCAGGAGGACAGTCCCATAGTCACTGGTCAGGAGACCACCACCAGAGTCAGTGCCCAGGAGGGCCCGGCAGCCACAGCTCTGCTGGGCAATGAGGGACCGCCATGGCAAACATCGCTGCACAGGTCAAAGACAGCAAAGTCAAGCACCGCTGAAGAGGGCAAGCACCGCTGAACAGGGCAAAGACCGCCATGGCAAGCACCGCTGAACAGGTCAGAGACAGCAAAGTCAAGCACCGCTGAACAGGGCAAGCACCGCTTAACAGGGCAAAGACCGCCATGGCAAGCACCAACAGGGCAAGCACCGCTGAACAGGGCAAAGACTGCCATGGCAAGCACCGCTGAACAGGTCAGAGACAGCAAAGTCAAGCACCGCTGAACAGGGCAAGCATCGCTGAACAGGGCCAAGACTGACATGGCATGCAGCGCTGAACAGGTCAGAGACAGCAAAGTCAAGCACCGCTGAACAGGGCAAGCACCGCTGAACAGGGCTAAGACTGCCATGACAAGCACCGCTGAACAGGTCAGAAACTGCAAAGTCAAGCACCGCTGAACAGGGCAAGCACCGCCAACTCAAGCACCGCTAGCCCATGTGCGGCAGGGGCAGTGACGGAACTGGGATCGTCACGGGGAGAGTGATGCACTCTGGGCACCAGTCCCCCTCCAGAACCAGTGGAGAACAGCATCCACTACCTCAGTCCTTAACAGGATGAAGCACTCTGGGCACCAGTCCCCCTCCAGAACCAGTGGAGAACAGCATCCACTACCTCAGTCCTTAACAGGATGAAGCACTCTGGGCACCAGTCCCCCTCCAGAACCAGTGGAGACTGTCATCCACTTGAGAGACTGTGGCTTTGCACTCCCCAGGATGGTACAGTGGGCAACCCACCCACTGGAGAGACTTGAGAGACTGTGGCTTTGCACTCCCCAGGATGGTACAGTGGGCAACCCACCCACTGTAGAGACTTCTGAGACTGTGGCTTTGCACTCCCCAGGATGGTACAGTGGGCAACCCACCCACTGTAGAGACTTGAGAGACTGTGGCTTTGCACTCCCCAGGATACATCAATGGGCATATAGCCCCCTCCTGGATCTGGCGTGGTGCTGTCATCCGGCTGAGGTGCCCCCCCTTCCCTTCCCCCTGAGGTGCCTGTTGTATTTCGATCTGATGCCCCTGCAGTGTTCTCTCCGTTTTGCTCAGGTATCGTGTGTGGGCCTCGCCCATGCATCTTGGGCCCAGCGGTCCGCGGACTTTGAATGGTGCATACCTGCACTGCTAATCGTGATGTATATTCTGTTTAATGTGTATATATATCTGTATATATTTGCTTACTGTATTTTGATACATTACAATGGTTGCACTCATTTCCTTTTGTCTTTGCATTCTTCCGGGGGGTTTTGGGGTTGTTACTGTTATGTTTGGATATGCATTGGTGTGTGTGTTGTAGTGGGTGAGGGTCGGGTGGAGGGGGGGTGTTGCGTGTGTGTGTCCCTGACTTTTGCCTCCCCCCTTCCCTATGTCGTAGGTGCAGTACTCACCGTTGTCTTCGGCGCCGGCGTTGATGATGATCGTTCAGGAGCAGGAAGACTATCGCAGGGAGTAGTTGGAGTTCCGGCTCCATGGTGCCCTTCTTCCTCGTGGAGTGTGTAGAGGTGAGCGTTTTCCCATTGAAATGGCTGTTTCCGCCGTGTTTTTATCCACGGTGAATCCGCCCCGGAAAAGGTGGCGGATTGGTAGGTTGTGATACTGTGGGCGGTACTTTGTCTCCCGCCTGTCTGTTGGCAGTGACCGCCGCGCTGTTTGTCTGTACCGCTGTGGCGGTCGGAGTGTTAAAGTGGCTGTCTTTCTTGGCGGTTTCCGCCACGGTCATAATTCCCTTTTCTTCTCGCTGGCCTGTTTGCGGTCTTACCACCGCTTTAACACCGTCCGCCAGAGTTGTAATGACCGCCTATATGTACACCAGCAATATCCGTTTTGTAGGAAGGGCAGCACGAGTGTCTGCTGCCCTTTCTGGACTAGAGAAGTGCCTTGGGGGTGCACAGAGCGGGTGTACATTCACGGTACGTACCTCAGGCTCTTTGTAGAATACAGCCAGAAGAGTTAATTCACTGCGTATTGCAGAGTGGTGTGTCTTTGTACCTGCGATAGGCCTACATGTACCTTTGGAGCAGGGTGTGTGTGTAAGAATAACATTGCCTGCCCAGATAGTGGCAGCCACTTCATGTCATTTGTCTCATAAGGTACCTGCAGGGTTGACAAGAGACAGTGACATGTCACCATAGAAGTACATGAGGCCTACATGTGTGATGGATTCTCCATTACACACAATACTAAATGGCAACACATTATGAATTTGACCATTAGGTGTTAATATGATTTGTGAGGAAGACCATTTTATTATCATGGAGCTTTTCCAAATTTCCCAGGTCCATTCTTGGTATGCTGATCCAGGCCAGATGATCATGATGTATTCTAGGTCTTGTAGTCTCTGTCATGTCATAGCGAAATAGGAACAAAAGTCAGTCTCCACAATGATTAACCACAGGCCTGGAGTGGCACATCACATAAGAAGCTGCCAAGCATGTCAGTTATGAGCATGGTCTATCCAACTGTCGGACATATGACCACGCTGCCACATGATTTGCTCACTCACACACGCATACAAGGGGCCTGGGTCACAAGGGCCTCGGCCCCTGTAGCAGAGGCCACACAGTTGTAGGTGAGTCTCTAAACTGTGAACACTTATGGCAGCAATTTCCCCTTGTGTACAATGACACACCCTCTGGTGTGGCACCTTCACCTGAGGGGAGAGGCCCTTTGTGAAGCAGTCCTCTATTGTTACACTGTCCAGGGCGGCCTGACACATGCAAACATTTACTCCCCAGAGTCAATGAAGCCCTAAGAGACATTGTCCACACAAATCCCTGACGTGCACATAACTCATTGCATGGTCAATCTTTTGACTCTTTGCAACAACTTTAGTTTACAGGCATCATGTATTGCTTACAAAGAAGTCTCAGGATGGAATATATAGACAGAGTGCCAGACGTCCAACTATCATCATTGACAACAGATTGCAAACCACATGAAGGCCATAAAACAACATGTTGCTCAGGTGAACAAAGTGTCAACCAGCTGGTCATGCACCTGCATTCCCTGCCCTCTGTTTTGTACAATTGCTAGTTTGCCGGTATTCAGTGTGCTCAATAATGCCTGATGTAGGTCTATGTGCTTTATTATACATCTGCTGAGGTACAGTGGTTGCACTTCTATATGGTGTGAAAGATGAGGGGATGCTGCTGTGTAGAGAGTACTGCACTGCAAAGGGAAGGCTGATGATGACAGGAGAAAGGTAAGCGTTGCTTCCAAGTTAAACAAGGCTAAGCCAGATGTAGTCTGAAACGCCGGCTTTTATAGCCGGTCCGAACCAGGTGCAAGGAAACGCACGGGGAAAACAGAGGAACTCATTAATCATTATTGCAATTGCACATGATTCTCAGCTGTCTTTTTCCATTAGGAAAATCAATTAAAGAACCAGCAGTTAACGTATGCTTCCTGGATTACCTGGGTGAGGCCCAGGTGGTGGTAGAAAGTTGACATGTGCTTTCTGGATTACCTGGGGGAGGCCCAGTTGTTCAGACGTTATCTTGACAACAAGCATTGGTCTATATCTGGTACTGTGATGAAAAGACAATAACAACATCTCTGATATAACTCATAAAGGGGGGGAATGAGGCATGACTAAGGCATGACTAGCCCTCCTCACAGATGGGACCATGACAGAAGGTCGGGAGGGCCTTTTAACAGAATTCAGATGGATTTCTTTGAGATTGCTGTGTGCAATGGATTGAGGCATGTTTTGGTCATTGTATGCATCGTTTCCCGATGAGTCAAAGCATATCCAACAAGGCGAAATGGTAGCCTCACTGTGGCTAAACTGTTGTTGAGGAAACTCATCCCCAGATTTGGTATACCAACCTCTTTGGAATCAGATTGAGGAACTCATTTTAATAATGAGGTCCTAAAATTGTTGTGCTCAGCATTACGGATGGGCCAGCGATTGCCATGCAGCTATAGCCAAGAGGCTTTTTGTCATGTGGAGCAAGTGAATGGTATGCTGAAGTCCAGATTGGCAAAAGTGTATGCTTGGACATCATTGAAATGGCCTGATGCTTTACCTCTGGTGTTGATGAGTCTTCGGAGTGCACCTGATCAGAAGACTGGATAGTCCCCCATGAGTTCATAATGGGGAGGGTGATGAGACTGCCACAAATTAAGAGCAGTGCCATGATCTCAATCCCGATGATTGTGTCTGGATGAAGAAACACGTCAGAAAAACGTGCCTGGAGCCATGTTAGCTTGGGCCATATCAGGTGATCCTGGTTACCACAACTGCTGTAAAGTGTGGAGGTCTCCCAAAATGGATCCATGCTTCCCATACTCGCAGAGCCAAATGCCGTCTTGATACAACAGCCCCTGTTACAGAAGAGCCAGCGGTACAAGAAAGACAACAGGAGCAAGTCAACTTAGCTGTTAGGGACTAAATGGATCCTGAAATAGCACTTAGTCGTGCAGAAGGGTGTCTTTCACAAGTCACAATTAAGACAAAAAAAGAAAGAAATGAACTTTGTCCTTTGGTGAATGAGTCGAACTCAGGACAAGACCCTGAACAAGAGACTAGTGCTGGGAGGAAGCGAGTGGAAGCTGGAGACAGTTGGCTCAGAAGACAAGAAAGGAGAAAGTGACTCTGTCCAGTGAACGAGGCCACCAACAATTACTGAAGAAATAGAAAGCTCAGACCTGAGCGAAAGTGAAGACCAAGGTGTGGCACTGAGGAACTCAAAAAGAATGAAAGTGCCCAGTTGCAAGTATTCTTCTCCAGAGTGGACCTATTTTGCTAATGACAGAGTCACAGATAAAGAGTTCTGGGAATCTTGAGATCAACATATTGGTTCAGAAGGACTGTCATTGACTGAACGTAGTGATTGAACTGCACATCGAGTTTTCTTTGTCAATGATGAGCTTAGTTTAAATGCATTTACATTCATTAGGATAGGGGACTGATGAGATTACCTAGGCCAGAGTAGAAGAAGTATAAGGGTTGTCATTTAAAAGAACAGATTAGGGCTGGGGAAGTCTCACAAAGATCTATACATTGCTGCTAAATGAATTTTGAACTGTGTTTCTTGTTTACTTTGGTGAAACTAATGAAACAATCCTTGTTGTTGCTTCTGTTAATATTTGAAAACGAAAAAGATCTGATTCAAAAGATGTAATGGAGCCAAATAAGAAAGACAGGTGTAGATACATATTAGGTGCTTTATCACTTATTTTTGTAATAGTTTTGTAATAGTATTAATAGTGTTGGTAATAGGAGTGTTTTCCCCTACATGTCCTGTACAGAAGTTATATTCTAGTGTTATCCCGCAAACTATTAGACCTCAAGGTAAAGGTAATGATATGTTTGATGAGAAAGCATTACACTTAAATGAGTCTAGATGAGATTATTCAGCAAATGTATATTTTAAACTGTTTTACGAGTATGTTGATACGATGAACACAAGGGACTGCTATGTTTGTACACAATTACCTGGTTCTGTGTCAGAAGGTACTATATATCATCATATTCTGTTAACCTGTGGTATTTCTTGCAGTCTGTTGTTAAGCATATTTTACAATGAGGGAAATTTTCAATATTATTTCCTAAATTATGATTGTTTGTTGCCAGAAGTTCCTTTGTTTCAACATTGGAATAAGAATCCATATTTTAAAGGAGCACAACTTGCACAGAAATATTTCTTTTCACTGAAACCGTTAAACACTGCATATGCACATAGACACAATTTGTCCTGTTCAATGACTGACATTGAGAAGAAATTCTTGAATTTAGTTGAGGATTGAAGGAGGGAATTATAAGCAAAATCCAAAACAGATAAAGATCTTAAGTTGCAGCATCAATCGAAAAAGGAGGAGATAGAGCATCAAGAGCAAGGGAATTTACCAGCTTTAACCTTAGACTGGCAACACAAAGGGAGGTTGTGCATACATATCGATCAGATCTCTCTGGATCCGTTCTTCATAAAGGAGAGTGATTGTGAGCATGTTTTTGATGTCAGAGGGAAAAGTGAAAACTTTTTAGATGGAAAGGATCCTGTGATCCCTGGAGTGTATTTTATCGGTTGATAAAATGCACATTTTGAGTTGTGGAAAGGATGGCATGGTACGTGTTACCTAGCAATAGTATAGTAGATCTATCATGTGGAACACCTTGAAGATCCTGTGTGGGTGATGAAGCATAAAAATAAGCAAGGAGCTACTGCCTCAGAAATAGTGGGAGGTATTAATGGAACATTGATTCAATCAGTGGGAGTGATTCTGAATGACATACAAATTAGAAAGCTGTCTACAATAGTGGATAAACTGGCTACTAGTACAGAAAATTTGATATTGTTGGTATACACAGAGATGGTAGCGATAAGGTAATTGGTTTTGCAAAACCATCTTGCACTAGATGTGTTGCTCACAAAAGGAAGTGGAGTCTGTCGAATTCTGAAAGTTTAAAAATGTTGTTCCTATATACTGGATAAGAGTAAGGATTGCAGAAGAATATACAGAATATTTCAGGGTTAACCAAGGATTTGAAAGATTGGAAGCAACAGGTGCATGGGAGGCTATTGGAGATGGATCTTCTGTGTTGAGGCCATTGTTGATCATTTCAATAGTGGTAACAGTTTTGTGGACTGGATATAAAGTTTTGCTGAGACGAAAGATTCATAAGGGTTGGAAGAGGAAAAGAGCAGAGGTTGAGTTGGAAAATAGACAATACCTTTATTACGATGACATGAAGCGTTTGGAAGACTCAAGATGAAAGTTGTTCAAAACAATCAGGTTTTATGGAGTCTCATTCAAGAATGAAAAGGGGTTTGTGATGACAGTCATCAGAGGGAGGGTTGAGAGAGCATTGTTTAGCTGTGCTGCTATGCCCCTTAAACATGAATGCAAAAGGGTTTTCATATTTCTGGTGGTGACAATTTGGTGGTCACATTTCTGTATAAAGTGAAGAGACGTTTTCATTTAAATGGTGCATTGCAATACACATGAACAAAGTGCACAGTTGAATATAACATTTTAAGGAAGCTGCATATAATAATTGTTTGAAATTATGTTATGTTATAATGTTTTAAAAGTATTACTCTGCATAATTGTTTTGTATTTCAGCTATAAGCAGCAGAATTCATTTAAACCGAAGTATATTTGTGATTTCCTTAGCTTGGCTGGAGTGGAGGCCACAATTATTTTTCTTGCTTACTTCAACGTGAGGTTGTTTTGGCATGTTTTTCTATGAGATGCAGGTGCCAGGATCTGAGGTTGAACTAATGAAGAGTCCATTGTGTTTGAGAGATAAGAAGATTTGCAAGGGACACCATTAACATGAGGGGAGTCGTTTGGAATGGTGGCCATACTTCTTCTGAAGTTCCTGGGAATGTGAGGGGAGTGCAAGGTCAGAAAGAAGAGTTTCTGAAGTTAACCTACCAAATAAAAATGTTTTTGGAATGATGTAAGCTTTGAAGGACGGGGACTTAAAAGTGTGGTCTATCCAGTGAAAGATGCAGATTTCCCTTGCCCTTAGCAGAGAGCGGACCTTACGGAGGTTTTCCTTATACTTACATTCTCTATGGCTTAAAGTTGGTGCACCTCTCTTAACAGAAACTTCTACTGAAGATTCTGTTTACTGATTCTTTGCTCAGAAATCTTTAGTATTATAATAGCTTAACTTAGATCAAATGGGCAGACAAGAGTACTTGATTTCAGAATTTAAGCATTGGGATTTGTTTCTGATTTCCTGCATTATCGCTATTGAGATACTTGTCTTTTAAATGCTTGTGAAATTTAATATCACACAATGCTTTAACTCTCCTTTGGTGATTATGTATATCTATACTGTGGTTTTGAGACTTATTTATGTAAGTTTGAATTTGAGTCAGTAATAAAGCCCTTTTAAAATTAATATGGTCTCCAAGACTTAATGTGTGGCTCTCTGAGTTACACTGTGATTGCTCTGAATAACGTTGATGCAGGTTCTCCTCTTCCCTCGGAACTGAGAAGAAAAGATTAATTGGACTCCAGATTTATAGACAGGGCCCAGTGCTCCATTAAACACATCAGATAAAAATGAAGAAAGTAAGCTCGAAATAGGAGGAGAGAGAGAGAATTAGGAGATGGAGAATGAAAACTTGTGCCTGCAAAACAGAAGTCCTTCCCTTTGTCCTCAAGAATCTATACAATTGCATTGTGGAAACCGAGTTTAACTAGAGCCTACTGATAAAAAGTCTCACATTGGCTCATTTCCAGGGGCTGCATGTATATACAACGAATGGAGTAAATGCACCTAAATTCTTCTACTATAACTTAATATGGCCTATGTGTAATCTAAATGAGCACCTCAAGCACTGCATTGAATATACATTTGTCTTTCTGGAGGGCCAGTACCACAAGTTGTGATTGACTGCGCCGTTTCATTGCCTCATGGGAGAGGTTTCCTGTAGAAGTGTGCAACGAGAAAAGAGAAACACATCAAAGTGGTGTTCATAACACCCTTTGATTAGAACATTTTGAAATTTTCACCTGCTTCTTTGACTAATGTCTGCTGTTTGGGAAGTGGGAAGGGCGGGAAAAAAGGAAGGGGCTTGACAATCATTTATGGAAACCACAGGCTTTAATCAATCACAACAGTGTCAGTGACCTAAAGAAGCTGAATTCATTGAATACCCAGCCAAATGATTTGTAGATTACAGTCGGTGATTTATATCCTTTTTTTTTCCTATGGCTCTGGGGTATTTCCACATAGTTGCAGAAGAATATTGACTCTCATCACTACACATCAGATCCCTTTTCTCTAATATTTAATCGAGAGATGTTTCTGTAACACCATAGAATGTGATATGAGGAGTGTGCATGGCATGTGGATGGCCATTGCTCTGAAGTGGAAAGGCTTGGAATAATAGCTGTAGTAACAACTGCCTCTGTGAAATGTGTTTCAATCGCACACATGATATATAAGTGCCATTTTGCTTGACCAGGAAACTTTAGAAACTACCAAATGAGGAATATGTTGAAAAGAGGAGTCTCAGGTAAAATCCTAGAGTATATTTAAAATGCAGGGAGGCAGTGCCTGGAACATTTAGGTCCTGAATTAATATGTTGGTGGACAGGTTACTCTGACCCAAATGTGACGAATATCCTGTTTGCCCTATACACATTTGTGACTGAGTAACCACTCCACCAAACTCTCAATAAGGTCCTTAGTTTTGAAAAAGTCGCCCTTGATCTATCTGATCCCTTAGCAAAAGTGGTAGTGATTGCTTATGCTAGAGATTTCAGGCAGTAACATCAGTTGCGACCATGATTGATGGAGTGGTCCTTTGAAGAAGGAAGCGAATGACTATATATCTCTGCCATTAAACTGAATTACATAGGCACCCATTCCTGAGGATAGTGTGAGTAAGTTGTGATAAGGCAGTGTGACACGAAGGGAGGGAAGACTTGTCATATAGGGAGCTTTAAACTGTTGTTGTCCTGTGAAGGGAGACAGATCTTCTAAAATATGTTTGTTAAGTGAAGATGCCACGTAGCAATTTACGATGCTAAAGAGAACAAGAGGGAGTATTCGGCAGCATGAGAGGAGCAGGGTGCTGTCACAGAGGCTGATCATGATCCTGTATGCATAGACCTATGTACTGCGATTATTTTTCCCCTTTGCATCAAACCCGATATTATATCAACTGCTTTTATTACCTCGACATGCCTGTAGTGGATTTAGCTGTACAGCCCACATTGCTAGGACTGAAGCTTGTGTAGCGAACCTATTGAAGTAATAGGAAGTTGATGTAATTTTCCTTGTTAGTTTGTTCAGTTGATATAGTGGTCGGGCACTGTAATGTGGGCTGAGGCTGTTTCATACATGCTCTTAGACATAACACTGTTGACACATAGACGAATCTTTCTGAAGGCAGAGACCGGTTTGAAAGTAGCAAGTAGAAACAGTGGTGACATAGCGCTATGTTCCTCTTTTATGTGCTGAGCATGCAACGTCTGAGAATGAACTATGGACTTATCTTACGATTGACATGAGCTCTTTAGAATAATAACACACTGTGGGGGTCATTCTAACCCTGGCGGTAAAAACCGCCAGGGCGAATGACCGCGGTAGCACCGCCAACAGGCTGGCGGTGCACCGCTGGGCATTCTGACCGCGGCGGTTCAGCCGCGGCCAGAAACGGAAAGTCGGCGGTCTCCCGCCGACTTTCCGCTGCCCTTGAGTATCCTCCATGGCGGCGGAGCGCGCTCCGCCGCCATGGGGATTCTGACACCCCCTACCGCCATCCTGTTCCTGGCGGGTCTCCCGCCAGGAACAGGATGGCGGTAGGGGGTGCCGTGGGGCCCCTGGGGGCCCCTGCAGTGCCCATGCCAATGGCATGGGCACTGCAGGGGCCCCCGTAAGAGGGCCCCACTATGTATTTCAGTGTCTGCTATGCAGACACTGAAATACGCGACGGGTGCCACTGCACCCGTCGCACCTTCCCACTCCGCCGGCTCCATTCGGAGCCGGCGTCTTCGTGGGTAGGCTGTTTCCCACTGGGCTGGCGGGCGGCCTTTTGGCGGTCGCCCGCCAGCCCAGTGGGAAACCCAGAATGACCGCCGCAGTCTTTCGACCGCGGTACAGTCTTCTGGCGGTTCCCGCCAACATTAGAATCAGGGCCTGTATATAAAGATAACTAAATACATAGAGAATCCAATTCTGTTGGGTGTATTGTTGTTTTACACAACCTAACCACTAACGTTTCAATTAATTTTGTATCCACAACTCAGGATAAACCTTGTCACTCAACCCAACACTCAAGAAAGCACTAGAATATTCTTCATTTCATAAATTAAAAAATAAAATAAAAAAGTAGCAGTTCACTAAAACACACTGTACACACTGAGAAAGGGGTCTGATATTCTACTTATTTCCCGAATTACAGCTGTGTTCATCACTCCGGATAGCTCGCTTAATAGTAGGGCAGATGTATTTCCTTATAAGTTTGTAAACATGTATCTGATCAAGTATTACGGTTTCAGGTGACCTGCTGTAGTATTATTCCCCAGTAGAATTCCTGAAGGATAAATAACATTCCAGCCCTGTGGGAATTTCCTTTCAGCTGTCTTCTTCTCCTGATTGAATTGCTGGAGTACTTTTATCATGATTAATCCAGTGTCAGGGACATCTTAATACTTTTGGGGGCTCGGGGCCAAACGTATTTTGGGGGCCCGGTTTGAAACAGCTTTGAATTTATGATTCACTTTCAGCTCTTTCATGCTTTCTTTGTCCAGGTCCCTGACAAATCACACGTCCAAATTCTAAATGTGGTTACGTCTAATATTCAGGGATAGTGATGTGTGTTTTCAATATTGTAACACAGCAGCAACTAACTAATTTTACTACAAATAATCTCTATGACACCTTCCCATTTCTCATGTGAGGTCTTATTGGAATCTAAAATAACCGTTTTTATGGATGTTGCATGGAATATATACACAGTTATGATTTGAAAGTGTGCTGTGACCCTGCTAACCAGGCCCCAGCCCCAGTGTTCTTTCCCTAAACTGTACCCTTGTCTCCACAATTGGCACAGCCCTGGCACTCAGGTAAGTCCCTTGTAACTGGTACCCCTGGCACCAAGGGCCCTGATGCCAGGGAAGGTCTCTAAGGGCTGCAGCATGTTTATGCCACCCTGGGAACCCCTCACTCAGCACATTCACAATGCCTCACAACTTGTGTGTGCTGGTGGGGAGAAAATTACTAAGTCGACATGGCACTTCCCTCAGAGTGCCATGCCAACCTCACACTGCCTGTGGCATAGGTAAGTCACCCCTCTAGCAGGCCTTACAGCCCTAAGGCAGGGTGCACTATACCACATGTGAGGGCATATGTGCATGAGCACTATGCCCCTACAGTGTCTAAGCAAAACCATAGACGTTGTAAGTGCGGGTAGCCATGAGAGTATGTGGTCTGGGAGTTTGTCAAACACGGACTCCACAGTTCCATAATGGCTACACTGAAAACTGGGAAGTTTGGTATCAAACTTCTGAGCTCAATAAATGCACACTGATGCCAGTGTGCAATTTATTGTCTACACCCAGAGGGCATCTTAGAGATGCCCCCTGAATACCTACCCGACTTCTAGTGTAGGCTGACCAGTTTCTGCCAGCCTGCCACACACCAGACATGTTGCTGGCCACATGGGGAGAGTGCCTTTGTCACTCTGTGGCCAGGAACAAAGCCTGTACTGGGTGGAGGTGCTTCTCACCTCCCCCTGCAGGAACTATAACACCTGGCGGTGAGCTTCAAAGGCTCACCCCTTTTGTTACAGTGCCCCAGGGCATCCCAGCTAGTGGAGATGCCCGCCCCTCCGGCCACTGCCCCCTCTTTTGGCGGCAAGGCTGGAGGAGATAATGAGAAAAACAAGGAGGAGTCACCCACCAGTCAGGACAGACCCTAAGGTGTCCTGAGCTGAGGTGACCCCTGCTTTTAGAAATCCTCCATCTTGAGTTTGGAGGATTCCCCCAATAGGATTAGGGATGTGCCCCCCTTCCCACAGGGAGGAGGCACAAAGAGGGTGTAGCCACCCTCAAGGACAGTAGCCATTGGCTACTGCCCTCCCAGATCTAAACACACCACTAAATTCAGTATTTAGGGGCTCCCCAGATCCCAGGAAATCAGATTCCTGCAACCTGAAGAAAGAAGGACTGCTGACCTACAAGCCTGCAGAGAAGGAGGAAGACGACAACTGCTTTGGCCCCAGCCCTACTGGCCTGTCTCCAGCTTCGAAAACCTGCAACCAGTGACGCATCCGACAGGGACCAGCGATGTCTGAAGCCTCAGAGGACTGCCCTGGACTAAAGGACCAAGAAACTCCCGTGAACAGTGGCCCTGTTCAAAATCAGCTACTTCTTTGCAACAAAGAAGCAACTTTCTAAGACTGCACGTTTCCCGCCGGAAGCGTGAGACTTCTCACTCTGCACCTGATGCCCCAGACTCGAGATTCAGAGAACCAACATCTCAGGGAGGACTCCCCGGCGACTCCGAGCCCGTGAGTAACCAGAGATGACCGCACTGAGCCCCCACAGCGACACCTGCAGAGAGAATCCAGATGCTCCCCCTGACCGCGACTGCCTGTAACAAGGGACCCGACGCCTGGAACCAACACTGCACCCGCAGCCCCCAGGACCTGAAGGAACCGAACTTCAGCGCAGGAGTGACCCCCAGGCAACCCTCTGCCTAGCCCAGGTGGTGGCTGTCCTGAGATGCCCCCCCCCTTTGCCTGCCTGCACCGCTAGAGTGACCCCCGGGTCCCTCCCTTGTTTCCTATCTGAAACCTGACGCCTGCTTTGCACACTGCACCCAGCCGCCCCTGTGTCATTGAGGGTGTGTTTTGTGTGCCTACTTGTGTCCCCCCAGTGCTCTACAAAACCCCCTGGTCTGGCCCCCGAGGACGCAGGTACTTATCTGCTGGCAAACTGGAACCGGAGCACCCCTGTTCTCCATAGGCACCTATGTGTTTTGGGCACCTCTTTGACCTCTGCACCTGACCGACCCTGAGCTGCTGGTGTGGTAACTTTGGGGTTGCCTTGAACCCCCAACGGTGGGCTGCCTATGCCCCAGGACTGAGACTTGTAAGTGTTTTACTTACCTCCTAATATAACCTTTACTTACCTTCCCCAGAAACTGTTGATTTTTCCACTAAGAGCCCACTTTGAAAATAGCTTATTGCCATTTTTACAAAGACTGTATATGATATTGCTTTTATTCAAAGTTCCTAAAGTATCTAAGTGAAGTACCTTACATTTAAAGTGTTTACTGTAAATCTTGAACCTGTGGTTCTTAAAATAAACTAAGAAAAGATATTTTTCAATATAAAAAACCTATTGACCTGGAGTAAGCCTTTGAGTGTGTGGTCCTCATTTATTGCCTGTGTGTGTACAACAAATGCTTAACACTACCCTCTGATAAGCCTACTGCTTGACCACACAACCACAAAATAGAGCATTAGAATTTTCTACTTTTGCCACTATCTTACCTCTAAGGGGAACCCTTGGACTCTGTGCACACTATTTCCTAATTTGAAATAGTATATACAGAGCCAACTTCCTACACCTATCTATTTTAGAATTATTCAAGTCATCTGGGCAAGACTCTGCAGAACAGAGAAGGCTTGAACAGGCCACCCCCACCCTCTCGTTTGTCCCCCCACTGACAGGCTGGGGACCTTGGTCAGAGCCCACTTTGCCTATGCCTTAACCCCTTCTGTGCCGCGGATGTAATGGTTACGTCCCGCGGCACAGTGCTCCTGTGCCGAGGACGTAACCATTACGTTCTCGGCCTGGAGCTCGGAGGGATCGCTAGTTCTCCCTCCGTGGGCTTCCCTCCCACCCCCCAAGGTAGGGATGGAAGGGGAACGCCCCCCCGATCCTCCCAGTGATGTCTAATGACATCAGCGAGCATTTGCTGATCATGTGATGGGGGCCTGAGAGGCTTCAAAGGGAAGGAAAGGAATTTCCTTCCCTTTGAAGTCTCTCAGAGCATTTCAAAAGCTGGATCGTAAAGCGATCCGGCTTTTGAAATGCCCACTAGACATCAGGGATGTATTTTTCTATGGAAACTGGCATGAGGGAAGCGACCCCTTGGGCAAGGGTTGCTCCCCAGGGGGACAATATTTTTCAAGGGCTTTTCTGCCCCCCAAGGAGGCAGATCGAACTATTGTTAGGCCGATCTGCCCCCGGGGGGGGGGGGGGCAAAACCCACCCACTAGGTGCCAGGGATCATTTTTTTTTTTTGTTTGTTTTTTGGTAGGGTCGCTCCCGAGGGGGCTAATTATATTTAGGCCATTTCTGCCCCCCTTGGGGGCAGATTTGCCTATTTTTATGAGGCCAGTCTGCCCCCAAGAGGGGCAGAAACCACTAGACGCCAGAGAGTTTTTTTTTTTTACGCCAAATTCACAGAAGGGGAGTGACCCCTTAGGCAAGGGTCACTCTCAGGGGGGCAAATTTATTTTAGGCCATTTCTGCCCCCTCCAGGGGCAGATCGGCCTATTGTTATTAGGCCGATCTGCCCCCAGGGGGGACAGAAACCTCTAGTTGCCAGGTCTAATTTTTTTTGTTGTGTTTTTTTTTTTTTAAGAGATGGGGAGCGACCCCTTAGGCAAGGGCTCTAAATACAATGTGCCCCTTTCCTGCCAGTCCGATTTTTTAAAGCAATATACCGTTACATCTGCTAGACTCTTCTAGTAATGGGGATATATAAGGCTTGTAGGTTCATCAAGAACCCTAGGCACCCAGAGCCAATAAATGAGGTGCACCTTGCAATGGGTTTTCATTCTATACCGGGTATACAGCAATTCATGTGCTGAAATATAAAAAATGAAAAATACGTATCAAGAAAACCTTTGTATTTCCAAAAGGGCCACAAGATAAGATGCTGAGAAGTATTTTCACATCTCTGAATTCCGGGGTGCCCATACTAGCAGTTGAATTACAGGCCATTTCTCAAAGAGACATCTTTTTTACACAATGTCTTACATTTGGAAGGAACAAATGTAGAGAAAGACCAGGGGCAATAACACTTTTTTTGCTATTCTGAGTTCCCCCAAGTCTCCTGATAAAAATGGTACATTCACTTGCGTGGGTAGGCCTAATGCTCGCGACAAGAAACGCAACATGGACACATGATATTTTTACATTGAAATCTGACGTGTGTTTTGCAAAGTGCCTAGCTGTAGATTTCGGCCTCTTGCTCAGCCGGCACCTAGGGAAACCTACCAAACTTGCACATTTTTGAAAACTATACATCAAGGGTAATCCAAGATGGGGTGACTTGTGGGGCTCCCACCAGGTTCTGTTACCCAGAATCCTTTGTAAACCTCAATAGTTGGCAAAAAAAACACTTTTTCCTCAGATTTCGGTGATAGAAAGTTCGGGAATCTGAGAGGAGCCACATATTTCCTTCCACCCAGCACTCCCCCAAGTCTCCCGATAACAATGGTACCTCACTTGTGTGGGTAGGCCTAATGCCTGCGACAGGAATAGATCACACAGTGGTCAATGTTGGGCCTTACATGAAGGCAACTGTTGACCCTGGTGTGATCCATTCCTGATGCAGGCACTAGGTACAGGCACTCAAGTGGGGTAGTGTTTTTATCAGGACAGGTGGGGAAACACTGGGTGGTAGGAATTATGTGGATTCCCGCATATTCCTGTAGTTTGTGTGACAGAATTGCAAGAAAAAATTGAGTTTTTATTCAACATTTCAGTTTTGCAGGGTATTCTGGCTAAGAAAACTTTGGGGAATCCACAAAAGTCACACCTCTGTGGACTCCCTCGGATGTCTAGTTTCCAGAGATGTCTGGGTTTAGTATGTTTCCCTATATGGCCGCCGAGCCCACGACCAAAAACACAGGTGACTGCCTTACAAACCCAGTCTGTTTTGTTTCCACAATGCGATTTGGGCGGTGGAATTTGGGGCTGAACTAGATTGGTGATCTCCCAAGAGAGCACTCTCTCTCTGTGCTTGCCGCCGCATGCACCTGCTCTCTGGGTTGGGCTAACCCGCTATTGTACCGTTGCACCGACTGTGCTTGCGAAGGGACCGCAGGACTGTCCTCATCACCTCTCTCATAATTACTGGAAGAGAAGTTATCAAATGGGACTCCTCCAACTGAAAAATTACTCCCAGAGTCTGCGCCATTGTCCTATTCCTCAGATGCTATCTCAGTATCGGCTGTCTCAGTCTCTGATCCTATGTCAGAGATGTCCTATAACCTGAATGAGGGCTTGAGTAGCGATGCAATCTCTGCTACTGGCTAAACTGTTGGTCTTAAACACTAGCCTATGGAGACAGTCACAAAATTGCTGGTGTGTGTGTCTGTGTGATACGTGCAAGAGTAAAGGGCCCATTATCTTCACTTTTTCCCTCCATCAGCATGTTCTTTCAAAACACTCAAAAAACACCTTGTCACATACCAATCATCACAGTCTTTAGCACCTCTAGCGCCCAGTCCAACAATCATAATTGGTGCTCCCACTCCCATCGCCTCCTCCTTGGATTCCATCACTACCACCCAGCAAAAGTGCCCTTCATCTCTCCATAGCCACCCACCCCACATACATTTCATTTGTATTATAGCGCAGGTGATGGCTGACTTTACTAATGTACTTAACTATTTACATAAAATACAGATTAGCTCTTTGCAGTAGGCGCATAAACCTTCTGCACTACTTTATGGCATCAAAACTGCCACTAGACAAAAGTCTGATCCTTTTGTAGCAGAAACATAGGCCCTCATTACAACCCCATCAGTCGGTGATAAAGCGGCGGTAATGCCGCCAAATTACGACCATGGGGGTGACAACTCAGATAGACAGCCACTTTACCACACCGACCGCCAGGGCGGAATCAACAGGCACCATGGCAGTAGCCACCTACAGCCAGGCAGAAGCCAGTGTTCTGCCTTTTCCGGGGCGGTACCAATGACATCAAAATCCTTGCGGAAACACTGTACAGAAAGGAAACGACTCACCTGTGGAGACTTCGGGAAGAACCGTGCTGCCATGGAACCCGAACTGCATATATTCCCAATGCTTTTCTACATCCTGCTCCACCGCGAACACCAACAACAGCGAAGATGACCACAGTGAGTACAGCCGCCTAGCACACAGGGGAGGTAGGGAAGGAAAAAGAGAGTGACACACACATGCAACACGCAACACCCCCACCCCCAACACCATACACACAAGCAGATGCAGTAACAACATATTTACCCCGTACCCCTCTGGAATAATGCAAGGACAGCACGAATGGATGAAAGTGAGTGTAATAAGATAAATACAGTAGTAATACGCGCATCAAACCTAAAATTATATACATATTTACAAATCAAGGGACACTGCCCAGTCCTCAATGTTCATGGGCCACAAAGTCCAAGGCCCCACTTGACTCCTGCAACAACACAAAGAGAACACTGCAGGGGCATCAGTTCGTAAATAGGCAGGCACCTCAGGGGGGTGGGGAATGGGGGGCACCTCAGCCGTCAGATGGAACACCACAGCTCCTGGAGGGGGCAACATGCCCTGTACACTGTCCTGGGGAGTGCAAGGCACAGTCTCTCAAGTGGGTGATTTGCCCACATGCTCTGGAGGGGGCAACATGCCCTGTGCTTGGTCCTGGGGAGTGGAAGGCCACAGTCTCTGGAGTGGGTGACTTGCCCACTGGTTCTGGAGGGGACAACATGCCCTATGTTCTGTTCTGGGGCGTGCAAGGCCACAGTCTCTCAAGTTGGTGGCTTCTCCACTGGTTCTGGAGGGGGCATTGTGTCCAGTGATCTACATCCTAGGGAGGATGGGGTGAGTAGATGGCTTCTCCACTAGTTCTGGAGGGGGCATCGCGCCAGTGGTGCAGGTATTGGGGAGTGCAAGGTCACAGTCTCTCAGCTGGGTGTCATACCCACAGGATTTGCAAGGGCAGGGCACACAACATCCCATGAACGCAGGACTACACACTGTCTGCCGGCGGTGATGGCTGCTCAGTGGTGATGATGCTTATGTTGCCACTGGTGGTGGGGGGAAGCTCCTGTCCATCCCCTTCAGCCTCGGATGGCTGCCCACTACTGGTGGTGCTGCTGCTTGTGGTGGTGGTGGTGGGGTGAAGCTCCTGCCCATCTCCTGCCGCCTCAGACGGTTGCCCACTGTTGGTGGTCGTGCTGGTGGTGGTGCTGGTGGTGGTTATTGGGGGAAGCTCCTGCCCATTTCCTGCAGTCTCGGACGGCTGCTCACTGCTGGTGGCTGTGGTGCTGCTGCTGGTGGTGGTAGTGGGGGGAGGGAAGCTCCTGCCCATCCCTGCAGCCTTGGACAGCTGCCCACTGCTGGTAGTGGTGGTGCTGCTGCTGTTGGTGGTGGTGGGGGGAAACTCCTGCCCATCCCCTGCAGCCTCGGATGGCTGCCCACTGCTGGTGGTCGGTCTGGTGGTGGTGGGGGGGGGGGGGAGAAAGCTCCTGCCCATCCCCTGCAGCCTCGGACGGCTGTCCACTGCTGGTGGTCGTGCTGGTGGTGGTGGAGTCCCAGCACCAGGTAACTTGTCCTTTCCGCCTGCGGCTGCAGGCCCCTTGCCCTTCCTGGCAGCAGCTGGGGATGGCTGCTTGCTCCTCTTGGCAGCAGCTGGGGATGGCTCCTTGCTCCTCTTGGCAGAAGATTGGGGTGGCACCTTGACCTTCCTGGCAGCACTTGGGGCAGGCACTCTTTCCGTGTGGCTGCCTGGTGCCTGAGATCCTTTCCCACCACGAGTTGCTGTGGACACTACTTGGCCCATGGACTGGATGGCTGAGGTGCTTGCCTGAGTTTTAGCCACCCTGGCCAGACGTGAAGGACAGGGGGAGGGGCAAGGAAGAGGTCAAAGGTGGAGAGGAAAAGGTTTTTAGGGACATTGGGTCTGGAAGAGGGAGAAGGTCAGGGAGTAGAGGAAGAGGGAGTGGTTGTAGGAGGTGTTTGTCTGCATTGTTTGGGTGCTGGTGCATGAGCTAGATGCTGTTGTCAGGTGGATGGCTGTTGGGTGTCTGAGTGCTTGCGTTTGTGCATTTTGGGAGGAGGGGCACAAACACAGTGGGAGAGGACACAGGGACATGTGCATGGCTGTTGGGGTCGTGTCTGCCAGTGAGGTGTGTGTTCTGATAGGTGTGCTGGTGATGGCGGTAGTGGATGAGGATGTAGTGCATGCAGGTGTGAGTGTTGACGGAACTGGGAGGGAGGTAAAGGAGGAGGAGGAGGGGGGCACAGTGGAGGCAGTGGATGTTGGAATATCTGCATCTGGATGGTGTTTGTGTATATGCCTGTGGGATGAAGGGTGGTGCCTTTGTTTGCCTGTGACACTTTAGGGTGTTGTCTTGTGTGCATGTTCGTATGTAGGTGTGCTGGGGACACACTTTCCCCACCCGGATACCACCCCACCAGGTGTAAGCCGTAACAATGGGCACTGTACTCGCCCCTCTTGATGCCCCCAAACGCCCATCCAGCTCTGGATAGGCTACCGCTAGTATGCAGTGCATCAGGAGGTCAGGGTTCAGCAGGCACCCCTTCCTCGTTGGTAGGCCATCCCCAGCTGGGCCTCAGCCATCTTCCATGCCCAGCATCTCAGGTCCTCCCACTGTTTCCGACAGTGGATGCTCTGCCTGACGTAGACCCCCAGGGTCCACTAGTCCTTGGCGATGGCACACCATATACCCTTCTTTTGTTGGGCACTTATCTGCAGAGGAAATATACATAGGAAAAAGGTATTAGTTAGACCATCCTGGCTGGTACACTCATGGCCCACCATAGCCCTCCCATCCCCTTACGCACAGACATGGCCCAGCATACATGCTGCATGCTGCCCAGTGCTCATCCACCAACCCCCCCACATGAGGCCTTCACATACACACATCCATGCATTCATGCACCATGCATCGTGTTCACAGTGTCCTTACCTGTTGGTCTGGAGGCCCATTCAGCAGTCCGTACTGGGGTAGGACCCCATCTACTAGCCTCTTCAACTCTGCTGAGGTGAAGGCAGGGGCCTTTTCCCCAGTCACACGGGCTATAATAGGTTCCAGACACAGGTCACAGCAGCACATGTAGTGTAGGTCCTCTCCTTTTGAAGGTCAGGTAGAAAGTGAGTGAACAGATAGAAAATGGTGGTCATGTCCGTGGCGGTGCATATCTTCACCGCCGATGTACATCAACATTGGCCACTGTACCTCATAGGGTCCAATAATAACCTATGAGGAGTTGCACAGCTGTTCCTGACCGCCTCCCGCAACGGCGCACAACGTCAGCGGAATTACCTCACTTCTACCTGTCCCTCCATACAGGACAGGCGGATGCCATTTTGGTGGGGGGGTAGACCATGGATCATATCTGCGTCACAGATCACAATTGTACATTAAGGACATATGCCACTAATACATTAATAAAACACATCATGCATTGAACTGTAGTGGCTACAATGTACAGATTATGACCGGCTCCTCACTCTTTTGCCCCATAGATTGCAACTGCTGCGGATGAATAGGAGATGGAGACATACGCCTGTGTACAGACTCTGGTGGAATTGGCAACAATGGAGGACAGGCACATTATCCTCACCTACAGACGTGACAGGGCCATAATCACAGAGCTCTGTGCCCAACTAGAGCCTGACCTGATATTTGCCATCCATCAGCCCACTGGGATCCCCCCTCTTGTGCAAGTCCTATCAGTGCTCCATTTCTTGGCAACTGGTTCTTTCCAAGGGACAGTGGTCTTGGCAGCAGGAATGTCACAGCCACTGTTCCCAATAGTGCTGACCAGAGTGTTGTCTGCCCTGATTAAACACATGTGCAACTATATCATTTTCCCCCAAGTGGAGGATTTGACCACAGTGAAGGCTGACTTCTATGCAATGGTACATATCCCCAACATCATTGGGGCGATTGATGGAATACATATTACATTTATCCCCCCTCCACGGCAAAATGAACTGGTCTTCAGAAATCAAAAAAGTTTTCACTCGATGAATGTGCAGATGGTGTGTTTGGCGGACCAGTACATCTCCCATGTCAATGCTAAGTATCCATGCTCAGTGCATGATGCTTTTATCCTGAGGAATAGCAGCATCCCAAATGTGATGGGCCAACTCCAGAGGCACAGGGTGTGGCTTATAGGTGAGCCCTGGTTCCCACCCAGTGGATGTTGGTGTATGGGTATGGTGTGGGCCATTTGGAATGGTGTGTGGCTAAATGTTGTCCCTCGATATTTGAAGGTGACTCAGGTTACCCCAACCTATCATAGCTACTGACCCCTGTGAGGAATCCCAGGACAAGGGTAGAGGAACGTTACAATGAGGCACATGGGAGAAGAAGGATCAGTGAATGTACATTCGGCCTCCCGAAGGCCAGGTTTCGGTGCCTCCATCTGACAGATGGATCCCTGTGCTACTCACCCAAGAAGGTCTGCCAGATAATCGTGTCATGCTGCATGTTGCATAACCTTGCCTTGAGGCGCCATGTGCCTTTTCTGCAGGAGAAGGAGGCTGGAGATGGCTGTGTGGCTGCAGTGGACCCTGGGGACAGTGAAGATGAGGAGGCAGAGGATGAGGATGAGGACAACAGAACTGCAGTGATTAGACAATACTTCCAATGGCACACAAGTAAGACAGTGTAACTTTCCATTTCATTGTAATTTTTCTGTTTCACATTGTCACTGGCAGGCTGTGAATTCCCACTTCTATACCCACTCACTGTACCCTTTGACAACTCTTTTTGCTGATGTTGGTGCCCCACTATCGCTCCTGGTGTGTTCACTGCAGCCAATTACAGGTCTTTCCTATGTATACATTACTGTACAGTTGAACTGCAATGTTTAAACCTTGTTAAACGAATACATACTTAAATCATTTGACATACTCCATACTTGTATTTTTTCAAAGTGTGTTTATTGCAGTGTTCTGAAGAAAAGGGGGAAGTGCAATGGGCTGGGTTGATGATGGGGGAAAGTCCAGGGTAGAGTCAAGTCTATTGGTAGCACAGGTGCTGTGTCCAAGGGCACATAGGAAGGGGAGTAATGGCAGTTCAAGGTGGACAAGGTGACTGAGTGGGACACAAGGGTGACAATCAGGAGAGTTTTATTTCCTGGCGGGGTCTTGGCAATAGTCTCTGGCTTCTGTCTGGATCGCAGGGAACGTGTGCGGTGTGGTTCTCCTTCTGGAGGGGGAGGGGTGCTGGTGGTCTGTTCCTGTGGCAGGGCCTCCTGTCCACTAGCGACAGGAGAGGTGGAGGGCTGTTCAGTAGTCTGGCTAGTGGCAGGGGCCCGCTGTTGTGAGACTGCCTCCCTCATAATGTTGGCCATGTCTGCCAGCACCCCTGCATTTGAGACCAAGGTGGTGTTTATGGACTTCAAGTCCTCCCTTATCCCATGGTACTGTCCCTCCTGCAGCCGCATATTCTCCTGCAACTTGTCCAGGATCTGGCCCAGCATATCCTGGGAATGTTGGTATGCTCCCAGGATCACGATGAGTGCCTTCTGGAGAGTCGTATCCCTGGGCCTTTCCTCCCCCGGCGCACAGCAGTCCTCCCAGCTTCTCTGTTGTAATGGCATGCAGGTAGGGGGGTTGAACTTCCAGAGTCCAGTCCTCGTCCTACTTCTGCCAGGCCCTCAGGATGCAGTTTTGTCAAGACTAGCTCCTCCCATGTTGTTAGTTGTGGGGGAGGAGGTAGGGGTCCACCGCCAGTCCTCTGTACTGTGAGCTGTGTTTCTTGCTGCAATGGAACGCATCTTTCCCCGTAGGTCGTTCCACCTCTTCCTGATGTCATCCCTTGTTCTGGGGTGCTGTCCCACGGCGTTGATCCTGTCCACGATCCCCTACCATAGCTCCATCTTCCTAGCAATGGATATCTGCTGTACCTGTGCTCCAAATAGCTGAGGCTTTACCCAGATGATTTCCTTCACCATGACCATTAGATCCTCTTCAGAGAATCTAGGGTGTTGCTGTGGTGCCATGGGTGTAATGTGAGTGGTGTGGGTGAGGGTGTTTAGGGTGATGTGTTGGGGTATGTGATGTAAGGTACCTAGGTGGAGTATAGGGGAGGGTGGTATGTAGCTCTGGTTGCGTGTGTGCTCTTGCTGTCTCTCTCTGTTGGCAATTATTTGTAATGGTAAAGGGTTGTGAGTAATGTGGGTGTGTGTTTTATAGGGGTGTGGGTGAGTGTGTGTGGTGTGTGTATGGGTGTCAGGTGTGTGTTATTTAAATTGACCAATGTAGTGTTGTTTTGTTTGAGTGTGTGTATTTTGAGTGCGGCGGTATGTACTGCCAATGGTTTACCGCCATTGAATGTCCGCCGTGGTGATTCGTGGGTCATAATGTGGTGGGCGTTGTTCTGTTGACGTAACGGTGTGCGTTTTGATACCGCCAGTTTATCACTGACCTGTGGCTGAATAGTGATGGATTGGTGTGTGTGTGTCATAATATGGTGAACGGATATCCGCGGTGGTATGTTGGCGGCAGTCAGCATGGCGGTAAGCGGGATTTACCGCCAATGTCATAATGAGGCCATAATCACAAGACTTACTTGACTTTTTTATTGCTGCCTAAAAGCTACAGTTGAACCGCATCAGTTGAAGTATGTGCATTGCTTTGAAGACGCAAGCTGCAACTGCAAGACAACTAGTGGCAAATATCTATATATATACATATATATATATATATATTTATATATATATATATATATATATATACATATATACACACACATATATATACACGCAAACACACACACACACATATATATAAATATATATATAGATCACTTTTATATGGGGGTCTGGTTTTACTGGGGACCGATCGCAGCCCCCAGGGAAACCACACATGCATTGACAAAAGTGATCTATACATATAGATAGATAGATAGATAGATATATGTATATATATATATATATATATATATATATATATATATATATATATAGATCTATATATTTTTTTTGTAGTTGTATGGTTGCCTTGGGGGCCATAATGGCCGCCAGCGAAACCATACAACTACTAAAAAAAAATGTCGCCCCCACAGGGTGTCGCCCTGCCCACGGGTGACACTGTCAATTTATTTTTAAAGAAAGAAAAAAATGTATTCCCCCCGGGGACACCTACCTTTTTATAAAAAAATGTGCCCCCAGGGGGGCTGGCCCATTTGCCGAGGGGGCCGACCCTCCCAAGTGAAATCCCTAGTGTCTAGTGAGGTTTCCTGGCCCTGGCCCTCGATCACAGCACCAGGAAACCTGTTCAGGAAGGCCTTGTTTGAAAGGAGGGAGGCAGTGCACCCAAGCATTTTTTAATCCCCTGGTGTCGGCCACTGGTCGTGACCCGCAGCAGGGAGGTAGTGTGGGTGTCGGCCAGCCCGCACTCAGGGGGTTGAAAAGTCTCTGTCCAGTGTGTTATCCGGGTAAACCAGCTTATTCCAGACAGTGCTTTAACCCAGGGATTTTTAGGAAACTGTGAAAACATACTTGTAACTGTGCCACTTACAATGCCTGAACCCAAAGAGAGGCTTTCCTATTGATTTGCATACAATGTGAATACCTAATCTGATTTGCTTTGAGCATTTAGAAAGAGGTCACAACATCTCAATAGGCTTGACAATGCAGTGAATCTTACCGCTTTTCATCATTTTAGTACAAATTTGTGCCTGGATTGAATTTTTCAATAAACTACTGAGAAACAGACAGTGGATCTTCGCATTGCCGGCACAAGCTAATAGAAGACTCACTGGCCACATCACTTTTGAGTTTAAAGAAATTCACATATCCAACAGTATTCATAGTCAGTGGGCCAGAGTGCCGCATTAAGGTAATAAGAAAACTTCTTAGGCAGTATAATAATCCCTGTATGAGAGTCAGAGGCGCTCTCCTCAGCTGGCACTATTCTCAGTGATACCCCTTTCTATGATGGTACCCCTCTCACCTGGAAAAGGTCTCCATATGTTTAGTGGGTTGCATGTCAGAATAAATAACGTTTACAAAAAGATCCAACTATCCTTATATCCTTACATCTATATCCTTACATCTATTTATTCATTCCAGTATTATAAGCACTAGTGGTCAACTGCAGATTGTCACAGTGTATGCATTTTTGAAAGTACAAGAACATTGAACATCAATTTCCACAACATATGCGAGGCTTTCCGTAGCATAACTGCAGTTGCAACATTCACTGTTGGTGAAACAAGCTCTACTAAACATTAGAAATTCCACCACAAACAATAAACCAAAGCACATCCTTATGAGTTTTATTTTCAATGACTGTTCAGTGACTGCTTCAGCCTACAGGGTTAAGAACTGTTATTCAAATTGATAAGCGGTAGGACTCAATGTTTTTCTCAGAAACCCATTGCCAGCACTGCCAAATGTCCTTGACTACCAAGGCTGTCTAAGCTTGATTTCACTTTATGCCTCTTTCATCCATCATCGTACACTCCAGACCATGGAGATTCCTTTTCATCCCCGTTTTCTTCCTTTGTCACTATTTTGCCATCTTTCTCTTCCTCCTTTTCTCTTTTTTGCTCTTTTCACCCTTGTTTTAAGCCAAAGTCTGATGATGAAAAATAAGTCTGGGTCCCAAAAATGAGTGTCAGTGGGCTACACCTGCAACCACTAGCTCAAATTAAGCACTGTTTTTAGCATGAGACTCACTATGTGGTATGGAATCAGAATATTGTGGCCAGCATATTATCTGACCTAACTATTGTAAGAAATGTGGTTACTGGTTGAGGACTCAAGCAGGAACAACAACCTTTGTCACGGTAAAGACAAAAGCTAACCCTAAATTGACCTGTGCTCAATTCTCGGGTGGCTCGGCATAGAGCTGTAAGGCTTAACTCAGAGGTTAAACCTGACAGCTTAACCTGATGTGTAAAATATTTGTGCAACAGTATAAACATTAACCAGCTGAAAGCACACCATAAAATAATCCCACACCAGATTAGAAAAACAGAATAAATGTTAATAAATAGAACTAGACCAAAACAAAAAAATCCAATCAATAAAACCATAAAATGCAATTTCAAAGAATTCAGTAAAAATAGCTTCAAAAAACACAAAGCTCCAACTGTGGATATCTGGTCACTCTAGACTGGGGCAAAGTCACAAAGGCCATCCAAGATGGAGCGTGGGCTGGCTAAAGGGACCCAGTTAGTCCCACTGAACAAGAGTACCATAAATCCTGTTTATAGAGCATTGCGAGGTCCCTCATCAAGGATACATTGCACAGCTGAGGAGCTGAGGAGATGCATCAGTTATGAACAGTTGCAAGGCAGATATGCCCCGTCCTGTGTCAGCGCCCAGGATCCAGTTGATGTGGCTTTCGATGCCAAGTCTGGCATCAAAAGATGCAGCGCCCAGTTGAAACAACGCGTTGGTTCAGAAGAGCTGTCAGGCTGCGATATAAGAACCTGCATCGGTGTTGAGAATGTTGTTGACAAGAGATTGCAATGTGAGGGCCTGCATCAGGAAAGCTTCATACAGCCAGCAGTTCTGATGTAGGCTGCAAGGTCGATGCCAAGTCCTTGCAGCAGGAGAACCCTCACACCAGAGTTGATACTTTGATTCAGCTTGGATTGCCCTGTGAGGAAGAGGAGATGCGTTGGTCCTACGGGGTCCTCAGGTGGACTGGCAGAGCACCTTCTGGACCACTTCCAAGGGTCCAGGACAAGGGTGACACCACTTGGCAGGGTCGGAGTTTCAGATGGCAGAGTGCAGATGCTAGGTTCAAGGATATTGTAGCATTCTGTCTCTGAAGCTCTAATCATAAGGCTAGTCAAACAGCCCTTGGTGTCACTCTGGGGTCCTGTGTTCAACAGATGCAGACCCAGTCCTTTTCACCTAGGCAGGAGGTCAGCAGGCAACAGGTAGGCACAGAAAGGCAGCAGTCCAGAAAGGCAGTAGTCCAGCAGGGCAGCAGTCCAGCAGAGTGGCAGTCTTTTCAGCAGCACAGCAGTCCTTCTTCCTGATAGAGTATCCACAGGTCCAGGCGTGTAATGAAGAGTTGGTGTTTGAGCTCCAATATTTATACCCAGTTCTGCATTTGAAGTGGCAGAAGATTCCAGGATTTCCCTTTGATATACACAGGCTTCCTGACTTCCCTGCCCTGTCCTTTGTGTGTAGGCAAGACACAGCCTATCCAAGTGTAAGTAGGGATGTGCCCAACTCTGCCTTCCCATCCTGTGATAATGGCCTAACCAAGCACACCTACGCATGCTATTTTGTGTGTCCGTCTAGGAGGAATACACAACGTCCAACTGTCAGCTACACCCAGTCCTCTGACCCAGAGACAAAATACATGCACTAAATAGCTAAGGCAGGATAATGACAAAGTGGTATTTTCAAAATTGTAATTTAAAACCCAACTTTACCAAAAGAGAGGATGTTTCATTACAATTCCAAAGACACCAAACATGAACCAGTTTCCTGTTCGCATTTGGAAGCTACAGCTTATTCAATGTAATAAGGTAATTCCGCTGTTGTCCTATAGTAGAGGAAGGCCTTGCTTTTTCAACACTAACACATGTATACCTTAAAGGTACATGTCCAACCTTTAAATATACTGCACCCTGCCCTCAGTGCTGTCCAGGGCCTACCATGTGGTGATATATGTATTAAAAAGGAAGGTTTGGGTCTGACAAAAGGTGTATTTTGGCAGGTCAAAATGGCAGTTTAAAACTGCATACACACAAGCTGCAGTGACAGACCTGAAACCCACTTAAGTAGGTGGCGCTATCAGTGCTGCAGGCCCTCTAGTAGCATTTCATTTACAGGCCCTGAGTACCACTTTATTAGGGACCTGTAAGTAAATTAAATAAGCCAATTGGGGTAGGACAATGTTGCCATATTTAAGGAGTAAGCACATGCACTCTAGCACTGGTTAGCACTGGTTAGAAGTGGTAAAGTGCACAGAGTCCTAAGGCCAGTGAAAACGAGGTCAATAAAAAAGATTGGCGGAAGACCAACCTGAGGTTAACATGTCTAACAACTGTTGTGTCCTAAATATCCTTTGCAAAAATATAATTGGTGAATAATACAAAGTATACGACAAATGGGATTATATTTTTGGAAACATTATTTAGGACATGATGTTTATGTCAAATGTTATTTCTGACAGCTAACTTTTGACAAACAACCTCTGGCCAACAAGAGTGCAGAAAAACGAGGGAACAGATGTCAGACTTTCTTTTCTCAATTAATGTCTAGGTGTCAAAAATGCTGGAGTAAGTACTCAATTGATTGTGAAAAAACACCCAACGGCTCTCATATTTCCGGGGGATGTAACAAAATCAATATCTCCATTTAGAAGCAAATTTTCTTGGTGGAGAAAAAAGAAAACAAGTAATCCTAACCTAAATGTACACCTGTGGATTTTCCACCAGATTGTAGTAAAGCATACCCTCACAAACTGGAATTTTTGTAGAATTATTGGCATAATTACTGAGTTATTTGTATAATTCATAAAAGTGATGACTTTGTACAAAGTACTTGCACAATCTTATGACTTAAACATTGACTCGTTATTTTATGAATCAGTCCCACGCAGGTAAAAATGGAATGCTAACTCTTTGGGACGTTATGATACGTTCTACAGAATTAATTAACTCATTACAGAAGCAGAAGTGTGCCCTTGCAGCCCACTTCTGTGTAAATTATTATTAGCTTGTGACCTATGCATGGAATATATAAGTCACCTGTGTGGCTGCATGTATCCTGTACATGCCTGTAAATTGCCCCTGTACAACTCCTGAGTGGCCTTTCAGACCACTTGTCATGGCTAATTGCTTCGAGTGATGGTGACCATGTATTTAGGGTCTGTTGCATCTTTTGGATGTCTTTCGCTGCAAATTAATTTAAATATGCTAAATGTCACATTATTTTAGAGAGGGTGGAGTAGGGATGTGCACTATTGTTCAATAGTGGTTTTTAGTTGCTTCTCTTTCTTGTGACTGGTATGGCTTGAAAATACAGCAATCGCTTAAAAAGGCTGCTGCCCCCCTCCCTCACTGGTAATGTCTGAAGGAAGACCCTTTTCTATGTTACTTGCTAATGCCCTTTTTGCAACCTTGTCAGTGCCAAGTTCTAGTTCTATGTCTATGGCATGTTCCAGTTTTTGGGTCATATTTATACTTTTTGGTGCAAAACTGCACTAACGCAGTTTTGCATCAAAAAGATTAGCACTGGCTTGCGCCATTCCTGAGCGCCAGCAGGGTGCCATATTTATGGAATGGCGCGAGCCGGTGCAAAGGGTGGGATAGTGTAAAAAAAACATGACGTTAGCCGGTGGCGGTATGGGAGAACGGATTTTGCACCAAAAAATGACGTTAGTCGGGGTAGAAGCAAAAAATGCCTCTAACCAGTGTAGCGTCATTTTCTGACGCAAAACCAGCCATACCACATGACTCCTGTCTTAGAAAAAACAGGAGTCATGCCCATCACCCCAATGGCCAGCACAGACGACCAGTGTCCCCTGGGCATGCCCATTGCACCCTGTGCCATGCAGGGGGCCCCATGTTCGGCCCCCATGGCACTTTAATTAAAAAAAAAAAATACTTATCATCCTCCAGTGTCTATCTGGTGTGGTTGTTCTTGGGGCTGGAGGAGGGCACCTGTGGACCCATTCCATGGTGTTCAACCATGGAAATGGGTCCACAGGACCCCTAATGCCTGGTCTGACCCAGGCATTAACTAATGGTGCAAACATTATTTAATGCCTCCTCCCAACCGTGCGTCATTTTAGCACGCGGGGATAAATACGGGGCTACAGGGTTGGCACCATTTTTTAGATGGGAACATCTACCTTGCATCTCATTGACGCAAGGTAGGTTCACGCATCTAAAAAATGGTGCAAACTCGAATATTTTGACGTTAGACTTATCTAATGTCAAAATATCAATATGGAGTTAGTTTTGTGTCAAATTCCTGTAAAAAAAATTACGTAAATTCGGCGCAAATGGAGTATAACTATGCCTCTTTGTTTTTAAAGAATCTGGTTGTTCTAATCTATGTATGTATGGGGTATTTCTGTAGCACAAACTTATCTAAAAGGCCGCAGAGTGCTGTTCAAAGTCAGAGACAAGCATGAAGTCAGCGAGTGATAGGACAGGTAGCTGGTTTGTACACTGCTAATGAATTGTGGATGTTTTCCTTAAAGAGTTGCATCTTCAACCCTTTCCAAAATTCGAGCAGCTTTGGAGTGACCTGATGGATATGGGGAAGGTCTTCCAGATATCGGTAGGTATGTGGTATTTCTGTAGTCAGAACGTATCTAAAAGACAGTGGAATGCTGTACAGGATCTAATCCAAATGTTGGGGTTGCCTCTGTCGCTTCTGTGTGTCTCACTCTACTGCGTTCCAGTTCATGGATAAACACTGCTATCCAATCATAGCAAAATGGTGAGTGAACTCCACTACGCATCAAGCATGATGCCGAAGCACTTACCACACAAGCCACGCTCAGGTACCACACACTTTCAACTAGCCACACCTATAAAATATGTATAGTCTGTGCCTTCTATACCTCATTCATGTTCCCTTTTCTACTACATAGGCTCTGTGACCAAAGTCAGCATTAGAACACACAGAGTCACTCACACACACACAACACCAAAACACTTTGCACATATGCCAAGTCATAGATCAGCACTTCCAACTAAGCATTTCCCCTATGACTTAGTGTGCTACACATCCACCGATGTGCTTCTGCATTTCACAGACCTGACAACTCACATAGTGCCCCTGTGTGTCACACAATTTTTGTTGCCTTCACATGGTCACCCGGTGAGGAGGTGAAATAGTACAGTGCAGGCAAGGTGAACTAGAAACCATTGCAGAGAGTGGATTTTCAGCTTGTCTGTTGAGGCAGCAGCGGGCAATGTCCATTAACGGGTGCAAGAACACCCCAGGACATCACCAGCAGCCTCTACAAACTTTTGTCCTCGTTTTTAGGTTGAACCTAGGCAGCGCACAAGCGCTGTCTCTCAACATGTTGTAATCTACATCTGTGGGCTTGCACCACGCCCATCTCATGCCCATCACTTTAATTTGTTCTTTGGCCTGCCTTTCGAAATTCCTTTGATTTCGTAGGTAAATGCTTTACATTTGTCCCTCCTTGAGGCTACTTTGTTACTGCCTTGGAGACTGATGCTGTTACATGGATTATTGCACGAATGGCCATATACCTTAGTGTGGTGCACTCCTGTTTCCTTTTCCTATGCCTCACTGAATCACTGCGTCGCTGTATATTGTTTCTTCCTCATCCTTGTCTAGGGCATGCTGCTGTTTCTTTGTGGTGTCCTCGCACAAAGGCTGCAAGCTTGAGGGGGGTTATTTTTTATTTATTTAATAATTTTTTTTAAAGATTCATATAGCGCAAACTCAGGCGGAGGAGCTCTGATGTTTCATGTAGCATAAACTCAATCGGAGGAGCGCGTTACATGACTGAGTGAATTTTCATAAAATGCAACCTTGATCTGAGGAGCTCTTTCAGGAGTACCACTTACCTACAAGTTTTAGCGGTCGAAAAATATTCAAACTGGAGCATTTAAAACCGAAATAAACACAGGAATCCTCAAAACGGCTCTCCCAGCACAGCGGGAGAGCCAATACTACAATATTCACTGCATTCTGGAATCTCACCCGATAATGCCTTGTGGGGCATTCTTTTTACAAAACATTTTTGCTCATAACTCAGCCTGTGGTGGTCTTACGGCAATGGTACCGACCCCACACTGTTCAGCACAATGTGCTCTTTCTGTCTAGGTCATCTCTGGGTCCCCACACCAGGTTGCAGGGTACCCCAAAATAGTAGCCTCTCCCACCTTTCAATGTCTTTTTAAGTCCTCTCATGGTTGGAACATTTGTTTTACAGCTAGGAGTAGTTTGAGCTTTAAGGGCCTTGTTTGTAGTGGTATTATAATAGACCTGCTAGGCTTGAAAATGTGTAATACACTATGCTTTCTAGGGCTAAATGTATGGTTACACTGCATTACATTCTGCCATTCTATTTTCATGTTGATATGCTCTATAGGGGCTGACTGTATGGTTACTTGACCCTGTTTCTTACAAATGTTATTTTTCTAGTGATGCCTCTGGGGTCTTTTCTGAGCATTACAGTCAAGATACTACAGTATTTGCTGCACTCGGAAACTCACCCCATAATGCTTTGCATTTCTTTCTAGGCCATCTCTGGGTCCCCACACTAGGTTGCGGGTTGTGGGGTCTCAAAATAATAATATAAAAATATATAATGGCAATATTTTCGCTTTTTGCTGCAGATAAAGGAAGAAGGTAAATGGAAGTGCTTTATTTATATGCAGGGCCACTGAAATTATGTGGCAGAGAGGACCAAATTATGAGGCAGGGTTGACCAATTTATGTGGCAAGAAAAGTCATTATGTACAACACCAATAACTCTATCTAACTAAAGCAGATGCGAGACCTACTGCATTGCAAATACTTGTTTTTTGTGGTGGAAGGAAGAGGTTGATGGGGCAGGGGACGGGCACAGAAGACCCCCTTGGGACAATGCAGTAGGTCTTGCATAAAGTCACAACCCCTCCAATACCATGGCCTCTCCACACACTCCCGATTTTGTTTTCAAGTTGGCAGGTCTAAATTGGTTAGTACTATAAAACTCTATATAAATGCAATTAAAATACTATGTAAAAGCCAGAGCAGCATGGTGGGCCAAATGCCAGTCTTCTTTTTAAGAGAACGGTGTTTCAGTGTTCATGAATTTCGATTTTACATGACTGGCTTCCATTAATGTGAATATGACAAACGAGAGAAATCGCATTCATTCTTGGCTGGGTCAAACATTGGAAATAGAAGAAGTGACTGTCCTTAACACTGCTGTCACACATACGTTCATAAGAAGAGGTGATATTCACACCAGAGGTGTTGAAATTCATATCATTTCCTTTCACGTAATTTTGTAAAATTTTAGGAAAATAATGCAAATTTACACATAATTCAAGAAATGGAAATCAATCATTTAGCAATATATTTTAGCGTGAAATGCAACCTCACATCAATTTTGCCACGAGGGCGCATTCCGCCCTAAAGAAGCATAAAAACACAAGCGCTTCAAACAGCTGCTCACGTTCTAGTTCTTTGCGTTGTTCTCGCACTCTCATGCTATAATCTGACCGCAAACGATGGCATATTAATGCAACCTGGCGTAATTTCAGGAACTTTTAGCAAATGTAACATAAAATAATGCAAATTATGCTTGCATAATTTAAATTTAGCTTGGGCCCAATTTACACCGAATGGTTACTGTACAACTTCAGGCTGAAAGCCAAGAAATGTGAAACAGAGGGACATAAAAGAAAATATATCCTTTAGTCTTCTCTGTGATGTGGAATGCAGAACAGCTGTTTTGGTGGAATGTTTTAGTTAGGGCGTGGTGATTTCCCGGTGACACTATTAGGCTGGTGGTTTATAACCATACGTGTTCTCACCGCCTTCGCTTCCTGGAGCACTGTCTGCACCTTTGAAACGCTGGAGTTAATGTGTCTGTTCCTAAAGTCGACATGATGGAAGTGGACACATCTTTCGGACTACATGAAAAAATGCTGGAGATTTAGGGGACCTAGTACCGTCAATCAAAACGCTTCTCAAGACAGGTCTGTTTTAATATGAACATTAGTTTTACTGACGTGTATATTGGGTCTATAACATGGCAAGGCATTAAAATGTATACAATGTATTTATACATATACAGGAATACCATCTCAATTAAAAACTGACAACAGTTGACAGAAAGTCATGAAATCTGTTAAAACTGCAAAGCCCGCAATTTTTGATCGAGCTGTAGAAGGCCGTGAAGGAAAAGCTTAAATAAAAAAATATTTTTAAAGCTTTTCCTACCTTAGGGCAGGAGTTATACTGTAGTTACTTGAGATAACTCAAACATTAATAGGTACATTTCTCTGGTTTTGTACATTTAAAATGTGAGCCTAACTATAACTTCACTGAAACCTTTGTTACTTGTGCCCTAAGGTAACTATAACTCGCACCTCCGCCAAGCACAGTTTTTTCATCAAAAATGTTACAGCAAATATTACATTAATATTATTAATGATGTTATCAAAGAAGTCATGAGTGCCATAATTTGTTGGGTAATTAGCAGTGCATTGTGAGGGCGCGTGAGTTGTAGTTACGTTAGGGCATGAGTGACAGGCCCACTCCGTATAAGCACCCGACCTTGCACAGTGCACAGCCTTTGTCTATGTGCAGCAGCGGTTGCCCGCAAAGCCTGGCCTGCAGCCTGTCCCTGTGGTCAACCCCCCCTAACCACCCAACCCTACTCTGCAGGTGGCCCTTTGGCCGTGCGCGGCAGGAGTGGGCCACAGCCTATCTCTCTGGGTGTGAGAATAGGTGTAAGAAGGTGTATCTGGGGGTGAGAGTGGCTGTGAGAGCCTCTGTCTGGGTGTGAGAGTGCGTGCATCAGTGTGGTAGTGGGTGTGTCAGTTTCTACGCAGGTCTGTAAGTGGGTGCATGCATGAGGATGTTAGTGGGTCTGTGAGTGGGTGTGGGTCTGTGAGTGGGTGAGTGAGGGTCTGACTGGGGGTGTGGCTGGCTGCCTAAGGGTCTGAGTAGGTCTGTGAGTGGTTGCGTAAGGGTCTAAGTGGGTGTGTGAGTGGGAGTAAGAGATTGAAAGAGAGAGAGGGAGAGAGAGATAGAGAGTTTTTTAGGCTTTGATGTGTGATATACTTAGAATGAGATATTTCTGCACAAATTGAAAAGAAAAATGTATTTGTCAATTAAAAATAGTAAGATCACCTTTCAGTATGAACCTTAAACATTTGCAGTTTAAAAGAAATTAAAAGAGGTAAAAGACTATGAATTCACTTGGTGTCGAACTCTCAACTCTCAGAGTGAAAGTCTGGGACCTTCCCAATTATGCTACAATTCTCATTTTGTTTTTACATTTTTCTTGCTCTTTATCTGGGACCGCGGGGGAGCCTCAAGGCCTCCCCATGGTCTCTGCTGATTTTTTTATCATTTATTTTTTGCCCTTTTTGGGCTATCTGGGACCACGGGGGAGCCTCAAGGAGCCCCCCTCTGTCCCAGACAGCTCTCACTTCCTCTGTGAGCCGGCACTTCCATGGCAAGCAAGGTGCTGCTTATAATAGCAGCTCCCTGTTTACTGGAGCAATGTTTTCATCTGCCTCTCCTGCACGCATATGTGCATGCAGGGAAGACAGATGAAAACTCCGCTTTCTGACAGTGACACCTGTTTGACAGATCCCGCTGTCAGAAAGCGGAGGTATGTTTGCTTTTGCTTGGTGGGAGCAGTCAGCTCCCACCAAGCAAAAGCAAACAGCTGTAACACCCTGGGACGTGGCAGGAGCTGGACCTGGAGGGTGGCGGTCCCCAGGGCCATCATTGACTCTGCGAGGGGGGAAAGTGCCGCCCCTCCAGTGAACATAGCCCGGGGGTAGTGGTCCTTGGGCTTTGGGGTCCAAAACAAACCCCCTTTCTTTTTTTTAGTACTTGCCCCGGGGAGGTGGTGGTTGCCAGGGTTGCGGGGGTGGGAATCCCCTTTGCATTAATGTTGATTAAAGCCCCGGGGAAGTGGCGATCATCAGGGCGGTAGGGGAGGCCGACGGGCCTACTCCACGCAAATAAAACATTTAGCCCCGGGCAGGTGCTGGTCCTTGGGGTGTGCGTGGGGGGGGGGGCACGCCGCCCTGCACATATTTTCTGTAGCGCCCCGGGGAGGTGGCAGTCCCCGGGGCCGAGCTCCCCCCGTTACAAATAAACAATGCCCCTGGGACTTGGCTCACCCTGGGGCTTAAAAAAGATGAATCGCGGGAGCCCGCACTTCATTTTTTAAAAAAAATCAAAATTGCTGGATCCACTGCGACTCCCACCGTAAATTTAAAAAAATAACTTTTTAGCCCTGAGCTGAGGGGTCGAGGCACCGGAGCTAAGGGGTCAGGTGCCTCTACCCTTGCCCCTTTTCTTTTTTTAATCATTTTTGCCCTTGACTCATCTCAAGCCAAGTCCCAACATGGATGTCAACACTTCCTTGTTGAAGTGTTGACAACCAATCAGATCTCAGCACGAAATCGGAAGGGGTTGCAAATCCTTCGCATCCCTCAACATACAAATTTAGATTTTCTTTAAGCTACCTCTCTGCCACATCTGGTGTGAATCCAACCAGTGGTTTTGGCGCTATCACTGTTTAATTTTTCCTACAAGAATTAACATTGGGAAAGGTTCTAAATTTCACTCCCCCCCCTTATCTCAGTCCCCGCTTGACGGATCACCCCAAACCTTTCAAGAAAATAGCTCACGTAACTGTCAAATTTTTGGGGAAACTTTTGTGAAGATTTGTCATGCGGCACCAAAGATATAGGCAAGTAAAAAATTGCTTTTTTAAAAAATAGAAACTAGGTCCTAACGACAACTACCTGGTGGTGACTGCCACTAGGTAATCTATCTATCTATCTATCTATCTATCTATCTATCTATCTATCTATCTATCTATCTATCTATCTATCTATCTATCTATCTATCTATCTATCTATCTATCTATCTCTATATATATATACTAATACATATAAATGCAGGAGACTAGAACTCTGGGTAGTTCTCAAGTTTAGGCGGAGAGCAGCAACTCCAGTAAGGAGCACCCTGCAACACTCTAGGGGCCAGATGTAGCAAAGGGTTTTTCCCATTCTGTGTCAATGGGAAAATGTGTTTGTACATATGGCCCTAGATTTGCTCTCGTCAAATGTCTGTTTATCTAGAAAAGTTTTTAAGCATATGATCAGCACAGTGCTATCCACACCAAGCTAGATAGGTACAAAGTCCTTTGCCATTTGTATAGCAAAAATCTATAATCATATGATTGACACAGCACCATCTTCAATGAGCTGCAAAATGATAAAAGCCATTCACCACTCCAGGTACAGTTTTACAGCTTTGGACTGGTAAAATACCACCCAAGCCAACCTGGAATGAGCAAAAGCACCCCCTGACAAGTGTTTCACTGTCATTATAGCTTTTCAGAGAGATCTAGCTTTGTCCAGACACACAGGAGCACCTAGCAGAAGTCAAAACTAAACCCTTTCAGGGTTAGAGTGGTGCATAAATTATGCAAAAAAGAAGAGAGAACTCTGGGTAGTTTCCAAGTTTAGGTGGAGAGCAGCTCCAGTAAGGAGCACCCTGCAACACCAGCAACACTTCAGATGTGCTCACCTCCTATATTTTGCTCCCCTCCTATATATATCTATATATATATAAATATATAGTTATAGTTGGGGCCTCATTTCCAGAGGGAAAGCGTCTTTTGTTTTGCCAATAACTTTAGCGCCGTTTGACAAATCCTCACAAAATTTCAAAACTAGTTTGCCACTCACTGGAGCTGCTGCCTTGAAAGTTTCAGGGTGATTCTTCAAGCAGGCGCAGAGAAAAATGTGGGTCCCAAAACCCTTTTTCCCATGCAATTTCCCATGGGGATTTTGAACACGACTACAGCCTGAACAGTTGGACGGAATTCCACCAAATTTGACAGAAAGATAGCTCTTGGTCCAGAAAGAGCCATTTTTATTTGATGTAAATCTGTTCAGTCATTTTGGAGATATTAAAGGGAAAAAACTTTGTATATCTAGAGATGTGACTCCTTCACAACTCCTCCCAATGTCTCGCAGAGATCTGATTGCTTGCCAGCACTTCAACCAGGAAGTGTTGGCAGCCATTTTGGGACTCAGACTCAGCTGAGTCCCAAAGAAAAAGATAAAAAAAAAGAAAAGAGGGCAGGGTAGGAATACCCTTACCCCTGTCTCTGGTGCTGGGGCCCCTCAGCAGTAAAGCATTTTTTTAAAATTTTCATCAAACTTCATGGAGGATCGGCAAATCTCTGTGAAAAGAAAAAAAGGAAAAGCCAGCACAGTGCCCGCTTGTTCAGTTTAGCTCCCTGGTGGGCCAGGTCCCAGGGCATAAAAGATTTAAATACACACTGTGATGTACAGTTTGGATGCACACACTGTGATGTACAGTTCAGAAGCACATACAATGTGATGCACATTTCGGAAGCATACAGTGTGATGTACTGTTCGGAAGCACACACCCTGTGATATACAGTTCGGAAGCATACACTATGAGATATAGTTCAAGGACACACACTGCGATGTAATAGTTCGGAAGCACCCCCGGTGCACAGTTTGGAAGCACACACTGTGATACACATTTCAGAAGCACATGCTGTCAGGCACAGTTCAGAAGCACACGCTGTGATGTCGAGGTGGAAATCGTTCCCTGTGATAAACAGTTTGAAAGCACAGTGATTTATAGTTGAAAAGCACTCACTGTGATGTACACGCAGGGTGCTGTGAAGAATGCATGCATTGTGATGTACAGTAGAACAATACTTACTGTCACCTGCAGTGCTGGTGCACACGCTGTGATGAACAGTGTGGGACCGCACACTGTAAAATGCAGTGCAAAAGGACACACTGTGAAGAGCAATGAGGAGAGCACATTTTCAGATGTCATCACTCACGTGTCAGAATAAGGGGGTGCCAGAGCACGCGCATGGCGAGGCGCATAAACAATCTGCTAGAACAAAAATATAAAATATAGGAAAAAAAGAATTATAGTTTTATGAGAAAGCTCGATATGCACCGAATCAGCTGAAAATCTAGCTGCAAACATTCGGAATGCGATTTGAAAAATATGCTTTCCAATAGGCAATCCTCATCGGAGCGCAGCATTGAGATTTGCATTTTTTTTTAAGTCCGAGTATAAATATCGTGTACGCTTTCTTTGCAGTGCAATTAGTGAAATACAGTGAATTTATTCATAGGTTTCGGTCTGTAAAAGAGCTCCTCTTTGAAGTGAAAATTCAAAACCTCTAACGTAGTTTCAAGGATCAGCTGATGCACTTGGAGGAATGAAAATTAGAAAATTGTCCAACACGAGTCGAAACGTTGGGCTGTTTTTTATATAAATATAGATATCATGCAGCGAAAATAGCTATGGACCAATATAAGCACATTTGTAACACGTGTACGAATAATGCTAATGTTATAACTGCCTAATGTCTGGCACATGTTGCCAAATGACATCACTGATGACATAATCCACATACCAAAACACACACCCATATTACCACTCACATACTTAGTGACACACCCATACAACCACTTACAGAAATCCAGAACTTAGCACTCAGTCACTGACACACCTATGCAAACAATCACTCATCCACTGACATACACACACAAACACACTCAGAGAATAATACAACCACTCTCACACCGAATTGCAAACTAACACATTCACAATCTAACACATTCACACATACAATAACACAGCCATACACATACACTTTGTCCACCACTGACTCACTCATATAACCACTTATACTCGTACTGACACACCAGTGTAACTATTCAAAAATCCACCACACACTCATGCACACATGCACTCACACAAGCATAAAAACAAAGCGCAGAGCTACTAACACACTCATGCAATCACTTACAAAACCACTCACACAACAACAGAGCTACTCAAACTGACAGACATTGATACAGGTATTTACATACCAACTTACACATTATTGAACAACTCACACGTCATGTCATACATCCATACAAATACTAACACACCCATAGAATTACTTACCCATCCACTCACAAACCAATACAACAACTCAGACCCATTCACAAACCCAAATAACCATTTAAACACCTATTCAGACACCTAGACAATCACTTACGCACCCACCAAAAGAGATATACAGCCACTTAGAAATACATTTACACATCCTTACAGCCACTCACATACACGACACACTAATCGAACCACTCACACCGACTCAAACATTTGTCCAAACAGTCATAGAATAACTCAGTTCATATATATTAGATTTACCATAACTTATTAATATTGTTTCACAAATCTAATTATAGTAATGCAATAGCTTATTAATCATCAGAAACTCTCAGAACGTTTTACAGAACAATCACAGTCAGTGGATGATGTCATAAGTGATGTCATCAGAGATCCTATTTAAGATGTCGTCAGTGATGTCATTAGTGATGTCATTGACCAAGTCATGAGTGATGTAATATGTGATGTCATAAGCAGTACATTGTGGGAGGGTAAGTTATAGTTAGGTGAGGTAACTATACCTACTGAATTTCTATGGTTTGCACATTTGAAATGTCAGTCTAACTATAACATCATTGAAACCTTTGTTTTTTACAGTGAATCTATCTATCTATCTATCTATCTATCTATCTATCTATCTATCTATCTATCTATCTATCTATCTATCTATCTATCTATCTATCTATATAGATATGTATAGTCACTAAAAAATCAAAGGTTACAAGGACATCATATTTAGGTTCATAGTTTCAGATTTTCCATGCACAAAACCATAGTAATTCAGCTGTTATAGTTAGAGTTATTTCAAGTAATTATAGCTCGTGCCCTGCTCACCATACAGATTTCTAATCAATAATTTTACTGCAAATGTTACAGTGATATTATCAAAGATGTCATGAGTGATGTAATATCTGGGGGAATTAGCAGTGCATGGTGAGGGCCCAAGTTGTAATTACCTTTGGGCACAAGTTATAGCTACTTGAAATAACTATAACTATAACAGCTGAATTTCTAGGGTTTTGTCTGTGTAAAATCTGAACCTAACTATAACATCTGTGTTAGATCTGACATGCTGAGGTAGTGTTTCCCCAAACCATTTTGCTTTTTCTAGTAGGTTTTGCTGATTCTTCCTTAGTGGCCTAAGGACCCTGGGCACTTTCCCACTATAAGTACAGTGTGAGAGTGGACATGCATCTTCCTACATCTGCAGGAAATGACACCAGCCATTATATGCATGCGTGCCCATTGGTGTTCTAAACATGTATCCAGCCTGTCTTAGCTTGTCTGTGTGTGCGCACTTGCACCAATGGTGTTCTTAAACATGTGTCCAACCTGCCAATGCAGGCTTGTATGTGTGCAAGGGCTCGTAAGCCCTGGAGTGAAGAATACCCATGTGTGTTTTCACTAGATATGAGACCTGCTCTGCCCATAGGTGAACACGGGGGAAGTTTACAGTTGCTCCTAGCTGCAATAGTGGGTTGCAGTAGAGTCGTCGTATCATGTTTCCTAGCATTGAATTTGTCCTGACAAACACCTTCCCATTGTTAAGGTGGTTTTGTCAATAATAACGTAGAAATGCCACTTCTAAAAAGTGGGCATTTCTATGCTCTAAAATGCTTTGTGTGCCTTTTAAATTCGACTTTAGTCCACACTTGAGGCTGGGAAAGTACATCTGTGCGTTCCCCAGTGACAGCTATAAACATAAGTGGAATGACAGACCTTTGCTATTTGAGGGCCTGGTTGGAGAGATTGGAGGGAGAGGTTTTGACACGTGGTCTATCAGGCCCACATCATGGCCCCACCAAAGATTAATATCTGCATTCCGCAGCCTCATGGCAGACAGGACTGAAATTTAGGGAAGACATTAGTGGTTCAAAAAGGAACCCTCTGAACCTCCTCTAACTTCAATGGCACACTACAGTATAACTACTGGTACCAGACTGTAGCAAAGTAGAGATAAGCTTGTGGGGACACAGAAATGGAAATACTGGACTACGTGGTGCACACTGCCAGAGGAATCTGTTGTGCACAAGGAATAATTACTGCCCTTGAAAGGGACCTCACACCTTTCCTGAATCGTGGCTGGCCTGGGCCAGATTGCCTACTGCTTTGTGGCACCCCAAAGTGTGCTCTCCAAGGACTTGTTGGCTTGCCCCATGTTCTTTGATGGATGTCTCAGGGACATCAAAGACTCCTGCGAGGGACCTACACCTTCTAACCATGACATCTGGAGAGCGGTGCCCTCGTAAAAGCCCACATCGTCTGCTTGTTTCCATCTGGCAGCAGTGGTGTGAGCGTAGAACCAAGTATTGTGCCTGGAGACTGGATTGCCTGGTGTGGAGCCCTCAGAATACTGCCCACAGTCAAGTAGTGTGGCCTTTCATTATGGGATCCCAAAATGTATAAGTGACTTGTTGGCGGTGACCGGATTCACCAGTTGCAGGACCCTGCATGGTCGTTTCGTCATTTCTCTCGTGCGACACGCCAACTGCACGTTCATTACGTGCGGTGTCCGATTCACTGGTTGCGACCCTTGGAGGTGGGGGTGTACCCATAGCAGTGCCTCATTCTACTTCGTGTGTTACTGCTGAACTTGCACCTTTGTGTGTGACTAGATGCTGTGCCTCATTCCAGGAAGGCATGGAATTGGTAACTCTTTGTGTGTGATTGGAATTTTCTGAGGTGACTTAAGTCATAGCGCACCAGACGTTGTGCCTCATTCCAGGGAGGTACAGAATTGGTAACATTTAGCCATGCCAAACTGCCACTTCTCCACTCCGACCGCCAAGGTGCTAACCACCGCTATGCTGGAGACTTCGGTCTCCAGCCCGGCAGCCGTCACTACACCGCCGGCGGTACCACGACCCTGCATACCGCCATGGATGTCGTGGGGTTCTGTTCCGCCATGAAATCCATGGCGGTAGGCACTATCAGTGCCAGGGAGTTTGTTCCCTGGCACTTATAGGGGTCTCCCCCACCTCCCCTCCCCAGAGTCCTCCCCCCAAACCCACGACCCCGCTACCGCCCTCCAAAGGTGGTAGGACCCACACCCCCCCGAGATTGACACACACACCCATACACCCCTACACACACACTCACACAACTACACATACACGCACACATACACACAGACATACACACAGACATACACATAGACATACACGCACACATTTTCCATACATACAACACACACCCCGAATGCATACACGCACTCACACACCCCCTCTACGCACTCACACGCACACCCCCATGCACGCACACAACACACAACACCCCCCCAACCCCCTCCCCTAACGGACGATCACCTTACCTGGTCCGGTGATCTTCCGGGAAGGAACGGGATCCATGGGGGCTGCTCCGCCGCCAGCTCCCCGTCACCAGAACGCTGCCACACCGAATCCTGGGATGTGATTTGGTGGGCGGTGTTCTGATGACGTGGCGGTGGAGGTGGAGCAGCCTCCACTTCACCGCTGACCGCCAATATGGCTGTCTGGAAAAGGGCAGAGGGCTGCCAGCAGTCATAATATGCTGTGCGGAAAACCGCCTGCACTGGCGGTCTTCAGCACGGCGGTACCTCGGCGGACTTGCGAAAAGACCACCGAGGTCCATATGAGGGCCTTAATGTGTGATCGAAATTGTCTGGTGCCACTCAAGACATCGCACACCATATGCTGTGCCACATTTCCAGTGGGGTGCAGAGGAGCCGATTTGTATGCTGAAGCGCCTGGCCTAGCTGGGCGCTACTGTGAATGGCGTGTGTCCTTCAGTGACCCTTTCCCCACGCGTTGCAGAACAGGGCCTGTGCCAGAAAGCCTGATGAGGAGACCTCTGAGTGAACTTTCTGAGTAGGGCCAAACCTCTATTTGTCGACTGCTGTCTGACCAGCCTGTTTACCATTTCTTTTCCTCCACCTTTCCCCTGGCACCTTGAATAAGTGTGACCCCAGCCGCTATGGGCCTAGTACCCAGGGAAAGGTGTCTTTCATCTCCAGCCTGTTGGGTGGGGTAGTAGTGGTTGGTTGAATGGTGGAGGAGGGGTTTGGGCCCTTGGGTCTGCAAGTACAGTAACAACTGACCTGCCAGATATCAGAGCACCGCATTAGGGTGTTGGGAGCAAGTGTGTGCGAGTACGTGCTATACGAGCCTGCCTAATATCCGTGGTACTGAGTAGTGGTGCGGAGGGAGTGTGTCGGAGTGACTGTCTGTGATCAGCTGCATAGCACAGTGGTGTTGACATACACATTGTTTTTTAGCCAAAATATTATCACAATTGACATTGTTTTTTACCTGTGTGGCCTAGGCCAACAAGGCCATTTAAAACTGCTGTAACTACTTGTGTGTCTATCTAGCTTTTCTGCCTTTGTGAGGAGGACTACCTAGAAGCTGGGTACAATCCCCTCACTTTCAGCTGGTGGGACACATATTAAATCTGACACGCTGAGGCAGTGTTTCACCACACTCTTTTGCTTTTTCTAGTAGGTTTTGCTGATTCTCCCTTAGTGGCCTTAGGGCCCTGGGCATTTTCCCACTATAAGTACAGTTTGAAAGTGCATGTGCACCTTCCTACATATGTAGGAGGTGGCACTGGCGAGTGTATGCACGCGTGCCCACTGGTGTTTTAAACATGTATCCAGCCTGACTTAGGAGGCCAGTGTGTGTGTGTGTGCAATTGAGCCAATAGTGTTCTTAAACATGTGTCCAGCCTGCCAATGCAAGCTTGTATGAGCACAAAGACACATATGCCCAGGGAGTGAAGTATACCCATGTTTTCATTACACATGAGTGCTGCTTTGCCAATAGGCTAACATGGAGGATGCTTACAATTGCTACTAGCTGCACTAGTGGGTTGCAGTAGAGCAGCCTCATAATGTTTCCTATAATTGGATTCGTCCTAACAAACTCCTCCCCATGGTGAAGGTGGTTATGTCAACAATAACTTAGAAATGCAGCTTCTGGAAAGTGAGCATTTCTAAGCTCTAAAAAGCTTTGTGTGCCTTTTAACTTCGACTTTAGTCCGCACTGGAGGCAGGGAAGCACATCTGTGCATTCCCCAGTGACAGCTATAAACCTTGGGTACACAACTGGAACGACAGACCTCTGCCATTTGAGGGCCTGGCTGGATAGACTGGAAGGAGAGGTTTTGACACTTGGCCTCTCAGGGCCAGATCATGGCCCCATTAAAGATTAAGATCTGCACTTCACAGTCCCATGGCACACAGACTGAAATTTAGGGGAGAAATCTGTGTTTTAAAGGGGAACTCTCTGAACTTCCCCTAATTTCAAATGCACACAACAGTATAACTATTGGTACCACACTCAAGCAAACTGGAGATACACTTGTGGGGATGTGGGACCGGAGATACTGGACACTGCCAGAGGAAGCTGTTGTGCACAAGGAGTAATTACTGCCCTGTGCACTTTTCCTGAATTGGGGCTAGCCTGGGCCTCATTGCCTGCTGCTGTGTGACACCCCGAAGTGTGCTCTCCAAGTGCTTGTTGATTTGCCCCCTGTTCTTTTGTGGAGGTCTCAGGGACATCAAAGACCTTAGATGAGGGATCTATACCTTCTAACCATGACATCTGGAGAGCAGTGCCCTCTTAAGTGCCCACATCGTCTGATGGTTTCCATCTGGCAGCAGTGGTGTGAGCGTGGACCTAAGTATTGTGCCTGAAGACTGGATTTCGCAGGAAGAGCCCTCATAATATTGCCTGCAGTCAAGGAGTGTGGCCCTTCATCATGTGACCATTACACGCATAAGCATCTTGTTGACGGTGAGCGGATTCACCGGTTACAGGACCCAGCATGGCTCACTTCGTTGATCGTGCTGCATTTCCCTCATGCGACATGCCAACTGCACGCTTATTGTGTGTGGTGTCTGATTCACCGGTTTTGACCCTGGGAGCATACCTAAAGCAGTACTGCATTCAACCTTGTGTGGCACCACTGAACTTGCGCCTCTGTGTGTGATTGAAATTGTCTGGTGAGACTCAAGTCATCACAAACCAGATGTTGTTCCTCATTCCAGGGATCTACAGAATTGGTAATTCTTCGTGTGTGATCGGAATTGTCTGGTGCGACTCAAGTCAACTGCACCGCATGGCGGTGTTACTGTACACCTTGTTTGCTTGCTTGCCAAAAGAGTATCATGATTGACATTGTTTTTTCCCATGCAGCCTAGGCCCATGAGGCTATTTAAAAGTGCTGTAATTACTTGTGTGTACACATTGTTGCTATTTTTGTACCCTATAACTCTATGGTATTGAATGGGAATCATTGCTAGGGTGGGTCTCTTGCTGAAGTTGGATTTTTCCCAAGTGTACCGATTGCTGATGTAGTTTCAACACGGTTGGGCCTAGTACTGCTAGTATTATTTCCAAATTTAATTTATGCCCAGATGTACTTGATATATATGTTGTTTTAGTTAAGATGTGTATTGAATACGAATCCTCTTTACATACCCAACGTATGAAGTCTCTTTTGTGACACTCAGTGTATTTATTGTGTAAGTATGCTGTGTCAGTGCTTTACACATTGCCTCTGTGATAAACCTGACTTCCATGCCAAACTACCCAAGGGTGAGTGCAGGTTATTCAGTGAGTGTAATCACCCACCCCTAATAGGAGTGGTAGGTTCTGCCTGGATATAGCTTTGCCTCAGCCAGCCAGAGCGTTCCACCTCCAATGGTCCTTGTGACATTTGTTTTTTTGGACATTTTCTAAGGATTTTTTAAATTCTTTTTCCTAACTATGACATTCCTGTAACCTTCGTTTTTTTCAGTGAATTTCCAAGTTTTTTTTACATTAAGTAAAATGCCCATCGCAATGCATGGTGGGGGAGGGTAAATTGGATGCAGGGCCTGGCCTGGCACTGTGCTGCCCCCACCTAAGCTTGCTGCTCTTGCGTCCCCCTCCTCCTTGCCATCCAAGTCCAAGTCCATGACCCTGCTCCCTCATTATAGCCCTGTGTGGCCGTTGTTATGCCGATGCTCTTCCTGCCTGCCCTGAAAAGTTAGCTTGCTGCCCCATCCACCTTCTCCCTTCCCTCTGTTGTGTGGGGCCATTTACCAACCCCTCCCTCTTGCCCTGCATGGTCCAATGTGCTGCCACTGTCCTCCATTTAGCTTGATGTCCTTGCTCACTCCTCCTGCCCTCCATTTCCCAATTCTATGCCCCATCATTGCCCGTTGGCTTAGCCTCTGTGCTTAGCTTGCTTCCCCTTACTTCCTTCCGCCTGCCCTCTGATGTCTGTGTGCTTGCTCCTGCTCCATCCTTTTTTGTCCACCATGTTACATGGACCTGCCACTGCCCCTCCTATCTACTCTGAGTGTTCTGTTGAGCTGCACTTCCCGTCCCACCTGCCTAGCATGGTCAGATGACTACCACCTGTCCGTGAGACCTTCACCTGCCTTGCCGTGTTCCATTCTCCTATTGCCTCCCTCCTGTCCTCCTTGGTCCATTTTGCTGCAACTCCCTTCTGCTCTCCATGCTCTGTTGTGCTGCAACTGCTCCTCCTGCCTGCCCAGCATAGTCTTTTGTGAAGGCCCTTCCCCTACCCTCTCTTCTTAGTGTCCAGCCCCTACCCATCCCTTCTGTTCCTTATGGTCCTTTGTGCATGCCCCTGCCCCCATCCTCTTGCCCACCATGGCCGTTATGCTGCCACTAAACCTCATGCTTGCCATGCGTGAACTTCTGCGCTGCCACAGCCTCTCCCACCTGCCCTCAGTGGTCAGTTTGCTGCCCATCACCCCTCTCACCTTCCCTCCATTGTCTGTGTGTAAGCTATTATAGTCTCATTGTTGCCCTTTATGGCGTGTTGCTCTTCCAGTGCCTGTCCTGCCTGCCTTCCATGTTCAGCTTGCTGCTTCAGCCCTGCCTCTATACCCCTTGCCCTGTATTTTCCATGTGCAGTCCCCTATCCACTCCCTCCTACCTTGTCTGGTCCGTTGTCATGCCCCTGCACCCTACCTCCTGCCCTTTATGATCTGTTATGCTGCAACTGTTCCTCCTGTCTGTCTGGTATGATCAGCTTGCTGCCCTTGCCTCTTTCCCTTCTGCTCTTGTTGTCCATGTGCATGGTCCTGTCCCCTCCCTTTTGCTGTCAATGGTCTGTTGTGCTGCACTGCCATTCCGCTTGCCCTGTTTGGGGTATTGTTCTGTTGCAACCCCTGATGCCTGCCCTGTAATATCAGGTTGGTGTCCCTGCCCATCTCCCTCCTGCCCTCTGTGATCCGAGTCCATGTTCCTATCCCATTCCTGGTGAAGCAAATACACAATACATAACCATTATTATGACATACTACTACATTAATCCAAATATGAACTCAACATTTTACATTAATAAGCTTTGTGATTATTGGCGGTCACTCAAATAGGCATGTTTTCAAATGTGTGTATTATTTTTCTATGTTAACTCGTTTTCTATGCAGATTTAACACTCAGAATACATGAATATTCATTAGTAAAAGTTCAGAATTAACACTTGCCAGTATTTTGAACTTGTTAAGAGGGAGATTTTGGGAAAAAACAGGAGAACTGATTTTCCACATTTACTTACATTGAAAAAGAAGGATATTTTAGGCTGGAGACAGATAAAATAAAGCTCTTTTGGGCTTAAAAACATCAGGAGTCTCCTTCGTGAATGGGGTTGTTAGCACGCTTTGTCCTTAGTAAACTTACGAGAGGACGTGTATAGGTCGATGAACCTTTTAAATCGCATTGAGTATCGTAGTCATGCAGTGACTACTGAATCGATAGCTAACATCAATAATCAAGAAACATTCTATGGAAAACAGCTTTTAACCATTTTACTCATGAATACCCACAACTCAGTAAAGAGTTAAAAAAAAAAATCCCTATTGATTACAATTCTACAGCATCCGTTAGTTCAGTCTTTATTCAATCCACTTAATTTATTAGTTCATTAATAGAAAACATTATAACTTGGAAGACACACATGCGCCAATGCAATTCCATAAACTAAGAATACCAGCGTTAATAGTGAGGATCAGAAAATAAGTTTGTCAGTCATTTGTCACTGTCAACGTCACCCTTAACAGCCTACCTAACCAAGATTAGCATCAGCATGTGGGTCTTCTTGCGAAAAACATTTTGGAGAAAACATCAATTTGGAAAAAATCTACCTAAGTAAGAATCTCTATCATCAGCGCAGTTGGTACCTAGAAGAAAAGGCATACGTTTGTCAGTCACATTTTCATAGCTACCCATCCAGGATGGGTCAGCAACAAGTCAGTCTTCTTCTTCAGACCATCAATTGGTCAGCTACGGATTGGGCTCACAAATTATGAGCCCAATATCAGCATCTCGGACAGCGTCTCCTGACGTCATCAATTCTCATCCCGCAACTCTGACTTCTTGCCCCTTGTCATGACTTTTTATTAGGGTCTCCCAGGCCATCCCCCTAATTGTTTATTGGTCAGTCAGTCGGCAGATCTAACTTTAACCTATAGATTTTGTTTACCAAATCTAAAAAATTTCATATTTATTTGTTCACAAGATGTGGATTGGTTCTTCATACGATGCCCTCATTATCCGGCTCATCAGGTGTCAAAATTGTTGCTTATTCCTCTTCAGTCCGTGCTTCTATTGTTCAAGTACTGGGAAAGTACATTTACCCTACTCTACACATAATTGTATCAAATTGTCTTCATCATCTCCTGTCCGCCGGTACATTGCAGAAAATTCTAGCTAAGTAACTTGAACTTCGAACGGGTAAAGGCTATAGCTGCTTCCAGTCCTTTGCAAAGCGTTCAGTATTTCAGGTTTTCGAGTATGCGAGGCCCAGGGAAACTAGGCCTTTAGTCCAGCTAACTTAACACTACAAATTAATGCAAGTCATAGGTTATACATCTCATTATGATATATTATTACATTGTTCTCATATATTTTCATTATTTCATACAATTTCAGTCACTTTAGTACGCAAGGTGATCACACCCCGAGGGCACATTTTCAAACGTGCACATTATTTCTCTATAATAAATTTCTCTACGCAATTTCTCTTTAGTGATTACATATAGGTCATTACATTTTTTTTTAGCATATCTGCTTCAACAAGGTCTTTTGGCATGTATGGTTGTGATAACGCAGGATGTCATAATTAGAAATGTTAATGAATTGCTTATGAAGTTTTAATGATGAATTTAGTAGAAAATATATAACGTAGAAAAATAATGTGCCTGTCTGAAATTATGTCCACGGAGAGTGGCCACCAAATGGTAACAAAAATATTAGAAAAAAGACTTATGTATACGTAAATGATGAAAGTGTTAGAGAAAAATAATGGAGTAATGTGACATATTGAAAGATATAACCTATGTACATTAATTATGTGTCTTAACTTAACAATTGTTGCGGCCTAGTCTCGCCAGGCCTCACGTAAAAGCTGTATTATTTAACGTGCAATGAAAAGCTCTAACCATGAACTGCTCATTGTTTTAATAAAATGCTTAGTCGATGTATTTGTGAGAATCAGCGGACAGGTGACAGAGACGAACACTTGTAACAAATATTGTATAACATGTATGAAAATGTACTTTCCCAGGACTTGAACAATGAAGATACTGACTGAAGAAGATGCAACATTTTTGATACCTGACGAGCTGGATGAAGAGAACATCGTACAGTGGAATAATCAGTGCTATGGGAACCAAGAAATATTAGAATTAATAGATTTGGTGCAAAAGTCTTACTGGTTAGGGTCATAACGGGTGATTAATTGACCAATTAGGTGTTAGGGGGTTGTCTGGCTGACTTTGATATAACGACATAACAGAGGGAAGAGAAGTCAGATGAAGATGGAGTAGGGGATAGGGAGAGTGCAGATGTTAGGAGTGCGAACTGCGAGATCAAAGAGGTGATTCGAGATTCTGTCATTGGGCTCATACTCTTGAGAGCCTGATGTGATGTTGACAGACTGATTACATGAATGCGAAGACTGACTCTGTTGCTGACCCATACCGTGGATAGGTAGATATGACAATGTGACTGATTGCAATGTTTCTGCCTTTTCTTTCTAGGTACCAACTGTTCTGCCTTAATAGTGTTCTAGCTAGATGTTTTCCTGAATTCGTGTTTTGTAAATTATTTTCAGCATTAATCCCCACATGCCAATGCTAATCTGCCATAGATAGGGTTTTTCCTTACATGACGTATTGACAGATTACCAGACGAATGTTTGACAGACAATTTTGCTTTTAGTTTCAATTATTGAAACTGGTCATATTATCGAATTATGCTAATGCTTTAGATGTATCCTGATGCAAGTTTTGATTAGATTATGTTCATGGCAATTTTCTATTTAACTAATTGATGATTATTAATTGATTGAGTTTCTGAATTATCACATGATTTAGTATTGTAACCAAAGGGCAATAAAACTACTAAATGAATAATAGAGATGTGGTTATTCATGGCTGAAAGGTCCCGGTGTGGTGGTTATAACTTCTATTTGATTAACAGATAATGTTTAAGAATGGTAATTGAAATATTGTGTATTGGAATTTCTGTGTACATTGGTCATAGCTTTGCTAGGACACTCCATGCAAATCAAAAGGTTCATCGACCTATACGCGTCACCTTGTAAGTTTACTTATTAAGGACCGACGCGCTAACAGTTGTACTGCACTGCCTCTTCCTTCTGCCCTCATTGGTCTGTTATATTGGGACAGCCTCTTTTGCCTGTCCTGCATGGGTGGTTTGCTGCCCTTGCCTCCCTTTCCTCTGCCCTCCGGCACTGACCATAATTTCTATGACAACATGGAACCTCTCATTGTGTACCTTTCTAAATTAAATGGTTTAAGTTTTACTAGTATGATTCAATCAAGATGGCTTAAGGTGTGGCACCCTTTTGTCATATGTTAGACTGTTAGCACACTAGTTGTTCTTTAGAACACTCTGGGAGGCTGCATGAGAACACAAGGGAACCAACTGACAGGCTGCTGCTGTTGGAAGTACATGTTTTGCTGAGAATGTCAGTGTTCATTCTCATATGGCTGGGAAAGATAACTTGAATTTACAGAAAATATGCTCTCAGTTTAGCTTCTGTAGCAGCTTCCATAACCTCTAAGGGAAAATCATGAGAAAACAGTTTTCTCTCAAACATGATTCATGAAATCCCAGCAGAAGGCTTTTTCACAGAGTACAATCACTTTAACAACAAATTATTTATATTGTAACTAAAATCTGTTATCACCCTTTATTTGTTCTCCTTTTTGTGACCCTCATAGCTGCCATGCTGCACCGGTTTCTTGTATATCTGGCCCTTTGTCCCTGTCTAGCTCGGCGTGGATAGCACTGCGCTAATCCTATGCTTAAAAACATTTTTTAGATTTTTTTCATAATTTATGGGTCCCTCTAACCCTGAAAGGGTTTTGTTTTGACTTTTACTGGGTGTTCCCTTGTGTTGGGACAAAGCTAAGCTCCTCTGAAGAGCTATAGTGATAGCACAACTTTTGTCAGGGGTTGCTTTTAGTCATTCCATGTTGGCTTGGATGGCATTTAACAAGTCTGAAGCTGTAATACTGTGCCTGGGGTGGTGAATGGCTTTTGTCATTTTGCAGCTCGGAAGGATGACATTAAGTCAGTCCTATACTTAAAGATTTTTCTGTACAATGTACTGTGCTGATTCTATGCTTATTAACTTTGCTAGATCAACAGACATTTTGAGGTGAGCATATCTAGAGTGTCACTGGTGTTGCAGGGTGCACCTTACTGGAGTTGCTTTCCTCCTAAACTTGCAAAGAACCCAGAGTTCTCTTGGTTTGGAGTGACCCCTCAAGAGGGGGCAGAGAAAAAGGGGGAGGTCCCAAAGCACATTTCTCCTCGTTAATTTCCATTGGGATTTTGAATAGGAATGGAGGTCAAACAACTGGATGGAATGACACCAAATTTTGCAAAAAGCTAGCTCTTGGTCAAGAAAGCACCCTTTTTGCAATTTGCAGTAAACCCGTTTTGTAGTTTTTTCAAATATTAAAGAAAAAAATACATTTGCATGTATAGGAAATTGAAGGCTCTGTGAATCCTTCTGATCTTGTGCTGAGATCTGATTATCTGCCAACACTTTAACATGGAAGTGTTGGCAGCTATCTTGGGACTCTGCTTCAGCTGAGTCCCAGAAAAAATGATAAAAAATAAGAAAAGAGGCCAGGGTAGGGACACCCTGACCCCTTAGCTCTGGTGCTGGGGTTCCAGAGGGCCCCCCCCAGGGCACAAAAGTACTGTAAAAAAATGTTTTACCTCAGTAAAAATAAAAAAAGATGCTGTCTCTCGTGCTTGTTTTAAGCAAGGTAACGTGTGAGCCAGGTCCCCCCCTAGGGACCACCACCTCCCCTGGGCAAAATGAGTGAATTATATAAGGGAGGGTCCTGCGGACCCCCTGGGCCCCGGGGACTGCCACCTTCCCAGGGCTAATACTTTTTTATATGCTGGGGGGTGACGCTGTTCCCCCACACCCTTAGGGACCACCACCTCCTGGGTTAAAAGAGAATGAATGGGAGAGCCTCATGGCTCCTAGCAGCTCCAGGGACTATACCCTCCTGGGGTTGAAATAAAAGAATGGAGGGAGACTGTTGCGATACCCCGTGGACAACCACCTCCTGAGGAAAATACAACATTAGTGGGGTGCCACTTGGCCCCAGTCGTGGTGTTGTATAGCTATTTTAGCCATATTTTAGACACGTTGTTTTAAACTTGCTAGGCCTGCAGCTGTGCATGTTAACCCTGCTACATTTTATTCAGCATTGCCTGTTTTTTCTACCAATAGCAACATTTGTGGTGCTGTTTTATTTTCTTTATCTCATTGTACTTTCACCTAGGAAAGCACTACATTCTCAGTAGGACCTTTATTTCACTTTGTGCTTTCTCCAAGGCTACAGTCAGATAGAGTCGCCTACAAACGTGGTATGCTGTGTCTCCAACATTCACAGAAAACACACACTCATACATGGGGACTATTTCTTAGAATATCAGCTGTTTTTATTATAAAAACACCCCTTTGTCCCAGACATGTTAGATGGAGATTCCAGAAAATAGCCTCTTTCTAGCATGGTTACCCCGACTTTTGGCCTGTTTTTGAGTGTGTGTCAGTGGGTTTTTACTGTGTCACTGGGATCCTACTAGCCAGGGCCCCAGTGCTAATAGATAAAAACCTATATGTCAGTGTGTTTTGCGTATCCCACTGGGATCCTGCTAGCCAAGATCCCAGTGCTCATAGCTTGTGGCTTAATGTATGTGTTGTCAGTAGTGCTTGACTGTGTCACTGAGGCTCTGCTAACCAGAAACTCAGTGCTTATGCTCTCTCTGCTTTTAAATTTGTCACTGTAGGTTAGTGACTTCATTTACCAATTTCAATTGGCACTCTGGACCCCCCTTATAAGTACCTAGTATATGGTACCTAGGTACCCAGGGCATTGGGGTTCCAGGAGATCCTTTTGGGCTGCAGCATTTCTTTTGACACCCATAGGGAGCTCAGACGAACCCTTGCACAGGCCTGCCATTGCAACCTGCATGAAATAATGCACATGTTATTTAACAGCTATTTTCACTGCACCTAAGTAACTTATAAGTCACCTATATGTCTAACCTTCACTTGCTGAAGGTTAGGTGCAAAGTTACTAAGTGTGAGGGCACCCTTGTACTAGCAAAGGCGCCCCCACATAGTTCAGGGACATTTCCCAGGACTTTGTGAGTGCAGGGACGCCATTACACATGTGCACTACATATAGGTCAATACCTATATGTAGCTTCACAATGGTAACTCCGAATATGGCCATGTAACATGTCTAAGATCATGGAATTGTCCCCCCATTCCAAATCTGGTATTGGGGATCCAATTCCATGCATCCTAGGGGCTCCGCTATTGACCCCCAATACTGCCAAACCAGCTCTCTTGAGGCTTGTACTGCAGCTACAGCTGCTGCCACCTCACAGACAGGGTTCTGCCCTCCTGGGGTCTGGACAGCTCAGTCCCAGGAAGGCAGAATAAAGCATTTCCTCTGAGAGCAGGGTGTTACACCCTCTCCCTTTGGAAAAAGTTGTTACAGGCTGGGAGGGGTAGGCTTCTCCAGCCTCAGGAAATGCTTTGAAGGGCACAGGTGGTGCCCTCCTTGCATAAGCCAGTCTACACCGGTTCAGGGACCCCTTGTCCCTTGCTCTGACGCGAAACTGGACAAAGGAAAGGGGAGTGACCACTCCCCTGTCCATCACCACCCTAGGGGTGGTGCCCAGAGCTCCTCCAGTGTGTCCCAGACTGCAGCCATCTTGCTTTGCAAGGTGTGGGGGCACTCCGGAGGGCTCTGAGTGGCCAGTGCAAGCAGGTGATGTCAGAGACCCCTCCTGATAGGTCCTTACCTGATAAGGTAGCCAGTCCCCCTCTCAGGGCTGTTTAGGGTCTCTCGTGTGGGCTCTCTTCAGATTCTGCTTGCAAGTTTCCTTCAGGAATCCTCTGCAACTACTACTTCATCCTCTGACCTCGGATCAACCGCAGCCTGCTCCAGGAACCGCTGTAACAGCAACAAAGTATCCACAAGGGATACTTTTCCTCTGCAACTTCAGTTCCAGCCAGCAACTGCAACAGTTTCCATTGTGTGCACGCTCTGAGGACTCCCTGTCTTCATCGTTCACCAGAAGGACTGAAGAAATGTGACGTGGGGTGACGGATTCATTCCCCTGCTCACGCAGGCACCTTCTAAGACGACGACCGGTACACTTGGACTCCTCTCACAGCGACAAGCGTGCTCCTAAGGACACAGAGGGTGGACCCTATCGACAAAGACTGACGCAATTTGGAGGAGGTAAGACCTTGCCTTCCCTAAGAGCAATGGTACCCCTGTGTACTGTGTCTTCTTCACCTCCTGAGGGCCTCTGTGCACTATTTGCAAAATTTCTTTGTGTACGGCCTGGCCCATGTCCCCAGCACTCCATCCTGTGACGCTCAACTCACTGAGTTCCTCTCCGGCGACGTGGGACCTTCCTTTGTTTTGCTGCATCAACCGCATTTTGCACCTCCTTTGTCCCCATGTCCTGGGACTCTTGCGGGTGCTGCATGGCTTCCTGAGGGCTCTCTTAAGATCTGAGAGCCCCCTCTTCCTCCTCTCACAGAGTTGAGGCCCCCAAGACCCTCCTGGGACACGCCAGCACCTTTTTAACGCCAAACGCACTTTTGTCAGAAACAAGGATTGTTGGCGACTTCCAACACAAAATCAAATCTGCATCCATCTTCACATCGTGGGTTATCCTTTGCATTATGCAGAAACCCGCTGGCATCTTCCTAAGGGGCATTCCTTTAGTCTTTGTCCAACCAGGGACTCTTCTTTTGCACCCTCTTCTGGGTTGGCAGGGGCTCCTGCTCTTCCTGGAACTTCTTTCAACTTCTGGACTTGGTCCCCTTCTTTTGCAGGTCTTCAGGTCCAGGAATCCAGCAGTTGTTGTTTACAGACTTGGTTGGTCACTGCAAAATCCCAATCATGAGGTGTAGTGTGTCCTAAGGAAACTTGCAGTACTTTACTCCTGCTTTTCTGGGCTCTGGGGTGGGGTAATTTACTTACCTTTACTGTATTCTTACTCTCCTAGCTATTCTGCACACACTACACTTGTCTAGGGGGGAATTTGTGATTCGCATTCCACTTTCTTAGTATATCATTTGTGTTGCCCATAGACCTATTTTCTCCCATTGCATTCTATAGCATTTCCTATTGTTTGCACTGTCCTATGACCAATTACTTGCCTAATTTTGTGTCTAATGTATATATTGTGTATAATACTTACCTCCAGAAGGAGTATTGTCTCTAAGATATTTTTGGTACTGTGCCACCCAAATAATTACCTTTATTTTTGGTAACACTGAGTATTGTCTTTACTTGTGTATAAGTACTGTTTAACTATAAGTGGTATTGCATGAGCTTTGCATGTCTCCTAGTTCAGCCTAAGCTACTCTGCTATAGTTACCTCTATCAGCCTAAGCTGCTAGAACACTACTACTTCACTAATAAAGGATAACTGGACCTGGCACAAGGTGTAAGTACCCAGGGTACCCACTACAAACCAGGCCAGCCTCCTACATTGGTGGTGCAGCGGTGGGATAAGTACTTGCAATTGCTTTACCACTTTTGTTACCTGTGCTTTTCACAAGAAAAGCTTGCTACAATACTTAGAGCATACATAATATATACCTAGAAGTCATTTTCTAACTTGCTAAAAGTTCTATTTAACTTTGCAAAAGTTTTACAAAGTTCTGAAAAGCTTTCTTCTTTTGTCTAAAAAATTAGCTGTTATTCTACTACACCTTTTACTCACTTTCCCAAGCATTTTCTCCTCTTTCAATATGTCTTCTGTAGAAGCTAACTCTAGAGTTGTGAAAACAACATATGAAAGTCTTAACTTTAAAATGTTTAAGGGGTCTCTGTATTGAAAGAAGTTTGGGGATTGGGAAGAACCCCAATAAGGAGTTCCTCTTAAATCTTCTCCTCCATGATGACCAGGGACTCAGCACTGGTCCGGATCAGACAGGGTAAGAGGAAGAGGATGATTTCAACCAGGAAGGCTCAGAGGAGCAAACTGGCAATCCTGGGGAGGGTACTTTCACAGATCTATCTGTCAATAAGCCACTTAGTACAACTGGTAGTGGGAAGGTTTCATACACAATTAGGGCTCCCTTCACCCCTAGAGGCCAGGTCACTAGAGTGGCCCTTGTTAGAGATAGATCTACCTCTGCACACTCTCATGTTACCTCTGTTTCAGAGGCATCCCACAATTCTAACCATGAGGACCAGTCCCTAGACAGGGAACTCAGAAAGCTGAGGTTAGAGGAGGCCAGACTGAGGCTAATGCAGCAACAGATGGCCTTAGGGAATCCCTGGCTGTGGAGAAAGAGAGGCAGGGTCTGGGGTTAGTTCCCAGTGGTGGCAGCAGCAGTTTTAGCAATTCAAATGATAGGGAACCTTCATTTGACTGTAGAAATATGCACAAAGTTGTCCCTCCTTACAAGGATAGTGATGACATCTACAAGTGGTTTGCTACACTTGAGAGGGCCTGTAAAGTTCAGAGGGTCCCTCATGTACAGTGGGCTGCTACCCTTTGGTTATCCTTCTCTGGCAAGAGGAGAGACAGACTTCTTATTGTCAGAGAGGATGATGCAGATACCTATCAAATTCTTAAAGCTGTACTCTTGGATGGTCTGGGCTTAACCACTGAACAGTACAGACTTAAGTTCAGATAACCCAGAAAGGAGTCATCACAGGACTGGGCAGACTTTGTAGACTGTTCTGTGAAGGCCCTAGAAGGTTGGTTAAATGGCAGTAAGGTGACTGACTATGAAAGCCTATATAACTTGATTCTGAGAGAGCATATTTTGAAAAATTGTGTGTCTGACTTGTTACATCAGTATCTTGTGGACTCAGACTCAGATCTGACCTCTCCCCAAGAATTGGGAAAGAAGGCAGACAAATGGGTCAGTACAAGGGTGAGCAGAAAAGCTCATACAGAGGGTGACAAGGACATCAAAAAGAAAAATGGTGAAAAATCTCAGGACAAGCATAGGGATAAAAGTAAACACAAAGATCCTACTTCAGGTCCAAAACACTCCTCTCGGGTGGGGATAAAACTACTTCATCTTCTTCAAACTCTTCACACAATCAGAAAAAGCCTTGGTGCTATGTGTGTAGAAATAAAGGCCATTGACCAGGGGATAGGTCCTGCACAGGTAAAGCCCCTGCGCCTACCACTACTAAGGCATTAGACTCTAGTGCCCCTAGCAGTAGTGGTAATAGTGGTGGGACTACTGGCAATAGTCAAACTAAAGGTGTAGTTGGGTTCATGTTTGGGACCATAATAGAAACTGGGGTAGACAGTCCGATGACAGTTTCTGTCACACCTGGTGGCATTGGCCTTGCCACCTTGGCTGCTTGTCCCCTTAACATGGATAAGTACAGGCAGTCAATCTTAATAAATGGTGTTGAGGCCCAGGACTACAGGGACACAGGTGCCAGTATCACCTTGGTGACTGAAAACCTGGTGTCACCTGCACAAACCCTCCTTGGACAGAAGTACCAAGTTACTGATGTCAATAACTCCACTCAATCGTTCCCCTTAGCTGTAGTTCAACTTAGTTGGGATGGAGTTACTGGCCCTAAGCAGGTGGTGGTATCACCTAGCTTACCTGTAGATTGTCTCTTAGGGAATGACCCAGAGGCCTCAGGTTGGGCTGAGGTAGAGTTTAGTACCCATGCATCCAATGTGGGTATCCCTGAGGAATTGCTTCCTCTCATTTCTGTTGAAATGAAAAATCAAAGGAGAAAAAAAGGCCTGAATCCCAGGATACCTCTCCACCAACAGGTAAGAAGGGTATCAAAGTATCCCTTCCCCACCCTGCCACTATGGATACCATTCCTGTGGTGGGAGAAACCTCTCCTGGGGTGGAACCTGTACCAAGGTAGCCTTCAGCTGCCACAGCTGGACTCCCAAAGGTAAAAGTACCTCTCTGTGGAACTACTAATCCAGATGCGCAAAATTGCATCATTTTAGTAAATATGGAGCATCCCTCCAGCCCTCCCAGAGAAACTTTAGTGCAGCAGCCCTGCACTGCCTCTAAGCACTTAGGACAGCAGCCCTACCCTGCTCCAACTCAAGAGCAACAGCAACCATGTCTCTCTTACGAACATACGGACAAGGTTTTGGCCCAGCTATGGCTTTATTAAGACAGCATCCCTGTCTAGCATTTCCTGCATTGGACATAGGCCCAGTGGACCAATCCCACTGCCCAACTTCAAAACAATCTAATAGGAACTCTGAGAATTTACACTCACACTGTTGGTTAGGTAACAATCTCCAAACAGGGTGGGTTACATCCCCACAGGGAAGTAACCACATAGTAAATGATAAAGGGAGTAACCACTCTATTGCAGATCTACTCTCCACTTATCACCACTTAGACAATAAAGTCTCACCTGGCCAAGGTTAGCCTTATTGTCCTTCATTTCGGGGGGAGGAGTTGTGTGAGAAAGTAGCCTCTTTCTAGCATGGTTACCCCCACTTTTGTCATGTTTGTGAGTGTGTGTCAGTGTGTTTTTACTGTGTCACTGGGATCCTGCTAGCCAGGACCCCAGTGCTAATGATAAAAACCTATATGTCAGTGTGTTTTGCCTGTCTCACTGGGATCCTGCTAGCAAGGACCCCAGTGTTCTAATGTATGTGTTGACAGTGGTGCTTGACTGTGTCACTGAGGCTCTGCTAACCAGAACCTCAGTGCTGTGCTTATGCTCTCTCTGCTTTGAAATTTGTCACTGTAGGCTAGTGACTTCATTTACCAATTTCAATTGGCACACTGGACCCTCCTTATAAGTCCCTAGTATATGGTACCTAGGTACCCAGGGCATTGGGGTTCCAGGAGATCCTTATGGGCTGCAGCATTTCTTTTGCCACCCATAGGGAGCTCAGACAAACCCTTGCACAGGCCTGCCATTTCAACCTGCGTGAAATAACGCACACGTTATTTCACAGCCATTTTCACTGCACTTACTATTGTTTGACCTATTTTCTCCCATTGCATTCGATAGCATTTCCTATAGTTTGCACTGTCCTATAACTAATTACTTGTCTAATTTTGGTGTCTAGTGTATATATTGTGTATAATACTTACCTCCAGAAGGAGTATTGTCTCTAATATATTTTTGGGACTGTGTCACCCAAATAAATACCTTTATTTTTGGTAACACTGAGTATTGTCTTTACTTGTGTATAAGTACTGTGTAACTATAAGTGGTATTGCATGAGCTGTGTATGTCTCCTAGTTCAGCCTAAGCTGCTATGCTATTGCTACCTCTATCAGCCTAAGCTGCTAGAACACTACTACTTCACTAATAAGGGATAACTGGACCTGGTATAAGGTGTAAGTACCCAAGCTGCCCACCACAAACCAGGCCAGCCTCCTACAATGACCACAACTGCACACTGATTGCTGACCGCTTTGCTGCAGTTACCTGCGTAGATGGTCGGACCCCTGATCCACATGGGGACGGTGTCTCTCTAGACTACAGGCTTCTTACTTCAGTTATGGGGGATGATGTACCCCCAGGGGGGAAACCCAAAGGTCAGATTAGGCTCATTAAACTGTGCTTCGACAGAGTTTAGGTAGGAGAGACATATACATCACTCCCCGTGACAGCATGGTAGGACTATTCTTGTGTTTTACTCTGTTAGTCACCTGTTTGCTTTTATTGTGTTTAATCATCCTAGTTATTGCAGTACATGCTTTTTTATCTAAAATGCAATTAACTCAATAAATCCTTATTGAACCATATTCTGCTTCTGCTGTCTTTGCCTGTATGAGACCTATTGGTAACTGAGAGAAAGGGAAGGAATCTGATAAACCACGATTCCCCTGAGGAGTCTGCTTTGCCATGTGCCAAGTTGCCACAATCATCTCGGCCAGAGATGAGGCACTGCTAATTAGCTGGAGAACCCGGATTAAGCCAACAGGCATCATGTGAAGTGGGAAGCCACAATCCAGGTGATCCTGTCTCCCAAATCCAGTAGCCTCATTACCATAATGAGAACCTACATGACATGGCACCACCAACGTTTGGTTGGGCAAAATTATTTGGATTCTGCTAAGTATCTCTGTCTCATCTAAGGCTAAAGACACCTCAATACTATATACGGAGACGTCCGTGGTATTGAGGATTTCCTCCTCAGCTAAGTAGGTAGTACCTATCTTGAGCTGTAGGTTGTTCAAGCTTGAACCTTAAAAGGACTAATCCCCACTAGGTGTCCTTATTTCTGAACACACATCTACCATTAAAATGGCAAACCCACAACAGATAGAAATTGCACTAAATATGCAACCACCCCCTACTCCACTGTTATTGGCAAATGGCCTAGAGGCCCAAAGGGGTCCAGTTACATTTGTTGAGTCTCATCCAGCCTATACAACAGAAATGTGTTATTCTTAGGTCACTTTTCCAGCAGTAGATGGGAACTCAAATGCATTTCATCACTATACACCTGCAAACATACCAACACAATACAGAGCTTGCATATATTTAGAAATACCTTTATGTTATCAAGACCATAACAACTGGCTTGATGGCGCCCTACCACATACAATGTGACATGTATGGTTAGGTCCTCTGAGCAATGAGGCATGACCTAGCCTTCATTGTCCACATATACACCACACCCTGATGCAGCAACGTTAGCGGTAGCTGAGATTCGCCACCTATATTTAGAGCTCACAACAAGATACAGATTATTAGTACATTTTGTGATGCAAACCTTAAATACTAACCCAGCCCGTGCTGCCCCACTCCAACAACATGCAGTCACGCCAGGCATTAACCCTGTGACTGTACATTCGATCATGAGTAAGGTACCCACCAAGCGGGAGGAAATTCCGTTTTGGTTAGCTCAAAAAATAAATGAACTGGAAGCAGTTTTTCCTCATACAAGACTGCAAGATAAACATAGAATTCTCAATATGTGCTTGCCGTTCGAGATGGTTCACACAGTTGATAACTGCAATACATGGGGCACTGTATTTGCCACGCTCTATACTACCACACATGGTACACCAACACTTGCCAATCTTACAGCGGTATTAAAACAAATTCAAGATGAATACAGGGCTGCCCCAGCCCTGAATTTGGGGATGCAATTAATGGGCAACTTTGCCACGGTATGCTCAATTATATTAAGTAGTCTTAAAGGGGAAGCAGTCGCACTAGCAGTGCGCATGCGGCTCCGTGATGTTCCTCCCCAGGATCAAGAACGGTAGCTACCAAAGATTATCTTAGAGACCTATTCTAGTATTGGTTGAGATAGTCTGAGGGCCAGACAGATTAAACCACAACTTCAAAGCAGATCTAATAAAGATACCACAAAGCAAATGCCTGAGGGTTCCAAAAAACACTAGGATAAAAAAACAACAAACACCTAAAAAAGAAAGAGGAGAATCTCTGCATCTGGAGACCCCACAAAATAAGTATAACCTTAGAAATAGGGATAATATAGAACCACCTGACAGGTATCAATATACTGATATACGCCAATATTGCTCCTTTTGGGACTCACAGGAAAATCGCAGTGAGAGAGATGGACGGTCAGAGCAGCAAACTGAGTAGGTTGAACTGAGAAAGGACTCACAACGATCTTCTGAAGTTTTAGTTAAAAAAGAAGAGACACTTCCACCAACAAAAAACACAATTTATAAAGAAAAAAGTGTCAGCAGTTACAATTTCGACATGCCACTCAAGAAAAGGGCTTTACTGAAGAACAGGAAGTGGGCACTGGCACTCTTCCACAGTGCTGCAGAGGTCACAATAGTTCACCAGGATCTTGAAGAGCATCTTTCCACTCCGTCCTGTATTAATAGATACAGCAACATGGGCAGGACCTGTAACGACGGTGGGTACTGCACCTAGCACGGAGGGGTGGAGGGAAAAGAGAGTGACACACAAACGCAAAACGCAACACCCCCACCCACAACAACACACACACACATATGTAAAAACATCACAGATACAACCCGTCACCCGCTGGAAGAACGCAAGGACAAAACTAAATGAGTTGAACTAGTGTAATATTCGAACATTCAGATATAGCAAGAGATATTCAAAAAATCAGTATATACAAATATTTACAGCAAGTACACAAGTCCGCACACTGTCCCATCAAATGTCTGTGGACCAGTGGTCCCAAAAAGCATGGGCGAAGCCTACGCATGACACCTGCCTCAAAACGGAGAGAACACTTCAGGGGCATCAGGTCAAAAAAATTACAGGCACCTCAGGGGGAAGGGGAGGGGGGGTTCCTCAGCCGGATGCTGGTATGACGCCACTGCTCCTCGAGGGGGCTCCATGCCCACTGCTTGGTCCTGGGGAGTATAAAGCCACAGTCACTCAAGTCTCTCAAGTGGGTTCACTGCCCACTGCTTGGTCCTGGGGAGTGCAAAGCCACAGTCTCTCAAGTCTCTCAAGTGGGTTCACTAGCCACTGCTTGGTCCTGGGGAGGGCAAAACCACAGTCTCTCAAGTGGGTGGTTTGCCCACTGCTTGGTCCTGGGGAGTGGAAGGCCACAGTCTCACAAGTGGGTGGTTTGCCCACTGCTTGGTCCTGGGGAGTGCAAAGCCACAGTCTCTCGAGTGGGTGGTTTGCCCACTGCTTGGTCCTGGGGAGTGCAAAGCCACAGTCCCTCAAGTATCAAAAGTGGGTTCACTGCCCACTGCTTGGCCCTGGGGGGGGGGGGTTGTGCCCAGGGTGCTTCATCCTGCCAAGGACTGTGTTAGTGGATGCTTTTCTCTACTGGTTCTGGAGGTGGCTTTGTGCCCAGAGTGTTTCATCCTGCCAAGGACTGTGTTAGTGGATGCTTTTCTCCACTGGTTCTGGAGAGGGCTTTGTGACCAGAGTGCTTCATCCTGCCAAGGACTGTGTTAGTTGATGCTTTTCTTCACTGGTTCTGGAGGGGCCCTTGTGCCCAGAGTGCTTCATCCAGCCAGGGACTGTGTTAGTGGATGCTTTTCTCCACTGGGTTTTGGAGGGGCCCTTGTGCCCAGTGATGTTGCACCTGAGGTGTGGCAGTGGACTCCGTCTCACCTGGGTGTCTTTGCCAAGCGATGTACCTGGAAAAGGTAGCATGATACTTCATGGAGGTAGACCCACACTCCATCCTGCGGCAACTTAGGCTGCCAATTGCTGGTCCGTGTCAGTGCTGGAGGTGGTGTCTCAAGTGGCGTGTCCAGGGTCCAGGACGTCACCTGCAGACTCTGACGGCTGCACACCGGGGATGCTGCTGGCGTCCGACAGAGTGGCATCAGCTGTGCACGTGGTGGTGCTGATGGTGGTGCAGGCAGCGGTTGCTGCGGCGGGGATGCTGCCAGTGCTGGCTGTGGTGCAAGTGACTGTTGTGGTGGATGGAGACACCAGACAGTCTCCGGCAGCCTCGGTTGGCTGATCCATTGGGAGGATGCTGGCGAATGATGCTGTGGCAGCGGCGGTGCAGGTGGCGGGGCAGGTGGTGGTATAGGTGGTGGTCGGAGCAGCGGGGGTGACTGTGGTGCCTGTGGCTGCCATCCCTGAAGATTTGGTGGTTACCAGCCCCTCACCAGGTGACATCGTGCCCAGAGGTGATGTGCCATTTGGCTTGTGGCCCTTCCCCATCTTGACAGTCGCTGCAGGGACCTTGGCACTGTCCATTTGGTGTTTGTGTGAGGCCTTGATGGGTGAGTGGTGTGACTGTCCCCTGCTGGAAGCCGGCCCCTTTTTGACTTTTGCGGCTGGTGGAATAGGGTGGTCCTTCTTTTCCTTTGGTGGCACACTGGCAGCTCTGATGGGTGCCCCCTTAGACCGTACTGGAGTAGCAAGGACCACAGCGGATGCAGATGTGGCGGCTGAGGTGCTGGGCTGGGATCTAGACATCCTGGCCCTAGGGGAAGGACGGGGAGGGAGGTGTAGGGAAGAGGTCAAAGTTAGCTAGGAAAAGTTTTTGGGACACACTGGGATGGGAAGATGGAGGGGATTTGGGAGTGGCGGAAGAGGTAGTGGTTGTAGGAGGTGTACGTCTGCTGAGTTTGGGTGAAGGTGCATGGGTTGGAGGCTGTTGTGTGGTGAATGGCTGTTGAGTGGGTGTGTGCCTGCATTTGTGTACTTTGGGAGGAGAGCTTACAGACACACTGAGAGAGGATGTGATTTAAATAAAGGTACACTGTTCCATTTTAAAGAAAGAGATAAGCCTACCGAAAGAAATTAAAAGTAGCGACTAAATACTGAGTGAATTCAAAAGAATTCAGGAGGGCCCTCATGCACCCACATGGGTGACAGGTATCATCATCGGGCTTACTCCTCACCAGACTGGTGCTGCAATGTCTGGCGGGCTACCCAGAATTCTGGGTGGCACTCAAACAATGTAAAATTACTCACAGCAAGGGTCTGGGTAAGAAACTGAATAAAGTGCGGAGAGTGTAGGAAAAGAAAACAGGATTAATAAAATTGGCTCTGAACCTGAGCCATTATTTTAATATGATAGGAATTGGGTTCAGGCCAAGATTAAAAACAGCAATATAAGAGTGTCGTTGGGTGTAATGTACCATTATACTCTATAATTAGGGAAGGTAGTTTACCTAATCTGACATGGTCAACATGTTTCGCGTCTATGGTTGGTCACAAGGTGATCCTATGACGCTTCTTCAGGACCCACGAAAACCTTTGATTGTTATACTACTTCTCCTATGTGTCAAAATATTTTTTAACTAAGTGCACATCTAGTCACTTACAGGGTAGAAGACAGAATATGTCTAAGTCAGTTGGTCAGTACAGTCGCCCATCCCATATTAGAGATTGGGCTCCCTGGGTCTGCGCTAGCATCAACCAAGGAGAATGAATTCCAATGTTCCTCGGTTCAACCAGGAACCTGCCCTTCGCCGCGCCGCGCGTCCTGAGAGAGGACACAGGGGACGTGTGAATGGTAGTGGGGGTGGTGATTTCAAGTGAGCGGTGTGTAGTGATGGGCGTGCTGGTGATGGAGATAGTGGCTGAGGATGTAGTGCATGCAGGTGTGAGTGGAGACAAGACTGGGAGGGAGGTGGAGGACGTGGAGGAGAGGGGCACAGTGGAGGCAGTGGATGTTGGTGTGTCTGCATGGGTATGGTGCTTGTGTGAGTGCCTGTGGGATGTGTGGTGCTTATGTTTGCCTGAGGCACTTTTGTGTGTTGATGTGTGTGCATGCTGGTCTGATGGCGTGCTTGGGATAGGCTGAGTTAGAGGGATTGGGTCTGGGTAGTGGAAGTTGGAGGGGGGAGGCTGGACACAGGGACAATGGCTGCTATCAGTGCTGAGGCCAGAGCCTTAAATGCTCTCTGTTGGGCCGCCACGCCAGAATGAATGCCCTCCAGGAATGCATTTGTTTGCTGCAAATGCCTCTCGACACCCTGGATGGCATTCAGAATGGTTGACTGCCCAACAGTGAGGGATCTCAGGAGGTCAATAGCCTCCTCACTGAGGGCTGCAGGGCTGACTGGGGCAGGGCCTGAGGTGCCTGGGGCAAAGGAGATGCCCACCCTCCTGGGTGAGCGGACACAGGAAACACTCTGAGGGGCTGCTGGGAGGGCGGTGCTGGTAGGGGGGGTGGCGGCTGTACCTGTTGTTGCGGTGGGCACAGAGGTGCTCGCCACTGCAAGGGAGCTCCCATCAGAGGAGGAGTCGCTGTTTTCCCCGCCTGTCCCTGTCGTGGAGCTCCCCTCGCTCTCTATTCCACTGGTGCGTTTAGACTCCATAGATTCACCCTCCAGGGCCATGTGGGATGCAGGTCCCTCCGTCGCCGGTGCCTCTGCTCCCCCGCAAGATGATGCTAATGCACACAAGGACAGGGTGACAAAACTAAAAGGGGGGGAAAGACAGAGGAGACACATGGTGAATGCCAGCAACACCACTACTGTTGGCGGACACAACACAGAGGGAGCAGCCCTATGCGCTAGGCCATGCACTAGCAGTTAGTAGGAAAATCACCTGCCCATGGGGTACTATGCCTAACACCATTTACTGCACACCTGGAACCCACAGGAGCCTGCCTAGTTGTAGATGCTCACTAACTCTATTGGGGTTGGAGTGTCTCGGAGCCTGCCTAACAAGGGACCTACCCTACCAAGTTCGCCTTGGCCCTGGGGAACACACAGCCCACATCCCCCACCCAGACACTTTGTAAAGCGCACAGAGTCAGCTGAATGACACTGTACTCACCCCCTTGTGGCTGCTGTGATGCCCTCAAGCACCCATCTAACTCCGGATATGCCACTACCAGGATCCGGAACATCAGGGGGGTCATGGTGCAACAGGCACCCCTTCCACGTTGGGAGGCCAGCTCCAGCTGGGCCTCTGCCGTCTTCTTGCTCCAGCGGCGCAGGTCCTCCCATCTCTTGCGGTAGTGGGTGCTCCGTCTATGATAGATCCCTAGGGTCCGCACTTCCTTGGCGATGGCACGCCAAATACCCTTCTACTGGTGGGTGCCCTGACGCACATACAGTCACCATCCTCACATGCAGGCCTCAGGCCACCCACCCCACATGTATCTTCCATCCACTCCACTCCAAACAGCCATTGCCCACGCATCATGCTCACAGTGAACTCACCTGTTTGCCAAACAATGCCGTTAACCCTGTTTTACGTCAAATGTTAACGCCTAGGTCTGACCAGGCGTTAAAATGAGGCACATACACCACTACTTAAGGAAAATTCACAGAAGGAACATTTGCTACCTCCAGTAGCATGGAAGTCATACTGCTATAGCTAGGTACACGCCACAGACATCCGCAATGACAGCAGCTCCCTCCACCTCCACAAAAGCAATCACAAACACCACCACAGCACCCACAAAGGCAACCCAGAAGGCAGGAGAGAATGTTTCAGCAGTGGACAACCCTCCTTGGCCTCAGTGAGCAAGACATCATCAGGTCTTACCATCTCAACTGGGGGTCCATTTTACGCCTGATAAACCAGATTGCGCCAGACATTAAAGCCAGGCTGCAAACTCCCAATAACATACCACCCATCACAAAGCTCCTCACTGTTCGGCACATGCTGGCTTCTGGATCCTTTCAGACAACAGGGGCACACGTACTGTTGTCTCCCAGCCATCAATATCAGTTTTCCTGCCTAAGGTCCTAGATGCCATCATCTGACTCACACCTGCTTCCCAAACACCCAGAAACTGCAGGAGGAGACCAGGCAAGGTTTCTATCTAACTGCTGTGTTTCCACATGCGCTGGGTGCAATGGACTGCACCCATGTACAACTGATGCCACCTGCTGACACAGAACATCTCTACAGGAACCGCAAGCACATTTACTTGATTAATGTGCAGGCCATTGTGGACCACCGCGGGCTCTTCAGGAACATCTCAGCCAAGTATCCCAGCAGCGTTCATGATGTATTCATATTTTGGCACTCCACCATCAATGAGCAGTTCCAGGATGGACAATAATGCAATGGCCTACTTGTCGGTAAGTCAACCAACCAATCAAGACACACACAACACACCAACCCAGTAGGACAAACAACATGTACAGCACAACAAATACACATGGGCATGGGATCACAGATGTACTGGCAACAACACATATGCAACACGTCGCAGTGCACCGCAATGTTTGGACATCAGAAACGCAGACACCCATATTTAACCTAACACTGCCACAAGCTAACAGCCACACCACGTGAAGGACAGGTGGAGCTATGTCCCCTTTGAATGCAGAAGAAGGCCACCAACCACTACAAGTGTCCACTGGTTGACTACTAAATATACTTCACACACATTAGACCAAACCAACAATAGCTCTGCCATGCCAATGGCATATGGCATGGCCATGTAAAGAAAGTCACACCTAGGCACACTCCCACCTCATTCATGGTATTCAAGACTCAGGCACACTCTACATCAAATGCCACCCAAGTGGTGCCAACAACAACTACATCTCATCTTCACATACCTGGCATACCTGTAGGCTGCACATACATCTGTCAAATGCATTGTATTGCATACACAGGTTGACTAATATACCTACCATTAAAACTATGGGGCAGAATCATGAGAACTGGTGCCACAACTACTCAACTGACACCTCAAATGCCTCACTTAGCACCCCCTAACACCACCATGCCTGTACCATAGTCTATCAATAGCTCACCATGGTGCTGATTCACTACTAAACTGTAATGTACATGGATGCCACAGTTGGCCCCTGTAAGAGTATGGAGGACATGACTGGCCATACATGCACTGTACTAAGTGACATTTCAGAAAACAATAGCTGGGCCCCCTCCTAAAGTCTGCACTGTGCATGTGTAGTACATCTGGCTAAAAATCCAATTACGAAGAAGCTAGGACATGCACTTGTACCAAATGTGATCATCATACTAATATGTGATACACACCCTTGGACACCTGGGCACTCAACATGAGTTTGTTGTCCGGCGAGGCTGCTCCGCAAACTTCCACCACTGTTGGACCGCTATTGCGGTCTAAACCCCGCCGGCCCTATTAGGAGTTCACCGCTGGGCCTATGGGCGGTGCCAGCCCAGCTGGGAAGAGGGCCAAAACAGTCCAGCGGGTTTGTAATTGAACCAGATGCAATGTGGCGTTGGGGCGGGTGCAGCAGCACCGGTTGCGCTTTCTACTGCCTGTAATTCGTGCAGTGGAAAGTGCTACAGGGCTGTCCATGGGGGCCCGGCACTACCCATGCCAAGTGCATGGCCAGTTCAGGGGCCTCTAGGGGGCACTTGACACCCACAATCTGCCAGCTCTTGCATGGTGTGGAACCACCATGCAAAGGCTAGCAGATTGGGGAGTTGAAATCCAAACCTGGCGATGTTGGAGGTCCAACCGTGGTGGGTCTACCACGGTCATAATGTGGCGGTCATACTGCCACGACAGCGCCGGTCCAACCGCTACTGTGAGTCCGGCAGTCTTGAGACTGCCAGATTTCTAATGACGGCCAAGATGGCTGACACAACCATCATCTGCCACTAAGGCCCACTAAGTGTCGCACTGCATGCGTATTGCCACATGCCAACATTGAGGGAATAGGATGGTTTTGTAGGGCTACTACGCTGGCTACACATCTGACACCATTGTGCTGCAAGGAGGTGGTAGCCTCTATCTAACATAAGAACACTGCTACTAATATGGACTACAGAAAACCTGTTATACACATGATGAGCATACGTATTGGAATCCAGATGGTCATATACAAGTCCTTGAGTCAGTACCCAAGAATGTAATGTTCATCAAGAAAGTCAAATTGAACCATATTACAAGACAAGTAACATGCACAACACCACAATCACCTCTGATTCACCACTCAAACTACAGACAACTACTGCCATGGAATATTCCAGATCACTCAAGTCTTCACTAAATTTCACCCTCTTATCTTTGCAGCTGACCAAGGTTATGGCATACAGCCGTGGTTCATGATACCATTTGCAAATCCAACAACCAATGAACAGCATGCCTACAATAAAGGACACAGGTAAACACGCAATATGCTGGAGAGGACATTTGGCCTTCTCAAATCCAGGTTCAGGCACCTGGGCTTGACAGAGGGAAGCCTCCTGTATGCTCCCCGCTGGAAAGCAACATTATACTGGTATGTGCTATCCTGCACAACATGTGTGTTTGAAACAATGTCCCCTGGGATGGACAAGTTGATGTCCACAATGAGGAGGAGGAAGTTGATAGGGCTGAGGACCTTGAGTGGGAACAACCAAACACAGCGGCAGGATTTTGCCGGAGACTGACCACTGTTGAGAATGTTTATACCTAGTCAACCAAAAAAGTACTTTGTTAATACCTCCAATAAATATTTGTTTAACAACATTATCCTTGGTCTACTCATTGTCCAATGCATATACCATTAGAATGTGACTCTAACGTCAGGGAGTGTGTCAGAAACACAAAAACAAATATGGTACACACATTCTTGGTGATGTAGGAGGCTCTACAGACTCCATCTCACAAATCAGTGACACCCAAATCCCTGGCATGAGACTTCTGAAGGCCTAGATCCATGCAACACTACATATACTGTGCCATCACATGGGCAATATGCAATTTCATGGGCCATTCACCACCACAACACCATGCCTAACAGGTTGTATGCAAGGGGGCCACACATAAGATAGGGGCTGTCAAGAAAAGGAAGTTAGATAATGTTAAAAATGAACACTGTCACTACTCTGTGTGATTGTAGCTTTGCCTGCACGGTACATGTGTGTCAAGGTGGAGACACCATAGGTAACGATGATCTTTCAGTAATTGCTCATGGAATGTAATCAATGTTGAAAGCAGAGCCTGCACAGCGTGTCCATGGGGATATGTTCTGGTACTGCAATTGGCCACATACCTGACATATGGAGGACTGTAAATCATGTTCGGCACATGTACATTGGCTGGGGAAAGGCCAATGGCTTGGCAGTGACATAAAACAGCTAGGGATATTGAATTCATATACAAACACATAACAGATTGTATGGTTCCATGAATTTTAATGGGAAAATGCACCAGCCAAATGATAGTCTGGCTGGAATGTAGGCAGAGTAACACACCCAAACTTGATAGGATGCACACATGTCACACAAATTGGCTTGCTTCACACATGCCTACTGCTAATAATAAGAAATATAGGAAGACAAATGTATGGGTGTCCGCCCTAGGTAGCAACGGGTATGCCATTATCCACAATGATTGAGCTGTGTCTGCATGTCTACACAGTATGCTCTCTATGACACCATTACACAGCATATAGCAATACAAAGCACTCATTGCCACTTACATGACAGATCCATTTCATAGTACCAAGTGTAATTAAATAACTCTTACATGTACTGGCCTCCAATATCACAATCAGGTGTGACATGTGCGAACATGTGCAGCATTGTTCTGTACTTTCAGAGACCCACATCACACTGATTGGGAGTAGACACAGCCATATCAGTAGCATCTGGCAAAGGATACATATAGCACTAAGAAGATAATACACCTCAACATCATTCAGTCCTGGTAAGAGTCAGCTAAGTTGTGGCATGCTGGAAGAATTGCATTGCCATGTTCAACGGAGGATGTGGATGGACAGCTCTGAGATACTCACAAATACTTGCTGATACAACACGCCATGTCACGTGGACACTACTCAAGAGCTGCGGCATGTGTAATGACGTGTGTCTGGCACTCATTACATCTCACTAATATCGCCAAAGGGACATTATCTACTAAGTTTACAGTTGTAGGAGAAGGAAATATCTCCACATTACACAAGTCACATGTATCCTGTCCCTATATCACTGGACAGTGTTGCTGTAGAAGATGTGTACAAGGTGCTAGCAGACAAAAGACTGGGAGCTAAGGAGGACACAATGCATACTTCACCAGTTATGGCAGAAAAAAGGGATAATGGCCAGACATACCCCAAAACAGACACTGTAAGACACCAATGTCTACATGTCAAACTTTAATTGATGTACAGAGAGGGTGTCCACGTTCGTACATGACCAAACATGTTTGCCACTAGCATACCATGGCATTTGCCCTTCGTACGGTACCAGAACAGGAGACAGTCACATTCAACACCATCTGTACCATGTCATTTATCCAACCTTGACATTACCACAGTCTTATAACCCCTAAGCAAGCTGAACATGGACACAACTTTGGACTCCAAAAATCCATACATGTTCTACATGTATAAGCACATGCCCACTGTACCTGAGAGGGGAAGTCTGACATCAAGTACTACATTGGAAATCATTACAACCAGGTCTGTATGACCACATTTGTGCATGTCTCCATCTACTAGGGAGTGTGCACAGGCTTGAAGTTAGCTATCATTAATGGTAGATGTTAGCAATGGGATCTTTGGTTGGCAGTCAGGTTACCCCCTGTCCAAGCAAGGACCCTCCCTCTAGTCAGGGTAGGTCACACACAGTCCAAATTATCCTGTGCCCACCCTCTGGTAGCTTGGAACTGAGCAGTCAGGCTTACCTTAGAAGGCAATGTGTAAGGTATTTGTGCAATCAATCATACAATACCACCACACAGCATCAAAAAATACACCACACAGTGTTTAGAAAAATATATAATATTTATCTGGATAAATGCAGGTCAAAAGAATTAAAATGCAATAAGTATATGTTGAGGTACCACCGCCATTATGAGATCCCCGCCGACCCAGCGGGGATCTCGGCCGCAACACAGGAGCCGGCTCCAAATGGAGCCGGCGGTGTTGCGGGCATGCGACGGGTGCAGTTGCACCTGTCGCGCTTTTCACTGTCTGCATAGCAGACAGTGAAAAGCTGCACGGGCCGTAGCAGGGGGCCCCGGCACTGCCCATGCCAGTGGCATGGGCAGTGCAGGGGCCCCCATTGGCCCCCGAAACCCCATTCCGCCAGCCTTTTCATGGCGGTGCAATCCGCCATGAAAAGGCTGGCGGGAGGGAGACTCGTAATCCCCTGGGTAGCGCTGCAAGCAGCGCTGCCCTGGAGGATTACTCCTGCAGGGACAAAAGTGCCAGGAAACCGCGCGATTTCACCGCCAGCCTTCTGGTGGTGAAATCCACCAAAACAACCCTGTCGGTCAAATGAGGGCCAAAGTGTCTTAAGTCTTTTAAAAGCAAACAAAGTCTCTTTTAAGCACAAAGTACATGGTTTGATTGAAAAATCCCTGCAAAGAACCGCAGAGGAGGAGATGCGTGGAAACAAAGGCGGTGTGCGTCGCTTTCTCGGATCGCACACGGCGATGTGTTATTTAGTTTTCACGCAGGGATGGCTGTGCGCCGATTTCCGGCGCTCGGTCGTGGATCCTCTTCGGGTTGTGGGGTTTTCAGATGCCCTGGGGACGGAGCGTGGATTTACTGCACTGGCAGGACAATGTCACAGGAGCTGCGTCGATCTGGTGGGCGCGGCATCAAATTTTCTACCGCATGGCAGGCTCTGCATCGATTCCTCTCTGAAAGTCGGGCTGCGTCATTCCGGGTCAGATGTGCATAGATGCAGTGGGCAGTGCGTCGAATTTCCAGTCGCTACGCTGGCACTGCGTCGATCTTCTTGTTGCAAAGTCGGGCTGCGTCATTCCGGTTCGGCGTGCAGTGAAATTTTCACCACAGTGCAGGCTGTGTGTCATTTCTGGCAGGCTGTGTGTCAAATTTTGTCGCACAAGGAGTCCTTCTTGAAGAGATGAAGTCTTTTTGGTCCTGAGACTTAAGGGAACAGGAGGCAAGCTCTAGCCAAGCCCTTGGAGAGCACTTCCTCACCTCAGCCAGAGAGCACCAAGGCAGCAGGGCAACAGCAAGGCAGCAGTCCTTCACAGAAAGCACTCAGGTGAGTCCTTTGGGCGGCCAGGCAGTTCTTCTTGGCAGGATGCAGGTTCTGGTTACAAGTTTCTTCTCCTTGAAGTGTCTGAGTTGGTAGGGGCAGAGGCCCTGTTTATATACCCAAATGTGCCTTTGAAGTGGGGGAGACTTCAAAGAGTGGCTTAGAAGTGCACCATGTCCCCTTTCACTTCAATCCTGTCTGCCAGGGTCCCAGTAGGGCGTGTGGTAGTCCTTTGTGTGAGAGCAGGCCCTCCACCCTCCCAGCCCAGGAAGACCCATTCAAAATGCAGATATATGCAAGTGAGGCTGAGTATCCTGTGTTTTGTTTGTTTCTGAGTAAATGCACAAGGAGCTGTCAACTAAACTCAGCCACACCTGGATTGTAAGGCACAGAAAGATTTAAGTGCAGAGAAATGCTCACTTTCTGAAAGTGGCATTTCTAAAATAGTAATATTAAATCCAACTTCACAAGTCAGCAGGATTTAATGTCACCATTCTGGCCATAATAAATATGACCTTCCTACTCCTTCCAGATCAGCAGCTACCACTCAAACACTGTATGAGGGCAGCCCCAATGTTAGCCTATGAAGGGAGCAGGCCTCACAGCAGTGTAAAAATGAATATAGGAGTTTTACACTACCAGGACATGTAAACTACATAGGTACATATCCTGCCTTTTGCCTATACAGCACCCTGCCCTATTGGTTACCCAGGACATACCTAAGGGGTGTCTTATATGTAGAAAAAGGGGAGTTTTAGGCTTGGCAAGTACATTTAAATGCCAAGTCGAATTGGCAGTGTAACTGTGCAGACAGGCCTTGCAATGGCAGGCCTGAGACAAGGTTAAGGGGCTACTTAAGTGGGTGGCACAATCAGTGCTGCAGGCCTACTAGTAGCATTTAGTCTACAGGCCCTGGGCACATATGGTGCACTCTACTATGGACTTATAAGTAAATTAAACAGTCCAATTGGGTATGTTCCAATGTTATCATGTTTAAAGGGAGAGAGTATATGCACTTTAGCACTGGTTAGCAGTGGTAAAGTGTGCAGAGTCTAAAAACCAGCATAAACAGTATCTAAAAAGTGGGGGGAGGCAGGGAAAAAGTTAGGGGTGACCACCCTAAGGCTGTCAGGTCTAACATGTGTCCCCCCCAGCTGAAAGTGGGGAGAGCTACCCAACCTCCTGGGAGCTCTCATCGCTAGGGTGGAAGTATCTGGAGAGACCATCAGCGTTGGCATGGTCAATCCCCGGGCGATGAGCCACCATAAAGTCCATCCCCTGTAGGGAAATGGACCACCTCAAGAGTTTTAGGATTCTCACCCCTCATCTGCATGAGCCATCTGAGGGGCCTGTTGTCTGTCTGAACCCGGAAGTGAGTCCTGTCAAGGGTGACACAATGGTGCCATAGCCCTTGACAAATCTGCAATAGTATCCAGTGAGGCTTAAGAAGGATCTCACTTCAGTCTGTGTTCTAGGTGGTTGCCAGGCCTTGATAGTTTCAATTTTGGCCTGGAGTGGCTGCACTTTGCCACCACCTACTAGGTGTCCCAAGTACACCACGGAGCCCTGCCCAATTTGGCACTTCCTAGCCTTGATGGTCAGGCCTGCCTGTTGCAGAGCCTGAAGCACCTCCTTGTGGTGGAGCAGGTGTTTTTCCCAGCTGGAACTATACACAGCTATGTCATCTAGGTAGGCTGGGCAGTAGGCATCCTTGCCAGCTAGGACCCCGTTAACCAACCGTTGGAAGGTAGCGGGGCATTTTTCAACCCAAAGGGCATCACCCGGAACTGGTAATGGCCATCAATTAAACAGTCCAATTGGGTATGATCCAATGTTATCATGTTTAAAGGGAGAGAGTATATGCACTTTAGCACTGGTTGGCAGTGGTAAAGTGTGCATAGTCTAAAAACCAGCATAAACAGTATCTAAAAAGTGGGGGGAGGCAGGGAAAAAGTTAGGGGTGACCACCCTAAGGCTGTCAGGTCTAACATGTGTCCCCCCCAGCTGAAAGTGGGGAGAGCTACCCAACCTCCTGGGAGCTCTCATCGCTAAGGTGGAAGTATCTGGAGAGACCATCAGCGTTGGCATGGTCAATCCCCGGGCGATGAGCCACCATAAAGCCCATCCCCTGTAGGGAAATGGACCACCTCAAGAGTTTTAGGATTCTCACCCCTCATCTGCATGAGCCATCTGAGGGGCCTGTTGTCTGTCTGAACCCGGAAGTGAGTCCTGTCAAGGGTGACACAATGGTGCCATAGCCCTTGACAAATCTGCGATAGTATCCAGTGAGCTTAAGAAGGATCTCACTTCAGTCTGTGTTCTAGGTGGTTGCCAGGCCTTGATAGTTTCAATCTTGGCCTGGAGTGGCTGCACTTTGCCACCACCTACTAGGTGTCCCAAGTACACCACGGAGCCCTGCCCAGTCTGGCACTTCCTAGCCTTGATGGTCAGGCCTGCCTGTTGCAGAGCCTGAAGCACCTCCTTGTGGTGGAGCAGGTGTTTCTCCCACCTGGAACTATACACAGCTATGTCATCTAGGTAGGCTGGGCAGTAGGCATCCTTGCCAGCCAGGACCCCGTTAACCAACCGTTGGAAGGTAGCAGGGCATTTTTCAACCCAAAGGGCATCACCCGGAACTGGTAATGGCCATCAGGTGTGGAAAATGCAGATCTCTCTTTGGTCCCCTCAGTCAGGGCAATCTCCCAGTACCCTGATGTAAGATCAAACGTACTCAAGAACTTGGCAGCGCCTAGCCCAGTGTCCTGCAAAGTCGGTCCTGGAGAGCCGGGTCCATGCCAGGTTTTTAGCATATCCACATTTAGAAAAAAGATGTTTCAGAAATCTACATGTTTCTAAATGTGCATATGCTAAAAATCTGGCATGGACCCGGCTCTCCAGGACCAACTTTGCAGAACCCTGGCCTAGCCTGTCAACGAGCTCATCAGCTCGGGGATGGGTTGAGCATCAGTCTGTGTGACTGAGTTGAGACCCTGGTAGTCCACACAGAACCTGAGTTCTGGCTTCGCACTGGGGGCAGCAGCCTTAGGAACCAACACCACAGGGCTGGCCCAGGGACTACTGGATTTCTCAATAACCCCTAAGGTAAACATCTTAGAGACTTCCTTCTTGATGCTGGCCTTCATCTTATCCGACAACCTGTAAATTTTGTTCTTCCCAGGGGGACAGTCTCCCGTGTAAATGTCATGGACACATAGATGGGTGAGTCCTGGAGTAAGGGAAAACAGGGAAGAGAACTGCTCTAACAGCTCGTAGCAGTCTCCTCTCTGGTTTAGAGTCAGGGAGTCAGAGAGAATGACACCCTCCACTGACCCATCACCTTCTTTGGCAGAGAGGAGTTCGGGGAGAGGTTTACTCTCCTCTTCCATGCCCTCATCTGTGACTAGGAGCGGTTTACACCACTCTTCCATGCCCTCATCTGTGACTAGGAGCATACTGACTTCAGACCTTTCAAAGTGAGGTTTGAGTCTGTTTTGATGAAGAACCCTTAGGGGGTGCCTAGAGGTCTTGAGGTCCACTAGGTAAGTGGCCTCTCCCTTACGCTCCTTAATCTCAAATGGGCCAGACCAGCGGTCCTGGAGAGCCCTAGGCTTTACTGGCTCCATCACCCAAACCTTGTCTTCAGGTGAGAACTCAACCAGAGTGGTCTTCCGGTCCTACCACTCCTTCATCACCTCTTGACTGACCATGAGGTTACTCTTGGCCTGCTTCCAGAAACGATGGGTTCGGATGCGTAGGGCCAGCCTGTAGCTGACCACATCCTGGGGAGGTGTCTTGGGAGCTTTCTCCCAGCCCTCTTTAACTATTATCAGTGGTCCCCTGATGACCATAGAGAAGCTCAAAGGGGCTGCCCTACACCCCTTTTTGGGTAAGCCCTGTAAGCAAACAGCAGGCATAGTAAGAGGACGTCCCACTTGCGCCTCATGGCTTCAGTCAGGCCATTAATCATGCCTTTAAGGGTCTTGTTGAATCTCTCAACAAGCCCATTGGATTGAGGATGATGAGGGGTGGTAAACCGGTAGGTCACCCCACACTCATCCCACATGGACTTCATGCACGCAGACAAGAAGTTTGTGCCCCTGATAGACACAACTTCCTTAGGGAATCCCACATGAGTAAATATTCCCAGCAAGGCTCTGGTTACCACCGGTGAAGTCACTGTTCTCAGAGGGATGGCCTCTGGATAGCGGGTGGCATGGTCCACCAAAACCAGGATAAACCTGTTGCTCAAGGCAGTTTTGGGGGCCAAGGGACCAACAATGTTGATGCCCACCCTTTCAGAGGGGGTGCCAACGTCGGGGAGTGGGATGAGGGAAGCTTTAAGCTTTTTCCCTGTCTTCCCACTAGCCTGGCAGGTGGGGCAAGCTCGGCAGAAATTATCTGAGGCTACTCTCATTGTGGGCCAATGGAAGTGGGTGACAAGCCTGTTAAAGGTCTTGTCTTGGCCCAGATGTCCTGCCAGGGAATGTCGTGAGGCAGACCCAGTAGGAAGGCCCGGTAACACTGGGGGACCACCAGCACATGTGCTGCCCCAGGACCTGGAACTTTAGGCTCACTGTAAAGGAGATAATTCTCCCAGTAAATATGGTGAGTGCCAGAGGCGTCACCTGCTGCTTGGGCTGTGGCCTGTTGCCTCAGACCCTCAAGGGTGGGGCATTCCTTCTGAGCCTTGCAGAATTCTGCCCTGGTTTGCCCACCCTCTACTTGCCAGCCAGCAAGTTCAGGTAGGTTGCCCAGGTCAGCTATGTCCTCCCCAGTTGGCTCAGGGGCCTCCTCCTTCTCAGGGTCCCCATCCACCACCGTGGGAACATCTGAGGAGGGTTTCCCGCGCCTCTTGCCCGTGGGAACATCTGAGGAGGGTTTCCCGCGCCTCTTGCCCTTCCTCTTTGCAGCTGTCTGAGCCATTGTTCCAGGCTCCAGGTGCCCTTGAATCCCTTCCCGAGCAGCCATGGACCTTGTGGTCATACAGACCCACTCAGGGAAACCGAACATCTCCAGGTGGGATCTGAGCTCTACCTCCTTCCAGGCAGTATGCTCAAGATCACTGCCTAACAGGCAATCTACAGGCATGGCAGGAATCGCAGCTGCTTTCAGAGTACTAGAGACCCCCCCAACCCACTCAAAGGGACCCAGAGCCACTGGTAGGTGACTCTCACGATTGTCAGCGACTATGACCTGGTGAAATGTATTAGGGACTACATGCTCTGCTGACACCAGCTGACTCTTGACAGTAGTCATACTAGCTCCTGTGTCATGCAGAGCCTCCACCCTTTGCCCATCAATGGTGACCCACTGCCTATACTTTGAAGTATTTTCTGACATGTGGGCTTTAGGCACCATCTCTCTTTCTCCCAGGGACACTAGGGAAACCTCTGCCTGCCCCCCAACAAAAGCTAACTGTGACTGTCTCCCCCCGAGAGCTACACTAGCCAACCCAGGTGTCTGTCCAGTGGTGGACTGTGCTCCCTTGGAGCACTCGGAGTCGCCCTTAGAGTGTCCATGCTGGTAGCACTCTAAGCATGTGGGGATGAATTTCCTTAAGATTCTATCAAAGTACCCTGGATTCTTCCCAAATCTAGAAGAGGAATGGTAACCACCCCCCCGGGAATGCTTTTGGGGACCTTTTGAGAACGCCTTATCTTTAAGTTTTTTTTTACCCCTCTTTCGTCTGTTGGGAACCCTGACCACCTTTGTGGGTGTCCTCCCCAGATGACTTCTTGGACACTCTGGTGCTAACCCAGAGGTCCGCCTCCTCAGCAAGCTTCATGGGATCAGTCAGCTTGCTATCTACTAAGTGCTAGTGCAATTCTGTAAAATAAATACTGAGCATATGCTGTCTCAGAATCAAGTCATATAACCCTTTGTAATCATCTACTTTGCTGCCCCGCACCCATCCATTCAGTGCCTTATTGTAGAAATCATAACAATCTACCCAAGTTTGTGTGGAAAGTTTGGTGCTGTCCCTAAACCTCTGATGGTATTTCTCAGGAGTCAACCCAAACGTGGCCAGTACTGATCACATGAAGCTAGGGTATGAAGTGTGTCCCTCCCCACTGCTGGTACATAAAACCACAAGACTGCCCATCATTGCTCCTCAGAGGTCCCATGGGCCCTTAGTGCAACTTCATAAGCAGCCAACCACTTGTCAATATCATCTCCCACCATATAACTTGGCACCACATTCATGGGAATACAAACCTTTTTCTTCCCAACAGGTCCTGCATGTATTCTGCCACCATCACTGCTGGACTCAGACTGTCTCGCCTTGATCTCCAACTCCTTGAGGCTCAGTTCATGAGCCAAAAACACTTTTTTCTCAACCAAGGCTCTCTCAGCTGCAGCTTCGGGTCTCTCAGCTTCAATCTGTTTGGCTCCTCTTTCAGCCTCAGCTTGCTTGGCTTCTCTCTCTGCTCTCCTTCAGCCTTCAGCCTGTTGAGCCTCCATTTTTAGTCTTGCCATCTGCAACTGAAACTCCCTCTCCTCTCTCCTTTCCTCTGCGGTCAGGCCTTGATCAGAGGCACTGATCCCTGGTTTGGCAGGGGGCACAGTTACAGTGGTAACATCATCCACTGATGGCAAAAAATCCTCTGGGGAGCCTTCTTCTGGCTCCTCCTCATCAGCATCCTCCTATAAATGGGCTTCTGCCCAGGCCCTCAGCGCCATTTGAAATTCCTCCTTTCTGGAGGCACCTAGAGTGGGTACTCACAAATCCCTGCAGAACCCTTTCAGCTGTTTGACAGTAAATGTCTCCAACAGGACCAGGTCAGAATCTCCTGCTTGAGACCCAGCCTGAGACATGTTGAGTGAGGATTTTGGTCAAAAAATTGATAGGAAAAATGAAATTGGAAAAAAGAGGTAAAAATCAAGTTGACCTTCAACTGTGGGTAGGTAGTGAAATACTTAGCTACTGTATGTCACTGCACAAATACAAGTCTTATCCTCACCCCTGATCACCAATGTTAGAAATGGGGTCTTTGGTTGGCAGTCAGGTTACCCCCTGTCCAAGCAAGGGCCCTCACCCTAGTCAGGGTAGGTCACACATGATCCAAATTATCCTGTTCCCACCCTCTGGTAGCTTGGCACTGAGCAGTCAGGCTTAACTTAGAATGCAATGCGTAAGGTATTAGTGCAATAAATCATACAATACCACCATATAGCATCACAAAAATACACCACCCAGTGTTTGGACAAATATACAATATTTATCTGGATAAATGCAGGTCAAAACGATTAAAATGCAATAAGTATATGTTGAGATATCACGGAAAAGTGATATAACGTGTCTTAAGTCTTTTAAAAGCAAACAAAGGGGGTCATTCTAACCCTGGCGGTCCAAGACCGCCAGGGCTAAAATGACGGGGGCACCGCCAACAGGCTGGCGGTGCCCCGCTGGGCATTCTGACTGCGGCGGTTCGCCCGCGGTCAGAAGTGGAAAACCGGCGGTCTCCCGCCGGTTTTCCGCTGCCCAAATGAATCCTCCATGGCGGCGCAGCAAGCTGCGCCGCCATGGAGGATTCTGACACCCCATACCGCCATCCTGTTCCTGGCGGTTCTCCCGCCAGGAACAGGATGGCGGTATGGGGTGTCGCGGGGCCCCTGGGGGCCCCTGCACTGCCCATGCTAATGGCATGGGCACTGCAGGGGCCCCCGTAAGAGGGCCCGAAAAAGAATTTCAGTGTCTGCTTTGAAGACACTGAAATTCGCGATGGGTGCAACTGCACCCGTCACACCTTCCCACTCCGCCGGCTCAATTCTGAGCCGGCGTCCTCGTGGGAAGGGTGTTTTGCACTGGGCTGGCGGGTGGCCTTTTGGCGGTCGCCCGCCAGCCCAGTGCAAAACCCAAAATACCCTCAGCGGTCTTTCGACCGCGGAGCGGTATTTTGGAGGGGGAACTCTGGCGGGTGGCCTCCGCCGCCCGCCAGGGTGAGAATCACCCCCAAAGTCTCTTTCAAGCACAAAGTACCTGCTTTGCATGAACAATCTCCACAAAGAATCGCAGAGGAGGAGATGTGTGGAAACAAAGAGGGTGTGTGTCGATTTCTCAGACCGCACACAGCGATGTGTTGTTTAGTTTTCACGCAGGGACGGTTGTGCGTTGATTTCTGGCGCTCGGTCATGGATCCTCTTCGGGTTGTGGGGTTTTCAGACGCCCCCGGGACGGCGCGTGGATTTCCTGTGCTGGCAGGACGAAGTCACAGGAGCTGCATCGATCCACTGGGCGTTGCGTCAAATTTTCTACTGCACAGCAGGCGCTCTGTCGATTACTCTCTGGAAGTCTGGCTGCGTTGTTCCGGGTTGGCTGTGCGTTGATCCAGCGGGCTGTGCGTCAAACTTCCTGTCACTTTGCTGGTGCTGTGTCGATCTTCTTGTTGCAAAGTTGGGCTGCGTCGTTCCAGTTCGGCGTGTGGTGAACTTTTCATCGCAGTGCAGGCTGTGCATCGTTTCTGGCAGGCTGTGCGTTGAATTTCGCTGCACAAGGAGTCCTTCTTGAAGAGATGAAGTCTTTTTGGTCCTGAGACTTAAGGGAACAGGAGGCAAGCTCTATTCAAGCCCTTGGAGAACACCTGTTCACCTCAGCCAGAGAGCAGCAAGGCAGCAGGGCAACAGCCAGGCAGCAGTCCTTTGGGCGGCCAGGCAATTCTTCTTGGTAGGATGTGAATAGATTCAGTACAAAAAATAACCTAGCAGCAAAATAATATCATAGCTATCACTAAACCTGTGACAGTAAAAATGTTCTCATCAATTGTGTAGTGACATACAGAACATAGGTGCCAGTGATGTGACTACACAGGCAATAATAAAACAACAGACTTCTGTCTATGCAGGAAGATATCAATGTGAGCTTGCACATCACCTTGACACAGCACTGTTGTGATTTATCAAACAAATGACACAACACATGTCTATACAAACACATGGCATATAGCATTGTTCACCAACACACGTGTCCATAACATCTGCAGAAACTAAGATGCATGGGAAACTCCATAGCACACGTGTAGCTGACCTATAACAAGTTAAATATGATAAATAACCAGTGAGTTGACACACATGCACACTCAACTTGACAGGGGATATGTGATGGCAATGCAGTCCCAGTCCACTGCATACTCTGAGTAAAACATGTAATGGCTAACAGATGCCTTAGGATGTGTTTGAGACAGGGCCTAAATACAAATATGTTTGTAGGTATGTAAACATATATTAGTCACATATATAACTATGTAGTCCACCTGCTACTCACTAGTCATACACATATGTACACACATAGCACACATGTGCCAACATACATGTGGACACAGTGGAGGGACACATGCACATATGCACAAAGTATGAGTGAGTGCCTACAGCTGACTCATGAATACACGTATTGGTTGCACATACCAATGACACTGTAATGACATTAATGCATAGACTTGCACATGTAGCCAAAAACACATAGACTACATAGTTGGACAGCCCATGTAACATGTGAATTGAATAAGGGTGCATTCAAGGGCTACAATGGAAAGAATGACACTATTCCGTTCTGCGTAAAAAAGAAATTACGCAAATGCATCAACACCACACCGCAACATGGACAAAATTATGCTTGGGCCCTGAGCGGAAATTCAACATTACCACTACTCTCAGTGCATTTTGGAGAAAAATCGACGCATGACTCTCATGCATAAAAAAACATGCATGAAGCAAAAAACATGATGCAGAAGCCCAGGACTTGATGTACCGGACATCCTGCCTGCAAGCATGGTACAATAAGTGTAGTTTCACTTTCACTTCACAGTCTGTTCCCCTGTGACTGTGTGTGGTTGTGTTTTATAGGTGCTGGTGGATTTGTGGTGTGTTTGTTGTGTCCCTTGTGCTGTGTCCTGTGTTTTTGGTGTCTAAATTGTCTATTTACTTGGAATTTGTATTGAAAGTGTACTGTTTTGTCATTGTATTGTGGGGTGTCTGTCTGGGGTAGTTTAGTTGTTGGGGTAGTTTGGGGAGTTTGAGGTAGTTTTGGGGTTTAAGTTTCCTTTTCTTATATTGTTTTGGGTGAGATATTTTCCCCATTGGAAATGTCTGGGAATGGTAAGATGAGGAGAATGTCCGCTGATGAACTGTGGGGTTCATATGGTTAGTGGCCGATTACCTGCCTCTGATGCTGCAACTGGATGGCCGGGTGATCCTTGGCTACCCCAGTGAGGCAAGGTGGCTGAGGTGGGGCAAGGTGGTATACAACCTGACACGCCTTTTCAAGTCCGAAAGCAATGAGCACCAGCTCAAGCATCAGTGAGCAGGATCTGCTGGACCATTTGGGCATTGAAATCGGCAGAACTGTTGGTAGATCTCCATTTGCCATACAATCGGCTGCATTTAGCATTTGACTGACAGTTGCAGATACGTCTCAGTGCTGCATGTAATGGTTGTGAACATGTTGTATTCAACCTGTATGAAGAGTCTCTGCGCCACTTGAGGCCTGCAGTTCAAATGTAGAACAATACAGCCAATGCAGGACACATGTAAGATGAACCCTGCATAACCATCATGAACGGTCATATTTAAGAGCCCCTAGTGCAAACGTTGTGCTCCCATAGTGTCATTTTAATGACGGTAAGGCAGAGGAAGCTTGCCATTTACCTCTTGTTGTCTTTACAAAGTGGCACAATGCATGCATTGCACCACTTTAGAAAGGCTTGGCGCACATTATGGCTGTGCCACGCACAATGCATAAAAGGGAGCCATTCTGGAGCAAAGGGGGCCTCCAAATTACCACAAAGAAGTCAATGGGATTGCTGCACCCCATTTGTGGCAGATTTCGTAATGCCTGCTCTTTGAAGGCATTAAAAATATGCTCCCATTATGATCAATTGGCCTCTGGGTGCTTAGCAGGACTAGCAAAAAAACTTTTGACTCTAATCGTGCAAAGCGCCAGACTACTGGCAAACAGTTTTGATGCTACTCCCCCTAACTACCACCATGCTACGAAGTTTATTGGAGACGACGCATACATGGTGGTATCAGCAGTGCTCTAGGGCCCACACTTCAAAAGGCGCAGCACTAGGTGCTGCGTCACTTACCTATATCTGGGCCCAAGTGTAGTGATGCATGCACAGTTAAACTTTTCAATAAACAGCTAGAAATTACACCTGCGCCATGAAACAGGCATGAAAAGGTGTGTAAAAATTAGATCGGGAGGGCAAACTCCATACCTCAGAGTCACAACATATTTTCCTATGTATCAATTCCAAACACTCTGTTGGGCTGCTGAGTGAAGGTGTGAAATGTTAGCATATCTACAAATGAGAAGGGCCCCTATTTACTCAGCAGAGGTTTCTGTGATCTGAAGCATGTCCTGCTCAGTGCATCATTGGCCTTCACATGAATACATGATGTTGGACCACACCGCCATCACGCTGTGACTTATTTATGACTACACACAGACATGCTGTAAGCAAGGGGTATACTAAGGCTCACAAGGACAGTACAGATGCAATAGGTGCTGCAATACTGTAGTCCTATAGGCTTCTTGGTGTAATTATGCAAGGCCATGTAAGGGAGCTTGACCATGCAGTAGGTCTAGACAACTGTCAGTTCCATTTGAGCTGTGCATTGTGTATCAGAGTCAGCCTATACGATCTCTATGACCACACACATGTGCTGGGTATGTTCCACTGGCTTGCTGCTCCTCACTGACAGTATGGGGCTGCACTACTTCAGCTCCATCACTGGCACATCACTCACTAAACTGCAAAACCAGATGCATCCTCTGACCACTGAGCATGTGTGTCTGTGTTGAGCCATATTCCTATGCCTATGTACTCATCCCTCACTGGTTCAACAATGGTATACCATGGCAACAATGGCAGGTCACACACAATTGGCAATACATCCGTGTTTCAGATCAGTCAAAGTGCAGGTAGGTACAACGATCTTCACATGAGTCCACTTCCATTGCAATTTTCATAGTGTGACTGCCTTGTGATGCACACACATTTCAATTTCTTCACTGAAGGATGTATAATGTCAGTCCCCAACACCTTGGAAAACCTACACAACTCCAGGGTAGCAGTTTATCAGTTTGCTATGATCATGATATAGATGTATACTACATCTGATACAGGCTGACATGCTATGGTTGTGAAAATGAGCCAGCCACTGCAACAACCATAGCAGGGCCCTCAGGTGGGACATACATGTTCAAGCTGTTCCATATGGTCAAGGAGGTGTTGTGCTAAAAGACAGCTGCATGACAATGCCGTGTAGCAATGGTGCAGTGAACTGCACCACATGATTGTCATGGACAGTGATGGTTTGTATATGTGGGGGTCTACCTCATCAGAGAGTACATGTGATTGAGTGATCATAATTGTCTGTCAGATTCACTGATCTTCCATTGGGATGACTTCCTCACACAGCCTAAAAGCTTACATTGAACTATGTTGTCCATTTGCATGAACCTTGCATTTAAACTAAGCAATGTTTATCATTCATGTCTTACAGGTGGACATGTCCCATACACCATAGGAGAGGTGGCGAGATTCGAAGACCCCGATACATCCAGTAAGTGTCATATTGTGGCTCCTGTTAGATACTCCAGGGTTTTTTCTGGACTAATGATCAGAAATCATAGGAGGATGGATAGTAACATTATGGGGCATATGTAAGAGGCCCAAGCTCCACCAGAGCTTCAATATTTGTGAGGCTCCGGGGACACTATGCCCTGCACCATAGTGGTGGGCTCAAGACACATTTTGTGGCTTCACATTACCTTGTCAGTATGGCCCCTTCACATGCAGAACTTTGCATGGAAGGAGTGTGCAATGGGTGGCAATTAGACGGTGTTCCAGAGAAACACATTTTCTTACACCAGAGGCTGTAACAAATTCTGAAAACACACCGAGGTGTAGCATTAGCAGGGCACAACAAGCTAAAATATATGTTACGGTACCCTCCATTTTTGGCTTTCAATGGGTGCTGCATTTGACAGCACACATCGAAAGTGCAATGACCCTTTGAAGATTATGTTTGTGTAGGAGGGTGTCCCTCCATGCACAATGACAATCTCCTCCACAATGCAGCCAGTTATGCACCAAGGGGCAAAAGTGACTGAGTCAAGTACAGGAAGTAAAATTAGGTCTGGCGTAGGTGATGACACAGTGGTGCACTGTCTCCTAATCAATACGGCGCATCCCTGCATTGTGAATATGGCGGAGTGCTGCGCTGCCAATTGTGTGTCAGCATGGCGCTCCATCATATTCCCATCATGTATGTTGTGGGGTTGTGCAATGAGATTGGCTTGAATGTAGTTCTAAGGGCAATGTGTGCTGGAATGGAATTGTGTGTAAAGGGAATAGTATTGGCTGACCACATATTCATGGATGTCTGCCCTCATAGGTCACAGGCCAGCTGTATATGTACATAGCATGCCTGTTGTAAACAACCTTGTCACAGCACCATAATCAGCAATGTGTGCCACGCATAGCTTACACTTGTTGACAAGATGGCACAGATGTAGGGTTCTAACTGCAGTGCTCTGTAGGGGGATTCTGCCGTAGGCATACGCACACCACAGGTGCCTGAGGACACTCCAGAGATGATGAGGTAGTGGTACAGCAAGGAACCATAATGTGCAGAACTGCAGTAATCAGTGTACACAATGTGTGGACAACTCCACTCAAGGTGTTTCAGGTGAAAGTCTATTAATCTCCTAACACCGGATGTCAGCAGGTTTATCAATATGGTGCAGCCATCATGTGAATTGTGACTGATGTAGGTCACATCACAGATTCATAAGAAGGCAATGCTGTGTGTGTAGCTGGTTCTGTCAGGATATCTGACATGCATCTGCCAACGATGTAAGATGCTTCTGGATACATTTGCAGCACCGAAAGCTGTGCCACAATTGCTTTGGCCTTAAGGGCATCCATACAGCCACCATGTGTGTGCTATTTAACACACGTAGGACTACATGGCACAGGGTAGGGGCTTCAGTGCTGTTATGTCTTGACAAGAGTGATGTACAGCTCAGGGTTTGCCCAACCTTACTCATGGCTTGATAGCATCAGTTGTACATGTGGCTACAGCATGGAAAATGCAGCTGGACCCTTGTAAAGTAGGCTCAGGCCAGGTTTTACACCTGGACACATGAATGTAGATGTATTACAACATAGAATACCAGCTTTGTAGTTAGCACCCCCTAACAAATGGGCCACACCTTCACTCCATGATGAGTGCTAAGGCCTTGGTGTATCACCAGGGGTGTTGAGCTGATTGATTGCATGCCCAACCCACCTTCTGCTCAGGGAGACAGGAAATCGAAAGTTGTTGAGACACGTTTTGCTCACAGTGTAGCTAAGAGTGATGTTGAGCAGGACATTGTTAGTTCCTATCAGCTGTGGTCTCTTTTGATTTACAATGGATTGATGTCATCCCACTGACATGTACAAGACACTGGTAATGTATGGTTGGATATAGACGCAGATGAGGAGCAATTCATTTTTTGAAGAATGTGTGCAGGACTGTATGTGTAATCAGCTGTGGCAGTGTAAGTTACAAATCTGTAAATACTCCACCCAATGCTGATAGTGATGGTTGCACGTCCTCATTTTACAGCTGCCAACATGACTAATGATGAGAGGCACCAGCTCACACGGAGGGCCGAAAGCTACCGCCACATACTGGAAGTGTATACAGGATACCGCCGCATAGCATGCAGTTTTCGTGCAGAAAAAGCTTCTGGGGAATGGCGAGCATTCCCACATGGGGGACCCACACAGCCACACATGTATTACCGTATAGTGGCTTGACAGCACCTTGTTATTACGGCCCCTTCCTGTGCATCAATTTGCATGGGAGGGCCTTGCAATGGCTGTTGCTGTGGTCAAGCCACACCAACACCCATTGCATTTTGCCACTGTCCCAGCTTTACGTATTTTCAAACACCTGAGGCGGCACCAATATCTTACACCACCCGAGGGCTGGCATTACCTAGGCGCAATGATGAAGTTTACTTTGATTAATCCTCTTGTTAAAGTTTGTGTATGTGTGCAGCATTCCACAGCACACATGGACCTAGCAGATTGCCATTTCTGTTTCTGGTTGTGCTGGAAGGCGCTCCTCCTACGCAACTATGATCTCCCCCTCAATGCAGCCAAATTTGTACTATGGTGCAAGGGATGCAGCATTGTGGCATGGCAGCTAATTTACCACTGGCACAGGGGTGGACCCAGGGATGGCTGGCATGGGTTTCATTTATTGATGTGAACAGCATTTTGTACATGACAGTGAAGGATGCCACTAAATTATGGACATAACCAGTTGACTTATTTTTAAATTTGATCAGGGCCTCTAGCTACTTTGATGGAGGTATTTCAGCCAGTTATAAAAGTGCCCACATGGGCCCTCATTACAAGTCTGGCAGTCCTATGACCACCAGACTGCCATTGGCAATATGACCATCGCCAACAGTGCAGGTGGAAGTGACACATTTGGACCGTGGGGAATGCCCCACGGGTCAATGACCGGCACTGGCATGTGGCCGCCAGCTAATGGACTGGCAATGCCACCTGTCTTATGATACTAGCCCAACATTGCAATCAGGCTACCCTCCTGATTATGATCCTGCATTTCCACCAGCCTTTGCATGGCAGTCCAACCGCCACGAAAAGGTTGATGGTAATGGGGTATGGTGTGCCCCTGGGTGCCACTGCACTGCCCGTGAACCTGGCATGGGTAGTGGAGGGGCCCCCATGTCCAGGCCCTTTGCGCTTTCCACTGCCTGATTTGCGGTGACAATTGCAGCATGTGCTGTCACACCCAATGCACCCCAAGATTGGCACTGGCTGTATTTGATCCAGCAACAATGTTGTAGTGACTTCCCCACAGAGCTGACGTGAGGAGATACAGTTTCCACCCACCATCCCAGCGTGAAATTCGTAATGCCAACCGCAGAAGGGAAGACCGCACTGGCAGTCTTACCAACACCAGACTTACCTATGAACCATCTCCCGCCCATCAATGTGATAATGTGCACCATGATGTTCACAGACATTCACCATATGTTGTATTTGTGTGATTGTTTCCCCATTCCTATGTGGCTCACATGGTTGTGTCAGAGATGTTGTGGGTTCACCCTGTATGTGTTGTGTTCTACAGATTGCAATCTGTGGCGCAAATATTTCTCTAGTGGCACAGTTCTGATCAGCATCAATATGTGTAGCTGAACACTGTGCCAGGTTAGGTACGGAGGGTAGTACCATGTTTACTGTGATACGAGACCACCCTGCACTTCCCCCAGCAGCTGCACAGATTAGTTCTCCCTGCACTGAGACAGTCATTGATGCAGCATGATGAATAAGTGGCTGCCTTGTTGGGATGTCTCATATATGTGTGGGGCGGTGTTCCTTCCTGCGCATCTTCAAGTAATGTTAGCTAAGGTGCCATTTTAATGTGTGCTGTAAGATGCAGCACACATGTGTTTGGGCAATGAGACTTGGCGGTAGGGAAGTGTTTCTGCAAGAGACACCACCATGACATGACCCCAGGAATGGTATTGACTTCCTTCATGGTCTCTGATGTCTAAGTTGTGTATGTAGAGTAGATTTGACTATATGCAAGGGGTGTTGTGATGACACAGGCACAGTAATTAGACGTGCCTTCCATTGATTGTGCTGCATATGTACATGTTGGTGTATAGCCCTGATGATTGAAGTATGTCCAGGTTGTGTATGTGTGTTATAGTGCATGGCACAACCAAAGCGTGTGTACATGTGTTGCTTAGGTGTGAATAGTGCATCTTGAATCATGGGCAATGTGTCCTGCTGCAATCCTTTAGCATGCACTGAGTGTGTCCTATGTGCCTCCCCCTTCTGGGATTTGTAAAATTGGCTGGTATTTCCCCCATGCAACTTACCCTGCATTTGTGGTGGTTGTTGGAAGTCTGCGATGTCCTGTCCTTGTATTCCTGTGACCAGCTCTTCTGGGATGACCGTTGCAACCATCTCATCGAGGTCCTCCTGTCGTGCTGGACTTCCACCTCCAGTCTGCAGGGCTGCCTTTCTGTTCCTGCCCATTTCTCCTTGGTTCTATGCTTGCAATCATGCCTGCGCTTATTGCACTCAGTGACAGTTCGCTTCACCTCTGCCACACTGTTGATTTTGTCCACTATTTGCTGCCTCTCTCTTACCAACTGGCAATTTGGAGATGACGAAGAGCTGGTGTTGGTGCTCCGTTGCCACTGTGACAAGGATATTCTGTTCCTCCTCATTGAACCAACACTTTCTCTTTTTCTTTTCTTTCTCCTGGGACTTCTGTGTATCCTCTTGGCTGGTGCCTGGGTGTGTGGGGTCACCCTGGGGTCTCTCCTGGCCTGCTGCTTCCATCTTCCCTTTAAATTAAACCCTTTCCTGCATGTGCATTAAAAGTTGACGCAAATGCGGTGTTAAAATGGGGCAAATCCGTTTGCAACATGTTTACGTGCCCCAAACGTATTTGAGTCAGTTTTGCAGCATTAACATCATTTTGCCTTATGACAGGGCGCAAGGGTAAACGTCATAATTTTTTAACGCTAACCATTTCTTAGCACCATCGTTCGTCATAGTATAAATATGACGCACAGATGGAGCTGAGGAATGGCGTAAGCCGCCGCTAAACTTTTTGGCGCAAAATTGCATTTGCGCAGTTTTGCGTCAAAAGTATAAATATGGGCCTTTGTTTTTTTATATTTTGGTCACAATATTACAACCTCTCATTCTGAATAATTCCATGTCACACAGAAAATAAAAAAAACACACTGGCTGTATTCCCTACCCCGAAACCCAAAGTTTTGATGTAACACAACAGAGAGCCACTGTCCACTGGAGGGTATTCACCCACATTAAACGTATAATTGCATGTCCATCCGTTGGCTGCTCACCAAAACTCTTCACCAGCTATCCCTGGTCCTACAACATTTAAAAGGACCACACAGTGCAATAGAGATAGGTCTTGTAAACTTCTGAGGTATAATGCCCCAGCCTTTTAGCCATGTACTTCAATCACTTTGGAAAATATTGTAGAAGAAAAATCCCAATGTCCAGAATCAAGTAGTGAGATGCAAGTCAATGAACACTCAAGAATGATTAGACAGTTCAGTGCTTAAACACGACATACTGCAACCTGCGCCTGAATTACATATCATGGTCACCGTGCCTGTTAGTCTCACCGGTCAAGGCACAAACAAGTGCAGTGCACCTGATTAGACGAAAAATGCAATGTCCTCAGAGTATTCATTAACTCTGACTGTGCTTGCAGCGAGGAGATCTTTTAGTGAAACATAGGAAAGTGGTCTGGAACGGCAGTTCTGTCTTTCACCGGAGGCGGTGAGGCCTCTGTGTGGAGAGGGGGAATGCCATTCTCCTACAGGCGTGTGCCTGCCTGCAGCAGGGTACATGAGGGCGTCCCTCCGACCTGTGTGCCCCACTCCTGAAGGGTGACTTCGGTAGGCACACTGATTTGGCACCATCTCTGTTTAGAGAAATCCCAGAATATGCACAAAGACAGGATTTTATAATCGTTGGATGTTGTGTGCTAAAGTATTTACTCAGCCACTGTATCTTGAGAGATTGTATCTCAATTTATCGCTGCCAGTGATTCTTGCGATCACTTTACTAAAACCCAAGGCCAACAGGTCCTGCTTCAGCACTCATTTTCTTAAACGTGATGTTTATTGCGCGTAAATATCTGCTGCATATCCTGTTTTTTCTAGGTGGCCCTGAACGTTTGTCTGCGTGTGACTTTTTCCAGTAATGTATCTTGGCAATATTGTTGCTGATTGCTTTATTTCATCCTCTGATTTTGGCAGCAGTACACAAGACAAAGCGATCACAAACCTGAAACGAAACATCAAGAGAGAATGTGAATATGGGTTTCAAGAGGTCAATGTCATGGGATTAGCTACAATTGTGTATTTTGACCTCAATTAATTTCTGAACTTTTCTTCACACCAAAGCGCAAACGCTGTCCACCGTTTGGATTTTCTAAATTATCAGATAGTCCTGAGTGCAATCTAGCGAGCACTAAACGTAAATCAGAAACAAACTAAAGGTGTGCAAATAAGAATGTTTTTTCTCACTAACTTTCGGCATTTCTTGCAAAAATTGCTAATATAAGGAAGGTCCCAAGTTCCACGAATGGCGGATTTACAAACGAGCATGTTCTAAGCAAGTGTAATTTGTGTTGAGCCTCATTGAGCCTCAAAAAAAAATCTAAACAAGGTTTACACTGGTCTGAAAAATCACCATAGCTAAACAAATTCACAGTATTTGTGTGAAAAAGCTAAGTAAGGCATACAAGCACACTTGTGGGAGAAACTGCACAAATGCCTATATGTCTGAAAGTGCAAAACTCAAAAACACATAAATGGCCGAAACAGTAGCATTATATTTGCGTATTAAAATCTTTGCACGTCCATTGAGCAGACTTGAGGCTACGAGATGCCCTAGAAAGTTACGCTTGAAAAAGAGGTGACTTCATACCTGAAGGCAAATTTCACATAATAAGTATTCTCCAGTATGTGTTCAGGAAGAAACAGTAGGGCAGGCCTGCAAGCTGAGGAGAAAGCAGGAAGACAGCTTTCAAATGATACAGCACAGTACAAAATAACGCCTGACATAAAAACATTGACTTCTAGGTTGTTTAAGGACCAATTCCAGGACGCGATATGTAGATCAGCACAAGAGACCATGATCCTTTCAGTTTTCTGTCTGGCAATAGAGTTGCAATGCTTGCCCGTTGTTACTCCTATTTGTCACCTAACCCTTTTTGTTCCTGTACTTTTGTTTTGCTTTTACTGTTGCTCTTCCAAATGTCCTGTTTCCTACCAAAGTTGTATATTTCCTGATGTCTCTTTCTTTCCTGTTAGTTGCCCTGGCCATTGACTGCTGTGGGTTTTCTGATTTTCCTGGGTACTTTATGGTTTCCAGATCATTCTTGTGTTTGTCAGAGCTGCACCTCAAATGGAAACCAGTAATCTATATTTGCTTTGTCTCATGTTGTATGACCCAGAGTTTCTATAAAAGGATGATTTCCCTTGTTGTACCTCAGCATGAAACTCAAGAGAGACTGAGTGCAGACTCCCAGGCCAGGAATTGCATGTTTCAAGCCATGAGCCTTAACTGAATTCAGGGACATATTTATCAAGGGGTTTTCATCATCCTTGCACCACCAAGGGGACATAGGGTGACGGAAAATCTATAATGAGATTCACCGATTCACGCTAGAACACCTTGCGTGGCCGTGCATGGCTTGGTACATCTGGAGTAACGCAAGGCAGCAGTTTGTGCACCAGTGCAGGCAGAGAGCAGGAATGTGCCTCTCCCTTTCACGCAGTGCAGCAAGGCATCTTGCTGTGTTGCTTGAATATAGCCTTCCCCTTACGAGGGCTATAGCGGTTGTTAAAGGCCCTGAACCCGAGTTATAGGCCTGAGCAGCAGACAAGGGCCTATAACGAGGGAGAGGGCCTTTAACAACTGGTATAACACGAAACAGAAGGCAAATAAGGCTATTAAAACATTTTACCCACTGAGGGTAGAATATACTGAATTAAAAAGGTAGAAGCATGAAAACAAACATTGAAATGTTGGAGCTTCGGGCCATTACAAGCCCGGAGCTATTCCAATGTCTTTAATGGAGCTCTCAACATTTCAATGATAAATATGGCCCTTTGCATTTTTGTCTCTTCTCCCGTTCTCTGTATTTCCTGGTTCTCTGTCTAAAACCGTGGCTACAAATCCTACCAGGACAGAGATACATTAAATGGAAGGGTTCCTGTAAGTTTCAGACTAAATTCGTCTGTAATTAGCAAACCCGACATTATGCCTCTGTCTAAACACATAAACACATACGACATTCCCTTTTGTCATGCCCTTTTGTAAATGTGACTTTGTCCAGGTGTCCTGATATGGAACATTGAGACTTTTAGTAAGTGTCTGTAACAAATCAATGCTTTATTTTGCAGTTATCACTAAGTTAAATGTGGCTATTTGAATATACGTGCACTCCTCTGTACTCTGGGGTCACTGCAGTGTTGTCCGGCCTTGTTGCAAGTTGCCCCTTTCAATATGAACCCCTTAGATATGCTTGTATAGGCAGATGCAGTTCTGAAATGATATAGGTTAAAGGTGTAAGGAAGTATAGTAGGCATCAACCACAGGAATACGTTTATCTTTAGTTATGGGAATAAAGAATTATTGTATTTTACTACCTTTGCTCAGGGAATTGTGGCTTCTTGGGGAAGGTAGAGAGGACCAGAGATCAAATGCAGTGGAGCAGCCCTCAATTAGCAAAGGGCTGGCTCTGGAGGACAAGAGGGTGAGCATTAGCTCGATATGATTAAAGGCGACATCACTGCTGGTTACCACAGGTTATGTAATAATGCATGAGTGTAGAGTACAGACAGCAAAAGCTTCACCACACAAGGAAAAAGCTTAAATCAAACACTTATCGCCGATTTATTGAACATCCTATCTTTAGGAGACCTGTTAAAGAAAATGGGCACATTTATTTAAAACCAATGAAATAATAAAATAGGAGGAGCATAATCATGAAAAATACAATAACCTTTGCAACTAGACCATGCTCACCACTTTTCCTTTCTTCCTGAATGGTCCTTTCTCTTTACTTTTTGGCAAAGTTCCTGAGAGACCCACCCAAACTACCACTTGATTTTCTCAGGGACACCTTATCAGTGCACCATTGTAGTGATACCATCAATTGGTCACCAACCATGTAGCTTCCAGGTGCAGCCCTCTTCATCCCTCTACAAAAGCCCAAGACAGTGCAAAAATAGTTTTTGTGTTGGCGCAGCTACACCCAGTGAATCTGCCTATTAGTCTTCTAAGTCCAGATCCTTTTGGCTACCCGATAGCCACAGAGACTGCCATCCACTCATCCCAGGAACTCTACAACACCCTCTCAGACTACTACCATAGCAAGATCACCACCATATCCAACATTTCAACCCCCCAACTCTCCAACTCCAGCCTAGACACATCTCTAACATCTCTCAAGTAGCAAACAACAGCCACACAATAATCTCCTGGTCCCCAATTATCACACAGACCACCGCAGCCATTATGTCATCCATCCACTCCGGGGCACCACTGACTCCTGCCCGGACAGCTTTTCAACCTTGGAGCTAACACTATTAGCACAGAACTAACCCATATCCTCAATACATACATCTCCATGGCAAACTTCCCAGACAAATGGAAGCCCGCAGAGGTCAGACCCCCCCTAAAGAAAACCTCAACCAGCCCCAGTTACCTCAAGAACTACAGAATTGTTTTGCTGCTCCCTTCCCAGCCAAACTGCTTGAGAAAGCCATCAACCAACAGCTCACTGACTACCTCGAATAAAACCACCTTCTTGAAACCTCACAATCAGGATTCTGGGCCAAACACAGCACGAAGACAGCAATGTTCACCGCCACGGGCGACATAAGGACCCTCCTCAACTGAGGAGAGCTGGCAGCTCTGGTCCTTCTGCACCTCTCCACAATCTTCGATACAGTCTCCCACCACACTCTCCTCAACAGACTCCACAACATAGGCATTCAACAAAATGCCCTTAAGTGTGTCACTTCTTTCCTCTCAGGCCTCATCCAAAATTGCCAATTACGTAGTCCATCTCAATGAGCATGCCAATGTATGCGATGATACTGAATTATAAGATGTATGAAAAGAGTTTAGGAGTTGGGGAAAATAGGACATTCTCAGATATTTGGTTCTTAATGTATACAAAAAATACACAGGCTTTTATATGGTAGTGAGAAAAAGATAGTGAATGCTGGAACAGTTAATATTTGTACAACATAAAATATACCCCAAGAGGAGTAACCAATGATAAAATAGACTGAGACATCAACATCCCCATCTTGAAAAGAAATCAAGAAAAAGAGCAACATCCCACAAGACTTAATATTTTTGCTGTAGGGAATTGCACAGTCTTTAAAAGTGGCATATCACAAGTGTTCAGAACAGTTTTATTTTTGACAGTTATGTGAGCTAGAGAAATGGCTGAGTAGTAGACATTAACTGTTCAATATAACATTCCAGTTGGAATCAGGATATCTTTGAGAGTTAGCAATATGGGTGGCACCATCTCAAACAGGATCAATGATTCCATCTTCTCAACAACAGCAAAAAATCCATGATGTGTTATACAATTTTGTGATGCTGAAAGCTGAAATTTTGCTGATAGAGAAAGAGTTCAAGAACACTTCTCTGACATACCATGTTCCATGCCACAAGTTCCCAAGATCATACCATGTTCATTTCAAGTATTAGTGTTAGAAATTATCATCTTTTCCATATTAATTCCCCTGATTTTTGCCTCAACTCTTTGTTCGCCATAGAAATCTGTACACTTTACCCCTGCTAACCAGTGGTAAAGTGCTTGTGCTCTCCCTTTAAACATGCTGAAATTGGTAAACACCTAGCATATTTAGTGTACCTGTAAGTCTCTAGTATATGATACAAAGTGTACCCCAGAGCTTGTAAATTAAATGCCACTAGTGAGGTGCAGCACAAACTGTACCACGCAATGCAGTGACACAACAAACACGACCACAGGCCTACCACTATAGCCCGGCAGAACAGTTTTTAAACTGCCATAGTGCCTGTCAAATAATTTTCGTTGACAGGTCTAAAACCTTCCTTTTAAATACTAATATGTCACTCCTAAAATAGGCCTTAGTGTCCATATAGGCAGGGTGCATTGTATTTGAACGTAGGACAAGTAAAAGTTTAATGCTCCACATATCCTTACAGTGACTAACCCCTCAAAGTTATTATCCTTGTAGCAAAGCTGGCTTTTTATACTAAAGCAAGCAGTTGGTTTTAATATTCAATACTAAAACTGAAGCTCAGGAATGGGACTAGCTAGAAAAATAATTAAACAACTATTTTTAACAGTTATTGAGAATCCAGTTCAATGGTAAAGCTCTGTTTCTTTCCAGACATTATGAAAAAGTAACATTTAGAAAGTTAGCTTTGCCCTGCCTAAAGTCCCTGGAAGCTAAATCTGCATTTGACTCTCCAGCATCTGCTAGCCAGTAATTAGCATTTCAATAAGTGTGAATACGGTATGACCTTGCTCCTAGTACAGGCACAAAAAGCCTTTGGTTTCGGAGTTGTGCCATTATCAGGATGGCCTGTGGGCTGGGCACAAGGACTTGATTAACTTCAAAGGCCTATCCTGTCACACGCAAATGTAACTAACACCAGGCCTGGACCCTTCTGTTGTCTCCCTGGTCAGTCAGGCCCCAATTACAGTGGGCCTCCACTGACGTTCAGTCACAGCTAGGTTTACACAAAAAATTTGGATCACACTTCAAAGGTAGGAAAGAGTATGCCAAAACAATTTGCGTGCATCCACTGTCTGGTTGCTAAAGGCTCAGCTTTATTATACCAAATGTCTATCTCTGAGACTGTTGTGAGTATAGGGACTGCCTAGTACTGGATTTTAGTGTTAAATGTGGGGTGACAGTACGATTACCTTAGCACACTCTGTACACATCTCCATCCCGCAGAACACAGGTTAAGTGTGGACGAAGTTTTCGGCCATCTTGAAAATGCCTACAGGGGGTACCCAGAAACATTTACTCCATTGGTAAGGGTGTTCCCTGGGCTCATTCCTACCCTTTAATTCATACCAGACATAGATGTGGCATCTTCAGACACCCACTTCAGACCACTCTTAGACCTAAAGAAGATCAGAAGAGGATTGAAACTGCTGTCTGTAACCTGGGAAAAACACAGTAGGATGGGACCTGCTTTCTCTCTTATTCCCATGATAAAGAAGTGGACTCCAAGGCTCAGATTTAAGAAACACTAGTGCCACATTAGCGTTACTTTGTATACGCTAATGTGGCGTTAGGCTTAAAAAATCATTGTGCCATATTTACAAAGTGTTGCAATGCAAACATTGCGCCACTTTGTAACCCTCTGAGCAGCATTATGCATGCATAATGTTTGCAAAGGGGGCGTTCGCCCATTAGGGGGACCACAAAAACTGGTGCAGTGGAAGGTAAGAGATTCCACTGTGTCATTTTTTGCAGCTTACCAAATAAACTTACCAAACTTTTAATTAAAGGTGTGGTTATTCATGGCTGTAAAGTTGTGGTGTGTGAAATTCACTGACTCCATTGATTATTGATTCAACTAATGATTATTGATTATTGTGCATTGATCACTGTGTTTCTGCTCTGGAACCATGGTAAGAACATCCTAAACGAGTCAAAAGGTTCATCGACCTATACGCGCCCCCTTGTAAGTTTACTTATTAAGGACCGACGATCTAATACTGCCTATAAGTTCAGTATTTGAATCAAATTCAGTTAAAATCCTTGAGCGATTCAATGGAATGACCCATTGGTGAAGAGTTTGGTCACATACCACTTTCACTATTATGATCGAGTCCATAATTTTAAACTTCAAAAACAATAAGAGATGAGATTCTGAATGGTGTTGGCCTGGTACCCTGAGCCATAGTAAGGTTGGTGTGATGTATTCACAACTTTTCTCTTATCTAGGGTAAGTTATGGTAAGATAGTCAAGGATGCAAGGACAGTTTGCAAGTGTATGAATGGGGACATGGGATTATATTCGTCATTGATCACAGAAATATAAACCAAAATTGGAGCACATAGCACTGCTGCATATTTAGGTCTTGTCTTTGGGCTCTGTCAGCCACAATCTTGATGTCTCATGTGCTTATCAATAACAAAACACAATGTTCAATGGCAGTTATGTCTACCTCAATTTGCTGAACATTCTCATACAATTTTGGACACTATAGAGTTAAATGACAATGCCACTTTCACAATTGGTACAATTGCATCTGATGCCCACAAACCGGTGGATAACACCCAGGTCACTTTATCTATGTGAGAACCATAGTGAATATGATATAATTCTCCTTGCGAATGGTGGATAATTACTTCTTCACAGCAACCTAAAAGATCATGTAGTAGTGTCTGTCATAATTTAGTACTGTGTGTTAGTCTATAAGTAGGAGTCATTGGCTCTATCACACCCCTAGTGTATTTCTGACATTGCCCTTAGTTGAATATCCACATGGTAGGAATTTGTCTTCACACTTGAGTCAGCTGAGCATGTCCCATGTCCCTATAGTTATCTCAAGGTCTATTCCCTCTACCTTTTTTCTCTCCTCTTCTGCACCATCCAAAACGTTGGTAAACAAAAGTCTAAACATGCACCAAACAATAAAAGTCAGACCATTTTAAGAGTCCTTCAAAGGAGATCGAAATTGTCTCTTCACTCATGCTACCTGTATCAATTAATTTTGTCTCCATTGGACCACTTCGTCAGCACCCTCTCCAATCTGAGGCACATAGTTATACTCAGTTTGCGCTAAATTAGCGTCATTTTCATTGACGCTAATTCAGCGCAAACTTAACTCCATATTTATATTTTGACACTAGACACGTCTTGCGTCAAAATATAGGAGTAAACATAATTTTTGGGATGCGTGAAACCACCCTGCGTAAAAGAGATGCAAGGTAGGCGTCCCCATCCAAAAAATGACTCTAAGGGCCAGATGTAGGAAGGTCCGGATTTGCGATCTGGAAATTGCGAGTCGGTTCTACTCGGAATTTCCGAATCGCAAATCCAGGTGCAGTACGGTGTCTCACACACCGACTGCGACTCGCTATGGGGTCGCAAAGACCCACCTCATTAATATTAATGAGGTGGGTCGCATTTTGCGACCACCATAGCGAGTCCCTGCACTCACAGGGATGGTGGCCTGCTGAAGTCAGCAGACCTCCATGTCTGTGACTGCTTTATAAATAAAGCAGTTTTTTTTTTTCATTTTGCAGCCCGTTTTCCTTAAAGGAAAACGAGTTGCAAAATGAAAAAAATACCGAAACCATTTGGTTTGATTTTTTCAGAGTAGGCAGTGGTCCATAGGACCACTGCCTGCTCTGAAAAAATATTTTTGTCGACATTCACAAAGGGGTCCCATAGGGACCCCTTCCCTTTTGCGAATGAGTTACCACCAGTGTGACACTGGTGGTAACTGCGAGTTGCTTTGCGAGCGCATTCGCGGTCACAAAGCAAGTCTGAATTGCGATGCGAGTCACAAATAGGAAGGGAACACCCCTTCCTATTTGCGAGTCGCATTCCCAAATTGCGAGTCGGTACCGACTCGTAATTTGGGAATGAGCATCGCGTTAGGCTGTTTGCATGGTGCAAACTGCGATTTTCGCAGTTTGCACCATGCAAACGGCTTTGTACATCTGGCCCTAAGTCCCTAGCGCCATATTTATTCACCCGTGCGAACATTTTTGCACGGGTGGGAGGCGGACCAAAAAAATGACGTTAAACCTGATTTGCGCCAAATTGTAATGCCTGGGTCAGACCAGGCGTTAAAATGAGGCCCACACTCCACTACTTAAGGAAAACACACAGAAGCAACATTGGCATCCCACAGGACAAGATGGAAGTGTTACTTCTCCAGCTCAGGAGACAATGCAGAGGACAAAAACCACAACAGCAACCACAACCACCACTATGGCACTCACAAAGGCAACGCAGAAGGTAGAAGAGGATATTCCGGAACACGACAACCCTCCTTGGCCTCAGGGAACAACCCCTCATTAGGACATGCCATCTCAACCAGCAAGCCATACCACGTCTGCTGCACCACATTGAACCACAGATTTCAGCTGGCCTGCAAACACCACATAATGTACCACCTGTCACAAAGCTGCTAGCTGTCCTGCAAATGCTGGCAAGTGACTCATTCAAGAGAACGGGTGCACTGGTTGCTGGTGTGTCACAGCCGTCTCTTTCGGTCTTCCTACCAAAGGTATTAGACGCAATCATCTCCCTGACACCCTGCCACATCTGCTTCCCCATCAGCAGGAGATAGAACAGAGGTTTTACCAACTTGCTGGTTTCCACATGTGCTGGGTGCAATGGACTGCTCCCATGTCCGACTTGTCCCACCTGCAGCCACAGAACACCTATACAGGAATCGGAACCATACGCATTCCATAAATTTGCCGGCGATTGTGGACCACCTTGAACTATTTACAAACATTTTACCCAAGTATCCTGGTAGCGTCCATGACGCCTACATATTCAGGCACAGCAGGATCAACAAACACTTCCATGATGGTCAATATGGTAATGACCTATTTGTGGGTAAGTCAACAAACCTAGCAATATAAACACAACACACCAACCCTGCAGGACACAGAAGACATACACCACACCAAAAACACATGTCCAGGTTAACACAGATGTGCAGGTAACAATACATATGCACCATGCTGCAGTACAGCACAATCAGTGCACAGCACAAACACATACATCCACATGTATGTAACACACCCACAACTCGACAGGCACACCATGTGAAGGATAGGTGGAAATATGTAGCCTTTGCTAACAGAAGATGTCCACAAACCACTACAAGTGCCCACATGGTGGCTACTAAATCCATTTCACACACACATTACACAAAACAAAGAATAGCACAGCAGTGTCAATGGCATACACCATGGTCATGTAACGAAAGTCATACATAGGCCCAGACCCCTTAAATCATGCAGTGCAAGTCTCTGCCAGAACAGACATCAAATGCCAGACAACTGGTGCCACTACCAACTACATCTCATCAACACATACCTGACTTACTTGTGTGTGCATTTACATTTACCTGATGCATTGGGTCACACACATAGGAATACAAAATTAACGGCCACCACATACAATGTGCCAGATTTGTGAGAAGTAGCACCACACCTACTGTAGTGCCACCTTACATGCACCACTTACTGACCCACAACACCATCATATCTGTACTGTAAACACTAAGGCCCATATTTATACTATTTTAGCGCCGCATTTGCACCACTTTTGATGCAAAAACGGTGCAAACTTACAAAATACAATTGTATTTTGTACGTTTGCGCCGCATTTGCGTAATTTTTCGCTAAAAAAGTATAAATATGGGCCTAAATGGCCCACCACGGGGCACAGTCACTGTTAGACGGTGCAGATCATGGATGCTATAGTGGGACCCTGTAGGAGTATTTAGGTCATCACTGACCTTACATTCACTGTGCTAAGGGACAGATATTAAAGTAGCTGAGCCCCATCCCATAGCCTGCACTGTGCCTGTGTTGACAGTGTAAATGCTGATTCATGTATTAAAAGATAGGAGAGACACTGGTAGTAATGTTGATTATCCTGAAACAATGAGATACTCACCCTTGGACACCTGATGGCTGGCACAAACAACAGCTGCCACTCAAGATCACTAAGGGACATATGTAACAGCCCCTAGTGCCATTGTCATGGCCTGCACTGTATGTACAAGTGGGCGGATGACCACTCTTTTGTGACTTGAAGCCACATTGTAAATAGGGCCCCCTCCCAGGCAGCACTATGCATGGAAGGGGCGTGCAATGTGTGTTGCTGTAGGTGTGCCACCACAAGGTACATAGCATGATGACGCTGACTCACATGTAGATGTCCCCTAAAACCCTAGGCGGTGCCAACATCAAACACCACCCCAGGGGTGGGGTTTGCAGGTTGCAATAAGGAAATAGACTGATTTGACCTTGTATGAATGTGCCACCTATGCATGCTGTATCTTGCTGCACACAAAGAAAGAGCTAATTGCCCATGAAAATAGTATATGTATAGAAATGTGTCCCTTCCTGCACACATTTATCCACCTCCACAGGGCAGCCAGCCAAGAACCCTGGTGCAAGGTTGGTAGTGTTGGTGCATGGCTGCATATTTAGCGCCGGCGCAGGGGACAACAAAGGGTTGCCTTGTAACATATTACACATGGTGCATTCCTGCATAGTGAAAATGATGCAGCACAGCACTGCCAATTGTGGAGCTGTGTAGTGCACTGTCACTTACTCATTAAAATGGGCCTAAGTGTTGCACTTCATCTGTACTGACACATGTCAAAATAGCTGGGATGTCCAGACTTTGTAGGGCAACCATGTTTTCACTAGATCCGACCCCATTGTGTTGCAAGGATGTGTCATGTCCCCTCTAGTGATAGCACACTGCTACAAAGATGCACTACACAACACATGGTACATACATACATACTAAACATCAGTTAGGAATCTAAATTATATGTCCCAGGTCCTTGAGCCAATACCCAAGATTGTCATGCCCAACAACACAGTGCTAGTAAAACTTAGCACAAGGCCAGGAACCCACACCATACCACAAACACGTCTGAATCACAACAACTCCAACTAACAACTGCCATGCTACATACTAAACCTGTTGCAAGCTTCAACAACAAATTACATCTTTTATCCTTTGCAGCGGATCAGTGTTATGCCATACAGCCGTGGGAGATTACCCCATTTGCAAACCTGAACACAGCAGCAGAGCATGTCTACAATGAGGGACACCATCAGATATGAAATGTGGTGGAAAGGACATTTGGCATCCTCAAATCCAGATTCTAGTGCCTGGATCTGACAGGAGGCAGCCTCCTTTATGCCCCACACATTGTGTGTAAAATAATCCTCACATGTGCCATCCTGCAAAACATATGTGTGCGTATGAACATGCCTATGTACGAGCAGGCTGCTGACCTGCCTGAGGAGGAGGATGGTGCTGTCGATATAGAGGGGGAACAGCACCCCACAGCTGCTGGGGTACGCCGGAGACAACATATTGTTGACAACTTTTATACATAAGAACCACTGAAATCACCATGTTAAATTTGTAAAAAACAGTTCACAAATACAACCAATCCTGCTTTGGTCTATTCAATCTCGACTACAAATACCATAGGAATGTGACTAACCTCAGGGAGCGTGTGACAATTACTAATCTGACAAGTAACGCAGCAACATAATATGTGATGTGTTAGATTGCACTGCCACCATCACACACATCAATTACAGCCTTATCACTGGTATGTGACAACTGAAGGACACAATCCATGGACCACAACATATTTTGAACATTCACTTAGCCAGCTTGCTAATCAATAGCCCATCACACCCAACTATATCATGTCCTAGTAGGATGTATGCAATGGGCCCACACATGAGGTAGAGGATGTCAAAAAATTGAAATAAAGTTATGTTGGAATTAAACACTGTCACACCTCAGTGTGAGAGTTGCAATGGCTGCATGAAACATTTGTGATGTGGGGGGGCTTCATTGGTAACTATGGTCATCATGATTTGCCCAAGGATATTAACCAATGGGAGAAGTTTAGCCTGCGCAGTCTATCCATGGTAATCTGTCCTACTGTCATGCATCAATGTAAACGACGCACACGCGTTATGCGTCTAAAATAAACCAACCATATGCCAAATGCGTCAAATAAAAACACGCATAACTGAATAATGGGACGCACACGCCCAGGAAGTGATGTAATAGGAAATCCTGACTACAAGCGTGGTACAGTGGTTGTAGTTTCACTTCCCCTTTACAGACTGTGCCTTTGTGACTGTGTAGGTGAGTATTGGAACTGGTGGTTGATTGTTGGTTGTGTTTGGAAGTTTGTGGTGCCCCTTGTGCCATGTCCTGTTGAATTTTGTGTGTATTTTGTCCTAGAAGTTGTGATTTTGTGTAGTTTTTGTCCAGTTTTGTATTTGTACTGTGAGGTGTCTGTCTGGGGTTGTTAGTTATTTGGGATAGTTGGGCTCAGTTAGTGGGGCTAAGTTTCCTTTTGTTTTGGATAATAACTTATTGAGGTCAACTCTGAACATCAGTCAACATGTCTGGCGAGGGTAGGATGTCCAGAATGTCCGCAGAGGAGCTTGGTGGCTTTATTCGGCTGGTTGCACACTACTTGCCAATGATGCTGGAAATGGGTGGCCGGGTGATCCTCAGCTACTGGACAGAGGCCAAGCGGTGGGGCAAGGTGCTCCGCTGCCTGAAATGTATTTACAAAACAGGCCAGAATGAGCGGCAGCTGAAGCATCGCTGGGCAGATCTGGTGGCAAGGGAGCAGGATCTGCTAGATCACCTGGGATCGAGATCAGCAGAACTGTTGGTAAGTCTCCCATTGGCATACTATTGACTGTTGACTGCTTTTGAATGATAGTAACAGATAAGTTGGAGTGCAGCATGCAATGCTTTTGAACAGGTTGTATGCAACCAGTATGAAGAGTATCTGTGACAGTTCAGGCCTGGAGTTCACATGTTCAACAACGATACCAATGCAGGTCAGATGTCTGATGAATCCTGCACAACCATCACGAAGGCATACATTTCAGAGCCCATAGTGTCACCTGTGCACCGGCACAGTGTCATGCATGACACGCCAAGGCACCTCCACCCTACCATATTTTCCAAGGATTGTGTCAACAAAGTGGCGCAATGCATGCATAGTACAACTTTGTCAACATTTCACACACATGACCCCTGCCCAGCCATTTGTTTGCAAAGGGGGTTTACCGGCCTTAGGAGACATGAAAATAGCACATTTGATTCCATGAAACAACTTTGCCACATCAGTTATTAAATAATCAACACACAATTATTATAGACTTTCAATTGAGCCGCATTTCTATCACAAAGCGCCTATGGGTGCCTTGCAGGACAAGCTTAAGTATTTGTGTTGTAAGTCTTACAAAAGCACCAGGGTAGTGTTATACCATGTTGTGCCGTTTTGTATAGTTGGCCAACACATGGTGTTGTCAGGGGTGTGCAAAGGGGCACACATCATGTGGAGCAGCACTAGAGGCCGGATTCATGAGAGGCTAGCACCACCCTTGCATCATTGTGTGATGCATTAGCAGCACAAAATTAACTTCAAACACATGATTTGTAATTTAGTGTTGCTTATGCGTCGGAAAATGACACAAAGGTGGCGCTCACTTTTCCTTACTCAAGTACCAGGTGCTGCACCAGTGTTGTCCTATTGGCCCCTTTGTGTCATTGGGCAAGGCCATGTAAGGGAGATTGAACATAAATTGTTCAAGTTCAGTTCCAGTTCATGCTGTGTCACAAACAACCTCTACCGCCCCATACCACACACATGTGCAGAGTCTGTTCCACTGGCCTACAACTCCTTACTGACAGTTTGAGGCTGCACTGCATCAGCTCCATCTCTGCCACACCACTCACTAACCTGCAACTCCAGATGCATCCTCTGACCACAGAGCAAGTGTGTCTGTGTTGAACGCTATGTCTATGCCCATGGACTCCTCCCTCACTGGATTGACAATAGTTTATGATGGCAACAATGGCAGGCCAACCACTATTTGCAATACATACGTACCACAATGCAGTCAATGTGCAGGTAGCTACAGCAACTACACATGAGTCCACAGCCACAGCAATTTCTTAAGTGTGTCGACCTTGTGATGGCACACACATTTAACTCTGTTTGTTGCAGGGTATGTAATGCAAATCACCAATACCTTGTAATACCCACACAGTCCCAGGGTAGTGGTGTGTCTGTGGGCTATGATGATGACATAGTTTTTCCCTTCATCTGTTGCAGGCAGAAATACCATGGGTGTAACAATGGTCCTGCCACTGCTACAACCATAGGATGGCCCTCAGATGGAAACTACATGATCAAACAGTCCCATTTGGCAATGGAGGTGTCATGTCCACAGAGAGCTGCAAACAACGCCTCATATTAATCTTAATGTTGCAGGGTGTAGCACCGCAGGAGTCTCTGGCCCAGTGCTAGTGTTCAGATGTATAGCTCTAACTCGCCTGAGTGTCTGTGTCATTGTGTGATTGTAGTGGTGTGTCTGTTGCACTAATTTGTACTAGGATGACTATCTCACTCCTCCAAACTAGTTCACACTGAAATTCGTTGTCCACTCTCAGGGACTATGATTTGACACTAAGCATTGTTTACCATTTATGTCTTACAGGTGGACCAGCCTCCTACACGATTGGTGAAGTGGTGCGTTTCAAAGACCCAGATGTATCAAGTAAGTGTGATAATGTGTGTCATGTGAAGTAATCCAGGACTTGGTGTGAGTGAGTTGTGTGTTGAATGCAATGCCAGATGGGATAAGCTTTCCAGTGATCAGATATCATAGTAGGCTGGATGGTGACATCATGGTCCATTTTTAAGAGCCCCAAGCACCTGGCATGGAACTGTGTGTGAATGGAATAGTAGTGGCAGATCCTGTATGGATGGGTGTCTACACCTGGACACATGAATGTAGATGTGATTGACCTATGGATACCAGCTTCCTAGTTGGCCGTCCTCCTAACATATGGTCCACTCCATGACTCCATGTATGAGTGGTCAGGCCTTGGTGGATGACCAGGACTGTTGAGATGATGGATAGCATGGCTGTCCCCCTTAGGCTCAGGGGGAGCGGAATACCAAATTTGTAGGTAGATGTGATGTTCACAGTGTAGGTGACAGTCATGTTGATCTGGCTTGCATATATACCTATAAGCTCTGACCCCTTATGGTTACCAACAGCATCCCATCCTCCCAATGACATGTCCAAGTTACTGTTGATGTATGGTTGGAAATAGACACAGATGATGAGGAAATTAGGGCCTGATCAATGTAAAATTAGCACAGGCTTTGCATCATTTTTTTATGCGAAAGTGGTGCACACTTACAAAATGTTGGTTCATTTTGTAGGTTTGCGTCGCTTTAGGTAAAAAATATGATGCAAAGGTAGCGTTGACGTTGCATTTATCAGGGCCTTTGTCTCTTCTGGAATGTGAGTTGGAGTGCCTGTGCAATTAGATGTAGCAGTGTAAGCTAGTAATCTGGACAGACTCCACACAATACTGACAATGATGCTTGCTTGTCTCCATATTACAGCTGCGAACATGACCAATGAGGATAGGCATGATTTTCAGAAGAGGGCAGCAAGTTACTGCTACATCCTGGCAGTGGAGTCTGAGTACAGGCGCATGGGTCGCCGCTTCCGTGCAGAGAAGGCAACAGGGGAATGGTAGGCATTCCCACATGGGGCTTATACACTGCCTAAAAAGGCTCAGCAAGCTCCAGGCTCATCAGCAGTGCGTGGGGCACAGCTAGCACCACCCCAACAACATCGCCTGCAACAGTCACCACAGCAGCGCAACAACCCACATCACCTGCTACCATTGCTACACAGCTGTTGCAGGATCTGCAGAGAGACGTGTCCCTTGTTCTCAAATGTTTGGACAGATTGAAGAAAGAAGTTGCAGGAAATAAGAAGATGTTGAAATGCATCAAAAAGAAACAAAAAAAGGCAAAACTGTGACTGCTATCTGATTTGCCACCTCCAAGTTCTGTCCTCTCCCTTACAATGTTCTTAGATATTTTATTGTGAGTTTTAGAGTGTTAGTGTTACGTTAGTGTAGGTTTATAGATTAGAGAGGATAAGTGTAGTTGGGGGGTGTTTTTTTTTTCTTATGTGTTAATTTGTGGGTGTTGGGTGGGGGGGTCATTTTGGAGTATCTATGTGTTTTATTAATAAAATAATGGAAAAAAATAATGTAAACAAATTACCAAAAAATATATATTTGTTTAGGATTAGTTAGTATATGTGTAATATTAGTTTTTGTTGCCCTACATGTGCCTTGTAACTGAAGGGGGATGGGGGGCCAATGTTTAGAGTGTGGTGTTCAATGTGTAAGTTAAGTTTACCATAGGGTAGATAGCTTTAGTTGTTGGATAAGAATAGTTAGAATACGTTAGTTTAGGATAGGGAAGGTTTTAGTTATTTTTTAGGTTACTTGAAATGTTAATAAACATTTTTGCATTCTCCCATACATTTTCTGTTATATGCTTGTGTCACAGGGTCTTCCCATGAGTGCACTGTGCAAATTGGGGGTTGGCCTAGGGATTCCGTCCTGCCTCTGAATACCTCTCTTGACATGTGCATCACCTATTGACAAATGAGCTGTCACATTGGCGGCACCATCACATCTACTTGTCCATGCATATGCCATCCAGTGTACCCACCACTCAAGATGACTATGTTTACTTTGTATTGGACAGGTAGGTCTGGTACTTCAGCTGTGAGTGTTGGGGTCCCATGTAGGACTGTCGGGAAGTGTGGCACATCTGACAACAGCCTAAATTGGAACTCTATCCTGCAAAACTGACCAGTGGCAATCACTAATGAGGATAGGTACCTCTGTATCACATCAATGTGTTCTACTGGTACTCCCAGATGACAATATTGCCCTAGACTTGCTTTACAGCCATTCCTGCCATATACATGTGTTCTTCATTTGTGACATACTCAGTGAATTGCTTGTAGGTGATGAGACCAGCATACACATTTGTAATGCTAGGGACCTTGTGTATAGCTTTGTGTCCCTACAGTCCTGCACTCTTGTACTGATATTCTGTGACCAATGACATTGATACACACATCACAATTATTTAGCGTAGTAGATGGATCACAATACAAGTAGACATGCTGATTATATAGAAGGTGTTTATTTACAAGTGGAAGTGTTGTAGTGAGATATTTACAATTTACAGGTCAGTGACCCCATTTGTGAGATCCATACATTTGTGACACAACACAAGTCCAGGGTTGAGGGACATGTCATGGGACATGCTTGGGAGAAGTGTTGTTAAGTGTGGAGGAACAATAATTGCCAATTGGTAAGTGAGAAACAATGACAGTCCATAACAGACATGTCAACAGTGTGTGGGTGAAGACTGCACATATCCAAATGTGCTAACACTGGCATGATCTCAAGCACAGGACAAAGGAGAACACTACCCATGTGGCATGGGCTGTTACTACTGGAAACTCTTACTTTCTGTTCCACATCTTCAACATCCGATGTGTGTGGTGTCTTTTCTGCCCTTGATGGTGGTGGCTGGGAGGTAGATGGGTCCACACACACTTCAGTGGCTGAAGATGTGGAATCCCAATTTCCCGCAGCTGCCATTTGTGGAACAACATATGGCATCACTGCAGCAAGGTGGAGCTGCTGATTTTTCAGGATAGCAGCAACACCCCAGTGGTAGGCAGCCATGTCTACACTGAGGGAGGCCACTTCCCGCTGCATGGAGTCCAGCTTTTTCTCAATCACACTGCTGCCAGTTTGGGAGGGCAGTTTATTGTGGCCTCTCCATCATGTCAGCAGCTATGTCCCTCAGACACTGCTGGACTCCATGCAGTGGGGAGTGTGTGCCTCGTTTCACAGCTGTATGTTCATTGGCCATCACAAGGCATGTGCGCATTCCCTCTAGGCTGGCTGCCACAAGCTCCATCCCCACCTGCACCTGCTTGGCAAGCTCCTCGCAAAGCTTGTCCCTGGGACCTCTGAGTCCTCATCTGTGTTGGTTCTGGCAGGTTGTACTATTGGGGTGTTGGATGGGGCATCTGGGATGGCTTCTACATTATTTGTTCTCCTTGAAACCGGAGGTGGTGTCTGGAGGGATACCAGGACATCTTGGAGAGTCTCTTGGCTGATGGATGTCAGCTGGTCATCCAGATATTCTAGGAACTCCAGGACAGGCAGATCAGCAGGAGAGCCAAAATCCTCTGCAATGAGATGATGTAAAATCAATCTTTCAATGTTGTGGCAGTTGACATGTCACGCCACTGACTTGCTCTTGGATGCTCATTGTCAACTTACTTCCCAAACACTGTTCCTGTACATCATGGTTGCAATCTATCAGCTCTTTGCCCCACCTGAGTGTCACATGAGGGGAAGCTCAGGTCGCGTAATTGGCTGTGTCATATTTACTTGGTGTGATGTATATCCTTTTGGTGGCTTGACACCATCTTGTTATTGTGGAACCTTCCTATGCATCTATTTGCATGGTAGGGCCTTGCAATGGGTGTTGGTCAAGTGGTCAAGCCACAGCAACACACATTGCAATGTGCCCCTGTCCCAGTTTTATGTTTCACATACACCTGGGCGGTACCAAAACATTACACCACCCCAGGGATGGCATTACCAAGGCACTATGGTGCTGTTTCCTTTGATTGCTCCTCAAGTTTATGTATGTGTATGTGTGCTACATTGCACAGCACACATGAACCTTGCAGATTTCCATTTCAGTTTCTGTTTGTGCTGGAAGGTGCTCCTTCCTACACAACTATGATCTCCCCCTCAATGTAGCCATCCTTGCACAATGGTGCAAGAGATCAGCATTGCGGCAGGGCAGCTAATTTGACACAGGGGTGGACCCAGGAATGGCAAGCATGGGTATCATTTGTTGATGTGTACATAATTTTCTACATGACAGTGCCTGATGGAAAAAAAAAATGGACATAGCCAGTTGACTATAGTTGAACTTAGGTCAGGGCCTCAAGCTAGTTTGATGGTGATTTTGCAGGTAGTTATACTGTTGCATACATGGGCCATCGTTTTTGAGCAGACGATGACCTTTTATTATTTCTATGCCCTTAGCCTCCATTCTCCCCCCGTGTCATGTGGTGTTTCCCCTACTACCTGGTCCTTCAATTCTGACATCCCTCCTCCCATAAAGCACCCACTCTCCTTTCACATGGAGCACTTCCAGTAGTTAAACTCTCCTAAAATGTCTGCTGCCATCAATCACTGTATTCCATCTCCAGTGTACTCACCCGGCACCTGGCTTTCTTCTCTCCTGCTGGCTTACTCATCTTTGGCCCATCTTCTTTTCTCTAGGAGTGCTCATCTCTGTCTCTCCACAGGAACTACTGTATCACTTCTCATTGCCATGTTGCCCCCTTTGGCTCCGGGATACAGATGCCGCTGCGCCAACCTTCAATCCATTAAGTGCGTGTTAGAGAACAAGCAAAGGGTTTTTTTGGCCTGTAGGCACCGGAGAGCTCTAGCAGGCTGCAGCAACACTTTTCAGTGCCTAGCCATGTTTACATCAAATGTCTTACTTTTGTGTGTTTTGTACTAGTATGTCCCCCCAAAACCCTCCATTTATTCTGCTAAAGCCAACACATTTTGTAATAATTATTGCCAATTTTCCTTTGTCCCTCTCATATTTACCAATAAAAACCTGTACTTATGTGGGTGGAGATGAAGATCTGAGACAGAAGTTTGTGGATTGCATTTTGGAGAACAGAAAGTAGTACTACTTTACATACTTCTAAATAGCTTTTGTGAGTAGGTTCCCCATTTCTTCTTCAGCTCATATCTGAGACCTAGTAATAGTTAGATTAAATATGTGATATTAGCATGCAGATAATCTCCTTCATCATAAGTTTTCTCTATTTAGACCTAACAAGTTAATGTTTGAGACCTGGACTTTTATCACATTCTATACATGTTTCATCATGTGTCATATCTGTATAGTTGTTTGTAGGTCATATTGGTGACTCAGGGCCTGATTTAGAGTTTGGCGGATGGGTTACTCCATCAGAAATGTGACGGATATCCCATCTGCCGTATTACGATATAATGGGATCATAATACGGCGAATGGGATATCCGCCAAACACTAGGGGGCATATTTATACTCCGTTTGCGCCGAATTAGCGTCGTTTTTTTCGACGCAAATTCAGCGCAAAACTAACGCCATATTTATACTTTGGCGTTAGACGCGTCTAGCGCCAAAGTATGAGGAATGAGCGTCATTTTTTTGCGTGAACGCCTTCCTTGCGTTAATGAGATGCAAGGTAGGCATTCCCGTCTAAAAAAATGACTGCGACGCAAATGCGTCGTATTTATACTCCCGGGCAAAAATCACGCCCGGGAGTGGGCGGGGCAAAAAACCCCGCATTTGCGCCTCTTTTTAACGCCTGGGTCAGGGCAGGCGTTAAGGGACCTGTGGGCTCAAAATATTGGTAGCCAATCCTGGTCAGGGCTTCAAATTTGCCAATTTCAAACACTTCATCCAGCCTGTAAGGGATATCTAAGTTCTTTCATATCTAAGGCAGATTACAAGATGTACGTATGCCAATTATACTGAATCATAAAGTCCTGATGAAGGTGTATTTATATTTTTCTTCACTCACCGAAACGCGCGTCGGCTTGTAAATTGGCATGTCTTGAACATTGGCATGAAGTGTTTGAAATTGGCAAATTTGAAGCCCTGTCCAGGATTGGCTACCATCAGGCCTGTAACACGAGAATTTGAATCAGGAAATTATAACCTAGAATTGGCTGTTATTATGTTGAATTTTATACAATCCAAACTACAACGCATAATTGTAGCATCAAAGCAGTAACTTTATTGTGCTGTTTAAATATCCTCTCATGTATGAGACGGTTGTAAATTTGTATGTATACTATTTTGTGATTTTGTTGGTTCTGTGTTATTTGTTTATTTTTGCGTATTTACTGGTATGTTATTTATGTTTTCATATATGTATGTTTCATTTAGGTTAGGGGGTTGTATTATATTTTTTTGGTTGATTCTATGTTGATTATATTATGTGTGAACTGAATGTTTAATTAGCTATAATAAATATCTAAATTGAAATATATTGTATGTTGTATATTTGAATTTAAGATTTCCATTCCTATGTTTGCTATGTTAATGGAGAGTAAACTACGTTATACTCATAATATCACAGTTTGGGCCTCTGATTCATACCTAAAGACCATTTTCCTTTTCACAACATTTCTAAACAGCTGGATAAAAACGAATGCCACACAAGTTCATCAGAATCACACATCATAGTCCAACTCTCTGTCACCAGTACTATTTACGAAGCAAACACATCAACCACTAAAATTACTGCAAGGCACTTTTCTTCCTTACACCCACAAATCTGCCACACTTCTAGCCGTATCATAAATGATCTACAGAGTATTATGTGCAGTACATAGAAGCACAATATTAAATAGTTGGCATACATTCACAACAAACCAATTGTGTTAAAGAGTAATTATTCCAGTTCCATGAGTTTCAGTGATGAACACAAACACATATCAACTAGTGTAACATTTCTACCCCTAATGGAATATACAGAAGTGAAATATACATGATTACCATTATGTGGGGAATGGGACTGCAATTACTAAAGTTATGGACCATGCAGTCATGAAATATACATATTTGCAGCAAAGTAGATCCGTGAATACACTTGTTTTTCAAGTGTAGTACATACCATTTCAGACTTTCAGTACATTGAAATGTTGCACAGAGGGGACTTTCAGAATACCTTATTATACAGACCTAGGGAGGAAATAGCCCACAGGAAAAAGATTGGATCTTAAAAGTGAGGACATGTGACTTAGATGTTGCTCAGATAATTTAGTTCATAATGTTAGGCTACAAGTAGCTTGGGTGAAGCTATCAATGGTGCAGAAGTTGCAGTGAATCTTGGTTATTGCTGTAGTCTTGGAGCCCATTTTTCTTACTTCTAATGGGCCAGTCTGTTGCTTGCTACACCACTGGTGAGTTGATGACATCATTGAAGAGACAATTTGCGGCCATGTCATGTACTGTTTTGTAAACAAGTGTCAGTACCTTGTATGTAGTCCAGTTTTTGGCAGAGAACCAGACTGCTTCATGACGGTATGATGAAGTAGGACTATGTGTGTGATGGTTGTACAAAGTTCTTGTGGTCAATTTAAGACCTTGCGAAGTAAGGCAAATGGATATTAAAGTAGCTCCACAGTGGACTATTACAATAGTTCTGTTTGCTTAGTGCTAGTGAGTTGATTAACATTTGGACTATGTTGAATAAGATATGTAAATGGATCTTTTGTATAATCAGTAGTTCATAAAATGCTTTAGTGACTGCATTGGCAATAAAAAATAATTTTCATGAGTGATGAAAGAGAAGCCCAAATTTTGTGGGCGAGGAGGCAAACATAAAGGATGTCAGTGGGGAAATTGGGTGAGGAGGGGATGAAGTGGTGAGTTAGCAATGTGGAAGTCTTTGTGTTAGAGGTGTTTGTCATGACTGGCCATAAAACCATCCAGAATCGGATTGCATAGAGACGACTGGAACTCTGTGGTAGATGATGGAGTGAAAATGTAGGGAAACAATGAGAAATGAGTGTTGGCCACATAAATGTTGCCTGTGAACCCTCACGAGGCTATGAAGACCCCAAAGACTGTGGTGTACAGTGAAGAAAGGAGTGGTAAATGCAAGCCTTGGCACACCCCCACTGAAGGGGGTGGGTGTTGATGTCTTAAAGTACCATCCAATTGAGAGGGAACAGTCCAACATGTATGAGGCACACCATGGGGGTGATTCTAACTTCGGCGGGCGGCGGAGGCCGCCCGCCAAAGTTCCCCCACCAAAATACCGCTCCGCGGTCGAAAGACCGCTGAGGGTATTTTGGGATTTGCCCTGGGCTGGCGGGCGGCCGCCAAAAGGCCGCCCGCCAGCCCAGGGCAAATCAACCTTCCCACGAGGACGCCGGCTCAGAATTGAGCCAGCGTAGTGGGAAGGTGCGACGGGTGCAGTGGCACCCGTCGCGTATTTCAGTGTCTGCATAGCAGACACTGAAATACTTTGTGGGGCCCTCTTACGGGGGACCCTGCAGTGCCCATGCCATTGGCATGGGCACTGCAGGGGCCCCCAGGGGCCCCGCGGCACCCCCTACCGCCATCCTGTTCCTGGCGGGAGACCCGCCAGGAACAGGATGGCGGTAGGGGGTGTCAGAATCCCCATGGCGGCGGAGTGCGCTCCGCCGCCATGGAGGATTCTGCTGGGCAGCGGGAAACCGGCGGGAGACCGCCGGTTTCCCACATCTGACCGCGGCCGAACCGCCGCAGTCAGAATGCCCTGCGGGGCACCGCCGGTCTGTCGGCGGTGCTCCCGCCGACCCTGGCCCCGGCGGTCTCAGACCGCCGGGGTCAGAATGACCCCCCATTTGTGGGCTGGGCCAGTATTGCATAATATATTTAGAAAGGATAGTGTTGAAGGATTAGCTGCAGTGCGTAAAGCAGGAAAATAATAAGGCTAAATGACTAGGGATAGCATAAAGGTGATTGTGATGACCAGTGGTGACAAAGTTGGATGAATGTGAAAGTAAAGTTTTGTTAGAGTCATGTATGACATGGGTTTAGACTTTTGTTAGACAATCATATTCAACGGGCTATGAACTCTTTCAGTATTTCTGACACCGTTTCTCCTGGAACTCCAAACAGCATGGTCATCTGGAGTAAAAGAACAATCCATACAAATGCAATGTCAAGCCCATCATAGATTATTGCTGGCCTTCAATCAAAACACAAAGATGCTGATTGGCTAGCATGTGTGACTTTGCATGAGCTCTGCTGTTTCCAGGAGACATGGGAATGACAGTAAAACTGTGGCATTTGTAGCTAACTCGAATTGAAAATAGATGCAACCAATCCCCTTTAAAGGGAGCCCAGTGGGTTGCCTTGTGACATGGGTATAAAATGCACTTAGGTTGCAGAATTGACCAAATACTGATTCCTAAGTGCTCTTTAAGAATACTTACATGACTGATTTGAGAGATGGATCAACACCAAATAGTGCAGTTTGTGATTGTCTATATAGCTCCTAGACAGTCTTTGAATGATGTAGATCAAGTAGAAACTCTTAACGAAATGCTATATGTAATTAAATCTACTTCTAATCCCTTTGCTAAATAATACACTGATACTGTGCGGGGACTTTAATGCCACTCCACTAGCAGGATTTGGGAAAGGCCTACCATCGAAGAAGACACATGCTAGGGTACCACAATCCCAGATTTTTCAAATGGCATTAGATTAAGTAAATCAAGAAAAGGGAAAGTCTTTACTAACTAACCTGCTGGTCAACTGTAATACTATCTTTGTCAATAGTCATACCACCTCCTATAGCTGAGCAGCTCAAATGTTTACGTGTAGTAAAAGGTATAGTCTGATTGACTATATTTTACTCAATATGGAATCCTGGAGTCAGGTTGTAAACATGACGGTTGTTCAACGTCTGGAAAGTGATCACAACCAGTTAATTTGTTAGAGTAAAACAAACAATAAGGATCCCTCTAATGCTGTATACATCTCTGAAACTGCACCTGCAATAATAGAAGAGTTGTGAAATGGAACCCAGAAACATTTCGAAAGTAAGGTACCTCGCTGATGCACAACCTCAAAGAGAAGTTTGATGCCATTATATCAGAAATCAAAAAGCCTGAAATAATTTTGGGCCTGTCATAATGAAAGAACCATCTTTAATCTGGTCAGCACCCCGGCAAGTAAGAAGTATATAATTGCAAGGGCCAATAGCTGGTTTGATCTGATTTGTAGGGAGAGTAATTTGCTACGTGTGAACACAGATTTGCACCATGTATCTTTGTATACAGAAGATAATTTCCAGGACCTTTGAAGGGGGGAAAAAAAAGCTCTCTTTATGGGGAAAAAACTAGCATACCAACAAGCCCTCTGACAGGATCTGCATAAAGCTGCTGCAATGAAAAATGGCAAAATATTTCGGAGCTTAATTTCAGGAATGTATGGTGGAGGAGGTAACAAAGAAGACCACCTTATTAGCACCAATGTATGTGTCAAGCACTTTAAGAACTTGTACAGTGCTGGAACCCCAGGAGTGAATTGTTGCAGGGCCAAGCACATGAACACCCATTAGAACTTCCTCCAAAAGAGCATCTAACCCTCTTTCATCCTGAAACAGAGAAAGCAATAACTGTCCAGAAGCTCTAAAATGCACTAAGACCTATGTGCTCGCGGATATGTTTTGAACTGATGTAAAGCTGTGGACAAAGGTTTTTACAAAAGTCTTTTAACTCAGTGTTAGCATCTAATTCAGTTCCATAATTGTGGTGACTTTCAGTCATAATACCCCTGCACATAAAGGGCAGTACGCTTTCACCAAGCTACTATATGCCCATATCTACGTTAGATGGTGTGAGAAAAATCTATGAGCACACATTGCTAAACAGGCTGCAAGCCCGGGTATATGAAAAGTCTATTCTAATCAACAAGCAGACAGGGTTCCACACGGGAATTAGTACTATCGACCAGGCAATCCGATTGCATTTGATCTGCATCAAGTGTACAAAACTACTGATGGTACCATAATATCTGTCCTTGAAAGACCTTAAGTCTGCATTTGACCTAGTCATCAGGGCAAGATTGGGGCAAACCTTTCAAGGCCTGGGAAATGTGAAAGCACCACACCAAGCAATTGAAAATCATCATGTGGAGACCACCGAATATGTCCGGTATGAGGCAATGGGTGAATGTAGCAACTTTTTCTCTACACCCTCGGGCACTCAACAGGGGTGTACTCGACCCACTGTTTACTCTATCTCTTCCTGAACAATGTAGGAACGTTCCTGGAAATGGAAAATCCTGATGTCCCTAAACTGTGTAGCAAAAAAATCATTGTACTCAACTGATGACGCAAGGATCCTAGCACGGACACAAAATGAAATGCAAAGATTGCAAGCAAATTTGAGAGTTACAGTGAAATGAAGGACCTCCAATTTTATTTAGCGAAGACAGATATAATAGTGCTGTCACCTTCACCCCCTTTAAGAGGCTGACAAGATTGGCGGTCAAACGCTCAAGTTTGTATCAACACGATTACCTGGGGATATGCTTTAACTATGAAGCGAAATGGTTCAACTATATCGACAAGACAGCAGCAGTTCTTAAACATACAAACTGATGCCGTACTGAATTTTGGAAGCAAGATTGATAGGCAGTCCCTAAATTTTATATTGCAGATATATAAAAAGAAAGCAGTTGTCATTGCAATCTATGGTGCCGAACTTTTGGTTACTGTAATGCCAAGCACCTCCAAGTTCCAGAGAATAACCTCATATGGATGCTGCTAAAACTGGGTCGTAGAACTCCACTTGTTCCTCCGTTTCTAGAGCTCAGACCAATAATTGCTGTATTACTTTGCGGCCAGCAATGCATTGATTAAGACTGAATAGAAACCGATATGTGGGAGTTTATTTAAGATCTATAATTGAAGTATCCCAGGATGCTAAGTTCCCTTGTATTGCATGGCCATTTTAGGTCAAAGAATCTTAACGAGACCTGGGGATTAAAGCTCTGTGAACCAATCAGGCAACAATCATCCCCGATGCCATCAATAAAGTAAAGGATTCTTATTGGTCTCGCAAACCCTTGTTACATACCACAGTTACAGTAACTTTGCAGTCGACTATTAGCTATCTTTGTGTAAATCATTTGGTTGGGGCAGAGAGTTATCTCGACCACATATTACCTCATACACATAGCACGCTACATATTAAATTTAGATTGGGCATTTTCCCTACTAAAACGTATCTGTCAAAGTTTAATAGCAACCAATGAACAACAGAGATTTGTGACTGTGGCTTTGGGGGCCGTGATACAATATTGCGTTTTTTATTATTTTGCACAAAGTCCTAAGTCCTGCATTTGAAGTGATTAGTGTCCTTATTCGATTCTTTTTCAATATCAAATTGTAACAATTTGTAGCAATGCACTTACACTTTCTTATAGAGCAGATAATTCCCTAATCTATATGACTCAAATTACATTTGAATCTCATGGACTATGACAAGAAGGACCACTCGGGGCTTTGAATCGGGGTAGTGTATGAGGGGGAAGGATTATGAAATTTTTTCTTTTGTTAGTTGCACAAAGACTAAAAAACCCTGGCCCACCTCACTTTTCCCCAGCCTTTTGCCTTAGCTCTCCCCTGCCTTAGTTTGCACCAACGCATCACCCTTTTCCCCATGATTCTATAATCAATAAAGCCTCATGTGATACTGGCCATGAGGAAAGGTGCGGCCTGTGTGATAAGACTGCTCTTGAGCACTTGAAACCCTTTCCTTTTGCAAGCTTGCACACAACCCGAAAACAACGGTTCATTTCACCTCTCTATTATTGTCCCACCTCAATTTGCACTAAAGCATTCAGGCCCAGATTTATACTTTTTGACGCAAAATTGCGTTTGTGCGGTTTTGCGTCAAAAAGTATAGTGCCGGCTTGCGCCATTCCAGGACGCCAGCCAGGCACCAAATTTATGGAATGGTGCAAACCGGCGCAAAGGGTGGGCTAATGTCATAGAAAATGACGTTAGCCAGGTGGGGGTGGTGGTATGGGAGAGTGGTGTTTTGTACCAAAAAATTATGTTAGACTAGTTCGAGTCAAAAGAGATTACTCTAACCTGCCTAGCGTCATTTCTTGACACAAAACCATCCATCTCACGTAACTCCTGTCTTATTAAAATACAGGAGTCATGCCCACCACACCAGTGGCCAGCACAGGGGACTAGGGTCCCCTGCGAATGCCCATTGCAACCAGTGCCATGTAGGGCGGCCCATTTCAGGGCCCCCAATGGCAATTTAAAAAAAATATATAAATACTTACCTCTACTTACTTATACTTACCTGGGATGGGGTCCCCCATCCAGTGGTGTTCTTCTGGTGTGGGTGAGGGTGTTCCTGGGGCTTGGAGAGGGCACCTGTGGGCTCTTTCCATGGTGTTTGACCATGGAAATAGGCCCACAGGTCCCCTAACACCTGCCCAGACCCAGGCTTTAAATAATGGTGCTAAGCAGGCTTAGTGCCATTATTTAGGCCCGCCTCCCTCCCGCGCACCCTTCTTGCACAGGATGATAAATAAGGCGCTAGGGCCTGAGAGTCGTTTTTTGGATGGGAAAGACCACCTTGCTTCTCATTGATGCAAGGTGGGTTCACGCATCCAAAAAATGACTTTAACTCCGTATTTTGACGTTAGACTAGTCTAGGGTTAAAATATAAATATGGAGTTAAGTTTGCACTGAATTAGCGTTAAAAAAATGACACTAATTCAACGCAAACAGAGTATGAGTCTGGGGCTCAGTACTTTTTTTTTACTTATTTCATAATGTTAGCAATATTAAACTTGTTAACAGACTAAATGAATCATGGTTTCCACTTGAAAAAGATTATTGTCCTGTAGTGGTCCAGGTCTGTTTGTTTTTCTTCTGGTTGCCATTAGCTTTACTATTGATGTGGCTTCCGCATTATATAGTTGAGATTTTTAGAGCTTTATTTTTTAAAGATTACGATAGCATGGATTGTGAAAATTGATTTCCTGCTGTACTTTTTTCCCTTCTATCCTCACTGTTATCGAACTCAATTGTTAACACAATTCTTTTACGGAATTTCATCTGTGTGTGTTTATTATGGCAAAGTGCTGACAACAATACTAATAAAACATTGGTTAGAGAACTGATAGATTGTGAGGTGACTGAAGACCAATTGTTCAAGTATTTTGGAGAAGGCGGTATGCTGGGCACAGGCTGTAGCTGGAGCGGAAGAAGTGTCAGCAGTGTTTTTCTAGTAAACGTAGAACCATTGCAAATTTCAAACATGTTGTTTAAATTCCAGATGTGAGGAAATAGTGCAGCAGGGTATAGGAAGGCCATACAAAGACTAGAACTGGACCCAGGAGTTGAATAATTCAACCCTGATTCTTAATAGATTGGTCTCCGTGACCCAATAGGGTCTGAGGCCTTACTGAATATGCCTTTAGAGGCTGTTTGACGACACTTAGCAGGTTATGTCCGTTTCAAGCACTGCTGCCATACAAGTTAGGCCAGAGACGTGTATTTAACTGGATGGATTATTAGGGTTGGCAGTGGATTTCTTTAGTATGGGTGTGATATTCATTTTCAAAGCCTTGCGGGATAACTCCATTAAAGAAGGAGCTTTGATTTATCAGGCAATGATCAGTCAAAAAAAAGATAGGAGCCCAGTTTGATAATGTCAGCATTCCCAATTCCCATGGAAGAGAGATTTCTTTAAAGAGACCAAGTTATGGCATGTATTACATTCGATAAAAAGGTTTAATTCATAGATAGGGCTCGTACGAGGACTTGGAAAGGTAATAAAATGCCATACTCCAGGTGGCAATACGAGTTCTTAAAACAGTTCCTTGGTTGAAGATAGCAATGTGTGACTGGCAGGGTTCCTTCTCTGCTGTGAAACATGCCAAGTTGAAGCATTTACAGTGTGTATGACAAACTGTGTAATCCGATAGTAAATTGACTTTGTACGACTGTTTTTCCAGCACTCTTCTTTGACTTTTCAATTGAGGTCGACAACCTGTGCACCACTGATTGAAAAATAAAATTGCAAAAGCTAAAAGGAAAAGCTCCCCTAGTTGCTTGAAGAGCTGTACTTGTGCATTGTTAGTTGTCAATCTAGCATCCCTTCACTATTGCGTTCGAGCATTAAAAATCATATCTTGAATGCAGTTTGGATAAAACCCTGGTATTGGAGGGAAAGACAGAAAGAAGGTAACTTGAAGTTTTGCAGGCCAACCACAGATCACGATTGTCAGAGGCGGATTTGTTTACAGGCAGAAATGACATACTTGGGTCTCCTGTGCCTCTACACTCTTAACCGCAAAGGTCACATCCAATCTGTGACTAAATCTGCGATGTTCCACCATCAAAAAATCAAGAAGCTAAAACATAATCTATCTCGCAACATTTGAGGCTGGTAGTCGAGGCTGTGGTAATCTCTTTTTTCGACTATGGGCCCTCCCACTTCACTGGCCTGAAGAAAAGCAGACTTGTCCCGTTTAAAAAAAGTGAATGGAACCAGGATTTCCATCCACTCAACTTAAATGGCTCCAAAGTGAGATATTGTACACTTTGAGAACTGCCTGGTGTACATTCAAAGCTCTGAACCTCAAAACTCCAAAATAGTTCACTCATAACGTTCCCTTGCTGGAGGGTCTCACTGTCAGAAGATCACTTTCCACTCCACAGTTGAAGAAAAAGTCCATGCATTCTTCAGTAATATTCTCATAATCAGTGGTCTATCCCAAAATGGTGGGCCCCAGGGTTGTAGGGAACTCCCCACTTCAGCATCCTAAGCTGAGGCTGCTACTGGGTTCAATGGGCTGGTGAAATGGTTCTTACTAAACATTAAATAGTTGTTTACGGATCTCCTCTGTCTTCAGCTCTGGGGACAAAGTGCTCTCAAATAATTGTGCTAGCCAGTAAGTGACAGGAGTGTAGGGGGCAGACATACACAGCAAGTAAAGAGAGAAAGAAAAGGGAAGAAATCACGAAAATAGGAGAAAACAGAGGGACAAATAGAAAACGTAAGCATGAGAGAAAGGTAAGAAAGAATAAGTAACAATGAAAGACAAAAGATGGACAAGTAGAGTATGGAGAGAAAGAATGGGACAAAAAGGTAAGGATGAAAGGAAGGACAGATAAAAGGACATAAGGAAGATAAGGTGAAAGGATGGTAGGGTAAAACGATTGGAAAATGGAAGGGTGAGAGGATGGGAGAAAGAGCAGAAGGATTGATAGGTTATAAAGTGAATGAGTAGAAGAAGAATGGAAAGATGGGGAAAAGTAGAAGAATGGATGGGTGAAAGAATGGATAGATGGAAATGTGGACATATTGATGGATGAACGTATGAAAAGGTACATGTATATATGGATGGATGGATGGCTGACTGATTAGAAAGTGAAGGTAACTGTTCTAAGGAGGATGGAGTATGTTTGTCTTTGTATGAATGGAGGTATGGGTCAAGTGGGGCTATTTTAATTTTCTTGCTACTCCATTTGTGGTTCCCCCATGCAGAATGTGAGGACGCTCCCTGAGTCTCCCATATCTTGCAGATATTCGTTGGCCGGGGGCTGAGTGCAGGCCCAGTGAAGGGATAGGGGCTCACTGAAGAGTTGGGAGCACCCTCGAGCCTAGGAGATGCAGGGACCTGTGTTACGCCCCCTGCAGATTCTGGAAAACCCTTCCTGATTAGATTAGAAATCCACCCTCTTTCCAGAGCCTCAAACCCCTTGCTTCTTTAGAAATATTTGCACCTCACCGCCTAATGCCATGGTTCATGTTGCAACCTTCCTATTGCTGCCTGAGGCTATTGAATGATTACTGTAATCCTCAATATCCCAGTTGTAGTTTTGTCGCTTTATCAATTTCAGTATTAGTCTAACTTATGTCTCACTGTTCACTGGACGAACCTTCCAGTCCTTTCTAATGTAGGATGTTGTCGATGTACCTTTCCGCATGCTCCAGGTGGAACAACTGATGCATCTCTGAGACAGGGAGGTTGTGATACAGCTTATTTTCCCCATTAAATCTTGAACAACTTTCTTCGTCTGTGTTGGAGTTTTTTTCGCTAAGGAAGGCAATTTAACACAAGATTTCAATAAGCTCCGAAAGGCTGTAGCTGCTGTGAAGAAACCTATTCGCTTTTTCTGAAGTTCATTTTGGGAAAGAGTGCCATATTTCAAATAAGTGAAGGCGGCTAGTGAGCGTAGTTTCCAGCGGATGCATCACTGCTTCCTTCCCTTTGAAGGTTTTCCCATCAACTTGTGAATTAACTCTAAACAGTAAATCTTCATCAATGCGTGTTTCATGGCCGTGAAATGCCTGAAAAGCGAGTTGCCTTTCTATCGAATCTCTCCAGGTCCAGACGTTTCCTGTCACCTCAGCGCGATGTTTTGGCGGGCGGATCACACAATACCTTCCCTTAGAAATGAGCTCACCCTTCCTTATGGAGCAGTCATTGAAGTCTCCTTCCTTTTATAACCTCGGCCTACTAGTGTGTGTGCGGTTTAACTTGACTTTAATGTAGTAATTTAGCTGCGGGTGAAATTCACTAATTTGCATTTGAGTAATTATTCGAAACTTTGAGAAAATAACGCAAAATTATGCGACAAGGAAACCAAACTCATATCCATTTTGTACACATTTCACACTAAACAATAGCGCAAAAAACACAAGCACCACAAATAGCAAGGTTCGCCTTCTGATCATTCGTGTTGTTTCTGTACGTTAACAATACATTTTTGAAGTGAACAGCGCGTAATTATGAAACGTGGCACAATAGCATTATTTCTGGAATTTGGTTTAATAAACATAATGTGAAATTCCCTAAATTATGCGAGATTATGATAGCGCGTCAGAAATTTAACCTGGCTCTGGTAAATAGATTGTCAAGACGGTTGTTCGAAATGTTAGCTTGATGAGACTGTTTGAGTTAAAAGTGTTTTGTAAAGGGGCAGAAGTGGAAACACATTACTTTAACAAAATTATAGGTTCTGAGAAGAGATATCGAGTTTTTATTTAAGACAGTCTTGTGAGCACATGTTTGAGTAATAACTGACACAAGGGTTGATGCTCAACTGAATGAGAGATACAGCTACCGCTCTCTCATGTCAAACGTTTCTGAAATATTTGAGATATTTTGGATGCCTGCGGGCACTCTGTGGGAAAATGTGACAGTCTGCAAATGGCATGCACAAAAAACGTAAGAAAGACAAAACCTGCCTGTTTTAACTAGACAGGAGAAACGAACCACAGTTTTTCTCTGACGTGAAAGCATGCATGGAACCTTGAACTGATAAATGTACTACAATGCTCTAGTTATGAGCCCTTGTAGTGCAGGACTGAACTACTGTAACACGTAAACTAGTTTTCCATAAAGTCCCATCATCAAGATCGATTACAGAATTAGACTTCCAGAAGTGCTTGCATGATGCAGATGTGATCATGCATGCATGCAACTGGAGACACTGAATGGCCTTCAGGGGAACATGTATCAAGTTTGAAAAACTGCGCAATACACAATGATTACTGGGTCAAAAGCCTGAGCTACCTTCAAAATCTGTCACTGCTTTCTGTGCAGGTCAGAAACTTATAAACGGGCTTCTCAATCCAAAAACAATCATCCGTGAGACTAAGGGCCTGATTCAGATCAACGGATATCCTGTTAACCTAAATATAAATCCTATTGGATAAAATGGGATTTATATTTCGGCAGACAGCATATCCGTCAGTGATGTGATGGATCAACCCATCCACCAAGATCTAAATCAGGCCCTAAGTGTTCTAAATATTGAGCCTGAGACTCTAGAAACACTATTAGCCCACATCTCCACTCTGTCTTTAAGTATCCTCAGTTCAGAAAGCTATTTAAAACTGAGTCATTCAGCCGCCTTTGGATTAGACACCTACCGCATCAAGATGAGCTACCTTAATAGGGCCATATCCCTCATCCAGAGAAAATGTAACTTCTTCTTGTTTCTCAGTTAATTCTGGATGTTTTGTCTCCTGGCAAATATATATCAAAAACATATACTGTATAAGAATATATTAAACCTTTAATATTGTAATAAAAATAATTTAAAGTAGTTCAGCACGTTTTACGAAATTTACTATGTTTTAAATGACAATAAAATGTTAGTGAGGATGGGCTTTTTTTCTTTTAAATACTGTTTAAAACTTATTTATAAATTAATATACCTAAAATGGTCCACAATTTTCATTCAATTGATGAGTTAATGTGATGTAACATCTTATTTTATTAGCTCCAGGTTATAAATAAATATTTAAAAATACATGACATTTATATTTTACTAGAAATATTTAAAATCTTTTTAAAAAGAATGACAAACCTTTATCACTTTTGTTATGTTATCTCAAAAGGAGCTCTCTCCCATGGTTGTGAAGATCTCCATCTATGTTGGCAAAGTTACTAGTATTACTTGCCACTCATATACTTTGTTGTAGCTGGCAACCCCCTGACTCAATGGGGTGGAGACATGTAAGTCTACAAATCACTGAAGATACACATGAAATTGGTAAATAACAAAAAAGGTAGAGTTACATCAAGATGTAGTAGTAAATATACACATGTATAGTCACCTCTGTGACTAGACCCTGACAAATCTACTCTGTATGTACCTTTGGTTGCTGAAATTCCAGAAAGGATCCCCGACTCCATTGTTTCTGGCTGTACCTGGTCAGCCATACAACCTCATTTTAACAGGTAGCATTTTTGTTGTCTGGCTGTTTCGAAGAGCATTTTCACAGGCTATTCTGATTGTGGCTCCAGAAGTATCAATACAATTTGGTGTTATCACTTAGAGCAAAACAAACAGGAGAAGTAGTGCAGCCATCAACCATGTTGGTGGTTATCTGGGGACCCAGAGGCAATTCATAAAATAGGGCTCTGCCTACCCACTGAGCTGCACCAGCCCAGCAATCTGTGCTATCTGATTGAGATGGCACTTCGCCTCAAGGAAGCCTCCTACCTCTTTCCCCCAGTTCTCGGTCCCCCGGCAGCATGCCTGATGCATAAGCGTACCCTCAATTGATCATTAAAGCCTTGGTACTGCACCAGGATGATGGGAAGCAAGGGAAGCAACCATGACAGCAGGCCCCTCAGTATCTAGACAATACCATAGAATTATCCATAAATCCCAGAAGGGGGCCTCATAATTTCATGAGATATGGTGCTGTCCACATTGTGAGTAAGCAAGAGTCAGTAAACTCTCTGCATCATACATAACAGAGTATGTACTTTACTGCTACCTGCTGAGTGGCTGAGTGGCTTTACCAAAAGGACCTTCTCTTCTCTAATGTATTGCTTCCCTTCTCACTAAACTTTGAAAATTTGGCCAAGAAAAAAGTAAAATTAAATTGATTAATATAACACACTTCTCCATTGTTGGACTGAGATACTATTAACCGTGAAAATTACAATTAATGAAACATAAATAGTAATTACACAGAATAAAGTATTACAGAAATTATCTGGCAGGTGACGACAAAACTGGAAATCATGCTGCAAAATATTACACTAGCTTTAATAGAATGAGATTTGCTATCACGCATATGTAAATTTCATGATGAGATGAATGCGAATCTTTGAGCTCTCTGGTGATCTCCCTGATCTCTAAAGGTTTGACTTCTAAAACAAGTACACTGGAGTGGTGCATTGTCTTTCTTCAACCCCCAGATGTAGCTGTGACCATCATATGATGTTAATGATGGTAAAGGTTGATTAGCAATTCTCTTCTTGCCTAGATCAGAGTTTGTGCCAGACCTACCATGAACACACCAAACTAAGGGGGTCATTCCGACCCTGGCGGTCCATGACCGCCAGGGCCGGGGACCACGGAAGCACCGCCAACAGGCTGGCGGTGCTTCCAGGGCCATTCTGACCGCGGCGGTAAAGCCGCGGTCAGAAAAGGGGAACCGGCGGTTTCCCGCCGGTTTTCCCCTGGCCCAGGGAATCCTCCATGGCGGCGCTGCTTGCAGCGCCGCCATGGGGATTCCGACCCCCTTCTCGCCACGCTGTTTCTGGCGGTTTTCACCGCCAGAAACAGGATGGCGGGAACGGGTGTTGTGGGGCCCCTGGGGGCCCCTGCACTGCCCATGCCACTGGCATGGGCAGTGCAGGGGCCCCCTAACAGGGCCCCATAAAGATTTTCACTGTCTGCTTTGCAGACAGTGAAAATCGCGACGGGTGCCACTGCACCCGTCGCACCCCTGCAACTCCGCCGGCTCCATTCGGAGCCGGCTTCCTTGTTGCAGGGTCTTTCCCGCTGGGCCGGCGGGCGCCCTTTTAGCGGTCGCCCGCCGGCCCAGCGGGAAAGTCGGAATGACCCTCGCGGTCTTCCGACGGGGTTACTTTGGCGGGCGGCCTCCGCCGCCCACCAAAGTCGGAATGACCCCCTAAGTCAGTGGAGGCTTAAGATACCAGCAACAATGTGTGAGCCTGGGAGCTTCTCTGTACTGTACCCAACAACTACAATATTCAATAACCCCAAAAAGATACTAATAATGCTGCCATGAAATATGCCCCCCAAAAAGTTCATTGCATGTGAATGCACTAGCACAAAGGCAAAAAGCGCCAAATGGCCACCTTTTCATCATGCATAATCTGAACACATGGACAGCAACATTGCAGGCTACACTCACCATAAATAAAATATCAGAAACCTATCATGACTGTATATAGAAGCTGTCACCTACCACAGCCTGAAAACTCATTATCAATATTTATGGCGACCAATCAAACATGACCCATGCTAGTAATAGGAACCTACTGACCTTCAAATAGTTCTTCCAAATTCTCAAAATGCCAAAAGAGACTATTGCTGGAACCCCAAAACCTTCCTTGCCACCCCTGCACCCCAATCCCATACCACAGGAAACAGGTGGACGGGCACTAAATAGTTAAGCATCTGGAATATTTTGCCACCATTGACTGCATGTGCTATTGCCACACCACTTTTTCTCTCTTTGTTTAGGAAAAACCTGATTCTGTCAATACTTAGAAGTGAAGAACTCAGTTACTATCCGTGAGCTGAACAAGCTCTGATGTAGTTGGCCTCAGTGAGATATGATTTGGAGACCACATTATCATCACCTCAATGGTCGACTCCTCTGGGACTTATGATTATTCTCAACAACAAAGTAAAAGAGGTGGAAGGGTAGCTTTACCATATTTTACCAAATTTGTCTTGAACTGAACTAGCCTACATCACATACTTCTCATTTGAGTGTAAAGCTGCCCACTGCATTGTGAAACCCAATGGCGTTCTCAGTGCAGTAGTGTTCTACCTCCTCCATTGAGAAACAAGCATTGGCAAAGCCAATAGGTCTCCTCTTTGGTACCTTTTGGTTTTGCCAGTGGATTTAGCCATGTGGCATAACACCACTGATGCTGTGCTGCATGGCTAAACAATTAAAATAAGGGCTTTTGATGTGGCCATCCCCACAATTTCTCTGGCATACACATACAAAATGATGCACCTTTTTTTTCTTCTTTTTGGTTAACAATCCAAGGTAGATTGGTAATTGTTAAAAATGGGGTCTCTAGTTGGCAGTCAGTTTACACCCTGTTCAAGTAGGGACTATCACTCTAGTCAGGGTAAGGGAGTCACACACCTAAGATAACCCCTGCTCACCCCTTTGATAGCTTGGTGCAAGCAGTCAGATTTATCTCAGAGCAATGTGTAAAGTATTTCTGTAAACACACACAGTAACACAGTGAAAATACCACAAAAGGACTCCACACCAGTTTAGAAAAATAACCAATATTTATCTAAATCAAACAAGACCAAAACAACAAAAATCCAGCATTCACAAGAAAATATATTACTTTTTGAAGTTAAAAAAGAGTCTTAACCCATAGAAATCAATTGATGTGTTTTAGCACAAAGTACCTGGCATGCATCAAAAATAAAGCCGTGGGGCTAGAGTGCGTCAGAGAAGCAAGCAATGCCTCAATTCCTTACTCACAAGTGAGGCCGTGTGTCAATTCTTTCCCCACCGGGTAAGCAATGCATCAATTCTTTCCTCGCAGGGACGGGATGCATTGATTTCCAGATAGGCAGCCTCGGGTCCGTGTGCTGATGTTGAAGATTTGATGCCCAGGGATGATGTGTGTAAAATCCAGATGCAAGGCAATGATGAATCTGTGCTGAAACAGGCTATGCATGTACTTCACTTGTACTGCATTGATTTTTCAGCCGCGGTGAAGGCGCTGCATTGATTTTTCTGCCACTCGGCTCTGGTGCGTGGATTTCTTCTCAGGTTTTACTAGCTTCTCCTTCCAAGGTCCCACGGACTGGATGTGGCACCACTTGACAAGTCAGGGTTTCAGCAAGGGAGCCCAGGTGCTGGCAGATGAAGGTGGTCATTCTGACCTCGGCGGTAAAAGGCGCCTACCGCCGGTCAGAAATCCTCCATAATCCCGCCGCGGTCGCGGAAACCCGCCACGGTCATTCTGACCCGCAGAAGGCAAACCTCCGAAAATCCGACCGCCACAACAGACCGCCAGACCAGCGGTCGGCGGAAAGGTGGAGGTGACCAAACCTCCACCGCCACGCCAACAGAAATACGCCCATCCCATTACGACCCACGAATCCACGCGGCGGTCATTCAAACGCGGTATTCCATTGGCGGGACACACCGGCGCGGTCAGAATACCCACCAACGAACAAAACTCACCCACATTGGACGATTTGAATCCCACACACCTGATACACATACACACACCACTCCCACACACACAATACAATATAAAACACCCACCCACATCACCCACAAACCCCTACGCTTACAAAATCGTAAAGAAGGCAAGAGAGAGACACCAGGATCCAAAACATAACAGCCACAGCCACTCAACACCATCACCCACACACTATCCACACACAAAACAACACACACCACCACACTCAACTCACTTAAATACACATACTCCACCCCACACATCATACACACCACCCCATGGCACCCCAAAGACAACCCCGCTTCACAGACGAAGAACTCAGGGTTATGGTGGAGGAAATCGTTCGTGTAGAGCCCCAGCTGTTCGGCACACAGGTCCAATACACCAGCATTGCCCGGAGGACGGAGCTATGGCAGAGGATTGTCGACAGGGTGAACGCAGTGGGACAGCACCCCAGAAATCGGGAAGACATCAGGAAGCGATGGAACGACCTACGGGGGAAGGTGCGTTCCATGGTATCCAGGCACAACATCGCCGTGCAGAAGACTGGCGGAGGACCCCCACCTCAACCCCCACAATTCACATCATGGGAGGAGGAAGTCTTGAACATCCTGCATCCTGACGGCCTCGCAGGAGTCGGCGGAGGAATGGATACTGGTAAGTTGAAGCTTCAATACTGCTTCCCCCCCACCTGCATGCCAAATCAGACCCCAACCCTCACCCCCATCCTCGAACCCCACCCTCACCCCCACCCCCATCCTCACCCCCACCCTCACCCCCACCACCATCCTCACCCCCACCACCATCCTCACCCCCACCCCCAGCACACCTATTCCCCGCCAATGTCTCACCATCACAACCCACACATCCCAAAACCTAGGCCTGCATGCGTCCACTAAGCATGGACACCCATCACCAAAGCATGCCCAATGCATATACACATCCCCCCCACAAGCCACCCTCACCAAAGCCCCCACACACGAATGCCAGCACTTGGGGACACGGGAACCCACAGATACACCCATATGCCACACATTGAAACTATAACCATACCTCTATACCCCTGCAGGACCCGACCGTCAACACACCGCGGCGGAGGGGCCAGAATTATCCACACCCCCCACCCAAGAGGCCGTCAGCGATGACAGCAGCTCTGTCGATCTGGACACCGATGACCAGCCCGGACCATCGGGGACCTCTGGACAGTCGGTTCCCCTCACACAGGCACAGGCCACTATAGACCCTAACCCCTCTGGGAACACCAGCACAGCTCCCACCCAGCGGGCCCATGCCTCTGTCTCCAGGGCGCGTCAATCTGCGGTGTGTCTACCACTACAGGGCACCCAGGATAACCCACCACCCCAACAACAACAGGGACCTGGGGGCAGTGGTAGTGGGCACACCGGCCAGGGGGCAGAGGCCCAGGGAAACAGGCCAACTCGGCGGGCAGCTGTGCGACAGGGGGGGGAGGAGAGGCCCAGGGAACCCACTCTCCACGAGGTCCTCACCACCATCATGGGAGCATACAACCGCTCCCAGGAGACGATGGCGACGGTACTGGCCCGGTTCCAGGAGATCCAGGTGCTGCAGGAGGAACACTATCGGGGGTACAGGGAGGACATCCGAGCCATCAACACCACCCTGGTTACCATGGTAGGGCTGCTGCAGGACCTCGTAAACAGCAGGGCGGACACTGAACAACACCCAAGGGCCCCTGCCACTAGCCGGGACCAAGAACAGCCATCCACCTCCGCCGGCGCTAGTGGACAGGAGGCCCCCGCACAGCAGCAGCCCACCAGACCCCCACCTCCTGCAGGAGAAGAACCACCCCGCAAGAGGGCCCTGAGATCTCGCAAGACAGAGTAGGATGTCAAGACCCCCGCCAGCAATGGATACCACCTGATGTCATCCCACTGTCCCACATTGTCACCCTGTCCATCCTCGAACTGCCCATGCTCCATCTCTCCACAGGCCTCTGGACAATGCACCTGTGTGACTGTTACTCTGGACTCTGCCATGGACATTCCTTCACCATAGCCCCCACCCACTTGAAACCACCCATCCCATTTTGAGCACTTCAATAAACACCTATTTTGCACCAAAATATCAGGAGTCTGGCTGTGATTTCAATAGATTGTAATTGACATGACAGTGCAAATATGTCCTTGTACATGGTGAAGTCAACAAACAGCTGCCACAAAGCTGTAGTCCATGGGGAAACGAAGCACAGGACTCGTAGTGGGGACCCCAGATCTGAAATAGGGAGGGAAAAGCCAAAACTCAGTCATCATACACTGGGGCAAATAGACAGGCAGCAGAGATGCTGCAGAGTAGTTAACTTTTACTAAATTATCTTTGAAATGTTACCTGTGTCCTATTGGAAGTACTGTTCAATGATTCTGTCCCTGTTGTCTGTTTCAGCCCCGTCGTCTTCCTCCTCGTCACTCTCCTCAGGTTCCACCGCTGCCACAACACCACCGTCTCGACCATCCTCCTGCAGGAAAGGCACCTGGCGGCGCAAAGCCAGGTTGTGAAGCATGCAGCAGGCCACGATGATGTGACACACCTTCTTAGGTGAGTACATTAGGGATCCACCGGTCATATGCAGGCAGCGAAACCTGGCCTTTAGGAGGCCAAAGGTGCGTTCGATCACCCTCCTAGTACGCCCATGGGCCTCATTGTACCGTTCCTCTGCCCTGGTCCGGGGATTCCTTACTGGGGTCAGTAGCCACGACAGGTTGGGGTACCCAGAGTCCCCCACTAGCCATACACGGTGTCTCTGTAGCTGTTCCATCACGTAAGGGATGCTGCTATTCCGCATGATGTAGGCGTCATGCACTGACCCTGGGAATTTGGCATTTACATGCGAGATGTACTGGTCAGCCAAACACACCACCTGGATGTTCATTGAATGGTAACTTTTTCTGTTCCTGTACACCTGCTCCCTGTCTCTTGGGGGAACCAAAGCCACATGGGTCCCATCAATGGCACCAATTACGTTGGGAATATGTCCAAGGGCGTAGAAATCACCCTTCACTGTAGCCAGTTCGCCCACCTCAGGGAAAAGGATGTAGTTCCTCACGGATTTCATCAGGGCAGACAACACTCTGGATAACACCTTTGAAAACATGGGCTGAGACATCCCAGAAGCAATTCCCACTGTTGTCTGAAATGACCCACTTGCCAAGAAATGGAGTACTGACATGACCTGCACCAGAGGGGGAATCCCTGTGGGTTGGCGGATGGGGGACATCAGGTCGGGCTCCAGCCGGGCACACAGTTCATGGATAGTGGCACGGTTAAGACGGTAGGTCAGGATAATGTGGCGTTCTTCCATTGTCGACAGGTCCACCAGCGGTCGGTACACGGGAGGATTCATCCGTCTCCTCGCCCAACCCAGCGGACGGTGCCTAGGAAGGACAACATGGAGCACACAGTCAGGCAACCCACAGGTACGTACTCACAGCTAGCACAGTATACGATTCTCTATGCAGTGAATGGCGTGTCTGAGTGGCTATGCAAGGCCTAGGCCTGTGTGACGCAGTTGAAATTGAGCCATGTGGGCCCTGGAAATGGCGGCTGCCTGACCTGTGAAGTGTGACAATGGGATGTGAGGTCAATGCGCTGGCGTGGCACACCGCGGCGGGCGGCGGGCCAAGACCGCGGCGCGAAGCCGCATTGGTTAACATTGAAGCCTATGGGTTTCAGGAGCCAATGGCGAAGGGCGCCGGCGGTGGCGGGACGCACCGCCGCGGTACGCACCGCCGCGGACGTGACCGCCATTTTCTATCTACTTATCCACTTGCGACTTGAACTTTCACAGGAGAGGACCTATACTGCAAGTGTTGCTGTGACCTCGGTCTGGAAGGGACAATGGCTGCTGCGACTGGGGAAAGGGCCCCTGCCTTCACTGGCGAGGAGTTGGAGAAACTTGTGGATGGGGTCCTCCCCCAGTATGCGCTACTCTACGGTCCTCCAGACCAACAAGTGAGTGTAATTCTATCTGGATTTGGGGCCACTGGCTGGCTTGGGGGCCTGGCGGGGATGGGGTGCATGTTGGGCCTGGCGGGGGCCTGGCGGGGATGGGGGGCATGTTGGGCATGGCGGGGGGCCTGGCGGGGGGCCTGGCGGGGATGGGGTGCATGTTGGGCATGGCGGGGGGCCTGGCGGGGGCCTGGCGGGGATGGGGGGCATGTTGGGGCTGGCGGGGGGCCTGGCGGGGATGGGGGGCATGTTGGGCATGGCGGGGGGCCTGGCGGGGGGCCTGGCGGGGATGGGGGGCATGTTGGGCATGGCGGGGGGCCTGGCGGGGGCCTGGCGGGGATGGGGGGCATGTTGGGCATGGCGGGGGGCATGGCGGGGGGCCTGGCGGGGATGGGGGGCATGTTGGGGCTGGCGGGGGGCCTGGCGGGGATGGGGGGCATGTTGGGCATGGCGGGGGGCCTGGCGGGGGCCTGGCGGGGATGGGGGGCATGTTGGGCATGGCGGGGGGCATGGCGGGGGGCCTGGTGGGGATGGGGGGCATGTTGGGGCTGGCGGGGGGCCTGGCGGGGATGGGGGGCATGTTGGGCATGGCGGGGGGCCTGGCGGGGGGCCTGGCGGGGATGGGGGGCATGTTGGGCATGGCGGGGGGCCTGGCGGGGGCCTGGCGGGGATGGGGGGCATGTTGGGCATGGCGGGGGGCCTGGCGGGGGGCCTGGCGGGGATGGGGTGCATGTTGGGCATGGCGGGGGGCCTGGCGGGGATGGGGGGCATGTTGGGGCTGGCGGGGGGCCTGGCGGGGATGGGGGGCATGTTGGGCATGGCGGGGGGCCTGGCGGGGGGCCTGGCGGGGATGGGGGGCATGTTGGGCATGGCGGGGGGCCTGGCGGGGGGCCTGGCGGGGATGGGGTGCATGTTGGGCCTGGCGGGGGGCCTGGCGGGGATGGGGGGCGTTGGGCCACTGGAAAGGAAAATGCTGAGTAACTTGAACGTGGTATTTCTCCCTCCCTGTACGTGTCACATAGGTCCGCGCCCATGAGAAGATTGGGATTTGGCGTGCCATCGCCAAGGAAGTCCGGGGCCTGGGGGTCCACCATCGACGGGGCACCCACTGCCGCAAGAGGTGGGAGGACATCCGCCGCGGGACAAAGAAGACCGCCGAGTCTCTGCTGGGGATGGCCTCCCAACGTAGGCGGGGTGCCTGCCGTCAACTGAGCCCCCTGATGTTCCGGATCCTGGCGGTGGCCTACCCTGATTTGGATGGGCGCGTGAGGGCAGCACAGCAGACACAAGGGGGTGAGTAGAAGCATCATCTACTCTGTTGTCGTGCAGTGGAGGTGTCTGGGTGGGGGAGGAGGGCTGTGGGTCCCCCTAGGCCAGGGCGATATCTGTAGGCTGGGCACCCCCGTAAGCCCCTGTGTCCCCAGCCACCACCCTCAGTAGTGTGTCAGTACAGCCATCCCTGGGCCGTGTCATCCATGGGTGCAGTTGACAACTCTAGGCGTGTAGGGCATGTTCCACGGAATGCGTAGCGGACCCCAAGTGCGCAACTTAGTGCAGGGGGCATCTGTGTCTGTCATGTCCGCTAACTGTACCGGAGATCCATGTACTCAATATCCCTTTATTTCTCTCTCCCCCCCCCTTTTTGTTTGTCTTTCTGTGCTTGTGTGCATCAGCATCATCAGGCGGAGGAGAAGTGGCATCGGGGCAGGAGGGAGCTGCATCTCACATGGCCCAGGAGGGCCATGCCACAGAGTCAGACTGGACCAGTGAGACGGAGGGCGAGGGGAGCTCCACGACGGGGACGACTGGAGCCTGCAGCGACACGGACACGTCCTCGGAAGGGGGCTCCCTTGCGGGGGTGGCATCATCCGTGCCCCCCGCCATTACAGGTACAGCCGCCACCCAGCGCACCATCTCCGCCCTCCCAGCAGCCCCTCCGCGTTCGCCCCGTGCCCGCTCTGCCAGGAAGCCGGGCATCTCCTTCGCCCCAGGCACCTCAGGCCCTGCCCCTGTTACCCCCGCTGCCCTCAGTGAGGAGGTCATTGACCTCCTCCGAACGCTCATTGTTGGGCAGACTACCCTTTTGAATGCCATCCAGGGGGTGGAGAGGGAGGTTCATCGCAGCAATGCGTACCTGGAGGGCATTCATTCGGGTCAGGCTGCCCATCAGCGATCGTTCCAGGCTCTGGCCTCAGCACTGACGGCAGCCATTGTCCCTGTCTCCTGCCTGCCTCTACTAACTCCCTCCTCCCAGTCTCCTGTTCCTCTGCCTGTCCCACCCACACCATCAGACCAGCCTGCACACACCTCAACACCCAAGAGAAGCTCATCCAAACATAAGCACCACAGATCACCCAGACATTCACACACGCAACATTCCGATGCAGACATGCCAACAGTCACTACCACCTCTGTGACCCCCACCTCCTCGTCTCCCTCCTCCCTCCCTGTGACGTCTACACTCACACCTCCATTCACCTCACCATCAGCCAGTGTTTCCATCACCAGCACACCCTCCACTCCAGTCCGCACACGTGCAGTCACCACCCCCACTGCCATTTACACGTCCCCTGTGTCCTCTCCCACTGTGTCTGTCACCCCCTCTTCCACACCACACAAACGCAGCCACCCACCCACCCAACAGCCATCCACCTCACGACAGCCTATCCCTCCTGCACCTGCACCCAAAGACAGCAAACGTGACTCACCTACAACCACATCCTCTCCCTCCACTCCCATTCCCACTGTACCTACCACTCTCCATTGTCCCAAGAAGCTCTTCCTCGCCACTACTAACTTCTTTCCTGACCCTGAGCCCCCCCCTCCTTCTCGTCGGGGTAAGAAGAGCACCTCAGCCACCACCAGCCCTGCAGCCCCCTTGACAAGGGTGCAGGGGTATTGGAGCCCGCCAGCCCGCATGTCTGGATCTTCACCCAGCAGCAAGGGGACAGCCAGCCCACCCCCTGGGAAGAGGAGCAGAAGGCGGAAGGGGCGCCGCAGGAGCCCGCCTTCTACATCCCCCCCGGACACCACCCAGAGACAGTCACCAGCCACAGCTCCAAAGGGAGGCAAGGGCCACAGGCCGACGACTAAGGAGGGCAAGGGCAGCAAGTTGGAGAGGTCAGGCAGCAGGCCTGCTGCCCAGGAGGAGCCCACAACCCCCATAGCCGCTGCCCTGGGAGAGCCCACCACCCCCATAGCCGCTGCCCAGGGAGGACCCAGCCCAGCTGGCCAGGAGGGCCCCACCACCCACAGCCCAGGTGGGCAGTGAAGGAGCACCATCCCCGCTGCCCAGGAGGGCACCACCATGCAATTAGCAGTTGGCCATAGCCCGTCCGCCGTCTCAAGAACCGCTGAACTGGGCCCCGCCGTCTCAAGAACCGCTGACCTGGGCCCTTCAAGGCAAGAACCGCTGAACTGGGCCCCGCCGTCTCAAGAACCGCTGACCTGGGCCCTTCAAGGCAAGAACCGCTGAACTGGGCCCTTCAAGGCAAGAACCGCTGAACTGGGCCCCGCCGTCTCAAGAACCGCTGACCTGGGCCCTTCAAGGCAAGAACCGCTGAACTGGGCCCTTCAAGGCAAGAACCGCTGAACTGGGCCCCGCCGTCTCAAGAACCGCTGACCTGGGCCCTTCAAGGCAAGAACCGCTGAACTGGGCCCCGCCGTCTCAAGAACCGCTGACCTGGGCCCTTCAAGGCAAGAACCGCTGACCTGGGCCCTTCAAGGCAAGAACCGCTGAACTGGGCCCTTCAAGGCAAGAACCGCTGAACTGGGCCCCGCCGTCTCAAGAACCGCTGAACTGGGCCCTTCAAGGCAAGAACCGCTGACCTGGGCCCTTCAAGGCAAGAACCGCTGAACTGGGCCCCGCCGTCTCAAGAACCGCTGACCTGGGCCCTTCAAGGCAAGAACCGCTGAACTGGGCCCCGCCGTCTCAAGAACCGCTGACCTGGGCCCTTCAAGGCAAGAACCGCTGAACTGGGCCCTTCAAGGCAAGAACCGCTGAACTGGGCCCCGCCGTCTCAAGAACCGCTGACCTGGGCCCTTCAAGGCAATAACCGCTGAACTGGGCCCCGCCGTCTCAAGAACCGCTGACCTGGGCCCTTCAAGGCAAGAACCGCTGACCTGGGCCCTTCAAGGCAAGAACCGCTGAACTGGGCCCTTCAAGGCAAGAACCGCTGAACTGGGCCCCGCCGTCTCAAGAACCGCTGATCTGGGCCCTTCAAGGCAAGAACCGCTGAACTGGGCCCCGCCGTCTCAAGAACCGCTGAACTGGGCCCTTCAAGGCAAGAACCGCTGAACTGGGCCCCGCCGTCTCAGGAACCGCTGAACTGGGCCCTTCAAGGCAAGAACCGCTGAACTGGGCCCCGCCGTCTCAAGAACCGCTGACCTGGGCCCTTCAAGGCAAGAACCGCTGAACTGGGCCCCGCCGTCTCAAGAACCGCTGACCTGGGCCCTTCAAGGCAAGAACCGCTGACCTGGGCCCTTCAAGGCAAGAACCGCTGAACTGGGCCCTTCAAGGCAAGAACCGCTGAACTGGGCCCTTCAAGGCAAGAACCGCTGAACTGGGCCCCGCCGTCTCAAGAACCGCTGACCTAGGCCCTTCAAGGCAAGAACCGCTGAACTGGGCCCCGCCGTCTCAAGAACCGCTGACCTGGGCCCTTCAAGGCAAGAACCGCTGACCTGGGCCCTTCAAGGCAAGAACCGCTGAACTGGGCCCTTCAAGGCAAGAACCGCTGAACTGGGCCCCGCCGTCTCAAGAACCGCTGAACTGGGCCCTTCAAGGCAAGAACCGCTGACCTGGGCCCTTCAAGGCAAGAACCGCTGAACTGGGCCCCGCCGTCTCAAGAACCGCTGACCTGGGCCCTTCAAGGCAAGAACCGCTGACCTGGGCCCTTCAAGGCAAGAACCGCTGAACTGGGCCCTTCAAGGCAAGAACCGCTGAACTGGGCCCCGCCGTCTCAAGAACCGCTGAACTGGGCCCTTCAAGGCAAGAACCGCTGAACTGGGCCCCGCCGTCTCAAGAACCGCTGAACTGGGCCCTTCAAGGCAAGAACCGCTGAACTGGGCCCCGCCGTCTCAGGAACCGCTGAACTGGGCCCTTCAAGGCAAGAACCGCTGAACTGGGCCCCGCCGTCTCAAGAACCGCTGACCTGGGCCCTTCAAGGCAAGAACCGCTGAACTGGGCCCCGCCGTCTCAAGAACCGCTGACCTGGGCCCTTCAAGGCAAGAACCGCTGACCTGGGCCCTTCAAGGCAAGAACCGCTGAACTGGGCCCTTCAAGGCAAGAACCGCTGAACTGGGCCCCGCCGTCTCAAGAACCGCTGAACTGGGCCCTTCAAGGCAAGAACCGCTGAACTGGGCCCCGCCGTCTCAAGAACCGCTGAACTGGGCCCTTCAAGGCAAGAACCGCTGAACTGGGCCCCGCCGTCTCAAGAACCGCTGACCTGGGCCCTTCAAGGCAAGAACCGCTGACCTGGGCCCTTCAAGGCAAGAACCGCTGACCTGGGCCCTTCAAGGCAAGAACCGCTGAACTGGGCCCTTCAAGGCAAGAACCGCTGAACTGGGCCCCGCCGTCTCAAGAACCGCTGAACTGGGCCCTTCAAGGCAAGAACCGCTGACCTGGGCCCTTCAAGGCAAGAACCGCTGAACTGGGCCCCGCCGTCTCAAGAACCGCTGACCTGGGCCCTTCAAGGCAAGAACCGCTGACCTGGGCCCTTCAAGGCAAGAACCGCTGAACTGGGCCCTTCAAGGCAAGAACCGCTGAACTGGGCCCCGCCGTCTCAAGAACCGCTGAACTGGGCCCTTCAAGGCAAGAACCGCTGAACTGGGCCCCGCCGTCTCAAGAACCGCTGAACTGGGCCCTTCAAGGCAAGAACCGCTGAACTGGGCCCCGCCGTCTCAGGAACCGCTGAACTGGGCCCTTCAAGGCAAGAACCGCTGAACTGGGCCCCGCCGTCTCAAGAACCGCTGACCTGGGCCCTTCAAGGCAAGAACCGCTGAACTGGGCCCCGCCGTCTCAAGAACCGCTGACCTGGGCCCTTCAAGGCAAGAACCGCTGACCTGGGCCCTTCAAGGCAAGAACCGCTGAACTGGGCCCTTCAAGGCAAGAACCGCTGAACTGGGCCCCGCCGTCTCAAGAACCGCTGAACTGGGCCCTTCAAGGCAAGAACCGCTGAACTGGGCCCCGCCGTCTCAAGAACCGCTGAACTGGGCCCTTCAAGGCAAGAACCGCTGAACTGGGCCCCGCCGTCTCAGGAACCGCTGAACTGGGCCCTTCAAGGCAAGAACCGCTGAACTGGGCCCCGCCGTCTCAAGAACCGCTGACCTGGGCCCTTCAAGGCAAGAACCGCTGAACTGGGCCCCGCCGTCTCAAGAACCGCTGACCTGGGCCCTTCAAGGCAAGAACCGCTGACCTGGGCCCTTCAAGGCAAGAACCGCTGAACTGGGCCCTTCAAGGCAAGAACCGCTGAACTGGGCCCCGCCGTCTCAAGAACCGCTGAACTGGGCCCTTCAAGGCAAGAACCGCTGAACTGGGCCCCGCCGTCTCAAGAACCGCTGAACTGGGCCCTTCAAGGCAAGAACCGCTGAACTGGGCCCCGCCGTCTCAAGAACCGCTGACCTGGGCCCTTCAAGGCAAGAACCGCTGACCTGGGCCCTTCAAGGCAAGAACCGCTGAACTGGGCCCCGCCGTCTCAAGAACCGCTGGACTGGGCCCTTCAAGGCAAGAACCGCTGGCCCTTTGGCAGACGTGGCAGGGCAGGATCTATCTTGCGCAGGGCTGCAGGATGTCCTCTGGCCAACTTGCCTCCTCCAGTGGCAGTGGGGTCTGTTATGGACTGTTTGGACTGTGGCTTTGCTCTCCCCAGGATGGCCCAGTGGGCAGGCCACCCACTGTATGGACTGTATGGACTGTGGCTTTGCTCTCCCCAGGATGGCCCAGTGGGCAGGCCACCCACTGTATGGACTGTGGCTTTGCTCTCCCCAGGATGGCCCAGTGGGCAGGCCACCCACTGTATGGACTGTTTGGACTGTGGCTTTGCTCTCCCCAGGATGGCCCAGTGGGCAGGCCACCCACTGTATGGACTGTATGGACTGTGGCTTTGCTCTCCCCAGGATGGCCCAGTGGGCAGGCCACCCACTGTATGGACTGTTTGGACTGTGGCTTTGCTCTCCCCAGGATGGCCCAGTGGGCAGGCCACCCACTGTATGGACTGTATGGACTGTGGCTTTGCTCTCCCCAGGATGGCCCAGTGGGCAGGCCACCCACTGTATGGACTGTATGGACTGTGGCTTTGCTCTCCCCAGGATGGCCCAGTGGGCAGGCCACCCACTGTATGGACTGTTTGGACTGTGGCTTTGCTCTCCCCAGGATGGCCCAGTGGGCAGGCCACCCACTGTATGGACTGTATGGACTGTGGCTTTGCTCTCCCCAGGATGGCCCAGTGGGCAGGCCACCCACTGTATGGACTGTTTGGACTGTGGCTTTGCTCTCCACAGGATGGCCCAGTGGGCAGGCCACCCACTGTATGGACTGTATGGACTGTGGCTTTGCTCTCCCCAGGATGGCCCAGTGGTCATGGAGTCCCCTCGTGGATCTGGCGTCGTGTACTCAAGTGGCTGAGGTGCCCCCCCTTCCCTTCCCCCTGAGGTGCGTGTCCTATTTTCTTTCTGATGCCCCTGCAGTGTTCTCTCCGTGGAGTTCTTGTCGTGGGACTGGGCCTTGCCCCTTTGCACAGGACCCCTGTGATCCACGGACAGTGGTTGGACTACATTTAGTAGCTGTATATATTTTGTACATAGTTTATTTCAATATATCTGCCCGTTTCTGATCTCTTCTTTTGGTCTTTGCATTATTTCGGAGGGGGGTGGTTTGTGGGTTGTGACAGTGATCTGTGGGAATGCATTGATGTGTGTGTTGTAGTGGGTGTGGGTGGGTGGGTGTGTGCCGGTAATCTTTTCCCTCCCCTGTGTCGTAGGTGCAGTACTCACCGATGTCTTCCGCGCCGCCGGGCGTGCTCCTGGTATATGAGGAGGAATAGGAGTGCGGGGATGACCTGCAACTCTGGCTCCATACTGCCGGAATCTCCCGTGGAGTGCGTAGAGGTGAGCGTTTTCCCGTTCGTAGTCTGTTTCCGCCGTGTTCTTATCGGCGGTGCTCCCGCCCCGGAAAAGGTGGCAGATTGGTGGGTCGTAATAGGGTGGGCGGTACTTTGTCTGCCGCCGGGCTGTTGGCGGGAACCGCCGCGCTGTTTGTTTGTACCGCTGTGGCGGTCGGAGTGTTAAGTTGGCGGGCTGTGTTGGCGGTTCCCGCCAGGGTCAGAATGCCATTTTTAATACCGCCGGTCTGTTCGCGGTCCGACCGCCGCCTCTCCGCCGACCGCCAGGGTCAGAATGAGGGCCGAAGTCTTTAATGTCCCTGAGACTTCACAAAAGGAGGTGAGCTCAGTCCAAGCCTTTGGAGAAACTTCTCAAGCAGAATACCCAGCAAAGTCCAGTCTTTGTCCTCTCTAAGGCAGAAGCAGAAACTGCCGGCGAAACCAGCAAAGCGCACACAGCAAAGGTGCAGTACTGCTCCTCACAGTTCTTCTCCTTGGCAGAGGTTCCTCGTGATCCAGAAGTGTTCTAAAGTTGTGGGGTCAGCAGTCCAATACTTGTACTCATTCCTGCCTTTGAAGTAGGCAAACTTAAAAGTAGTGCACTAGTCCCTGCCTCTTCCTTGCCCTGTCCCAGCCACATCTAGGAGGTTGGAGACTGTATTGTGAGGGGTCATGCACAGCCCCTTCAAGTGCAGATGTGAGCTCCTCCTTCCCACTCTATCCCAGGAAGACTCACCAGGATATGCAGGACACTCCTCAGCTCCCTTTATGTCACTTTCTAGAGGGAATTCACAAACAGCCCAACTATCATTCTGACCCAGACGTGGATTCAGCATCAAGCAGAGCCACAGAATGGTTAAGCAAGAAAATGCCCACTTTCTAAAAGTGGCATTTTCGAACAGACAATTTAAAAACCGACTTTACCAAAATAAGTATTTTTTAATTGTGAGTTCAGAGACCCCAAACTCCACATCTCTATCTGCTCCCAATTGGAAACTGCACTTAAAAGGTTTTTAAAGTCAATCCTCATGTTAACCTATGGGAGAGCTAGGCCTTGCAATAGTGAAAGCCGAATTTAGCAGTATTTTACTATCAGAACATATAGAACACATCAGTACATATCCTTCCTTTTGAATACACTGCACCCTGCCCAGGTGGCTAACTAGGGCCTACCTTAGGGGTGCCTTACATGTCGTAAAAGGGAAGGTTTAGGCCTGACAAGTAGGTACACTTGCCAAGTCGAATTGGAAGTTTAAAACTTCACACACAGACACTGCAATAGCAGGTCTGAGACATATTTACAGGGCTACTCATGTGGGTGGCAAAATCAGTGCTGCAGGCCCTTTTTTTGATTTTACATTTGATTTACAGGCCCTGGGCATCTCTAGTGCACTTTACCAGGGACTTACTAGTAAATCAAATATGCCAAGTAGGGATAACCAATCATAATCACAATTTAGATAGGGAGCACTTGCACATTAGCACTGGTCAGCAGTGATTAAGTGCTGAGAGTACCAAAACAGCAAAAACGAAATCCAGCACACAGTCAAAAATACAGGAAGCAGATGCAAAAAGACAGGAGAAACCATGCCAAGAATGGCAGTTTCAACAGCAACTAAAAAGAAAAAAATGTGCAAAAGTGTTTTTTAAGTTTCCTTGGGGAAAGCATATGAGAGGCAAAAGCCACATGGGGACGAGAGTCAGAAGATACAACATGGCTGTGGGTGGGGTATGGGTTTTTAAAGTGAGCGGGGGGAAGCAACACAACAGCAGAAGCAACACAGAGAGTTCAGGTGGGGGGCGAAAAGAACTTTGGGGATGAGGGGCAGAAGTAACATGGGGGCATGGGTTGGGGGAGCAGAAGCAAAATGGGGAGCAGGCAGGGAAAGTAACATGGGGTCGTGGGTCATGGGTCAGGGTGATCAAATGGGCAAAAGACAGCAACAAGGAGCTGGCAGGGAGATGGCATACAAGTGAGAATGCAACAAGGGGGAGTGGGTGAGAGGCACATAGGCGAGAGGAAGGAACATGGAGCACGGGGTGGGGAGAGGAGCAGATGAGGAAGACAGTGAAAAAACACATGCACTCTTGTAAAGTGCCCAAAAAAAAGCAGCACCTGAAAAAGTGAAAGGTGGAAGGACAAAGTAACACATCCATGCTCCAGGCGAGGGACAAATACAAGAAGAGGCAGGAAAACATGCAGCTAACAAATAAGAAGTAAATAAATGAGAGTGACAATTAGACCAACCAATGATAATCAAGGCAGTAACTAACATAAGTGAGGTTAAAGTATGTATTGCAATAAACTGTAGTCTTAGGTGACACCCAGAAACAAACTTATTGAACTAATTCATCAAAATGACATAAGCAACTTTTTTTTAAAGAATTCAGAAAAATGAAACACAGCAGGACAGGCTAGACTTAGGGGAAGGGAAGAGCCTAAAACAACATGAAAGAAAGGCAAACTACACTTACTAATTTAGAGAAAGATGCTCCTTGTCACTAAAACCATAATTAAAACCAAGCTAAATAAGTGTGAACACGAAATAAAAGGAGTGTATACTACAATGCCGCCTGCAATTAAATTCTTGAGAATGGTCACAAACATGAGGGACATTCTCTAGGAGGGCATCTCAAAAGGGCCCAAGGGTGTTTTGCCATTCTTCTGAGTAGTGAGTACACTTCATTATATTTTCTTTATGAAAAACACAATATGAGGCAACTTTAAAAGCCAATTGAAAAGAAGGAAAGGAATTCCATTCCTCGTACAAAATGACAATCCTATCTCACCTACAGAGTTTTCAAGTCAAAACGTTTTGTATATTTTTAAACTCTATTTATGAGCCCAGATTAAACTAATTTTATCCAAACGTGCCTCTGTTCTTCAAGTCAATGCAGCCTGACTCTTTACAACAGAAACGCATTTGAATCCACAGAGTAACAGAATGTCCTCGTTTCCGTTAAAACCATGGATAAGGTCTCGCTTTCCACAGCCATTATTAGAAATTTCTGAAAAAAACACAAGTAAATAAAATTTAATGTAATATCAATATTCATGCAGTCTCTTGTACATCAAGAGGGAAGGGTGACTCTGGAGTATAGTTTTATAGTTTTGAGTTACAGAAAAAAAATCAAAGTATGTAGTTTTTGTCTATTGTTATAAGCCCAGGTGATACTGTTCCACAATTATGCTATAGAATACTTATAGTGTAAAAGTACAATTACTTTAAGTAGTAAATTCGTATTTTTCATTGATTTTGTTGTGAATGTTGTTGTCGAAGGTGAGATTAAATTTTGTTCTCCGTTTATTGTGGCTGCAATACATCCCTGGTACTGACCTAAAGGTGAACATTTCCCGATAAAGTAAATTAAAGAGAATTCTCCTTTGTAACTAAAGTAAAAGAGGCATTTTTTTAATCGTTTTTCTTCTGCCTAGTGTATATAATACATGCAGGACTATGTAAAATCCAATGGTTTGCAGCTTAGCAATGATTTGTGGTAGATGAATACTTTAGCTAGAGGTCCAGTCTAATTTTTATTTGGTCTCCTGGTTTCTATCAGAACCTTAATTGTGTGCCACAGTGTGTAAAATATTTGGCACGTGGACCGTGCAGTAATAGGAATGTAGAATCCTGTAACCTGATTTCTACGATTCGTGCTCTAGCTATATTATGACTTTATTCATTTAAAAAAAAAAACTAAGCTACAATAAAATTAAAATGCAGCCGCTCAGTGTGCATTGTGAATAAATTCCTCTATCAGTATTGGTTCCTTTGTTGAACAGCGTCTGCGTCACCTAATATATTCACGTTCTACAGCCGGTGATTTCCCCGTTTGAATTCCTCATGTTCGTGGAGGGTGGAGTTTCCTCAAAGTGTCTTTTTATATTTCTAGTTCGTCTGTTCCATTGGGGAGACATGCCCGGCGACCTTTGCAGCACTATTGCTGAGAGGAGGTTCCTTGACACGGCTGCCTGGTCTGAAGGTCGGATTAATGGTGGTGCTGTGGCATATTACTGCAGGGCCGGTACACCACCTCGGTAATGGTTCTAAGCCCATGGGCTCCTATGTATTGTATGGCTGAAGGGGCTGTGACCAAACGAAGAGGTAAAAGGGATCCTGTTCTAACCCTCCAAAGACCCTCCTGGCCTGATCAGCATTGGACTGCATTGAGAGAAGGCAAAGTAGCAATGCAGGGGCACGGCCATGTCTGTCCAGAGATTGATGCTGGTTCCTAGGGAAAGAGGCAAAGAGAGGACCAGAGACCACTTCACTGGGTCTACCACCCAGAGCAGTGGGACAATATCCTCACCCTGATTTTGGTAGCACTGGAAGCTACACAGAGATACACCACAACAAGTTTGGCTCTGGAGAAACGGGAGGGCATTTGCTGGAGTTTTACTGGTGACTGCCAGTATACCCCCCTCTGGTATCAAAATATTCTGATTTCAATATTAAGGTGCAATAGCACCATCATTACTAGAAATCATCTGCAATGCAGTTTAGATTTGCATCTTGCCCTTGATCAGGGAGCTTGCCTCCATTTGCTGATTAGGATAAGTCCCTGGTGAATGCAGTCTTTCATTCACAGACTAATTTTATGCAATAACACTTTGCAGACTCAACCTAAACAGGAGGTGGAGTTTTCATCAATACATTTTGGTGTACTGACCAGGAGTTATTATGACCTGACCCAGGAGTAGGGGCTGAGGCAGACCTCTCCTTGCCAAAGGTATGACAGAGATATCTCCATTGAGTATGGCCTGGTGCTTGCCCAGCCAATGAGGTTCGACAAACTTAGGGCCTCGTGGCCTCATTACGACTTTGGCGGCTCTAAAAGTGGACCGCCAAAGCCATGGGGACTACGCCACAGTCATACCGGTAGCAAACCCCACTCTCTATTACTGGTAGCAAACCCCCTCTCTATTACATTGTAATACCTGTTTCTGCCAGCATTCCAGCACCCTCAGAAAGTGCATTGTCTCAAGTGCAGACAGTGCACATTCTGATGTTGCTGGGCAAGGGGGCACCTGCACTGCAAATGCCATGCCCCCCTGTGGCCTCCTGCACTGGCTTTCCACCAGTCTTTTCATGGAAAAGGCTGGTGGAAAGTGAGGTTGTAATCAGCCAGGTGGCCCTTAGTTCAGCACTGCCCTGGCTGGATACAACTCGGACTGCTGTCACCCCATTGGGAACGATGTTCCTGGTGGGAACGGTGGTCTCCTGGCAGGTTTGCCCACCAGTGTTGTAATGTGGTGGTCGGACCACCACAGTTGCGGCGGTACGCCCACCACTTGTAATAAGGCCCTTAATGATTTCTAGTTTTGATATGTAAGCCTGCTTTATGTTTTTTGAAAAAATACACTACAAACTTTTTAATTACTTTGATTTTGAGAAAAAAGGAAATAAAGTCATCTGGGTAGGAAAGGATGAAAAGAAATGATTGGATAGGAAAGGGAGGGGTCCGTGGAACTGCAAGATAAAGGTGTGTGATAATCCTCAGGAAAGGAACAGGGGGTTCAGAAGGGATGACATGATTATTTAGGTTTGTATTATCAATATTATTAGATGAAAATATTTGGAAGAGGTACTCTGGTTCAACAACCCCAGACCTTCTACGAGTTAACTACTGAGTTTGCTCTTTCTACATTCTCTTAAGATGGTATGAATAGACTCTTCATTTCCCTATTATACAGAAAGCTTACCGTACCCCTCCATTTGGAAGAGCTGATGCGATAGGTTGTTAACAACCAGAATCCTTTTCCTTGGCAAGAGTGAGAGTGTGCTAGAAAAAACAAAAAAGTGAGAGTTAAACCAAATAACCTTCCAACTAGAAGCACTCATGCCCGCATCTTGTACAATTAGTACTGCAAAATTACATGCACGCTTATAAACAATTGGGTCATGTGCACTGAGAATGAAAGGTGTAGGGGTTTACCCAAAGAAGGTACATTTGAGATTGTCTGTCTAATCTTAAACAAAATCTGAAAGAGCTCAAAAACAATACCCCACCAGACTACTGGTTGGATTTCTTGCCTTGGCCTGAGTAACCCACACAGTGCTGCCAGCAATCTCAAGAGAGGGAACCTAACTACATCCAAGAGGAATTGAGATTATAGTCTAGTCATAAATAGGATAGGATATGTGTTTGCACACCCACCCCACAACATCCCTCATATATTTTGCCCCAGTAACTGTCAAAATCCATGAGATCTACTAGACATCTGAATTTTTCCCACTATTGGTAGTGACCATTGGCAGTGCAGGGCCATCTGGGGTTCATGCAGGGTCAGTGTGTCAGGGAGACAAGACCCTCGGGGCCTGCGTACACTCCCAACATGTCCACCACTAGACAGCTCCAAAACTCTGATAGAAATATCACAGAGCCTGAGAGAGTCCAAGTGGGGGAAAAGGGGATTAGGATGGGAACAGCTGGGAAGGAGACCTGTAGGAAGCAAAAGGTTAAACAAGACAATATTAAGATATTATCACATTGATTATTACTAGACTATGATTCTAAGCATTGTCATACTGTAACCATGGATAACTTAAGAAAGGACTATAACTAGACCTCAAGATGTCTGGATACCTGGGAAGAAATCAAGAATGGTTAATACAATGTTTCATATGAACTTTTCATGAAATGTCACATACTGTCTAGGAATATAAGAACCTTCTAGAATTATGTTTCAGAACAAACTTTGCCTCTTTACATGAGGACAAAAGGTAATCTGAACATTCTCTGGAAAACAATAGGAATTGTACTAAGGACTTAACATGCACAAAGAACATCACATTTTGGATTTATCATCTTCACAGGAAATCCATAGGCTCAGGATAAATGCGTGTACTACAACAAACATTACACATCAAGGTTTTTACTTGCCATTAAATGATCGCGCACACTGTTGCCGATCTGAACACCAAGTTTTACAAACGGGAAATGAATCGCGCACACTGTCGATTCTAACAAGGATATGTAAATGCCATGAAATGATCGCGCAAGCCTTTGCCGATCTGAACACCAAGTTTTACTTGCGGGAAATGAATCGCGCACACTGCCGATTCAAACAAGAATATGCAAATGCTATGAAATGATTGCGAGTGCCGCGCGCCGATCTGAACACCAAGGTTTACATGTGGTAAATGAATCGCGCACACTGCTGATTCAAACAAGAATATGCAAATGCCATGAAATGATTGCGTGTGCCGCCGCTGATCTGAACACCAAGGTTTACATGTGGTAAATGAATTGCACACACTGCTGATTCAAACAAGAATATGCAAATGCCATGAAATGATCGCGCGTGCCACCGCCGATCTGAACATCAAGGTTTACATGAGAGCAATGACTTGCGTACTCTGAAAGTTCCACGAGTAGGCCCAAAACTCTAGAATCTCTGAGAACGTGGTCGGGGGCCCAACCCGACCTCCGCCTTACCACCCTGCTCAAGGATCACCAGGATAATGCAGGGCAGGCCTGGAACATCAAGGTAGGCCTCCGGAACAGGAGCTCAGGAAATTGCTGCTGCTCTGCACCGGGACCTCTGAATAGTGAGCACGTGGAGCTGGGCTAGCTCCCTTATATAGAGTCTGGCCCAGCCCACAACCACACCCAGTCATGCTGCAGAGAAAGCTTCTGGAAGGCCCTAGAAAGGGACCACACCCTAACACAATCAGTAAGTCTGCAGCAATACCTTGCAAAAGAACAGTTATTGCAAACATCATTAATAGTGTTTTTCAAGGTTAAAGTCTTCAATGCAAAAGGTTAACATACTGCATATAAACACAATGCATGAATTATGCTCTTGCATAAAAGCTGGGCTTTTGCATTTTAGTCACCCGTAGAACGCGCACTGCCCTGATGTTGACACAGTGTAAGTAACAGGGGGACAAGTAGGCCACACAGAAGAGAAGGAGCACAACATGCAGCGGTGCAACTGGGGGTAGTTATCAAGCACGAGAACTAGACAAGAGACCAACACAATGAGACCCCAACTGCCAACTTTAACATGTACCCTACCATTTTGATATTGATGCTCGAAGGGGCCAGTCTAGCCAGACTAGAGACTTCAGAGACTGTCCTATCTTTTAATGTGTGAAGCTCGCCACATTCATAAAGATAATACAGGTAAAACTACACTAGTATTTTGTGAATAGCAAAAAATGAGTAAACTTACAAAAAGTGTGAGTTTGCCTTTTTGAATAAGGACCCACGTGTACTGCACTAATGATGATGCATTTTCAAACATCCAATTGAAAGTGAAAATACTGTTTTGGCCGTCCTAAATGAAAGTTTGAAATAAATATCTATCTGCAACTATGGCTGATGTATTAGCACAGATCCTTTCAATTATATTATCTCAGATTGCTAGTGATGCAGACTGTAACTGCAGATTAGTTAAGATTCAGTTAAACTAAATGAAGAATATTCCACGAATACCTCAGTACGCCCTTCACACTGAAGCAAAGGCAGGAATCGACCCAGGAACAGCTGCTGTGTTTAAACAAAAGGGGTAGATCCCCTCTGCTAGCATCTCTCACGCTCCTATTTTGTCCATCGAAAAGCCTAGAAAAGAAACATCTTTTTGTGCAAGATTTATGTGCCATCAATGCCGTTATCTTGTCCACTTTTTCTGTTGTCTGTACCCAGCTACCATTTTCTCATTCAAATCAATCAAATAATCAAATAATAACTTTATTTCGGCTGAAAGCCATAAAAGTAAACAATAAAACACCATATCATATTTGAGCAGCATATCGATTATAAGTGAGAAAATAATGGACAAGAAACCCCACAGTTATACTTTAAGAGCACTAAATAAGTTAAGATCACATAGTTGTAAATGACAGTGCAAAACAACCATTATTCTTAAAATCTTAAAATCCTAAAACATTAAATGTAAAATTTTTAGGCCATTATATCTTAACTCCGAACAGTTAAAACCCGTTATGTTACATAAATAAAATTTAAGACCAATATGTCAAAACACACAATTATAATAGTTCTCTTGTTCTTATAGCCCATGCACTTTGCAGGTATCTTGCAACTGGGAAAACTATTTTATCATTTGTGTCGGTTGTCAAAAGGCGTAATGCTGTGATCCATTCCCTTATCCTCACTGCCCTACATAACGGCGCAATCCACTTCTTCCTAGGAACCAAATATCTGGGACAAAAAAACATAAAGTGCGCAAGTGACTCTGTTGTCTTTTGACAATAATGACAGAATATTGAGTTACTATCCTCCATTCTCCATCGCGCTGTAAATGTCTTAAGCGGGAGAATCCCTAATCTAAATTTGATGAATAGTGTTTTGGTATAGGGAGGATTTACATTATCCATATAAGTCTCAAATTTAGGGCTACATTTATGGTCTAGGAACTGTAGGGTCCGACTTCCTTGCTTCTTAGACCAGATTTGGACCAAGATATTCTCCCAGTAGCACCTTTTTACACGCTCTTTTACTTCCTTGGTCAAATTATGAGGAGCACTCCACACCTCCTCCATCTTGAGGAGTTTACACATGTCTCTGATGTCTCTAAACCAAGGGATCTTTAATGCACAGTCGCCTATGAGAAACTCGTCTAATACTACGTGGAGGGTGGACAAATCCTCCGAAGTCCAAAGACGGACCCAGTACATAAGTGGTCTTAGTGCAATTTCGTTATGGATCTCATTTAAGGCTAGGTCAAATCTAAAGGGGGTGAGAGGGGTGCTCATTGGTAGCCGCAAAAAATTCCGTAAGAAACGGTTTTCTACCGTAGTCAAACACCTAGAATTAGTGTATCCCCAAAGCTCAGCGCCATAGATTGAAGCTGCAACTGCTGCTGCTTTATAAACAGTGATAGCGGGTGATATCTCCCCTCCTAAGGTATTGGCAATTTTCCTCCCTATTGCTGTGGACCTCTGCCTGAGTACTGTCAGACTCTTCCCAATCTGCGCCGACCAGTGTTGGTCATCACTTAACCTGATCCCCAGATACTCAAATTGGCTGACTCTCTCCACTGATTGGCCTGCTATGGTCATTTTCCCCCTAAACAATTTATGTGGGTTAAAGGCCATAAACTTTGATTTTATTGGATTTATTTCAAGCCCTCTAGTAAGACAGAAATTATAAAAAGCATCCAATTCATTTTGTAAACCCATGGGTGTTCTTGAAATTAATAAAGTGTCGTCAGCGAACATTAAAATGGGGACAGGGGATCCAGCTAGCCTTGGGGCATCATGGTTACAGTGTAACAGTTGGTCCGCCGCACCATTAATGTAAAGATTGAACAATGTTGGTGCCAAAATACACCCCTGCCTTACCCCCCTATTGACAGGTATGGCTGCCGTTAGATCGCCACTTTGTGACCAACGTACCTGTGCATAAGTCCCTTCATGTAAGTACCTAATCAATCTTAGTAGTTCTCCATCAAGTTGATAACTCTCCATAACATTCCATAATAGGTCCAGAGGTACCATGTCAAAGGCAGCTTTTAGATCAATAAAAGCTACATATAGATGGCTCTTGTTAAGTGACAAGTATTTCCAGCATAGGAGGTTAAACCTAAATACCTGATCTATTGTACTCATTCCTTTTCTAAAACCTGCCTGGAAATCGGAGAGAATATGAGAATCCTCTGTCCATGCCTGTAGTCTATTCAGTACCTGCTTGCTGAATATCTTTTGACTAACATCAATTAGGCTAATAGGCCTATAGTTGGAAGGTTGTTCCCGTGGCCCTTTCTTATAGATAGGGACTATAATTGCTCCTTGCCACGTGGTAGGAAGTCCTCCCCCCCTCAGTATCTCATTACTGAGCGCATTTAGATACAGAGACCAAGTTGTCGGTCGAGACAAATATAAATCACCTGGAATGCCATCAAGACCAGGGGCCTTCCCTTTCCTTATTGATTGAAGAGCCATAGTTGTTTCTTTTAGGGAGAAGAAAGCCAGGTCGAATTTGGATGGTGTAACTCTCCCGTCCATTAAAGTATTGGAAAAAAGTTCAGTGGGTTTTAAGGTAGAAATAGTAGTGCTACTAGTTTGAGGTTTTCTGTATACATTTTTAAAATGCGTCACCCAAGTTTCTGGCTGAATTACGGGGAAGTTCTCCACACCTTGAGAACTACTTTTATCTGCCACTAATTTCCAGAATAATTTAAAATCTTTCTCGTGAAGTGCATCAACCATCCTATTCCAATATTTAGTTACCCACTCTTTTCTTGCGTTTTTAAGTACAACTTTATATGCAGCCCTGGATTTTCTAAACTCTCTGCAGTTCCCTGCCTTAAGTGCTCCCAATAGCTGTATTTTAGCCAGACGGCAAGAGTTTGAAAACCACCTCAATGTTCTAGTCCCAGTCTCTGTTCGCCTCCTTGTTATCTGAAAATGTGGTTTTAGCCGGGTGATCAAGATACTATGCAGATTGATCATATCCACCAATATCGTATTTATGTGCTTCAGTGGGGAAAGCGTTGTTACCACTATTCTATAAATTGATAGCTGGAAATTTATGTTGTCTTCCACCCATTCCCATTTCACATTTTTATAATCATTGGTCATAGCTAAGACATTACTTTGGGCCCATGTTGTCAATGATTTACAAGTAAATAGGATAGTAGAAAAGGAGGTACTCAGAGCTTGATGATCACTGTCATTACGAGGGAGAACAACCATGTCAATAAGAGATTTCCAGAGAGCGTCATCTACTAAGACGTAGTCCAGATGGCTAGAATATAGACCTCTCCTATATGTAGGCGACGCCGCGGTATCTGATCTGGTATTTTCATTTACTATTCTTAGTCCCTTTATTTTTATTAGATCTTCAAGTAGGTCTAGTGCTCCTCCTTCTTTCTTTGATATAACTTGGACCGACCGGATCTATCCCATGGATCTGCAAACTGGATTCCACTTTGCTGGTTGTCATCTCTACAATTCAATTGCATATTTAAATCTCCTGCGACAATTAAACCCCGCGCTCCGGGAAGACAATGAAGGAAGTCTGTTTAGCATACTCATCAGAACAGTCTGCGTCCTTTGGGAACCAGGTCTGACATATATATTTACAATTATTATACTAGCAGGCCCCCTAGTAGTACTAATTTCAACCTCAACAGCTAATAGATCCCTTATTGGGGTTGCTAGTTCCTTCACCTTTGGGAACAAATCATGTTTTAGCCAGATTATCAGACCCCCTGAGGCCCTGCCAGATGGTGATGGAAGTGCGGTCTTCTGGAAGGTCCAAAAACCTTCTCTATTAACTGCAGATGAAGCCCATGTCTCCTGCAATAGAATAATGTGGTGTTGATCTATAAAGCTGCACCAATCAGGGTTAGTTTTTTTGTGAAGCAGCCCTGCCACGTTCCAAGATAAAAACCTGATCGGTAGATCTAAGCCATCCCCCATTTCTGGCAGCTTCTCTCCAGTCTCATTTAGATGAGGCGTTGCTCCCAGGGCCTTCTCCTTTAGTACGTCACTTCAATATACTTTTGCCTCTGCTCCCAGAATATATGGTATCTGGTTACTTGTCATAAGGAGATCACGACTGGATACACCGTCTCTCCCAACCTTCACCATAGGGGCTTCACGTCAGTCTATGGCGGATGTTGGGCTATTCTTTTGATCCCTTCTGTGAGTACATATATGCTGGGCCGTTGAGGTGTTATTTCTCTCTTGGAGAACCAAATTTGTCAGTGATTGAGGGAGTTTATGGGTAAGTGACACTTGGGATGAGGCACCGGGTCTCGCTCTAGCATCCAGTGCCAGAAGGCCCTTGACTAGACTCTGGCTGGTCAGTTTTAACCCTATAAGATCTGTTGTCAATCCTACTCTTGTGTATCTCTGTGCGGTGACTATATCGTCCCTTATAATAGACCTGCACTTCTTTGTTCCCCTTATCCAATGTATTACTTTATTTTTAAGAGAATCCCCTTGCTCTTGTTGTCCATTACTTAGCTTGAGGACATTTGTCATGTATATATCGTAATCACTATGTCTGATCTGACTTGAAGGGGCATTTCTCAGAGGGCATATAGTCCTCTTTTCTAAGAGTTCATTTCTGTGCACCTCACAGTTAGCCCCTTTATTCAAGCTTTTGTCACATATGTTAAAGGCGCCCACTACAGGAGGTACACTATCGCCCCCGTAAATATTCCGGGTTACCACTTCAGCCCTTTTTCCCCTACACCTCCCTATCATGGATGTTTCAGCTAATAGAGTTGGCTTCGCCAAAGAGTTAGAGTCAGATTTTGAAGATGACTGCCTTATATCTCCAATTACTGCAGATATGCCATCCAACTTCTCATATATCATATGGCTAAAGGATGTAAGGTACTCTCTAAGACTCAAAATTTCGGTCCTAACCTGTACTAGCTGTGATTCAGCATACTGTTCCTTCTGTATAGCTGAAGATGGTATTAACTCCTCTGTTTCCCTTGGCATAATCTTCTCTGATTCGAATGGCGTCAATAGGGCAAGAGGTGCAAAACGGTTATTGCAATTTATAAGGGGGGACACCCCACCTTGTCGACTAGGCAGGCTAGGTTTGGGGCTCTCTATTAAATTATCTGGGTTTTCTGACCTATTAAATTCTAAATTTGAGCCCTGAGATATAGGTATCTGTGGTTCTCTGCTCACAGGGGCAAAAAAGGTTTTTATGTCATTCCTAGTAGCAGTAGCATCTTTCCTATGGGGTTTTGAGGGTTTAGTAGCTAACAAAATCTCCACTTCTTCTATAAGATCGTCAATTTGAGTCAATGTACAATTCTCGGAAGCATGTCTAGGGACTTTCTTTGCCCCTCCCTGCTCGGTGGGATTGCTGCTGGCTTTCCTCTTTCCCATCTTGGTATGTGGTTGAACCTCAAGTTTGTTGTCACAGAAGGAAAAAGGGGAGAAGCAGGATATAAGTACCACAGCAGATATAGTTCAAAGTCCAACCTGTCCTAATTATAATAGCAAAATGCTGCAGATTTAACTTTACTTTGTTAAGTACTAAAAAGTCAAAACCAATCACAGGGTAACAAAGAAATTTAGAAGAAAACACCAACACAGTACCTTCAGGCAGCCACACGCCTATGAGCTGCCTAATCCAGAGTCTTTAGAGGAATGTCAGGGGGGGGGGCCTGCCCTGCCTCTTCCTGACAATGACGGGCAAGGACGGGCCCGCCCTTGGCCTGGGCTTCGCCCGGGCGCATCCCGCGAGCGGGAGCGCAAAAGCAGATTTTAAAGGGCTCCCAGCCCAGGAACAGCCCCTCCTCCTCAGGCAGCGTCAGAGGCACGTTGGGAAGCGCGTCCCGCGAGCGGGAGCGCGAAAGCAGATTTTAAAGGGCTCCCAGCCAAGGAACAGCCCCTCCTCCTCAGGTAGCGTCAGAGGCACGTTGGAAAGCGCGTCCCACGAGCGGGAGCGCAAAAGCAGATTTTAAAGGGCTCCCAGCCTAGGAACAGCCCCTCCTCCTCAGGCAGCGTCAGAGGCACGTTGGAAAGCGCGTCCCCTATCTTTTAATGTGTGAAGCTCGCCACATTCATAAAGATAATACAGGTAAAACTACACTAGTATTTTGTGAATAGCAAAAAATGAGTAAACTTACAAAAAGTGTGAGTTTGCCTTTTTGAATAAGGACCCACTTGTACTGCACTAATGATGATGCATTTTCAAACATCCAATTGAAAGTGAAAATACTGTTTTGACGGTGCTAACTGAAAGTTTGAAATAAATATCTATCTGCAACCTATGGCTGATGTATTAGCACAGATCCTTTCAATTATATTATCTCAGATTGCTAGTGATGCAGACTGTAACTGCAGATTAGTTAAGATTCAGTTAAACTAAAAGAAGAATATTCCACGAATACCTCAGTACGCCCTTCACCCTGAAGCGAAGGCAGGAATCGACCCAGGAACAGCTGCTGTGTTTAATCAAAAGGGGTAGATCCCCTCTGCTAGCATCTCTCACGCTCCTATTTTGTCCATCGAAAAGCCTAGAAAAGAAACATAATTTTGTGCAAGATTTATGCGCCATCAATGCCGTTATCTTGTTCACTTTTTCTGTTGTCTGTACCCAGCTACCATTTTCTCATTCATTCCACCGACAATGCCCTGGTTTACCCTTTTAGAATTATGTTCTGCTTACTTCTCTGTTACCATAATCCCTGAGAGTAAGGGCCATATTTATACTCTGTTTGCGCCGGATTTGCGTTGTTTTTTTTACGCAAATTCGATGCAAAACAAACTCCATATTTATACTCTGGCGTTAGACGCGTCTAGCGCCAAAGTTCATGGAGTTTGCGTCATTTTTTAGCGTGGACACCTACTTTGCGTTAATGATATGCAAGGTAGGCGTTCCCTTCTAAAAAATGACTCCGAGGCATGTGCGCTGTATTTACACTCCCGGGCAAAAATGACACCCGGGAGTGGGCGGGTCAAAAAAAATGACGTCCGGCCGCTTTTGCGTCATTTTTTAGCGCCTGGTCAGGCGTTAAGGGACCTGTGGGCTCGGAAGGAGCCCAGAGGTGCCCTCCCATGCCCCCAGGGACACCCCCTGCCACCCTTGCCCACCCCAGGAGGACGCCCAAGGATGGAGGGACCCATCCCAGGGAACTTAAGGTAAGTTCTGGTAAGTATTTTTATTTTTATTTTTTTGTGGCATGGGGGGGCTGATTTGTCCCCCCCTACATGCCACTATGCCCAATGACCATGCCCAGGGGACATAAGTCCCCTGGGCATGGCCATTAGGCAAGGGGGCATGACTCCTGTCTTTGCTAAGACAGGAGTCATTTCAATGGGGGTTGGGAGTAAAAAAAAATGGCGCGAGGTTGAGGCGGGTTGAGGCGAAAATTTTGCCTCAGCCTGACTGGCCCCATTTTTTGACGCCCAAGCTCCATATTCCCCTACGCCGGCGCTGCCTGGTGTAAGTCATTTTTTTTTACGCACACCAGGCAGCTGGCTAACGTCATTGAATAAATACGGCGCCCGCATGGCGCTTCAGAATGGCGTTAGCCGGCATTAGATTTCTTGACGCACAACTGCATTGGCGCAGTTGTGCGTCGAAAAGTATAAATATGGCCCTAAGTTTCTTATTGTGCTCTCATTCAGTGTACCTCAAATGACATAGGTTCTGCTTCTCAAGAATATACACATTAAACTTCTGTATTTTAATAAGGAAATAAAAAAGATTTAGGGCCTGATTACGACGTGGCGGAAAGTGTCCTGCTGTGCGTTTTCGGCGGTCCGACTGCCTCCCCGGCGGTGATTGTGCCATTGTGTCCTGTCACTGTTCAACATGTTGAAAATTAAATGTAAAGTGCTGCAGTGCCTTGAGGTCGGGTTAGCGCTATATGCAACTGCAAAACATGTTTTTAAAAATTACGCGTGACTGGCTGCATGCATGTTGTGAAATGTGCATGCCCATCAACTGAACCAATACAGCGTCAAAACGTACCGCCGTCATTTCAGAACTGCAGTGAAACCACCAGCCTAGTGGGAAACCTCCAATACAGGTGTCAGAGAGGTCGGCTGCTTGGCAGAGTACTCGGTCCTGCTGCCCCAGTGTACTGACAGTAAGACCGCCGAAGCTGTAATCAGGCCCTTAGATTTTCCGGTCTCCCCATGTCTCTCTATCTGCTTCGAAATGTTAATAATCTTTTGGAAGCACTTGATTTTGTTGACCTGTGTATGCGTTACTCCCTCTATCTGCTCACCAAACAAGTGAAACATGGGCACAAGACCGCTAGAGAAAAATGACAATTTTGTTTATCCCAGGTTCATAATCCAGGTTACAACATCTCTGCAAAAGACACCTGTCTGCTGATAACATCAAAGCTTTTTTAAGTTTCTTCATCGAGTTACTGGTTCTCAAATGCATGCCGTTTTGTGACTGGAAAGTATTGTCCGCAAAGGATCCTAAATAATGCTAGTATTTGGACCCTTGCAGGATTCCATGAGAATGATGTACACTAACCTTTGACATGGTCCACAGAAGCATAACAAGGCTTTTTAACTCTGACAAACATGTTTTCTTCTGCCACTGCCATTGGTTTGCCCCATTATAACAAACATTTCACTCTTTACCCTTGAGTGTTGACACACCATTGCTATTGCTCTACCACATTGTGCAGTTGCTTTGTTACTAACCACTATAACACAGCACCTCTGAGTGGGCTGGATGTAAAGATTCAACATACTGTTGCTGTCTGCCACTCTTATATCTATAGTGAGGTACCTGCTGATGAACCAAGAACCCAACTTAATTTTCCCCTACATCCTTAGATGAAGAAGTACATAATTGCACCCTAAATATTGGCATGTCAGAAAACCAGTAATTAGCTCCCTGATGTACCTCCGCCTAGCTAAGATTTTGTATATTATGTTGATGATTTTTGCCTCACAAATGATGAATTCAAATTGTTTGCAAAATATGTTGTTTGCACTCTGCAGTAAATATTTTAAATGTAATGTTACACTCAGAAAGATGTCTTACTTAAAAATGGATTTTGGGTAAAACATAAAAGGCTGGTATGGCAAAATCATCCTTATTAAAGTAGTCATATTCCATTTTGCTTAACCACCCACCATACAGACCCTTATTGGTCACTTCACAAATTTCACTTCTGATGGATGGTGTTGGGTCTTTCTTTAATTTGCTGTAATGTGAGATGTTAAGTAGTTGTATTTAAACTTCCTGTTCATATTATTTTCTATCTTGAATAATGATGCTTCCTACTTTATCAGCAGGTTTGATGACTATGGCCCTCATTACAACCCTGGCGGTCGGTGGTAAAGCGGCAGTAAGACCGCCAACAGGCTGGCGTAAAAAAAAATGGAATCACAACCAGGGCGGACACCGCCGACACAGACAGCCACTTTAACACTCTGACCGCCACGGCGGTACAAACAAATAACATGGCGGTCACCGCCAACAGACAGGCGGGAGACAATTTACCGCCCACACTATTATGACAGGCCAATCCGCCACCTTTTCCGGGGCGGATTCAACGCAAACAAAACCACGAGGAAACAGGACTTGGAAGGGAAAACTCTCACCTCTACAAAAACCCACGAGGAACCAGGACGCCATGGAGCCGGAACTTCAAATCCTCCCTGCGATTGTCTTCCTGCTCCTCTACCAGGAGCACAACCGACGGCGGCGACGACCACGGTGAGTACTGCACTTACGACACAGGGGGGGGGGAGGGAAAAGAGAGTGACACACACACACGCAACACCCCCACCCTCACCCACAACAACCCACACACAAATACATGCTGAAATGTTACATTCCCCCCCTCCCTCCAATATCCCCCCTGGAAGAACGCAAGGACAAAAGGAAATTATTTGAACGAATGTAATCAAGAAAAATCCATTACTCAAAAATGTATATACACTATTAACAAATATGTACACCAAGAATTCAAGTCCAGGTACTGCACCTATATAGTCCGTGGACCATTGGGCCCAAAATACATGGGCGAGGCCCACACAGGATACCCGATCCAAACAGAGAAAACACTGCAGGGGCATCTGATCGAAATAAAACAGGAACCTCAGGGGGAATGGGGGGCACCTCAGCAGTATGAGTGCACGATGCCAGCTCCACGAGGGGGCTCCATGCCCATTGATGTATCCTGGGGAGTGCAAAGCCACAGTCTCTCAAGTCTCTCCAGTGGGTGGGTTGCCCACTGCTTTATCCTGGGGAGTGCAATGCCACAGTCTCTCAAGTCTCTCCAGTGGGTGGGTTGCCCACTGCTTTATCCTGGGGAGTGCAAAGCCACAGTCTCTCAAGTCTCTCCAGTGGGTGGGTTGCCCACTGCTGCATCCTGGGGAGTGCAAAGCCACAGTCTCTCAAGCCATTTCAGTGGGTGGTTTGCCCACTGCTTTATCCTGGGGAGTGCAAAGCCACAGTCTCTCAAGTCTCTCAAGTGGGTGGTTTGCCCACTGCTTTATCCTGGGGAGTGCAAAGCCACAGTTTCTCAAGTGGATAACAGTCTCCAATGGTTCTGGAGGGGGTTTTGTGCCCAGAGTGCTTCATCCTGCCAAGGACAGAGGTAGTGGATGTGATACTCCACTGGTTGTGGAGGGGGTTTTGTGCCCAGAGTGCTTCATCCTGCCAAGGACAGAGGTAGTGGATGTGATACTCCACTGACGGTGGTGCAACATGGAAGATGCCCAGGCCCCTGGAACTGACCACCAGCCTCGTACGAATGACCACTGGGGATGGCAGCCATGTCTGCGGTGGTGCCACTGGCTCAGGATGTGGCTTGGCCGCTGGCGGTGCTGGCGGCGGGCTCAGTAGCAGCGGTGTTTGCGGCAGTCATTGGGCAGCGGTGCTGGTGGGGGGCTCACTGACCTCGGTTCTGGCGGCGGTGTCATGAGCGGCGGTGCTGGTGGGGGGCTCACTGGCCTCGGTGCTGGCGGCGGTGTCATGAGCGGCGGTGCTGGTAGCGGGCTCACTGACCTCAGTCCTGCTGAAGGGCACAGTGTCTGCGGTGCTGGTGAAGGGCTCAGTATCTTGGATGCTGGCGGCGGTGCATGTGGCGGTGCCGGTCTTGTCCGCCATGCTGGTTGGCGGCGACTTGCCTTTCTTTTTCAGGCCCTTCCCCACCTTGGATGGTGGCACAGCTGTCTTGCCACTCCCAACTGTTGTCTTGGCTGAGCCCTTGGTGGCAGCTGTTTTGGCCTTCTCCCTCCAGGATGTGGGCAACTTCTGTTTTGGAGGTGGGGGAATGTCCTTGGACTCGCTCCTTGGGACACTGGCAGCCCTGCTGCTTGGCGCACTCCAGAAGCCGGTTACTGCTAGCACCACTGCGCCCAGTGATGTGGTGGCTGAGGTGCTGGGTTGGGATCTGGAAAGGCAGGCCCTAGGGGACGGAAGGGGTGGGGGAGGTGAAGGGAAGAGATCAAGGTTTGACACGAAAAGTTTCTTAGACACACTGGGACGGGTAGATGGAGGGGGTTTGGGAGTGGAGGAAGAGGTAGTGGTTGTAGGAGGTGTCCGTTTGCTGACTTCGGGTGAAGGCGCATGGGCTGGAAGCTGTCTTGAGGTGGATGGCTGTTGGGTGGGTGTGTGACTGCGTTTGTGTACTTTGGGAGGAGGGCTCATAGACACACTGGGAGAGGACACAGGGGATGTGTAAATGGTAGTGGGAGTGGTGACTGCACGTGAGCGGTGTGTGGTGATGGGCGTGCTGGTGATGGAGGTAGTGGCTGAAGATGTAGTGCATGCAGGTGTGAGTGGAGACATGACAGGGAGGGAGGAGGGAGACGTGGAGGAGGGGGACACAGTGGAGGTAGTGGATGTTGGTATGTGTACATGGGTATGATGCTTGTGTGAGTGCCTGTGGGATGTGTGGTGCTTATGTTTGCCAGAGCTACCCTTGTGTGTTGAGGTGTGTGCAAGCTGGTCTGATGGTGTGCTTGGGATAGGCTGAGGTACTGGGGATTGGGTCTGGGTGGAGGAAGTTGGAGGGGGGAGGCTGAACACAGGGACAATGGCTGCCATCAGTGCTGATGCCAGAGTCTGAAATGCTCGCTGTTGGGCTGCCTGGCCAGAATGAATGCCCTCCAGATATGCATTTGTCTGTTGCAACTGCCTCTCTACACCCTGGATGGCATTCAGAATGGTAGACTGCCCAACAGTGAGGGATCTGAGGAGGTCAATGGCCTACTCACTGAGGGCAGCAGGGCTGACTGGGGCAGGGCCTGAGGTGCCTGGGGCGAAGGAGATGCCCACCCTCCTGGGTGAGCTGCTACAGGGCACACGCTGAGGGACTGCTGGGAGGGTGGTGCTGGTAGGGGGGTGGCGGCTGTATCTGTAGATGCGGGGGGCACAGAGGGGCCTGCCACCGCGGGGGAGCTCCCATCAGAGGAGGAGTCGGTGTTGCTGGTCTCTGCTCCAGTCCCCGCAGTGGAGCTCCCCTCGCCCTCCGTCCCACTGGTGAATTCTGACTCTGTTGTCTCGCCCTCCAGGGCCAAGTGGGATGCAGCTCCCTCCTGCTCCCGTGGCACAGCTCCTCCACCTGATGATGCTAATGCACACAAGAACAGGAAGACCACAAAAAGGGTGGGGGAAAGAAAGTAGAAAGACATGTTCAGTGCCTGCAACACCGCTACCGTTGGTGGACACTACAGACACAGCAGCCCTCTACACTACGCCATGCACTTAGAGTTCCCTAATTTATCACAGGGACATGGGGTACATGGCCTATGCCCGATTGCTGCACACATGGAAGTCACAGGAGCCTGACTAGGTGTGGATGGCTCTTACTACTGGTGGGGTTGGGGTGCCACTTAGCCTGCCTCACAAAGGGTCCTTGCCTACAAAGCTCGCCCTAGCCTAGGGGAACCCACTGCCCACCTCCCCCACCCAGACACTTCCAATGCGCGCAGAGTTAGATGCATGTGACGGTACTCACAGCCTTGTGGCTGCTGTGATGCCCTCAAGCGCCCATCCAACTCCGGATGCGCCACCGCCAGGATCTGGAACATCAGGGGGGGTCATGGTGCGACGGGCACCCCTCCCACGTTGGGAGGCCATCCCCAGCTGGGCCTCCGCCGTCTTCTTGCTCCAGCAGCGAATGTCCTCCCATCTTTTCCGGCAGTGGGTGCTCTGTCTGTGGTGGACCCACAGGGTCTGGACGTCCTTGGCGATGGCATGCCAAGTATCCTTCTTCTGGTGGGCGCTGACTTACAGGGATAGTACAGGGGAAAAGGAAAAACTTTAACCGTCCGGACTGTCACAGTCATTGTCCCACGTTCCCACCCTTGCCCTGATGCACATACACTCACGGTCGTATCATGGACGCCTTATCCGCCCTCCCCTATCTCCCATCCACACCACTCCAAACAGGCATTGCCCATACAGTATGCTTACAGTGTACCCACCTGTTTGTCTGGAGGACCGTAGAGTAGCGTGTACTGGGGGAGGACCCCATCCACTAGTTTCTCCAGCACCTCCGATGTGAAGGCAGGGGCCCTTTCCCCAGACACTTGAGCCATTGTCGCTTCCAGACTGAGGTCACACAGCACTTGCAGTGTAGGTCCTCTCCAGTCGAAGATCAGGTATCAAGTGAGTGAACAGAGAGAAAATGGCGGTCACATCTGCGGCGGTGCGTACCGTCACAGCCGGCGTACATCGTCATTGGCTCCTGGGACCCATTGGGTCCAATGTTAACCAATGCAGGATTGCGCCATGGTCTTCGACCGCGACGCCAGCGCAGTTACCTCATATCCCCTTGTCCCACCTTAAAGGTCAGGCAGCCGCCATTTCAGGGGGCCACATGGCATTAATTTTAAATGCATCACACATATCTAGGCCTTGCATACACACTAAGACAGGCACATAGCGGATTGACAATTGTGTGCAATAAAGTTGTTTTTTGGTAGCTCAGTGTTGGCTGACCCTCTGATCACTGTTCTCATCCATAGAGCACGTCCACTGGGGCAGGTGAGGAGATGGCGGCATCCTCCGGTGTACAGACCGCTGGTGGACCTGTCGACAATGGAAGAGCGACATGTAATAGTCACCTACAGACTTGATCGTGCCACAATCCAGGAACTGTGTGCCCAGTTGGAGCCAGACCTGATATCAGCTATCCGCCATCCCACAGGAATCCCCCCTCTAGTGCAGGTCTTTTCAAACAACAGTGGCCATAGCATCAGGGATGTCCCAGCTTATGTACTCAAACGTATTGTCCAGAGTGTTGTCTGCCCTGCTGAAACACATGCGCAGCTACATCGTTTTCCCTCAGATGGAGGATTTGCCTAGAGTGAAAGGTGACTTCTATGCCCTGGGACATATCCCCAACATCATTGATGGGACACATGTGGCCTTGGTACCCCCCCCCCCGCAGGAGTGAACAGGTGTACAGAAACCGGAAAAGCTAAAATTCTATGAATGTGCAGATGGTGTGTTTGGCTGACCAGTACATCTCCCATGTGAACGCCAAGTTTCCTGGCTCAGTGCACGACGCTTACATTCTGAGGAATAACAGCATCCCTATAAACGATGGGGCAACTCCAGAGGCACCGTGTGTGGCTATTAGGTGAGGACAAGGACCCTATACAGTGTGAATAGTTGTTAGGGTCTGGGGTTGTCCCTAAGGGTTAGTGTGTGTCTAACAGTTGTCCCTCGACATTTGCAGGTGACTGTGTCTACCCCAACCTGTCATGGCTACTGACCCCAGTGAGGAATCCCAGGACAAGGGCAGAGGAATGCTACAGTGAGGCACATGGGTGAACTAGGAGGGTTATAGAGAGGACCTTCGGCCTCCTGAAGGCCAGGTTCCGGTGCCTCCATATGACAGGTGGTTCCCTTTACTACTCACCAAAGAAGGTGTGCCAGATCATCGTGGCCTGCTGTATTCTGCACAACTTGGCTTTGCGATGACAGGTGCCTTTTCTGCAGGAGGATGGTCCTGAAGGAGGTGTTGTGGCAGCTGTGGAGCCTGTGGACAGTGAAGAAGAGGAGGCAGAAGAAGAGGACATAGACAACAGAAACACAGTGAGCCAACAATACTCCCAGTTAGACACAGGTAAGAAGACATCACTGCCTCCTACATCTGATAAAATTGTTCGACTTCTCATCTGTCTGTCACTTTCACCCAGTGTATGGACCCTAATTTGTCATTTTGCCTTTCGATTTCACAGATGTGGGTCCCACTGTGTGACCTCTGCTACGTTACCTCATGGACTAGAGCTTTGTGACATAGGTATGTTGACAATAGTATGGACATTGCTGTTTCCCGCAGTTATTGCAAATACACATTTGTGAAAGCACAGACTGACTCCAGATTGTTTTGTGGTTCAAGGGTGTTTATTTAAGTGCTAAATAGTGGAGGGTGTTGTAAAATGGTCAGGGGTGATGGTGGAGGAATGTCCATGGCAGAGTCCAGTCTATTGGTCTCACAGGTGCATTGTTCAAAGGGGCATAGGAAGTGGAGCTAGGGCAGTTTACGGATGGACAGGGTGACAAAGTGGGACAGAAGGATGATATTCAGGGTGGTCTCATTTCTTGGCGGTGGTCTTGGCATTGTTCTCTGTCTTTGTCCTGGATCTCAGGGACCGCTTGCAGGGTGGTTCTCCATCTGCAGGGGGTGGGGTGCTGGTGTGGTGGTCCTGTGGCGGTGCCTCCTGTCCACTAGCGCCAGCAGAGGTGGTGGGCAGTTCATCGTCCAGGCTAGTGTCAGGGGCCCCTTGTTGTGCCACAGTGTCCCTCCTGGTGTTCACAAGGTCCTTCAGCACCTATACAATGGTGCCCAGGGTGGTATTGATGGATTTGAGTTCCTCCCTGAACCCCAAATACTGTTCCACCTGCAGCTGCTGGGTCTCCTGAAACTTGGCCAGTACCGTTGCCATTGTCTCCTGGGAATGATGGTACGCTCCCATGATGTTTGAGAGGGCCTCGTGGAGAGTGGATTCCCTGGGCCTGTCCTCCCCCTGTCGCACAGCAGACCTCCCAGTTCCCCGGTTTTCCTGGGCCTCTGTCCCCTGAACCGTGTGCCACTGCACCCAGGTCCCTGTTGTTCTTGGGGTGGTGGGTTAGCCTGGGTTCCCTGTAGTGGTGGACACACTGCTGCTTGACGTGTTCTGGGGACAGAGGTATGGGCCCGCTGGGTGGGTGCTGTGCTGGTGTTTCCTGAGGGGGGAGGCTCTGTGGTGGCCTGTGACTGTGTGAGGGGGACTGACTGTCCCGAGGTCCCAGATGGGCCGGGCTGGTCATCTAGATCCAGTTGGACAGAGCTGCTGTCATCATTGTGGGCCTCTCTGTGGGTGGAGTGGACATGTCTGGAACCTGGGTAGGGGTCCTGCAGGGGTGTAAAGGCATGATTATTGCATCTGTGTGTGCCATGGTGTGCAATGGGTGGGTGACCCTGTACCCCAGTGCTCACATTCTTGTGTAGGACCTTGTGTGATAATTGTGTAGGGGTCTGTGTGGGTATGTGTAGTGGACACGTAGGTCGTTCCATCTCTTCCTGATGTCATCCCGTGTTCTTGGGTGCTGTCCCACTGCGTTGACCCTGTCCATGATTCTGCGCCATAGCTCCATCTTCCTAGCTATGGTTGTGTGCTGCACCTGTGATCCGAATAGCTGTGGCTCTACCCGGATGATTTCCTACACCATGACCCTGAGCTTCTCCTCAGAAAACCTGGGGTGTCTTTGCGGTGCCATGGGGTGGTGTGGGTGATGTGTGAGGTGGTGTGTGTTGTGATGTGTGGGGTGATGTTTAGGGGTGTGTAGTGTTTTGTGCGTGGATGTTGTGTGAGTGATGGTGTTGTGTGCCACTGTATGCTGGTGTGGTCTTTGCTTTGCTGTCTCTCTGCTTCTGCCAAATTTGTGGTTGTAAGTGTTTGTGGGTAATGTGGGTGTGTGTTTTAAATTGTACGGTGTGTGGGAGTGGTGTGTGTATGTGTATCAGGTGTGTGTATTTGGAATTGTCCAATGTGGTAGTGTTTTGTAAATGTGTGTGTATTTTGAGCGCGGCGGGTTGTACCGCCAATGGAATACCGCGGTCGAAAGACCGCCACGTTGATTTGTGGGTTGTGATAGTGTGGGTGGATTCCTGTTGGTGTGACGGTGGAGGTTTGGTTATCGCCAGTTTATCACTGACCTTTGGTGTGGCGGACTTGTTTGGGTGTCTAGATTTTGGCGGATTCTGAGCTGTGGGTCGTAATAGCTGTATCGGATTTCCGCGGCCGCGGCGGTGTGTTGGCGGTCTTCTGCAGAGGTAAGTGGGATTTACCGCCAATGTTGTATAGAGGGTCTATGTTTTTATTACTGGCTAGGGAGGATAAAGCTTCATTTTGAGCTCTAGTAAAGTTGGACTGCACATATTTATGTTCCTGAATACTCTCTCTACCTCAAACAGAACAGCATTATCAAACGTAATAATTTCCTTTGGCATCAAGTTAGTCGGAGGAATAAATGTAGAGGCACATCACAAGCCTGTGATACTTTCTGGTCTCACATGTGGATTTTTGGTAAACCAAAATTTAGGTTTCAAGGTTCTAAAAAATGTATATAGCTCTATTTGAGTAAAAATGGGTCATTCCTATGAGTTGGCACAAAGGATAGACCGGTCCTCAGACCTTCAATTTCTTTAGAACTTAACTTGTGTGAGGACAAGTTTTAGATCAGTACCTCCTCCAAATCAGGATTATGTGTCATATTGTCTACCACTCGTAATATTGATTCCTGATTTGCCTGAACCCTAGGGTGTATTGGTTCTTGAACCACCCCTGCCTGAAGTTCCTTACCCTTCCAAGTGCTGGTCTCTGGCCCCTTTCTAAAAAAGTTTGTCTAGAGGTGGAGGGTTCAGTATTACAACTTATATGAGGGAGGCCCGCAGTAGAAACAGAGTTGTCACTGTCAGAATCACTTGTAGTGTCTGAGAAAGTAACTATGGGCCAGATGTAGCAAAGGTTTGCGAGTCGCAAATGGGCCGATTCGCTATTTGCGACAGTGCAAAATCGGAAATGGGATGCAAAAAGCCCATTTCCGACTTGCAAAAAGCGATGGGACCCATTTGCGAGTCGCATCAGTTGCGACCCCATTTTGCGACCCGCAAATAGCAAGTCGCAATTTGCGAGTCGCAAACCTTATGCAATTGCAACTCGCAAATTGTGACTAGTCGCAAAAAGCCCAGTTTGCACGTCCCATTTACCACTAACTCAGAGCAGGTGGTAACCATTACCAAAGTATAAAAGGAGCCCCAGAAGGCATCTGGGTTCACCAAGATGGCGGAGATATACCTGATAGCAGTGAGAAGGAGAGTCCACGCAGCCCAGCAGAGGAGGAGGAGGGGCCACAGACAGGAGAAGATATATAGAACAAGGCAGACTCTTTTTCAGCAAACTGAGGATGAGATATACGATAAATACCGCCTTAGCAGCGCAGCCATCCTAGAATTAATTGATTTACTCAAACCACAGCTAGAACACCTGACCCTGCGTGGCTGCGCCATCCCTACGCATGTGCAAGTGCTATGCTCACTGCACCTCTTGGCCTCAGGGAGCTATCAGGGGGTCATTGCTGTGGCAGGTGGGGTATCCCAAAGTGCAGTGTCAAGGTTCCTCATGGCCTTCCTAGATGCCTTGCTCACACACATGTCTCACTTCATATACCTACCAAGGAATGAGGCAGAAATGAACAGCACCAAGCTGGACTTTTACCGCATTGCCCACTTTCCCCATGTCATAGGGTGTGTAGATGGGACACACATTAAAATATGCCCCCCTGCAAATCTGGAACACCTTTTCCGCAACAGAAAGTGTACCCACTCACTCAATATTCAGGTTGTTTGTGACGCCCATTATGTCATCACGGACATTGTAGCTAAGTTTCCAGGCAGTACCCATGACTCATACATGTTTAGGCATAGTGGGATACATCAACGCCTGGAACGTGGGGAATTCGGAGACGGTTACCTCCTAGGTAGAGCTACAGACACTTGCAGACATACACACAGGTCACTGTGCACGACAATCAGGACTTCCTAACAGTGTTCTTTTTGTGCCCAACAGGTGACAGTGCATATGCTCTTAGGCCTTGGATCATGACTCCGTTTTTATCACCAAGCAATGATTCAGAGAGGCAATACAACAATGCACATAAGAGGACCAGGAACCTCATAGAGCGCACCTTCGGACTCCTGAAAGCAAGATTCAGATGCCTCCACCGCAGTGGAGGTGCCCTCCAATATACCCCCATTACCGCATTCAAAATTGTGGTCGCATGCGCCATCCACCACAACATAGCCACCCGACGTGGGCTACCTCTCACCCCCGCAGACCCAGATCCTGATGATGAAGAGCAAGAACAACCACATCGCCATCATGGGGATAGGAGTATAGCTAATCAAGGCAGACTGAGACGGGAACACATCGCAACACAATATTTTGGAAGGTACGTGCCAACTCCAACCATACTCACCTATTGACCAAAAACTCAGTTTGTTAAGTGGAACAAAAATAACTGTTTTATTAGTGCATTAATGAAACTATTTACAAGTACTGAATGTCCATGGGCATGAAAATGCAAACCAGGCATGTGGCACATTGACGTCATGTGCCACTTCTTATGGTCCAGGGTGATCTCTAAGACCTTCTGCCCCTCCTGCCAGCCTGGCTGCTCCCTGGTGCTTCCGTGATGCTCTGCCTGCTACTCCTGAGCACCCTGCTGTCAGTGACAGAGACACTGCTCACTGTCGAGCCCTCCTCACTGTCCTGGGGTGTTTCCCCTGTGCCCCTCGACATATTCCGTGTCTCCATCATGTCTATGATGTGGGTCAGACGTCCCAGGCCCCTTGCCACATCCCCAGCAAAATGGCCCATTTCCACCTGCAGCCCAACTGTCCTCCTCGACAGGCCTGTGGTGTTCATGGCGAGCCTGCCGATGGATGTGGCCATCCTGTCCAGTCTGTGCAGGAGCTGACGGTCCCTGCGCCGCCCACCCTCGGCCTGGGCCAGTAGTCCTCCCGCCAGTTCCCTCATGGCAAGGGCAAGGTCCCCAGTGTTATTGCATATCATGTCCATCATTGAGTTCAGGTGCTGCATGCTGGCATGGTTATTGCGCACGAAGCGGTGCAGCACACCACTAATCCTCCCTAAAATTCAATTTTGTAGGTGCTGACCATGCAGCAGATGTGCCTCACTGGTGCTGGGAGGAAGTAGCCCGGATGCAGACTGCAGCCCTGATGTAATGGACCTGCGACGCCTGCGCAGCGGTGGCTGCCCTGTGCTTTCACCTGTCTCATCCCTGCCTGTTGCTGGGGCAGCCTCTTGTGATATTGTTGCAGCAGGTGTGGCTACTGCAGGGATGCTGTTGACCGTGCAGGTGGGGGTGCTGGCGGGTCCTGAGGTGTCCTCATGGGGCTGGCTGCTTGGAGTAGTGGTGGTGTCTTTTTGGAGACCTGTGGGACATGGGGAACAGACTGTCAGTGTCTACTATCTATTGCACACTTCATTATAAACATTTGCCTATGAACTGCCTACTTGACTACATTTCCCATAATGCATCATTCTGGCATTTGCTACCCTGAAATGGAGCTATCTTGGTTGTGCATGCCCCTGTGTACATGGTGGGTGGGGGTATGGCATTGATAGGGGTACAGGCATATCACATGGTACTCACCGGTTGATGTGCTGGGCTCTGAGGTGTCCAGGTCCCCAAATCCAGACACTGCCTCCTGCTCCAAGATTTCCTCCACCCTTTCTTCCAGGGGTGTGGGTGGTGGCACAGACGATGGTCCCCCTCCTGTGCTTCTCATCTCCCGGAGCCTTTCAGCCACCCTCTCCTTGGTCCGGGAGCGGAGGTCATACCACCTTTTCTTTATGTCGTCTATGGTCCTATGGCTCACCCCCAGGGAATTTATCTTGTCCTGTATGTCCTGCCACAGCTGTTTCTTGGTGGCTTCAGGAACATTGAGGGCTGATTTACCAAACAAGTCATCATAGTGCTGACAGCATTCGTCTGTCAGCACCTCCAGCTCCCTCTCAGAGAATTTCATCTTCCTCTTCCTTGGTGTTCCCTCCATGGCAGCTGCTGTTTGACCTGTGTGTAGTTCGGCAGTTATAAAAGGGTGTGGTCCTCCCTCCTCCCAGGTGTATTAGTAAACTTCCTGGCTGTGATGTCATCATCATGTGCCAGGAAGTGTTTCCAGAGTGTTCTGGAGTGGTTTCTGGAGTGTTCTGCTGCACCCGTAATCAATTTACAAGTTAATCGCAATTTGCGACATCTACTCGCTAATTGCGAGTTCGTTTTTTGCACACTCGCAAAAAGCGACCTCGCAATCGGCGGACTCACACACTGCGTTGCGAGTCCGGGTGCGAGTCGCTATTTCGGCACGTTTTTTTTGTCTGCATTCCAATTTGCGACTCGCAAAATGCGAGTCGCAAATTTTTTGTTTGCTACATCTGGCCCTATATGTTTCCGAGTACCACCAGTATTTACTGTACCATGTTGGTAAAAAATCTTTATTTAGATATGGATATGTGCGCTCCTTACTATATCTCCTGATGTCTTTTTGTAACTTATCTGTTTTCTTCAGGGTATTAGTTCTTTCAAAATCAGAAATGGTGGCTTCTAACTTTTTTAGAGTTTCCTTAGCATTGGTTACAGTTTGATCCTCCAAGAACTTTTTTCTAGCTCTGTAATCTCTTTTTAAATCCTTTTTATATGTTTTAGAGCTATTTCTATGCTGAGGAAAATCCAACTTCCTGAGCATTTGTTTGAAACGAAACTGAACCCAATTTTAAAATCCTCATCATCCACAAAAATATTCGGAATATTCCGTACTTGTAATGCCACCGAGATAATATTTGCATTTAAACAATCTGTCAAAAACTTGGTGTGTAGCTCAGTCCTTACCAATTTCTTATGCATTTTTTCTATTTGGGCCAAAGTGGAATACTGTTGAGTATGTAAAATAGATGCCCTACGTTGTCGCAAAAGAGACGGGCCGCTGGCTATTATAGCAATGTAATCATCAGTGTAAGATAATGTTTCTTGCTCAGACATTTATCCAGTTATCAATTCACAAGGTGCACTTAACAAATATGTTACACAAATTAAACATAAATATCAAAAACTAACTAAATGAGGGGTTCACCTGCATGTATCAAGCCAAGACTCTAATGTTCAAATTGATCAAAAGAGGCTATCCATATAGACTGGTTAAAAGTTCCCTGAAACGTGCTTAGTATTATGATCGGCAAGCCTTACTACAGGTCAGAGAGAAAGCTGTTCACCTGTTTACTCTCGTATGACTTGTGTTACAACTTTTGGTTCAGAGTCAAATGGAATTAAAAAGATTATTTTAAAAAAATTGGCACTTGTTAGCCTCTCTTGATATTCCACTTGAGAAATCATCATTTGCCTTCAAAAGGGGTAAAAACTTGAGAGGCAGTCTAGTGAGGGCCTGCACTGAACCAGAACCACGCACACTGAGTAACATCTAGAAGCTAACACCAAGGGTTGGACATTTCCCGTGTGGGAATTGCAGTGCATGTGCTTCCACCAAAATTGTAAAAACATGTTGTCTAAATGAGAGAACTTGGCAGCTGAATTTTTTTTTAATTGTGGCTCCAAAAATGTTATTAACTGTATTCCATGCCCATGTTCTTTGTTTTACATTGGTAAAACAACTGAGGAAGTCAGAAAACAGATTATTCAACATCAATCACGAATACAGTGTAATGTTGTGAATGCTCCTATGGTTGAACATTACAATCTTATGAAACATGCCCCCAACGATATGCACTGGTTTGTACTTGATGTTATAAACCCTCAAAAAGACGTGTAAATGTGGACCGCCTGTTGACCATTAAAGAGAACCAATGGATTTGGCTTGCATATACAGTTAAAAAGGGTCTGAATCAACAGGTGGAATGGCAGATACTAGCAACATCGTAGATAGACTATCTTGAGCGGAACAGTTATTGTGATGCATTCCACATAGACGGTTATGGATCCTAACCACTTTTCATGGTTCTGTGCCTGCAGTTGTGTACACTGAATTGGTATCTACCAGCTCTACTAGAGAGGGTATGGTCCCTTTCAGGGTTTCCTATTGTGTCTTTTTCTTTCCTGTGGTTGGTATGAGGGCTGTGAGTCCCTTTATCTGCCCTTTCATTTCTGCAATTTAGTTGTATTGGTTGATGACTAATAATGCCCCGAGAATAATTGGTTGAGTCTTTTCTATCTGTTATATGGATAAGCTAGACTCTGAGGCTACCTACAGCGGGGTTGTGAAAGCAGATTGAGTATTGGAGAGTATTTAGATGGGACATTATTATATTTAAAGTTGGCCGCCACAGTTACTGCAGTGGTCATGTGACATGTGACTACCCGAATGCTCTGTAATAGGGAGACAGACAGCGTGTGTATCTAACTAACATGGACTGAGCTGATGGCCCAGATCTATATTTTATTTATTAACTTACTGAGGTCCACAACAGTATACTCACCGTAATTACAACAGTTTCCAAACTCTGGGTATTAGTTGGGCATTTTTACCAGTTTAAGATGGCTGTCGTAGTAACTGGAATGGTCACATGACCTTTCACTTCCTTATTTAAACTCACCAGGAAGGCCAGCAATGTTTGATTCTGACTCGCTTGCGTTGAGCGGACAGACACTAGTGGTCCCATATTTAAAAGGTATGAGTACACCGCAATGGAGGCAGAGTTTTTCTAGAGTTTATGTTGTATGACGGTCAAACAATTCTAATATTTTAATCTTTGTAGATTTGTTTACTTGGGCTTGTAGGTTGAAGTACCCTGATGTGTTGCTACAGAGCCTATTTTTGCAACCTGTTGTAAGTAGCAGAATATAGCTATTCTGGTTGGGAGCCTGACACAATGTATTTTATGGTGCACGTTTGCTATGTCTTTAAAGTATTTTTTGAAATTTCCTTGTCATATAGGTGGTGGCTTATGCTAGTATCCACACCTGTGTTATGGTGTTTTTCTGGGTTCAACAGGCGGTACACATGGTGTGATTTAATAGATTGCATGTGCTGTTTTTTAATTAATTTTTCTTATGTGTAGGTATTATTTAACAACACTGAGTCCTGATGACTGCCACTACAGGCCGAAACGTCAACATTAACTTCTCATTTGGCAAGCTGAATGGAAAGTCCATGATATTGCTTGAACTGGGACTGAAAACCAGGCAATTATTGTGCAGAACTGTGTCATGAGGAGGGTTATAACCCCTTTCTGGATATGCATTTGGGATTCAATCTTATGATCTAGAGGGGTAATATACAGTGTTGTTGCTTATGAAATGTACATTTGTTGGAATTGTTGTATATTTTTTTTAACTTCCTGAATCTCATTGAGTAAGAAATTGGATTTTAACAGTACTGAGTTTTTCTTATTCATTAATTGAAGACTAGAACATATGTACGTATACTATATCTAAATAATTCCTCTAAGAGCATTTTTTAGTGAGGCATTGTCTGTACCCAGTTCCTAGGGGAATACTGAGTTGCCCTTAAGTGTGTTCACACTCAGAAAGATGGCACCCTATTCAGGTGGTCATTCCGACTTCGGTGGTGTTTTCCTTAGTCCGCCGAAGCTGCGGGTGCCAGAAGACCTCTAGTGCTGGTGGTATTCCGACTCCCATATTAGGAGTACTGAAGGATTTCGACCACAATTTGTGCAGAAATCCTCCAGTAGTCGTGCTGACGGTCGGAGGTGCAGAGGCGGTTCCACCACTGGACCGCCCCACCAAAAGGACTCCGCCAGCTGTATTACTACCTGTAATACGGCCTGGCGGTGTCCTGAGGGCGGGGCGCTGCCAGTGGTGGGAATGCAGGGTCCTGTCCCCTCAGGAAGGAACACCTCGTTGGACGAGGTATGTGTCCTCCGCAAGGGGAGGAGGGTGGGGTGTGCGAATGGATGTGCTTGAGTGTGTGTATGCGTGTCATGAAGGGGGGTGGGAGGGGAGTGTCTGTGTATGCATGCGTGTGTGTCTATGTGTGAATGTGGTGATGGTGATGCGTGTGTGGGTGAATGTGAATGCTGGGTCGGGGTTGTGTGTGTATGTATGTTGAGAAAAGGAGGGTGTGGGGACGGAGCAAGTATACGTGTCAATGGGAGTGAATGTAGTGAGTGTGTGTGTGAGTGGGGGTGTTGTGCATGTGTGCTTGTATGTGTGTATGGATTTGTTGGGTGTTGCATGTGTGTGTGTGCGCGTGAGTGTAAGGGTGTTGTGAGTGCAAGTGAGTGTGTGTCAGGGTGTTGTGTCTGTGGGTGCCTGTTGTGCGTGCGTGCATTCATGTGGTGGGTGTAAGTACGGGGATCGCGAGGGGTGGGGAGTCACTACTGGGAGCAGGAGGGGTGGGGGCTACTGGGCGTTCGGGGAAGTGATGGTGGGAATGTTGTAAGGGAAGTGGGTGGGGGACTCTTGGGTAGATGGGGGAGTCATCTACCAGTGTCAGGAATGCAAATTCCTGTCGCCGGCAGCCTTTCCACCAGGAAGTTTGTGGCAGTGCTACCGTTACAAAATCCCTGGTGGAAAGGGGACTCATGATACTGCCGGCGGTACTTGGTGGACCTCCACGTCGAAGATGCTCATCTTCGGCCCGGTGGGTCCTACCGCCCTGGTAGTAGGAACGCGTAAGTGACGGTTTGGCACAGGCCAAACTGCCACACTCGTAATCTGGTGGTCTTCACTGCCGGCCCGTCAGCGGTGAAGACCGCTACCGTGGTGGAATGACCACCTCATTGTTTCAAACGAAGGGCCTCATTGCGAGTTTGGTGGCCCTAGGACCGCCAAACTCACGGTGTCGATCGGACCGCCTTAATCCTGGCTGTCTGACTGCCAGATTATGATCCTGGCAATGGGACTGCTTGGAGACTGCCGCCTCCTCCTGATGGTGCTGTGTGTGATGGCATTTGGCTCGGTTTCCTGAGGTAGCGGAGACAAAGGCCACAACACTGTTCTGGGTTGACAAGCAGGAATGTCATAATAGAATGTTTCCACCAGACATCCCAGTGGGAACATCGTAATATGATGTTGGTGAGGCTGCCAGCTTGACGGTCGCCTCCCCACCTGCGTATTGGAGTTTGGGTGGTTCAACCACCAAACTCGTAATACAGCCCTTAGCCTTTTAAGTTATTCATGACTTTGGTCTTGAGGTTCCAAAGGAGTTTTCACTCTTCTACAACTATTCCCCTTAAGAATGCATCCTAAGTAAAAGGAAGGCTTAATGCTCCCAGTTTACCCACAAAGTATTTAGGAGGAATGTTTTTATTTGCCTGAAACGCTGCCCTGTCTCCTAACTCTAGTGTGTCCATGTATGTGTTCCAAACCGTTCAACCTCTTCAAGTCCACCCTTCAGAATTTAGCTACAATCCTTGAGCAAACATCAGCAAATGAAAAGATGTTTTAGTCAAAGTGTGGATGTCAAAGACATCCTGGGGTCATGTGGCACAAATAGGATGGTAAATTAGTTGATCCTGCACCGTTACCCAACCTGTCCCATTTGCATCATGGTACTGCACATATAAGTCGATATGGTATGACCTGTGTATAACCACCAACAGATTTGCATATTATCTTCCTTCCATGGTCCAGCAATGTTGCCATTCATGTGCTGTCTGTCAAGATTACAATATTGATAAAGGCACAATAACCACACAGAGTTACCGCCCTACCCCCAGATCCCTTTGTTCATGTTAATATAGATTTCATTCAAATGCGTCAATGTTGTGATTTTTTGTTAGTTTTGGTCTTTATGTTCTCAGAATGTGTGGGCCCTAACCTTGTTCCTAAGCCAGTGCTGTCACCGGGGTCAAAAGCCTGATCCAAGAATATGGACTCGATTATGACTATGGTGGGCACACCCCCAGCCCACGGTGGCAGTGGTAAAAAACAGGCCAGTAATACGACGGCATCCTGACCATTGCTTTCTGACTTTCCTTCGGGGATGTCTGTGTGTTGGCACCGCAGTCATGCAGCAGCATGCTTTGGCACTAGTAAGAGCCTGAAGCCAATGCCAGCCATACTGCAGTCCTGACAGCCAGTTGGACACACTGTGTCCTTGCAGTATTTTAGCAAGTGACACAGTGTGCGCACCCGACCTGCTGGCATTGGGGGGCACAAATGTAAGTGACAGCTCACATGACACCAGGGCGCAATCGCCTTGGAGCCATCAATGTGGCTACTCACCTGCCTTTTTGCCGACTGTCACATGGTGGGCCCCCTGCCAGGAACAGGTCGGCAGAAAGGCAGGTTGTAATTGGGCAGGAGGTGTGCTAGTCGGGATCCCCTCCTTGGATCTCCTCTACCGCTGCAGTAACAATAATGTCGGCGGCGGTCCTGAGGCGGTGTCAACGCTCAATTGATAATCAGCCAGTTGGACTGCTGAGGAGGAGGCGGTCAGACCGCTGAAAACTCAACGACAGAACAGTGCACGCCATAATCATAATTGGGCCCTTTGTCCATGGGTTTGAAATTTTGCTTAAGATCAGAAGTGAAAAAGGAAAATTAGTTTTAGTTTTATTTCATCTATGTTTCAGGAACATAGCAAATTCAAGATTTTACAGCACTTTTACTGTGCCTACAGCCCTGAGTCGCTGGGGAAAGTTGAACCATTCACAGGATCACTAAACAGTAAAATATAAAAAAAATGTTAAAAGACAGAACTTAAAAGGCATAATGCCCTACCACTAGCCCTAATGTCGACGAGGGTGATTTGGAATGATTTTTTGCTTTAATTTTTTCATTTCTTAGTGGATTGCTGTGTTTGTAGGGGAGTAGGGTGGGAAGCATTTTTATTGCATATATTATATTTTAATCTAAACTGAGTATTCATTTTTTTAATTTTTAATTGGTACACACATTAATAATTATGTAAAATATTGAATTGAAGAATTGTTGTATGTTGTTATTTTAAACTGGAATAGATTATTAAATATGTAGATATTGTAATTGATGGATTAATTAATGTAATCAAGGTCAATGTATCTTGTCTCTTTTTTTAAAAATAAAGTAATATTTTAATATTTATGTATTTATTTTATTTAGTGTGATTTTTTGTAATACTTCAAATTTGTTTTGTAGGTTGGTGGGTCTATGGGGGAGTAGGGTAGGAAGTGTTTTACATATTTATATGTGTGTATGTGTGTGTGTGTAATAATTTAGGGCCAGATGTACCAAACGTTTTGCGACTCGCAAACGGCAAAATCTGCCGTTTGCGAGTCGCAAAACGCGTATCCCAATGCAGAAATGCATTTTGCGAGTCGTTACCGACTCGCAAAATGCATTTCAGACTCGCAAATAGGAAGGGGTGTTCCCTTCCTATTTGCGAGTCGCATTGGGATGCAATACCATTTGCGACCGCATATGCGGTCGCAAATGGCATCGCAGTTACCATCCACTTCAAGTGGATGGTAACCCAATCGCAAATTGGAAGGGGTCCCCATGGGACCCCTTCCAGTTTGTGATTGCACCCCAAAATATTTTTTCAGGGCAGGGAGTGGTCCAAGGAACCACTCCCTGCCCTGAAAAATCCGAAACTAAAGGTTTCGTTTTTTTTTTGTAGTGCAGCTCGTTTTCCCTTAGGGAAAACGGGCTACACTTCAAAAAAAAAAAACTGCTTTATTGACAAGCAGGTCGCTAACATGGAGGCCTGATGACGTCAGCAGGCCTCCATGTTAGCGAGTGCCCATACTCGCAATGGGGCCGCAATTTGCGACCCACCTCATGAATATTCATGAGGTGGGTCATTGCGACCCCATTGCGAGTTGCAGTCGGTGTCTGAGACACCGTACTGCATAGCAATTTGCGACTTGCAAATTGCAAGTCGCAGGGACTCGCAATTTGCAAGTCGCAAATTGCTTTTTTGGTACATCTGGCCCTAGATTGGTAAAACATTCTGTAATAGTTTTTTTTTTATTTTGTACACTGATCAAATTGTATATATTAACTAATTGAGAAAATGTTTTTGAATTTGTGCTTGTTTGGGAAAAATGTTTTTGATTATCATATTTAAACATTTTAATTATAGTGTTTGTTGTATTTGTTATTAATCACTTGATTTTAATTTGTATTTTGCAGTTTGGCTTGTAAGGAAGTATAGAGGGAATTGTTTGAAAAAATATGATATTTATTATGTTTTAATTGGTTAACTAGTACATTTTATATACAATTTTATATATTATATGTTTCAATATTTTTTATTTCGTTTTCTGTATTTGGTTGATATGAATATGACTTATAATTTATATTTTTTGTAAATATGTATTATGTTTAAGCGCCATTTTATTATGTATTCATTGTTCTTTTTTACATTATTTGTAGCGTATATTTTTTATAATAATTTCTTATGTTGTGAACTTCTACATTTTTTCTATTCGCTTGCATAAGTTTGTTACTTAATTTTATACAGATATATATGTATATATATATATATGTATGTATATACAGTATATACATATATATTTAGGTAGTTAGATTTTTTTATTTTTTTTTAATGTAGGCGCCGGCGTGACAATCCTACAAAGAAAAGTGAGGAAAATGATCTTGCTTTTTTAAGCATATTTTGAGGTTTGCAGGGAGTATGGGTAAAAAAAAGTTGGAGGATCCACGCAAGCCACACCTCCCTGGACTCCACCGGGTGTCTAGTTTAAAAAAATGTCTGGTTTTGGTAGGTTTCCCTAGATGACCGCCGCACCCGGAACCAAAAACGCAGGTGCCCCCCGCAAAAACTGGTAGTTTTGTAATAGATCATTTTGATGTATTCACATCCTTCTGTGATGTACAAAACACTAAAACTGTGCAAAGAAATGCACTTAGGTTATGTTAAAAAGACCCCTCACCCACCAACCAAGCTGGTGGCATGCTTCATCATCGAGATCCCACTCGAGACACCTAGCATGTCATGGGTGTGCTGTGACACATGATTACAGCAGAGCAGTTTTGTCATTTTTACCACACATACTGGTTCGATTTGGCACCAATTTGGCACGAGGGTGAGTGATGGTTCAGTTGATCAAATTTTAATAACAAGAGATTTCAACAAAAATGAAATGCGCTGTTAAAATAACTGAAAGACCAAAAAACTGAACCAATGACTCACAGCTCATGATCTGTAAAGCCGTGACAAGGCACCAACCGCTTTACAGTCCATTCACACAATTTTTATACATGACATGCACAAGACAATTCATGCCGCCAGCTGCGGGCCCAGCACATTACAACACTGGCATCAACAGATAGCGCCATTCACGGGCCCATCACTTTCATAAGCCCACATGCCTGATAAAGCAATCACACCAGCTGATGGGAGTGTGTGGACTGGCGTTTGGCTGGGACTGTGTTGCTGTGGGCAACAGCAAGTCACCACCGCCAGCCAAGCGCCACTCGACACACACTACCATCACTTTTTTTTGTTTTTTAAACAACAAATAAACCACTAACTAATTAAAAATAAGTACAAAACTACAAAGACAAAAGCTCTAACTGAATACATAACAGTAATGCCAACCGTGAAACTGAACACATGAAAATATAAAACAGGCAGTTTATGCTCACAGGAGTTCCCAATAATTTTTTTGAGTATGGTAACTCCTGAAACAGCCACCAACACACAGCCAGGCTTTAAAGGACAATCTGGGCAGTACATACAAGTCTCCCTCCAGATACCTCTTTGAGCACAATCTCTACATTTCTTAGCGGGAAAGTCTTTTTTGCGTGTGGGAGGAATGTGCTCAGCAAAGTGGCGATCTTTCAAACTAGCCACATCCTCCACCACTGCATCCCTAGAACCTCTTGCCTGTTCCACCCCAATAAGGCTCTCTATCACTGACTCTGGAGAACTAACCTTGAACACAATAAAAGTTTTAAAAGTTGCAACATGGAACAAATGAATAGCTATCTTCTTATACCAAATGTAGGACTTATGAACAGCAGTATGAGGTTCCAACCTCTGATCAACTCTAACTACACGTCCCATGTGCTTATTATAATCTAAAATGCACACATGTTTGCGCACTTCGGCAACCTGACCCTAAACAGTCACAGGGGAAGTACTCTCATCATGGATGATAGGTAGCATGTAGACATCCCTCCTGTCTGTAAATTTCAGAGCTAGCAGCTCATCATTCTACAAGGCACTGCACTGTCCCTTCAAGATTTTTACAGACAAGCTCCCTTGGATAGCCTTTCTGGTTAGAACGGATTGTGCCACAATCAACAGTGTCCACTCTAAACAATTTCTTGAAAAACTGCACTCCAGTGTAGAAGTTATCTACGTACAAATGGTGACCTTTGTTAAACAGTCGTCTACCAAGTTCCCACACAATTTTCTCACTAACTCCAAAAGTGGGCGGACAACCAGGGGGATCAATATTGGAATTCCTACCAGTGTAGACCCGAAAATTATACACATATAATCTGTACTACTTTCAGACAGCATATACATTTTAATTCCATACAGTGCCCTCTTGCTAGGAATATACTTCCTAAAAACCAAATGACCCTTGAAGAGGAACAAAGACTCGTTTACAACTATTTCTTTGCCTGGAACATAGGCCTCTGAAAACCGATGTACAAAATGATCAAGGAAAGGCCTAAACTTAAAAAGACGGTCAAAATCAGGGTGATCTTGTGGCAAGGCTAAAGCATTGTCAACAAAATGCAGCATCAAAAGAAGAAGCAAATACCGATTACGAATCATGGTTGCAGGAAATATAGCGGTTGCCATCAAGGGTCGAGTAGACCAATAAGAAGCAAGTGACGGCTCCCTTATCAGCCCCATCAAAAAAGTCAAACCCAATAACTTTTTCATCTCTTCAAAATTTGCGGGAATCCACTGTTGTCCCTCAAATACTGCTCCACATACAAATTAGTCTGCTCAACAATCTCTTCCAAAAATACATCGTCCATAAACAACTGAAAGAAATTGCCAGGCAAAAAGTTTTCCGTATTGATTCTACACCCAGGGAGACCATTAAAGGCAGGCAACTCTGGCTGCTCCATGTTTAGGGCAACCCAGAGTTCAGGTCTTCCAATGGGAAACCTTTCAGGCCCAGGCTGCTGCACTATTGACACATGAGTGTCCTCCTCTAAAACAGGCCCTTCATCTGCAATGACAGTGGCTTACTCATCAGAAGATTCTTCTTGGGCAGAAAATTCACTGCCAGAATCTCTCACTTTCTCCTCTGCCTCAGATTCAGAGTCAGTCTCATGATCATACGATGGCTCAAAAAGCATACCAACAACCTGCTGAGCGGCCATCCTGCGGCTAGCCATGATCCTTCCTGTGAAAAGTAACTGGACAAATGCACCACCAACAACCAGCACTGTGTAACATAAGTAATAAACAAAGGTGGTCATTACAACCCTGGCGGTCAGTGTTAAAGCGGCGGTAAGACCGCCAACAGGCTGGAGGTAAAAAAATTGGAATTACGACCGTGGCGGAAACCGCCAACAAAGACAGCCACTTTAACACTCCGACCGCCACGGCAGTACAGACAAACAGCTTGGCGGTCACTGCCAACAGACAGGCGGAAGACAAAGTACCGCCCACAGTATCACAACCTACCAATCCGCCACCTTTTCCGGGGTGGATTCACCGCGGATAAAAACACGGCGGAAACAGGAATTTCGAAGGGAAAGCGCTCACCTCTACACACTCCACGAGGAACGACGACACCATGGACCCGGAACTCCAAGTCCTACCTGTGATAGTCTTCCTGCTCCTGTACCAGGAACACCAACGCCGGCAGCAAAGACCACAGTGAGTAGTGCACCTACGACACAGGGGAGGGGGGAGGCAAAAAACAGGGACACACACACGCAACACCCCCACCCCCACCCCCACCCTCACCCACTACAACACACACACTAATACATATCTATACATTATAGTAACACCCCCCAAACCCCCGGAAGAATGCAAAGACAAAAGGAAATGAGTGTAACCATTGTAATATATTAAAATGCAGTACGCAAAAATATACATATATACACTATTAACAAAATATACACCAAGAATAGTAGTCCAGGTATTGCACCATTTATAGTCTGTGGACCACTGGACCCATGCATGGGCGAGGCCCACACACGATACCAGATCAAAACAGAGAGAACACTGCAGGGGCATCAGATAGAAATACAACAGTCACCTCAGGGGGAAGGGAAGGGGGGGGCACCTCAGCCGGATGAGTGCACGACGCCAGATCCACGAGGGGGCTCCATGCCCATTGATGTATCCTGGGGAGTGCAAAGCCACAGTCTCTCAAGTCTCTCCAGTGGGTGGGTTGCCCACTGCTTTATCCTGGGGAGTGCAATGCCACAGTCTCTCAAGTCTCTCCAGTGGGTGGGTTGCCCACTGTTCAATCCTGGGGAGTGCAAAGCCACAGTCTCTCAAGTCTCTACAGTGGGTGGTTTGCCCCCTGTTCAATCCTGGGGAGTGCAAAGCCACAGCCTCTCAAGTCTCTACAGTGGGTGGTTTGCCCACTGTTCAATCCTGGGGAGTGCAAAGCCACAGTCTCTCAAGTCTCTACAGTGGGTGGTTTGCCCACTGTTCAATCCTGGGGAGTGCAAAGCCACAGTCTCTCAAGTCTATACTGTGGGTGGTTTGCCCACTGTTCAATCCTGGGGAGTGCAAAGCCACAGTCTCTCAAGTCTCTACAGTGGGTGGTTTGCCCACTGTTCAATCCTGGGGAGTGCAAAGCCACAGTCTCTCAAGTGGATAACAGTCTCCACTGGTTCTGGAGGGGGACTGGTGCCCAGAGTGCTTCCTCCTGTGAAGGACAGACGGAGTGGATGCATGTCTCCACTGGTTCTGGAGGGGGACTGGTGCCCAGAGTGCATCACGCACCCCGTGACGGTCCCAGTTGCGTCGGTGCCCCTGCTGCTCATGGGCTAGCGGTGCTTGAGTTGGCAGTGCCCTGTTCAGCGGTGCTTGAGTTGGCGGTGCCCTGTTCAGCGGTGCTTGAGTTGGCGGTGCCCTGTTCAGCGGTGATTGAGTTGGCGGTGCCCTGTTCAGCGGTGCTTGAGTTGGCGGTGTCCTGTTCAGCGGTGCTTGAGTTGGCGGTGCCCTGTTCATCGGTGCTTGAGTTGGCAGTGCCCTGTTCAGCGGTGCTTGAGTTGGCGGTGCCCTGTTCAGCGGTGCTAGAGTTGGCGGTGCCCTGCTCTGCGGTGCTTGAGTTGGCGGTGCCCTGTTCAGCGGTGCCTGAGTTGGCGGTCCTTCATTGCCCAGCTTGGCTGGGGCTGGCGGTCCTTCATTGGGCAGCTGGGCTGTGGCTGGCGGGGCCCTCCTGGGCAGCTGGGCTGTGGCTGGCGGGGCCCTCCTGGGCAGCTGGGCTGTGGCTGGCGGGTCCCTCCTGGGCAGCTGGGCTGTGGCTGGCGGGGCCCTCCTGGGCAGCTTGGCTGTGGCTGGCGGGCCCTCCTGGGCAGCTGGGCTGTGGCTGTGGCTGGCGGTGGCCTCCTGTGCAACGAGGATGGGGCTGGCGGTGGCCTCCTGTGCAGCGAGGATGGGGCTGGCGGTGGCCTCCTGTGCAGCGAGGATGGGGCTGGCGGTGGCCTCCTGGGCAGCGAGGATGGGGCTGGCGAGGCCCTCCTGGGCAGCGGGGATGATTGCGGTCTTCTCCGCCGTGCTGCTCCTCCCAGACTTGCCGGGTTTCTTGTGGCCCTTCCCCACCTTGGGAGGAGTCACAGCTGAGTCCACACTCCCACCGGGATCCCTGGGAGCGGCTTGGGTGGCTGGAGTCTTCCCCCTCTCCTGCCGGGCACTGGCCAACTTCTGGTGCTTCACAGGGGGGGGACTGGCTGTGCTGTGGCTCCGTGCCACACTGGCTGTCCTGGTGACGGTGCACTCCACATACCTGTGACTACAGGCACCACTGGTCACGGAGATGTTGTGGCTGAGGTGCAAGTTCGGGACCTATGAGTTGGACGGGGGTGGGAAATAGGTCAAGGCTGGACAGGAAAAGTTGTTTGGACACACTGGGACGGGTAGCTGGAGGGGGTTTGGGAGTGGAGGAAGAGGTGGTGGTTGTAGGAGGTGTACGTTTGGTGGCTTTGGGTGCAGGTGCATGTGCTGGAGGCTGTCGTGAGGTGGATAGCTGTTGGGTGGGTGTGTGCCTGCATTTGTGTATCTTCGGAGGGGGCGTTACAGACACACTGGGAGAGGACACAGGGGACGTGTGTATGGTAGTAGGGGTGGTGACTGCACGTGAGCGGGGTGTGCTGGTGCAGGACATAGTGGCTGTAGAGGTAGTGCATGCAGGTGTGAGTGTAGACGAGACTGGGAGGGAGGAGGGAGATGACGAGGAGGGGGACACAGTGGAGGCAGTGGATGTTGGTGTGTCTGTATGTGTGTGATGCTTGCGTGAGTGCCTGTGGGATGTGTGGTTCTTATGTTTGCCTGAGCTTCCCTTGTGTGGTGAGGTGTGTGCAGGCTGGTCTGATGGTGTGCTTGGGATAGGCAGAGGTACAGGGGATTGGGTCTGGGTGGAGGAAGTTGGAGGGGGAGGCTAGACACAGGGACAATGGCTGCCATCAGTGCTGAGGCCAGAGTTTGAAGGGTTCGATGAAGGGCAGCCTGACCAGAATGAATGCCCTCCAGGAATGCATTTGTGTGTTGCAACTCCCTTTCTACACCCTGAATGGCATTCAAAATGGTAGACTGCCCAACAGTGAGTGACCTGAGGAGGTCAATGGCCTCCTCACTGAGGGCAGCAGGGGTGACTGGGGCAGGGCCTGAGGTGCCTGGGGCGAAGGTGATGCCCACCCTCCTGGGTGAGCGGGCACGGGGCGAAGGCTGAGGGGCTGCTGGGAGGGCGGTGCCGGTAGGGGGGGTGGCGGCTGTACCTGTAGATGCGGGGGCACAGATGTTGCCGCCACCACAAGGGAGCTCCCATCGGAGGACGAGTCCGTGTCGCTGGTTTCAGCTCCTGTCCCAGCTGTGGTGCTCCCCTTGCCCTCCGTCCCACTGGTGTATTATGAGTCCGTAGTGTGGCCCTCCATGGCCATGTGGGATGCAGCTCCCTCGTGCTCTGGTGCCACTGCTCCTCCGCCTGATGATGCTAATGCACACAGGGAGACCACAAAAAGGGGGGGGGGAACAGAAGAAAGACATGTTGAGTACATGGATTACCGCTACCGTTGGCGGACAAGACAGACACAGAAGCCCCCTGCACTATGTCACGCTCTTGGGCTCTACAGTGCAATTCATGGTAAATGGCCTACAAGGCTATGGACCACATCTGCACACATTGATGACACAGGTGCATGAATAGCTGTACTTGGCACTCTACAGCGGTGGGGTGGGGGGCCACAGGGCCATGCTTTACGGAGGGGCCTAGCCTACGGAACTCGCCCTGGCCTAGGGAAACCCACAGCCCTCCTCCCCCACCCAGACGCCTCCACTGCGCACAAAGTCAGCTGAATGAGAGTGTACTCACCCCCTTGTGTCTGCTGTGATGCCCTCAAGCGCCCATCCAACTCAGGGTAGGCCACCGCCAGGATCCAGAACATCAGGGGGGTCATGGTGCGACGGGCACCCCTCCCACGTTGGGAGGCCATACCCAGCTGAGCCTCCGCTGTCTTCTTGCTCCAGCGGCGAATGTCCTCCCATCTTTTACGGCAGTGGGTGCTGCGTCTGTGGTGGACCCCCAGGGTCCGGACGTCCTTGGCGATGGCACGCCAAATATCCTTCTTCTGGTGGGCGCTGACCTACATGAAATGTACAGGGGAAGAAGAGAAGTCATTACCAACTGTCCTGTCAAAGTGAGTGGCCCCCATCCCTACCCTTGCCATGTGGCACATGCACCCTCCGTCTTTCATGCACGCAGAACTCTGCCCCCTTCCTTCTTACAACCAGCCCTCTCCACACAGGCATAGCCCATACAACATGCTCCCTGTGTACTTACCTGTTGGTCTGGAGGACCGTAGAGTAGCGTGTACTGGGGGAGGACCCCATCCACAAGCTTCTCCAACTCCTCCGATGTGAAGGCAGGGGCCATTTCCCCAGACGCACAAGCCATTGTCTCTTCCAGACCGAGGTCACAGCAGCACTTGCAGTGTAGTTCCTCTCCTGTCGAAGATCAGGTATCGAGTGATTATACAGATAGAAAATGGCGGTCACGTCCGCGGCGGTCACGTCCGCGGCGGTGCATACCATCACCGCTGGCGTATATCGTCATTGGCTCCTGGGACCCATAGGGTCCAATGTTAACCAATACAGCATTGCGCCGCGGTCTTCGACCGCCTACCGCAACAGTGTACAACGCCAGCGCAATTACCTCACATCCCATTGTCCCACTTTAGAGGTCAGACAGCCGCCATTTCAGGGGCCCACATGACCTAATTTCCAACTGCGTCACACATACCTAGGCCTAGTCTCAACACACATACAGGCCACATTTTGAGTATGATTGGTGTTCTGTGTAGACTGTGGGTACATACCTCTGAGTTGTTTTTTGTCTCTGTGCTCGCTATTGTCCTTCATAGGCACCGTCTGCTGGGACATGTGAGGAGATGGTGGAATCCTCCGGTGTACCGACCGCTGGTGGACCTGTCGACAATGGAGGAAAGAAATCTGATTATCAACTACAGGTTTGACCGTGCCACAATCCAGGAACTGTGTACACAGTTGGAACCTGACCTGATGTCAGCAATCCGCCATCCCACAGGAATCCCCCAGGTGCAGGTGCTATCAGTGCTCCATTTCCTTGCAAGTGGGTCTTTTCAAACAACTGTGGCCATGGCATCAGGGATGTCCCAGCCTATGTTTTACAACGTGTTGTCCGCCCTGCTGAAATACATGCGGAGCTACATCGTTTTCCCTCAGGTGGAGGATTTGCCTACAGTGAAAGGTGACTTCTATGCCCTTGGACATATCCCCAACATCATAGGTGCCATTGATGGGACACATGTGGCTTTGGTCCCCCCCCCACAGGAGTGAACAGGTGTACAGGAACCAGAAGAGTTTTCATTCCATGAATGTACGGATGGTATGTTTGGCAGACCAGTACATCTCCCATGTGAATGCCATGTTCCCTGGCTCAGTGCATGATGCCTACATCCTGTGGAATAGCAGCATCCCTTATGTGATGGGTCAACTCCAGAGGCACCGTGTGTGGCTATTAGGTGACTCTGGTTACCCCAACCTGTCATGGCTACTGACCCCAATGAGGAATCCCAGGACAAGGGCAGAGGAACGCTACAATGAGGCCCATGGGCGAACTAGGAGGGTGATCGAGCGGACCTTCGGCCTCCTGAAGGCCGGGTTCAGGTGTCTGCATATGACAGGTGGATCCCTATTCTACTCACCAAAGAAGGTGTGCCAGATCATCGTGGCCTGCTGTATGCTTCACAACTTGGCTTTGCGACGACAGGTGCCTTTTCTGCAGGAGGATGGTCCAGATGGCGGTGTTGTGGCAGCTGTGGAGCCTGTGGACAGTGATGAGGAGGAAGCAGAGGAAGAAGACATGCAGAACAGGGACTCAGTGATCCAGCAATATTTCCAGTGAGACACAGGTGAGAATACATTCCTGCCTACTACATGTACTTTTACACTTCTACCTCTATCCTGTCTGTCGTTTTCACCCAGTGTATGGTCACTGAGTTGTCACTTTCCCTCACGGTTTCACAGGTGTGGGTCCCAACGTGTCTCATCTGCTTAGATTCCTCATGGACTAGAGCTGTGTGACATAGGTATGTTGACATAACTATTTCAAGAACATGTTGTCACTGTAATTGCAAATACACTATTTCGAAATCACAGACAGACTCCAGATCTTTTGGTGCTTTAGGTGTGTTTATTTAAATTCAAAATATTGGAGGGGGAAGTTAAATGGTGAGGGGTGATGGCGGAGGAGTGTCCATGGCAGAGTCCAGTCTATTAGTCTCACAGGTGCATTGCCCATATGGGCATAGGAAGTTGAGCTGGGGCAGTTTAATTATGGACAGGGTGACAAAGTGGGACAGTAGGATGACAATCGGGGTGGTCTCATTTCTTGGTGGGGGTCTTGGCATCGTGCTCTGTCTTGTTCCTGGATCTCAGGGACCGTTTGCAGGATGGTTCTCCGTCTGCAGGGGGTGGGGTGCTGGTGTGGTGGTCCTGTGGCGGTGCCTCCTGTCCACTAGCGCCGGCGGAGGTGGTGGGCAGTTCATCGTCCATGCTAGTGTCAGGGGCCCCTTGTAGTGCCACAGTGTCCCTCCTGGTGTTGAGTACTTCCTTCAGCACCCCTACGATGGTGCCCAGGGTGGAGCTGATGGTTCTGAGTTCCTCCCTGAACCCCAAATACTGTTCCTCCTGCATCCGCTGGGTCTCCTGAAACTTGGCCAGTACCGTTGCCATCGTCTCCTGGGAGTGGTGGTAGGCTCCCATGATGGAGGAGAGGGCTTCGTGGAGAGTGGGTTCCCTTGGCCTGTCCGCCCCCTGTCGCACAGCAGCCCTCCCAGTTCCCCTGTGTTCCTGGGCCTCCGTCCCCTGGACCGTGTGCCCACTGCCACTGCCCCCAGGTCCCTGTTGTTGTTGCGGTGGTGGGTTATCCTGGGTTCCCTGTAGTGGTGGACACACAGCTGATTGACGTGTCCTAGGGACGGAGGTATGGGCCCGCTGGGTGGGTGCTGTGCTGGTGTTTCCTGAGGGGGAAGGTCTGTGGTGGCCTGTGCCTGTGTGAGGGGAACCGACTGTCCCGAGGCCCCCGATGGTCCGGGCTGGTCATCTAGATCCAGGTGGACAGAGGTGCTGTCATCACTGTGGGGCTCTTCTGCGGGTGGAGTGGACATGTCTGAACCCTCCTGTCTGGTGACGTTGGGTAGAGGTCCTGCAGGGGTGGAAAGGCATGATTATTGCATCTGTGTGTGTCATGGTGTGCAATGGGTGGGTGACCGTGTACACCAGTGCTGGCATTCCTGTGTGTGAGCTTGTGTGATGATGGTTTAGGGGTGTGTATGGGTATGTGCAGTGGGCATGCTTTAGTGATGGGTGTCCATGCGTTGTTGTTGCATGCAGGGCTTGGTGTTGGGATGTGTGGTTTTCGATATTGGTACATTTGTGAGGAGTTGGAGTGATAGGGGTGAGGGCGAGGGTGGGGGTATGTGATGGCATGCAGGTAGGGTGGGGGATGTAATAGTTAAGATTTGACTTACCAGAGTCCATTCCTCCACCGACTCCTGCGAGGCCCTCAGGATGCAGAATCGCCAAGACCCGCTCCTCCCATGTTGTTAGTTGTGGGTGGGGAGGTGGGGGTCCGCCGCCGGTCCGCTGAACCGCCTGGTGGTGTCTTGAGACCACGGAACGCACCTTCCCCCGTAGGTCGTTCCACCTCTTCCTTATGTCCTCCCGAATTCTTGGGTGTTGTCCCACTGCATTGACCCTGTCGACTATTCTTAGCCATAGCTCCATCTTCCTTGTAATTGAGGTGTGCTGCACCTGTGATCCAAATAGCTGTGGCTCTACCCAGACAATTTCCTCCTCCATGACCCTGAGCTCCTCCTCCGAGAACCTGGGCTGTCTTTGCCGTGCCATGGGGTGGTGTAGGTGATGTGTGGGGTGGTGTGTGTGGTAATAAGTGTGGTGATATGTAGTGGTGTGTTGTGTGAGGTGCGTGGAAGTTGTGTGGGTGATGGTGTTGTGTGCCTGTGGATGCTAGTTTGTTGATGGTGGTGTCTCTCTCTGGCCTTCGGTCGTGAAATTTGGTTGTAGGGGTTTGTGGGTGATGTGGGTGTGTGTTTTATATTGTATTGGGTGTGGGAGTGGTGTGTGTATGTGTATCAGGTGTGTGTATTTCGAATTGTCCAATGTGGCTGTGTTTTGTAAGAGTGTGTGTATTTTGAGCGCGGCGGTGTGTACCGCCAATGGAATACCGCGGGTGAAAGACCGCCGCGTGGATTCATGTGTCGTGATAGTGTGGGTGTTTTTCTGTTGGCGTGACGGTGGAGGTTTTGTTTTCACCAGTTTATCACTGACCTTTGGTGTGGCGAACTTGTGTGGGTGTCTGAATTTTGTCGGATTCCGAGATGTAAGTCATAATAGCTGTGGCGGAATTCCGCGGCCGCAGCGTTGTGTTGGCGGTCTTCTGCACGGCGGTAAGCGGCTTTTACCGCCAATGTTGTAATGACCCCCAAAGTGTGGCTTTATCACAAAGAGTTATGTACTCAAAAACATTACCACTCACTTGCCTGAAAAAGCTAGACTCACCAGCAACTACTCTGCAAAGACACAGCAATCACCAATGATATCCCACTAAAAAGAAAAAAAGAAAAGCAAAATAGACATAAGACAACATAAATATCATTGTGCACAAATCTAAGGACAATTTCACACATAATCATGCATTTAGTATACTACCTACATGTCATTCATGCATGGCAACAATACTCCTTCGGAGTAAATTGTTTTTACTTATCTAAACATGCATCTACACAAAACACAGGTCAACCACTGCCAAAACCACAAAGAGCCACAGCAAAGGAAGCAAAAGCTTTAAACTAGAAGAAAAAGGAGAAATAAACTGTTATAATCACAAATGCAAATACTCCGCCAGTTGACAAACGCTCTGCCACCAAGCATTCAGAAACCTTCCCTGGTGCCTAAGTGGATGCTGCCCCATGGGCCTACACAAGATAGGCCAATCTGCCCCCAAGGGGGAAAGAAATGGCCAACAGTTCTGTGCACCCTTTGGGGGGCAACCATTGCCCAAGGGACGGCCCCCCTTCACACAAAAAACAAAACTAAAACAATCCCTGGTGCCTTTGTGGCTTCTGCCCCCCTTGGGGGCAGATGAGCCTAAAAAAAATGGCTATTAGTAATGTGCCCCCATGGGGAGCGACCCTTGCCCAAGGGGTCACCCTCAAACAAAAAACACACACTCGCATGATCCCTGGTGCCTAAGTAGCTTCTGCACCCCTTGGGGACAGATGGGCTTACAAAAAATAGGCCGATCTGCCCCCATGGGGGGCAGAAATGGCCAACAGTTCTGTGCCTCTTGGGGGGGCAACCTTTGCCCCAGGGGCAGCCACCCCACACACAAAAAACAAAACTAAAACAATCAGTTGTGTCTTCTTGGCTTCTGCCCCCCTTGGGGGTAGATGGGCCTAAATTAAATAGACAAAATGGCCATTAGTAATATGCCCCCAGGGGGAGCGACCCTTGCCCAAGGGGCCACCCCCACAAACACAAAACACACTATCCCTGGTGCCTAAGTGGTTTCTGCCCCCCTTGGGGGCAAATGGGCCTTAAAAAAAATAGGATGATCTGCCCCCAACGGGGGAAGAAATGGCCAACAGTTCTATGTCCCCCCTTGGGGGGCAACTCTTGCACAAGGATCCCCCCCAGTTTTTATTTTATTTTTTTAAACAGCAGTCTAGTGGTTTCTGCCCCCCTTGGGGGCAGATCAGCTTAACAATAATAGGCTGATCTATCCCAAAGGAGGACATAAATGGCCATAAATGATATGCCCCCCCCTAAAGGAAGCGATCCTTGCCCAAGGGGCTGTCCCTCAAACAAAAAACACACACAAAAATGGCTATTAGTAATGTGCCCCCATGGGGAGCGACCCTTGCCCAAGGGGTCACCCTCAAACAAAAAACACACACTCGCATGATCCCTGGTGTCTAAGTGGCTCCTGCACCCCTTGGGGGCAGAAGGGCCTAAAAAAAAATAGGCAGATCTGACCATATGGAGGGGGAGAAATGGCCAACCGTTCTATGCCCCCCTTGGGGGGCGACCTTTACCTAAGGGGCAGCCCCCCACAGGAAAAAACAAAGAAAAAAATCCCTGCCGTTCCAGTGGCTTCTGCCCCCCTTGGGGGCAGATCAGCCAAAAAATAATTGGTCGATCTGCCCCCAAGGGGGGCGAAATGGCCATAAATAATATCCCCCATAAGGGGAGTGACTTTTGAGTAGGGGGCCACTTCCCCTTAATGAAATAAACAACAACAAAAATCCCTGGTGTCTAGTGGCCATTCCTGCTTCCCGAGCGCGATGCGATCGGGCAGCAGGAATGCTAAAAGAGACATTGAGGGAAAAAAAAAACCTTTTGTTTCCCTCAATGCCTCTTTTATAGCAACCCCCCTCCCTCCCCGGACGGAGAAGAAACTCTCCTCCTTCTCCAAGGTCACTTTGAAAGCTAATGGTTCCCGGTGCGACCGGCACCCTCTGATGGTGTCAGCGCCCTGATGTTATTAGATTGGGGGGGTTGGGTGGAAGGGTAAGCACTTCCCCTTACATCCCTGCTCTGGAACGCTCCCCCCATGCTCCAGTGCCAGGACGTAATGGTTACGTCCTTGGAACAGGAGCACCGTGCGTGGGATGTAACAATTATGCCCCTGGCACAAAAGCAGTTAAAAAGTATTAGTTATAATTAGTATTCATTAGTGTTGGACCTGGCCCTTTTACAGGGTCATTCCCCAGACATTTTGCTTTTTGCCTCCTTTATTCTCTTAATTACATTTTTTAAAGTATTTTTTATTTATATGTTTTCATTTGATTATATTTTTAAGTATTATATTTTGTTTACTTTTTTAAAAGGATAAAAAGTATTTTTAATTTTTTCACATATGTACAAATATATCTGTATATATTGATATAGATATATATATGTACACACACACACACACATATATATATATGTGTGTATATATATATATATATATATATATATACATATATATATATATATATACATACATACACACACACATATATATGGTTATCATTTTCTAATGTTATTGTAATATTAAAATATTTAAAATATGTAGACTTACTATGGGCCTGATTATGAATTTGAAACCCATGGGGAGGACGCCACCGCCATGGCAGTGGCGTCACCCCCAACTGCATTACAATGTTTCAGACGGGCTAACCGGCGGGCCCCTTGTTTGAAGAGGTCCCCACCAGGCTGCCCGGTGGGAACAGTGCTACAGGATTGGTCTCAGCTCCCTTAAGGAAGCCAAGGCCAATACCGTAGCATCCCAGCACCATTGGAACTTGCACTGTCTGCATGGAAAGGCTATCAGAAAGTGAGTTGTAATCAGCACGGCAGTGCTTAGTTCAGCATCGCCATGGCTGAGTGCAACTCTGGTCACTGTCGACCGGTTCGGAACCACGTTCCCGGCGGAGATTGCGGTCCTGTAGTGGGTCCACTTGTGGCGGTCGGACTGCCACAGTTGCGGCAGTCTGACAGTCATCATGAAGCTGGTGGTCCATAGACAACCAGCTTCATAATGAGGCCCTATGTAATTTTGATATATTTGCCCACTGCATTTTTGTACTCAATATTTTTATACTTTACAATCAAAATATGCAAAGTTAATGTTATTGTCCACAGTATTGTTTCTGCACTATTTTTGTAGCACAATATCTTTCAAGTCAATTCTATGTCACAGAAGCCGGCACCATCCCTCCATTGTCTTCATATGTGCTTTACATGCACCTGTCTGATGATAGGGCTATAGAATATTGCAAAAAACTGATTTACTCTCCGAATAAGTTCCATTCTCTATTACAAAATGCATTGCCCTCTATCCCAACTGAAGCATATCATGACCTGCAGCCAGGCTAGTGAATTCATATGAAAATTTTTCAGCTAAAGTTATTACTCAAACCATGGGGGTGATAATGTATTTGAAGTACTGCTCCTCACCAGCACTACTGCGAAGTGCTGAACACTGCTTACATGGATCCTCACATTGCACAGCAATCACACCACAGAGCTGAGGGATCCAGTATCTGCTTGGAGTAACACAAAAGTGCAACAAAAATTCCCTCCTTCCTCTTGCGCATGGCAATAGCCTACACCGTGGCAGTGGGGAGCCTCCAACCTATTTTTTCCAACAATGGGCCTGGTCAGCACTCTTTGCAGCCTTTTTCGAAGGGGACAGTGAGTGATCTTGAAAAAGTAAACCATTTAGAGTCCAATGGCCTCTCCAGAAATACCAGATCTGGATCAGTACAAACAGTACCTGAACCTTTCTTCAAGTTAGGGGTGTTCTCATGCACACACCTACTCCCAAACCCCTTTAATTTGGGAAGAGCTATACAATGATTTGCACTTTCATAGACACTTTGGGCCTAATTGAGAGTTTGGCAGATGGGCTACCCCATCTACCAAACTCCCGACAGGGTGGCTGTCGCTGTAGTGGCGATCAGCCCCCCAGACCAATTAGGTGTTTCCCGCTAGGCTGATGGACAGAAACCTCTATTTCCTCCCGTAAGCCTAGTGGGAAACAGGTGGCAGAATTGTCTCCGACTAGTAATCGAGCCAATGACAATCCTGCCGTCGCAGGGTGCACAGCAGACAGTGAACATTACTATGGTGCAGGGCAGGAGCCCCCCTGTGGCCCCCTGCACCTGTTCTCTACCACCCTTTTCTTGGCGGTGAGACCACCATGAAAAGGCTGGCGAACAACGAGGTTGTAATCATCAGAGTGGCGCTGCATGCAGTGCCACCCTGGCTAATTTCAATCGCCACCACAGCCAAGCCGTTGGGATCATGGATCCCGGCGGTGATGGCATTACCCTGGTGGTCTAACCTCCAGGGACTTAATGTGGGGGTCGTACCACCACGACAGCGGCGTTCCTGACCGCCACTGTGAGGCTGGTGGCCTTAAGATCACCAGCCTCATAATGATGCCCTTTTTTCCTCGATGTGATAGGTACTTCATCAATGGCACTCTTGAGGACTTAGGGGGTCATTCTGACCCCGGCGGGCGGCGGGAGCCGCCCGCCTGGAGGGAACCGCCAGAAGACCGTACCGCGGTCAAAAGACTGCGGCGGTCATTCTGGGTTTCCTACTGGGCTGGCGGGCGACCGCCAAAAGGCCGCCCGCCAGCCCAGTGGGAAACAGCCCTCCATGAGGATGCCGGCTCCATTCGGAGCCGGCGGAGTGGAGGATGTGCGACGGGTGCAGTGGCACCCGTCGCGTATTTCAGTGTCTGCAATGCAGACACTGAAATACAAAGTGGGGCCCTCTTACGGGGGCCCCTGCAGTGCCCATGCCATTGGCATGGGCACTGCAGGGGCCCCTAGAGGCCCCACGACACCCCTCACTGCCATCCTGTTCCTGGCGGGCGGAACCGCCAGGAACAGGATGGCGGTGAGGGGGTCGGAATCCCCCTTTGCTGCGCCGCCAATGGGGATTCCCAGGGCAGCGGAAAACCGGCGGGAGACCGCCGGTTTTCCTGTTCTGACCGCGGCTGAACCGCCGCGGTCAGAATGCCCAAGGGAGCACCGCCAGCCTGTTGGCGGTGCTCCCGTGGTCCCCGGCCCTGGCGGTATTTACTGCCAGGGTCAGAATGACCCCCTTAGTTGTGCCCTTTCTAGATCAAGTGGTTCTGCCTCCAGCCTATCACCTAGCATCGGTTGCTCATGGCTGGTTCATGAAAACTTAAATGACAGCATTATCATAGGATGCAGGGAATGCAATGTAACCTTGCCCAAGTGTACAAAACCTATTTCCTTCCCAATCGTCATCCAAGTTGCTATTTCTTGAACCATTTTCCCTTCAGGTGTGCCATTTAACCATAGTGGTGTCCTCAATTAAACTCAGTTTTTTTGCATATGTGGCAACCGAGCATGTACGTGGCAACCCAAAGACCGACCTACATTACATTATCCTGGGTGTGTCATGCCCACCACCAGAAACACTACCAACCCACCTTCTGCTTTGAGCAAGATGAAGTAAATAGATATTTCATAGACTTGCATCCTGATACCAAGTCATGTAATGGTCCTATCCATCAAAAAGATTTTGGGCCTCATTACGAGGCTGGCGGTCTTGAAACTGCCAGCCTGGCAGTGGCGGTCAGACCCCCAGAGTATTGCTGTTTCCGCTGAGCTTGATGATCCTGACAGGTTGACAGTGGCGGAGGTCAGAATTAGCCAGGGCAGCGCTGCATGTAGCGCCACCCTGCTGATTATGACCTGGTTCTCCACCAGCCTTTTGGTGGAAGTATCACCGCCATGAAAAGTCTGGCGGAGAACAGGTGCAGGAGGCTGAAGGGGGGTCCCTGCACTTACCATGTACTTTCAATGGGTAGTGCAGGGGTCCCCCTACCCAGCACCCTCGCAATTCTCACTGTCTGTGGTGCAGACAGGGAGCATTGCTAAGGTGCTGGTGCCTCCTGCGGCAGCAGCCTTCCCGCCAGCTTGATTACAAGCCGGCGACAATGCTGCCACCACTTTCCTGCTGGGCTGACAGGCAGAAACTTTGGTTTTCACTGGTCAGCACAACAATAAATTCGTAATGGGTCTGGCGGAGAGGTAGCCAGTATGGCGGCAACCTCCCCATCAGGAGTTCTAATCAGGTCCTAAATAATCTGCTGGGGTCCTGGAGAAGGTAATCACTTTGGTTGTACATGTTTTTGAGCCCATAACAACCAAATTAGTGGTGAAACGATCAGTGGTTTTACAGAACAGTATGACTTTCAATTTTACTCTAGAGGTGGGTCAATTGCAGCATTATTGGTGCGAAAATTTCACTCATATGCCTGACATCTCTGTAGAGATTTGGAAACAGATTAATAGGTAGTAATAGATTGTAGGTGAAAGGATTAAAGACTCTCATATTGTGGATGGAGGATTTTAGTGGTGATGACTGGTGCATATTGCATAGGGCATTTTGTGGTTGTGGTTGGAGGACAGGTAGCTCTTCTGTTGGCTTACAGTCTCATTAAAGTTGGTTTCTCCTCTCTAAAAGATCTTACAAGAAACAAGGGAACCTCCTTAACTTTCCACTTAAAAGCTAATTGACACAGTGATAATGGTGACCTTGGTGCTGCTGCTTTGGAACATAGAGAGGATGGAGAAGCACAGGAAGTATTTGATTTCAGGAACACAGAGAGCGATTGATGAACGGAATTGAGTTATTAAATGGCACAAGAGAGAGGAATTGCGACATCTGAAAATTCTCATGTTTGGGTATGAGAACCCTTAATTGCTATGTTTTTCTGCTCATGCTACCTCAGCTGATCAAATCTGTCCCCTTCCCAGGGGAAGTGAACAGCACCTTGACCCTGAAGACATATTCTGCCGACCACTGTACGCAGCCAAATTTGTTTGTATTATTGTCAGTTCTGAAGGCCATGTACTAGCTCTCATGAGCTCAGTTCAGCATCTGCTTGAAATTCTTTGTGAGAATTTTGTCACAACTGATAGTAGAAACCATCTGCAACCCATTATAAATTCATATCTTGCCTTTGGTAGGGGTGCTTGCCTCACTTGTTGCAATATGGGACTTGCACACTAATAATTTTTGCAATAAACACTTTTTTAGACTTAACCTAGATGTAGGACAGAGTTTCCTTCAACATAATTGCATGAGGTACACTGCTGAAAGAGACAGCATCAGTACTGCCTATTCAATAAGAAGCAGTTAATTGTCGAGGTTATAATTCCTGTACTCCCAACATGTTTGGAAGAAAGAGAGAACATGTCTGCAGCAGAGATGTGGTTGGTCCATAGGCTCGCAGTTTGCAGGAAGGTGATGGTTTCTTTGGGTATTTCAGTGCTTGGATTTCAGATGTTCTGATGCAGAGACATTTGCAGGACTCTTGCAGTGCACCTTTACTCTCACGTAGACAGTACACTGATTTCCCAGCCTTGAGTCATATTTGTAGCTCTTATGGTGCACCTTCATGCTGACATGTAGCATACACTGTTTTTTTCATTGTAGAGGCTTTTATGATAAATACAAACTCGGTTATACTGTTTATATCTGGGTAAACTTGGGCATGTATTTGTTCATGACAAAGGTGTATTTCCACAGGTAATGATTTAGAACACTTGATGGACTTTAATGCTAATGTTATCAATACAATCTACTTTTGAAAAGGACTTTATGTAGGGTATGTAAAAACATACTTAAAGTTGTTGAACAAATAGTTTGAAAGCTCCTATAGACTCAAGAAATAATTATTTTAAAAAATAGTCAATATTGTTAATGTAAAAATATTTCATATAGAGGGCCTCATTATGAGTTTGGAGGTCCATGGCCTGCCATGGTGACTGCTGTCGGTTTGGCGATCTGACCGCATCAGGTTGGAATCGGACTCATGTATCACTAGTCATGCGGACCCATGGAGCAAAGACCACCGGGGTCCTGCTGGCACCGCCAGGCAGCAATGACTGCCACAGTCAAGAGGCAGCACAAACAGGCCCTTGGAGTTTGTGTTGCTGCCAGACACATTATGAGGTTGCACACCACCAATGTGACTGTAGAGGTCCAACCACCATGTTTCATAAGCTGGAAACGGGAGTATAATGGAAGACACTCACCTGCAGGCCGACTCACACGTCTTGTGTCGCCATGGAGCCCATCACACACATCCTGCCACTGCTGATGATCATCGATAGAGCAGAAAATCCACACCAACGTAGGCGCAAATGACCATAAGTACACACACCTACGCTCAACAATAGATCTTCATGCCGTCAGCCACATTATATGGGGGTCACACTATAGGCTCCAAGTGCACTTGTAATTGCCTCCCACGTTGGAATCAGACACAAAGAAGGGCACATTCACAGTCACAATACACCCCCTTTGGGCAGGTCACTCACACTGCAATGCAACACTACTCAAAAACACATATATGCTCATCTCGGGCACAGGGACAGTGAAGTGTACACAACATTGTCTCACACAACTCCAACAACACACCAACATTACATCTACATATACAACTCACACATTAAAATTCCTTGCATGCCATAAACTGTCATCACATTCAACACACATTTGTATGGAAGTGGCATGCAACACAAACACCACTCTCATTAAACAGCCTTGCAACATACACACACATCACCCACATTGCAACACTGTGGAAGGACAATGGGATGCACAATACACAGAGATACAAATATACAAAGATTGCTGTGCAAACAATACCTGCACAATAGGGCTGGAGCCATCAGGAGCACTCATGGAAGGACACTGAGACACATCACTTTGCCCATGCCCCCTAATCAACAATTGCATAGGAACTGACCTTACATGTATCTCAGGGACAAACAATACTAGACCCAAATGACATGCCTATCTGCACAATGTAAAAGTGCAAGTCAACAAAGCACATACAACTCAAACTGCATGGGACATACATGAAGTTGCTGCAAGGTACCCTCAGCTAAATGGACATATGCACAGTCAAATGCAAAGGAAGGTAGCACAATTGAGCACACTCCATGTGGGCACAAACAAAACTCCAGCTGCCACACATTAGATGGATCCATAATCCATATCAGGGGAACAGGTCTAACACCATACATGCTGACATTGGACAGCAAAAGATTAAGGCCCGTATTTATACTTTTTTAGAGCCACATTTGCACTGCTTTTTGACGCAAAAATGGCACAAACATACAAAATACAATTGTATTTTGTAAGTTTGCGCTGATTGTGCGTCAAAAAGCGACGCAAATGCAGCGCTAAAAAAGTATAAATATGGGCCTAAATACTTACCATACCAAACAGTACAAAATGCCATGAAACCACCATTGCGTTTATACCCACATATCCATACAGTCAACATATACCCTTGTCTTGGGGGACACCAGCACTGCCCACAAAGTCAGATACTGCATCAGCAAATGGATCAGCAAGCAGGCTGATATGCACACAACTGTAGGCAGACAACACAAGTCACTCAGGAACAACAAAAAGGTAGAAAAGGATTCCAGGACAAGTGTATACCCAAAAAACAACTATTTGGTTTTAATAAATTCAAATTTGAAAAGTCTAAGGCCATTGGCCAGTCCATTTTGTTCCACATAGGCACATCACTGTGCTGTCACTTAACTCCTAAGTTCCAGGGAACCTCCACAGTAAGGGGCACCAAGTGGGCAGGCAGGCACATCAAGGATCATCTTTGGGGGGTCAGACTTGGGAGGGGTGCTTTTGGGAGGGGTGGACTGCTTCCCAGGAGTGGTGGGTTTCTTTGGAGGAGGAACGGTATGGGTGCTTCCTGGGTGCAGATGTGACAGGGGAGGACTTGGAGGAGGAAAGGATGCGTTGGGAGGTGGGTCGGGCCTCTTGGGTTTGGGGTAGAGGTGGAGGGGACAGGGGAAAGGTCAAGGTCAAACAAAAACCCTTTCCTTAGGAACATAGGAATGGTCAGCATAAGGGGTGGGGACTTAGAGGTTGAGGGAGTGGTTGTCTGAGGTGTCAGTGTGAATGCTGCGTGTGTGTGTGTTTGTGTGATTTATGCTTCAGTTTAGGTGATGTTAATTGCATTGGTTAGTGTGTGCTTTTGTGTGTCTTGTGGGACTGGGAGGTGAAGGTGCTGGGCGATGGAGTGGTGGATGTGTGTGTGACTGGTGGGGTGGTGTCTGCGGGTATGCTGGATTTGGTGGATGTCTGTGTGTCTGGGTGGTGTCTGTGGGTCTGGTGTTTGTGGTGGATTTCTGTTTGTCTTTTGGGGTGGTGTCTATGGGTATGCTGGGTGTGGTGGATGTGTCACTGACTGTTGTGGTGGTACCTGTGGGTATGTTTGATGTCATGTGTGGGCCAGTGGGGGTGGTGGGGGTGTCTGGGGAAGTGGTGACTCATGTTGTTTGTATCTGTTTGCGTGCCGCTGTGTTTTGTGGTATTGTGTATGTGTGTGCAGCTCTTGTGTGTTGAGGTGGGTGCATGCGGATCGGTCTGTGTGCTTGGGGTAGGTAGGGGAATGGGGGATTGGAATTGAGAAGAGGTGGAGGAGGGACTGAAGGTGGGAGGGTGACCGTCTGCCATCAGTGTGGAAGCCAGAGCCTGAAAAGATCTCTGTAGGCCAGGCATTGCACCATGAATGCCTTCCAGGAATGCATTAGTCTGATGCAGTTGGGTTGCAAATCCCTGGATGGCATTCACAATGGCTGCCTGGCCCACAGGGATACTCCTCAGAAGTTCAATAGCCTCCTCACTGCTGGAAGCAGGGATAACAGGGGTTGGGTGGAGGTGCCCATGGCAAACGAGACACCCAACCTCTTGGGTGAGCAGGCACGGCCAACTGGGTGGAGAGCAACTGAGAGGAAGGAGATAGAAAAGGGGGTGGCTGACAAAGATGGTACAGGGGTATGCCACAATGGGTCCACCACCACTATGGAGCATCCACTGGTGGAAGATTCCTGTGATGAAGATGATGTTCTGGTCTCTCCCATGGCACTCCCCTCACCTTCTGGGCCACTGGGTCCCTCTGTGTCAAAAGAGAAATAGGGTAATCACATGTCCATGATCACACTTGAACAACAGCTCTGATTAGCAAATATTACCATGATGTCAAGCAGGCCCCAGCAACAAACTCCACCAAAGAAGCACATACATGTGCCATACCATCTGCATGCATGCCATATGAACTGTCAACAGTTGCCCACAGGAAAATCAGGATCTCAGACAACTACAATTGCACGGCTGGAGTTGTGCAATCACAGTAACCATTAAAGTAGTAGAAGACATCATCACCCTCAAATCGGTGCCCCATGGAGCAGACCTCAGTTACCTGTTGTCATACAATAGTAGGACAATGCCAACTCTATTCCCACAGATTCCACAAAAGATCATGCACACATCTATTTGTCACATGCACATTGACCCAAAAACAAAACAATGATGCTCCAAAATCCTGCCATGTTGCTGACAAAGGTACAATAGCCTGGAGAAGGTGACATGGAAATACTCATGTCACACTGGAAGCAGTTCCACAATGCACGCTTCATCCAGTGATATTTCTTCCAATGGAGTCATGAAGGAAGTACTAATGTTGCTCAAATATGCCACACATGTGGAATGGAAATAAACACTGTAGATATCATGTGCAATATGTCAGGGAGAGATGTCCCTAAAATCCCCAACACAATGAATCAGCAAGCATCAGGGAAATCACCACTAAATGGCTGGCACCCCTTACAATGACATACTCTGAGTACATCAGTGGACACCATTAGTTCCTTGAATGTTAGAGAGGCCCAGAGATTTGCAAGCAGTTGTACAATACCCTCAAAATGTTGCCCAATTGAAAGCTACGTCATTGTCTCCATTATGGTCGTGCAGACCCAGATGTCTGTGGATGAATGGTTGTGCCCAAACATGTGATTTCAACATAATGGAAAGTCACTCCATGATGTATGCCAACAGCCAGGTTACAAACCTTACCCATTTCACATGTGCAGTGCACTTTGCTACATGATACGACACCAGTGGCATCTAAATTTGCATTCTGGCCCAAAACTCTAGGCCTACCTTTCATGTCTCTCATTGCTACTGCAGTTGTACATGCCAAATGGCATGCTATAACACACGAAGGTGTGTGTCAGCCAATAAACAATGGTGACACACTCTTGTATGCTGCACAACATTGTAAATGCCTTATTCCACTCACGGGTTGCCATGAACATATATATGAGGGAATACAGACATCATCTCATCAATACAGGTAGATCATGCATGAAACAGCAGTCTTACAAATGGTTTGCTAATGAGAAATGGACACATGCTGACATGTAGGCATAAGGAATGTTGGCAAAAGTGATAGCACATAAATCATGTCAATGGACATTATTCTCCACTTACCAAGGGAGAGAACTGATCAGTAGCTGCACCCAAGGTACAATGTATGGTCTGTCACATGTATGATGGCCATTTTCATATTACAGACAGCAGTGAGGCACAATACTCACTTACCCAGACACATGGTTGAGGACAGTTATCCATCACTTCCTTACCTTTTGCCTGTAACATTAAGGAGTAGTGGTCTGTTGCATTGAATTTACAGCCACTTCAACAACAATCAGTACTTGATTAACCACTGTACACAGTCATATTTTGTCCCTGGAGAGCTAGTTGTTTGTGGAGTGTACCCAGTTGTATCCTAGGACCCAGGGCCAATAGGCAAGGCACATCAGTATACAACACATGACATGTCTGCACAATCACTAATCTAATATTTTATACATGGCTCATCCCTAATCGTCAGGGGGAGCTGTCAGAACCTAACACATTCACTTCGAAATGTGACAGGAAGGAATATGTCCTGTACTCACCGCCTTGACGCTGCTGTGCTGTCCTCAAATGCCCAACAAGGTTTGGGTAGACCACCACCAGAATGTGGGCCATTGGGGAGGTCATGGCCCGACAGGCACCCTGCCCATGTTTGGAGGACATCCCTAGCTGAACCCCTGCTATCTTCCGGGCATAGCATCTCAGGGCCTCCCACCTTTTCCAGCAGTGGGCACTCCACCGCCTGTGGGCCCCCAGGGTCCGCACCTTCTAGGGATGGCTCTCCATAGTTCCTTTTTCTGATGGGTGTTGACCTGTATGGAAGCAAAAGACAAATCAAGAGATTATAATCACAAGTTTTATAACAAATGGTTCAGTCACATTCATGTCAGTAACACCAAGTTAGGACTTTTCTGTTTGTTAATACTCCCCAAGTGTGAAACACACGACCCAATAAGTACAGGGCCATGACTTCAGACATTCATATTTGCACCTGCAGACTAACCCACCGACCGCTCTTTGTCTACAATGACTAAGCAAGCTTACTGGCATCAGGTAGCCCATGCTGTAGCAACCTTACATTGCTGAAGCAGAAGTCTTAATTAGAAATTATTAATGAATGTTCACATATTTAAAATAAAGACTTATGTAGAAAAATGAATAACGTAGAAAAATAATGTGCACGTTTGAAATTGTGACCTCAGAGAATGGCCACCGGTGTTCATGAAATGTACTAATTTATAATTAATACTTATGAAATGTTAAAAATATATTAGATTAATGTAGTAATACGTCATATTAAGGGTTATGAAATATGCTTTAGCTTATTAATTGTAGGCCTTAACTTAGCGAGGGTCTTGGCCTAGTTTGCCAGGCCTCATCCATAAGCTGTATTTCTTAGCGTTTAATGAAAAATGTAGTGTGCTAACTGTTTAAATACTCATCTTCTTGATAAAATGCTCGGCAGAAACTTTCTATGGGAACCAACGGACAGGAGATAATGTCCCTAGTAATGTAACAAAACGTGTGTAATATGTGCGAGAGGTTCTTTCCCAGGACACGAATAATAAAGACACTGACTGGAGACGAAGATGCAACAAAATGGATACCTGACGAGCCGGATGATGAGAACATCGTAAAGAAGACCAATCAACGACATGTCAAGTGTGTAATACTAGAATTCCTAGATTTGGAATATGAAAATTATTGGACAGGGTAAAAACGTACAATTAATTGACCAATTGGGAATTAGGGGATAGTTGGGTGACTTTGATATAACAACATGACAGAGGGAAGAGAGACCAGATTTTAGGAGATCTTACCCCGTTATGAGAGCGATATTGACTTCAAAAGAGACTTGAGATTCCATCATTGGGATCATACTCTCTGACTGAGAGCCTGATGCTTTGCTGATCGATTGATGACCTGAGGACGAAGACTGATTCTGCTTGCTGACCCATACCGTGGATAGGTAGATATGACAATGTGACTGAATTGAATTTTTTTATACCTTCCCTTTCTAGGTACCAACTGCACTGTCTTAATAGTTTTCTTTAGCTAGATGTTTTCTAAATTTGTGTTCTAAATTGTTTTCGCAGGAAGCCCCACATGCTGATAATCTGGGTTAGCTGAGGCTATTCACATGATGACTGACAAATTGCAGGGACAAATGGTTTGACAAACTATTTTGCTGAACTCTATGGATGTCATAGAAATATTGAAATTGGTTTTACTAATGATTTGTGTTGATGCTTTGGAATGCCTTCTGATTCAAGCTTTGATTAGATCGTGTTTCTTGAATCCACTTGGTTAACAATTATTTTTAATTGAGTTTGATTTGACTTGGAGATTAAGCTACATGACTTTAGCATTGCAATACTAGGGAAATAAACTTACTAAACTTTAAATAAAGGTGTGGTTATTCATGGCTGAAAAGTCATGGTGTGTGAAATTTACTGACTCCATTGGTTATTGATTTAATTAATGATTATTGATTATTGTGCATTGATCATTGCGCTTCTGCTCCGGAACCATGGTAAGAACATGCTAAACGAGTCAAAAGGTTCATTGACCTATACCCGTCCCCTTGTAAGTTTACTTATCAAGGACCGACGTGCTAACAACTGTGATGTGAGCCACTATGAAACATTATACACCTATGTGGTTTCTGAAAGGTAAACCCCTAAGGCATGAATGGGCCAAGACATTCACACATCACACATAAATAACAATCAGGGGCCTGGCATGGTGGATACAGAAAGCATCTTCCTTGTGCATGTGTGGACATGTTGCCTAACAAACGCAGGTGACAGGGTTCTGTGTTATTTACCTGTACCACAGAACACTCATTTGGACATATGTATCTATCCTACAGAGATGGCATCCAACAAATAAAGGCATGCATTCTACAGTTTCTGCTATGTGACAAAGATACTAAGTCACATATAATGTCCTCCCAGGAATCAACACTCTGTCAGGACAAATATGACCAGTGTGAAAGTGACAATAGAGCTGTGGGAGTAAAGGACGTGTCATGAGTCTAAGACATACATTGACAATGATGCTAAATGCACATAAGAACTAGAGTAAATATTTGCCTTTGAACCCATTCTTTATCTAGTCAAAGAAATGAGGCATTTAGGTCAGGTTTTGCCACCAGACCCTCATATTGGCCACATGGCAAGATCTGCTGGGGAACAGGGAGTGGGCACAGTGCCACAGTTGCACAGCCACAGTGACTCTACCACAGCCTAGACTAGGTTCCACACTGGAAGATATAGTTGACAGTCTTTGCAGGCTGACCTGTCAGAACATACATTCCAACCTACCTACTTCTATTCCCATCACTTCCATGCATGACAGTACATCATGTAGCCAACAGTAATTTGTCATGTAGTGTGTGTGGTGACCTGAAGGGCAGAGTGACTCATAGTATGCCATCCACACAACAGTTTAGCAAGGGCAGATGTGATTTGAAAGATCTGTGGCACTATACATATTGCTCACAGGACTCTCAACTGACTCATACAACATTCATACACAGCTCATGCTGTCATACACATGTACGTTGTCTGACATTTACAACAATCATTGTGGAAAGAGATGTCAGTGGATGGCAGTAATGTCTCCTTACCTAGTTATGTGATTCCAACACAAGGAGGATCTAGGACCCCAAAAACCTCACACAACACAATGTGACTGAACTTAACATATAGCACTGGCCACCAATACCTGAACATTGTCCATCCCATTGATGCCACACAGACTGCAGAACACACGAGTAGTCTATATGGCATACATGGGCACTTTTTAGCCTGTGAAGACGGAAAGGATGGTGAAGTACAATTGAAAATTGTGCACATGAGGTACTTACCTGCTCATCTGGTGAGCCATAGAGCTGTCCATACAGGGGTAGGGCCTCAGTCACCAGCCTCTCCAGCTACTCTGGTGAGAAGGCATGGGCCCCATCACCTGCTGGACATGGCATTGTTGTTCCCAGAGGTGCCATACAGCAGCTCAGGTCATGGAGGAGTTGCTGGCAGCAGTGTCAGGAGAAAAGTGAGTGAATCTGCAGAACCTGGCAGTCATGACCTCCAAGTATGCGGTCATCACCAATGGCGGACAGAGCCATTGGCCAGCGACCACCACTAGCAACAATGTTAGCCTATGGCTGTGACCGCCGTGGTTGAAACTGCCTACCGGCATGATAACTTCCACCAGCGATCACGGGGAGTTCCTAAAGTCCAGTCGAGTAGGTCAGGTAGCTGCCAATTTAGCAGCCTGAAATGCTGTATTGGGCTTTATAAACTTAGTTCAACCTGAAAAGAAGGATTTTTGACCTTAGAAACATCCTTATCCTGTCTTGTCATGTAGGTCCGACTACTCAAACACCATTGTAGTATGTTGCAGGGCAGAGATGGCATATAACAGTGGGGCACAGTCCACCACTTCCACCAGTCATTTTGGCGGTCAGGATATCCAGTCATATTTCAAGGGGCAATTGTGTTGCACATCTTTGAGTTTGGTCCATGTGCATGTTGTGGATACGTGTGGAAAAACTTGGGGGGGTCACGTGTGACCGTTGTGTTATTAGCAGCTGTGATGTGTACTGGTTGCCATGACTATCTATTCAGAAATGCCTTGTCACATGATATTATTGACATGCATCCTATATGTTGCTATGGACACAGTGACTAAAGTTACAAATCATGTCTTGTCATTCATAGGTACCCAGGGAGAGGGAGGATGTGACAAACTCCTGTCTTCCGTCCACTGCCAGACCTTCAGACCATGGAAAGGCACATAATTACATATTGCCACCTGGATAGGCAAACGATTGTGGACTAAAATCATCGGTTAGAGCGAGCTCTGATGCCATCTATCATTTATCCAACCAGCATACCACCCATTGTAAAAGACATGTCATTAAGGCGCTTCTTAGTAACAGGGTCCTTCCAACATACAGTGGCCCTATCTGCTGGTAAATCCCAACCTATGTTCAGTCTGGTGTTGAAGGATGTCCTCTCAGCAATGTTGAACCACCTTGACAGCTATATCCGTTTTCTCTGATGTGAGAATTTAACCCATGTGAAGGCTGACATTTATGGTTTTACATTAATCCCAGATGTGGTGGGGCCATTGATGGCACACATATTGGCTTGGTACCACGGCAGGCCAATCAGCAAGTATTCCGCAAAAGAAAGAACTTCCATTCCATAAACGTGATAGTTGTCTGTTAGGTTGATCTCTACATTTCACATGTGTATGCCCGTTATCTGGGTTCAGCCCATGATTCCTTCATAATGCAGAACAGCACCATGTATTAGCTGATGTCACAACTGTACCCACAGAGGGCTTGTCTGGTTGGTAAGTCACATCTGTCCTGTTTGTGTGTGTGCAGTGTCTGGTGCTACAATCATGAAGTGAGTGACTCATTGTTGCACATATGTACTATTCCTTAATAGGAGACTCCGTACATACAAACCGTCCTTGGTTGTTGACGCCACTAAGGAACCCAACTATGCTATGGCGAGTCCACTTCAATGAGATGTAGGAAAGTACCATCTTGCCTGGCATGTTACCCCCATTTTCCCTGTATGTATGTATGTTTTAGCCCCTGTGTCACTGGGATCCTGCTAGGGAGGACCCCAGTGCTCATAGCATGTGCCCTGTATGTGTTCCCTGTGTGGTGCCTAACTGTATCCCTGAGGCTCTGCTAACCAGAACCTCAGTGTTTATGCTCTCTCTGCTTTCTAAATTTGTCACTCCAGGCTAGTGACTAAATTTACCAATTCTCATTGGCACACTGGTACACCCATATAATTCCCTTGTATATGGTACTTAGGTACTCAGGGTATTGGGTTTCCAGGAGATCCCTATGGGCTGCAGCATTTCTTTTGCCACCCATAGGGAGCTCAGACAATTCTTACACAGGCCTACCACTGCAGCCAGAGTGAAATAACGTTCACATTATTTCACAGCCATTTTTCACTTCACATAAGTAACTTATAAGTCACCTATATGTCTAACCCTCACTTGGTGAAGGTTGGGTGCCAAGTTACTTAGTGTGTGGGCACCCTGGCACTAGCCAAGGTGCCCCCACATCGTTCAGGGCAAATTCCACGGACTTTGAGAGTGCGGGGACACCATTACACGTGTGCACTATACATAGGTCAATACCTATGTATAGCGTCACAATGGTAACTCCGAACATGGCCATGTAACATGTCTAAGATTCCATCCTGGTATTGGGGGGACAATTCCATGATCCCCCGGGTCTCTAGCACAGAACCTGGGTACTGCCAAACTGCCTTTCCGGGGTTTCCATTGCAGCTGCTGCTGCTGCCAACCCCTCAGACAGGATTCTGCCCTCCTGGGGTCCAGGCAGCCCTGGCCCAGGAAGGCAGAACAAAGGATTTCCTCTGAGAGACGGTGTTACACCCTCTCCCTTTGGAAATAGGTGTGAAGGGCTGGGGAGGAGTAGCCTCCCCCAGCCTCTGGAAATGGTTTGATGGGCACAGATGGTGCCCATCTCTGCATAAGCCAGTCTACACTGTTCAGGGATCCCCCAGCCCTGCTCGGGCGCGAAACCGGACAAAGGAAAGGGGAGTGACCACTCCCCTGACCAGTACCTCCCAGGGGAGGTGCGCAGAGCTCCTCCAGTGTGTCCCAGACCTCTGCCATCTTGGAAACAGAGGTGTTGGGGGCACACTGGACTGCTCTGAGTGGCCAGTGCCAGCAGGTGATGTCAGAGACCCCCTCTCAGAGGCTCTTAACTTTCTTGGTAGCCAATCCTCCTTTCTTGGTAGCCAAACCTCCTTTTCTGGCTATTTAGGGTCTATCCCCTGGGGTATTCTTCGGATAACGAATACAAGAGCTCACCAGAGTTCCTCTGCACTTCCCTCTTCGACTTCTGCCAAAGATCGACTGCTGACTGCTCCAGGACGCCTGCAAAACCGCAACAAAGTAGCAAGATGGCTACCAGCAACATTGTAGAGCCTAATCCTGCAGGCTTTCTCGACTGTTTCCTGGTGGTGCATGCTCTGGGGGTCACCTGCCTTCACCCTGCATTGGAAGCCAAGAAAAAATCTCCCTTGGGTCGACGGAATCTTCCCCCTGCTAATGGAGGCACCAAAAGACTGCATCACTGGTCCTCTGGGTCCCCTCTCATCCTGACGAGCGTGGTCCCTGGAACACAGGAACTCTATCCCAGTGACCTCCACAGTCCAGTGATCCTTCAGTCCAAGTTTGATGGAGGTAAGTCCTTGCCTCCCCATGCTAGACTGCAAACCTGTGTACTGTGTGATTTGCAGCTGCTCCGGCTCCTGTACACTCCTCCACAGATTCCTTCATGCACAGCCTAGCCTGGGTCCCCAGCACTCCGTCCTGTAGTGCTGAACCCTCTAAGTTGGCCTCCGACGTCGTGGGACCCTCCTTTGTGACTCTGAGCCAGCTCCGGTTCACAAATCTTCTAAGTGCCTGCTCTGGTACTTCTGTGGGTGCTACCTGCTTTTGTGGGGGCTCTCTGAGTTGCTGAACGCCCCCTCTGTCTCCTCCTCCAAGTGGCGATATCCTGGTTCTTCCTGGTCCCCAGCAGCACCCAAAAACCTCTACAGCAACCCTTGCAGCTAGCAAGGCTTGTTTGCGGAATTTCTGCGTGGGAATACTTCTGCAACCTTCAGCATGACGTGGGACATCTTTCATCCAAAGGAGAAGTTCCTAGTCCTCTTTGTTGTTGCAGAATCCTAAGCTTCTTCCATCCGGAGGCAGCTTCCTTGCACCTTTATCCGGGGATTCCTGGGCTCCTGCCCCCCTGGACGCTATCGCGACTCTTGGACTTGGCCCCCTTGCCTTGCATGTCCTCAGGTCCAGGAATCCATCTTCAGTGCTTTGCTGGTATTTGTGGTTCTTGCAGAATCCCTCTATCACGACTATTGTGTCCTTTTGGGGTACTAGGTGTACTTTACTCCTACTTTTCAGGATCTTGGGGTGGGGTATCTTGGACACCCTGACTGTTTTCTTACAGTCCCAGCGACCCTCTACAAGCTCCCATAGGGTCCATTTTTGATTCACATTCCACTTTTGGAGTATATGGTTTGTGTTGCCCCTAGACCTATGTTCACCTATTGCATCCTATTGTAATTCTACACTGTGTGCATTACTTTTCTTACTATTATTTACCTGTTTTGGGTTTGTGTACATGTAACTTGTGTATATTACTTACCTTCTTACTGAGGGTACTCACTGAGATACTTTTGGCATATTGTCATAAAAATAAAGTACCTTTATTTTTAGTAACTCTGTGTATTGTGTTTTCTTATGATATTGTGTTGGATGATATAAGTGGTATAGTAGGAGCTTTGCATGTCTCCTAGTTCAGCCTAAGCTTTGCCATAGCTACCTTCTATCAGCCTAAGGTGCTAAAAACACCTCTATTCTACTAATAAGGGATAACTGGACCTGGCACATTGTGACATCGACCTCTAACAATTTCATGTTACATTAAGCATAGATCTTGTACAAAGTGATTTTGCAGTAAATCATATTGTGGCAAGTAGCGGTTGTATTGACCTGACATTTGTGAAGCATGGCAATTCCATCTAAGTCAAGCAGCTGCTAAAATGTGCAGGGAAAACAGTAGTTCTGCAAGATATGTCTTTGGCCATTTTTAGGCCTAGTTGATTGTAATGCAGGCAGACCCAGGACTTTGTTGTATATGTGACTGGAGTCATCATGTGGTCAGTGCATTGCAAATGTGTCTGCTGTCAATGCCATTCTGGTGATGCATCTTGAGGCCTTTGGGATCATTGTTTTGCACACTGGGCAAGCTGTCCTTCCTGTCCTCAATAATTTCATCTTGGGTTAGCTGGTCAAGGTGGAACTAGGCAGGCACACACTTCTCAGAGTTGACCAGGATCTATATCTTGGCCACTCCTAGGTAGGTAAACTTCAATTGAGAGTTAGCAGGCAAGGACTTTGGACAAGTGACCACTGGTCTGGTATTTGGAATTACTGAAACAGTGCATTCTGGGAGTTGCAGTCAGGTCACTTTCTATACTACAGACACTTGACAAATGGTATCCCCCCAGGAGAGTAAAGTACAATTCAGAGTTCATAAAAAAATAGATTGGGCAAGTGAACATAGTTTTTCTGGTTGGAGTTACAGACACAGGGCCTTTCGGGCTGAGCCTTCCGGTCACTCCCTTTACTTCCCACCACCATAAATATGTTATCGGTGAGTAAACTTAATTTGGGAGTTAAGACACAGGGATATTTTGGCATAAGAACACTGTGCGTGTCTTTGGAGTTAGAGAGACAGAGCCTCCTGGCCTTAGCACTCATGTCACTCCCTCTAATTCATACGCTTGATAAGTGTCTTCACCACAGGTGAGTACAGTTTATTTGGGAGATTCGAAAGAAGGGTATTTGGAGAACTGAACACTGGACTGGTGTTTTGAGTTAGTGAAACAGTGCCTCCTGACCTTAGCAGCCATGTAACTCCCTGTTCTAAACACAATATACAAATATCATCCTCTCAGGTAAGTACACTTCAATTGAGAGTTAAGATACAGGTGTTTTTGGACAAGAGAACACCGGGCTGTTGGTTGGAGTTACAGAAACAGTGCTTGCTGGGAGATGCAGTCATGTCACTCTCTCTAGTAAACTCAACCAATCTTCTCTCCCCCCCCCAGATGAGTAAACTTCATTTAAGAGTTCACCAACAGATGTATTGGGGCATGTGACCACTGTGCTGGTGGCTGGAGCTTCAGACACAGTGTCTCTTGGGAGTTGCAGTCAGATCACTCTCACTACTCCCCAGTCCTTGACAAATAGTATCCCCCTGAGGTGAGTAAACTTCATTTGAGAGTGAGTTGCCAAAGAGGGCTCTTCTTTGGGCAAGATAATTCTGGGCTGGTGTTTTGAGTTACATAAACAAGGTCTGCTGGGAGTTGCAGTCATGTCGCTTTCTCTAGTACAAATGTTATCCCCCCAGGTGAGTACAATTCAATTGAGAGTTAAGACACAGGGGTCTTTAAAAAAAGAGAACACTGCTGGTGTTTGGAGTTAAACAAACAGGGCCTCCTGGCCTTAGCGGTCATGTCACTACCGGTACTGCACACACTATACAAATGTTATCCCCCCAGTTGAGTACACTCAATTGTGAGTTACCAAACAGGAGTCTTTGTAGAAGACACTGGGCTGGTGAGTGAAGTAACAGTGACAGATACTCCTGGCCTTAGCAGTCATGTCAGTCCCTCTACTAGACACACTGTACTAATGGTATCCTCCCAGCTGAGTACAAATATTGAGGCTTTCCAAACAGGAGTCTTTCGACACATGAACACTGTTTTGGTGTTTTGAGTTGCTGAAACAGTGCCTACTGTGAGTCAAAGTCAGGTTACACACTTTTCCAGTGTTCTCCTCCCAGGTGAGTATACTTCATTTGTGAGTTGACAAACAGGGGTATGTGTGCAAGTGACCAATGTGCTGGTGTTTGGAGTTAAAGAAACAGGACCTGCTGTGAGTTAAAGTCATGTCAGCCCCTGTACTACACACACTATATAAATATTACCCCCCCAGGTAAATACACTTCCTGTGTGAGTTACCAGGCAGGAGTCTTTGGAGGAGAGGACACTGCACTGGGGTTTGGAGTGATAGTAACAGAGCCTCCTGGGAATCACAGTCATTTAACTCCCTGTACTATACACACTATAAAAATATCATCCTCCCAGGTGAATCCACTTCAATTGAGACTTGAGACACAGGTGTCTTTGGATAAGAGAACTCTGGTCTGGTGTTTGGAGTTACAGATACAGGGCCTGCTGGAAGTTGCAGTCATGTCACTCCCTCTAGTTTTCAACACTTGAAAAATGTTATACTCCCGGATGAGTGAAGAGCATTGGTGAGAATACAAACAGGTGTATTTGGGCAAGGGAACCCTGTGCTGGTATTTGGCGTTACAGACACAAGGGCTGCTGGGAGTTGCAGTAATGTAACACCCTGTACCACACACACTATAGAAATGTTATCCTCCCAGGTGAGTTCACTTCAATTGGGAGATCACAAACAATGTTAAAGAAAATACTGGGCTGATGGCTGGTTTTACAGACACTGAGACTTCTTGGCCTTAGCAGTCTTGTCACTCCCTCTATTTCCCACATTTGAGAAATAGTATCCTCCCAGCTGAGTAAACGTAAATTGTGAGTTGCCAGACAGTGACACTGTTCTGGTGTTTGGAGTTGCTGAAACAGTGCCTCCTGTGAGTTGCAGTCAGGTCACTCTCTCTAGTACACACACTTGACCAATATTCTCCCCCCAGATGAGTACACTTCAATTGAGAGTTCACTAACAGATGTATTGTAGCATGTGGCCACTGTGCTAGTGTTTGTAGTTACAGGAATAGTGCCTGCTGGGAGTTGTAGTTATGTCAGTGACTGTACTACACACATTTGACAAATGTTATCTCCCCAGGTGTTTACCCTTAAATTGATAGGTACCAAACAGTTGCCAAATAGAGGTCTTAGGACTGGTGGACACTGGGCTGGTAAATGGAGTGACAGTAAAAGTGTGTATTGGTGATCTGTAAGCATACATGACATGGCATTTTGGTGACTTTTTTGTGTTGTGACTTATCAGGCTCAACTCCCACAGGTATTCCTGTCAAGCCCTCAGGATTCAGAATGGCCAAGACCTTCTCCTCCCAGGGAAAGAAATGTAATGGGGCACTGGGAGGGCCAACCCCAGTCTTCTTGGCCTGCAGGTGGTGCCTGGAGACCAGGGAATGGACTTTGCCCCTGAGATCGTTCCACCTCTTCATAATGTCCTCTCTTTTGTGCAGGGTGGTGCCTACAGCATTGACTCTGTTGATGATCCTGTCCCACATTTCCATTTTCCTACTGAGATTATTATGCTGGACTTGTGCTCCAAATAATTGTAGCTCTACTCCCATGATTTCATCCACCATGACTCTTAACTCATCATCTGCAAAACAGGGATTTTTTAAGAGTGCATGGTGTGGAAAAAAACTGGTGACAGTAACTTACTAAACAGGGGAAATGCAAAAGGCTGTGACTGGACAAAAGTGACTGGAAAGAAGTGGCATATGGCCAACAATCACTGGCAAATTCAATATATCTTTGCTCTAAAAAGCTGAGTTTCTGGCTTTGGCATGTTCACACGTGGATGGCCAGCTTGGAAAGGGTTTCTATCATACAAAACACATTCTAAGATGGCCTCTGTGAAGTTGCATGCATATGTAATGATGCATGAACATTGATGCATGTGTTCTGATGCATATGACAATTTTTTATTCAACGTTTCAAAATGGCAGATGGCATGTTGAACAGATGATTAAAATGTGTAAAATAGTGAAAACGTCTTCTTGCAAACAGCCAACAACATAGTGAACAACCCAGCAACCCCTTGTAGCTTCTTGGTCCTTTCTAAAACAACAACAAAGAAAATACAAAAATAATATTTCACCTGGGAGCAGGTCAGAGAGTGGGACATGAAGAAGGATAGAGAGCAATAAGGGCAGCATTGGAAAGCCTGGGAGGGAGAGTGCATGCTAGGAAGCGAGTTAGGAATCTCATGCATGATCATGGAGCGATACATGTAAAATAAAAAAGAGTTTCCACAGGTTTATAGTGGATGGATCTGACTCATCCAAACAAAATGCTTGGAGATGGAAATGCTCTTGGGCAGGACGACACACAAGACTAGGGAGGAAAGCCAACGAGTCAAGAGCAAACCACTGACATAGAAAACAAAGACTTCCAGTCATGGAGAAAGGCCTGACACAAAGTTCACATTAGGTATTGGAATCAATAGGTCTGCCTTCTGGCAGTTAAAGCTGACTGTAGCTATAATCTAAAAAGATAAGGTTGCAGGCTATTAGCAAGTTTAATCAGAAAAGAAACATTTTCAAAGGGGACCAATGACAAGGTGGATACGGAACTTTCAATTTATATCTCTCTAATGATTTACATCATATTTCACTACCCCACTAATGAGACATTAACACATATTTCACAATTCCAATCAGTTTTTGACTCAGAGTAAACATTGAAAAATATAAGCATCTTCCCAGCATGAAGTATAAATTGGTAACCTGGTAATCTGATAACCACGGAAATGTTTGAAGCATCCTGTGCTACGAATTCTCCTCATCGACCAAGCCATCCTGACTCAGACTCTAGAAGGTTACTGAGATCAGCCTTGTGGCCTGGTATGCATTTTAGTAGTCCAAACTCTGCTAAAGTTAGTCAGAACTTAAGGGTAACTGTTTGTGTAGTTGAGACGGTTGATTCACTTCCACAGCGTTTAACTAATCCAATAGACATGAGCACATATACCACCACCTTCCATCAACCTACAGTAGTGGGGCATATTTACAAGGAGTTGTCAATGCTGTTGCACCATTTTTTTTGGCATAACAGTGGCGCTAACCCAGCGCCATATTTACAAAGTGGTGCTAGACCTGTGTAGAGCCACTTTTCCTTTAGTGCATAATTTTCCAGGAGTGCCGCTTAACCCTGCACCTTCTAACGACAATGATATGCAGGGTAGACTTTCCCTCGGGAAACCTTACGCTAGCCCACTAGCCTCATGTTTACAAACCTCCCAAAAAAATACGTGTATTGAAGAAAAATGGCCTCTAGTTCTTACTAGCATCAACATTTCAACACCTGGTCAGACCATGCAATAAAATGATGCTCAGGCACAGGTATATAAGGAAAACATACACAAGGCACTCTGACAACCTACAGGACAACATAGACCTACTACTGCTCCAGCTAGACACACAGAGACAGCAACAACAATGATACAAAGAACCACCAGCACTACCGCATCACCCACCATCACCAGAAAGGCAGCGCAGGAGAAGAGAGCGAATCCATCACCTACTCGTAGGTAAGCAAGCAGCAACTACTTAACAGACACAACAAATAAGACATATGGGGCGAACAGTGCACACACACCACACTCCACACACATGGATAGTGACTCATGGATGACTGCTGATCGACACATATGCAACATGCATCACTCCACACATCCAATGCACAATACCCTCACATAGGGCCTAATGTGCAAGCCCCTAGCACCACTAAAGCATCACTTTTGCTGATGCTCCAGTAGAACAATGTTCAATCTGTATTTACAAGGTGGTGTTAAGCCACTTTTTGTGTCTTAACGCCGCCTTGTAAATGTGTCCCCTTCACACGCATCACTTAGTGTGGCAGGGGCATGCAATGGGTGTTGCTGTTGGTGTGCCACAGCAACACAAGTTACATTTTGGCACAGCCCCACATTTACGGGAAACTGCAAACCTGAGGCAGCACCAAAAAATAACTCCACCCTAGGGGAGGCATTACCATGGTGCAACAAGGAGAAATACTTGAATCTCTCATTGTTTTTGCTTTTCCTTTGTATGCTTCATTCTGCAGTACACATAGAAAGACTAAATTGCCATCATTGATTGGTTATGTGTAGGAAGGGACACCTTCCTGTACATTATCAATCACCCTTGCAACACAGGCTTCTATGTACCATGGTGCAAGGGGGCCTATGTTGGAGCTCAGCAGCAGACTCAGTTCCAGCGCAGGGGGAGAGGACAGAAATGCACCATATCTCGTAGATATGGCACATTGTTGACCTTTCCCAGTGGTGCAGGGTGGCACCACAAGACAATTCCTGCCCTTTCTTGTGCCACAGTGGCTTGTAAATTAGTCACATACATGGTAGTCAACAGCATCCATGGATATACACTTAGCAAGGATATCATGTGCATGAACATGTTTAGCATATGGGTCAGCTATTCTAACCTGTGTGGCTACACAAACTGGAAATGTGCCATCTGTGTAGTGATTCTAATAATGAATGTATCCTCACATATGTTCTCTCACAGTTTTCATATTGTACACATAGGAAGAAAGGAAGGTGGTTAATAGTGAAGCTTCAGTGGCGCTAGCGGCTTGTAAATGAGAACCTAAGTATAAGTATATTTGCCTACACTGCACATTGTAACCCCCCTTTCGTGACAGCCTACTGGCTGTACTTTGGGATGCAGCACATATTGTTTGACATGTGCACAGTCCTACATGTGGGTGTATGGGACAAATCACATAGAAAGAGAGGCGTATGTGGAACACAACTATTCACAGGCAACAGAACAATCCACCAGACTGATAAAATGTAACAGTGATTTCCACATGACACCATACACCTTTGCACATGTTACAGTCATTGCATAAAAAAATGCCGCATTGCCCGAATGCGTGTTTTCTGAAGCCATTTGTCTGCCACAAATGACGCATCCCACGCGACGCGACAGGACGGCCTCATGTTGCGTTGTCATGCAACATGAAAAATCCACGCACTGGTGCGTAGCGTAAAAAAATGACGCATTGTCAAAAACATTCCACATCACCACAAGAAGTGAGGTAAAGGATCTGCCACCAGGAACTGCACAGTTACTTTCACTTTATATTACAGTCACAGTCTTTTTGCCTGTATTGGAGAGAGGTGGTGTGTTTTGTGAGCTGTGTTAAGAGTGATGGTAGAGGTGTCTTTTGTGCTTTCTTCTGTCTCCATAGTGTCCCTGACATCTGTTTTGTCCTGTATATTTGTGTATTGTATTGTTTTTTTATTGTATTGTCAGGTGTTTGCCTTTGGGGTAGTTTTGTCTGTTGGGTTGGTTAGGGGTAGTTTGTGGTTATATTTTCTTTGTGAAGGGTACCGTGGGTTTATTTAGGGACATGTCAGGGAAGGGAAGGACTTGTCTTCTTAGTGCTGATGAATTGTGAGGCTTCAAATGGCGAGTCACTCATTTCCTCCCTAATATGGTGGCCAAGGGGTAAAGAGTAATACAGGGATACTGGACTGAGGCATGCAAGCTGCATTGGTAGAAAGTCCTGTCCCACATGACCCGTGTCTTCAAGGTTGAGTGCACTGCCCGCCAAATAAAGCATCACTGGGCAGGCATTATTGCCAGGGAATAAGATCTTCTGGACCACCTGGGAATCGAGGTCGGTAGAACTGTGGGTGGGTACATAATCTATGTGTCTGACTCCTGTTTTGCAATTGCAAGTACATGTCTGTTGGCCAAAGGGCCTTCTTTACCAAATTATGACAAACGGCAGGGCTGTGAGTAGTGTGTCTCTGCAAAACAGCATCCATGACAAGGGCAGCATGCACCATCAAGAAGACAAAGTGCATATTCCTGGCTTTGTCCCTGGGTTTAGCCTCTAAATTCTGATGTGCACCGATGCTGACACAACTGTGTCATGGTGGAAGGATACATGGTTACCAGGAACACATGTCCATGTCCACTAAGGGCCTGACTACTGTTTTTTGTGCACAGTCATGTACATGTAATGATAAAAATGGCTGAATGTGTCCTGTGAGTCATGGATGTGCAGAGTGCCATTACAATTAGCTATGCTTGGAAAATTTCGCAGTAGGAATTCTGCTGCAAAATATGAATAATGTAGCTGAGACATGTATGTATGGTTCCAGCACATATGTGAACATGTTAGCCTGGCATACCAATGTATGTCACTGAGACATGTATAATGGCCTATGTGAGTGAATACTCATTCACCTAAGTCTTCTATGTCCATTGGCAGATCGTGTCTGGTGTGCAATAGTTGGCCATAGAGTTCATTGTGCAACATTCACAGTACTATGTCTCATGTTTTCTCTTGCAGGTGGACCCCAGCTGCACACCATTGGAGAGGTGGCAAGCTTTGCGGACCTCGATGCTACCACTGAGTGTCAATCTGTCTGTGTAATTTGTAGTGCTGTTGTATGTTGTGTGCAATGCCATTTACCAAGTTCATGTATGCTACTACAGACATCCTATGCTATACATGAATATGGACTGTATGGTTGCAGTTGTGTATCGGCTGTGCATCCCAAGACAAAAATGCACTTTTTGCAACATGTGCAGCAAGGGCCATGTAAATGTTGGATATGGTTTATGAGTCCAATTACAGTAATGACAATAAGGACATGTGCCAGAAGTACAGGGCTCCGCAAATGTATGCAGGGTGGCAAGATGTTACTCAAAAAACATGCTACTTATCTGTGTGCCACACATAGCACACAGTAACTCAGGTCACGGTGTGATTAATGACCATTTGAATAGTTCCCTAAGATTAGCAGGACAGAGGTCAACATACCACACTTGAAAATGCCAACGTTTTGGCCACCATTTTGGTGTAATGCCTAATACTCTATGTTGTATCTCGCATCATTGTCAACCCATGTCATCCTCACAGATCTTGACATGTGTGTTTAGCCAGAGGAATGTCAATACAACAATGTCACACAACATGCCATCACTCACAACATCATCAGATTGTGGTGGTCCAGATAATGTGATGATGTGATGGAAACAGCTTCACACAATGTACAGCATTAGCCAGTGCTGTTCCAAGATCCCTGTGCAGATAAAGTGTAGGGCACGCATGCACCCACATATGAGATGGCCGTGCTAAGTGCTGTTGTGCAACACGCTGACCAGAGATTTGGACACCTATACAGGCAGTGGGCAGCATAGCAAGACACATCAAGTAACTTTGGGAATATGCACCAGGTCATGGCACAGCTCACCATGTACTGACCTGTGTGCATACAAGAGTAGAGTCATGCTTCTCTGTGTGACATGGGTGACTGCTCCACCCTCCGTTTTCACATGTGATACCTGTCACATCCATGTGCCATGTAGCAATGTGTCAAGACATCTGTCCTTGCCATATGAGGCACAGACTGTTGTGAGACCACATTTAACTTGCAGTCCTTGCTCAGATGAGTTTAGTGCATGTCAACGGATCTAAGGTCACTTGCACAAGCATGAGGGACATTGATGAGCAATCCAACATGAGTGTGACCTACCATGGTCACATGGCTAATGTGTGTGATAATCCTAGTCAATGGTGACATGGTCCTTTGAAGATTTTCCAAGAAGGTTCAGTGTTATTGTGCAACATTAGCTAGCCCTGATACCTTGAACAAGAGCAATATGGAGAGGATTGTTGGTGTGTAGATGTGTATTGCCCTTGCCCTTCAGGATGGCATTGTGATTTGAGCTGGTCAACATGTGACAACTGCAGATAGTGTTTTCATTGCATGCAGGTTGTTTGTTTGCCTAGCATACATTTGACTGACAAGTCCCAGTCATGTTGCAGCTTCAAACATGACCCCACTCCAGAAGAGTCAGTTTGAGAAGCGTGTGGAATGCTACCGCCACATACATCTGGTCATGAAGGGCTACCAGAGGATGGGGCAGTTCTATGAAAGGGACCGAGCATCGGGCTTATGGAAGGCTTTTCCTCAAGGGGGACCACCCAAGGAACCATCCGCCGCCAGCACCAACACAGCAGGAAGGTCTGCGGCCACAGACAGGGCAGGCTCTACAGAGGCAGGTCAATCAACACCAGCTGCAACAACGAGTGCCCCAACTTGTTTATAGGCTGTATCTACAAATGTTGAGCCACCCTCTGTGCAGGAATTTCGCACAGAGCTTGCGCACTGGAAATACAGGATTGCCAGACTTGAACACAGGACTGATCAGATGATGCAGATGATCAGAGAGATCAAGGCTGCAGTGAAGAGGCACTGAGGAGGACAATGGTCCTGATGAACACTACTTCCCTTCCCCTTGTATATATTTTTCTACATAGTTTGGGTATTTAGATAGTTAGGGTTAGATAAGTTAGTGTAGTGTTGATTAGTTGTAGAACATAGTTGTTTCTTCTTATGGGTGGGTTTTTGGATAACTCTTTTTTGGGGTGTTTGGGGGTGATGTTTTGGGTATGTGTGTTGTTAAAATTAAAAAATACAAAAAAATATAAAAATTTGAAAAAATGCAACAAAATATGATTGTTTAGGCTATATGTTTAGTTGTAGTTACTGTTCTCCTTGTCTATAGATGTCTTTTAAGGGGTTTGGAGGGTTAATGAGATTGATTAAAACAAGTCAAGTTAGCTGTAGGAATAAGTTAGGATAAGTGTAGGAAAGTACCATCTTGCCTGGCATGTTATCCCCAATTTCACTGTATGTATGTTTGTTTTAGCCCTTGTGTCACTGGGATCCTGCTAGGCAGGACCCCAGTGCTCATAGTATGTGCCCTGTATGTGTTCCTGTGTGGTGCCTTACTGTATCACTGAGGCTCTGCTAACCAGAACCTCAGTGTTTATGCTCTCTCTGCTTTCTAAATTTTTCACTGCAGGCTAGTGACTAAATTTACCAATTCTCATTGCCACACTGGTACACCCATATAATTCCCTTGTATATGATACTTAGGTACCCAGGGTATTGGGGTTCCAGGAGATCCCTATGGGCTGCAGCATTTCTTTTGCCACCCATTGGGAGCTCAGGCAATTCTTACACAGGCCTGCCACTGCAGCCTGAGTGAAATAACGTCCACGTTATTTCACAGCCATTTTTCACTGCACATAAGTAACTTATAAGTCACCTATATGTCTAACCCTCACTTGGTGAAGATTGGGTGCCAAGTTACTTAGTGTGTGGGCACCCTGGCACTAGCCAAGGTGCCCCCACATCGTTAAGGGCAAATTCCCCGGACTTTGTGAGTGCGGGGACACCATTACACGCGTGCACTATACATAGGTCACTACCTATGTATAGCGTCACAATGGTAACTCCGAACATGGCCATGTAACATGTCTAAGATCATGGAATTGTCACCCCAATACCATTCTGGTATTGGGGGGACAATTCCATGATCCCCCTGGTCTCTAGCACAGAACCTGGGTACTGCCAAACTGCCTTTCCGGGGTTTCCACTGCAGCTGCTGCTGGTGCCAACCCCTCAGACAGGATTCTGCCCTCCTGGGGTCTGGGCAGCCCCGGCCCAGGAAGGCAGAACAAAGGATTTCCTCTGAGAGAGGGTGTTACACCCTCTCCCTTTGGAAATAGATGTGAAGGGCTGAGGAGGAGTAGCCTCCCCCAGCCTCTGGAAATGCTTTGATGGGCACAGATGGGGCCCATCTCTGCATAAGCCAGTCTACACCAGTTCAGGGATCCCCCAGCCCTGCTCTGGCGTGAAACTGGACAAAGGAAAGGGGAGTGACCACTCCCCTGACCAGTACCTCCCAGGGGAGGTACCCAGAGCTCCTCCAGTGTGTCCCAGACCTCTGCCATCTTGGAAACAGAGGTGTTGGGGGCACACTGGACTGCTCTGAGTGGCCAGTTCCAGCAGGTGACGTCGGAGACCTCCTCTGATAGGCTCTTAACTTTCTTGGTAGCCAATCATCCTTTCTTGGTAGGCAAGCCTCCTTTTCTGGCTATTTAGGGTCTCTCCTCTGGGGTATTCTTCAGATAACGAATGCAAGAGTTCACCAGAGTTCCCCTGCACTTCCCTCTTTGACTTCTGCCAAGGATCGACTGCTGACTGCTCCAAGACGCCTGCAAAACTGCAACAAAGTCATCTCGACGAGCCTGGTCCTTGGAACACAGGAGCTATATCCAAGTGACTCCCACAGTCCAGTGATCCTTCAGTCCGAGTTTGGTGGAGGTAAATCCTTGCCTCCCCACGCTAGACGGCAAACCTGTGTACTGCGTGATTTGCAGCTGCTCCAGTTTCTGTGCACTTCTCCAAGGATTCCTTTGTGCACATCCTAGCCTTGGTCCCCAGCACTCCGTCCTGCAGTGCTCAACCCTCTGAGTTGGACTCCGACGTCGTCGGACTCTCCTTTGTGACTCTGAGCCAGCTCCAGTTCACAAATCTTTTAAGTGCCTGCTCCGGCACTTCTGCGGGAGCTGCCTGCTTCTGTGGGGGCTCTCTGAGTTGCTGAGTGCCCCCTCTGTCTCCTCCTCCAAGGGGCGACATACTGGTCCTTCCTGGTCTCCATCAGCATCCAAAAACCTATATGGCAACCCTTGCAGCTAACAAGGCTTGTTTGCGGTATTTCTGCGTGAAAACACTTCTGAAACATCCAGCACACCGTGAGACATTTTCCATCCAAAGGAGAAGTTCCTAGCCCTTTTCGTTGCTGCAGAATCCTTGGCTTCTTCCACCCAGAGACAGCCTTCTTGCACCTTCATCCGGGGTTTCCTGGGCTCCTGCCCCCCCTGGACACGATTGCGACTCTTGGACTTGGTCCCCTTGCCTTGCAGGTCCTCAGGTCCAGGAATCCGTCTTCAGTGCTTTGCTGGTGTTTGTGGTTCTTGCAGAATCCCCCTATCACGACTATTGTGTCCTATTGGGGTTGTAGGGGCACTTTACTCCTACTTTTCAGGGTCTTGGGGTGGGGTATCTTGGGCACCCTGACTGTTTTCTTACAGTCCCAGCTACCCTCTACAAGCTTCCATAGGTCTGGGGCCCATTCGTGATTCGCATTCCACTTTTGGAGTATATGGTTTGTGTTGCCCCAGACCTATGTTCACCTATTGCATCCTATTGTAATTCTACACTGTTTGCATTACTTTTCTTACTATTACTTACCTGTTTTGGGTTTGTGTACATATGACTTGTGTATATTACTTACCTTCTAACTGAGGGTACTCACTGAGATACTTGTGGCATATTGTCATAAAAATAAAGTACCTTTATTTTTAGTGACTCTGAGTATTGTGTTTTCTTATGATATTGTGCTATATGATATAAGTGGTATAGTAGGAGCTTTGCATGTCTCCTAGTTCAGCCTAAGCTTTGCCATAGCTACCTTCTATCAGCCTAAGCTGCTAGAAACACCTCTATTCTACTAATAAGGGATAACTGGACCTGGCACAGGGTGTAAGTGCGACAAGGTACCCACTATAAGTCAAGCCAGCCTCCTACAATGAGGTAGTGTATGTTAGGCTAGTATAGGTAGGATAGTTATTTTAGGGATTATTAAGCTGAGATTTGTGGTTTCATCAAATTGTGTTTTTTCCTACTATATGGTCCCCATTATAATTTACTGTCTAGGTGGTAGCATGTCTGCACAGGTCATGTTAGGCACATGCCTTTGCAAGTAGTAGTTAGTTACATGTGTGACAACGTGTACTTCCTAGTCCACAGAGCTATCAGTCACATCAATCATTTTTCAGTCAGTGTGTGTGGCTTTGTGTCTGTCACTAATTCACACATATCTCTTCAACAGGTACTCAGGGGCATATTGACAAGCTCCTAGCACCACCAGAGTGTCTCTTTTTGTGATGCTCCAGTGGCACTGAGCCCTTTCACTTATTTACAAGGTGGCATTGAGCCACTTTGCATGTCTATATGGACCCCCCTGTCGCAGATTTCTTTGGCAGAGGGGAGTGCAATGGGTGTTGCTCTTGGCACTGCCTCAGATTTACAATGAAATGTAAACGTGAGGCAGTGCCAAAACACTGACTCCACACCAGGGTTGGGGTTTGCATGGCACAATAGGGAGAAATACTTTTATTTCTACTTGTTTTTGCCTTTTCCATGCGTGCTGCATTGAGCAGCACACATAGAAAGAGCAAAGAGCCATTATTGATTGTTTATGTACAGGAAGGGATATCTTCCTGCACATAAGCAACCATTCCCTAGGCACTAGCCAGCTGATTCAGCACCAGCGCTGGGGAAAACCCATGGGTGCGCAATATTCTTTTATATACAGAGCAACCTTATGTTTTGGAAATGACGCAGCTCATCAACATTGCTTGCGGTACCACCCTGCGCTATTTTATTGTAAATAGGCCCCTCAGTGTATTGGCTTCACACGATGCATAAAGTTCACACAGTTACTGTCCCAAACACAGATTCAACTTAAATGATGTATTGAGTGAATTTATGTACATGTGCAATAATTAGACATGTAGTACTGTACAGTGCACAGGAGAATGACCCCATAAGAGATCCCAAGCCATTGGATGTCTAGACAGAGGGGGTCATTATGAACACGGCGGGATTCCCCGCTGTGTTCATGCTGGCAGTCTAAACACAGACCGCCAGCCGTAGAAGACCCTGCCGGCCCTATAATAAACATTCCACTGGGCCGGCGGGCAGAAACAGTGTTTCCTCCCGCCGGCCCAGCAGAATGCTGGGCCAGGACATTGCTGACGGCTCCACATGGAGCTGTCGTCAATGCCGCAGTGCGGCGGGGGCAGTGACATGCCCAGGGGTCCCCGTGCACAAGGCTGTGCACGGGGGCCACTGCACTGCCCATGCCAAGTGCATGGGCACTGCAGGGGCCCTCAGGGGGGCCCGAGAGCACCCCTCCTGCCAGCCTTTCCCTGGCGGGGGAAACCACCAGGTAAAGGCTGGAGGAACACGGGTTCTTTATCCAGAGGCTGCCCTGTCGGATAGAGAAATCCACCATCGTCAGGCTGCCTGTCGGCGGTAGCCTGGCGGTGGCAGAGGGCTGCCTGTGTCAGTCTTCCTTTGTTCATAATATTGCGGTCCAGACTGTCATGCCTGGGATTTCCACCACCGCCGGCATGGTGGACTGGACCGCCATGTTCATTATGACTCCCGGAGTCCTGGGGGGAACATATCATGAGACATGTGTAGGAGAAAAGTGCAGTAGTGAGAAGGTGATCATATTGCCATTTTGGTAGGATCGGCCAGAATGACAGTCCATATGTGTGATTAATCAGCAGTGGGAGAGTGAAGAAGGGACATTGATAGTTGTTGCAACACTGGCATGATCTTAAGCACAGAGCAAAAGGGAAATTGTCCATATGCCACAGACTGAAGCTACGGGCGGTTTTTCTGGTGAAAGATGTTCCTTCCACATCTTTATATTCTGAAGTGTGCGGTGCCTCCCATGCCAGGGGTGGTGCTGGTGCTGAAGTGGAGGGAGGCTCCGAAGATGTGGATTTCAAGGTCCTGTCAGCTGTCACCTGTGGAAAGATGAAAGGCATCACTGCAGTAAGGAGGACTGGTGGTTTTCGCAACACAGCAGCAGCATCCCAGTGGTAGGAAGCCAGGTTGTCAATGAAGGAATCCTGCTTCTGCTCCATTGACTCAAGGACAGTTTGGATAGCCCCCTGCCTGTTGGTAACCTCGATGGAACCACTTTGGCAGGGCGTTTGTTTGTGCCTCTGCCTCATGACTACAGCAATGTCAGCCAGAGACTGCTGGAGTCCTTGAAGCAGAGAGCAGATGCCTCTGATGGCAGCAGAGTTGTCTTATTCAGAAGAGGCACCTATGGACTCCCACTAGGCTATCCGCCATGGTCTCCATTCTCACCCACACCTGCTGTGCCACCTCCCGCTGGACTCCTGCCACTGTAGTTTGGAAAATGATGCGTGGGTCCTTGGAGTCCAGGGCTCTGTGTGAGCTGGAAGTGGTGTGTGTTCTCTGTTGAGTGTGTCTTCTGGAGACCCCACAATGCTGTGTGTGCTGTGACCTGATATGGTGTCTGGATGGCACCCAGGATCTCCTGAAGAGTGTTGGGATTGATGCTTTTTAGCTCGTGATCGCCATCATCCGAGAAGTCTAGGACAGGCAGCTGGCTGAGACGTATGGCATCATCCGCAATGAGATAGAGATATGTCAATTTTGATCTGTACTAGCTGTTCACATGAGTCATCAGGTTTTTCAGCATAAAATCGTAAAATACATCCAGTAGTCCCTGTAAACCGTTTGCAGTACGGGCAATTGTTATGACTTGTGGCCCACGCAATACAAAGTCTAAACTATTTTCTATGGGAGGGCACACTCTTAATAAGGTCAAAGAATTTTGTTATCTAGGCATGTACATGAGTTCTTCTTTGTCCTGGAAGACACACATTAATTTTAAGCTCCAACAGTTGATAAGGAACAATGAAGCAATTTTTCGCTTTTCAAATAAACTAGGTCACAGACCCCCTGCTCAGTTGAAAACTCTTTATAATTCCAAATGCACTGCATCAGTCCCTTATGGGGCAGGCGTCTGGGGCTATAATAAAATACCGTCTCTTCAGAGTGTAGAAAATAAATTCCTGCGCAGATTATTGTTGGTTCCAAAATGCACCGCAAACATAATCTGCCATGAAGAACTGGGTCAGTGCTTTTTGGAGGACAGGGTCTTTATGGCCCCCCTACTGCTGTGGATCAAATGTTGGTCAAACCCTATGGCAAGTTTGGTCCAAGACTGTATCTCTGATTGTCTTCAATTGGAATACTCAAATAGGATTCCCTGGCTTATGTTTCTGCAAAACTCCTTTGAGAACCTAGGGCTTAGATATATGTTTGATGATCCCCATCTATTAACCACAAACTCTAGGTCTGTTTTGAAGTCTACTTATTCCAAGAACATATCAGAGCTGAGATTTTATAGTTCCCTGAAATTGAAATCTTTCGATTCTTATTCTCGGATTGTGACTGTTCCATGCCTTGAACCCTATTTGTCTTGGTTTTCAAGTTTTAGAATAATTTCCTTTTTAACACTTTTTAGACTTAATTTAATTCATTTTAAGGTAGCTTTCCCTGAACCATGTTTCTGGAAAAAGGATTTACCACTTTGTCCCTGTGACTCCAAATCAACCCAGAGCACTTTGCATTTTTTTCTTTTTTGCCCTTTATATGCTGCACCTAGAGGGGCCTTTATTTTACCCACGTTACGTCTTTTTAGACCTATTCATTATAAGGAAGCCCTGCTATACCTTCAGAGATTGCCTAATATCCAAATCTGTCACCATGTATCAGACTTTGTCACAGCTTCTTTACGTATTAGGAAAAGGCCTACTCCTTTTTAAATATTTTATGCACGTATAGTATATCTTTTTAACGCTAACATTTGTACTTTTCTGACTTTGTGATTTTTAATCATGTCTAGTATATTTATCTATGTATGTTAAGGGGTTTCAGATTGGATGTTCATCTGGTGCTTCCAGTAATGGTTTTAAAGTTTTATTTTACTATTTATAGATTGGGAAATGTGTCTTGGTTTGTACTTTTATGGCAATTGCCGAATAAAGTTATTTGACTGACTGACTGACTGAGTCATCAGGTTGTTAATCATGGAGCATTATTTACATGGTGAGGAGCCACGCATCAAGTCCTTCATTTATGAGCCACTAGAGGCACACATTTTTTAGAATGCTCCATTGGTATATTATGCCAGTCCACATTTACAAGTGCAGTCAAAGCTATCTTGCTTATTTACGCAAGACTTTTCTAACCACCAAGATGTGCCGTTTTGTAAATATGGCGCATACATGGTGGGAAGAAATGCTTCAATGCGGCGTTAAACATTTTGACACACAACTACGCTAGCGCAGTTATGCGTCATTCCTTGTAAATAGGCCTCAGTGTATGTAATATCCACGCCCGCTCACAACTTTTCGGCAGTGTTAACTAAAGCCTCAGTTGCCAAGGGCATAGGAACATAGGTAAAGCAAAAACAAGGAGGAATAAAAGTATTCCTCCGTGTTGAGCCATGCTAACGCCAACCCTAGGGTGGCGTTAGCTTTTGGTACTGCCACAGATTTACGATTTGTTGTAAATCTGGGGCAGTGTCAAAAGCATGCCATTGCATGCCCCTCTGCAGCAGTAAATGGCGCCGGATGGGGCCATATTTACAAAGTGGCGTTAAGCCACAAAAAGTGGCTTAACGCCACCATGTAAATATGGTGCAGTGAATAGTGTCACCAGAGCGTCACTCTTAGTCACCCTCCTGTAGCACTAGGGAATTGTAAATCTGGACCGATATTTGTAACATTTACTTTCCACCAGGTGACCGGGAAATCAATTTAGCTAATGTTAAAGAACTTGAGAAGTGTACCTCCAATGTGCAAAATGAGTTTTGTGATCTGGATAATGCACATAGTCAAAACAGCAGATACAGCACTATAATTGTTCATGGATCTTTCAGTACTGATCCTGATACAATGATGGTGGACACTGATATGTCCAGGCAAGAGATTTTCAACTGTATGCCCCTAAATCAAAAACCACGAATCGTGGTGGCTCTTTAAGTTAACTATTGTTTATAACTGAATTACAGTCCTTAAAGGGTCGGACTTCCTCAGATTTAGCAGCAAATGCATGTTCAGAGCTGGCAAACAGACCAGCCTGATTGACTACATATTCATGGCAATGGAGCCTTGGCATGTTATCGCTGGCATGAGCATTATAAGATGAATAGAGAGTGATCACGATTCTTTAACAGCAGACTTAAACATCCAGTTGGAGCAAGAACAAGATCTGGAAGCTGTTTCTATCCCCGAAAATCATTGTACAGGATAAACATCTTGTAGGAGGCTGGTGAACGTCCTGGAAACCTTACTAAGCACAGAGTAGATAATCAGTGGAAGCAAGAATGTGAAGATCTGCTAGTATTGGTCAAGTCAGTTAATACTGCTGTCACATACAAAATGGAATACTTACTTAAAACAACTTCAAAGCTGGCCCCAAGAACTAAACCTGCTGCACCTGGGCAGTTATGCAACTCGGGAAATGTTAAGGTCCAGTGGTTTGATAATGAATGCTTCAAATTTAGGACGCATTAGCTACTGCTTTACATCTTAGAAGGAGATCCTTAATGGATGAGGAACACCTTATGGCATTGAAGAAAGAATATAGGCAGCTAATCAAATAAAAAAAAAGACATGTGCCACAGGCCCAATGCCACCACAGCTCTGCTGAACTCCAGTGACATTTTGAGTCCGGAGGTCCATGTCACTGACACCTAGGACACCCGACTCCACCATGACGCCTGTAGCTCTGTGGCGTGACCAGGACCCCGATAGGTTGCCCCACCGCATCTTGACCCGCCATATTCATCGACCCCGCCGGATCATAAGGGACCGACGCCTCGCACCTACGCCGTATCCTCTCCCCTGTTCTGCAGTTAGGAGCCGACTCTGCACCGGATCCAGCGACACCTCACCTCCTCAACTCCGTGCACCAGATTGTTTTCCTCGTTACCAAAGGTGTACCTGGGCGTTGTGTGACTCCATGACCGGCACCACCCTCATCGTGAGTAATGTCGGACTGTTGGGAAGGACTCCGTCAACAACATTGTGACATCCCCAGTTGGAGCCATTGTTTTTCTAAGTGGTTTTACTGGGATTTAACTGTTTAAAATTCATATCTTAGCTTGCGTATGCAGGATTTTTGACATTTTGGTCTTGTTGGATTTAGACAAATATTGGCTATTTTTCTAAACTGGTGTGGAGTCCTTTTGTTGTGTTTTCTCCATCGTAATGTGTGTGTTTGTTCAAATACTTTACACATTGCCTCTCAGATAAGCCTGGATGCTTGTGCCAAGCTACCAAGGGGGTGAGCAGGGATTATCTGAGCTGTGTATCTCCCTTACCCTGACTAGAGTGAGGGTCCCTACTCAAACAGGGTATAAATTGACCGCCAAGTAGAGACCCCATTTCTAACAGTCTGGATGAATCCTAGGAGTTGTTTGGTGGTCCCGACGTAGAGAACGTTACCGTAGTCAAGGTGGCTGTTGATGAGTGACCATTTTTCTGGTAGAGAGAGGTATCTATTGAAAGATCTTGCGTGGCATGTGGAGGGTGATGAAGCAGGCTGAGGATACTGCATTGATTTGTTTCAAGAGGTAGGTGTTCAGAATGATTTGAAGGTTGCATGCATGGTCCGAGAGAGTAGGTGGGAAGCCAAGGGTGTGGGTCACCATGTGTTGTCCCATAGGGAAGGCTCGTGTCCAAAGATGAGGAACTCTGTCTTGTCCGAATTTAACTTGAGGCATTTGTCTTTCATTCAGGCTGCGATGTCTGTCATGGTGTCCTGGAAGTGGATTTGGGTGGAGGTGGTGTAGTTTGTGAAGGAGAGGATGAGCTGGGTGTTGTTGGCGTAGGTTATGATGTTGAGACCAGGGGTGCGGGCGCATTTGGCTAGAGGAGTCATGTAGATGTTGAAGAGGGTTGGCTGAGGGAGGAGCCCTGGGGAATGCTGCAGATTATGTGCTTGGGTGCGGAGATGAAGGCAGGGAGGGAGGATCCTATAAGTTTAGCAGGTGAGGGAGGAAGAGATCCAGTTGAGTGTCTTGTCTTAGATGCTGATTGTGTGAAATCTGGTGATCAGGGTGTGATGGGATACAGTATTGAAAGCTGCTGAAAGGCCTAGGAGGATGAGGGCCATTGTACCATTGAGGTATTGCTCCTGATGTCGTTGGTAGCTGCGATCAGGGCTGTCTCTGTGGTGTGATTAAGTGGAAAGCCAGATTGGGATGGGCCTAGACGTTGGTTGTTTTTTGAGGTGGTGGGTAAGCTGGTTGTTGATTGCTTTTTTCAGGACTTTGGCAGGAAATGGGAGGAGCGAGATTGGGCGGTAGTTCCCTTGGGTCAGATGAGGGTTGATCTCTGCGTGTTTCCAGGTGTTGGGAACGGTGGTGGTAGTGATGGAGGCATTGACGATCTCCGTGAGGGTGGATGCTATTTCTTCTTGGCTCAGGTTGTAGAAGTGGTGTTGGCAGGGGTCAGCGGGTAATGCAGAGTGGATAGAGGTCATTATGTTGATGGTGTCTTCTGTGGATAGCTGCTTCCACTCGGAGATCTAGGGGAAGGTGGTGTGGGTTCAAGTGCGAAGGGAGTCAGTGTTGGAGGGATGGGTTTCAAAGTTGCAGTAGATGTAAATGATTTTCTGGTGGAAGTAATCTGACAGCTTGTCGCAGAAGGATTGGGAGGAGTGGATGGTGTTCGCTGTGGCAGAGGGGCAGCAGAATTCTCTGACGATGTTGAAGAGTTCTCTGGGGGAGTTGGAGCTGGCTTTGATGCAGGAGTTGACCGCTTGTTCCCTGAGTCGAGAAGGGTACGTTTTGAGAGCGGTCTTGAAGGAGTTGAGGTTGGCGAAGGTCTTGTAGGAGTGCCAGTGTCTCCCTAGAGTCCTTCATTGCTGCTTGAGAGCGCAAAGTTCGGGGGAGAACCAAGTAGCTTGCTTGATGGTTTGGTTGCTGTAGGTTCTCTTCAGGGATGCTACGATGTCCACGGTGGAAGTGAGCCAGTAGGAGAGGTTTTGTAGTTGGTGTTCAAGGGTTTCTGTCAGGGGGTATGGTGTTTTTCAGGGCAGTGGTCCATGTGGCTTCTGTAACATTTCCCCAGGTGTGGCAAGGGAAACGTGTAAGGTTTAGTAGGGGCACCATGTCATAGGTCACGATGCTGGTGTCTGTCCAAGTTACTTCAGTGGTGAGGGTGAACCTGGCTATGTTGATGGTGGAGAAGGTGGGGTCCAGAGTGTGTTCAGCAATTTGGGTGGGGGGGAGACCAGTTGATTGAAGCCTATTGTGCTTAAGTTGTTGATGAGTGCTGTGGAGTTGGTGTCGCTTGGGTCTTCAAAGTAGAAGTTTAGGACTTCCAGGAAAATGTAGTGGTCGATTTCGACTGCCAGGGGGGTGATGAAATCTGGTATGGTATTGCAGAAGGTGGGGCGGGGGCCCAGTGAGCTGTAGGTGTGGGTTCTTCTTCTGGTTGTGTTGGCGTCCAGTTTGATCTGGAAGTTGGGGTGTTCCATGATCGGAGTAGAGTTGTGGCTTGTGGATGATGGTGATGCCTCTGCTGTGTCTGTTGGAGCCATCACAGTAGATCATTTTGTTGCCTGGGGGGTCGCGATGGCGATGTCGAAGGTGGGTACTGGGTTGAGCCAGGTTTCTGTGATGAACGTCACATTGGGAGGTGATGGTGTCCAAAATCTCGATGACATGTTTGCACATTGATCGAATGTTGAGTAGAGCGCAGTGGAGTTGAGTGTTGTGGCCTGGTGTTGGACCTGGCCCTTTGTGCAGGGTCATAACCAATCTTTTTGCGTGCCTCCTATTTTTTCTGACCCTTTTTGTTGACGTTAGGACTCTGGGCACTTTACCACTGCTGATCAGTGCTAAAGTGCATGTGCTCTCCCTTTATACTTGGTATAATTGGCTTACACCTGATTGGCACACTTAATTTACTTGTAAGTCCCTTGCACAGTGATATCTCTATACCCAGGGCCTGTAAATTAAATGCTACTAGTGGGCCTGCAGCGCAGCCTGGGCCACCCACAGAAGCACAGGGCCTGCGTGCACAGTTTACTGCCACAGGGACGTGGCATCTAAATTTACTTGCCAGGCCTGGAACTCCCCTTTTACTACATATAAGTCACCCCTAATGTAGGCCCTAGCTAGCCCTATGGTCAGGGTGCTGTGTATCTAAAAGGCAGGACATGTGTCTAGCTGTGTGGCCTGTCCTGGTAGTGGCAAACAGCCTATTTGGTTTCTCACTGATGTGAATGCTGCCCTGCTCATAGGATTGCATTGGAAATGCTCTGCCTTATGTCTAGGGGGTATTGTCTGATCTATGAGGGGTAGCATAGGCATGTTTCATATGGTTGTGATGATAGTGAGAAATGCTGCTTACTGGTGTAGGTGGTTTTTTTCTGACCATTATGGAAATGCCACTTCTAGAAAGTGAGCATTTTTCTGTGCTTAGGACTCTGGTGTTTTGCAGCTTGACTCTAATCCGCGTCAGGGGCAGAGTGACAGCTGTGCTTTGTGCATACTTTTCATACAGTCTATACACAGGGAGGGTGGAGGTGTCAGAGAAGTGCATCTGTATATTGAATATTCTTCGTGGGCTGAGAAAAGGAGAGGCGGGGCACACCTGCATTTGTAAAGGTTGTGCCCTGGCCTCACACAAAGGGCTTGTTTACCCCCCCCCCACTGATGTCTGGAGCCTGTGCTGGAGGAGAGAAGGGACACCTTTAGAACCAGTTAGGACTGGTTGGATCACCTTCTCCCCCTTTTGTGGAGACTGCAGAAAATGAGTATAAGTACAGGGGGCTTTCCCCCACATTTTGTAGAGCACTTTTGGAACTGGGACTGAACCTCTGCCAGGGAGCCTATTGGGCTACACAAATGGCTCATCTGGACTGCCCTTCTGTTTGTTGCACTGCTGCCTGGTGTCTGCTAGATGGCACAAAGGACTCATAAGGATATCTTTTCTGTATGTTGACCTGCTGCCAGTGGCTGCCTCAGTGTGTGGCCCCTAGATTCTGCTGCACTGCCTGGAGGAACAACCACTCCAGCCCCCCTTGCTTGTGTGTGCTGGCCTCCCTGCTCTGGTTGTGCCCCCACGCACTGCCTTGGGATGGGCTGCCCCAGAACAGGCTGTAGACCCTTGAATCCAGCCCAGTAGCCGTCTTATTAGCGCATGAAAAGTGCTCTGTGTTCCCCTACATCAGCACGAGAAGAGCACTTTTTTATGTTTTATCTAGAACGCATGAGGAGTGCTTCACTCGTGGACTGCGGTGGGCGCAGAGAGGGCCCTGTGTCACCGTGGTTGTGGGCCCCCTCTCCGATACCCGCTGGCAGCCTCTCATTGAGTGTGAGTGGAGCGCTCACTAGGTGGTGCCCCTGAGGCACAAGCAGGCCCCTACTTTGGTGGATTCACCGCTGCGACCCGGGCCAAACATACAGAGCAGCAGCCTCCCAAACGCAGATGCCAGAGGCTTCTCTGCGGGGTCGTCCCAGGAGTCAACGATGTTGCTTATTGGAGACTGCCCTGTGAGGCCCCCTCTGCTGTAAGGGACATGGAGAGCAGGGCTCACCAGCTGCCGTTCCAAGGATTGGAAGTCACCTCAGATGACTGCATCAGAGGCTTCCTCTGCTGTGCTGGGCACGGAGGTGTCTGGAAGAAACCCCAGCCGCTGGTGTGGCTGTCCCTTTTCTCAGAGAGCTGTGCCCAGCAACAGGTAGCACATTCCCTACACAGGTCCCGTTGTCCCTCCGAGGTGTGCACTTGGACAGAGGCACGCGCAGCACCACCGTAACTAGGAGGAGCCCAGGAGGGTTCCCCTTTCACTCCTTACAGTGCGCTGCCCCCCTTCCTTTCAGTGACATCACATCGGGGCAGTTGTATTGCTGCCCACAGGACAGGGGTCCCGTCCCTGTTGAGCCTATCGACACTGTAGTTACCCTAATAAGAGCACAGGGACTCCTATACAGACCATTGTGGAGCTGCCTCTGCCGTATGATATGGGAGAGAGGCGCAGCTGCACTCTGCACGCTGCATGCTGCACGCTGCACACTGCACGCTGCTGCCTTCATGTAGAAGCTGTTGTTGGTAACTACAATATGTTCTCTGGTTCACCACTGGGTTCTTTCACCCTCAGTGGTTGTAACATATTACCCAACCTGATGTAATGTCATATGCCGTTTTCTTGCCCCACCTGGGTAATGTGAATATCCTCAGGATCTACGTATGTGCCCTGGGTCTAAAGATGACTGGTCAGTTGGGGGAGTGTTGAATTCTCTGTGCATCCACAACAATGCCTTGGTCTTCATGATAACATGTTTATTATAATATGTGCATCTTTGGTGTTAACGACAACCTGATTACTGCTTGTGTTGCAGAAGAGCCAGTAATCTTTATGTTTACCTGACTACTGTTTATGGTTGCAGAGTACTAGTAACTGAGAAATGTTCTGACAACTGCTTGTGTAGCAGGGTATTACTGACATGTGGTGTTTGGTCTAATGATGTTATGTACAATAAATGCACTTTATTTTCATATAACATGGTGTTGTGTTTCCTTTTTGTGGTGTGTGTAGTGCGTCACGTGTATTGTGTGTAGTTCAGTCGCTTTACACATTGCCTCTGGGATAAGCCTGACTGCTCATGACAATCTACCAAGGGTGTGAGCAGGGGTTTTCTTGGGTGTAACTCCCTCGCCCTGACTAGAGTGGGTGGTTTCTGCCTGGCTTAGGTGCATACCCTAGCCAACCATAAACTCCATTTCTAACACCAGGGAGCCGCTATGTGGGGGTTGAAGTGGGTCCTATGTTGCAGGAGAAGCAGCAGTTGTGGCCGCAAAAGGGTCCTTTGGTAGTCTGGGGTGTCGTGAAGCTGAAGTCCGTGTTGGGCATTTTCATTTTGAGTTGGCTGATTTCGTCGGGATGTGCCAGTGGTGGGCCGGAGGTCCAGAGGTCCAGAGGTCCTGGCACTGGGAGCTGCCCAGGCACGGAAGGGTGCAAACAGGCTTGCCTTTGGGTGTTGTAGTGCGCCTGCTGTGCAGCCGCATTGGGGCTGCTATTAAGTAGGCCATGGAGGCGTGGGATGCAGTGGGAGGGGCAGGGGAATGGAGCAAAATGTAGGAAAGAGTGGTGGGGCTGAGACGAGGGGGAGCAATGGCACAAAAGCACAAGACTAATAAACAGAGATTTGAAGGACAAGCACTAAACAGAGATACAAAAGACGAGAGCACTAACCGGGGATACAGGAAAAGAAACACAGGCACTGATTGCAGGGGAGTGGGCAGCAGGAGGCGGCAGTGAGCAGAGAGGCTCAGATGGGCCACCAACTGCTGGGAGAGCTAGATGCGGGCCCTGCTCAATGGGGTCACATACCGACTGCCACTAAGTAGGTCCTGAGGGGCCAGATGCAGTGGGAGGGGCAGGGGAATGGCGTAAATGACGGAAAGGTCAGTGGGGCTGAGAACATAGGTGTGAAATGGCACCAAAGCACAAGAGCAATAAACAGAGATATGAAGGACAAGCACTAAACAGAGAAACAAAAGACAAGAGCAAGCACTGTACTGTGATACTGGGACAATAGACAAGAGCATGGACATAGGACAGGAGCAAGGACAAAAGGACAAGAGCAGAAGCACTAGCCAGGGATACAGGAACAGAAGCACAGGCACTGATCGCAGGGTAGTGGACAGCAGGAGGTAGGCAGCGAGCAGAGAGGCTCAGCTGAGCCAACAACAGTGAGGAGAGCTAGGTGCGGGACCTGCTCAATGGGGTCGCACAGCGACTGCCATTAGGTAGGTCCTTGGGGGGGTGGGATGCAGTGGGAGGGGCAGGGGAACAGAGTGAAGGGTGGCGGGGCTGGGAGAGCAGGCAAGGGTGGGAAATGGTGCAAAATCACAAGAGCAATAAACAGAGGTACAAAGGATAAGCACTAAACAGAGATACAAAGGACAAGAGCAAGCACTGCACTGAGGTGATAGACAAGAGCAAGGACAGAGGACAGGCGCAAGCACAAGAGCACAAGTACTAACCAGGCATATGGAAACAGAAGAACAGGCACTGATCACAGGAGATCAGGCAGCAGGAGGCGGGCAGTGAGCAGGGAGGCTCAACTGGGCCACTAACAGCTGGGAGAGCAAGGTGCGAGACCTGCTAGTATAGAGAAGCAGCTCTATCAGGGCAACACAGCCAAAGTGAGATTAGTCCTTAATGGGAAACAACACAAAACATTGATATATAATTAGGTGTGAGGCAACAATGTGTTCTTGCACCCCTCCTAATTAGTTTGTTTAATAATGATTTTGAGGAGCACCTATGAGCCTTAAACAGATGCCCCTACCATTGGGGGCGGACAAAACACCAATCATTTTATTCCCTGATGAAGCCGTATTATAGACATGCACAGAGCTCTCTATTTTCAGGTTACTAAAGAACTTTGAAAACTATTGTTCCAAGAAGAATCTCAGAATTAATATTGTCAAGACAAAGTACATGTTGGTTAGCTCTTGGCATAACTTAAGAAATACATTCAAAGTCTCAAATCAGCCTCTCGACCTTTTCCCAAAGTTTGATTACTTGGGGATAAGGCTTAATGCAAAACTCAGTTAGGCCAAACAGAAAAGTAACAGCGAAGCTAGCTTGGCTAATTACTAAGGGCCAGATTTAAAAGGTCCTATCGCCACCAGAGCATCACTTTTTGTGACGCTCCGGTGGCGCGATGCCCTGCGCCATATATACAAGGTGGCCTTAAGCCACTTTTTGTGGCTTAAGGCCACCTTGTAAATACGGCCCTTCACAGGCAGCACTTTGCGTGGAAGGGGCATGCTGGTGTGCGAATGCACTGGCTTCGGCTCCCGAAGGGAGCCAGGGCCAATACCACTGCACTGTAATATGACGTTTCCACCAGTCTGCCCGCGGTGGAAACATTGTAATACTGCAAGGGTGTGGCTGCCCCCTTGGTGGCAGCCCCACCCCCCGGCGTATTGACAGTATCGCCGGCAATGCCGCTGAGATCGTAATCAGGGCCTATATCTGTGTCCACTTTTTTTTAAATATAATATTCAAAACTGTAATGCTACTATGAATTTATGCCTTCAAACTGACAGCTAGCTAATCTTTGACCCAATGTCCTCTTATATCTACTCAAAGCCACGCAGTTGCTATCCCATGAGCAAATTTGTATACAGGGAGTGCAGAATTATTAGGCAAGTTGTATTTTTGAGGATTAATTTTATTATTGAACAACAACCATGTTCTCAATGAACCCAAAAAACTCATAAATATCAAAGCTGAATATTTTTGGAAGTAGTTTTTAGTTTGTTTTTAGTTTTAGCTATGTTAGGGGGATATCTGTGTGTGCAGGTGACTATTACTGTGCATAATTATTAGGCAACTTAACAAAAAACAAATATATACCCATTTCAATTATTTATTATTACCAGTGAAACCAATATAACATCTCAACATTCACAAATATACATTTCTGACATTCAAAAACAAAACAAAAACAAATCAGTGACCAATATAGCCACCTTTCTTTGCAAGGACATTCAAAAGCCTGCCATCCATGGATTCTGTCAGTGTTTTGATCTGTTCACCATCAACATTGCGTGCAGCAGCAACCACAGCCTCCCAGACACTGTTCAGAGAGGTGTACTGTTTTCCCTCCTTGTAAATCTCACATTTGATGATGGACCACAGGTTCTCAATGGGGTTCAGATCAGGTGAACAAAGAGGCCATGTCATTAGATTTCCTTCTTTTATACCCTTTCTTGCCAGCCACGCTGTGGAGTACTTGGATGCGTGTGATGGAGCATTGTCCTGCATGAAAATCATGTTTTTCTTGAAGGATGCAGACTTCTTCCTGTACCACTGCTTGAAGAAGGTGTCTTCCAGGAACTGGCAGTAGGACTGGGAGTTGAGCTTGACTCCATCCTCAACCCGAAAAGGCCCCACAAGCTCATCTTTGATGATACCAGCCCAAACCAGTACTCCACCTCCACCTTGCTGGCGTCTGAGTCGGACTGGAGCTCTCTGCCCTTTACCAATCCAGCCACGGGCCCATCCATCTGGCCCATCAAGACTCACTCTCATTTCATCAGTCCATAAAACCTTAGAAAAATCAGTCTTGAGACATTTCTTGGCCCAGTCTTGACGTTTCAGCTTGTGTGTCTTGTTCAGTGGTGGTCGTCTTTCAGCCTTTCTTACCTTGGCCATGTCTCTGAGTATTGCACACCTTGTGCTTTTGGGCACTCCAGTGATGTTGCAGCTCTGAAATATGGCCAAACTGGTGGCAAGTGGCATCGTGGCAGCTGCACGCTTGACTTTTCTCAGTACACGGGCAGTTATTTTGAGCCTTGGTTTTTCCACACGCTTCTTGCGACCCTGTTGACTATTTTGAATGAAACGCTTGATTGTTTGATGATCACGCTTCAGAAGCTTTGCAATTTTAAGAGTGCTGCATCCCTCTGCAAGATATCTCTCTATTTTTTACTTTTCTGAGCCTGTCAAGTCCTTCTTTTGACCCATTTTGCCAAAGGAAAGGAAGTTGCCTAATAATTATGCACACCTGATATAGGGTGTTGATGTCATTAGACCACACCCCTTCTCATTACAGAGATGCACATCACCTAATATGCTTAATTGGTAGTAGGCTTTCGAGCCTATACAGCTTGGAGTAAGACAACATGCATGAAGAGGATGATGTGGTCAAAATACTCATTTGCCTAATAATTCTGCACTCCCTGTAATTACATCCCAACTCTTAAACAACTCGCTTTTTGCTGAAACCCTAAAATCAATTACATCATGTGTCTAAGTCCTATTGAGACTGGTTAAAGTAATACACTGAAGACAGCTCAACATTATACTGTATGTCTCTTGTTTCATATAGGGCACTATGGCTGCATATTCACCAGAAGAGAAAAGTAGAGGGACAGAGAACAATTTCTGAGCAGAAGGCACTTATTATAAGTTCCCAATTATGCTGCCCCTTTCTGACTGTCTGGCTACATAAAACTGTCGAATAAACCGTTAGTTAAATACACTGTGTTCTTTAGGAGAATAGCAAGTTGATTCAAGATGTCACGGATGAAGACTGTGGTATACTCAGACGCTGTTTGGCTGTTTTCAACCGTTTTGCAAGTAGAATCGTTTCTGAAATTGTATAACCAAATTTACTTTGTAAAGGGATGCTTCTAATGTTTAAAATCTGAGGATTTTTTTTTGTTTCTGTATTGTATGGTTTATATTTGTAAGCCGAAAATATAACTAAAATAATACTTGCCAGGGAGATCACACAGTGTACTACTTACCTGATTTACAGTACACACTGAAATTACAGTGCTGCAAGTTAATGGGCATAGGAGAGGAAATCTCTCTCCTAGCCAGTTTCATGCAGTTTGGTGCTCAATACAGGGACATCGATAGAGCTCTTGCCTTGCGCCTTATCCTGATTTGGAATGCACACTGCTGTCTCAGTGCTGGTGTATTTGCTGATCTCTCATCAGACGCCGTCTTTTGGCTTGTGTTGTGAACTGTGATCTTAGCTCCGGGATGCCCGCAGCTGCTTTGAAGATTGATTGGGGTATTGCAATGGTAAATTGGAGCAAACCCCTGTTTCTGGAAAAGAAATGCCTGGGGGAAAGGGAGTACATGTCTGCAGTTGAAATTGAGTTGCTTTTGGACCCTGCATGAGTAACTCAAGTGGTATCACGACACTAGGTATTGGAATGGAATTATCCCCTGGGGTTGTCCTGCTATAGCGCCCTGGTTGCCGGCACAAAGTTTTATAGCGCTAGATGCTCATTATTCTACCCATATCCCACGGCGAGAGGAGAGTGAAAATGCTTGTGTTGTGTCCCAGTAACAGCAGACTGTGTTAGAGTCATAGGAGGAGGGGACAACAGGCAATTCACACACAGGATCGGAAATTAAGAAGTACAAGTAAAACCTTAGCAATCCAGGCATGCCTGCATCGTGTCAGCAAAGCCACAAAATATCAGTTCTGGGGACAGTCTTCAGAAGAGAAGAACAGCATGATTACAAACAAGTTTCCAGGATCAATTCAGAGTAAAAAAATATCATGGGAAGCATTCACATAAAGAGCGTGCATGTTTCGCCACCCAGTTGGGATAATCGGAGCCCTCCTTTCACAAAGGATGTATATGTGATGGATTAGATTCGGATATTTACTGCCCTGTAGTCAATTTCGCAGAAAAATATCAAACCAACATATTTTCTTAGTGACACAAAGATGTTACCTCTTTTAGGAAGTAACGAAATTCATTTCCTGATCCCATACAATGTAAAAGTCCAGTTTAAACGGAGACATGACAGTATGATGTCACAAATGGAAAGAACATATCCACTGTTTGGACTCTGTACCAGGCGAATTAAATAAGGTGAAAATAGTACATTTTGACTACAATATTTCAGTACAATCCTTGTTGCTGTGCATCATACAGTGCTTCTTCATCACCTGAACAGTTTGAGGATGGCAGGTAATACAGACACCACTTTTAGAGACTGGCTAATTGATAATAGTAGATTGTAATCTTGGTAGAGTGCATTAAATAGTATTTTTTCAACAGGACAGTGGAAGCAGTATGATGTTTTTTAACAGGGAAAGTTAGTAAAGATTGAAGACAAACAATAATGTGTTTCATCTCACATGAGCACTGAGGATTAGAAAGTGGATGGATAGGAACACCAATAGGAGAAAATACCCAACAGTTAAAGCTTGACTGTTCCCTGTGAGTGTGGTTGGATTGACAAACTGGTGGGATTAACAAAAAATTTAGGTGGGGCTTGAGTGGTATGCAGGTGGGATTAGAACATTACACAGGTGGAGTTGAAATGAAACACAGATAGGATTATAATGATACCAAGGTGTGGTTGGAATGATATGCAAATGGGGTTTAATTACAAGACATGGAACAACCTCCCTCAACACATCAGAGCCTCCTCCTCACTTCTTGAGTTTGAAGCTGAAGACCTGGCTCTTCAAATAAGCATCTCAGGGATGACACTCTTACATACCCGCCCAACCACCTAGACATCATCTCAGGTGATTAGTGCGTTATACAAGCAACATAACATAATAACATAACATAACGTTATGAGCATCTACCAAAGCTGTCGTCACTGATTGCTCACCTGAGAAAAGTGATTAGCCAGAAAGGTAAAATACAAACCAAACTATAGGAAGGACTAAACAGAGTAAGCCAACACATTTCTAAGTGAGAGAACCAGAGCAAGCCAACAACAACTAGAAACCCAAAACGCATGTTGCACAACAATTGTGACCAGTTAATCCGACTGTCTAATGAGGTTTTGCATGGAAAAGCAATGCACATTATCTTCATCTGAAGAAGCAATAGGAAATCCAAAGAAGCTACCGGCTGATGCCAGCTAAGGTACCTGCAGCCAATGATGCAGAGAAGAAGAACAGAAAGGGACTAAAAGGCAGCACCAAGAACATAAAGGCTTTGGATTTTGCCAAATTTTAGAAAAAAGTCTCTTAATATTAAATAAATGATAATGGTGAGATAGGGTATCCTTGCCTAGCACACTTGTTAGGAAGAAATATATAGCTATTAGGTCATCGATAAGCCATGAGAAAAAACATAAACTTTGGGTAAGCTGTTAAATAAAGAGATTAGATTAATTAATTTGGATGAAAACCATGCAATTCTAATCTTCTAAACCTTAAAAATCCATCTCATTCTGTTGAAGTTTTTTTTAGCATGTAATGGTTTAGCAGCTAACAGATAACAAAGGGCCCAATTTAGAATTTAGCGGATGGTTACTCCATTACAATTAAAACGAATATCCTGTCCGTTATATAGTGCTTTAGAATATAATGCTCTTGTAATAAGGCAAACAGGATATTTGTTATGTTTGTGAGGGTGTATCCCATCCACCTAACTCTAAATCAGGTTCTTAGTTTAGATGATTTATTCAGAACAGTAAAACATAACCTAGTAGTGTCAGATGGTAAGCTACCCTCCACAAAAGAACATTATTTGTGGCTAATAAGCTGTGCTAAATGGGGATCCAAACATAAAGTTCCAATATTCACAAAAACATCTAAACAATATTCACTGAAGAAACTGGTCTTTAATTCATACAAAATTCAGGGTCTCTACTTTTGGTATAAAACATATCATAACACCCTTGAAAGGTTTCTGAGCCAAAATAAAGATAAAAAAGCCAAAAGTTGAAAATCTTCAGAGAATAACATTTTAGAAAATTGTGAATAGAATTCAACAGAAAATCCACCAGGACAGGAGATTTGCCTTTAAAGAAATAGCAGCATTTATTGTTACACAAGTGAAATTGAATCCTCTATATATAAATGATCAATAGCAACTACAGAAATCTTTTTCATTTGAGATTAGATACTGAAGAATCTCTGTGTCTTCATCATTAAGTAAAGAATCTGATATATCTAAATTCCTATAGAAACTATGAACATATTGAGAATATCATATTCTTTAGACATATACAAACTGTTGGACCAGGCACTTTTTGCGGGGTCATCCTGAACATTTTTGCCTCCTTCCTCCTATTTATTTTTTACCTGTTTTTGTTGGCTTTAGGACTCCGAGCACTTTACCACTGCTAACCAGTGCTAAAGTGCATATGCTCTCTATCTAGATTGTATTGATGATTGGTTTATCCATAATTGGCATATTTGATTTGACAGTAAGTCCCTAGTTAAGTGCACCAGAGGTGCCCAGGGTCTGTAATTCAAATGCTACTAGTGGCCATTTGGCACTGATTGTGCCACCCATATGAGTAGCCCTGTAAACATGTCTCAGACCTGCCACTGCAGTGTCTGTGTGTACAGTTTTCAACTGCCAGTTCGACCTGGCAAGTGTACCCACTTGCCAGGCCCAAACTTCCCCTTTTTCTACATGCAAGTCACCCCTAAGGCAAACCCAAAGTAGCCCAATGGGCAGGGTGTAGTGTATTTAAAAGGTAGGGCATGTACTGATGTGGTTTGCATGTCCTGATAGTGAAATACTGCTAAATGTGATTTGCACTATTGCAAGGCATACATCTCACATAGGTTAACATGGTGATTGCCTTTAAATATCTTTTAAGTGTAATTTCCCAGGGGGAGCAGATAGAGATATGGGGGGTCATTCTGACCTCGGCGGTAAAATGCCCTTACCGCCGGTCATAAGACCGCCATAACACCACCGCGGCCGCGGTCAACCGCCACGGTCATTCTGACCCACAACGGCCAAACCTCCAAAAATCCGTCCTCCACTGCAGCCCGCCACATCTGCGGGCAGCGATAAACTGGAGATGACCAAACCTCCACCGTCACGCCAACAGAAATACGCCCATGCCATTACGACCCACGAATCCACACGGCAGTCATTCAAACGCGGTATTCCATTGGCGCTACACACCGCCGCGGTCAGAATACACACACATCACCAAAACACAGCCACATTGGACAATTTGAAATACACACACCTGATACACATACACACACCACTCCCACACAATCAACCAACTATAAAACACACACCCACATCACCCACAAACCCCTGCAACCATAATTACTGAGAGAAGGAGAGAGAGACACAGCAGACAATCCATAGCAAGACACACTGAGGCACACTACACCATCACACACACCACATAGTAGCACAAAGCACCACTCACCAACATACTCCTCATCACATACACCACCCCACACCTCACCCACACCACCCCATGGCACCCCAAAGGCACCCACGCTTTTCGGACCAAGAACTCCGGGTCATGGTGGAGGAAATCCTAAGAGTGGAACCCCAGCTCTTCGGCTCGCAGGTGCAGCACACCAGTATAGCCAGGAAGGCGGAGCTATGGCAGCGGATCGTGGACAGGGTCAACGCGGTGGGACAGCATCCCAGGAATAGGGAGGACATCCGCAAAAGATGGAACGACCTACGGGGGAAGGTCCGATCAATGATCTCCAGGCACAACATCGCGGTCCAGAAGACTGGCGGCGGACCCCCACCCACCCCTCCCGAATTTACATCGTGGGAGCAAGAGGTCTTGAACATCCTGCATCCTCAGGGCCTCGCTGGAGTAGCCGGAGGAATGGACTCTGGTAAGTCCCATCTCAACTACTATATCCCCCCCACCCCACCAGCATGCCAACCCACACCCCCACCCTCATCCCCAACCCCCAGCACACATCCTCCCTGACAATGTCTCACCAGCACAACCCACCCATCCCAACACCAACTCCTGCATGCCAACACAAATCATGGGCACCCATCACCTAAGCATGACCACTGCACTAACCCCCCCCCCACTAACTACCCTCACAACACCTCCCTCAAGGGAATGCCTGCACTGGGGGACAAGGGCACCCATAACACGCACGTTATTGCACACACAGAAACAATAACCAAACTCTCTTACCCCATGCAGGACCCGAACGACAACACACCAGCCAGGAGGGTCCAGAAGTGTCCATCCCACCACCGGAACAGGCCCACACTGAGGATAGCAGCTCTGTCGACAGTGAACCTGATGACCAGCCCGGACCATCGGGGACCTCTGGGCAGTCGGTTCCCCTCAGGCAGCCACAGGCCACACCAGACCCGACCCCCTCTGCCAACACCAGCACAGCTCCCACCCAGCGGGCCCATGCCTCTGTCTCTAGGACAGCTCAATCAGCGGTGTGTCTGCCACTACAGGGCACCCAGGCTAACCCAACACCCCAACAACAACAGGGACCTGGGGGCAGTGGTAGCGGGCACACCGTCCAGGGGACAGAGGCCGGGGGAAACCGGGCAGCTCGGAGGGCTGCTGTGCAACAGGGGGGGGAGGAGAGGCCCAGGGAACCCACTCTCCAAGAGGCCCTCACCACCATCATGGGGGCCTACCACCACTCCCAAGAGACGATGGCGACGGTACTGGCCAGGTTCACGGAGATCCAGGCACAGCAGGAGGAACGCTACATGGGGTTCAGGGAGGAGCTGAGAATCATCGGGACCGCAATGGGGACCATCGTCCTGGCTCTCAACAGGATAGAAGACGCGTTGCGGGACCATGTGGCACCACACAGGGCCCCTGTCACTAGCCCGGACCAGGAACAGCCTACCACCTCCGCCGGCGCTAGTGGACAGGAGGCCCCAACACCACGGCAGGCCACCAGAACCCCACCTCCTGCTGAAGAACAACCACCCCGTAAGAGGAGCCTGAGATCCAAAAAAAAGACAGAGTAGGATGTCAAGACCCCCGCCAGCAGGACATACCCCCTGAACTCTTCCCACTGTCCCACATTGCCACCCTGTCCAACCATGAACTGCCTCTGCTCCATCCTTCCACAGGCAAAAGGACAATGCACCTGTGAGACTGAGAACTGGACTCTGCCATGGACATTACTCCACCCCCGCCCATCACCCTTAGAATCACATGTACCAATATCTAGCCCTGTAAATAAATCACATATTGCACACAAATCAATTTGGAGTCATGCTGTATTATTAGCAAATGTATTACATATTACTGTTCAATATCTGTTCTGTCAATTAGTGATGACAACATACCAATGTCAATACGCTGTAGTTCATGGGCAAACCAAGCAGAAGTCAGGCACTGCGTCATACAGCACTGAGAAGGGAAGGGAAAATCAAAAATTACCCAAAAATATCTGGTGGGAACTACAGAAAGTACAGATGCAGGAGGCTAGAAGCAATTGGGAAATGGCGTGGGTGATTCTTACCTGGGTGTTACTGGAAATACTGTTGTATCACTCTGTCCCTATTGTCTGTGTCGTCCTCTGAGTCTTCCTCCTCTTCACTCTCCACAGGCTCCACGGCTTCTACAACACCACCATCTGGACCATCCTCCTGCAGGAAAGGCACCTGGCGTCGCAAAGCCAGGTTGTGAAGCATACAGCACGCCACGATGATATGGCACACCTTTTTTGGTGAGTACATTAGGGATCCACCTGTCATATGCAGGCACCTAAACCTGGCCTTCAGGAGGCCAAAGGTTCGCTCAATCACCCTCCTAGTACGCCCATGGGCCTCATTGTAGCGTTCCTCTGCCCTTGTCCGGGGATTCCTCACTGGGGTCAGTAGCCACGGCAGGTTGGGGTAACCAGAGTCACCTATTAGCCACACACGTTGTCTCTGTAGCTGCTCCATCACATAGGGGATGCTGCTATTTCGCATCACATACGCGTCATGCACTGACCCTGGGAACTTGGCATTTACATGGGAGATGTACTGGTCAGCCAAACAGACCACCTGGACATTCATCGAATGATAATTTTTTCTGTTTCGGTACACCTGCTCATCGTCTTTTGGGGGTACCAACGCCACATGGGTCCCATCAATGGCACCAATGATGTTGGGGATATGTCCAAGGGCATAGAAATCACCCTTCACTGTAGGCAAGTCACCCTCCTCGGGGAAAATGATGTAGCTCCGCATGAGTTTCATCAGGGCAGACAACACTCTGCTCAAAATCTTAGAAAACATAGGCTGAGACATTCCAGATGACATGGCCACTGTGGTCTGGAATGACCCACTGGCCAAAAAATGGAGGACTGACAAAACCTGCACCAGAGGGGGAATCCCTGTGGGTTGGCGGATGGGGGACATCAGGGCTGGCTCCAGCTGGGCACACAGTTCATGGATAGTGGCACGGTCAAGTCTGTATCGAAGTATTATATGGCGTTCTTCCATTGTCGACAGGTCCACCAGCGGTCGGTACACGCGAGGATTCCTCCTTCTCATCGCAAGTCCCAGCGGACGGTGCCTAGGAAGGACAACATGGAGCACAGAGTCAGCCAAACCACAGGTACGTACAGACAGCTTGCACAGTTAAAGAATGGCAATGGGTTGAAAGGCGTGTATGTGTGGCAATGCAAGGCCTAGGCCTGTGTGTCGCAGTCAAAATTAAGCCATGTAGGCCCTTGAAATGGCGGCTGCCTGACCTGTGAAGTGGGACAATGGGATGTGAGGTCAATGCGCTGGCGGGGCACACCGTGGCGGTCGAAGACCGCGGCGCAAAGCCGCATTGGTTAACATTGAAGCCTATGGGTTTCAGGAGCCAAAGACGAAGTGCGCCGGCGGTCGCGGTACGCACCGCCGCGGTACGCACCGCCGCGGGCGTGACCGCCATTTTCTATCTGCTTAATCACTCGAGACCTGATCATCCACAGGAGAGGACCTATACTGCAAGTGCTGCTGTGACCTCGGTCTGGAAGATACAATGGCTGCTGCGACTGGGGAAAGGGCCCCTGCCTTCACGTCTGAAGAGTTGGAGAAGCTCGTGGATGGGGTCCTCCCCCAGTATGCGCTACTCTACGGTCCTCCAGACCAACAAGTGAGTACACCGGGTGCACATGGAATGGGCTATGCCTGTGTGGATTGGGGTGGATGTAAGTTTGTGGGGTGGGGGGCGAATGAGGAGTGCAACGCCCGACAGATGAGAGCATGTGCCATATGGCAAAGTGGGTGGGGGGGGCCAATTACATCTAACATGCAGGTCATTGATGATTTCCTCCTTTCCACCCTGTACATGTCAAATAGGTCAGCGCCCATCAGAAGATCAAGATTTGGCGTGCCATCGCCAAGGAAGTCCGGAACTTGGGGGTCCACAACAGACGGGGCACCCACTGCCGCAAGAGGTGGGAGGACATCCGCCGCGGAACAAGGAAGACCGCAGAAACACTGCTGGGGATGGCCTCCCAACCTAGGAGGGGTGCCAGTCGCACCATGACCCCCCTGATGTCCCGGATCCTGGCGGTGGCCTATCCTGAATTGGATGGGCGCTTTAAGACATCACAGCAGACACAAGGGGGTGAGTATCAGCACATTCTCCTATCTTTCTGCGCAGTGGAGGCGTCTGGGTAGGGGAGGAGGGCTGTGGGTGACATTAGGCCAGGGCGCTTTCTGTAGTGTAGTCCTCTCCCTTAGGCATGGCCCTGTGCCCCCGGCCCCCACCTCGGTAGGGTGACAAGTACAGCCATTGAAGGTCCAGCATCTCCCATGTGCGCGTTTGACGTCTCTTGGCCTGTTGTCTTAGTCAGTAGTACTGAGTAGTGTACCCCGAATGCGCGGCTTAGTGCATTAGGCACCTGTGTCTGTCCTCTCCGCCAACGGTGTTGACATTGCATGCACTCAACCTGGTCTTCTTTTTTCTCCCCCCACCCTTTCTCTTCATCTTCTTGTGCATGTGTGCATTAGCATCATCAGGCGGAGGAGATTTGGCATCGGAGCACGAGGGAGCTGCAGGACACAAGGCCCCGGTGGGCCCAGGAACAGACACCGAGGGCACCAGTGATCCGGAGGGCGAGGGGAGCACCACGACGGGGACCGCTGGTGAGAGCAGCGAAAGCGACACGTCCTCGGATGGGAGCTCCCTAGGGGTGGCGGCAACATCCATGCCCCCCGCCTCTACAGGTACAGCCGCCACCCAGCGCACCAGCCCCGCCCTCCCAGCAGCCCCTCAGTCTTCGCTCCGTGCCGGTTCGCCCAGGAAGGCGCGCGTCTCCTTCGCCCCAGGCACCTCAGCCCCTGCCCCTGTTGCCCCTGCTGCCCTCAGTGCGGAGCTCATTGACCTGGTAAGGACGCTCATTGTTGGGCAGACGACCCTTTTGAATGCCATCCAGGGTGTGCAAAGGGAGGTGCAACAGAGCAATGCGTACCTGGAGGGCATTCATTCGGGTCAGGCTGCCCATCAACGAGCGTTCACTGCTCTGGCCTCAGCACTGACGGCAGCCATTGTCCCTGTTTCCAGCCTCCCTCTTCTTACTGCCTCCAGCCTTTCTCTGTCTCCTGTTCCTCAGCCTATCCCATCCACACCATCAGACCAGCCTGCACACACCTCAACACCCAAGAGCAGCTCATCCAAACACAAGCACCACAGATCCCACAAACACTCACCCAAGCAACACCCAGATGCAGACATGCCAACAGCCACTGCCACCCCTGTGTCCCCCTCCTCCTCGTCTCCCTCCTCCCTCCCTGTGACGTCTACACTCACACCTGCATGCACCCCAACATCAGCCAGTGCTTCCATCACCACCTCACCCTCCAGGACAGTCCACACTCGTGCAGTCACCACCCCCACTGCCATTTACACGTCCCCTGTGTCCTCTCCCACTGTGTCTGTCACCCCCTCTTCCAAGACACACAAACGCAGGCAGACACCCACCCAACAGCCATCCACCTCACGACAGCCTACAGCACCAGCACCTTCACCCAATGACAGCACACCTGACTCTCCTACAACCACCTCCTCTACCTCCACTTCCATCTCCACTTCTCCTACCCTTTACCTTGGCCCTAAAAAACTTTTCCTGGCTAACCTTAACCTCTTTCCCCCCGATGAGCTCCCCCATCCATCTTCAAAGAGTCCCAAGAGCACCGCAGCCACTACCAGCCCAGCTTCGGGTGTCACTGTTGTGCCTGGGTTCTGGAGCCCACCCTTTGCCAGCAGTGACACATCGATCAGCAGCAAGGACACGTCCAGCCCCCCCCCCCCCCGGCAAGAGGACCCGCAAAAACAAGGGCCGCCGTGCGAGGACCGACAGGGCTGCCCCCAAGGAGCAATGTGCGGCCACTTCACCACCCACACCATGTAGGGGAGGCAAGGGCCCGAGAGCCCCATCAAAGGAGCGGAAGGGCAGCAGGAGCGCGGAGAAGGTGGACCCCACATGCCACATCCCAGCTGGGAAGGAGGACACTAAGGAGGCCAGGAGTCCGTCCCCGAAGGGTCCAGAAACGTCACGGTCCGAGGGCGACTGAGCAGGGGGTCCAGGCCAGGTCTGGCTCCCTTGACCTGCTGGATGAGCACCGCTGAACAGGGCCCGCGGTGCAGAAGAGCACTGCTGAACAGGGCCCCGCCGTGGAGGAGAGCACCGCTGAACAGGGCCCGCGGTGCAGAAGAGCACCGCTGAACAGGGCCCGCGGTGCAGAAGAGCACCGCTGAACAGGGCCCGCCGTGGAGATAGGCACCGCTGAACAGGGCCCCGCCGTGGAGAAGAGCACCGCTGAACAGGGCCCGCCGTGGAGATAGGCACCGCTGAACAGGGCCCCGCCGTGGAGAAGAGCACCGCTGAACAGGGCCCGCGGTGCAGAAGAGCACCGCTGAACAGGGCCCCGCCGTGGAGAAGAGCACCGCTGAACAGGGCCCGCGGTGCAGAAGAGCACCGCTGAACAGGGCCCGCCGTGGACATAGGCACCGCTGAACAGGGCCCCGCCGTACAGAAGAGCACCGCTGAACAGGGCCCGCCGTGGAGATAGGCACCGCTGAACAGGGCCCCGCCGTGGAGAAGAGCACCGCTGAACAGGGCCCGCGGTGCAGAAGAGCACCGCTGAACAGGGCCCCGCCGTCTCAAGCACCGCTCCGCTGGGCACCGCCGTCTCAAGCACTGCTCCGCTGGGTCCTTCCTCTCAAGCACCGCTCCGCTGGGCCCTTCCTCTCAAGCACCGCTCCGCTTGGCACCGGCGTCTCAAGCACCGCTCCGCTGGGCCCTTCCTCTCAAGCACCGCTCCGCTGGGCCCTTCCTCTCAAGCACCGCTCCGCTGGGCCCTTCCTCTCAAGCACCGCTCCGCTGGGCACCGCCGTCTCAAGCACCGCTCCGCTGGGCCCTTCCTCTCAAGCACCGCTCCGCTGGGCACCGGCGTCTCAAGCACCGCTCCGCTGGGCCCTTCCTCTCAAGCACCGCTCCGCTGGGCACCGGCGTCTCAAGCACCGCTCCGCTGGGCCCTTCCTCTCAAGCACCGCTCCGCTAGGCCCTTCCTCTCAGGCACCTATCCGCTGGGCACCGCCGTCTCAAGCACCGTTTATGGTTCACTGTGCCCACCATGCCTCCTCCTTGACCAGTGGAGACTGTCATCCACCTGATGGACTGTGGCTTTGTACTCCCCAGGATGGTCCAGTGGGCAGCCCACCCACTGTAGAGACATTGAGAGACTGTGGCTTTGCACTCCCCAGGATGGTCCAGTGGGCAGCCCACCCACTGTAGAGACATTGAGAGACTGTGGCTTTGCACTCCCCAGGATGGTCCAGTGGGCAGCCCACCCACTGTAGAGACATTGAGAGACTGTGGCCAGTGGGCATGGTGGCTCCTTGTGGATCTGGCGTCGTGGACTCATGTGGCTGTGGTGCCCCCCCCCTTCCCTTCCCCCTGAGGTGCCTGTAGTTTTTACATCTGATGCCCCTGCAGTGTTCTCTCCAAAGGACTCAGGTCTCCTGTGTGGGCTTTGCCCTTATTTCTCAAGACTTTGGCCCACGGACATGCTGAATTCGTAGGATGTGCAGGACTTGGTACTTCAGTTATACACTGAAGTGTATGTCATTAGTTTTGTTGTGAATATCTTTCATGGTTGTACGATAATTTTCTGGAGCTTTTTGGTACATAAATATTTATTCCAAATATGATTATGTCCTAGCATTTTTCAGGGGTGTTTGGGTGGTGTCACTGTGACTTGGTGCTCTGCATTGGTGAGTACATAGTTGGGGGGGGGGTCGCATATGTGTGTGCCCGTAACCTTTCGTCCTCCCCCTCCCGTGTGTCGTAGGTGCAGTACTCACTGTTGTCGTCTGCGCCAGACTTCGTACTCGTGGTAGATGAGAAGGTAGACGAGAGCAGGTAGGATGTTTAATTCGGGTTCCATGCTGTCCTCCTTCCTCCTGGAGTGCGTAGTGGTGAGCGTTTTCCAGTCCGTAGTCTGTTTCCGCCATGTTTTTATCGGCGGTGCTCCCGCCCCGGAAAAGGTGGCGTATTGGTGAGTTGGAATAGTGTGGGCGGTACATTGTCTGCCGCCTGTCTGTTGGCGGTGACCGCCGCGCTGTTTGTTTGTACCGCTGTGGCGGTCGGAGTGTTAAGGTGGCTGTCTGTGTTGGCGGTTCCCGCCAGGCTCAGAATCCCATTTTTTTTACCGCCAGCCTGTTGGCGGGTTGGCCGCCGCTTTAACACCGACCGCCAGGGTTAGAATCACCCCCATGGTGTCTGAGGGCTCTGAACTCACAATTTAAAGATACATAGGGGCATATTTATACTCTGTTTGCGCCAGAATTGCGTCTTTTTTTTTACGCAATTCCGACGCAAAACTTACTCCATATTTATACTTTGGCGTTAGACGCGTCTAGCGCCAAAGTCCATGGAGTTTGCGTCATTTTTTAGAGTGGACACCTACTTTGCGTTAATGATATGCAAGGTAGGCGTTCCCATCTAAAAAAGTGACTCCGAGGAATGTGCGCCGTATTTACACTCCCGGGCAAAATTCACGGGCGGGTAAAAAAAAATGACGTCCAGCCGCTTTTGCGCCGTTTTTTAGTGCCTGGACAAGGCAGGCGTTAACGGACCTGTGGGCTCGGAAGGAGCCCAGAGGTGCCCTCCCATGCCCACAGGGACACCCCCTGCCACCCTTGCCCACCCCAGGAGGACACCCAAGGATGGAGTGACCCATCCCAGGGAACTTAAGGTAAGTTCAGGTAAGTATTTCTTTTAATTTTTTCTTGTGGCATGGGGGGCCTGATTTGTGCCCCCCTACATGCCACTAAGCCCAATGACCATGCCCAGGGGACAGAAGTCCCCTGGGCATGGCCATTGGGCAAGGGGGCATGACTCCTGTCTTTGCTAAGACAGGAGTCATTTCAATGGGGGTTGGGAGTCGAAAAAAATGGCGCAAATCGGGTTGAGGCGAAAAATTTGCCTCAGCCTGACTTGCCCCATTTTTTGGCGCCCAAGCTCCATATTCCCCTATGCCGGCGCTGCCTGGTGTATGTCATTTTTTTTCACGCACACCAGGCAGCGCCGGCGGCTAACCCTGGCTAACGTCATTGAATAAATACGGCGCCCGCATGGCGCTTCAGAATGGCGTTAGCGGCGCTAATTTTTTGGACGCAAAACTGCATTAGCGCAGTTTTGCGTCAAAAAGTATAAATATGGCCCATATTTTGGTAAAGTTTGTTTTTCGATTGTGAGTTTAAACATGACACTTTTAGAAAGTGGGCATTTTGTTGCCTTACCATTCTGTGCCTCTGCCTGGCTGCTGAATACACATCTGGGCCAGACTGACAGTTGGGCTGTTTGTGAGCTCACTCTAGACAGTAATACAAAGGGAGTTGAGGTGTGTCCTGCATATCCTGATGGGTCTTCCTGGCCTAGAGTGGGTGGGAGGAGCTGACACCTGCACTTGAAAGGGCTGTGTCTGACCCCACACAATACAGTCTCCAAGCCCCTAGTGTGTGTCTTGGGCAGGGCAAGGAAGAGGCAGGGTCTTGTGCACTACAAAGACTTTCCTTTGAGGTTTGCCCTCTTCAAAGGCAGAAATAAGTATAAGCATTGGACCCAAAACCCCAGACTTTTAGAACACTTTTGGATCAAGAGGAACCTCTGCCAAGGAGAAGAGCTGAATAGCTGTGAGAAGGAGTACTGCATCTTTGCTGTGTGCGCTTTGCTTGGTTGGCCTGCAGTTGCTGCTTATGCCTTAGAGAGGACAAATACTGAACTTTGCTGTGTATCCTGCTTGTGAAGTTTCTCCAAGGGCTTGGACTGAGCTTGTCTCCTGTTAAGAAGTCTCAGGGACATCAAAGACTTCATCTGCCAGCACCTGGGCTCTCTTGCTGAGACTCCTGACTTGTCAAGTGGTGCCATATCCAGTCGCTGGGCCCTTAGAAGGAGAAGCCGGCAGAACCTGAGTGAAGATCCATGCACTGGAGCCGAGCGGCAGATAAATTGATGCAGCATCTGCCACGCGGTTGCAGAAATCGACGCTTCACCCGACTCAGCGTGGATTCATAATTGCAGTGCATCTAAATTTTCCACGCATCGTCCCTGGGCATCAATATCTTCAACATCACTGCACGCGCCTGAGACTGCTTTTTTCCGGAAATTGACACATCCCTTCCCTGTGAAGAAAGAATCAACTCATCGCTTACCTGGCAGAGAAAGAACTGACTCACGGCCTTACTTAGGAGTAACAATTGACACATTGCTTGCTTTTCTGACGTATGCTCGCCCCTACGGCTTTATTTTTGTTGCATACCAGGTACTTTATGCTAAAACAACACCTCCATTGATTCTTATGGATTAAGACTCTTTTTACTTCAAAATTTGATATCATTACTTGTGTATGTTGGATTTTTGTCATTTTGGTCTTGTTTGATTCAGATAAATATTGACTATTTTTCTAAACTGTGGAGTCTTTTTGTGATGGTTTCATCATGTTACTGTATGAGTTTGTGCAAATACTTTACACAATGCCTCTGAGATAAGCCTGACTGCTTGTGCCAAGCTACCAAGGGGGTGAGCAATGGTTAACTGAGCTGTGTATCGCCCTTACTCTGACTAGAGTGAGGGTCCCTACTTGGACAGGACAGGGTGTAAACTGACTGCCAACTAGAAACCCCATTTCTAACATGTACCCTCTTTATTAATTAGAGATTCTTTTCTTGTGAATTCTTTTTTAATTTTTTAGGTAGTTCGCTAAAGGTTTTCCTGTCTTATTTTGACTGTCATTATACCTCACGCTACTTTTGAGTAAAATTGCAGAAATACGAACAGTAGATATTTTATTAAATTGGATTTTAACTTTAATTAATTTGTCTAAACAATCTTTAGAATTTGACTAATAAAAGGAGTGTTCAGGTTTCCTAATTTTATCCATAATATGTGCCATATTCCATCAACTTCTTAGCAATGCACTCCCATAATGTATTATTGGCTTGCACTGGGTCACAAACATTACAGCCCATTCCTTGGATAAAACCAGTCACAATCTATCTACCACCGTCATCTGTTTACTAAGTAATAGCCTTAAAGTTGAACTTGTTTGTACAGAGGATAATTGTATGGTTTTTTTTTCAAGGCAACAGAAAAAATGTTTTCCCACCCAACATTTTGTAAGTTTCACTTTGTGCATTTGTTGTAATAAAGCCAATTTGCTTTCAAGTCTAGACTAGTAAGAGAGTATTTTCTGCCTTTTTATTTAGTCACAAAGCCATGTAACATTCAACAAAGCAATCCTGAATGTAACAAGAAATGCATATACAGATTACTCTAAATCTAAATATAGTAACAAAAAATACAACACATAGATAAAAACTGATAGATGATAAACAAATAAGTAGTAAAATAATTAGGTATATATTACATCCAAACGGAGACAAAAAATTAAGGAGGACATGTTAAAACAGTTGTTTTGCTTTCACTAATGACCAAGCTGAAAACAATCTCTGGAATGCACTTCTTAGTTTAAAGAAGACATTTATTATTACTTCACAACGAGGTTCCTGAGAGAGGAGATTAGTAGGTTGGAGGCACACGTTTAAAAATAGTCACAACAATGAAATGAAAATATATCAAAGTGATTCTCAATTGCATTGTACACAGCAAATATATGTGATTATATTATAGCATAACTTCAAAGCAAAGAATAAAAGTCCAAATTCATCACCGTAGGGTCTGTCACTGCTCATCATCTTTCTCATGCCTGCAAGTTGATGACTCCTGTTCAACTGCGAGAAAGAGATTTTCCACCCATACAGGACAGGTCAGGCAGCTAACATCCACTCCTGACTGAAGTCTCAGAAAATTCCCCCTCGCTGCTGCCCAGGGACACCTTTTCTAATGAAAAAGCCTGCCAACAGGCCCTTCCCTCTAATAGTCAAAACATGCTGGCTACTGTAGCTCAGAGTTGGAAGAAAACAAGCGTTGAAAGTTGGCCAAGTTTTCAAGGCTGTCTTTTCCTAAGGCTGCACTAGAGAAAAACACAAAATATGTGCTTCCTTATCATGCTAGTGTTCGGTGAGAGAAAATACGAAAAACACAGCTTGGTTTACCATGTGGAAAAACACAGCTCATCTGCAATGTTTCAAATGTCTAACGCCACAATAAAGCCAATAGGCAGCTAAACTGAATACAAAATGTCTAATGCCATGTTAAAGCCAATAGGCAGCTAAACTGAATATAGAATGTAATGTCTAATGCCACGTTAAAGCCAATAGGCAGCTAAACTGAATACAGAATGTAATATCTAAAGCCACGTTAAAGCCAATAGGCAGCTAAACTGAACACAGAATGTAATGTGCTACTGGTGAACATTGAACAACTAATATGCACAGTGGTGAAACACAAAGTCAGTGGTCAAACATACTTAATGTCATTACAACAGTAATAGAAAGGAAAGACAGTTCTAGCCAAAATAGCCAAGACTGAAAAATATACCAAGGCAGGAAAGAGAAACCAGGGAAGGAGGGACCATAAGTAGAAGATGACAAGGCTTCACTACTGGTGAAGCAGGGCAATTATATTACAAGATTATAATAAAACAGCGGAAGACATAACATTTAAAAGTGTGACGCACAAAAAAGCACAAAGACCTATTGACTAAAAGACGTGCACAACATGTATCCTGTCAAAGATCATGATGATAATAATAATGACAACAATATCAACAACAAGAAAAAGAACATCATCAATTACAATCTTATTAAGATCACTACAGAACAATTAAGTATAAGGATGTTTATATGTTTTCCTTTCTTCCCCTGTACCTCCAGACAGTTCAGATAGAAACATCTTCAATTTAGAGGACTAAATATTATGTGCTTGTTTTACCTTCATGCGTGACATTCTAGAAATAGACATGGATTAATCCAAATCCTATGTTTATACCTCAAAGAGCAGATCTTAAATACAGGAATTGCTTCCTTCTGTTTACAGTGTCTCCAGACCAAGTTACTTTTTTTATCTCCATTGACACAATATAACCCCTCTGAGTTTTGAAGACATTGAAGTGTATTTTGATCTTTGACCCAGTCTGTGTTATCTATGAATCTTCGTATTTGTAGACTCTGGCATGTCCAAAATCATGGGTATGACGGATTTAACAAATGTCAATGGATTGTTTTAATGTACTCCTGTAGACTATATATTCTAAAGTTGTAGTTGTAACAGCAGGCTCGATCTATTGTCCAAATCCTCAGCTTGGTTCTTGAGGATGGGAATCTCAATTTGCAAGCAATGATCTCTATTTGTTCCATGCTATACAATACCATCCATCCAACTTAAGGAGCAACAGCTTGATGATGTTTTTGGTCTTAAACTTTCATTTCCTTATCTTTCCCTTAAAAGGAGTTATGTACTTGAGAACACACCAATCATATAATAAAGCCATATGGCAAGAAAGGCTGCTTCTTATAAGGTTAAAGTGTTGTAGCTAAATTATTGTCAGACTCAAGACTCATCCTAGTTTTGAGAGCAGTTGGAGGAATATTGATAGCCAGCTACAAACATTGTGACAAAGTACCAAGAGAGGACCCTGTTGCATAGGCCAAAGGTAACAGCAGTTAAAGTTTATTGTGCATTAGAGATAGACCAACAGTATGCAATGGAAATGCCCCTTTTGTTCCTCACAGGAACACAAAATGGCAACCATGTCCAAGAGGTACCAGAGTACTGCCCACTTCTAATTTGTTCTAGGAAAATGACGCACCATTCAATGGTCCCTGGGTAGAGCAGAATCAGTTATTACATTTGTTGAGGTTGACTTGTCTACATCTGCTGATGGGCTGAGCAGACTCCTGGGATGCCTCGGAGCTACATTAGCTGGTGGGCCCATTCTTTGGCATCCTAGCCACGCCCTCACATTTTCAAAAATATAAAACAATTTCAGATCCAAAGTGAACCAGTGCATATATGATGCAGTGAGTCCTATGCAGGCATATTAATGGCTTTAACAATTAATTCTAGCTGGAGTTCAACCGTGATCTGCAAAGAAACTGTATAAGTGAGTTCATAGCTCTGTGTATCATCCAATTTGACAGCAAATGTTACCCCAAATGACATTACGTGACTAGGGCGTCTCTTCCTTGTACCATGTAATTTTTATTTATATTTATGTGAAACTCTTCCTCACCCAGACAGTTGTATAACCTGCCCAAGATGGCATACAGAGAGCCAACATACAAAATGACAACACATTTGCATTCACACTAAACAGATGTAAAAACAAATTGTGAAAAAAAGCTTTAAAAAAGAGAGGAATGTTTTCTACCATAGAGACAGTTATAACAATCTGAAACACTGGAGGCCTGAGTCAAAAAGATAGGCATTAGTATATATGAAATCCACCACATGCAGTATACACCATCACACATGCATAATTCTGTTTGCTTTTTGACATTCATTCCTGTGCTCGTATGTATGTCTCCTGCGTGTGCTTAGTCATCATTATTCATATTGTACTGAAGTACATAAATGACTTACACCTATTTTCTATTCCTACTTGCACATTGTTTATTCAAAGCATGAATGCATAGAGGTATATATTATTTATTTATATGGGGCCAGAAGTATGACACTTTTTTTGCATTCGCAAACCGTCCAATTTGCTAAATTGGGCCATTTGAGAAGGCAAAATGGCCTTCTGTTAGGCACTAAAGCCATTTTCTCTGCTTTTTTTTGCAACACATATGATTACTGATTCTAAATTAAAGTGGCATTAAACTGCAGTTCACAGTTTGCAATTTCTTAATAGCTAATTGCAATGTAAGAAACATTCGCAGAATGGGACTAGTTGAACCATTCCTGATTACCATCAACTAAAAACAGTTGGTAACCAGGTGCAACCTATATAAACAGCCCCAGAATGCATCTGCATTTTCTGCAATGGCTGTAGACGATGTTGAGGAGTATGAGGATACTGGCTGGTTTGCAGAAAAGAAGGAAATTTAAAATTAAAAACACACAACAGTGTTGATTTTAACAGAACTTTGGATTATCATGTTTTCAGGTTATACCCATTTTTCCTAAAGTTTTGATTGTCTTGCATTATTCTAATTACTTTTACAGGATCGAGAAAACCTTACTCAGTGAAAATATATAACAGTGAAACAAATATAATAAGTACTGGCGAAAAGATGTTTTAATGCTTTTTTTTGCCTCTCATGTTGCTAAATTTTTCTGTTGTTTGAACATGATGTGCGCCTGTTACATCACTTCCAGTATTTTGTCTGTGAGTGCGACGCAGTCATTGCTTATTGTACAGAGATTCTCCTGAGGCTTGGGGCCTGTTTAATTTCACCCTCAAATAATTCACCACTGGCAGAAATGTTTACATTTTGGGTATTCTCTAAAACACTGATGACTTGAAACAGGCCACTTGCAACATCCCCACTGTAGTGACCGATCTCTGTCTGAATATTGACCATACACCTTGATGAAGTAGCAGTAGTAAGTGTCAGCCTGTGAACATATCTTGTAAATCCATCTAACCAGCACTGAAGCTGATGATAGCAGCACTTTTGATTTATATTATTCGCTGTAATAATGTATATAAATTAGAAACAGCATCTGTAAGTTGTTAATAAATTATTTTGCCTCCTCAACAATATGAATAAGCTTATTTAAGCCATCTTTCATAATAACTATATTAGCATTAATTGACACTATATATTGACAGATGTCATGTTCTTATTTATTAGGTGCTTTACTGGCAGCATTTTTTTCCCAAACCATCAAAAAGTAGATGTGTGTCCTGATCCTCTGTAGACCTAACAGCACCTGAACCACTAAGTATTACATGTAAAATATTTGTTTTCATTATTTAACTTATCTTTTGAAGTAGTAGTTGGTGCAGAGGAATCAATTTCTGAAAGCCCAACTAAACGTTCTGGCTTTCCGGCTTAAACTTAAAGGTGCTTTCAATCATTTCTTCTAGAGGTTTTGGAGGTGCGTGAGTTGAGGGTCCTCCAACTGTTCCACAGGCCTCTAAGTAAGTCAAGTTGTGACATTTTCTCTGGTACATGAATCATGAATGCAGATCGTATTGCTGCATCCTTATCTCCTCAATGGTACGTTGCATCACTCCCCTTCATTAATTTTGCTTTGAATGTCTTTCCTCATTTTTTCTTGCTATCAGCCACATGTAAAGAGCTTTTGCCAAACAGCTCATCACGGTGAAGAACACACTATTCAATGAGAACCTTTAACTCCTTCTCGCTGAATTTCTTTTTTCTTTTTTGTGCTGCTACTTCCTTTTCTGTCTTTTGACAGGACATGATTGCCAAATTTAGCTCCAAAAGTGACTTTCAGTTTATCTATTTCCAAATACTGATTTGCTAGTTAGGAAGTTGCACTTAGGTAATTGATAAAATGCCAATGTGAATCAAATGGAATCGCAAAATAAAGTCCTCTATGATACGTTAGGAATAGTGATTCAGATTTGGTAAAATTTGCAATTTGGAAATCTCTAATCCAATTATTTGTGAACCTAAATGTATTTAAATGTTTATGTATTTATTTGTGTGTTTATTTGTTCATTTGTGTTATTATTTAGACTTTACAAAAAGTTCTCTAAATGTTATATTTCAGTAATTTACTACAGCCTTTTTTATTTTCAGTAAATGCTTAGCTTTGGAAGCATTGCACCTACATCTACACACTTCGACTGAAAACTAGACAGATTGGTTACCTTCCCACCCTGTCCTGGAAAATTTGGATGGTAGGTGTGGGATAATGATGCCATATGACTGGATAGAAATCTAAGAATACCTAAAAATGTTGTTTGTTACTCTAGACAATCGTGTATTGAACCACAGAATCCTAAATTTGATCAGAATCTTTCCTGTCCCCTAGCACAAACTGCAGTTCCCTTGAACACAGTAAAAAGTTAAAGTGTAGCATTTAACGTTGCTTACTTTAAGAATACGAATGCAAGAGACGGAAGATCCGCAGCCCTTTGGCGGTGTGATCAACTATTCAATATTTGTCTGAGATTATGACTCGACTGACAATATGAAAAGAATGGAGAACTTCACTTAAACTGGAGGACACAGGGCTAATTTTGGGATTAGATTGACAGCTTGATCTCATATAGTGAGTGTGATAAAGTTTAATATGGTGTGTGGTAATAGTTATGTTGTGATGTGTTCTTGTGTCATCGTCTTGTGATGTATTTCAAAGCTGCATTGTTGAGTGTTATTGTGGTGTATTACTGTGATGTTGTATTGTGGTGTTTCTGTCGCTCAACTACAGTACATATGGTTAAATGTGCACAACCTTCTTTTCACATACCACTGCCACCTCAAACCTGGTTTCATACCACAGTAGAAAAACGTCACAGCACTAAGCACTACGCTATGTACCACTAACAACATGAAATAGCACCGACCAAAAGGTTTTTGAGCTCCAGTCCATTCTGGCAAGAGGTTGAAATTAATCTTTAAGACTAATGAAGTACTGTTGCAGAAAAATAATGTTCAGTGTGACAGTGCCAGATCGTGGTCATCATTTAAAACATTTCCCTGGTTTCTCTTTTACCTTTTATCCAATGTATTTGATAAATTGAACTTTGAAATAAAAGTTTGCCCCCGATTTGTAAAAACACACTCTTTCCAAAAACCCTCTCGGAGAGGATCCCATGTAATTGGTATACTCAATTTGTCAGTGCCAGTCAGATAATGTAGTAAAGCATATTCCAAGGCTGTCACTTTAAGCTCTCAGTCCAACCCTACTGACCCACTCCTTTCTTTACCAAGCGTCGATATTTCCTGTGATTTCACTCTGTGGTTGCAGTGGTACAGCACTAGTTTGGCTTGTTAGCTTGCCAGATCGAGAGACGTGTGTTGCTGAATGAGAGTCCTGTGTATCTGTGGGCTTGTGTGTCCTATATTCGCCCAGAAATCCTAGCCTGTGTCTCTTACTACCACCCATAAATACAGACACAAAAATCCACGATAATGAAATGTCCTGTTTCTTTACAGGGATCAAAGGTATTGTTCTTTAGCTGCTTTGCTTCTGTGATCTCTTAGAAGTACATGTTTGCAAACATATAGGATCATTATATGTTAATCACGTTTTACTTATCACCAAATGTGATTTGCTCTGCTGTGTTTGTCTTAAGTTATATGGCCACCACTTTCTACCTAGAAAATGGCTGTTGTGCTATCTTTCTGTGAGAGTACAATATACGCAACTTAAAAAAGAGAAACTAATAATAGCAGCCTGTCTTTTAGTTAATCTTCTTTTAGGTGCGACCAATTTTATTTTCTAATGCCTCTCATTCCTAAAAGGGCACAAAATCAATGAAGAGATCTGTCATCATCACTACAACTGCGTATTTGAAAGCATAGTAAACTCTTGTTGTGCAACACTAGCTTGCAGCTTGAATGACTTTAAAACAGTCCATGGCTACAATTCCCTCGCCTATTCCTTACCAACATATCAATCGGACACAACAAAGCATTTGAAACTCCCTCGTTACAAGAACAACCTGCTCCATGGATGACTCTTCTTCCCTGTGTATCTCTCTACCTCAGGGTTCTCCAAGAAGTAGCTCAGCAGTTACTGGTAGCTCTCAGGCTGCATGGGAGAAGCTCCCTTATCTGCAGCCCAACCTGGTAAATGAAAAACATTTGTTTGGCTGAATTAGGTATGTTCCAAAATTGAAAAGGATATATTTAAAAATAAAATGTGTAAATTTTCAGAACTGATCAGATGTTTTAGAAGAAACTATTGTTTGAGGCAGATGTGTAAATGATAATTCATGGTGCCCTGGGGACTCACATTACTGATATTCTTTCATAGTTGCCAGTGGGCTTTGCCAACTGACTGCTATGACATGAAGAACATTCAGCATTAAACCTGATGAAGCTACTTTTGACATTGTTGCTGGTTACCTGTCTGAAGTACTAACGTTGGCACTATTAGTAATCCGGCTTGCAATGGCCAGTAATGCAATCTTGGCTGAAGTGGTCACTATTTTAACTCTTAAAACACAAAAAGAGAGTATTGGGAGTGGTTCACCCCCACACTTGCTCCCGAATGGATTACAGAATCATCGAAACACTAAAGGTGTGGGGGGGTTATTGTGTAACTGGAGGGGACTGGACTATTGTGTCCAGCACACAAGGTGCTATTTAAGCATGTCTTTATCAGATTGAGAGGAGTGTAGGAAGTGGCTGTGTCTTTAGGAGGGAGTTCCCTTTATTGACTAGGTGGTCTCACACACATTATAGTGTCATGCTTCATCATTTGACCACCTAGCCCCACCCAGGTAAGATGATACTACTTGGGCGGACTCAACCTCGTTGTTAAAAGAACTGCTGAGGGAGGGCTGAGATTAAATCTGAATGGATATTACAGGGATCCAGATAAGAAATTAAATAAAATTACCTTACAAATCACCTATTTCAAGTAGAAATAATTTAATAAAGGTGTTTGTAGGTAAGAGTAAAAACTATGGTAAGGACTCAGTTGAGAATAATGACTCATGGAGTCTAAAAATTAGGGACTAACATGTTTCTGCCCACACAATGAGCTGAAAGGTCGGGGCATTCGTCAGGGTCAGGGATCCCTATCAGCAAAGGGGCATGGAAGCATGCCTAGAAAATAAGGTGAGTAAATGGGTGGCCTACCTGAACATTTTGTTCTAAGGGTGGACTAAGGGGAAGATAAAAGACAGTGGTGAATTGGAGGTGCCACTACAATCAAAAATAAACACTGCACACAAAGGTGACAAAAACACGTTGTGAATGTCACACACACACTCTCATGCAATAGAGCAGCAGGCAGGGGAGCCCAATTAGGTGGACTTACCCTGCGAGACATGGCAGATTGCCTCTGGTCTGGGAAGTAACGGAGGGGGTACCCCTTATAGTCAAACTCTGTTAGAGAAGACAAGCACAAAGACTAAAAAAGCAAAAACTAGATTAGGTCATGGCAGTCAAGGAATAATCAAAGGAGATTAGAGTTAAAAAGGACTCATGTACATCACACAAGTATAAGACAGAGATATATATTCTCAGGGGAAATATGAGGGTGTCACATAGAGCACAGTAGGCTTAAACGTCAGAGAATTGATGGTGGTGAAATCTTGTTGCAAAGAACACAGTTATAACGTGACCAAAGTCAAAGGGGGCCCCTCTGGTCGGGGTGAAAGAGTTCCCAAGACTTACCAATCCAAAGGTTTACCCGGTATAAGCACCTATGGTCCCTCACCCAGCCGCTCGAATGGTGCTATGAGCAAGCGCTGGGGTTTTAAAGGTACGGTTGGTGCTAATTGGCACATCGTTAATTCTTTAATGAGGCGCAGCCAAAGCCGTTCGTTCACGGCTGCAGCTAAGCAGCGCGGCTCCGGGTGGGGCCTCGCAGAATCAAGAGCCATTCACGGAATGACGCAACGCATCTTGCCGCACCTTAGGCAGCCGGGAGACGTAGTTCCCAGCTGCCGAGGGTCGAGTGTCTGTATGGTTGCTTGGGCAACCAAAGTTGACGTGCGGAGCCACTGCGAGACAGCAGAGTCGCATGCGCCGTGTACCTGAATGTGCAGGACACGGCTTATATTAGAAAAAAAGGTGGGGTCCGAAAGAGAAAAATGGGGAAGGGGGGAAAAAGGGGAAAAGAAAAAGAGGAGAGAGAGAGAGAGAGAGAGAGAGAGAGAGAGAGAGAGAGAGAGAGAGAGAGAGAGAGAGAGAGAGAGAGAGAGAGAGAGACAGCCGGGGCGGGGGAAGAAGAAAGGGAAAGAAAAAAAGGGTGATGGGGGTGCATTGGGAAAAAAGGTGGGGAGGAGGGGAAGAAAAGAAAAAAGAAGAAAAAAATGGAGAAGAAGAACAGGGGGGGGGGGTCTATCTTGGCCACCCAGGAATGATAAGCAAAATATCTATTTCTTTATGTCAGTGATCGTTTAAAGAATCATATCCTGGTTCAGAGATGATAGACTTGAGTCAAGTAGCTAGAAGGTTAATCACTAATGCATGTGTTAGTCTCAGATAATCCCTCTTGAGTAGTGAATATGGGTCCACCTAGTACTTTTCTGTCAATATTGAGTATATGAGGCATCAAATGGAACATTAAATTACTAGGATGTTCTGTTTTCAAAACACCATATTCAACCCCACTAGTGATCCTACGGTGTTCTACATTCATCCAAAGCTCAAACGGATCCTGTCGAACCTATATGAAGTGAGCAAAATCAATTTTCTTATAGTACCAACTGTCATTCAATTGGGTAGATACTTCCTCCATGTACACACATGGGCAGGGGAAGTGCGAGTGAGGGAAGACGAAGGGAAGGGAAAGGAGGGGGATAAGGAAGAAACAAAAAGAGAAAAAGGAGAAAGAGAAAAAGGGGGAAAAGAGGAAGAAGAGGAAAGGAAAAAATACAGAACGAAGGGAGGGGGAGAGCACGGTAAAACATGAGAGTAACGAGCAGAGTAGGAATCATCATATTATCCCAGGGTTGACCATTGAATATTATCGTTCAGTCCCATAGTGTCAGTATGCAGCCTCCATACCCATCTCTGTTCATAAAACAGTAGTTTCTGCTTCAAGTTCATGGTTTGGTGGTTTAATGTATCGATGATACACCACTCCATGTCGTTGGGACTGTGGTTGTTGATAATGTAATGTTCTGTCAGCCGAGTGACGTCTCGTTTGCATCTGATAGTACTGCGGTGTTGGCAGATGTGAGTACCTACTCTTCTAGTGGTCATACGAATGTACAAGCCTACACAGGCATTTTATAATGTAAATAAAATTTTTGCTGTTACAATTAGTGAGGTTCATCAACTCCCAGGGTGTCTGCAGACCCAGTTTTACCTTCAAGGTCTTCTTTGTGAATTGACAGACACTACAATTCCCGCATGAGAAATGGCCTTTCGGTGGTAGTAAGTCCCACAAGGTCCCTTGTCTGCTGCTGGGGGCCTTATCCCGTGGTCGGGTATGGATGATCATATCGCAAATGCTTTTAGCTTTCTTGAAGGCATTGAAGGGGGGCTGGAACGGGAGGCCGCCTGAGGTTAGGATTTTCCAATCCTCTTTAATTATCTTTTTAACTGTGTTAAATACAGGATTGAAAGTTGTCACACAGATTATATTGTCATTATTGTCGGTCCTTGCAGTGGGTAGCAACAGCGTATCCCTATTACTTGAGCGAGCTCGCTTTTCGGCTCTTCTCGTAAGATGTCTCTTTCGGACCCCACCCTTTTTTCTAATATATGCTGTGTCCTGCACATTCAGGAACACAGTGCACACGACTCTGCTGTCTCTCAGTGACTCCGCGCGTCAACTTCGGTTGCCTAAGCAACCACACACTCGGCAGCCAGGGACTACGTTTCCCGGCTGCCTGAGGTGCGGCGAGACGAGTTGTGTCATCCCCTGAAAGGCTCTTGCTTCTGCGAGGCCCCACCCGGAGCCGCGCTGCTCAGCTGCAGCCGTGAACGAATGACTTCGGCTGCGCCTCATTAAAGAATTAACGGTGTGCCAATTAGCACCAACCGTACCTTTAAAACCCCAGCGCTCACTCATAGCACCATTCGAGCGGCTGGGTGACGGACCATAGGTGCTTATACCGGGTAAAACTTTGGAGTGGTAAGTCTTGCAAACTCTTTCACCCCGACCAGAGGGGCCCCCTTTGACTTTTGTCACGTTATAACTGCGTTCTTTGCAACAAGATTTCACCACCGTCAATTCTCTGATGTTTAAGCCTACTGTGCTCTATGTGACACCCTCATATTTCCCCAGAGAATATATATTTCTGTCTTATACCTGTGTGATGTACGAGTCCTTTTTAACTCTAATCTCCTTTGATTATTCCTTGACTGCTATGACCTACTTCTAGTTTTTGTCTTTTTAGTCTTTGTGCTTGTCGTCTCTAACAGATTGTGACTATAAGGGGTACCCCCCCTCCGTTACTTCCCAGACCAGAGGCAATCCGCCTTGTCTCGCAGGGTAAGTCCACCTAATTGGGCTCCCCTGCCTGCTGCTCTATTGCATGAGAGTGTGTGTTTGACATTCACAGCATGTTTTTTTGTCACCTTTGTATGCAGTGTTTATTTTTGATTGTAGTGGCACTTCCAATTCACCACTGTCTTTTATCGTCCCCTTAGGCCACCCTTAGAACAAAATGTTCAGGTAGGCCATCCATTTACTCACCTTATTTTCTAGGCATGCTTCCATGCCCCTTTGCTGATAGGGATCCCTGACCCTGACAAATGCCCCAGACCTTCCAGCTCATTGTGTGGGCAGAAACATGTTGGTCGCTCATTTTTAGACTCCATGAGTCATCATTCTCAACTGAGTCCTTACCATAGTTTTTACTCTTACCTACAAACACCTTTATTAAATTATTTCTACTTGAAATAGGTGATTTGTAAGGTAATTTTATTTAATTTCTTATCTGGATCCCTGTAATATCTAGTCAGATTTAATCTCAGCCCTCCCTCTGCAGTTCTTTTAACAACGAGATTGAGTCCGCCCAGGTAGTATCATCTTACCTGGGTGGTGCTAGGTGGTCAAATGATGAAGCATGACACTATAATGTGTGTGAGACCACCTAGTCTGTAAAGGGAACTCCCTCCTAAAGACACAGCCACTTCCTACACTCCTCTCAATCTGATAAAGACATGCTTAAATAGCACCTTGTGTGCTGGACACAATAGTCCAGTCCCCTCCAGTTAAACAATAAACCCCCCCCACACCTTTAGTATTTCGATGCCACTATTTTAACTCTGACAATTTGTGCCAGTAGCTCAGGATGATTTTTATCGAGCATAAGTAGTTCTTAATAAAGAAAAAGTTGGAAATTCCGCCTTAACCTTTATGCCTGTATCTACACAAGACGTGGACTGATAGTGTGGTGGTCACCAAGGCTTTAAGTGGGATGAAAAAACTGGACCGGGTCTGTGAAAAGGGTAGAGCCTATATAATTAGGGGTGTGGCATGAACATATACACTAAAATATGCATAGTTTGCCACCCTACCTTCACAGTTGCATTGAATCACAAATGCAGTTGGCATATGTGACTATTGCTCTGTGCTCTTTGCAGAGGCTAAGAATTGGATGACCACGTTTTCTCAACACTTTTTGCCTCTGACAGGCACTGAGAGAAACTTGGTCTGCTTTCATTCTCAACTCAATTCTTCCCGTTATAAACTTCTGGATGCAACTCATTTCCAATTACGCAGCAGACAGGAGTAATATGCCACCTGATAAAAAGAAACACCTCATCTTGGAAAAAGCAAACACTCATTGTGAATGCAAGATTAAGTAATCCTTATGAAATATAATGCCTTAACATTTTGTTTACACTAATTGTTGAGAAATTGGTCAGTGTTTTTGTTTGAAAGGTTAAGAACATGAATACAGGACTGGAAGGGACCTGTGTCAATGTCTGTTTTGAAGTACTACTGGGTCTGAGATCGGGAGGGACCCGGACCACTTAAAAGACCTGGTGGCCACCCAAAAAATAAGTAAATCTCAGCGACAGACTAACGTAAACCTGTTTGCGCGCAATCGCTCACTCTTCTTCTCTCGACCACGCCATCAGGTGCTCTGACCAACCAAAGGATAAGAGCACAATGCTAGTCAATCACACATGACACGAAAACACTTCCCACAAAGATCTCACTGCAAGTACAATGCTCTTTCAACTAAGCACACTTCCATGCTAAAGTCGGATACTGCTTTGAGCGTTCTGCCCTGTAGTGCACCTCGTCAGGGGTGTAGCGCGCCAGACAGATGCAATCTCAATCACACACATTTCGTGTATTTTGGACAGTGGTTGATACTGTTTCTGAAAAAACACAAGATTAAAAATATCAGAACGATCGCACGAGCTTTTTATACAGCGCAGCTAAGCATTTTGTGCAAGGGGACGTGATAAATGAGACATTGTTTTGTTTACAACATTGTAACACTTCTACAGATTATTTATTTTCTCACGCAGGAATTTAGCCCTCTCCCTCTAAAATTAGCTAGTGCTCTTTAAAATCATTTTTAGGTTCTGTTCTTTCCAGACTCCCTCACAAAGAAGAGGCTCCTAAGCGCTTTACTGCGTCGCGTGAACGTCACCCCTGCGAGTACCCCTTCTTTAGTTGATACATTCTCTAGCTAAAATGTCACTCCCACTAGTTAAATAACCTCAATGTTACTTTTAGGCATTGTTATTGGCGTTTAAAAAACTAGGAAAAGAAACCGAAGCTATGTTGTAAAAAAGAAGATTAACGAAAGAAGCTAGTGAGGGGTGGTCCATGAGAGAGGTTTTATGGGCTCTACGGGTGAGCTGCAGGCGAGTATATGTGGCAGGTTTAAACTAAGCTACCATCCTCTCGAGACACGCTTTCTCCAGCAACTGTATATGACCTGAATCCAATCACCGCTGAGGTGCGATTTCAGATGAGCCGCCGTTATTGGACTGGTGTTGTTTATTTTTCACAGCTGCTAAAAAATGCCTTAAAAGAAAATGAAATCCACAGTTATGGTTTCCGTCAGCTGATGGAAGGTTTTCCATTCATATCTAAGTACAGAAGGGATGATGTTGTCATCCACCGGCGAGTACATTTCTCTTCCAGTATAGTAAATGCAGTCATTTTGTGAGCCTCACAGAACTGTGTTAAAAAACGATAATTTTGTCATCGATTCATTTTACATCACCCATTAGTCACGTGTAGTGTTATTTTGTTAACTCTAAATGAGTCCCGGATTTTAGGAAATGGAGTGCTGGGAATGGTAAACATTTTACAGTGGAAACTTGAGATTGTGGTGGGTGGGCGCATGAAGCAAGGACCACGTCTAAGGGCAGGCCTGCTGAGAGAGCATAATGATAGGCCGCTAACAGGCTTGTACTGATCAATAATGCTAGAAATATTAAGAGTGCAAAATGTGTGATCTTGGCATTTCCCACCATTTTGAAGTTAAAAAGACATACATTTGACACGTTTATGAATTCGGAGAACTTTTTTAAAAAGTCAGGTGGAAATTCTGCAAAAATAGATTTTGTGGGCAAAAAATATTCATAAAATCTACTTTATGTACGCTGCAACAGTGTCCCACGAAAAAAGGTTGCTAAACATTCACGGTATTGTTATTGCACCCACTGTTACAGCGCAAGTCGGGCTGGTATGCTAACAGTAAAACAATAAATAAAAAAGCAAGTCTCATAGACTAGTAATGAGAAGCAGCAGCTCAAGAAGCACTTTTTATAGTGTGACAATACCAGAATGTTTCAGAAGGGCTGCCAGACTAGTGATAGACCATACTGTCATCTCTTCACAGCCCTGACCTGATAACAGTTTAATGGGGCAGATGGGACTTGTCTGTTGTAATTCCATGTTGATAATGGACAGTTGCAGCACATCTCCCGTGCTGTCATGTTTGAAATAGAAACAATCTATCTGGGAAACTGACACTTTCAGGATGTAGTTTGATATGTGGAGCTATAATCTCCACACCTCAAATAAAAGTCCAACTCCAGTTTAATATACAAAATGACATCCAGATGATAAAGAACAAATCAGACATCACCATTGAATTGGATTTTTAACAACTACTAAAAATAGTTGTTTAATTATTTTTCTATCTAGTCCCATTCCTGAGATACAGGAATAGTACTTAATATTGTATCCTACTCTTTTCCTATGGAACAGCCAAAGCTACAACAGAGGAAATAGTTTTAAGGGAATTTTCACTGTAAGGACTTGTTTAACATTAACCTTTTACATGTCCAACTTTTAAATACCATGCACACTTTCTTTATCAGCAAGAAGGCTTACTTAGGGGCTACTTATAAATATTTAAAGGAAGGTTTAGGCCTGTTAAAAGGGGTTATTTTGATAGGTCGAATTTGCAGTTAAAACCTGCACAGCCAAGCTAGTGGTGGAAGACCTGCAGTCATGTTTAGATTGTCACTGTAGTGGATGGCACAGTGGCTGCTGCAGTCTAATTGTGACATTTAACTTACAGGCCTGAGTACACCTTGGCACCATACTATTGCCTTATAGGTAGGTTAACTATGTCAATCAGGACTATACCAATTTTACCATGTTGAAAGTAGGTGAACTACAAGCACTTAACCCCTGGTTAGCAGGGGTAAAGTGCACAGAGGTCTATTGCCAGCAAGAATACAATTTGGCAAAAATATTGTTGTGACCCTGCGGGAAGTGCACATTTCCAATATGTCCTTTGTCCCCATCCACCAGGCTTTTGTTCTGGACCACAATGGCCATCAATGCCACAGAGCAGGCCATATGCAGAGTTTGTAGCATTGCCCTTCAAAGGTAGTGCCACGAAATAGTGCTACAATGGATCCAATATCTCACATAACCCTTGCTACTCTCTATACTCACACTCAATTTCTCCTCACACTTCTGGTTCTGTGATTGCAGTCTCTCCAACACACCAACCATGTTCAGCCCATCAACATTCAATTTATATTTGTTTATTCATATAAAGTGACAACGCCCAGATATTCCTCCAGCTCATGAGTGATCTGGCTGCCACTTCATCTTAAATATGCTCCTTATTTACTGTGGTTGCTTCTCAGATCCCCAATTCCAAGGAACACTGACGTAACCATTGCAATAACCGTGTGTCACACACACGCTATGACAGTAAGGATCAGGGATCTCATACTTGATAAACTAACTTGATAAAAAAGATTTATCTGGTGACTAGATCTTGCTGCTTTCTGCTCAAGACATTGAAACCTTCACTAGCTCACCCATCTTTTCCCCACCAAGTTACTGTTGTGAATGCCTTTGCCTCATCTCAAATGGATGCTATAGAAAGGTCCGGCCTCTTCTTATGGAATCTTATCTTGCTATTTCAATGTCCCAAAATCATGTGGCAGAGAACAAAACGTCCTGTTTTCCTGACATTCGTCAGCCATACAAATTCGGTCTTGTTAGTTTTCATTTTCATCTAAAAGTATTGTCTACTATACTCTGGTTTACAAACGTTAGATTTAAGCAGAAATAAAGTTGACTGCTTTAGTTTTATAAGACTAATGTGTCAGCCATCGTCCTGGCTAGGGTTTTCCTCTGCCTGATATGCCTTTCTGCTGCATGTCCTCTCAGGAGGAAATCATTACAGTACTCCCTTTCGCATCTGAAAATGGGATTTTGCTTAAGCCAGTAGGCTTGCCTGTGAAAGAAAGTCTCTGACACTGTGTGCTTTCAGGTGAGATCCATATGTGAGGTGGGGGGGTTTATGATACTAGGTAGTGTCTTTCTAAACTGCATCAATTTTGAATATTGGGCTTCACATTGACTTTTTCAGCACATACATATCTGAGTATGATGTTATGCTGTGACATATATATATATATATATATATATACATATATATATAGGTTACATGTAATTAAATAACAATAATATGTTTAATGAATTCGAAATGACTCATTTTTTTAGGAATTTCTGCCACCCATATGTGATTTTGAATGTATATACTAACGACATAAGCCTATTCTATTTAATGTCACTCTGTTACTCTGGAAATAGAGGATGAGGAAGAGCTTTTCGGAGTAAAGAGCCACTCCTTCCTTCATATTACTATAGATCCATTGTTCACTAGACTGTAACATTCCATGGAGAAAATATATAAGAAAATTTTGAAAACTGTATTTCAAGTGATTGCGGCTTCCCTCTCTTCCCTATCCAGAAATCGATAATTCTTTACCCGAACTTTACTGTACTCTATTACCTACTTGCCTTAAACCATCTAACACCTCTGTATGGATGAATTGAAGGGATCATATGGAAAAGAGAAGGGGAAAAGGACAACAGATGCTGATTTAACAATGGATAAGTGGCCTCAAGGTTCTATAATTAAGAAGGAAAAGAAGGAAAAAGGGAAAACAGAAATAAGCTACAAGTTCTGTGTTGAGACAATCTGATTACTCAATACATCCCTTTAATACTATATGAACATACATACAGGTGTGTGTGTCTTGTATGCTGCATTGTTAGTAAGGGTGTCTTACAAAAGCCTTTCTTTTTCCGAAGTATTTAGTAAATCTTCATACCTAGACATTCAAAGAGTTCCCACACTATTTTGGTAATTCTACAATTCCTATTGATTAATGTAATGATGGGAATTGCAACAAGTTCAGTCCACAAGATATGAGTTACTATTTTTTACTGCGAATTGCCTGTTTGCAGTAATTGTCTATTGCAAATGCCGCATAATTAAGCAAAGTGGCATAATGGTGTAACTTCTGGAACTGTGCATAACAAGCATAGTGTGAAATTCCTGAAATTATGTGAAGTAAGCTAGCGTAATTTAAAATTTGCCAAGGCCTAGTTTTATGCTTAGCTTTATTAGGGAATGGATATACCTTGCCAATACCTTTGTCCCTTTTACATGGGACCTGTAATTTCTGAAAACTAAACATATAAAGAATGAAACAGCTAATACACAATAAACTAAACATATAAAGAATGAGTACAGCCAATATATGTTCACTAACACTTCTCTCGTTGACTTGAATAACTACCTCAAGCTTTGTCACTATGCATGTCTCTGTGGAAAATAAGTTACAGTTTCTACTGGACACTGATGGAACTACAAGGTAACCAACAATGTTAATATCCTGCTGTTCCATACTCATAGTAATTCCTATGTTGATAGGCTTGTTTAAAAAAAAACACAAGAGGTAAAATGGCCACATCAGTAAATGTTTTTTTAGATTAACATTTTTAATGTAACCATATAGTAGCCACACTCAGATTGTTTGTTATTTCTCTTTTTGTGGCATATGCTTATAATAAAATATGAACTTGCATGGCTTACCAAGGCCTGAATTACTGGCTATGCCAAAGGTTGTTTAAATGGTGTTTTTGTTTTTAAATATGTTTTAATGCATTTTATTATTTAACAAATATTTGTTTTCATATAATTTTTTAAAAGTTATTTTAAAATTTTGTATAAGTTATTATTTATAAGTTATTACATTATTGATTTCCTTTAGCATTACACATAACAATCATAATATATATATATATATATATATATATATATATTTGTTTAAATGTGTCTTTTTAATAACAATATTTTTTAAATGGGGGTGTGGTCAAGGTGGTCAGTGGAGAGTACACAGTGTGAGGGAGATCTGATCTACAAGCCTACGGACATAATCTGTTGCTTCTCTACACCGTGCTGGGGGTGACCAAAGCTTCAAAACGATCTGCCGATGCTGTGGACTGACCCACCTCGATCACACACTAGCGCTCACATCAGGCGATCCCAGGAGGCCATAGGGCTGGCGGTGAGCATTCTCACCTGGAGGCAGGATGCCTGAGAGTCACAGCCTACTGGGCAATTAGGCTGCAGCTTCCCATACTGCATTGCCTGGCATCTGCTGCATTTCAGCAGATATACTGAGCACCACCTTTGCATTGCAGAATCAACCATGTGCATTCGAAAACACTGTCAGACTACCTGGGGACCCTGACCTGCTCATACCGGGGACTGCAACATCCAGCATCACCCGATGACCACCACACCTGCACCTGGTGAGCCATACTAAAACAATATCTTTGCTAGAAGGAAGCTGGGCCACGTCCCCCCCCAAATCAGTTGACAAAGGCAGATAGAGTAGAGGACAACACACTCATATGTTCAAGATCCTCCTCACTAGCTTCCCACTGATGGCAGTGGCGAGGGCACATCCATTGTTTAGGGAACTGAACCAACAATCTTCACGGGCCTTCACCCGGCTGTAGTTGAGACCCCACTTCTCCCAAGAGATAGCAGCCCACAGAATACACTGATTGCCACCACCAGGAGCCCAGCAGGTGGACTCTCCTCTCTCTGCACCACAGTAAGGGTGCCTGTAGTGCCTACAGATGCTCCACAGAAAAAGGACCCCCTCCTAATCACTGGACTGCAGGTGCTGGAGGAGGAGGAGGCGGATGGAGGAGCTGTGCCTTCCCTCCCTGTCTTCAAGGTGATGTGAGCAGAACACTACTGGGGGCTGGGGAAGGCATACCGACCCGATGCAAGCTCCTGACTCACTGAAAAGATGTTGAGCATGATGCCCCTAGCCACCTGAACTTGAGGGTAGCTGCTGCCCCTGAACTCATGGGTACATTCCTTACTCCCCTTTTGTCTCTGCAACGAGGATGGTAAAACAATGGTCTCCTAGAGGCAGCATGGACGGTGACAGTGGTGCTCGCCAGCTTTCCCCTGTTGGCCAACCAGAGGGGGAGAGGCCTTCCCACCTGTGGAGCAGGCTCCTGGGGGATGTTTTGACGAACTGCTCAAAGCTTTCAGAGACATGAAAACCTCCTTGGAGCCTGAGCTTGATGCCCTGGCAATTGCCCTAGGTCTCTTCTAAGTGAACCAGGCCAACCTCCGAGAGAGGGTGGAAGTGTCAGTAATGGAACCATGCGCGGTCCAGGTCCTGCCCAAGATTCCGCTGCGCAGCTCTGCGGCTCTTTCTGCGCACCACTTGTCATCCCCTCTTGCTCCAAAGGTGGCCATCAAAGTCGTCTGCCCTGTGGCAAAGCTCATAATGCTGCAGGTTCAGGTCATTGGTGGACAAGATGCACTTATCAGTACTATTCCATGAAGGGACTACAATTCCCATGTTTTTAGAGGCAGCATCCATCTTGTGGTGCGGAAGGCCTATAAAGCCCAGCCACACCCAAGCACGTTGCTCACTATTTTGAAGACTTCAATGCAGCCAGACCTTGTGGGGATTTCTCTGGAGAAGAGCAGAGTTCCTGAATGGCAGAGTGTCATCCAACCGAAGTATCCTTGTTTCCATGGTGCATTAAAAAAACGAGTAGGTCGTACTCGTAGCGGTAAGGCCTTGCTGAATCCAAGTTTGAAGGAAGTCATTAATTCCAAAAAGGAAAAGCACCCCTTAGCATAACGAGCAAAGCGTTTCTTGCCACACTGGTAAAGAGCCCCGGGCACGACATTTAAAGTGCTTCAGTTCACAGGAGTAAAGCGCACTTGGCATGGTATTCAAAGAACTTCAGTTCATAGGAGTGAAGTGCACTTGGCATGGTATTCAAAGCGCTTCAGTTCACTGGAGTAAAGCGCACTTGGAATGGTATTCAAAGTGCTTCAGTTCACAGGAGTAAAGCACACTTGGCACGCCATTCAAAGCACTTCAGTTCACAGGAGTAAAGTGCCCTTGACATAGCAATCAAAGCGCTTCAGTTCACAGGAGTAAAGCGCCCTTGGCACAGCATTCAAAGCACTTCAGTTCACAAGAGTAAAGTACCCTTGGCATGACATTTAAAGCGCTTCAGTTCACAGGAGTAAAGCGCACTTGGCATCGTATTCAAAGCTCTTCTGTTCACAGGAGTAAAGCCCCTTTTCACAGTATTCAAAGCGCTTCAGTTCACAGGAGTAAAGCGCCCTTGGCACAACATTTAATGCGCTTCAGTTCACAGGAGTAAAGCACACTTGGCATGGTATTCAAATCACTTCAGTTCACAGGAGTAAAGCACTCTTGGCACAACATTCAAAGCGCTTCAGTTCATTGGAAGTAAAGCGCCCTTTACACAGTAATCAAAGCGCTTCAGTTCATATGAGTAAAGCGCCCTTGGTCCAATATTCAAGACGCTTCAGTTTACATAAGTAAAACTTTCAGGCCTAGGTGGCAAATGTGAAAACATCTCAATGATAAGCAAATCATAGTTTCATTGTTTTTGGAAGCGTAATATGTGAGAGACATATTTAGGTCTTTGATGATATGTGAGATACATATTTAAGTCTTTGCGAATTTCTGGACTGAGAGCAAACGTTTTATGTTTATGAATGCATAGTAGTTCCATGATTGATGTTCATAGCATGTCCATGGTCCAAGCTCTTGTCTTCTCAAGGTTCAGAGGTCTCAGTTCGTTCTTATTCTATGATTCAGAGAAGGGCCACGCCCAGTTTTTTAAAATGCTCACGACATCATGAAGTATCATGATTTTACAAATTGATCTTGTTCCATGATACGGAGAAGGGCCACGCCCCGTTTTGTTTGATGCTCACGACATCCTGAAGTAATGTGATTTTGCTAATTGTTCTTGTTCCATGATTCGGAGAAGGAACACGCCCAGTTTTGTTTAATGCTCACAACATCCTGAAGTATCGTGATTTTACAAATTGATCTTGTTCCATGATTCAGAGAAGGGCCACGCCCCGTTTTGTTTGATGCTCACGACATCCTGAAGTATCGTGATTTTACTAATTATTCTTGTTCCATGATTCGGAGAAGGGCCACGCCCCATTTTGTTTAGTGCTCACCACATCCTGAAGTATCATGATTTTACTAATTGTTCTTGTTCCATGGTTCGGAGAAGGGCCACGCCCAGTTTTGTTTAATGCTCATGCCATCCTGAAGTAGGTTCGGAGAAGGGCCACGCCCAGTTTTGTTTAATGCTCATGACATCCTGAAGTATCATGATTCTACCAATTGTTCTTGTTCCATGATTCAGATAAGGGCCACGCCCAGTTTTGTCTAATGCTCATGACATCCAGAAGTACCATGATTCTACCAACTCTTGCATCCACGGAGACGCCTTTGTCTATTCCATAAGGGTCTCAACTCTTACACACATGGAGACGCCTTTGTCTATTCCATAAGGGTCTCAACACTTGCATTCAGGGAGACGCCTTTGTCTATTCCATAAGGGTCTCAACTCTTGCATTCACGGAGACGCCTTTGTTTATTCCATAAGGGTCTCAACACTTGCATCCACTGAGACGCCTTTGTCTATTCCATAAGGGTCTCAACTCTTGCACACACGGAGACGTCTTTGTCTATTCCATAAGGGTCTCAACACTTGCATTCACGGAGATGCCTTTGTCTATTCCATAAGGGTCTCAACTCTTGCATTCACGGAGACGCCTTTGTCTATTCCATAAGGGTCTCAATACTTGCATCCATGGAGACGCCTTTGTCTATTCCATAAGGGTCTCAACTCTTGCCTTTGTTTATTCCATAAGAGTAACATCACAAAACAAAATAAAATGATGGACGGAGTGATGAAACGTTTCAAGCTCTCACCCCCAGTCACAGATCTGGGTTTAATCCATCACTATTTTGCTCGCCACATCACCCCAGTTTAGACCCAGCCATATGCAAATCAGTCTTGACCCTGTTCCCCATGGGAACAGTCCAGCCCTAACTGCTAGGCCAGGTCCTCCCAGGACAGGAAACAAGCATCCTGGAATCAGTTTCAGGGTATCACCCTTCATCAGCCAGGCTAGCTTGATCCAGTGGTGCAGCGAGCAAGGGACCCACGTCTGGGCATACCCCTGCCACATAGGGTGCACAAATTAACATCACAAAACAAAATAAAATGATGGACAGAGTGTTGAAACTTTTCAAGCACTCACCCCCAGTCACAGATCTGGGTTTAAATCATTGTTATTTTGCTCGCCATGTCACCCCAGTTTAGACCCAGCCATATGCAAATCAGTCTTGACCCTGTTCCCCATGGGACCAGTCTAGCCCAAACTGCTGGGCCAGGTCCTCCCTGGACAGGAAACAAGCATCCTGGGACCACTTTCAGGGTATCACCCTTCATCAGCCAGGCTAGCTTGAATCCAGTGGCGCAGCGAGCAAAGGGCCCACGTCTGGGCACACCCCTGCCACATAGGGCGCACAAAGCAACATCACAAAACAAAATAAAATGATGGACGGAGTGTTGGAACTTTTCAAGCACTCACCCCCAGTCTTTTGTGTTGCTAAAGTTATTCCATAAGGGTCTCACCACTTGCATCCACGGAGGTGCCTTTGTCTATTCCATACGGGTCTCAACTCTTGCACACACGGAGATGCCTTTGTCTATTCCATAAGGGGTCTCAACACTTGCATCCACGGAGACGCCTTTGTCTATTCCATAAGGGTCTCAACTCTTGCCTTCACGGAGACGCCTTTGTTTATTCCATAAGGGTCTCAACACTTGCATTCACCGAGACGCCTTTGTTTATTCCATAAGGGTCTCAACTCTTGCATCCACTAAGACACCTTTGTTTATTCCATAAGGGTCTCAACACTTGCATTCATGGAGACGCCTTTGTCTAAGTGTAAAATTGAATGTAAATGATGTTATGAACAAGTATATACATAAATGCTTAACCATTTTTACTTTTCAGTTCTCTTTCCCTGCTGTTCCCTACCCTAATTCCCTTCCCCCGACTGGCTTCACCAGAACTCCGTGCTATAATAGCTTTTTGAGTTGGTGACGCCGGAAGATGGGCCTGTTGTTCGGCGGTGTGCAGATACAGAGGAAAGGACACTGTGACAGGAAGTGAATGAATCTGCTTTGGCTAGAGAGCACCCTACACTGATGGAGATGAAGTCTCCCATCCAGGACTACAAATGGACATTTTCCATCTACATGCTAGGTTGGAAGACACAGAAGGCCGTTCAAGACGAAACAGTATTTGCCACATGAAGCTACCAGACGTGGAAGAAGTCCAAAATATGGAACATTTTCTGGAAGACTGGTCCCTCCACATAGTACAGAGAGGCAAGAGGTCCACTTCTTTCTCTGTTGAAAGGACCCACAGGATCCCCGGCAGGGCCACTTCAGTGGGATCTCAGACGGTGGCAGCTTGTATTTTCATTTATTGTGACCAAGATCACAACCTTCAGCTCAAAAAAACTAGGGGTCCCCGGCGGATCGGCAATGGGTTGGTAAACATATATCCATATTAAACAGCAGAAGTGTAAAGACTTATGGCATCCTTCCTTCCAGCTAAAAGGAAAATATGACAACTGGGACTAAAATACTCTTTGATGTACCTGACCAAGCTGCAGGTTATTGACAAGGACACCACACTTTTCTTTGCGACACCAGTGGATGTTTGGGAATGGCTGGAGACAAAGGTGTTGTCCCCGGGTTATGCAATTTGATGCAGGCTGGCAACAACCGTGCTGTAGACATCGACTGCGTAAGGATTTAATGAGCAAATCTATGAGTGAACAAGCAGGGAGGGAACAAGCAAGGACAGTAGTGGAGCTGGAACCTCAACATAGCTTGTCTCCATCTCCGCACAGGAGGAAGAGTTACTCTTCATACCGGCAGCTGACTCCGGTATTGGAAACTCTCCCGGCAGACCTTCTGTCAGGCCCTGCACTTACCCTGATGATGACAGATCATATGATATAATCTTTGGTCTGGATGCTTGCACCCATTGCAGATGGTTTTCCCCTGAGGGCTGGGCTGCCGAGAATTGGGGCCTTTCTTATCAATTAGGTGGGTGGGCATATGTCATGACCGGACAGAGACCTAAACTAGTTGTACAGTTAATTTGCCACTCGCTTCTCACTAGGAGACCCTCCTCAAAACCCAGCTGGAACATTTTATTTGTTTACTTACTATGTGTTATTTGTGGTTGTGGACTAGCTTTTGTCCTGATCAGGGAGGGGGAGTTGGGTATTCAGTTCTAATTTCAAGCTCTGTGGACGTACAGCACCCTATCGTTGAGCTGTTCTTGTGGATAAATGGAAACGGGGATTGAAGTGGCCAAACTATTGAGGGGGATGTGGGATATGACTCCATGTGAGAGCTAACACACTGACGCACGAGCCCACATATAATATCATCACCTGGAATGTGGGGACTGGCTACTCCTAAATGAAGCCATTTGGTATACTCTAACCTGAGGTGCAGGTACACCCAAATCGATACCTATAGGAAACTCACATGACAGCCGCTGAACTTGCTAAATTAATAAGAAGATGGGAGGCCCAGATCATTGGCAACTCTTACTCATCGTATGCGTGATCTGGGTAGCACCAGCAGTCCCGTTGTCAATGAACCGCACAGTGGTTGACCTGGACGGCAGATATGTGGTAGTGGATGGGACTCCAATTACACTTATGGTGCTGTATGCACCAAATATCAAACAGAGGTTGTTCCTGGCCAGCCTACCCCCACACTGGACCAGGGCATGACAGCGCGTAGCATATCGGGGGAACCTCAATACTGTGCATGATATTGGCATGGACAGGTCCCCCCACAGGGGACTTCTGCGGCCAGAATGGCGCAGACACTGAGAGACTGTCTCACTCATAGTCAAGTGCCAGACATTTGGTGCTCAATGCTCCCTGACACACAATAATATAAGTTTTCTCCCCAGTACAACAACTGCACACCAAAATATAAGTATTCATCTGCAACAGCTACATGGCATCACAAGTCCAATGCACTGAGTATTTGGGAAGAACCCTCTTAGATTACAACCCTCTTAAAATTATTGTACAGTGGCGCAAGCAGCAAGCACCAATAGCCACGCAGAAACTACATATATAGGCGCTGCAGGATGGGTCCTTCAGATACACCATTGACACTCACTTCATTAATTATTTTGAGGAAAATGAGGAAACTGCCTCAAATGCTTGGGGTTTAGTGGAATGCCTTTAAGACTGTCACCCGAGGCCTGTGCATCAAGACCTCCTATGGAGTGAAGCATACATTGCAGCACCAAAACGCTGACCTGGAAGATGCCCTACTAGCAGCAGAGGTGCGAGCGGGGGCTTCATTGGGGGCTGAAGCAGACATTTTGTCCCACCACATGTAGCCTAGGTCTGCGGTTACCAGGCTTGGGAAACTGAGCTATGCGGAATCCCTGGCCCAGCAGAATGCTGAGTGGCACAGGGCAGGCTGGATATTGGCATGGATCCTGAAAACAAAAGTGCCAAAGTTCCTTTTAAACACCATTAGATCCCCAACAAGGGAGATACTGAACACTCAGGCTGATATTAATCAGGCTTCCTTGACTATTATACCTCACTGCATCAGACAGCGGAGGGACAAGCAGATCCACTATTACAGAAATACTTGAATGGATAATGCTTCTCTACACTAACCAAGTAGTCCAAGTTTGCATAGCCAAGCAGATCTCAGCTGTCTCCGGGGTGCACAGGGGCTGCTCATTTTTGCCTTGGCTATGGAATCGCTTACAGGGTTCTTTCACCTTCGAGGCCCTCAGTGGGGGATCCCAACTAGTGCAAACTGGGAGGCTATCACTCTGTACGCTGACCAGGCCCTGGTGTATCTTAGGGATGCAGGTAGAGACCCCCTGCAAGTGATGAGGATCCTCAAGGACTTCGTCAGGGCCTCTGGCCTATGACTGAAATGGGTAAAATATTGTTTGTTTCCCCTTGTGGTGCTGGACTGGCATACTGATACCTCCAGATACTTGGAGATAAATATTTACCACTCGGACGAAGATCTCGTTCAGGGGAACTTAGGGCCAGTGATCTCCAGCATGCAAAACTCCTTACCGTTTTGGAGCACTCTCTACTGCTGTTGCCCATGGACAGAGTGGCCATAAGACTGGCCATAAATAAAATGTTAGTGTTACCAAGGCTGCTGTACCACTTTGTGGCTCTCCCAATTTTCCTGCCTAGACACATCTTTAGAGAGCTAGACTCCATACTCTTGGGCTTGATCTGGGGGTGAGGCTGGAAGAGATCAGCACTCCGCAAGTTATATGCACCCCTTGAACGATGGGGATTGGGAGCACCAAACTGAATTTTACTGTGCAGTGGGCCAGCTGCAGTGGCAGATTTATTGACTATCGGACATCACTTCCCATGAGTGTGGTTAAATGAGGAGGGATGTTGATGAGTGTGTGATAGTTGATTGGCTGTTTGATCCACAGCTGATGGCTGTGCACCCCAAACGCTGCTGGAACAGATATGCCTGGCCCGGGAGTGGCTTTGTACTGTACTCACTGAGCATACCGCTGTGGGCCATGTCAGCTTTTTGAAGGTTCACAGAACACCACAACATTAGACCTTGGAGTGAGTAAGGCCTCAAAACGCTAAGGGACCTGTATATTTACAACTCCTTACTGAATTTTCAGGAACCATAGGGACAATATGAGATTGAGGAAGGCCAGTTCCTGACCTATGCTGCACTTGCAAATATGATACAAACATTTTGGGACCCTGAGCTGAAGGAACTGGAGCCCTAGCTGCTGATGCAGACACTACTCATGCATGAAAACTCTAGATGGGTGATCATAATGCTAGACAATAAACTCACAAATTTCCCTGACATTAGTGCTAATTGGGCTGACCTGATTCGCCATGAACTTACTGACCTCCAATGGCCCCACTGCACTCAAACACCTGCCCAAGGTGTCCAGAAATCCTCACTTGAAGTACACCCATTTCATCTATTTACATCAGACATATATCATACCTCTGTGCATCCATAGCGTGTACCCAATGGCCACTTTTTATTGCCTCTGATGCTTATGCCCAGTGGCAGACTATTACCATTTGATATGGACATGCCAGAGTATCAAAGAAGTTTGGACAGAGGTGATGTTGAGTCTCATAGACATCACCAGACAGATGTTACCTGTAGATCAATTGCACTGTGCATGCGTAAAAATAAACACAGCGTTCACAAAAGTTATTGATTTGGCATACATACTGGTGGACCATTTTAAAGTCATGACTTGGAAATTCCCTGACACTCCCGATACATAGCTGGCTGTGGGACCTGCTTAAATGGGCGACAAAGGAGGTTGCATCCTGGCATAAGCAAATCATCCACCAAGAGAGAGCATTGTCCAGTGATGCCTGAGATTCATATCTGGAGGAACTTGCAGCTAAGATGGATGATAGATCTCCATGACTGTGATCCCCCCCCCAACTATTCTCAGGCACCTGATCTGCTACAATCCACAACACTGACCAAGTCACACAAGACATGCTCCATATGTAGGGCAGTCCGCTTTTTCACCCATGCCCCCTCATCACCCCGCTTTCCTTTTGGATAAGCCACATTGGGGGTGATAACATTAATCCTTCACCCACCACCATGCTTCATCCACATTGTCAGCTAGGTACTGGGAATCACAATGACCCATTGTCCCCTATGTCAAGGGTGCTAGTTCATGTCCACAGGCGACAGTTACAGCAGTTTGCCCTGGTTGAATGTCTTTTACAGTTACATGAATCACAAGCAAGGGACTTTTAGACACGGGCATTTGCTTATCCCATTCATTTTTGTGGGGCAATCCAAGACATGTGAGGTTGTCAGTATGGTTGGGACAAGCATAATATGGAGTTTTACATTTAGTGATATTGGAGATACTGATCCCAATGTTGTGCAATCCATGACTTATTGCGCAGGCAGACTGCCAAATATTGTTTATATAATGTGTCCATTTTGTATGGATATCGAAAATGGCAATAAAGATACACTTGTACAATATATATATATATATATATGTCTCCATATATATATATATATATATATATATATATATATATATATATATATACCAAAAACGAAATGTCCTCAATGAAAGTGCGCTCCCAACTGGTTACATAAAGGGTTTTCAAACAAAGCCAGCAACTCACGGTGAATCCTTGAAGCATTTTCATTTTTTCTGGCCTTTAGTAGTAAAGTCATCTCTGAACACGTGTTTCCGGGTAGATCCCATCATCAGCAGAGAAAATATGAAAAGTATTCCACCCTCGTGGGTGCAACCAGTGCTGGATGTAATCCAGACATCTTTTTAAAAGCGCTGAGTGCGAGGCTCTTCAGCTAGTTTGATTAATTTCAGGCACCTGATGAATCCATTAAAATACCAGTCCTACCCCTGTGGGCCTCTGAAACGGCAAGTGCACACTGGTTATAGTAGTCCTGCAAAATCATATTCCCCAAGTGGGTTGCTAGAGCCAAACACGAAAAAATGAAAAACAAAGTGCATAACCTATGTAGGCAAGTTCACAGTAAAATTGTCGGATTTTCTAAAAATATCCCAACCATGTTGTTTAAATGTGACCATCAATCTAGTCACAACGACCTGCTCCGATGTGCAGTGGGCACTTTCCCGGCTGGACAAGCCGGTTATAAACAGCAAAAACGAAATGAGGACATTTCGTTTTTGCTATATATATATATATATATATATATAAAAATATATTACATAGGGACGGTTGCCACTAGGTAGTTATTATTAGGACCTAGTTTCTATAGAAAAAGTTTTTTTTTGTTTTGCTAATAACTTTGGCACCGTTTGATGAATCTTCACGAAAGTTTAAAAAAACAACAGACATCACTTCAGTTGCTGTCTGGAAAGTTTAGGGGTGATCCGTCAAGCAGGGGCTGAGAAAAAGGAGGGGTCCCAAAGACGTTTTCCCCATTAATTTTTCCATAGGGATGTTGAACAGCGATAGCGCCAAAACCACTGGACGGAATTGCCCCAAATTTAGCAGAAAGTAGCACTTGGTCCAGAAAGAGACCTTTTTGTTATTTTGTGTAAATCCATTCATTAGTGTTAGAGAAATTAAAGGAAATAAAAATTTGTATATAGGGACACGAAGGATTTGCGACCCCTCCTAATCTCATGCTGAGATCTGATTGGCTGACAACACTTCAATAAAGAAGTGTTGTCAGCCATGTTGGGACTCGGCTTCACTGAGTCCCATAAAAAGGTTAAAAATAAAGAAAAGGGACCAGGGTAGAGACACCTTGAGCCCTTAGCTGTGGTGGTGGAATCCCAGCAGGACCCCCCGTGGGCTAAAAAGCATTTAATTTTTTTTTCCAGTGGGAGTGGGGGTGGATCTGCAGAACCGGGGTAACTTAAAAAAAAATCAAAGTGAAGGCTTCTGCGCTTCATCTTTTTAAAGGCCCTGGGTAGGTCAAGGTTCAGGGGCATTCTTATCATACTGCAGGGGCCGCCTGGCCCCCTCCCACTGTCCCAGGAACCGCCACCTCCCCGGGGCTTATAAGTAATATGCAGGGGGGCTGTGTACCCCCCTCTGACCCCTGGACCACCACCTCCCCAGGTCCCCAGGTCTTTGATCTTATATAGTGCTGGGGTGCACGTCCCGCAGCCCTGGGGACCACAAAACTCCTGGACCTTTCATATTACATAGTGCGGGGGCCGCCCCCCCCCCGCAGCCTGGGGACACCACATCCCTGGGGCTTATGTTCAGAAAATAGAAAGTGGGTCCATTTTGGACCTCCAAGCCCTGTGGACCACCATCTCCCCCGGGGCTATGCCATACTGCAGGTGGGCTGTGCGGCTCCCATCGAGGAGCCACTAATGGCCCAGGGGACCTCCACCCCCCCAGGGCCAGCTCTTGCTATGTCCTGGGGTGCCCACACGGGGCATAGCTGTTTGCTGGGCTTGGCTGCAGCTTTGACAGCTGCAGCCAAGTCACAGCAAACACTCTACTTTTTGACAGCGGACCTGCCAAAGAGGTCCCGCTGCCAGAAAGTGGAGTTTATCATCTCTGTTCCCTGCACGCAGCCAACTCCCACCGGGCAGGGCCAAAGGGCCATGTGCAGAGTAGGTTTGGCTGGTTAGCCAGAATGGCAACCCCTGCCGTGCACAGGACTTGCACAGTGAAAGGTTGGGTGAGTATAGGGCGTTAGTCTCAGGGCCTGAATTAAAATTACTATATGTTAAAAAAAACATAGAAATTCACAGAAAAAAACAAAAGCTACAGGGAAGTTATAGATAAGAAATAGAATTTTAAAAAACTGAGAAATTCACTTAAAGAAAAGGTTACAGGGACGTTATAGTTTGGCTCTTATTTTAAACATACCAAACCATAGAAATCACCAGTTATAGTTAGAGTTTCTCAAGTAACTGTAACTCATGCTGTAAAGTAACTATAACTCATGATTGCTTCATCAGAAGCAGCTGCTTCCACTCAGGGTTTACCTTTCATGATCAATTCTTGCAAGTTCAAATATGTCACAGCTTTCACAACTATTGATAAAGCACAGACATCTTTGAGGCACATCTTTGGTTTATGTGTTTTTTGGCAGAGCTGACAGGGGCTGTCTTGCTTGTTGTTTGATTCTATAACTAGCCTCATGGCTACAACAAGGACCAGTTCTTGTCATTCCGATAGGAGTGTCCCACCTGCATTCACTAGCAAAGAAGTCTTCCAAAATACCCATTACAGAGGCCTAAATGGCAAAAACAGACCCACCCGCAACTATGATGAAGGTCATCTTTCTAATATCTGCAGTAATAATGGGTTAGGTTGACTCGTATAGACAATGAGCAAAATATTAAAACAGATTCTGTCATAATGTAGATTGTTCTGTAACATCAAACTGCAGTCTATGAAATACTATTCCAGAACATTCTTCAAAATCCTTTACAAGTTCCCATGTAGTCACATTACTTGTCCACCCAGTCGCTTTCAAATTTACTCCTGAAAGGGCAAAAGTGCATTTTCTTTTCTCCATCCAAATGGCTTTTTCAGCAATATTTTCTTGATAAGGAAGAAAAATTGCAAAAGTCACAATCACAAGTGATAAACCTTAACAATTCCATTAATATCATTCCTTTCTGTAATTCCAAAATAACGACATATCATACACCTAAGTTTCTCCCTCCCACTATGGGGCTGAATGGTCAGATTGGACCTAAAAATGCTTGTCCAAACCAAGGAGGATTCTTTCAATTCTTCTGAAAGTAACAAATGTATCACTTATTTTCAGGTGTTCAGTGGTTGATTTGTGTTTCACCATACTATTGAAATCCATTGCTATTTTTGTGGGGCTTGGGGATAAATCACATGGTTGTGATGGTTCAAGCTTGGTGCACTGTCTACTTACTTCAGAGCCTAAGTTCTGAAAAAATGTGGAGAAATCAGGTATCAAATTCTCCATCTCTTCACATGGAAGTATTTGTTTTTCTACTCAACTGGTTGGCAGGAGATAATCATGTTTTTTCTCCATATTCCAAGTTTTTGTCTTAAATCTGCCATCAAAAGGCATCAATGGTTATGATCACACCATTTGGTCTAGAACTTCTGCAATTCACAATCCAGATACCAATAACACTCTCCCCTTTGCTGCATAAATGAATTAACTACTGAGTCCCTGTAGCAAGAATGACTCAACAATATGAACTTATATGGCTTCTCATCTGCTTGAAATCTTCCTCTTAACCTTTTCTAGAAAAAGCAATAATGGCATTGTTCAACTTTACATTGGTGTGCAGTCTCAAACCCATCCAACCTTCTAAGAACAGACTGGCCACACTTTAGTCCATCTTCTTACCACATGTCAACGGAAACAACACACTTCTCTCAGTTCTCTCAGAGTCTTAATCAACACAAACTAAAACAGTTGTTCACATTGTTGTTTCAGTAGATTGAGCACATCACCCACTTCTTGAAGCAATTGCATTAGCTCCCGCACCTATCCAGAATCCACTTTAAAGTTTGCTGTCTATCCTATAAGGAACTCCACTTGAGTAAATATGACTACTTTGACTCTCCATACAGAGTGTCTAGACTGTATCCCTAACTTGCCTTCTTCACCCCACGGTGATGCTGTGTTTCTGTCATATTTGGATACATTTACTGATTTAGCGTTGTGCATGTATGCACATGCCTCTATGCCGTCACATGTTGGTTGCATATCCAGTTGTTATGTACAGTGCTCTGACAAACTGAAAACACGTTATTAGTTGAGGGGGGTAAGTAGCCACCTGAAGAAATAACTGCATTCCTTGCCAAGGTGAACCGCTAAAGTCACTAAATAAACCTGAGATCAACCCCCTGGTAGCTGTGGAATACAACAGACAGACTATCAAGAACCGCAAAATCTGTAGTGCTTTGACTCCGGTGAACAGGGGGAGAAGAACAAATTATCTGTATTTCAAAAAATATCAGCTGTGGCAGAAGTGTCACCCCCAGGTGAAGCTATTGTGTCGAGTTATGTTACAGACATTTAAGCTGGAGCAAGATCCAAAATGGCCGACAGGTTGTGCCGGTGACGGTTGTCATTCTAGTGTTGCTCTGCTCAGATTAAGTGTACAATAGGCGTGCGCTGCTGGGGTGCTGCGCATTTCAACTGAGCCCTGACAGGAATTTGGCAGCAGTATTTGGAGCATGTACCCCTGAGGTAAAAAGTGTTGATGAAGACAACGGAGATTAAAGATTTGAACCGAGAATTTAAGTAAGTCTTGAATGAACATTACAGTGTGACAACAAGAAGATATTTTATAAGCGTTCACAGCATAATAAGAAGAGCGCTTAGGAAATTGGTGTAACCTTGAGAAGGGCAATTCAAGAGTCATAAAGGGAGTCAATTAACTTTCTATTTGGCATTCCAAGAGTTGGAGCAGAGAATGGAAAAAGACTCATTGGCTGATTTCTGAGGAGATAACAGCATAGGAAATCATTACAAACTTGTAACTGATATGTTCAAAGGTTTGAAGAACTTAAGTAAGAAAAGCCTCATTCCAAGAGTATTGCGACATACTAGGAAGTTTAAAGAGACAGTCAATAATAATTCCTGTTTCCCAAGTTTAATGACAGAATAAATACTACATATATATATATATATATATATATATATACACACACACATATATAAATATATATATATTATATATATATATATATATATATGTTTATAGCAACATTATTTTCACAAAGGAAAGTAATGCAAGATATGAACTAATAATATTTGCCCACAGAGACATTAATATTCCAAAACCAAACATCAAATTGACTATATATCAAAAGAATATCAAAAAGCCTTGCAGGTGATATATTTACCATAAATTCAATCTCCTATAAGTTGAGAAAGAGAGAGGCAATTTCCTCAGAAAATACAGGTAAAGAGTGTAAAGCTTAAAAGAAGAAAGACATAAATTAATTGTTGAAAATTATGGTTGTTGAAGAAAGAATATGTGTCCCTAGTAATTGTGATTTCTTTAGGTCTCGCCTCAAAAACAATATAGAAGAGTCACATAGACAGAACTGAAAGAAGAAGAAGCGGACCTGCTGAGGCAGTCTCTCTTGTCCCTTTCCCCTTTCAGGGTGCTCTAAATGAGAATTCCATTTTGTTGCGTGTAGCTTGGGTTGGGAATTGAGGACTAGTCTTCTGAAGGAATCGAATTAAGGTACTCTGACACAGACTTAACTCACAGGTACTATATGAAGTATTTATGCAGTCCTAAAAAAAATACGAAAGTAAAAATACAAAACAATAAAATCCCTAAATGAATTGGAAAAATAAAGTAAAAGTTATTAAACGAAATTACACTGAAATGGCAAAAATCCAATAGGGGGAACCAGAGATATCAAATTTTAAAGTTTTAAGAAGCAATAGTTCCAAGAAGCACAAAGAGCCAATGATAGTCAATGCTCACAGCAAAACACAAGCTAGGCATAAGTTGATGCTGACAGTGATGGAGCTCTGGTCAGATACACCAACCAGGTTTGACCTGGTCAAAGATTTTACCTTCTGACTTTAGACCTTTAAATCCCAATCCATCATGGGAGAACACTTCTAAATCCCCCAGGACCTCAGGGGAGGCACTTGGGGCCTAATTTAAAAGGAACTGGCGCATCGGCTCTGATGCACCAGTTTCCTGCGTCACCCTGTGCTCCCATAATGACACCATGGTAGCACTGTATTTATATTACAGAGCACCATGGCGCTCGTTATCACAACTGCATCAAAATGTTTGACGCAGTTGTGGCACTTTGCTGGACTAGCATCTAAAAATGTTATGCTAGTCCAGCGAAGCTCAGAGAGGCCCATTGAAAAGAACATAGCGTTGGTTTAACACCTACCCTGGGCAGGCGTTAAAAAATTATGCTAGAATGGTGCAGTGAAATCTTGTAGATTTCACTGAGCCATTTTTTGGGGCCTCCCTGCACATGAACGCCTCCCTTGCATACATTATACCAGGCACAAGTATAATGTGGCGCAAGGGTTTACAAACTGGTGCAATGGTGACATTGCACCAGTTTGTCAATATGGCACGGGGTGGGGGACAGTTGTGTGCGGCTGTAGGATAAAAAAATTATGCTACAGCATCATTTTGCGAGGGGCTTGTGAATGAGCCCCTTAGAGACTCACAGAGTGGCATACAGAATCCATTCTAGATCCAGTTTCTACTGATCAGCTGGGCAGTTGCAGGAAAGGTCTCTTGTAGTGTGCTGTATCCTTATAGCTTGAATGGGAGGTCAGCCTTATGACACTTGGGGGGTTATTACAACTTTGAAGGAGATGTTAATCCGTCCCAAAAGTGACGGTAAAGTGACGGATATACCACCAGCCGTATTATGAGTTCCATAGGATATAATGGACTCGTAATACGGCTGGTGGTATATCCGTCACTTTACCGTCACTTTTGGGACAGATTAACACCTCCTCCAAAGTTGTAATAACCCCCTTGGGGGCAGATTTAAGAAAAGTGGCGCTGCACCCAGTGCAGCGCCACTTTTCTTGATCCCCTTAGCGCCCTCCTATCACCACCATGTGTGCACCATATTTAAAATACTGCACATCATGGTGCAGAGTAAGGGGCAATAACGGCAACATTTTTGATGCTATAAATGTACTGTTCATGGTTAGCACCAACATTTTGGAGCTAACCCTGAACAGCACATAGGGGCCTATTGTAACAAATGGTGTGGCCCCTTTCAACGCCTGCTCTCAGCAGGTGTTAAAAGTAGCTGCAAAAAATGACACAGTGGAATCTCTTACCTTCCACTGCACCAGTTTTTGCGGTCCCCCTAATGGGCGAACGGCCCCTTTGCATACATTATGCATGCATAATGTGGCGCAGAGGGTTACAAAGTGGTGCAATGTATACATTGCACCACTTTGTAAATATGGCACAATGATTTTTTAAGCCTAACGTCACATTAGCGTATACAAAGTTACGCTAATGTGGCACTAGTGTTTCTTAAATCTGAGCCTTGAGGTCTACTTCTTTATCATGGGTACAAGAGAGAGAGAGCAGGTCCCGTCCTCCTGGGTTTTTCTCAGGTTACAGACAGCAGTTTCAATCCTCTTCTGATCTTCTTTAGGTCCAAGAGTGGTCTGAAGTGGGTGTCTGAAGATGCCACATCTATATCTGGTACAAATTAAAGGGTAGGAATAACCCCAGGGAACACCCCTACCAATGGGGTAAAGGTTTCTGGGGATAAACCTACCCCCTGTAGGCATTTTCAAGATGGCCGAAAACTTCATCCACACTTAACCTGTGTTCTGCGGGATGGAGGTGTGTGGAGAGTGTGCTAAGGTAATCGTACTGCCACCCCACATTTAACACTAAAATCCAGTACAAGGCAGTCCCTATACTCACAACAATCTCAGAGACAGACATCTGGTATAATAAAGCTGAACCTCTAGCAACCAGACAGTGGATGCACGCAAATTGTTTTGGCATACTCTTTCCTACCTTTGAAGTGTGATTTTATGTGTAAACCTAGCTGTGACTGAACGTCAGTGGAGGCCCAGTGTAATTGGGGCCTGACTGACCAGGGAGACAACAGAAGGGTCCAGGCCTGGTGTTAGTTACATTTGCGTGTGACAGGATAGGCCTTTGAAGTTAATCAAGTCCTTGTGCCCAGCCCACAGGCCATCCTGACAAGGGCACAACTCCGAAACCAAAGGCTTTTTGTCCCTGTACTAGGAGCAAGGTCATACCGCATTCACACCTATTGAAATGCTAATTACTGGCTAGCAGATGCTGGAGAGCCAAATGCAGATTTAGCTTCCAGGGACTTAAGGCAGGGCAAAGCTAACTTTCTAAATGTAACTTTTTCATAATGTCTGGAAAGAAACAGAGCTTTGCCATTGAATTGGATTTTTAATAACTGTTAAAAATAGTTGTTTAATTATTTTTCTAGCTAGTCCCATTCCTGAGCTTCAGTTTTAGTATTTAATATTGAAACCAACTGCTTGCTTTAGTATAAAAAGCCAGCTTTGCTACAAGGAAAATAACGTTGAGGGGTTAGTCACTGTAAGGATATGTGGAACATTAAACTTGTACTTGTCCTACTTTCAAATACAATGCACCCTGCCTATATGGACACTAAGGCCTATTTTAGGAGTGACATATTAGTATTTAAAAGGAAGGTTTTAGACCTGTCAACAAAGATTATTTGACAGGCACTTTGGCAGGTTAAAAACTGTTCTGCCAGGCTATAGTGGTAGGCCTGTGGTCGTGTTTGTTGTGTCACTGCATTGCGTAGTACAATGTGTGCTGCACCTCACTAGTGGCATTTAATTTCTCTGGGGTACACTTTGTATCATATACTAGAGACTTACAGGTACACTAAATATGCCAATCAGGTGTTTACCAATTTCAGCATGTTTGAAGGGAGAGCACAAGCACTTTACCTCTGGTTAGCAGGGGTAAAGTGTACAGAGTTCTATGGCAAACAAAGAGTCAAGGCAAAAATCTGGGGAATTACTATGGAAAAGATGTTCATTTCTAACACTAATACTTGAAATGAACATGGTATGATCTTGGGAACTTGTGGCATGGAACATGGTATGTCAGAGAAGTTTTCTTGAACTCTTTCTCTATCAGCAAAATTTCAGCTTTCAGCATCACAAAATTGTATAACACATCATGGATTTTTTGCTGTTGTTGAGAAGATGGAATCATTGATCCTGTTTGAGAAGGTGCCACCCATATTGCTAACTCTCTAAGATATCCTGATTCCAACTGGAATGTTATATTGAACAGTTAATGTCTATTACTCAGCCATTTCTCTAGCTCACATAACTGTCAAAAATAAAACTGTTCAAAAACACTTGTGATATGCCACTTTTAAAAAGACTGTGCAATTCCCTACAGAAAAAAATATTCAGTCGTATGGGATGTTGCTCTTTTTCTCGATTTCTTTTCAAGATGGGGATGTTGATGTCTCAGTCGATTTTATCACTGGTTACTCCTCTTGGGGTATATTTTTCTATTTTAAGTTGTATAAATATGAACTGCTCCAGCATTCACTATCTTTTTCTCACTACCATATAAAAGTCTGTGTATTTTTTGTATACATTAAGAACCAAATATCTGAGAATGTCCTCTTTTCCCCAACTCCTAAACTCTTTTCATACATCTTATAATTCAGTATCATCTCATACATTGGCTTGCTCATTGAGATGGACTATGTAATTGGCAATTTTGGATACTAGAATATTTGGAGTACATTCTGCCAGCACAGTTATTGCTTCCAAGGCTTTCTGTACTGCCATCTAGATAACATTCACAGATCAGCCATTTGATTTAGTCAAGAAAGTTTATGTTCAACACATTATTATTGAAACCTGGCTTTGTTGCTTCTACGACTGTTGTCAACATGATTTAAACAACCAAAACAGAAACCTCTGGTCTTGCGATAAAAAAGGATATCATAGCTATTATTACGGGGAAGTTTTCATTTTTATAATGGGCAAATACAAGAAATATCGCACTGATGACACATTTTATCTGGTTCTAATAATAAAAATGTATTAATTAGATAACTTATTTCATTTGCTTATTCTTTACTATGTGCCAGGCCTCTGCTACGCTCTTAATTTTCACAAGCATCTTAACACAAAAATTATAAACACAAATGAGCCTCCATTAGCCAAACATATCTATCATTCAATCATAGCATTTGTAAAGCGCAGCATTATCAGCCCTAAGGGTATCTGGGTGCGGCGGGTGCGGTGTCTCTGTCAAAAAGCCACATCGTGAGTGTCCTTCTGAAGTTCGTCTGGGAGGAGCTGTTCAGAGGTGAAGGACTTGGCTGCTGTGTAGGAGAAGGAGGGGCCTCAACTGCAGCTGTGAAAGATGCGGGGTGGTTATGTGCACAGTTTAGTGAGGAGCAATGTAGTTGTGTTGCTATAACATAGAAGCTCATTAGATGGTTGATGTAGGATGGCCCTAGGTTGTGGAGAGCCTTGTAAGTGAGTGTGAGGATTTTGAATTGGCATCTCTCCTAGACGGGGAGCCAGTGGAGGTTCCTGAGATGTGGGGTGATGCTTAAGCACTTGGAAAGGTTGAGGATAAGTCTGGCTGCGGTGTTCTGCAGAGTTTGGAGTCTTTTAAGTAGATGGGAGGACACTCCGGCGTAGAGAGTGTTACCATAGTCGAGGCGGCTGGTGACCAAGGGGTGCATGACTGTCTTTTTGGTGTTTGACTGAGCATATGGAGAATGGAGAAGCAGGAGGAGGCGACCGAGTTTACTTGTCGATTCATGGGTAATTGGCAGTTGAGGAAGAGGCCAAGGTTTCATGCGTGTCTGATGAAGAGGATGTTGGTCTGAGTTCTGCTGTCCACTAGCTGTGGTCCCATATGGAGGTGTTCTTTCCAAAGATCAGGACTTCCGTTTTGTTGGTGTTTAGTTTGAGGCAGATATTTTTCATTCATTTGACTACATTGGTAATGGCGTTGCGGAAGTTGGTTTGGGTGTTGTGTGGGTCTTCCATGAGTGAGAGGATTAGATGAGTGTTGTTGGCGTTGAAGACTATCTTGAGTCTGTAGGATCTGACGATGGCTGCGAGGGTGGTCATGTAGATGTTGAATAGGGTTGGACTGAGGGAGGACCCTTTGGGTACGCTGTAGGTGATGTTCTTGGGTGTAGAGGTTAAGTGAGGAAGGCGGCGTTAGGCCTGAGGGGAAGAGGTGACACACTTAAGGGCATTTTGTTGAATGCCTATGTTGTGGAGTCTGTTGAGGAGAGTGTGGTGGGAGACTGTATCGAAGACTGCGGGGAGATGCAGAAGGACCAGAGCTGCCAGCTCTCCTCAGTTGAGGAGGGTCCTAATGTCGCCCGTGGTGGTGATCATTGCTGTCTTCGTGCTGTGTTTGGCCCAGAATCCTGATTGTGAGGTTTCAAGAAGGTGGTTTCATTCGAGGTAGTCAGTGAGCTGTTGGTTGATGGCTTTCTCAAGCACTTTGGCCAGGAGGGGAACAGCGAAATATGTCTGTAGTTTTTGAGGTAACTGGGGTTGGTTGAGGGTTTCTTTAGGGTGTGGTCTGACCTCTGCGGGCTTCCATTTGTCTGGGAAGGTTGCCATTGAGATAGATATATTGAAGATATGGGTTAGTTCTGTGCTAATAGTGTTAGCTCCAAGGTTGAAAAGCTGTGGGAGCAGGAGTCAGTGGGTTCCCCGGAGTGGATGGATGACATAATGGCTGCAGTGGTCTGTGTGATAATCGGGGGCCAGAAGGTTATCGTGTGGCTGGTGTTTGCTCCTTGAGAGATGTTAGAGATGTGTCTAGGGTGGAGTTGAAGAGTTGGGGGGGTTTGAAATTTTGGATGTGGTGGTGATCTTGCTGTGGTAGTAGTCTGAAAGTGTGTCGTAGAGTTCCTGGGATGGGTGTATGGTAGTCTCTGTGGCTATCGGGTAGCCAAAAGGATCTGGACTTAGAAGACTAATAGGCAGATTCACTGGGTTTAGCTACGCCAACACAAAAACTATTTTTGCACTGTCTTGGGCTTTTGTAGAGGGATCAAGGGGGCTGCACCTGGAAGCTACATAGTTGGTGACCAATTGATGGTATCACCTACAATGGTGCACTGATAAGGTGTCCCTGAGAAAATCAAGTGGTAGTTTGGGTGGGTCTCTCAGGATCACAAAACTTTGTCAAAAAGTAAAGAGAAAGGACCATTCAGGAATAAAGGAAAAGTGGTGAGTATGGTTAAGTTCCAAAGGTTATTGTATTTTTCATGATTATGCTCCTCCTATTTTATTATTTCATTGGTTTTAAATAAATGTTCCCATTTTCTTTAACAGGTCTCTTAAAGATAGGATGTTCAATAAATAGGTGACACGTGTTTGATTTAAGCTTTTTCCTTGTGTGGTGGAGCTTTTGCTGTCTGTACTCTACACTCATGCATTATTACATAACCTGTGGTAACCAGGTGTGATGTGACCTTTAATCATATCGAGCAAATGCTCACCCTCTTGTCCTCCAGAGCCAGCCCTTTGCTAATTGAAGGCTGCTCCACTGCATTTGATCTCTGGTCCTCTCTTCCTACCCCAACAAGCCACAATTCCCTGAACAAAGGTAGTAAAATACAATAATTCTTTATTCCATAACTAAAGACAAACATATTGCTGTGGTTGATGCCTACTATACCTCCTTACACCTATAACCTATATCATTTCAGAACTGCATCTGCCTATTCAAGCATATCTAAGGGGCTCATATTGAAAGGGGCAACTTGCAACAAGGCCGGACAACACTGCAGTGACCCCAGAGCACAGAGGAGTGCATGTATATTCAAATAATCAACAGTTTAACTTAGTGATAACTGCAAAATAATGCATTGATTTGTTACAGACACTTACTAAAAGTCTCAATGTTCCATATCAGGACACATGAACAAAGTCACATTTACAAAAGGGCATGTCAAAAGGGAATGTCGTATGTGTTTATGTGTTTTTAGTAGACAGAGGCATAATGTCGGGTTTGCTAATCACAGACGAATTTAGTCTGAAACTTACAGGAACCCTTCCATTTAATGTATCTCTGTCCTGGTAGGATTTGTAGCTATGGTTTTAGACAGAGAACCAGGAAATACAGAGAACGGGAGAAGAGACAAAAATGCAAAGGGCCATATTTATCATTGGAATGTTGAGAGCTCCATTAAAGACATTGGAATAGCTCTGGGCTGATAATGGCTGGTGTAAGCCCGGAGCTCCAACATTTCAGCATTTGTTTTCATGTTTCTACCTTTTTAATTCAGAATATTCTACCCCCAGTGGGTGAAATGTTTTAATAGCCTTCTTGGCCTTCTGTTTCGGGTTATACCAGTTGTTAAAGGCCCTCTCCCTTGTTATAGGCCCTTGTCTGCTGCTCAGGCTTATAACTCGGGTTAACAACAGGTATAGCCCTCGGAAGTGGAAGGCTATATTCAAGCAACACAGCAAGATGCCTTGCTGCACTGCGTGAAAGGAAGAGGCACATTCCTGCTCTCTGCCTGCACTGGTGCAAAAACTGCTGCCTTGCGTTACTCCAGATGTACCAAGCCATGCACGGCCACGCAAGGTGTTCTAGCGTGAATCGGTGAATCTCATTATAGGTTTTCCGTCACCCTATGTCCCCTTGGTGGTGCTAGGATGATGAAAAACCCTTGATAAATATGTCCCTGAATTCAGTTAAGGCTCATGGCTTGAAACATGCAATTCCTGGCCTGGGAGTCTGCACTCAGTCACCCTTGAGTTTCATGCTGAGGCACAACAAGGGAAATCATTCTTTTATAGAAACTCTGGGTCATACAACATGAGACAAAGCAAATATAGATTACTGGTTTCCATTTGAGGTGCAGCTCTGACAAACACAAGAATGATCTGGAAACCATAAAGTACCCAGGAAAATCAGAAAACCCACAGCAGTCAATGGCCAGGGCAACTAACAGGAAAGAAAGAGACATCAGGAAATATACAACTTTGGTAGGAAACAGGACATTTGGAAGAGCAACAGTAAAAGCAAAACAAAAGTGGAGGAACAAAAAGGGTTAGGTGACAAATAGGAGTAACAAGGAGGAAGCATTGCAACTCTATTGCCAGACAGAAAACCGAAAGGATCATGGTCTCTTGTGCTGATCTACATATCGCGTCCTGGAATTGGTCCTTACACAACCCAGAAGTCAATGTTTTTAAGTCAGGCGTTATTTTGTACTGTGCTGTATCATTTGAAAGCTGTCTTCCTGCTGTCTCCTCAGGTTGCAGGCCTGCCCTACTGTCTCTTCCTGAACACATACTGGAGAATACTTATTATGTGAAATATGCCTTCAGGTATGAAGTCATCTCTTTTTCAAGCGTAACTTTCTAGGGCATCTCTTAGCCTCAAGTCTGCACAATGGACGTGCAAAGATTTTAATACGCAAATATAATGCTACTGTTTCGGCCATTTATGGCCTAGCAGTAGTGTGTTTTTGAGTTTTGCACTTTCAGACATATAGGCATTTGCGCAGTTTCTCGCAGTTTCTCCTTGTATGCCTTACTTAGCTTTTTCACACAAATACTCTGAATTTGTTTAGCTCTAGTGATTTTGCAGACCAGTGCAAACCTTGTTTAGAGTTCTTTCGTGGCTCAACACAAATTACACTTGCTTAGAACATGCTCGTTTGTAAATCCGCCGTTCGTGGAACTTTGTGACCTTCCTTATATTTGCAATTTTTGCAAGAAATGCCGAAAGTTAGTGAGAAAAAACGTTCTTATTTGCACACCTTTAGTTTGTTTCTGATTTACGTTTAGTGCTTGCTAGATTGCACTCAGGACTAGCTGATAATTTAGAAAATCCAAACGGTGGACATCGCTTGCGCTTTGCTGTGAAGAAAAATTCAGATAATAATTAAACTCAAAAGACACAATTGTAGCTAATCCCATGACATTGACCTCTTGAAACCATATTCACATTCTCTCTTGATGTTTCGTTTCAGGTTTGTGATCGCTTTGTCTTGTGTACTGCTGCCAAAATCAGAGGATGAAATAAAGCAATCAGCAACAATATTGCCAAGATACATTACTGGAAAAAGTCACTCGCAGACAAACGTTCAGGGCCACCTAGAAAAAACAGGATATTCAGCAGATATTTACGCGCAATAAACATCACGTTTGAGAAAATGAGTGCTGAAGCAGGACCTGTTGGCCTTGGGTTTTAGTAAAGTGATCGCAAGAAATTAGTTGGGCGGCAGCGATAAATTGAGATACAATCTCTCAAGATACAGTGGCTGAGTAAATACTTTAGCACACAACATCCAACGATTATACAGTCCTGTCTGTGCCTATTCTGGGATTTCAGCTCTGCTGAGTGCTTTTAGGTCACCTGGGGCCCTACTGCAGAAAGTGTCAGGGAGCTGCAAGAGGTGTTTGCAACTGTTTCTTTCACACCTGGGCAATTTGGTACTATAGAAGGGCTACAAATGCTCGTGCTTGTGCGGCTTCTTCTATAAAATGGGTCGCAGGCACTCTTTTTGCTCTGGGGCAATCACAATAGGTCATTGATTCATTTGCAATGGGGCGTGGGCCCATGAAAATTAGGGACCCCTTTGTCTTTGCATCTGTGCAGTATTACAGAAGAAGGCGCAAAGGCGTGGAGACGGTTGAAAGATGTATTGACTGTGCGCTAAACAGAGATGGTGCCAAATCAGAGTGCCCACCGAAGTCACCCTTCAGGAGTGGGGCACACAGGTCGGAGGGACGCCCTCATGTACCCTGCTGCAGGCAGGCACACGCCTGTAGGAGAATGGCATTCCCCCTCTCCACACAGAGGCCTCACCGCCTCCGGTGAAAGACAGAACTGCCGTTCCAGACCACTTTCCTATGTTTCACTAAAACGATATCCTCACTGCAAGCACAGTCAGAGTTAATGAATACTCTGAGGACATTGCATTTTTCGTCTAATCAGGTGCACTGTACCTGTTTGTGCCTTGACCGGTGACACAAACAGGCACGGTGACCTTGATATGTAATTCAGGCCCAGGTTGCAATGTGTCGTGGTTAAGCACTGAACTGTCTAATCATTCTTGAGTGTCCATTGACTTGCATCTCACTACTTGATTCTGGACATTGGGATTTTTCTTCTACAATATTTTCCAAAGTGATTGAAGTACATGGCTAAAAGGCTGGGGCATTATACCTCAGAAGTTTACAAGACCTATCTCTATTGCATTGTGTGGTCCTTTTAAATGTTGCAGGACCAGAGATAGCTGGTGAAGAGTTTTGGTGAGCAGCCAACGGATGGACATGCAATTATACGTTTGAATGTGGGTGAATACCCTCAAGTGGACAGTGGCTCTCTGTTGTGTTACATCAAAACTTTGGGTTTCGGGGTAGGGAATACAGCCAGTGTGTTCTTTCTTTTCTTTTCTGTGTGACATGGAATTATTCAGAATGAGAGGTTGTCTGGAATATCAAGGAAGGAATTTCATTTAGCCATAATATTGTGACCAAAATATAAAAAAACAAAGGCCCATATTTATACTTTTGACGCAAAACTGCGCAAATGCAGTTTTGCACCAAAAATTTTAGCGCCGGCTCACGCCATTCCTCAGCTCCATCTGTGCATCATATTTATACTATGACGAACGATGGCGCTAAGAAATGGTTAACGTTCAAAATTATGACGTTTACATTTGCGCCCTGTCATAAGGCAAATTGATGTTAATGCTGCAAAACTGACTCAAATACGTTTTGCGGCACATAAGCATGTCGCAAACGGATTTGCCCCATTTTAACACTGCGTTTGCGTCAACTTTATATGCACAAGCAGGAAAGGGTGAAATTTAAAGGGAAGGTGGAAGAAGCAGGCCAGGAGAGACCCCAGGGTGACCCCATATACCCAGGCACCAGCCAGGAGGATACACAGAAGTCCCAGGAGAAGGAAAAGAAAAAGAGAAAGTGTTGGTTCAATGAGGAGGAACAGAACATCCTTGTCAGAGAGGTGACGGAGCACCAACACCAGCTGTTCGTCACCTCCAAATTGCCTATTGGTAAAAGAGAGGCAGCAAATAGTGGACAAAATCAACAGTGTGGCAGAGGTGAAGCGAACTGTCACTGAGTGCAATAAGCACTGGCATGATTGCGAGCATAGAACCAAGGAGAAATGGTCAGGAACAGAAAGGCAGCCCTACAAACTGGAGGTGGAAGTCAGCACCACAGGAGGACCTGGATGAGATGGAGGAGATGGTTGCAGCGCTCATCCCGGAAGAGCTGGTCACAGGATTACAAGGACAGGACATCGCAGACTTCCAACAACCACCACAAATGCAGGGTAAGTTGCATGGGGGAAATAACTGCCAGTTTTCCAAATGCCAGAAGGGGAGGCACATAGGAGACACTCAGTGCATCCTAAAGGATTGCAGCGGGACTCATTGCCCATGATTCAAGATGCACTATTCACACCTAAGCAACACATGTACACACGCTTTGGTTGTGCCATGCACTATAACACATACACAACCTGGACATACGTCAATCACCAGGGCTATACACCATCATGTACATATGCAGCACAATGGATGGAAGGCACGTCTAATTACTGTGCCTGTGTCTTCACAACACCCCTTGCATATAGTCAGATCTACTCTACCTACCCAAAGCAGACATCAGAGACCATGAAGAAAGTCAATACCATTCCTGGGGTCATGTCATGGTGATGTCTCTTGCAGAAAAAAATTCCTACTGCCATGTCTCATTGCCCAAACACATGTGTGCTGCATCTTACAGCACACATTAAAATGGCACCTTAGCTAACATGACTTGAAGATGCGCAGGAAGGAACACCGCCCCACCATATATGAGACATCCCCACAAGGTAGCCACTTCTTCATCATGCTGCATCAATGCCTGTCTCAGTGCAGGGAGAACTAATCTGTGCAGCTGCTGGGGGAATTGCAGGGTGGTCCCGTATCACAGTAAACATGGCACTACCCTGCGTACCTAACCTGGCGCAGTGTTGAGCTACACATATTGATGCTGATCAGAACTGTGCCACTAGAGAAAAATTTGTGCCACAGATTGCTATCTGTAGAACACAACACATAAAGGGTGAACACACAACAACTCTGACACAACCTTGTGAGCCACATAGGAATGGGGAAACAATCACACAAATACAACATATGGTGTGTGTCTGTGAACATCATGGTGCACATTATCACATTGACGGGCGGGAGATGGTTCATAGGCAAGACTGGTGTTGGTAAGACTGCCAGTGCGGTCTTCCTTCTGCATTTGGCATTATGAGTTTCACGCTGGGATGGTGCGTGGCAACTGTATTTCCTCACATCAGCTCTGTGGGGAAGTCACTAGAACATTGTTGCTGGATCAAATAGAGCCAGTGCCAATCTTGGGGTGTATTGGGTGTGACAGCACATGCTGCAATTGTCACCGCAAATCAGGCAGTGAAAAGTGCAAAGGGCCTGGACATGGGCGCCCATGCCAGGATCACAGGTAGCGCAAGGGCACCCAGGGGCACACCACACCCCATTACCACCAACCCTTGCGTTTGGACTGCCATGCAAAGGCTGGTGGAAATGCGGGATCATAATCTGGAGGGCAGCCTGATTGCAATGTTGGGCTGGTATCATAAGACAGGTGGCATTGCCAGTCCATTAGCTGGCGGCAACCTGCCAGTGCCAGTCATTGACCCGTGGGGCATTCCCCACGGTCCAAATGTGCAAGTTCCACCTGCGCTGTTGGCGATGGTCATATTGCCAATAGCAGTCTGGTAGTCATAGGACTGCCAGACTTGTAATGAGGGCCCATGTGTTCACTTGAATAACTGGCTGAAATACCTCCATCAAACTAGCTAGAGACCCTGATCAAGGTTGAAAATAAGTCAACTGGTTATGTCCATAATTTAGCGGCATCCTTCACTGTCATGTACAAAATGCTGGTCACATCAATAAATGATACCCATGCTGGCCATCCAGTGCTTAATTTGTGCTTGTTGTTTCCAGTGCTGAGCACCGGCACTTATTTTTGAGGGCCGGGGCTTATTCTTCTGCCTCAAGCATTTGCTGCGAGCACAAGACACATATGGGAAAGACGGAGGAAGAGAAAATCGAAAAAGCGTCACAAAGGTAGAAAGCAGAAAGCTGCAGGAGTGAGCTGAAGGGGCAGGGAATGGCTTTAAATGGATTGAAGAGGCCCGAGATGGCTTCAGGCTTACGCTGCCTGAGTATTTCATGTTCACACATTTAGTTGCAGCAGCCGCGTGTTTGAGGAGGGCTTTCGGCACGGCACCTTTTTATTTACAAATTAAGCACTGTGGCCATCCCTGGGTCCACCCCTGTGCCAGTGGTAAATTAGCTGCCCTGCCACAATGCTGCATCCCTTGCACCATAGTGCAAATTTGGCTGCGCTGAGGGGGAGATCATAGTTGTGTAGGAGGAGCACCTTCCAGCACAACCAGAAACATAAATGGCAATCTGCTAGGTCCATGTGTGCTGTGGAATGCAGCACACATACACAAACTTTAACATGAGGAGCAATCAAAGTAAACTTAATCATTGCACCGAAGTAATGCCAGGCCTCGGGTGGTGTAAGATATTGGTGCCGGCTCAGGTTTATGCAAAAACGTAAAGCTGGGATAGTGGCAAAATGCAATGGGTATTGGTGTGGCTTGACCACCACAGCAGCCATTGCAAGGCCCTCCCATGCAAATTGATGCACGGGAAGGGGCCGTAATAACAAGGTGGTGTCAAGCCACTATACGGTAATACATCACACCTTGTAAATATGACCAGCCCATTGCGCCACCTGAGCTTCCCTTTACGTGACACTCAGGTGGGGAAAGGGCTGCTAAATAGGACCCATTATGTACAAGAACAATGTTTGGGCTGTAAGTTGTCACTGAGTCTCCAATAGCAATTAAATGATGTGCCATGTCAACTGCCCAACATAGAAGGATTGATTCTACACCATCTCATTGCAGAGGATGATGGCTCTCCTGCTGATCTGCCTGTCCTGTATTTCAACGATGACCTGGATGACCAGCTGACAACCATCAGCCAACAGACTCTCCAGGATGTCCTGGGATCCCTCCAGACACCACCTCCAGCTGCAAGGAGGACACCCAATGTTGCGGCCTCCCCAAATGACCCACCCAAAATATACTACCTGCCAGTACAAACACAGCTCAGAACTCCAAGGACCCAGAGACAAGCTTCCAGAGGACAGTGGGAGCTGGTAAGCAGCTGTGGGTGGGGATGGAGACTGTGGCAGGCAGCCTAGAGGGAGTAGGCACGTGCCTCGTGACAGCTAATGAAAACACGGCTGCCATCCGAGGCACACACTCCCCACTGCATGAAGACTAGCAGTGTTTGGCGAAGATAGCTGCTGCAATGAGGGAGAGGCCACAACAACTGCCCTCCCAAACTGGCAGCAGCATGACAGATAACAGGCTGGAGTCCATTCAGCGTGAAGTGGGCTCCCTCAGAGAAGAGACGGCTGCCTACCACTGTGATGATGCAGCTGTATTGAAAAATCTGCTGACCACCTTGCTGCAGTGATTCCATATGTCATACAACAAATGGCAGCTGCCAGGAGCTTGTGCTCCACATCTTTAAGCCCTGAAGTGTGTGTGGTCCCCTCTATCTTTCCACTACCACCAACACAAATGGCACAGTAGCACCAGTCTGTGCCACATGACCAGTTTTCTCCTTAGTTCTGGGCTTAAGATCATGCCAGAGTTATCACAGTAGGATACATGCACTGTTCACCCACCCACTGTTGACTTGTCTGCTGTGGATTATCAGTATCTCTCACTTACCAATTGGCAAAATATTCTTTCCTTGTTTTTGTCGCCACTACTCCGAAGCATGACTCATGACATGTATTGTGTCACAAATATCTGAATTTCACAAATGGGATCTCTGACCTGGATATTGTAAATATCTCACTTTCATACTTTCACTTGCAAATAAACACCTTGTACCAATTTACCATGTCTACGTCTACTGTGATCCATGTATACAGTTAAATGATTGTAATGTGTGAATCCATGTATTGGTCACACACTATCAGTACATGAGTGCAGGACTGTGGGGGACAAAACTACATACAAGGATCTTAACATGACAAATGTCTATTCTGGTCTCATCTCCTACAAGCAATTCACTGAGTATTGTACTAATGAAGGACACATATATGGCTATCTCATCATATACAGCAGGTATGGCTGAAAAGCAAGTGTAGGGCAATATTGTCAGCTGGGAGTACCAGAAGAACTCATTGGTGTGGTACAGAGGTAGCAAACCTTATCAGTGATGACCACCGGTCAGTGTTGCAGGATAGAGTTCCAATTGTGGCTGTTATCAAGTGTGTCACAATTCCCAACATTTTTACAACAGGACCCCAACACTGATAGATGAAGTACCAGACTTAGCTGTCCAATACAAAGTATACATAGTCATCATGAATGGTGGGTACACTGGATGGCAGATACATGGACTAGTAAATGTGATGTTGCAGTCAATGTGACAGCTCTGTTATCAAAACGGGGTAGCACATGGTAAATGAGGGTTTTGAAGGCAGGACAGATTCTCTAGGCCATTTCCCCAATTTGGCCAGTGCACTCAAAATAATCACACAAAATGTTTGAAATATAATAAGATATTTATTATTAAAATAATCTACTTAAAAACAACTAAAACCTACCCTATCCTAAACTAACCTATTCTACTTATACTTATCATGCAACAACATCTATCTAGCCTATTCTAAACGTAACTTACACATGAAACACCACACTCTAAACACTGGCCCTCCCACCTCCTTAAGAAACAAGAAACAAGTAGGACAACAATTACTACAACTACACATGTACTAACTAATCCTATGACGTAAACAAATATATAGCTTTTGTATTTTTTCTAATTTGTTTATAGTAACACATAAATACCCCAACATGACCCCCCACCCAACCACCCACCAATAAAAGCATAAAAATAGTTACCCACGCCCATCTACACTTATCCTAACTATTGGTTACACTAATTTACCACTAACTACATAAAACCCAAACTAAAATATGTTACAACTTTAAAAGGGAGTGGAAGGAACTGGGAGCAAGTCCATTACTGTACAAGTTCATTTCTTGGACTTCATCACCTTCTTCTTGATGTATCTCAGGATTTTGCAGTCTTCCGCCAAATCCTCCTCCAACTTGTCCAAACAACTGAGGATTAGGTTGATGTCCCAACGTAGATCCAGTTCAAACTGCGATGGCCCAGCGGCTGGTGGTGGCAAAACTGGTGCCTGTGTGGCAACTGGTGCTGCAGATGTGGATGGGGTGGGTGCAGCTGGGAGCCCCTGCATAGTTGAGGAGCTTGCTCCATGCATTGTCTTGCGTGGCTGTGTGGGTCCCCCGTGTGGGAATGCTCGCCATCCCCCAGAAGCTTTTTCTGCACGAAAACTGCATGCTATGCGGCGGTATCCTGTATACACTTCCAGTATGTGGCAGTAGCTTTCGGTCCTCCATGTGAGCTGGTGCCTCTCATCATTAGTCATGTTGGCAGCTGTAAAATGAGGACATGCAACCATCAGTATCAGCATTGGGTGGAGTATGTACAGATTTGTAACTTACACTGCTACAGCTGGTTACACATACAGTCCTACACACATTCCTCAAAAAATGAATTGCTCCTCATCTGAGTCTATATCCAACCATACATTACCAGTGTCATGTACATGTCAGTGGGATGACGTCAATCCATTGTAAATCAAAAGTGGCCACAGCTGATAGGAACTAATAATGTCCTGCTCAACGTCACTCACATCTACACTGTGAGCAACACGTTTCTCAACAAGTTTCGATTTCCTGTCTCCCTGAGCAGAAGGTGGGTTGGGCATGCAATTCATCAGCTCAACACCCCTGATGATACACCAAGGCCTGAACACTCATCATGTAGTGAAGGTGTGGCCCATTTGTTATGAGTGCTGCTAACTACAAAGCTGGTATTCTATGTTGTAATACATCTACATTCATGTGTCCAGGTGTAAATCCTGGCCTGAGCCTACGTTACAAGGGTCCAGCTGCATTTTCTATGCTGTAGCCACATGTACAACTGATGCTATCTTGCCATGAGTAAGGTTGGGCAAACCCTGAGCTGTACATCACTCTTTTCAAGACATAACAGCACTGTAGACCCCTACCCTGTGCCATGTAGTCCTACGTGTGTTCACTAGCACACACATGGTGGCTGTATGGATGCCCTGCAGGCCACAACAATTGTGGCACTGTGTTGGGTGCTGCAACTGTATCCAGAAGCGTCTTACATCGTTAGCAGATGCATGTCAGATATCCTGACAGCACCAGCTAACACAAACAGCATTGCCTTCTTATGCATCTGTGATGTGACCTACATCAGTCACAATTCACATGGTGGGTGCACCATGTTGATGAATCTGATGACATCCGGTATAGGAGATTAATAGACTTTCACCTGAAACACCTTGAGTGGAGTTGTCCATACGTTGTGTACACTGATTACTTCAATTCTGCACATTATGGCTCCTTGCTGTACCGCTACCTCATCATCTCTGGAGTGTCCTCAGGCACCTGTGGTGTGCGTATGCCTCCTGCAGAATCCCCCTACAGAGCACTGCAGTTAGAACCCTACATCTGTGCCATGTTGTCAACAAGTGTAAGCTATGCATGGCACACATTGCTGATTATGGTGCTGTGACAAGGTTGTTTACAACAGGCATGCTATGTACATATACAGCTGCACTGTGACCTATGAGGGCAGACATCCATGAATATGTGGTCAGCCAATACTATTCCTTTTACACACAATTCCATGCCAGCGCACATTGCCCATAGAACTACATTGAAGCCAATCTCATTGCACAACCCCACAACATACATGATGGGAATATGATGGAGCACCATGCTGACAGACAATTAGCAGCACAGCACTCCACCATATTCACAATGCAGGGATGCACCGTGTTGATTAGGAGACGGTGCACCACTGTGTCGTCACCTATGCCAGGCCTAATTTTGCTTCCAGTACTTGGCCCAGCCACCCTTGCCCCTTGGTGCATAGCTGGCTGTGATGAGGAGGAGATTGTCATTGTGCATGGGGGGACACCATCCTACACAAACATAATCTTCAAAGGGTCATTGCACTTTCGATGTGTGCTGTCAAATGCAGCACCCATTGAAAGCCAAAAATGGAGGGTACCGTAACATATATTTTAGCTCGTTGTGCCCTACTAATGCCACACCTTGGTGTGTTTTCTGAATTTGGTACAGACTCTGGTGCAATAAAATGTGTTGATCTGGGACACCGTCTAATTGCTATAGGTGTTGCTATGACACAGCCACAGCAACAACCATTGCACACTCCTTCCATGCAAAGTTCTGCATGTGAAGGGGCCATACTGACAAGGTAATGTGCAGCCACAAAATGTGTCTTGAGCCCACCTTGTATACAAGGTGCAGGGCGAAGTGTTCCCGGAGCCTCACAAATATTGAAGCTCTGGTGGAGCTTGGGCCTCTCACACATGCCCCATGATGTCACTATCCATCCTCCTATGATTTCTGATCATTGGTCCAGAAAAACCCTGGAGTAGCTAACAGGAGCCACATTATGACACTTACAGGATACATCGGGGTCTTCGAGTCGCGCCACCTCTCCTATGGTGTATGGGACAGGTCCACCTGTAAGACATGAATGGTAAACATTGCTTGGTTTAAGTGCAAAGTTCATGCAAATGGGCAACATAGTTCAATGTAAACTTGTTAGGCTGTGTGAGGAAGTCATCCCAATGGAAGATCAGTGAATCTGACAGACAACTATGATCACTCAATCACATGTACTCTCTGATGAGGTAGACCCACACATCTACAACCCATGACTGACCATGACACTCCTGTGGTGCATTTCACTGCACCATTGCTACATGGCATTGTCATGCAGCTGTCTTTTAGCACAACATCTCCTTAACCATATGGGACAGCTTGAACATGTGTATCCCACCTGAGGGCCCTGCTATGGTTGTTGCAGTGGCTGGCTCATTTTCACAACCATAGCATGTCAGCCTGTATCAGATGCAGTATACATCTATATCATGATCATAGCAAACTGATAAACTGCTACCCTGGACTTGTGTGGGTTTTCCAAGGTGTTGAGGATTGACATTATACATCCTTCAGTGAAGGAAGTGAAATGTGTGTGCATCACAAGGCAGTCACACTATGAAAATTGCAATGGCAGTGGACTCATGTGAAGATCGTTGTACCTACCTGCACATTGACTGATCTGCAACCCGGATAAATTGCCAATTGTGTGTGCCCTGCCATTGTTGCCATGGTATACCATTGTTGAACCAGTGAGGGATGAGTACATAGGCATAGGAATATGGCTCAACACAGACACACATGCTCAGTGGTCAGAGGATGCATCTGGTGTTGCAGCTTAGTGAGTGATGTGCCAGTGATGGAGCTGAAGTAGTGCAGCCCCATACTGTCAGTGAGGAGCAGCAAGCCAGTAGAACATACCCAGCACATGTGTGTGGTCATGGAGATCGTATAGGCTGACTCTGATACACAATGCACTGCTCAAATGGAACTGACAGTAGTCTGGATCCAGTGCATGGTCAAGCTCCCTAACATGGCCTTGCATAATTGCAAGGCCATGTCCTATAGAGCCTATAGGCCTGCAATACTGTAGTCCTATAGGCCTCTTGGCCATGGCCATGGCCATGGCCAAGAGGCCTATAGGACTACAGTATTGCAGCACGTATTGCATCTATACTGTCCTTGTGAGCCTTAGTGCACCCCTTGCTTACAGCCATGTCTGTGTGTAGTCATAAGTAAGTCACTGCATGATGGCGGTGTGGTCCAACATCATGTATTCATGTGAAGGCCAATGATGCACTGAGCAGAACATGCTTCAGATCACGGAAATTTCTGCTGAGTAAATAGGGGCCCTTCTCATATGTAGATATGCCCAAATTTCACACCTTCACTCAGCAGCCCTATAGAGTGTTTGGAATTGATACATAGGAAAATATGTTGTGACTCTGAGGTATGGAGTTTGCCCTCCCGATCTGATTTTTACACACCTTTTCATGCCTGTTTCATGGCGCAGGTGTCATTTCTAGCTGTTCATTGAAAAGTTTAACTGCGCATGCATCACTACACTTGGGCCCAGATATATGGAAGTGGCGCAGCACCTAGTAATGTAGGAGGCTGGACTGGCTTGTAGTGAGTACCAAGGGGTACTTGCACCTTGCACCAGGCCCAGTTATCCCTTATTAGTGTATAGGGTGTCTAGCAGCTTAGGCTGATAGATAATGGTAGCTTAGCAGAGCAGCTTAGGCTGAACTAGGAGACGTGTGAAGCTACTACAGTACCACTTAGTGTCATATGCACAATATCATAAGAAAACACAATACACAGTTATACTAAAAATAAAGGTACTTTATTTTTATGACAATATGCCAAAGTATCTTAGAGTGTACCCTCAGTGAGAGGATAGGAAATATACACAAGATATATATACACAATAGCAAAAATATGCAGTATAGTCTTAGAAAACAGTGCAAACAATGTATAGTTACAATAGGATGCAATGGGGAAACATAGGGATAGGGGCAACACAAACCATATACTCCAAAAGTGGAATGTGAACCACGAATGGACCCCAAACCTATGTGACCTTGTAGAGGGTCGCTGGGACTATTAGAAAATAGTGAGAGTTAGCAAAATAACCCTCCCCAAGACCCTGAAAAGTGAGTGCAAAGTGCACCAAAGTTCCCCTAAGGACAAAATAGTCGTGTTAGAGGGAAAATGCAAGGAAAACACAAATCAGCAATGCAACAACGATGGATTCCTGACTGAGGGTACCTGTGGAACAAGGGGACCAAGTCCAAAAGTCACAAGCAGCTCGGAGATGGGCAGATGCCCAAGAAATGCCAGCGGTTGGTGCAAAGAAGCTCTTCTTAGGCTGAAGAACTGTGAATACTGCAGGAACGACAAGGGCTAGAGACTTCCCCTTTGGAGGATGGATCCCCCACGCCTTGGAGAGTCGTGCAGAAGTGTTTTCCCGCCGGATGGACGCCAACAAGCCTTGCTACACGCAAATTGTGCGTTTAGCGTTTTTGGACGCTGCTGGGGCCCAGGAGGGACCAGGAGGTCGCAAATTGGACCTGCAGAGAGAGGGGACGTCGAGCAAGACAAAGAGCCCTCACTGAAGCAGGTAGCACCCGGAGAAGTGCCAGAAACGGGCACTACGAGGATGCGTGAAACGGTGCTCGCCGAAGTTGCACAAAGGAGTCCCACGTCGCCGGAGACCAACTTAGAAAGTCGTGCAATGCAGGTTAGAGTGCCGTGGACCCAGGCTTGGCTGTGCACACAGGATTTCCGCCGGAAGTGCACAGGGGCCGGAGAAGCTTGCAAAGTCGCGGTTCCCAGCAATGCAGCCCAGCGAGGTGAGGCAAGGACTTACCTCCACCAAACTTGGGCTGAAGAGTCACTGGACTGTGGGGGTCACTTGGACGGTGTCGCTGGATTCGAGGGACCTCGCTCGTCGTGCTGAGAGGAGACCCAAGGGACCGGAGATGCAGCTTTTTGGTGCCTGCGGTTGCAGGGGGAAGATTCCGTCGACCCACGGGAGATTTCTTCGGAGCTTCTGGTGCAGAGAGGAGGCAGGCTACCCCCACAGCATGCACAAGCAGGAAAACAGTCGAGAAGGCGGCAGGATCAGCGTTACAGAGTTGCAGTAGTCGTCTTTGCTACTATGTTGCAGGTTTGCAGGCTTCCAGCGCGGTCAGCGGTCGTTTCCTTATCAGAAGGTGAAGAGGGAGATGCAGAGGAACTCGGCTGAGCTCGTGCATTCGTTATCTAAAGTTTCCCCAGAGACAGAGACCCTAAATAGCCAGAAAAGAGGGTTTGGCTACCTAGGAGAGAGGAAAGGCTACTAACACCTGAAGGAGCCTATCAGCAGGAGTCTCTGACATCACCTGGTGGCACTGGCCACTCAGAGCAGTCCAGTGTGCCAGCAGCACCTCTGTTTCCAAGATGGCAGAGGTCTGGAGCACACTGGAGGAGCTCTGGACACCTCCCAGGGGAGGTGCAAGTCAGGGGAGTGGTCACTCCCCTTTCCTTTGTCCAGTTTCACGCCAGAGCAGGGGCTAAGGGGTCCCTGAACCGGTGTAGACTGGCTTATGCAGAATTGGGCACCTCTGTGCCCAACAAAGCATTTCCAGAGGCTGGGGGAGGCTACTCCTCCCCTGCCTTCACACCATTTTCCAAAGGGAGAGGGTGTCACACCCTCTCTCAGAGGAAGTTCTTTGTTCTGCCATCCTGGGCCAGGCCTGGCTGGACCCCAGGAGGGCAGCTGCCTGTCTGAGGGGTTGGCAGCAGCAGCAGCTGCAGTGAAACCCCGGGAAGGGCAGTCTGGCAGTACCAGGGTCTGTGCTACAGACCACTGGGATCATCGAATTGTACCAACAATGCCAGGATGGCATAGAGGGGGCAATTCCATGATCATAGACATGTTACATGGCCATATTCGGAGTTACCATGGTGAAGCTACATATAGGTAGTGACCTATATGTAGTGCACGCGTGTAATGGTGTCCCCGCACTCACAAAGTTCAGTGAATTGGCTCTGAACAATGTGGGGGCACCTTGGCTAGTGCCAGGGTGTCCTCACACTAAGTAACTTTGCACCTAACCTTTACCAGGTAAAGGTTAGACATATAGGTGACTTATAAGTTACTTAAGTGCAGTGTAAAATGGCTGTGAAATAACGTGGACGTTATTTCACTCAGGCTGCAGTGGCAGGCCTGTGTAAGAATTGTCAGAGCTCCCTATGGGTGGCAAAAGAAATGCTGCAGCCCATAGGGATCTCCTGGAACCCCAATACCCTGGGTACCTCAGTACCATATACTAGGGAATTATAAGGGTGTTCCAGTAAGCCAATGTAAATTGGTAAAAATGGTCACTAGCCTGTCAGTGACAATTTGGAAGTAATGAGAGAGCATAACCACTGAGGTTCTGGTTAGCAGAGCCTCAGTGAGACAGTTAGGCACCACACAGGGAACATACACATGCACACCTATGAGCACTGGGGCCCTGTGTGACAGGGTCCCAGTGACACATACATATAGGCCACAAACCTATGAGCACTGGGGTCCTGACCAGCAGGATCCCAGTGACACATAACAAACATACTGAAAACATAGTGTTTTCACTATGAGCACTGAGGCCTGGTTATCAGGATCCCAGTGAGACAGTGAAAACAGTGACAAACACCCTGACATATACTCACAAACAGGCCAAAAGTGGGGGTAACAAGGCTAGAAAGAGGCTACTTTCTCACACGTAACATATATTTTAGCTCGTTGTGCCCTACTAATGCCACACCTTGGTGTGTTTTCTGAATTTGGTACAGACTCTGGTGCAATAAAATGTGTTGATCTGGGACACCGTCTAATTGCTATAGGTGTTGCTATGACACAGCCACAGCAACAACCATTGCACACTCCTTCCATGCAAAGTTCTGCATGTGAAGGGGCCATACTGACAAGGTAATGTGCAGCCACAAAATGTGTCTTGAGCCCACCTTGTATACAAGGTGCAGGGCGAAGTGTTCCCGGAGCCTCACAAATATTGAAGCTCTGGTGGAGCTTGGGCCTCTCACACATGCCCCATGATGTCACTATCCATCCTCCTATGATTTCTGATCATTGGTCCAGAAAAACCCTGGAGTAGCTAACAGGAGCCACATTATGACACTTACAGGATACATCGGGGTCTTCGAGTCGCGCCACCTCTCCTATGGTGTATGGGACAGGTCCACCTGTAAGACATGAATGGTAAACATTGCTTGGTTTAAGTGCAAAGTTCATGCAAATGGGCAACATAGTTCAATGTAAACTTGTTAGGCTGTGTGAGGAAGTCATCCCAATGGAAGATCAGTGAATCTGACAGACAACTATGATCACTCAATCACATGTACTCTCTGATGAGGTAGACCCACACATCTACAACCCATGACTGACCATGACACTCCTGTGGTGCATTTCACTGCACCATTGCTACATGGCATTGTCATGCAGCTGTCTTTTAGCACAACATCTCCTTAACCATATGGGACAGCTTGAACATGTGTATCCCACCTGAGGGCCCTGCTATGGTTGTTGCAGTGGCTGGCTCATTTTCACAACCATAGCATGTCAGCCTGTATCAGATGCAGTATACATCTATATCATGATCATAGCAAACTGATAAACTGCTACCCTGGACTTGTGTGGGTTTTCCAAGGTGTTGAGGATTGACATTATACATCCTTCAGTGAAGGAAGTGAAATGTGTGTGCATCACAAGGCAGTCACACTATGAAAATTGCAATGGCAGTGGACTCATGTGAAGATCGTTGTACCTACCTGCACATTGACTGATCTGCAACCCGGATAAATTGCCAATTGTGTGTGCCCTGCCATTGTTGCCATGGTATACCATTGTTGAACCAGTGAGGGATGAGTACATAGGCATAGGAATATGGCTCAACACAGACACACATGCTCAGTGGTCAGAGGATGCATCTGGTGTTGCAGCTTAGTGAGTGATGTGCCAGTGATGGAGCTGAAGTAGTGCAGCCCCATACTGTCAGTGAGGAGCAGCAAGCCAGTAGAACATACCCAGCACATGTGTGTGGTCATGGAGATCGTATAGGCTGACTCTGATACACAATGCACTGCTCAAATGGAACTGACAGTAGTCTGGATCCAGTGCATGGTCAAGCTCCCTAACATGGCCTTGCATAATTGCAAGGCCATGTCCTATAGAGCCTATAGGCCTGCAATACTGTAGTCCTATAGGCCTCTTGGCCATGGCCATGGCCATGGCCAAGAGGCCTATAGGACTACAGTATTGCAGCACGTATTGCATCTATACTGTCCTTGTGAGCCTTAGTGCACCCCTTGCTTACAGCCATGTCTGTGTGTAGTCATAAGTAAGTCACTGCATGATGGCGGTGTGGTCCAACATCATGTATTCATGTGAAGGCCAATGATGCACTGAGCAGAACATGCTTCAGATCACGGAAATTTCTGCTGAGTAAATAGGGGCCCTTCTCATATGTAGATATGCCCAAATTTCACACCTTCACTCAGCAGCCCTATAGAGTGTTTGGAATTGATACATAGGAAAATATGTTGTGACTCTGAGGTATGGAGTTTGCCCTCCCGATCTGATTTTTACACACCTTTTCATGCCTGTTTCATGGCGCAGGTGTCATTTCTAGCTGTTCATTGAAAAGTTTAACTGCGCATGCATCACTACACTTGGGCCCAGATATATGGAAGTGGCGCAGCACCTAGTGCTGCGCCTATTGAAGTGTGGGCCCTAGAGCACTGCTGATACCACCATGTATACGTTGTATCCAATAAACTTTGTAGCATGGTGGTAGTTAGGGGGAGTAACGTCAAAACTGTTTGGCGCTTTGCAGGATTAGAGTCAAAAGTTTTTTTGAAAGTCCTGCTAAGCACCCAGAGGCCCATTGATCATAATGGGAGCATATTTTTGACGCATGCAAAGAGCAGGTATTACGAAATCCGCCACAAATTGGGTGCAGCAATCCCATTGACTTCTTTGTGGTAATTTGGAGGCCTCCTTTGTGCCAGAATGGCTCCCTTGTATGCACTGTGCCCAGCACAGCCATAATTTTTGCCAAGCCTTTCCAAAGTTGTGCAATGCATGCATTGTGCCACTTTGTAAAGACATGAGGTAAATGGCAGGTTTCCACTGCCTTACCATCAATATTATGACACTATGGGAGTGCAAAGTTTGCACTACGGGCTCTTAAATATGCCCCTTCATGATGGTTATGCAGGGTTGATCTTACATGTGTCCAGCATTGACTGAATTGTTCTACATTTGAACTGCAGGCCTCAGGTGGCCTTGAGACTCTTTATACAGGTTGAATACAACATGTTCACAACCATTACATGCAGCATTGAGTCGTATCTGCAACTATCAGTCAAATGCTAAATGCAGCCGATTGTATGGCAATGGGAGACGTACCAACAGTTCCGCCAATTTCAATGCCCAAATGGTCCAGCAGATCCTGCTCACTGATGCTTGAGCTGGTGCTCATTGCGTTCGGACTTGAAAATGTGTGCCAGGTTGTATACCACCTTGCCCCACCTCAGCCGCCTTGCCTCACTGGGGTAGCCAAGGATCACTCGGCCATCCAGTTGCAGCATCGGAGGCAGGTAATCGCCCACCAACCACATGAACCCCCCAGTTCATCAGCGGACATTCCTCCCATCTTCCCCTTCCCAGACATTTCCAACAGGGAAAAGATGTCACCCAAAACAATATAAGAAAAGGAAACTTAAACCCAAAACTACCTCAAACTACACCAACAACTAAACTACCCCAGACAGACACCCCACAATACCATGACAAAAACAGTACACTTTCAATACAAATTACAAGTAAATAGACAATTTAGACACCAACAACACAGTACACAGCACAAGGGACACAACAAACACACCACAAATGAACCAGCACCTCCAAAACACAACCACACACAGTCTCAGGGGAACAGACTGTGAAGTGAAAGTGAAACTACACTTATTGTACCATGCTTGCAGGCAGGATGTCCAGGGACATCACGTCCTGGGCATGTGCGTCACTTTTTTTGCTTCATGCATGTTTTTGTTATGCATGAGAGTCATGCGTCGATTTTTCTCCATAATGCACTGAGAGTAGTGGTAACGTTGAATCGCCGCTCAGGGCCCAGGCGTGATTTTGTCCATGTTGTGGTGTGGTGTTGATGCATTTGCGTAATTTCTTTTTTACACATATCAGAATAGTGTCATTTTTTCCACTGTAGCCCTTGAATGCACTCTGATTCAATTCACATGTTACATGGCTGTCCAACTATGTAGTCTATGTGTTTTTGGCTACATGTGCAAGTCTATGCATTAATGTCATTACAGTGTCATTGGTATGTGCAACCAATACGTGTATTCATGAGTCAGCTGCAGGCACTCACTCATACTTTGTGCATATGTGCATGTGTCTCTCCACTGTGTCCACATGTATGTTGGCACATGTGTGCTATGTGTGTACATATGTGTATGACTAGTAAGTAGCAAGTGGACTACATACTTATATATGTGACTAATATATGTTTACATACCTACAAACATATTTGTATTTAGGTCCTGTCTCAAACACATCCTAAGGCATCTGTTTGCCATTACATTTTGTACTCAGAGTATGCAGTGGACTGGGACTGCATTGCCATCACCTATCCCCTGCCAAGTTGAGTGTGCATGTGTGTCCACTCACTGGTTATTTATCATATTTAACTAGTTATAGGTCAGCTACACATGTGCCATGGAGTTTCCCATGCATCTTAGTTGCTGCAGATGTTATGGACACGTGTGTTGGTGAATGATGCTATCTGCCATGTGTCTGTATAGATATGTGTTGTGTCATTTGTGTCATAAATCACGAAAGTGCTGTGTCAAGGCGAAATGCAAGCTCACATTGATATCTTCCTGCATAGACAGAAGTCTGTTTTTTACTATTGCCTGTGTAGTCACATCACTGGCACCTATGTTCTGTATGTCACTACACAATTGATGAAAAAAGTTTTACTGTCACAGGTTTTGCCACAGGTTATGCCATTATGTTGCTGCTAGGTTATTTTTTGTACTGAATCTATTCACATTACCATGGTGGGCCCATTCTGGTGGTACATGTGTGCAGAGATCTTTGGGATATGTGTGCAGGCCTCCAAATACATACTCTGATTTGTCAACAATATGTTAGCCATGACTGTCACATACAATGCTGTACCACTGTGGTGTAGTGTTGCAGTGTGGCATAGATGGCAGACCTATCCATCTTCATCAATGTGTGAGTTTATGTGGCAACACAAACCCTTGGTTGCATGTGAAGGTGCAGGTTAAAGGTGCTCCACTTCACTCTGCCCCCTGTGCACGTGCATCAAGCATCTGACATTATCATACGTTGATGTTGTCAGAGCAGTGGTGCGTGGATCTCTACTGTTAGACCTGACAGTCTTAGGGTGGTCACCCCTAACTTTTTGCCTGCCTCCCTCCCTCCCCTTTTTAAATACTGTTTTTGCGAGTTTTTGGACTCTGCACACTTTACCACTGCTAACCAGTGCTAAAGTGCATATGCTCTCTCCGTTTAAACATGTTAACACTGGATCATATCTAATTGGACCCCGCCAGTGCAAAGACCAACCTGCAAGATGGTATGAAGGACGTCGCAGACTGGATGAGGCTCAGCCGTCTCAAACTGAACTCAGACAAAACGGAAGTCCTCCTCCTCGGCAACACCCCGACCGCATGGGACGACTCCTGGTGGCCCAAGGCCCTTGGCACTGCACCGACCCCCTCAGACCACGCCCGCAACCTTGGCTTCATCTTGGACCCTCTTCTCACCATGACCAAACAAGTCAACGCCGTGTCCTCCTCCTGCTTCCTCACCCTCCGCATGCTCCGCAAGATCTTCCGCTGGATCCCCGCCGACACCAGAAAGACCGTGACCCACGCCATCGTCACTAGCCGCCTGGATTACGGCAACACCCTTTATGCTGGGATCACCGCAAAACTCCAGAAACGTCTGCAACGTATTCAAAACGCCTCCGCCCGCCTCATCCTCGACATACCCCGCAACAGCCACATCTCCGCCCACCTGAGACACCTGCATTGGCTCCCAGTCAGCAAAAGGATCACCTTCCGACTTCTCACCCATGCACACAAAGCCCTCCACAACAAGGGACCAGAATACCTCAACCGACACTTCAACTTCTATGCCCCCACCCGTCTCCTCCGTTCCACCAGCCTCGCTCTCGCTGCCGTCCCTCCACAGCGGGTGGGAGGTCCTTCTCCTACCTGGCGGCCAAGACTTGGAACACCCTCCCCACCAGCCTCAGGACCACCCAGGACCACTCCATATTCCGGAGACTCCTCAAGACCTGGCTCTTCGAGCAGCAGTAACCCCCTTCCCCCTAGCGCCTTGAGACCCGCACGGGTGAGTAGCGCGCTTTATAAATGTTAATGATTTGATTTGATTTGACTGTTTAATTTACTTATTAGTCCCTAGGAGAGTGCACTATATGTGCCCAGGGCCTGTAGACTAAATGCTACTAGTGGGCCTGCACAACTGATTGTGCCACCCACTTAAGTAGCCCCTTAACCTTGTCTCAGGCCTGCCATTGCAAGGCCTGTGTGTGCAGTTACACTGCCAATTCGACTTTACATTTAAAAGTACTTGCCAAGCTTGAAACTCCCCTTTTTCTACATATAAGACACCCCTAAGGTATGCCCTAGATAACCCATAGGGCGGGGTGCTGTGTAGGCAAAAGGCAGGACATGTACCTATGTAGTTTACATGTCCTGGTAGTGTAAAACTCCTAAAATCGTTTTTACACTGCTGTGAGGCCTGCTCCCTTCATAGGCTAACATTGGAGCTGCCCTCAGGTTTGACCTGGTCGAAGATTTGACCTTCTGACTTTAGACCTTTAAATCCCATTCCATCATGGGAGAACACTTCTAAATCCCCCCAGGACCTCAGGGGAAGCACTTGGGGCCTAATTTACAAGGAACTGGCGCATCGGCTCCGATGCACAAGTTTCCTGCGTCACCCTACGCTCCCATAACAACACCATGGTAGCACTGTATTTATAATACGGAGCACCATGGCGCTCGTTAGCACAACTGAGTCAACATTTTTGACGCAGTTGTGGCGCTTTGCTGGACTAGCATCAAAAGTTTTTATGCTAGTCCAGCGAAGCTCAGGGCGGCCCATTGAAAAGAGCATAGCGTTGGTTTAACGCCTACCCTGGGCAGGCGTTAAAGAATTATGCTAGAATGGCGCAGTGAAATCTTGTAGATTTCACTGAGCCATTTTTTTGGGCCTCCCTGCAGATGAACGCCTCCCTTGCATACATTATACCAGGCACAGGTATAATGTGACACAAGGGTTTACAAACTGGTGCAATGGTGACATTGCGCCAGTTTGTCAATACGGCACGGGTGGGGGACAGTTGTGTGCCGCTGTAGCATAAACAAAATGATGCTACAGCATCATTTTGCAAGGCGCTTGTAAATGAGCCCCTTAGAGACTCACAGAGTGGCAGACAGAATCCACTTTAGATCCAGTTTCTACTGATCAGCTGGGCAGTTGCAGGAAACGTCTCTTGTAGCGTGCTGTATCCTTATACCTTGAATAGGAGGTCAGCCTTATGACACTTGGGGGCAGATTTAAGAAAAGTGGCGCTGCACCCAGTGCTGCGCCACGTTTCTTGCCATGTGTGCACCATATTTAAAATACTGCACACCATGGTGCAGATTAGGGGGTAATAGCGTCAACATTTTTTATGCTATAAATGTACTGTTCAGAGTTAGCACCAAAACAGCACATAGGGGCCCATTGTAACAAATGGTGTGGCCCCTTTTAACGCCTGCTCTGAGCAGGTGTTAAAAGTACAATGCTAAGGTCATGTAGCTTAATCTCTAAGTCAAATCAAATACAATTAATAATAAATGTTATCAAAAAGGCGCAAGAAACATGATCTAATCAAAGCTTGAATCAAAAGGCATTCCAAAGCATCAGCACAAATCATTAGTAAAAGCAATTTCTATATTACTACGACATCCATAGAGTTCAGCAAAATAGTTTGTCAACCATTTGTCCCTGCAATTTGTCAGTCGTCATGTGAATAGCCTTAACTAACTCAGATTAACATCAGCATGTGGGGCTTCATGCAAAAACAATTTAGAACACAAATTTGGAAAACATGTACCTAAAGAAAACTATGAAGACAGTGCAGTTGGTACCTAGAAAGGAAATGCAATTCAGTCACATTTTTGTCATATCTACCTATCCACGGTGTGGGTCAGCAAGCAGAATCAGTCTTCATCCTCAGGTCATCAATCGATCAGCAAAACATCAGGCTCTCAGTCAGAGAGTATGAGCCCAATGACATAATGTTGAATCTCTTCTAAGTCTCTTCTTCTCAAACAGCTGTCTGCCTAAAAATCTCCTCAAATCTGTCCTCTGGTCTCCTCCGTCATGTTGTTACATCAAAGTCACACAAACTATCCCCTAATTTCCAATTGGTCAATTAATCGAACATTATTATTGTGTCCAATAGCGTCCCTATACCAAATCTATGAATATTAGTATTTCTCACTTCACACGTTGCTGATTGGTTTGCTTTACGATGTTCTCATCATCTGGCTCGTCAGGTATCGAATTTGTTGCAACTTCATCTCCAGTCAGTGTCTTCATTGTTCGCGTCCTGGGAAACAACCTCTTGCATATATTACACACGTTTTGATACATTACTAGAGACATCATCTCCTGTCTGTCAGCTCCCATAGAAAGTTTCTGCTAAGCATTTTAACAAGACAAGGAGCATTTCACAGTTAGTTCACTCTGTCAGCATTTTTTCATTAATCGCTAAGAAATACAGCTTCTGCAAGAGGCCTGGCAAACTAGGCCAGGACACTCGCTAAGTTAAGGCCTACAATTAATAAGCAAGAACTGTAGGAAAGTACCATCTTGCCTGGCATTTTGCCCCCATTTTTTACTTATATGTATGTTTGTTTTGCCTGTTTCACTGGGATCCGGTTAGCCAGGACCCCAGTGCTCATAAAGTGTGCCCTGTATGTGTTCCCTGTGTGGTGCCTAACTGTATCACTGAGGCTCTGCTAACCAGAACCTCAGTGTTTATGCTCTCTCTGCTTTTAAAATTGTCACTGCAGGCTAGTGACTAATTTGACCAATTCTCATTGGCACACTGGAACACCCTTATAATTCCCTTGTATATGGTACACAGGTACCCAGGGTACTGGGGTTCCAGGAGATCCCTATGGGCTGCAGCATTTCTTTTGCCACCCATAGGGAGCTCAGACAATTCTTACACAGGACTGCCACTGCAGCCTGAGTGAAATAACGTCCACGTTATTTCACAGCCATTTTTCACTGCACATAAGTAACTTATAAGTCACCTATATGTCTAACCCTCACTTGGTGAAGGTCAGGTGCCAAGTTCCTTAGTGTGTGGGCACCCTGGCACTAGCCAAGGTGCCCCCACATTGTTCAGGGCAATTTCCCCAGACTTTGTGAGTGCGGGGACACCATTACACGCGTGAACTACATATAGGTCAATACCTATGTGTAGCTTCACAATGGTAACTCCGAACATGGCCATGTAACATGTCTAGGATCATGGAATTGTCACCCCAATACCATTCTGGTATTGGGGGGACAATCCCATGCATCCCCGGGGCTCCAGCATGGACCCCGGGTACTGCCAAACTAGCTCTCTGGGGTTTCCTCTGAAGCTACTGCTGCTGCCAACCCTCAGACAGGTTTCTGCCCCCCTGGGGCCTGGGCAGCCCAGTCCCAGGAAAGCAGAACAAAGGATTTCCTCTGAGAGAGGGTGTTACACCCTCTCCCTTTGGAAATAGGTGTTAAGGGCCTGAGAGGAGTAGCCTCTCCTGGCCTCTGGAAATGTTTTGAAGGGCACAGATGGTGCCCTCCTTGCATAAACCAGTCTACACCGGTTCAGGGATCCCCCAGCCCCTGCTCTGGGGCAAAACTGGACAAAGGAAAGGGGAGTGACCACTCCTCTGTCCATCACCACCCCAGGGGTGGTGCCCAGGGCTCCTCCAGTGTGTCCCAGACCTCTGCCATCTTGAATGCAGAGGTGTGAGGGCACAATGGAGACCTCTGAGTGGCCAGTGCCAGCAGGTGATGTCAGAGACCCCTCCTGATAGGCTCTTACCTGGTTAGGTAGCCAATCCTCGTCTGAGGGCTATTTAGGATCTCTCCTGTGGGTTTCTCGTCAGATAACGAATGCAAGAGCTCACCAAAGCTCCTCTGCACTTCTCTCTTCGACTTCTGCCAAGGATCGACCGCTGACTGCTCCAGGACACCTGCAAAACCACAACAAAGTAGCAAGAAGACTACCAGCAACATTGTAGCGCCTCATCCTGCCCGCTTTCTCGACTGTTTCCTGGTGGTGCATGGTCTGAGGGCTGTCTGCCTTCACCCTGCACTGGAAGCCAAGAAGAAATCTCCTGTGGGTCGATGGAATCTTCCCCCTGCCAATGCAGGCAACAAATTTCTGCATCACCGGTCCTCTGGGTCCCCTCTCATCTTGACGAGCGTGGTCCCTGGAACACAGGAGCTGGATCCAAGTGACCCTGACAGTCCAGTGGTCATTCTGTCCAAATTTGGTGGAGGTAAGTCCTTGCCTCCCCACGCCAGACAGTAATCCTGTGTACTGCGTGATCTGCAGCTGCTAGGGCTTCTGTGCATTTTTGCAAGACTTCCTTTGTGCACAGCACAGCCCAGTGCCCCAGCACTATGTCCTGCTTTGCCCAACTTGCTGAGTTGACCTCCGACTTCGTGGGACCCTTCTTAGTTGTGCTGAGATGACTGCCATGCTCAGATTTTCTGAATGCCTGTTCAGGTGCTTCTGTGGGTGCTGCCTGCTTCTGCATGGGCTCTCTCTGTTGCTGAGTGCCCCCTCTGTCTCCTCCTCTAAGGGGCAACCTCCTGGTCCTTCCTGGACCCTGGCGGCACCCAAAATCTTTAACTGTGACTCTTGCAGCTAGCAAGGCTTGTTTGTGGTCTTTCTGCATGGAAACAACTTTGCATCCTCCAGCACACCGTGGGACATCTTCTGACTTAAGGAGAAGTTACTGGCACCTTCCGTTGTTGCAGAATCTTTGGCTCCTTCCACACGGAGGCAGCCCTTTTGCACCTTCATCCAGGGTTTAGTGGGCTCCTGTCCCCCCTGGACACTTGTGTGACTCTTGGACTTGGTCCCCTTCCTTTGCACTCCCTCAGGTTCAGAAATCCATCTTCAGTGCTTTGCAGTCAGTTGTTGTCTTTGCAGAATCGCCTATCTCAACTTTACTGTCTTTCTGGGGTAGTAGGGTAACTTTACTCCTACTTTTCAGGGTCTTGGGGTGGGGTATCTTGGACACCCTTTCCTGGACACCCTTAGTGTTTTCTTACACTCCCATGACCCTCTACGCACTACACTAGGCCTGGGGTCTATTCGTGGTTCGCATTCCACTTTTGGAGTATATGGTTTGTGTTGCCCCTAGGCCTATTTTCTCCTATTGCATTCTATTGTGTTCTACAGTGTTTTCACTATTTTTCTAACTGTTTACTTACCTGATTTTGGTTTGTGTGTATATTTTGTGTATATTACTTACCTCCAAAGGGAGTATATCCTCTGAGATACTTTTGGCATATTGTCACTAAAATAAAGTACCTTTATTTTTAGAAACTCTGAGTATTGTGTTTTCTTATGATATAGTGCTATATGAAATAAGTGGTATAGTAGGAGCTTTGCATGTCTCCTAGTTCAGCCTAAGCTGCTCTGCTATATCTACCTCTATCAGCCTAAGCTCCTAGAACACTACTAATCTACTAATAAGGAATAACTGGACCTGGCACAAGGTGTAAGTACCATCAGGTACCCACTATAAGCCAGGCCAGCCTCCTACCAGAACATAATTCATAACCCTTAATATGACATATTAATATGTTAATCTAATGCAATTTCAATATTCCATATGGAATAATAATTATTTAGTACATTTCGTGAACATTGGTGGCTATTCTTCAAGGTCACATTTTCAAATATGACATTCATTTTCTATGTTATTCATTTTTCTACATAAGCCATTATTCAAAATACGTAAACATTCATTAACCAAATTTACAACCCACAATTTTTATAGTTCAATCTCTTCAACATTTTGGCCCTCATTAAAACCCTGGCGGTCGGTGTTAAAGCGGCGGTAATACCGCCAACAGGTCGGCGGTAAAAAAAATGGGATCACTACCACGGCCACGGCAGAAACCGCCAACACAGACAGCCACTTTAACACTCCGACCACCACGGCGGGAGCAACCAACACCACTGCGGTCACCACCAACAGACAGGCAGAAAATATTGTACCACCCACCACATTACAACCCGCCCATCCGCCAGCTTTTCCGGGGCGGCACCAACGCCATCAAAAGCACAGTGGAAACAATGTCTGAAGGGAAACCACTCACCGCTCGACACTCAACGAAGAACCAGGACGCCATGGAGCACGAGCTGCAGGTCCTGCCAATGCTGGTCTACCTCCTCATCTACAAGGAACACCAAAGACGGCGGCGATAACGATGGTGAGTACTGCACCTAGTACAAAGGGGACGGGGGAGGAAAAAGAGAGTGACACACACACGAAACACGCAACATCCCCACCCTCAACCACAACACCATACACACAAACAGATCCAACAACATTACAGATACACCCCGTAACCCCCTGGAAGAACGCAAGGACAAAAGGAATTGAGTCAAACCAGTGATATTTTAGAAACAGACAGATATACTATAGAATTTGAAAAACAGTATTTACACACATATACAACATGAACAGAAGTCCATACATTGCCCTTCAGAAATGTTCGTGGCCACTGGACCAAAAATCATGGGTCAAGCCCACACTTGACTCCTGCCTCAATATGGAGAGAACACTGCTGGGGCATCAGGTCGAAAACACACAGGCACCTCATTGGGATGGGGGGGGGGGGGGCACCTCAGCCGGAAGATGGAAGAACGCCACTGCTCCTCAAGGGGGGTCCATGCCCACAGTGATGTCCTGGAGAGTGCAAGGCCACAGTCTCTCAAGTTGGTGGTTTGCCCACTGCTTGGTCCTGGGGAGTGCAAAGCCAGTCTTTCAAGCCCCTCAAGTGGGTGGCTTGCCCACTGCTTTGTCCTGGGGAGTGCAAAGCCACAGTCTTTCAAGTCCCTCAAGTGGGTGGTTTGCTCACTGCTTGGTCCTGGGGAGTGCAAAGCCACAGTCTTTCAAGTCCCTCAAGTGGGTGGTTTGCCAACTGCTTGGTCCTGGGGAGTGCAAAGCCACAGTCTTTCAAGTCCCTCAATTGTGTGGTTTGCCCATTGCTTGGTCCTGGCGAGTGTAAGGCTACAGTCTCTCAAGTGGATGGCTTCTCCACTGGTTCTGGAGGGGGCTTTGTGCCAGGTGTGCTTCATCCTGCCAAGGTGGGGGTGAGTGGATGGATATCTCCACTAGTTCTGGAGGGGGCTTTGTGCCCACTGCGCTTCATCCTGCCAAAGAGGGGGTGAGTGGATGCACATCTCCACTGGTTCTGGAGGGGGCTTTGTGCCCAGCGTGCTTCATCCTGCCAAGGAGGGGTGAGTGGATGCATATCTCCACTGGTTCTGGAGGGGGCTTGGTGCTCAGTGATGCAGTACTTGGGGTGTGCCAGTACACATTCCCTTACCTGGGTGTCTGAGGCACGAGATTTGCACAGAACAGGTAGCATGATAGTCCATGGAGGCAGGGCTTCACTCCATCCTGTGGCGGCAAAGGCTGCTAAGTGGTGTTAGTGCCGGTGCTGGTGGGGGTGCTGCCAGTGGTGGTGGTAGGCTCCAGCTCGTATCCTGCAGCCTTGGACAGCCGCCCACTGGGGCTGCTGGTGCTGGTAGTGGTCCTACTGTCAGCGGTGCAGGTGGCGGTGCTAGCGGCGGTGCATGCGGCGGGGATGCTGGCCGTGGTGCAGGTACTGGTGCTGCCAGTGGTGGAGGGAGGCTCCAGCCCTTCACCTGCAGCCTCGGACGGCTGCCCACTGGGGACGCTGCTGTTTACAGTAGTGGTGGCAGTGCAGGTGGCGGTGCTTACGACGGGGCTGCTGGTAGTGCTGCACGGTGTGCAGGTGACAGGGCTGGTGGTTCGGCTGGTGGGCACCAGGCCTTCACCTGCATCCTCCATCAGCTGTCGGCTGAAGTGCCTTGCCCTTGATTTTTTTCCTCTTCCTCACCTTGGCAGATGCTGTTGTGCGCTTGGCTCTGTCAGCTGGAGGTTTGGAGGAGGCCTTGCTGGATGATTTGTGCTCCTTGCCCCTGCTGCATGCTGGCCCCTTCTTCACCTTGTCAGGTGGCAGAATGGTTTGATCCTTTGCATGGGTTGGTGGTACACTGGCTTTCCTGACAGGTGCCCCCTTTGAGCCTCTGGGAGATGCAGGTTCCACATTGGATGACGACTTGGTGGCTGAGGTGCTGGCCTGGGTTATGGACACCCTGGCCTGAGGGGAAGGACTGGGGGGGAGGGGGAGGGAAAAGGTCAAAGTTTGTCAGTAAAAGATTTTTAGACACACTGGGGCGGGAAGGTGGAGAGGGTTTGGGAGTGGAGGAAGAGGGAGTGGTTGTAGGAGGTGTCTTTCTGCTGAGTTTGGGTGAAGGTGCATGGGCTGGATGCTGTTGTGAGGTGGATGGCTGTTGGGTGGGTGTTTGCATTTGTGTACTTTGGGAGACGGGGTCACAGACACACTGGGAGAGGACACAGGGGACGTGTGCATGGTTGTGGGGGTGGTGACTTCCAGTGAGGGGTGTGTTGTGATGGGCGTGCTGGTGATGGAGGTAGTGGATGAGGATGTAGTGCATGCAGGTGTGAGTGGAGATGATACTGGGAGGGAGGTGGACGAAGAGGAGGAGCGGGACACAGTGGAGGCAATGGATGTTGGTGTGTCTGCATGGGTATGGTGCTTTGTGTGAGTGCCTGTGAGATGAGGTGTGGTCCTTATGTTTGCCACGTTTGTGTGTTGATTTGGGTGAATGCTGGGTTTGAGGGGATTGGGTCTGGGTAGAGGAAGTTGGATGGGGGAGGCTAGACACAGGGACAAGGGCTGCCATCAGTGCTGAGGCCAGAGCCTGAAATGCTCTCTGTTGGTCCACCACGCCAGAGTGAATGCCCTCCAGGTATGCATTTGTTAGTTGCAAATGCCTCTCGACACCCTGGATGGCATTCAGAATGGTTGACTGCCCAACAGTGAGGGATCTCAGGAGGTCAATAGCCTCCTCACTGAGGGCAGCAGGGCTGACTGGGGCAGGGGCAGAGGTGCCTGCAGCAAAGGAGATGCCCACCCTCCTGGGTGAGCGGGCACGGGCAACTGGTGGGGAGCTACAGGAAGGGCGCTGCTGGTAAGGGGGTGGCAGATAAGGATGGTGCTGTGGTGGTCCAAGATGGGTCCACCACTGCCAGGGGGCCTGAGGTGCCTGGGGAGAAGGAGATGCCCAGCCTCCTGGGTGAGCGGGCACTGGAAACATGCTGAGGGGCTGTTGGGAGGGCAGTGGTGTTGGGTGGGGTGGCTGTACCTGTTGTTGAGGTGGGCACAGAGGTGTCCGCCACTGCCAGGAAGCTTCCATCAGAGGAGGAGTCGCTGTCTGTGGTCTCCCCTCCTGTCCCCGTTGAGGTGCTCCCCTCGCCCTCCGTCCCACTGGTGCCCTTACTCTCGGTGGATTCGGCCTCCTGGGCCATGTGGGATGCAGCTACCTCCATCGCTGGTGCCTCTGCTCCTCCACCAGATGACGCTAATGCACACAAGGACACAGTGACAAAACAAAAAGGGGGGGAAAAGACAGAAGATACATTTGGTCAATGCTAGCAACACCACTACCGTTGGCATACACAACACACAGGGAGCAGCCCTATGCACTAGGCAATGCCCAACCATGTACTAAGACAGTCACAACTCCAGGGGGTTCAATGCCTAAGGCCATTAGGTGCACACCTGAAACCCACAGGACCCTGCCCAGGAGTAGATGGCCACCAACACTATTGTGGTAGGAGTGATTCTGAGCCTGCCCAACAAGGGACCTACCCTGTCATGTTCGCCCTGGCCTTGGGGCACCCACAGCCCACATCCCCCACCCAGGTACCTCCTAATGCACACAAAGTCAGGTTTCAGATTCTGTACACACCCCCTCGTGGCTGCTGTGATGCCTTCAGAGCCCATCCAACTCCGGATAGGCCACTGCCAGGATGCGGAACATCAGGGGGGTCATGGTGCGACGGGCACCCCTTCCTCATTGGGAGGCCAGTGCCAGCTGGGCCTCCACTGTCTTCTTTGCCCAGTGGTGCAGGACCTCCCACCTCTTGGGCAATGGGCGCTCCACCTGTCAAAGACCCCCAGGGTCCGCACCTCCTTGGCGATGGCACGCAAAAATACCCTTTTGCTGGTGGGCGCTGACCTGCAGGGAAAAGACAGCAGAAAAGGGAATTAGTTACCCATACGGACCTTCATACTCATTGCCCACCAGATCCCACACATCCCCTGATGCACATACATTGACCACCTTACATGCTGCACATCCACCAGTTTCTCCAACTCCTCTGCAGTGAAGGCAGGGGCCCTTTCCCCAGACACATGAGCCATTGTCGCTTCCAGACACAGGTCACAGCAGCACTTGCAGTGTAGGTCCTCTCCTGTTGAAGGTCAGGTAGCAAGTGAGTGAAGAAATAGAAAATGGCGGTGACGTCCGCGGTGGTGCATACCGTCACCACCGGCGTACATCCCCATTGGCTCCTGTAACCCATAGGGCCCAATGATAACCAATGTGAATTTGCATGACGGTCATCGACTGCCTACTGCGACGGCGCACAACGCCAGCGCAATTACCTCATTTCAACTTGTCCCTCCTCACAGGTCAGGCAGCCGCCATTTCAGGGGGGCATAGGGCATGGCACCTAACTGAGTCACAGCAGACATTGGCACATCAACGGACTCTAGACTTCACATACTGTTTCTGTAAAGTCAACCATTCATCATTAGTGCAATATAAGTGTGAATATGACCCTCTGTTCACCGTTCTCTTCCAAAGGCTTCAGCCGTTGAGGCAGAATATGAGATGGCGGCATCCTCCGGTGTACAGACCCCTGGTGGACCTAGCAACAATGGAGGAGAGACACATTATCATTACCCACAGACTTGATCGTGCCACAATCCAAGAACTGTGTGCCCTTTGGAGCCAGACCTGATGCCTGCTATCCGCCAACCCACAGGTATCCCCCCTCTAGTGCAGGTCCTGTCAGTGCTCCATTTCCTGGCAAGTGGTTCCTTTCAAACAACAGTGGCCAGGGCATCAGGGATGTCTCAGCCAATGTTCTCCAACGTGTTGACCAGAGTGTTGTCTGCCCCGCTTAAATACATGCGCAGCTACATCGTGTTCCCCCAGGTGGAGGATTTGGCCACAGTGAAAGTTGACTTTTATGCCCTGGGACATATCCCCAACATCATTGGTGCCATTGTTGGTACACATGTGGCATTTGTCACCTCCCAGAGAAATGAACGAGTTTACAGGAATAGAAAAAGCTATCACTCAATGAATTTCCAGATGGTGTGTTTGGCGGACCAGTACATCTCCCATGTGAATGCCAAATTTCCTGGCTCTGTGCATGACGCCTATATCTTGAGGAATAGCAGCATCCCATATGTGATGGGCCAACTCCAGAGGCACCAGTTGTGGCTAATAGGTAAGCCAAAGGTCCCCACACAGTATGAATAGGTGTCTGGGTATGGGGTTGTCCCTAAGGGTTAGTGTGTGTCTAACTGTTGTCCCTTGATATTTGTAGGTGACTCAGGTTACCCCAACCTCTCATGGCTACTGACCCCAGTGAGGAATGCCAGGACAAGGGCAGAGGAACGTTACAATGAGGCACATGGGCGTACAAGGAGGATTATAGAAAGAACCTTCGGCCTCCTGAAGGCCAGGTTCCGGTGCCTCATCTGACAGGTGGATTGCTGTACTACTCACCCAGGAAGGTGTGCCAGATCATCGGAGCATGTTGCACAACCTGGCCTTGAGACACCAGGTGCCTTTTCTGCAGGAGGATGTGCCCAGAGATGGTCTTGTGACAGCGGTGGAGCAAGTGGACAGTAAGGAAGAGGAGACAGAGGAAGAAGATGTTGACAACAAAACCAGTACTATTCAGTAGTACTTCCAGTGACACACAGGTAAGACACTGTAACTTCACTTAACATTTCAGTTATCTGTTGGACATTGTACAAGGCAGCCTGTTTCCCTATGTCTATGGCCACTGACTGTACCCTTTGCCATCTCCATTTTCAGATCTCTGTGCCCCACTCTGGCTCCTGCTATGTAAACTGCTGCCCACCAGAAGTCATCCTAAAGTATATTTCACTGTACTTTTGACTTGCAATGCTTTGATAATGTTGTACTAATACATTTTTTAATCACTTGACGGACTCCAGATTTTGTTCCAAGGGTGTCTATTTAGGTGACCATAAGTAGAGGGGTGGTGCAAGGGGCTGGTCTGAAGGTGGAAGGAAGTTCAGGGTAGAGTCCAGTCTCTTGGTATCACAGGTGCATTGCCCGATGGGGCATAGAAAGGGGATTAATGGCAGTTCAAGGTGGACAGGGTGACAGTGTGGGACACAAGGGTGACAATCAGGAGAGTCTTATTTCCTGGCAGGGGTCCTGGCAATGTTCTCTGTCTTCTGCCTTGATCACAGGGAGCGTTTGTGGAGTGGTTCTCCTTCTGCAGGGGGTGGGGTGCTGAAGGCCTGTTGGTGCTGTGGCGGGCCCTCCAGTCCACTAGCACTGGCAGAGGTGGAAGGCTGTTCCTCAGTTTGGCTAGTGTCAGGTGCCCGTTGTTGTACCACTGCCTCCCTCATGGTGTTTCCCATGTCTGCCAGCACCCCTGCAATGGTGACCAGGATGGTGTATATTTTTGTTAGGTCCTCCCTGATCCCCAGGTACTGTCCCTCCTGCAGCCGCTGGGTCTCTTACAGCTTGGCTAGTATCTGGCCCATTGTCTCCTGGGAATGGTGGTATGCTCTCAGGATGTTGGAGAGTGCCTCGTGGAGCGTGGGTTCCCTGGGCCTATACTCCCCCTGTCGCACAGCAGTCCTCCCAGCTTCCCTGCTGTCCTGTGCCTCTGTCCCCTGAACCGTATGCCCACTGCCACTGACCCCAGGTCCCTGATGTTCTTGGGTTTGTTGGGTTGCCTGGGGTCTCTGTAGTGGTGGACACACTGCTGATTGACGTGTCCTGGGGACAGTGCCATGGGCCCACTGGGTGGGTGCTGTGGTTGTGTTTCCTGAGGGGGGAGGCTCTGTGGTGGGTTGGGACTGTGGCAGGTGAACCGACTGTTCAGAGGTCCCGGATGGGCCAGGTTGGTCATCGAGATCCAGGCGTTCAGAGCTGCTGTCATCACTGTGGGCCTCTTCTGTGGGGGGACTGGATTTAGCTGGCACCTCCTCTGCGGTGATGTTGAGTATGGGTCCTGTGGGGATGCAAATGCAGTGTTATTGTATCTGCGTGGTACATAGTGTGCATGGGTGTGTTTCCCTCTGTGATTGTGATTTCCTTGTCAGCTTGGCCTTGTGTGAGTGGTGATTTACTAGGCATGCTGTGGTGATGGGTGTCCATGCAGGTCTGTGATGGGGGTCCATGCATTGGTGTTGCATGCAGGGCATGGCACTGGGATGGGTGGGTTGTAATGGTGGGGTATATGTGAGGTGATGAGTGATGGGAGTGAGGGTAAGGGTGGGGGCATGTGATGGCATGCAGGTAGGGTGGGGGATATATTAGTAAAGATATGACTTACCAGAGTCCAGTCCTCCTGCTACTCCTGCGAGGCCTTCAGGATGCATTATTGCCAAGACTTGCTCCTTCATGTTGTTAGTTGTGGGGGAGGTGATGAGGGTCCTCCGCCAGTCCTCTGTACGGCTACCTGGTGCCTTTGCTACAACAAAACGCACCTTCCCCCATAGGTCATTCCACCTCTTCCTGATGTCATACCTTGTTCTGGGGCGCTGTCCCACGGTGTTGACCCTGTCCACTATTCTCCGAAATAGCTCCATCTTCCTAGCTATGGACGTCTGCTGCACCTGTGATCCGAAAAGCTGTGGCTCTACCCGGATGATTTCCTCCACCATTACCCTTAGCTCCTCCTCAGAAAACCTGGGGTGTCTTTGCGGTGCCATGGATGTGGTGCGAGTGACATGTGTGAGGATGTGTGGGGTGATGTGTGGTGGTGTATGCTGTGATGTGTGTGGATGGTGTATGGGTGATAGTGTTCTGTGCCTCTGATTGAGTGGGTGCTCCTGCCTTGTCTCTCTCTGTGTGCCATTGTTTTTTTCGCTCTAAGGGGTTGTGGGTAATGTGTGTGTATTTTGAGCGCAGCGGTGTGTACAGCCAATGGTTTACCGCGGTTGAAAGACCGCCACGGTGATTCATATGTCGTGATGCTGTGGGCGTATTCCTGTTGGCGGAACGGTGTGGGTTTTGCTATCGCCAGTTTATCACTGACCTTTGGTCTGGCGGACTTGTGTGGGTGTCTGTATAGTGGTGGATTTCTCAGTGTGGGTCATAATATCCATAGCGGAATACCGCCGCAGTCACAGTATGTTGGCGGTCGTCAGTACGGCGGTAGGCGGCATTTATCGCCACGGTTGTAATGAGGGCCTTTGCTTTCTTCTTGAATTTTCCATATAAATTCTTTCCCTCCTCCGATTCTTTTTAGACTTCTTCAATTTAATTATTTTGCATAATTTGCATAATCCCATATTCCTAATAGACAACCTATAAAAATTAATATTCTCTGTACAATTTTCAATAGTACCCCATTCCAAATACTACTAAGCCAATATCCCACTGAAGCAAACCCCTTACCAACCTTTTCCCAAATACCTGGTTCTTTCAACTCTTTCCAATCACTACTTGCATTTGTCAGATTAGTAAATAAGGGGGTTATTACAACTTTGGAGGAGGTGTTAATCCGTCCCAAAAGTGACGGTAAAGTGACGGATATACCACCAGCCGTATTACGAGTCCATTATATCCTATGGAACTCGTAATACGGCTGGTGGTATATCCGTCTCATTTGGGACGGATTGACACCTCCTCCAAAGTTGTAATAACCCCCTAAATCTCTTATCTCTTTACTATTGTTAGGGATGTAAGAACAACAATGCCTAGAGTTAATCATTTTACAGACTCCACCATCTTTCGCTAAAAGAATGTCTAAAGCAAGACGATTTTGAAGAGTTATAGCTCTATCCCCAACCTATTCAGTATCTATCAGGAGTATAGCCCCTGAAAAATTTGTCAGCATGTTATCCACAATAGTAGACAACTTTCGAATCTTGATTCAATTTAGGATGACTCCCACTGAAGGAATCACCGCACCAAATATATATCCTACTGTCGCAGAAGAGGACTCCCTCCTCTGTCTCTCATGATGTAATTCAGTCATCTTCGGAAACGTTTTCAAATCCTACATCTGATAAATCTTTGGAAAAACCTTTCCCAAATAACATGTCCCATACCATCGTGTTGGAAGACGCTATTAAGCATTAAGGTCACAAATATAATATATCCCTGGAATCGTAGGGTCATGCCCATTCAACATAAATGTCCATTTACTCTGAAACAAAAACACATGCGTACATTCATTTGTACCCCAAATAAAGTGTCAGTGCGCGACTTTGGCCTATATATACAAAGCTTCCCTACGTGTAATGCATCTAAAGCTAATTTCCCTTGTGTTTTAATTGCAGTGTAAGCATAATCATTCTTGGTGAGTCCTTTTCTCTAAGCCATTTTCTAATTTCTCTTTCAATGCCTTTCTCCTGTCATCAGAAGCTCTTTTCTAATGGTGTAAGCAAGCATGTAAGATTATACTTGTGAGCAGAAGCTGTCCCAAACGTTATTGTGGGTTCAAAGAATCCTCCAACTAATACTATGTCATAATCCTTAGCTACTCTACTCAAGTATCTAATAATAGGAACAAACGACAACACGAGGTCATGATTAGAGTAGAAATACTGAGGCCCATATTTATACTTTTTGACGCAAAACTGCGGTAACGCAGTTTTGCGTCAAAAAAACTAGCGCCGGCTAACGCCATTCTGAAGCGCCATGCGGGCGCCGTATTTATTGAATGACGTTAGCCGGCGTTAGCCGGCGGTGCCGTCTGGTGTGCGTTAAAAAAAACGACGTACACCAGGCAGCGCCGGCGTAGGGGGATATGGGGCTTGGGCGTCAAGAAATGGGGCAAGTCAGGTTGAGGCAATTTTTTCGCCTCAACCCGATTTGCGCCATTTTTTTTCACTCCCAACCCCCATAGAAATGACTCCTGTCTTAGCAAAGACAGGAGTCATGCCCCCTTGCCCAATGGCCATGCCCAGGGGACTTCTGTCCCCTGGGCATGGCCATTGGGCATAGTGGCATGTAGGGGGGCACAAATCAGGCCCCCCTATGCCACAATTTTTTTTTTAAAAAAACACTTACCTGAACTTACCTTAATGTCCCTGGGATGGGTCCCTCCAGCCTTGGGTGTCCTCCTGGGGTGGGCAAGGGTGACAGGGGGGGTCCCTGGGGGCATGGGAGGGCACCTCTGGGCTCCTTCAGAGCCCACAGGTCCCTTAACGCCTGCCTTTTGCAGGCGCTAAAAAACAGCGCAAAAGCGGCCGTACGTCATTTTTTTTGACCCGCCCACTCCCGGGCGTGAATTTTGCCCGGGAGTATAAATCCGACGCACATGCCTCGGAGTCGATTTTTTAGATGGGAACGCCTACCTTGCATATAATTAACGCAAAGTAGGTGTCCACGCTAAAAAATGACGCTAACTCCATGGACTTTGGCGCTAGACGCGTCTAACGCCAAAGTATAAATATGGAGTTAGTTTTGCGTCGGAATTGCGTCAAAAAAAATGACGCAATTCCGGCGCAAACGGAGTATAAATATGCCCCTGAATGTACTCCTGGTTATAGAATCTTGTTAGTAATAGACTACAACTTATCCCATGCGTTAATGGAAGACTATGATAAGTGACTCCTTCCTCAACTGATGAAGGAACCTGGGTACACCCAAGACAATCTTTTGCATCCATTGTTTCAACATACTCACTCAACAAGCGATAGAAAACATTAGAAGAAATTTCTCCTTGAGTATTAGTAAAATCATGCAAATATTTCTCATCTAACTTGAACCTCTCTAAAGTCATTCGTGTAGTAGACTCGAAAGCAGAAGTATGGTCGGACACTTTTGCATCAAGTACAGACATTCCCACAATCAATGCTATAAACAATATCCCACACATAATTGCCAAACCAATGCTCATATATTTACAGTGCCTAGCATCCCTAATTTGCTTATCTACATCAGGCATGATCTGTAAAGAATCAGAAACCAGAAGTATCTTCAAAAAGCTTGCAGCACAAATCAAAAATAGACAACTCTTTCAGCAGTTCAGTTTCACTTCCAGGAACCCTTCTCCTTGTCAAAATATGTTAGCAGCTTGACAAATTAGGTTTCAAAAAGTCAAATCAGGTTATCAATGTCTCTTCTGGTTACTTTTATCAGTCTCTTTTTCAAAATATTTCTCAAATTGTTTCAGCAGTTCAGTTCATTGATCTTCTTCAGGTCACCTCAAAATAATGTCTTGGAACTTCCCTATCAAAACAAAAAGACATAGGGGGTGATTCCAACCTTGCCCGCCCGCCAGGCGGGAACCGCCATTCGGCCGCCATGCGGCCGAAATAACGCGGCCCCCATTCCGACATTCCCGCTGGGCCGGCGGGAATGGGGCCGCAACACAGGAGCCGGCTCCTAATGGAGCCGGCGGTGGTGCGGCCGTGCGACGGGTGCAGTTGCACCCGTCGCGCTTTTCACTGTCTGCCATGCAGACAGTGAAAAGCAGGCCAGGGCCCTGTTAGGGGGCCCCTGCACTGCCCATGCCAGTGGCATGGGCAGTGCAGGGGCCCCCAGGGGCCCCAGGACACCCCTTACCGCCAGCCTCTTCCTTGCGGTGTAAACCGCCAGAAACAGGCTAGCGGTAAGGGGGTCATAATCCCTTGGGCAGCGCTGCCCTGGCAGATTATCACCGCCGGGGGAAAATCAGCGGGACACCGCCGACCCCGGCGGTGCGACCGTGGCTTTACCGCCGCGGTCAGAATGGGACATGAAGCACCGCCAGCCTGTTGGCGGTGCTTCCGTCATTCTTGCCCTGGCGGTCCAAGACCGCCAGGGTCAGAATGACCCCCATAAACTCTTGTTGCTATTCGTTTGTAGTTGTATACGCCCATTCAGGCCCTACGTATCTTCGACTTGCTATTCCCTTTCTTTTCAACTTTCGATCACCATTTAACTCTCCTTTGCTTAATTCCTCCTTTCTCATAGTGTCTACTTCTTCCTCTATTGTTGGTTCAACAACCATCTCTTTCCTTTTCTCTACTTGCAAATTTGGCCACTTATCTTCTTTTCGCGTACATTCTGTCGATATTCTCTTCAGGACTGAACTTGAATCCTTTTCTTTCTCTATAGTGTTTTCTCTTGACGGACCTCCAACAGGTTCAGGAGTAGTCAGATCACTTTGACTTTGATCCACCTCAACTCCTTCCCCTTCTGAATCTGACACTTGCTCTGTCTCTCTCTCTGAATCGTCTGCTTCTGGGAGAGCCCCCTCAGTACTAGGCTCTCCTGCTGGTTCAGTTGCGATAGGTTCCTCAGCACCCTCCTGGAGACCTCCACCTTTGTCTCTCACAGGAGTGATGGAACCATCTTCAATGAGCTCAGGCTCAGCTTCAGTTCTTCTTTGCTCCTTTTCTTGTTCTGGTGCAGTAATTTGTCACACAGTTGTTGGTACTCTCAACAATGCTTCTTCATGATCCGGTGGACATTCCACTTTCTTTGTGTGACTCACGTGAATCCAATTCGGGATCCCTGCACACTTCAGAGCAGTCGTAGTTGTCAAGATCACTTGATTTGGACCCTTCCAACGAGGCTCCAAACACGTCTTGGGCACATGTTTTCGGACAACAACTCAGTCACCATCTCTAAGGTTGTGCCCTAGATCGTGGATCGGTGGCAGAGTGGTGGCCTCCAACTGCTGAGAGAAAGAGCAGACTACATCAGCCAGACCCTTGCAGTAATCCAACACCATATCATCTGTAATGTTGACAGGTGCATTTGCAGGAACTGCTGGCAACCTCATTGCTCTGCCCATGAGAATCTCATGGGGCGCCAATCCTGTCTTGCTGTCTGGTGTGTTTCTCATTGACATCAACACCAAAGGCAATGCAACACACCATTTCAGATTTGTAGCTGCACATATCTTTGCAATTTGTGACTTCAAGGTACCATTCATCTGCTACACTTCTCCTGATGCTTCAGGGCGATAACTATAATGCAACTTCTGCTCGATGTTCAATGCTGCACACAATAATTTAATCACCTCATTATTAAAGTGCATTCCCCTATCTGATTCTAAGGAGATCGGAAATTTGAAACGTGGTATCAGTTCCCTAAGCAACAGCTTTGCTACTGTGATACTATCATTTCTCTGTGTAGGGTACGCTTCAATCCAGTGAGTAAAGATGCACACAGTCACCAACACATATTTCAAACCTCTACACACAGGCATCTCAATAAAATCCGATTGCATTCTCCTGAATGGACCTCCTGCTCTTCCAATGTGGCTCAAATTAACCAATGTCCCTTTCCCCGCATTTAATTGCTGACAAATGACACATCAATGGCAAACTGCTTTGGCTGCTTGTCTAAACTTGGGGTTAAACCAATCAATTTTGAACAGACGTACCATGGCATCCCTCTCAGTGTGTGCCTGACCATGATAGTACCTCGCCATCTGAGACAACAGACTATTCGGACAAATCAACTGACCCACTTCTGAAATCTAAAATTTATCCTGTCTTTGAACACATTTCATTTTACTCCAGGAACGCTTCTCTTCTTTGTCAAGGTTACTCTGCAACGATTTTAGCTCTTCTAAAGTATCAACTACCTTTAATGCAAAACTTGTACATGTTGTGTCTTCTTCAGGTAACAATACCCACTTGTCTTTGAACAATATACAGTTCAATACGCAAAACCTTGCGCCTAGATCCGCATATCCATTTCCCAAGGAAAACATAGTCCTGTGACTTTAGATGTGCACTGCATTTCACCACTGCAATTTCTTCAGGCAGTTGAATTGCATATAACAACTCCTTTATTCTCTCACCATTTCTCATTGGTGATCCTGTAGAGGTCAGATAACCTCTCTACGACCACAATTGGCAAAAATCATGAACTATTTTGAATCCGTATTGGCCATCTGTGTAGATCGTGACTCTCAATCGAGCATAAACATGGCACGCCCTGGTAAGAGCGAACAATTCCGCTACTTGGGCAGAATACACTCCTCGAAGCCAGGAAGCATCTAGAGTACCTGTAATTCTGCAGACTGCATATCCTGCTCTCAGTGTCCCTGTGCTGTCTCTCAGACAAGAACCATCAACAAAAACAATTTGGTCATTTTCTTCCAATCGGTTATCTCTAATGTCAGGTCTCATTTTTGTGCACAACTCAGTCGCTTCGAGACAATCATGTTCAACATCTTCCTCTTTCTCAATTTCAGTAGTGTCACTTGGAAGTAAAGTTGCCAGGTTCAGCACTGTACATCTTTTCAGTGTCACGTTTGGAGCACCCAAAATGTTAATTTCATACCTAATCAGCCTAGCACCAGTCAAGTATTGGGTTTTCGTCCTTGTCAGTAAAATCTCAATCGAGTGAGGGACCATTACAGTCAGGGGATATCCCATCACTACTCCTTCACACTGTGAAAGACCCTGACCAACTGCAGAAACTGCACGCAAACAACCTGGTAAGGCTGCTGCAACTGGGTCCAAAGCTGATGAAAAATATGCTACTGGGCGATGAACACCTGTATGGACCTGAGTGAAGACAGACAATAAACATGCATCACTCTCATGAAAAAACAATGTGAAAGGCTTTGTGTAGTCAGGCATACCCAACGCTGGAGCTCTGCAAAACTCTCTCTCAACTCAGTGAACTCTTTCATCTCATCCTCATCTAGCACTATGGGGTCTGTGACACCCTTATGGGTCAACTTCTGCAATGGCTTTGAAATTTCCGAAACATTTGGAATCCATTGGCGACAATAGCCCACCATTCCTAGGAACATCCTAATATCTCTCTGTGTAGTAGGGGGTTTATTTGCAGTATCATTGTAATCCTTTTCCTGGATATTTTCCTCTACCCTTTCTCAATCTGATGTCCCAAATAGTTGACTACCTTCTGACAGTACTGCAATTTCAATGGTCACACTTTTGACCATACTTTCCCAAATGATTCAACAGGGCAATCGAGTTGTACTTACACTCGTCCCTTGTCTTGGATGCAATCAACAAACCATCAATGTATTGCACCAGAGTCGATTGGAAAGACAATTCTAATGACTCCAAATTCTTTTTCAAGATCTTATTAAACAAGGAAGGTAACTCCGTGTACCCTTGTGGAAGTCTACACCAGCAGTAGACTCAATCTAAGAATTTGAAACTGAAGAGAAATTGACTATCCTCATGAAGAGGCACAGAAAAGAATGCTTGTGATAAATCAACCACTGTGAACCACTCTGCATCAAATGGAATGTGAAACATTATTACAGCTGGGTTGGGCACTAGGGGACAACACTTGACCACTATGTCATTTATTTTTCTCAAATCCTAAACAATTCGGACCTTCCCACATGGCTTCTTCAAACCCATCATCAGTGAATTACATGGACTGCTTAATACCTCCTTCAAAACTCTCTGCTTCACAAAATCTGCAATTATCTGAGCCACCTTCATCAGGACATCTTGTGTCATATTATACTGTGGAAGCTGCGGAAAAAGTGCGTTCTGCTTCAATGTAACCTTAATCGGCCACACTCCTTTGTTCAAACCCACTTCTTTCCCTCTCAGATCCCACACATTTTCTTGCACTGATCCCTGCAAATCAGAATGAAGCTCTCTCATCAATCAGTTGGGCTTGCCAGCAAATCAAGGGCCAAATTTATACTTTTTGACGCAAAACTGCGCTAACGCAGTTTCGCGCCAAACAAATTAGCGCCGGCTAACGCCATTCTGAAGCGCCATGCGGGCGCCGTATTTATTGAATGGCGTTAGCCGGCGTTAGCCGACCGGCGCTGCCTGGTGTGCGTGAAAAAAAAACACGTACACCAGGCAGCGCCGGCGTAGGGAAAAATGGCGTTTGGGCGTCCAAAAATGGGGCAAGTCAGGCTGAGGCAAAAAAATCGTCTTAACCCAATTTGCGCCATTTGTTTTTGGCGCCCAGACGCCATTAACATGACTCCTGTCTTAGCAAAGACAGGAGTCATGCCCCCTTGCCCATTGGCGATGCCCAGGGGACTTCTGTCCCCTGGGCATGGTCATTGGGCATAGTGGCATGTAGGGGGGCACAAATCAGGCCCCCCTATGCCACAAAAAAAATTACAAAAAATACTTACCACAACTTACCTTTTCTTCCCTGGGATGGGTCCCTTCATCCTTGGGTGTCCTCCTGGGGTGGGCAAGGGTGGCAGGGGGTGTCCCTGGGGGCTTGGGAGGGCACCTCTGGGCTCATTCTGAGCCCACAGGTCCCTTAACGCCTGCCCTGACCCAGGCGCTAAAATCCGGCGCAAATGCGGGTTTTTTAGTTCCGCCCACTCCCGGGCGTCATTTTTGCCCAGGAGTATAAATACGACGCATATGCATCGCAGTCATTTTTTAAGACGGGAACGCCTACCTTGCATATCATTAACGCAAGGAAGGTGTTCACGCAAAAAAATGACGCTAACTCCATGAACTTTGGCGCTAGACGCGTCTAACGCCAAAGTATAAATATGGAGTTAGTTTTGCGTCGAATTTGAGTCGAAAAAAACGACGCAAATTTGGCGCAAACGGAGTATAAATATGCCCCCAAATGACTCTTCATCATCTGACCTATCTCAGGTCTCAGTCCTTCCACAAACCTAAACACAAAATGCAACATGTCCTTCGGCTCAATCGCTTCTTTGCCACTGTACTCCTTGAACGCCTTCAATAATCTCTCATAGTATGCATATATTGACTCCTTTACTTCCTGCACTGTCCTGTCAATTCTCTGCCAATCAAAATTTTTTAGGCAAAATTCTTGTCTTCAGAAACTTAATCACCTTATAGTAACATTTCATTACCTCAGCAGATGGTGCACCTGTACTCTTATCTCTCTCTCTGGTTCACTTGTTGGCCAATCTACAGCTCTCTTACACTCAACCCACAAGTCAGCTGGAACCACTTTCTCCAGTAATGTGTTCATCATCCCACAAACACTTTGCGAGCTTCACAAACTTACCTGTCTGCTGATACCACTCTATTGGCCTCTCTCTCCATTTTGGATAATCATTCTTAAATGATAAAATATCACTCCTACTCCAAGGAACGTGAACAAAATTTCCCCCTGGAATTTCTCTCATTGGTAAAAACTTTACCGGATCCTTGTCCAGTTGTACAATTTCGGTTACTGCTAAAGACTCTCTTTTCTTTACCCATCTGCCTTCCCACTTTTCTAACGCTCCCCAAATCTGAGCACTCTGCAGTAATTCTTTAAGATGTGCCTTCATTCCAGCTGACCTCAGTTGTTCCAAGTCTTTTTCCTCAAAATGTAATCTGTAACTTCTCTTCAAATGCTTTGTTTTCTCAATTTCTATGCAGTGCTTTTCTGTCAAATCTGCCATTCTCTAGTGTACTCTCTTGTGATTCTCGGGCATAAGTACCTTAACTCTGCCTCTGTGTAGGATTCTAATCTATTCACCCCATTGTTCCCTCAACTAATTCACCTGCTTCCATGCTCAATCTGACACAATTTATCTGCTCTTCTCCCTTGGAAGTATTCTGTGGGGTATTTAGCTTATATAACCGTTCAGTCAACTGCTGAGCTGTCAATCCCTGTAGCAAAATGTTCACTGGTGGCACCTGTTGTACCACTGCATTTGATGTCTGCGGTGTTAATAACTCCAGGCTCTGACCTGCACTAGGTCCATTCACAGTATCTGGAAGTGCAACAAGTGGACTGAGATCCAACAATGATCTCGACTCACCAAAAGTCTGACTCACAGAGGAGACTACCTGAACTTGTTCATCTGGTCCCACCTCATTAGACTCTGAGACATCATTCCTTGTTCATTCATAATTGGTTTCTTCTGCACAAATAATGGTACTGCTGGACCAACAGTAATCAGCAACGATAGTGCATCTGGGGCTGCTCTGGCACCTGAAGATTGTTGGAAAGTAACTCCCATACTGTGATTCAAGTTTGGCGTAAATCTCAGCATCCCCGGCGGCTGTACCTGGGGCAACAAAATCAGAGTCGGCTCACTCTGAACCAACAGTTGTCTTGGAACCACTTTCTCCACAGGCACCACTAAGTTCGAAGTCGTCTCTAAGACAGGCACATCAGGATAGATTCTCTGTATCGGTGGCGGATGCATCTGTGCATGAACTACTGGAGTAGTCAACACACTAGGACTACCTTGGACCACAGCCTGTATCTGGCTATTATTAACCTGCACTGGGCTCACTGTTCCCATTGCCTGTGCTGGGGCTGTTGCGTAAACACTAGTACTCGGACCATCGTCATTCACCGCATACGGTGGTGGTCGATCTCTCAGTATTTGTGTAACAAGATCTTCGGCATCAGAGTCCTTCTCCACTATGGAAGACTTTCTCACTTCCTTACTCTCAGATGGACCTGAATTAGACTTTCTAGTTGCTTTCTTTCCTTCCGTCTCATCTTCCTGCATAATTGCTGGAAACAACTTAACTCCTTGCAATGTCTCTGGTCTCCACCGTTTCTACTCCCAGTCCCTTTTAGTCTCCGCCAAAGACTTCTCTACCTTTCTTACTCTCCTCTCGATTTTCAGTTGCTGTTGCTGTCTAGCTACCAGCTCCCAAACCGCTAATGCCTCAAACTGTGCTGGTCTTGGCAGAGGCTTCAATTTATATAGCGCCATTCGCAATTGCTCCAAGATTCTCAAATTGAATGTACCATTCTCAGGAAACGCAAAGCTCCCATTTTTCTCTGTCAACTTGCACCACTGCTTTAACCAAAGACATGGCGCGACACCTCGTTCCTCCATTACAATGTAAGCGGGTGTATTCTCTGGTGGAGTAGGCTCTCTTACATTCACACTAATGTAAGTATCACCCTTTAGGGCACTCGTCAATGCCATAAAAAACGTAATCTTTTCTACCCTTTTGTGTATTCAAAATCAAATCAGGAAATGACTTTCCAAATCTCAGTCGAAATTTCCTCTCGCCCACTTTAACTCACACACTGACTCATTGACCACACCCGATCAACCTACAAAACCAGACAGATTACAACATACAACCAAGTGTCTCATACACTTGACCAATATACTCCGGAGTCTAAGACCACGCAGGGTTCGTACATCAACAACCATGTGAACACTTTTTTAAGCACAAAGCGCCACACACATGTGAAGTTCGACGACTTCCCTACTCTCATACTACGGAGTACACACACTCCTACTAAAACTTCATTTGGAGTACGCAAACTCCCTAAATCCTCCAATATGTCACAATTCACCTGCGATTTGCTTAAGCTGTGCAAGCGCAACTTTTCTCTCTCACTCTATCACTAGAACGCCGGGAACATACCCAACACTACTAGCAGGATCCAGGATCTGGGAAAGTCATTTCTGGGCTTAAGGGAACATCATTTTCTCTACAAATGCCATTTTGAAACAAAATTCAAATCTCAATAATACTGAACTCGTAACCTGCTCCAGACACTTACGGCAAGTTCCTAAAGAGACTAGCAATCAGTCTGCTACCATAACTGTTAGCGCATTGGTTCTTAATAAGTAGACTTACAAGGGGACGTGTATAGGTCGATGAACCTTTTGACTCTTTAAGATGTTCTTACCATGGTTCCAGAGCAGAAACACAATGATCAATGCACAATAATCAATAATCAATAATCATTAGTCGAAGCAATAATCAATGGAGTCAGTAAATTTCACACACCACAACTTTACAGCCATGAATAACCACAACTTTAATTAAGTTTAGTAAGTTTATTTCCCTATTATTACAATGCTAAAGCCATGTAGCTTAATGTTTAAATCAGATCAAACACAATTAATAATAATTGTTAACGAAAAGACGCAAGAAACATGATCTAATCAAAGCTTGAATCAAAAGGCATTCCAAATCATCAGCACAAATCATTAGTAAAACCAATTTCAATATTTCTACAACATCCATAAAGTTCAGCAAAATAGTTTGTCAACCATTTGTCCCTGAAATTTGTCAGTCATCATGTAAATAGCCTTAACTAACCCAGATTAGCATCAGCATGTGGGGTTTCATGCAAAAACAATTTAGAACACAAATTTGGAAAACATCTACCTAAAGAAAACTATGAAGACAGCGCAGGTACCTAGAAAGGAAAGGCATAAAAATGCAATTCAGTCAAATTGTCATATCTACCTATCCACTGTATGGGTCAGCAAGCACAATCAGTCTTCGTCCTCAGGTCGTCAATCGATCAGCAAAACATCAGGCTCTCAGTCAGAGATAATGAGCCCGATGACATAATGTTGAATCTCTTCTAAGTCTCTTCTTCTCGAACAGCGGTCTGCCTAAAAATCTCCTCAAATCTGCCCTCTGGTCTCCTCTGTCATGTTGTTATATCAAAGTCACCCAAACTATCCCTAATTTCCAATTGGTCAATTAATCGTACGTTATTATTCTGTCCAATAGTGTCCATGTACCAAATTTATGAATATTAGTATTTCACACTTGACATGTTGTTGATTGGTTTGCTTTCCGATGTTCTCATCATCCGGCTCGTCAGGTATTGAATTTGTTGCATCTTCATCTCCAGTCAGTGTCTTCATTGTCTGCGTCCTGGGAAAGAACCTCTTTCACATATTACACACCTTTTGTTACATTACTAGAGACATCATCTCCTGTCCATCAGTTCCCATAGAAAGTTCCTGCTAGGCATTTTAACAAGACAATGAGCATTTCACAGTTAGTTCACTCTGTCAGCATTTTTTCAATATTCGCTAAGAAATATAGCTTCTGCATCAGGCCTGGCAAACTAGGCCAAGACACTCACTAATTTAAGGCCTACAATTAATAAGCAAGAACATAATTCATAACCCTTAATATGACATGTTACTAGGTTAATCTAATGCATTTTCAATATTCCATATGGATTAATAATTATTTAGTACATTTTGTGAAAACTGGTGGCCATTCTTCGAGGTCACATTTTCAAACGTGCAAATTAATTTTCAAAATAAGTAAACATTCATTAATAATTTCTAATTAAGACATCTGCTTCAGCAGCAGTGACAGGAATATTTGGATGCATCCTGTCTTGAATTAAACTTGACTAATGGATCTCAAAAACAATGACAATAGGGCTGTTTTATTATATGTGTGTACTGACTTGGCCTAATAGATGTGGCTTCTGTTCCACCCAAGACATAAAGGATATACCTTCATGTTCAGCCCCCAAGGGTCTGAGTACCACATACATATGTTCCTAATTAAATCTTCATTACTACCTGTGGTCACGAACTGTCAAATCCACTCCTTGGTCTAGCCAATCAATCACTACTGCAGTTAGAACCGAAATTAGGTCCAGTTACACCCCTGACTACTCTTAGGGCATGTAGGCAACTAAGTACAAAAGTCATGAATCACCCAACTTTTTTGCCCAACTCATCAATGTTGTCAAAGAGAGGGCTTTGCTCTGAACGGTGCTCACAAATGGCAGTAAAGGCAAATGGCACACTGCTTAAAGCAGAGGTTGCACAGAAAGCAGACAATGACACCTGTATTGCGCGTCAATAAATACGTCTCTACGTCTCATCAAGGACTACAAAGGAAAGATATTAGGCCTTTACAACCTGTTAATACAACACACTTTCTACTCCCCTGCACTGAATAATGCAAATTTCTACTGGTGGAGGCTTCTAAGCAGAAACTATTTCTCAGATGACTTAACAGACTTGTTAGAAGGGCATGATAAAGAAGTGAGAGAAGCTAGGGTGAAGGTTTTATATTAAAAAAATGTCACTGATTGGCATTGTAAAACTACAGAAAATGAAGCTAACGCCACACACTGCTTGCTAAAGATGCAAATAAGTGGGAGGTGAAAAAATTAAACTATACTTGAATGTATGGCAGCAATTCAATATCATACTAGACCATCATATACATCCATCAGCATCTCCATGACATGTCAGAAGTGGTAAAATTATGCAAACACAGAAGTAGCTATGGCTTTCACTATAGTCAAAATAAGGATCCTTAGACACAGGTGCATCTGTGGATGCGCCAGAAAAATGGATGCAAGGAATGTGTTGAGTAGCACCTTGTGAAAGATAATTTATATGATAAATGTCCAAAGCAAAGACTAAGAGGTGGTTCACCATTGACCGAGAGCAATATAGGGGGAAAAAACACAAAGTGGAAAGACAGAAGAAGAGGAAGACAGAAAAGTCTTCAGAAAGGGAGAAAGCAGAAACCTGTAAGAGTTAGATAAAGGGGCAGGGAGAGTCCGGTAGTGGATTAAAGAGGCATGTGATGGATTCAAGACTATGAAACATTGATATTCAGCACGCCGACATTTGATTACACAGAGATTCTGACTACAGCTTCAACCACCAGCACTGATTCATTTACAAATTAAGCTTTGAAGACTGTGATAACATGATATTCATTACCAGTCACTACTAGTGGTTATGGGGAGCAGAGGGGTAATGGGTAGGTGATGGTTATAGGCAGTGCTTTAAATGGGCCGGTACTCTCCGGTACTGAGTACCGGCACTTTTTTATTTTGAGAGGGAGAGTACCGGCATATCTCGAGCAAAACGTAATACTTTTAATTGGAGAGTACCGGCACTTCTCAGAAACAAGCAGGTACTCTATTACAGAGTACCTGCACTTCTATTTTTCCATTTAAAGCACTGGTTATAGGGGATAAGGTTAACATTAGGATGATTATATGTGTAATACAGACTTTTTGTAACGGGACTAAACTAAAGTGATGTCCTTTGAATAAGAGAATACTCCATAAATGTGAAACCTAGTTGATTTAACTGTAAAGTACCTAATAGCAATGGGTTGAGTGTGGATGAAAAGCTATGGGGGTGAGATATTTTAGACTGGGTAATGTTGGGGCCTATCATGCCCTTTGAATTTTTGTTTCTTTTCATTCTCCTTTCCCCTCTCATATCTAGATACCCTTAGAGTTATGTATTGCAATTTAAATCACTTGACAAAGTTAGTGTACCGGATGAAAAAAATATAAAGAAATTGCTATATGTAGTGAGACAACTATATATTTTTTAAGTTCTTTGTTGAGAGGACATTTTGTTCTGCATTCTCATGTCCCAACCAACCCTTCTGAGCTGTTCCTTTCTTTTCTGTTTATTCCTTTTCTGATCTCTACCCGTTATTATGAGGCATCAGCTCTCTTGTAACTGGAAATCTACTTTATTCTTAAAATATACCAGTAAATGGAAAATATTGCAATAATTAATTGTTGCAAAAAAGGACTAAGACAATTACTATTCACAAAATACATATTTAAATCTACTACAGCAATCCTGCTGACAAAACATGCTTAATGGTACTCCATCCCAGCCCTGGAGCACCACACATTGCTAACCATTGGTGCCGCAATACACTCCATTTTAAATCATTGGGCGCTTAAAATAAACTACTAACACATAGAGAGCATATAAAACAAATTAAATGAAATACTGATTTAAATGAAAAGTTATTTACCTTATTTTAAGTGTATTATTGCATATTTTGAATAAAAATGTAAATGTTAAGTTTCTATACACAATAAAATCTGTGATGAATATTTTTTTTAAACATTATATCACAAATGAAATAATGCATAATTTGCATCCAAGACTGTGACACATTCAAATAAAACGACAATATAAGAGGTAGGGAAGAGGAAATGCACCTTTAACTTATTGCAGTTAAATACATAATTTAAATACAAATTACAATCTTTGACCTAAATTGCAGTCATTTGTCACGTTTTAGTACCAGTGCGTTGTCCCTTGTTACTTTAGTAGTCCAGGGTGAAAATTACTTGGAAAACGTGTTTTAATAATTTTAAAATGAAAAATAAATAATCTTGGGCCAGATGTAGTAAAGAAGCATTTTGTGAGTTGCAAATAGCGAGTCTTAGCGACTCGCTATTTGCAACTCGCAAAATGTTATGCAGAACGGTGTCTCAGACACCGTCTGCGAGTCGGTATGGGGTCGCAATGACCCACCTCATTAATATTAATGAGGTGGGTCGCAAATTGCGGCCCCATACCGACTATGGGCACTCGCAAACATGGAGGCCTGCTGTAGTCAGCAGACCTCCGTGTTCGTGACTGCTTTAAATAAAGCAGTTTTTTTTTTTTTTAAGTGTAGCCCGTTTTCCTTAAAGGAAAACGAGCTGCACTTAAAAAAAAAAACCGAAACCTTTAGTTTCGGTATTTTTTCAGGGCAGGGAGTGGTCCCTTGGACCACTCCCTGCCCTGAAAAAATGTTTTTGGGTCCAGTCACAAACTGGAAGGGGTCCCATGGGGACCCCTTCCAATTTGCGAGTGGGTTACCATCCACTTTAAGTGGATGGTAACTGCAACACCATTTGCGACCGCATATGCGGTCGCAAATGGTATTGCATACCACTAGGACTCGCAAATAGGAAGGGAACACCCCTTCCTATTTGCGATTCTGAAATGCATTTTGCGAGTCGGTCCGACTCGCAGAATGCATTTCTGCATAGGAAAATGCGATTTGCAACTCGCAAACGGCAGTTTTTGACGTTTGCGAGTTGCAAATCCTTTCCTACATCTGGCCCCTTGTCTCTAATTTAATTTTGTTTGTAATTCCCTATTACTTTCTCCAGGCAGATTTCCATCTTGGTCACAGGTAGCTTCGCAAACATACAGAAAGTTACTAATAGTAATACTAACTTTTCATTCATAATTCCAGTCGTAGAACATCTAGGACTACATCGTGGTGTAAATTTCCACAAAGAAATGTTGAATTCCAGCCGAGAGGATATTTACACGAGGTCTAGAAATGCAAACTTACCTTTGTATATAGGGCCCATAGCTTGCATAATATACTTCAGAAAAGAAGGGATTGTTCATTTTCTATCTCTGCCCAAAAAAACAAATGCATAGCAATGAATATTCATTTTTAAACTGAAATGCATGAAGGATGTTTAACATTTACTTCTTCATGACTTATTTTGTTTTAAAAAATATGACACAGGATGTGTCAATTGTCTTTACTTAGCTTGCTTAGGTAAGAACGACACCATTTAGCAGCCACTGTGCAATTCACATCTTAGAAATAGGTCGAAATACAGGTGTCTTCTGAAAAGCGTGGTTAAGGAGGAAAAAGTTAAAGGCACAAATCCTCCTGGAAAGAACTAGATAATAGAAACATCCAATGTGTTCAGGTAAAAGGGAGATCAAACACTAAACGGCCCAGAGAAAAAGCTGCACAGGAACCGGAGCTGGCTGCACAATCTTAAAGCTCTTGTTTCAAAATCAGGTGGAAAATAAGGAATCAGGGACAAAAATATATCTGAATGGGCGATGACCATGAGAAAAACTTACTCTTAGTGATGCAGTTTCCATTTGTTTTCTTCTCCTTTTATAGAAAATGGGAATAACCGAAGGAACAGAATCTGCCATCTTTGACTTAGCTATTTCCTGATTCAGACTTCAGGAAGGGCAGAAAGAATATAATTACAGGGCGAGGAGAAAGCAACGTCTCCAAAACGTGACATGGAGGGAGAAGCCAACATGACATTCTCACCTGCTGCTGCCTGGACACTTGCCGCTGCAACCTCAGACCATCATGATACTCAATAGCAGATGCCGTAACAACACTAGGAACTGGGGCATGCTGGCATTCAGAAATAGATGATGGTACCAGGAAGAGACCCGAAAACATGGCAACAACACAAGACGTCAGTAAATTGCAACAGTGTACTGATCCACGCAACCGGAAGAGCAAACCTGACAAGCTTGCAGGTGAGCAAAAGTACCAGAATGACTGAGTAAGCTGTGCCCCGTGACCCCCCCTCACCACCACCTTCAGTCTTATAGGCACGCTGAACTTTCAAGTGTAACTTATGTAGGCTGTAAAGTTAATTGAGGAACTTGGCAATCGTGCTTTATCTTCACTTATGAAGTATAGAAAGAAATTGACCCGAAAACCAGTATATTCCTTTTTCTATTTCAGTGTGGTCAGGTCCAGTTTAATTTATAAGTCTAAGGAATTTTGCCCCTATCAGTCCTACAAGATGTCTTCTTGATAGAGATGTAGGGTGTCATAATAATTGAAATATAGGTAAAGGAAGCGACATTAGATTCAAATGAGAAAATATACAAACCTCTATTTCTGGGAAGAGAACTCTGTTGATAGGGAAATGTTTGGGGCAGTGAGATGAAGCAGGCAGAATCCTATTATATTTCATGTGGTTCACATGTTGACATCCAGCCACCAGCAAAAGGCCATACCATTTGAGCTTTCTCTTCTTACTTTGGAGGGATTGGTGGTTTTGACCACTGGGATTATCGCGGTTTAAGGTAGCTATAATTTGCTCCCTCACCATGCACTGCTAATTAACCCAGATATTACAGCACTCATGACAACTTTTATAATGTCAATGAAACATTGGAAGTTAAATCCTTGTGGGGATGCGACATATAGTTACCTTAGGCCGCAAGTTATAGTTACTTGAATTGACTCTAACTATAATTGCTGAATTTCTTTGGTTTTGTGCAAGTAAATTCAGAACCTAACTATAACGTCTCTGTAATCTTTGTTTTTTTAAGTAAATTTCTAAGGTTTTTGAAAATTATATTTCCTAACTAAAACGTCCCTGTATCCTTTGTTTTTTTCAGTGAATTTCTATAGTTTTTTTAACGTATGGTAATTTTCATTACTATACGTTAATCCAAGCACCACCGTGCACGGCCTTTGGCAGTGTGTGGTGGGGGTTGGGTGCAGGGCCTGGCCGGCCAGACCCTGCGGCCAACCCCCCTAGCCACCCAACTCCACGCTGCACATGCCCTATGGCCATGCACAATGGGAGTTGGCTGCAGGACCTTTTTCTATAGGGATGAGAATAGGTGTGAGAGGATGTCTCTGGGTGTGAGAGTGGCTGTGAAAGTGTCTGGGTGCGTGAGGGGGGTGTAAGAGGGTCTATATGGGTGTGAGAGTGTCTGATTGTGCTCCAATAGATGAAAGATGCATTCACCTCCACGAAGGATTTCAGATCATTTTTCAATATGGAACTGTGAAGTAAACACACTTGTTTGCAGGAGTTAGGATCATTTGTCCTTTCCAGAAGTGGAGCTTAAACTGGGGTGCCTGCTACATTTATATTTGTAAGTGCTTCATGTTAAGGTTTAATTTCTGTGAAATTAGCATCATGGCCAGAGTGGAAGCTCACCTGCTCCTCTGACCAACAAGACTCCACTGTTTGCACAAACTGTCTATCCAACTGGAGCACTTTCTGCTAGTAAGTGCTACCCCGTAGGGTAAATGTGCAGTGTGGGAGAGCAGAAGCCATGCGGCCCCCCTTGCCCAGCTGATTTCAGCCCCGCACTCCATCCCCCAGGACCTGGACTTAATATTTTTTTGGGGAGGGGGCCATCTCGGCCCGGGCACCCCATATCCCGGGGCCCAGACTCATAACAATTATTTTTTTGGGGATGGGGGCTGCATGGTCCCCTTCCTCAGCTAATCTTCGCCCCTGGGGCCCAATACCACGAGGCCCAGCCATCTGTCCTGGGTGCAATGGGACTGCGGGGGCAGCCTGAAGACCCCTACAGTCCTAGCTGGCTCCCCATCTCCTGCGGTAGCCGGCATTGCTGTTGCACACAGGGTGCTGCTAAAGATGCAGCTCCCTGCCTGCAAAAGCAATTGTTTCCTCGGTTTCCCTGCCCGCATGTTTGTGGCCCGGGAAACAGAATAAAATCCGCTTTCAGTAAGTGAGAGCTGTTTGACAACTCCTGCTTGCTGGAACTGGACTGCTTGCTCTGACTTGGCGGGAGCTGTCAAAGCTTCCATCAAGGCAGTGCAAACAGCTCTGTCCTGGTGGTGGGCACCCTGGGACATAGCAGTATCCATCCCTAAGGGGTGGGAGTCCCAAGGGCCATCTCTGGCTCCACAAGGAGGGCTGCATGGCCCTCCTCCAATGTTGAATTTGCCCTGGGAAGATGTTTGGCCTCAAGGCCTGGGGTCTACAATGGGACCCTAAATTCTCTTATTTCATTGCCAGCGAGGTGGCAATCTCTCTGGGTGGGGGTGGGACATGCAGCCCCCCCTTAATTTGAATAAATAGCCCCAGGGAGGTAGTGGTCCCCCAGGGTTTGCCGGGAGGTCACACAGCCCCCCCTAATTTAAATTAACAGTCCAGGGGAGGTGGCAGTCTCCAGGGTTTACGGGGTGCGCATGGGCCCCTTTAACTGTACTAACTTTCCTCAGGTAGGTGGAAGTCTCCCCCAGGGCTGTGAGGGGGCTGTGCGCCCCCCCCACACAAGCTTATTATTTAGCCCCGTAGAGGTGGCGGTCCTCGAGGCTTTGGAGGAGGCCCTACAGGCCTTCCCCATATAAAATAAAACATTTTCCCCGGGGAGGTGGTGGTCCCAGGGTCTGGTGGGGCTGCATGGCCCCAACACATTTTTCTGTCGCCAAGGGGAGGTGGTAGTTCCTGAGGCTAATATAAGCCATGCACCCCTCTCCTTTCACAATGTCCCTGGGACCTGGCCCACCCAGGGGTCAAAGAAAAGAGTGGGAGACTGCCATTTAAAAAACAAAATCTAGATCTGATGATTTTTCAGAGATTTAAAAAAAATGCTTTTTATCCCTGGCGGAGTCCGTAAGAGACCCCTAGACCAAGGCTAGGGGCTCAGTGTAACTCTACCCTGGACTCTTTTCTTTTTATAGTAGTGTGTTTTATTCCAAAATGTGGACAAGCATGGTATTTAAATACCACTAAATTGTACATAAACCATATTTAAAAAGTCATTGTAATCAACAAGTTTTATAATATGATTCACCAAAACATTGTTTGGAGCATAGATATAAGTGACTCAACCACGTTTTAGTACTCTCTGCCATGCAGATAGTCATGGGTTCGAATACTGAATTCCAGCTTCAGTTTTCTGAAATAATTAAAATTGTACATATTTCTCTTATGCATAATGTCCCCTCAGACATTTTTCATATAGCATTCTATAACTGTGGTAAGTTTCATTTTTGAATATGTGGTGGCACACAGCTTGTTGAGTTTTATACAAAGCCTTGCTTATTGCTACATTCTCCATAACTATTGTTATGCATATTAGGCCCAACAACTAGAAGGCTAATTGTGTTTATATGAAACACTGACCAAACTCTCTGAAGCACCCATATTGACAAAGTGGAATATTTGAATAGTTAGTAAAAATATGCCTCACATTACATTTTCAATTTGTATTTTAAGTAAATCAATTTCACATTATTTGGTTCATAAATACATACCATAAAACATGAGCACATTAAAAAGAAAGAAATGCAGTTTTAAAACAAATGCTAACATCGGACACAGAAAAACACAAATAGAATGGCTCCACAACTGGCTCAAGAAGACTCCTAGCAAATGTCATCATCAAAAGAGCAAAGTGCAAGCTAAAAAATAAAAAACGCACATGGCATGAATAAAAGAGCATTCTGCAATAACACCACATTTCCTTGAGGAGCCCCAGCGAAAGCAAGGCGGAGGGCCAGATGCGAGGAAAACACAATGAAAATGAGGGCAGCTGCAATGAGTGAAAGTGTTTGCCTGGGAGGAAGGGCATGCTTAAGTAAAGTAACAACACTTATACAAACTTCCAGTGTGGGGAGCTTCTGCAAAAATAAAAGGGCATGGATGAGTGTATTCAGAGGTGCACTGGAAAAGCGGAATTAAAAATATTTCTTGTAAAATAGCGGTAATAGCTACAGAAAAATACGAAATGAGTCACTTTTTGCAGGGAATGCTCATAACAGAGACAGATCACAATAGATCTGGGGTCAAACTGGCCCAGAGAAAACAAAAGTTGACACCTAATCTGGCCCTGCCTGAATCTGGTCCCATGTTTTAGGTATCAGCTCGATCGGACCAACCCTTCCTCCAATTAGCGGGCTTGTGCCGATCTAGCAGGTCCGTTTCCCCCTTCTAAATTCTCTGAGGCTGGATTTACCTCAGGTTTTGTTCCTGGTAGTGATATTAGCTAGCAGAGTAAAAATATCGAGTCTGCCTAGTTTCATACAGTTGGCCTCAATAAACATGAACCAGGAAATGCAAAGACCCATTCGAATGAATGGCAGTCCCAGATGACCTCTTTATTCAGAGAGGCTTCAGGGTTATGCCAAATAGAGCACCATAACTTCAGCTGGGCCAAATTGATGTTATCGGCTACATATGGTAATCCTAATTCCGCATGGCTGGAGAATGTCAATGACCTTCGTGAGACACCAAGAATACACCTGCATACTCTGTTCTTCTCCTGCAGGAATTTGACTTGTAACATCACAAACCAGACCTGTAAGTTAAAACAGGGAAATAATTCCTTTGTAAATATCAACAATAGGGGCAATGGACTTATTGCCAATTCTAGAGGCCAAGCTCAAGAGATAATCAATTGAGTTGCAAAATTTGAGTCTCCTCTGTGTCAAAAAGGGACCCAAAGTTCCCCAGGGATCAAAAGTGACATCCAAGTAGGAACATTTGTGAGTTCTAGCAATGGGGCTTCCCCGGAGTGCCAGGATTTTGAACTTTGGAGCTTCATGGTCGCAGGCTATGACAAAGGATTTAAGCTAATTTGTGATCAGGCCATAAAACTCAAAAAAGGTATGTAGCAGAATCTGAATGCCATTAGATGTTGTGGACAATGCAATAGCGTCATTTGAATACAGAAGTACAGGGATGCATTGTCCATTCACAGTTGGCAATTCCTTCCCCTTGCCATCCAAGGTTGAATCCAAATCATTGATGTACAAGAGAAACAAAATTGGTTACAGGACGCATCCCTGCCGGACACCACGGCCCAGGCCAATACTCTCTCGCTACACACTCTATACAGGCCAAATCTAATAGAATCCTTCAAATCCCAATTGAGGGCATGTAAGAATGACACCAGGCCAAAGTCTAACCCATAGAAACCAGCACTCCCCAAATTTTGGACCTGACCACACTGTTGAAAACATAGGCCACATCAATAAAAGCTAAATGGGCTTGGCCTCCTTTCGCTCTGGAGTGTTTGTTAATGAGTGGATATAAATTAAGACACTGTTCCTGGGTGCCCATAAATGATCTGAAGCCATATTGGACATAAGAAAATAAATGATTTTCCAGTGATCAAGACATAATTCTATTAAGGACTACCCTGCTGCTGAGTTTCACAGTATAGTCTAATAGGGAAATGTGACTATAGCAAGTAGGAGAGGCAATGTTCCCTTTTTAAAAAATTGGCACAATAATAGCTGAACGCCAAGACTCAGTGATACCGCTCTTACACATCAATTGTCTTAATTAGTCATTTCAGTGCCCACAGGTCCACCTCCAATTTGTAAAGGTCCATGGCAAATCTATCAGGCCTCAGAGCTTTGTGCATAGGACTTTGACGAATTGCTTCCCCCACTTCATCCACAATAAATTCTATAGCCAGTAGAAAAGAAGGCATGTTATTACCAGGTTCCCCATAAACAATGTGGGTTGAATGGGTAGACTTTCCTAAAATGCTCTATCAATGTGTCTGCATTAATATTGACACAAATCATATTAGAATCAGTTTGTAAAATGTTGTATAACCTTCTTCTGGCAGCAAAGGCTGCGGAATGACTGGGGCTAGCCCTGATGGCACTATGCAAGCACCTTAGGGCTTCCCTACATACTTATCAAACCAGGAGTGCGCAGGTGTCTTAACACTGACTATAAGTTTCAAAAGATAAGATCTGATGGTACTGCCTGAAGTCGCTAAGGAGTCCACATTACATTTAGCATTGTCAATCGCTTCAAGACTGTAAAAAACTAAAGTAAAATGATCAGCACTGACCCTGCGCTAGACTTCGTTCAAGTTGGTGGATTTGCACACTAACCTGTGTTTGTCAATGTTTGGGAGAACATTAGTGCCTCATGTAATAGTGGCCCTGGGAAGGGCCACCAGGCTAGCCATCGTTAAGAAAAGGTATTGTGGTCGCTAAAGGTACTTTGGAAAACTGCCCCAGCCTCAATAAGATTGAATAGATTCCTGCTGACAAAATTATAGTTGATAGTGGATGAACCGGCCCTTCCGACGTAGGTGTGGGTCATATGGTGACATGGCGCGGCCTATTCGAACATGTTACAAAGGTCGTGCTTGGCCAAATGGGGAAGTAGCAGTGACCCTCTACCCATCCCAGATGAAGTGGCAGGGACAGAAAAATAGGAAAACCAATCACAAAATTAATCCCTGTGGGGACCAAGTCTCCTGTAAAATATGATCAAATATAGATATGAAGTCTGCCCAATTCTTCGGGTGGGTGGCCAAACGCTGCCTTGTGTGCTCTGCATCAAAGTCCACCCCCCTAACTCAAGAAAAGCTGGGAGACATAGCCCTGGTCCACTTCCTAATGCTGGCAAGGTGTTGCTGGTGAGCATTAAACATTCAAATTGTATCATGTGAAATGGAAGTAATAGAGGATCCTTTCAGACTCGGATTCAACTCTCTTGTATTCATTCCATCTTTGAGCAGAACCACAGCTGTATTGCGAAGCATATTTCTTCACTCTATCGGGTAAAGGCCTTGTTGATGAAATAAAATAAGTAAATGGATTTCATGTAAATACATTAGACTTTTTGAGTGTGTTATGCTGTTATAATTATTGTAATTTTTACTCAGATTTGTCAATGGGGGTGCTTCCGAGATTTTGGAGAGTTGGTTAAAGTATGACACCAGTCTGGTACAATCAGCTGTGTACCCTTAAACCAGATCGAATTACCATCCTACCATTTTCGTGATAATATTAAATACTGTCTTTGACTTACCAGAGGTATGACCGTCATTTACGGTTAAGTAGGCACGTGTCCTCAAGGGAGGTGCATTTAAGTGTAACTCAGTGGCACCTAGATAACTCAACACTGCTTTTGCTGAAACGTCTGCAAGTAAAAAAGGGAATTTGTAAAACAGTGGGCATTGTGCTGTGTACTAAAATATTGTTATTACTTTGATGAGCTTACAGGGATTTATAGCAATAGCTGTGTCATAGGCCTATGAATGGGCCATTCAGTACCTGTTAGACAGTTCCACACAAATTCTCCTGGCATGTCCACCAAAGATATTGTTGAAGCTATAGGTAAATGTGTGTTTACCTCCTATTTATGGTTCATCAATTTTCTTTTTTGTGCCTAGATAGAATTGACAGAGGCAAGTTTTTGTTTCCATCGAGAATGGTATTTCTACTTAGCGCCAAAAGTGTCCTTGCATTCAAAGTGGACTCATGGATGCATTTAGCATAAAAAATATAGAGCAAACAGCCAGGCCAGCATTTGCATCGTTTTGGCATAATTTGTAGGGCACTTTGCATATCTGGCATGAAGGCAATTACGCAAATTCACACGCTTAGACGCTGTGACATGCAAAATGGAGTTATGTCATATTGGGTCACCTGCAAGAATAAATACTTTTTACTGCATTATTTTATGATTCTATTGTGCCAAGGGCCATTGGAATCATGCGGTAGAAAAGGCCAAATTATGCAGCAGGGTTGAATAAATTATGCAGCAATAAAAACGCAAATTATGTGGCATAATGTGGCACACTTTATATAGTTTTACTTGATTATTTGGTCTTTTAAAAACTTGCTAACACTGTCTGGGCCTTGGTTGCACCCCATTAGTGCCAATTTAATGGCCAAATATAATAAACAACAGGAAGGTGACCAGTCCAGCTTTGCGAAGGGCCCTCCACCACGCAACAACATATCACTGCAAGTTTGGTAACTTTTGAATCATTGAGCTAGAAACTATTTTTGTTAAAATCTGTAGATTATGCTGTGGATGATGAGTTATGTGGCAAATATGTCAAATCTCTAATTATACGTAAATCGCCACAGCTACATAGTCACATACTTCCAGTGGCCCTGATTATGCCACTGCACTTTACAGCCTGTTGGAGTGTAATATAGGTCTTGCTCCCATGTTTAATTTCAGTGTAACCTAATAGTTCCTAAGAATCTTGGGATATCATGGTATTGCTCATATTAAAACTGTTCATATGACCTATTTGTTACCCACGAGTATCCAGTGCCTTATTTGACCACACCATCTGAAAAGTCAGTAGTACAATACATGACATGATCGGATCCACTCCATGAATAATATTTTAGAACCGGTATCACCTAATTTTGGTATGTTCATTTTATATTCCCATTTGAATTTATCCTTTTTGTATTTGTGTATTCAAATAAGCCACCATTTAGCAATTTGTAAAACACGTATTTTCTTACCTTTTTGTAACTCGATATTTGAAGATAAAAATCATTGACAAAAATATTATAAATCTATTGGTGCATTCCTATCATCTAACGGTGACTATAGATAAACTTCATTGGGACGTTAAGGGCAGATTTCTAAACATTTTGAGATGAGTTTGTATTACAAAAGTGACACAAACCATGAGACAAAATGTTTATTTTGAATTTACTTTCTAACAAAAAACCTGTTTTGCTTTCAAACGTTGCCTGAAAGTAACTTAAGGCAAGCAATTTGTGCTGCTTTTCCTTACTTTGTGTCAAGGGGCGTCCATGGGTGGCACATCGCCATTCCCATGCTACTACCCATGACTTTTGATGCAAAAACCTTTCTAGTAACAATAGTGTTCATGGTTTTGCACCACAAAATAATGCCTCTTTGAGACAGGTGTAGAAAGAAGAAATGCTTTTATTTCCTCTACCTTTCCTTTTCTCACTTTGCATGTGTTCTGCACTATACAGCACCCATCCAAAGTGGGAAAACATTTCAATCTTGTCTGGGTATGGTATTTTGTACTGGAAGTGTATCCTTCCAGTACAAGACCTATGCAAGATATGATGCAGCCATCTTTGCACTATTGTACAAAGGTGTGTGTGTTGCACTTGGCAGCCTGATTGTGTGCCGGCAATTCTCATGAGGTTCAGAAACGCTTCTGTTGCTGAGTTGTGTTATGTGAAATCTTTGCAAATCACAGCATTGAGTCCAGATTTACTCAATTGCCATGCAATGCAACATAGCAAGGCAATGTTTTGCACTACATTCCATGAAAGGGAGAGAGAAAAAATGTGCCATATTTACTAAGATATGGTGTACTTCTGCTATCTCATAGCACTGGTGAACTTCAGGCACTCTATCACCAGCCCAGGCACACTTATGCCTTGGTGCAGAGTGCTTGCATTACAAGCAGAATTGTTCTTGTGCAGGAACGGGCACTTTCATATGCAAAAACAAACTTTAGAGGCTTGTTTCTCTATCTGCTGCATGCAACACACATAGAAAGAGGAAGTAACAAAGGGAAATAAAGATATTTCTCCTTGTTATGCCAGCCTCAGCAAGCACACCATTTTGGTGCAAACCCAGGTTTAAAGAGCTTAGTAAGTCTGGGTGTGCATCAAAATACATGGGTGGATGCATGGGAACCTGATGCAATATAAAGCAGCACAAAGTGCTGTGCTGTGGGTGAGTGTTTGGATACTTCACAAATGTCTCTTTGATGCAGGAACTCTGCAGCCAGTGAGCGATCCTGTGCATTAAATAGGGGACATTAAGTACGACAGGAAGCTAGAAGAGTGTGTTTCCAGAAGTAGGCATGTGACTGAACTTCCTTAGCCTATTGCCTTTCCAATGACAAAGTTTTGTTTCTGTTGCAGTCTGTCAATTCCTAAGTCCATGAGACCCATATATTGATCACTGCAATAATCAATGCATGATAGACAACAAGTAAAGGAAACTTTTGCAGGAAAGGCCTGAAGACAAAAGCCAACACTCTACCAAAAATTCATGAATATGCAAAGGGGGGAAATCGTCCAATTTTGTCTTTAATTTGCAATAATCTTGAGCACCGAAGCAAGGAATCCACAACGTACTGCTGCAAGAAAGACTAGTGATGTAATATTGGCCCTGCAGCCCCAGCAGTGCGGTGGGGCCACTGACCTCCAGGGTACCCCATCAGCACAGTACCCTGACCTGAAAACTCTGTCTGGGGAAGGGCTTCCATGTACTTTGCAGGGGGCCCTCCTTCAAGTTTCGTTATTCCACTGGGAAAGACAGATGTAACCAAAAGTGTATTAAAAAACATGACAGCTGGGACGCGTGAATGAACGATAGCTGCTGGTAATTGCTCGGAGCTACATGACCGTTCAACATTCCTTTGCCCACCTTGCCACCACAGACAAAAAAAAAGTCATATGCAAATCCGCCTTGGTCCTTTTGACAGAGAAACAATTCAACTCAATCGGGCCTGAAAAGGAACACAAGCAATCCCCAAATGCGCTTCTGCCTGAGGGTTCATAGTAGGTAAAAAGGATTAACTAGATTGTGGCCCTGAGATATTTATCAGTCGTTGAAATTAATTTAAGGAATCCACAATTTTTTGTTTTGTTTCCCTCAGTACAATGCCGTAAGTACAGTGGTATGCCTAGACATGTCTCCTGTACATTCTATATTGTAGGTCTCAAGCTGCACCCTACAGAGGGGCAGAAATGGGCCGAACCCACTCTGCCTGTGTTCTCGCTCAGAGGGGGCAAAGCTTGGGACTCCAGGCTAGACTGCTCCTATCTTAACAGGACCAAGGCTATTTTGAATATGGTTGGTTCCTATTTGAGGAGGCAGGATAGAAAAAAGGGTGACAGACTGGATTGAGGCACAGAGCAATAATCTGTGGCTGAGATTCATTTAAGCAATCCAACCATCAATGTTTTGTTTTCCTCATTGAAATGCCTTAAGTGCAACAGGTATGCCCAACTATGGGTGTCGTTCACCCTGTAACATAATAATCAAGTTGAAGCCTACCAATGAGGCCCAAATAGGATGAAAGCGATCTGAGGTTGCTTGTGTTCCTATTCAGAGAAGACCTATGCAATAGAGTCTGCACTAGACTCTTCTTATTTGAGCAGGACCAGAGCTATTTTGTATTTGTCTTGCTCCTGCCTAAGCTGGAATGGGGGGCAAAAGAAACACAAATAAACAACTGAAATGTGGCCATGAGTAATTCTCAGTGGCTGAGATTAATTTAAGGAATCTTCCTATCTTTGCTGTGGAATAGCCAACAGTTAAATAGTTTTACTAAGCACTTGGCAGAGGGAGAGTATTCACATTAGACACCATTTATAAATTGGATGTTAGTACATAGTTGTTTTAAACCCACAGCAGAAAAGAAGAGTTTTCCAGTGTTAAAGATTTCCATAATCATAAAACAAACACTATTGCATAGAATCTCACAACCTATCTTGTGCCTAAGAGATCAGGATTCCACTATGGAATGTTTCCCAGTAGGGATTAAGGGTTTGCAAATGAGTTATTGCTAGCTTGCCTCATGACAATATTCACGAATAACAGACACATGAATCTGTCCTAGCCTGTCATCTCCCAAAAGATCACTGCCATGTCACGAAAATCAGTGATGTTCTTGACATTTAGTAGTTTTCTCCAGCTCCTTTAGTTGAAGCTCCAGGCCACTGGTGCTACTGTTGTAACAATGCATGTATAGTGTCACCAAATATAGATATTCGTAGGCTCCAGAGGATTTAATAGTGTGTGGAAATCGAAAAAATAAGCCAGACAAAATATTCCTCGCCCTTAAGAGCTCCATTGGTTCTATGTGGAGCTAAGAATAAATCCAAAATACTGGCCATGATTTAAAGAGGTTTGAGGGAAGAAGAACTACAATATTTGTGGATGCAGACCCCCAGGACATCCTTGACCATAGCCTAATTTTGGGTAATGCTTAGCTAAGTGCGTTACACAAATTCATTCCCTTGAGTAGAAGATGTGGAACAATAGAGAAGATCTGACTCTGGAAACTTAGCTTCAAATAATTATTTAGTTTGGTTCAAACTACTTTAATTGTTTTACCTAATGTAATGTTTATGTTTAATGCTCTATTCGAAATCTTTATTTCGATTAATTAAAACCATAAAAGACAAAGCGATCCCATAAACCAATACACAGATGTCCAGATCCATCAGTTCATAAATTGTGCAATCTCTAAACATCCGATACTCTTTAAAAATTCCCAATAGAATACTTAGCAGAGAATACTGTCTAAAAACAAATATAAAAACAGGATAAAAAGGATAATTACTCCAGGAAGTTAACAATACATTTTCTCTTAAAGTACCAAGAACGTTTAGTGTAAAACTAGATGTAGAGCCCCGATTACACTGTCACAACCCATGATGTTTTGTGAAACCTCTCCTTTCAGTCGATTTAGGACCACTATTTATCAAACCACTTCACTTCCCCAAAAAGTACAATAGGAGCAAGCGTAAGAAGCATTTCCAATGCAATGGGTCTTGCGTTTGCTCGATTTAGAGCTATTAGCATTCTGTGAGCCAGATGTAGCAAAAATTTGCGAGTCGCAAATGGCCTGAATCGCAATTTGCGACCCCACAAAATCGGAAATGGGATGCAAAAATCCCATTTCCGAATCGCAAATTGCGACGTGAGCCATTACCGACTCGCAAAATTTGTGACCCCATTGTGTGACCAGCAAATAGGTAGACGCAATTTGCGAGTCGCAAATTATGAAAAAGCCACTCGCAAATTGCGACTAGTCGCAAAAAGCCCATTTTGCACACCCAAATTACCACTAAGTCAGAGCAAGTGGTAACCAAAACCAAAGTATAAAAGGAGACCCAGAAGGCATCTGGGTAACTCAAAATGGCTGAAATATATGTGATAGCAAGGAGGAGGAGAGTCCACGCCGCACAGCAGAGGAGGAGGAGGAGCCAGAGACAGGAGAGGATATACAGAACCAGGCAGACACTTTTCCAACAAACTGAGTAGGAGATTTATGACAAATACAGACTCAGGAGTGCAGCAATATTAGAATTAATTGATCTACTCAATCTGCAGCTTCAACGACAGACTGTGCGCAGCAGCGACATCCCCACACATGTGCCAGTGCTATGCTCACTGCACCTCTTGGCTTCCGGTAGCTATCAGGGGGTGATTGCAGTGGCAGGTGGGGTATCCCAAAGTGCACTTTCACGATTCTTCAGATCATTCCTAGATGCCATTCTCACACACATGTCCAGATACATATACCTACCCAGGAATGAGGCAGAAATCAACAGCCCCAAGTTAGAATTCTACAGAATTGCCAACTTCCCACATGTAATAGGGTGTGTAGACGGGACACATATACAAATATGCCCTCCTGCAAATCTGGAATATCTGTTCCGCAACCGGAAGTGTACCCACTCACTGAACATCCAGGTGGTATGTGACGCCCATTATGTCATCACTGACATGGTAGCCGAATTTCCAGGGAGTACATATGACTCTTACATTTTCAGGCACAGTGGGATACACCAATGCCTAGAACGTGGGGAGTTTGGAGACGGATTTCTATTAGGTATTGCTGAAGACACTCTGAAGCCATACACACAGGTCACTGTAGAAACCATCCATGCCCTGCTAACATTGTTACATTTTGCCACACAGGTGACACTGCATATGCGCTACGACCATGGATACTTACCCCGTACCTAACACCCAGCAATGAGAATGAGAGGCGATGTAACAGTGCACATAGACGGACCAGAAATGTAATAGAGAGGACCTTTGGACTGTTAAAGGCAAGATTCCGATGCCTCCACAGAAGTGGAGGTGCGCTCCAGTATGCCCCAATAACAGCTTTCAAGATAGTTGGTGCATGCGCTATACTGCACAACATTGCCACCAGACGTGGGCTACATCTCACCCCTGAAGACCCAGATTCGGAGGATGACGAGCAAGAGCTACCACATCGCCAGCCTGGGGATAGAAGCATTGCAAATCAAGGCAGACAGAGACGGGACCACATTGCAAACCAATACTTTAGAAGGTACGTGGTAACTGTCACCACACACACTAATGTCACACACAAAGAGCCCAGTTGTGAAGTGGATCAAACAATACTTTTTAATAAGTGAACCTAATAACTAAAGAACTGAACTGTTGGAAAGGGGCTGCACATGTCCACCCTCAATGAGGACACATTAACTCCATGTGCCTCATGTGTCCTGCAGTGTTTGGGCATAACACCTCCTCCTGGTACGACAAGCATGGCTTGTGCTAGGTGGGTCAGCAGACCCCTGACGTGCACTGCCACTCCGCAAGACACGTGTGTCTGTGGCAGATTCGCTGCTGATGGTGGACCCCTCCTCACTGTCCTGAGGTGTCTCAGCCTTGCCCCTTGCCACCTGCCTGGCCTCCAGCATGTCCACAGCGTGGCTAACGCGGCCCAGTCCCCGAGCCACATCCCCTGCAAAGTGGCCCAAGTCCACCTGCAAGCTCACAGTACGTCGTGACAGCCCTGTGGTGTTCACTGCAAGACGGACAATGGATGCTGCCATGCGGTCCAATCTCTGCACCAGTTCCGTCACCAGTTGCCGTATGGATAGTGCTAGATCACTGACATTGTCATTCAAACGTGTGAACTGTGTGTTCACTTCTGCCAGGCCATGTGTAAAATTGTGCTCCATCCTCTGCATTGCCCCAGAAATAATTCTCAACTGCCTTGTTTGCAGGCGCTGACCAGATAGGAGGGATGCCTCAGCTGCAGACATGGATGCATCACCTATATCCTCCTGGGACACTGCCTGGACATGGAGTTTGCGATGCGGTGGTGCTTCTGGGTCTTGCTGTCTCACACTGTGGCTGGGACCAGGTGCTGTGTCTCTTTCCTCCATGTCCACTTCTTCATCTGGAGGGAACTTTGGTGGTGTGGTGCTGGACACTGTAGTGGCTGCTGCAGCCTCCTGCCCTGCCTGTGGCCTGCTTTCTTCACCCTGGATGGTGTGGCTGGTGGGGGTGTCTTGTGGGAGACCTGTGGGACATAGGGAACACACTGTCAGTATCTAACATCTGTTGTATGCCTTCTAATAAACAGTTGCCAATAAGCTGACTACTGTACTACATTGCCCATAATGCACCATTCTGGTGGTTGCTAGTCTGGAATGGAGCTAGTCTGGTTGTGCATGCTGCTGTGTACTGGGTGGGTGCGGGTATAGCATTTATAGGTGTACATGCATGTTTCATGGTACTCACTTTTCGATGTCCCTTGCGCTGACATGTCCAGTACTCCCATTCCTGACACTGCCTCAGGCTCCAGGGTCTGTTCAACCAGTTCCTCCATGGCTGTGGGTGGTGGGATGGTGGATGGGCCTCCTCCTGTGCCCTTCATCTCCCTGAGGCACTCTGCCACCCTCTCCTTTGTCCTGGAGCGCAGGTCAAACCACCGTTTTTTAATTTCCTCAATGCTTCTGTGGCTCACCCCTATGGCATTGACCCTCTCCTGGATGTCTTGCCAGATTCTCCTCTTTTCAGTGTCTGGGACACTCAGGGCAGCCTTTCCAAACAGCTGGTCATGGTGCTGGCAGCATTCCTCTGTCAGCACTTCAAGTTCCTTTTCAGAGAATTTAAATTTTCTCTTCCTGCCTGCACTGCCTGAGTCTTCCATTGTTGCAGCTGTTCCTCCAGGTAGTTGCTCAGCAGTTAGAAAAGGGTGTGGTCCTCCCTCCTCCCAGGTGTATTTGATGTCTTCCTGGCTCTGATGTCATCAGCAAGAGCCAGGAAGTGTTTTTCCAACTGTTTTGCTGGACCTGCATGCAATTTGCGGCGCAGTCGCAATTTGCAATACCTAACTCTCAATTTGCTAACATCGGACTCGCAATCTGCGGTGCGACTTCATTTGCGAGTCGCAAATTGATGTCGCTTTTTTTTGTTGGATCCCATTTTGTGAGTCGGAAATTGCGAGTCGCAATGACTCGCAATTTCCGACTCGCTAATTTTTTGCCACATAAATTGAAAATGACATAAGCGAGCCGATTCAAAGCGCCACAGCCGCCATGAGCACGAAGGAGAGACACAAAAGGAAAAAGATGTTTGTTCGCACTCATCAGCAAACGTTTAATAATCCATGTAACAGGGTCCATGGCCAAGATAGCAGTAACAAAACTGCTCCAAGGAGGGACTAACGTAAAGCATTTTCGAACAATAAAAAAGGATTTTTCAAAGTCAAGCCCAGGAACGAGTGATAGTGATGGGCGTGAGGTGGGGTCCTTAAGAGCATGACGATGGGACGCAATGAACCTGCACGGTGAGACACACCCGCCCGCTGCTCATCGAGAGATTCCTGAAGTTTAATCTTTACCTGAGGCATCTGACATCCTCCACAGGGACTGAACAGTATTTCTACAAGCCTAGTAAACACACATTTGTTGAGGACATTGCCTAATTAGCTTGCAGCATAACTCGAGGTCAATTACATGACCTTTAATTGGACACTGTTAAACACGTGAAGCGGTTGGAAGGCAATTTATAAGTGTGTTGTGAAATTATTAATAAAAAATAAATCACTATATAGAAAAAAAAAAAATAGCATGTTGTCTAGTGTCAGTATGCTGTAATTGTAGGTTTGTAAACAGTTCTAAATTAAGCTGTTTATCCCTCTAAATTACACAATCGTAGGCGAATATAACTCATGATCCCTAAAGAATTAAACTTTTAATTTAAACCATGTGTATCACAACATGTTTAAAACAGCTAGAGTCAAATTGTACTCCTGGCCCGTGAAAAACACCATGGTGAGTCACATGAAGCAGTAAGTTCAAAGAAAGTATACAGTTTTAATCTTTTGTTGCCATGACGGACATGTTATCGTTTGCCTGATGTGTCGATATCCAAAATAGTCGGCAACAGCAGAACCAACTGATCTGTCTGGGCCGCCAAGAAACATGTGCCAGTCGGTAGAGGATGAGATCTTCACCCAGTTGTAATGTGACAAGTGCTTGCTTGACATGATGAATGAATCCTCCTGTTACGCTTTAGTCACGCTAGTTGTATCTGCTGTACGACATGCAGTAATTCTTGTGAATGAAAAAGCTTTATAGCACGTGTGATACCTACAACAGTTAAGACAGACGTGCTCTCCTTCGATTGAAAATAATACTCACAATTTGGAAGGACTTGGCATTTAGAATAAAGTAATAGCAATGAAGCTGCAGGTCCAATTAAAACTACTAATAGAAAATAAGGAACAGGCAGGCAGATGTCCCAAATGTTTTTGAATTTGAAAACCTTGCACAACATGTTCGATTTTGCGAGAGCAAATTGTCAAATTGCAATGTAAGAAAGTGATGTTGTGAGCTGCAAATGCCTTTGCGACTCATGATGTCCACTTTTCCTTACTTCTGTAAAAAGATGCCCCCCTCCTTTAGAAACACCTGGAAATGCATCAATACTTTGCAATCCTTCATGCAACTGTATTCCACTGAATTATTACGAACTCCAAAAGCTTTCGGTATCATTTTCAAAATTGAAGGTGCCCATGAGGAACAGCTTTTCTATGCACATGTAAGCCACTGAAGGAGATACACATCCCTGTGTGCTACTCTCCCCAAAAGTCCCTTTTTCTTTCTCCTTTTTCATCCTTATTTTCTTTCATGTATTCTTTCCTTCTACCTTTCTTTCTTCCTCTTTCAGTCTCCCTTTCCTTCGTTGTTTTTTCTTTTCCCTTTCATTCTTTGTTTCTTCCTTCCTTCTCTTTTTTCCTTCTCTTTAATTTCTTTCTTTTTCCTTCTTCTGTTTTACTTTGCCTCTCTTTCTTTCTTTTTCTGTCTTTCTTTCTTACTTTCTTGCTCAAAGGCAAGCGGCTTGCAGACAATGCCAGACATGTTGACATTTTCAGTAGTTCCTTTCAGTGCCAGGGTGTACTATGGAAATGTGTTTTTTTTAAGACCCAAAACCTTTTTTGCCTGTACCAAATATATTTGTTTAGATTGATGCGTGCCCAGCATATTCCCAAAAAATAAAGTTTTGCAGAAACCATGAGAAAAAAAACACAGGTATTGCAACAAGGCTGGTGGCCAATGCCAGACCTATTATTGGCTTTGCCAATGCTTGTTTTCTGCTGTGGTCTCTGACCTGTAAAGGGATAGTGTAATGATGTAAATGCACAATTATACTGTTAGCCTATGCCTGATGCCAGGGTTGGCATCAGTGTTTAAACATTATGTAAGATCTGAAGTTGGAACACAGGGGTGAACCGGGGACAGAGGGAGGAGACGGTGGTGAAGGAAAGAGTGTGGGGATTTTCCTGTGTTGTGTGTTTCCTATTACCAAGTAGCACTTTTATATTGAAATAAACATCTGCTTATTTCACATGTGATGTGTCTTTGTCACTGCAAAAATATTTGACGACGACTTGAGGTACTGCGGGCAAACCCGTGCCTTTAGCTATCTCAGTCTTTCATGGATGCCATGCAGGAACATACCTGAGATCGCAGTTTCTTCATCACCTGAAGATCGCGTTTCCTCATCTCCTGAACATTTTTCCTAGAGCCTGATTTGTGCTCCAGCAATGCTTAGCATCTATTGGAAGACATTTGGGTTTATTTACATCTCTGCCCAAAATTTCTGATTTATTTGTTTGCACTACAGGTGCCACTATATTTTCTAAGCTTGATCTTCCTAGTGTGTACCACCAAGAAGAACCACATTCATCTTCCAGACATTTAACAGCATTCATTTCCCATATTGGAGTTTTCAGGTATTGCAGGATGCCTTTTTGATTGGCCTCTGTGTTTCAGACGGTCATGTATAACCTATTAAGAGATGTTGAAGGTGCCCTGGCTTTTCAAGAGGATGTGTTAATTTATGCAAAGAATGTTGAAGAGAACTACATCATCTTGGAACGTGTATTGAGTATTTTCGAAAACCATGGAGTTGTTTAAAAAAAGGAAAAATGTAAATTTCTTTGCAGTGAAATAGAATATTTGGGACATGTAATTTCTAAGGATGGTCTAAGTCCCAAACAGAGTTTAGTTAAATACATTGTTGGAGCTCCACCTCCCACTGACTTGGTGTAAATCTTTTTTTTAGGAATGTGCAAATTCTATTCACAATTTATCCCTCACTTTGCTTCTAATAAAACCCACTAGTGATCTTCTAAAGAAAGAGACACACTTTGCTTGGTGTGTCAAGTGTGATGTAGCTTTTCAACAGACCAAGATTGTCTTGTTGTATTCCTTTAGATGCCAGCCAGATGAGTCTTGGTGTCAAGCTTGCACAAATTGATGGTAACAAGGAACTCACAGTAGCCTTTTCTTCAAAGGTACTAAGGGAAGCAAAACTACAATATTCTGTGTTTGAGAGAGAGTTGCTTGCATGTTTCTGGGGAATTGAGAAATTCTGCACCGATATGTGGGGAAGGCATTTGAGATTACTAATTGATCACAAACCTTTGGTAAACATTTGGAGTGGGGGAGGTAGCAAGGTTTGCTCTCCACGTGTTGATTTCCTGTCTTGTTTTCCATGCAAAAATGATGAGGAAAGTGATGTTGATGTGAGACTGGCTGACTTGTTAGAAGAAGATTTTGAAAATTACCTGATAGCTTCTCTTGAAATTCCTGAGCTTAAGATGTGTTCTTAGAAGGAATGTAGGGAAGCAATGACAGGAGATCAAGTGTTACAGGAGATAATGGACTTGGTCAAAAGAGGTTTGCCCAGGGAAAAATAAATTTCACCATTAATACAGCCATATTGTAAAGTCAGTGTCAAGATCTCTTTTGAGGATGAAATGGTTTTAAGGTCATATAAGTTAATTCCATCTAATGATGTGAGAAAAAATATTATTGCCAATGCTCATGAGGGCCATCTGGGGGCCTCTTTAATTAAGAGACAGATTGGTGAGTCATTTTGGTGGCCACATATGGACACTGAAGTTGATGAAATGGTGGAGAGATGTGAATTTGTACATCACCAGACAAAGTCTGAAAGTGCCTACCATATGATTCTTTGCCAGTAGGGTCAAGACTTATAGTTGTTCTGATGGTCTACTGTTCAAAATGGACAGAAATAAAGATGGCCAAAGAGCCTAACGCTAATGCCATTATAACTTTTCTTAGATAAATATTAGCAAGAGAAGTCTTTCCTGAATACATAGTCTCTGTCAATGGTACACAATTTGTATGTAAGGACATTGAGAGTTTTCTTCAAAAGTGTGGTGTCATACATCTTAGGAGTTCTTTGTATCATCCTCAAACAAATAAAATTGATGAGAGGATGAATAATGTGGTGGGGGAATGTATAAGATGGCCAAACACTCTAATGTTGATATTGTGAAAGCAGTGCATAGTATGTTATTCTTTCACAGGACCACACATCATTCCACCATAAACATTTCTCCATTTGAACTTCTGAGGGGAAGCAATCCTAATACCAGTTTCTGTTCGACGTGGATGTTGAAATGGATAAAAGATTAATCAAATGTTGATCAGTTGATGAGGTATTTAAAAGAAAATGTCCAAGTCTCTCAAAATAAGTAAAAGATTGGGTATGACAAAAGAAAAAGTGCCAAACCAGTTCAGGTCAAGATTGGTGACGTGGTAAATACGAGAGCGTTTGTTCGTGTCTAGAAATGAAAGAGAAAATTCAGGAAACCGATCACAGTGGAAAAAAATTGTGGGAATGTAATTAAAGTCAGTGGCGGTCATTGGTGAAATCTGGCTAAGGTAGTTAATGTTGGAAAATCAGTGCATGAGATTGATGATGGCAGTGGTCTTAAGTCTGAAGGAATGGGTCATAAGAACAAGTGCCTACCATTTGATTGTGAAAATAAAAATATAAATCCAAGCTACAAGAATGGAAAAGAACGTCAGTTTGTTGCTCACTCATCTAAAGATAATTACAGGATACGTAAACGTAGAAGAACTATAGTCAAACCTAGTATGTTTCGTTCCTAAGTTGAATGACAAATTTTAGGAAAAGAAAAAAGGGTTAGAACTATGTTTTCCCAAGTAAGGTTACAGTTGTTATTTGCAAAAGTATATTATTATAAGTATTCCTAATGAACTTTGTGTTTTTGATTTCTATATTTTGTTTTGTTTTGGGAACAGGGAAGATGTGCAGTTATGTAAATATACAATTATACTGTTAGCCTGTGCCTAATTCCTGCTTTGGCATCAGTGTTTAAACATGATGTATGATTTGAAGTTGGAACACAGTGGTTGAACTGACGTAGATAGGGTCTCTAATAAAAGCCCTTTGCAAATTTGATTAGAGTAACTTGTGTCAGCTGCACGATGCAGGTCTTCATTTCTATATTTACACCAAGGTACTAGGGTTTCCAGACAGAATCGTGCCTCATGAATAATAATGAGCTATGACTTTGTGAACCCTGACACATGTCATTTGTGTGTTGTGTTGGATCAGTACATCAGGCACAGAACAAAAAATGTTCAGATTGGGTCGTAGACACTGTGCAAAAACACTGTCTGCTATTCAACTCAAACTTTGGTACATACAATACAAGGCATCACAGGTGGGAAGTAAAATTAAAAGATCTTATTTGCTGAAAGATGTACTTAGTTGCAGTGCCTTTTGTGCGTTATAATATGGTACAGCTGCCAAATGCTCAAAATCAGACAACAGAGTCAATACCATGCTATATTGAATCACTGAACGGGAGTAAACAATTATTTTTATTGCAGTGAGTCTTTAATAATGAAAAGAAGAATTTTACAAATAACAAACATTTCTATTCCAATGAATATAAGAGTTCACAGCAATAACTTAGGGCCTCCTTAGGAGTTTGGCAGTCAGACCACCAAAACTCAAATTCTATGACCAGCGGAAGCAGCGTGACAGTATTGGCTGCGGCTCTCAGAGAGGCGAGCCCAATTGCGCCGCACACAGCACCCTCAGAATGCGCACTGCCTGACATAGCAGACATTGTGCATTCCGAGGGTGCTGACAGGGGGATCCCTGAAAGGCTAATGTGATGGGCATGGGCAAAACATGGCCCCATGGCCCCCCTTTGCCTTTCTGCCAGCCGTTTCATGATGGTGTAACTGCCATGAAAAGGCTGGTGTAAAGGAAAGTCGTGATCAGCATGGTGGTGCCAATCTCTGCACAGCCGTAGCCAACCACGACTTTCACCGCTGCCAACCCATCAGAATCTCTGAATCTGCCGGTGGCAGCAGTGTGCGCCTGCATCGTAATGTGGAGGTCGAACCACCAAGGTTGCAGTGGTCCAACCGCCACCAGGGGTACTATGGTCCATGGACCGCTGTATTCATAATGAGGCCCTTAAGCACAATGTTTCAAAATGTATACATCATAGTAGAGGTTAAAGAGCTGTGAAAAATGTTGGTATTAGTTGATGGTAGCAAGTACCCACCTCAAGTAACAATAAAAATGTTTATCAGGGTGAACCACTAAAATCATTAATTAAACCTGAGCTCAACCCACTGAGAGCTATGGCACAGACCAGACAGGCTTAACTTGGCAATGTGTAAAGTATTCATGCAGTACTAAAATGGCAACAAAGTGGAAATGCAAAACAATAAAAGTACTGTACTGAATTAGAAAAATCGAGTGAAATTGTAAAATAAATAAAACGAAATGACACTAAAATGATAAATATGTGATAAGAAATGCAATAATGGGATCCTGAGATATGATTTTTAAAAAGTTTTAAGTAGAAATATTGCTGTGAAGCACAAAGTGCAAGTGATGGTAAATGGTCGCTGTAAAATAGGATCTAGGTGCAATTTGTTTGACACTGACTGTGACGGAGCATGGGTCGGAAACGCTAAACAGGTTACTCCTGGTCAAAGATTTTATCTTCTGCCTATAGTCCTTTAAGTTTCAATATACCACAGAAGTACACTTATAAAGGCACCTAGAGGATTAGTTTCTAAGTGCCTTCGGGGAGGCACTTAGAGACTCACAGGGTGGCAGGCAGGGGCCAACAGGAGAGCCCAGTCAAGGTCCAGTTGCCTTGGTCAGCTGGGCAGTTGCAGGAAAAGGTCTCTTTTTCTAGCTTGTTGTGTCCCTGTAGCTTTAACAGGAGGTCAGCCTTATTACTCCACTTCTTTGTCCTGGGTTAAGGAGAGAGAGCAGGTCCAGTCTCCCAGAGCTTTTTTTAATTTTCAGACACCAGGTTCTGCCCCCTTCTGATCATCCTCAGGTCTAGGAGTAATTTGAAGTGGGTGCCTGAGGTTCCATGCCATGAGCTAGAGCATGGGAATGACCCCTGGGATGCAGTAACCATTGATGTAAAGGTTCCAAGGCCTATCCTTACCCCCTTTGTGCTTTTCCAAGCTGGCTGAAGTCTTTGGCCAGACTAAACATGGGCTCTAAGGGCTGGGGGCATGTATGGGTAGTATACTGCTGTCCTTCCACATCTGACACTAAAATCCAGTTTTAGGCAGTCCATGTACCACCAAAAAACTCAGAGACAGAAGTCTGCTAAAATCAAAGCTGAGCTTTTAGCAACCAGACAGTGAATACCCACAAAGTGATTTGGCATTCTGTTTCCTTCCTTTCTTTGAGGTACATTCCAAATGTCATCTGTAAAGACTCAACAGATTCAAGCAGGATCTGACACTTTAATGTCAAGGAGGATCCTCACAGACCACCCCGATGGTTACCTTAAACCAGTTCTGAGGCAGCTGTGCTGTCCCTCCCACTGTGGATGGTGCCTGGTTGACTACCAGGACAAAAAGGGAGGCAAGCCCAGGCGCGAGCTATAGCTGCCTGTGACAGAGGAGGCACCAAAAGTGCATGAAGAGTATGAGCACACTCCCCCAGCCCATCCCCTTGAGGGGAGGACAGACCCCCCCCCCCACAACCAAGTCCCACTGTCCCTGTCCTGGGAGCAGTTCATACCTCACCACAGGGGAGCCATGAAGATGCCATGTAACAGCTGAATGCACAGTTAAAGGCTTCCATAGGCTTTAAGCAGAGTAAGGTAGCTTTTCTAAAGTGCCTTTTCTGTAATAGGTGGACAAAGGTTGGCATTGCCATAACATTGGATTTTGTTTAACTATTACAAGAGTCTTTGAAATATTTATTTAGCTGTTACCAATCCAAAGTTAGCACTATAAGGTGTTATACTGCAATCCAGGGTTTCCCTATGAAACAGCCAAAGATGCTGCCTGTTGCTGCTGGAAAATAACCTCCCACCCCCAACAACAAGCCAACATAAAAGAGATTGGCATCCTGTGACAATTTGATCTGCCAATACCCTGCAGTCAAGGCAAAGGTGCTTAAATACTTGGCAGATAACAGTGTATCTATTAGCTCATCTTCCCTGGGTATAGGGTCAGCATCAGTCTTAGTGACTGTGTTGAGCCCTCTGTAATCTACACAGAACCTCATCTCTCTTTTCCCAATTTGGGAATGAGGGTTTGGTACCAGCACCTCTGGGACAGCCCAGGGGCTGTCAGAGTACTAAATCAATCCTAGGTCAAGCATTGTCTGCATTTCAGCTTTGATGCAATCTCTAACATGGTCAGGTTGCCTAAAAATGTTGCTTTTAACAGACAAACTGTCTCCTGTATCAATGGTGTGTTCACACCATGTAGTTTGTCCAGGTGTTAGAGAAATCAGTTTAGAGAACTGCCCTATGAGGTTCCTACAGTCTTCCTTCTGGGATTCAGTAAGGCAGTCTGCTAGAACCACTCCATCCACTGAGTCATCAGCTGCGGTATTGGAGAAGAGATCAGGGAGGGGGTCACTCTCGTCCTCCTGTCCCTCATCAGTGGCCATGAGCAGGGTTAAGTCAGCACTGTCATAGTAGGGCTTTCGGTGGTTCACGTGAAGTACTCTGAGAGGACTTCTAGGAGTGACAAGGTCAATTAAGTAAGTGACCTCACCCTTCTTTTCCACTGTGATGTGTGGTCCACTCCATTTATCTTGGAGTGTCGTTGGTGCCGCAGGCTCCACGACCTACACTTTTTCCCCTGGTTCATATACTGTCAGGACAGCCTTCTGGTCATGCCATTGCTTTTGCAATTCTTGGCTTGCCTGAAGGTTCATTTGTCTGGTGGTGGTAAGGTGTAGAGAATTTATAAGTTACACCACACTGGTTGGAAATGGCCTTTCCGCAGGGTCACCCTCAAACATTTTGCCTTCCTCCTTCTCTTTTTCTGACCTCATTTTTGCTGGCTTTAGGACTCTGAACACTTTACCACTGCTAATCTGTGCTAAAGTGCATATGCTCTCTCCTTAAAACATAGTGACATTGGCTCATACCCAATTGGCTTATTTAATTTACTTGTAAGTCCCTAGTCAAGTGCACTACATGTTCCCAGGGCCTGTAAATTAAATGCTACTAGTGGCCTGCAGCACTGGTTGTGCCACCCGCATAAGTAGCCCTCTAATCATGTCTCAGGCCTGCCATTGCAAGGCCTGTGTGTGCAGTTTCACTGCCACTTTGACTTGGCATTTATAAGTAATTGCCAGTCCTTAAACTCCCCATTTCCTACATACAAGTCACCCCTAAGGTAGGCCCTAGGTAGTCCACAGGGCAGGGTGCTATGTAGGTAAAAGGAAGGACATGAACATGTGTGTTCTATATTTCCTGGTAGTGTAAAACTCCTAACTTCGTTTAACACTGCTGTGAGGCCTGCTCCTTTCATAGGATAACATTAGGGCTATCTTTCTATACTGTTTGAGTGGTAGATTCTGATCTGAAAGGAGTAACCAGGTCATATTTAGTATGGCCAGAATGGTAATAGAAAATCATGCTTAATGGTGAAGTTGGATTTAATATTACTGTTCTAGAAATGCCACTTTTAGAAAGTGAGCATTTCTCTACACTTACATCCTTCTGTGCCTTCCAATCCACATCTGGCTAGGTTAGTTGACAGCTCCCTTGTGTATTTCACTCAGACAACCCCAAACACAGGATACTCAGTCACACCTGTACACATCTGCATACTGAAAGGGTCTTCCTGGGCTGGGAGGGTGGAGGGCCTGACGCTTACATGTCAAAGGACAGTGGTCTGTCCTCACACAATGGACTGCCAAACCCCCTGCTGGGACCTTGGCAGATAGGATGGAACTGAAAAGGGACCTTGTGTACTTCTAAGCCACTCTTTGAAGTCTCCGCCATTTCAAAGGCACATTGGGTATTTAAGCAGGGTCCCTGACCATACCAAGTTAGACACTTTTGAAGTTAGACACTTCTTGACAAGACACCTACTGGGAAAGGAACTCTGAACCAGAACCAGCAACCTGCTAAGAGAGCTGCCTGGCTGCCCAAAGGACTCTCCTGACTGCTTTGCTGAAAAGGACTGCTGCCTTGTTTTTGCCCTGCTGCCTTGCTTCCCTCTGGCTGCTGAGAAGTGCTCTCCAAGGGCTTGGATTGAGCTTGCCTCCTGTTTTCTGAAGTCTCAGGGCCAAAAAGACTTCATCTCTCGAAAGAAATCCTTGTGCGGTGAAAAATTTACGCGCAGCCTGCCAGAGTTGACGCACAGTCTGCCCTGTGGTGATAAAATCACTGCACGCCGAACCGGAAAGCCGTAGCTCGGCTCCCAGAGTGGAGAGCGATGCAGCACCAGCGATGCGACTGGAACTTCAATGCATGGCCCCCTAGATTGACACATTGCGTGGAAAAGCGGAAAAGCATTGACGCATTGTCTGTGTGTGCCCGGAGAAACCAATACATACCTCACTGTTTTCCACGCATCTCCTCCTCTGCGGTCACTTGCGGATAATTTCGACGCAAACCAGGTACTCTGTGCTTGCAATATTGCTTTTTAAGAGCTAAAGACTCTATTTACCATTACAAAAGTGATATTTCCACTTGTATTTATCAAATCATGATCATTTTGACCTTATTCTACTCAGATAAATATTCTATATTTTTCTAAACCTGTGTGGTGTATTTTTGTGGTGTTTATACTGTGTTATTGCATAATTTATTGCACAAATACTTTACACATTGCCTTCTAAGTTAGGCCTCACTGCTCAGTGCCAAGCTACCAGAGGGTGGGCACAGGATAATTTGGATTGTGCGTGACTTACCCTGACAAGAGAGAAGGTCCTTGCTTGGACAGGGGATAACCTGACTGCCAACCAAAGACCCTATTTCTAACAACACTCTTTCCACATTGTTTTTAAGTATGAAGACATGAAGTTGCTACCCTGTCTGATACTACCTCTCTTGAGAAGCCCACCCTGGAAAGATTCCCTGAAGATTCCCTGAAGGGCTTTGGCCATTGCAGGGGCTATAGTGGCCCTAAGGGGTATAGCTTTGTGATACCTGGTGGCATGGTCCACCACAACCAGAATGAATCTGTTTCCAGAAGCTGTGGGAGGGTCAAGGGGACCAACAATATCAATCCCTACCCTTTCAAAGAGCACCCCAACCACTGACAGTGATATTAAGGGGACCTTTGGAGTGTCACCTGTCTTGCCTCTGGCTTGACAAGTGATACAGAAGCGACAAAACTCCTTGGTATCTTCAGACATGTGAGGCCAGTGAAAGTGAGGGACCAGTCTGTTCCAGGTCTTTCTTTGTCCCAGATGTCCAGCAAGGGGAATATCATGTGCCAAGGTTAACAAAACTTCTCTGTATTGCAAGGGAACGACCAGTCTCCTGTTGGCACCAGGTTTTGGGTCCCTTACCTCAGAATACAAGAGATTGTCCTCCCAGTACACCCAATGGGTGCCACTGATATCCACTGCCTCTTTTTTTACAGCTTGCTGTCTCAAACCCTCAAGTGTGGGACAGGTTTGCTGTGCCACACTTAACTCTCCCTGGCAGGCCCCCTGCACATAAGAGTTCAGCTGTATCAGTTTGAAGTTCTTCAGCTGTAGGTTCTGTCCAGGGAGTTGACCCCTCCTCCTCAAAGGGGGAATCATCAGTGGAGGGAGGGATAGTGGATAACCTTTTACCCTTTTTACCCCTGCTTTTGAGAAGCTCTTGCTTCATATTTTCATGATCCAAATTTCCCTCTCCTCTTTGCTTCTTGGCCTGAGCCCTTGACAAAGCAAAGATATGCCCAGGAATGCTCAGAATGGCTGCACGGGCCTCCAACTCCACTTCAGCCCAAGCTGAAGTCTCCAAGTCGTTCCCTAGTAGACACTCTACAGGTAGGTCTGTGGATACCACAACCTTTTTTGGACCAGTAACCCTCCCCACCCCCGTTGAAATCAACAACAACCAAGGGGTAGCTTACAGTGTTGTTATAGGTGTCAGTGACTTGGTACTGATGACCAAGTAGGTGCTGCTCAGGGGCCACCAGTTTTTCAGTCACCATTGTGACAATGGCATCTGTGTCCCTGTAGGCCTCTACTTGAACACTAGTTATTAGGGGTTGTTGCTTGTAATTATCCATATTAAGGAGAAAAGCAACAAGGGTGGCAAGGTCAATGTCACCATTAGAGACTAAAACAGCCTCAGTGGTTTCCCTAACTAGACCAACCCCCACTACATTTCCCAGAGTGAGCCTTGCTATACCCTTGGACTGACTATTTGTTGTGTTATTTTTCCCACCACCACTGCTATTGCTAGGGGCACACTTTAAAGCAGTGGGGGTAGTGGTGGTGGGAGGCTTGGTGCTTTTCTTAGGGCAAGAGCTGTCTCCTGCCCTATGACCTTTATTCCTACAGACATAGCACCAATGCTTTTTATTCTGATAGTTGTGAGAAGAGGAATTAGAACCACCCCCAGAAGAGTTGTGTGGGCCAGATGAAGACTTTTTGTTTTTATCTTTGTCCCCACCTTTGTCATGTGACTTACCATCTTTCTTCTTGACCTTATCACCCCCTCTATGAGGTTTTCAGCTCACCCTTGTTCTGACACTTTTGCCTGCATTCTTTCCTAATTCCTGGGGAGAGGTCAGATCTTAGTCTACCAAGTACTGGTGCAACAAGTCAGACATACAGTTATTTAAAATATGCTCTCTCAGCAACAGATTGTACAAGCCCTCATAATCAGACCCTTTGCTGCAATGTAACCAGCCTTTTAAAGCTTTATCAGAATAGTCCACAAAGTCAACCCAATCCTGTAAGGCCTCTTTTCTGGTCACCCTGAAATTGATTATATATTGTTCAGTGGTGAGACCAAAACTTTCTAACAGAGCTGTTTTTAAAATGCTTTAGTTGTCTACATCCTCTTCTCTGACAGTGAGAAGTCTATCCTTACCCTTGTCAGAGAAGGACAACCAATGAATAGCAGCCCACAGCCTTTGAGGGACCCTCTGAACTTTACAGGCCCTCTGAAGTGCAGAAAACCACTTCTATAAATATTATCCCCTACCTTGTAAAAGGGAACAATTTTGTGCAAGTTTCTGGAATCAATGAAGTCCTCCCTGAATCTACAATCCCTTAATCTGCTGCTGCCACCATGGGTATTAACCCCAAACCCTGCCTTTCCCTCTCCACTGCCAAGGCCTCCTTCTCTAGGGCTAGCTGTTGCTGCTGCAGTCTCTGTCTGGTCTTCTCCAGTATCAGCTTTCTGAGCTCCCTATCTATGGAGTCATCTCCTGGAGTTGTGCAGTGTGACCCCTCAGACACAAAGGTGATATGCTAATGGGCATAGATGGATCTTTTCCTAGTCTTTGTGACCCTAGCTACCTGTCCTCTGGGTGTAAAGGGAACAATACCTCTGTGGCTTCCCCTCCCACTACCAGCTACACTAGTGGGTCTACTAGGTGCAACATCCCTGGAAGAACCCTCCCTTGAACCTGGAAGATTATTCCCTGAGTAAATGGGTGCAGAATCTTCTTCCTCCTCCTCATCCTGGCTACCAGCATGCTCCTGGTCATCCTGAAGAAGGAGGCTTCCCCACATCTAATTTCCTGTCTGAACAGTGCCCCTTCAATTCCTTGAAAGTCATGCCCTTATAAGGAGTGCCCATGACCTCAGAGCTAGGTCCAGCAGTAGACATGGTGTGTGTGTAGGGTTACCTAACCTACCTACCCTCTAGTCTCTTGGAAAGAAAGGTAAGAGACTAGATCCCTGTATTAGGTATAGAGTGGTCTTTCCTGTGGAAAGCACCAGGTGAGAGTGATAAGGCAATTGCAAGTACTTGCACCACCAATGTAGGAGGCTGGCCTGGTTTGTAGTGGGTACCTACGGTACTTACACCTTATACCAGGTCCAGTCATCCCTTATTAGTGAAATGTAGGCAGTGTCTAGAAGCCAAGCTCTCTAGAGATAGCTGTACCTGAGCAGCCAAAGCTTATCGAGGAGACATGCAAAGCTCATGCAATACCACTGTAGTCACACACATGAAAGAAAACACTCAGTGTAGCTCTGAGTACTACCCCTATGAAATTATGACCATGGTGGAACTGCTCAGACAGACAGCCACTTTAACACACCGACCATCAGGGCGAAATCAACAGGCACCACGGCGGTATCCGCATACAGCCAGGCGGAAGACAATGGTCCGCCCACTGTATAATGACACACCAATCCTCCACCTTTTCCGAGGTGGTACTAACGGCATCAAAAGCCTGGCGGAAACAGACCTCAGAAGGGAATGGACTAACTTCTGGAGACACAAGGAAGAACCACTCTGCCATGGAGCCCGAGTTGCATGTGTTCCCCATGCTCTTCTACGTGCTGCTCCACTACGAACATCAACGCCGGCGACAACGACCGCAGTGAATACTGCCGCCTAGCACACAGGGGAGGGGGGAGGAAAAAGAGAGTGATACACACATGCAACACCCCCACCCCTAACGCCATACACACAAGCAGATGAACATTACAAATTCACCTCGTACCACTCAGGAATAATGCAAGGACAAAAGGAATTGATGAAAGTGAGTGTAATAAGATAAAATAGTAGAAATACGTGCATCCAAATAAAAAAAGTATTTACATATATACAAATCAAGGGACACTGCCCAGTCCTCAATGTTCGTGGGCCACAGGGCCACATCACAAAATCCAAGGCCCCACCTCACTCCTGCAACAACACAGAGAGAACACTGCAGGGGCATCAGGTGGAAAATAGCCAGGCACCTCAGGGGGACGGGGAATGGGGGGAACCTCAGCCGGAAGGTGGTACAACGCCACTGGCCCTGGAGGGGGCAACATGCCCATTACTTGGTCCTGGGGAGTGCAAGGCCACAGTCTCTCAAGTGGGTGGCTTACCAACATGCTTTGGAGGGGGCTACATGCCCTGTGCTCTTTGTCATGGGGAGTGCAAGGCCACAGTCTTTCAAGTGGATGGCTTCTCCACTGATTCTGGAGGGGGCATTGTGCCCAATGATCTTCATCCTGTGGGGGATGGGGTGAGTGGATGGCTTCTGCCACTGGTTCTGGAGGGGGCATTGTGCCCAGTGAGCTTCATCCTGTGGAGGATGGGGTGAGTGGGTGACTTCTCCCACTGGTTCTGGAGGGGGCATTTGCCCAGTGATCTTCATCCTATGGAGGATGGGGTAAGTGGATGGCATCTCCACTGGTTCTGGAGCGGGCATTTTGCCCATTGATCTTCATCCTGTGGAGGATGGGGTGAGTGGATGGCTTCTCCACTGGTTCTGGAGGGGGCATCATGCCCTGTGACGCAGATCTTGGGTACTGTAAGGTCAGTCTCTCACCTGGGTGTCAGACCCACAGGATTTGCTGGGGCCAGGCCGCACAACAGTCCATGGACGCAGGACTACACACTGTCTGCCGGCGGTGACAGCTGCTCAGTGGTGGCAGTGGTGGTGCTGGTGGTGGAGCTGGCAGTGGTGGGGAGAGGCTCCTACCCATCCCTTGCAGCCTGGGACGGCTGCCCACAGGGGCTGCTGCTGTTGGTGGCGCTGCTGGCAGTCGTAGGGGGAGGCTCCAGCCCATCAGCTGCAGCATAGGACTGCTGCCCACTGGGGTTGCTGCTGCTGGTGGCGGTGCTGGCAGTGGTGGGGGGAGGCTCCAGCCAATCCCCTGCAGCCTCGGACGTCTGCCCACCTGGGCTGCTGCTGGTGGTGGCGGTGCTGGTGGTGGTGCTGGCAGTGGTGGGGGGAGGCTCCAGCCCATCCCCTGCAGCCTTGGAGGGCTGCACCACCATGGTTGGTGGTGGGTGCTCCGACTGAGTCCCAGCCCAAGGCCCCTTGTCTCTACTGCTTGCTGTTGCAGGCTGCTTGCCCTTCCTTCCTGCTGGGGCTGCCTTCTTGCCCTTCCTTCCTGCAGTTGGTGCTGCCTCCTTGCCCTTCCTTCCTGCAGCTGGGGCTGCCTCCTTGCCCTTCCTTGATGCTCATGGGGCAGGCACCCTTTCCATCTGGCTGGCTGGTGGTCGGAATCCTTTACCACCTGAAGTAGTTGGGGACACTACTGTGCCCGTGGACTGGGTGGCTGAGGTGCTTGGCTGGGTTTCGACTACCCTGGCCTGACGTGACGGACGGGGGGAGGGGTAGGGAAGAGGACAATGTTGGCAAGGAAAAGCTTCTTAGGGATATTGGGGCGGAAAGAGGGAGATGGTTTGGGAGTGGTGGAAGAGGGAGTATTGGTAGGAGGTGTTACTCTGCTGTGTTTGGGTGCAGGTGCATGGGCTGGATGCTGTTGTGAGCTGGATGGCTGAGTGCTTACGTTTGTGTACTTTGGGAGTAGGGGGCACAGACACAGTGGGAGAGGACACAGGGGACCTGTGCATGGATGTGGGGGTGGTGACTGCCAGTGAGGGGTGTGTTCTGATAGGTGTGCTGGTGATGGTGGTAGTGGATGAGGATGTAGTGCACGCAGGTATGAGTGGAGATGCTACTGGGAGGGAGGTGGACGAGGAGGAGGAGAGGGGAAACAGTGGAGGCAGTGGATGTTGGTATGTCTGATTCTGGATGGTGTTTGTGTGAGTGTCTGTGGGATGAAGTGTGGTGCTTGTGTTTGCCATGTCCACTCTTGTCTGTTGTCCTGAGTGAATGCTCGTCTAACTGTGTACTTGGGATAGGTTGGGGTTGAGGGGAATGGGACTGGGTAGAGGAAGTTGGAGGGGGGAGGGTGGAAACAGGGACAATGGCTGCCATCAGAGAAGAGGCCAGAGCCTGGATTGATCTTTGTTGGGCTGCCAAGCCAGTGTGAATGCCCTCCAGAAATGCATTGGTTTGTTGCATTTGGCCTGCCAGCCCCTGGATGGCATTCACAATGGTTGATTGTCCAACAAAGATGGATCACAGGAGGTCAATAGCCTCCTCACTCAGGGCAGCTGGGCTAACTGGGACAGGACAGGAGGTGCCTGGGGTGAAGGAGATGCCCAGATCAAGGTCTTACCGGTGAGGATTGCCTTGATGTCGAGTGGTGTCGGTGAAACAGTAATCTTGACATCAACACTGATGGTGAACAGACAAGGATCTGCACTGACCTCGACATCCTACCTCTCGATGTTGACCGGGATCGGCGTTTTTTTCTGTCTCTCTGGAAATCTTCCTCTGGGCCACTGCTTAGGTTGAGAGGAAGGCTCCTGGGTGAGCGGGCACGGGAAACTCGCTGAGGGGCTGCTGGGAGGGCGGTGCTGATACGGAGGTGGAGGCTGTACCTGTAGCTGGGATGGGCACAGAGGTGTCCGCCACCACCAGGGAGCTTCCATCGGAGGAGGTATCCGTGTCCGAACTGTTCCCTCCAGTCTCTGCAGTGGTGCTCACCTCGCCCTCCGTCCCACTGGTGCCCTCACCGTTGGTGGATTCGGCCTCCTCGGTCTTGTGGGATACAGCTCCCTCCGTTGCCAGTGCCTCTGCTCCTCCACCAGATGATGCTAATGCACATAAGGACAGGGTGACAAATCAAAAAAGGGGGGAAGAGACAAAGGATACACTTGGTCAATCGCGGCACCAACACCACCGTTGGCGTAAACAACACACTCACACACAGGGAACAGCCCTACGAACTAGGCAATGCACTACTAGTCACAATGCTAGTCACCAGCCCATGGATAGGGACACCTAACGCCAATTGCAGCATACCTGAGACCAACAGACCATGTAGGAGGCTGGCCTGGCTTGTAGTGGGTACCAAGGGGTACTTACACTCTGTACCAGGTCCAGTTATCCCTTATTAGTGTAGAAGAGGTGTTTCTAGCAGCTTAGGCTGATAGAAGGTAGCTATAGCAGAGCAGCTTAGGCTGAACTAGGAGACATGCAAAGCTCCTACTATACCACTGGTGTCATATGCACAATATCATAAGAAAACACAATACACAGATATACTAAAAATAAAGGTACTTTATTTTTATGACAATATGCCAAAAGTATCTCAGTGAGTACCCTCAGTATGAGGATGCCAAATATACACAAGATATATGTACACAATACCAAAAATATGCAGTAATAGCAAAAGGAAGTAATGCAAGCAATGTAAAGTTACAGTAGATTGCAATAGGAGCACATAGGTATAGAGGCAACACAAACCATATGCTCCAAAAGTGGAATGTGAATAACGTATGGACCCCAAACCTATGTGAGCTCGTAGAGGGTCGCTGGGACTGTAAGAAAACAGTGAGGGTTAGAAAAATAGCCCACCCCAAGACCCTGAAAAGTAGGTGTAAAGTGCACCTATATTCCCCAGAGAGCACAGAAGTCGTGATAGGGGAATTCTGCAAGGAAGACCAACACCAGCAATGCAACCAAAGTGGATTTCTGGATGAGAGTACCTGTGGAACAAGGGGACCAAGTCCAAGAGTCGCGACAAAGTCAAGAGTGGCCAGATGCCCATGAAATGCCAGCTGAGGGTGCAAAGGAGCTGCCACCGGATGGTAGAAGCTGTGGATTCTGCAAGAACGAAGAGGGCTAGAAACTTCCCCTTTGAAAGATGGATGTCCCACGTCGTGTAGAAGCTTGCAGAGGTGTTCCCACGCAGAAAGACCGCAAACAAGCCTTGCTGGCTGCAAGGGTCGCGGTTAGGGTTTTTGGATGCTGCTGTGGCCCTGGAGGGACCAGGATGTCGCCACTTGGATGAGGAGACAGAGGGGGCACCCAGCAAGTCAGGGAGCCCTCACAGAAGCAGGCAGCACCCACAGAAGTGCCAGAACAGGCACTACAAAGAGGAGTGAACTGGAGCTCACCCGAAGACACAAAAGGGAGTCCCACGACGCCGGAGGACAACTCAGGAGGTTGTGCACTGCAGGTTATAGTGTCGGGGACCCAGGCTTGGCTGTGCCCAAAGGAAATCCTGGAAGAGTGCACAGGAGCCGGAGCAGCTGCAAATCACGCGGTACCCAGCAATGCAGTCTAGCGTGGGGAGGCAAGGACTTACCTCCACCAAACTTGGACTGAAGAGTCACTGGACTGTTGGAGTCACTTGGACAGAGTTGCTGAGTTCCAAAGACCACGCTCGTCGTGCTGAGAGGGGACCCAGAGGACCGGTGATGCAGTCTTTTGTTGCCTGCGGTTGCAGGGGGAAGATTCCGTCGACCCACGGGAGATTTCTCCAGAGCTCCTAGTGCAGAGAGGAGGCAGGCTACCACCAGAGCATGCACCACCAGGAAACAGTCGAAATGGCAACAGGATCAGCGATACAAGGTTGCAGTAGTCGTCTTTGCTACTTTGTTGCGGTTTTGCAGGCGTCCTGAGCAGTCAGCAGTCGATCCTTTGGCAGAAGGTGAAGAGAGAGATGCAGAGGAACTCTGATGAGCTCTTGCATTCGTTATCTAAAGAATTCCCCAAAGCAGAGACCCTAAATAGCCAGAAAAGGAGGTTTGGCTACTTAGGAAGGAGGATAGGCTAGCAACACAGGTAAGAGCCTATCAAGAGGAGTCTCTGACGTCACCTGCTGGCCCTGGCCACTCAGAGCAGTCCAGTGTGCCAGCAGCACCTCTGTTTCCAAGATGGCAGAGTTCTGGAGCACACTGGAGGAGATTGGGCACCTCCCCTGGGAGGTGTAGGTCAGGGGAGTGGTCACTCCCCTTTCCTTTGTCCAGTTTCACGCCAGAGCAGGGCTGGGGGATCCCTGAACCAGTGTAGACTGGCTTTTACAGAGTTGGGCACCATCTGTGCCCATCAAAGCATTTCCAGAGGCTGGGGGAGGCTACTCCTCCCCAGCCCTGACACCTATTTCCAAAGGGAGAGGGTGTAACACCCTCTCTCTGAGGAAGTCCTTTGTTCTGCCTTCCTGGGCCAGGCCTGGCTGGACCCCAGGAGGGCAGAAACCTGTCTGAGGGGTTGGCAGCAGCAGCAGCTGCAGTGAAACCCCGGGAAAGGTAGTTTGGCAGTACCCGGGTCTGAGCTAGAGACTCGGGGGATCATGGAATTGTCTCCCCAATGCCAGAATTCCATGATCCTAGACATGTTACATGGCCATGTTCGGAGTTACCATTGTGACGCTGTACATAGGTGGAGACCTATGTACAGTGCACGCGTGTAATGGTGTCCCCGCACTCACAAAGTCCGGGGAATTTGCCCTGAACGATGTGGGGGCACCTTGGCTAGTGCCAGGGTGCCCAAACACTAAGTAACTTAGCACCCAACCTTCACCAGGTGAAGGTTAGACATATAGGTGACTTATAAGTTACTTAAGTGCAGTGGTAAATGGCTGTGAAATAACGTGGACGTTATTTCACTCAGGCTGCACTGGCAGGCCTGTGTAAGAATTGTCAGATCTCCCTATGGGTGGCAAAAGAAATGCTGCAGCCCATAGGGATCTCCTGGAACCCCAATACCCTAGGTACCTCAGTACCATATACTAGGGAATTATAAGGGTGTTCCAGTATGCCAATGTGAATTGGTGAAATTGGTCACTAGCCTGTTAGTGACAATTTAGAAAGCAGAGAGAGCATAACCACTGAGGTTCTGGTTAGCAGAGCCTTAGTGAGACAGTTAGGCATCACACAGGGAACACATACATATAGGCCACAAACTTATGAGCACTGGGGTCCTGGCTAGCAGGGTCCCAGTGACACATAACAAACATACTGAAAACATAGGGTTTTCACTATGAGCACTGGGCCCTGGCTAGCAGGATCCCAGTGAGACAGTGAAAACACCCTGACATATACTCACAAACAGGCCAAAAGTGGGGGTAACAAGGCTAGAAAGAGGCTACTTTCTCACACCTGCCCACTAGTGGATGCCTACTAGCTTGGTTGGAAGACCTTCACATCAGAACCCTGCCCAACTAGGGACCTACTCTGCAATGCCAGGCCTGGCTTAGGGGCACCCACAGGGCCCACATCCCCCCACCCGGATACCACCAAATCAGGTGTAAGTTGTAAATGAGGCCACTGTACTCACCCCCTTGTGGCTGCTGTGATGCCCCAAGCGTCCATCCAGCTCAGGCTAGGCCACCACCAGTATGCGGGTCATCGGGAGGTCAGGGCTCGACGGGCACACCTTCCTCGTTGGGAGGCCATCCCAGCGGGGCCTCCGCCGTCTTCTGTGCCCAGCGTCTCAGGTCCTCCCACTGTTTCTGACAGTGGGTGCTCCGCCTTCCGTAGACCCCCAGGGTCCGCACCTCCTTGGCGATGGCCATATACCCTTCTTTTGATGGGCGCTGACCTCCAGAGAAATACACAGAGGGAAAGGTATTAGTTAGACCGTCCTGCCTGTTACACTCATGGCCCACCATGGCCATTCCCATCCCCGTTAGCACAGACATGGCCCACCATACATGCTGCAGGCTGCCCAGGGCCCATCCACCAACTCCCCCCTACATGAGGCCTTCACACACAGCACTCCATGCATTCACGCCCCATGCATCGTACTCACAGTGTACTCACCTGTTAGTCTGGAGGCCCATAAAGCAGTCGGTAATGGAGTAGGACCCCATCCACCAATCGCTCCAACTCCACTGAGGTGAAGGCAGGGGCCCCAGTAACACGAGCCATGGTCAGGTCCAGACACAGGTCACAGCAGCACATGCAGTGTAGGTCCTCCCCTGTTGAAGGTCAGGTAGCAAGTGAGTGCAGATAGAAAATGGCGGTCACGTCCGCAGCGGTGCATACCGTCACCCCTGGCGTACATCACCATTGGCCACTGTAACCCATAGGGCCCAATGTTAATCAATGAGGAGTTGCACAGCGGTTCTCGACCGCCTCCCGCAATAGCGCACAACGTCAGCGGAATTACCTCATTTCCACCTGTCCCTCCATACAGGACAGGCGGACGCCATTTCAGGGAGGGGTGCAGGCCATGGATCCTAACTGCGTCACAGTACACAAATGCACCATTTGGACATCTAAAAAAAAATGTTACAATCACAATATGCGACCTCTGACCCTGCATCCTTGCAGGCAGGTCGCTTCCTCCTCACCACTGCTCCGGTAAGTGCTGCCATTGTTTTGGGCTTGTCTGGGCTTGTTTGGGCTTGTTTGGACTTGTTTGGGCTTCTTGGCTTCTCCTCCCCCGGAAGGTTCGCGCTGCTGCTTCCCTGCGGACCCGCCCCCTCCCTTCTCCTCAGAGCTCTTCCCGCTCCTGACTCCTGCTGCCCCCCGCACTCCCACTGGAGGTTTCCCTCCCTCCTCCCAGCTGCCACTCCCTCCCACCTCCCCTCTTATGCCGGCCGCAGCGTGGACGCGCCAGCGGCGCGCCATAGGCAAGCCAATCTGCGCCCGGCCGCGCCAAGCCCGTGCCCAGCGACAGACCCCTGGCCATCACGCCTCCCGCGCCACCGAACACCTCTACACTGCCAAAAAACTCCACGTCCTTAATCCAGGACGCTCCTCCATCTGCTTCCAGTCCACACCGACGCGCACCAAAGGACCCTTCTCCTGCAAAGCCTGCAATTTCACCTGCAACCTAACCTCCAAACTCCAAATCAAAACAGACAACCGCCTAAGATGCATCCTACTTAACACCCGCTCCGTCCACAAACATGCAATTGAACTCTGGGACCTCCTGACCACATACTCACCCGACGTCGCATTCCACACCGAAACCTGGATGAATTCGGCCTCAGAACCAGACGTAGCCATAGCCATACCAGAAAACTACAAGATCACCAGAAGAGACCGAATCATCAGACCAGGAGGAGGAATCGCCTAGTTCACAAAAACACCATAAGAGTCTCCACCAACTCCCACGACACCATCAACTCCGCCGAGCACCTCCACTTCAAAATCCACATCAACACCAACAGCACACTCAGAGGAACATTGGTCTACAGACCCCCTGGACCCAGACTGATCATCACTGATGTAATCAGCTCCCAAGCCCTCGCCTCAACAGACTACATCCTCCTCAGTGACCTAAACTTCCACCCAGAAAATTACAACAATATCAACACCACCAACCTAATCGACAACCTCGCCAACTTCGGCCTCAAGCAACTCGTCACTTCACCCACCCACTCTGCAGGCCACACACTCGACCCCCCTCTTCTCAGCCAGCAACCATGTCTCTTTCAGCCACACCACCGAAGTTAGCTGGACCACTTCTCCTACCAGAAACCAGTCACTCACCACCACCGCACACAACCCCCGACGCAACTGGAGCAAAATATCAACCGATCAACTGATCTCCACTCTCGCCCGGGCCCCACCCCCTGGGACCCCAGACCCCAACACAGCCACCACCAACCTGCATCGCTGGATAGAAGATTGTGCCAACACCCTCGCACCACTCAAAAAAACCCCAAACACCTCCCACAGAATCAAGGCCAGCTGGTTCACCCCAGAACTACAGGAATCCAAACGGCTATGTCGCAGAATGGAAAAAACCTGGCACCTTGACCATACCAACTCCAACCACATCGCTTTCAAGGATGCCCTACGCAAACATCACCAACTGATCCGCACCACCAAAAGGACCCACTTCAAAAACCACATCGACTCCAACGCTCACAACAGTAAAGAGCTCTTCGGCATCATCAATGAGCTCTCCACCCCCAGGACCTGCTCCAACGAACCCCCCGCCATCACAGGAGTTCTGCAACTCACTGGCAACCCACTTCCGTCGAAAGATAGAAGAAATCCACATTAGCTTCAAACCCCAGACCCACCAGCTGACTACAAACACCCAAGAACCCAACGCTCCAAGCAACACCCACCTCCTCCACACCTGGACCCCCGTCAACATAGAGGACACCACCACCACCATGGCCTCCATCCACTCCGGATCACCATCGGATCCCTTCCCACACCATATCTTCAATAAGGCAAACATCATCATCACCCCCCACCTCTGCAAAACCATCAACAGCTCCTTCGAGTCAGCCACCTTCCCAGAAAGATGGAAGTACGCAGAAATCAACGCCCTGCTGAAGAAACCAAAGGCGGACCCAGACGACCCCAAGAACTACCGGCCGATCTCCCTCCTCCTCTTCCCAGCCAAGGTCATCGAACAAATCGTAAACAGCCAACTATCCCGGTTCCTGGAAGACAGCAAGGTACTCAACACCTCCCAATCCGGATTCCGCAGAAACCACAGCACCGAGACTGCACTCATTGCTGTCACAGATGACATTAGGACCATGCTCGATGAAGGAGAAACAGCAGCACTCATCCTCCTGGACCTCTCCGCAGCTTTCGACACGGTATGTCATCACACTCTCCGCACACGCCTCCACAACGCTGGAATCCGCAACAAGGCACTCGACTGGATCTCGTCATTTCTCTCAAGCAGAACCCAGAGAGTCCGCCTCCCACCGTTCTTGTCGGAAGCCTCCAGAATCATCTGCGGCGTTCCCCAAGGATCTTCGCTCAGCCCCACCCTCTTCAACATTTACATGGCCCCCCTCGCCAACATCGCACGAACCCACCACATCAACATAGTTTCCTATGCAGACGACACTCAGCTCATCCTCTCCCTCACGAAAGACCCTACAACTGCAAAGAACAACCTCCACAAAGCCAGCTGGATGGAATCAAGCCACCTCAAGTTAAACACAGACAAGACATAAATCCTCATCTTTGGCACCAACCCCTCAGCTTGGAATGACTCCTGGTGGCCCACCTCCCTAGGAACCGTGCCCTCACCCACCACCCACGCACGCAACCTAGGCTTCATCTTGGACTCCACACACAGCATGACTCCGCAGGTCAATGCCATGTCCTCTTCCTGCTACAACACTCTCCGCATGCTCCGCAAAATTTTCAAGTGGATTCCCGTCGAAACCAGGAAAACTGTCACCTACACCCTAGTCAGCAGCCGATTGGACTACGGAAACGCCCTATATGCAGGAATAACAACCAAACTCCTAACAAAGCTGCAAAGAATCCAGAACGCATCTGCCCGCCTCATTCTGGACATCCCATGCTGCAACCACATTTCCCCCCACCTCAGAGACCTTCACTGGCTACCAGTATCAAAGAGGATCACCTTCAAACTCCTCATCCACGCACACAGGGCCCTCCACGACACAGGCCCAGCCTACCTCAACAACAGACTCACCTTCCACACCCCCACCTGCAATCTTCGCTCCGCCAGCCTCGCCCTCGCCTCCATCCCCCGCATCCGCCACATCACCGCCGGAGGAAGATCCTTCTCTCACCTAGCCGCCAAGACCTGGAACTCCCTACCGCTCCACCTTCGCCAGACCCAAGACCTCTTGACATTCAGGAAACGCCTCAAGACATGGCTCTACGACCAATAGCTGCCCCCCCACCCCAGCGCCTTGAGACCCTAACGGGTGATTAGTGCGCTCTATAAATCCTTGATTGATTGATTGAACTGTAGTGGTTGAAATGTAGAGACAATGACCAGCTGCTTACTCTTTTGTCCCATAGATTGCAACCGCTGCGGATGAATAGGAGATGGAGACATCCCCCTGTGTACAGACCCCTGGGGGACTTGGCAACAATGGAGGCACATTATCCTCACCTATAGACTTGACAGGGCCACAATCAATGAGCTGTGTGCCCAATTGTAGCCTGACCTAATATTTTCTATCCGTCACCCCACCGGGATCCCCCCTCTTGTGCAAGTGCTATCAGTGCTCCATTTCCTGGCAACTGGCTCTTTCCAAGTGACAGTGGGCTTGGCAGCAGGAATGTCACAGCCAATGTTCTCAATAGTGCTGACCAGAGTGTTGTCTGCGCTGATTAAACACATGTACAGCTACATCATTTTCCCCCAGGTGGTGGATTTGGCCACAGTGAAAGCTGACTTCTGTGCAATGGAACATATCCCCAACATCATTGGGGCAATCGATGGAACACATATTGCATTTGTCCCCCCCCCGGCAAAAATGAACAGGTGTTCAGAAAACGAAAGAGTTTTCACTCCATGAATGTCCAGATGTTGTGTCTAGTGGACCAATACATCTCCCACGTCACTGCAAAGTATTCTGGGTCTCTGCATGATGCCTTTGTCCTGAGGAATAGCAGCATCCCAAATGTGATGGCCCAACTCTAGAGGCACAGTGTGTGGCTAATTGATAAACCCTGGTTCCCACCCAGTGGATGTTGGTGTATGGGTATGGTGTGGGCACTAAGGGTTAGTGTGTGGCTAACAGTTGTCCCTCGATATTTGCAGGTGACTCTGGTTACCCCAACCTCTCATGGCTACTGACCCCTGTGAGGAATGCCAGGACAAGGGCAGAAGAACGTTACAGTGAGGCACATGGGTGAACAAGAAGGATCATAGAAAGGACCTTCGGCCTCCTGAAGTCCAGATTTTGTTGCCTACATCTGACAGGTGGATCCCTGTGCTACTCACCCAAGAAGGTCTGCCAGATCATCGTGGCATTCTGTATTTGCATAACCTCGCCTTGTGTCGTCAGGTGCCTTTTCTGCAAGAGGAGGAGGCTGGAGATGGCCGTGTGGCAGCAGTGGAGCACTGGATGAGGAGCCAGAGGATAAGGATGAGGAAGAGGATGAGGACAACAGAAGTACAATTATTCATCAATACTTTTAATGAGACACAGGTAAGACAGTGTTACTACACATATAATTGACAGTTTGATGTGTGATTTTTGCAGAGGTTGGTTCCCCACTATTGCTCCTGGTGTGTACATTGCAGCCAACTACAGGTCTTTCCAATGTAAACATTACTGTATAGTTGAATTGCAATGTTTGAACCTTGTTAAACGAATTCATTTTGAAAACATTTGACATACGCCATACTTGTATTTTATCAAAGTGTGTTTATTGCAGTGCTCTGAAGAAGAGGGGGTAGTGCAATGGGCTGGGGGGATGATGGGGGAAAGTCCAGGGTAGAGTCCAGTCTATTTGTATCACATGTGCATTGTCCAAGGGGGCATAGTAAGGGGAGCAATGGCAGTTCAAGGTGGACAGGGTGACAGAGTGGGACACAAGGGTGATAATCAGGAGAGTCTCATTTCCTGGCGGGGGTCTTGGCAATAGTCTCTGGCTTCTGCCTGGATCGCAAGGAACGTTTGTGGGGTGGTTCTCCTTCTGCAGGGTGAGGGGTGCTGGTGGCCTGTGGGTCCTGTGGAGTGCCTCCTGTCCATTAGCGGCAGTGGAGGTGGAGGGCTGTTCAGTGGTTTGGCTAGTGTCAGGGGCCCGGTGGTGTGCCACTGCCTTCATCATACTGTTGCCCATGTCTGCCAGCACCCCTGCAATGGAGACCAGGGTGATGTTGATGTCCTTCAAGTCCTCCATGATCCCCAGGTACTATCCCTCCTGCAGCCGCATGTTCTCCTGCAACTTGTCCAGTATCTACCCCAGCGTATCCTGGGAATGTTGGTATGCTCCCAGGATTGCGGTGAGTGCCTCCTGGAGGGTCGGTTCCCTGGGCCTGTCCTCCCCCTGTCGCACAGCTGTCCTCCCAGCTTCCATGTTTTCCTGTGCCTCTGTCCCCCGAACCGTGTGCCCACTGCCACTGACCCCAGGGCCCTGATTGTCTTGGGTTTGTGGTGTGTCCTGGGGTCCCTGTAGTGGTGGACACACTGCTGATTGATCTGTCCAGGGGACAGAGGTATGGGCCCGCTGGGTGGGTGCTCTGGTGTATTGTTTTCTGAGGGGGGAGGCTCTGTGCTGGTGTGAGACTGTGCCTGGGTAAATGACTGTCCAGAGGTCCCTGATGGGCCAGGTTGGTCATCTAGATCGAGGCGACCAGAGGTGCTGCCATCACTGTGGGCCTCTTCTGTGGGGGGACTAGATGTTGCTGGCACCTCTTCTCCGGTGACATTTGCTGGGGTACCTGTGAGGATGTACATGCAGTGTTATTGTTTCTGTGTGTGACATATTGTGCATGGGTGGGTTGCCCTCTATGGTTGTTATTGCCCTGGCAGATTTGCCTTGTGTGAGTTTTTATTTGGTGGGATAGGTGATTCTCTCTAGTGCGCATGCTGTGGTGATAGGTGTCCATGCAGGTCTGTGAGTGGTGTCCATGCATCAGTGTTGCATGCAGGACATGCACTGGTATGAGTGGGTTGATGGTGGGGTGTGTGGAAGGTGGTGGGGTGATGGGAGTGAGAGTCAGGCTATGTGGTGGGGGGGTGATAGAAATAGAGAGTTGTCTTACCAGAGTCTAGTCCTCCTCCTACTCCTGCCAGGCCCTCAGGATGCATGATTGCCAAGACTTGCTCCTCCCATGTTGTGAATTGTGGGGGAGGAGGTGGGGGTCCACCGCCAGTCTTCTGTACTGTGAGCTGGTGTCTTGCTGCAATGGAACGCACGTTCCCCCATAGGTCAATCCACCTCTTCCTGATGTCATCCCTTGTTCTGGGGTGCTGTCCCACGGCATTGACCCTGTCCACGATTCTCCACCATAGCTCCATCTTCCTTGCAATGGATGTCTGCTGCACCTGTGATCCAAATAGCTGTGGCTCTACCCGGATGATTTCCTCCACCATGACCCTTAGCTCCTCCTCAGATAACCTGGTGTGTCGTTGTGGTGCCATGAGTGTGGTGTGAGTTGTGTGGGTGAGGGTGTTTAGGGTGGTGTGTTGGGGTGTATGTTGTGAGGTTCGTGTGTGGTGTATACGTAATGGTGGTATGTGGCTCTGGTTGTGTGGGTGCTCTTGCTGTCTCTCTCTCTCAGTTGGCAATGGTTTGTAGTTGTAAAGAGTCGTGGGTAGTGTGGGTGTGTGTTTTATAGTGGTGTGGGTGTGTGGGTGTGGTGTGTGTATGTGTCAGGTGTATGTTATTTGAATTATCCAATGTGGTGTTGTTTTGTTAGGTTGTATGTATTTTGAGTGCGGCGGTATGTACCGCCAATGGTTTACCGCCATTTAATGTCAGCCGAGGTGATTCATGGGTCATAATGTTGTGGGCGTTGTTCTGTTGGCGTAACGGTGTGGGTTTTGCTACCGCCAGTTTATCACTGACCTTTGGGCTGGCGGACTTGTGTGTATGGCTGTATTGAGACGGATTGGTATCTGTGTGTCATATTATGTTTTGCGGTTATCCGCCACGGCGGTGTTATGTTGGCAGCAATCAGCATGGTGGTAAGTGGAATTTACTGCCAATGTCATAATGAGGGCCTATATGTCTCTTGCCATGTCCCCATATGTAAATACTTCCCATGTACCACACCTGATCCCCCACTCAGATTAGTGGTTTCTACTCTGACTCACCAATTTCATTCCAAGGACATGCAGTTTAGATTATTGTGGATGGGCCCATGTGAGACCAAGTACCTGCATGGTGCAATGTGGCCTGCATTGTCACAGTCAGGTTGTGCAGGGTAGCAGCAGTGTGCCTGCATGATGTATTGTTCTAGTCCATGTTCTTTAGTTTGTGTTCTGGGAGTTGTAGTTATGGTGAGTGATGTTGTACATTCCACTGCAAGTGCCAGTATACAAAGAAAGGTAAGAAAGGTAAACGTGACTGATGATGCACTTCACACATTGAAGGGAAGAAGGTGATGGAGCTGGACTGAGCTGTGCAAACTGTAACTGGTCAATGCAAATTTCATTTACTTGATGTTTAACCATAGATGAGCAGTATAGTACCCTTTAGCCTGCAGACAATGCATTGGAGTGCTGAGACATAGCTGCTTGCACCTTACAACATTACGCAGTTGCCACATTGCCCCTCGTTAAATCTTACCATGTGGGTTTTGTTGTTCATCATAGGCCTCGCTGTTCTGTCCCGGGACGCCTACTGCCAATTCCTCTGAGATGACAACTGCCGCCATCTCATCCAAATCATGGAGCTGCTCCTGGGGCACCAGACTTCCACCTTGAATCTGTAATGCTGCATTGAGGTTGCAGGCCTGTTTCTCCTTTGTCATGCACATGCAATCAGGCCGGTGCTTCTTACCTCAGTCACTGTTCTTTATGACTTCTGCCACACTGTTGACCTTGTCCACAATAGACTGCCATATAGCCTCTTTTCTACCTAATGGCAATTTTGAGATGATGAAGAGCTAGTGTAGGTGGTCTGTCACCTCAGTGAGCAGGATGTTAGTCTCCTCCTCACTAAACTTGCACTTCCTCTTCTTCTTCCTCGTCCCCCAGGAGTCTTTCTGGACATCCATCTGGTACTGGGATTGCTGGGGTTGTCATGGACTCTCAGGTCTCCTCTATCCTCCATGGGTGCTTCAGGAGAGTGTTCCATTTTTTTATCCCAATGCAGTGTTTTTTCCACTCTTTCTTGACACATTAAGCACACAAACGTGACGCTAGAATGGCTTGACACTAATCAGCCAAGAGTTACTTTTGCAGCAGTAGCATCAGTTTTCCTAATTACACGGTGCACTGGTTAGCATCACTTTTTAAAGCAGCCATGATCCTAACACCATAGTGTGCTGTATTGTAAATGAAACACAACCATGGTGTTAGAATCTGTTGTACCATTCCAAATACCATGATTGAATGTCTATGACAGCACCCTGGCACAGGAAGCCAAAACAAACAATGAAGTGGAAGGATGGCAAAATGCCTTCCAATCCAGACTAGACAGAGCCCAACCTACAATCTACAAATTTATAAAAGCATTTCAAAAAGAACAAAGCTCCCAAGAACAATGAATGGAGCAGTCTGTTAGCCAAATTGGCCCTAAACTTATCAAACAACCCTAAGGAATGTATGAGATGCTACAATTTAAAGTCAAACTCTTCCTAAGTACCAAATGAGTAGATTACTTAGAAATCATAGCCAAAAGTATATTATAAAATAAAATAAATAGTAACCTACCAAAATCCTCAAAAACTATGACAAATCCTAAACCAACATACCAAATCTTTTTTACTTAAAATAACAAATACATTTTATTACATAAGTCAAAAAATAATTATCATTACAATGGTAATGAAGACTGATTTTTTTAAAAATTATATAATTTTTTTAAACATTTTACTTTCACCAACCATAAAACGTAAGAACTCAATCCATAAACCATAGAATTCTACATACCGATCAAATAATGTTTACACAAACAATATAATATCACATTTTCCTCCCTAAAGAAAAGAAATAAATAGAACGTACTGTTTTGTAGCTGCAAATCTTTCTCTGTGTTCATGCAACAAAAAATAGAAATCCATCAAGTCCCTCTGGGACTCGTAATGAGGCCCTATGTTTTCAAAAATACATTTGCATAACAGTTAGGTCTGACTACAACTTTGGGGCTGTACTATGATGTTGGCGGTGTGTTTAATTAGAGACTGCCGAAGTCCCGCCGACACCATCAGCCATCCGCTGATGTACTGTCTCACCGAGCCGGCCATGGGGAACGTGAGGGCCTGCTACGAGATTTGGGAATCAAAGAAAATGCGGTGCTAGGTCCCCCATTTTCTTCTTTTTACTACATTTTCCATTGTAGACCCATTCATGCAGGGCCCACCCTTCACAGCAACATCTTCACTCCTAAAACTACAGGTGAATACAAAACCCTTAAAATTATCCTTAAAAAAACAGGATTTACATATTCTGATGAACAGCAGCACCTTACCCCAGCTTGGTTCCAGGAAAACAGACCAAATTTAACACAAATAGGTTGCATAATAGAAGGTAACAGTACAAAAAAAATGTTGTTAAATAAAGCTAAAAGAAATACAATTTCCGGATAGAAATTAATAGGAAATATTGTAAAAATGTTGAATAAATATATAAAACATGTAAAACATTAAAAAAACGTGTAACATTTGAAAAAGCTGTGAAGCTGTAAATTATTGTAAATGTTTATTTTTATCTGCAAATATATATTATTAAACATGTAACAATATGCTATAAATAGACTTTGGAAATATAAACCAAAATAGAAAAATATGTACCGTCTTTTTATTAAAAAAATGTAATTAGTAATATTATTGGTTAAAAAAATACAACATACTATGTTTTATTATATTTCTAATCACTACTAATACTACTAAAAACACAAACTATTACTACTACCTAAAAATAAAAGTATAAAAGTAAAACAAAATATTTCAGAGTAAAAATCTAAACTTAAATAATCACACAATAACATAAATCATTTAAAAACTTGTTAGACACTAAAGGGGTGACATTTACTATTCCCACTTCAATATAACCATGTTGGGGAAGGTGCCTGACACTAAATGGGTGGCATTTACTATTCCCACTTTAATCTGAACTAATTTGGGGAAGGCTTTGGACACTAAAGGGGTGTCATTTACTATTCCAACTCCAAACTAAACCAATTTGGGGAAGGTTTTGGACACTAAGGGTGGGTGACATTTACTATTCCTATTTCAATCTAACCATATTGGGGTAAGGTGTTGTGCCCTAAAGGGCTGACATTTACTATTCCCACTCCAATCTAAACCAGTTTGGAGAAAGCGTTGGACACTAATGGGTTGACATTTACTATTCTCACTCCAATCTAACCAAAGAGTGACATTTTCTATTCCCACTCCCCTCTAAACCAATTGGGGAAGTTGTTGGATGCTAAAGGGGTAAACTTTACTATTCCTACTGCACTCTAAACCATGTCCATGACATGGTCGTGGGCAGTGCAGGGGCCCCCCTGAGGCCCCCAGCACTGCCTTTCTGCCAGCCTTTCCATGGTGGTGCAACCATCATGGAATAGCTGGTGAAAAGGGGAGTTATGATCAGTACGGTAGTGCCGAACTCGACACACTTGTGGCTGACCACAATTCCGACCTCTGTCAACCGGTCAGCATCTCTAATCCTGGTGGAGGCGGGGGTCTCCTGTCAGTCAGACCGCCCAGAGCATAATCTGGCAGTTGGACTGTTAGGAGTCCAGCGGTCCGACCACGAGTTTGGCATCCTCGGTCTGCCAAACTCGGCATGAGGCCCTTAGTAATTCAGTTTGGAGTTCCAAGATATTGGGCCACCCTGTAGGTACAAATTACTAGCCTTTACTTAAAGCGACACCCCTACAGATGACATGTTATGTAAGGATAAATTGAAGATTGGTATGGTGTGCCGGTGTCTGGGATCATGTATGCCTACAGGCCACACCGTGTTTTGGAAAGTAATGAGATCCATAGTTTGTGTTATAGGGACGGGGTCCATACTAGTCCACACTGGTAGATTTTGGGCCTCATTACGAGTTTGGAAGTCCAAGGACTGCCATGTTGGCAGTGGCGGTCCTACCGCCAAAAGGCTGTCAGAGTGGACCGTCAAATTATGACTTTGGCTGTGATGCATACAGAATCCCGCCACAGCACTGACGGCACTGTCAGCGGGGTCAGACCGCTGCAGACAATTGAAGGCACCTGCAGCCCGGCGGAGGCAAAGTTTCCATCTGACATATTACGAGTTTGCACACCTCCAACATTTCAGGCACAGTCGGACCACCATGGTAAACCAGGCGGGAACAAACTGTATAAAAGGAGAATCTCACTTCCAGAAAGCCATGCTCGTCCGAAACTGCCATGGAACCAGACTTAGATGTCATCCCGTTGCTCCTACTCACTGAAAAACTTACTGAAAGACAATGGAATCATCCCCGACGAGGACAACAACAACCGTAAGTGCACACACTCACCGGTCACATTTGTAAATTGTTGAATGTTGTATAGTCACATAACATACCATAGGGAGGGAGCTGCGAGGGCAACACTCACATGTAACTTATACACTGACATGCATACTCACATACAACAACAAAGAAACCCATACATACACAGCAAGCATACTGCAGCCAGCACACACACACCACACATCAATAAAACACATTTAAACATGGTGACAAAGCACAGGCCCAGCCTCACACAATCCACTACAATATAATAAAATGTTACAACAACACCACAACCGCACCATCATAAACATATTGTCAAGCACTCACAACCGACACTGGCCAGAGACTCATTCCACATACAACTTAACGAACAAACATCAGGAAACAAACACACACAATTACACAACTTAGCAATTGAAACATACATGGCACACACAACACATCATAACTATTATACCATGCACAATACACACCCACTCACACAGTCAAAGCACACAAAGCCACCCACCACAACAACAAACACATTTCAACACAAATACTATACAATTCCATCACAACAACATGTCAGCAACGTACACATTCCCATTACACAACACATATCCGATCCCTGTGGGAAAAATACACTGCACACACCCCCACATACTGCCCAAACAATGCAGGAAACAGAAGCACAACAAACACACAAATACTCGCACACAACCAAAGACAGCCAGTAACAACTCAAACCTTGGAAAGGAAAAGCAGGACAAAGATGTAACTAGAAAACAACTGGTTGGTCTGAATATAGTTTTGAACAAAAAATAGAAAAGTCAAAGGACATTGGCCATTGGCCAGTCCATGATTCATAATAGGTAGTGCGCCAAAGGCACTATATGGTGCCCCAACTTGACTCCTGACTGCCATGTAACCTCCAATGGTAGGGGCATCAAGGGGTCAAACAGACACCTCAGGGGTGATGTGGGTGGGAGTGGGAGGTTTAGGCTTATGCTAGGGAGAGGGGTTTGGGCTTAGGCTTGGGAAGGGGTTTTGGTTTGGGCTTGGGGAAGGTTGGGAGGGGTCGACTTCTTAGCAGGGGAGGGTCATGGGTACCGGCAGGGGGGTAGGAGAGGCTTTGGAGGTTAAAGAGATGGCCTTGGGGAAGGAAACTATTTGTTTGGTGGTGTCACAGGGGAGGAGTACGGAAAAGGACAAACTCAGAGAGGAAAGCTTTTTTGCAGACATAGGGTATGATCATAACAAAAGGGTTTGGGTGTGGAGGGAGAGGGAATGGTTGTATGAGGTGTTGGTGTGTATGTCTTGGGTGTGTGTTTGTGGGAGGTACGCTTGTGGGTGGGGGGTGTCTGTTGGGTGGGTGAGGGCATCTATGTGTCTTGAGCTGAGGGGGCATGGAGATGCTGGGGGGTGCCATGGTGGGTGGGTGGCTGTCTGTTGGGGTGGTGACTGCAAATATGGTGGATGTGTTGCATGTAGGCATGCCAGTGGTTGTGGTTTCTGTGGGTGTGGTGACTGGGGTGGATGTCTGAGGGTCTGCTGGGTTGGTATCTGCGGGTAGGAAAGTTGTGGTGGCTGGATCACTGAATGTTGTTGTGGTGTCTGCAGGTGTGTCAGGTGCTTTGTCTGTGATTCTGAGGGTGGTGGGGGTGTCAGGGCAGGTCATGACTGTTGCTGTGTCTGCAGGTGGATGTTGCTTGTGTGTATGCGGGTGGTGTGTCTTGTGGTGCTTATGTATATCTGTGCTACCCTTGTATGTTGAAGTGGATGCATGCCTGTCTGTTTGTGTGCTTTGGCTGGGTCCGGGAAGGGGGATTGGGATTGAGAAGAGGAAGGTGGAGGGGGACGGATGACAAAGGGTGACTGGCTGCCGTCAGTGTGGAGGCCAGAGCCTGAAACGATCTCTGTAGGCCAGCCAGTGCACCGTAAATGTCCTCCAGGAACTCATTACTCTATTGTATCTGAGTTGCCAGTCCCTGGATGGCATTCACGATGGTCGACTGACATACAGAGATCGACCTCAGGAGGTCAATAGCCTCCTCACTGAGGGCAGCAGGGCCAACAGGGGCTAGGGCAGAGGTGCCTGCGGCAAAGGAGACACCCATCGGCTTGGATGGGTGGGCACGGCCAATTGGGTGGGGAGCTAAAGGGAAGGTAGTGGTAGAAAGGGGGGTGGTGGACAGAGATGGTGCCTGAGTGGTCCCAGATGGGTCCGCAACTGCCAGGGAGGGTCCACTGGAGGAGTATTCTGAAGATGATGAACTGGGTCCAGTCTCCCCGTGGTACTTCCCTCACCCTCCTGGCCACTGGGTCCCTTGGTGTTGGTGTTCTAGTGACTGGAGATCCCGTGGCCTGAAGCATCCCTGCTTGGCTGTGATCCGTCTCCTTCGCCTGCAGATGCTGAAAAAACAGAAAGTGAGGTAGGGTCATCACATTTTTTGCATGTCACTTCCATCATACTGTACATATCAGTAACATCACATGTAGTTGTATAACACACCCAGGTAGTAGCAGTTTAGTGCCAACATCATGTCACAACAAGATAAAATGTACTTTCCTCCATAAAAACATTGTCAACCACCAGCTAAGCTACCTTTTTCACACCTACAATACCATTATATCAGTAGAGCTGTCACACTAACCATTCCATGACAAGGTGGCTTGGCCAAATGATACTTAGGGCCATATGTACGAACACTTTTTCCCATAGACACAGAATGGGTAAAAACCTTTGCTACATCTGGCCCTTAGTCCCTATACACAGCATCATAGTCAACCAACAACCAAGCTATAGTAAATAGAGGTAACATAGATTTTCACACACCACATACACAAATTTAACACATACTAACAATTTAGACTTATGTCATGTACCAGGCAAGGAAACATCTCATATAGTAGACACAAGACAGCCTGTTGTACACAAGCCATACCCTCTTCATGTTACAGAGTTCACAACCTTCACAATGAATATATACAATCATGCAACTACTCTAATTAGCATAACCACATTTAAGAAGATGAAAGAGTCAGAACACGTCATCTACCCTTTACCAATAGTGATGTAGGAAAGGATTGTACATACTTTGTGGACCAAGGCATCTAAGTTATTGTCCTCCTTAAAACAAAGTATGTCACTCATATAAGGGCTTAATACGATCAGAGCGTTTACTTACAGACAACAACAGGTAGTATATCTACTGTTTCTCGTCAATGGACACCTTCTTGCATTAAGTTGACATTTGGTTTGATAATCATGCAATTATTCCATCAATAGCCCAATGACTGGGTGGCAACATCACTAGTCAGACATCAGACATGACTAGCCTTACACCTGTCTGGGAAAAAATCAGAGAGACAAACCACATCAGAGGCTACCATGACACGTACACCCACCATGATGCAATCCAAATGCCTGAATACACATACCATACCACTCACATGTTTATGTGAACTTCTACACCTGCACCACAATGGAGTCAGTGCAAACAACAGGTTTCCATACAAAAAGGACTCAAAACATATCAAAAATAGCAACAGATAGTATGTTTATAACTCATTGCAATGTGGATTCATGACAGAACCTTTCAATGTACACATGATGTTGGCAGAAACCCGTTAAGATTGTAACTGTGAATAAGATGTATTGGCCTATGTATCATGCCTACATGACTATGGCTAAGGAAATTGCTGTGTAGACACTTTCCACCTTCAGATCATGAACATGATACGAACATACATAGCTCTGACACCAACATATGTGATCCAATAGTAGTCAAACAAAACCTCCATGGTTGCCAACATGGAGGATGTACACTCAGATGAGACATTAAAGAGGCCTATGTACATCCCTCACTTACCAAGGGGGTTCACCTTGTAACATGTCTGAATAAGTTTTGTAAGTATGGCATGTGAAATGTCAGACATCACAGCCTTATATGATGCTGTGACTCATCAGAAACCTTTTGAAAAGTAGGAATGACCTCAAATTGTCAGACTCTATGCTGCACATAGACGTGGGTCAAAGGGCATTGGAATGGACAGAGGGCAAGGACCTGGAGAACTTACCATCATAATATTGGGAGTATTGACCTGTAGGTGGGAAGGAACAACCATCAGGGTATGAAAAGAGGTACAGTGGTACACGTATGACACAGTCACATGTGCATCATTATATGCTTCTGTACAGAGGGACCAACATCGGTGAGTAATATGTCCCTATACACATTAAAATGTGCAATAATGTGTTCCTTGGAGAATTGTGACCCTTTGCATTTACCACATTGTCACAGCTTAGAATCTTTCACATCATACATTAACCTGGTAAAGGGATGAAACTGTGTTAGGTCTGTACTTACCCCCTTGTGGCTGCTGTGCTGCCCTCAAATGTCCATCCAGCTCCGGGTAGGCCACTGCCAATATGCAGGTCATTACGGGGTCCACGTCTGACGGGAACCCCATCCTCCTTGAGAGGGCATCCCCAGCTGGGCCTCTGCGGTGTTCCGGGCCCAGCATCTCAGGTCATCACACTGCTTCCTACAGTGGGTGCTCTGCCGGCTGTGGACCCTCAGGATCCACACTTTCTTGGCGATGGAACGCCAAATCCCCCTTTTCTGATGGGCATTGACCTGCATGGATGACAATGACAAGAAGAGAATGTCATGTCCACGTACACCATCCCAAAACAAGCAGGGTGAAAATACAAGTTAGTGCAACTAGCCATACACAGACTGTCTTCAACATCCCCTTCAATGAGGAATGACCATCTGCAGTCAGGCCATGTGTGATGTTGAAACAGGCATACAACATGCATATCTAGCACCAGGTGTCAGCTTGTAACAAATGATCAGACCACACATTTCTCTAAACACGGTATATCTAGCAAAACATTTTCACACCACCTTCAATGATCATGTATTACAGTCTGTAGGTGGGTCAGGGTACATACATTACACACTCTCTACTATGTCTTAGGACTCAAAATCTATCAAAACACATGTTCACATGCCCATCTACCCACACATATTAGCACAACCATGCATTCTACCACATTTCCTGGACATCATGATACACTTTACCATTCAAACATTGCATTGCAATGACCTGTTCTTCTGGTGCTCCATAGATCTGTTCATACAGGGGTAGTACCTCCTACACCAGCTTATCAAGCTCCTCTGGGGGGAAAGCAGGAGCCCTATTACCTGAAGGGCGTGGCATGATTGCTCTCAGAGGCAGTACACAGCAGCCCAGGTCATATGGGTCTTGCTGGCAGCAGTATCAGGAGTCAACTGAGAGATGAAGTCTGAGATGGCGGTCACGTCCACTATGTAAATTACCGTCACCACCTGCGGACATCGTCATTGGTGCAAGACCACTAATGGCAGCAATGTGTGTCAATGGCAATGTCCACCGCAGTTGTATCCATCTACAGTCATGGTGACTTCCGCCGGCGGAGTTAGGCCATTTCCCAATGTCCAGGACAGTAGGTCAGGCAGCTTCTATTTTAAGGCTCATAGATGAACAGTAAAGTAAATTAACAGTTGTTTCAAAGACATTGTGCCCCTCATTACAACATTGGTGGTAAAAGCCGCTTACCGCCGTGCAGAAGACCGCCAACACACCGCTGCGGGAGCGGAATTCCGCCAGGGTCATTATGACCCACTGCTCGGAATCTGTCAAAATTCAGACACCCACACAAGTCCGCCACACCAAAGGTCAGTGATAAACTGGCAAAAACAAAACCTCCACCCTCACGCCAACAGAAATACGCCCACACTATCACGACATATGAATCAACGAGGCGGTCTTTCAACCGCAGTATTTCATTGGCGGTACACACCTCAAAATACACACACATTTACAAAACACAACCACATTGGACAATTCAAAATGCACACACCTGATACACATACACACACCACTCCCACACACCCAATACAATATAAAACACACACCCACATCACCCACAAACCCTTACGACCACAATTGCTACAGAAGGCCAGAGAGAGACACTACAAACAACTACCAAGCATCCTCATAATACCATCACCCACATAACTTCCACTCACCTCACCCAACACACCACTAAATATCACCCCACTTATCACTACACACACCACCCCAAACATCACCCACACCAACCCATGGCACGGCAAAGACACCCCAGGTTTTCTGAGGAGGAGCTCAGGGTCATGGTGGAGGAAATTGTCCGGGTAGAGCCACAGCTATTCGGATCACAGGTGCAGCACACCTCCATAGCTAGGAAGATGGAGCTATGGCAAAGAATAGTGGACAGGGTCAACGCAGTGGGACAGCACCCAAGAAATAGGGATGACATCAGGAAGAGGTGGAACGACCTACGAGGGAAGGTGCGTTCCGTGGTCTCAAGACACCACCTTGAGGTTCAGCGGACTGGCGGCGGATCCCCACCTCCTCCCCCACAACTAACAACATGGGAGGAGCAAGTCTTGGTGATTCTGCATCCTGAGGGTCTCGCAGGAGTATATGGAGGAATGGACTCTGGTAAGTCAAACCTTAACTATTACATCCCCCACCCTACTTGCATGCTATCACATACCCCCACCCTCACCCCCATCACTCCAACTCCTCACAAATGTCCCAACATCACAAACCACACATCCTAACACCAAGCCCTGCATGCAACAACAAAGCATGGACACCCATCACTAAAGCATGGCCACTGCACATACCCATACACCCCCCTAAACCACCATCACACAAGGACCCACACAGAAATGCAAGCACTGGGTACACGGTCACCCACTAATTGCACACCATGGCACACACAGATGTAATAAACATCCTTTTATACCCCTGCAGGACCCCTACCCAAAGTCACCAGACAGGAGGGTCCACACATGTCCACACCACCAACAGAAGAGGCCCACAGTGATGACAGCAGCTCTATCCAACTGGATCTAGATGACCAGCCCAGCCCAATGGGGACCTCTGGACAGTCGGTTCCCCTCACACAGTCACAGGCCACCACAGAGCTTCCCCCCTCTGGAAACACCAGCACAGCACCCACCCAGCGGGCCCATACCTCTGTCCCCAGGACACGTCAATCAGCCGTGTGTCCACCAATGCAGGGAACCCAGGCTAACCCACTACCCCAACAACAACAGGGACCTGGGGGCAGTGGTAGTGGGCACACGTTCCAGGGGACGGAGGCACAGGAACACAGGGGAACTGGGAGGGCTGCTGTGCAACAGGGGGAGGACAGGCCAAGGGAACCCACTCTCCACAAGGCCCTCTCCAACGTCATGGGAGCCTACCACCATTCCCAGGAGACCATGGCAACGGTACTGGCCAAGTTTCAGGAGACCCAGGGCCTGCAGGAGGAACAGTATTTGGGCTTCAGGGAGGAACTCAGATCCATCAATTCCACCATGGGCACCATTGTAGGGGTGCTGAAGGAAGTCCTCAACACCAGGAGGGACACTGTGGCACAACAAGGGGCCCCTCACACTAGCCAGGACGATGAACTGCCCACCACCTCCACCGGCGCTAGTGGACAGGAGGCACCGCCACAGGACCACCACACCAGCACCCCACCCCCTGAAGAGGGAGAACCACCCTGCAAACGGTCCCTGAAATCCAGGACAAAGACAGAGAACGATGCCAAGTCCTCCGCCAAGAAATGAGACCACTCTGAATGTCATCCTACTGTCCCAATTTGTTACACTGTCCATCCTCAAACTGCCCCAGCTCCACTTCCTATGCGCATTTGGGCAATGCACCTGTGAGACTAATAGACTGGACTCTGCCACGGACATTCCTCCACCATCACTCCTCACCATTTTATAACCCCCCCCCCCCAATCTTGAGCACTTAAATAAACACCCTTAAAGCACAAAACAATCTGGAGTCTGTCTGTGATTACGAAATAGTGTATTAGCAATTACAGTGACAGAATGCTCTTTCAAATGTAACGTCAACATACCTATGTCACACAGCTCTAGTCCATGAGGAAACAAAGCAGATGTCACACAGTAGGACCCACATCTGTGAAATCGTAAGGGAAAGTGAAAACTCAGTGACCATACACTGGGTGAAAACGACAGACAGTAGAGCGGTAGTAGTGTTAAAGTACATGTAGTAGTCAGGTTTGTATTCTCACCTGTGTCTCACTGGAAGTATTGCAGGATAACCGAGTTCCTGTTGTCGATGACCTCTTCTTCTGCTTCCTCGTCTTCACTGTCCACAGGCTCCACAGCTGCCACAACACCACCATCTGGACCATCCTCCTGCTGAAAAGGCACCTGTCATCGCAAAGCTAAGTTGTGAAGCATACAGCAGGCCATGATGATCTGGCACACCTTCTTTGGTGAGTAGAATAGGGATCCACCTGTCATATGGAGGCACCTGAACCTGGCCTTCAGGAGGCCGAAGGTCCGCTCTATAATCCTCCGAGTTCGCCCATGGGCCTCATTGTAGCGTTCCTCTGCCCTTGTCCTTGGATTCCTCACTGGGGTCAGTAGCCATGACAGGTTGGGGTAACCAGAGTCACCTGCAAATGGCGAGGGCAACAGTTAGACACACACTAACCTGTAGGGATATCCCCAGACCCAGACAACCATTCCCACTGACTTGCTTTCAGGTGCTCACCTAATAGCCACACACGGTGCCTCTGGAGTTGACCCATCACATAAGGGATGCTGCTATCCTGCATGATGTAAGCGTCATGCACTGAGCCAGGGAATTTGGCATTCACATGGGAGATGTACTGGTCTGCCAAACACACCATCTGCACATTCATGGAATGATAACTCTTCCGGTTTCTGTACACCTGTTCACTCCTGCAGGCGGTACCAAAGCCACATGTGTCCCATCAATGGCACCTATGATGTTGGGGATAAGTCCCAGGGCATAGAAGTCACCTTTCACTGTAGGCAAATCCTCCACCTGAGGGAAAACGATATAGCTTGGCATGTGTTTCAGCAGGGCAGACAACACTCTGGACAACACGTTGGTAAACATAGGCTGGGACATCCCTGATGCAATGGCCACTGTTGTTTGAAATGACCCACTTGCAAGGAAATGGAGTACTGACAGCACCTCACTAGACGGGGATTCCTGTGGGATGGCGGATTGCTGACATCAGGTCTGGCTCCAGCTGGGCACAAAGTTCCAGGATTGTGGCACGATCAAGCCTGTAGGTGATGATCACATGTCTTTCCTCCATTGTCGACAGGTCCACCAGCGGTCTGTACACCGGAGGATGTCGCCATCTCCTCACATGTCCCAGCGGACCGTGCCTATAAAGGACAACAGGAGCACAGAGTCAAGCAACTCAGAGGTACGTACCCACAGCTTACACAGAACACAAATCATAATCTGAAATTTGGCCTGTGTGAGTGTTGAGGCAAGGCCTAGGTATGTGTGACGCAGTTAAAAATTAAGCCATGTGGGCCCCTGAAATGGCGGCTGCCTAACCTGTAAAGTCGGACAATGGGATGTGAGGTAACTGCGCTGGCGTTGTACACCATCGCGGTAGGCGGTCGAAGACCGTGGCGCAATTCTGCATTGGTTAACATTGGACCATCTGGGTCCAGGAGCCAATGACGATGCACGCCGGCGGTGGCGGTATGCACCGCCGTGGACGTGACTGCCATTTCCTATCTGTTCAATCACTCGATGCCTGATCTTTGACAGGAGAGGACCCACACTGCAAGTGCTGCTGTGACCTCGGTCTGGAAGAGACAATGGGTCGTGCGTCTGGGGAAAGGGCCCCTGCCTTCACATCGGAGGAGTTGGAGAAACTCATGGATGGGGTCCTACCCCAGTACACGCTACTCTACGGTCCTCCAGACAAACAGGTAAGTACACTGGGAGCATTCTGTATGGGCTATGTCTGTGTGGAGTGGGGTGGATGAAAGATGGGGGGAGATTGAGGGGTGCATGAAACGACGGTGAGTGCATGTGCCACATGGCAAGGCTAGGGAAGGGGGCCAATGACTGTGACTGTGCAGACGGTGATATCTTCTCCTTTTCCCCTGTACTATTCCTGTAGTTCAGCGCCCACCAGAAGAAGGATATTTGGCGTGCCATCGCCAAGGAAGTCCAGACCCTGGGGGTCTACCACAGACGGAGCACCCACTGCCGTAAAAGATGGGAGGACATTCGCCGCTGGAGCAAAAAGACGGCGGAGGCCCAGCTGGGGATGGCCTCCCAACGTGGGAAGGGTGCCCGTCGCACCATGACCCCCCTGATGTTCAGGATCCTGGCGGTGGCATACCCGGAGTTGGATGGGCGCTTGAGGGCATCACAGCAGCCACAAGGGGGTGAGTACACTCTCATTCTGCTGATTTTGCATGCAGTGGAGGTGTCTGGGTGGGGGAGGTGGGCTGTGGGTTTCCCTAGGCCAGGGCGAGTGTGCTAGTTAGGTCCCCTTGTTCTGGCAGACCCTGTGGCACCCCACCCCACCTGTGTACAATGCCACGTACACCTAGTCAGGCTCCTGTGACATCCATGTGTGCAGATGTCGGCCATAGCCTTGTAGGCCATGTCCCAGGGACTGAACAGTGGTCCCCAAGTGCGCTGCGTAGTGCAGGGGGCTTCTGTGTCTGTCGTGTCCGCCAACGGTAGCGGTAATGCATGCACTCAACACGTCTTTCTTCCCCCCCTTTTTGAGGTCTCCCTGTTCTTGTGTGCATTAGCATTATCAGGTGGAGGAGCAGTGGCACCGGAGCAGGAGGGAGCTGCATCCCACATGGCCCTGGAGGTCGAGACTACGGACTCCGATTTGACCAGTGGGACGGAGGGGGAGGGGAGCTCCACGGCGGGGACAGGAGCTGAGACCAGTGATACGGACTCGTCCTCTGATGGGAGCTCCCTTGTGGTGGCGGCCACATCTGTGCCCCCCGCATCTACAGGTACAGCCGCCACCCCCCATACCAGCACCACCCTCCCAGCAGCCCCTCAGCCTTTGCCCCGTGCCCGCTCACCCAGGAGGGTCGGCATCACCTTTGCCCCAGGCACCTGAGGCCCTGCCCCAGTCACCCCTGCTGCCCTCAGTGAGGAGGCCATTGACCTCCTCAGGTCCCTCACTGTTGGGCAGTCTACCACTTTGAATGCCATCCAGGGTGTAGAAAGGCAGTTGCATCAAACAAATGCATTCCTGGAGGGCATTCATTCTAGTCAGGTGGCCCTTCAGCCAGCTTTTCAGACTCTGGCCTCAGCAGTGATGGCAGCTATTGTCCCTGTCTCTAGCCTCCCCCCTCCAACTTCCTCCACCCAGACCCAATCCCCTCTACCTCAGCCTATCCCAAGCACACCTTCAGACCAGCATGCACACACGTCAATACACAAGGGAAGCTCTGGCAAACATAAGCACGACACATCCCACAGGCACTCACGCAAGCATCACACACATGCACACACACCAACATCCACTGCCTCCACTGTGTCCCCCTCCTCCTCATCTCCCTCCTCCCTCCCAGTCTCATCTACACTCACACCTGCATGCACTACATCTACAGCTACTACTTCCATCACCAGCACACCCACCACCACACCTACCTAACGTGCAGTCACCACCCCCACTACCATTCACACGTCCCCTGTGTCCTCTCCCAGTGTCTGTGACGCCACCTCCCAAGATACACAAACACAGCCACACACCCACCCAACAGCCATCCACCTCACGACAGCCTCAAGCGCATGCACCTTCACCCAAAGTCACCAAACGAACACCTCCTACAACCACAACCTCTTCCTCCACTCCCAAACCCCCTCCAGCTACCCGTCCCAGTGTTCCCAAGAAACTATTCCTGTCCACCCTTGACCTCTTTCCCTCACCTCCCCCACCCCGTCAGTCTCCTAGGGCCTGACTCTCCAGGTCTCAACCTAGCACCTCAGCCACAACATCTCCGGGACCAGTGGTGCCTGTAGTTACCGGAATCTGGAGTGCACCGGGCAGCAGGGCAGCCAGTGTGGCACGGAGCCACAGCACGGACAGTCCCCCCCCTGTCAAGCATCAAAAGTTGGCCAGTGCCCGGCAGGAGAGGGGGAAGACTCCAGCCACCAAAGCCGCTCCCAGGGATACAGGTGGGAGTGTGGAGTCAGCTGCGACACCTTCCAAGGTGGGGAAGGGGCACAAGAAACTCAGCAAGTCTGGGAAGAGCAGCATGACGGAGAAGACCGCCATCATCCCCGCTGCCCAGGAGGCCACCGCCATCATCCCCGCTGCCCAGGAGGCCACTGCCAGCACCAGCCCTACTGCCCAGGAGGCCACCACCATCATCCCCGCTGCCCAGGAGGCCACCACCATCATCCCTGCTGCCCAGGAGGCCACCACCATCATCCCCGCTGCCCAGGAGGCCACCGCCATCATCCCCGCTGCCCGGGAGGCCACCACCAGCACCAGCCCAGCTGCCCAGGACAGGACCACCAGTACCAGCCGAGCTGCCCAGGACAGGACCGCCAGCACCAGCCCAGCTGCCCAGGACAGGACCGCCAGCACCAGCCCCGCTGGGCCATAAAGGACCGCTAGCACCAGCCCTGCTGGGCCATAAAGAACTGCTAGCACCAGCCCCGCTGGGCCAGACAGGACCGCCAGCAGCTGAGTCACTGCCAAGGATCCCGCCGCCACAAGCACCGCTGAACAGGACACTGCCGCCACAAGAACAGCTGCCAAGGACACCGCCACAACAAGCACCGCTGGCCCATGAACGCCAAGGGCACTGACGCTACTGAGTCCGTCACGAGCAGGATGAAGCACTCTGGGCACAGGGCCCCCTCCAGAACCAGTGGAGAGATACATCCACTACCTCAGTCCTTGGCAGGATGAAGCACTCTGGGCACAAGGCCCCCTCCAGAACCAGTGGAGAGATACATCCACTACCTCAGTCCTTGGCAGGATGAAGCACTCTGGGCACAAGGCCCCCTCCAGAACCAGTGGAGACAGTTATCCACTTGAGAGATTGTGGCTTTGCACTCCCCAGGATTGAACAGTGGGCATCCCACCCACTGTAGAGACTTGAGAGTCTGTGGCTTTGCACTCCCCAGGATGGAACAGTGGGCAACCCACCCACTGTAGAGACTTGAGAGACTGTGGCTTTGCACTCCCCAGGATGGAACAGTGGGCAGCCCACCCACTGTAGAGACTTGAGAGACTGTGGCTTTGCACTCCCCAGGATGGAACAGTGGGCAAACCACCCACTGTAGGGACTTGAGAGACTGTGGCTTTGCACTCCCCAGGACTGAAGAGTGGGCAAACCACCCACTGTAGAGACTTGAGAGACTGTGGCTTTGCACTCCCCAGGATGGAACAGTGGGCATGTGGCCCCCTTGTGGATTTGGCGTTGTGCACTCAACCAGCTGAGGTGCCCCCCCTTTTCCTCCCCCTGAGGTGCCTGGTTAGTTGCTCTCTGATGCCCCTGCAGTGTTCTCTCCGTCATGGTCGGGGATCTTGTGTGGGCCTCGCCCATACCGTGTGGTCCCAGTGTTCCACAGACTTTATTAGAGCACTACCTGGACTACTATGCTTGGTATATATTTTGTACATGGTGTATATATATATTTCTGCCTACTTCCTTTTAATATATTACAATGGTTACACTCATTTTCTATTGTCTTTGCATTCTTCTGGGAGGTTTGGGGGGGGTAACTGTGATGTACTGATATGCATTAGTGTGTGTGTTGTAGTGGGTGAGGGTGGCGGTGTTGCGTGTGTATGTCCCTGTTTTTTCCCTCCCCCCTCCCCTGTGTCGTAGGTGCAGTACTCACCATGGTCTTCGCCGCCGGCGTTCGTGCTCCTGGTAGAGGAGCAGGAAGACTATTGCAGGTAGAATTTGGAGTTCCGGATCCATGGTGTCCTCGTTCCTCGTGGGGTGTGTACAGGTGAGCGTTTTTCCTTCTGTATTCCTGTTTCTGCCGTGTTTTTATCTGCGGTGAATCCGCCCCAGAAAAGGTGGTGGATTGGCCTGTCATAATAGTGTGGGCGGTACATTGTCCTCCGCCTGTCTGTTGCCGGTGACCGCCATGCTGTTTGTTTGTACCGCCGTGGCGGTCGGAGTGTTAAAGTGGCTGTCTTTGTTGGCGGTTTCCGCCACGGTCGTAATAGCAAATTATTTCTGCCGGCCTGTTGGCGGTCTTACCGCCACTTTATCACCGTCCGCCAGGGTTGTAGTGACCACCATAGTCAGCAAATCAATGACAATCTGACATATGGTATATGTGTCTCATAAATGTGGAACATGTTAAGAATGTTAATGTCACATCGACTGTCAGTGACATGCTTATCCATTTCTAAATCATTATAGAGTAAATGAGATATAAATGCAGTAATAAGCTATTTTTTGCCTAGATATGTTCTGTGTACAATGTTTCAACACTTTCATGTGGCATTTTAGAGCAATTTAAGTGACATAGGTATGATCATAATATTGATGTACATAATGAGTGATACACATACATTTTGGTTTGCTCCCACTTAGTTACCTTGGCATGAGAAGAGTGAAAGAACCTGCAGCGTACAGTCAACCTACAGACCTGCAGACCAAGGTAGGAGCAGCATGTGATTCAGATCTAGCACCTGGATAGGCATTGAATCATGGATCTCTGTCGTCAGTTGGGGGCAGATCTGATGCCTGCTATTCGTAATCCCTATTGCATACCACCCATTGTACAAGTCATGTCAGTTCTGCACTTCCTGGCCACAGGATCCTCTCAAAATATGGTGGCACTTAATGCAGGGATGTCTCAGCCTATGTTCAGTCTGGTTTTGAAGGCTGTACTGTCTGCATTGTTGAAACACCTGGACAACTACATGAGATTTCCACAACTTGAAGATTTGGCCCATGTGAAGGCTGATTTTCGTGTCTTGGGACACATCCCACATGTGGTGGGAGGCATAGGTGGCAGCAATGTAGGAATGAACAGGTGTTTAGGAACAGAAAAAACTTCCACTCCATAAATGTCCAAGTGGTCTGTTTGGCGGACCTCTACATTTCACAAGTTTGTGCAAGGTACCCGGGGTGATGCCTTCATCATGCAGAACAGCAATATCCCACTGCTGATCACATGACAATATACAAAGAGGGCTTGGCTGGCTGGTAAGTCATATATGTCATGAGTGTCACTATCTTATGTCAGCTGCCAAATGTCAGGATGTCCACCATTTATGTTTGCCCTTATCTAACAATTACTTACAGGGGATTCTGGCTACCCATACTGTCCCTGGTTGTTGACACCAGTGAGGTACCCAACCTTGCCAGGGGAAGTCAATGAGGCACATGGAAGGAAAAGCCGTGTCGTGGAGCGAACGTTTGTGCTCTTGAAGGCAAGATTCTATTGCATTGACAAGTCTGGTGAAGACCTCCTCTACTCACAGGCCAAAGCGTGTCAGATCTCTGTGGCCTGCTGCATGCTCCACAACCTTGCCCTGAGATGTCAGATCCCATATATCCCAGATGAGAGGGAGCCAGCAGTTCCACCAGGTGAGAATGCAGAAATGAGGATGACTGTGATGAGGATGAAGGTGGAGACATCTGTGCAGATCTCATCAATCAGTACTTCAACTGACTGTAGATATGTGTTGTGCTGTAAACTGAATGACTTAGTGGGGTAATGGGGGGCTTAGAGATGTTTGAGAAGCGTCTTTGTATGATCATCAGACAACTCTTTAGTTGCTCAGCAGTACATAGTTCAGGTGCACATGCAAAATATTACATGGAGTTGTGACTATCGTGATGATCTCCTTTGTTAATGTTTGCCACAATACACAATCAGAGTCACAATCATTTTTAGGACATGTCTTTATAGGTCTTTGTATCTATTACCTGGTTATACCTTTTGTTTTACATTTTTGCTTTGCAGATTTCTTCGTAATGAGATCCTCATGAGGCAAATTTCTGAATTGTGTCACTGGCAGGTGGGATTAGCAGGTCTGACATGTGAAGTGGACATGGATTGATCCAGGTACTGTATGACATTTAGGGGGTCATTCTGACCCTGGCGGCCCGTGACTGCCAGGGTCACCGACCACGGGAGCACCGCCAACAGGCTGGCGGTGCTCCCAAGGGCATTCTGACCGCGGCGGTTCAGCCGCGGTCAGAAAGGGTAAACCGGCGGTCTCCCGCCGGTTTACCGCTGCCCCATTGAATCCTCCATGGCGGGTTCAGACACCCCCTACCACCATCCTGTTCATGGCGGGAAACCCGCCATGAACAGGATGGCGGTACGGGGTGTCGCGGGGCCCCTGGGGGCCCCTGCAGTGCCCATGCCAATGGCATGGGCACTGCAGGGGCTCCCGTAAGAGGGCCCCACAAAGTATTTCAGTGTCTGCTTTGCAGACACTGAAATACGCGACGGGTGCAACTGCACCCGTCGCACCCCTGCAACTACGCCGGCTCAATTCTGAGCCGGCGTCCTCGTTGCAGGGGCATTTCCGCTGGGCCGGCGGGCGCTCTTTTGGAGAGCGCCCGCCGGCCCAGCAGAAATGTTTGAATGGCCGCCGCGGTCTTTTGACCACGGTGCGGTCATTTGTCGGCGGTACCTTGGCGGACGGCCTCCGCCGTCCGCCAAGGTCTGAATGACCCCCTATATTTGTGGTGTCTGAGTTCCGTTCCCAGGCTGTCAGGACAATGGTATGGCAGTGTTCTGTTCCACACAGTAGACCTGTTAGTCATGTAATCTGGGTCCAATGATGTACAATAGTGTCATGTGTGTGATCCTGTGTCTATGACACAGGTCATCCTGTGCAACCTATAACCTCAACCTTCTCACTGATTTGATAATGGTACTATCTTAATGGTCTGCAGCGGTCCGTATGTTTGCTCATTGCAGGCCACTGTGCATGTGTATCAAGACTGACATAGGTGAGTAGCATGCCTACAGATATCTAACCATGGTAAGTGGAAGGTTCCATGACTGGGGACATTTGTACTGATCTCTGTCTGTTTTATGGGGTATGGTCAATTGGGAGGTGTGGTAAGGGCATGTGATAAGGGTTTAGCTGATGACACACTGAAACAATCTGTTTGTCTCGGGTGTGTGGATGTGTGTCAGGTGTGAGGAATTCTAACTATCCAATGCAGTGTTGTGCATTACTGCAGTCCCAGCTTGCGGGGATTCCTGGGGGCAGGGCGGCGCGCATGGGGGGGTACGGGAGGAATTCATAATAAAATAAAATAAAAATTAAAAACTTACCTCTGCTCCTGCGCTGTGCCGCACCTCTCATAAACATCATTTATTATCCTTTTCTTTGAAAGGTTTTTGCAGCTGCCCCTGCTGGCAGGGGGACGACGCTCCTCTGCCCTTATGGAGGAGCCTCCCCTGCATTACTGTGTTGACCGTCGACTGCTGCAGTTCACACGGCCATTGGTTTTCTGCCATGGAAGAACCGCTATTGTGATGTGATGTGAGGGACGTAATAGATTAGAATTATTTTTGACGGGCTGGCGGTGCCAGTGGTCGAACTGTCTCTTTCCCACCCTCTAGAGTCCTGGCGGTGTCAGAATTTCGGCTGGGTTTTGGTGGGCTTGACTGTGTAACTCTTAATACGGCGATCTGCATGACCGCCAACATGGCGGACTTTTGGCAGCCCCGGGGTCTTGCAATCAGTCCGTCAAACTTGTAATGAGGCCCTGAGTCACTTCTAGTGGGTCGGTTCCGTCATTTGAATCTTCAGAATTGTCAGAAAAAGACACAAACATTCTAGTCTGCTCGTTCTACCCCAGTCTTTAGTTTCTCCTCTGGCCCCTTTAGAGAGCTTTTCTATCACCATTAGCCACCACAGCTTTTCAGTCCACTTCACCACTTTAGGCACCACATGTTGCCCAGAGAGAGCCAAAATTATGACATATTTCTCAGTTTGGTAGCATTTCTTAAATAGTGTTATGGCCTAGTTGCTCCTTGATTTACTGCTGGGTTAAGGAGCCAGTGGCGTAGCTGGCAGTAACAAACCCTCTCAGCTTCAGGGAGCCTGAACTCATCCCTGAGATGTTTAAAGGAGTTGATGGGGTCACCCTTGAATATACCTTGTAATGTTTTAAATCCTCCCACCAGCCAGTGTTGGTATGTCTCCACATTTAGCTCCGATATGAATTATGTGTTTCCTCAGAAGCAGTGAATGAAGGAGGAAAGGATGTGAGCTCTTTCTTCATGGGCAGCCTAACCCAGATCTCCAGTGTCCCTCTTGTGACCAGTGATTTATATAAGGTGGGGCTTCTCTGTGCCTTCCGACTCCACTGCACGTCCCATAAGAAGCCTGCAATCATTGTGTGATCTCCCAAGCACCTTCCCTTCTCTGTTTCCCACCATGTCCAGTGATAAAGATGTCAGAGATGTGAGGCTTTGTGATAGTATATTAAGTTCAAAATCGCCATACCACCATTCCGGGTTCTAAGGGAGCTCTGCCGTCTAGGCAATCTCGCCAATTTACCGTGCCATACATATGACTGGCAGAGTGATTGTAGTTCCTCAATACAGTGCATTGGGATAAAGAAAACCAGTGTTTGAAAGAGATAATGCAATTTAGGCAGAAACACCATTTTGAATGGTGCTATCCTTCCTAATACGGATAAAGATTTATGTTTCCAATTGTTGACGTCCATTTTCACGGAATGTTTTAGACAGTGTATATCTTTAGTTTTTGTCAGGGCAGGGGCCAAGCCCACCACCAGGTAATCAATGTAGAATGACTTAGTGGATGAAGACCATCTGCTGCAATTGGATCTGGCTCTGGGATAGAAATATTTAAAATCTCTGATTGTGTGATGTTGATTTTCAACCCTGATATGAACTCAAAGTCGTCCAAATACCTCAGGAACGCAGGGAGGGAATGCAGCAGATCAGGGTTTGGGCTTAGGACATCATCTGCGAACATGGTCCATTTGATATTGTGTTAAAAACGTTATGCTTTTTTTAGTAGGGGTTGTCTCTAATCTTTTAGCCAACGTCTCCAGCTTTGCTGCAAATAAAGGGGCAAAGAGTGGTCTTCCCTGCCTTGTGCCTTTTGAAAGGATTATCCACCATGAAAGCGTGCAGTTCATCCAGATGCAGGCCTTAGGGGCTCGATATCTGGCCAGTAACCAATTGTAAAATTGTCGGTGAGTCCCATCTGGTGGATGACATCACCATAGAGTCTCAGGCTACCCGGTCAAATGGTTTCTCAGTATCCAGAAAGACCAGGACTCATTGTGTGAGGCCTGTTTTATTTATATCTGTTCTGTTAAGTATAAGACTTTTTTAATAGGTTCACTCACCTGTCGTCCTAATATAAACCCTGATTAATTGGGGTGTGTAAGCTTCGCCATCATCACCTGGAGCCACAGAGATAAACTTTTAGTAAAAATGTTTCCATCGACCTTAAGGTGGGACATTAGGTGATATAAGAAAGGGAACAGGGGACCAGGCCATGTTGGACAAAGTCAGGGGTTCTTTCATGGCCTCTGTCAAGATAGGCGGTCAACTTTTATCTAGGAGGAGTTAAACAAGCAGTGCATATGTCTTGTCTCCCTGGAAAAGTGTGAGGAATGTCACCCAATCGGGTGTCTGTGTCTTCAAGCATCCACGAGGCCCATCTCTTCTACAAGGGATCTGCCTGTCGGTGACAATATTGTAGTCCCCATCCCATCTGTATCCATTGCATTTTCCCAGCCTAAGTTAAGATCACTACCCTATAAGTATTGGAACGTTGGAACAGGCTATCAGAGTATGGACGGTGTTGATGAGGATGCGTTCCCGACCCTGATAGGACCAGTAGACTGAGGCATTGGTCAGAGGGATGCCCTACAGTATGCATTTCAGGGTTATTCATCGCGCATCTTTATCACGCCGCATAGATGCCATAACCAGTGGGCACCGGGCATGGCTAAGGATCCCCAAACTGCCCTTATTCTTATCACTTGAGTAAAAATATTGTGTTGGGTAAACTTTAGATTGCATGCTTGCCCAGTCTTTTCTAAATAGACAAGTCTCTTGCAAGAGCCTGGTGTCAGTGTGTAACCCTCCAGGCACCAGGATGGAGCACCACTTAAGGGGATTACTCAGATCCCTATCATTGTATATGGTTATGTTTACTGTGTATGTAGGTGTGACTGTAAGGGTATGAGATACAATCTAGCTCCGCACATCTCTTGGCATCTGATGGTGGTGTTTGGAATAGATAACCCTTCTCCACCTTTTTCACAAAAAAACACACCTCCCCAGAACATAGCCAACAACTCAAACCAACTGAACTTATGAACAGGTGGTCAAGGAACCATCGGGGCTGTATCAGTGGCAAGGTCATCCAGACTTCCTCTACCTGAGGAATAGTTCTTGAATATTGGCCCAAAGTGTGTTGGGAGTAGGGCCTCTGTCAGCATGGGTAGTTTCTTGTTTCCTCCATGATAAGGAGTTCTATATCAGCTCTCAGTGTGCCATTGCCCCGCTCACATGTTAAACACTCATGCCTGAATTATGAAAAGTTTGCTCCACCTTTGCATCATTTTTTGATGCAAAAGGAGCGCAAACTCACAAAATATAATTATATTTTGTAAGTTTGAGCTGCTTTTGCGATCAAGGGAGATGGCCAGGAGTTTGCCTTAAAAGAGTACAGATGGGGCTCTGTGGACTGGGACTCTGAAGGCTTGGGCCCTCATTAAAACCCTGGTGGTCGGTGTTAAAGCGGCGGTAAGACCGCCAACAGGCCGGCGGTAAAAAAAATGGAATCACGACCACGGCGGAAACCGCCAACATAGACAGCCACTTTAACACTCCGACTGCCACGGCGGTAGAAACAAACACTGCGGCGGTCACTGCCAACAGACAGGCGGAAGACAAAGTACCGCCCACCCTATCACAAGATGACAATCCGCCACCTTTTCCGGGGCGGAACCAACACGAACAAAAACACGGCGGAAACAGCACTTGGAAGGGAAAACACTCACCTCTCCATACCCCACGAGGAACCAGGACGCCATGGAGCCAGAACTCCAGATACTCCCTGCGATGGTCTTCCTGTTACTCTATCAGGAGCACCAAAGATGGCGACGCCGACCACGGTGAGTACTGCACCTACAACACAGGGGAGGGGGAGGGAAAAGAGAGTGCAACACGCACGCAACACGCAACACCCCCACCCCCACCCACTACAACATACACACAAATACATGGCGCAGCATTACATATACACCCCCCCACCCCCCTGGAAGAACGCAAGGACAAAAGGAAATGAGTTGAACGATTGTAATCAGGAAAAATCCAGTAGTCAAAACTCGAAATACAGTATATACAATTATGTACACCAACTACATAAGTCCGGATAGTGCATCAATTATTGTCCGTGGACCACTGGGCCCAAAATGCATGGGCGAGGCACACACATGATACCAGACATCAAATGGAGAGAACACTGCAGGGGCATCAGATCGAAATGAAACAGGCACCTCAGGGGGAGGGGGAGGGGGCACCTCAGCCTGATGAATGCACAACGCCACTGCTCCACGAGGGGGCTCCATGGCCACTGCTGTATCCTGGGGAGTGCAAAGTCATAGGGGGTCATTCTGACTTTGGCGGGCGGCGGAGGCCGCCCGCCAAAGTCCCGCCATCAGAATACCGCTGCGCGGTCAAAAGACCGCCACGGTAATTCTGAGTTTCCCGCTGGGCTGGCGGGCGACCGCCAAAAGGCCGCCCGCCAGCCCAGCGGGAAACCCCCTTCCTTGAGGATGCCGGCTCCGAATGGAGCCGGCGGAGTGGAAGGGGTGCGACGGGTGCAGTTGCACCCGTCGCGATTTTCAGTGTCTGCTTGGCAGACACTGAAAATCTTGGTGGGGCCCTGTTAGGGGGCCCCATGACACCCGTTACCGCCAGCCAGGTTCTGGCGGTCAAAACCGCCAGAACCAGGCTGGCGGTAAGGGGGTCGGAATCCCCATGGCGGCGCTGCCTGCAGCGCCGCCATGGAGGATTCCTCAGGCCAGGGGAAAACCGGCGGGAAACCGCCAGTTTCCCTTTTCTGACCGCGGCTTTACCGCCGCGGTCAGAATTGGCCTGTATGCACCACCAGCCTGTTGGCGGTGCATCCGCGGTCGTTGGCCCCATAGTCTCTCAAGTCTCTCTAGTGGGTGGATTGCCCACTGCTTTATCCTGGGGAATGCAAAGCCACAGTCTCTCAAATGGATAACAGTCTCCACTGGTTCTGGAGGGGGCTTTGTGTCCAGAGTGCTTCATCCTGCCAAGGACAGAGGTAGTGGATGTCTTTCTCCACTGGTTCTGGAGGGGGCTTTGTGCCCAGAGTGCTTCATCCTGCCAAGGACAGAGGTAGTGGATGTCTTTCTCCACTGGTTCTGGAGGGGGCTTTGTGCCCAGAGTGCTTCATCCTGCCAAGGACTGAGGTAGTGGATGCCTTTCTCCAGTGAAAGGGTTGCATCATGGAAGCTGCCCAGGCTCCTGGAACTGACCACCAGCCTTGGACGACTGACCACGGGGGATGGCAGCCATGTCTGCGGTGGTGCCACTGGCTCAGGATGTTGTGGGGCCGCTGGCGGTGCTTGCGGCGGGGTCAGTCATGGTGGTGCTGGCGGCGGCCTCTGTGGCATCGGTGCTGGTGGCAGCCTCAGTGGCGGTGGTGCTGGTGGCATGCTCAGTGGCAGCGGTGTTGGTGGCGGGCTCTGTGGCATCGGTGCTGGCGGTGGGCTCTGTGGCATTGGTGCTGGCGGCAGGCTCTGTGGCGGCAGTGCTGGTGGCGGGCTCAGTGGCGGCGGTGCTGGTGGCGGGCTCAGTGACTGCGGTGCTGGAGGCGGGCTCAGTGACTGCGGTGCTGGTGACGGACTCAGTGGCAGCGGTGCTGGTGGCGGGCTCAGTGACTGCGGTGCTGGTGGTGGGCTCAGTGACTGCTGTGCAGGTGGCGGTGAAGGTGGCGGTCTTCTCCGCCGTACAGGTTGGCGTTGACGTGGACATAAGGTGTGACACTGGTTCCATTGTCGGTGCCACCATGCCCTCTCCTGACCTGACCTTTATTTTCTGGCCCTTCCCCACCTTGGATGATGGCGCATCTGTCTTGCCACTATCCCCTTTCGTTTTCCCTGAGCCCTTGGTGGCAGGTGTTTTCTGCTTCTCCCTCCGGGATGTGGGCAACTTTTTAACTCTTGCCGGTGGCGGAATGTCCTTGCCCTCGCTCCGTGGCACACTGGCAGCCGTGTTGGTTGGCGCACTCCAATAGCCCGCAGTTGCTGGCACCACTGTGCCTGGTGATGTGGTGGCTGAGGTGCTGGGCTGGGTCCTGGAAAGCCTGGTCCTAGGGGACGGACGGGGGGAGGTGTAGGGAAGAGGTCAATATTAGCCAGGAAAAGTTTCTTAGACACACTGGGACGGGTAGATGGAGTGGGCTTGGGAGTGGAGGAAGAGGTAGTGGTTTTAGGAGGTGTACGTTTGCTGAATTTGGGTGAAGGTGCCGGAGCTGGAGGCTGTTGTGAGGTGGATGGCTGTTGGGTGGGTGTGTGCCTGCGTTTGTGTACTTTGGGAGGAGGGCTCACAGACACAAATGGTAGAGGACACAGGGGATGTGTGAATGGTAGTGGGGGTGGTGAGTGCATGTGAGCGGTGTGTGGTGATGGGCGTGCTGGTGATGGAGGTAGTGGCTGAAGATGTAGTGGATGCAGGTGTGAGTGGAGACGAGACTGGGAGGGAGGAGGGAGACGTGGAGGAGGGTAACACAGTGGAGGCAGTGGATGTTGGTATGTCTGCATGGGTATGATGCTTGTGTGAGTGCCTGTGGGATGTGTGGTGCTTATGTTTGCCTGAGCCACTTTTGTGTGTTGAGGTGTGTGCATGCTGGTCTGATGGTGTGCTTGGGATAGGCTGAGGTACAGGGGATTGGGTCTGGGTGGAGGAAGTTGTAGGGGGGAGGCTGGACACAGGGACAATGGCTGCCATCAGTGCAGAGGCCAGAGCCTAAAATGCTCTCTGTTGGACTGCCTGGCCAGAATGAATGCCCTTCAGGTATGCATTTGTTTGTTGCAAATGCCTCTCGACACCCTGGATGGCATTCAGAATGGTAGATTGCCCAACAGTGAGGGATCTCAGGAGGTCAATAGCCTCCTCACTGAGGGCAGCAGGGCTGACTGGGGCAGGGTCTGAGGTGCCTGGGGCGAAGGAGATGCCCACCCACCTGGGTGACACACGCTGAGGGGCTGCTGGGAGGGCAGTGCTGGTAGGGGGGGTGGCGGCTGTACCTGTAGATGCAGGTGGCACAGATGTGTCTCCTCGCCCTCTGTCCCACTGGTGGCTTCAGACTCCGTTGTCTCGCCCTCCAGGGCCAAGTGGGATGCAGCTCCCTCCTGCTCCGGTGCCACTGCTCCTCCGCCTGATGATGCCATTGCACACAAGAACAGGGAGACCACAAAAAGGGGGGGGGGAGACAGAAGAAAGACATGTTCAGTGCATGCAATACCACTACCGTTGGTGGACACTACAGACAGCAGCCCCCTGCACTACGCCATGCACTTATAGTTCCAAGATTATTCACAGGGCCATGGGGTACAAGGCCTATGCCCGATTGCTGCACACATGGAAGTCACAGGAGCATGACTAGGTGTAGATGGCACTTACCACTGGTGGGGTTGGGGTGCCATATAGCCTGCCTCACAAAGGGACCTTGCCTACAAAGCTCGCCCTGGCCTAGGGGAACCCACTGCCCACCTCCCCCACCCAGACACATCAAATGGCCATCCAACTCCGGATACGCCACGGCCAGAATCCGGAACATCGGGGGGTCATGGTGCGACGGGCACCCCTCCCACGTTGGGAGGCCATCCCCAGCTGGGCCTCTGCCGTCTTCTTGCTCCAGCGGCGAATGTCCTCCCATCTTTTCTGACAGTGGGTGCTCTGTCTGTGGTGGACCCCCAGGGTCCGGACATCCTTGGCGATGGCACGCCAAATATCCTTCTTCTGGTGGGTGCTAACCTACAGGAATAGTAGAGGGGACAAGGAAAAACTTTAACTGTCCGGACCGTCACAGTCATTGGCCCACGTTCCCAACCGTGCCCTGACGTACATACACTCATGTCCGCTCCTGTAGGGCTCATTCCCCCCCATGTATCTTCCATCCACACCACTCCAAACAGGCATTGCCCATGCAGCATGCTCACAGTGTATTCACCTGTTTGTCTGGAGGACCGTAGAGTAGCATGTACTGGGGGAGGACCCCATCCACCAACTTCTCCGACTCCTTCGAAGTGAAGGCAGGGGCTCTTTCCCCAGAAACATGAGCCATTGTTGCTTCCAGACTGAGGTCACAGCAGCACTTGCAGTGTAGGTTCTCTCCTGTTGAAGGTCAGGTATCAAGTGAATGTACGGATAGAAAATGGCGGTCACGTCCACAGCGGTGCGTACCGTCACCGCCGGTGTACATCGTCATTGAGTCCTGGGACCCATAGGGTCCAATGTTAACCAATGCAGGATTGCGCCGCAGTCTTCGACCGCCTACCGCGACAGTGTAGAACACTAGCGCAGTTACCTCATATCCCCTTGTCCCACCTTACAGGTCAGGCAGCCGCCATTTCAGGGGGCCACATGGCATTAATGATAACTGCGTCACACCTACCTAGGTGTTGCATACACACAGTGACAGGCACATTGCCGACTAACCAATTTGTTCAAATGACATTTTGTAATACCTCAGTGTTGGCTGACTCTCTGCTCGCTGTTCTCCTCCATAGGGCATGTCCGCTGGGGCAGGTGATGAGATGGCGGCATCCTCCGGTGTACAGACCGCTGGTGGACCTGTCAACAATGGAAGAGAGACACGTAATAGTCACCTACAGACTTGATCGTGAAACAATCCATGATCTGTGTGCCCAGTTGGAGCCAGACCTGATGTCAGCTATCCGCCATCCCACAGGAATACCCCCTCTAGTGCAGGTCCTGTCAGTACTCCATTTCCTGGCAAGTGGGTGTTTTCAAACTGCAGTGGCCATTGCATCAGGGATGTCCCAGCCAATGTCCTCTAACGTGTTGCCAGAGTGTTGTCTGCCCTGCTGAAACACATGCAAAGCTACATTGTTTTCCCTCAGGTGGAGGATTTGCCTACAGTGAAAGGTGACTTCTATGCCTGGGGACATATCCCCAACATCATAGGTGCCAATGATGGGACACATGTGGCCTTGGTACCCCCCGCAGGGGTGAACAGGTGTACAGAAACTGGAAGAGCTACCATTCTATGAATGTGCAGATGGTGTGTTTGGCCGACCAGTACATCTCCCATGTGAATGCCAAGTTTCCTGGCTCAGTACATGACGCTTACATTCTGAGGATAAGCAGCATCCCATAGGTGATGGGGCAACTCCAGAGGCACCGTGTGTGGCTAATAGGTGAGGACAAGGACCCTATACCCTGTGAATAGTTGTCTGGGTCTGGGGTTGTCCCTACGGGTTAGTGTGTGTCTATCAGTTGGCCCTCAACATTTGCAGGTGTTTATTTCTGTGCAAATAAGTGGAGGGGGTTGTAAAATGGGCAGGGATGATGGTGGAGGAATGTCCATGGCAGAGTCCATTCTATTTGTTTCACAGGTGCATTGTCCTAAGGGGCATAGGAAGTGGAGCTAGTGCAGTTGATGGATGGGCAGGGTGACAAAGTGGGACAGAAGGATGACATTCAGGGGGGGTCTCATTTCCTGGTGGGGGTCTTGTCATTGTTCTCTGACTTGTTCCTGGATCTCAGGGACCATTTGCGGGGTGGTTCTCCATCTGCAGGGAGCGGGGTGCTGGTGTCGTGGTCCTGTGGCGGTGCCTCCTGTCCACTAGCACCGGCGGAGGAGGTGGGCTGTTCATCATCCAGGTTAGTGTCAGGGGCCTCTTGTTGTGCCACAGTGTCCCTCCTGGTGTTGACAAGGTCTTTCAGCACCCCTACAATGGTGACCAGGGTGGTGTTGATGGACTTGAGTTCCTCCCTGATCCCCAGATAGTATTCCTCCTGCAGCTGCTGGGTCTCCTGAAAGTTGGCCAGTACCGTTGCCATTGTCTCCTGGGAATGATGGTACGCTCCCATGATGTTGGAGAGGGCCTCGTGGAGAGTGGGTTCCCTGGGCCTGTCCTCCCCGTCGCACAGCTGTCCTCCCAGTTCCCCTGTTTTCCTGTGCCTCTGTCCCCTGAACCGTGCGCCCACTGCCACTGCCCACAGGTCCCTGATTTTCTTACGGTGGTGGGTTTGCCTGGGGTCCCTGTAGTGGTGGACACACTGCTACTTGACGTGTCCTGGGGACAGAGGGATCAGCCCGCTAGGTGGGTGCTGTGCTGGTGTTTCCTGGGGGGGGGAGGCTCTTTGGTGGCTTGTGCCAGAGTCAGGGGAACCGACTGTCCCGAGGTCCCAGATGGGCCGGGCTGTTCATCTTGATCCAGTTGGACAGAGCTGCTGTCATCACTTTGGGCCTCTTCTGTGGGGGGAGTGGACATGTCTGTAACCTCTTGTCCGGTGACATTGGGTAGGGGTCCTGTAGGGGTGTAAAGGCATGATTATTGCATCTGTGTGTGCCATCGTGTGCAATGGGTGAGTGACCCTGTACTCCAGTGCTTGCATTATTGTCTAGGACCTTGTGTGATAATTGGTTTGGGGTCTGTGTGGGTATCTGTTGTGGACATGCTTTGGTGATGGGTGTCCATGCTTTGGTGTTGCATGCAGAGCTTGGTGTTGGGATGTGTGGGTTGTGATAGTGGGACATTTGTGAGGTGTTGGAGTGATGGGGGTGAGGGTGGGCGTATGTGATAGCATGCAGGTAGGGTGGGGGATGTAATAGTTAAGAGTTGACTTACCAGAGTCCATTCCTCCTGCTACTCCTGCGAGGCCCTCAGGATGCCGTATAGCCAAGCCTTGCTCCTCCCATGTTATTAGTTGTGGGGGAGGAGGTGGGGGTCCGCCGCCAGTCCTCTGTACTGCAATCTGGTGTCTTGAGACCATGGAACACACCTTCCCCCGTAGGTCGTTCCACCTCTTCCTGATGTCATCCCGTGTTCTTGGATGCTGTCCCACTGCGTTGACCCTGTCGACGATTTGCAATGGAGGTGTGCTGCACCTGTGATCCAAATAGCTGTGGCTCTACCCGGACGATTTCCTCCACCATGACCCTGAGCTCCTCCTCAGAGAACCTGGGGTGGAGTTGAAGTGCCATTATGTGGTGTGGGTGATGTGTGAGGTGGTGTTAGTTGTGATGTGTGAGGGGATGTGTTTGTGTGTGTTGTCTGAGGTGCGTGGATGGTGTGTGAGTGATGGTGTTGTGTGCCTGTGGATGCTAGTGTTGTTGATGGTGGTGTCTCTCTCTGGCCTTCTTTCTGAATTTTTGGTCGTAAGGGTTTGTGGGTGATGTGGGTGTGTGTTTTATATTGGATTGGGTGTGTGGGAGTGGTGTGTGTATGTGTATCAGGTGTGTGTATTTCGATTTGCCCAATGTGGTTGTGTTTTGTAAATGTGTGTGTATTTTGAGCGCAGTGGTGTGTCCACCAATGGAATACCGCGGTTGAAAGACCGCCGCATGGATTCGTGGGTCGTGATAGTGTGGGCGTATTCCTGTTGTAGTGACGGTGGAGGTTTTGTTATCGCCAGTTTATCACTGACCTTTGGTGTGGCGGACTTGTGTGGGTGTCTGGATTTTGGCAGATTCCGAGCTGTGGGTCGTAATAGCTGTAGCGGAATTCCGCCGCAGCAACGGTGTGTTTGCGGTCTTCTGCACGGCGGTAAGCGGGATTTACCGCCAATGTTGTAATGAGGGCCTTGGTTTCTTGTCTGTCACCAATTTACATATTGGGCTATGAGGGTATGGCAGCTCCTTCAATAGATCTTGACTCTCCCGAGGCAGAGGTAGGTCAAGTATTTGGCATGCTTCCATGAGAGGTTTAGACACCCAACGCTTGCCCCACTTTTCGAAGTATAGTCTATCAGGGTCACTCAGTCTATATCAAATTTTATGATACTTAAGGAATGAGGAGACAGGGTGGGAGGCCCACCTTTTAGTTGCAGTGATCACGGACACATGCTGAAATATTTGGAGGTTGATGCCATTATAACGTATAGGACCTCCATTTCTCACTGCCTCAAGTAGTGTCTCCTTAACTTCATAATGATGAAAGCACACCAGTTTCTCATGAGGGGTTTCTCGAATTTCAGGTGGGCAGACTAGCTCTGTGTGCTTGATCAATGTGGGGGGTCAGGGCTATGTTTGTCCAAGAGCATCTCTGCTAGCTCCTGAATATATTGTTTCATGTATTTTCCCTCTTCCTCAAATGTAATTCCTCGAATGCGCAGGTTGGAGTTTCTGGATCTGTTCTCCAGGCCCTCTTGTTTGTGTTGCATCTGATTGACTTGGTCCTGCAGCTCTATCAAGTGGGCATGATATTCCTTGAGGTCCAAGCATATATCATCTTGGCCGATTCCAGTGAGTTTACCCCTGACCAATGTCATCCGGGACCTTGCAGACCTACGGCAAGCTCTATTTCAGCTCTGTTCATACAGCCCTGAACTCTTTCTTGGGGTCCATAAATATTTGTGCCATAAAGTTCTTCATGATCCTCTCATCCTCATTTTTGGCTTCATCGGAATTGTCCTGCTGCTCACCATCCTGTGTTTTGGAGGTTCCCACAATGCCATTTTCCGACCTGGACGAGAAGGCTTGTAGGAATTTTTAATTGTGCCGTCCCTCTTGTGTCTGGTAGAGGTCACGCTGTTTGGTGTCTTGGGCCTACCCTGATGTGCTGCAGCTCACTCTTCTGTAGGGAGAGCCCTCACCCTTTGTTAGGCTCATATCCAGCTGTGAGGCAAGCCCCACCAGTCCAGGCTTTGTTCATGCCTTCATAGATTTTGTTGCAGGAAACACTATTCCTCTGTCAAGGGCCCTGAGCATCTCCCCTGTAACACAATCCCCTTCACCACAGGAGGGGTCAAGGTCTGGCCAAGCTTCATGAGTCTCAGCCCCGTCAGGGCACAAGTGACACCTCTAGTGCTCAACGCTCTTGTGCTTATCTCCAATGCCCCCAAGTATCAAGGGTGGAGTGAAGCAGCTATCTACCTCGTATGGAAGAATGGTCCTGCCCTCCCCTGTGTTTCACTAGGGGTGTCAAGGGATCCCCCGATGTTCGGAAAAGTCTCTTGGGGCAATAACTCCAATTTAGACTGTTCCTACCTCTGATCTCACCTTGGGTAGCATAGGGGGGCTGTGCCTCTTTTCTGCCCTCCCATTCCAATGTGGTGTTGTTACCGGCATCACTACCTTACTGCTCTCTATGCCCTTGTTGTGCTTTAGCCCACGTTGCTTCTCGCTGCTTGAGGCCCAGTCGTTGACACCTGCTATTCTGTTTTAAGCCAGTCTCTTTCTTGAGGTGCCGCCCAGGCAAGGGGGCTGCACTCTGCTCCTACAGGCGCTCTGTGCAAGACATATACCTCACGGCCTTCAGGACAGGGAGCGCTCTCTTCCTAGCGCGGGCCACCCATCTGTTTTCAAGATGGCAGACTACCAATCTACCGACTGGGGTAATCTGCTGCTTGTGGCCTTGTTCTTCTCACTAGCATCTCCTGCCCACAATGTGAAAATCACCCCCGTTGCTGCAGATGGGGGTGCTATGGTCCATGGGGGGAACGGAGCTCTCGGACTACACCACCGACACCATCTTGAGCTTGGCCACGCCCATCGGAAATTACTAACTCAAAACTTCTATACCTTCTCAGACCTCATTTACATTTGCCATATTGTCATACATCACAAGAGTGATCTGTTTTTGTTTTATAGACTGGGGAGCCTCATGCCCAGGCATATTCTTGGCCTGCCCATCTTTTCTTTTCACTTCGTAAAGACAATTTGCAAGATGCATGGTGCTGGACTTCAGAATTTTGGAATTACCTCTTCTGGCTCAAATTTATAAATTCCTTTTTTACCTTGGTGCAGTTGTGAATAGAATTGCACGATGTAGCAGAGCTGTAGACTATACATTCTGTTCAACGTGTTGGCTTCCTATTTATTGTTAAAACAGCACATTCCGATGAACAGTGCTAGAAAGATCATGGAGAATGTTACCAATTCACATGTTGATTACACTTTATGAAGAGCATGCGCTGCAGACACTCAACCATGCTGCAGTTTAGAATCTTATCTATTGCATTTTCTGTCACAAATATTTTTGCCGTTACTTCATTCTACCCATGCTGTATTTTGGTATCAAATATGTCTCTAATGAGAATGAGTGGAATGTCTCCATCTGCAGAGTTTTTTGCTGGGATGTCGACCATCCCTGGACTGGAACTCAGACTATCGAACTGCTTTGTGGCCTTGTTGTTCGTGGAGGCACCCATTGTAAGGAATGAGGTCATTTCCTGTTCTTCTATGGTGACTTTAGGTTTGGATTGTAATCAAAATCATGCCAGCCACTCCCGCTTGAAATACATGGAATAATTCTACCATTGTGGCATGAACCTCAGTTCACCGAAAGGCTAGGGGTAGCAGAAGTGACATCACACCCCATTTGACCTTTACATTCACTCACCCACAGATGCTTACACACTATCACACATGCACACACTTTTTACCAGATAAATATGCTCTCACTTGCATGCATGCATACAACATACATTTAAAAGCATTTTTTTTTATTTACCTCAGCTTGGTTAAATTCTAGCTAATTGTACTCCATTTTTTATCATACTAATAGCGAAATTATATCAGCCCTCATTATGTCATTGGCAGTAATGACCGCTTACCGCTGCGGCGACGGCCGCCAAAACACAGTCTCCGTGGCTACCTACCATCCGTCATATTATGACCATAGCTGGAATTCCACCAGAAGGCTGGTGGAATTCTGGCTACGGTCATGATCCAGACGGCGGTAAGGTGGCACTGCTGCCAGCAGCAGCGCCACGCCAGTAGACTGCCGCAGACCGTATCATGATCCATGATACGGCCTGGCTGTGTTCTGCTGGTGGATGCTGCTGCTGGCAGCAGCGCCACGTCCCGTCTCCTGCCGGAGGACCCCCTGCAAGCAGGTAAGTCGGGTGCTCTGAAAGGGGAGGAGGGTGTTGTGTGTGTGTGTGCGGGGTGTGGATGTATGTTTGGGTGTGTGGCATGTGGAATGCGTGGGTGCATGAATGGGTGTGAGTGGGCATGTATGTTGTGTTGTGTGATTGTGTGTGTGCTTGTATGTATGTCAGTGTGTGTGGATGTGTGTGTGAATGTATGTATGCATGCGTGGGTGAATGTGGGTATGAGTGTGTACATGCGTGTGTATGTTGGTACGTGAATGTGCCTGTATGTCGGCGGGAGGGGAAGGGTGAGGGAGAACTATCGGGAGGGGGAGAGGGATGGGGGAGACCCCTATCAGTGTCAGGGAAGGTATTCCCTGGCACTGATAGTGCCTACCGCCATGGTTTTCGTGGCAGTAAAAAAGCCACAAAAATTATGGCAGTAGGCGGGGTCATAATCCCGTGGGTGGGACAGTGATGGCTGCCTGGCTGGAGACTTTAGTCTGCAGCCTGGCAGCTGTTACCAACCTAGCAGATGAAGTGGTACATTGGCAGTTTGGCTTGAGCCAAACTGCCAATGTCATATTTTGGAGAAAGGTACCACAAGCCTGTTGGCAGTACCTTTCTCCAAAATACCGCCGTCCACCAGGGTCCTAATGAGGGCCATAGTGTTATTCACTATTAGGCTAATTTAAAAATGACAAAAAATAAGGAGATTGGAGCTCCAACCAGTGTGCATAAGGATGAAGTGCCCTTTTTTCTGGCACTGATTTGCCACCTCTGAGTCGAGGGGTCGCAAATGCAGTGCTAAGGGTTGCAAGGGCCAAGCTAGGGGTTGCAGCTGTGACCAGTAGCTGATGCTGCAAATCTCAAGGGGAGGGGTAGGAAGAAATAAAAGAAGATTTTTTTTTAAAACGTACCTGTTCTTGCGGACGCAGGCCGCCTCGCTCCTCTTCCGATGGTGCTGGTTTCCTAGCAGTCCCTAAGACACCAGCACAGGCTCCACCATGCAATCCTGGTGCTGCTCTCATGCTACACCTAGGATGAGAACAGTGCCATGATTGGGCTGAGTGGCTTGGTCTGCAACTCAGACAATGCACCGGAGTCTGTGCAGTTGCTCCAACCCGGCTGTGCAACACAGCTGGGTTGTAGGAACCTAAGTGCGCATGTCAGTTTGGCCAGCCTAAGACGGCCGGCCAAGCTAACATGCGGACTTAGTACACTCACTCCAATCCTTCTCCCTCCTGCTCCCATGGCCCAGCCCCACCCCTCCCCTCCCTGCAGATGGTGGCTGAGCCAGTATCTGAAAAATAAAACAATAGTAAAATATTGTTTTATTTTTCACCTGGTGGCTCAGTCAGGGGGGCGACACTTCTTTGCGATTGCGAAGAAGCTGCCCTGGCTGCGTCCTCTTGCACCCCTAGATGGCATCCATGCATTGTGGTAACTGAACTCATAAAAATACACGCGTCGATTGATATGTAGGTGGCTTGCACGTTTCTTAGCTTTCCTTGAGATTCTCTGAGTTTTGTCTTTACCACCTAATCTGCACATTGTTTGTGTGATAATCAGGCTTATTGAATGGATAACACAGGAAAATACCATTATGTGTTAATTTATCTCCACAGCAACAGTAGTAGATTGAGTCTTTCTTGTGTGCTCCTTCTCTCCTGCTGGTCTTTCAAGCCAGAGGAACTTATGTAGAGTTTGGAAGAAACTGAAAATCTTTCACATTCTGGGTGAAACTCTGAATACGGAGTACAGTCCCCTGGCTGCAGTTCCTCGATAACAGTTTTTATTGTGGAGGAAATTCAACCACATGAATCTACTTTGTATGTAAAGTTTTCTCCTGAGATTTGAGGATTTTCAGTTCATCCCAAACTATAATGAGGCTCAGATTCATTATTGATAAATTAATCAGTGGAAGCATTTGGCAGGTGATTGATAGATACACCACCTCTATGTGCACTGTCCAGCATGGGAAAGCCAACGCGCCAATGTGACCCCAATAAATTAATAGAGCAAATGCCAAATGGTCAATGCTGCAATTAAGAATTTGGGTGCGCTCCTGTGATGGTTTAGGGTTGCTTCACTGCAATTATACAAATTTCTCATTAGCATATATAAAGAGAAATATATGTCCCCAAATCTGAATTTTCTCTGGTCAAAGACCTCCCTCCAAGTCTCCATGCAAGGAAATGCTGTCTCCAAACATGCACCTTTTCACACATCATGTTCACAGTGTGTGGGGCTGCATAAGAGACTTCTAAATTGGCTTTTTGAGAGATATCAAAGCCAAGCTCCTCGAGGCAACTCAGTCCTAACTTACTTTTCAAGCTTGGTACCTTGCTGGCATGTAACTGAACCTCCATGGGGCATGCAGTTATAGAATCATCCGGGTCCCTTCTCACCTATGCATCACAAAGTTTTAATAATCTACATTAATCTGTAAATTGAAATTAGCACAAAGGGCTCCAGAAACCATGCCATAGACTTCACCAATCCCAGCAGTAGACAGCAACAAGAATTGCTCATGTATCTCATGGAAGGATGGCATTCAGCTGTGCCACTGTGTCTATCGGTCTAGGTGCGATGAGGTGACTGCAGAATCATCCCCGTACATGAACACTTACATAGACAGCCAGGATAAAACTAGGACAGAACCCTAAACGAGCACCAGCGAAAAACAAAATAAAGAATGGAAAACCATCCTGCACCTTAGCCTAAATTGGAACAGAGAGAGTTTGAGATCCATCATGGGATGTTCTGATATTTAAAGTTAGTGCTGAGATGGGGATTTCAAAAACGACTGTGCAAGACCACAGGCGACTAATCCTGGCAAGGTCACTTATTTTAGCTCCCTTCCCTACATAGTTTATGGAAATTAATATTTAATCCCAAATCCCAGTGGTACAGATGAGTCAGGATTCTTTCAGCCTTTTCAAATGAAGGCATATGGGATCCAGTATCTAGCACCAAACAACACCTGAATGCCTATTTACGCTATCCAAATTTCAGTCGCATTGTCCTGCAGTTGAGGTCTGCCTCATGCTGGTGTGCGATGCCAAATGGCCAACCTTTTGGTCATGATGACACTTGCAAAACTCCAACATATATCAGTATACTCATAGAATCTCTAAATCAGGTGCATGTGAGAGAAATAGGCACATTAGGAAGCAGGGAACTGCTGGCAAATGTCCATTCCCTGACACTATGAAAAGATCTACGCAGGAGAGCTTTGAGGGACCAGCAATTGTTTACGTGGTAACTGAGCTGAAGACAGACAATCCTGCCCAATATTGCCTTTGTGTGTGCCTTTGTATGAGCTAACACAGAGGAATGTTAGCACTGTAGTGTCATGAAACTGAGGGCCAGATTTAGAAGAGAGTGGCACATCAGTACTGATGTGCCACTTTTCTTGTGTCACCCTTGCCCCACCTAACGACACCATGTGTGCGCCGTTACAATACAGCACACCACGGCAGTCATTAGAACAATAGAGTCAAAATGTTTGACGCTATTGTGGTGCTTTGCTACACTAGCATAAAATATTTGACACTAGTGCAGCAAAGTGCGAAGAGGCCCTTTGAATTCAATGGGTGCATCATTGTAACCCCAGTTCTGAGCAGGCGATAAAAATGATGCCAAAAATGGTGCAGTGAAATCTTTTAGATTTCACTGCACCATTTTTGTGAGTATCCTAATGCCGGAATGCCCGCCTTGCATACATTATGCCTGACACAAACATAATGTGGTGCAGGGGGTCGCAAAGTGGGGCAATCCATGCATTGCACCACTTTGTAAATATGGCATGGCTAAAATTGCCTCCTTGAGCCACATTAGTGTAAAAAAATTATGCTAATGTGGGGCAAGGAGGCGCTACGGCCTTGTAAATCTGGTCCCATGTGTGCTAGGACCATTGTGGTCCTGGGCGGACTCAATAGTGGAATTACATAATTTGCTGGGAGTTGGAGATTGTTATCTATTTATAAAGGGATTAACGAGTAGTCTCTTTACAGTGCAGAGAGTCCACACAAAAAAATATTAGAACTCATAAATCCCTTCCTGAATAGCAATCAATCGTTAACTTACACAAAAGTGTACATTTACGTTTGTGAATCTGGTCCTCCGCGTTTAGCCGGATTCAAAGTACTTCTAATTTTTTTAAAACAAGGTTAGAGGAATATATTCAAAGAAGGCACAAGATCACACAGTTTTGTTTAATTTGGAGGACAGGATTAAAAACAGTGGGGAAGATATAAGAGCCCCTTGCAGCATATTTTGCCACATTAGCATTATTTTGTTGATGCTAATGAGGCAATATTATGCCAAAAATGCTGTGCCATATTTACAAAGTGGCTAGTGCATGCATTGCGCCACTTTCTAACCCCTTGCGCCACATTATTCCTTCGCTAAGCATAATGTATGCAAAGGGGGCATTCCCCCATTAGGGGGACTGAAAAAAAGGCACAAAGAAATCTAAAAGATTTCTTTTCGTCATTTTTTTGCCATTTTTAACCCCTGCTCTGAGCAGGCGTTAAAAGGGGGCACACCATTGGTTACAATGGGCCCCTATGTACCTATGTAATTTTTGGCGCTAACCCTGTACAGTACATCAATAGCGTAAAAAATGTTGACATTATTGCCCCTTACCCTGCGCCTTGGTATGCCATACTTTATATATGGTGCACACATGGTGGCGATGGGGGGCTCTAAGGGACGCAAGAAAAGTTGCTCTGGAGTGGGTGCAGTGTCACTTTTCTTGAATCTGCCCCCATATGTCCCGACTCCACAATTTTGGATCTGCCCATTACACCACAAATTGTGTGGGTAAGGCTCTAGTGGTGAGGACCAAGAACTGCCCTCCCCTGTAAATACCACTGTGTTGGGAGCCCTTCCCAGGTTTTTAATGCAATGTTTGTTATCTGCATTTCTTGCTAAACTGATAAAGCCAGTATTAGACATTAAGGGCCTCATTTCGAGTTTGGTGGACAGAAAACTTCGCTTTCCTAACGCCACCGTGTGTGCGCCATATTTAAGATAGGCAGTAGTTAGAACAATTGCATCAACATTTTTGATGCTATTATTTCACTTTGATAAACAAGCGTTACAAATGTTGACGCTACTGTAGCAAAGTGCAAGGAGGCCCACTGACACAAGGGGTTAAAAATTGTGCCACTTTGTAAATATGGAGTGGGGAAAGGGTCCCCTCCAAAAATGAAGCTTATGCAGTGCTAAAGTGGCAAAAGGGTCTCTTAAGTCTGCCCATAAATCTCATATTCCCTTGGCTAACACTTACTACCAACTGGACCCAATTCTCTGGCTTCTTGCAATCTGCCCACCCCAGAGGACTGCCCTTAGTGTTGAGGGTCTCTCAAGGTATTTTTATAGCACTCTAGGAAAACGAGCGAAAGCAAGGCAAGGCTTGTCTATCCCGTTGAGGTACTTTTAAACTTCAGGAATTCTGACCTATGTAATTGCGAGCTGGTCCTCTCAGGGACTGCTGGGGTCCTGTAATGTGTGCAAGGTACAGATGAGAACTGTATCTTCAGCTCTTTAGCATGGGGGGAGAACTTAAAGTTAATGTTGGCAATAACCTCAAGGCTGTTCTAATTAACACTTGTTTATTGAATAAACATGCATTAGTCATTTACAATCCTCTAATTGATAACCAGCCTGACATTCTTTTTATGACCGATACTCGCATGAAGGAAGACTCTAGTCCCGGTCTACAGCTAGCACTCCCGGACACATAGGCCTGCATTCATGTGGATAGGAACATTAAATGTGGCAGGGAAATAGCAATAGTCTTTAAAAAACGTCTTAAGTGCACCACATTTCAGGTTGAAGAGCTGAAGGAAGGCGAAGACTTGGTATTCTATTTTTTTCAGATTCTGATCAACACTCTCTGTCTGGGGTTTTAATCTATCCCAGGTTCTATCCCAGGGGATTTTAATAACTCTCTGGACCAAGCCCTAGCATCTAAGAGTATTAATTATGCAAACTAGGTGATTGTAATCTATATATGGATGTGGTTGAAGATGCCTTGGCTATGCATCTTCTTGAAACATTAACATCACTCAATCTCTCCCTGACTCCGTCTGGCCCATCTAACGAGGTGGGGCATACCAGTGATTTAACATTTTCCAATACACCAGTCACAGCTTGTGATTGGGAAAAGTGGTAGGGTGAGGAGGGGACAAAAATAAAATATATATATATATAAAGAAAACTCACCTTCTCCGCACTGCCGCACCTCAGCTCTCTGCCAAGCTGCAGGCACAGGCACCCAGCCTGCCCTGCGGCCAATAATGACGCTCCACACAGCAGTAGTATGATTGGCTGAAGCACTCATGGTGGGTGCTCTAATTCAGACTGGGCACCTGGGGTTGCTCTCTCCGACCCGGCAACACAGTTCCAGGGATGTAGAGAGCCCTTGTGCGCATGTGTGTTTGAGGGCTGAGATGGCTGGGCAAACATACATGTGCAATGATGGGAGTGTTCTGTGCATTAAACATTGTTTATTATTGTTTTATTTTTAAAGGTTTGCAGCTCCTGCTGCTGGCGGGGGAGGGGAACGCTCCTCCGCCACAGCGGAAGAGCAGCCCCTGCAATACACCTATTTTTTTTCTAAGCACCTAGAAAGTGGTAGGGTCCCACCACTTTATTTGTTTTATGTATATTTACTTATTGGCATTTTCAGTTTGAGACAACAATGAGCGAAACAGTAGCAATTGAAGGCAGACATTACAACGATCAGAATAAAAAAATCTCAATCAGCAGAGAAAAGGAAAATCACAGCTGTTTTTATTCTCATGTAATAATGCAACATGGAAAAACACATGAGTGCATATTTACACTATGTTTGCATCGAATTTGGTCATTTTTTTACATGCAAATTTGGTGCAAACTTAACTCCATATCTATATTTTGACGCTAGACAGTCTAGCGTTAAAATATTGGAGTTAGCACAATTTTTTTGATGCATGCACCTACCTTGCGTCAATGAGATGTAAGGTAGGCGTTCCCATCTAAAACATGGTGCTAACCCCATAGCCCCATATTTATCCCCCGTGCTAAAATGACGCACAGGTAGGAGGAGGGGCTCAATAATGGTGCAAAGCTTGCTTTGCATCACTATTTAATGCCTGGGTCAGACCAGGCGTTAGGGGACCTGTGGACCCATTTCCATGGTGAGACACCATGGAATGGGCCCACAGTGCCCACCCCAAGCCCCAAGAACACCCCACCCACACCAGAGGGACACCAGAGGATGGGGGACCCCATCCCAGGTAAGTAGGGTAAGCATAGGTAAGTATTTTAGAAATTGTTTTAAATGCCATTTGGGGCCCTGACATGGTCCCCTGACCCTGGTCCCCTGTGCTGGCCATTGGAGTGGAGGGCATATGGTATGGATGGTTTTGCATCAGGAAATGATGCTAGGCTGGTCAAAGGCATTTTTGCCTCTAACCAGCCTAGCATCATTTTTTTAGGCAAATCCCCCTTCCCCAGTACCACCACCACCCCCACCCGGCTAATGTCATTTTTGCTGACGCTAGCTCACCCAGAGCGCCGGATTGCAGGTTTCCATAAATTTGGTGCCCGGCTGGTGCTTTGGAATGATGAAGCTGGAGCTACACTTTTTGTCGCAAAACTGCTTTTGCACAGTTTTGTGACAAAAAGTATATATATGACCCATGGTGCCCCTGTAAATCTGTCGTCCACTATACAGTTTGTAACCCCTACAGGAAAAAGAAGGATCAGGCCAATACAGTCCTCAAAATAACACCAGCAAAGAATATCCATGCTACAACAGTGATCAAGATCAAATAAATTCAAACATGCCTGCATGATCCGAAAGGAAAAAGAACTGGAACAGAAAAAAATTACTTGGGAATTGGAGGGTGGTTATGGGGGTCCAATGACCCAATCTATACTTCAACAAGAAGGAAAAGTCTGAAGAGGGGAAGGTGTCAGGAGGAGAGATGTCTATGCAAAGCCATTTGTATTGGCACACTCACACCCTCATCCCTCTCTGGGATGCCTAATAAGGTCTCTCCTCAAATGTGATTGGCAGAGAAATCCAGGCATAGTACTCCCCTGGGATAACCCTTTAGTAGCCAATCCACAACATGTAAAGGCCCCATGGTGTCAGGGTTCATGGCCATGATCAAGTGAGGGCTTCCATAGCACAAATGTGTCCCATAGTGTAGCCATGTGTCCCATAGTGTAGCCACCTCCTCTTGTGTACACGATGTATGCGCTACAACGTCGGCCTCCGCAGTCACCAACCTAGGCACAACCCCGAGCCAGCAATCTATCGAGGGTGTCCGAGCCGCTTTCCATGACATGGCTATTAATTGTTTGAAGAGGATCATAGCCTGGTCAGAAAGTTTTTGATAATATTTAAGGGCATATTTATAGGCCTCTAGCGCCACCTTGTGCCACATTAACGTCATTTATTTTGACGTTAATGTGGCCCAAAAATGCCAAAATCCCCATGCCGTATTTACAGAGTGGTGCAAAGCATGCATTGCGCCACTCTGTTACCTTTTGCGCTACATTATGCCTGCACCAGGCATAATGTAGACAAAGGGGGCGTTCCCCCGTTAGGGGAGCCAGAAAATAGTACAAGGTAATCTCTGGGATTTCCTTGCACCATTTATTATGGCACTTTTAATGCCTGCTCAAGAGCAGGCGTTAAAAGGGGGCTTCCATTCTTTAGAATGGGCCCCTATGTACTCTGCAGGAGTAGTACCAATATTTTGGCGCTACTTCTGCAGAGTACATCAATAGCGTCATTAGAAATGACACTATTGCCCCTACCCTGCGCCATCCTGCGCCGTATTTTAAATATGGCGCACACATGGTGGCGGTAGGGGGGTGCTAAGGGGCGCAGGGAAAGTGGCGCTGCACTTTCCATAAATCTGCTCCTTAGTGTGTTTTGTAAGTTTGGTGACTCCCAGTAAACAAAGCATGGGGGCAGGTTGGAGCTGCACATGGACCACGTCTGACACATTTTCTATGAACTGTGTCCACCTCTGTGCCAGTAAGGGACAATCCCATACCATGTGGAGGAAGGTCACATTTGGATGGCCACACTGGAGGTACCCCCTGGAGCCTAGCATGCAGCCAGTGCGGCATGAGGTACCAAAGATGTAAATAATTGAACTGGGTGAACTTCAGCCGAGTTTTGCAGGACACCTGTTTTATCTTTACAAGTGCAATCTGCCACTGCTTGGTAGTCAGGGCCACCCCTAAAGAGGCATCCTGGCGAGGCTTGCAGAGCATAGCCAATTTTGTTTCTGTCTCCTGCAGCACAGCGTATAAGACCGTTACCGCCCTGTGGCTTAGTCCTGAGTCAGTATACACTGCAACCAATGCTGAAGAGTCGGGACCTCTTGACCCACCAGCCAGGTGTTTCTAATCTCCAGTACTAGGGCATTGTAAGTCAAGACTAGACAAGGTGCTAGGGCATATACCTCCTGCATCTCCTGAAAGGGAGGTAGTTCCCCATCACTGTATAAGTCCCCCAGACAGGCCGCTCCAGCCTCTCGCCAAGAAACCAGGTCATAAGCTCTCAGCAGATCCCTCAACCAAGGCATCCCCAGAGTGGAAGTTGTGGGCACAGGGTGGCGCACAACATATATCTGTTCCACCACAGTTTAGCAACATGTGCCTGCTTACTCATTCCACGGGGTGGGCCACCCAGTGTCAACAGCCAATCTAGGAGTCTCAACTCATCTAGTTCATCTCTAATCGATTTACCCTTGCCCATAGGGTCCCCCACCAGCCAGCACATAGGACACTGCTGCTGAGAAGTAGAGTTCAAGGTCGGGTACTCCCAGACCGTCTTCAATTAGCGGTTGTTGAAGTGTTCGAATAGCTACGCACTTGCGTGCTCCACCCCATACTAAGTTCAAGGGTAGCCTCTATAGGTCCCCAAAGAAGGCCCTGGTGGAGATCACGGGTACCGCCATGAATAAATAGAGGAGCCTCTGGAGTATTAGCATTTTTGCTATGGATGCTCACCCCATGAGCGAGAGAGGCAGGCTTGTCCAGAAATCCCCAGACTGTCGCAGGGACGTCTAGACTCTACCATGGTTCCCATCAAGGAGATCTCTGTCAGAGTGGTAGATGTTCACCCCCAGATAGCTGAACATCTCAAGCTGCTTTGGGAGATAGACAAGCACCGGTACTTATTTTTGCGGCAGCGAGCTCCACCCTCTTCAGGGGAAAGACACGTGACTTCCCCCAGTTGACCCGAAGACTCGCCATGTCCCCGGAGAGGTCTAAAAGAGTAAACAGAGCCAGCAGTTCCTATCTAGGGTTCCACAGGTATACTAGGACATCATCCACATACAGCAAGATTATATGATAGTTGGGTCTCACCCCACACCCCAATCAGGACCTCTCGAGCACAGAAGGGAGGCTAACGGCTCCATAGTCAGTGCAAAAAATACAGGAGAGAGGCAACATCCCTGTTGCCTCCCCCTACCAATGTCAAACTGACAAGATATTTGGCATCTCTTGTGTACTCTAAGGGCTTCTGTCTGCAAGTTCTAGCTCAGTATTGTTTACCTGTCCACCCCCAATGAAAGGTCATCTGAAGGAGGTCTATGGCCCGATAACGTCCAGCCCAAGTATTAGGAGCTCTGCACCCGTGGGCAGAACTCTACATTACAGAAGAGCTAATCTAGCCTAGTATGTATTTGGCGCCCCAGAGCATAGTAGGAGTATTCAGGTTCACTGTGTGGCCCAGGGACCTGATTTCATGATGTTGCATCATGGTTGTCCACTGTCAAAATTGCCTTGCTACCTGAAGGCCCTGTGTCCCGGGTGGTTGGGGAGGTGCACTGATCTATCCAGTGAAGGGCAATGTACACACTTAAAATCCCCTCAGCACAGATTAGGAGCCCATGAGTCTGTGAATAAGGCTGTGGATATTAAGTGCAGGAACTCACCCTGGAATGTGTTGGCTGGATATAGAGAGACAAACGACAGCGGGCGCACGTCCACCACACCTCTAGTAGCACAAAGCCGCCATCAGGGTCCACCTGTGTCCTGCTCTGCACAAACAGGACACCCGGGTAGATCCAGATCATGACCTCTCTATCATACGCAGAATATGTATGGCAAATTTATGAAACGTAGCGCATCATGTCATGATGTGCCACTTTTCTTGCACCACATCTAACTCTACCATGTGTGCGCCATATTTATGATATGGCACACCATGGCACACGTTAGGGAACTAGCATCATACATTTTTATGCTAGTTTGGCGCGTTGCAGGATTAGTGCCAAAAAGTTTGACGCTAATCCTGCAATGTGACAGGAGGCCAATTGAAAACAATGGGAGACTCATTTTATTGCCTGCCTTAGGCAGGAGTTAGAAATGACACTAGAAATGGCACAGTGGAATCACATAGATTCCACTGTGCCATTTTTCTGGGCCTCCTAATGCCGGAAGGCCCCCCCTTCACATATTATGCCTGGCACAGGCATAATGTGGTGCAAGGGTTTACAAAGAGGCGCAATGCGTGTACTGCACCACTTTGTAAATATGGTGCTGCGTTTTTGCCAACCTAACGCCACATTAGCTTAAAAAAATGATGCTAATATGGCGCACCGTGGCGCTAAGGGCTTCTTAAATTGTGCCCTTACTGCCAAACACCTGCCCACTCCACCGCTGTGAAACTTTATCAAGCACAGTTGCAGTGGCGTGCCTCCTGTAGACAGGCTATTTGTATGTGCATATGACTAAAGTAGGCATATATCCTATGTTGGTGTACAGGAGTTGCCATTCCCTGTATATTCTATGTCAGTGTGTTGTATATGGTAGCTATATGATGAAAAAGGTGCCCCACCTCCGAGGCCTGCTGATGTGTGTAGCACAAAAAACTCATTGCCCCGATCACCACCCATCCACCCTGCTCATTCTCACCAGTCCCCAAAAAATATAACAGGAACGTCCACTCCCCTTGGCTTGGACGCTAACAGGCATTGTGCCACAATTTCCCCAGCAGAACAATTGGCAACTTGGGGAGTTGTGCTCAGAGGTGCCTGGAGCAAGGTTTAAAGCAGTCGAGCAACCCAGCCCCCCATGTGGATCATGCATGCCCCAAAAAAGGGACGTCAGTTGGAGACGCAGTAAAATTTGAGCATCAGGTGTCCATTGAGTGAACCTCCCACTGGCCATCACCCCCCAGCATAAGCCCACGTAATGCACTCACCAGTAGGCCATAAGTTACTGGTCTGGCATGTCTCTTCGGGGTGACCTCACTGACACAACCTTGGAGTCTCCGCCAGAGGACACCGACCCAGGCCCTCCCTGCACGGATTCCTGGTCAGTATCGGGTGCCACCACGTGAAAGCAATAGTGCATAGGAGCAAGTCTTACACCACACCTGCGCTCGTTCCAGGACAAGTGGGCGAGCAGGGGGAGTCCCAAGCTCTGCACACCTTTCTCAGATCTCAGGCAGTGAAGTGTCCCTGTGTATATTCGGAGCTCCAGCAGCACCACTGAATTTGGTCAGTCACAGAAGGAGCCAATACACCCAAAAGGAGTACTCTCCAGTGGCTGTACCTTCTTAGCTCAGTCCAGCCAACGGGGTCCCACAGAGTTGTCCTAGGTCTGTGCCCTGCCAGACGACATGGCAACTAGGCCACTTCCTATGGCACTGAAGGGTTGACTTATCGAGGGGTGAACGAGGAGTCAGGGTGCTCTGTAGGAGGGCAGAGCAAGAGGCACCCTGTAAGGCTCATCAGGCCTCTGACAGCCCTGTAGAATGGGGGTGGGGGGACTCCTCTCAGGCTCCAGAGACCAGAAAGGAAGCACTAGGCATACTATTACATTAGGCCAGTGCAAGAGCCTGGTGTGCCAAACCGGGAAAGTGCGGCCAAAGCACTGAAGGCACCCTAGGTATGCAGATGGCCACTGACTAAAGATGAAAGAGTGCCACCTCCAGCTGAGACTGGTGGTTCCTTTGGCTCCTTCGGGACCCGTGCCCCCAGCCATCACCGCTAGGCTACAGGCAGATGAAGACAGCAAGCCACTCACCCCGTCATCAGGCCTCTAATTGGGAGGTAGCAGCGACTGCGCGGCCACTTCTGACGTGGCCGCGCTCTCCTCATAGGCCGCGCACTCGCCAAGCCTCACTCCTTGTCCCCGCATACAGGGAGCAGTCCCCAGTTTCCAACAGGGTCCAGAACACGGTAGGTCCTCCGTCCGTGCCCCCCACCTCAGAGGGCCCCAGCGAGCAGATCTTGCGACTCTGGCACAGGTCACAGCAGTTCTCCAAGTCTTCAGGCTGTAGCGCTGCTGCACTTGCAGCCGAGCGCCATCAGCTGGTGCTTCCCACAACCTCAGCACCCGGCTGACGCCTCTCACAGCATCCTCTCTTTATCTCCGTTTGGGGGGAAAGGTGGTCAAGGAATGGTATCATTATGCAGGTCCTCCATGGCAGCGGGTGGGGGTGCTCAACAGGCTCTCAGGCCCCCGATCTCGGTGCAGACCACGTGGCACTGTAAAATCGGCTCTGCTGTCGGTTGCAAGCACTCACTTACTCTCAGCTCGAGCAGAGACTCGCAAAAAGGTGACTGCATGTACCGCCATCTTGCCACGCTCCCCGGTCCGACCACTTTATTCTACAGTTTCCTTGTCCCTTTAATCGTCACAACATAGAGGACAGTAAGGCATTAAATGGCTCAATACATCCCTGGAACAAAAATGAGATTCTACCTTCTCCTAGGCCCTGTTTCAGATAAGGTACTATAAGATAATGTTATGGTGAATAAATGGCTGACTGCCGCCGCTGATTGCATGGCCCCTGAAGAGCTGCATCCTAGAAAGAAATGTTTCTCTTCAGCCACCTGGTACACTGCTGAGCTGGCTTTAGAAAGACAATTGTGCAAAAGACTTGAACAAATTTGGAGGTGCTATTATAAAGTGAAAGACACATTACTACATAAACAAGCGTTGAAACTGTACCATAACAATTTAAAAATGCCCAGAGGTCATTTTTATTCTAAATTGATTAGTGATGCTAAGAACAGACCTAAGGAATTTTTTAAGATTGTGTTACATTTTTCTGATCCTATCGCACTAGCTCCACTAATCGAAGCAGACGCACATTTGTGCAGTAAGCCTAGCAATTTTTTTTAGAACTCTTTATTATCCAATTCAATCTTGTACAATCAAATGCAGCTGAAAATCAACATTAGACAACTATTCACCAGCACCTGTGCCGGTGGGCAAGCTTACATGTTTTTTACCTCCCTCAGAAGAAAAACTGGGATAATGCTCCTGGAACAGGAATTCCGGCTCCCCTCTAGACACATTTCCCTCTATATTTTGCATCAGGTCATTTGTCCTGTGTATCTGGAGCTGTTCACTACCTCTCCACAAACAGGTTGAGCACCTAAATCCTGGAAAAGGGCAAATATGGTTCCTCTCTTAAAAAAACAAAAACAAATGCAGACATTGTACTGTTGTCTCACTTCTTCCTGCTGCCTCAAAATTTCTTGAGAAACTAGTCAACACACAGCTCACCGAATATCAAGAGACTTAGGGGGTCATTCTGACCCCCGCGGGCGGCGGAAGCCGCCCGCCTGGCGGGAACCGCCAGAAGACCGTACCGCGGTCTTGGCGGTCATTCTGACTTTCCCGCTGGGCTGGCGGGCGACCGCCAAAAGGCCACCCGCCCGCCCAGCGGGAAAGCCCCAGCAACGAGGAAGCCGGCTCCGAATAGAGCCGGCAGAGTTGCTGGTGTGCGACGGGTGCAGTTGCACCCGTCGCGATTTTCAGTGTCTGCCAAGCAGACACTGAAAATCTTAATGGGGCCCTGTTAGGGGGCCCCTGCAGTGCCCATGCCAGTGGCATGGGCACTGCAGGGGCCCCCAGGGGCCCCATGACACCCGTTCCCACCATCCTGTTTCTGGCGGTGAAAACCGCCAGAAACAGGATGGCGGGAAGGGGGTCGGAATCCCCATGGCGGCGCTGCTTGCAGCGCCGCCGTGGAGGATTCCCTGGGGCCGCGGGAAACCGGCGGGAAACCGCCGGTTTCCCTTTTCTGACCAGAATGGCCCCAGAAGCACCGCCAGCCTGTTGGCGGTGCTTCCGCGGTCGTTGGCCCTGGCGGTCCATGACCGCCAGGGTCAGAATGACCCCCTTAATTTGCTACACCCCTTGCAATTGGCTTCAGAGCCCATCATAATAGTGAACCTGCCTTGCTGGAGATCTCTGAGTCAATAAAGCAGTGCTTCATTTGTTCTTGTTGTTTCCGGTGCTGAGCACCGGCACTTATTTTTGAGGGCCCTGGCTTATTCTTCTGCCTGGAGCATTTGCTGCGAGCAAAAGACACATATGGGAAAGACGGAGGAAGGGAAAAAAGAAAAAGCGTCACAACGGAAGACAGTAGAAAGCTGCAAGAGTGAGTTGAAGGGGCACGGAGTGGCTTTATATGGATTGAAGAACCCCAAGATGGCTCCAGGATTATGCCACCTCAGTATTCAGTGTTCTCACATTTAATTGCGGAAGCCGCATGTTTAAGAGGAGGGCTTTGGGCACTGGCATGTTTTTATTTACAAATTAAGCACTGCGATAAAGTTGACCTGGATCTCGGCTATAACATAGCATTGTTCTGCTAGATCTCTGAGTGGCCTTTCAATGCTGTCTCACGTAAGATATTATTGCAACATCTCTCTTCAATTGGGGTGAATGGATCAGCTCTACTGTGGCTAAGTTCCTTCCTCGATTCCAGAGAAAAGTTTATTCAGAGGCAAAAACTTTACAATGTGGAGTCCCCCAGTGTTCCTCTTTAAGCCCTGCCCTTTTTGCTTGTAAAATATATTTGTTAACATTTTAGATATCAATAAACAACAGTTTAGGATGTAAGCCTGCATCCAAAAAAAATTAAAACAACAAAGGAGGAAAGGAGACATGTAACCATTCACAAAAGACAAGCACACGGTAAAAAGAAAAAGAGTAAGGCAAATAAAATACGTTATGAATTGGTCCGACATCACATTATAGAGCAAAATCAGGATCATAATGAGAGAGCTGAAATGTCATTCAAGGGGTAGAGACAAGCTCTGCCCTTTTTAAAATCTATTTGACTCTCCCTGCTTTTTTGGTGGAGTCTTTTTACATTAAAATGATCTCATATGAAGACGACACACAATTGTTGCTTTCCTATAAAGGCGATTCAGCAGAGGATAAGAAGATCTTTGCAGCTTGTATAAAAGCTGTGATATACTGGCTTAGGGACAACAATCTTCAGCGTAAATCTGCCAAAACGTAAATCTCATTGTTTGGCACTGAGCCTTTGTTAGGATGGGCAGGATGTTGGCCCACAGACTGTCCACCCCTTCCGGTCCTACGACTATAGACAAATATTTGAGGGTGTTATTTGATGATTGTCTTGCTCTGAAGCCCAGATCTCTTCAGTGGTCAAATGGTGTTTCAGGATCTTGAGAACCCTGAAAACATTTCTATTCTTTCCTTGGGAGGTGCTGAAAATTGTGCTTCAGTCTCTGATCCTGTCTCGTTTGGACTATGCTAATGTTCTTCATCTAGGATTACCTGACTTTTGACTCACCATCTTCAAGTGGTGCACAGTATGCGGTCCGACTTCTATTCAAACTTACAAAACGTATGCCAGTGACTGGCTTTTGAAAGCAGCTGTATAGGCTTCCTATTAGCAAAGGAATCATCTTCAAAGCTCTGACTTTTTCTCACCGCTTTACATGGTGAGGGTCTCAAATATCTTAACACCAGGATCCAAGAATATTGTCCTTCTAGATCCCTGAGCTCAAAGATCACGCGGCCCCTAGACTTTAAGAAATGGAGGCAAGTTGGCTCTTCCTTTTCATTTCACGCGGCCTCGATCTGGAACTGGCTCCCTTTTCAACTAACAAATACATCAGCTAAGGCTGCCATCAGGAAGCTGTGAAAAACGTATCTATTTGGCAGCTAGTAGTCCCCTCTGGCCTGATTTGTTTCTTCAGCGCCGGGACACTTTTGAGTAGGCAATCGCTTTATAAATACAGTCATTCATTCATTCATTTTTTTCAAGAGCCTGTTGCTAAGTTTTGATAAAGACTGAAGATAAAGGAATAAGGGCACAATAAAGGCAGGTGTGTGAAGTCTTGTTTTGGATCAAGTGGCACTAGATGGTTACTGCCAGTATCTGTAATAGAAAATGTTGTTTATCGTTGCTATTTGAGGGCATAAGATACAACCTCATTCAAATTCTATAATCAAATTACTTCCTTTATGTTCATGGTTGACCAATGGGAGTGCTGGTTGAGCAATCAAGGATAACTCGAACTAGAGATTCAGTAACTGACACTCAGATACAGCATGACACAGCTTTTGGATTAGCCTCTCCACAACTTCAAGCTAACATCTTAAGATAGCTCCAAATATTACAAAGTGCCTACATTGGCAAAGTGTCCTGCCGAGTGATAATGGTAATTTGCACGACCGGTTCTACAGAATGTAAGTACCCCTCAAATAGCAATGTCTGTAATGAAGAAGTACAAATACAGTAATCATTCGGGAACGCAGAGATTTTCCATTGTGAAGCCAGATGATGCCAGTTTTTTTAGTCTAGATGCAGCATGGTTGCCCGATATTTAGGCTTTCTGTTTCTCTCATGTGAACAAGGAGGGCTGTGATGAAAGCAGGAGGCAGAATTTGGTGCTCTTAAGGTCATTTATATGTTAAGCAGTGTACCTTCATGTGCGAAAAATGCATTTGAGACTCGCCCCGTATTTTCCCTTTTGTGTATCCAAAGCACAAATACATTTTGTAGGGCTCCGAAGCCCTCTTAAAGCCATGCTAAAGGTAGGAAGTGCTTAGAAAGGCCTGGAACTTAATCACAACGCCGTTCCTCATAATAATATCAGTTATGGAAGCCTAGACATAATTCGGCGGGAAGCACTACAGGGCAGCAGGGCCACTTTTTTATTGGCTATGTGTAAGGGGTGTGAGGACTAAAATAACAAATCTCGAAAGAGGCAGATTTCATCATTGGTCTCATGCTTGCAGAATGTGATGTGGCTAAAAAAAGCCTTAGGTCCACTGTGAAGTTGAACCAGAGAGATAAGCAAATTCCATACGTTTCTTGAGGTTTCTGTGGCTCTGCTATGCGAACAAAGCATGGTTAGGGGTAGAACTACAAAAACTGCTTGAACTCTGGACTAGTCGAACGTCTCACAAATCATGCACAGGACTATCATTATGGATTCGGTGGCTCAGTGCAGGGCCTACCGCCTGTTTTTATGCACATGAAGGCCCTGATTTATACTTTTTTAGTTCTGCATTTGCGTAATTTTTTGATGCAAATGCGGCATAAACTTACAAAATACAAAGGCCCATATTTATACTTTTTTAGCGCCGCATTTGCACAGCTTTTTGCGCCGCTTTTTGAGGCAAAATCTGCACAAACGTACAAAATACAATTGTATTTTGTAAATTTGCGCCGCTTTTCCATCAAAAAAATGACACAAATGCAGCGCTAAAACGTATAAATCAGGGCCGAAGTGCCTAAATTAAATTCACTTAACCCAATATATTGCTATGAGACCTTTTTACTTTGCTACCATTTTTAGCCATGCCACACAGCAGGGAGCTGCTGAGCAGCGTGGCTGAAAACAATGTTGAACAAGCATTTGCAATGCAATTGGTCTCACATTTTCTTGAGTGAGAGCTATTGGCATTGTAAATTCACAACTGTCCTTTTCTTGCCACATAAATTGGTCAACCCTGCCTCATAATGTGGTGTTTTCCTGCCATATAATTCAAGTGGCCCAGCATTTAACTAAATCACTTCTATTTATCTTCCTCCTCTATCTTAAGACATATACAATTTTCATATAAAACTTTATCAGAAATAAACTTTTGGCATTAGAGTGTAATGCTCAAAACACCATACAAAAATATAATTTGGGACAGATTGGAGGGTAAGAGGAAAGAAGGAGTCGGTAGTAAAGATGGAGAGGAACCTGTGGGGTAGTTATGGTGTCATGGGCCCGGGAGTAAGAAAAGAAAATGGTTGACTGCAATTTTGGTAGGAAAATACAGCAGTACTTAGAGTTGAGTGAGGTCCATAGGTCTCTGGGCCCCGGTGCCACTGCACCTGTTGCTCCTTTGATAATTAGGCCTCAGGAGAGAAAGCGGATGGGGCAGAAAAAGAGAAGCAAAAGGAATACAACAAACAAAAGGAAGAAAGGGAAGGGGTTTCAAAGAAATGAAAGGAAGAGGGAAAAGAAAGAATGAAGGAGAAAATGAAAAAAACAACTAAGAGAAGAAATAGAGCAAACGTGAGACAAAAGAAAAAAGGGAAAGAAGCTACCGAACAAAAGATGAAGATGAAAAAATAATTAAAGAAGTGTGAGAATAAAGATAAAAATGAACATTAGAGAAAAAAAAAAGAAATGGTGAGAGAAACAAGCAGCAAAAGAACCAGGGCATGTATACACTGACACATTTTCCACAGACACAGAATGGGAAAACCACTTTGACACTTCGCGCCCACCAAGTAACTTGTGACATCCACATACATGTGGGGAAACATGGGATTTATAGTAAAACGTGAATTGACAGATATAGATTTTTAAAAAACACCAGAGAAAGGAAGGAAGAAAGATCTAAAAAAAAGGGAAAGATGCATACCTGGTCAAAGGAAAGAGCAATTAATAAAACAAAGAAAGAATGAAAGGAAGAGCAAAAAATAGTGAACGAATGAACTCCTAATGAAGAAAAAAGAAAGGAACGAAACAAGGAAAGAAATAACCAATTATTTGCCAGTTTGAAGGAGGAGGTATAAAGAGAAAGAGGGAAATAAAAAAGGGAGAGAAGTAGAAATAAACAGTTGAAAGAAATAGCGAAACTGTTGATGTGTGGATTTTGAGAGCTGGAAAGAGAAAAATGGGGGAGAAAGAAAACTTTGAGAGTAAACAGATTAAATGAAATAACAGGGGGAGATAGCTTAAACAGATCCCCCCAAATAAAGATGGTAGCTAAGAATAGATTTGATGGGCTCCCCCATGTCCTCAAACAGAAGTCAGAGTGTGGAACAGCAGGGGGCAGAACAGCAGGTGGTGCATTAGCAGAGTTGTATGTGAACCCCTAAACAGCAAAATTGGGGTGCCTCAGATTAGGATTGGGGGTATAGACAGAGCAGTGTCTCAGCCCAGTGCTGGAACAACAGAAAGGCAGTAGGTGAGGAATGAGAAACAGCGCCGTGTAATTCCTGGTATTGGAATAATGGGGCGCTGCAGGTTAGGGTTGAAGTGCACTGACAGAGTTGCATGTGAGCTGCAGTACAGGAATAGTAAGAGGCACACAAAGTCAGAAGTGAGGTATGTTAATGGAGCTATGTGTGGAATCTAGTATTGGTGTGCTAGCGTTGTCGAGTGTTAGCCTGGAGGTGCCCTGGTGAAGCTGCGAGTGGGGCCCAGTATGGGAGTTGCATTGCCTCTGAATCACAGAAGGGAGAAGTCCTGAAGGGCTTTCAGGCGGAGCTGTGGTGGCTCCCATTAACAGTGGCGTTGGATGTTAGACTTGAGGTGCACTGGCTGAGCTGTGTTTTGCTCTTTTGGGTCTAGTAATGGATTGGCAGTGGGACTGAATATTAGAATTGAGCTGCTGTAATGGAACTGTATGTGAGCAGGGTCTCAGTATAGGAAAGGAAATGGCCTTCAAGGGTAGAACTGAGATGCACTAATGGAGCTGTACCCGAGGTCCTAGTACTGGAACAGCAGAATGTACTGACTGTAAGAACTGAGGTGCTCTGGCAGACAGTGTGCATGGGGTTCTGGCATGGGCACAGCTGAGGGCTTGAAGTATGTAAACTGAGGTGCACTGATGGAGCTGCCCCCGAGGTCCCAGTATTGGAGCTGCAGAACGTACTGACTGCAAGAACTGAGGTGCTCTGGCAGACAGCATGTGTGGAGTTCCTGGAATTGGCATAACCATGGACTTGAAGTGTGTGAACTGAGGTGCACTGATGGAACTGTGCCAAAGGAGCCAGTACTGGAGCAGCAGAGAGAACTGACTACAAGAAATGAGGTTCTCTGGCAGACAGCGTGTCTGGGGTTCCTGGCACTGGCACAGTTGAGGGCTTGGAGTGTGTGAACTGCAGTGCACTAATGGAGCTGCGCCTGAGGTCCCAGTACTGGAGTAGCAGAGTGTCCTGACTACAAGATCTGAGGGGCTCTGGCAGACTGCTGGCGTGGGGCTCTGACACAGGCATGGCTGAGGGCTTGGAGTGTGTGAACTGAGGTGCACTGATGGAGCTGTGCCCAAGGTCCCAGTACTGGAGCAGCAGAGTGTACTGACTGCAAGAACTGAGGTGCTCTGGCAGACAGTGTGTGTAAAGTTAATGGCACTGGCACAGCTGACGGCTTAGAGTGTGTGGACGGCAATGCACTGACGGATCAGCACCCAAGGTCCCACTACTGGAGCAGCAGAGTGTACTGACAGCAAGAACTGAGGTGCTCTGGCAGATAGCATGTGTGGGGTTCCTGCCACTGTCACTGCTGAGGGCTTGGAGTGTGTGAACTGAGGTGCACTGATGGAGCTGTGCCCAAGGTCCCAGTACTGGAGCAGCAGAGTGTACTGACTGCAAGAAATGAGGTGCTATGGCAGACAGTGTGTTTGAGGTTCATGGCACCGGCACAGCTGAGGGCTTGGAATGTGTGAACTGCAATGCACTGATGGATCAGCGACCGAGGTCCCAGTACTGGAGCAGCAGAGTGTACTGATAGCAAGAACTGAGGTGCTCTGGCAGATAGCATTTGTGCAGCTCCTGGCACTGGCATGGCTGAGGGCTTGGAGTGTGTGAACTGAGGTGCACTGCTGGAGCTGCACACAAGATCTCAGTACTGGAGCAGCAGAGAGCACTGACTGCAAGAACTGAGGTGATCTGGCAGACCGCATATGTGGGGTTTCGCACACTGGCACAGCTGAGGGCTTGGAGTGTGTGAACTGGGGTACGTGATGGAGCTGTGCCCAAGGTCCCAATACGGGAGCAACAGAGTGTACTTACTGCAAGAACTTAGGTGCTCTGGCAGACAGTGTGTGTGAGGTTCATGGCACTGGCACAGCTGATGGCTTAGAGTGTGTGGACGGCAATGCACTGATGGATCAGCACCCGAGGTCCCAGTACTGGACCAGCAGAGTGTACTGACAGCAAGAACTGAGGTGCTCTGGCAGATGGCATGTGTGGGGTTCCTGGTACTGTCAATGCTGAGGGCTTGGAGTGTGTGAACTCAGGTGCACTGATGGAGCTGCACCCAAGGTCCCACTACTCGAGCAGCAGAGTGTACTGATTGCAAGAACTGAGGTGCTCTGGCAGACAGCATGTGTGGGGCTCCTGGCACTGGCATGGCTGAGGGCTTGGAGTGCGTGAACTGAGGTGCACTGATGGAGCTGCGAGTGGGATCCCAGTATGGAGCAGAAGTGGGCACTGTACCTAAGGATTGCTGAACCCTGGTACAGCTGGGTGCCTAGGCTATAAGCAATTACAAGTGATCCAGTACTCTTGCTCTCAGCACCCAGGCAGGCACACTTGGTAAAGAAAATTGAATCCAAGGAAGGGCAGGAGCCAGACAGCTGAGAAAGGGTGCAGAGAGCACACAAAGACCAAATGTGACCAAGATAACAGCCTGATGTATAGCCTTATTTACAGCTAAGCTCAGCAAAAGAATGCTAGAGCATGAAATGGGAAGCTTCCCTGGACAGGAGCAGGAATCAAAGTAAAGAAAAAAATCCCCTACATACTTAATAAACAGGACAAAGCGTATCTATGCAGTATTTGGTCCCAGCTCCCACACAGAAGAAGGACTGACAAAGAGGCATGACTGACCACTAGCTAGCAAGGATTTTTAAATGACACTGAAACAAACAAATGAAATGGCTTAAAACCTACAGAAGAAGTATACTTAAAAGTATACAACAGGTTGTACGCTTACCCTCAACCTAAAAACACACACTGTGACACAGCCGTCTTATAATTTTAAAGGCATGCGCCAACACAGATCTGCAGGCCTACAAAAAGACTGAAGCTTTTTTTTCTTTCTATTTACTAATCCAGTATGGATTAGTAAAGAAAAAGTTGCAGGAAGGACAATGTTTTTGATATAGCACTGTTTTGACATAATGCTAATGTGTTTTGAAAAAAAAACAACAAAGAAGCAGGTGAGAGGATTGGGGTGGGGAGCGGGGAGGGGACGAGGCAACACAGAGGAGGACGGGGAAAGAAGGACATGTGAGAGACAACAATGGGGAAGTTTTGAGAAGACGGAACTAAGATTTGCAAAATAATATGTTTATTTGAGCTGCATACATTGCACCTGTTCACTTCATGATCCCTGGCATCTGTTTGCCTGCTCCGCTTCAGCTTCTCAGAATCCACACACAGGATTCCAGAAGTGAAAGCATCCTGGGGCCTAGAAATAGCATCATTGAACTAGGGTAATATACAATACTGAATATTGCACTAGAATATAACACATCCCCCTTCCTTAATAATATTTTCCCCCAAAACAACATAACACAAAAACAAAGCATAAGGGCTATGTACAAATGTAATCCTCTCCCAAGTTGAGTTGTGTATTTATACATGTACTGGGTTCTCTTTTTAATGTGCTCCTTCCTCTCTCTAGTTCATCATTCGCTGAAGTAAGGTCACTGCCCAACCCTAACCACTCCTGTTGTTCCACATCACTGTAGACAGACATTCTTCTAGCATTCCACAATTTGCCATCTGACTTCAGATTTCAGATTGTTTTTCAGATTGTTGCCCCTCAATTCCATCACCTTATTCGGAGAAGATAACTTGGAGTAACCCTTTTTTTACTGAATTGTCCAGAGATACTCTCATTAGCATTCAATGTCTTGCTGCCTTTTTTTAATCTTTTCATTATGTTTTTTGTTCATAGGCAGCCTGATATTTTTCAATTCTCTCACACAATCGTTGATAGTCAACTTTTCTCTGACCCAACCTGGCCATCCATGCTGGAACCACTAGAGTACACAGTACTCTACATTTGGGCAAACAAATAGACATCTCCTGTGTCATAGAATGAAAAGTGGTTCTGTAGTTCCAGAGCAAATCTTTAACTTGACTTCTCCAACACATATTGCTTGAATTGTCCAGTTGAATGCATTCCCCCAACACTTGGTTAAAATGCTCAATTAATCCATTCCCTCTGGGATGATACACGGTTTTACAATGCTTGATTTCCCATCTCTTGAGAAATGTTTCAATCTCTGACACAAATTGCAGAATATTATCCATCAATATCTCCACAGGGCATTCTTCCCTTCAAAAGATGTTGCCACAAAATGCAAACATGCTACTCGACTTCACATCCTTCACTAAAAATGCCACTTCAGGTCACTTTGAGAAGTAGTCCATCATGACTGTGGCATATCTGTCACTCGCATTCAAACCATTGAATGGAAAACAAATATCCATAGCAATCCTCCCCAATGAATGTTTGGGCTGTGCTACTGGACTTTTGTCTGTTTCCTGGACAACATGGGACTTGCCACTGCAAGCACAGGAAATACAATCTAGGACAAGTCTCTCAAATTGTCTAACCATCCCCGGCCACCAGAAGTCCATTCAAGCTTTTCTTTTTATTTCAGACATACCCCTGTGTCCCTTGTAAAGCAGTTTTAATAATCCTTCTCTCAATTTAGTCGGTACTACCAGTCTTTCACCTCTCCTCACAGCTCCTCCTTCCACAGACAACTCTGTTCAGACATTTTTCAACAATTCCAGATCATGTGCCAACTTCCAACCCTGTACCCTAAGCAACACTGCTATCAGCCTCACAAATAATAGATCTTCTGAAATTGATTCCCTCGACTCATCTTCACCAATTGCTCCACAGACATCAGTCACTTCTCCAACCATTCGCTCATCTTCTTCAAATTCTTTATTGTCTTCTAGTGCATTCTAGATAAACAGTCTGCATTGATGTTCTTTACGCCCAGCACATACTCCAATGTGAACATGTATTCCCTAAAGTGATACAGCCACTTCCCTATAAGAGGTGGGGCTTTTCCGGTCCCTAGTAGTAGTAAAGAGATCTTCTAATGGCTTGTGGTCCATTCAAAGTTTGAATTTTACACCCCATGCAAAAATCCGGAAGTGCTGTTACTCCCATCAGCAGGCCAGTGGCTCTTTTTCAATCATAAAGTACGTGTTTTCCACCCCCTTCAATGAATGTGAAACGAAAGCCACTACTCTCTCTTTCCCTTCATACGCTTGCACTAGGACCGCACCTAGCCCAGATTAAGAGCATCTGTCACTATTAGTGTCTTGTCTCCATGATCAAAAGGCTTCAAGGTAATCACGTTTCACTTCCTCAAATGTTTGTCGTCATTCTTCTGACCAATCCAATTTTGCCCCGTTCTTCATCAATTTAACCAAAGCTTGAACCTTATCAGTATAATGATATAGAAATTTAGCATAACATTCCACGAGACCCAGAAACGGTCTTACCTGGTCCTTTTCCCACGGTCAGGGAGCTCCCTCTATTGCCTCTACCAAACTGTGCTTTGATTTAACCACTTAATGGGTGAGAGTATGCCCAAAGTACTCTTCTTCCCTCATGCTAAACTTGCACTACTCCAGACTCATGGTGAGTCCCACTTTCTCCAAACCTCGTCCAAAAATGTTGTCATGCTGACTTTTGCACACACAGTAGACCAACACATCATCCTGGAATATCAGCACTTTTGACAGATCCTTCAAAAATTCCCTGCATTACCCTTTGAAAAACAGCTGAGGCAGGGGTCAGACCAAAGGGCATGCAAACAAACTGGAAAGCTCCCTCGGGTGTAATGAATGATGTCAAATGCCTGAATCCCTCCTGTAATAACACCTGATGATAAAAACTCTATAAGTCTAAGGTGGGGAAACACTTTCCTCCTTTCACACTTGCCAGCATTTCATTTATGTGGAGAACAGGATGACGGTCAATTCAAATATTATTGTTTAGATTTCTCAGATCAACACACAGTAGAATTTTCCCATTGGGCTTCTTGGCAATAATGATCAGACTAAACCATTCTGAGGGTTCAATAGGCTCAATTATGTCTTCCTTGCACAACCTCTGTAGCTCCTTTTTCAACATGTCTCTCAGGGCAAGTGGAACATTTTACACCTTGTGCACCCTTCTATCAGCACGATTCAGTGCTCAAACGTATTCAAGCAGCCTAACTCTTCCTTAAATAACTTAGGCAACATGTTCACCCATTTATTCTCCTCTCATGATGTCGTTAATAATACCTTCTTCAGGCGATTAGGATTAAGAATCATGTCTAAAAAGGGTAATTGTGACCAGTCCTCGAATTATAGACCAATCAGTCTCATTGACAGCACCCGAAAATTGTTTATCACCGTTATTCTGATTAGACTTCAGGGTTGGTTGTCAGCTAATGACATTCTGTCATCCCTACATGCAGGTTTTATGAAGTCAATTTGCACCACAGACCAAATTTTCTGTTTACAATTGTTGCACTGGAAGACTGTTACCCTGGGTGGGGACCTGTCTATGTTGTATTTGTCTATCTGAGTACTGCCTTCGACTTAGTCCCTAGATCATCCTTATGGCGGGTCCTTTCTGAACTGGGATTACCCTCCCACCTACTCAACATCATAATGAGGCTGCATTCTAAAAACTATGCCAAGGTCAGGGTTAGGTGATAGTATAGGAGAAATGACCAACCCCTTCCCTGTGACTAGAAAAGTGAGGCAGGGGTGTGCACGTGCCCCCACTCTGTTCACACTCTATATCAATGGCCTAATGGGAAACTTGGATGAGTTTGATAGTGATGCACCCAGATTGGTCAACATGCAGGTTCCGGCCCTCATGTTCGATGACAATACCCTGCTCCTTTCTAAGTCTTCAGTGGGTCTCCAAAGGTTTTTGAATAGGTTTGAACATTTTTTGTGAGCCTATGGGTCTGGGGAGCAATGTGAGCAAAACTAAATATATGGGTCTGAACCCAGGGCAAACAACTAGCTCAAACATTGTGCTTGCAGGGGCTCCTCTTGAAAGGGTACGCACATTTGATTACCTGGGTCTAATACTCACAGAGCACATGGGGTAGCAAGCACATATCACACAATGAAAGCTTAGGATGGAGCAAGTAGCTAGCGGAATCACTAAGATGTTGTGTGGTTCTCAGTTTCACCCTGCCCCGCCGGCCCTTCAGATTTACAATTACAAGACCGTCAGGATAGCCTCATAAAGATCTGAACTATGGGGACATTTGAATATGACTGCCTTGTCTATAGTGGAAAGTCGCTTTTTGCGCCAGTTGGTTGGTGTACCAGCTAGCACTCCTTTGTTACCAGTGAGGATGGACCTTGAGATGAGACCACTGTCTGATAGGATAAGCCTTCATCTCCTGTTCTACTAGAGGAGGACCTGGGTTACTCCAGAACTCCACTGCTATCGACAGGGGCTCAAGGAAATACTTTTTGAAATGGCAGCGGCAACAAAGCATGAATAAAATATTGAATTTCACCCATAAGGAGATAGGGCTGGCAAATCTGTGGAGCACTCCAGGTGAGGCCGGGGGCCATTCTAAAGATCAGCTCAAAGCCTCCTTTGGGCATTGTAGACTACAACTTACATTCTTACTGATGGTTTCCTTTTAGTAAAAGATACTTACATTCAGTAGGACTCCTTGGATGAGAAGAAGCCACCCTGGCCAAGCATTTTACCTGCACTTTTGTTATGGGACCCTACCTCCCAACCTTTAGTGATAATTGGGAATGAGGGCAGCAGGTTATTGAGCATAGATGTCCAGCATGTGATCTCAGCAATGAAACTGTGGCTCATGTTATGTTCTTCTGCTCAGCTTATTTTCCTTGCAGGAGATGGAGGATAATCCAACTCTGACAGTCACTGGGTGGTAGGATGTGCAATGAGGCTCTCAGAAGACTGAGGTGTGATAACAAAAAAGTGTTGCTCTTTGCACTAACTAGATACCTGATGGGAATATGGAGGACAAGGGAAAAACTGCCTACGGCATCCGACAACACAGCTAGTCATGCGCTAATTACCGTAGAAGCTTACTGGCTGTAGTAAGTTCAGTCAGTGTAATCATATTATTATCTGACAGCTGTTGACTCCAGCCAGCACACTGCCAAGCTCTGCACTGTAATATTTCCTCCTGGGCATAAGCGTAAGTTAATAGTGTGTCACTCAACTCTTATCGCTAAGGGCATAAGCCTAGGTGTGTAATATTTTTACTGTAATTTTCTCTTTATTTTATAATACTTGAACTCTTCCACATTTGTGGCTCTTATGTTGTTTTCAGGATGTTTTTAATTATTCATTTTGAGTGAAAATAACATGAATTCTCATTACATAAGTATATTATGTTTCAAACCATGTTCTACTTTTTATTGCATGATTGATATGATATTTATATATCCTTTTATGTGCTTTTATGGCCTAGAGCTGAAATAAAGATTTGACTGACTGACTGAATCATGTCTAAAAAACGTTGCTCCATCCATCCCAACAAAGACCTTCCTTTCTCAACCACACACACCTTCCCCTTTGTTTTCATGTCCTGAAATTCCAACTCTGCTACAAAATAGCCTGGAATTGGCAATTTACTGCCACAATGCCCCTCAGGTTCTACATCAGTTGGACATAATTTGCCAGCACTCAGACCTTCCCATGTGAATTTTTTGATGAGGGTAAACGGGGAACAGGAATATCCCCAAACTTGCATATCTCTCCCACTCACTTCGATGACGCACTTTAGGGGACAATAACTGTCACTCTCTCTCTTTGAACCCCTCACTCAGTTCAGTGGAGGTTCTATTCCACACAAAACCAACAACTCTACATCCTCTTCTTCACTTTCATATGAGATACCATCATAGTCTGCTGTTTCATTCTTGTCCACCAAATTTACCATTGTTTTAAACTTCAGAATTTTGGACATTTTACAAACTCTAGAGAAGTGCCCCATTATTCTACATTTATAACACTTGTGTTTGGCTGCAGGACAATGACTTGCCTCAGCCCTGTGATTCACACTTCCACACCTAAAACAAGCCTTTCTCTTCACCTCCTCCTGATTTCTCCCTTTCTTCTTGTTTTCATCATAAATTTCCTTTACTGCACTTTTCAATACACTAATCTCATTTATCTTTCCCTCATGACTATATTTTTGTCCCCAGCACCTCCCAACTCCTTCACATAACAGGAATTATTTTCCTTTCGTCTGGCCACCTTAATGGCTTTGTCTAAAGTGGGATTTTTCAGACCAAGTAATTCTTCTTGGATCTTTACATTATACATCCTGTTTATCATTGTATTGTATTGTATTGTATTGAGTATTTATAAAGCGCATTCCGGCCCTAGGGCATCGAAGCGCTAACTGGGTGAGGCAAAGGAACTAGGCTGGAGAACTCCCAAACTTATATAGGAAACAGCCAAGTCTTGACCAGCTTCCTAAAAGTTAAATAATTATGTTCTTGCCTTATATTCAATGGTAGAGAGTTCCAAATTTTAGCAGCTGCAATCGTAAATGCTCTGTCTCCCCATTTTACTTTCTTGCTATGTTTGAATTTGATAGGCACCGGCCGAGCGCAACAGCCGATTCGGCCTATGCCATTTCAGCTTGGTGGTTAGTATTGTCGGCCCAATCCCATGGACAGCCTTGTGAGTGATGCAGAGAGCCTTAAAAGAAAGCCGATGGATAACCGGAAGCCAGTGTAGATCTTTAAGGCACCTCTTAACAGAGGCCCCACAAGGCAATTTTAATAACAGTCTGGCAGCAGTATTCTGCATCAGCTGAAGTCTGTGCAAAGATTCTTTATCCAAATTAAGTAAGAGCGCATTTCCATAATCCAATCTGGAAATGACTAGAGCCAGGTCTGAGGGATAAAAGGAAATATTTTTTTTAATTTCTTCAGAGTCCACAGACAGGACTTGATTGTCAGATTGACCTGAGGTTTGAATGACAGTTGCTCGTCGAACACTACTCCTAAATTTCTTGAGTTAGACCGTGGAACAGGAAGCGTCCCACACTCTTCAGGCCACCAGCTAGAGGTCCAATGTACCCTTTCAATTCCAAAGCACAAAATCTCGTTTTTTTCACAGTTGAGTTTCAACCAGTTGGACTTCATCCAATGACTGACTGCCATCATACAGGCATTGAAGCGGATAGCCACTTCTTTAAGATCGTTATCAATAGGGATAATGATTTGAGTATCATCAGCATAAGAAGTGGGAATGAAGCCAAAAGAACGAACCAGCTCTGCCAGCGGTGCCACATACACGTTAAATAACGTCAGGCTTAAAGAGGAGCCCTGAGGAACCCCACATGGCAAAAGGTAGGAAGAAGATCTAAAATCACCACAACTAACTGAGGCCCACCTGTCAGATAAAAAAGATTCGATCAATTTGAGAGCCTGGTCTCTAATGCCTGCCTGATATAAGCGGTCTAGCAGGATATGGGGAGCAATGGTGTCAAAAGCTGCCGACAAGTCCAATAACACCAGAAAGACCCCCTGCCCCTTATCCACCAATCTACGTATGGTGTCAGAAGATGCAATAAGCGCAGATTCGGTGCTATGGGATTTCCGAAAACCATGTTGCGAGCTGTCCAAGCCTTTTGAAGCAGACAGGAAATCAACCAATTCCTTATTAAGATGCTTTTCCAAAATTTTGGCTGCATAGGGGAGAAGGGCTATAGGACGTAAGTTCGTCAAGTCATCGGGTTTACCTGCTGCCTTCTTTTTTAGCGGAATGATAGTAGATTCTTTCCAGACCCTGGGGTAAGAGCCTGATGCTAGTACTTCCTGAAAAATAGGGGCCAGCATTGAAACCACTAGTTCTGGTACTAAATGGAGAATAGCCGGGGGGCAGGGATCAATCGGGGAGCCCGATTTGCCTTCCAAGAGCAGTTTACACAGAGCCTCAGGAGAGGGCATCCTAAAATTTGAAAATAAAAATGGCTTGTCTGGCACCCGGTTGGTAGTCACCTCAGGATGCGGATGAACAGTCAGCCGGGGGGACGGGCTAGCTAAAGTCTTATCCAACCTAAAGCTGGAGTGAATGTCTAGCACCTTACATTCGAAAAATTTAGCTTCTTTATTACAGAAATCTTGAGAATTTTCTACTTTGGGAGAGCCTAACGGAGTAGTGAGACTGTTAACAGTTCTAAATAGTTCTCTAGAAGAATTAACTGCTTCATTAATTTTACATGTAAAATAGACCGATTTGGCTACCTGGCAGGCTTTTATATAAGTGTGAAGTGCGAGCTTAAGATCCGTCCTCTCGGCTTCGCCGAGGCTGAGTTTCCAGCAGCACTCTTTCTGCCGGTATTTCCTTTGTAGGATTTTAAAGGGCTTGAGAAAACCAAGGTTGATTAGGTTTCTTCCTAATGCGAGGAGCGGAGATTCTTACCGGTGCTAGCGTGTCCATTGCTTGTTTAATACCCAGATCAAATCTAGCAAGTGGAGACAGCCTCGACACCTTGGGATCATTCCAATTATGTAGAAGTGCAGCTGTCAGTGGTTCTACTTCAATTTTCCTCCAGGGTCTTATCAGTTTTTTCTGGGGAATTGATATTATGGGCTGCTGCTTGGCCAGAAATTTAAACGTCAAAAGGGCATGATCTGTCCACTCTAATGGGGTGGTAGAAAGATATAATGCTTCCTCAGGACGAGTGAAAATCCCATCTAGGGTATGACCAGCTCTATGCGTGGCTATCCCATCCTTTAGGACCCAGTCTAGTACCACCATAAGGTTAAGGAATTCCGCAACCAGCAAATCGCGCGTATTGTCAAAATGAATGTTAAAATCTCCAAAGATGATGGCTTTAGGGGCCAGGATTAAAGGTTCCAATACTGAGGGCCATATCGAGAGAAACTTAGCAACAGGACCGGGGGGACGATAAATTAGCAGGCCTTCCCAGACTAGAGATGTATCTCGGAGCAATTTAAAGGCCATAGCTTCACAGACCTCTGGAATGTGACTCGCACTATTCCAGGTGCAGGTAAGCTCAGACCTACAAATGATGACCAGGCCTCCTCCTCTGCCTGTATTCCTATCCACCCTGTAAGAGGAGTAGCCGGTAGGGGTTGCTTCGATAAAATCGGGATCCGAATCAGGCCTGGCCCAAGTTTCTGTTATAAAGAGACAGTCTATATTGAGAGTAAGGATGAGCTCATTAATTTCAAATTTGTGTTTAGGGAGGGATCTAGCATTTATTAGAGCAAAAGGGCCCCCCGCTCTGCCGTCCTTTACAAATCCCCCCAAAGCATGTTCAAAATTATTCACCCCTGCAGCCCAAACTCCATGGGTTACCTGCTTTCCCATCAAAGATGGCATAGACACCATCCAATTGCACTGCGCGCACCTCCAGGCGCAAGCAGTGTCCGGGCTCAGAGTGTGGGTGCACCGAGGGCCAGCCAACTTCTTGAGTTCTTCAGAGGTATAACTCATTTTTCCAGAACCAAATACAAGGTTCCTGGCCCTCTGGCCCGTTCTGGCGCGGACGGGCGCAGACGGGCTTGCCTTATGCCATCTGTTCTCTTATATCTCATCCCTAAGATCTTTGAACTTATATGCAATAGCAGGTCTTCTCAAGTTTGCTACACATTGTTCCGCTGAATCCCTTTTGCACAGGAGACCAGGAAACAATGTATGTCCTTTGAGCACCACACTAACATTTTCCCATAATGGTCTTCTAAAGCTTTAAGAGCATCTTCATATTTATCTTCTGCTTCTAAATCCTTTCTCTCCAATGTAGGTCTGGGTAAGGTCCTCATCACTTTTCTTCCTTCTAAACCCAATCAATGTTTAAAGATTGTTAATTGCCTTTTTTGCAACATATTTGCCTGCACCTTTGGCTTCCAAATAAAGGTTTCTTTACAGTCCTCCTAACCAATGCAAGGTTGACCTGGGTTATTTAAAAATGCTGGTGGCGCAGGTATAGATTGCAATGTAATTTTCCAATATAGAATATACTAAACACTACACTCCTCCACCCAGCCCCGCTCCAGGAACCTTCCCCAGAACAGGTTACACAGGAAAACAATGCACACTGTTAAGACCTCACAACACCTAAAACTCCACTAGAATAAGCCCCAGGAAAAAGATGTGCCTGTCACTGGAAAGTTCCTGAAAGGTAATGAACTGATTGACAGGCGATGTGCTAATCACCCAAAAATATATGTCCAGCGTGCCTGTCGCTGCAGACACTCACATTTAATTACAGTTTTCTGTTAAAATCTCCTTACCACAAAAATCTCCTTTATTACTTAAACGCGCTGGCTGAATAGCGAGTGTGCCTGTCACCGGGAGTTCAACAATGAATAAAAGAAGAGTTTATTGATAGGCATTGTGAAATGCATCTTTCACTATGGTGTACCTGTCACCTATGCTTCATGCACAATGTAGTAATACAATTTGCAGGCGGAGCTCCCATCATCGTTCAATTCTATAACAGGACCGGAGGCGAGGATTATGCAGTCCTTTCTTCACTTTTATTAATAACAGCAGGTTCAAAGTTCAACAACATCAAACTTCAACTCCCATGATGCCCACAAGAAACCATGACAACTTATAAACCAATCCACAGTCCATAACAATGAGTATATAAATAACTGACGGGCGCAGTCCTTCCTCTTTCTTCACTGCTGCCCGTCAGTTAAGTCCTCGCTCCTTCTCACTTTTGGGGGATCAGGGATTGCCTTGTGCTGTAGCGATTTTTTGCTTGTTAGATTTGCTGAGATTCTGAGGAACGCTCCTCGCTTTCAGCGCTCTGCTTTTGTGTGCGCGGCGGGTGCGAGGAACGTATCGGCATTCCTCGCATTCATGTACTTGACATTCCGCGCGGCAGGCTTTCGCCCGGGCACGTTGTGCGGTGACGGCCTGTCACCGCTAGGGGCGTTTATCGCGCTCCCGATCTGGAAAGGCAGCGCTTTGCGCGCTGGGTTTTTCCGATCGTTTCTGAGCCTGGCAAGCACCCGCCCTCGGGGTTGCTTGCCGTTTAGGCTCCCAACCCTTGCCGACACCGCGTAGCGATAGGAGCAGGTCCTCCTGCACTGATATTGCCCTTTAGGGATGATATCAAGGTGGTTTTAGGCACTTATATATATTTGGTGCTGTTATCTCATTCTGGGAGCACGGCAAGGGGGCTGCCCATTGAATTTAGGTTGGGCGTTATCTGTTTGGTGCTCTCATCCCTCTTTATTGACGCCCCTTGGTGGGGTAAGTGGCGATTTGCTTCTGGCTACCACGGGTCTTCCCCTGTATTTTTTGGTGCTGAGTTGGGTACTTTGGGTGCGATGTCTTCTTCTACCCCCTCAGTGGATTCTTTTCTTGACCATGCATACCGGTAGGATGTCTCACTCGGAGAGCATGGCTTCCCTGCTGCCCTGGCACTAGATCCCTTCGTGGGATCACCCCATTCGGGGGGGGTGGCTCCAATGATGAGGGCTCATCTGATGAGGGTCGCATCGTGGGAAGGCCTTGGCGCCCATCTGCGAACACCTCTAGTGTTGAGGAAGAAGGTTGGGATTTGGACATGTTTGACCCTGAGGACATTTATCACCCTCGGTCCTCTGAATGGATCCCCAATCCTAAAGTGGCGGCCTATGTGGCTAAAACTATCCGCCACCCCTTGGAGAAAGGGGTCTGGGCCCGCTTGCGGGCGGAATGTCCTCGGCCGGCGCTGGGGGACAAGGTGGCTGCAACACCTGTGTTGGTCCCTAAATTATGTACTTTCTTTTCGAAGTAGATGCGTGACCTCAAGAAGGGGATCGATCGTTCTTGGCGGTCATGCCAAGACAAACTGTTGGATGTGTTGGGCCCCTTAACGAAGAATATTGAGTTGGCGGATTTGGCCAAGGCTGCGGGGGAACCTTTGCAGGTGGATCTAGTAGCTGGATGGGCACAAAGGGCAGTTTGTCTCTTAGGCAACGCCAATTGTGCCATTTCCACAGAGAGACGGCGTTCTCTCCTAATAAAGATCGACCCTAAGTTGGGGGAGCTGGCAACATCTGAGGCTGGTGCGATAGCCCAGGGCAACCTCTTCGGGGATCCCTTTGTGAAGGAGCTTGGGCGATTCATATCTACTTTCTCCGCTTTGGATAAAGCGCAGTCCTCGATGCACAAGATTTTTCCCGGAAATGTTTTCGGTGGGGCCGGAAGAGGAAGGGGTCGCTCCTCCGGCCGCTCTCAACAGTCAGGCCCCTCCAGAACCCAAGGCAAGCGCAACAACGGCTGGAGTTGAGGCCGTCAGGGAACCTTCTTCCCCAACAGAGGTTCTGGCCGGGGACGCTCTTCGCGTTTCCAACGTGGCAATTCCAATTCCTAGGGAGGAAGTACAGGTGAGCACCCCTCTTTCTTCCCCTCTGGAGCTGGGAGGCAGGATTGCTCTCTTCGCAAGCAATTGGGCCCGGCTTACGTCCGACCCTTGGGTTTTAGAGACAGTCTCAGGTTTTCGCATAGAGTTCTATGGGACAACCTGTTCAACCGGTTCGCCCTCCTCCCATTCGGTTCAGTGTACAGGATTCACTGTTGATCGATTCGGAAGTCCGACTTCTTCTGGGAAGGGAGCCATTATCCAGACTCTCCTCCATCCGAGGGGGTTTCTGAGCAACATTTTCCTGATAGAGAAGAAGGACAAAGGGTTTCGCCCAGTGATAAACCTCAGGGCGTTCAACGAATGGGTGGTTTATCGTCATTTCAAGATGGAGGGTATCCATCTTCTCAGGGACCTTTTGTGTCAAGGGGATTAGTAGATACGTTTGGATCTCAAGGATGCTTATTTTACAGTCCCCATTTACCACCCTCACCGCAGGTTTCTGCAGTTTCAATGGCGGAGTCAGGTCTACGAGTTCATGTGCCTCCTGTTCGGCCTTTCGTCAGCACTTTGGTGCTTCATGAAACAGCTGAGACCGGTAGTCACGTTTTTGCGGACTCAGGGCGCAAGACTGATTATTTACTTGGACGACATCCTTCTGATGGACCAGTCCAAATCGCAACTACTGTCTTACACGAACATGACTATTGCATTACTACAGGATCTGGGCTTCGTGATCAATTCGGAGAAGTCCTCTCTGTGCCCGTCTCAATCCACAACGTTTTTGGGTTTTGTGGTGGACACGACATCAGCAACGCTGCGTCTTCTGGAGCACAAGGTCTCCAAGATAAAGAAGGAGATTGCCAGGATGCTCCGCAGGGACAGGCCCTCCCTCCGGCAGATTGCCAGGATTGTGGGACTCCTGTCATCATCGATCCAGGCTATATTTCCGGGTCCTCTCCATTACAGGGCCCTGCAGCGGCTGAAAGCTTCTCACCTCCGGAAAGGGCATACCTATTCAGCTCTGGTAGAGCTCTCTTCTGAGGCTCGCCTAGAGATGCAGTGGTGGTTGGACCACATGGAGGCATGGAATGACAAGGCTATTTTCGGTTCTCTCCCCGACCTGGTGATCGAAACGGATGCCAGCAGACTGGGCTGGGGAGCCAGGTGTGGTCAGATCTCCATGGGAGGTCAGTGGACCTCGGAGGAGTTGAACCTACACATCAACTGCCTGGAGCTTCTGGCGGGGTCGTTTGCAATCTTCTTTTTGACATGAGACAGGATTTCCTGTTGTGTCCTTCTTCGGATGGACAATATATCAGCAGTTCAGTATATCAACAGACTGGGGGGCACTCGCTCCAAGATCTTAGCGGACTTGGCAAAGGATTTCTGGAATTATTGTCTTCAGAGACAGATTTCGGTCACAGCGGAATATCTTCCGGGGACTCAAAATCAGGTGGCAGATTGGAATTCCCGGTACCTCAAAGATCCAGCGATTGGCTTCTGGATCCGGAGATATTTCAGTCTCTGAGGGACCGTTTGGGTCCTTGTTCTGTGGATCTGTTTGCATCCCGGTGGAATGCTCAACTTCAGACTTATTTCAGTTGGAAACCCGATCTGGGGGTGAGCGCAGTGGATGCTTTCTTGCAGGATTGGTCGAACGATCAGTGCTATACTTTCCCTCCGTTCTTGTTGATCCCCAGAGTGGTGGCTCAGGTGCGTCGCCAGCGGGCATCCCTGATCCTGATATCTTCGATCTGGAAGGCTCAGCCGTGGTTCCCCACTCTTCTGGAGTTGTCTTGGATGGCTCCATTCAGACTCCCTTGTGTACCGGGAGTCCTCCAGGACCCACAGGGTCGCCGTCATCCTCTGGTGCTTCAGGATCACCTCGATCTCATGGCATGGAGGATTTCAGGTGATGTTGGGAAAACGTCTGCCTTTCACGGGATGCTACAGCCCTTAACAGACAGACGTGGGCCCCAGGTACTATCAAGCGATAGAGATTGGCTTGGAGCAGATGGGACCGTTGGTGTCTGGAGAGGGAGGTGGATCCCGTGGGGGCCCCCATTGAGTTAATAGTCAATTTTTTGGTGGAACTCTTTTCATATGGTCTGAGTTACTGTACTATTAACTCTTTTCGCTCTGCGATCTCGGTGGGACATAATACTATCAATAATGTTCCAGTGGGGGAACACACCTGGGTGAGTAAACTCTTGAAAGGGGTTTGTTTGTCCCGACCTCCTGAACCTCATTACTAAGGGGTTATGGGACGGGACCCAGGTTCTTAATTTTCTATCCTCTTGGCCGGATAATTGTTACCTATCCAGGAAGCAACTTTCCGCAAAATTGGTGATGCCTTTGTGCCTGGTTTCTTGCAAATGGGTTTCCGACGTGTGGGCTTTGGATGTGTCCGCCAGGGTCTTCACCCCAGACGGGGTTACTTTCACTGTTTCCCGACGGACTAAGACAGGTACCAGGTTTGTATCTTATCTCAGTTGTGATTCTCATCCTAGGTTATGCGTGGTGAGATATCTACAGACCTATGAAGCGGTCACGGAGGAAGTTAGACCTCCCGGAGAGAGGCAGCTTTTGATTGCTGTCAAGAAACCGTTTAAGGCAGTGTCTTCGCCCTCCATTGCTAGGTGGGTTCATTGGGTTATTTCAGAATCTGGCATTGACATTAGACGTTTTGGGGCTCATTCTACTAGAGGTGCTATGGCTTCCAAGGCCATTTTGGTCGGTGGGCGTTTGGAGGACATTGTGAGTTCGACTGATTGGTCTTCGGAGTAGGTTTTTAAGAAGTTTTATTTTAAACCACTCCATGAGGCCGCTTTGCTGGTGGTAAGTAAGCTTTAAACCTGCATAATCCTCGCCTCCGGCCCTGCTATAGAATGAAAAATGTCCTATCTATCGTGAAGGAAACTTTCAATTCTATTAAGGACACGGAGGCGAGGATTATCCCGCCCATATACTATGTTAGTATTACTCACCTGAGATGAGCTGCCAGTTTGTGACTTTGGAGTCCTCTTTGCAGGTGTATGGTAATTTTTCTTTGGTGATGTTTGATTACTTATGCACTTCTGATGCTTCGTTATGGCTGTACTTATGCATTATGTTCCTGTATGTATTTTTACTTACTATATGTTCACTCTTATTGGAACATTGTGCTTGAGGTAGGTCTATTGCTGCGTCTGATCTCTTCCTTGTCTTGTAGGAGGTAATTCTAAAGGAGATTGAAGTCGCGAGTTCCTTAACTTCCTTCAGTGAAGAAGAGGAAGGACTGCGCCTGTCAGTTATATATATACTCATTGTTATGGACTGTGGATTGGTTTATTAGTTGTCATAGTTTCTTGTGGGCATCATGGGAGTTGAAGTTTGATGTTGTTGAACTTTGAACTTGCTGTTATTAATAAAAGTGAAGAAAGGACTGCATAATCCTCGCCTCTGTGTCCTTAATAGAATTGAAAGTTTCCTTCACGATAGCTAGGAATTTTTTCATTTTTTAGAGCAATCTCTCAGGATACAATCAACGAACTGGCATAGGTGTGATGTAATCTTAGCCCTCACAGATGCTGCAGTGCATAACACAGCTCTGCCAGTAGCTTGGTTACCGCTTCCGGATATCCCAGCCAATGTGACACCACGCTCTGCTGAATTAGACGTAAAAGCTTCTGATTTCAGCTAGCTTGCCTTGAACAGTCACGTGAGCCTGGGAGCATGCCTCTACGCATTTAAAAATGCTTCTAAAAATGGTAACTCCATTCTACAATTCTCTCCGATGCCTGACGATTCCCCCGAGCTCCTCCACACTCCATCACACACGCGTTCACAACTTTATGCAGTTAGAGGCAAGGCTGCCTCGTGCTGACACGCAACGGTGATTACTGTAGTCCTAGACCATAATGCCTTAACAGATACATGTCGTACCTTTAGTTTCTTAAAGTGCCTTCTGGATGTGTAGAGTAATATAAGTTTATTTGAGCTGCATACAACGACCTCTCTTCAGTTTCTGATACTTGACTGTCTGCTCAGCTTCTCAGAATCCACAACCATATTCCAGAAGTAGAAGCATTCTGATTGGCTAGAAACAGCATCACGGAACTTGGGTAATCTACAGTAAATGAGTATTAGACTATCTAGAATATAACAGGAAGCACACTGACAGCGGAGGGCAGAGGATGGGAAAGCACATGAAAATGGAGGGTGGTAAGACGGGGAAGCGCATGACACAGAGGGAGTGTGGCTAAACATACAATGTAGGTTGGGCTGGGGTCGCACAATGACAATGGCAGAAATAGGGAAGCACACGGACAATGGAGGATGGGCAGAAGGCAATGGGGATGCACACTGATAATTGAGGGTTGGTGAGCAGGAAAAGGGGAACACACGGACAACAGGGTGGATGAGGATGCAAGGATGGCAATAGAAGGTGAGCAATTGGGAGGAGGCAAGAATAGCAACTGATGGAGGACGAGGGGAGAAACACATTGGTGAGAAAGAGGAACACGAAGTACACAAAGGACAGCACTGGAAGACGCATGCACTTTTGAAGAGTGCTTAAACAAAAGGAAAAGAAACAAGCATTTGCAATGCAGTAGGGCTCACATTTACTTGAGTTGGAGCTATTGATATTGTAAATGCACAACTGGACTTTTTTGCCACACAATTGGTCAGCCCTGCTGCATATTTTCGACCTTTCTGCCACATGATTCTTGTGGCCCTGTATATAAATAAAGGGCCTACTGCAATATTTTTTTAAACAAGGCCCTTAAAACAAACTACTCCCAGGTGAAAAATGTATTTACCTGGCAGTTGGGACAGGTGACATTGTCCAAGCGCAACAAATAAATAATTGTACTACAGATTTTGCATAGGTGAAACTTTTGACTTTGCCAATGCTTGATTTTAGGCACAGGGAGATTAAAGTGTTTTGCTTAGAATCACAGGATAGTAAGTGGAAGCTGAGACCCTAACCTGATTTCGAATTTCCTTAGTCTGCAGCTCTGGCTGTTATGCCACATCTTCTCTAGAAGCAATTTGCCCTTTGTAATATATAACATTATTTGGTACCCTGAGTGCGAGTGCAACAGTGTGTGCGACCTGGTGAGGGCAATTGTGACTGCATGCAACTGCATTCCAACCGTGGATTCTGAAAACAGAAGGTGTGTCTGTGTGAAACAGCAAGAACTTTAGCGCCAGTGGACTAGAGGTGTGAGGTTTAACAATTCATGCATCCCTACCCAAAACGGACACCAAAATGATTCCGAATACACCAAGAGTGCTGATCAAAAGGTACTAAGGGGCATATTTATACTCCGTTTGCGCCGGAATTGCGTCGTTTTTTTTTACGCAATTTCGACGCAAAACTAACTCCAAATTTATACTTTGGCGTTAGACACGTCTAGCGCCAAAGTCCATGGAGTTAGCGTCATTTTTTAGCGTAGACACCTACTTTGCGTTAATTATATGCAAGGTAGGCGTTCCCGTCTAAAAAATCGACTCTGAGGCATGTGCGTCGGATTTATACTCCCGGGCAAAATTCACGCCCGGGAGTGGGCGGGTCAAAAAAAATGACGTACGGCCGCTTTTGCGCCGTTTTTTAGCGCCTGCAAAAGGCAGGCGTTAAGGGACCTGTGGGCTCTGAAGGAGCCCAGAGGTGCCCTCCCATGCCCCCAGGGACACCCCCTGTCACCCTTGCCCACCCCAGGAGGACACCCAAGGGTGGAGGGACCCATCCCAGGGACATTAAGGTAAGTTCAGGTAAGTGTTTTTTTTTTTTTTTTGTGGCATAGGGGGGCCTGATTTGTGCCCCCCTACATGCCACTATGCCCAATGACCATGCCCAGGGGACAGAAGTCCCCTGGGCATGGCCATTGGGCAAGGGGGCATGACTCCTGTCTTTACTAAGACAGGAGTCATTTCTATGGGGGTTGGGAGTGAAAAAAAATTGCGCAAATCGGGTTGAGGCGAAAAAATTGCCTCAACCTGACTTGCCCCATTTCTTGACGCCCAAGCCCCATATCCCCCTACGCCGGCGCTGCCTGGTGTACGTCGTTTTTTTTAACGCACACCAGACGGCGCTTCAGAATGGCGTTAGCCGGCGCTAATTTTTTTGACGCAAAACTGCGTTAGCGCAGTTTTGCGTCAAAAAGTATAAATATGGGCCTAGATGTGAGCCGTGCTTTCTGGAAAAGAGGGGGAGGTTTGGAAAACTCCATTTATTGTAGCAATTATATGGGCCACCCATGTTGTTACTCATACATATCTATCTATATCACGCTATATACAAAGCTACATTAAAATATCAGTGCTTAGTTTGTGCTAGTGGGGGGCACCAACACTTATTTTTGGGAGTCGTCACTTTTGTTTTTGAGTGAGGCATTTCTTTGGCAAAAACACACAAGTGTAACCCTGAAGCGATCTCGGGCCAATAAAATCCGTTTACAGCTACTCCTCGATAATTCTAGCAGCTTTGTGCTTTCTCCCCTTGCGACACTTTTTTCTCTTCCTCCATCTTTCTCATATATGTCTTTTGCTCACAAGAAAATAATTGAGGCAGAAAAATAAATGACGGCCCTTAATGACGCACTGATTTTTTTGCCTTTGTTTTTTTCTTCTCACGTTTTTATATCCCATCAAAAACTTCTCTTTCCACAAGAAGTATAAAACGTGCCACAAAGACAACAATTTAATTTGGAAGGAAAAGCATTAATTGGAAATAAAGCAAACACATTTGGCAAAAAAGTTAAACTTTATAAAATCTCTGTAAACCAGAAAAGGCAAGCAAATGATATTTTAAAGTTTAATAACAGAGGTAATCCCATAAACTGAGCATGCAAACATATGGTAATTAAATGTTGCTGAGGTTTAAAAGATCAAAGTGAAAGAAACCTTTGGAAATGGTGTGAAAGGTTCCTGGCTCTTCCCTGTTTGAAGATCTTATCTTATGTAGTAAATGTTGTTAAACATTGGGCTATAAAATGGCTGCTAGGAATGTAAATTAGCTTTTAAGCGCTCAGTTAAACACAAAGACCAGCATAAACTTCCTTCTTACTGATAAAACCGGCAAATTAAGAAATATAAAATTAGTTACTTGTGATCTGTAATAAGTAGAGCTCCTAGAAAAAGTAACCATGCAGTAACGAGAAGTTTTATTTTTTTCTATTTAAATTTCACTTTCAGCAGGGACAATATTTGGCTTCCCTTTTTTGCAGTGCTTAATTTGTAAATAAAACGTGCCGGTGCCCAAAGCTCTCCTCTGAAACTCATGTCTGCTGCAATGAAATGTAGGTGCACAAAATATTAAAGGAGTGAAATTCTGAAGCAATCTGGTACCTATTTAATCCGTTTGTAGCCTCTGTTTCTACCACTTCAGCTCCCTCTAACATATTTCTGCTTTCTCCGTTTGTGACGCTTTTTCTTTTTTCTCTTTCTCCATCTTTCCCATATGTCGTTTCCTCATAGTAAATGATTGAGGCAGAAAAATAAGTACCAGCTCTTCAAAATAAGTACTAGTACCCCAGATTGAAAACCCCTAGCAGAAATTAAACACTGATTTTTTTCTACTTTGGACATTGTTTTATGTCTTTTTCACATGTTTTATATGTCACCAAGAAAGTTTCTTTTAAAAAAAATCATTAAATGTGCCAAAAAACAACATTTTTATGAGGAAGAAAAGGCAGTGATCTACAATAAAGCCAACACATCTCACACAGAAAAAGGCAAACTTTATAAAATCACTGTGCACAAAAAGTTTAAGCTCACAATTTCAATAATTCGCCAAAGTAACCAAAATAACAACCGATAACATAATATACAGACCTGTTTCCTGGAACAACGTTAGAGCGAAGGTAAGCTGAGAGGGGAAAAAAAGGCTCTGCAAACAAATAGGGCAGCTTTGGCAAACCCAAGCCAAGAAAAAAAAACAAAGACCAAACACACACAACAAAGCGTAATTAAACAGTAGTTAGTCACTGCTCCCAACCAGGCAAAGGAGGGACCAAGAGGCAACACTGACCACTAGCGAGCAAGGATTTTTAAAGGGCACTGCAACCAACAAATGAAATTGCTTTAAGCCCACAGTATAAGTAACTTAAAAGTATACACAAGGTTGAATGCCTACGCTCGACCTAAAAAACCAGCAGCAGTCTAGAAACAAGCATTTGCAATGCAACGGGTCTCGCGTTTGCTCGTGTTAGAGCTGATAGCGTTGTAACCTCCTAACCCGACTTTTCACTCGTAATGAAACCTATCGGCAAAAGTGCATTTATGTACGTAACCGGAAAAAGTGCAATAAACTGTGTAACAGGGTCGATATTATGTAAAGCGCTCGACTTCTGCCAAGCGAGATCGCGCTGGGAAAATAGAGAAAAAGTAGTCCACGAGCCAGACGGAATACAGCGAGTCTCGCATGCTTTCTGTACTTGGCCGATGCGCTCGAGGAGGGCTATCCACCGGAAAAGGCATGGCGTATACATGCCTTCCACTAATGAAATCAAGCAGATTCTAACAGCCAAGCCCACGAGCCAATGAAAGACACTGACGTGACGTGGACAGGGCTCCGAGCCCTTTTTAATTCCTAAAGCGTCTCGCTTAGCGAAACGCATGCGCAACCGCATGCGACGCAGGCTCGACCCTAAAAAGTAGACCTGGGAAGGGAGTAGTGGAAGTACACAAGTAATGGATTAATGCTCGAGGGGAAGGACAAACGTGAGAAGAGGGAGGAAAGGCCACATACCTTGATGAACAAAAACCAAGCAAATGAGAGTCTTAATAAAGCCAGCTAATGGTAAGCAGGGGGCTAGCTCTAAGCCTGCTGTACGTTTATAATATAAGAGGCAGCTCATGCACTGTCCTAGACGAGATCTATAAAGGAAAATGGGATGCAGGCCAGTGGCTGCCTCTTGACTAGTTTTCGTCGTTAGTAGGCAGAAGAGGATTCACAAATGTTCACAGATTTGCGCTGTGATTCGCTTACCGAGGAATGTAAAAAAAAAGTGCAGCCATGGTTATAGGGTTACTGGCATGCAAACTTTTATTTTCACATTGGGCCTGCAAATTGTTTTGCAAATATTAAAAGACAATTCACACAAAAGCGCAAGGCATGGTGACAGAAAGTCGAAGATGTTAAGTGCGTTGTTAACAAGAGATATGGTATGGTTCACATCATGACACGTCGCTTCTTTGTGGCAATATCTCAGGTTAGAATTGGTCAGAATTCCCTGCTTACCTTAGTAATTTGGTTTGAATGACCACTTCATCAACATTTCATCCAAATACTTTTCAGAAATAAACTGCTAGGCAGGAGTTAAAACAATAACAACATTGCTATCCTTCTAGCAGTGCAAAGGATCCAATTTCTTGTGATTTGTAAATGCAATCCTTGCAGGCCTTGGAGGCCAAGGCAGAGTTATTAGGTCTGTGTCATGCCATTACAATATACAATTTCATCACTCTGCTTCAGATTTTCATCCTAAGGGCACTGGAAATTCTTTATGGTTAGGATACTTTTGCTTTTACTGTTTGTTATGGGAAATGTCAACACCACGGTGTATTTTCGTTTTCCCGCTTATTGGCTCCTGGAGACTAGGCAACAGCTGTAACTTCACCACAAATATTTGACAGCGTACACAAAGCTACCTTATGTTACACCCTCTCCTCTAGCTCTAAGAACCACACCTGAAAGCCAGGGAAATCCTCTGTCCGATAGTGACTATTAGTGTGTGATCTGAAGTGGACATCCAACAGTTTGTTATGTTATACAAGGCCATTGTATTTTATTATTTACTACAGCTAAGGAATGCAGTAGTGTGGCATGAAGTACTACACAAAACTTAGGGACATATTTATGCTTTTTGATGCACAACTGCGCTAACGCAGTTTTGCATCAAAAGGTTTCGCACTGGCTTGCTCCATTCCTGAGCACCAGCCGGGCGCCATATTTATGGAATGGTGCAAGCCGGTGCAAAAGGTAGGGTATTGTAAAAACAAAATGACATTAGCTGGGTGGGTGTGGCGGTATGGGGGAAGGGGTTTTGCTCCATAAGGTGACGTTAGGCTGGATGAAGGCAAAAAAATGCCTCTAACCGGCCTAGCGTCATTTTCTGACATAAAACCATCCATACCACATGACTCCTGTCTTAGAAAAGACAGGGGTCATGCCCACCACACCAATGACCATCACAGGGGGCCAGTGTCCCCTGGGCATGGCCATTGCACCCTGTGCCATGCAGGGGGGCCCAAGTTGGGGCCCAAATGGCACTTTAATAAACCAAAAATACATACATATACGTACCCTACTTACCTGGGATGGGGTCCTCGAAAATATAAATATGGAGTAAGTTTTGCGCCAAGTTTGCTTAAAAAAAGAAGCAAATTTGACGCAAATGGAGTGTAAATATGCCCCATAGTTTTATCGTTTATTGAGATTCGCAAGAAATTGTTGTGCCCGTTTCCAACACGTTAGTGCTTTGTCCATCAATTTATGTTTGATGACCAACCCCCATCACAGATTTCCTAGCTACAGTGTGGGTTGGGTTTTTGATGGGACTCTTCTGTCTGCAACTCTACAGGAAAAGGCTCATAATTAACATCAAATAGTGGGAAGGTGAGTGGTTGAAAGGATGGCTGGAAGAATGAATGAATCGTTAGAAAATATGATGGAAGGGTGACTGAGTGAATGAGTTAAAGGATGAATGAGTGAAAAGGAGAAAGTATGAACGAATGGATGGATAAGTGAAAGGATGGATGGATGATGCAAGAAAAGATGGGTGAATGAGTGAATGAAAGGATGAATGATGAGTGAAGTGTAAATGGAGGGCAGATGAGTAGATGAAAGGATGGACTCATGAGTGAAAGGGAGGATAGATGGCTGGCCAAAGAAAAGGATGGATGAGTGAAAGGGTGAATGGATGGACGGATGAACGAAAGTGTAGATGGATGAGTGAGTGAAAAGATGGAGTATGAGTGATAGGGCAAATGGATGGATAGATGGATGAATGGATGATGGATGTGTGAGTGGAAATGGTGGATTGATAGATGAATGAAAAAGCAGATGGATAGATGCAGGGATGTTAGGGGGAATGATGGATGTAATGATAGATGAGTGAACGGGAGGAATGATGGATTGATTAATGGATAGATAAATGAATAAAAGGCTGAATGGATGGACGGATGAGAGAGGATGGATGAGTGAGTGAAACAATTGATGAATGAGAAGGGTAAATGGATAGACTTATGAGTGGATGAACTAAGTAAAAGGGTGGCTGGATGATTGAAAGGATGGATGGATGCATGAAAGGATGCATGCAAGGTGGATGAGTGAAAGCAAGGTTAGATGGATGGCTGAATGAAAAGGTGTACAGATGGATGAATAAAAAGATGAATTGGTGGATGGATGAGTAAAAGGATGGACGGATTAGTGAGTGAAAGAATGGATGGATGAGTCAAAGGGTGGATGGATGGGTGTAAGGATGGACGAGCAAAAATGTGGATGTTTGGATTGCTGAATGGATGGATGAAGGGGTTGGAAAAGTGAAAGGTTAGATGACCAAGTGAAAGGATGGATGAATATATGTGGTAGATAAATTTGAAGACACATGGATTGGTTTGGATATTGATGGGCAGACAGATGGATGGAATGATGACCAACAAGCAAGCTGTTCTGGGTAGGGTCACAATTACTTGCTTCGCTTGCTTGGTGCCATAGGAGCTTTGGTTTAAAGTGGGGGGTATTTTAATTTTCTGGCTACTCCATTGTTTATACCCTACTAGACCTAATGGGCAAGTTAGAAGTTCATTTAGACTCAGGCGGTAGTCCGTTGGCCTTCAAGGTCAGCAGGGGCTATGGCCTCCACTCCCCTCATGAAGGACCACTTAGTGAATTTAAAGGCTCGCGAGGATCTTTGTGCTTTGGTGAAGGCTCAAGTGCTGAGATGAAGCCACTGCATGCACTGAGTTTTGCCAAGCAGGTGTTACATTTGATGCACCCGCTAAGTGACGCTTGTTTGTTTTCAAGAAACATATCAGATTTCCCTTCCATTCCTAAATATTTGACAGATTTGGACTTAAAATATAGGTCAGGATGGTAAAGAAGAAGCAGACACACAAAACGAGCCTTAATCTAATGATTTCATTCAGTGACACATATTGCTAGGACCATTTCATCAAAAGAATAGTATATAGAAAATTATATATTTATGTAAATATGTAGGTACAGCAAACAGTAAAACAAACCATCAGTTAACATGGCTGCAATAATAAAATAGAGAAATACAGCATAGCATTCATAGAAACTTAAAATACAGTTTTGCATGTAGAATCGAAGGAGGAAGACTACATGATATCTAAGTTATATAACATAAATGATACTTGGAATGGGATTCATAGTGCAGACTTAGAAAAAGAGGTAACTGAAGTCATTGTGTTGCTCCTGTTTGAATCACGTGCAACATTTTGGCTTATGTTGTAAAAACGCCTATTATTTCATGTCTTATCCCAGTAAGAGTCAAAGTATGGCTAGGGGGGTCGAATGCAGCCCTGCTGACCTTTTCATGCGCCCCACTAGTGAACAGCAGCACTGGGCTGCAGTTTACTCGACTCTGCACTAACATTAACCCCTTTGCCGCCAGGCCTTTTCCCCTCCTGTACCGAGCCTTTTTTTGGCTATGTGGGGCAGTTAGCGCTTAGACCCTCATAACTTTTTCTCCACATAAGCTACCCATGCCAAATTTGTGTCCTTTTTTTCCAACATCAAAGGGATTCTAGAGGTACCCAGACTTTGTGGGTTCCCCTGAAGGAGACCAAGAAATTAGCCAAAATACAGCGAACATTTGTTTTAAAAAAAACAATGTGTGAAAAGGGCTGCAGAAGAAGGCTTGTGGTTTTCTCCCTGAGAGTGGCATCAACAAAGAGTTTGCGGTGCTAAAATCACCATCTTCCCAGCTTTCAGAAACTTGCAGACTTGAATTAGAAAACCCCATTTTTCAACACAATTTTGGCATCTTACTGGGACATACCCCATTTTTACTATTTTTTGTGCTTTCAACCTCCTTCCAGTTAGTGACAGAAATGGGTGTGAAACCAATGCTGGATCCCAGAAAGCTAAACATTTCTGAAACATAGACGAAATTCTGAATTCAGCAAGGGGTAATTTGTGTAGATGCCACAAGTGTTTCCTACAGAAAATAACAACTGAACTAAAAGAATATTGAAATTAAGGTGAAAAAACAGCCATTTTTCTCCACGTTTTACTCTGTAAATTTTCCCTGCGATGTCAGAATTTTTAAAGCAATATACCATTACGTCTGCTGGTCTCTTCCGGTTGCGGGGATATATAGGGCTTGTAGGCTCATCAAGAACTCTAGATACCCAGAGCCAATAAACGAGATGCACCTTGCAATGGGTTTTCATTGTACACCGGGCATACAACAATTAATTTGGTGAAATATCAAAAGTGAGAAATAGATATCAAGAAAACCTTTGTATTTCCAAAATGGCACAAGATAAGGTGTTGAGAAGCAGTGGTTATTTACACATCTCTGAATTTCGGGCTTCCCATACTAGCATGTGAATTACAGGGCATTTCTCAAATAGACGTCTTTTTACACACTGTCTTACATTTGGAAGAAAAAAATGTAGAGAAAGACAAGGGGCAATAACACTTGTTTTGCTATTCTGTGTTCCCCCAAGTCGCCCGATAAAAATGGTACCTCACTTGCGTGGGTAGGCCTAATGCTTGCGACAGGAAACACAACATGGATACATCACATTTTCACACTGAAATCTGACATGTTTTTTGCAAAGTGCCTAGTTGTAGATTTTGGCCTCTAGCTCAGCTGGCACCTATGGAAAACTATCAAACCTGCACATTTTTTAAAACAAGACACTCAGTGGAATCCAGGAAGGGGTGACTTGTGGCGCTCTGACCAGGTTCTGTTACCCAGAGTCCTTTGCAAACCTCAAAATATGATCAAAACAACACTTTTTCCTCTCATTTTGGTGACAGAAAGTTCTGGAATCTGAGAGGAGCCCCAAATTTCCTTTGACCCAGCGTTTCCCCAAGTCTCCCAATAAAAATGGTACCTTACTTGTGTGGATAGGCATAGTGCCCGTGACAGGAAATGGCCCAAAACATAACGTGGTCACATCACATTTTCCCAAAGAAAACACAGCTGTTTTTTGCAAAGTACCTAGCTGTGGATTTTGGCCTGTAGCTCAGCCGGCAACTAGGGAAACCTAGAAAACCTGCGCATTTTTGAAAACTAGACACCTGGGGGAATCCATGATGGGGTGACTTGTGGGGATCTGACCGGGTTCTGTTACCCAGAGTCCTTTGGAAACCTCAAATTTAGCTAAAAAGTCACATTTTCCCCACATTTCTGTGTGGGATCACCGCACCGGGATAAATTTCCTATCACCCAACGTTCCCCTCAGTCTCCCGGTACAAATGATACCTCACTTGTGCAGGTGGGCCAAGTGCTTGTGGCAGGGAAAAGCCAAAAACATGTCGAAATTGAGGGGGCACCAAAGTGGGTCCAAAAGGGCAGTTTGAAAAAATCATTTTTAGGCTGACAAGTGCAGCAGAATGTTTATCGGTATAGATGAGACAATGCTGGGTGGTAGGAATTTTGTGGATTCCTTGCAGATTCTGGAAGGTTCCATCACAAAAATGTGGGAAAAATGTGTGATTTCCAGCAAAGTTGGAGGTTTGCAGGGCATTGTGGGTAAGAAAATGGTGCGGGTGCATGTGAAGCACACCACCCTGGAATCACACAGATGTTTAGTTTTCAGATGTGTCTAGGTCTTGTGTATTTTTCTACATGGCAGCATTGCAAAGTCCAAAAAGTGCAGCCCTCACCGTTCCAAGTGGGACGATTTTGAGAGTTAGCCAAGCTCTCATGGCCCAAATGTAAAACCAAAACCAAAAATAATGAAACGTCCTCTTGCTTGCCATCGGATAAAATGTTTTAGTGTGCGGGGAGAGCTGAAAGACTGTTACCCCCTTCAGTAGGTGTGGGGGCATAACCAGGCCCATACTGGTTGGTAGCCACCACACCACTATTTTTTGTTTTTTTTAAATTCCCTGGCATCTAGTAGACTTTCTGCCCCTCCGGGGGTGTGGATCAGGGGTAATTGCCCCATCTGCCCACTGGTAGGCAGAACAACTTTTGCCCCATTTATTTGGGGGTGGGGGTATGGCTATACCTCCACCCTCTTATTTTGTAAAAGAAAATCTTCCCTGGTCTCTAGTGGGATTTCTGCCCTGTTGGGGGCAGATGGGCCTTCCAAAAATTGGCCAATCTGCCCCCAAGGGGGACAGATATGGCAACAGTAATGTGCCCCCATGGGGAGCGACCCTTACCCAAGGGGCTGCCCCCCAAACAAAACACATACATACACACACACACACACCAATCCCTGGTGCCTAAGTGGTTTCTGCCCCCCCGGGGGCAGATTGGCCTAATAGAAATAGGCCGATCTGCCCCCAAGGGGCACAGGAAAGGCCTAAGATAAATTTGCCCCCCAGTGAAGCGACCCTTGCCTAAGGGGTTGCTCCTCTTGTGTCAAATTGTCACAAAAAAAAAATCCCTGGTGCCTAGTGGTTTCTGACCCCCTTGGGGGCAGATCGGCTTAATAAAAATAGGCCGATCTGGCGCCAAGGGGGGCAGAAATGGCCAACAGTAATGTGCCCCCATGGGGAGCAACCCTTACCCATTGGGCTGCCCCCCAAACAAAACACACACATACACACACCAATCCCTGGTGCCTAAGTGGTTTCTGCCCCCCCCCCCGGGGACAGATTGACCTAATAGAAATAGGCCAATCTGCCCCCAAGGGGGACAGATATGGCAACAGTAATGTGCCCCCCTGGGGAGCGACCCTTATCCAAGGGGCTGCCCCGCCAAACAAAACACATACATACACACACACATACACCAATCCCTGGTGCCTAGTGGTTTCTGCCCTCCTTGGGGACAGATCGGCCTAATAAAAATAGGCCGATCTGGCCCCACGCGGGCAGAAATGGCCTAAAATAAATTTGCCCCCCCCCAGTGAAGGGCCCTTGCCTAAGGGGTTGCTCCCCTTGGGTGAAATTGATGCAAAAAAAGAAAGATCCCTGGTGTCTAGTGGTTTCTGCCCCGTTTGGGGGCAGATTGGCCTAACAAAAAGCAGCCGATCTGCCTCCAAGGGGGGCAGAAGTGGTATAAATTCAATTTGCCCCCCAGGGGAGCAACCCTTGCCTAAGGGCTCGCTCCCCATATATAAAAAACAAAAGTAAACATAAACAAAAAGATATCCCTGGTGTCTAGGGGTTTCTGCCCCCGTGGGGGCAGATCGGCCTAATTATAGTAGGCCGATCTGCCCATAGGGGGGGCAGAAAAGGCCTAAAAATATTTTGCCCCCCCTGGGGGTCAGCCCTTGCCCAAGGGGCCGCTCCCCTTATGCGTAAGTATTAAAAAAAATCCCAGGTGTCTAGTGATTTCTGCCCCCCTTGGGGGCAGATTGGCCTAATAAAAATAGGCTGATCTGCCCCAAGTGGGGCAGAAATGTCCTAAATACAATTTGCCCGCCTGGGAAGCAACCCTTGCCTAAGGGGTCGCTCCCCTTGAGTGAAATTCGCCCTAAAAAAAAAACTCCCTTGTGTCTAGTGGTTTGTGCCCCCCTGGGGGCAGATTGGCCTCATAAAAATAGGCTGATCTGCCATGCATAAATATAATTTGCCCCCTAGGGGAGCGACCCTTGCCCAAGGGGTCCCTCCCCACCTCTAAAAAACAAAAAAAACAACAACAAAAAATGATCCCTGGCGCCTAGAGGTTTCTGCCCCCCCGGGGTCAGATTGGCCTAATAACAATAGACCAATCTGCCCCCGGGGGGGCAGAAAAGGCCTTGAAAAAAAATTGCCCTCCTGGGGAGAGACCCTTACCCAAGGGTTCGCTCCCCTTATGCCAATTTCCATTTGAAGAAAAATCCCATGTGTCTAGTGGGCATTTCAGCAGATGGATTGCTTCACGATCTGGCTTCTAAATATGCTCTGAAAGACTTCAAAGGGAAGGAAATTCCTTTCCTTCCTTTTGAAGCCTCTCAGGTCCCCATCACATGACCGGAAGAGAAATGCTTTGCATTTCACTTCCGATCGTGCTGGAAGCTCATGGGGAGGTGGCCTCTGATGAGGACAGCGTGCAATGGCGCGCTGACGTCATCAGACGTCACTGGGGGTGTCATCACTGGGGGGGTCGGAGGCGCGAGGGTGAAAGGGAAAGGGCTTGCCCTTCTATCCCTGCCTTAGGGGGGTGGGAGGGAAGCCCACGGAGGGAGGGCTTTCGCTCCTTCTGAGCTCATGACCAAGGACGTAATGGTTACGTCCTCGGCACAGGAGCACTGTGCCGGTGGACGTAACCATTACGTCCCGGCACAGAAAGGGTTAAATGGATGCTAAATAAATGAACAAGCTTTTTTTTAAAGGTCAGTTGAAGTCAAAGAAAGGACACAACTGTAGTATCCTGCACCTCTTAACTTGAGGAACACCTTCGAATTTAAAGACATCTCACAGAAAACATTTAAAACATGATAACATCTCTTCAGAATGCGTAGTTCAATAACGTGGGGAGACATTTCACCTTAGTACATCAGATGATATCAGTGCATTGATAAGATTTATTGTTTAATTGATAGTTTTCAAACATGAATTTAGAAACATTCACGCTGCCTCCACTCTGACAAAGATTGCAAATTGTGAACTAGGATGCAAGTTGGTTATGTGCATCTTCTGGGTGGCCTGTGTTGCTATTGTACATGTACAGCTTTATAGTTTATTAAATCAAACATAGAAGAAGGTTTTGCACAGTTCACATCCTGAAGTCCTGTATCTAGAGATCATCTTATATGGGATAATGAAGAAAAAGTAGGGAAAGTGAAATAAAGCAATTACCCAGGATTGCACAATTTGGTAAAGTGGGGAAGCTGAGATTCCAGGTTTTCTGGTTTGACATTGGCAATTCAGCCACTAGATGTACAGGTTAACTTCCCTCAAACTCACCTCAACCCAACTCCCTCAACTCTCCCACCCGACTGCAACCCCGTGGATACCAACATGATTGTAGGTCACACCACAAGCCACATTTGTTTGTCCCTGGGAAAATGTTTGTGAGTACCCATGTCCTATCCTATGTTTTGTCTTGAGAAACACTGGTCCATTGTTTGCGCTCCTGGCTGGCAAAATCAACTATTTTAATTTCTGCAGTTCTCTTGCCGTCATCTGTTGGAACTACCAAGATAATCGGAGGCTTGCTTTTTCAAATATTTATGTCACCAAATTGCTGAAACGTTTTGAGTGCATTCTTCACAGATGCACACATACATCAAAGAGATGAAATTTTTTTGTTAGGTTATCAAATAGTAATGACAAATGTTTTTTCTTCAGATAAAGTAGTTCCTGACCATTAATATTATCAGGAACCTGTCAGTGGGTAATCACAATACCATCTTCTCTGGACTAACTTCTCGTTTGGTATGGAGCGCATTCACAGAACCTATCTTTAAGACCAAAAATGGTTCCTTCCGTTTATGTATGTCAGGTACCTTTAAAAGCAACCTGCCACTTGTCAATGGTTTTCACTAAGTTGTAATTGTATGTCCCAGTAGTATAAAATGAAACACAAAAAGTGATGGCTGGAAAGCTTGAAGTAATTTGAACCACTGGTAATTACACTGCCACCACCTTCCAGTCCATATTTTTTGCCCATTATGCTACTTCAGGGTATGTACAAAATTAGACTTGGCCCTGCACCAACAGGAACAATCCAGGCTTAACAGCCAGTCGAAATCCATCTTAAATGTGAAAACCAACATCCACAGTGCAGTTTCAGTCTTGTTGGGCTTATTTAGTGAAGTGCAAATTGAGACCAATGGCAACGTGAATATGGGACCTACATCTGGGCATTGCCATTGCACTTACTGCATCTCACCAAGAAAAAAAAGTGATTAGTAGAATGTTTGAATTAATCTTAGACACTGGAAATTACTGTGGTTGTATTACTGTCCTTGTTTTTGACCACTTTGCCACTCCAGAGAGAGAGACCAGACATGCAAATCAGGCAGCCTACTGCAACAGAACTAGTTCCGCCCACTTTGTCTGGCTAGGGCACCAGTAGATGGAAAATATACAATATTAGACAAATTTGGCACACATAGGCCTTCTCAGTGAGGCACAGCTTAAGTCCTATGGCACAGTGAACATGGTACCCATGTTTGGGCATATCCTACAAAAACCATGGAAAACATTACCCAGGATCGGTTCAACGATGTGTACTGTGTTAGTACACCCTTGTAACATCTTGTCTGATTTGTTCAGAATATATCTTACTCTGGCAGTTGCAATCCACACCCTTCAAGCACAGCAGAAGGGACACACAATATCCACACATAATGCAATTTGACTGGTATGGCAGATGGCACATGCACATCAGGGCATTTTGCACAATAAAGTTGTAAGGAAATGCCTCCTTGGCATGGTTACCCCCTGACTTTTTGCCTTTGCTGATGCTATGTTTTGAATTGAAAGTGTGCTGAGGCCTGCTAACCAGGCCCCAGCACCAGTGTTCTTTCCCTAACCTGTACTTTTGTATCCACAATTGGCACACCCTGGCATCCAGGTATGTCCCTTGTAACTGGTACCCCTGGTACCAAGGGCCCTGATGCCAGGGAAGGTCTCTAAGGGCTGCAGCATATCTTATGCCACCCTGGGGACCCTCACTCAGCACAGACACACTGCTTGCCAGCTTGTGTGTGCTGGTGAGGACAAAACGAGTAAATCGACATGGAACTCCCCTCAGGGTGCCATGCCAACCTCACACTGCCTATGCAGTATAGATAAGTCACCCCTCTAGCAGGCCTTACAGCCCTAAGGCAGGGTGCACTATACCATAGGTGAGGGCACCAGTGAATGAGCACTGTGCCCCTACAGTGTCTAAGCAAAACCTTAGACATTGTAAGTGCAGGGTAGCCATAAGAGTATATGGTCTGGGAGTCTGTCAAACACGAACCCCACAGCACCATAATGGCTACACTGAAAACTGGGAAGTTTGGTATCAAACTTCTCAGCACAATAAATGCACACTGATACCAGTGTACATTTTATTGTAAAATACACCCCAGTGGGCACCTTAGAGGTGCCCCATGAAACCTTAACCAACTACCTGTGTAGGCTGACTGGTTTTAGCAGCCTGCCACACTCGAGACATGTTGCTGGCCACATGGGGAGAGTGCCTTTGTCACTCTGTGGCTAGTAACAAAGCCTGCACTGGGTGGAGATGCTTATCACCTTCCCCTTGCAGGAGCTGCAACACCTGGCGGTGAGCCTCAAAGACTCACCCCCTTTGTTCCAGCACCACAGGGCATTCCAGCTAGTGGAGTTGCCCGCCCCCTCCGGCCACGGCCCCACTTTTGGCGGCAAGGCCAGAGGAGATAATGAGAAAAACAAGGAGGAGTCACTGGCCAGTCAGGACAGCCCTTAAGGTGTCCTGAACTGAGGTGACTCTGACTATTAGAAATCCTCCATCTTGCAGATGGAGGATTCCCCCAATAGGGATAGGAATGTGACCCCGTCCCCTTGGGAGGAGGCACAAAGAGGGTGTACCCACCCTCAGGGCTAGTAGCCATTGGCTACTAACCCCCCAGACCTAAACACGCCCTTAAATTTAGTATTTAAGGGCTCCCAAGAACCTAGGAACTCAGATTCCTGCAACCTAAGAAGAAGAGGACTGCTGAGCTGAAAAACCCTGCAGAGAAGACGGAGACACCAACTGCCTTGGCCCCAGCTCTACCAGCCTGTCTCCCCCCTTCGGAAGAAAACTGCTCCAGCGACGCTTTCCCCAGGACCAGCGACCTCTGAATCCTCAGAGGACTGCCCTGCTCTAAAAGTACCAAGAAACTCCAGAGAACAGCGACCCTGTTCACCCAAGACTGCAACTTTGTTTCCAAAGAAGCAACTTAAAGACAACAACATTTCCCGCCAGAAGCGTGAGACTTGCAACTCTGCACCCGACGACCCCAACTCGACTGGTGGAGAAACAACACTTCAGGGAGGACTCCCCGGCGACTCCGAGACTGTGAGTAATGAAAGTTGTCCCCCCTGAGCCCCCACAGCGACGCCTGCAGAGGGAATCCCGAGGCTCCCCCTGACCGCGACTGCCTGACTCACAGATCCCGACGCCTGGAAAAGACCCTGCACCCGCAGCCCCCAGGACCTGAAGGATCGGAACTCCAGTGCAGGAGTGACCCCCAGGAGGCCCTCTCCCTTGTCCAGGTGGTGGCTACCCCGAGGAGCCCCCCCCCTTGCCTGCCTGCACCGCTGAAGAGACCCCTTGGTCTCCCATTGATTCCTATTACAAACCCGACACTTGTTTGCACACTGTACGCGGCCGCCCCCGCACTGCTGAGGGTGTACTTTCTGTGTGGACTTGTGTCCCCCCCGGTGCCCTACAAAACCCCCCTGGTCTGCCCTCCGAAGACGCGGGTACTTACCTGCTGGCAGACTGGAACCGGGGCACCCCTTCTCCATTGAAGCCTATGCGTTTTGGGCACCACTTTGAACTCTGCATCTGACCGGCCCTGAGCTGCTGGTGTGGTAACTTTGGGGTTGCTCTGAACCCCCAACGGTGGGCTACCTTGGACCCAAACTTGAACCCCGTAGGTGGTTTACTTACCTGCAAGAACTAACTATAGCTATATGTGTTTAATTTGAAAAGTATATATGCTATTGTGATTATTCAAAGTTCCTAAAGTACTTACCTGCAATACCTTTCATGCAAAGTATTACATGTAGAATTTGAACCTGTGGTTCTTAAAATAAACTAAGAAAATATATTTTTCTATACAAAAATCTATTGGCCTGGAATTGTCTCTGAGTGTGTGTTCCTCATTTATTGCCTGTGTGTATGTACAACAAATGCTTAACACTACTCCTTTGATAAGCCTACTGCTCGACCACACTACCACAAAATAGAGCATTAGAATTATCTCTTTTTGCCACTATCTTACCTCTAAGGGGAACCCTTGGACTCTGTGAATACTATTCCTTACTTTGAAATAGTTCATACAGAGCCAACTTCCTACAAAAGTGCTCTCACCTCCTCAGCAGTTCCTCGATTGTGCAGCCCTGGTTTCCCACATGTTGCCACCACATAGATGTGCTCTGCGGCATACCTCTACCTGTGAATAACCTGTACAGGAGGAGGCTCATATCCTAGTCATTTGTGCATGTGTACTACAGGGAGGGCCACATGTATTATGCTGCTGGGAGGGCCAAATTATGCAACAGGAGTGACTAAATAATGCAGTAAGGAAAGGCAAATTATGTGGTGTAACATTTTGTGATAGCATTATTTCTTTATTTTGTCGTTTTTACACTTCTACACTGTCTTGGCATAGGTTTCAACTCTTAATACCAGTTTAACACATAAATCTAGCAAAAATCAACAGAAAGATGTCAGGTTCCACTGCACAGCAACACATGTTGCCACATTTATAGTATCTTTTAATCCATTTGAGCTAGAAACAAAATTTACTTTTCATTAAAATCTGTAGAATATGCATCAGATGATGGATAATGTGCAAATCCGGCAAATCCTTAATTTTGCAAAAACCTACAGCCACAAAATCACATAATTCCAACATTTATGCTGCCTTCATCCTGATTAGGGGGGTCCATGAACACTCGACTGTGACTCTCACAGTGAAGACACTGCTTGCAGCAGGACAAAACATATCTATACATGGCTACATCCCAGAAGGCTGGATTACATGAACACTCACTCAGAGAACATATAATCACCCATTAGACCTCATTTTCACACGCCCATGTAACTAATTCTTAAACACTGGAGGCAACATTCCTTCTCTCCGTCTGCATAGATTTGGGCACTTCCACTCTAAGGGTGACATCTATTTAGTAGTGTAGTGCACCTATTCTGGGTGGTACCCCAATGAATGGGTAAGTGGCAGCAGATCCATACAAGTGTGCATGAGATCAATTGCTCTTAAGTGCACTCTGAGTCCACCCAAGTATTGCTATAGAACAACAATTCCTTAAAAGAGGGAAGGGAGCATATGGCCTGGCATACCAGCACACAATTCGCCAAGATGCATTGATGCATGATATGACTCACTTTAGTTGAAGGTCTTAAGTATTCAGTTTTTGTGCCCACTGCCCTGAACACATCCACTAGATATGGTAACCATTTCTGGGGACTCACTGCCCATCACTTACTTGCTGCCTATACTAGAACTCCAGAGGTCTTGGACCGGCAATTCTTTTCTATCTTTTCCACTTCATCTGTGCCGTAAAAGGATGACGTTTCGACACGGACAGCCTCAAGGAATCAGCCTACCAGTGACACGACTAGAGCTGTCCAGACTGTAGATCTCCAGTGTCTCCGATACTTTCTCGAGGCGGAAGTCATAGAAGAGGTCTTGTACTAATAGAATACACTCAGATGAGTGATTTTCCCTTCTTCCACCTATACAGGAGGTGGCAGCACTGGATTTCACATCTTCTATCTGCACAGGAAGTGACATCACTGGATTTCCCGTCATTCATCTACGCAGGCATTGACATCACTGGTATTCTGCCAAAGCTGTTGTTAAAAGAAGAAGCCAGGGAAGAAGACTCAGGAAGTGACATGAATGGATTGCCATTCATCCATCTGCGCAGGAAGTAACATCACTTGTCTACTGCCAAAACTGTCTTCACTTAATGGAGACTGCAGTGCAGACATGCCACTGGTGTGCCACAAGCATGCAAAAGGCAAGTCCATCTGCAAGTATCTGTGCCCCACTGTGTCCAACACCAAGACCTCTGGCTCTCCTCCCACCCTCCTCACCCCATCACTACTCTGCTGCAACCCTTCGCACGCTAACCCCTGGTTGCATTTCCCAGTGCTGCTGTGCCTCACTGCCATCCCTGGTTGCATTTTCCAGTGCTGCTGTGCCTCACTGCCAAAAACTGAAGGTGCATTCTCATGCCTCACCTGCCATTTAACATGCACTCTGCACCTAACTCACTCCCCCCACATACCCCACACATCTGCTCCCTCACAAAACATGCCATTGAAATTTAAGAACTGCTGCACAACCTTCTCTTCCTCACCAAAACTACACTGACTTGCTTGTTGGCCCCCATCATTGCCACGGCAGTCCCCTCCAGAAAGAAGATCGCAAGACAGGACAAACAGACCTAGAGACGGATTTGATATCATATTCAAATAATCCATTTAATGCCTCACCACCTCATAAAGCGCCACCAGCAATGTGGACACACGTGAACTTCAAACACTTCATCACTGTCAACTACACCCTAAGCAGCACCCTCATCTACCACTCTCCCAGACCATGCACCAATTTCAGCAGACCTACCATGGACTTCACTGCCCCCCTGGTCCTCAAATCTAGCACTTTCACCCTCCTCAGCAACATCACCTACCAGCTGTAGGACCTCACCGATCTCAACACAACCAACCTCCTTGAGGACCTCTCCAAACTTGGACTCACTTAGCGAGTGGAAGGCCCCACATACACAGATGGACATCAACTGTACCACCTTCTTCACCAGTTTCAGCGACAACACTGTAGAGAAACCCACAGATAGATTACCTGGTCCTACCACTTCCTCATTACCTTGACCATACCCATCCCTCACCATAGAAGAAACACCATCACTAAATCTTCACAAAATGATTGGATCAAAATTTCAGAACATCCTTGTATTCTGAACTACTACACCACAGGTTACAACACAACAATAACCTCCACAAATCCATTTCCACCTTTACTACCTAGATCACTGCCTGCACAGACATCCTGGTTCCTCTCAAATCCAACAAAGTCACAGGGACCGGACCCCAAGCAAGCCAGTACATTGAAGAGTACAGGCTCATCAAATGCCTTTGCAAGCAGCTTGAATACAGATGGTGATAAAGTCAGGGAGATGCAGAGAAGAACACCTACAAATCTGTCTTCAGATGCTCCCATCAACAAATCAGAGCGACCGTACACTGACCACATCGAAAGCAGCACCATCAGTGACAAAGAAATCCTCGCCATAGTGAAGAACTTCAGCTCTCTGGCAGCAAGCTCCAAAAGCATAACCCCATCACAGGCCCTCTGTCCTTATTCTTTAGTAACAAGATCACAAGCAACTACGACTACTTTGAACCCAAACTCCACCCTTCCTTCCTTGCAGCCCTCCTGCCCATGTGGGACTTCAACTGGTGGCTGCCGAACTCAGACCCACACCCTCCTGGCAACCCATGCACAGAACCTCTGAATAGTAATCAACAACCAACTCACTGTAACCGGCCAAGTTAAGACAGTTTTGGTTTCCTGCTTCCACACACTTGTGATGCTCAAGAAGATCTTTAAATGATTCCCCACCAATAATAACAGAGTCATTAACCAAGCTCTCATCATCAGCAAGATGGACTGCAGCAACTCATTCTATGCTAGAATCAATGCTCAACTATCCAGAAAGACTCCAGATCAAGCAAAAGTCTGCAGCCAGGCTCACTCTCAATCTCCACTTCACACCCACATCTGCATGAACCTTTGCAAACCTATGAGACAACTCTGCTCAGCTGTACTCCTACTCATACACCCCCTTGCATATGCAGAGCCAGTTCCTGTGGTTGTGCCTTCTCCTACCTTGCTCCAAAAGCCTGGAATGACCTGCCCCTGCATATTAGAGCCACCTTCACAGTTCTTGAATTCTAAAGGAAACTGAAGACTTGGCTCTTCACCTATCTCTGACACTGGCTTGGCCCATACACCTCCTGCTTCAGTGCCATAACATAACATAACATAACATAACATAACATAACATAACATAACATAATATTACATACCATACCATAACATACCATAACATAACATAACATAACATAACATAACATAACATAACATAACATAACACAACTGTCTCTTTGCCTGCTATGATTGGATTGGCAGTATATTGTCTTGGGAGGAGACTCACCCTCACAGTTTAAGAGGAGGAGGACCTCTACCACTATGCTTACGGCCAGATGGTATGGCCTCACACCATGGTGTAGAGCAAATAAAAAGCCTGCCTGCTGTGAGGCAAACAGGCAATGAATTTGGTGTCAAAGTTTTATTGTCCAGGTTGTCACCCCACCAAGACATCACAATGGAGTGCCCCACCGAGTGCTAGTGTGCTGAGCTCTCCATTTGCACTCCTGAATGTCAAGATCTTTGGCATGCCATCTTCTTCCTATCTCAGCAGAAAGGGGGGTCCTGCCTGTTTGCTCACCCACTTCAGCACCCAGCCCCCATAATGGAGAATGTCTTGCCTTCAACAACACTTGCAGAAAATTTAACTTTTTCTCAAAAGTCTGATGGTCAGCCCGACCTCTAAGAAAACCCTTAAAAAAGGAGAGAACACACTTGAAGCCAAGATAAAAGTGGCAGATGACAGTGATATGGATGATGATGACCAGGAGGGAACCACCCTTATCATCCATGCAGTCAGGCCGAAAAGAAAGCAGGAACTTCCCCCAGTACTGAATCCTAATACAAGGGCAGCCGATGACCACCCTGATAGACGCTGATGCATCTATCAACATCATGCTCCATTAACTCTACCGCACACTACAGTGCCCGCCGACACTAGAGGCAACATCTACCCAAGTGCACGCCTTTGAGAACAGCATACCCCTTTCACTGTCTGGAGTTTCACAACAGAGGCCAGCCGCAGAGAACAGTAGGATCTGTCATGGAGGAGCGGAAATATTTGCTATTCAGCTGTGACACTGCTGTGGGACTCCACCTACTCCAGTTCACCCTCAGCATCCACACGAACAGAGTGAAAAACCTGATGGAGGAATTCCCACGGATGTTCTGAGGAATAGTGTGTGTAAAAGGGAAAATTGTATGCCTCCACATTAATCGGTCGATCAAGCTCATCGTTCTCCCCCACCGACGGGTTCCCTTTCATCTGCACTCCAAAGTATGCAGACATCACTGAGGAGGGTGCAGGCCCACACCACAGGTATCTCTGATCGTAGTGGCCAGGAAGCCAAAACAACCTGAGGAGGTCAGGGTCTGAATGGACATGCACAACCCAAACTGGGTGGTTAAAAGGGACCGCCATCTGACCCCAGGGTGGATGACATCGTGAATGAGCTGGCTGGCTCACAGTGGTTCTCCAAGATGGACCTAAGGGCAAGGTACCATCAGATCTTGCTAGCCCAGAGACACAGCACATCACTACCTTTTCAACCCACATTGGACTACGAAGATACAAACATTCAATTTTGGAATGTCCAGCACGGCCAGTCTTCCAAGACGTCCAGAAGGTGTTGGCTGGCTTGCTGGGTTTCCTTCATGTTAGTAACGACATTCTGGTACATGCCCCATGTTAGACTTGGCATCATTGGCACGGTGTCCCTTAATCTTTTGCCTCTACTTCCCAGGTTGCTTCTGTGTACTGGACTCTGTTTTTGCTGTTTTGTTTGTTCTGGACACTTTACCACTGCTGACCAGTGTTAAAGTGTAAGTGTTCCCTGTATAAGTTATTTGTGTACATTGGCTCATCCATGATTGGCATATTTGATTTACTAGTAAATCCAAAGTAAAGCGCACTAGAGGTGCCCAGGGCCTGTAAATCAAATGCTATTAGTGGGCCTGCAACACTGGTTGTGCCACCCACATTAGTAGCCCTGTAAACATGGCTCAGACCTGCCACTGCAGTGTCTTTGTGTGCAGTTTTAAACTGCCAATTCGACTTGTGAACTGTACCTACTTGCCAGGCCTAAACCTTCCCTTTTTATACATGTAAGGCACTCCTAAGGTAGGCCCTAGGTAGCCACATGGGCAGGGTGCAGTGTTTGTTAAAGATGGGACATGTACTTATGTGTTTTTCGTGTTATGACAGTGAAATACTGCCAAATTCGTTTTTCACTGTTGCAAGTCCCATCTCTCATAGGTTAACACAGGGGGCGCCTTTAAATATTATTAAATCACAGATTCCCTTTGGGAGCAGACATACATGTTTGGGGTCTCTGAACTCACAATTTAAAAATGCATATTTTGGTGAAGCTGGGTTTTAGATTGTGTGTTTGAAAATGCTACTTTTAGAAAGTCAGTATTTTCTTTCTTAAACCATTCTGTGACTCTGCTTGTTTGTGGATTCGCTGTCTGGGTCAGTTTGACAGTTGGGCTGTTTGCACCTCTCCTCTAGACAGTGACACAAAGGGAGCTGGGGTGTGGTTTGCATATTGTGATGGGCCATCTGGGCTGAGGGAAGGGGAGGAGTGGTCACTTACACCTGAAAGGGCTGTGCCTGCCCTCACACAATACATTCTTTAACCTCCTGGTGTGAGTCTGGGCCCTGGCCTGGGCAAGGCAGAATCTTGAAAAAGAAATAGAGACTTCTCTTTGAAGTAGGCCTACTTCAAAGGCAGAAAGAGGTATAAGTGGAGCACCCAAAACCCCTGAAAATCAGATTTCTTCTAAAACCAAGAGGAACCTCTACCCAAGAGAAGAGCTGGAGAAGCTGAAGGAGGAGTACTGCCCCTTTGCCTGTGACTGTGCTTTCCTGGATTGGCCTGCAGTAGTTGCTTCTACTTGAGAGAGGACAAAGACTGACTTTTGTGTGACTTCCCACTGGTATAGAATCTCCAAGGGCTTGAACTGAGCATGCCTTCTGTTGTTGAAGTCTCAGGGACAACAAAGACCTCTCTCTGCCAGCACTTTGGCTTTCTGCTGAGAGTCCTGCCTGCCAAGTGGTCCCCTAACCTGTCTCTGGGTCCTTGAAAGGTGAAGCTGGTGAAAAAGGACAGAAATTCACACAAAGACTGCAGTGCGGGGAACCTTTTGTCGCATCACCTGCTATGCGGCTGATAAACGACGGACCACCTGCCTCGCGGTTAAAATTGACACTCCACCTGCATTGCAGCTGGGAGATTGACACAATGGGGCTGGAGAAATGATGCGTAACACCTGCAGTGGCTGCTGTTAACAACGCAAGTCCCCACACAGCGCGGTTTCTTAACCGCTTCACTGCCGCAGACGTAGTGGTTACGTCCTGTGGCACAGTGCTCCTGTGCCGAGGACGGAACCATTACGCGATCAGAGAAACAGGTGAGTTTCTCCTCCGACGGGTGGAGAGTTGTAAACAAAGAAGCACCGGGGAAAGGAAAGTGTTTTCCTTTACCCCGGTGTCTCTTTGAGCATTCCTGCTGCCCTATCTCATTGCGATCGGACAACAGGAATGCCCACTAGACGCCAGGGATTTTTTATTTTTATTTATGTTTGCAATGTTTCGTGTTTGGGAGCGGCCCCTTGGGCAAGGGTCGCTCCCATTTGGGGCATGTTTGTGTGGCCATTTCTGCCCCCCTTGGGGGCAGATTGCCTAATATTTTTAGGCTGATCTGCCCCCAAGGGGGGCAGAAACCACTAGACGCCAGGGATTTTCTTTTTTTCATTATTTATGCTGTGTTGTGTGTTGCGGAGCGGCCCCTTGGGCAAGGGTTGCTCCCATTTGGGGGCCATGTTTGTTGTGGCCTTTTCTGCCCCCATTGGGGGCAGATCGGCCTAATATTTTTAGGCTGGGGGGCAGAAACCACTAGACGCCAGGGATATTTTTTTCTTTATTTCTGCTGTGTTTTGTGTTGGGGAGCGGCCCCTTAGGCAAGGGTCGCTCCCATGTGGGGGGCATGTTTGTTGGGGGCAGATCGGCCTATTATTTTTAAGCTGATCTGCCCCCAATGGGGGCAGAAACCACTAGAACGCCAGATATTTTTTTATATGTTTATTTTTGTGGGGGGCATTGAACTGTTGGCCATTTCTGCCCCCCTTGGGACAGATGGGCCTATTTTTTTAGGCCCATCTGCCCCCAAGGGGGCAGAAGCCACTTAGACACCAGGGATAGTGTGTGTGTGTGTGTGTTAGTGGAGGGGGGCGGCCCCTTGTGCAAGGGTCGCCCCCCTTTGGGGGCACGTGTACCAAGGCCATTTCTGGCCCCCTTGGGGACAGATCCGTCTATTATTTTTAGGCTGATGTTTATTTATGTGGGGGGCACCCCCTTGGGCAAGGGGCACCCCCCCAAGGGGGGCATTGAACTGTTGGCCATTTCTGCCCTCCTTGAGGGCAGATGGGCCTATTGTTTTTAGGCCCATCTGCCCCCAAGGGGGGCAGAAGCCACTTAGACACCAGGGATAGTGTGTGTTAGTGGATGGGGAGTGGCCAGTTGGGCAAGGGTCGCCCCCTTTTGGGGGCACGTGTACCAAGGCCATTTCTGCCTCCCTTGGGGGCAGATTGGCCTATTTTTGTTTTAGGCCCATTGTCCCCAAGGGGCCAGAAGCTTCTTAGGCACCAGGGATAGTTTGTGTGTTTTTTTGTTTTGTTTGGGGGGTGGCCCCTTGGGGAAGGGTCGCTCCTCGTGGGGACACACTACTAAAGGTATTTTCTGTCCTCCTTGGGGCAGATAGGACTATTTTTAGTAGGCCTATCTGCCCCTATGGCAGAATCCACTTAGGCACCAATTTCTAAATGCTTGTTGGTGGGATGTTTGTCAACTGACAAAGTATTTGCATTTGTGATAACATTTTTTCCTCCTTTTTGTTCTAGTTCAAAGCTTTTGCTTTCTTTGCTGTGGCTCCTTGCGGTTTTGGTGGTGGTTGACCTGCGGTTTGCATAGTTGCATGTTTTAGGTAAGTAAAAACAATTTACTCCAAAGGAGTATTGTTGCCATGCATGAATGACATGTTTGTAGGTGGTGTACTAAATGCAGGTTTGTGTGAAATTGTCCTTAGATTTGTGCACAATGATATTTGTGTTGTCTTATTTCTAATTTGCTTTTCTTTCTTTTTAGTGGGATATCATTGGTGATTGCTGTGTCTGTGCAGAGTAGTTGCTGGTGATTCAAGCTTTTTCAGGCAAGTGAGTGGTATAGTTTTTGAGTTTATAACTGTTACTAATAAAGCTACACTTTATTACGTATCTTACACAGTGCTGGTTGTTGGTGGTGCATTTGTCCAGTTAATTTTCGTAGGAAAGATCATGGCTATCCGTAGGATGACCGCTCAGCAGGTGGTTGGTATGCTTTTTGAGTCATTGTCTGATCATGATTATGAGATGGACTCTGCATCTGAGGCAGAGGAGGAAGTGAGAGATTCTGGCGGTGAAGTTTCTGTTGGAGAAGAATCTTCTGATGAGGAAGCCACACTCAGTGCAGATGAAGGGTCTGTTTTAGAGGAGGACACTGATGTGCCATTAGTGCAGCAACCTGGGGTTGAAAGGTTTCCCGTTAGAAGACCTGAACTCTCGGTTGCCCCAAACATGGAGCAGCCAGAGTTGCCTGCCTTTACTGGTCTCCCGGGGTGTGGAGTAAGTACAGAGAACTTTTTGCCTGTCAATTTCTTTGAATTATTTGTGGATGTGTTTTTGGAAGAGATTGTTGAGCAGACTAATTTGGAGCAGTATTTGAGGGACAACGCTGCTAGACTTGGGCCACACTCTAGAGCTACCCAGTGGATTCCCACAAATTTGGAGGAGATGAAAAGGTTTTGGGGTTTGACTCTTTTGATGGGGTTGATAAGGAAGCCGTCACTGGCTTCTTATTGGTCTACTAGTCCCTTGATGGCAACAGCTATATTTCCTGCAACCATGAGTCGTAATCGGTATTTGCTTCTTCTTAGGATGCTGCATTTTATTGAGAATGCATTAGCCTTGCCACAAGATCACCCTGATTCTGACCGTCTTTTTAAGATTAGGCCTGTCCTTGAACATTTTGTAGATCGTTTTTCAGAGATCTATGTTCCAGGCAAAGAAATAGCTGTGGACAAGTGTTTTGTCCTCTTCAAGGGTCGTTTGGTTTTTAGGCAGTACATTCCTAGCAAGAGGGCACAATATGGAATTAAACTGTATATGCTGTCTGAAAGTAGTACAGGATATGTGTTTAATTTCTGTTTCTACACTGGTAGGGATTCCAGTATTGACCCCCCTGGTTGTCCTCCCACCTTTGGAGTTGCTGAGAAAATTGTGTGGGAACTTGGTAGATGACTGTTCAACAAAGGTCACCATTTGTATGTAGATAACTTCTACACTGGAGTGCAGTTGTTCAAGGAATTGTTTAGAGTGGACACTGTTGCTTGTGGCACAATTCGTTGTAATCAGAAAGGCTATCCAAGGGAGCTTGTCTGTAAAAATCTTGAGAGGGGACAGTGCAGTGCCTTGGGGAATGATGAGCTGCTAGCTTTGAAATTTTCAGACAGGAGGGATGTCTACATGCTAAGTACCATCCATGATGAGAGTACTTCCCCCGTGACCGTTTGGGGCCAGGTTGCTGAAGTGCGCAAACCTGTGTGCATTTTAGATTATAATAAGCACATGGGAGGTGTAGATAGAGTTGATCAAAGGTTGGAACCTTATACTGCTATTCGTAAGTCTTACGTTTGGTATTAGAAGTTAGCTATTCACCTCTTCCACTTATCAACTTTTAATGCTTTTATTGTGTTTAAGGATAGGTCTCCAGAGTCAAAGATGACATTTGTGAAATTTCAGGAGTCAGTGATAGAGAGCCTTATTGTGGTGGAACAGGCCAGAGTTCCTAGAGAAGCAGCGGTGGAGGATGTGGCTAGATTGAAAGATCGCCACTTTGCTGAGCACATTCCTCCCACACCCAAAAAAGACTTTCCAGCTAAGAAATGTAGAGTGTGTTTTCGAAGAGGTATCCGGAAGGAGATTCGAATGTACTGCCCAGATTATCCTTCAAGGCCTGGGATCTGTGTGGGTGGTTGTTTTAAGAATTACCACACCCAAAGGAATTACTGGGAACAAACATGAGTGTAAACTGCCTGTTTTGTATTTTCATGTGTTCAGTTTCATGGTTGGCATTTCTGTCATGTACTTAGTTAGAGCTTTTGTGTTTGTAGTTTTGTAATTATTTCTAATTAGTTAGTGGTTTCTTTGTTTAAAAAAAAAAAAAGTGATGCCATTGTGTGTGGAGTGGCGCTTGGCTGAGGGTGTACATAGTGTACATATTGACTTGCTGTTGGCTACTGCAACACACTGCCAGCCAAACACCAGTCCACACACTCCCATCAGCTGGTGTGATTGCTGTAGCAGGCATGTGGGCATATGTAAGTGATGGGCCCTTGAGTGGCGCTGTCTGTCGATGCGAGTGTTGTAATGTGCTGGGCCCGTGGCTGGCAGCGTGAATGGTCTTGTGCATGTCATGTATGAAAGGTGTGTGAATGGACTGTAAATCGGTTGGTGCCTTACCGTGGCTTTACAGCTCACGAGCTGTGAGTCATTGTTTCATTTTTTTGGCCTTTCGTAAGGGGTCTTTTTAACATAACCTAAGTGCATTTCTTTTCACAATTTTAGTGTTTGGAACATCACATAAGTATGTGGACACACCAAAATGATCTATTGCAAAACTACCTGTGTTGGGGGGGGGCACCTATGGTTTTGGTCCCGGGTGAGGCCTTCATCTAGGGAAACCTACCAAACCCAGACATGTTTTAAAAATAGACACCCCAAGGAGTCCAAGGAGGTGTGGCTTGCCTGGATCCCCCAACATTTTCTTACCCAGACTCCTCGGCAAACCTCAAAATTTGCATCAAAAATTTTATTTTCCTCACTTTTCTTTGTAGGATCACCACTGCGGCACACATTTCCTACCACCCAGTGTTCCCCTGAGTCCCCCAAGTAAAATGATACCTCACTTGCATGGGACCCCAAAGCAGAGTCAGCCTAAAAGATGTATAAAAGAAAAATATGTGCATATCAACTCGCTGTGCTATCCCCTCAATCTCTACAAGTTTTTGGCCTTTTTCTGTTGCAGGCACCAGGCCCAACCCCACAAGTGAGGTACCATTTTTATCGGGAGACTTGGGGGAACGCTGGGTGGAAGGAAATGTGTGGCTCCTCTCAGATTCCAGAACTTTCTGTCACCGAAATGAGAGGAAAAAGTGTTTTTTTGGCAAATTTTGAGGTTTGCAAAGGATTCTGGGTAACAGAACCTGGTCAGAGCCCCACAAGTCACCCCATCTTAGATTCCCCTAGGTGTCTAGTTTTCAGAAATGTGCTGGTTTGCTAGGTTTCCCCAGGTGCCGGCTGAGCTAGAGGCCAAAATCCACAGGTAGGCACTTTGTAAAAAAACACCTCTGTTTTGGGCCATTTTCTTTCCTGGCTCTACCCACACTACTGAGATACCATTTTTATCGGCAGACTTGGGGGAAAGCTGGGTGGAAGGAAATTTGTGCCTCCTTTCAGATTCCAGAACTTTCTGTCACCGAAATGAGAGGAAAAAGTGTTTTTTTGGCCAAATTTTGAGGTTTGCAAATAAACACCTCTGTTTTCTGTGGAAAAATTTGATGTGTCCACGTTGTGTTTTGGGCCATTTCCTTCCACAGGCGGTAGGCCTACCCACACAAGTGAGGTACCATTTGTATCGGGAGACCTGGGGGAATGCTGGGTGGAAGGAAATTTGTGGCTCCTCTCAGATTCCAGAACTTTCTGTCACCAAAATGAGAGGAAAAGGTGTTTTTTTGGCCATATTTTGAGGTTTGCCAAGGATTCTGGGTAACAGAACCTGGTCAGAGCCCCACAAGTCACCCCATCTTGGATTCCCCTAGGTGTCTAGTTTTCAGAAAAGCGCTGGTTTGCTAGGTTTCCCCAGGTGCCGGCTGAGCTAGAGGTCAAAATCTACAGGTAGGCACTTTGTAAAAAACACCTCTGTTTTCCGTGGAAACATTTGATGTGTCCGCGCTGTGTTTTGGGGCATTTCCTTTCGCGGGCGCTATGCCTACCCCCACAAGTGAGGTACCATTTTTATCAGGAGACTTGGGAGAACGCTGGGTGGAAGGACATTTTTGTCTCCTCTCAGATAACATAACTTTCTGTCACCGGAATGAGAGGAAAAAGTGTTTTTTTTGGCCAAATTTTGAGGTTTGCAAAGGATTCTGGGTAACAGAACCTGGTTAGAGCCCGACAAGTCACCCCATCTTTGATTCCCCTAGGTGTGTAGTTTTCAAAACTGTGCAGGTTTGCTAGGTTTCCCTAGGTGCCGGCTGAGCTAGAGGCCAAAATCCACAGATAGGCACTTTACAAAAAACACCTCTGTTTTCTTTGTGAAAATATGATGTGTCCACGTTGTGTTTTAGGGCATTTCCTACTGCGGGTGCTAGGCCTATCCACGCAAGTGAGATACCATTTTTATCGGGAGACGTGGGGGAACACAGAATAGTAAAACAAGTGTTATTGCCCCTTGTCTTTCTCTACATTTTTTTCTTCCAAATGTAAGACAGTGTGTAAAAAAGATGTCTATTTGAGAAATGCCCTGTAATTCACATGCTAGCATGGGCACCCCAGAATTCAGAGATGTGCAAATAACCACTGCTTTTCAACACCTTATCTTGTGGCCATTTTGGAAATACAAAGGTTTTCTTGATACCTATTTTTCACTTTTTATATTTCAGCAAATGAATTGCTGTACACCCGGTATAGAATAAAAACCCATTGCAAGGTGCAGCTCATTTATTGGCTCTGGGTACCTAGGGTTCTTGATGAACCTACAAGCTCTATATATCCCCGCAACCAGAAGAGTCCAGCTGACGTAACAGTATATTGCTTTAAAAAATGTGACATCACAGGAAAAAGTTACAGAGTAAAACGTGGAGAAAAATGGCTGTTTTATTCACCTCAATTTCAATATTTGTTATTTCAGCTGTTATCTTCTGTAGGAAACACTTGTAGGATCTACACAAATGACCCCTTGCTGAATTCAGAATTTTGTCTACTTTTCAGAAATGTTTAGCTTTCTGGGATCCAGCATTGGCTTCTCACCCATTTTGGTCACTAACTGGAAGGAGGCTGAAAGCACAAAAAATAGTAAAAATGGGGTATGTCCCAGTAAAATGTCAAAATTGTTTTGAAAAATTGGGTTTTCTAATTCAAGTCTGCCTGTGCCTGAAAGCTGAGAAGATGGTGATCTTGCCACCACAAACCATTTGTTGATGCCATTTTCTGGGGAAAAACCACGAGCCACCTTCTGCAGCCCTTTTTTCCAATTTGTTTGAAAAAAAACAAATTTTAAGATTAAGAAAGATTAAGATTTCTTAGTCTCCTTCAGGGGAACCCACAAAGTCTGGGTACCTCTAGAGTTCTTAGTATGTTGAAAAAAAAAGGACGCAAATTTGGCATGGGTAGCTTATGTGAACAAAAAGTTATGAGGGCCTAAGCGAGAACTGCCCCAAATAGCCAAAAAAGGCTCGGCACAGGAGGGGAAAAGGCCTGGCAGCAAAGGGGTTAATGTTGTGCGACCGGATTTCAACGCAACAACGTGGGGTGCAGAAAAACAACGCAAAGCCTGCCCGGACCTGAGGTGCCAGTCCGGGATCGATGCATCACTGGCCTTTATTTTGACTCTACCCAGGTACTTCTGTGCAATAACAGCGTTCTCACTGTTTTCTAAAGATTAAGATTCTGATTCTTTTCAAAATTCATAACTTGACTTGTGAATGTTGGCTTTTTGTCATTTTGGTCTTGGTTTGTTTAGAAAAATAGTACCTATTGTTCTAAACCTGTGCTGTGTCATTTAGTAGTGTTTTCATTGAGTTACTGTGTGTGTTGGTACAAACACCTTACACATTGCATCTGAGGTTAAGCCTGCCTGCACGTACCAAGCTACCAAGGGGGTGAGCGGGGGTTAACTGAGGGTGATGGAACCTCAAAAGCATCTATACCATGGGTCTGAGGGCATAAATAGGAGCAGGCATTCAGAGACAGAAAGAAAGCCTTGTCAAAAGAAACCATGCTAGCTTATTCCGACCCAGGAAAAGACTCCAAACTGGCTGTAGACGCTAGCCCAACCAGACTGGGCACAGTTCTGTCGCAGAGACAACCATATGGGGAATGGGCACTTGTGTGCCAAGCACTCATCCCAAAGAAGCAGAGGTATCCACAGAAAAAGAAGGAGGTCCACTAGGGAACAGGCACTTCCATCTGTATCTATGTAGCCACTCTCTGACTGTCCATGGTGACCATAAACTGCGCACCCTGCTCTAAAGGGGGCCAGCATCCAAACCCCCTTTCTGAGTAGAGAAGTGGACATGCAATTCTAGGAGTATCAATTACAAATAAAATACAATCTAGTTTGCAGAATCCCACTGATTACCTGTCAAGGCACACCTAACCGGCGACCCAAGAAGAGGAAGAGATTGCTCAAGACATTGAGGAGTATGTCCGTATGGTAGAAAAGCAGTCTTGACTGCTTCCCATGTCACTGTCTGACATTGTCGAGGCTAAGAAGTCTGACAACTGTCTCCAACTTGCCATAATGACAGTCCTGTCAAGCAACAGGTTAACTCTCATGGAGCATACCAGAGAAAGGACAGAAGAAGCATGATGAATGTTGCTATCCATGTACCATGTGCCACACATGCTCACTGTCAAGAAGAAGGATGCCTAATGCTACGGAACAGGCTAGTGATACCTCAGAGCCTGACATGACAAGCTGGCCCATGGTTTGCACTAAGGCACAGCCAAAACCAAGAGCAGGTTAAGAAGTAAAGTATGATTCCCTGGGATACATGGACTCCTGCAGGAGACCATCAGAAGCTGTGACTTTTGCCAGGTGACTGGTAATCCAGAGTCACCAGCCCCAGTCATCACAAAGGCTTATTTCTGTTGCTTCCCAGATGGGCAGCACACGCTTGTCATAATCAACAACTACAAAAGCAACAGATGTCAAGATTGTGTCATTAACAGCGGCTGCAGATGTCATCCCCAAATTAGAGAAGATAATGGCTACCCATATCCTGATTCAAGAACAATGCACCAACAATGGTCCCCACCTCAACAGGCCATAAATAACTAGCCCTCTCACACCATACACCTCTGGATTACACCACAATGGTCTCAAGTGAATGGGGAAGCAGAGAGTTTCATAAGGACAATGGCAAAAGTAATTTGTCTAGGTCAGCCGTAAATGAAACGTAGAAGGGGCCATCTATGTTTTCCTCCGGGACTACAAAATGACTCCCCATGTAACCACAAAGGTAGATCCCAGCTAGCTCTGCCTCAGCCATTCTGTAACTTGCACCATTCCTCACCTCCCAATATGGTGTGACAGCTCTACTCCAGTCAACCTGTACCTTGCCCAAAGATCCTATCAGAATGTCTTAGAGAGCCGAGGCACAAAACACTGGCCACTACACATTGTAGACCATATGCTCGTAAAGGACCATCACACAGAGGCCAAGTTTAGACTGCCATTTGAGACAGGTCCATGAACCATCACTCAAGTCAAAGGCATAATGATAACAAGGAAGGGATCTGAGTTGATCACAACAAATATACAATTTTTCAAATGGTTCCAGAAACCAGCCACCAGAGGACATCTCAAAGATGAAGGTCCCATTTTTGCAAAAAAGGACGGCGAGGATGAAAGTTCATGCACCCGATGGAGCAAGCTCAAGCAGTGGTGTTTTCACAAGATGAATGAGTTGAAGGCTGCACCCTGGCATTGACAGAGACTGAGTCAGACCACAGTGAAAAAGAAAAGACCCACAAACCGCCAGCAACTTAGCCAGCAGATCAGTAAACTATCTTCTACGGTCAAACCATACTCCCTCTCAGCAACTCAGGGACTTTGTGCTGGACTAGACCCCAGCCAATATAGGGATATCACAATGGAATCTATGTCAGTCTTTATATGTCAGATTCACTGTCAACCATGTTGGTTTTTGTTTCGTTTTGTTCAAAGTGGAGGAGGGATGTAATGTCATGGAAGGAGTTTGACCCGAGCAGTTTAGAAGAGTGCATGACAGGTGCCTCTACCGCCGTGCATATAGAGAGAAGGTATGGACAACATGGCAGAGCTGATTAAGCCCTCCTGCTATGATGCAGACAGACACAAATGAAAAACTTTGGTGTTAATGTGTGTTATTGTCCAGGTTGTCACCCCACCATGACCCCACAGGCAAGTCAGAGGTCTGAAAGGGAATTTCCATGTGCAGCGCCCGTGAGCAACACCCCTGTCTCCACTGAAATTGGCTCACAAGTAACTTCCTCCAAAAAGTTCAGTTCGCCATACATACCAAACTCTTACAGAATCAGAATAAAGTATTCCTCATTGATCATCCTGGAACTATAACCTTCCTGAAGGAGATACATTGTGTAATTTCCTCTGAAACCTCTCTGTGACCTGTGTTGGAGCATACATTTAGTAATGCTTTTAGTGACCCAGATGTCAGCATTTGGTGACATTTATATTTATGCTTAAAAGTCTAACACAGAGAAAAAGCTGCATTGACATTTGTTTTAAAAGTGCTCATGTTTTATTATTGTGGTGGACATTGTGCCTACCAGAACTATGTGCTAACAAGATTAAAATAAGGTCGAAGTATATTTTATCATTAGAGTAACTGCCAGTAGTGAAACGAAGTTGATTCATAATGTGTAATGTGATTTATAAGTATAAAGTTACATGTGCAGAAAAATAAATTCACTTCTCTGTCATACATAATGTGATGCTTTAACAAAGATTGAAATTATTAAGGAAATGTTGATATATTATTGATGCTGAATTGCTGATATTAATTCATCATATTTCTTGTGTTAGCATAACTAGGCCTGAGGCATTCGTATTTGCAGTCTGGTAAAAATGATGAATCCTTTCCTTTCCCCTAAAATTATTTTTTTCAATATGGGGGTCATTACAACCCTGGCGGTCTTAGACCAACAGGGCTGTTTTGTCAGAAGCACCGCCAACAGGCTGGTGGTGCTTCCTTGGGAAATACGACCGCAGCGGAAGCGCCGCGGTCGCACCGCTGGGACCGGCGGTTTCCCGCCACTTTTGTCCCGGCGGTTTCCCGCCACTTTTGTCCCGGCGGTTTCCCGACACTTTTGGCCTGGCGGTTTAAACCCCCAGGGCAGCACTGCTTGCAGCGCTGCCCAGGAGATTATGAGTCCCCCTCCCGCCAGCCTTTTCATGGCAGTTTGAACCGCCATGAAAAGGCTGGTGGAAAGGGGAGTTGCGGGGCCCCCTGCCACGGCCCTATGCAGCTTTTCACATTCTTCATAGCAGACAGTGAATAGCGCGATGGGTGCAACTGCACCCGTCACTGCAACACTGCCGGCTCCATTTGGAGCCGGCTCACGTGTTGCAGCTGAGATCCCCGCTGTGTCGGCGGGTGGAAACCAGGTTTCCGCCCGCCGTCCCAGCGGGGATCTCCAAATAGGCCCCGCAGGAGTGCGGCTGCATTGGCAGCCGTCCAGCAGTTTCAACTTGGCGGGCAGCAACGTTGAAATGAGGGCCAATGTTTTTTTTTATGAAGAATAAAGAGTACTATTGTTCACTCTATAAGACTTGTTTCCAGTGACTTTGATTCTGGTACATTGAGACCAGAAGACTGCAAGCTAAAGCAGTTTCTACTGTTCACCAGAACTTTTTCATGTGAACTGTTGAAATTATCTTGTACTATGGGAAAGAATATGGATTGCAACAAATGATGTACAAAATAATTAACCTATCCGAGTCACACGGAAAGGAGAGATGACTTCTCACCAAATCTGGGAACTTTATATGATGTTACAAATCTGATTTGTGCTCAAAGACTGATTGGACATTTCCCCTTTGCGTAATGTGGACTCATCCAACTGACCAATCAAATTGTTCGGAGCATTTTTAAGTAAGGGATGGACTTAGTAAGTTGGAGTCAGTCACCTTTAGAATCATGTTATGTTAACTTGCCTTTTGGATGCCTCCTGTTTTCCATGTGCAGCCCGTGTTCTGCACTTTCCCATGATGGTGCTTCTAATGGACTTTACTGATGATATACATGCTGTGCTGATGAAATTGAATTGAATGCTAACCCAAGGAGAGATGTATTCTAATGTAAATGTTATTTTCTCCTGACCTGCATTTCTTTAGTAGAAGTTACCATGCTGACACCTGCCTATTTTTTTTTTCTCTAGTTAGTTTAATTTAGCCCAAGATAGGTGTTTTTCCAAATTATTTTTGTCTTTCTTTTTTTGACTTTGCCTACATGTGTTAGCCCGTTCCCACACATGCGTGTCCTAGTATGCCTAGCAGTAAGGATAACATGGCAAAAACTCTGATTTAACTAATGTATTTACAGTCTGATTTGGGACAGATGGAACATTCTTTTTACATGCCACATATGTACTCTGAGCCTCATTTACAAGAAACTGACACATTGGCATTGATGCATCAGATTTCTTGCACCTGCCGCATATTCCTATTGACGCCATGGTTACACTGTCCCAGATTTACAAGAATCTGGCACATCAGTACTGAAGCACCAGATTTCTTGCACCCCCCCACCACCACCTCACAACACCATGGGTCACTGTATTTACAATACGGCGCTCCATCGCACATGTTAGGCCAATAGCATCAAAATTGTTGATGCTATTCTGGTGCTTTGCTGCACTAGCGTCAAAAATGTTGACACTAGTGCAGCAAAGTGCAAGCAGGCCTATTGAGTTCAATGGGTGCGTCCTTTTAATGCCTGCTTTGAGCAGGTGTTACAAATGATGCCAAAAGTGGCGTAATGAAATCTTTTAGGTTTCACTGTACCATTTTTGTGGGCCTCCTAATGCCGGAATGTCCCCCTGGCGCATGCATAATGTGGCGCAAGGGTTCGCAAAGTGGTGTAATGCATGCATTGCACCACTTTGTAAATATGGTATGGTGATTTTTGCCTCGTTGAGCCACATTAGTGTAAACAAATTACGCTAATGTGGCACAAGGAGGTGCTAGGGCCTTGTGAATCTGGTCCACTGCACTTACAATACAGAGCTCCATGGCTCACGTTTTCATGGATGCTGGCGCTAAAGTGAAGCATTGCTGGAGTTGTGTCATAAAACTGATGCAACTCCAGCAATGCCTCAGTATACAGAGGAGAGTCCCATTGTAGAAAGCCCTGTGTCAGTTTTAATCCTGGTCTGACAAACCGTTAACATTTTGACAAGGAGTCGAAGAGTGACGCAGTGAAAAGTTGTAAATTTCACTGCAACAGGTTTACATGGCTTTTTACATGGGAACCCTGCATACATTATACCTGGGGCAGGTAAAATGTGACTCAGGGCTTTACAAACAGATGCATTGGGCCCAAAGCGTCCGTTTGTAAATATAGAGCAGTGTAGAAAGCTGATAGCGCCGCCACTGCGTCAAAACAAATTACGTAGTGGTGGCTCAAGGGGCTTGTAAATGAGGCCCTATCCATCTACTGACACATTAGCATGATTATTTTGATGCTAATGTTTTGTTAGATGGCCAAAATTGCCACGCAATATTTACAAAGTGGTGCAATGCATGCATTGTGCTACTTTGTAACCCTTTGTGCTACATTATCCTGCGCCAGGCATAATTTATGCAAAGGGGGTATTCCCCCATTAGGGGGGGGACCCGAAATTTCGGCACTGTTTCGGCACTTTTAACGCCTGCTCAGAGCAGGCTTTAAAAAGGGGCACACCATTGTTTGCAATGGGCCTCTACGTACTCTGCAGGAGTAGCGCCAAACGTTTGGCACTATTCCTGCAGAGAACATCAGTACCGTTATAAAAAAGAATGCTATTGCCCCCTAACCTGCGCCATGGTGTGCCGTATTTTAAATACGGTGCCCACATGGTGGTGGTAGGGCGGCGGTAAAGGGCGCATGAAAAGTGACACTGCACTGTGTGCAGCGCCACTTTTCTTAAATATGCCCCTATGTTTGTGCATCTTCAATGCTGTGACAATCTCTACATCATGGCCTTGTGCCCCTCCCCCATTCATATAAAATACAAAGGCCCATATTTATACTTTTTTAGTGCCGCATTTGCGTACATTTTTGACGCAAAAGTGGCGCAAAGTTACAAAATACAATTGTATTGTGTAAGTTTGCGCCGCTTTTGTGTCAAAAAGCGGCGCAAATGCGGTGTTAAAAAAGTATAAATATGGGCCAAAATGTCTCATCTTTTGAAATGAAGAGCAATGATGTTACCTTTTATGAAGCCAATCCTCAAAAACAAGGTTCACCTGAATTACAGTTGAGAGTTAATGGAAAATTCTCCATTTCTGAAATAAAAGGTTGCAGCCTCATTGTATGTGCCACAATAGGCATGCTAAAGCCCCCACGCCCCACCATATATACCAATACTTGAGGTACCTGTAACCCCAGAAGGGTAAATAACTGTCTGATAACCACTGGGACTCAAAGGGTACCCAAAAAATTAGGAATAACACTAATCTAGCATTTCGATTTCTTTGGTAATTTTTCCATCCTCCCCATCACAACCCCCAATCCCACGGCTTTCACCCAGAGAGTTTGCAAGCTTTGAATAGGTAAAATCTCCGACCTTGTAACTCTTATTGGAACTGCCCATCAGAATTAAAGGGCAATTTGTGAACAAGGCACTCATCGTATCACAACTGAAATAAATAACTAGTTCTCAGTCGATCACAGAATACCCACTAGATGGCAGCAAATTACATGTTATTGAAAGCTGCTAATATAGTCACAAATACCAACAATAAATATGCCGAAAATGTAGTTAATCCTCAAAGCGATACGAAATAATTATATATTACAATATCTAAGGAAGTTAGCACCATCAACACTTGTTTTCTTCACACCATACAAATGCGTGATGACAGTTTGAAGTCCTACCTGGGACATTTTTTGTACAAATCTCTGAATAAAGAGGCTATCCAAGTTGGCTAAAACCATCCCAAGCGCCTGTGACAGTGCTTGAGAAAAGCTTGGGGGCATATTTATACTCTGTTTGCGCCGGAATTGCGTCGATTTTTTTACGCAATTCCGACGCAAAACTAACTCCATATTTATACTTTGGCGTTAGACGCGTCTAGCGCCAAAGTCCATGGAGTTTGCGTCATTTTTTAGCGTGGACACCTACTTTGCGTTAATTATATGCAAGGTAGGCGTTCCCGTCTAAAAAATCGACTCCGAGGCATGTGCGTCGGATTTATACTCCCGGGCAAAATTCACGCCCGGGAGTGGGCGGGTCAAAAAAAATGACGTATGGCCGCTTTTGCGCCGTTTTTTAGCGCCTGCAAAAGGCAGGCGTTAAGGGACCTGTGGGCTCTGAAGGAGCCCAGAGGTGCCCTCCCATGCCCCCAGGGACACCCCCTGTCACCCTTGCCCACCCCAGGAGGACACCCAAGGCTGGAGGGACCCATCCCAGGGACATTAAGGTAAGTTCAGGTAAGTTTTTTGTAAAAAAAAATTTGTGGCATAGGGGGGCCTGATTTGTGCCCCCCTACATGCCACTATGCCCAATGACCATGCCCAGGGGACAGAAGTCCCCTGGGCATGGCCATTGGGCAAGGGGGCATGACTCCTGTCTTTGCTAAGACAGGAGTCATTTTTATGGGGGTTGGGAGTGAAAAAAAAATGGCGCAAATCGGGTTGAGGCGAAAAAATTGCCTCACCCTGACTTGCCACATTTCTTGACGCCCAAGCCCCATATCCCCCTACGCCGGCGCTGCCTGGTGTACGTCGTTTTCTTTAACGCACACCAGACGGCTCCGCCGGCTAACGCCGGCTAACGTCATTCAATAAATACGGCGCCCGCATGGCGCTTCAGAATGGCGTTAGCCGGCGCAAATTTTTTTGACGCAAAACTGCGTTAGCGCAGTTTTGCGTCAAAAAGTATAAATATGGGCCTTGATTCTCAAAGGCTGTCCTAATCATCATTTAATTGTTTACTTTGTTAAATATTCATGACATCTTATTTTCCTTCTTCGTAAGAAGGGGAATTTGTTCTTGCTTAGTATTTCAGTCCTGCCAATACAGCAACAGCTGACGCAGCAGCAAACAGAGAGTGCATAGAGAAAAGTGGTAGTATCTAGACCACAGGGCGTGGGGCACTTATGAGGCAAGTGATGTTAAGGGACAGACTGCTTCTGACCCTTGCAGGAGATAAATTAAGTGCAGACATGGTAATGGGGCTTCTGTGGAACAGAATAAATGAGAGCAGAAGAGAGGGAAACAAAACACCTGGGTATTTCTTAACTGAAGTGTTTATTTAATCGACTGCCAGCAGAATAAACACACTGGCCCAGATTTAGGGGCATATTTATACTCCGTCTGCGCCAAATGTGCGTCAAACATTTTGACGCACATTGGCGCAAACCGTGCACCATATTTAAACTTTGACGCCCGAGCCCGCGGACGTCAAAATCCCGCCGTGTGCGTCATTTTCTGGATGCGGGAAACCACCTTGCGTTAATGATATGCAAGGTAGGCATTCCCGTCCAAAAAATGACACAAACGCCCGTGCGCTTTATTTATGCTACCGCGCAAAAATCCCGCACGGTCGGGAGGCGGAAAATGACACACAGCCTGATTTGCGTCAAAAATTAACGCCTGGGTCAGGGCAGGCGTTAAAATGGGGCAAACACGCCTGTATTTAATCAAAAGACACAGAAGCAACAGCAGAGCTCCAAAAGGAAGACATGGATGTGCTTTTCATCTAGCGTGCACGCAGAGCACAGGACCAGCAACAGCAGCATCCACAACACCAGCAGGGACCCCAAAGGCAACGCAGAAGGCAGGAGAGGATATTCCGCACCAGGACAACCCTTCATGGCCCCAGGGAACATTTGGCAACCCAAGCACTGCAGCAGAGCGTGCCTACAATGAGACACATAGGAGGACACGCACCATAGTCGAAAGGACCTTTGGCATCCTGAAGTCGAGATTCAGGGGCCTCAACATCACTGGAGGCAGCCTCCTATACTCACCAGAAATGGTCTGCAATATCATTTTAACCTGTGCCATCCTGCACAACATTTGTATACGAAGGAACATTCCCCTATTAGAACCAGAGCCAGAAATGCCTGAAGAGGAGGAAGAGGAGGATGCTGGCCATCAACATGAGGGGGACCAACCAAACACAGCTGCAGGATTGCGTAGGAACCAACATATTGTCAACAATTTCTTTTGAATCAACTCACCATCACCACTGTATTAACATATGTAAATAAACACCTATAATAATCACCATATCATGGTCTAGGTAATCATTGTTGCTCACCTTTATCACTAACTATCAGAATAAGAGTATTTGCTGATCATGGAGCATTGCTGATGTACCGATCAGGACACAGAAATGTCCAAAGCAATTGTGATGCGTATTAATCAACAGTCACATTCACACACACTGTAAATGACATATATCCAGTACATTTCACATTTGAAGGGCAATAGCAGAGGACCACACCTATTTCACACATACATGTTGGCAACATGATTCTTTGCAGCATATGGCATACAACTAAGACACCATCAGTCAATAATGGAACAAAAAGCATCATACATGAGGCAGTGGATGTGATATTGCATTAGTAACATTAATGTATGGCCACACCCTTGACAGCAGTAACTGTTACATCAACTATCTTTGCAAGGACCATGTGTGACTAGAATTCCATGTAAGCAGGACCTAGATAACACAAGTGCCACACCTATGGCAAGCATTGCGCACATTAAATTCCATGTACATGTCAGCCCATGTCCTAAGTCCTGACACACCCATGTTCCCCGCCTCACCCCACCCGTCTTAAGAGGTCCCAGGAATGGTAATGTGTACACAGATATTCCCTCCTCTACACACACACAGACTAAAATTTTAATCCAGTGTGCTTCACCCTTTAGTATGGTATGTCATAGTCATTGTACATCTGTCTGCATGGACGTCAGGTTAAATAATGCACTGGCTTGTATTCTCTAAGCCCTGTTATCACCTGTAGATTGCTTCCCATGTGAAAGGTACTGTTGGCCATTTGAACTAGAATCTCACCTACAGGACTTGTGAGAGTCTGATGCAGCACACACCTGTGAGCACTTCCATGCAGACCAGCCATTTGAACATGCACTGCCCTTGCAGATGCTTGGAACCGCATAGAAGCTGCCACTTTATCGATTACACTGTTATGCATTGCCATAAATATCAGCTGTGTAACACAGCCCTTGGGTTAATGTGTCACCTTCCAAAACACAGGACAAACACAGTTTTCCATGTCAACTGTCTTGTTCCTCCTCCGACCAGTCTCAGTCAGACCACTGAGTATGTACCTTGTGAAATTGCTGGATCTTGATTGACCCTGCATCCTGTTAGCCTGACTGGCACCTGTCTGTGTGTTACCCTAAAGGTTCCTTGCGGCTACATATGTATCGTAGTTGCTTTCCCAACCCTCACATACATCCTGGGGTATTTTGTCAGGTGGTTCTTCAAAGCATACTCAAATACATTGTCTAGCATAATCTGCTTATTTATCGTACCATAGTTGGGAACTTGTCTCCAAATACCCAAATCATGGCCTATCCCTTGTCTGGGTCTCATGTATGCATGAGCGAGAAATTGTGACAGTGTACCATGTCTGCATGCAGGGATTGGGTATGGTGCCACCAGCAGAACCAGCAACGTCAGATAATGGGCCAGAAAAGTCCACACGTTAGGACCCTGACAGTTCACACGCTGATTCACATTGCTCACAACATATTGATGGGCCATGCGTGGTTAATAGCTGTGAGAATAATCAGCACAGAGGCTATGATGTTCCCAGATGCAGTGGGAATTTTAGAGGCCAACCTGTGTACAAATGTTGTGATGACACCTGCCGGTACAAGATTCCTGAGATATTATCTTACTCAGCACACCAAGGTTGCCCTGTTGACAGTCTCATAACACGTCTGCAGTGACAGGGTAGGACCATCCCCATGTAGGTTCTCAAAGCCTCATTGGCTTAACTTCCATTGATCTCCGACGGATACTCAGAAGATACAGGAATACCTGCCACAGATTCAAGACTAGACCTGGACGTAACTGTGACAACATAGACCCTAAACATATACAGGACAAACATTGGCCCACACACATGAACCAGACACCTCTGTGCAATTGATCACTGGAAATATGTTGCCACGTGCTGCTTGGTCTGCTGGTCCCCCACTGCCACAGGAGAGTTGTGGCTCAGTTATATGACCTCAACTGTGGTGTGACATTACAAATGTGGTGTATCTTTGGCTCTCCGTGTCACAAACACTGTACCCACTTAGTATTTACATGTGCCTGACTCATGGTGGGTTCACCAACAGTGCCTAGGAAGCAGTATCCAAAATTCCCGGCCATGTGATGGCCAAGTTTTGGACCATTGACATGAACAACCGTGTGCTATCTATCCGGGGCATGCTTTGTCATTTGTGGTGTTTATGTTACCCAAAAACTAGAAAGTGCACACAGCCGTTTTTGCTACATGTATGACTAACACATGTCCTCTCTCATTTCCACACTGACTTGCATCTGAGGGTTGGACACATTGACTCCACATGCATACAAGCATATTTGCTATAATGCATCTTGTGATGGTCACACAGTGGGTCAACAACAATACTGGTAGCCAAAGCACACACATTGAGCCCTAGGCATTGAGGTATTGTACTTATGTGTGTCACCTTGCTTTCCTCTCCTGGTGCCAAACATGCCCAATTTGTTTAATACACATATGTAGGCCACACGTTTGGCCATCTATTGCGTCAAAATATAAGACACACTGTTCCAAGTAGAAAGGGAGGGAGGATACTATGGTAGGGGTCCTAAATTTTAGGAGCAAAAAACCTCACACATCCAAAAGGATGTCATGCTTCATCATTGGAGTTGCTCCTCGTCAGACTGGCACTGCTATGTCTGACGGGCACCACCCCGAATGGGGGGGCTCTTTGCCGGAGATCTTTTTAGATAATGATGCCGTTACCCCAAAAGTGAGTAAGCAAGAAAGGAGATCAAGGGTAGTGATTAAAATTGGCTCTCAAAGTCTACACCGGGTAATTGATTTATTGGACCAGATGAGAGGAAAAGGCCAAGGTTAAAAAATAGTCATAAGAATAAAACAGAAATAATGATCAATCACTCTATATCAAAGAACAAATGAAGGTGGGGAATTTCCAAACCATCCCTATCATGGGTCAACATGTTTCGCATCCTGGTGGTCCATACGGATCCAGTGATGCTTCGTCAGGACCTAAATGACTATGTGTATCTCCTAAACATAAGGTAGTCTGGATTACTATTCACCAGAAATTATCATGAAAACATAGGGGGTCCGCCAAGGTACCGCCGACAAATGACCGCACCGAGGTCAAAAGACCGCGGCGGCCATTAAAACATTTCCGCTGGGCCGGCGGAAATGCCCCTGCAACGTGGACGCCGGCTCAGAATTGAGCCGGCGTAGTTGCAGGGGTGCGACGGGTGCAATACTTTGTGGGGCCCTCTTACGGGGGCCCCTGCAGTGCCCATGCCATTGGCATGGGCACTGCAGGGGCCCCCAGGGGCCCCGCGGCACCCCTACCGCCATCCTGTTCATGGCGGGTTTCCCGCCATGAACAGGATGGCGGTAGGGGGTGTCTGAATCCCCATGGCGGCGGAGCGCGCTCCGCCGCCATGCAGGATTCAATGGGGCAGCGGTAAACCGGCGCGAGACCGCCGGTTTACCCTTTCTGACCGCGGCTGAACCGCCGCGGTCAGAATGCCCTTGGGAGCACCGCCAGCCTGTTGGCGGTGCTCCCGTGGTCGGTGACCCTGGCGGTCACCGGCCGCCAGGGTCAGAATGACCCCCATAGTATCCAATCACTTACATTGATGTGGAAAAATTATTCCTAACTGTCGCCACCGTCGGTACACCTACCCGGGTGCGTGTTCCCTGAATGAATCTATTGCGTCAGACAAGAGTGAAAATCCTGTACATGAAGTAGCGGATCATGGTTTGCAGTAGTATGATGTGTCACATGTGCCCATACACCGTCATGCCCAAAGTGGGTGCAATCAGCCTATCTCAGTATTGTCACAACTGTAATATACCTTTCAAATGGTAAAATGACCCAAACCCAGTTAATGCTTGAAATTTTGCCGCATACGCATCAAAAAATGATGCACATGCGTCTAAAAATGCTGCTTATGGCTGAAAAACGACGCATAATGCCCTGAAAGAACCATTGGCCCTGAGCGGTATCCTCCACACTGTTCCTCCGAAAATCGGTTACGTTTGAAACAATTTGCAAACATATGGATGCGGGCTGAAATCTACTTCTATGCGTCGATAAAAATGATGCATAGACTGTATGCGTCAAAATATTTTGACGCATGACAATAAAAACACCCGCCATTTTAGGCAGGTAGTGATATCCTGTTCACAGAATAGGTACAGTGGGTGTACTTTCACTTTCACTTTGCAGTCTGTGATATTTCCTGATTGTGTGGCTGTGTCTCAATTTGTCTCTGAGCATTTAGAGAATTTGTCTCCTGTGTGGTCTTTTTATTGTCTTTTTGTGATTAAAAACATGTTATTATATCCTGTCTGAGTGTTTTTTGTGGTCATTTGTGTTGTAAACTATTGTCTTTGTTTGGTTGGGAGTCTGTTGTGGGTAGTGTTAGTTTGGGTATAGTTGGGCTGTGTTAGTTGTTTATTTGAATTTTTCCTGTCCTACTTTCCCCCTATTCTCCTTTGTTCCCCTTTATCCCCTATTTTATCTTTTTGTACAAATATGTTGGGTAGGCCTCGTCTTGGCAGGATGGGAGAGGAGGAGCTGGGTGGGTTCATTTGGCTGGTGTGCCATTTCCTACCTCTTATGATTGAGGCAGGTGGGCGTGTGATACAGGGGTATCACACTGAGGCACGGAGGCTCCGGTGGGCAAAGGTGTTGCATCATCTGCAAAGGATTTACAACACACCCAGAAACTACCTCCAGCTGAAGCACCGCTGGGCTGACCTTGTCTCCAGGGAGCAAGATCTGCTGGGCCACCTGGGGATTGTGATTGGTGGCCCTGATGGTGAGTACAAATCATGTTAATGTGCATGTTTAAAGTAGTGACATCAGCTGTTTTTTACAATATCTGCCGGCAATGTTGTTGAGTGTGTGGAATGCTACTGAAACAGACAGGGTCATTGTTCTACTTTGTTAAGGACCACAATTGCGAGCTGTTTGGAAGCAAAAGCTCCGCAAACTTGCTGAATACATTTGCATTGTGTAAGTTAGTGGCGCCTTTGTGTCAAACAGCAACACAAATCAGGAGCCAATTATGTATAGATATAGGCCACAGTTGCCTGTGAAGTGTAGATTTTTCCAATTCATTACCGTCATTTGTTGACGCAACAGCTAGACTGACTTTCTGAACACAACAAGAGGCTGAAAATTAGTGCAGACTTCACGTCAATTGATGAGAACAATGTGGCGCAAACATATGTCTCATCTGTTTGGTGAATGTGTAAGGAAACCGATCATGGAAATTCAGAAAATCTTAGGGATTATTGTGCCCCTCCTTCATTTCGGATACATGTCTGATCTGGATTTGGACACATAGGTAACAAGTTTGTAGTGCCACATTTCAATTAGAGATGGCTGGCCAAAGGTATGCACATGGGTTCATATCTCTATTGTTGGTGCAACTCAACATAGCTGTGCCACATCAAATGAAGGAACTGTAACAAAATGAGGGCTAACAACTGTCCCTGGCCCTCTGAACATTGTACCTGTGTGTCATAAATTTGTGATGGTCACAATGGCTGGTTGACTGGTAATGCAGTCCTCACGGAAAGTGGCTTTGGCTGTCTCTCATGGATACACATGATGAGACAAATACACTCCATGATTTTGTCTGCTCACTAATGAAGGAGCATGTTTGCCACCACATGATAGGTAGGGCCACTGCATGTGTGCAGATACGTGTGTATCACTCAGTGGAGTCCCTGGGTCTGTACATGTTTGGCATGGTATGTAGGATGCTGTATCATCATGTCTGAGAGGCTTTCCTTCTGATGTAATCTTACACATAGTATTTGTCTTTGGAATTGTTGTACAGTGCACAGACATTGATCACATTTCTCCCTTCCATGCCTTACAGGTGGACCGGCACCCTACACTGTTGGTGAGGTGGCTTGATTCGAGGACCCAGACAACTCCAGTAAGTGTTGATATGTCTGTTATGTGTTGTGTTTGCTGGTGATGTGTGATGGAGTCCTGTGTGTTGGACACATAGCTAGGTGTGATGCGCTGGCCAATCATTTGTTTTGTTCCATGAGTGGAAGATCATTTTATCACCATCTTTGAGCTGGCCAATCCTTATCGTATTGTCATATTTTTGTATTCTAGGTCAGTCCTGTAGGCACGGCAATGTGAATAGGGATGAGTCATGTAGATAAAGCTTGATTCAGAAAAAGTCGCACTGGACCATATTAGTGAATTAGTCAGCCAGTCAGACCCGAAATCTCCCAGAATAGGGATGCCAAATGCTTATCCACAGACTTCTGCTTCCCTATTCATTAATGTACTTATTGAACTGTATGTTAAACCTCCTAGCAGCATGAAGCTCCACATGTAGTGCTACGAGTAAGTGGCACTTGAGTGCAATGGCCTAGGTGTGCATGCAACTCATGGCCAGAGGTGTTCTTGCATCTCTCTGTTTGTTGTAAATCATGTCTTACTGGTAGTAAATGATGTGGACAAAGGTCTGCATTTCCAAACATGAGTGTCAATGGGATTGGTCAAGGGTCAGCTGTCTCCTAATTGGAGATCCTCCTTACCTGTGGTGTGTGTGCTGGACCAAACCCATGTCCAGCTATCCTAAGCTTCCTGGATGTCCTTGTTGTTGAGATCATTAGTTGATGGTCCCCCCCCCCCCCCAGACACAGGCATAGGGTTGTGAATAGTGTACCTAGGACTGATGATGGAAGTTTGGTACACAGAGGATGTGCAGCATGATTTTTAGCTGACAACTGGCAGACTATGATGCCAAAATTATGCCAGTTGTTACCCATCTTGTAGGGTTTGGATGTGCTATGTGTGTTACGACCTTTGTAGGCTGGCTTGCCATGTACTTCCTCATGGACAATCAATGATCTGTATGATGATATGGGCTGTTACAAGTACAATAGATGCATAGTCGGATTTACTTCTTGTGCCATTTCACACAATGCAGTTCCTAATGTTGGGTTTTCTATTTGTCTTAACAGCTTCAAATATGACTCCCATCCAGGTCAGGGAGTTTCAACGGCGGGCAATGGGTACCGCAACATGGCCCGCAGATATCGCCATGAACAAGCCTCCGGAGCCTGGATGGCATTTGCACACTGCGGCCCTTCTTTGCCTACCACAACCACCACCAGCACCACCACCACTACCACCCAGGTGGCACTACCAGCAGCTGGGACCTTTGCAGGACCATCCACAGCAACTGCTACTGGACCAAGCACAGCACCACCTGCAGGGCAGCCTACAGCCATAGACACAACACGGGCCCATACTTCCTCAGCTGGCACCCAGACCACCCCTGCTGCAGCCATTAACCCTGCTGCTTTTTCACAAATGCAACGGAAATTGGACTGTGTCCTTAGAAAGATGAGCAGACTGCTGCAGGAGGTGAGACAGGTCAACCGGCGGGTGCGTTCCATCAAAAAGACCCTCAGGAGGGCTAACCTATAGACATGTTGACGGACATGATTCCCTCCCCTCCCTTCTCTTTCCTGGTTCTTATACTTTGTGGGTTTAGGGGGCTTAGTGTTAGGTTAGTATAGGCTGTTAGTTTAGTTAGTGTTAGTGGGCGGAGGGTGGGGGTTCCTGAATATTTATACAGTTTATTTTTATGTGTGTGGGTTCAATGTTGGGGTTCTTGTGTTAAAAAAAAAAGAAGAATATATATATATATATATATATATATATATATATATATATATATATATATATTTGTTTAGTATAGGATAGTATGTGTTTAGGTTAGTATCTGTTGTCCTCCATGTGCCCCGTCTCATAAGGGGGATGGGGGGTTGATGTTTAGAACGTTTCGTTAAATGTGATAAGTACGTTTAGCTTAGGTTAGTCAGGGACAGTTGTGGGTTATGAGTAGTTAGAGTAGATTAGGGTAGGTAAGGTCTTTCCCCGATTTTTCACTTCTGTTTTTACTGTTTAATAAATATCTAGGTAACCCTTTACAGTATGTGTCAAATGCTTGTAGATCAGTCCCTTGGCATGAGTGTACAGTGTCTCTTTTGTATTAGATTTTGTGTCCTATGCTGCAAACAAATCCCAACTGAGCTGTAACATTGGCAGCTACCCCAAAGCTACTTGGCTAATATTCGGCCATTCATTGCAACCACCAATCATGGTTACTATAGATCCCAAGGTGTGGTTTTTTCATGATGTATGTTTTCAATGTCACATACTTTGCTTCCAGATTTAGTATTGGGGACACTGTGTTAAGTCTGACTGCAGTCTGATGTCCAAGGAAATCCTTATAAGGTGAGTGGTAGTAAGCTCTCTTGTAGTATAGTGTACATAACTCACATAGATCATTTGTTACACTGTTCCGCATGATTACTTATTTGGATGTAAACTCATACACCTCCATCCATGCAGTTTGGTGTGTGTTAGCTTAAATTTGTGGGAAATGTCACATACATTAGTTTTGCATTGAAGCAACAATTTGAAGGCACTATTTCTGGTTTTGACATCCCTTGAGGAAGCGTTATTCTGTCCAACACAGCATTATGGTGTATAGTTTCTCTTTTCCTCAGAAATAACCCTCAGGAAGGGAAGAGTATGGTAGAATCCAGGCCAGTGTGCATAGTTATTAGCCCACATTATTTCAGGACAGTTGTATTGATAATCTATGATAATTGACAGGAGGAAAAATTCACTGATCTACTGCAGGGTTGAGGTGTCACATTACACAGAGACAAAGTGGTTGTGTAAGTGCTATTTATTGAAAAGTGCTGTAGTGCTATATGTACCTTGTCCATGATTGTGAGTCCATTATAGTGACATCTTCCATTGTGATCCTACACAAGTGCAAAAGGACATGTCATTGGACATGCTGGTGTTAAGTGTCAGAGAGTGCAGAGGGACATGACTTGCCAGTGAGTTAGTGAGAGACAATCACAGGGCAGGCTGACAAGATAAACTGTGGTTTTCAGAACAGTGCTTGAGTACAGTTGTTGCAAGACTGGCATGTTACAAAGCGCAGGACCTTGGTAATAGGTGGCCATGTGGCAGGGACTAGTGCTACCGGGTACTTTTACGTGTGAAGGTGATCTGTTCCTGGTCTTCATCTTCTGATGTGTGTGTTGCCTCCTCTGCCCTTGGTGGTGGTGGTTGTGAAGGGGCAACACACACCTCAGTGTGTGTAGACGTGGAGTCAGACATCCCGGTAGCTGCTACCTGTGGGGGTCTTAAGGGCAGTACTGCTGCAAGGAGGATCTGCTGGTTCTTAAGAATAGCAGCCACATCATGATGGTAGGCAACCAGGTCGGCCCTGAGGGGTTCAATGTTGCATTTGTGGACGCGTTGACAGGATTGCTGTTGTAGGTGTTGGGTCAACTGTATTACAGCTGTGCTGATTTCCTTCAGCCTTTTTTCTACTTCCTGCAAGATAGTTGTTCGCCCTTGCATAGCTGCTGCCTGTTCTTCAGTTGACATCATGCACAAACACACCCCCTCTAGGCTGGCTGCCATAGTTTGCATCCCCACCCGCACCTCCTTCGCCAGCTCCCGCTGTACTCCGACTACAGTTCTCTCAGAGCTGGTGCCAGTGTCGTCAGAGTCCTCAGCTGTATTGGAGCTGGCAGGTCGTACAATTGTGGTGGTGGGTGGGCCCTCTGTGATGGCTGCTGTATCCGTGCTCCTCCTTGTGACTGAAGGTGAGGTCTGGAGGGTTTCTAGGACATCTTGGAGGGTATGCTGGCTGATGTTTGTCAGCTCGTCATCCATGTCATCAGGGTAGTCCTGGACAGGCATATCCGCAGGAGATCCATCGTCCTCTGCAATGAAATATGGTACAATTAGTGTGTCGGTGTTGTGGGCTTTGTAATGTGACATGCCTGCCTTGTGATGACTTACACATTGTGATCTTGGTTCCTGTTCATTGCTCCTGTCTTTCATATGGCCATTCTCTCAGGCCTATGACCCACCTGCATGTCACTTGTATTGTGGTCAGTTTGTGGACTTGTCAGCACCATCTCCTCTAGCTGTTGGTTCTGGCCAAATAGTGATTTGCCACCTTCTTGTCCTACTCAACCCTCTGTCTACTTCCATTCTCATGGTGAGGCCTTTCACTGGCTGTGGGTGTTCTGATGGCACCAGCAGCACTTAACAATCTGGACCTGCCCCATTCTCTGATCTTTCACATCCACCTATATGTAGTAGCAATGTAGCGTATACTATGTATAGCATTGTAATGGCACAATATGGATGTCAGCATTGGTAATGTGTACTGCTGATGTTGACGAATGTGTGGTACATTGGATTGCCCTGATAGACGTAGCAGTGTCCTGTTTCCTCCTATGACTGTGTAGGTATATTTCTGTGACCAGTTACATGTGTCCTCCCCCTCAATGCTGTTGTCTGAGCAGTATGACATTTGGGATGTTGCATTGTGACCCAGGCACAGGATGGACCCTGACATATGCAGCATGGGTATGACATTAGTGCTGTGTACCTCCTAATGTCAATTACATTGGCTGATGTTTGTGGCTACTATGGACATTCACATTTGACAGGACTGGAATATTTGTCTTGTTTCAGGGGATTGTTGACGTTGTCATCCTGAACCCTCTAATTTTGGTGTGTTTGATCCATGGGGACGTTCCTGCCAATAGCTACTTGACCAGCACACACAGCAGAGGTGGAGGTGGCAACTGTTGTTAATGTTACATTCCAGTTGTCGTTATGGCTAGAGGTTGTTATTTGGGCCCTAGTTAATGTAGGAAGTATAGTGGTTGACGTGTTACAGGATGCCAGTTTGACGTGCCCTTCCCTCCTGGCCTGACTTTACCTTTGCGACATAGTTGGCGTGGCAGCATACACCCATGGGATGGTTGTTGGTGTTGTGTAGTGGTGTGCCCCGGGTTTCCTCTGAATGGGCCATGGCCCGGTGCCGTGCCCCTTTACCCATGCCACTTCTTGAATGCATTGTGTAGTAAGTATTCCCCCCGCTTGCAGTTCACATTAGTGCCTTTTAATTCCCCCATGCGACTTACCCCGCACGTGCGTTGTCTCCTGGTAGCCTGCGCTGTCCTGTCCTTGAATCCCTGTGACGATCTCCTCAGGGATGACGGCTGCGACCATCTCCTCCATGTGGTCCAGGGGCTCCTGTGGTGCTGGACTCCCACCTCCAGTCTGCAGTGCTGCCTTCCTGTTCCTGGCCATCTTTTCCTTGGTCCTGCGCTTGCAGTCATGCCAGCGTTTCTTACACTCGATGACTGTTCTGCGTACTTCTGCCACACTGTTAATCTTGTCAACTATTTGTTGCCATATTGCCTCTCTCCTAGTGATTGGCAACTTTGAGGTGACAAACAGTTGGCGCTCGTGTTCCGTCACCTCTTTAACCAGAATTTCCTGTTCCTCTGCACTGAAGCAACACTTTCTTTTCTTCTTCTCCCTGTCTGGGGTCTTATGTGGGTCCTCCTGGCTGGTTACTGCTCTGTTGTCATCTTCCTGGGGTCTGTGCATGCATCTGGGATCCATTTTGGCTCTCCTCTGCAGTACTTGCTGTGTTTGCGGCGGACTTTGACGCTATTGCATCCAAAAATGCTGCATATCCGGTTTGCGGCGTCGTAAATCGACTCACAGTCATTTCCACCGCGTAACGTCGTTTTTCTTTACGACGTGACGCTGTGGTGTGCGTCAAAGAAAATGACTCACACCTGTGGTTTGCGCCGACGTGCGTCAAAGTATAAATTTGACGCCCGCACGGCACACAGAAATGGCGTTAGCTGACAGTAATACTTTTGAAGCAAAACTGCATCAGCGCAGTTTTGCGTCAAAAAGTATAAATATGGGCCTTATTGTCTACTAGCGCCGTTCCAATGCCACATTAGAATCATTTTTTTTACGCTAATGCGGCGTTGGAAGGTCAAAAACACTGTGCTATATTTACAAAGTGGTGCAATGCTTTCATTGCGTCACTTTGTAACCCCTTGCTCCACGTTATGCCTACGCCTGAGGGGCATTCTGGTGTTAGGGGGGCCAAAAAAAATGGCAATTTTTATTTGCATTTCTTAACACCTGCTAAGTGCAGGCGTTAAAAGGAGGCTCCCATTGTGTTCAATGGGCCTCTGGGTGCTATGTAGGACTAGCATCAACATTTTTGACGTTAGTCCTGCAAAGCTCAGGAGTAGCGTATAAAATTATGATGCTAGTCGACCTGACTACCGGCATGGTGCCCAGTATTATAAATACGCTGAACACATGGTTGCGCTAGGGGGTGCTAAGGGGAGCAAGAAAAGTGGCACTGCACTAAAACTTATTGTTTTATTGATACGTTTTGCTACAAGCAAATTTCATTTTCTTTTTGTGTCTCTCCTTCGCGCTCAAACTCATGACGGCCATGGCGCTTTGTATTGACTTGCTTATGACAACTGTTTTACATTTACTTTTCAATTTATGCAGGAAGTAAAGTCCAGTTAGGAATTTACAATGCTAGTAGCTCTAACTCGAGCAAACGTGAGACCCATTGCATTGCAAATGCTTGTTTGAAGTAACTACTGGTAAGGGGAAGAATACCAGTTTAGGTTGATTTTAGGTGATTTTCCAAAATTTTGTAAAGCCTCAACAAACAAATGCAGATCTTGCCAGTATAAATACTGCAAGGTGACAACCCTAGAAGTCATCCATGTAATGTATCTTAGGAATTATAGTTAAGAATTGTTGTAAGTGATTTGGGTCATAGCTCTACTGAGTCCTTAAATTCTTTGATTCAGAAAAAAAGAAACCTGGGGGAATTTTTATGAAAAATGGCGCTTCACACAGTGCAGTGCCACTTTTCTTGCACCCCTTAGCGTCCACCTAACTCCACCATGTGTGCACCCCCATCCTGTGGTGTCCCTCTGGTGTGGGTGGGGGTGTTCCTGGGGCTTGGGGTGGGCACCGGTGGGCTCTTTCCATGGTGTTTGAACATGGAAATGGGTCCACAGGTCCCCTAACACCTGCTCTGACCCAGGAATTAAATAATGGCGCTAAGCAGGCTTAGCGCCAATATTTAGGCCCGCCTCCCCCCGTGCACCTTTTTAGCATGGGACGATAAATAAGTCGCTAGGGGCTCTGAGTCATTTTTTGGATAGGAATGCCTACTTTGCATCTCATTGACACAAGGTGGTTTCACGCATCTAAAAAATGACTTTAACTGCAATATTTTGAAGCTAGATGGGTCTAACGTCAAAATATAAATATGGAGTTAAGTTTGCGCTGAATGAGTGTAAGAAAAATTATGCTAATTTTGCCCTAAGAAAGTATAAATATGCCTCTCAGTCTTTACCAGACAATGCCTTTACCACACAGCTTGTACCAAACACGTTGGTACTATGCAAGTAAGTATTTGTATCTTTATCCAGCATGCCTCTACCATGCTCATAGGTATGCTTTTTAAATAATATAATTAGAATATTTAAAAAATGGTCTGGAAGTGGGTAGAAGTAAAAAGAAATAAGGGTAATTTTAGGATTTAAAGGTGGATAGTGTTAAAAGGAGTTAAGGGTAATTTAAGGTTGGGGATGAGTAGTGGTAAAGAGAGATAAGGGTAATTTTAGGGTTTATGGGTAGGTGGTGGAAAAGAGAGGTAAGTGCAATTTGAGGTTTAAAGGGTGGGCAGTAGTAAAGAGAAGTGAGGGTAAATTTAGGGGTTTGATACTAGTTGTAGAAAATTGAGTTATGAGTTGTCAGGATGTGAGGTTGTTCATTACTGGGAACAAAGCACCCCATTTTAGCGCTTCACTCCCTCAGAGTAGTCTAAGGCTTCCTCAGGGGAAGTGGTGTGGGCTATTGATCGCCATTCACTGGCGTGCAATAAATACACTCAATAAATGATTGTCCAGCCAGTGCTTTTTCCTTAGAATATATATATATATATATATATATATATATATATATATATATATATATATATATATATATATACTGGATATATCACATTAAAAATATTGTAGATGACTTTCTGAAATCAAATTTGTCCCCTGAAGGGTCGTGGCTCTTACAATACAGTACCCTCCACCTACACCAGATAGTACATCAAAATTTAGGGTGGATAATGTTAAGTGAAAAAGGCCTATTACGCGCTCAACGGAGGACCGTTCCACGGAACCAGGGGGCGGGGCCAAGTCCCCCTTTTAAAAACTGATTAGTGCGCCCGCATCGCGAGACGCGCTCAACGGAGGACCGATGCACGGAACCAGGGGGCGGGGCCAAGTCCCCCTTTTAAAAACTGATTAGCGCGCCCGCATCGCGGGACGCGCTCAACGGAGGACCGAACCACGGAACCAGGGGGCGGGGCCAAGTCCCCCTTTTAAAAACTGATTAGCGCGCCCGCATCGCAGGTCGCGCTCAACGGAGGACCGATCCACGGAACCAGGGGGCGGGGCCAAGTCCCCCTTTTAATAACTGATTAGCGCACCCGCATCATGGGACGCGCTCAACGGAGGACCGATCCACAGAACCAGGGGGCGGGGCCAAGTCCCCCTTTTAAAAACTGATTAGCGCGCCCGCATCGCAGGACGCGCGCGGGACGTGCCCGGGCAAAGGCCGGGCCAAGGGCGGGCCCGTCCTTCGCCCATCAACGCCCGGAAGAGGCTGGGCTGGGCCACTTCTCTTAATTTTTGTTTTTTTGTGTTGTGCCTCTCAGCGGCGCTGAGTGAGTCTTTTTTTGCTATTCAGTATGGGAAAGCGTAAGTTCCGCTCCAGTCCTGAGCCAGCTTCAGCCAAGTCCAAAACCACTAAATCTAACAGAGCAAAGCAAATTCATTCTAATTGTGTTTCTAGAGAAATTGATAACTTAATTGAGGAAGTGGAATCTATCCTTAAGGAAAAAAGAGGGTAATGCCCATAAGAGACTGAAACCAGGATCTTTACTCCCTTTTTTAACATCAGGCCCTAACAACTCTACTGATGCTCAGCTTTCGAAAACTTCAACCCAAGTCCCTGTTCTTTCCAGTTCGACTTGTTTGGCCAGTCCTTTGTCTCCACCTGGTTCTGGTTCCAATTTGGATGTAACTTTTTTGGATCCCATCCTCAATGGGATTCCTTGCGCAAACCGGTTTTCTGTCCTGGATCAACCAGAATTGGCGGGTGCCAATCAGTTTTTGCCTCCTGTGCTTTCTAACCCCAATTGCGATCCTCCTAGTGAAGATATCCAAACAATGGTTTCCAGTCTAAAACGTGAAGTTGAGGAGCTTAAGGGTCTCCTGTTTGAGGTCCTCAAACTCCTCAAAAAATCCGATACAACCCCTCGGTGTACTTTGATTCCAGTGTCAGCACAAGCTCCTCCCCCTTTGGTTCCTCCCGCTCTGCCAGCTGATTCTCCACTGCTACGGGAAGTTGACAAGGGCCCCAGTCACAGACCTTATCGTGGAAACCATTCTGCCCCATTTCCAGCGAACTCGTTATCCTCTTCTCCTAATTTTGATCAATCTGTGGCCCGTCCTACCTACGCGTCCAATCAAAATTGTATTGACATGTGTAATGTTCCCCAACTTACACCCCATATGAGGGAAGATACTTCTTCTCTTATCAATAAGGTGTCATATTGGATTCGCCATACTAGGGGTTGTGGCTCCATCATCCATTCTGATATTGTTTTTGCCACACGTGTGCGAGGTTTTCTAGGTGGGCGGGATACCATCAAACTCAACCTTGCCAACCCTGCTTTAGTCAAGGGGCTTTTGCAGATGGAAGCTCGCAACCTGCTAAGAATGGATTCTGATATATTTTTTAGAGAAAGCCTGCCTGCAATGGGTCATAAGATCTTGTCTTCTCGTCCACCTAGGGTTAAGACAATTCCTGTTCCTGTTGCCTCTTCCGGCTTGTTGTCTTTCCCTGGTGATGGGGCTGCCATGGTGTGCAACATCAAAGATGTTAATACTAGAGTCCCCGTTCCTCTAGGGGACACATCAGATGTGGATTGACTAAGCCATCCCAATTCTTGCAAACACAGCTCTCCATACCCCCATGCAGTGCCACTTCCAAGTCCTGTACTTGGTATAAGTGTCAATATTATAGGGGCTCCACCTTGCATCCCTAATGCGATTTCCAATCTAGCTTCTGATGTCAACTTTTGCACGCCTGTTTGTAGCACCACACCAGGGAAACTATTATCTTGGAATGTGGCTGGCATTAAGAGTAAACTATCTGACCCTGAGTGGGGGGCTTATGTTGAATCTTTCTCTAAATGTATGTTCCAGGAAACTTGGTCTACGGATTGTGTGTTCAGGCAAGGCTATTTCTGTTTCACCAAAAAGGCGATCCAGTGCCCTAGGGGAAGGCCGACTGGGGGACTATGTACTTGGGTCAAGCTGACTGAGGTGGGCAGGGTTAAGGAAATCACTGTTGACTCTTGTGATATCCTAGCAATAGCAATATTGCTAAACTTAGGCACTCCTGTGTTATGTATTAGTATTTATAACAGACCAGGTCCCTCTAATTATCAGTCTGACACTATCCACTTGCTGTATAATCTTTTATCTGAACTCCATTTTAAATATTGTGTTATTATTGCAGGTGATCTCAATGTTCAAATTGAATTTGACTCAGCCTTCGCTGAGGCTATTCAGGCAGAAGATGAGGTGTGGAATGTTCCCCCGCTTTTAAACCATTCAGTATTATGTACTCCTTCCCTTAGGGTGTCGCAGATAATAGATTTAGTAGTAACATATGGTCTTCGCTTTGGAAATGGTCGATTTCTAAATGACAATCCTGTTAGACCCACCTTTTTCAGAGGCTCTTATAGTAGCATTCTGGATTACATCATTTTTGATCTTCAAGTTTGGCATTTTATAATTGATGTAGAGGTGGGTTCTCGGTGCACTAGTGATCATGCCTCTTTACAGATTGTATACAACGCAACTCTCTTTAAAGGGCATGCTCCGCCTCATGTCCCGGATGCCTCCAAAGATTTGCTGGCCTTATCCAGCAATAGGCGCGTGTTGAGTTGGCCTTCGTTTTTTTAATTTAATCTGCTCAATGATAAGCTTCGCGCCGTAGTTTCCTGTCACCAGCTCTTTGATGATCTTACTGTATTATCTCCCTCAGAAGTTTTGTCTTCTCATGTGGCTTTTTTTGCGGATCTCAAGGAGCTTTTTACTAAATCTCCTACAACCCAAAAGAAATCCTCTGTACCTAACTGCAAATGGTTTGATAAGGAGTGTCGGGAGGCCAAGAGCCTTCTGTCTAAAGCTCTAAAGCTAAAGTGCCGGGACGCCATCTTACAAGCAAGAAGAAACTATGTTTATACTTGCAAGTTATCTAAACTCAAACATGAAGAAAACCTATGGGAGCGCCATGCCAAACTATTTTGGACTTTGGTTTCACACAGAGATCCTGCCCTTTCATTTATTCCTGAGTGCCACATTGATGCAGAAACTTGGCTCTCCCATTTTGGGGAACTGTATGGATCCTGCCCGGATCCGGACAATACATCTATTGATTCTTTATTGTGTCCTCCTGCTGTGCAGCTCTTTACCCTAAAAGAAACAGAGCTGGCAACTTGTGCCCAAAGAACAGGGAAGGCTCCTGGTTCAGACAGTATTCCTTCTGATTTGTACAAATCAGACTTATCCGCATGGACTCGGTACATCAATAGGGTATCGAATATTGTTTTGGCAACACGATCCTATCCGGATTCGTGGAAGGTGGCAATTATTGTCCCCATTCACAAAAAAGGAGATAAGAGCTCCCCAGGAAATTATAGACCTATCAGTCTATTGGATAACTTGCAAAAAATATTTTCTTTCCAGCTGCTGTCCAGATTAAAAAACTGGATAACGAAAAATCAGGTTTTAAGCCATCTCCAGGCTGGATTTAGGGACAAGGTCAGTACCATTGATCAGGTCTTCTGATTCACCACCAAGTGGAAGATCGTTGACGCAAATCAAGGCCACTTATTTGTGGCCTTTGTTGATTTAAAATCTGCGTTCGACCTTGTCCCGCGCACTAAGATCTGGGAGGTCCTGAGCAACACTGGAGTCCCGGGTTCTATGATCAACATTATTAAAGATCTTTATTCTGATAATTATGCCAAAGTTCACTGGGGTCCGGCTGGCGATCTGATCCCAGCTTTTCCAACAGCTCGAGGTGTGAGGCAGGGGTGCGTTCTTGCGCCTACTTTATTCCTATTGTTCATTAACGCATGTATTCCATACCTGTCAGATTGCCATGGGGATGCCCCAAGCTTGGGTGGGCAGAAGTTCCCTTGTCTTCTGTTTGCGGATAATAACCTTGCTACTCTCACAAAATGCCATGGGCCTTTCCAGATTGCTTTCCCAATTTACGGAGTTTTGCAAGGACCACGGGTTGGAAATCAACTCAGACAAAACAAAATATATGGTCTTTGGGGATAATAGGTGTAAAATGAAGAGGCCGGTTTACTTAGAAGGTGCTCCCCTGGAAAGAGTGGGCACCTTTGAATATCTAGGTATTAATTTGGAAGACCCACATCTTTGGCATGCTCACCGCCAGAAATCTCTATTGTGCCTGAAGCAAAGGGCGGGTGGCATTGTAAGATTTGCTTCTAGATCTCCTAAATTCGCAATGTCTCCCGCCCTTGAAATATATAAATCCCAAGCCGGGGGGGGGGCCTATATGGCGCCGAACTTTGGGGCCATTGCAACCTGGAAAATTTAGCAAGGGCAGAAAAACAATTCTTGAAACGGTTGCTAAAAGTTCCCTCTAGCACTTCATCTTTGCCCATCCGAATGGATCTAAACCTTTTTTCTATCTCGCAGATTGACACCTTAAGGCCCTTGATATTCTGGATCTGGCTTTGGTCAACAGACGCCCTCTCTCCATTTCGATGCGGGCTTCTTGAATCAGTGGGCCGTAATACTATCATCAAAACCAAATGGTGTGGTTATGTCAAACAATCCTTAATTCATCCTGGCTTAGGGTCCTATTGGTTGGATCCATCTTCCATTCCCAAAAATGCTGTGCAGTCATTGAAAGATGCTTTTTGGCACAATATCCAGATTGTGCAATTTACTAAGATTGTCCCGTTGTCTATGTCTGATAGTTATTTATCAATCAAATGCCATTATGAATTTGAGCCCTTCATGGATGTAGCATTATCCCCATTTGCACGAGCTCTTTTTATCAGATTTAGAATAGGGTTGCTTCCTTTGTGCTCTTTAACGTACAAATGGCCTAGTTCCACCAGTAGATCCAAGTCCTGTCCGATGGGCGGTAAAAGTGAAGAGTCTGTCTCACATGTTCTTTTTCATTGCCATGCATACCACAAACAAAGAGCCCTTTGGATTGTTCCGCTTTGTAAATATATAGGTGCTAGGTCCTATCGTCATGCTGAGAGAATTTTAAAATCAGACTCATCTGTCCAGATAGTTTTATCAGTGGCAACATTTCTCGAATCTATATGGCATTTTAGATTAGCAATTTTAAAGAATAAGACTGGGTAGCTAATTTTTAGACTTATTTATGTATATTTATTGATTCTTTGATGTTTGATTTTAGTACTTAACTTTTAGCACAAAGATACTGTCGTACTATATTATTGAGTATTTATGGACACAGGGAATTGGCCTCTTGTTGCGTGCAACCTTTTATTATTAGGAGACATATATTCTGATTATTTTACCTGGATCTGAACTTCTCCTAACTTTTTTAATTTTCCATTGTGCTTATACTTCTAGTGTTTTTCTTAATTTTAATTTTTTTTTATGTATGTATTGTACTTTTAAGGTATGTTTTTACTTACCGAAATAAAGTTAAATGATGATGACGTTAAGTGAAAAAGGCCTATTACTTTGTCAAAGAATCACCACAATACATATAAAGCAGGCCTACTGCCTTTGTCAAATGTGCACCACAAACTGTTAAACATATCAGCCTTTCACTATAGGCATTAACCATGAGCAAAGGCAATCCTTAAAATCAATGAAGCATTTTACATTGATCACTGTGAGCATAAAGGGTTAATAAAGCATTGAAATTACAAACAACATGTCTATGCTAGGCCACATAAACAACAACAGAACCAGACCCTAAAGGACACTGCAACCCCAACTATAGAGCAAGAGCACCAACCTTGAGCGTATATTAAAAATACATGCGAGTCCTGGGGAGTCGTAAAGGTTAGGACACCCCAAACTGAGGGCCACTTTTAAATTCACTTCTGCGGTGTGGGGGCTGCTGACACTCTTGCAACCCCCCACAACACTTCTGTAACTCGTTGGCTGTGCCCCTGACCTCCTGGTGTCACAACAATAAGCAGAAAAATATGCAAGTTAGCACCGTAGGTCACTATGGGGTGCTCCCTTTAGGGAGAGAGGTGAATATTAATTAAGAGGCTCAAGCCACATTCATTTTTTGCTGTCTTTTGGCCTTTTGCCACCTGGCAGAATAAGGCAAAGAAGCAATTTGCACTGCATTGCTTTACTCAAGATTTATGGAGCCACTCATGGCCATGCAAAGTGGCTTTACATGGCTTCATAAATCTCTGTTTTAAGTTGTGTCGTGTGTGCTCCACATTGCGTGGTGCAAGCACAACACAACAGGGATCATAAATATGTCCCTCAATCTGTGAATCTGCAGCAACATTTAAAACAAAACAAGTGGGGCTCCCACACTTGTTTCATTAAACCCCTAGATTGGGCTAGGCCCTGGGGTGGTGACGCATATTACTTTTTTAGGGTAGGTGGGCAGGTGGCTGCCCTGCCCAAACCTATGAGTGACCCCAGGAACCCAATCTCCCCCACCTGAGGCCACAAAAAGCGAGAGGGAGCCCAATTAGGCTCCTGAGACACCATCCCCTGGGGCCAACATGTATAAAAAAAGGGGGGAGGCACTACCCAACCCCCTCCATGAGCCTTTAAAGGCCCTGGGGACCTTATCCCTTAGGGCTGGCTCACTTGCTGTGTCCTAGAGAGCCCACGCTTGGACACAATAGTTTCCCTGTCTGTAACACTGCAGGCTGGGAAACATGTGTTTGCCCCATCTGGTGGGAGCATTTTAAAATCACCTGCCAAACGGGAGCAAACATCACAACACTAATCTTAGATCTGAAGTCTAACTTTAGGCCCAAAGCTTACCTTTAGACCTGATGTCTAAGTCAGACCTGAAGCCTAAGTTTAGACCTGACATTGTTTTGTTTATTCCCAAAGAGAGCAGGATAGTTGTTCTTTGTCCTTAGTGATCACGTTTTGTGTATATACATATATCTATATGTGTGTGTGTGCTTTTGTTACTGAACCACTTTTAGACCAGTGAGAAAGGCTAGGGCCAAAACGCATCAAGGGGGAGCTGTCAATATACCACACATAGCAATAAAAGGGTGCCTGCGACTGTTCTTTTATTTCAAAGAACTGTGAGGTGTATTATAGATGGCCACCCAAATCCTGTTTCAGAATGCCACCGCAAGTTGTTTAAGGATACAAGGAAATCTAAGTTTATTTGGTATTTACTTTTCTTCCAGACCCACCAGATAGCCAGATTGAAGTGTCAACAGACAAGCATCACAAGAACGGAATGTTTCGTGCACCATCATTGAGTTCATTCACATCGGTGCTGGAGAGCGCAGACTGCTCTTGATGAGGGGAGTGCATGGTCTCTTGTGTTTGCCGGTTCTGTCAGTATTAGGCAGATGGAGACAGCTGTCTTCATGTGGTGTTATAAGAGAGTCAACTACAATATTTGAATATGCTTTCAGCTTAGAAACTCAGAAGAAAGAGGCAGCTAATAGACTCTTCATTACTGAAATGTCTGTAGAACCTGGAACTACTCACTCAAGGCAGAAGGTAATATCTAAACAAATGAAATACAAGAAACCTGAAGGACTATGCAACAAAGAAATATCTGCCATTCGCTCACCCATACAGCTACTTTCATAGCCAGTCATTCACTCACACAGCCATTCAGACAACCACTCACTCACCCATACAGCCACTGACACACCCATTCACTCACCAATACAGCCACTCTCACAGCCACTCACTGACCCACACAGCTATTCACATGCCTACTTATACACCCATACATGCACTCACACACCCACTCACATACCCATACAGGCACTCAGACACCTACTCAGACATTGATACACATAGTTACACAGCCACTCACATAATATATGTTAGAAATAGTATCACTGAGTGCAGCACCACTTTTCTTAAATCAGGCCCTTTGTGTCTGCTCTTGCTTGGCAGGAACTTTGAAATAGCTCAAACACAGGTTTGCCTTCTTGCACCAGTGCCAGCACAGAAACCACTATGTCCTGGGTGTAAACACCCCGGGACATAGCAGAAGCCAGCCCTGGTGATGGGGTCCGCAGGGCCATTAAAGGCTTTGGGAGGTGGGTCAGGTGGCTACCCTCCCCCTTTGTTATTCCAGCTGGGCCCTGGGGGATGGGGTCCCTGGGACAGAAATCAGCCCATGGAGGGGCCTACACAGCCCCCTCATCATTAATTACTAAAATGGCTGGGCCCCAGGGGATGGGGTGCCTGGTATCAAAATGGGCCCAGGGAAGGGGGCTGCATGCTCCCTCTCACCTTTACTAAGGCCAGGCCCCGGGGGATGGGGTCACAGAGGCCATAATCGGCCTGGAGAGACACCACATACACCCCCACATAAAAATATAGTTTTCCCCCAGGACTTGGGCCACCTGGTAGGCTAAAAAAGAGGAGCACAGGTAACTGTGCTTGCTTTTTTTTAAACACTTTGCCGCAGATCCTCTGTGAATTCATGGCAAAATGAAAAAAAATTATTTATCCCCGACAAGGTCCCCGTGGGACCCACCACTAGGCCTAGGGGGTCAGGGTATTCCTACCCTGCTCCCTTGTGTTTTATTTTATGGTTTTCCTGGGACCCGAGTCCCAATATGGCTGCCACCACTTCCTAGTTGAAGTGGTGGCAGCCAATCAGATCTCATTATGAGATCTGTTGGATCCACGGACCTTCTGGTAGTACTCTTTTCAGTAATGTTCAGGTTTATGAAAAGTCTGAATATGGTATAAATTTTTACATGTTTTACAAAGTGTTTCTATTATGGGCATGCTACTCTCCAGGTGACTTTTTTGTGTTGTTCTTATATTTTTGCATATTTATTTACTGTTATATTTGTACATTCACAGCACAATTGCAAAATGTACCACCTCCTTCTCCTTTTCTGCAAGAACCTGGTGACCCACCATTAGAGTGGAATTTATGGTCATGGACTTTTAAAGTGTATTTATGTGCAAATTGATGCACAAAAGTTAAGACCTGAATGAAAAAAAAGTCTAATGTATTATTGTTTGGGGATTGAAGGTCAGAACGTGTTTGACCATCTACCTGATTATAAACCTACAGGAGATGGAGATCTTGTTACGCTTAATCCAACTATTGCTCAATTGGACAAATATTTTTCAAAACCAAAAAAAATAGCTGTGCAAAGGTATAAATTATTTACTTGAGAGCAAAAACCCAATGAAAGCATTGATACCTGTATCACTGCTTTGAAGATTCTAGAGGTCAAATGCAAATTCGATAACTTTACATCACAATTAATTAGAGCTCAACTAGCGGTAAGATTAATTCAAAGAAAACACATGAGTGTTTATTAACGTGTAAAAGTCTCTCCATTTTTAAAGCTATAGATGTAGCTAAAAAAATCAAAGATTCACACAAGAATTCAAAACTGTTAGAAGAATATCTAACTAAAGCTACGATTTCAAGAGCTGTAGTTAGTAAAGCAGTCGCCAATGTCTCTTTAGAGAATAGATGACTTAGAGGGGCAACTAGGCAACATTTGTCATCACAACATTCACAAAAAGTTAGATGTGATTCCTCAGGACGTTCCATCAATCAAACATTATTTAGCACAAGGTCAACAATGTAGGAAGTTTGGGAAGATAGGCAATTTCTTTAGGCTGTGTAGAGGACAGTAGTGATCCTTGATAATCAGCGAAGAGTGTTAGGACATTGAGGATGACAAACACAAAGTGAGTGAGGAGTTATTGTTGAGAGTGAGAAGTGAGGGTGCTGAAGGACGAAAACATATATCCGATCCTGATTCAGTGGTTTCTACTCAGGGAAAATGAATTAAACTTTTAGTTGACACAGGTGCTCACATCACAATTGTGTCCCAAGATATATTTGATTAGATGTGGAAAGATAAAGTTTTCTGCCCACCAGATATCTTAACAGTGGTATTTGAAGAAAGCAGAGTAGATCTAACTTTCAACTTTTGGGCTTCCATCGAAACCTTGGGTGAATCTATCAAGGGAAAAGTGTATGTGGCAAAAAAGGTATCACAGTGCTCGGATGGGTACACCAGGCTAAATTTAAGATAACAATAAGAACCAGATTTAGACAAACCCATTAGAACTAAGAGGGATACAATTGGGTCGGTGTGTGACATGGAAGAATTTCAAGAGGAAAAATTCAGCAATGTATTTCAGGGGAATTTGTGGCAAAATAACAGATTTCAACTATACTTGTAAAGTCTATCAAGGTGCATCACCAGTAAAGTACACAATATTCCCTTAAGTGTAAGGAAAGATCTTTCTGACATGTTAAAAGGCATGTGTGCACAAGTTATTATTGAAACAGTTGAAACTGGTTACGGATGTGTCTGATTATGTTAACAAAGAAGAAATGAGGTGAACTCAGAGTGTGCACCGATTTAAGAAACATCAATGGAGCCATTTGGGGGGACAACTTTCCATTGCCAAGAATTGAAGACCTAATGACAAAGATAGAACAATCTAGCTTGTTCACTATGCTGGACTTAAGGGCAACATACCATCAGGAGGAACTTGATAAAGAGACCCGACATTTAACTGCCTTTGTTACACCAGAGTAAGTATTCTAATTTTGTAGAATGGCATTTGGCATAGCATCTGCTGCAGCAGTTTTTCAGAGACCGGTGTCTAGCAGGTTTGTTGATTTTCCACATGTTGTGATATTCTGATATTTTCAGACAGTGAATGTGAGCGTAAGCAGGTACTGAATGATGTCTTGAGTGCATTTGAGGAAAGAGGATTCACACTTCGAAAAGGCAAATGTATTGTTGAGAAAAGAGAGATTTAGTACCCAGCGCATGTTTTTTCTGGACAAGGGGTGAAGCCTGAACCAACCTTTGTCAAAAGCATAGTTAAAGCTCATGCACCTAACAAGAAGGAGCAATTACTGTTCTTCCTAGGACTCTGTGAATTGTATGTTAAGTTTTTAAAACATTTTGCAAATTTGACTGAATATTTCAGAACATTAGTATAAAAAGGTGTTGTGTTTGTAAGGTCTGAAAAGTGTGAAAGTACATTTAAGATAGTTAAAGAGGAAATCATTTGGGGCACCTGCATTACAACCATGTGTAGAGGGAAGAAGAGCTATTGTCCACTAGAAGCATGTGAGTAATGATTGGGAGCAGTGCTATCGCAGTTGGAGGGCAAGTATCAAACAACATAGGTTTTGCTTCTAGGATACTAAACCAGGCAGAACGAAAATACTCAGCAATTGAAAAATAATTACTGGCATGTGTATGTATGGAGCGTGGAAACGTTTAGGCCTTATCTCTGGGGAAGACCATTTGTATTGAAGACTGATCATCAGCCCCTAGTGGATATTTTGTGAAGAAAAAAAATGAAACACTCAACTGAGTAGCCAGATTATCAGATTGGCAGCCACATTTTTTGAGTTCTTGTTCACTATAGAATATAATCCAAGTGGAGAAAAACTCTAGAGCAGACTGTCTCTCAAGACTGAACATTGAAGATTTTGAGGACTATGAGTGGGAATCTGAGATAGAGGAATGCCTGATAGCTTGTACTGGAGATGGGAGCATTTGTAAGAATGAAGAAGATTAGGTAAAAGCCATCAATGAAGGTAAAATACTGGAAGAAGTGATTTCATTTGGAAAGTCAGGTTGGCCGAAAGAAAAGAATCTGTCTGATGAATTGCAAATGTTCTGGAAAGTTTTGATTGAGTTGTCTGTAGAAGGTAGGAAGTGAGTGCGTGGAAACAAACTGGTTCCACCCTAGTGTTTTTGTCAAATGATTATTGAACTAGCACACTCAGGATACTTAGGGTCAACTGTAACCAAGAGAAAAGTGGGAAACATCACTAGTAACGCGGTCAATGAAACGCTATGCACTGACCATGCTGACATTACAACGCACATGCGTTTACTGTGCATGCATTTAGCACACATGCCTATACTACGCATATGCGTGATAACGGCAGAGAGAGCAGTCCAGGTGGACCAGGAAAGAGTAGCGACCAGAGGAGAGAGAGGTAAGTGGGGTGGGTTTTGAGGAGGGGGTTGGGGTAGTTTTTAGGACAGGGTCAGGGTAGTTTTTAGGATAGGGTGGGGAAGGTTTTAGGATTCAGGGTGGGGGTGGGGGAGGAGCAGTTTTTAGGACAGGGTGGGTTAGTTTTTAGGACAGGGTAAGTTTTAGGGCAAAAGGTTGGGGTAGTGTTCAGGACAGGGTGGGGTAGGTTTTAGGACAGGGCAGTGTAGCTTTTAGGGTTAGGGCGAAGGGGGGTTTGGGTAGTTTTTAGGATAGGGCGGGGTAGGTTTTAGGGTGAGGGCAGGGTAGTTTTTAGGAAAGGGTGGGTTCATTTTTAGGAGAGGGTACGTTTTAGGGCAAGGGGTCGGGGTAGTTTTTAAGACAGGGTGGGGTAGCTTTTGGGGCATGGCAGGGTAGCTTTTAGGGTGGGGTTGGGGTCGTTTTTAGGACGGGGCAGGGTATGGTTTAGGGTGGGGTATCGGGGTAGTTTTTAGGACAGTAAAGGTTTTAGGGTTTCAGGCGGGGTCGTTTTAGAACAGGGCAGGGTAGGTTTTAGGACAAGGCAGGGAAACCTTTAAGGTTTAGGGCGGGGAGGGGTAGTTTTTAGGACAGGGAGAGGTAGTTTTTAGGACAGGGTCAGTTTTTTGGTATAGGGCGGGTGCAGGGTAGTTTTTAGGATAGGGCGGGGTAGATTTTGGGACAGGGTAGAGTAGCTTTTAGGGTTGAGGGTCTCGTCAGGGGTCAGGGTAGATTTCAGGACCAGGAGAGGTCGTTTTTAGGACAAGGTAGGCTTTATGGAATGCGGCGGGGCAGGGTAGTTTTTAGGACAGGCTAGGTTATAGGGTTTAGGGCAGGGGGTTCTGGTAGTTTTTAGGACAGGGTGTGGTAGTTTTTATGACAGGGTAGATTTTAGGGTTCAGGGCTGGGTGGGAGTCAGGGTAGTTTTTAGGACAGGGCGGGGTAGGTTTTAGGACCGGCCAGGGTAGGTTTAAAGGTTTAGGGTGGGGTAGTTTTTAGGATAGGGTAGGTTTTAGGGTTTAGGGTGGGGGGTCGGGGTAGTTTTTAAGACTGGGCGGGGTAAGTTTTACGACATGTTATGTTTTAGGGTTTAGGGCGGGATTGTTTTTAGAACAGGGCGGGTTAGATTTTAGTGTTTAGGGCAAAGGTGGGGGTCGGGTTGTTTTTAAGACAAGGCGGGGTAGGTTTTACGATATGGAAGGGTAGGTTTTACGACAGGGCAGTGTAGCTTTTTGGGTTTAGGGTGGTAGTTTTTAGGACAGGGTGGGTTCGTTTTTAGGACAGGGTAAGTTTTAGGGCAAGGGGTCTGGGTAGTTTTAAGGAAAGGGCAGGGTAGGTTTTAGGACAGGGCAGGGTAGCTTTTAGGGTGGGGCGGGGTAGTTTTAAGACTAGGGAGGGTAGGGTTTAGGGCGGGGACTCGGGGTAAGTTTTAGGACAGGGTGGGTTCGTTTTTAGGACAGGGTAGGTTTTAGGGTTTGCGGTGAGGAGCGGGTAGTTTTTAATACAGGGCGGGGTAGGTCTTAGGACAGGGCAGGGTAGCTTTTAGAGTTTAGGGCAGGGTATTTTTAGGACAGGGCAGGGCAGCTTTTAGGGTTTAGGGTGGGTAGTTTTAGGACAGAGCAGGGTAGGTTTTAGGGTTTAGGGCGGGGTAGTTTTTAGGACAGGGTGGGGTAGGTTTTAGGACAGGGTAGGGTTTAGGGTGGGGGGTCAGGTAGTTTTTAGGACAGAGCGGGTGGGTTTTAGGACAGAGCAGGGTAACTTTTAAGGTTTAGGGTGGGGTAGTTTATTGGATAGGGTAAGTTTTAGGGTTTAGGGAGGAGGGTCAGGGTAGTTTTTAAGACAGGGCAGGATATCTATTAGGACAGGGTAGATTTTAGGGTTTAGAGCGGGGGCTCGAGGTAGATTTTAGGAAAGGGCAGGATAGCTTTTAGGGATTAGGGCAAAAATGGGGGTCTTGGTAGTTTTTATGATAGGGCGGGGTGGGTTTTTTCTACAGGGCAGGGTAGCTTTTAGTGTTTCTGGTGGGGGCTGTGGTAGTTTTTAGGACAGGGTGGGTTCATTTTTAGGACATGATAAGTTTTAGGGCAAGGGGTACAGGTAGTTTTTAGGACAGCGCGGGGTAGGTTTTAGGACAGGGTAGGGTAGGTTTTAGGTGGGCAGGGTAGTTTTTAAGACCGGGCAGGGTAGGGTTTAGGGCAGGGCATCGGGGTAGTTTTTAGGACAGGGTAGGTTTTAGGGTTTTTGGTGGGGGCGGGGTAGTGGTTAGGTCACAGCGGGGTAGGTTTTAGGATAGGGCAAGGTAGCTTTTAGGGTTTAGGGTGGGGTGGGGTAGTTTGAGGACAGGGCAGGGTAGGTTTTAGGGTTTGGGGCGGGGTAGTTTTTAGGACGGGTGGGGTAGGTTTTAGGACAGGGTGGGGTTTAGGGTGGGGGGTCAGGGTAGTTTTTAGGACAGGGCGGTGTGGTGACTTTTAGGGTTTAGGGTGAAGGCAGGAGGTCGGGTAGTTATAGGAAAGGTTGGGTAGGTTTTGGGGTCAGGGTGGGGGCGGGGGGCGGAGTAATTTTTAGGAGAGGGTGGGCTGTTTTTTAGGACAGGATAAGTTTTAAGGTTTAGGGTGGGGGTTTATTGTAGGTTTTAGGACAGGGCAGGGTAGCTTTTAGGGTTTATGGTGGGGGCTGGAGGCGAGGGTAGTTTTTAGGGCAGGGTAGGTTTTAGGACAGGGTGGGGTAGGTTTTACGACAGGGCAGGGTAGGTTTTACGACAGGGGAGGGTAGCTTTTTGAGTTTAGGGTGGGGAGGGGTAGTTTTAGGACAGGGCAGGGTAGGTTTTAGGGTGGCTCATGGTAGTTTTTAGGACAGGGAGGGTTAGGTTTTAGGACAGGGTAGATTATAGGGCTTAGCGCGGGTGGGGTAGTTTTTATGACAGTGTGGGGAAGTTTTTAGAACAGGGTAAGTTTTAGGGTTGAGGGCAGGGGGTCGGGGTAGTTTTTAGAACAGGGTGGGGTAGGTTTTAGGACAGGGCAGGGTAGCTTTTAGGGTTCAGGGCGGGGTGGCCCGGCAGCTTTTAGGACAGGGCAGGGTAGGTTTTAGGTTTCAGGGCATGGGATTCGCTGTAGTTTTCAGGACAAGGAGGGGTAGCTTTTAGGACAGGTAGGTTTTATGGATTAGGTCGAGGGTCAGGGTAGTTCTTAGGACAGGGCGGGTTAATTTTTAGGACAGGGCAGGGTAGACTTTAGGGTTTAGGGTGAGAGTGGGGTTGGGGTAGTTTTTAGGACAGGGAAGGGTATGTTTTAGGGTTTAGGGTGGGGTGGGGTGGGGTGTCGGATAGTTTTTAGGAGAGGGCAGGGTAGGTTTTAGGACAGAGTAGGGGCGTTAGTGCTCAGGTCAGGGGGTGGAAGGGATAGTTTTAAGGACTTGGGCGGGTGGAATACAGTGTCAGGTGTAGGATGTGGGGGGACTAATTCACCATGCATGTTCCTTTACCAAACATGCTTTTACAACAAATTTCATTGTAAATACGTGCATTGTAAAGGCATGTGTGATATACCCATGTGTTGTTCCATCATACATTCGAGAAAAGTAAGAGATGATTTTTGGTAGCCTAAAATGGATGCTGAGATTGAGGATTTTGTAAGTAATTGCATCAAGTGTGAAGTCACTGATAAGGTCCTGGTAACATGTCTGTGTAGACATTTTGGGCCAATATCAGATTTTGCCTAATCATATGAAATATTTCATAGTCATGATAGATCATCTGTTAAGATGGGACAAAGTTCAACCAATAAGTGAACCCACTACAAGAAGTGTTATTGATTGTTTTCAGAGGATGTTTGCCAGAGAGAGAATCCCAGGTGAGATTATGACAGATAATGGGGTACAGTTTATGTCTGTAGAGATGATGTCCTTATATAGCAAATGCACTATTAAGCACATTAGAATGCCATTATATAACCCCTAAAGCAATTGGAAAGTGCAACATTTCAACAGAGTTTTGGTTGAATGTGTGCAATCCACGTACGGACGTAATATGGATGTAGGTAAAGTGATCAAAGAGTTAGTATGGTCGTATCACACTACACCACATAGTGCCACTGAGAAAACCCCATTTGAATTAATGAGAGGAAGAAAAGAGCAACAGAACTTTGCCCTTTGTGGATGGTGAAACTGTTCTCAAAGGGAAGAGATGTATGTGATTGGTGGAAGCTTGCTAGGAGGAAATCTAACCTGGTTGATGTGGAAAAAGTGATTGTGAAAAAAAAAGAAAAAATGGAAATTGAAAATAGGAGATTGGATGCGTGTAAAAAGTCCCAATTTAGTAGCAAAATAATTTTCTAAGGTTTAGGAGGTAGCACAGATAGTCGAGTTATGAAAAAAATAAGGGAAATTATTGGATGGTAATTGGTGTAACACATCTCAAATAGCTTTGGATCCCATGGTAAGCAGAGGATGTAAAGATAGTTGCAGCAGAGCAAATGATGAATCAAGGATAGAAAAGAATGACAACTGTATGAGAAAAAGTTCCCGTTGTAGACACACACCTAAAATGGCAAGAGTTTGTCGAAATGTAAAAAAGGAAGAAATAGGTGTATTTTACTGTATGATATTCTCTAAAGAAAAATAAACCTATTTTACTGTATTTCACTCTCATTACTTGAAAGTTACTTTTATCATTGTTTTGGGGTATTTCTATTTTTGAATAAGAGGTTGGGATATCAATGTGTTAGTTTAATGAACAGTTTGTGCTGCTCATTGTGTTTAATGTTTCTTTATTAAAAGGAGGGGAAGTGTGATGATGTCTTAAATGGATTGTCAATAGGTCATAGAATGCAGAAATGTCATCCAGTTATCCTTATGCCCCTCCTATGAAGATGTAACTTTAGTCCTGCAATAAACTATTTATTTACCTTCAAGTCTATTGTGCATTCTCAACCCAACAAAATCTTTCTGGACCGAGATCTAGCTTTCTGCAAAAATTGGTGTAATTCAGTTCAGTGGTTTGGGATGTAGTTGTGTCTAAAATCTCTATGGGAAATTGTATTGGGAAAACAAGTTTCCCCCCACTCCCTTTTCTCATCCCCTCTTGACAAATCACACCAAGGAAGGATAGGTGTCACTGAATGGCCTGGGCAGGATGGAAGAGAGGAGCTGATACTTGCACTTCAATAGGCAGTGTCCTGCTCCCACACAAAAGACTGCTTAACCCCCTGTAGTGTTGGGCCTGCAAACCCGAATATATGCTCCAGACCCCACATCTGGCGTTTGGGAAAGTGTACCCCTAAGCAAATCACCTGCCCTTGTATGGGCCAATGATTGTTGTTCCCCTTGAGACATGTTTACTTGAGCCAATGCTGGTTTTAGAACTCGTGTAAGAATCTGGGGCACTTGTCAACTTGTTGCCTGAGCTTGTGACATCCTTATGACTCAGACTGGGTGTGGTCAGGTGCAGCAGGTGTTTAAAGCCGCACCAGTCTTGAGGTAACTGCTTGCTGTTAGAGGTGTTCAGATGCAGAGTGGAATTCTCTGCTCCTCCATGTTTGTTTCTGGATTGTCTATTCCACAGCCTAGCATCGTGGATGCCTATTCTAGAAAAGAAGAGATAAAAAAAATTAGCATTATAAAAGGCGGGAACACGGTGCACATGCTTGAAAGGCTTCTTACGAGTTGCCTTTGATAGTTGATTGTCGTATGTTCAAATGGGCAGTGCGCACTAGAAGGGCATGTTATCAGTGTCCTTGGTTACTTGAATACTTGCTGTCTGTCGAATGATGCTGCTCATTGTTGTTAGCTTGCAATGATAGTATAGACTTGAGAGGGTGTTGGACAATTGTTATTGTAACAAAGTATTATGAACATGTTTGTTATAGTTGAGTTTTATGTACCATTTTTGTGATAGCAATCATTGCCTATAATAAAGAACAATTAGTGCTTGGCACACGGTAGTGTCAAACGTGAATCAAAGGTCTGTTATTTCCAAGTTCAATTGTCACTGTGATGTAACAATGATGACACCAATTACATACAAAAGTGAGATTTAGTATATTAACCCTATGCTCTCAGTGTGGTTATAACACTCAACTGTATTCTTTCTAATGCTAACACGCTACACTGATAAATCCCTGAAGATTTGAGAAACCTAAATACTTAATTTTCATTCTTTATCGCCTGTTATATGTCTATGATTGAGAGTGTGACTGTGTTTTAGAACGTCTGAAGACCCAGCAAGCAAGACGCACACTGAATTTCTGGAACACTTTAGGTAGGTCTTCCAGTGGGACCACATTGACTTGGGAACAAGGTGGGAATACATGTAGATAATATAGAAGTTAACATTGAATCTGGTCGCAGGTTCCATGCTTTTTCTTGAAGATCCCTAGAGAAAGAGGAGAGCCATCAAAAGCGGGAAAGGGGACCCTGACAGGTACACCTAGTTAGTGGAAATTATCAGAGCAGTTTTAGTATATCGGTTACATGAAAAGTGTTATTTGACTTAGGCCCTCATTATGACATTGGTGGTAAGTCCCGCATACCGCCATGCTGACTGCCGCCAACATACCGCGACGTTATACTGCTACGCGTATTATGACCCAAACATAGAAATCCGCCACTATACAGACACACACACAAGTCCGCCACACCAAAGGTCAGTGATAAACTTGCAGTACCAAAACCCACACCATTACGCCAACAGAACTACACCCACAGCATTATGACCCACGAATCACCGCGGCGGACATTCAACAGCGGTAAACCATTGGCGGTACATACCACCGCACTCAAAATACACACGCACTAACAAAACAACATCACATTGGACAATTCAAACTACACACACCTGACCAGACCCACATACCCACAACCCTTTACCATTACAAACAAATTACAACAGAGAGAGAGAGACACACCAGGAGCACCCACAGAACCAGAGCCACAGAACACCATCACCCATACACCATCCACGCACCTCACAGCACACACCCCAACATATCACCCCACACACACTCAGACACACCACACACACTACACCCATGGCACCACAAAGACACCCCAGATTCTCTGAGGGGGAGCTTAGGGTCATGGTGGAGGAAATCATCTGGGTAGAGCCACAGGTATTCGGATCACAGGTGTAGCAGACATCCATTGCTAGGAAGATGGAGCTATGGCGGAGAGTCGTGGACAGGGTCAACGACGTGGGATAGCACCCAAGAACCAGGGATGACATCAGGAAGAGGTGGAACGGCCTACGGGGGAAGGTACGTTCCGTGGTTGCAAGTCACCAGATAGCAGTACAGAGGACTGGCGGTGGACCCCCACCTCCTCCCCCACAACTAACAACATGGGAGGAGCAAGTCTTGGCAATACTGCACCCTGAGGGCCTGGCAGGAGTAGCAGGAGGACTGGACTCTGTTAAGTCAAATCTCTATTACCATAACCCCCTCCCTACCTGCATACCACTACTCCCACCCGTACCCTCACCCCTATCACTCCACTACCTCACTTATACCCCACCATCACAATACACCCCTCCCAATACCAAGCCCTGCATGCAACACCAATTTATGGACACCCATCACAGACCTGCATGAACACCCATCACCACAGCATGCACAGTAGTGACAATCACCTAGTCAACCAAATAACATAACATAACATGTGTATTTGTAAAGCGCACGTTCACCCGCAGGCATCTTGGCGCTGAATAACAGATGTTTATTGTTACCCAACTCAATGGTACTCATTTTATCGACCTCAGAATTTTGGATGAAAGGCTGAGTGAACCTGCGGGGATTTGAACCTGTGACCATGAGGTCAAACACAGGCCCCTATAATGGACGCATTAGTCCACTAAGCCACCAGACCCGGCATTTTTTACAATTTTACAACTCACACAACCCAAAGCTGCCTTGGGAATAACAACCATAGAGGGAAACACACCCATGCACAAGATGTCACATGCAGAAACAATAACAGTGCATTTACATACCCACAGGACCCCCACACAAGGTCACCGGAGAGGAGGTGCCAGCAACATCCAGTCCACCCCCAGAAGAGGCCCACAGTGATGACAGAAGCTCTGCATGCCTGGATATGGATGACCAACCTGGCCTATCAGGGATCTCTGGACAGTCTGTTACCCAGCCACAGTCCCATACCTCCACAGAGCCTCCCCCCTCAGGAAACACCACCACAGCACCCACCCAGCGGGCCCATACCACTTTCCCCAGGACACATCAATCAGCAGTGTGACCATGACCATCACTACAGGGACCCCAGGCCACCCCACAAACCCAAGACAATCAGGGACCTGGGGTCAGTGACAGTGGGCTCACGGTTCAGGCGACCGAGGCACAGGACAACAGGGAAGCTGGGAGGACTGCTGTGCGACAGGGGGAGGACAGGCCAAGGGAACTGACCCTCCACAAGGCACTTGCAGGGATCCTGGGAGTATACCACCATTCCCAGGAGATGATCGGCCAGATAGTGGCCAAGTTGCAGGAGGCACAGCGGCTGCAGGAAGAACAGTACCTGGGGATCAGGGAGGACATGAAGGACATCCACACCACCCTGGTCACCATTGCAGGGGTGCTGGCAAACATGGCCAACACCATGAGGGTGGCAGTGGCACACTAACGGGCCCCTGACAGTAGCTACACCGATGAACAGCCCTCCACCTCCGCCAACGCTAGTGGACAGGAGGCCCCGCCACAGGAATAACAGGCCACGAGCACCCGACCCCCTGGAGAAGGAGAATCACCCAGCAAACGGTCCCTGCAATCCAGGCAGAAACCAGAGAACATTGCCAAGACCCCCGCCAGGAAAGAAGACTCTCCTGATTGTCACCCTTCTGTCCCACCCTGTCATCCTGTCCACCTTGAACTGCCATTGCTCCACTTCCTATGCCCCCTTGGACAATGCACCTGTGATACAAATAGACTGGACTCTACCCTGGACTTTCCTCCATCAGCAACCCACCCCATTGCACATCCCCTTCTACCTCTTAACACTTAAATAAACACCCTTTGAATAAATACAAGTATGGAGTATGTCAAATGATTTAAGGATGTAGTTGTTTAACAATCTGTAGACATTGCAAATAGACAGTACAGTGATGAAAACATAGTTATGACCTGTAATGTGCTGCAGTCAATACACCAGGAGCCACTGGAGGACACAAATATCGGCAAATAAACATGTGAAAGGGTACAATAAGTGGCCTTTGTAGTGGGAACAGCACCCAGCCAGAGAAAACTCACTAAACAAAACAGCAATGTAAGGTGCAGTTACAGTGTCTTACTTGTGTGTCACTGGAAGTACTGTTGTATTATTGTTCTTGTGTTGTCCACATCCTCTTCCTCTGCCTCCTCTTCATCACTGTTCACAGGCTCCACCGCAGCCACACGACCATCTCCAGCCTCATCCTCCTGCAGAAAAGGCACCTGGCGTCTCAAGGCCAGGTTGTGTAACATGCAACATGCAACGATGATCTGGCAGACCTTCTTGGGTGAGTAGCACAGTGATCCACCTGTCAGATGCAGGCTCCTGAACAATGATCCTTCTTGTTCGCCCATGTGCCTCATTGTAACGTACCTCTGCCTTTGAACTGGCATTCCTCACTGGGGTCAGTAGCCATGAGAGGTTGGGGTAACCAGAGTCACCTGCAAATACCGAGGGATACCAGTTAGGCAGACACTCACCCTTAGGGCCAACCCCACACCCATATACCAACATCCCCTGGGTGGGGACAATGGCTTACCTATTAGCCACACCCAGTGCCTCTGGAGTTGAGCCATCACATATGGGATGCTGTTATTCCTCAGGATATAGGCATCATGCACAGACCCAGTATACTTTGTATTCACATGGGAGATGTACTGGTCCGCCATGCCAACTATCTGCACAGTCATAGAGTGAAAGCTCTTTCAATTTCTGAACACCTGTTCATTTCTCCTGAGGGGGGAACAAATGCAATATGTGTACAATCAATATCACCAATGATGTTCGGGATATGTCCCAGTACATAGAAGTCAGCCTTCACTGTGGCCAAAACCTCCACCTGGGAAAAAACAATGTAGATGCGCATGTTTTTCATCAGGGCAGACAACACTCTGGTCAGCACATTTGAGAGCATAGGCTGTGACATCCCTGCTGCCATGGCCACTGTCACTTGGAAGGAGCCACTTGCCATGAAATGGAGCACTGACAGGACTTGCACAAGAGGGGGGATCCCAGTGGTGTGTCGGATAGCTGAGATCAGGTCTGGCTCCAAATGGGCACACAGCTCTTGGATTGTGGCACAATAAAGTCTGTAGGTGAGGATAATGTGCCTGTCCTCCATTGTTGCCAGGTCCACCAGGGGTCTGTACCCGGGGGTATGTCTCCATCTCCTATTCATCTGCAGCGGTTGAACTCTAGGGTGAAAAACAGTGAGCAGATGGTCATATTCAAACATATCCTCAGAGTAAAATGCCTTGCATGTTGTGACAGAAACAGTTTGTAAACATGTAGTTCCGTACATATGACTATGTGTGATGTGACGCAGTTAAGTGCCATGGCCTGTTCCCCCCTGAAATGGTGGCATCTAACCTGTGTAGAGAGACAAGTGTAGATGAGGTAATTCCACTGACATTGTGTGCCGTGGCGGGAGGTGGTCAACGACGGCCGTGCAACACCTCATTGGTTATCATTGGGCCCTATGGTTCCAGTAGCCAATGGTGAAGCACGCCGGTGGTGACGGTACGCACCGCCGCTGGCGTGACCGCCATTTTCTATCTGTTCACTCACTTGCTACCTGACGTTCTACAGGAGAGGACCTACACTGCAAGTGCTGCTGTGACCTGTGTCTGGAAGCGACCATTGCTCGAGTGTCTGGGGAAAGGGCCCCTGCCTTCATTTCGGAGGAGTTGGAGAGACTGGTGGATGGGGTCCTTCCCCAGTACCATTTACTTTATGGTCCTCCAGATCAACAGGTGAGTACACTGTGAGCACGATGCATGGGACATGAATGCATGGAGTGCTGTGTGTGTAAGCCTCGTGTGAGGGGGGTGGTGAGTGCTGCATGTCTGGTGGTCAATGTCTGTGCGTAAGGGGATGGGAGGGATATGGTGGGCCATGAGTGTGACAGGCCAGACGGTATGACTAATACCTTTTTCTATGTATCTTTTTTATGCAGGTCAGCCCATCAGAAAAAGGGTATTTGGGGTGCCATCGCCAAGGACGTGCGGACCCTGGGGGCCTTTGACAGACGGGGCACCCACTGTTGCACATGGTGGGAGGACCTGCGCCGCTGGGCAAGGAAGGCGGCAAAGGCCCAGCTGGGGATGACCTCCCAATGAGGAAGGGGTGCCTGTCGTACCCCTTTTTATTTTGTCACCCTGTCCTTGTGTACATAAGCATCATCTGGTGGAGGAGCAGAGGCACAGGCGACGGAGGGCGCTGCATCCCACATGGCCCATGCGGCCGAATCCACTGACGGTGAGGGCACCAGTAGGACAGAGGGCGAGGGGAGCACCATGGCGGAGACTGGAGGGGACAGTTCTGACAGCGACACCTCCTCCGATGGAAGCTCCCTGGTGGAGGTGGACACCTCTGTAGCCACCCCAACTACAGGTACAGCTGCCACCCCCGTACCACCACCGCCCTCCCAGCAGCCCCTCAGCGTGTTTCCCGTGCCTGCTCACCCAGGAGGGTGGACATCTCCTTCGACCAAGGCACCTCAGGCCCTCCCCCTGTCAACCCTGCTGCCCTCAGTGAGGAGGCTATTGACCGCCTGAGATCCATCTCTGTTGGGCAGTCAACCATAGTGAATGCCATACAGGGCCTTGCAGGGCATTTGCAACAAACAAATGCATTCCTGGAGGGCATTCACTCTGGCATGGCGGCCTAACAGAGATCATTCCAGGCTCTGGCCAACTCCCTGATGGCAGCCATTGTCCCTGTCTCTAGCCTCCCCCCTCTAACTTCCTCTACCCAGTCCCATTCCCCTCAACCCCAGCCTATCCCAAGCACGCCTTCAGACCAGCATACACCCAAATCAACACACAGAAGTGGCTCAGGCAAAGACAAGCACCACACTTCATCCCACAGGCCCTCACACAAGCACCATCCAGATGCAGACACACCAAAATCAACTTCCTCCACTGTGTCCCCCTCCTCCTCCTCGTCCACCTCCCTCCCAATAGCATCTCCACTCACACCTGCATGCATTATATCCTCATCCACTACCCCATCACCATCACGTCTATCACTACACACCCCTTACTGGCAGTCACCACCCCCACATCCATGCACACGTCCGCTCTGTCCTCTCCCACTGTGTTTGTGCCCCTCTCCTCCCAAGGTACACAAACACAATCACTCAGACACCCAACAGCCATCCACCTCACGACAGCATCCAGCCCATTCACCTGCACCCAAACACAGCAGACAGACACCTCCTATAACCACTCCCTCTTCCTCCACTCCCAAACCTTCCCCCTCTTCCAGCCCCAGTGTCCCTCAAAACCTTTTCCTCTCCACCCTTGACCTATTACCAGCCCTCCCCCCCATCCTTCACCTCAGGCCAGGGTGGTCAGGACCCAGGCTAGCACCTCAGCCACACAGTCCACGGCCACTTTTGTTTCTGCAGCCACTGTAGTTGTGAGAGGCACCGTGAAGTCACCCGTCCACACAGCCAGTGTGCCTGCACTAACTGCCAAGGGCAAAAAGGGAGCACCAGCTGGCAAATGCAAGGAGGCACCACCAGCTGGCAGAAGCAAGGAGGCACCACCAGCTGGCAGAAGCAAGGAGGCACCACCAGCTGGCAAACGCAAGGAGGCACCACCAGCTGGCAAACACAAGGAGGCACCACCAGCTGGCAGAAGCAAGGAGGCACCACTATCTGGCAAGGGCAGGAAGGGAACACCAGCTGCCAAGGATAATGAGAAAGGCACAGTTGCCGCAGGCAGGATGGATATGGAGCCTGGTGTTGGAGCAGCATCTGGGCACACAACACCAGCCATGGCACTTCAGCCATCCGAGGCTGCGGGGGCAGGGCTGGAGCCTCTCCGCACCGCCGCCAGCCCAGCCGCCAGCACCACCGCCAGTACCACTGCCACCACCACTGCCAGCAGCAGCAGCCACAGTGGGCAGCTGTCTGAGGCTGCAGGGGAAGGGCTGGAGCCTCCCCCACCACAGACAGCACCGCCGCCAGCACTGCCACAACCACTGCCGCCACCACCACTGCCGTCACCACTGCCAGCAGCAGCAGCCCCAGTGGGTAGCCGTCTGAGGGCGAAGGGCTGGAGCCTCCACCCACCACAGGCAGCACCTGCGCCAGCCCAGTCACCAGCACCGCCACCAGCACCGCCACCAGCACCACCGCCAGCACCACTGCCACCACTACTGCCAGCAGCAGCAGCCACAGTGGGCAGCCATCTGAGGCTGCGGGGGAGGGGCTGGAGCCTTCCCCTACCACAGGCAGCACCGCTGCCAGTCCCGACACTGCCCCCACTGAACAGCCATGACCGCCGCCGGGCAGTGTGTAGTCGTCCCTCCATGGGCTGTAGTGCGTCATGGCCCCTGCAACAGCTGTAGGTGTAACACCCAGGTGAGAGAGTGTGGCTTTGCACCCTCCAAGATCTGTATCACAGGGCACAAAGCACCGTCCAGAACCAGTGGAAAAAGGCATCCACTCACCCCCTCCTTTCCAGGATGAAGCACACTGGACACAAAGCACCCTCCAGAACCAGTGGAAGAAGGCATCCACTCACCCCCTCCTTGCCAGGATGAAACACACTGGGCACAAAGCCCCCTCCAGAACCAGTGGGCAAACCACCCACTTGGGAGACTGTAGCTTTGCACTCCCCAGGACCAAGAAGTGGGCAAACCACCCAATTGAGTCACTGTGGTCCACAATTTGGCAAAGGGAACAAAGGAACGTGTAAAAAGGTGTTACTGGGAGAGCATTTTGACCCAAATTTGGTTAAAAAATCATGGTAGTCTGACTTTGCAGTTCTTAGACCATAAATGTAGTCCCAAGTTCGAGGCCTATATGGATAATGTAAATCCTCCATATACTAAAACACTATTTATTAAATTTAGACTAGGGACTCTTCCGCTTAAGTCATTCACAGCGCAATGGAGATCGGAGGACTGCAATTCAATATACTGCCATCATTGTCAAAAGATAAAAGAGTCACTCGCGCACTTTATGTTTTTCTGCCCTAGATATTTGGTACCTAGGAAAAAGTGGATTGCTCCACTATGTAGGGCTATTGGGATAAGGGAATGGAATACGGCATTACGACTCCTAATAACTGATACAAATGATAAAATAGTTTTTTCTGTGGTGGGATATCTGCGAAGTGCATGGTTACTAAGAACAAAAGAACTATTATAAATGTGTAATTTTAATACATTGGTTCTAGACTATATTCACTTAATACATTAGCTCTTAACCGGATGAACCTAAAACCTATACGGTCTGGATTTTAGTTTAAAGAATAATGACGATTTGTATGTTTTATAAATATATGACCTCACTATTTATTTAGGGTTCTTAAAAAAAAAAAAAAAAAAACAAGTAAATTATGCAATTTTCTCTTTTTATCTCGGATAACAGAGACAAATGTTAAAATTGGTCACTCAGCGGCAAGGTTCTTGTAAAATACATAGGTGACACTAACTAGAATTCTGATAATCATGTGCTTCTAATGACTTGATTTTAGATTATATTTAATTAGCTTGATAAAATTTTAATTAATTGAAGTTAAATTTTAACAACCTAATACTTTTATATGTTTTTGAGATTTCGTAAAAACAAAAAATGTTTAAAAATAACGTTGTCTATACATTCTTAAAATTTTTAAAGTGCTATGCTTCTTAATCATGTTATGTCTTGTATTGTTTACTTTTATGGCTTATAGCCGAAATAAAGTTATATATGGAGTCACTGTGGCTTTGCACACCCCAGGTCCAAGCAGTGGGCAAATCACCCACTAGAGAGACTGTGCCTTTGCACTCCCCAGTACCACGCAGTGGGCAAACCACCGACTTGAGAGACTGGCTTTGCACTCCCCAGGACCAAGCAGTGGGCAAACCACCCACTAGAGAGAATGTGGCTTTGCACTCCACAGGACCAAGCAGTGGGTATGTAACCCCCTCCAGGAGCACTGGTGGTATAGCATCTTCCAGCTGAGGTGCCTCCCCTTCCCCCTGAGGTGCTGTGTATTTTCGACCTGATGCCCCAGCAGTGTTCTCTCCGTACTTAGGCAGGAGTGAAGTGGGGCCTTGGCCTATGTGATATGGCCCTGTGGGCCACGGCCTTTTTGAACTGGGCAGTGTCCCTACATTTGTATATATTGTATTTACTGTTTTGTGCTTTGAGGATGTATTTCTCACAATTTATGTTATTACACTGACTTTACTCACTTCCTTTTGTCCTTGCGTTATTCCTGATGGTTACGGGGTGGGTATGTAATGTTGTTGCATCTGTTTGTGTGTATGTTGTTGGGGGTGGGGGTGTTGCGTGTTGTGTGTGTGTGTGTGTGACTCTCTTATTCCTCCCCCCCTTGTATGCTAGGTGCAGTACTCACCATGGTCATCTTTGCCGCTGTATGTGTTCCTGGTATAAGAGGAGGTATACCAGCAGGGGTAACACCTGCAGTTCGGACTCTATGGTGTCGTGGTTGTTCCCTGATTGTCCAGAGGTGAGTTGTTTCCCTTCTGTATACTGTTTCTGCCGTGCTTTTGATGGCGTTGGTACCGCCCCGGAAAAGCTGGTGGATTGGCTTGTTGTAATAGGGTGGACGGTACATTGTCTTCTGCCTGGCTGTTGGCGGTTACCGCTGCGGTGCTTGTTGCAACCGCTGTGGCGGTCGGAGTGCTAAAGTGGCTGTCTGTGTTGGCGGTTTACGCCATGGTCAAAATTCGATTTGTTTTTACCGCCGGCCTGTTGGCGGTATTACCGCCACTTTATCACTGACCGCCAGGGTTGTAATGAGGGCCTTAATGTTTAATTCACCATGGGAGATATCTGGTCTTTGTAGACCACCACTAGCCATACTGATCCTGCCAGGAAACGTCGTGTTTCTCTCTCACCCCACCCATCCCCTTTACTGTGCCGATCACTTACAAGTAAGTGGGAGGTAGGCAACGTCTAGGTGGAGTTGGTAACAAGCAACTTGGGTCAGCATTGTGTCTCCTAGGGACAAACAAATTAGTGCTTGACATGCAGTGAGTCTGGAGCCAGGGCATGAAAGGAGGATCTCTGTGCACTTCATAGACTGCCCTTTGAAGTCACCACCACTTCAAAGGTGCAACTGCATATAAGTACTGGACCTCTGATCCTACCAAATCAGTTCACTGCTGGACCTGCGGAAGGACTCTCAGAGGACTGCATGCTGTGGTGACCTGCTGTGCAATCTTCCAGACTGCTGCTGTACCTGGAGGTACTGGTTTGCTGCCAGGAGCCTAGCTTGAACCCTCAGAAGCCAGCTCTGCTGTTTAGCCTGCATCTTCACCTGGACCCAGGACTTCGAAAAATGACTTCAAGGTCTAGTTTGCTGGCTTCCTGTTAAGAGCCACAGGGACATAACAGACTTCCGCGACCTTGAATCCACACCTGGACCTAACCTGAGTGAGTCCCGAATACCGAAGAGGTCCCCAAAGAATCCTGGATCCTTGGTTGTGGTACTAAAGGTGACGGGATAACTGTGTTTGGCACTTTTATCTTTTGGGTGTTATTTTAAACTTTAAAAATTAAAACTCAACACTCTTGTTTAACTGATTGGATTTTTGTTGATTTGGTGTCAAACGCTTTATTAAAATTAACTCTGTTTTTCTAAATTGATTTCACATTTCTAGGGTGCTGTGTTTTCAATTTATTACTATTTGTGTACTGCACAAATACTTCATACATTGACTCTAAGTTAAGCCTGATTGTTTTTTTTTGTGCCAAGCTACCCAATGTTAAGCACAGGTTCTTTTTAGTGCCATTTTTGTGGTTCACCCTGCAAGAGATTGTGACTGTTGCTTGACCAGGGCTCACACCCCAGTCAACCAACAACCCAATTTCTCACAGCCACTCTGTCATTCTACTCTATAATGATGTATGTCAATCCAGTCTAGCACACTGTACAACACTGCACTGTACTGTACATCGCTCCACTCTAGAAATAGTACTACACTGTATGCAACCCAACTCTCCTGTAGTCTACATCACTTTCCAATACTGTATGGCATTCCACTGCACTGTATTGTTCGAAACAGTACTCCAATTTATAACACTTTACTCAGCTATGCAATAGCATTTTATGCTGACCTAGTATACAGAAGTCCGCACCACCCCACTCTGTGAACTTTACTCTACTCTATGCTACCTCACAACGGTTTTCTCCAGCCCACTCCACTTCACTACCCTTTTTCCTACTGTATGCCACTGTATCATACTTCCCTTTATGCCCTCCACTGTCTGACATTCGATTCCACTGTATGCAACTCTAGTCTACAAGACCATAATGCACTCTATACCACTCTATAACATTCGACTCAACTATATGCCATCCACTGTATGCCACTGCAGTACTCTGTGTAACACTTAAGGTGACACCACTCCACTCCTCTCTATAACACGCCACTTCATTATACGATATGACACTCCACTGTAAGACTCTCTTCCAGTGTACTCTACGACACTCCAGTTGATGATATTCCACTGAACAACACTCTACCGCACCCCACTCAACTCTATACCACTCTGCTCTACAACACTTTACTACACACTATGACAGGCTACAATACCTTGCTCCATTGTATGACATGCCACTCCCTTGTACAACAGGCCTCTCCACTGTTCAATTCTCCACTTCACTATATGACACAACAGGCCACTCCACTGTATAAGAATTTACTCCACTGTACACTACCCCATTCCACTCGACTGCTCTGTATTTCACTCTACAGTACTCCACTCTGCCTCACTATGTTCTACGACATTCCCCTCCATTCTAATGTAAGACAATCTAACTAATGACACACTGATAAATGATCGACAACACTACAATTTGAAGCACATTTTAATTAAAAAAATAAAAACCATTGAAACTCAATAAAAAAAAAAAACGTTAGGGATATTTTATAGTTAGGAAAACTTTATTTATTCTTAATATACAAACCCAACTTAAAATAGACAAATATTAGAAGTTCTAATGTTATAGTTACACTTCAATTTATAATTTATGCACCACCTTCAAATTACTATAAGTCAAGCCTCTCATACCCAGTGTGGTTACCTCACTCATCACACTACATTAACTAAAATTTGCACCATCTCCATACACTGGTAATACCATTCCATATTACATCACTTATACCATGTGAAATCATAGCATTCATAACAACACTTATGAAATCTCAAATTACATCATTTGTGTGAACACAGTGATTCATAGAGTGGCAAATTATAATTAATGTAGTGTTTCAAGTGAGGTGACAACACTGGGTACGGAGGTGCTTCACTTTCGAATTTCTAATGTTTGCCTACCTTAACTTGGGTTTGTATAAAGAGAATAAATAATGTTTTCCTAACTATAACTTATCCCTAACTCTTGTTTGTGTGTGTATACATGTGTGTGTGTGTGTGTATATATATATATATATATATATATATATATATATATATATATATATATATATATAAAAATCGAAGTGCTCGAGATGAGATCTCAATCAGCCCAAAGAGGTGGTGTGAGAACCGGTACGAGCAGGCCGGTAATTAATAAAACAAAGAAAATATGATAATACTCGCACACTCAGGTTTCAGGAACAAGAGAAAATCAGTTTAATCCACACACAACGCGTTTCGACTGACAAAGCAGCCTTGGTCACGTGATATATATCACCAATAAATTACCCTTTATATACCCTCTTGACATAAACATAGAAATGGGACAATTACCAAGTGAATCAAGCGCAAACCACACCACAAATTCTTTGCAATTACTATTATAATAACAATATTAGTAATGAAACCAGTTCATGCCACTAGGTATAACTTGATATAATTCTGATATGTTTGTTTACATTTTAAATCATTTCCCTAAATTTGTTAATAACATTTATTTCTATTTTTTGTAAGAAAATTATTATTAAAAGGGAAACAACCACATCAAAGAACAGTGCTCTATCTGTTGAAATTCATATTTCTTTTTAGACCACAGTGTCTGTAATAAAATATTAAAGGGTAATTTATTGGTGATATATATCACGTACCCAAGGCTGCTTTGTCAGTCGAAACGCGTTGTGTGTGGATTAAACTGATTTTCTCTTGTTCCTGAAACCTGAGTGTTGCGAGTATTATCATTTTTTCTTTGTTATATATATATATATATATATATATATATATATATATATATATATATATATATATATATATATACGCAAAAACCCAAAGGTTACAGGGACATTATATATGCTAAAACCCAAAGGTTACAGGGACATTATGGTTGAGTTCAGATATTACACATACAAAACCATAGAAATTCAGCAGTTATAGTTATCTTACAAATATAACTTGTTCCCAAAGGTAAACGTTACCTTAGGTTACAATTACCATATGTTAATCCAATCACCGCCATGCATGGTGGGGAGGTTGCTACAGGACCCGGCCTGCAGCCAACTCTCCACATGCAGCCAACCCTGAGCACACCCTTTGCCCATGCTTGGCAGGGGGGTGGCTGCATGGTGCAGCTAAGAAAATAAGATGCTCATGAATGCATGGAATAGACAGGTTTACTTCAATATGTTGTGTTTTGGCCATCACAACGGCCTTGCTCACATAAAGAATTAAAGGCATAGTGGTGTATATACTCACGCAGGAGTGAACAATGAAGATGACTAAGGCACATATTTATACTCCCTTTACGCCGGATTAGAGTCTTTTTTTTAACGCTAATCCGGTGCAAACTTAACATAATATTTATATTTTGACGCTAGACCCATCAGTGTCAAAGTTTCAGAGTTTGCGTCAGTTTCTGGATGTGTGAAACTGCTTTGCACCAATGAGATGCAGGGTAGACATTCCCGTCCAAAAAATGACTTAAATACCCGTGCGCCATATTTATCCAACCGGGCAAAAAAGACGCTCGCTGGGAAGCGGACCCGAAAAACGCAAAGCCCGATTTGTGTCAAATTTTAATGCCTGGGTCAGGGCAGGCGTTATGAGTCAAACACACCACTACTTAAGGAAAACTCACACAAGTAACATCATTGATCAAGAAGGACAACATGGAGGTGCTACTCATGCAGCATGCCAGATGACGCAGAGCAGAGGACCAACAGCAGCAGCTACCACCACACCAACGTGCACCCCAAAGGCAAAGTAGAAGGCAGGAGAGGCAAGTCAGGACCAGGACAACCCTCCGGGGCGTCAGGGAAAAGGATATCATCCAGAGGTACAGACTCAACTGGCAAGCCATACAGCAGCTGCTGTGCCAAATTGAGCCACAGTTAACAGCCAGTCTGCAGACACCCCACATTACTCCACCGGAGATCGAGCTGCTAGCTGTCCTGCACTTGTTGGCAAGTGGCTCATTTCAAAGTACAGGTGCCCTGGTAACTGGGGTCTCACAGCCCTCATTCTCCGCCTTCCTTCCCAAGGTTCTTGATGCCATAATCTCCCTCACACCCGCCACATCAGCTTCCCCAACACACAGCAGAAGCAGCAGGAGACCAAACAGGGGTTTTACCAAATAAATGGTTTCCTGCATGTGCTCGGTGCCATTGACTGCACACATGTCTGGATTGTACCACCTGCTGCAACTGAGCACCTTTACCGCAAAAGAAAGTACACTCACTCCATCAATGTGCAGGCCATTGTTGATCACCAGGGATTGTTCACCAACATCATGGCAAAGTATCCTGGGAGTGTACATGATTCCTTCATCTTCTGCCACAGCACCATCAATCGGCACTTTCAGGATGGACGACATGGCAATGGCCTTCTTGTTGGTAAGTCCAGAATCTTAGTAATATACACACAGCACAGCAACCCTGTAGGACACACAAGACATACACCACTAAATTGACACGTGGGCAGGAAGACACTGAGGTGTGACACTGGTAGGTTTGTTTGATATCCTGACCCAATGGGATTCACACCTATGGACAAATGATGGCTGCCAATAACCATAGATGCGACTCTAGAGCCACAAGAGACCAATTTAAAACCACACAGTGACAATGACATGGCCTGCACTGGCAGTACAACTTGGAAGATTAGCCATTCAATATCACATAAAGCCACATAGTCAATCCCACATCCTTCCAAGCAATATGTACTGTGTAAGGGGTATGCAGTGTGTGTTGCTGCAGGTCAAATACCATGAGACACATAGCATGACGACGCTGACTCAAATGAAGGTGACATGGAATTACTGAGGCAGTACCAACATTTCACATCACTCTTGGGGTGACATTGCCAGCTAGCAATAAGGAAGTGGACTGTGCTATGAAAACATGTTGATGTGACACTAAAGCAGAGTGCACACTGCTGCACATACTGAAAGAGACAATTCCCCATCTACATAACAGATGTACAGGGAGATGGATCTTTCTACACAAATACATCCACCTCCACAACCAAGTTAGCCAGCTCACCTGGAGCAAGTTCAGTAGTGTAGGTGCTCGGTTGCACATGAGCCAACTGGCAGAGGGAACAAAAAAAGTTTGCATAGAACTAGTCGCACATGGGACAATTATGCATTGTTAATACTGAACACCTCAGTACTGCCAACTTATGGAGATGTGTTGTACATTGTCACCCAGTCTAAGCAAAGGGCCTCACTGTTGCATTTCATCTGCAATGACATATGTCTAATTAGATGGGACATCCAGGCCATGTTGTGCAACCATGTTACCACCACAATGGAATCTATTGTGTATGTGGAAGTATCATTTCACCTCCAGTGAACGCACACTAAACCATCTTGCTCACTACATAACGCATGGGAGTTACACACTGAACTGAAAGTTTGAAAATATACCAGAGATATCAGGCCAATTAGCCAAACACAACTTTTTCAAGTCAAACAACCCAGTGCAGAAATAACCTCACAGAAGCCCAGGATCCCACACAATACCACAAACACATATGAGTTACAGACGACACAAGATAACAACTGCCATGCAAAATGAAATTTCTGGTGCAACCAACAATAAAATACTTACCCCTATTTTCTCTTTCAGCTGATCAGGGTTACGGGATCCAGCCATGGATCATGACCCCATTTGCCAACCCAAGCACAGCAGAGGAGGGTGCCTATAATGAGGCACATCAGAGGACACGCACCATAGTTGAACGGACGTTTGGCATCCTGAAGTCCAGATTCAGGTGCCTGGACATCAGCAGAGGCAGCCTCCTATATTCCCCAGAAATGGTCTGCAAGATCATTTTGATCTGTGCCAACCTGCACAACATTTGTGTTAGGAGGGTCATTCCCATATATGAACCTGAACAACAACTGCCTGAAGAGGAGGAGGAGGTGGTTGGTCTCTGGGAAAATGAGGGGGAACATCCTAACACAGCTGCAGGAATGTGTCGCAGACAACAGAAAGTTCAAAACTTTTTTCAACAATAGTCACTATCAACACATTGTTACGATTAGGAATTAAACACCTCACTTTATCACTCAACCATGTTCTGGGTAATTATTTATGCATTGCATGTTCTCTAGGAATCAGAGTATTAAATTAGGGAGCATTGCAGGAAGACAAATTTGACTACTTCTTATGCCACATCACATTTGATGGGTATGAATGTACAGCAAACATCACACACAGTTTGTATGAAAAACATCTTTTATTTTTTTGATCCTCATAGGTCTTCCCAAATTCCCTCACATGACCAGTGGGGGGGGAGGGACAGCAAAGGTTCTCACCCAACTGCATTCCTCTGACCCCTTACCACGTCACCCGTGTCGGGGACAACCTTCCATCCAAAACTCTGGTGCGGACAGAAGAGGGAAGGATATAATCATAGGTGCACCTCCTATCAATACCTCCCCACTTCCCAACCATTGCTTCAATGGCTTCCACAATCTGATCTTTATAACAGTCAAACTTATGATAGTAAATTAAAGAGATTTTTTCCATTCATTAAAGGTAGGGGGGACAGGACTGATCCATTTTCTACAAATCTCCCTTCTCGCCACCAACATCATATAAAACAACAGTTTAGCTCCATCTCTACCCACCTTCCGTGTCTCATCTGAGCAGCCAAACATCACAATCGAAGGTCTTACCTTTGGGCTTGAGGGAAGAATGTCATTAACTGCATCCCCCATCTCTTGCCAAAATGTACGAAGTAAAGGGCAGTCAAAACACATATGTAAATCATCAGCTGATGCAGAACCACACTTCTTACACCTCACCACGTTTTCTTGTCTCAACCTGGACAAGTTTTTAGGAGTCCAAAAGGCTCTGTGGATAGAGAATAGATGATTTCTCCTTAACGTAGAAGGTTTAACCGTGTTATACAAAAGTGTAGTAGATACTTGCCAAAGGTCTTTAATCTGCAGCCCTGGCAAGCACTCCCTCCAATTTTCTTCCGGAAGGTTAAATTCCCCATCCATGATATCCAACATCAGCCAATACCATTTCGCCACTTCCTTCTTCATCGAGGTATCCAGCTGCATCTGGTCCACCAGTCCATTAGTACTTCCCACTTCCTCTGCTACATTCCCAACCCAGGACTTCATCTGAAGATATTTGAAATTAGACAACACTCCTCCTACCTCAATGTTAAGATTATCAAAATCTCTAAATTCACCATTATAACAAAGATGTTACCAATGCAACAAACCTGCCTCTTTCAGGGGAATAGCCAGGGAATCTTTAGTCCACTCCGGGAATCCAGGGGATTCCCAAATTGGCGCATATTCATTTTAATATGACATCGTCGTAATCTTCCTCACATCATACCACAACACTGCCCAATCATATAGGATCTTAAATCAAATTTTTTTGAAGAACTTCGGATCCCCAAATTTATACAAAAAAATTCTCTGAGCCTTCTGGCCTTCCATCATAACAGATAGTACCTGCCCCAGCTCAGAACGATGACATGCAGCAAAACTCAGTCTTACATTTTTTAACAAATATGCCCATGCAGAGTACTGTATATCAGCAGCTGCCAGCCCACCTTTTTCTCTCTTTCTCCTAAGCTTTTTCCATGATATACGAACACCTTTTGATGCCCATATAAAACTACTGATTTTCCCCTGCAACTTCTTTAAAGCAACCTTGTTAAACATTAATGGCAATGCATTGAAAATGAAAGTTAATTTAGGGACTATCACAATTTTTACCACATTAATCCGACCTATTATAGTTAGTGGGAGATTTAGCCATTTCCTTAGTAAAAAGTAACCCGAGCAAGGTTTATTTCAGCCATTTTACATAAATCCTGTGTTACCGTAATCCCCATATATATGAATTCTTTTTTTACATTTGCCACCTCATCATTTAGTTCCATGTTCCATGCCATAACTTCAGTCTTTTGATTGTTAACCGCATAACCAGAGATCTCCCCAAAATCCTCCGTTAAAACCTGTAGAACCGGATACGCCTGGCTTAGATTCGCTGTAGAAATCATTAGATCATCCGCATATAAAGAAACCTTTTTAACCAGGTCTCCACACCGGAATGGCGGTATTCTCTTATCTCTCCTAATTCTACAGGCTAATGGTTCAATATACAGATCATATAATAGGGGGGATAATGGGCACCCCTGTCTCGTCCCTCTTTCTATCTTTACTAAAGGAGTAAGTGTCCCGTTAACCAATATTCTTGCGCTTGGGTCCTAATAGATCTTCTTCAGTATTGTAATAAATTGACCTCCGATTTTATACAATTCACATACCTTCATCAAATAACTCCAATTAACCCTATCAAATGCTTTTGTTGCATCCACCATAACCACCGCCAAAGGCATATGTAATGACGTAGCTAAATCAATCGACCCTACCAATTCCTGTGTCAAATCCTGCATATGCCTACCCTTCAGAAACCCTCTCTGGTCTGTGTGTACATGTTTCCCCATCACCATTGGAAATCTATCAGCCAGGAGTTTAGCAAAGATTTTTTAGTCACAATTTAACAGTGTGATTGGGCGATATGAATCACACTTCCTGGGCTCCTTACTGGGCTTTAAAATTAGAGTAATAATCGCATCTTTCCAAGATGGAGGAAGATCCTCATCTCCCCCCATAATCTTGTCACATAATTGCTTCAGGATTTTTAAAATGCTGCTATCCAGAGCTCAATAAACCTCCATCGGTAACCCATCTGGTCTCTGCTGCCTTCCCCAATTTACCAGCTGAGATGACCCTTTCTACCTCACTAAGCCATACTGGCTCATTAACCAACCTTCTCTCCTCTTTATCCAGAGTTGGTAGCTCTAATTCCCCAAGCCACTCCTTCAATTTCTCCTCCGACTGCTTCTGATCTAACGTATATAGATCCTTAAAGAAGTTAAAAAAAACCTCTTCCACCTGCCTAGCATCTGTACTAATCTCACCCGAGTTCTCATCTCGAATTTCTGTCACCCAATTCCTGACCCTATCTGATTTTATCTTCCAGGCCAACAATTTACTACAATTCTCACTATACTCAAAATGCATCACCCTATTAGCTTCACATCTCAATCCAACCCTGCGATCCAAAAGAGCTGCCAACTCCAAGCTAGCTGTCTGACGTTGCTTAACAAAGTTGTCCAACCCCTCAGCCTGCTCCTTACTTAACATTCCCTGCTCACATTGTCGTATTTGAGTCTCCAACCTACTTTTTTCTACATTATATAATTTCCTGCTATATGCAGCAATTCTACTCAGACAGCCCCTCAAGAAGGCCTTAAATGTATCCCAAACTATCGCCAAGGGGGCTGAGCCCAAATTTATCCTAAAAAATTCCTCTGAATCCGCCCGCAGTTCCGTATCCACCTCATCCTCCAGAAGCAGGGTTCTATCTAGAGTCCACCTATCTTCCCTCCTTTTTGTTGGCAACCTAAGAACTAAACTAACCGCCGAATGATCTGATAAATGGGCCCCAATATGCACAACTGATTCAACCAAGTCCCTCAAACCCATATCCAACAAAAAATAGTCAATTCTGGAATGGTGCCGGTACTTCTTGTTATAATAAGAATAACCTCTCTGTGACCCCCTCTTATCCCTCCAAACATCATATAACCCCCATTGGGACATCATTACCCGGATCTGACCCTGCATTTTCACGTTTACTTTAGATCTACTACCCGCTGATCTATCTAATTTGTAATTCAAAACAACATTAAAATCACCTGCCCATATAACTGGATCTAAATATTGTAAACGAGAATCTGAGAGTTCCCTTAAAGGGCCTAAATCACCCCTGTTAGGACCGTAATATCCTACCAAGGTAAAGCGATCTTCAAAAGCCTACAGCCTCCCTACCACCCACCTCCCCGAGTTATCTATGGGACCTTCCTGAAAAGTAATACTAACATGTTTCTTAATTAGAACAGCCACTCCTTTACTACCACTCAAACCATTTGAGCTGGCTATCTGCTGGACCCACCCGCATGTCTTAAAAACTTCAAAACATTCCTCCCTGGAAAGATGGGTCTCTTGTAAAATCAGCACGTCGAACTGGACATCTCTCAAATATTGCACCAACCATTTCTGCCTACTCTTTACCCTGAGACCATTTACATTCCAGGACAGGAGTCTCAAGTTCTTCACCGTCATTTTCTGTGATCCAAGCCACCTACCTCCTTCCACCCCCCCATCCCTCCCCACCACCCAGGTCCACCTTCCACATTGAGGATCTTTTTATCCCATGATATACTAACCCACCCAGTGCTCACCATCCCCACCCCTCCCTTCCTTTCCCCCCAAACTACTTAGACCAAAAATAATCTTTTTTACCAGTATTACCCACCCTACCTAGTGCCCCTCCACCCACCTCCTGCACCCTACGCAATCCCCCTCCTCCCCTGGGAACCCACCCAAACATTGACCTGACTCATGGTCAGAGGGGGGATCGCCGCTCCTGAGTTAGAACCTTACCAACAATACCTCCCTACCTGGGGAACACTCCAATCTTAGGTTAGACCTGCCTCGTTCCTGCCCTCTTTCTCAGTTTTCATAATCAACTCGTCCACCTCCTTCCAGTCCATAAAACTACACATCTTATTATTTAACTTAACTGTTAGAGATGCAGGAAATCTCAACTGAGCCGTAGCGTCCAGTTTTCTCAGAGTATCTATTCGTTTTCCCAGCTCCCACTGTTTATTCAAAGTCAGGGCCGCAAGGTCTGACCTAATTTCAAAAGGGGATCCGTTAACCATCAAACGATTACCACGCCTGGGTGAGAATATGAAGAAGGGAGAGGGGAACATGGCGGCCGTCTGAGGAGCCGGTCGTGGGGGACGCCACTCCTGATAAAACAATCTGACAATCCCTTACCGTGATGGAACTTTGATTGAAGGGATCTGATTTCTTTTCTCTACGTTTTTTCTTTTCTTTTTTCTTCCAATTTCGGCGGCAGTGAAGGATAGCGAGGACGAAGGAGCTTGCAGGGAGACAGCACTCCTGGGAGCACGGAGCTCCGTTGCTGAGTGCCTCTCTGAAGCTCAACCGGGTCAGAGAGGCTGTGGCTCGTGTTTCCCTCTGGGGAAATCAAGGTAGAGCCAGCACAAGTGTGGATATTGGGGGAAGCAAGAACAGGTGCTTCAGGAGTGTGCAGCAGGCGGAGGACTTGGGGACTATTGAGTTTGGTAGGAAAGCACCAAGATTGGAAGGCTTTTTTCAGGTTAATGTTACAAATTTTGTAGAAACTCTATCAGAACTTAGGGTGGATAGGGTCAAAGGGCAGATGGGGTTCAGGAAAGAAGGGGGGAAGGTGGCATTTAGAAATTGTGCTGGTCAAGTAGCGTATTCCCTCTGCAGCGCTAAGAAAGGTAAGAAAAAAGTGGAAATTGATGGTCTGGTCCCCTCGCCTCAGAAATCGTCCTTTGTGAAAAATAAAGCAGCGCAAGATAATATATCTGTTGGGAGGCAATTGGATGCAAAAAGTGTTGGTGGGCTGAGTTACAGGAAAGCATTTGTCACCCCTTCAGTTAAGTCGTATTTTTTATTATTGCCAGGCGGGCCCAGGCTGTTAGCCGGAGGGGCGAATACGCAAGAGTTGGACAAAATGGACAGACTAGAGGTTGCCGCTAGGCCAGAGGGCAGAGGCTCAGACCACCGGGTGGATGGGGGAAGTGGCTTACAGCATCCGTTTCCTGTGAATTCCATAGAAAGGCAAACAGAAGCGAATGTGGTGCAGGTTTCCCAACCCGTTGGAGAGGATAGTGGGCAATCAATTGCGAATATGTTAAAAGTGTTATTCATGGAACTGAAGCATGGCTTTGAGACATCTAATGCCAATCAGGTGTAGATAAGGGGTCTCTGTGAAGATCTGGGGAAGAAAACTGACGATCTGGCAGGGCGTACTGCCACCTTGGAGGAGGAAGTGGGGGAGTTAAGAGTGGAGGACGAAGAAAATAAGGAGCAGATAAGATGTTTAAAAGAAGGAGAAACAGGGGTGATGGCTAAAATGGAATCTCTGGAAAATAAATTGAGGAGGAATAACTTGAGGTTTCTTAGGGTCCCGGTGGGGCGGGAAGAAGGTGACTTAAAAGGGTTTTTGGTGTGTCTGATAAAGCAAGAGGTGAATGTGTAAATGTCAGAGGAAGATGTTGCAAAAGACATTCAAAGGGTGCACCGGGCTCCGGCTAAAATGCCTTCCAACAGGGTTAGACCTAGGAAAATCTTAGCTTACTTTCAGACACACTCCTTGAAGGAAAAACATCTTGTCTATTTCACATTTGACGGGCAAATTCATGGGACCTCAGCTATGAGAGACATCCATGTTGCCAACATGGTCTACTACAGCATATGACACCCAACTATGACACCATCAATCATAAGTTAAAAAAGCTCATCATACATGAGGCAGTGGATGTGAAATAGCATTGGTAACAGGAATGTACGACCAGACCCTTAACATCAGTAAGTGTGACATCAGCTATCTCTGCAAGGAGCATGGCATGTGTGACAAGAAGTGCATCAATCCTGAAAATGGATAGGACGAGTGTCACAGGTATGACAAACAATACTCACAAGACATGCCCTGCGCAGTCCATCTGTCTCCTGTGTGCTTCCCTTTTCAGTATGGCATACCATAGTTCAACTTCAGCAGCCTGTATGGACTTCAGGTCCCATAATGCACTGCCTGGTAGTCAGTAAGACCTGTAATTTTCTGTCCATTGCTTCCCATGGGAAAAGTCCGGTTAGCCCCTTCTACTGCATTCTCACCTCCAGGAATTGTGAGAGACTGAAGCTGCACACACCTGTGAGGGAGCTTGGGTGACAAGTGGTGCATCAATACTGTAAATGGATAGCACGAGTGTCCCAAGTATGACAAGCAATGCTCACAAGACATGCCCTGCGCAGTCCATCCCAGGTAATAAGTTCTGCCATGTTTTAAGTGTCTGCCCACCCTTCTCTAGGGGGCGCTGTAAATGAACTATGTGTACCCTGGGAATCATCATCTACACTCACCCAGACTCCTATTGTGACTCCTGTGTGCTTCCCTTTTCAGTATGGCATGCCATAGTTCAACTTTATCAGTCTGCATGGACTTCAGGTCCTATAATGCATTGCCTGGTAGTCAGTAAGACCTGTAATCTTCTGTCCATTGCTTCCCATGGGAAAAGTCCAGTTGACCCCTTATACTATATTCTCACCTCCAGGACTTGTGAGAGACTGAAGCTGCACACAACGGTGAGCTCTCTCATGCAGCCCAGCCATTTGACTCTGCCCTGGCCTTGCTGCTGCCTGGAACTGCTTAGAAGCTGCCATCCCCTGAAGCTCCTTGTTGTGCAGTGGAGTACACTTCATTTGTGTACCAGAGCCCTTGTTGGATTGTATTACAGTGCTGAGTACACCTGAAACTGCTCTTTGTTTCCACTGTGTTGACAAGTGGTGCATCAATACTGTAAATGGATAGCACGAGTGTCCCAACTATGACAAGCAATGCTCACAAGACATGTCCTCCGCAGTCCATCCCAGGTAATAAGTTCTGCCACTGACATGTTTTAAGTGTATGCCCACCCTTCTATAGGGGGCGCTGTAAATTAACTATCTGTACCCTGGGAATCATCATCTACACTCACCCAGACTCCTATTGTGACTCCTGTGTTCTTCCCTTTTCAGTATGGCATGCCATAGTTCAACTTCATCAGTCTGCATGGACTTCAGGTCCCATAATGCATTGTCTGGTAGTCAGTAAGACCTGTAATCTTCTGTCCATTGCTTCCCATGGGAAAAGTCCAGTTGGCCCATTATACTACATTCTCACCTCCAGGACTTGTGAGAGACTGAAGCTGCACACACCTGTGAGCTCTCTCATGCAGCCCAGCCATTTGACTCTGCCGTGGCCTGGCTGCTGCCTGGAACTTCATAGAAGCTGCCATTCCCTGAAGCTCCTTGTTGTGCATTGGAGTACAATTAATTTGTGTACCAGAGCCCTTGTTGGATTGTGTTACAGTGCTGAGTACACCTGAAACTGCTCTTTGTTTCCACAGTGTTCCAGTCAGACTCTGCTCCCTGTTTTTCTGCCTTGTTCATGTTTGTTACTGACAGAGCCTGCTTCCTGTTAGCCAGACTGGTTCCAGCCTTTGCATTGACCAGAGCCATTCCCTGTGCCTACATTTGCCTCATAGTTGGTTTCCATGTCCTCCATTTCCTCTTGGGGTATTGTGTCTGGTAAGTCTACGATCAGTCCTCAACTGTATAGAATAGTTTAAATTGTTTTTATTTGTATTGGGACATGTTTTCCAGGGGGCGAATCCAGCCCCCATCCTTTGTCTGGTTTTGCATGTATTCATTAGTGCCAAACAGTGACAGTGTGCTATGGCTGCATTCCTGGATTTGGTACTGTGCCTCCAGCCCAACAAACAAGGGCTGGTAGTGTGTATGCAAGGACAATAAATGTTTGTGCCCTGACGGTCTAGACACATATTCACTTCTGCTGCCACCTTTCGATGGGGCTTGCATGGTGACTAGCTGTGAGATTAATCTGCACAGAGGCAGTGATGTTCTCTGTAGCTGTGGAAAGTTCAGAGCCCTACCCTGTGTACAAAAGTAGTGATGAAACTTGCATGTTTGTCTATTACTGATCCATAACATATTTGACCACAGCAAGGTTGCTCTGTCGTCACGCTTATGTAATTTCTGATGTACCATAGCTGCCCTATCTCCATGTATGCCTTTAGCTGATCGTTGGCTTTAGGTCAAATCTGCTTTGAAAGATACTCTGCTTACTTAACGGTTGGCTCCACAGACTCCTGACTAGACCTGCACGTATCCGTTACACAATTGAGGCCAATACTGACACAGGGTACACAGGGCCACACACTTGAACTGGACACTTTTGTGCAATGAACCACTGGAAATATGTGAACACATGCAGCCTGGGCTGCTGGTCCACCACAGCCACAGGAGGAACATAGGTCATTTACATTAGTCAAACTGTGGTGTACATAACAATGTTATGATTGGATATGAGGCTCTGTGTCGCAAACACTGTACCTACCAAACATGTTCAAATTCCTGACTGATGGGTAGTATACACACAAGTGAGCATGAAGTGGTAGCTGACAATTCATGACATGTGAGTGGTAACATATCTGACATAGCCCTCATCAGGCATCCTCGATCTTTCATGTGTATTGTTTATCATGGGAAATTTATTGTCCCCAAAGTCAAGCAACTACACCCAGCAAAAGAGGCAACAGATATTACAAGCACATCTCATGACTGTTGTACCTCATTGATTGGCATCGGATGGTGATACCCATTTGTAACACATTCATACATGAAGATTACGCCAAATGTATTGCATGCCGTTCCAACAGAAGCACACAAATAGTTTTAACAGTCAATCCACAAACAAAACACACAGGCCATGATTCATATTTTTGTAGCGTAGCCTTGCTGTCCTCTATTGACGCAACACCTGCGCAAACTTAAAATTTCCAAAGTTTGCGCTGCTGTTGCGTCAGTTAAGAAAGCTAATCCTGAACAATGATATGAGTAATGTGGGCCGCAGTAGCGTGGTCTGCCAAATGTGGCCAAACACTAGAACACACCCTGCAGGTCATACCATCCTATCTTTGTCTAGTTATAGACTGCATGCATGTTCAAATATGAAAAATGACGCAAACACAGTTTGACTCAGAAATATTGATGGAAACGCCTCAAAAATGACGCAAACGGTAAATATACATCAATGGATCCCTACGTTAATTCCACCAGCGCACCCCAGGCATGCGGATATCCATTGAAAATGTATTAATCCATGAATGCGTGGGTTTTTTACGCATACGCATAAAGAAAATGTACGCAAACTACGTAAGCGTTAAAAATGTACACGCAAGACAAAAAACAAGCCGCAAATGAGACAGGAAGTGATGTAACAGGGTATCCTGTTTACAGAAATGGTACAGTGAGTGTACTTTCACTCTCACTTTGCAGTCTGTGATTCTTCTAGACTGTGTGGCTGTGTGCTGGATTGTTTCTCTGTGGATTTTGTAATTTTGTCTCATGTGTGGCCTATATTTTGTCTTTTGGTGTTTAGTAACTGTATTTTGTACCTGTGTAAGGGTTTGTTTGTGTCTTTTATTGTAGTTAGATTTGTATTTGTACTTTTGGGGGTCTGTTTGTGGGTAGGATTAGTTGGGGTAGTTTGGGGCTTTAATTGGGTTATATGAGTTTCCTTTTTTCTACCTTCTTTCCCCGTTTTTCCCTATTTACTTTAATAAATAGTGTTTTGTATGGTGTTGGAAAGGGCATGGCTGGGGCGCATGGGTGAGGAGGTGCTTGGGGCATTTGTGTGGCTGGTGTGCCACTTCCTCCCCATGATGTTGGAGGCTGGGGGCCGTGTGATAAAGGGGTATCACCTGGAGGCAAGACGGCTGTGGTGGGCAAAGGTGCTTTTCCACCTGAGGAGGATTTTTGACACTGCACGCAATGAGCACCAGCTGAAGCATCGCTGGGCTGACCTGGAGGTCCGAGCGCAGGACCTGCTGGACCACCTGGGTTGGTGATTGGTGGCCCTGTTGATGAGTACCAAATTGACAAATGTGTACGGTTGAATGCTCTGGAGTGACAGTAGCAGATGTCGTGACATGCTGCATGCAATGTTTGTGGGCATGTGGAATGCAAGTTGAACAAACTGTAAGTGTACCAGAAATGTGATGTATTACATATGGTAATACATGGTAACAATGCAGTCCACAGTTTTGCTGAGCCATGTCTAAACAGTATTCAGGGCCATATGTACCAAGCTCTTCATAACCTTCACTATTATCTTAGGCCCATATTTATACTTTTTTAGCACAGCATTTGTGTCATTTCTTGATGCAAAAGTAGCACAAACTTGCAACATCCAAATATTTTTTGTAAATTTGCACAGCTTTTACATCGAAAAAATGATGCAAATGCGGCACTAAAAAAAAATACATCTGGGCCTAAGTTCACTGTATCTATGTGTTTACGTCAGGACAAATAATCATTCACATGGACAAACCCAAATGGGCCATTAAGCTACCAGACTGAACTATCACAAAACAGGGTCTTCTAGTAGCTTTTAGGATTAGGCGTTGAAATCCTATCATTGTGTAGCAGTCCCCTACAACATTTTGTTATTGGGCAAAATTGCCAGGACTGAGCTATTGCAGTTACCATCTGTGTCACATTGGTGCCAACCCATTTTCAAAAGGGAAAGGGTCAGCATGGGATCCCTCCTTTTTGTGAATGCATGCTCACAAACTATTTCTGAGCATGAAGTTGTGGAAGGAACCACTGACTACTCCCATAATATTATTTTAGTGATGAAGTAGGTTGTCAAATTAATTTCTGTACACCCCTGCTGAAATATTGCTGCATTTCAACAAATGTAAACATCTCAATAGGAAGGCAGTCACAGGCCTGGTGGTCTGCTGAGCTCAGCAGGCCAGCTTTCCTGTGAGTGGCGCCATTCCCAAGGGGTTTTCAAATAGAGACCTACCTCATCATGATTGAAGAGGTAGGTCATTTGCTACCACATTTTTAATTTGCAAACAGTTTCATTTCGAGTGCTCTACCTCTGATAATCCAACTTGCTAATTGCTAGTTGCTGAATCTTGCAATGTGTGATTCACAATACCTGATATAGGTACACCTTGCCCTGAGTGACCCATTTCAGGTGCAATGACTACACCTGTGCCCATGCATTCTGTCAACGATGATCAACTAAGATACTGTCAGCATACATTATTTTGCAGTTTTGAAACAGTAAAGTGGCCAATCCATGTTTAGCGCTACATTGTCATCATTTCACACACAGGATCCCTGCCATTATGTTGTCATAGGGGGCATATACGGCTTAGGGGACACTGACAATGGGGCATATGTAACCTACATACAACACTGGTGCACCTATTATGGACCACTGAAAGCAAATCAACCCACATGTCCATTACACAGTTACTCATTGTGCCTTGATGCACAAGCCACAATACCTGAGTCACTGGTATTGCAGTGCACCAGGAACGTGGCATTGTATTTGTCACCCAATAACAAATGATGAAATGGAGTACCATCTGGAATAGATTAGCCAAAAAAGTGTGTAGTCAGGTTTGGCACCACATGATTGTTAGGGCCAGTGCATGTGTGCATATGTGTGTCCATCACTCACTGGAGTGTCAGTGTCAATGCAAGTTTGCAGTGGTATGTCTGTTGGAGTGTCTACGGGCCTGATGTGCAGCTCTATCATATAAAATGTCACACACTGTGATTTGTTGTTCCCACGTTTGTACAGTGATCAAACATTGAGCATATATCTCCCTTCCATGTTTTACAGGTGGACCAGCCATCTACACCATTGGTGAAGTGGCTTGATTCGAGGACCTAGGCGTATCCAGTAAGTGTGAAAATGTTTGTCCTGTGTTGTGATTGCAGCTATTGTGTGATTGACTCTTGTGTGTTGGACTCATTGCAAGATGTGATGAGCTGGCATGTGATCTGATATGTGACTTGACTGAAGGTTGACATAGTGTTCCATGGAAGAGTTTGACATTCACTGGCAGAATGTCATATATTGGGAGTCTAGTGCTGCACAATAGGCATGGGCAGGTAAACAAGGTGATTTGTAGCCACATGTATGTCCACAATTGATTTGGAGGTGGCCAGTGTCATAATTTAGTCAGCAAGTCATACCCTAATTCACACAAAATAGTGATGCATCAGATTTACACACAAACTTGCACATCCCTGTAATGTAATGAACATGTAGGACTGTATGGGTGACTGTCTCCTAGCATCTAGCCCCACATGTTGTACTCCATTTACGTAGCACTTAAGTGGTAGGTTATAGGCATGCATGCAGGACAAGGCCAGATGTGTTCTTGCATCAATGTGGGTGATTTAGGAAATGTGTCAGTGAGATCTGATGTTGATGGTTGTCCACAAATGGAAACATGAATGTAGATGTGATTGACCAATGGTTGACTCACTCCTAGTTGGCAGGCCCCCTACCTGTGTTCCTCTGACTAAATCGATGTACAGTTGGACAAAGCTTTGTGATTGTCCTTGACGTTTGAAAAAATATATTGCATGCCCATCCCCCCGAGGCACAGGGCTAGGGGGAGAAAATATTTGTAGCTAGATGTGATGGTCACAGTGTAGATGACAGACATGTAATTCAAGCATGCATGTGTGCCAAACTACACTGACCCCTTATGATTAGCAACTGCATACCATCCTGCCAGTCCCATATACAAATCACAGGTCTTGTGTGCCTTGAAGTTGATCCAGATGATAGGGATTAGTTGGCCTGGCACATGTTGAGTACTTGCAGCATTTGCAATGTAACCAATTGTACTACATACATGCACAGATCAGTTAATTTGGTACACATTGTTGTGCATTGCTGTGCTGTTAGATAGTTGATGGGTAGCTTGCGTTGGCATGTCATTCCTCAGGGACATTCTATCATCTGTACTGTAATGTGGACTGCATGTGCTATTTGTGAGGAAGTATTAGATTATCATCTGCACATGCATCACACAATGATGACACTAATGTTTGCCTATCTCTTTTTTACAGCTACCCACATGAATGCCCAGCAAATTCATGAGTTTCAGATGCAGGCAGTGTGGTACAGGCACATCCTCGATGTAGAGGCTAGGTATCGCATGATAGGAGGGTGCTATTGTCAAGAAAGAGCCACAGAAGCATGGAGGGCTTTTAGCCAAGAAGGGCCAGCACTGGCCACAACAGGTGCTGCCACCACCCCGACTGCAGGCACAGTGGACACTGGAATCTTAGCCACTACAACTGCACGCTCAACATCTGCAGCACAAGGCACAACTGCTGCACCATCTATGCCACCAACCCAACCACGGCACCAGCACCTGCAACATCCACTGCGACACAAACCACCACAGCAGGTGGTATGGACATGGCCACATAGCGCCAGCTACAACAGGACATGCAAAGGGTGATTAGGCGCATGGACATTCTCCGGCAAGAGGTGGCCTGCAACAGCAGAAGACTGAAGTCTATTAAAAAAACACTGAGTAAAGTTTTGCCTCACCCCTAATTCCATCCCCTCCCTTCTCTTTCCTCATACTGTTTTTTTGTTGGATTAGGGGGTTTAGTGATAGGTTAGAGTAGGCTATTAGTTTAGATAGGATGAGTGGGTTGGGGGATGGGGGTGTTATATTATTACTTGTTAGTTTGTGGGTGGGTGGGGGTTGATGTTGGGGTTTATCTGTATTCCAGAAAAAAAAATATATATATATATATATACATTGTGGCTCAGATATATTGATGACCTTTTCATAATTTGGAAAAGATCTGAGAGTGAGGCTATACGATTTATTAAAAAACTCAATGAAAATGATTACAACATCAGACTAACGTATAACATCAGCCGGTCTTCGATTGAATTTCTGGATACTAAAGTTAAGATCAAAGACAAGATGATTCACACTGACCTTTTCCATAAAACCACAGCCGGAAATAGTTTATTACATGTTACTAGTGGACATCCTGATAAATTGAAATGGAGTATCCCCTATGGTGAACTATTGAGAGCTAAAAGAATAAGCAATACAGTTGAGGCATTTGAACAAGAACAGAGAGAGATGATAATAAGGCTTAAACAAAGAGGTTACCCGGATTGGGTAATTAAAAAGGCTACAGAAAAAATTAAGAAGGTAGAGAGAATTCAGACCCTCTTTGATAATACAGCCAGAGTGGAAAATGAGAATAGTGAAAACATCAGGTTGATCCTAACCTATAATGAGGATACTACCCAGATCAAAAAGATCTTCTCAAAACATTGGAATATCTTGAAATGTGATCCTGTTATAGGTAAAGAGATTCAGAAGTGGCCTTTGATCACTTATAGAAGAGGACGTAATCTTCATGATATGTTGAGATCAAATGATGTCACCTCTATCTCCCAAATAAAAGAACATAATCTACAGGGATTTTTTCCATGTGGACATTGCAAAGCTTGCCGCAACAGTGTGATTAGAAAAGAATACCCCACTAGTAAACCAGAAATGAAGAGACAAATTAAACAGTTTTTGACATGTAGTACTCCTTTTACTATCTATATATTAGAATGCCCTTGCCATCTTTGGTATGTAGGCAGTACGAAACATGCTGTAAAGAAACGTATTCTTGAACATATGCGTGCGATTACTTCAAAGGATCCACATTACCCTGTAGCCAGACACTTTCAAGATTTCCACAATTCTGATACCACCTTACTATCCTATTTTGGTATCAAACATGTGCCAGCACACCACAGAGGTGTTAATAGAGAGCTAACTCTACGGAAAAAAGAATCCAAATATAGTGTGGATTTAGAAACTAAGACACCGAGAGGATTGAATATTGGTGAAGAACTCAATACTCACTTATGTGATGATTAATGAATTCAGTAAGTTTATGAGGAATTATAGTAGTGACTTTTCATATTTTGAGCAGCAGTAATTTTTGCAATTTTTTTAATTTTTGTAATTTCTCCTAACACTTTTTTCTAACTTATTTTACTTTGATTATGTTTTCACAGAATGGTTGGAGTCTGGATAGTTTCTTAATTTAATAGTACCTATTCTTCTACATGGTTATTGACTACACAAAAAAACAGTGACAAGTTTTTCGTTATGATTTTGGTTGAAAAGTGTTTCCTATGAAAATATTGATATTGTTCAATATCTTGGGAGTATAGCACTATTTGTAGAAGATATAACACAAAAATATATATATACATATATGTTATGTACTAAGCAAAATGAAATGTAAAAAAAAAAAAATATTGACTCTGGTGATACTCTAAAAAATGATACTCTTTTTGTAAAAATGGTATTTCTTTTTACAAATGTTTTTTTACTGTAAATAGAGCAATATTTATACTTATAATCACACTTATATTTATATTTATAAATTTATGGTGATTTTTATATGTATACTGATATGAATAATGTACAATCATATTTATATATATTTATAATGCTTCTACTACTTAATAACTTGGTGGTAATTTAGTGAAATAATAAGTTATGTGGCTGTGTACATATATATTTATATATTTATTTAATTGACTCAGTCTTGCTTATGTCATCCACTTAAATTCCTTTCTAGGATATTTACTTGTACGAAAATAATTACTTAGTCCTGTTTTTATAGTGTTGTCAAGATGGTATTTAAAGGAAAGCACATTGGTTGAACTATACACGTGATCAAGGCTGCCTGTCAGCCGAAACGCGTTTTGAATTCCTGAGTGTGCGTTTTCTCTTTTGGAGAGTTTGGATTTATGATATAATTAACCGGAGTGCTCTGCCGGTTGCAACGCACCACCCCTCTAGGGCCGCTTGGAGCCCGGTTGTGAGCATTATTTGTGTGGATAAATATAAATATATATACTGTATATATATATATTTATATATATATTTGTTTAGTATTAGTATGCGTTTTGGTTAGTATATGTTGTGGCCAGTTGTGGGTAATGTATAGTTAGGATAGGTTAGGTTAGTATTGGTGTTTGACATAGTTTAAGTTTTCTTTCATACACATCTAGTAAAGTTTCTCCTTTACGGTATGTGTCAAATGCTTGGGGATCTGGGCCTTTGCATGAGTGTACATTGGCAAATTTGTGTTTGCCTGTGTGTTCCATCATGCATCTACATCCCATTCTTGAAATGTGTATTCCCACTTCCAAATGAGCTGTTACATTTGCAGCTACAACAAAACTACATGTCAATGCATCTGCCATCCATTGAACCAACCACTCAAGGTGACTATGTTTCCCATGTATTGGAGAGGTAGGTGTGATTTTAAAGCTGTCATCGTTTGGGTCCTGTGTTGGAAACTTGGGCACTGTGGGACGTCTGCCTGCACCCTGAAGTTCATGTGAACCCTGATAAACTGAGTGGTGTCATAATCTTATGAAGTTCAGTATACATAAATCACACCTATGAGTTTTCTCATTGTACTCCCAGGTGACGTTATTGTCCAAACACTCTTACACATCCATTCCTGCTGTATGGTGTGGTTGTAGGATTTAAGTTTAGAGTCATATTTCACATACACAATGATTGTCTTGTAGGGGATGTGGGCAGCATTGAGTTTCATCTTGTAGATACCTTTGGCCTGACATTTACAATTTTTACACAGCATTATACTGTTTGTGATGCTTTAACTTCAGAAAGGAGCCACAAGCAGCACAGATGATTGTAAAACCCAGACCCTTGTGCATAGATATCAGCCCACATTCTTTCTGCACTATTGTATTGACATTCTGTGGCCATTGACATGTTACATGCATCACAAAACTCCTGCACAGTAGATGTGTCACATTACACAGAGACAAAGTGGTTGTGAAGGCACTGTTTATTTTAGAGTGTTGTAGTCCAATATTTACATAGTCCAGGTTTGTAAGTCCATTAGTGTGACGCATTCCATTGTGATGCAACACAAGTGCAATGTTGAGGGACATGTCATTGAACATGCTGCGATGGAGTGTCATTCAGTGCAGAGGAACATGAATTGCCAATTAGGTAGTAAGAGACAATTTTAGTCCATAGTTGTAAGGTAAACAGTGTGTTGGAGAACAGTGCATGTTACCAACTGTAGCAATACTGGCATGTTGTCAAGCACGGGACATAGGAAAATCACTGCCCATGTGGCATGGGCTGGTGCTACCGGGTACTCCTACGGGTGAAGGTGATCTGTTCCACGTCTTCATCTACTGATGTGTGTGTAGTCTCCTCTGCCCTTAGTGGTGGTGGGTTTGAGGGGGCAACACACAGTTCAGTGTTTGGAGAAGTGGACTCTGAATTTCCCGTAGTTGCCAACTGTGGAACTATTAAGGTCATAACTGAAGCAAGGAGGAGCTGCTGGTTATTGAGTACAGCAGCAACATCCCTGTGGTAGGCAGCCAGGTCGGCCCGAGGGGGTCATGATTGTAGTCTTGCATGCAGTGAAAAGTTTGGGAGGCCAGGTGTTGTGGCAACTCCCTCACTGCAGTGGTGAAGTCCCTCACACACTGTTGTAGTCCTTGCAGTAGTGATTGTTGGACTTGCATGGCTGCTGACTGTTCTGCGGATGTCATCATGCACATGCATCCCCTGCCATATCTTGCATCCCTACCCGCACCTCCTTGGCCAGATCCCGCTGGACTCCCACAACTGTCCTCTCAAAGTTGGTCCCAGTGTCATCAGAGTCCTCAGCTGTGTTTGAGCTGGCAGGTCGTACTATTAGGGTGGTGGGTGGGTCCTCTGGGATGGCTGCCACATCTGTGCTCCTCCTTGCGACTGAAGGTGGGGTCTGGAGGGTTCCCAGGACATCTTGGAGGGTTTCCTGGCTAATGGTTGTCAGATCGTCATCCATGTCATTGGGGTAGTCCAGGACAGGCATATCCACAGGAGAGCCACCGTCCTCTGCAATGAGATATTGTACAATAAGTGTGTCTGTGTTGTGGCAGTTGTAATGCGACGTCACTGACTTCCTATTAGTGGAACATTGTAATCTGGGTTCCTGTTCATTGTTCCTGTCATTAATATTAGCATTCTCACAGGCTTATGCCCACTTGCATGTCACATGTAGTGTGGACAGCTTGGGGAATTGTCTGCGTCACATCCTCTAGGTGTAGGTTCTATCCAAATTGTGTCTTGCCACCTTCGAGTCCTACTCAACCCTCCTCTACTACCATTAGTATGGTGAGGCCTTGCAATGCCTGTTGGTGTTCTGATGCCACATGCACCACACATAACAATATGGGACTGACCCAGTCTATGATATTTCACATACACCTATGTGTTGCTAAAACCTAGCACATACCATGTATTGCATTGGCATGTGTGCTACATTGCATTGCACTGATGGGCCTGGCAGAGTTCCATTTTCTCTTATGACTGTGTGGGTGTGTTTCACTAGCTACACACATGTGTCCTCCCCCTCAATGCTGTTGTCTTAGCAGCATAACAGCTGAGATGTTGCAAGGTGGCATTGCAGCTATTTTAACAGAGGCACAGGGTAGACCCTGGAATGGGCAGCATGGGTATGACATTACTGCTGTATACTTCATAATGTAAGTAACAATACCTGATGTTTATTGCGCCTGTAGACATGAGCATTTGACAGGAGTTACACTTGGTTAGGAATTGAAGGGGATTCATCACGTAGTCATCCTGAACCCTCATTTGGAGTGTGTTTGTTCCATGGGCACCTAACTGCCATTTCCTAATTGACCGGAACACACAGCACAGGTAGTAGTGACAAATGTTGTCAATGGTAAATGCCGATTGAGGCAATGGCTTGAGACTGGGCATTGTCCCCTAGTTCACATTCTGACAATACCAGCTGTCCTGTGACAGCAGCCCAGTTTTACGTTCTACCCTACCCTGCTGGTCTGTTACAGCATTTCCAACAGCCTTGGCATGGCGGTGTACCCCCATGCAAAGGTTGTTGGTGTTGTGTTGTGCTGTGCCCCTGTATGCCCCTGCACAGCCCATGCACCCGTGCCATGCCCCTTTACCCTTTCCACTGCTTGATTTCCATGTCTGACATGCATTGTGTAGTAGGTATGTACCTCCCCCTGCTTGCAATTAACATTTAGGCATTTTGGTCAACCATGCAACTTACCCTGCATATGTGTTGTTTCCTGGTAGTCTGCGCTGTTCTGTCCTGCGATTCTTGTGATGATCTCCTCCGGGATGATGGCTGCAACCATCTCCTCCATCTCGTCCAGGGCCTCCTGCGGTGCTGGACTCCCACCTCCAATCTGCAGTGCTGTCTTCCTGTTCCTTGCCATTTTTCCCTTTGTCCTGTGCTTGCAGTCATTCCAGCGTTTCTTGCACTCCGTGACAGTTCTCTCGACCTCTGCCACACTGTTTATTTTGTCGACAATTTGTTGCCAAATTGCCTCTCTCCTCCCAATTGGCAATTTTGAGGTAATGAAAAGTGGATGCTGGTGCTCCGTCACCTCTCTGACCAGTATTTCATGCTCCTCTGCGCTGAAACGACACTTCCTTCTCTTCTTGTCTCTCCCCTGGGTCTTGTCTGTGTCCTCCTGGCTGGTTCCTGGTATATTGAGATCTCCCTGGGGTCTCTCCTGGCTTCTGGGATCCATTTTGGGGCTCCTTAGTACTGTTTGCTGCGTTTGCGCCGCTTTTTGATGCTATTGCGGTGGAAAATTGCGCATATCTGGTTTGCGACATAGCAAACTGGATTAGAGTCAATTTCACTGAATTAACGTCATTTTGCTTTATGACGTGGTGCAATGGTTAGCGTAAAAAAAAATTAATCTAACCCATGCTTAGCGCCACTGTGCGTCAAAGTATACATTTGATGCACGGGTGGCACTAAGAAATGGTGTTAGCCTGTGTTAAATTTTCAGACGCAAAACTGCGTTAGCGCCGTTTTGCGTCAAAAAGTTTAAATATGGCCCCAAATTAGTACATACCAGAGTGTTGAGGGGGTATGGGCGCCATCTTAGCAAGATAAAAAACTATATGGAATGTAAATAATTGTACTCATCAAACAGAAAAAAATGACGCAACACAGTACCGTACTGAGGCTTGAACATTTAGAGAGAGCTGTTTACTTTACTATTATACTGTGTGCAATTTGCAGTAGTCTTTATATCGTATGGTACAGTGTATCTTCAATTCACTAATTCTGATGCGGTGATATCCCGGTTCAACGCTGTCTTTCTTATTGGCCTCCATCTGAATTTGTGTATCCAAGGTTCGAATTTCATGCAACTTGCTAGAAGCAATACAGTGGGATTATAGGTTGCATTTGAATTCCTTCTTTTTGTCTGGCACTAGTGGTCAAGAGTATTCCATGCTGATCTGAAGTCCACTGCACCTGATGTCTTATGTAACTGACAGGTTAAGTTGTTTACTGTTCTGCGTTTAACATTAAGTAGTTTATTTGATGTTGACAGGAATTGGAGTTTGGTTTTCAATTCATGTGTTCTCCGGTCTGAAGACATTAGACATAGGGGGTCATTCTGACCTTGGCGGTCTTTTCGCAAGACCGGCGAGTTACCGCCGCGGTGAAGACCGCCGACCGCGGCGGTATGCCGCTGTGCGCATTCCGACCGCTGGGAGCGTTCTGCCGGAAAACCGCCAGCAGCCACACTGGCGGTCGGCGGGAAAGTGGAGACTGGTCAACCTCCACCGCCACGCCAGTAGAACACAGCCCACAGAATTACGACCCACATTTCTGTGTGGCGGTCTTCTGTTGGCGGTCACCTCCCCATGGCTCCTGTCGCCTCCCGGAGGACCAACGCACAAGGTAAGTTGATCGTCCGTGAGGGGAGGGGGTGGGGGGGTGTTGTGTGATGTGTGCGTGCATGGGGGTGTGCGTGTGAGTGTGTAGAGGGGGTGTGTGAGTGCGTGCATGCGGGCGGGGGGTGCTGCTGTGCCTATGGGCAATGTGTGTAGTTCGGCGGGTGCGCATGTCGGCATGTATGTGTGCGGGTATGTGTCCCCGTTGTGTATGTGTGTGTGTAGGGGGTGTGTATATGTGCATGTTGGGGGTGTGTGCATGTCGGGGTGCGTGTATGTGCATGTCGGGGTGGGGGTGGGGAGGGGGTTCGTACCACCTCTGGGGGGTGGCAAGGGGGTGGAGGTTGTGGGGGGAGGACTCGGGGGGGCAGTGGGGGGTGGGGGAGACCCCTATCAGTGCCAGGGAAGGAATTCCCTGGCCCCGATAGTGCCTACCGCCATGGTTCGCATGGCGGTTCCCGACTGCCAGAAACCGCGGCGGTGAGCAGGGTCATGATACCGTTGGCGGTCTTGGGTCGACCGCCGGACCGGAGTGCTCAGACTCCAGCCCGTCGGTCATGACTTCCGTGGCGGTCGGAGTGGGAAAGTGGCGGTCGATCGCGGCGGTGACCGCCGCGGTCAGAATGCCATTTTTTTGACCGCCGGTCTGTTCGCGGTCCGACCGCCGCCTCTCCGCCGACCGCCAAGGTCAGAATGAGGGCCATAGTTGTACAATGCTAATTGTAGGCTTATTGTTCTTGTGCTTTATGGTGGTCAGCGACTATAATAATCTATCGTTTTGTGCCTTATGCTATGTACATTGCTTTCTTATATGGAGTTTTTTCTTACTTTCCCAATATTTTCCCTCATGGAGAAAAGGCATTGCATCATGACTAGCATCTGTAGCACCATAAGGTTCGATACCTTTATAGGTGGTTATGGCGCATATAATATATTTTTTGCTTTAAAAGCCAACTAGTGAATAAAAATGTCCGTTTTGATTTTTGTTTAGTCATTTTTCCTTTTCTGCACCATAATTATATATCAAATCAAAACACTTTATTCTGCATGAAAATTATCAACCATACAAATAAATTAACAACACATCACATAGCACTATCAAAAATCACTATCCAAAATACAATCGTACACCTATCCTATCCAATAAATACTTAAAAACAAAGTTTTAAAAATAAAGTTCATTAAACCAGTTTGTATATCACCTCATGTCCTACTAAACAGTTTTGCATATATAAAAATTGCATTCTAAATTTCATTAAAACAATAATATTTCAATAAGATAAAAAATGTAAACTCATTTAAAAATACTCTATATTGTTCTGCAAGGATATAGCTCCCTTAAGAAAAAACCCCATCTGCCACACCAGAGCATCAGAAGTCATACGCAGACACAGAAAATCTGAGCGATATTGCACAAAACCCATAGACCTCTATAGGAGGAATAAGTAGCGTCGCCTAAAGGGGGCATAAAAGTCACAGAACAAAGTAAAATGAATTAAAGTCTGCCGAGACACTCCATCACAAGGGCATGGTTTTATGGATTTTTCATCAAACTGACCTAGCAGAAAAACACAGATTACTTCTGATAACCTCTAGACGGAATCACGAGATAAGAGTCCTTTCCCTCACATTTCTTATCTCCAAGAGAGAAGCCTCAGGACCCACCCCATCTTTAACATTATAAAATCCCTTACTGATTTTTTCCTTAGTTCCTCCTCCTCCCTGTTAACCCCCAAGATTTTGGAGAAATTCTCCTTAGCCCAACGTTTGTCAGAGCTAGTTAGACCCTCTGGAGCCTCAAACATATCCGGCCGCCTCAGTACATAAGCTACTTTTCTTACATACATCAGCCAGGGAATATCCTTTGCACGATCACATGCCATGCAATCCGGCAGAATCTCTCTATTAAAAGAGGCAAACTCGTTAGTCCAGATAGAGATCCATAGCATGAGGGGAGCAATCTTGATAGTGTCTTCTATGAAGTCTAGATCCAATTCAGCATGCAAACAGAAGCCAGAGGTATTTTGGCCAACTCCTAACAGCCTTCAGTAAAAGTGATTTTCCTCTATCGCAGGGGCCCTATTTTCTGTGTAACCCCAAATTGGAGCCCCATACAGCAGGACTGGAGACATTTGCACCTATAAACTTCAAGCAAGGGCTTAATAGGTTTATTTCCCACCCTAGCGGCAAACTTGAAAGTGGCGCCAACTGTTGCATTGAAAAGCACCCCTCTCCTGGAAATACAAGATTTCCAGGTACCCATGTTATCGAAATTAATCCCTAAGTAGGGGAATTCCTGAACCTTACTGATTACTTGCTCATTTATCTTCAGCCCCCCCCCCACCCTGCTGAGTTGTTTCCCATACATCATAAAGTGTGACTTATTGCAATTTATCTCTAGGTCTAAAGCTGACAGAAATATTTCATAGGCTCTAACCGCCTCACGAAGGCAATTCATAGTACAGGCCATAAGCACAGCGTCATCCGCATAAATCAATACAGGGACACTCGTTCCATTCATTTTCGTCTCATCGTTACAACGTTCCACTAAAAAATCAAACAACCCATTTGTGTACAGAAGGAAAAGGGTAGGAGCCAGAACACATCCCTGGCATGCACCCCTGTTAAGTTCAAAAGCATCTGAGCATTCCCCATTTGTCCCAACCCTCACGTTTGCATTAGTTCCTAAGTGGAGGTACCGAAAGAGCTCCACAATTTGGGGATCCATACCCAGCCGGATAAGCCTCTCCCACAGTTTAGTCTGATTGACCCTAGGCACAGCTAAGATCCATAAATGTAAGATATAGAGTGCCTTTCCTGGCTTGCGTGTATTTCCCAATCACCATCAGCAGGTTTAAAACTGTTCCTGGGTACCAAGCCCTTCCCTAAAGCCATATTGTACTCGGCTCAAAATTTAATTTTCAGCAATCCAAGCCTCAATGTGCCTTAAATAATCCAGCCCAAAATTTTGGCCGAAGAATCAAGGGGAGAAATTGGGCGATATGACTTGGGATCATTTCGGTCCCCCTTTTTATACACAGGAATAATACAAGACGATCTCCAGTTGACAGGGATTCCCACACTAACTGCTGCGATGAGGACATTAAGCAGGATGGGTGCCCATAGCTGGGGACAAGATTTATAGAGATCCATTGGGATTGTGTCCGGGCCTGGAGCTTTATTGCTAGAGCTGTCTTGAAGCGCCTCCCTTACCTCTTGGAGTGTAAACCTGATAGCTGAATTGGGGTGAGCCTCATATTGTTTACCCCCATTATCTCCTAAAAAGCTCCCCTGAAAAATTCTACAAAAATGGCTCACCCAAGCAATATTACAGCCTAGGCCATCAGAAGTTTCTGAATCAAAGAAACCCCCATTTACAACCTTCCAAAACAGGCCAGGGTACTTATGATCTACTGCACATTCCAGTTTCTCCCAGGCTAGCTCCTTGAGCTTTAGCTTCCTTGCCCTCAAGACATTTTAATACTGAGCCCTCGCTTCTTTAACATGGGCCTTATCTCTAGGGTGCTCATTTAAGGCCTTCCTCAAAGATTCCTTAGCCTCATAAGAGGGCTTACTAAACCACCCTTAAACCTACGTGAGGACTGAGCAGCTGCAATCAAACAATCTTTAAAAGCTTTATACACTCTAAGCATATCATCCATAACTTCCCCTGGGCTGGGAGTCTCTGCCAGAAGTGTGCCTGTAATCAGATTTAGGTTATCACCTACCACCCTTTCTACTACTTGCTGGATATTTACCTGTTTCCAACCAAGGGGCATATTTATACTCTGTGTGCACCGAATTAGTGTCATTTTGTTTTTACTCTAATTCGGTGCAAAACTAACTCCATATTTATACTTTGGTGCTAGACCCCTCTAGCACCAAATTTATGGAGTTAAAGTCATTTTTTGAAAGTGGAGACCTACTTTGCCTTAATGAGATGCAAGGTAGGCGTTCCCATGCAAAAAATGACTCTATGGCCTTAACGCCATATTTAGGGGCATATTTATACTCTGCGGCATATTTATTCTCTGTTTGCACCGAATTAGCGTCATTTTTTTTACTCTAACTCGGTGCAAATCTAACTCCATATTTATACTTTGGTGCTAGACCCATCTAGCACCAAGGCCCTAATTTAAACATTTTTTTGCACCGCATTAACGTCATTTTATGACGGAAAAGTGGCGCAAACTTACAAAATATTGGCCCTTATTTATACTTTTTGCTGCAAAACTGCACTAACTCAGTTTTGCACCAAAAAGTTTAGCACCGGCTTGCACCATTTCTGTGCACCAGCCGGGCACCATATTTATGGAATGGTGCAAGCCGGTGCAAAGGGTAGGCTAGAGTTTTAAAAAATGACTTTAGTCGGGTGGGGCTGGCAGTATAGAAGAAGAGGGTTTAGCACCAAAAAATGGCTTTAGGCAGGTTAGAGTAAAAAAAAATGACTCTAACCAGATTAGCGTCATTTTATGGTGCTAAACCTACCATGCCACATGACTCCTGCCTTAGAAAAGGCAGGAGTCATGCCCACCACCCCAATGGCCAGCAGAGAGGACAGGGGTCCCCCGGGCATGGCCATTGCACCCTGTGCCATGTATGGGGGCCCATTTCAGGGCCCCCTATGGCACTTTCAAAAATAAAATGCACTTACCTGTACTTACCTGGGATGGGGTCCCACATCCTCGCAGTCCCTCTAGTGTGGGTGGGAATGCCCCTAGGGCCTAGGGAGGGCACCTCTGGGCTTATTCCATGGTGTTCCACCATGGAAATAGGGCCACAGGTCCCCTAACGCCTTCCCTGACCCAGGTCTTAAAAAATGGGACAAAGCAAGCTTTGCCTCATTTTTTGACCCCTCCTCCCTCCCTTGCACCATTTTTACATGGGAGTATAAATATGGTGTTAAGGCCATAGAGTCATTTTTTTGCACAGGAACGCCTACCTTGCATCTCATTAACGCAAGGTAGGTTTCCACTTCCCAAAAATGACTTTAACTCAATAAATTTGGCGCTAGACGGGTCTAGCACCAAAGTATAAATATGGAGTTAGTTTTGCACTGAATTAGAGTAAAAAAAATGACGCTAATTCAGTGCAAACAGAGTATAAATATGCCCCTTAGCGTCAAAAAATTATGCTAATCTGGTCAGAATCATTTATTTTGACTCAAAACTGCCTAACGTCATTTTTTTTTAAGCTAGCCTACCCTTTGCACCGGCTTGCACCATTCCATAAATATGGTGCCCAGCTGGTGCTAAAAAATGGTGCAAGCCGGTGCAAAACTTTTTGGGGCAAAACTGCCTTAGTGCAGTTTTGCACCAAAAAGTATAAATAAGGCCCCAAGTCTCTTACCCTGATATTTTGTCCTCACCTAAACTAGCCCTCCCCATCCTGGTTTGTATAAAGCCTCTGGGAAATTGAAGTGAACCGTGCGGGGGTTATGGTCATTAAAGTACTTCTCTACCACCTCCCCATACATAACTAACTTTTTTAAAGATGGGGACACAAAGATATAATCAATTGTTGTACCAGCCCCTCTGCCTACAAACGTTGGGACCTGATGTATACCCACAACTTCAATATCGCAAATGTTCAGTAGGCCCAAACTCTGTAGGCCCTTAATCAGGTTCCTGTCCCTAGGGTCCTGTGAACCCTCAGCTAAATGTACCTCGCGATCCACCTCAAAAGGACTCACCACTGTGCTATGCCGCCCTATCTCAGTATTACAATCTCCTGACACAACAGCACACAATTCCACCCCACCTCCTCCATTCTGCACTTCAGTGTCTGGAGAACTGAGAAAAGGACCCTGATTTGACACCCGAAGTCCCAAACAGCATTGTAGAAATTTACCAACAGGACATTAAGGGGGTCATTACAACATTGGCGGTAAAAGGCGCTTACCGCCGTGCAGAATACCGCCAACACACCGCGGTGGCGGCGGGAGCCCGCCACAGCTATTATGACACACATCACGGAATCCGCCGAAATTCAGACACCCACACCACACCGTCACACCAAAGGTCAGCGATAAACATGCGGAAACAAATCCTCCACCTCCACGCCAAAAGAAACACGCCCATGCCATTACGACCCACGAATCCACGCGGCGGTCTTTCAACCGCGGTATTCCATTGGCGGTACACACCGCCGCGCTCAAAATACACACACATCTACAAAACACCGCCACATTGGACAATTCAAAATACACACACCTGATACACATACAAACAACACTCCCGCCATGTCAAAGCACCGCTGAACAGTCCTGAACCTCCATGGCAAAGCACCGCTGAACAGGGCAAAGACCGCCATGGCAAAGCACCGCTGAACATAGCAAAGGCCGTGTGGGTATGAATAGGCCACCACATCAGGCATCCTTATCCCATGTGCAGCTGGGACAGTGACAGGACAGGAACTTTCACGGGGAGACTCATCCATTCTGGGCACCAGTCCCACCCAGTACCAGTAGAGAACTGCATCTTCTTGAGAGTCTGTGGCTTTGCACTCCCCAGGATGGCACAGTGGGCAACCCACCCACTGTAGAGACTTGAGAGACTGTGGCTTTGCACTCCCCAGGATACATCAATGGACATGGAGCCCCGTTGTGGATCTGGCTTCGCATTCATGTGGCTGAGGTGCCCCCCCTTCCCTTCCCCCTGAGGTGCCTGTAGTGTTTCTATCTGATGCCCCGGCAGTGTTCTCTCCGATTTTGGTCAGGTATCTATTGTGGGCCTCGCCCATGCATTTTTGGACTGTTGGTGCACGGACATTGTTGTGCACATATCTGCACTACTTCTTGTATTGTATATATAATTATGACAGATTTCGAGATATATATCAGTATATTTTTGTATGATATGTATATTGGCACATTACAATGTTTGACCGCAATTCGCTTTGTCTTTGCATTCTTCCGGGGGGATTGTGGGTTGTTCATGTGATATTTTTGACTGCATTGGTGTGTATGTTGTGATATGCGAGGGTGGGGGTGTTTGGTGGGTGTCCCCCTAACTTTTGCCTCCCCCGTGTCGTAGGTGCAGTACTCACCGGTATCTTCGGCGCCTACGTCGCTGTTGGTCTTAGAGGAGCAGAAAGACAAGGGCAGGTAGTATTTGGAGTTCCAGCTCCATGGAGTCGTCGTTCCTCGTGGGATGTGTAGAAGGTGAGCTTTTTCCCATAGCAAAAGCTGTTTCGGCCGTGTTTTTATCCGCGGTGAATCCGCCCCGGAAAAGGTGGCGGATTGGTGTGTTCTGATACTATGGGTGGTACATTGTCTCCCGCCTGTCTGTTAGCGGTGACCGCCGCGCTGCTTGCCTGTACCGCCGTGGTGGGCGGTGTGTTAAAGTGGCTGTCTTTGTTGGCGGTTTCCGCCAGGGTCATAATTCCCTTTTTTTGTCCGCCGGCCTGTTTGCGGTCTTACCGCCGCTTTAACACCGTCCGCCAGGGTTGTACTGACCCCCTAAATTTGTTATGAACAACCACCCAAACAATCAATATACCCTGATGGTTACAGGTAATTTAATATGCTCTCGCTGTTCTAGAGAATCGGATTAAAGTAACTAAGCCCCCTTTAGGGTGACCTCCTTGAGGCCGAGTGGCCGGGACTGTGAACCTATGATAACCATTCCAGGTTGCTTGCCCATCCGACCAGGTTTCTTGAAGTAGAATGAAATCGTACTGAGCCAGACACCTTGTCCATTCATGGTCTAATAACTTAGTGTCAAACCCAGCTACATTCCATGAAATAAGACAACACTTTGTAGACTTTCCACTCTGGTCATCCATGTTCATAATAGCAATGGGGGGTTCTACCATATCCTCTATATATCTCCATGCATAGCGTCAATCCACCCCCTGCAGATCTGGAGCGCTAATAGTATCATTCTTCAAACTGGTTAACTGTGGGGCATCCTGGCCTTGATGGACATTCCTAAAATTCCCAAGTGGAGTCTCAACAGGCTGCCGTGTATGATTATAAAAGAAACCCAAGGGGACCATACCAATCTTTCCCTTTCTCTGGGGAGCCAGGCTTTGTGTTGAAAGGAGTCGCTGGGCCAGATCAGGATATCTGCAATTTCTAATAATACAATCCCCGTTTCCACACTTTTTCTCGAACCCCAACCCAATCAGTTCTTCTGACAAACAAGATATCCCTAAGGTCCTTGCAAGCAAAGTCACAGTTTTTACTCAGCCAATGGCCAGTCTTATTTTTTAGTTGATCCGTGGATTCGCTAGTACCTGGAGCAAGAACAAGAACGTCTGTCAGCACCACTACGTAGGGGGCACAAGACAGAGGGAGCTTCAAGCAAACAAGTAGGGGACTTTTCTTCAAGTGCAGATCTTGTGCTCTATCACTTTGTTGCAACTCCCTCCCATTCCCCACAGGCCCGCTACCAGATGACCTACCAGCTCTTAGCCTGTTTTTTCCGCTTACGCTTGTTGATAGATCGGCCGAGGCAGCCGGGACCGGGGCAGCTTCCACACGAATATCATGAGCCCAAGAGTTTCAAAGTTTGCAAGTTGCCATATGGCTCTTTTCAATGCCCTGAGATAACCCTCACATAGGAACGCCCCATCAGACAGTTGGTTTTGACATCTAAAGGCCAAGGGGCCACCCTCAACTGTGACTGGGCTGAGCCTCTCCTGCCCACACAACCAGGAAACTGCTTTTTCAAGCACCTGCAATTTCGCCAAGACCGGGGCCAGACTTATATTATATAAAATAACCATATCAATCTTCTGTGCATTAATGAGGTCGGTTGGTTCTTATATAGAGAGGTGTTTTCTCTCTTTTTATCTGTAGCCACATCTCCTCTTACAGGTGTAGCCTAACACCAGAGCATATACATTAGTGGGTAAAGCTAAACCCCTCTGAAGAGCTCTAAGGAGAGCAAAACACGTGTCAGTGGTTGCTTTTGCTCATTCCAGGTTGGCTTGGATGGTATTTTACCGGTCCAAAGCTGTAATAGTGTGCCTGGAGTGGTGAATGGCTTTTTTCATTTTACAACTCAGCAAGGATGACACTGTGTCAACCCTATTTTTAAAGAGTTTGCTGTACAAATGGCAAAAGACTTTGGGGGTCATTCTGACTCCCGCCGGCCGGGGTAACCGCCGCGGTTATTCTGGGTTTCCCGCCAGCCCAGCGGGAAACACCCTTCCATGAGGATGCCGGCTCCGAATGGAGCCGGCGCAGTGGAAGGGGTGCGACGGGTGCAGTTGCACCCGTCGCGATTTTCAGTGTCTGCATGGCAGACACTGAAAATCTTTGTGGGGCCCTGTTACGGGGGCCCCTGCAGTGCCCATGCCATTGGCATGGGCACTGCAGGGGCCCCCAGGGGCCCCACGACACCCCATACCGCCATCCTGTTCCTGGCGGCCAAAACCGCCAGGAACAGGATGGCGGTATGGGGGTCGGAATCCCCATAGCGGAGCGGAAAACCGGCGGTACACCGCCGGTTTTCCGTTTCTGACCGCGGCTGTACCGCCGCAGTCAGAATGCCCATGGGAGCACCGCCAGCCTGTTGGCGGTGCTCCCGCGGTCCCCAACCCTGGCGGTCTCGGACCGCCAGGGTTGGAATGACCGCCTTTGTCCCTATCTAGCTCAGCGTGGATAGCACTATGCTGATCCTGTGCTTAAAAACCTTGCTAGGTAAACAAACATTTGAGTTGAGCAAATCTAGAGTGTCGCTGGTGTTGCAGGGAGCTCCTTACTGGAGCTGCTCTCCACCTAAACCTCAGAATTACCCAGAGTTCTCTCTTTTTTTTTCTTTTTTGACTACTTTTTACGTCACTCTAACCCTGAAAGGGCTCTGTTTTGATATATATATATATATATATATATGTATACTCATAGAGAGACGTTACAGTTAGGCTCACATTTCAAGCGTACAAAACTATAGAAATTGAGAGGTTATCATAGAGTTACTTCAAGTAACTATAACTCGTGCCTTAAGGTAACTATAGCTTGTGCCCCCACCATGCACTGTTTTTTCCTAATTTTGTTTACTGTAAATATTATTGAGATTATCAAGCATGTTATCAAAGATGTCATGGGTACCGTAATTTGTGGGGTATTTAGCAGTGTTTTTTACGTGAATTTATATATTTTTTTTATCTATTTCCTAAATATAACGGTGCTGTAACCTTTGTTTTTTTTCAGTGAATTTCTATGGTTTTTTAACATATAGTAACATATAGTAATTCTCATTACTATACGTTAATCCAACCACTACACAGGGCCTGACCTCTTGCCAGGCCCTGAGGCCAACGCCCTATATGCACCCAAACTTGCACCGTGCATGGCCTTCACCTGTGTGCAAGGGAGGTTGCCTGCAAGACCTGGCTTGCAGCTAGACCCTGCAGCCAACTCTCCCTAACCACGCAACCCCATGCTGTACACAGGTCTTTGGCTGTGCGCAGCTTGAGTTGGCCGCAGCCTCTCTGGGTGTGAGAATAGATGTGAGAGGGTGTATCTAGGGTGAGAGTTGCTGTCAGATTGTAAGTTTGGGTGTGAGAGTGCATACATCAGTGTTTTAGTGGGTGCGTCAGTGTGTGGATTTGTGAGTGGGTGCATGAGGGTCTGAGTGGGACAAATTGATTGAAGGAGAGAAACAGAGGAAGACAGTGAGAGGGACAGAGATGAAAGCTCTGCCATTAGACAGCAGGACCTACTTTAAAGGTCCTGCTCTCAAACAGCAGAGTGTTTGCTGTTGCTTGGCTGCTGCTCTGCAGCCAAGCCACAGCAAACAGCTATGTCCGGGGGTGGACACCACGGGACATAGCATGAGCTGGCCCCAGGGGGTGGCGGTCCCCAGGGCCATCAGAGGCTCCAAGAGGGGGGCCGCGCCCCCCCCTCCAACATGAAGATAGCCTCAGTGGGTGGTGGTCCCCAGGGCCTGGGGGGTCTGAAATGGACCCCCTTTCAATCGCTTTCTGTTTGCTCCAGGAGGTGGTGTTCCCCAGAGCATAGGGGCCATTGGCCCCTCTACACATATCCATACAGAAGCCCCAGGGGGCAGTGGTCCCCAGGGTGCAGGGGTCCCATAGGGCATGGGTGTGTGGCCCCCCTCTCACAATTCAGTGTAGCCCCAGGGGTGATGGTCCCTGGGGCTAATGGAGGTCCCAAAGGGACCCCTTTTTCTTTTTTTTCAAATATTTGCCCTGTGGGGTGGTGGTCCTAGGTGCTGGGGGGGCCACAGGCCCCCCGCATGTACTTTCTTGATCACCCTGGGGAGGTAGTGGTCCCTGGGGCAGCACGAGGGGGCTGGTGGCCACCCCAGAGATCATAACAGCCCTGGGAATGTGGCAGTCCCCATGGCAGTGGGGGGCATGCAGGCCCGCCGCATAAACAATATGAGCCCCAGGGAGGTGGCAGTCCCCGGGGCAGTGGGTGGGCACCAGGAGCCCCCCCACATTTGTAAAAATGTGTCCCAGGGACTTGGCCCACCCAGGGGCTTTATACTAAGGAAGCACAGGAGACCGCAGTTCGTTTTTGTTTCGGATTTTACAGCAGATCTGCAGACCTGCTGTGGATCTGACCGTAAAATAAAAAATAAATGCTTTTTAGCCCTGGGGGGGGGGGGTTCCCTGTGGGACCCCACCACCAGAGCCAGGTGTGAGGGTGTTCGTACACTGGCCCCTTTTGTATTTTTTTATATTTTTTGGGGGACTCGGCTTCAGCCAAGTCCCAAGATCGCTGACAACACTTCTGTTGTTGAAGTGTTATCAGACAATCAGATCTCTGCACAAGATCGGGAGGGGTTGCGATTCCTTTGCGTCCCTATATATACAAATTTAGATTTTCTTCAATTTCTCAAAACCTACTGAATAGATTTACACCAAATAACTGGACCAAGAGCTACCTTTCTGCCAAATTCGGTGTAATTCCGTTCAGTGGTTTTTACGCTATTGTTGTTCACTTTTTCCTATGAGAATTAACATTGGAGAAGTTCTAAATTTCATCCCCGTTTATCTCGGCCCGGCTAGACGGATCACCCCGAAATCACTTTAATCATGGACTTACTTTTGGTTTTTATCAGGTTCACCTCAGGTACTAAAGTTTATTAGCGTGTATCGGTTTGGGAGCATGTGCCTTAAAGAACAAGTGGATATTTAGGGGGAATATATGCTACGTATGAGTTCCTAAAACATTTAGAATATTGCTTCCTTAAGCAACTTCTTTGTAGTTTAGGCACTATGCCTACAAACATATATTAGCTTGCAAGCATGTTCCCGAATGTACAAATGGTCAATCTCGAGGACGCTCATTGGGACCATCATACTGGGCTGGAGTTTTTTTTTTAACAAATCAACTATGTGGGCCTGTATGTTTTTGATCTCAAGCGTGCTATGCTGCAAAGGGGGTGGGGGTTACTGGTTGAACTCACTGTTTTCAGGGTGCTGAAATGGAGAGTTAGTGTGTTTTTTGGTTTCTAATTGCAGGATATGTCATGTACAATGCATTACGTCACTATAATTCCTGGACCAGTAAAAGTGTGACCACTTAAACCATAGAACTTCAACTGTTATAATGAGTTATTTCAAGTAACTATAAATTGTGCCCTAAGGTAACCTTAACTCACTCCTTCGCCACGCAGTTTCATCAATAATTATACTGCAAATGTTACAGTGATATTATCAATGACGTCACAGAAGACGTCATGAGTGATGTAATATCTGGGGTAATTAGCAGTGCATGGCGAGGGCAGTAGTTAGTTACCTTAGGGAACGAGTTATAGATACTTAAAATAACTCACTATAACAGCTGATTTTTTATGCTTTAGTGTGTGTAAAATCTGAACCTAACTATAGCGTCCCTGTAATCTCTGTTTTTTTTTTGTGATTTTCTATGTTTTTTTTTAATGTTAAGATGTCCATCGCAACGCATGGTTGAGGAGGGGTAGTTTGAATGCAGGGACTGGCATTGTGCTGCTCCCACCAAAGCTTGCTGCTCCTTCCCCCTCCCTCCTTGCCATCCATTGTCCAAGTCCATGCACCTGCTCTCTCATTAGAGCCCTGTGTGGCCGTTCTGCCACTGCCCTTCCTGCCTGCCCTGAACAGTTGGCTTGCTGCCCATCCACCTCCTCCCTACCCTCTGTTATCTGAGTCCATGCACCAGCTCCTCTCCCTCCTGCCCTGAATGGTCTGATGTGCTGCCATTGCCCTTCATTTCGCTTGATGCCCTGCCCTCCGTTGGCCATTCTATAATCCATCATAGCCCTCCTGCTTAGCCTCTGTGCTTAGCTTGCTGCCCATCCTCCTGCCCTCTGCCCTCTGATGTCTGTGTACATGCCCCTGTTCCCTCCTTTTTGCCCACCATGTTCCATGGACTTGCCACTGCCCATCCAATCTAGTTGAGTGTTCTGTTGAGCTGCCACTACCCCTTCCTAGCATGGTCAGATGGCTGCTGCCTTTCCCTGCCACCCTTACCCTGCCTGTTTGAGTTCCATGCCCCTATCTCCGCCCTCCTGCCCTCCGTGGTCCATTTTGCTGCCACTCCCTTCAGCCCTCCATGCTCTGTTGTGCGCAAACTGTTCCTGTCTGTCTGCCCTGCATGGTCTCTTATGAATCTCTTTATCTTTCCCTCTCTTGTCTGTGACCAGCACCTAACCCTACCTTCTGTCCTCCATGGTCGTTTGTACTAGTCCCTGCCCCCTCCCTCTTGTCCACCATGGCCATTGTGCTGCCACTAACCCTCCTGCTTGCCATGCATGGTCCTCTGTGCTGCCACAGCCCCTCCCACCAGCCTTCTGTTCGTCAGTCACCTTGCTGCCCCTGACCCCCACCTTCCCGCCGTTGTTTGTGTGTATGCCATTATTGTCTCACATTGCTCTCCATGGTGTGTTGTGTTTTAAGTGCCCATCCTGCTTACCCTCTATGGTGAGCTTGCTGCTCCTGTCTTGCCCCCCCTGACCTCAGTTTTCCGCATGCAGGCCCCTATGCCCTCCTTCCTGCCTTTTCTGGTCTGTTGTCTTGCCCCTGCCCCCCTCCTTCCTACCCTTCATAGTCCTCTATACTGCAACTGTCTTGCCTGTCTGTCCGGTGTGTTCAGCCTGCTGCCCTTGCCTCTTTCAACTATGCTCTCGTTGTCAATGTGCACGGCCCTGTCCCCTCTGGATTGCTTTCCATGGTCCATTGAGCTGCACTGCCATCCTGCTTCTCTGTGTGGTCTATTGTGCTGCTGCAACCCTTGACGTCTCTCCTGTAAGGTCAGTTTGGTGCCCTTGCCCATTTCCCTCCTCCCTTTTGTTATCCAATTCCATGTCCCTACCCCATTTCTCCTGCCCTCTGTGATCCAGTGTTCCATACTTGCCAACATTTTGATTGTGGGAAGAGGGAGGTTTTGAAAAAAACATCCTAATTGACTTACATCTTGATTTTAGGGAGGGGACAGATAAAACCCTTTTGGGCTTAAAAACATTATGATTCTCCTTCCTGAATCAGGTCTGTTGGCATGTATGGTTGTACTGCCACTGACTCTTCCTTCTGCACTCTATGGTCTGTTATATAGCCACAGTCTCTCTTGCCTGTTCTGAAAGTTTGGTTGGTTGCCCCAGCCCCCTTTTCCCTGCCCCTCCCACCTGCCCAGTGTGCTCAACTTCTTGCCTCTGAACACTCCTCCATGCCCTCTATTATCTGAGTCCATGCCCCTGACCTCTGTACTCCCAGAGTATTCTAATGAACAACTAGATTGCTAACATTCTGTATTTATTATAAAAGTGTGGCATGCCTGATGTCATCTTGATGTAATCAAAACTGTAATACCTAAAGCATTTCCTTTAGAAATTTTTAAACGGGAGGGTATTATTCCGATAGAAATGGTTAGTGCTCTAAAAAACTAAAATGAGGACATATTTTGAGTTCTCAAATAGTGACAAAACACGTTTAAATTATTTGCTAACAATGTTTTTTTACCTAGTTGATCACTTGAATATATGTTACATTTGGGGGAGACAGTGTGGCGTTATGGTCAGAGCTGCAGACTTTGCAAATGGGGAATCAGTTTCAAGTTTCTGTGTCAGCTGGACATACTGTGATTCTGGGCAAATCACTTAATCTCCCCATGTCTTAAGTCTAAATTGAATGTGTTCTGGTGTGATGTAATTGATGCTCATGTATAGCACTCCAGTACCTTCGGGTCAAGTCTGCGCTTTATAATAATTTGTGATATGAGTTTCCCTTTATTTTCATATGCCCTATTACTTATGTTGTTCAGTACAATTAAGCCCAACTAATTTCTGAACGGCTCTCGCCCTATTGTACAGCCCGTGTTCTGCACCTTTCTTAATGTTGATCCTGTGAAGCCGTTGTGTCCTCACTCCTCCTTGCTGTCCATGAGGAGAGATATTCTATTTAAATGCGTTATTTCATGTTTCCTTTTAGCTTAGATGATTTAGACTAGTGATATTTTGATAGTGAGTTCCTTAGATGATTTTCCAAAATATTGTTTTCTTCTTTTCTTTTTTTTTTGCCCGCATGTGATTAGTTTGTCCCCACACATGCAAGTCCAAATTCATGATAGGATTAGGGATGACCCAGCCTGAAACTCTTAAAGCTGATTGAATGACCTTCAAAGAATCATCCTCCTAATGTTGATAGAGAAGTATCCTCCTAATGTCGATTGTTGAATAATCATTTTAAACCATCCTCTGAATTTTGATGTAGTGATTGCTGTTAAAAAGAATTAGGCCCTCATTATGAGTTCGGTGGGTGGTACAAGCCACCCGCCCAACTCATCCCGTCAGAAGATCGCCAGTGCGTTCATGACCCCGCCAGCCCTATTATGCATTCACCGCAGGGCCAGCGGGCAGAAACAAGGGTTCTGCCCGCCAGCCCTCCGGTGAATAGGGCCTTTACATTGATGCCAGCCCCTAATGGAGCTGGCAGCAATGTGGCAGTGTGGCGGGTGCAGCAGAACCCGTCACGCATTCCTCGGCTTGTAATTCAGGCAGTGGAATGCTCAACGGGGCTGTGCATGGGAGCCCCTGGACTGCCCATGCCAAGTGCATGGGTAACACAGGGGGCCCCAGAGTCACCCATTCCGCCTGCCTTTCGTTGGTGATGTAAACTCACTGAATTCCTCGAGGCACACCAAATTCTAGACCCATCTAAATCAAGATTCAGAAGAAACCACAGCACCTAAACAGCACACCTAGCAGCCACAGACAACATATGCATGGTACTAGACCACGGAGACACGTCGCACTCATCTTTCTCAACCTCTCTGCTGCGTTTGACACCATCTCCCACTCAACTGTCTGCAGTAGACTATACGATGCCGGCATCTGAAAAAAAGCACTGGTTTGGATCAGGCCCTTCCTCACTGGAAGAACACAGAGGCCCTCATTACAACATTGGCGGTATAAGGCTCTTACCGCCGTGCAGAAGACCGCCAATACACCGTCGCAGCCGCTGTAGACCGCCACAGCTATTATGACACACATCACGGAATCCGCTGAAATTCAGACACCCACACAATACCGCCACACCAAAGGTCATCGATAAACTGGCGGAAACACATCCTCCACCTTCACACCAACAGAAACACGCCCATGCCATTACGACCCATGAATCCACGCGGCGGTCTCTCAACCGCGGTATTCCATTGGCGGTACACACCGCCTCGCTCCAAATACACACATCTACAAAACACCGCCACATTGGACTATTCAAAATACACACACCTGATACACATACAAACAACACTCCCACACACCCAACACAATATAAAACACACACCCACATCACCCACAAACCCCTACAACCCGAATTTCTGAGAGAAGGCCAGAGAGACAGCACAGCTATTGACAAAGAGGCACACAACACCATCACCCACACTACATCCACGCACTAAACATCACATACCACTACACTCACCACGCTCATCACCACATACACCACCCCACACCTCATATACACCACCCCATGTCACGCCAAAGACACCCCCGCTTCTCCGAGGAGGAGCTCAGGGTCATGGTGGAGGAAATCGTATGGGTAGAGCCACAGCTATTTGGCTCACAGGTACAGCACACATCAATAGCCAGGAAGATGGAGCTATGGCGAAGAATAGTGGACAGGGTCAACGCAGTGGGACAGCATCCAAGAAATAGGGTAGGACATCAGGAAGAGGTGGAACGACCTACGGGGGAAGGTGCGTTCCACGGTCTCCAGGCACAACATCGCAGTGCAGCGGACTGGCGGCGGATCCCCACCTCCTCCCCCACAACTAACAACATGGGAGGAGCAAGTCCTGACCATCTTGCATCCTGAGGGCCTCGGAGGAGTCGGTGGAGGAACGGACACTGGTAAGTCAAATCTTAACTATCACATCCCCCACCCTACCTGCATGCCATCACACACCCCAACCCTCACACCCTCCGCTATCACCCCAAATCCTCAGTAATGTACCCATGACACCAACCACCCATCCCAACACCAAGCCCTGCATGACACAACTAAGCATGGGCACCCCTCACTAAAGCATGCCCACTGCACATACCCAGAACACCCCCCCAACCATCACCACACAAGCCCCCACACAGGAATGTTAGCACTGGGGTACACAAACACCCACCCATTTCACACCATGACACACACACACATGCAATAATCATGTTATTACACCACTGCAGGAACCCGAAGAAACGTCACCACACCAGAGGGTACAGACAACACCACTCCACCCCCAGAAGAGGCCCACAGTGACGACAGCAGCTCTGCCCTACTGGATCCTGATGACCAGCCAGGACCATCGTGGGCCTCAGGACAGTCGGTTCCCCTTGCCCGGCCACAGACCAACACCGAGCTGCTACCCTCTGGTAACACCAGCACAGCACCCACCCAGCGGGCCCAAACTCCCTACCCAGGACAGGTCAATCGGCGGTGTGTCCACCACTACAGGGCACCCAGGCTAACCCACCACCCCAACAACAACAGGGACCTGGGGGCAGTGGTAGTGGGCACACGGTCCAGGGGACGGAGGCACAGGAACATAGGGAACTGGGAGGGGTGCTGTGCGACAGAGGGAGGACAGGCCAAGGGAAGCAACTCTCCACGAGGCCCTCTCCTCCATCATGGGAGCATACCACCACTCCCAGGAGACAATGGCGACGGTCCTGGACAAGTTGCAGGAGACCCTGCGTTTGCAGGACGAACTGTATTTGGGGTTCAGGGAAGAGCTCAGGACCATCAGCTCCGCCCTGGGCACCATCGTAGGGGTGCTGACGGACATTCAAAAGACCTTGAAGGACACCGTGGCACTCCAAGGGGCCCCTGACACTAGCCAGGACGACGAACTGCCCACCACCTCCGCCGGCGCTAGTGGACAGGACGCCCCGCCACAGGACCAGCACACCAGCACCCCATCCCCTGCAGACGGACAACCACCACGCAAGTGGGCCCTGAGATCCAGGAACAGGACAGAGCAAGATGGCAAGACCACCGCCAGGAAATAAGACCACCCTGATTGTCCCCCCACTGTCCCACTTTGTCACCCTGTCCAGATTGGAACTGTCCCAGCTCCACTTCCAATGCCCAGATGGGCAGTGCACCTGTGAGACTAATAGACTGGACTCTGCCATGGACATTCCTCCACTATCACCCATCCCCATTTTACAACCCCCCTTCATTTTTTGAGCACTTAAATAAACACCCTTGAAACACAAAAAAATCTGGAGTCAGTCTATGATTTGGAACTTTGTATTATCAATTACAGTGTCATAATGGGTTACCCATTGGAAGGCTAACATACCAATGTCACACATCACAAGCCCTTCAAGGATGCAAGCAGTTGACACGTAGGTTACCACACCTGTGAAACTGAAATGGAAGGGTACAACTCAATTAACAAATAGTGAGTGAAATTTAGGTACAGGATAGAGGTAGACGTGTGAAAGTTAATGTAATGTTAAACCAGATAATGTTCTCACCTGTGTGTCACTGGAAATATTGCTGTATGACTGAATCCCTGTTGTCGTTTTCTTCATCCTCAGCTTCATCCTCATCACTGTCCACTCGCTCCACAGGCTCCACAGCTGCCACAACACCGTCATCTGGATCATCGTCCTGCAGAAAAGGCACCTGGCGTCTCAATGCTAAATTATGGAGCAGGCGATGATGATGTCGCACACCTTCTTCGGTGAGTAGAATAGGGATCCACCTGTCATATGGAGGCATCTGAACCTGGCCTTAAGAAGGCCGAAGGTGCGTTCGATAACCCTCCTAGTCCGCCCATGGGCATCATTGTACCGTTCCTCTGCCCTGGTCCTGGGATTCCTCACTGGGGTCAATAGCCAGGAAAGGTTGGGGTAACCAGAGTCCCCCAATAGCCATACACGGTGCCTCTGGAGCTGACCCATCATATCAGGGATGCTGCTATTGCGCAGGATGTAGGCGTCATGCACTGAGCCAGGGAACATTGCATTTACCTGCGAAATGTACTGGTCTGCCAAACATACCATCTGGACATTCATAGAACGATAATTCTTCCTGTTCCTGTACACCTGTTCACTCCTGTGGGGGGGGACCAGAGCTACATGGGTCCCATCAATAGCACCTATGATGTTCGGGATATGTCCAAGGGCATAGAAGTCATCTTTCACTGTAGGCAATTCCTCCACCTCAGGGAAAATGATGTATCTCCTTACGTGTTTCAGCAGGGCAGACAACACTCTCGACAACATGTTGGAAAACATAGGCTGGGACATCCCTGATGCCATGGCCACAGTTGTCTGAAAAGACCCACTTGCAAGGAAATGGAGCACTGACAGCACCTGCACGTCAGGGGAGATTCCAGTCGGATGGCGGATCAGTGACATCAGGTCTGGCTCTAACTGGGTACATAGTTCCTTGATTGAGGCACGGTCAAACCTGTAGGTGACGATGATATGTCTTTCTTCCATTGTCAACAGGTCCACCAGCGGTCGGTACACCGGAGGATTCCGCCATCTTCTCAATTGTCCCAGCTGACGGTGCCTAAGAAGGACAACAGCGAAGAACCAGTCACTATTCCTCCAGGTATGTAGCCACAGTTACACACAGACTACACCAGACAAAACCCCTTCCTGTATGTGCATTGAGAATAGGCCTAGCTATGTGTGACGCAGTAGTAAATGAAGCCATGTGGGCCCCTGAAATGGCGACTGCCTGACCTCTAAACTGGGACAATGGGATTGTGGGGTAACTGCGCTGGCGTTGCAAACCGTCGCGGTAGGCGGTCGTAGACCACGGCGCAATGCTGCATTGGTTAACATTGGACCCTATGGGTCCCAGGAGCCAATGAACAGGTGCGCTGGCGGTGATGATGCGCACCGCCGCGGACGTCACTGCCATTTTCTATCTCTTCAATCACTAGATACCTGACCTTCGACAGGAGAGGACCTACACTGCTAGTGCTGCTGTGACCTCGGTCTGGAAGCGACGATGGCTGCTGCGTCTGGGGAAAGGGCCCCTGCCTTCACTGCACAGGAGTTGGAGAAACTTGTGGATGGGGTCCTCCCCCAGTACACGCTACTCTACGGTCCTCCAGACCAACAGGTTAGTACACAGGGAGCACGTTGTATGGGCTAGGCCTGGGTGGAGAGGGCTGGGTGGAATAGGGAAGGGGACAGAGTTCATAGAACATTAATGCATGGAAATGAATGGGCCACATGGCCAGAGTAGGGAGGGGGCCACTCACATTGACGGTGCAGTTGGTAATGACTGTTCCTCTTTCCTTGTGCATGTCATGTAGGTCAGCGCCCACCAGAAGAGGGACATTTGGCGTGCCATCGCCAAGGAAGTCCAGACCCTGGGGGCCCACCAGAGATGGGGCACCCACTGCCGTAAGAGATGGGAGGACATTCGCCGCTGCAGCAAGAAGACGGCGGAGGCTCAGCTGGGGATGGCCTCCCAACGTGGGAGGGGTGCACGTCGCACCATGACCCCCCTGATGTTCCGAATCCTGGCGGTGGTCTACCCGGAGTTGGATGGGCGCTTGAGGACATCACAGCAGACACAAGGGGGTGAGTACAACCTCATTCTGTGGACTTTGCGCGCATTAGAGGGGTCTGGGTGGGGGAGGAGGCCTGTGGGTGTACCGAGATCAGGGCGAGTTAGGTAGGCAAGGCCCCTCCGTAATGTAGGCCATGTGGCACTCAACCCCACCTCAGCAGAGTGCCAAGTGGAGGTATAGTTGCCCCTGTGGCATCCATGTGCGTAGATTTCCACCATTGCCATGTAGGCCATGTCCCAGAAATTGCATGTGCAGAGGTGAGGAGCAAGGCGTAATACAGGGGGCTGCTGCGTCTGTGTTGTCCGCCAACGGTAGCGGAATGCCATGCACAAACACTCTTTCTTCTGTCTCCCCCCCTTTTCCTGCTCTCCCTGTCCTTTTGTACATCAGCATCATCAGGTGGAGGTACAGTGGCACCGGAGCACGAGGGAGCTGCATCCCACATGGCCATGGAGGGCCACACCACAGACTCTGAATGCACCAGTGGGACGGAGGGCGAGGGGAGCTTCACGTCGGCCACCGGATCACCAACCAGCAACACAGACTCGTCCGCCGATGTGAGATCCCCTGGGGTGGCGGCACCATCTGTGCGCCCCACTTCTACAGGTACAGCCGCCACCCCCCTACCAGCACCGCCCTCCCAGCAGCCCCTCAGCATTCGCCCTGTGCCCGCTCACGCAGGAGGGTGGGCATCACCTTCGCCCCAGGCACCTCAGGCTCTGCCCCAGTCACCCCTGCTACCCTCAGTGAGGAGGCCATTGACCTCCTCAGGTCACTCACTGTTGGGCAGTCTACCATTGTGAATGCCATCCAGGGTGTAGAAAGGGAGTTGCAACACGGTAATGCATTCCTGGAGGGCATTCATTCTGGTCAGGCTGTCCTTCAGCGAACCCTGCAATCTCTGGCCTCAGCACTGATGGCAGCCATTGTCCCTGTGTCTAGCCTCCCCCCTCCAACTTCCTCCACCCAGACCCAATCTCCTGTACCCCAGCCCATCCCAAGCACACCTACAGACCAGCATGCACACAAGTCAACACACACAAGTAGCTCAGGCAAACATAGGCACCACACACACCACAGGCACTCACGCAAGCCTCACCCACATACAGACACTGCAACATCCACTGCCTCCACTGTGTCCCCCTCCTCCTCTTCTCCCTCCTCCCTCCCAGTCTCGTCTACACACACACCTGCATGCACCACATCTACAGGCACGAGGACTCGCACCAGGACACCCAGCACCACAAGCCGCTCACCTGCACTCACCACCTCCACTGCCATTTACACGTCCCCTGTGTCCTCTCCCAGTGTGTCTGTGACGCCCCCTCCCAAAGTACACAAACGCCGGCAATCACTCACCCAACATCCATCCACCTCACAACAGCCTCCAGTACCTGCACCTGCACCCAAAACAGTTAAAGTGACACCTCCTACAACCACCTCCTCTTCCTCCACTCCCAGACCCCCTCCAGCTACCCATCCCAGTGTTCGTCAGAAACTGTCCCTCTGTCAAATTGACCTTTTTGCCCCCACCCCCCCCCTCCAATTCATCAGTCCCTTCGTAGCGCCTCAGCCAAAAAGCCTCCAGTACAGGTGCGTGTTCCAGGTTATTGGAGTGCACCGTCCACCAGGGCAGGCAGTAGGACCCGGAGCCAAGGCACTGGCAGCCCACCCCCTGTAAAGGCTCTTAAAATGGAAAGTGGACGACGGGACCGTCTTAAGACCCCTGGTGGGACAACAAGGGACATGGGATCGAAGGGGATTGGTGAGTCATCTGTAACTCCAACAAAGGTGGGGAAGGTCCAGAGGAAGTCTGCCCAGCCTGTTGTGAGTAGCACGGCGGAGAAGTGCGCCATCATGTCCGGCGGTCCAGACACAACCGCCAGCACCGTCGTCACTGGTCAGGAGACCACCGCCGGAGTCACAGCCCAGGAGGGCACAAGTATCGTCACTGGTCCAGACACCACCGCCAGAGTCACAGCCCAGGAGGGCCCAAGTATCGTCACTGGTCAGGAGACCACCGCCGGAGTCACAGCCCAGGAGGGCACAAGTATCGTCACTGGTCAGACCACAGCCGGAGTCACAGCCCAGGAGGGCACAAGTATCGTCACTGGTCCAGAAACCACCGCCGGAGTCACAGCCCAGGAGGGCACAAGTATCGTCACTGGTCCAGAAAGCACCGCCAGAGTCACAGCCCAGGAGGGCGCAAGTATCGTCACTGGTCCAGACACCACCGCCAGAGTCACAGCCCAGGAGGGCCCAAGTATCGTCACTTTCCTAGAGACCACCGCCGGAGCCACAGCCCAGGAGGGCACAAGTATCGTCACTGGTCCAGAAACCACCGCCGGAGTCACAGCCCAGGAGGGCACAAGTATTGTCACTGGTCCAGAGACCACCGCCGGAGTCACAGCCCAGGAGGGCACAAGTATCGTCACTGGTCCAGAGACCACTTCCGGAGTCACAGCCCATGAGGGCACAAGTATCGTCACTGGTCCAGAAACCACCGCCGGAGTCACAGCCCAGGAGGGCACAAGTATCGTCACTGGTCCAGAAACCACCGCCGGAGTCACAGCCCAGGAGGGCACAAGTATCGTCACTGGTCCAGAAACCACCACTGGAGTCACAGCCCAGGAGGGGCCAGGATGCCACAGCCCCCTGGGCAATGATGGAACGTCATGCCACACACCAATGCCCAGTGTAGAGATCGTCATGCCACCCACCAATGTCCAGTGTGGAGATCGTCATGCCACACACCAATGTCCAGTGTGGAGATCGTCATGCCACACACCAATGCCCAGTGTAGAGATCGTCATGCCACACACCAATGTCCAGTGTGGAGATCGTCATGCAACACACCAATGTCCAGTGTGGAGATCGTCATGCCACACACCAATGTCCGAATCAGAACCTCCATGGCAAAGCACCGCTAAACAGTCCTGAACCGCCATGTCAAAGCACCGCTGAACTGTCCAGAACCGCCATGTCAAAGCACCGCTGAACAGGGCAAAGACCGCCATGGCAAAGCAACGCTGAACAGGGCAAAGACCGCCATGTCAAAGCACCGCTGAACAGGGCAAAGACCGCAATGTCAAAGCACCGCTGAACAGGGCAAAGACCGCCATGGCAAAGCACAGCTGAACAGGGCAAAGACCGCCATGGTGAAGACCGCTGAACAGGGCACGCACCGTGTAGGAATGAAAAGGCCGCCACACCAGGCATCCTTATCCCATGTGCAGCTGGGACAGTGACAGGACAGGTACTTTCACATGGAGACTCATCCAGTCTGGGCACCAGTCCCCCTCCAGAACCAATGGAGACCTGCATGTACTTGAGAGACTATGGCTTTGCACTCCCCAGGATTGAACAGTGGGCAAGCCACCCACTGTAGAGACTTGAAAGACTGTGGCTTTGCACTCCCCAGGATGGCACAGTGGGCAAGCCACCCACTGTAGAGACTTGAGTGACTGTGGCTTTGCACTCCCCAGGATGGCACAGGGGGCAAGCCACCCACTTGTGAGACTTGAGAGACTATGGCTTTGCACTTCCCAGGATGGTACAGTGGGCAACCCACCCACTGTAGAGACTTGAGAGACTGTGGCTTTGCACTTCCCAGGATGGTACAGTGGGCAACCCACCCACTGTAGAGACTTGAGAGACTGTGGTTTTGCACTCCCCAGGATACATCAATGGGCATGGAGCCCCGTCGTGGATCTGGCTTCGCGTTCATCTGGCTGAGGTGCCCCCCTTCCCTTCCCCCTGAGGTGCCTGTTTTATTTCCATCTGATGCCCCGGCAGTGTTCTCTCCGATTTTGGTCAGGTATCTATTGTGGGCCTCGCCCATGCATTTTTGGACTGTTGGTGCACGGACATTGTTGTGTACATATCTGCACTACTTCTCGGATTGCATGTGTAAATAAGAGTGATTTTGAGATATATATATCTGTATATTTTTGTATGACATGTATATTGGCACATTACAATGTTTGCCCGAATTTGGCTTTGTCTTTTCATTCTTCTGGGGGGATTGTGGGTTGTTACTGTGATTTTTGATAATGCATTGGTGTGTATGTTGTATAATGCGAGGGTGGGGGTGGGGTTGTTTGGTGGGTGTCCCCCTAACTTTTGCCTCCCCCCTCCCCCGTGTCGTAGGTGCAGTACTCACCGGTATCTTCTGCGCCTACGTAGCTGTTGGTCGTAAAGGAGCAGAAAAACAAGCGCAGGGAGTATTTGGAGTTCGGGCTCCATGGTGTCCTCGTTCCTCGTGGGATGTGTTCAGGTGAGCGTTTTCCCATTGCAAAAGCTGTTTCCGTCGTGTTTTTATCTGCGGTGCATCCGCCCCGGAAAAGGTGGCGGATTGGCGGGTTGTAATAGTGTGGGCGGTACATTGTCTCCCGCCTGTCTGTTGGCGCTAACCGCTGCGCTGCTTGTCTGTACCGCCGTGGCGGGCGGTGTGTTAAAGTGGCTGTCTTTGTTGGCGGGTTCCGCCAGGGTCATGATTCCCTTTTTTTGTCCGCCGGCCTGTTTGCGGTATTACCGCACCTTTAACACCGTCCGCCAGGGTTGTAATGACCCCCAGAGTGTCAGACTACCTCAGTTCACATCAGGACCCAAAGACACATGCTGCAGAGTGCCCCAAGGATCATCACTCACATGGATGCTTTTCAACATCTACATGGCCCAGCTAGCCAAGATCATCAAACAACACGGGCTAAACATAATCTCCTATGCCGACGATACCCAACTGATCCTCTCCCTGTCTGATGATGCTGCAAAAGTCAAGAGAAATTTCCACAATGGGATGAGAGCAGTCGCCGCCTGGATGGAGGCCAGCTGCCTCAAAATCAACTTGGACAAGACAGAGATCCTTGTAATTGGTCCCACCCCTTCCACCTGGAATGACTCCTGGTGGCCCACCACACTGGGAAATGCCCCCGCTCCCACAGACCATGTATGCAATCTGGGCATCATCCTGGGCTCCTCTCTATCCATGAGCCGCCAAGTCAACGCTGTCTCATAAGCATGCTTCCACACCCTCCGACTCGTATGAAAGACCGGCATACATCAACCACCACCTCACCTTCCAGGTACCCAACAGACATCTCTGTTCTTCTCAGATCGCCCTTGCAGCCATCTCCAAGATCCAGAAAAGCATAGCAGGAGGAAGATCCTTTTCCTACCTTGCAGCCTGGATATGGAACACAATACCTCTCATGCTCAGGTAGACCGCATCACTGAAGAAATTCAGGAAGGACCTCAAGAACTGGCTCTTCGATTGAGCAGCACGCTCACAAACAGCGCATTGAGGTCCTACGGATGATTAGCAGCACTTTAAAAATCACTGATTGAATTAGAACTGTTTTCTCATGATTTTCCCGTAAAGGTTATGGAAGGTGCGCCAGAAGCTAAATTGAGAGCATATTCTCTGTAAATTCATTTTACCTTTCTCCGCCACATGAGAATGAAGAATGACATTCTTTGTAAAACATGTAATTCCAACAGGAGCAGCCTGACAGTTGATTCCCTTGTGTTCTACTGAAGCCTCCCAGAGTGTTCTCGAGAACAACTAGAGTGCCAACCGTCTTACTTATGCACAAAAGAGTGGCACACCTGAAGCCACCTTAGTTGGATCCAACTGGTAAAACTTAAAACATTTAAATTAGAAAGGAACAAAATAAGGGTGTTCATTTTGTCATAGAAGTTATGGTTAGTCCTATAGAAAAAAATTAAGCCAACTTTTAAGTGAGTTCTTGAAATATCTTCCTCTTACATTTCATTAAAACCTTCTGACATGCAGACTGAAACATGCACTTTCAACACCAGCAGCAGACTGCCAGTTAACTCCCTGGTGATCAGCAGCTTTACTACAGTGTTTAAAAGAGCAACTAGGGTGCTAACATTTTGAATTGATCCCAAAATTGTGGCACACCTGAACACCATCTTGATGGAATTGAAGTGAAAAACTGAAAGCATTTTCTACTGAGGATACTGCAGTAAGTTAGGAGATTAGGGGGTTTCACAACAATTAAGTCTCCCAAGTGGGCCATGCGAGCGCGGGTTTCCATCATCCAATCTGATTTAGGAAAAAATCCTGCATGGCTGAGACACAACATGTTTTCCCACCTGTACAAGAGGACGATAAACCTTTGGACTCAGTGAAGAGTGGGGTAATCAGATGCATTCAACTCAAATCAATAACCCAAAAATTATCTAAACACTCAAACACCATGACCAATTTGACCACCAAATTGAAACTACAAATGACTCAAATTTCAAAGCTTTATTATAATCACAGAGTCAATGTCATGTTAATGGTATGCAAAACTAAAGTATAAACATACATGAAAACCATAGGCTGACCAAAGCGTCTAAAAAGAATAAGCTTACTAAACATCAATACAATTAAACACTCTAACAAGATAACACAAATTAATAGCACAATGATTTGCACAACAGAAATAGATTTCAAAACAGGTGATGGTGACATTGGTCACATTCAACTTTCAAACTGTAAGAGGATGGTTATTTTATTCGACATTTCAGTTTAAAGACTAAGGCCCTCATTATGAGTCTGGTGGTCCTGGGACCGACAGACTCATGGAGGTGGGTGGACTGCCGCAGTTGTGGCGGTCTGCCTGCCATATTATGAACACGATGGAGCCACCATTTTCAAAACGCCACTGCCAGGCTGCTGCCAGTCAGCAGCCTGGTGGTCTCGGCGTTTGTAATCTTCCAGGGTGGTGCTGCATGCAGTGCCACCCTGGAGGATTATGAGTCCCCTTCCGCCAAAGGCATGGGCAGTGCAGGGGCCCCAGGGGCCCCTGACTCCCCTTTCCACCAGCCTTTCCATGGCGGTTCCAACGTGGCGGAAAACCACCGGTCCCGGCGGTGCGACCACAGCGCTTCAGCCGCAGTCATAATATGCGAGTTTGTAATGAGGGCCTATGTGTAGATTCATCAAATGGTGCAAAAGTTATTGGCAAAACAAAAAATGCTTTTCCTATCAAGGCTAGGTTCCAACTATAACTGCCTACTGGCAACCGCCAGTAGGCAATGTGTGTGTGTGATTGGAGAGATAGACAGAATCCATACAAAGTTTTCGCCAGAAACAGCACTCCAGGCAGCAGATTTTGCTCAACTTGCTTTATTTCTGAAATAGAGAGAAGACGTCAAACACGTTTCGGCACTCACGGCCTTTGCCACGATACCGCCTCAGTCATCACTCCATATTTTAAAGAGAGGGCTCAGTGTTATCCATATAGGCAGGTGCCATTTTGAACTGCCAGTGAAGTTATAACAATCATTGTCATAAAGGGAAAATTACACAGTTTAACAAGATTACAATTGCTGGATTACTTTATATAGTTGACAATAAACCCTTTCATGTTTCAACTTCATGTGTTGCTATTAACAGCAAATAAATATGCTTGTTTCTGGCCGTTGGACAAAGCATTTAAAACATGTGATGTGTCAGCCATGTTAAGCAGTTGACTAATGTCACTTATATTCAGATAGAAATTATATAAGTAAAACACAACTTGCAATATCCCTTATGCCATAATCAAAACCGAAACCACTTATTTCTTCTTGCATACTAGTTATAGAATCATCACAATGCCCCGGCGGTTAGCTTTTGTTGAGTCTTATTTAGTTCATTGTGTATCTCATTCAAATTAACCTTTTCTCAATGCTATGTTACATAATTTCCATTTTCCTTTTTTAGCTGTCTCCTATTAACTGTGTACTTATGGTGTAACACACAAGAAAACAGAGCAGGGTGATTATAAGAGTGTCCTGACCTACAAATACTCTAAAAAATTGTAAGTCTCCATATTTACTGCAGTCACAAGTGGGTATAAATTTCCTCACCCATGTTTAATCCATTTGGTTAATTTGATCTCCATTCCGAGGATGTATTTGGGCTGTATCTCAGAAACTTTTCTCTATCTCTTTTCCTCAGTGTTTTGGGTACACAGTTTATAACACTGTATGTTGGAATCACCATTATGGACAATCATAAAATGTTTTGCAGCAAGGTAATTTGTATCAGTTTTTTATAGCTCTCAGATGTTGTAAGATACTCTTATGTGCTTGTAACTTGGTGCTACCTATGTACGTTTTTGGCCATGGGCACTACAGAATGTATACAGCATACTCTGTCTTGCAGTTGAGTGAATGTTTAACTCTTCTATATTTATTATAGTTAGGTTGATATTTTACCCATACAAAACCAAATAAATATAGCAGTTATAGTTATACTTATACTTATCTGAAGAAACTAACTTGTGCCATTAAGCAGCTTTAGGATTCTAGCTAAAGTTTCTTGAAGGTCCGAGATATAGTTTCTTCAGATAAGTATAACTATAGATACAACTAAAGCTGCTGAATTTATTTGGTTTTGTATGGATAAAATATCAACCTAACTATTACATCCCTGTAATGGTTTGTTCTCTTAGTAAATTTATATGGTGTTTTTAACATAGAGTAATATATAATGCATCCAACCCCAAAGGGGCACAGCCTTAGCAGTGCACAGTGGGGGATATTGTGTGTGAATTACTCTGCTTTGGATCAATGGATCGATTGCTGATTTACACTGGGGGATGTGCAGAGTCCCACAGTAGATCTGCAGATCCACAGTGGAACCAAAAAAATAAGAAATTTGCATTTCTTTCCTTAAGGATCACTGTCCTGTGGCTTAAGGATACCTGTATCCTGACCCTTAAACAGTGACACCTAATCAAAAAAGTCTCTTTCTGGACCAAGAGCTAGCTCACTGCCAAATGTGGTGTAATTTAATTCAGAGGACCAGGCTGTAGTCATTCTCAGAAACCAAATGAGAAATTGCATGTGCACAACATGTGTGTGGGTTCCCCCTTTTTCATGGCCCCCGCTTCATGGATCACCCCAAAACTTTCCAGACAGCAGCTGAAATGACCAGCCCACTACTTTTGAAAGTTTGTGAAAATTCATCAAACAGTGGCAAAGTTAATTGGCAAAACAAAAAAGTTTCATCAATGGATAACTACTTACTGGCTATTAGGTTATATCTATATTTTACATATATCTTTTCACATAAAAAAATCTAAGGTTACAGGGATGTTATAATTAGGTTCTGAATTTACTCGCACAAAACCATAGAAATTCAGCAGAGTTATTTAAAGTAACTGTAACTTGCGCCCTAAGGTCATGACGCCGCTAGTCAAAAAACACTTTTTCTATGGAAACATGGTCCTAACTATAACCACCTATTGGCAACTTCCAATAAGTAATATGTGTATTTGTTTATGTTTACAAATGTGTGCGTGTGCACACATGTGTGCAAGTGTGTATGTGTCTGTACAGGTGCCTATGTGCAGATGTGTGTGTAGGTGTGCATGTGTGTATACAGGCGCGGCACCTCCATTTGTGCGGAGGAGCATCGCCCCCCGCCAGCAGCAACAGCAGCAAATCCTTTCACAAGGAAAGGATAATAAACTCTGTTTATTATCCTTTCCTTGTGAAAGGGTTGGGCATTGGGGGTGACGAGCAGAGGGGAGTGCACTGTGCACTACCCTCAGATCGCATGTGTGTTTGGCCTGCCATCTCGGTTGCTGGGCTGGAGAGAGCCTGCACAGGCTTCCTGTCTGCCTGGGAGCTCCCTGGCAGCGCTCTCCCAGCCAATAATGACGCTGCTCTGAGTAGCATCAGGATAGGCTGCAGGGCAGGCTGGGAGCCCGTGCCTCCAGCAGGGGGGTGTGGGAGCAGAGCTGGTAAGTGATTTTTTTTTTAAATGTCATTAACTTTCTCCCATGCCACCCCCCCACCCCAACCCCTGCACTCCCAGCCCCCAAAAATCCCGGTGATCCACTCCTGGTGTGTACATGTGCCTGGGGTGTGTGCATGTGTGTCTATCTGTTGTTTCCATAGAAAGAGCTTTTTAAACTTTAGGCATCAGAAAAATCAGCGGAACTAATGATTTTTCCTCGTTAAAAAAAAAAAAAAGGCAATTTCCCACCCTTTTTTTTCATTAACCCCCGGGTGGACCAGGTCCCGGGAGCATTGGGGGCTTTTAAAAAAAGGGGGCACATGAGCCCCCTCCAAAACAAATTTTTAGAAGGCCAGGGGAATGGTGTCCCTAGGGCTAAGATCCTCCTAGGAGGGGGTGCCATGCAGCCCTCTTCCCCCAAAAAATAAATATTAACGCAAGCCCTGTGGAATGGGGTCCCTGGGGCCAAAATCAGCCACGGAGAGGGGCACACGGTTTCCCTAATCAATTTTTTTTTTAGAAGGCTGGGCCCCTGGAGATGGGGTCCCCAGGTCCAAAATTGGTTGGGGCAGGGGGAGCTCATGACCCTCCCCCATTATAGTGGAGCATAGGGTTAGGATCTTCAGGGCTGAAATTGGCCAGTTTAGGGGGTCACATGGACCTGCAGCCAACTCGCTGCACATGGCCAAAGGACGTGCACAGCATGGGGTTGGGTGATTATGGGGGTTGGCCACAGGGACCTGCCACAGGCCAGACCCTGCGGGCCTACCGCTGCCACGCACAGCTGAAGGCTGTGCTTTGGGACTTAGGCTCATATACCCTGACCCCTTAGCCTTGGTGTTGGGGTCTCCTTAGGATCCCACCAGGCAAAAAACATTTTTTCTTAATTTTTGTCACAAAATCACAGCGGATTCACAAATTTGCAGCAAAAATAAAAAACACAAAAAGTAGTGTCCTGCGCTTGTCTTCAGTATAGTCCATGGGTGGGTCAGGTCCCAGGGGCAGATTGATATAATAAGGAGGGGTACACAGGGCCCACCTGCTAGGGCTCTTTTGAGTGCCGGGGCCCACCACCTCCCCATAGCAGTATCGGAGGGGGGCTGAATCGACCCCCCCTACTGGGCTCTTTGAAACCCTGGGGACCACCTTCTCCTTGGGGTTTTATTTGAAGGAGAGGGAAAGCTGCATGGACACTCCTCCTGGGGCTCTAATTTGCCCCAGGGACCACCATTTCCCCAAGGCTACATTAAAAAACATTCTGGGGGGGGGGCGTGCAGACCCCCGGGCACCACCAAATTCATTTTTAAAACTGGGAGGGGGTACGCAGCCCCACTTCCAGAGCAAATATGACCACATGGAGAACCACCTCCCTTGGGCTGTCCTGTGTCACTTACAGGAGGGGACAGTGTTGTCCCCCCTTCTGGAGCCATTAATGAGCCTGGGGACCACCACACTCCAGGCCGGCTCCTGCTTTCTCCCAGAGTGGCTAAACTCAAGAGATAGCTCCTTGCTCTCAGTTAGTGGGAGCCATCACAGCTTCTGCCAAGCGAAAGCAAACACTAACTCTGCTTTCAGCAATTGGGAGCTGTCAAACCGCTCCTGCTCTATGGAATCGGAGTTTTTATCTGTGGCCTAAGGTAATTAACTTGTATCCTCACCATGCACTGCTAATTATCCCACATATTACATCACTTATGACATCTTTTATGTCATCATTGATAATATTAATGTAACATTTGCAGTAAAATAACTAAGGAAAAAACTGTGCATGGTGTGGGCTCGAGTTAGTTACCTTAAGGCATGAGCTATAGTTACTTGAGATACCCATACTATAACTACTGAATTTTTATGGCTTGGTGCAAGTAAAATGTACACCTAACTATGATGTCCCTGTAACCTTTTATTTTTTAAGTGAATTTCTTTTATTTTTAATTCTATTTCCTAACTATAACGTCCCTTTAAACTTTGTTTTTTACAGTAAATAAATATAAATATTTAACCCAGTGGCAGTCACCACTGGTTAGTTATAGCTAGAACCACATTTCCATAGGAAATGAATATTTTTGAGTTGCTAATAACTTTGGTGCCGTTTGAATCTTAATGAAACTTTCCAAAGAAATGTCTCATCCACCTCGGCTCTTTCCTGGAGTTCTTTGTGGTGATCCATCAAGCTGGGGCAGAGAAAATGGGTAGTTCCAAAACATGCTTTTCCCATGCAATTTTCCCCAGGAAATTGAGCAGCAGTACAGCAAAAAGTGCTAAACTGAATTGCACAAAATTTAACAGAAGGCTAGTTTTTGAACCAGAAAACAGGGTTTTTCTATTTTGGTGTAGATCTGTTCAATAGTTTTTGGAGTAATTAAGGCACTAAATGTATGTATATTTTATGCTGTGGTACCACCGCAGATCAATCTTAGTGGATCTGCAAGCTCAAGCATTCCTAGTGATTGGCTGGTCACAACCTGAAAGAAAAGTTGCAGCAGCCATATTAGAACTCAAGGACTCAGCCCTCAGTACTACAAAAAAAGATATATAAGCATACAGTGTAAGGATACCCTGACCCATGGGTCCTGTGGTGGGGTGGGGAAGGGGGAATACCAGAGGGACGCTCTAGGACCAACTGAAAAGCAAGATTCAGTGGATCCTCATATCCACCCCGTGTCCCGGTACAGACCTCTGGGTAATTGTAAATCCCTGGATCCATATAATAACATCTTTAAAAAACAGGAGTTGTGTGTCCCACTGAGGTTGTGTGCAAGACCCTGCACCCAAGCACATGCAGCTCATGGCCAATGGGCATGCATGCTGTGTGTTTGGGTGCCTGTGGGAGTGCCTGAATGCTTGAGGGAGCAGTTGAAAGATTGTGCTGCCAACGGAGAGGCCTACATTAATTCTTTTAACAGAAATGTAACCTGTATTTGCAAAGACTAACATAGGTTTAAAGGAGTGAGGTTGATAGAATTGATATAAGTACTTGCAGAAAGATTCCCCAATCTATGAGGGGTAGCAGAGAACTGTAAAATCTAGCAAAGAGTCAGAAGGGTCAGATGAGCTTTTAGAATTGGCAAATGGTAGGTTCTGGAGGATTCTGTGGGCTATTGCGGACTGGCAGAGGGATTCCAAGAGCCAATGACAGTGGCTTAGCATGTGTGGACTAGCAAAGGGATTCCAAGAGCCACTGGCACTGTCCACCAGGCTCTGAGGATTAGTGGAAGTGATCAGAGATTGGGGCTATGAGTATTATAATGGAGCTGCAAAAGAGAGGGGGCATTTATAGTACTGAGATGGTGAGGGACAGAAAAAAAAGAAACAATCGCCACACCATGAAAGAAAACTCAGAGAAGGTGGGGGGCCTTAGTATTTTGTTTGTCAAAAACAAACTCTACATTTTGGGGCTTTTGTCTGAAAAACAAAGTCAAAACTGGCAGATGCTGTACACCCAACTTTTATTACACTGAAATAAATCATTGTGATGGTGGTTCCCCTCAATACATAGAGATGACCATCTAAATTCGGCAGGCAGACTGTTGAAATGGCAATGAAAGCGTACCCCACCATCCTGGCACTATTCCGTCCACCAAATTCTAAATTGGGCCAAATGTTTCTTAGTGACAGTGGGAGGGCAACAAAGCCAGAAAAGGTGATTGTCAGAGGATGAGTAGGGGCATGGAGTTTCTGGAAGAGTCCATTGGGTTTGGTCTTTGAGCTACCAGAGTTATTATGGCTGTGGCTCATTGAGGTGGTATAGGAGCTGATGGGTCTTCATGACCATTATAGGAGGAGGCTGGTGGGGCATATCTGAATTTGGTGAGAGGATAAAGGACCATGTGAAGGGTAGAGAGGCTGACAGAAAGATAGAATTGTGTTCTGAGGCTTAGCAGGCAAACTCTGAGGGCTGATCCATGGCAGAGGTATCCATAGCATTTGCAGGATAGTTTCAGGCCAAGAAAGGGAGACTGAAGAATTAGCACGTAGTGCTATGGGAGTCATAACTTTGGCAGAGAGACTCTGATGGCTTGAGATCAAGGGGGTTTAGACTGGATTTTATCGGAGGGGCATAGAAGAGGTTGTGATGCAGTTTCGAAAATGGGATGAGTTTGGATGAAGGTAGTTTGAGCTGGTACTCTGGGTCTGGACTGGATTTCATTGAGACACTGAAATGGATTGTTCAATAAATTCATCTAGACAATGGTGTGACTGGAAAGTCCCCGACATGGCATATGGATGTGTAACCTTGTCATGAGTGTCTGACTGCTTGCGAAATTTGATTCCTGATATGTTTGGACCTTCAATCACACTAATCTAACATGTGTGGAGAGGCCTAGGTCTGTCCATGGAAATGTGAGGTCGTCAACATGTTGTTTGGCATGAAGGGTAGCATCACACATGCCCTCGTAACGGCATTATGACTACTCTCTATGTCCTGGGTTCTTAATATGAAGTGCTGTTGGCAGCGTACTGTGTTTTTTTAAATTATTAGTCTTGACTGACATTTTTTCTGAGTCAAAGAAGAGTTCAGTCTCATGACCTTGCTTACATGAAGTTCTGCTTTAGCATGAATCTAGACCCTTGAGCTGGATCTCCAAATGTGTCCATGCATCGTGAATATGTTGCAAGTATGTAGTTGTAAGACTGCATGTGTGGTGAATCTCAGTGTGAGGACCAGTGGGATGTACAGTATTTTGAAAGCCCCTTGATGCATCATGGCACACAATAGAGCATAGTTTCCCAAGACAGTGGAAGTGTAATGACTACCTTTCTTTTGTGGAGGGAGAATATCCAGAGAGTGAAATGAGGGAGGATGGCAAAAGAGGCACCCATAGAAATTCGACAATGCCCTTTTTAGCATTCTGCTGTTGATTAGTTCTTCCTGAGCAATGACATTTGGTAGGTGTTGGGAGTGAGGGGTAGGTCAGCAGTTTCTGCTAAAGGTGACATTTCTGAGCATTGCATGTCCTTTTGTCAGGTGAGTAATTATTGCTTTAGGAAAGCTGAGGACAGCCAGGTGCAGAGATCTCACACTTCATTGTGCCTTTGTTTTGGATACTCCTGCTGGAAGTCAGCACCATTGCTACCATCTATGAGAGCCATCACTTTACACAAAGGTTGTTTGTGAGTTTCAGCCAGAAAACGCTTATAAGCGCAGCACCTCAAAACCAGTTTAAACCCCTTTGATAATGAAACTACACCACCTGTCTGGAAAATGAGTATAAAAGTGAGAAAGTGTTTGATCCATAGATCAAAAGAATGGAAGATTTCCTACCATATTTGTTACACAATCAATGAATAAAATGTGTTTCCTTTGTTCTGTCTTTTTTGCCTATATGTTCTTCTTTGACTGGGAATATTTCTTCAAATTACAATGATCAGTTCAATTAGTTATAGTCCAATACCGTCACTAGTAAAGACGTTAACCAAGAGTTAATCAGATGGTGGGGATTAGCTGACTCCATATGATCCCTCCTTAACCTTCACCTGGAGATTATGCCCTGCCCTGAGAGAAAGAAGAGGCAGTGATGTTGTCTTGTGTGTAACTTTAATGTTCATCTTCCACCCTTTAATAATAACCCCCTTTTATTACCTTGTCTGTTCCTACCTGAGAGAAAAGGAAGTGGACATTTCTGGTGTGTAACCTGAATGATTTCTAATCTTACACCTCTTTCTCTCTCCATTAAATAGGGTGAGTTCAAGAAGATCAGGGAGGGTGCAAAGCTTACATTTCTCTATTGGTGGATATCAAGCTAGAAGGAATGGCTCTAACTGCTCCAGGATTCTGACTGGGTGATTGGCCATAAGTGCTATTCGTAACCTCCCCTGTCTAAAACCTAGCTCCTTTCTCTCCTTTTTTCAGTCCGGCTCTTACTAGTGTACGACTCCAAGAAAGGTAGTTTGCTTGCAGAACACCAGAGTCTGCCATGTTGTCCCTTTTGTAGCAGGGACTGGAATAGGGGTAGACTCCCTCTCCAACCATTGGACACTGACTTGCAGTCCTGCCATTTTAATTACCACTCAAGAGCCCATGTGATGAATGAAGATGATGAATGAAGATGCTGCTGCAGTCTCATGTTGAAGTTGCTAATGTAGGGGTGGGTTCATAGAATGCACCTACCAACATCACATGAGCCACATTTTCACTGAGTTAGTAAAGGAGGGCCCAGCCATTAAATGAAAGAGAGGCTGAATTCAGAGGCAAATCTGACTTTAAGAACCAGAGATTCTATCTGTGTGAACTGATAGTGGCACAAACTGTTGAAGTGATTTATGCATGAGCCAGTCAATCAATGATTATGCCCAAACTTCACGTGAGGGATCTTTGAAATTGGGTGAACCTCTTGAGCTGGGAGTGCCATAACAGAGTGTGTCATAAAAGGTTTAGGGCTTGACTGAGATTCATAGATGAGATCACAACCTGATAACTGTGTTAATATTTGAATTGTGCAGTATTTCAATTGGCTCTGAGATTAAAGTGCTCCCTTTTTGTTTAATAACATATGCACAGGGCTTGACAAAACGTCATTGTGTCTCTTCATTGATTTCAGTTCTGAACTCTTATTAAATGAGTGTTTTTAGATAAATAGTTTAAAACGTTTTAGTTTCTACTTTGAAGGATTATTTATTTGAGAACTGGTGATGACATAGCTGGATATATGATTGCCATCTACCTTTCTTATATTTCCTAAGTTTTCCTCCAAGAATTCAAGTTGTATATGCTGCACAAATCAGCTAACACTTGGAGAGCAGTAATTGTAGTCTCAACCTTGTTTTAGAAAGTAGCTTCTGTGTTTTATTACCCAATATTGACTGCCTTAAGGGATCAGTAAATGAATTCTTGGATCAATTGAGTTAGGAACTCAATTGATCCAAGCAATGTTCAAGGAATGTATTTGATTTAGTTGCAAGGTACTTTGTAGGTCCTTTCATTCTCTGTTTATCTATATTGTGCCAGTGTCATAGGAAGGGTATTATTGGTCTTGTAGTACCACTTTCTGCTATCGAAAGTTCTATTTTTTGGGCATGTTAAATGGACCTAGACAATTGCATGGGATAACTCCAGTTATTATTGGAAGAATTAACTTAATGTTTCCACATAGATGATTATACAAAGGTCATGTTAGATGATGGCAGTACATATCTACAGTTTGACTCCCTATCTTATACTTTTCTGACACATTGACATGCTTAACTGGACCTTGAAGACTGTTATCATACATTTAGAACATTCATCTGAAACTCCCACTTGATACACAATATCCTTCATATAATCCAGACTTTAACCGTACAACCTACCAACCAAGCACAACCATCCAGAAGATGGTACTGTCTGAAAATGCAACTCTCTCTCATAAAACTCTGATTCACTTCATGACTAAGCTCAACCACAAGTTTGCGATGAAATGATTGGAGCAGATTTTCAACCCTCATGCATGCTACCTAATATTACCGTCATAGCCCACATAATATTAACCGTGCACAACAAAATGGTTTGCCTTTTAGTTGATGATCGAGCAGTGCTCTGGAGCCTTATCAGTCACAAGAAGGACATATAGATTGGAATACAAAGTAGTACCATTGCTTCTTCCTATGGTTATCCAACTTTTCATTGAGTCTGAAGCCAACAATTATTGGTCAGAATAGTATGAACAGGTCAAAGTTGTTATGCTGATGCAAGGCCAAACAGCACTCCCCAGCTGTTATCATTGCATTTGAGACCATAGAAAATAGGAAGCGGGACAAGTGGGTTTCACAACAACAGTTGGAAACCTAATGTCATAAATGGAATACATTGGCACATTTCTCCTCATTCATCAACCATGACTTGTTTAATGGAGGCAGGCTTAGGAAGCACTATATGAAGGATAGCATGTCCATCATGGACTAAGACAGCCAGCCCATGGAGGGTCAACAACTTGTGCAGCACTCTGGCTCAAATGCACCCAACCATTCACTCAACTTCAGTAAATGACAGACTGAGCTTCCATACATGCTGAAGGCAAAAGACCATGGTTGAAAGTTCTGGACAACCAATAACCAATCTCCTGACAGTGAGACAGGTTAAACGTTTTGTGCCCCTGCAGTATTAATGTTTGCATTTTGCATATCCCCTAGTCATTACAGCTTTGCAAATGAGAAAAGCCACAGGGTCGAGCACATACATAGGACACACATAATTAATTGTTCAGTTCACCTGGAGAACAAAGGATTTGCCTGAATAACTGGCAGGTTACAATGGTACTGCATTTCCAAGCCATGCAAAGGATTTTCCTCTCATTCATTTATTTAAACTTTTTTGATCTTCGGAGTGCAATGAAATATGTGAAATAATCACACTCCTTTACTCACTCAACCTCTCATGATTTTGCTGAGAACGTTTCATTTAAAATATTTCTTTCTTTAGGTTTCCTCAACACATTCTTTGTTATTACCATAAGTCCCACAACACCAGCCTAGTGATGGCAGTCATTTCATTGCCAGTCTTTAGGAAATAGAAAGTTGCTTTTTGAAAGCCTGTATGCATCTTATTTATATGCAGAAAAACTGAGGTGCCGAGACTCAACCACAGCGCACTTATGTGGTTAGGCTTGCTAACTAGGTGGTCTGAGTAGTGGCTGTATCAAATCTGGACTACACTATCCGTCAGATAGTTTTTAACAATAGGATAATCAACACCAACAAGTTTTGAATAGTAACTGCTTCAACAGGCCTGTAAAGAAAATGCATCAAGTCTGTGTCTTAAGAATCACATATTTGAAAATCAGGTTATCCAGCATATATCTTTGATCCACCGTCTGACACTTTCTATTAAAGCAATTAGACTTCAATGATGATGTGATCATCAACCACATATTAATTTAGGTATATTTAATATTTACTTGCCAAACCTAGCTATGAAGCCATCTGACAAAACCATTGACTGACATTTGGCTTGGCACATCGACCCATTTCTATGGCCAAGTCACACAGGGCAACAAGTGACCTTGATGTGCTGCACTGCATGATAGGGAAAGGGCAGGAATGCATCGTATTTAAAAGAATATGGTGCATTCCTGCCTCTGTCCCCTGCGCCGCAACCATTTTGACTGGCTAGCACAAATGCACACACCCTTGCACTGTGGTGCAAGGGTGTCTGTGTCGTAAGGAGGACTATTTTTCTGCAGGAAGGGACACCTTCCTGCAGTTAACAATTCCCTGTGGCATTTTCCTTTTTCGGTGTGCTAAAGAGGAAATGAGGAGAAAAAAATACATTTCTCCTAGTTACGTCTCACCTGGGGAGGTTTAGAATTTGAGTGCATTCCCAGGTCTACCACTTCTGGTAAATCTTTGGAATGTGTCAAAATCCATGGATGTTCCCATGCAACTCCCATGGGACATGATCCTGAGGCAAGGTACCACTATGCATCGATTTGTGCTGTGTTGCTTCACTCCACATTTATGAAGCCAATAAGAGTCACACAAGGTGGCCTAGCGGAGCTTCTTAATCACATTTGAGCTTGTGTCTTGCATGAACCATGTTGCGTGGTGCGAGAGCGGCAAAACCCCACTTATTAATATGCCCCTAAAGATTCCAGTTCTGGCCTTTGCTGTTGCAAATCATTGTTCCTAGGTGTTTTAGTCTGATGTATTTAATTAAACAGAACCGAAATGACTACTTCCAGAATGAATTCATTAGTATTACAACCATTTAGGTTCCAATTGACTAGCCAAGCACCAGAGTAAGTCTCACACCACATTAGGTCATTCTATGGTACTGCTGGGGAATCGCACAAGTCAAAGGAGACATGGAATAACACTACCAGCACAAATCCAGTAATGAAAAAAGAAATAAATGAAAAAATTGCCACATTATGTTAGATATTGCATGCACCCAAATAAATCACAGTGTAAAAATATTAACAAATAAAATAAAGAAAATATGAAACAATGTAAAAAATTATACTATGACTGTTAACAATTCAGACTTTGATGCAAACCATTGTATAAAAAATAAACATAACACATGTTAGAAATTGGGTCTCTACTTGGCAGAGGTGTCCACTGTGTCCAAGCAGGGAGCACAGTCCTAGTCAGAGTAAGTCACAATATGACCTAAATTATCCTGTGCTCACCATGGGGTAGCTTGGCACAGAGCAGGCAGGCTTAACTGTAAAGTATTTGTGCAATAACTCATACAGTAACACAGTTGAAACCACCACAAAAAGTATTCCACACCAGTTTTAGGAAAATATATATTATTTATCTGAATTAAATAAGACCAGAATGACAAAAATCCAATATGCACAAGCCTAGATATCACTTTTGACTGGTTTAAGTAAGTCTTAATCCACAGGAATCAATAGATATATCTCTTTAGCACAAAGTAACTGAGATGCATCAAAAATAATGATGCTAAGGAGCGGCAGAGGGTGTGAAGCGTTGGAAAATAAAATGATGCGTTGATTTTTCCAGCACGGCGGAGATGATGCTTCGATGCCTTCCTTAAAGGCAGGTGATGCACCAATTTCCGGTCACACAGCCTCAATTCCTTACTGTGGTGCAGTGACAAATTGATGCCTTGGGCTGATAAGTGGAAAATCCAAACGTGCTGTAATGATAAACCCAGCACTGCACCAATTCTGCGGGTACTGCGCTGTTTTTTCAGTCATGAGACAGCCACTGCATTAATTTAAAGTTTTTCTAGCACAGTGGGTTTTCTTCCTTAGGTGAAGACTTTGATGGCCCTGAAGCTTAACAGGAGACAAACTGACAAGCCCTTGAACATCACTTGTGAGGGAAAAGCAGAGTCCTTCCAGCAGAGTCAGGAAGTAGCAGGCATCAGGGTAACATACAGGAGTACAGTCCTTTCAGAAAAGCAGTCTAGATGAGTCCTTTGGGCAACATTGTAGTCCTTCTGACAGTTTGGTTGTAGATCCAGAAGTGTCTGATTTTAGGGGGGTCACAGATCCAGTATACACCCAAAAGTTCCTTTGAAGTTGTGGAAACAAGAGTGGTTTTGAAGTGCACTAGTTCCCCTTTCAAACCAGTCCTGTCTGCCAAGAGATGTGTGTGTGTGGGGGGATATCAGACCTTTGTGTGGGGTCAGCTGACTAGCCTTTAAAATGTAAGTGAGGGCCCCTCCACCCTTCCTGCCCAGGAAGACCCTTCAGTCTGCAGCTGAATGCAGAGGCAGCTGAGTGTCCCACGTTTATGGCTGTCTGGGTGGAATGCACAAAGGGAGCTGTCAACTAGCACAGACCAGACGTGGACTGAAGACAGGCTCTGAGGCACAGAGCAGTAAGTGCAGAGAAATGCCTACCTTCTAAAAGTGGCATTTCTAAAATAGTAATGTTAGATCCAACTTCACCAGTAAGCTGAATTTCTCACTACCTTTCCAATGCCACTCGTCTCAGATCAGACATTACCACTTAGAAGTATAAGGGTATTCCCAATGCTGGCCTATGAGAGGAGCAGGTGTCACAATGGTGAGAAATGACTTTGAGTGTTTTTCACTACCCAGACATGTAAAACTTACAAGTGCATGTCCTGCCTTTTACTTACATAGCACCCTGCCCCGTGGGCTACCTAGGACCTACCTTAGGGGTGACTTTTGTGTAATCAAAGGGAGTTTAAGGCTTGGCAAGTAGTTTTAAATGCCAAGTCTAAGTTGCAGTGAGACTGCACACACAGGCCTTGCCATGGCAGACCTGAGACATATTTAAGGGGCTGCTTATGTGGGTTGCACAATCAGTGCTGCAGACCCACTAGTAGCATTTAATTTACAGGCCCTGGGCACATATAGTGCACTTTACTAGGGACTTAAAGGTAAACTAAGTATGCCAATTGTGTAGGAGCCAATGTTACTATGTTTAGGGGAGAGAACACAAGCACTTTAGCACTGGTCACACTGGTGAAGTGTGGAGAGGCCTAGAACCAGCAAAAACAAGATCAGAAAAATCGAGGGAGGCAGGCAAAAAGTTGGGAGCAGACTAACAAGAAACATATACATAAAAATTACAAAAATATAAATTGTTAATTAATGAAATATATGAAAAAACTCATTTATCATCTAACAATGCTTTACCCGTACTCAAAAACACATCATAACACATTTCATGTCTCTCACACACACACGCACACACACCTTGAATGACACACAGTAGCTCAAGCCAATGTCTCACAAACTCTCTTGGCTCTAACTGGGCGAAGACATGTCTGTTTCCCATCTATCCAGCCTGCCCGCCGCACCATCTCATGGTGGGCCCCCATGTTGTGGTTGAAAACCGCAAACATTTCTCTACCTTGGCATTCTTATATACCACGACTCTTGGGACTTGATAGGTGGCAATCTCACCTGAACTATCGCCTCCCTATAACAGCAGTTGACATTCTGGATCACCCACCACTCTTAGTACAGGGCCGGGTTGTGTTATCCAAAATGGTGATCCCCCTCGCCTCCTGCACTACTTTCAAAACCAACTTATACATGTAAAGAGTTCCACATTTTGAACACTATATAGCTTGCTAGGGGCCTTCATTTGGAATAGGGGGCATTGGAGTGTAGTCTTATGGAAACTCCAACCACCCATTGACAAAGGTGGATTAGGAGCTCCTATTTGCGAGCACTATTATTTGGCAGCACAACTACAGTGGCCGTCCTGATGGCTAGCGGATCAACTCTTGGAGGATTTAGGCCTTCCCATACTTAAATGTGCACACCATTCATTGAATGATTTGATGCTGCCTACAGGAAAGCTCCCCCACCTCGGTCCAATCAACTTCTGACCATTGCATTCAGTAGTTATATCAGAAGCTTCACTCACCCCTGCGCAAACATCGTACACTCCCGAAATCCATGTCAGCTCGTTTTGCCCCTCAAATCTTCTTGGGAGAGAGGGGTTAGAACTTTGGGAAACTGATGATTGAGCAGCTCAGTGCCAATCACAATCTACCATTAGGTCACTTTCTAGCTTATCTCACTCTTCTAGCTGAACTACAGTGAAACTGGCAGATTGCAGACACAGTTCCCAATACACATCTCTTTGTCCATGCAATACACGCAATGGGTAGTGGAAGGCACCTAGTCACATGGTTCACACGCGAGCTGACCCAAACTCTGCACAATATACTACAACCTGTTAGACGATGTTGGGAACATGATACTGGTTGTGACTTCAAACAGAAAGAATGCGATAAAATACTTATCTACCTGTGTAAGGTCTGCTGCAATGCTAGATTTCAATACATACAGAATAACATTTTACACAGGTCGTAACTTTCACTTGCACTCTCACACAGAATGTATGGTAGTCCATTCCACTGGCCGAGATGCAACATCCAAAATGGTGATATGGGGCACATGTGCTGGACATGTCTAGGTCTGCAGATGCTATAAAAGTCGGTTACGAACACTTTGACAGCAGTCACGGGGAGGGAGAACCTTTGTCCTATGGAATCGGGCCTCTTGGGATTATTTAAGCATAATAAATCCAGAAGTGCCATCAATAGATTCATTGGCCTAGCCCTACTTAGGGCTAGAAAAGCTATTGCCATGAGATTGAAGGATACACATCTTCCTGACATAACATTCTGGGCTGCAGCTATGCTGAAATAGGGTAAAGTTGTGCCTGTAGCCCTTCGGAGAGAGGAGGTTTGAGAGCTAAGCAAGATCCCCATCACAATGGAATGGGATATGCTCCTACACTAAGTGCAGACGCTCTCCAAAGAATCCTAGACACCAGTTCCTCTCTACCCCCTGAGCATATATACACTACCCCCACGTCTTCTGGTTAGCATTCTTAGCAGAGTAGATGAACAGCACTCTGCAGTGCCCGATCCCAGTTGATAGCTCCTCCTCCAACAGAGATGAGGGGTTATGTGCACCTATCTCCTACATACTGAATCAGTTGATCTACACTCCCCCCAAATGGGGCCGAGCAGCCAATAACTTCAATACGTAGTTATTTTCCTCCTATGCGTGCTATGACCTGACAGGTCTATACGTTTAAAGTAATGTTAGTTGATTATGTAAATTTGAAAGAATGGCTCCTGCTACACCATTCACTGCAATGTAATGTGATTAGACTCCTTGAGATTGTATATGTGGATAATGAAAATCATCTATGTTCAAGTGTTGGCCAGTCTTTGTATCGCTTAAACTGATGTAAAAACAATAAAAATTGGTTAAAACACACTCTTGGATTTTATTAGAAGATGGTTGGAGCCTGTCGAGTTCTACACAGCCTAGGTGCACACACAAAATACACCTGTAAAGTTACTGGTAAAAACTCTACAATCTTATTTTGAGTTGTGTGCATCTTCACCTTCATGTAAGTGATTGGGGATACAGATTCTTACGACTAGGCATAAAGCTGTCCCGGGTAGCTAAATTAAATTTAGACGTAGGTGTTAATCTATGTGTGAAGAGATCTGCATTGAACGTGGATTTGTTGAAGGACCAGAGGATTTGCAATTAGTTGCTCAATTGTGGTTATGGTCAATCTAGATTTGTAGTGCTCTATAAATTCCACCCCCTCATTTTATTAAATCATGCACATAACTGTGACAGTGAAAACTGCCTCTTTAGGTAAACGTTAAATACATTCTACTATTAAAACCTTTACGTCACTAACACACACAGCTGTTCCACAAAGGTAGCTTACACTTTGTAGTAATTTACACTTTTGAGTCAGTTTACTACTTTTTAGCTATTCACAAAATCTGAGTGTAAATGTACTCCAAAAGAGCAACTTGCATGTCTCCACCAAGGGCCTGGGGGCTATTCACAAACTGCATCGGCTATTCAGAAAGGTAACTTACATTTTTGAGGCATTTACACGTGTAATTTACTTCTACATTTTAGAGTAAATTTACAACTTTTAGCTATTCATAAAAGATGAGTTCAGAGTTACTCAAAAGTGGAGTCATTTTTTTATACCAGAAAGTGGAATACAACATGATTGGAGTACTATATTGCAACTTATTCCAGGCCTCCTTAATTGATATAGTTGCTTTTCATGACCTTGAATTTCACTCTCTTGTAAGTATTTGGCGACATAATCCTGATAAATCATCCACTAGTTTAATTCTCAAGGCAGAGATTATATATCGAAGATTTCACTGTCAGATAGGATAATACCAATGATTAAAATGTTCTACACATAGGCGCCCAGCAATGAAACCGAAAATCAAGTAGTTCCCAGCCCCCTTTATTAATCTGTAAATTGAGGAGTCTAATTGCCCATCTGTGTTTTTGTAGACACATATAAAAATGTTAATTGTGAAATCCAATTCCTTTTTTGGGAACTAGTATTGGGATTAAATGAAATAAAGAAACAAAAGCAAAATCATAACCTTTAGTAAATTACATTATACTTAATGCCTAGATATATTGCTTTTACTGACAACCTTCTTGCTGTATTAATATTAATTAATTGTTACTGTGATCCAAGTGTATCTGAGGTTAAGAAGGACTGAGGTGGTACCCAGAGACCTTGCCGTACTGAAAAGCCTCACAATCAGTTGCACACATCTCACTCTCAACCTTCATGGTATATATAGCCACATTACCAGCATAAGGTGAATTCAGCATATATCGGCTCATTTCAATGGGTACAATATCAACATTATTGTATGTTTTATTTACAGTTCCTGATATGGCACATAGCAGCAGAGAGACCTGGAATCTTTTACGTGTCGCTCTCTTAAATGGCCCAAGTGCAATCCTATTGATTACAAATCTTGCATGGTTTTAAACTAGAGCACTTGTAAGAGTTGACTGTTAAGAACACAAAACCTCATCTCTCGCATTCCTGTCCACGGGTGATGCCATGAAACCCAATCAAACACCTTTTCTGCATCTAAAATAATTATGACCACCTCTTTATGTTCAGTTTGTGCAAAATCGAGTAATGTGGTATTGTATATATTCTAGCATTTACATAGCCATTACTTTCCCCTATGGGGAGCTGAAGCGATTGCCTAAGTGGGTAGCATTCTACACTGTGTAGAGTGCATGGTTGGAAGGATGTCTTTGTTTTGCTCCTATGTAGGAAGTGATTTCATGTTGTGCATGATGACCACGCATCGTGCTATTGGACACAGCATGTAGCAGTGGGCAGATGATGATGTGTGAAAGACAGGTGTGCAGTTTTATGGTTTTCAGTATACTGGGAGCTTTGAATAGCTCTGCAGGTTCCTTTACGGCATTTCTTATGATGTAAGCCCTCACCATGACTTTGGTGGTCTGAGGACCACCAAAGCTGTAGTTGTGGTCAAACCAGGCACTCCTGGAAGTCCGAATGCCAGATTATGACCTTGGCAGTCGGACTAGCAGAGGTCATCCACGGCGATGCTGAGTTCAGCCCTTCCAAGCTGATCATGAATCTCCTTTCCGCCAGCCTTTTCATGGGGGGCTGGCAGAAAAGCAGAACCATGTTGTGGACAGTGCGGGAGCCCCCGTGCCCAGCACCCTCAGAATGTGCATGGTCTGCTACGGCAGGCAGTGCGCATTACAAGGGTGATGGGGGCCCCATCTGTGTGACGCCATTGGCCTCTCCTCCATGAGAAGCCGAGGCCTCCGCACTGTTTCCACTTGGCTGACCTTGCGGAAACGTCCTAATACAGAGGTTTCCACTGGTCAGCTCTGTAGAAACATCGTAATAGGGCCGGCGGGAGACTGCCAGCTCCGCGGCGGTCTCCAGCCCACAGTGTTGGCACGCTGGCAGTCGGCCCGCCAGCCTTGTAATGAGGCAATAATCTTCTTAGCTGGTTACTGCACGGGGTTGTCTAATCTGAGATTTTGTGTATATTTGTGGTCCTGAGCTGGCATGTTTTGAAGGAAAGAGAAATGGAGAAATTTGTAGGAATTGGCATTTTTATTATCATCCCCTATTACTGTCTTTGTGGGATGTAAAGAAGCAGTCAGATTATAATGATATTTGAGATCTGCTGTGGTGTGCTATATTAAAGCCATCTGAATTGTCCAGCAATGTGTGAAAAATCTCTTCAGTCATTCTGATGAAGCAGAAAATGAAGGTTTTCATTTATTAGCGCTTAAACGTAGTACTGCAATAATCATGTGTGACTCTAACCGAACTAATAAAGATTGTACGGGGACAAAATGTGCCCTTAGAGTAGTTTGCCAACATTTATAAGCGTGCTTTATATAACGTGATGTACTAGAATTGCACTAATCCGACATAATTATAAACGTGTGCTACGATTTGCTTGTTTGAAATGTTTTAGCTTAGCATAATTTTAGCGGAGGCTTTGGCCTAGTTGCCCGGTCTCACGGTTTAGATGCTCGTATTTTTCCAATGTGCTATTAAACGTGTATTTTTGCTTGAAGCTGTACTTTTCCACTGAGATCGTTCACATGCTTATCTTAAAGTTTCGTGCCAGCCTGGCATATTTTCTCTTTACTCCAAGGTCGATCTGCAGGTGCGGACAATGGAGGCTCTGAAAGTGAGCTAATTGGTATAAAATGTTGCAACTTGCGTACCCATCTCCAAGGATAATGTATGCTTAAGTAAAAGCTTGAGAACTGTTGTTTTTGATTGGACAATTTGAAGCTAACCTATGAACCCTCCAATGGAAGACCCTACTGGATTCGAACTGTTGTCTATAAAACCCAGGTGCACGAGAGGAAAGTATCCATTATTGGACATCCCGCCATTTTGCAGACTTCGTAGCTATTATGGCCCACTTTGCTTCGACGCCATTTTGAAAGAGACTTTGATGCTTTCTCTAATCGAGAGAAAGAGACTTTAAAGGATTCTTGCCCTAGAGACTTTAACTTTGATTTGATCCCTTGCATGAAGTAGTAGTTTTACCTTGCCGCCGTGAGGCAATTGCCCCGTCCACCCCTGCCCCTTTGCCCCGTCCCATGCCGATCGAGACGGTACCCATGCTGATCGAGAAACGGTACCTGTGAGACGAAGACTTCCTTGTATGCTGATCGTAATTGGTAAATATGAAAGGAAAATTGTAAAATTGAATTGTGTTTCTTTTAGGTAACCAACTGCTGATTTTTGACAAGATCCCTAGTTAGGAGTTTTTCTAAATTAATGTTGCTAAATTGTTTTTGCATGAAGTCCCACATGCCGATGCTAATTTGAGGTTAGATGAGGATTCCTTTTGTTGCACGATGCAATTTGAGACCTTGTTATGCTGACTAAATGTATGCAATTAGTTCATTACAGATTATAGTATTAGTGATTTGCATTGCTATTATCGAATGCCTTGTGATTCAAATGCTGAATAGATTGCACTTGTTTCGCCGCTATGGACAGCTACTAATGTTCATTTACGTTTATCATTTGGTGTTGAGACACATTTATATTGTGCTAGCTTTGTTAATATAGGGAAATAAATTTACTAACTTTGCAATAAACTGGTGTGGTTATTCCTGACTGAAAGGTCAGGGTTCGCCGAAATGTATTATGGATTAATTGTTAAGTGTTATGTTGATCAAGGTATTGCTTATGTTCGATATTGATTATTGATTTGATTAAGGTGACCGATTAAGAGTACGGAGAGTCCCACTTAGTCAAAAGATTCATCGGCCTAAAGAGCGTCCGAATACAGGTAAAATTACTAGTACGGACCGCTCTATCAGTAGATGGTAGCAGAGGACGGTTTCGTCTTTTGGGACCCTGTACTCTTAAAGTGTATGGTGTTGAATTAACGGTTTCGATTTTTGAGACCGCACTCGAGAAGTTGAATTAGAGTTTTTTGGATAAAATAGATTGACAGAATGATGATGGGCTAGGTCCACAGCGACTTTCCCGGGATCTCGGAGCTTGCGAATGGAGAGAACGGAGGTGTGGAATCGGCGTTGGCGATACTAGTGATGGTATGAGTGAAGTTAGGGTCTTGCGCTTGCACAGCTTATTGCCGCAGGGTGTGTGAAAAGGTTGCGAGGATTTATCTTTTTTAGAGGATAGCGGAGGTGCGACTCCGAGTGTAGAAGTAGAGAAGTCGTCGAACTTCATAGAAATAGCGGAGGTGCGGCTCCGAGTGTGAGAGTAGGGAAGTCGTCGAACTTCATGTGCGTGTGGCGCTTTGTGCATAAAAAGGTCCACGTGGTTGTTGTTGTTGAGACGGGCCCTGCGAGGTCAAGAGACTCCGGAGTATGTTGATCTATGTTGTGGTCTGGGCGGTTTAGTAGGTTGATCGGGCGTGGTCAACGAGTCGGTACGTGTGTTAAGGGAGTGAAAGAAACTTCGACTTCGGGCTTTGACAAAATTCTAAGTGCACTAGAATAGATCATTGACAAGTTGAGAGTAAGTCTGCGGGTCAGATTTGCTTGCGAACGTGGGGACCGAGAAAGATGGAATAACTGCCGAGGCTAGTGAAAAATCCCTAAGGTCCTGAAGCGACTGTGTTACCCTTCCTGTAGTAAACCGACAGATCTGTTTTATTTTTTGGTAGCTCGCGATACATGCAAGAAGTTGTTACGAAAAGAGCTGAGTGAAGGAGGACTAGCCGCGAGGCTTTGTCAGCCGCAGTGTGTGTGAGTGTGACGTCACTAGGAGCCGCGCTGGGATAGGTTGGTTGCAGGGAAGGGTCGCGCACGGATTGGACGCAGTCCGTGGGGCTCGATTGGAAGGGGAAAGGCAAGCGAAGAGTATTCCGGGAATAAAAGTCACCTATTGATTACAAACTTTGTGAAATAAAAGACGAGAAAATGAAATTCTTTAAAGCATTCAGGAGTGCGATGAAGGGGGAATCTTACATTAAAGCGAGTGTAGGAGAGGAGACGCCGCCCGAAGGCACACCAGCTTACATTGTAATGGAGGAAAAGGGGGTAGCTCCGTGCCTTTGGCTAAAGCAATGGCACAAACTGACAGAGAAACATGGGAGCGTAGCGTTCCCGATACATGGGACATTCAATATAAGGATTCTAGAGAATTTGAGATTCACGATGTACGACATGAAGGTACCTCCAAGGCCAGCACAGTTCGAGGCTCTAGCAATCTGGGAACTAATGGCTAGACAGCAACAGCAAAAGAAGTTCGAGACCAGAATGAGGAAGGTAGAAAAGACACTAGCGGACGCTAGGTGGGATAATGCACAGAAGGTGTGGAGGTCAGATGTATTGCAGGGGATAAAATTGTTCCCGGCAATTACTAAGGAAGAAGAGGAGACAGGTAAGAAAGCTACCTGTAAGACAAACAGGAGGTGTTCCAAGGATAGAGAGGACGAGGAAAAGTTGAGAAGAGAAGAGGAGTTAGAGGATGAGGAGTTAATCATGCAATTGCTGAACGACCGTCCACCACCTTATGCAGAGAGTGGACAAGGTCCAAGTACCAGTTCTGCCCCTCCGGCACCGGTACAGAACAGTGAAACTCAGAGTTCAGGAGCAGCATCGGGATCTAAGGACCCGAGTTTACTGTTCACCCCGCAGATACCGCAGGTTAGGAGAATATATCCAGATGTGCCCATGTTGAAACCTGCAGAAAATTATCAGCCGCAGGTCCCAAGGTATTACAGCAGCGACAATAGTACGGGAATGATTCTAGATCCAGCTGCAATGGGAGGACAGAAAGGTCACAACCCGACATTGGCACAAGCTGAATCAACTCAGTTTTTGATGCCTCAAAAGCAGATGCGGGGGGAACAGCACATGCTCAGATGACGGGGAGTCAGATGGGCATGCCGGCAATGATGACCCATGGTGTGGGAATGAACATGCCTCAGAACATGGGGAATGGACAAAATCCAGATGCGATATCGCTACCCATTACTGTAGGTCCACCGGTACCTTTGTACAGTCAGCCTAATCTAGGTATGAGCGGTCAGGGATCAATGCTGCAGAATGGGACAGAGAGGAGGTGCATAGAAAACACTCCAGGGATAACTCCGATAGCGGCTCAGCCAACAGGATCTGGGACCTTGATGGAGTTTAGTCCCATATGTGCTCAGTCGACACTGGTGAGGTCGAGTCCCCCACTGATAATACCTCTGTCATCGAACACTGAAAAGTTGCCGCAACCATCAATGGCAGTCGATGTGAACGCTACACTGATGGGGTTGAATGCGCAACAGCTGACACAGTGGTTCAACAGTCTAAATTCCACACAAAGTTCAGCAAGTGGGAAGGGAGAAGATTATATGAACAGGATGAGGCTGAACATGGAAGCACAGGAATTGGTGGAAGGGACTATGGGTGTGAATAGGTTAGAGTCCTACTCGGAAGAAGAGCTGAGGTACCTATGTCCAAAGATTACGAAGGAAGTGAACAAGGTACATAGGAGCTTGCAGGAAATAGCCGATAAAAACGGGGTTGACATAGACAAGACAAAACACTTGAGCAGAAGCTACAGGTTGGATTTTGGGGCCGCAGATTTTGAACACATGAGGTCAGCAGGCATGAAGGCGCACTTTAGAGAATTGCTGCAGAGTGCACAAGTGTGGAGGTGCTTAGACAAGTGGGAAAGCAGATGGGTAAAGAGGAAGGAAAAGAGGAGGGACAGTGCTACAGAGCTCAACGAGAAAAGACCACAGAGTAGCGAGGCAGTAACAATGCTACCGATGAGGGAGACAGCAGGGGGAAAATTAATACATGTACCATGGCACAGAAGCGACATTCAGTCATTTACGGACGATTTTCCCAAACTTAGAGAGAAGCCGATTGAATGGTATCAGCAGACTGATAGGTTTGTGAAGCTTGCAAAATGTCTCTGGGAAGACCTGAACACTCTCTTTGAGATTGTAGTTCCAGCAGATTTGTGGGAGGATTGCAAAAGAGCTGTAGGTTGGCCGACGAGTGAACCAGAGAGAGACAGGGAGACGGGTGCACCATCGCCTATGGTGATGAGCCTGTACTATAAGGTGATTGAGCATTTGAAGACGAAAGTGGCCGCGAAGAGCGATCGAACGGCACAAGAGGCTAAAGAGTCGATTCATAGTTACTATGAGAGGTTGTTGAAGGCGTTTAAGAACTACAGAGGCACAGAGACAATAGAGGCGAAGGACATGCTTTATTTTGTATTTAGATTTGTGGAAGGGCTGAGACCAGAGATAAGCCAGATGATAAAGTCGCATTTGATTTGTTGGCAGTCGAAACCGATTGACGAAGTATTGAATTATGCGAAATACTGTAGCGACGAAATTGAGGTGAAACAGAAAAAGCTGAAAGAGAAGGTGATGATGATGCAACTTAAAGCAGCTCAGACAGGTTTGCAAGGTTTGCAAGGTCTGCAAGGGTTGCAAGGGTTCCAACAACAGGTACCGCAACCGCAGCCGCAGTTGCAGGGAAATATGGCGTTTCAGCCACAGGCCAGAGGCAGAGGCAGAGGAGGTTTTGTGAATAATGGTCCGGATTTGAATACTGTTGTGACTGGTGTGCAGGCAATGAAGAAGGTGATGCCGTGTCACATGTGCGGAATTGTCGGTCATTGGAAACGCGAGTGCCCGATGGTGGTGCAGGAAGGTGCAGGTGCAGGTGTTGGTCAGCAAAACAATGATGTCAATGCATTTCAGACAATGAGGGGACCGAAAATGAGAAGTCCAAACCCAAATTTTCAGAACGTAAATCAGTTGCAGGGGTTACAGCCCATGCAGCCGCAGCAGATGCAGATGCCTCGTATGCAGATGACGCAAATGCAGCCGATGCAACAGCAGTTACCCATGGTACCTAATCAGCAAATGCAAATACCTTTGGCACCAATGAGTCAGCAGCAAGTGATGGTTCCTCCACAGGTCTCGAGTCAGGTAATGAGTACAAATGGCACAGTACAACAGTTCCCATTACACAGTGAGAGTGGAATAAACAATGTATGGGAGAGTGAAAGTTCAGAAGAAGAAGGAGATTGTGTGCTTGCAGCATCATTGGAAGTTGATCAAAAGGGTCCGTACGTAGAGGGAAGAGTAATGGGTCATCGTGTCTCATTCTTGGTTGACACAGGAGCCACACGTTCAACTGTTAAGAGCAGTGAAGTACCAAATTTGCCACTCTCAGGGAGGACAGTTCAAGTGGTGGGAGTAGCAAACAGGCACCTGACGAACCCAATAACAGATCCGGTACCAGTCAGCATCGGTAACTATCAAGGGGTGCATCAGTTTGTGGTATGTGACTCAAGCCCGATAGCACTATTAGGGAGAGACCTATTGTGCAAATTGGGTTGTTCGATCATGTGTTCGAACGAGGGAATAACAATCCAGACGAGCAGTGATGGGGAAGAAGAGGATAGTGTAGAGGGGGATGAGATGGAAACTGTTGATGAAGACTGTCCTCTGATTTGTCTTTTCCCGATGATAACTGAAGAAGATATTCCAGCCGAATTACGGGAGACAGTCGGAAAGGAAGTGTGGGACATGACAGGGAAAGAGGTGGGATTGATGAAAGGAGTGGAACCAGTGAAAGTGACTGTAAAGCCCAATGCAATCTTTCCCTAGACCCCACAATACCACATGGCACAAGACACCCTCATGAAAGTTGCCCAACTTATTGACGAATTTGTAAAACAGGGGGTACTGAAAGAAGTGTTAAGCAGTCCATGTAATTCACCAATAATGGGACTAATAAAGCCAAGTGGAAAGGTCCGACTTGTGCAGGACTTGAGAAAAATAAATTACATCATAGTCAAGTGTTGCCCTGTCGCACCAAATCCAGCTGTGATAATGTTTCAAGTCCCTTGCGATGCCGAATGGTTCTCAGTCATTGACTTGTCACAGGCATTCTTTTCTGTGCCTCTTCATGAGGACAGCCAATTCCTCTTTTGTTTCAAATTCCTAGACAGAGTGTACAGTTGGTGTCGAATTCCTCAAGGGTTTTCTGAATCACCGTCAATCTTCAATCAGATTCTAAAGAAAGATTTGGAAGCGTTAGAATTACCATTCGAGTCAACCCTAGTACAGTACATCGATGACTTACTGATTGCATCAAAGACAGAAAGTGGCTGCACAGCCGATACCATTGCTCTGTTGAACCATTTGGGAAGAAATGGACACAAGGTGTCTCCTTCCAAATTGCAGTTCTGTCAGAAGAAAGTGAAATACTTGGGTCATCAGATAGAGAAAGGGTCACGGAGAATAATGAAGGAAAGAATAACGAGTGTACTTCAAATGAGTCCACCAAAGACAAGGAGGGAGGTGAGGAAGTTTTTGGGAATGGTGGGTTATTGTCGCCAGTGGATTCCCAACTTCTCGACTCTAGCAAAGCCTTTACTGAAACTGACCCAGAAGGATGCCTTGGATCAAATTGAACTGAAAGGAGATGAGATGGATGCTTTTGTTGAATTGAAAGAGTGCATGTGCAGGGCTCCAGCTTTAGGTATGCCTGATTACACAAAGCCTTTCACCTTGTTTTGTCATGAACGTGATGCATGTTCTCTGTCTGTCTTGACCCAAGCCCATGGTGGCGTAAACAGACCAGTAGCGTATTTTTCAGCTACTTTGGATCCGGTCGCAGCAGCACTTCCAGGGTGTTTGCGCGCCGTAGCAGCAGTTGGTATCAGCCTCACTCAGAGTGAAGGAATAGTGATGGGACACCCAGTAACAGTCATGGTCCCTGACTCAGTCGAGATACTTTTGACCCGCTCCCGAACGCAACACATGACCGGAGCAAGACTCACAAGGTATGAAACGATAATTCTGGGCTCACCGAATGTGCAGCTGAAAAGGTGCACTACGTTGAATCCAGCAACCTTGCTTCCTGGAGAAAATGCTGAAATTGAGAACACTGAAGACGTCGAGCATGACTGCCTTCAGGTGACTGAATTTTGCACAAAACCTCGACCGGACATTAAGGATACTAAGCTTGATGAAAATGACCAAATTCTTTTTGTTGATGGTTCATGTCTAAGAGACGGGATGGGGATTTTGAAAGCAGGATATGCTGTATGTACTGTAACAGGTGTCTTGGAAGCGGGATGGCTTCAAGGAGTCTATTCTGCACAAGTAGCAGAACTTGTAGCCCTTACAAGAGCATGTCAACTGTCTGCATTGATGAAAGTCACCATTTACACTGATAGTCAGTACGGGTTCGGAATTGTGCATGACTTTGGCCAACTATGGTCACAGAGAGGTTTCCTGACTTCTTCAGGATCCCCAGTGAAAAACGGGGAGAGAATAAGGGAATTGTTACACGCCATTCAAATTCCAGCCGAAGTTGCAGTGGTAAAGTGCAGTGCGCATACAAAAGGACAGGACTATGTTTCTCTGGGAAATGCATATGCGGATCAAGTCGCAAGATTTTGTGCCTTGAACTGTATATTACTCAGGGATGAATGGAATTCGATAAGTGAACCAGAACTCGAACCAGCTGAAGCATTTGCCTTAAAGGTCGTAGATACAATAGATGAACTAAAAGCATTACAGAATAACGTCAGAGAGGATGAAAGAGATTCCTAGATTAAATCACAATGTATAAAGAGACCAGACGAGTTATAGGTTTCAAATGAGGGAAAATTTGTTTTGCCAGACAGTCTCTTATCACAGCTTGCGCGGTTCTATCATGGGCAGGCTCACCTAGGGAGAGATGCCATGATAAGATTGTTCAAAACTGATTGGTTTAACCCCAGATTTCGTCAAGCTGCAGAAGCAGTTTGCCATCGATGTGTCACTTGCCAGCAGATGAACCCAGGAAAGGGAACAGTTGTGAACGCCAGCCACATTGGCAGGGCCAGTGGTCCATTTAGTCGAATGCAAATGGACTTCATTGAGATGCCTATGCATGGAGGTCTGAAGTATGTGTTGGTGATTGTGTGCATTTTTAGTCACTGGATTGAGGCATACCCCACACGTAGAAATGACAGCCTTACAGTTGCAAAGCTATTGTTGAGAGAGTTGATACCACGTTTCGGATTCCCGATCTCTTTAGAATCAGATAGGGGAAGTCACTTCAATAACGAGGTGATAAAGTTACTTTGCGAAGCGCTGAACATTGAGCAAAAACTGCATTGTAGCTATCGCCCTGAAGCATCAGGATTGGTGGAGCAGATGAATGGTACACTGAAATCAAGAATGGCGAAAATATGTGCATCGACAAATTTGAAATGGCCTGACGCATTGCCCTTGGTGATAATGTCAATGAGAAACACCCCTGATAGAAAGACTGGATTGTCTCCGCACGAAATTCTCATGGGCAGGGCTATGAGACTTTCTGCAGTTCCCGCAAACGCGCTTTTGAATATTACAGATGATATGGTGTTAGACTACTGCAAGGGTCTGGCTGACGTGGTTCGCTCTTTCGCTCACCAGGTGGAAGCAACCACCTTGCCACCGATCCAAGGTCCAGGACACGCACTGAAAGCAGGTGACTGGGTCGTGGTAAAGAAGCACGTGAGGAAGTCGTGTCTGGAACCCCGTTGGAAAGGCCCTTTCCAAGTGATCCTGACGACAACTACCGCTGTGAAGTGTGCGGGGGTTCCCAACTGGATTCACGCCAGTCACACAAAGAAGGTGTTGTGTCCCACAGATGAGGAAGTTGAAGCGCTAAAACTGCCAGTGCCTGATAAAACAGTGCTGAGTGCTGAAACAGAACAAAACCGAACTGAAAGAGAACAGGCAGAAGCAGGAGAGAGAGAGATATTATTGGAGGACGAAGAGACTAACTCACTTGGGGAAGACCAAGGAGAAAGTTCAGACAGCGACGAAGCAGCTGAAGGTGACAAAGAACCTGAAGCAGCTGAGGGTAGCAAAGAGCCTGAAGCAGCTGAGGGTGAAAAGGAACCTGAAGCAGCTGAAAGTGATACAGAGCCTGACGAAAGTAACGGTGACGAAGGGCTTGAAAAAGGTGAAAAAGCAGGAGAGCCTGATCAGAGGAGGGCTTTCCCAGAAGGAGACGATACAGAAAAAGAAAAGGAGAACGTGATTGATTCCCCAGGAGGAGGAGGGGACAAGGCAGAACAGAACGAAAAAGTTCAAGCTTCCTCAGAAAAGATTGCAGGTCCGTCAAATGGACATGGTGCAAAGAGGAGACTAAGTATATCACCAGTAAAACAAAGGACTGGAGAAGGTTTGAACGACGGAGAAAGGCCAAAAGTGAAAGAGAAAAGAAAGGAAGTGTCTGTCGTGGTACCAACCTCAAGTGACGAAAAAGACTTGACAAAAGAGGAAAGTACCAGCGAAGCAGAATCAAAAAGAGAAGCAAAATTGAAAAGGAAAAGGATACCAAACAGAAGATATTCCGGTCCTGAATGGGCATATGTAGTCAATGACGATTGGACTGACGAGTTTGTATCTCTAAGCATCGAGAACGAAGAAGAAGAGATACCAATAGAAAAGAAAAGTTTTATGGACAGTGTTTATTGAAAGGGTGATAAATGACATTGCCTGCTACAATCTAAAGTGCTAAAACCAGCTGAGACATTGCTAAACCGGATGAGACATTTGCTAAACCGATAAAGACTGAGTTATTGCTGAATTGAGACAAATGCTGCTAACCGATAATTGACCTGGCCTCTTGAAGAAGACGGTGTGAACATTGCGCTCTCTCAGCTTTGTAACTGAATCGCTAAATAGTTTCTTTATAGGTGCTTCTAGCTCTCTGATTCTATACAGATCATGACGCAAAACAGTAGAAAGAAATATTGTAAATATGTGTGTATAGGCTTAATAATTGCATGTGTACTAATAATAATGGCAATTGTACTCGGAATGCATGGTAAGGGTGAGAATGAGAGGATTGATGCTTCTACTTTTGCTCCTGTTACTGTCACTGAACTAACCGCATTGAAAAGACTAGAATTAGATGAGAGGCTCTTGCATGATAAGAAAGAGCTTTCGTATAATGTTTTCTATCGCTTGCTAACAGAATATGTTGAGACTATGGATGCGAAAGATTGTTATGTGTGTACACAGATACCGACATCAGTAAAGGAAGGGGTGACTTATCACCACATGCCTCTTACCTACGGGATTACATGTAGTATAGTAATGTCTAGATTTTATGGTCAAACTAACATACAGTATTTTTACTCGAATTACGATGTTACCTTTGCATATGTTCCTATAATAGCGCAGCTAAGCCAGATTGCTAAAGATTGGGATGCTAAAATAATGAGGGAATTTTTCGAGCCAATGCTACCTTTTGAAACGGCTCACGCTAATAGGGAAAATCTTAACTGCTCGCTCTCTGCAGTAGAAATAAGCTTTTTAGATCGCACAGATGATAGAAGGGCACAAATGAATGCGAAATTAGAAAAAGAGCTACATAAGAGGACTTCAGTAGATAATTATGAATTTGCTGCAATAAAGACACAAGGGAGAATAGCTTTAGATGCTTGGCATGTAGGGAAATTTTGTATATATCGAGGTGAATCTTATTATGATAACATTTTTGTAGGAGCAAGTGAGTGTAAACATACGTTTATCTTTAAGGCCAAATGGACATTCATGATGAACGGACTTGACCCTGTCATTCCAGGTGTATATTACATTTGTGGGTATAATGCCTATTATCGTCTTCCAAAGGGATGGTGGGGGAGATGTTATTTGGGTATAGTGTTCCCAAAGGTTTATCAACTGGATGACCTATCGATGATTCCAAAGACATCTGGATCTCATCGTATCCAGAAAAGAGAGACCGCAGCTGCTGTGGTAGGATATATATTTGGAGCCATGATTCCTTCATTGGGAGTTGTGTTGAATTCCATCAAAATAAGAAAGTTGTCTACTATAGTGGATAACATTTTGACAAAGTTTTCAGGTGCTATAATCCTGATAGATGCTGAACTTGCAGCGGAAAGAGCTATGACTCTTCAAAATAGGCTTGCTTTAGACATTCTTTTAGCAAAGGATGGTGGCGTTTGCAAAATGCTTGGTGCACGACACTGTTGTACATATATTCCCGACAATAGTGTGAAAATTAAAACAATGCTTGCTAATCTAACAAAAGAGAGTGCGGACTTGAAGGAATTGAAAGAACCAGGAGTGTGGGAGAAGGTTGGAAAAGGACTTGCTTCAGTGGGAAATTGGATTGGGGGAATTTGGAATGGAATATTGCTAAAAATAATAGAGGGAATTTTAATAGTTATAATTTGTGTATTTGGAATTTGGGGAATAAAAAGGGGAATAATAATGATTATGGAAAGAATTAAAAGAAGGAAGGAGGAGAAAATAATGAAAAGAATGGCAGAAGAATACAAAGCGAAAACTAGGGGAATTAAAAGGAAAAGAGAACTGAGAGAATTTTAATGGAATAAAATTTGTGGGCATGGTTTGGTGTGATGACAAGTAGTCATCAGAGGAGGGATTGATGAAGCAGAAAATGAAGGTTTTCATTTATTAGCGCTTAAACGTAGTACTGCAATAATCATGTGTGACTCTAACCGAACTAATAAAGATTGTACGGGGACAAAATGTGCCCTTAGAGTAGTTTGCCAACATTTATAAGCGTGCTTTATATAACGTGATGTACTAGAATTGCACTAATCCGAAATAATTATAAATGTGTGCTACGATTTGCTTGTTTGAAATGTTTTAGCTTAGCATAATTTTAGCGGAGGCTTTGGCCTAGTTGCCCGGTCTCACGGTTTAGATGCTCGTATTTTTCCAATGTGCTATTAAACGTGTATTTTTGCTTGAAGCTGTACTTTTCCACTGAGATCGTTCACATGCTTATCTTAAAGTTTCGTGCCAGCCTGGCATATTTTCTCTTTACTCCAAGGTCGATCTGCAGGTGCGGACAATGGAGGCTCTGAAAGTGAGCTAATTGGTATAAAATGTTGCAACTTGCGTACCCATCTCCAAGGATAATGTATGCTTAAGTAAAAGCTTGAGAACTGTTGTTTTTGATTGGACAATTTGAAGCTAACCTATGAACCCTCCAATGGAAGACCCTACTGGATTCGAACTGTTGTCTATAAAACCCAGGTGCACGAGAGGAAAGTATCCATTATTGGACATCCCGCCATTTTGCAGACTTCGTAGCTATTATGGCCCACTTTGCTGCGACGCCATTTTGAAAGAGACTTTGATGCTTTCTCTAATCGAGAGAAAGAGACTTTAAAGGATTCTTGCCCTAGAGACTTTAACTTTGATTTGATCCCTTGCATGAAGTAGTAGTTTTACCTTGCCGCCGTGAGGCAATTGCCCCGTCCACCCCTGCCCCTTTGCCCCGTCCCATGCCGATCGAGACGGTACCCATGCTGATCGAGAAACGGTACCTGTGAGACGAAGACTTCCTTGTATGCTGATCGTAATTGGTAAATATGAAAGGAAAATTTTAAAATTGCATTGTGTTTCTTTTAGGTAACCAACTGCTGATTTTTGACAAGATCCCTAGTTAGGAGTTTTTCTAAATTAATGTTGCTAAATTGTTTTTGCATGAAGTCCCACATGCCGATGCTAATTTGAGGTTAGATGAGGATTCCTGTTGTTGCACGATGCAATTTGAGACCTTGTTATGCTGACTAAATGTATGCAATTAGTTCATTACAGATTATAGTATTAGTGATTTGCATTGCTATTATCGAATGCCTTGTGATTCAAATGCTGAATAGATTGCACTTGTTTCGCCGCTATGGACAGCTACTAATGTTCATTTACGTTTATCATTTGGTGTTGAGACACATTTATATTGTGCTAGCTTTGTTAATATAGGGAAATAAATTTACTAACTTTGCAATAAACTGGTGTGGTTATTCCTGACTGAAAGGTCAGGGTTCGCCTAAATGTATTATGGATTAATTGTTAAGTGTTATGTTGATCAAGGTATTGCTTATGTTCGATATTGATTATTGATTTGATTAAGGTGACCGATTAAGAGTACGGAGAGTCCCACTTAGTCAAAAGATTCATCGGCCTAAAGAGCGTCCGAATACAGGTAAAATTACTAGTACGGACCGCTCTATCAATTCCATGCTTCATCATTTGGTTATGGTTGTGTTTTGGCTGTTCAGTGCTTGTGATAAACAACCCTCCTAGCAGATACTTCATAGGTGAATTTAAGAGGAATAAGTTACAATTTTGTGCTGACCACAGTTAATTATGGTCTTAGTGTTATTGGGGGCCATAACTGTTATATATATAAATATTAACCATATAATGCCAAAGCGAACCACAGGTCAGCCTTTCTTAGCTTTTCTGCATGTATAAACAGTTTGCTGAATGAGTTGTTTCCAAATTATGGATTGAAAGCTGAGGATTGAACTGGAGTGTTTGCCTGTTTTCAGTGCTATGTGCAGGTATGACAGTGGTGCAGTTTCCTACGAAATAGCCATATTTTCAACTGTCTTTGGAAGTGCATATACTTTTGCATGTTTCTAGTATTGGCTGGTAGTAAGTTACAGAGTTTGGCAGCTTGTACTGAGAAAGCAGTGCCTTCTAAAGCTTTCTTATGGTAAGGTGGTATGATAAGTGGTGCAAGTGTGGAGCGCTGTCTTTTTGATATGAATAGCTTGAATTGAACTTGTACGTATAGGCGCCATTTTCCTTGGGAGGCTCTGTGGACAATGCAGAGTGCCTTGAATGTTTGCCTTTCTAGCTATAGGTAGCCAGTGGAGCAACTATAGGACTGGAGTCTTGCGTTCTCTTTAAAGGCAGAGAAGAATCATTGCAGCAGTATTTTGATTAGTTGTTTCTTGTGTGTGTTGTATGTGAGTATGCCAATTTATAGCCTGTTGGCATAGTCAAGCTTGGAGACTGAGTAAGTATGGCTTCCAGTTTGTTGGTATGCAAGGTATGGGCGGTTGGGATGTAGTATTTCTATTGTGTACAAGGCACTCTTTGTGACATTCTCAACATGGAGTATGGAGGATAGGTCTGACTCCATGGTAAGTTCATGGTTTCTAACTTCTCTTGATGTTATTGGAGGGGGCTTGAAGTTTCTTAAGTCGTATGGCTCTGTACAGTGGTCCCACGTCTAGGTATAAAACTATGCTGTTGGGTTACCACATGATCTGTAATTGTGACTATTCGAGTAGCCTAGCTTTTCGAATAAACCTTGGCATCCTCACTGATTAAAGAAATGAATCTATATTAACCCCTTTCTTCTCCTGGTTGACCATATTTGAGGGAAAAAATCATTGTTTCCCGGGATTTCAGGATGGCATTCCTTTATAAATACTCACAAATAACCAGTGTGTGCTATAGTTCTAAAGGCAGATAGCCGTGGAATTTTTGCTGGGCACTCCTGATCATATCTATGGTAAAGGTTTATTTTACATTAATTTCGTGGCTATTTTCTCACATAAGCCATGAAGCAATTGAAAATTAAATTTAGATAATTGAGGCCGGAGTTCATCTGCATTGTTATCTCTGCTGTAGAGCCACTGCATTTCTGATTTCTAATTATGGGCGAGCACAAAGCGCTCCTCCATGATGAAATCTCTCTTTGGGCTTCAAACCATGCCCAGGGCACATCAGTCACTTTCATTGGTTCCTGGGCTTGCTCTTTAAAATCTGCTTGCTTTCATTTGTTAAAGGCATGTATACATCATGCCTTTTCCGGTGTTTAGCCCACCTACACAACACCGGTAAAGTACTAAAGCCATTCGAGGCTCGATGTTTTCAGCCCGGGTTTCCGGACTACTTTATCTGTTTATTTTCCCCGCAGCGCGATCGCGCCAGTGGTTTACATAGCACGATCATGCTTCGTTTTTACGTTTTCAATTTCAGCGAGATCGCGCTGCATTTTTACATAGCGCGGTCACGATGTGTTTTTTTTTTTCTTTTAATTTGTGTCAAGAAAAGTCTGGTTAGGAGTTTACAACGCCAATAGCTCTAACTCGAGCAAAGGCGAGCCCCGTTGCATTGAAAATGCTTGTTACTAATACTGCTAGCCGTAGTGCAACTTTTCTTGCCTCTGTTCTTGCCTCTGTTCTTGCCTCTTTTGATCTCTTGCATGAGGTTTAGTTGAATCCGGAATGTAAGCTTTCAGAGATTCCCATATGTTAAGGAGTGCTGTTCTTTTATTGATTTTGATAAATTAAGTAATTCCTTCCGATATGGCACCAGACTGATATACTGTAGAGAAGTGAGAAACTCATTGCTTGCTCGTATTAGTTTTAAGTTCAGTTTTTCAATTTCAAAAATGTTAGTCTTAAGCAACAAGTTGCCCTCCAGCCGAGGTCCCGGCCGCCCTCTTTTTCTTCCCAATATCACTTTCTCCATCTTCTCAGAGTCCCAGGCATTCTATGCTTCAGACAAACATATTGCTTATGTGGGTGCATCACTGTGGTCCTCATCATAGCGATGAATCCGTTTTCCAAATGTATACATTGCACACCTCCAATTGAATTGTTTCTTGCCATTGAAATAGTAAATATAATTATTTTCCAATGTAATAGGAAACTTGTACTGCCCTCGGAAGGAACGCCTCTCCATGCCATTGGAGGAAGCTCTGTCTCATTTAAACTTACCCACTACCCCTGAGGCGGTTTCAAAGGTCAAGTTAAAGTGCCAGAACTACCTCTGACTGTTAAATGGTTATCTGAAAGCTCTAAGAACTCCTGAAACTGCATAATATGTCCTGCAAAATCCTAGTTCTACGTCTAAAGAGACCCTTACTCAGCTGCCGAGGGTAGGTGAACCTTGGTTAACTACATCTATTTTTTGATAAAGCCCCACTGTGCAGGGTCCTTCCTGTCACTACAGATTCACTAGAATTCAGTCATTTCAAAAGAAATAGATGTGATACATCAGCACCTTCCAAATGGTGAAGTTCCTGGTATAACGTTAATTCAATATATTGAGACACACTGGGTGTGTACTCACCTTTTCAGGAGACCAACATAGTGTTTGATCTAGGCTGAAGGAGGAATAATCTTCCAATGATTAGCCAGAAACCTTGGCCTGTTTCTGACATCCAATAATGATTCTGCTTACTATGTTCATTCAAATTCACGATCACTTTTTGCAATTATAAGCTCTTTCTGTGTTGATAGTTTATAAAGGTGAGGGTGCAAGGCTTAAATATATCGGTGTTCATATCAAACTTCCCCAAATCACTGAAATCGATAAAGCCATCTGAAACAGCATGGGTCAACAATCGAGAACTTGCCCACACTTCTTATTATTTTGGATAAAATCACTGGAATAGGAGAAAGATGGAGAGCATCGTAAAGAAGACAGGAACTTTATGAAATGTGTGTTCTCCAAATTTGTATAGTGCACAACTCCAACTAAATTCTCTCTTAGCGCTGAAATAGCATATATGAATATTGTCCAACATGATTGGGAGTGCCTTGTGGGAAAACTCAGACATGCCAGTTCTACCATTATGGATCAGCAGTTTAAATTTGCCATCTCAAAATGCGGTATGGTAAACTGTTGAGGTTTTTTGTGTAAAACTATTATGGTTCACATGACGGTCTATCACAAAAGTGGCACCATCGAAAACAGTGGTAGACTGACTTTCCCAAATTGTGTAGATGTATTATTACCATGTCTAGTAAAATCATGGCTGTCTGATGGTCTTCTCCAAAGTGGAGCTGGTAGAAACACCATTTTTTTGTGCCCTGCAATAGCAGTAGTGGAATGCAGAGGTGGACTGGTGGAGCATACACTGTTTCTTCTTGAGAGTTCCATTGCCATGCACCAATCACAAAGTCTAAAGTTTGGCAGCTCAAGTCAAATCGGAGGAACTCATATTAGATAATAGAATTTACCAAGTTCTTTTTGGAAGTACCTCAAGGACTTGTGAGTGCCTATTTTATTTGTATCTGCCACCTGCAACCTAATGTTCTGTGTCCACCAGACTCAACAAATAGCTGGGCCTGGTAGCTCAGTGCACGGTGCACTTGTTCCAGGAATTCGTGTTTGACCTTATGGTCACAGGTTGGAATTCTGACAGTCAACTCAGGCTTTCATGAGGTCAATAAAAAGTGTTCCATTGAGTTGGATCAATATAAAATGTCTGATTTGTCAGCGCCTAGACACCAACCCAGTAGTTAATGCACACTTTACAAATACACATGATATGTTATGTTAAGGATAATGTTTTCAAGTGGCTAACTAAGCTGAAGGTTATAACAATGTAGTTTTCCTGGTATACCAAAAAATAAATTGCCACGTTTAGCGAGAATAAAGTACAAGAGGTATCATTGCTTTCTTTTGTTTGTACAGTCTGCAAGGCACATGCTCTTGGATTTGTGGGTTAGACTGAGTCCTTCCAGCAGAGTCAAAGGCTAGCAGACAGCAGGGCATCAAGCAGTGCAGCAGTCCTTCTCAGCAATGCAGTCGAGATGAGTCCTGTGAGCAGCTAGGCAGTCCGTCTGACAAAGTACTGGACTAGATCCAGAAGTGTCTGCTGGTGGGGTCAGAGACCCAGTATATATACCCCAAAATGCCTTTGAAGTGGGGGAAACTTCAAAGAGTGGTTTTGAAGTGCACAAGTTCCACTTTCAGCCCAGTCATGTCTGCCAGGAAGCCTGTGGTCGGTTATCAGTCCTTTGTGTGAGAGCAGACCACTGGCCTTTGAAGTATAAGAGAGAGCCCCTACACCCTTCCTTCACAGGGAGACCCATTCAGTATGCAGATCAATGCAGATGTTGCTGAGTGTCATGTGTTTATAGCTGTCTGGGTGGAATGCACAAGGGGTGCTGTCAACCAGCACAGACCAGACGTGGATTGGAAACAGGCTGTAAGACACAGATGGCAGTAAGTGCAAAGAAATGCCCACTTTCTAAAAATGGCATGTCTAAAATAGCACTGTTAACGCGTCCTTTTATGTTAATTTATTACACATTAGGACCCGTTTTAGGCCAATGAATCTTTTGACAAAGTTGAGAGACACCGTAGGACGAGATAGCTGATCAATATGTCAATCAATATATCAATAATGTCATCAATATTTATCTCCACAATACATTTCACTTTGGTCAAAGACATTAATCAAATTGACGACGCAACCATGACATTTCAGCCATGAATAACCACACCTTTAATAGAATTTTATGAAGTTTATTCCCTATTAGTTACAATCTAAAATTAAGTGCGTCAATCTCAAAGCCAAGAAACACAACAGCATAGTTACGATATGGCAACTTTGGTAAGATTTCAATAAGGCAAGAATCATAAACATCAGAATATAACACAGCGCAAACATAGATCAGAATACAGCAAAGTGTCAAATAAGCGTCAGTTCAACATAGCATAATGTCAGTCGTTTGTCTATTTGCGTCAATTTAATGATCACTTGTCCTAACCACTAATTAGCATTGGCATGTTGGGCTTCATGCAAAACAATTTAGAACACCAATTTGGAAAACATCTAGCTATGGTCTCTGTCAAAATTAAGCAGTTGGTACCTAGAAAGGAAAAGCAAACAGACAAATTACACATTGTATTGTCATAATTACCCTCCAAGGATTAGGTCAGCATTCAGGATCAGTCTTCGTCTTCAGGACATCAGTCAAAACGCCATCAGTCTAAACTCAACTATAGGGAATAGGGGCCACTTCCCTTGTAAGGAGAAAAAGTGTGAATGGGCAGTCTATGGGTGAGGATTGTTTTAATAGGTGTCAAAGTCACCAAACAGAGTGACAGAGCTTCTGGATAAAATCAATAGCATTCCCTACCTAATTCTAATGATCCTTCTGTGACATGGGTTTTTATCCCTTTTTCGTAGTACATTCCCCCAAAATCCCATTGGACACTAACTATACCCCACTATCTTTAACCTATCAAATTTAACATTTGGTAATCACAATTGTCACCCCACATTAGTTCGTAGTTCTTTGATTGGTCTTCATAATTGACGTCTTCGGAGGTGGCACGTCTGGTGTTACTTCACTCTTTGGCATGTCTTTGGGCCAGCAGATTCATTGTCTATTGGTCTAAGTGACCTTGTACATTTCATTAATCTACATTTGTTTCAATTTGCACATAACTTTTTAAACCAAGGCACCAAATATGTGCTTGGGAACGGAATTAACATAGATACATTCGTCTTCCAAGTTGAAGAAAAAGAACATTTGCAGGGTCATGGCCCTTTGCGCGTCAGCACACTGGAAAAACAGAAAAATGCATTTAATATGAGAGCTGGGTAACTAAAACCCGCAGCTCACGCTAACTTAAAGCCTATAAAGATTTTCAATACAAATGCAATAACATAAATGTTAATATAAGCTTAATTAAACATAACATAAACATTTTATTCATCATTATTAGTTTGTGTATACATTGGTGGCCATTTACCGCGATCACAATTCAAGTGCACGTTTAAGCAAAACCGCTATTATTATTGTTTTCTATGCAGCATCATTACACATTAAAATAAGCATTTCATTTTAATATAGGTTATGTAAGCTACGCTTTCTCAGTCCCTCCTCTGATGGCGCTCGTCATCACACAAACCTTTCCCTTTAACCTTTTATTTGTAATTTTTCACTTTACGCATAATGCACATTTCAACATCTTGTCCCTTATGTGAACTCTCCCAGATTTCATTGAACATTTTCTCTCTTTCACTTTCTTCATTTCTCCTGGTTCTTTTTGTCCAATTTCTTTTAATTTTGTCATCAATTTTGCATATCCCCCATAATCCTAATAGACAGGCCAGAACGATTAATAGACCCATTAGTATTTTTGCAAGTACCCCATTCCAAAGGTTGGTAAACCAGCTCCCTACTCTGGCAATTCCTTTTCCAAATTTCTCCCAAACTCCAGGTTCCTTCAAATCTTTCAAGTCTGCACTATCTCTATTTAGGTTAGTAAGCATACCTCTAATCTTTTTACTATTGTCCGGAATGAACAAGCAACAATGACGCTAGTTGAGCATCTTGCAGACCCCTCCATTCTTTGCTAAAAGGATGTCTATGGCAAGCCGATTTTGAAGAGTCATAGCTCTTTCTGCAGCAAGTTCAGTATCCATCAGGAGTATAGCCCCTGTAAAATTTGTCAGCATGTTATCCACAATAGTAGACAACTTTTGAATCTTCATAGAATTCAAGATAACCCCTACTGAAGGGATTATAGCTCCAAATATATCACCAATGACAGCAGCCACTGATTCTCGTTTTTGTCTAGTACGTTGTAATTCAGACGTTTTAGGTATTTGCTTTAAGTCATCAATCTGGTAAATCTTTGGGAAAACTATTCCCAAGTAGCATGTCCCATACCATCCTTTAGGGAGACGGTAATAAGCATTAAGTCCACAGATGTAATAGATCCCAGGGATCGCTGGATCCTGTCCATTCAACATAAATGTCCACTTACTCTGAAACAAGAACACATGTCTATATTCACTTGTTCCCACAAACAAATTGTCCTGCTCAGATTTTGGCCTATATTTACAAAGCCTACCTACATGTAATGCATCTATAGCTAGTTTGCCTTGCGTTTTGATTGCGGTATAAGCATCATCATTTGCATATGTGCGCTTTTCTAATCCTTTTTCTAATCTTTCTTTTAATGCTTTGCGTCTATCATCAGTGTGATCTAAAAAGCTTTTCTCTACAGGTGACAATAAGCAAGTCAGATTATTGCAATGTGCATAAGCAGTTCCAAATGTGAGTGTCGGCTCAAAGAATCCTCGAACTATTTTTATATCATGTTCCTTAGCTAGCTTGTTCAAGAATTCAATCACAGGTACAAAAGAAAACACAACATCCAGATTTGAATAAAAGTATTGCACATGCTCTTGATTATAGAATCTTGTTAGTAGCAGACTACAACTAATCCCGTATGTTAGGGGAAGACTATGATAGGTGACCCCTTCTTGCACAGACGAAGGAATCTTGGTACACACATAACAGTCTTTCGCATCCATGGTCTCTACATACTCATTCAGTAAGCGATAGAAGACATTAGTAGAAAGTTACCCCTTTGAATTAGTTCCCTCATGCAAGTGTCTTGCATCCTGCTCAAACCTTTCCCACGGTGTTAGTGTTGTAGTTTCAGGTTTTGAGGTAGCGTTAATAGTATTTTTCTCCAACCACGGCATTCCCACAATCACTCCCAGAATTATTATTGCACACATAATACCTATTATAAGACTTAGCCAACCACACACCTTACTTCCCTTGTTACTACCTCTATTATAAGCCATGTCTGTATAGAATCAGATAGCAGAATAACAATCAACTCGAGGATGATTTAGAATTCTTTTTCTCTCTTGCTCTCTGCGTGTATTTACAGCGTTTTCACTCACTCCAGGACCCCTTTGTCAAATCAGGTTAGCAGCTTGTCGTAATCAAGTTTTTCAAAGTCGAATCTGGTTCTAGTGTCACATCCGGTAATTTATAGGACTCTTTCTTAGTTTTCAATTTCGATTTTTAACAAAGTCTTTTCTTTGAATTAGTTCAGGTAACGTAGTATTGACCTGGTACTTCTCGATCAAAACAGAATGCTAGGAATTCTTGTTGCCATTCAGATGTTGTAGCATACGTCCATTCAGGACCTGTATATCTTCTGTTTGCGACTCTCTTTCTCTTCAATCTGTGTTCACCTTGCAGTACTCCTTCACTTAGGTCTTCCACTCGGGATGTATCAGTTTCCTCTATTATTGTTTCATCTGGTATGCTTCTTATCCTTAAAAGTGGTTTCTCTGGCCAGTTATCACCCTTATGCATCTTCTTCCAATATGCCTTTTCAGTTCGCTGGACAGTACCCTCCTCTTGTGATATGGTGTTTTCACTTGATGGACCTGCAACTGGCTCAGGGGATGCTGGCACACTCTGATCTCTTTCTATTATTTCTCCTTCTTCTTCTTCTTGATCTGTAACGGGTTCAAGTTCTAACCCGTATCCCTCTACTTCTGGGAGAACCTCTACTTGACTTCGTTCTCCTGCCGCCTCTACTGAGATAGGCACTCTGTCACCTCTCTCGAACTCATTCACTGTTTGAGGGACGAGACTGTTCTCAGTGGGCTCTCCTGCTGTCTCAGTTCCTTCTTGGCTGTTTTCTGGCCCTGAGACTTCTCTTCCTGGAACTGTTGTGCTGGAAACTTCAAGTTCCTCATCAGTTGGACACGTTACCTTCTTTGTGTGACTGGCATGTATCCAATTTGGAACGCCTGCACATTTCACAGCATTGGTTGTTGTCAAGATTACTTGATACTGCCCTTTCCAATGTGGCTCCAAACACGACTTTCTCACGTGCTTCTTGACAACCACCCAGTCACCGGCTTGTAGAGTATGACCTGGAACTCCAAGCAGTGGCAATGTGTTAGCCTCTACCTGGTGAGAGAAAGAGCGAATCACATCAGCCAAACCTTTGCAGTAGTCCAACACCATATCATCTGTGATATTCACTAGAGCATTCGCAGGTACTGCTGGCAACCTCATTGCTCTGCCCATGAGGATTTCATGGGGGGACAGTCCTATTATCAGGGGTGTTCCTCATTGACATCAGTACTAAGGGCAATGCATCTGGCCATTTCATATTGGTAGCTGCGCACATCTTTGCCATTCTTGATTTCAGAGTACCATTCATTTGCTCTACTAGTCCTGATGCTTCAGGGCGGTAGCTACAAAGCAGTTTTTGTTCGATGTCTGGTGCGGCACACAGGAGTTTAATAACCTCATTGTCGAAATGTCTGCCCCTATCTGACTCTATAGAGACCGCAAACCCGAACCTTGGTATTAGTTCCCTAAGAAGCAGCTTTGCAACTGTGAGACTGTCATTTCTACGTGTGGGGTAGGCTTCAATCCAGTGACTGAAAACACACACAATCACCAACACGTACTTCAGTCCTCCACAAACAGGCATCTCAATGAAGTCCATTTGCATTTTGCTGAAAGGACCACCAGCTCTCCCAATGTGGCTCAAAGTTATCACAGTCCCTTTTCCAGCATTCATCTGTTGACAGATGATGCACCTGTGATATGTAACCTCTGCGGCATGTCTGAACTTTGGGTTAAACCCATCAATTTTGAATGACCTGATCATTGCATCTCTCCCAAGGTGAGCCAGTCCATGGTATAGCCTGGCAAACTGTGACAGAAGGCTGTTTGGCAAGACTAATTTCCCCTCCTCTGAGACCCACAAATCATCAGCCCTCTGTACACATTGCATTCTTTGCCAGGAACGTTTTTCCTCTTTGCTAGCACGACCCTGTAATATCTTTAACTCATCTAGGGTATTGACCACCCTTAATGCAAGGTTCAAACATGTGTCATTTTCAGTTTGTGGAAATAATTCCCACTGTTCCTTGAACGATATACAGTTCAATGTGCAAAACCTTGCGACTTGATCTGCATAACCGTTTCCCATGGACACAAAGTCTTGTGACTTAACGTGAGCATTGCATTTCACCACGGCAATTTCAAGAGGTAACTGAATTGCATGTAACAAATCCATTATTTGTTCACCATTTTTCACAGGCGACCCAGAAGAGGTCATGAAACCTCTCTGCGACCACAATTGGCCAAAATCATGTACAATTCCGAATCCATATCTGCTATCAGTATAGATAGTGACTCTCAGATTCACAGCTGCGTGGCATGCCTTAGTAAGGGCAATTCATTCTGCCACTTGTGCGGAAAACACTTTCTCGAGCCAGGAAGCTTCAATGATACCAGCTATGGTACATACAGCGTAACCAGCCCTCAGTGTTCCGACGGAATCTCTTAAACAAGACCCATCAACAAACATAATGCAGTCATTTTCTTTCAGCTGTGTGTCTTGAATATCTGGTCGTGGCTTTGTACATAATTCCGTTACCTCAAGACAATCATGTTCAAATTCTTCCTCATTATTAACTTCAGTACTTTCAGCAGGAAGCAGAGTTGCCGGGTTTAACACAGTACATCGTTTCAGCGAAACATTTGGACCCCAGTATGATTGTCTCATATTTAGTAAGACAGGCATTTGTCATGTGCTGAGTTTTGGTTCGAGTCAACAAAATTTCAACTGAATGCGGAACCAATACTGTTAGGGGGTATCCCATGACTATGCCTTCACACTGCGTAAGGCTTTGACCAACTGCTGCAACTGCGCGCAAACAACCCAGAAAGGCTGCTGCGACGGGGTCCAAGGTAGCTGAAAAATATGCTACAGGGCGATTTGCACCTCCATGGACCTGTGTCAAGACAGACAAAGAACAAGCATCACGTTCATGACAAAACAGTAGTAAAGGTTTCGTATAATCAGGCATACCTAACGCTGGTGCCCTGCACATGCACTCTCTCAATTCCATGAATGACTCAAGCTCCTCTTTGGACAAGGCTATGGTATATGGCTCATCTTTGATCTCTTTGCCTGTCGGTTTTATCAAAGGTTTTGAGATGATCGAGAAGTTGGGTATCCACTGGCGACAGTAGCCCACCATTCCCAGGAACATTCTGACATCTCTCTTCGTTGTTGGGGGGTTCATTTGCAAAATGGCGTTATTCTTTCCTTCGATATTCTCCTGGACCCCCTTTCAATTAGATGCCCTAGGTATTTCACCTCTTTCTGACAATATTGCAGCTTCTTGGGTGACACCTTATGTCCGTTCTTTCCCAAATGATTCAGTAAGGCAATTGTATCATATTTACAGTTGTCCCTTGTTTTGGATGCAATCAGTAAGTCATCGATGTACTGCACTAGAGTCGAGTTAAAAGGCAGTACTAAGGATTCTAAGTCCTTTTTCAATATCTGATTAAAGATAGATGGTGATTCAGAAAATCCTTGAGGAATTCTGCACCAACTGTACACCTTGTCCAGGAATTTGAAACTGAACAAAAATTGACTGTCCTTGTGAAGAGGTATCAAAAAGAATGCTTGTGACAAATCTATAACGGTGAACCATTCAGCATCACATGGAACCTGAAACATGATCACTGCTGGATTGGGCACTATGGGGCAGCATTTTACCACAATCTCATTTATTTTTCTCAAATCCTGCACAATTTGGACTTTCCCACACAGCGTTTTGAGACCCATTATTGGAGAATTACATGGACTGCTCAAAACTTCTTTCAGGACTCCCTGTTTCAGAAAATCTGCAATTATTTGTGACACTTCAATAAGAACATCTTGTGTCATATGATATTGTGGCACCTGGGGAAACACTGCATTTGGCTTTACTTGTACTTTAACTGGTTCCACACCTTTTATTAGTCCCACTTCCTTTCCTGTCAGATCCCACACTTTCTCTGTCACTGTTCCCTGTAACTCGACAGGTAAATCAATCATCGTAAGCATCGGAAACAAGGTAATCAAGGGATAATCCTCATTTGCTGTCCCTGTCTCTTCCTCTGAGAACTGACCTTCGTCTCCTTCGTCATCACTATTTGTCTGTACTTCGATTCCATCATTGGAACAGGTAATCGAACATTTTGTCTTGCACAGTAAGTCCCTTCCCAGTAGGGATACCGGACTTGAATCACAGACTACAAATCTATGCAGTCCCTGGAAGTTGCCGATCTCAACTTGCACTAGATCTGTAATCGGGTTTGTCAGGTACTGGTTTGCTACTCCAATTACCCTTATGGTACGCCCCGAAAGCGGTAATTTTGGAACCTCTGCACTCCTGACTGTAGAACGTGTAGCTCCAGTGTCGACCAAAAACGAGACTTTGTAACCCATTACCTTCCCTTCCACATAGGGACCCCTTTGATCCACCTCTAAGGATGCTGCAAGCCTGCACTCTTCACTATCTGAGCTATCATCTGACCATTCTTCATTCATGCCATTTCCACCTCGAAATGGGAATTGCTGTACTGTATTATTTTGACTCATTACCTGACCTGTGACCTGTTGAGGAAGCATGACCTGCTGCTGTCCCATTGGAGCCATGGGTAATTGCATTTGCTGTCTAGGTACCATGGGAACCTGCTGTTGTACTTGCTGCATCTGTGCTGGCTGGAAACGCGGCATTTGCATTTGCTGCATGGGCTGTACCCATTGCATTTGTACCAGGTTATTTTGAAAATTCGGATTTTTATGTCTCAGTTTTGGACCTCTTACATTTTGCAATGTACCGACATTAGTGCTTTGCTGAACTACACCATCCTGCACCACGTTCGGGCAATCCCATTTCCAGTGCCCCACGCCCCCACACGCGTGACATGGTGACACCTTTTTCACCCCTTGTACGTCATTTTGAACCACAACGGTATTCAAGTCTGGACCACGATTCACGAACCATCGGCCTCGACCTCTCGGTTGCGCCTGAAACACACCATTCATTTGCGGTTGCTGCTGCATCATCTTCTGGACTCCATTTCCCTGTATTCCTGCCTGTGCAGCCCTTATCTGCATCACCATCACTTTCTCTTTCAGCTTTTTCTGCTTCAACTCAATTTCGTCACTACAGTATTTCGCATACAGCAACACTTCATCAATCGGCTTCGCTTGCCAACAAATCAAATGATTCTTAATTATTTGACCGACCTCTGGTCTTAATCCTTCAACAAATCTGAACACGAGATGGTTCATGTCTTTCGGCTCAATGGTCTCAGTACCACTGTACTGTTTGAATGCCTTTAACAACCTCTCATAGTAAGCATGTATTGATTCCTTAACCTCTTGTGAGGTCCGGTCGATTTTCTGCCAATCAGTCACCTTCGGCGACACCTTTTGTTTAAAAAACTCAATCACCTTATGATAGTACTTCATCACCTCTTCAGAGGGAGCTCCGGTCACCTTATCCCTTGCCGGCTCCTTCGTCAGCCAATCTACCCCTCTCTTACACTCGAGACACAAATCAGGCGGAAGAATGATCTCAAACAAGGTATTCAAGTCTTCCCAGAGACACTTCGCAAGCTTCACAAACCTATCTGTTTGCTGATACCACTCGATCGGTTTCTCCCTCAATCTGGGATAATCATTAGTAAAGGATAGGATGTCTCCTCCGGACCACGGTACATGTACTAAGACACCTCCAGCTGTTTCTCTAATGGGTAGTATTTTTACTCATTCTGTATCGGGTGAGGCTTTGGCTTGACTTGACCCTGGATTGTCACCTTTTTCCTTATCTCTTTTCTTTGCCCATCTGCCTTCCCATTTTTCTAATGCACCCCAAATTTGCGCACTTTGCAATAATTCTTTTAAATGCGCCTTCATTCCAGTAGACCTCATGTGCTCAAAATCTTTTGAATCAAAATTTAATCTGTAGCTTCCTTTCAAATGTTTAGTGTTTTCAATGTCAATTTTATATTTGTCTACCAGGTTTGCCAATCTCTGATGCACCTTGCCCACTTCTTTGTTAATCTTGGGGCACAGGAATCTCAGTTCTGCTTCAGTGTATGACTCCAATCTATTTACTCCCATCGTACCTTCCACCAATTCAGCAGCTTCCACTTCCACTCCCAGTCTCACAAAATTTAGGTAGTAATCTTGCCCTGCCTTTTCCGATTCCACTGCAGTCGCTGTAGTCTTTTGTGAAGTATAAGTTTTTTCTAGCCATTCATTCAGCTGTTGTACTGTAAAACCCTGCAGTGAAATGTTCCCTACATGTATCATTGGCGACTGTGAAGTATTCATACTTATCGTTTGTGGAGTTAAAACCCCTAACCCTGCCTGACGCATTGCTTCCAAGGGCGCTTCTACTGGGCTAAGGTCTATTAAGGACCTCGGCTTTTCGACTGCTTGTTCTCCTGGAGCCATTATCTGGGGGGTTACTATGGACCCTCCTCTTATCGCATCTTGGGTCATTACTCCCTGATCACATACACCAGATTTGCCTTGGGCATACAATGGCACTGGTGGACCGACAGTAATTGGTAACGATATGGCAGCAGGTGTCTGACCTGGTCCCAAACTCCGTGGAGCAGAAACTCCATAGGTCTGTTCCAAAGTACCCGGGACAGGCACTAATGGAGGACAGCCACTGGGTTATACCCTGATATCAATTGTGGTTGCGGCTGGGACAGCAATTTTGGAGTTTACTCAATCTGCACCAACCTTGATTTCGTATATATCGGGTCTGGCGGCATTATCAGATTTGTAGTAGTCTCAAGTACTGGGACGTCTGGATAAATTCTTTGTATCTGCGGTGGAGGTTGCAACTTTATCTGCATGTCTGGCGCAGTGGGTACACTAACACCATTCTGTATCGAAGTTGTATCACTGGTCTGTACCGTATCAGTAACTCCCTTCTCCTGCGTCTGGTTCCCAGGACCCACGCTAGTGCTTGGAACACTGTCGCTCACTGCATAAGGTGGCGGGCGATCATGTAATAATCGATCCATGAATTCCTCATCGTCTGAATCGTCTTCCTCCTCCCAGGGTCTCTGATTCTCTTTAGACTTACTAGAGTCCTTATCTGTTTTACAGGAGGCTTTCTTTCCCTGTGTCTCTTTTCCCTGAACTATTGCTGGAAACAATTTTAATCCATCAACAATTCAGTGTCTCCACATTTTGTTCTCATTATCCCACCTAGCTTCTGCATAGGATTTTTCTGCTCTTTTTAGCCTTCTCTGAAACCTTTCTTGTCTATGTTTAAGAGCCATCAGATCCCAAATCGCTAAAGCCTCATATTGTGCTGGCCTTGGAGGTGGTTTTTGTGTACTTAACATCCACCTTAAGTTCTCTAGCACCTTCGGATTGAATGTCCCATGTTCTGGGAACACTAAACATCCCTCCTTCTCTGTTAATTTGCGCCACTGTTTCATCCATAAGCAAGGCGCGACACCCTTCTCTTCCATAACCATGTAAGTACCCTCGGGTGGTGTAGGCTCCCCATCAGTTGCCATAATATACGCATCTCCTTTCAGAGCGCTCTTAAATGCCTTGACAAAATTAATTTAGCAATTTTCTCTTATTTGTAATTAATCAGAAAGTGGCTTAGTTCCCAGGACACTCTTCACCCACCCTTCTCAACCTATTGCCTCTCACGGACGGCAGCCAATCCGTGCGCGACCCCTCTCGACAACTGACCTATCTCAGCGCGGCACTACTGATGCCACACTCACACACTGCAGCTGACAAAGTCTTGCGGCTCGTCCGCCCCTCACTAGATTCACACAAACTAATGCTAAATTATTGCAAGCACCTTAAATGACAACACAAATCTGTTGGTTTACTACAGGAAGGGTAACACATTCACTTCAGAACTTTACAGAGATTTCCCTTGAAGCCTCGTCCGCTACTCTCTCCTTCTCAGCTCCCGCATACGCAAGCAGAATTCGACCCGCAAATTCTACTCTCGACTTGTCAATGGCTCGTCCTAGTGCACTTTAGAACTTGCCAAATCTCCATCGAAGGTTTCACACATACGTTTCAACTCAAACTTGACTTGTCAACCATGCCCGATTGACCTATTAAACCGCACAGATTACAACATAAACTCAAGTGTCTCCTACACTTGTCACTGTACTCTGGAGTCTTAGATCACGACGGGTCCGTACATAAACAACCAACCACGTGGATAATTTTGAGCACAAAGTGCCACACTCACATGAAGTACGCCGACTTCCCTACTCTCATACTGCGGAGTACGCCCACTCCTACTAAATCAACATTTACCTAACCTAGAGATACACGCAGATTTCACAATCACCTGCAAAAAGGCATAAGCTGAGCAAGCGCAAACCCTATACCACACACATTATAACGCCGAGAACATTCCCAACTCACTTAGGCAGGCTCCGAGATCCCGGGAAAGTCATGGTGAATTTAGAAACCCATCATACCTCCAATTTGCATTATCACAGAAAAACAATTTAAACAATGATTCTCCGTCCTAGGGCCCCAAAGTGCCAAACCGTCGCTCTGCTACCAGAACTTTTAACGCGTCCTTTTATGTTAATTTATTACACATTAGGACCCGTTTTAGGCCAATGAATCTTTTGACCCAGTTGAGAGACACCGTAGGACGAGATAGCTGATCAATATGTCAATCAATATATCAATAATGTCATCAATATTTATCACCACAATACATTTCACTTTGGTCAAAGACATTAATCAAATTGACGACGCAACCATGACCTTTCAGCCATGAATAACCACACCTTTAATAGAATTTTATGAAGTTTATTCCCTATTAGTTACAATCTAAAATTAAGTGCGTCAATCTCAAAGCCAAGAAACACAACAGCATAGTTACGATATGCAACTTTGGTAAGATTTCAATAAGGCAAGAATCATAAACATCAGAATAAAAAACAGCGCAAACATAGATCAGAATACAGCAAAGTGTCAAATACGCGTCAGTTCAACATAGCATAATGTCAGTCGTTTGTCTATTTGCGCCAATTTAAGGATCACCTGTCCTAACCACTAATTAGCATTGGCATGTTGGGCTTCATGCAAAACAATTTAGAACACCAATTTGGAAAACATCTAGCTATGGTCTCTGTCAAAATTAAGCAGTTGGTACCTAGAAAGGAAAAGCAAACAGACAAATTACAAATTGTATTGTCATAATTACCCTCCAAGGACTAGGTCAGCATTCAGGATCAGTCTTCGTCTTCAGGACATCAGTCAAAACGCCATCAGTCTAAACTCAACTATAGGGAATAGGAGCCACTTCCCTCGTAAGGAGGAAAAGTGTGAATGGGCAGTCTATGGGTGAGGATGGTTTTAATAGGTCTCAAAGTCACCAAACAGAGTGACAGAGTTTCTGGATAAAATCAGTAGCATTCCCTACCTAATTCTAATGATCCTTCTGTGACATGGGTTTTTATCCCTTTTTCGTAGTACATTCCCCCAAAATCCCATTGGACACTAACTATACCCCACTATCTTTAACCTATCAAATTTAACATTTGGTAATCCCAATTGTCACCCCACATTAGTTCGTAGTTCTTCGAAGGTGGCACGTCCGGTGATACTTCACTCTTTGGCATGTCTTTGGGTCAGCAGATTCATTGTCCATTGGTCTAAGTGACCTTGTACATTTCATTAATCTACATTTGTTTCAATTTGCACATAACTTTTTAAACCAAGGCACCAAATATGCGCTTGGGAATGCAATTAACATAGATACATTTGTCTTCCAAGTTGAAGAAAAAGAACATTTGCAGGTCATGGCCCTTTGCGAGTCAGCACACTGGAAAAACAGAAAAATGCATTTAATATGAGAGCTGGGTAGCTAAAACCCGCAGCTCACGCTAACTTAAAACCTATAAAGATTTTCAATACAAATGCAATAACATAAATGTTAATATAAGCTTAATTAAACATAAACATTTTATTCATCATTATTAGTTTGTGTATACATTGGTGGCCATTTACCGTGATCACAATTCAAGTGCACGTTTAAGCAAAACCGCTATTATTACTGTTTTCTATGCAGCATCATTGGACATTGATATAAGCATTTCATTTTAATATAGGTTATGTAAGCTACGCTCTCTCAGTACTATTAAATCCAACTTCACCAGTAAGCAGGATTTAAAATATGACAGGGCTACTCCTTTCAGATCAGAATCTACCACTTAAAAGTATATAAGGGCAGTTCTAATGCTGGCCTTTGAGAGGACAGGCCTCACTGTAGGGGAAATCAAATTTGTAAGTTTTCCCCTACCAGGACATGTGAAACACAGGAGTGCCTGTCCTCCCTTTTAAATACATATCACCCAGCCCTATGGGTTACCTGGGGCCTACCTTAGGGGTCACTTACATGTAGGAAAAGAGGAGTTTAAGGCTTGCAAGTGGTTGTAAATGCCAAGTCAAAGTGGCAGTAAAACTGCACACACAGGCCTTGCCATGGCAGACCTGAGACATGGTGAAGGGGCTACCTATGTGGGTGGCACAACCAGTGCTGCAGGCCCAATAGTAGCATTTCATTTACAGGTCCTGGGCACCTCTAGTGCATATTACTGGGGACTTACATGTAAATCAAATATGCAAGTTGGGTAGGAACCGATGTTACCATGTTTAGGGGAGAAGGCACATGTACTTTAGCACTGGTCAGCAGTGTGCAGAGTCCTAAAATCAGCAAAAACAGTGTCAGGAGATAGGAGGAGGCAGACAATAAGTTAGAGGATGACCACCCTAAGGCTTTCATGTCTAACATGTGTCCCCCCCCAGGCTGAAAGTACGAAGAGCTATCCAACCACTTGGGAGCTCTCATCACTAGGCGGAAGAATCTGGAGGGACCATCAGCATTGGCGTGATCAGTCTTAGGGCGATGCTCCATCATAAAGTAATTTCCCTGTAGGGAGATGGACCACTTCAAGAGTTTAAGATTTTCACCCCTCGTCTGTATGAGCAATCTGAGGGACCTGAAGTCTGTCTGAACCCAGATGTGAGTCCCAAACAGGCATGATTTCATCTTCTTCAGTGCCCAGACCACAGAAAATGATTCTCTTTAAATGGCACTCTACTTCTGTTCATGCGGAAGTAACCTCCTGCTAAGGAAGGTTACTGGTTGCTTTAGGCCCTCCTCATTCCGTTGTGCTAAGACTGCCCCTATGCCATGCTCTGAAGCATCCGCCTGCACTATGAATTCCTTGGAGTAGTCAGGGGCCCTGAGCACAGGTGCTGTACACATGGCTTCCAAGAGGGAAACAAAGGTTTTCTGACAAGCCTCTGTCCAGATCACCAACCTGGGCTGCTTCATGAAAGTCACCTCAGTTAAGGGGGCAACAATGATGCAATATCCCTTAACAAATCTTTTGTAGTAAACAGTGAGGGTGAGGAAGGCTCTCACTTCAGTTTGGGTTTTAGGTGGTTGCCAAGCCATGATAGTTTCAATCTTGGCTGAGGGGGTGCACCCTACCACCACCTATCAGGTGTCTCAAACACACCACCGGACCATGCCCAATCTGGCACTCACTGGCCTTGATTGTCAGTCCTGCCTGTTGCAAGGCCTGGAGCACCTCTTGGAGGGGAAGTAGGTGTTCCTCCCAGCTGGCACTGTAGACGGCAATGTCATCTAAGTAGGTGGCACAGAACGCCTCCACCCATTGCCCATTAATGGTGACTCACTCCCTATACTTACAAGTATTGGTCTATACTTCGAAGTTTTTACCAGCAAGTACCCTGTTAATCAACCATTGGAAGATAGCAGGGGAATCCTTCAAGCCAAAGGGCATCACCCAGAATTGTCCCTCAGGGATAGAGAATGCTGACCTCTCTTTTGCCACCTCAGTCAGTACGAGATGCCAGTACCCTGATGTCAAATCAGAGGTACTGGGGAACCTGGCAGTGCCTAGCCTAATCAGCTCTGGGGATGGGGTGGGCATCAGTCTTGGTGATGGAATTGAGGCCTCGGGAGTCCACACATAAGCAAAGTTCTGGTTTAGCTCCCTGTGGGGCTGCCTTTGGTACCAATACCACTGGGCTGGACCAGGGACTTTTGGAGGTTTCAATCACCCCCAATGCTAGCACCTTAGCAACTTCCTCCTTGATACTGGCTTGCACCCTATCTGATAACCTGTTTATTTGTTCTTTACAGGGGGACTGTCTCTGTGTCAATGTCATGGACACACAGATGTGTGAGTCCAGGGGTGAGGGAAAACACGGAGGAAAACAGTCCCAGTAACTGGTAACAATCACCTTGCTGGTCTAGGGTCAGGAAGTCAGAGAGGTTGACACCCTCCACTGACCCATCACTTTCCTGTTCAGAGAGGAGGTCAGGGAGAGATTCACTTGTCTCTTCCACACCCTAATCTGTCACAAGGAGCATGCTCACTTCAGACCTCTTAAGTGAGGCTTGGGTCTGTTTACATGGAGCACCCTTAGGGGTTTATAAAAGTCTGGAGGTCCACTAAAAAAGTGGCCTCCAGCTTACGCTCCTTTATTTTATGTGGGCCAGTCCAGCAGTCCTGGAGAGCGCTGGGCTTTACTGGCTCCATGACCCATACTTTGTTGCCAGGTTGTGACTCCACTAGAGTGGCCTTCTGGTCATACCAGCTTTTCATTACCTCTTGATTGTCCTCAAGGTTTCCCTTCACAAGATGTAGCTGACCACATCCTGGAGGGGGTTCCTGGAGCTTTCTCCCACCCCTCCTTGACAATGCTTCAAGGTCCCCTAACAGGGTCGCCATATAGGAGTTTAAAGGAACTGTACCCTACTCCCTTCTGTGGCACCTCTCTGTAGGCAAAGAGAAGGCATGGCAAGCGGACATCCCACTTACGCATCATGGCCTCAGGTAGGCCTGCAATGATGCTCTTCAAGGTCTTGCTGAATCTCTTAACTAGACCATTGGATTGGCGGCAGTCGCTGCAGCGGTAGGTGGCTTTTACCACCAATGTTAAAATGAGGGCCTATATCTTTGGGGAATCCCACACTGGTAAAGATCTCCATCAAAGTTCTGGTCATCATAGGTGCAGTCACCATCCTCAGAGAGATTGTCTCTGCGTAGCATGTGGCATGGTCCAGCCCATACCAGGATGAACCTGTTGCCTAGCGCTGTCTTGGGGTCCAATGGACCAATGACATAGATGACCACTCTTTCAAAGGGTTGCCAATGATGGGAAGTGGGATCAGGGGAGCCTTCAGATTTTTCCCTAACTTCCCACTGGCTTGGCAGGTGGGACAGGACATGCAGAATGTATCTGAGGCTGTCTTAATTCAGAGACAATAGAAGTAGGCGACACGCCTGGCAAAGGTTTTGTCTTGCCCTAAATGTCCTGCCAGGGGTATGCCATGAGCCGAACCCAGTGGGAAGGCCTGGTAACACAGGTGGACCAGCAGCACACGAGCTGCCCCAGTACCCAGAGCCTAAGGCTCACTATATAGGAGATCCTTCTCCCAGTAAATCAGGTGATCCCGGAGGCTTCACCTGCTGCATGGGCTGAGGCCTCTCATTTCAAGCCCTCAAGAGTGGGACACTCTTTCTGCACCTTGCAGAACTTGTCCCTGATGGGCCCACCCTCAACTTGCCAGCCAGCAAGCATGGGTAGGTCACCTAGGGTGGCAATGTCCTTACCGGTTGGCTCAGGAGTCTCCGCCCTCATCTCAGTCACAGACGACATCAGAACCCTGATGGACAACGGAGAAACAGTTGCCCTCATCCTCCTCGACCTCTCGGCTGCCTTCGACACCGTCTGCCACCGCACCCTAATAACCCGCCTCCGCTCCACCGGGATCCAAGGACAGGCCCTGGACTGGATCACCTCCTTCCTCTCCAACCGCTCCCAAAGAGTCTACCTCCCACCTTTCTGTTCAGACCCCAGCGAGATCATCTGCGGCGTCCCACAAGGCTCCTAGCTCAGCCCGACTCTCTTCAATGTCTACATGAGCCCCCTCGCCGACATCGTGCGCAAACACAGCATCATCATCACCTCCTACGCCGACGACACTCAGCTGATACTTTCCCTCACCAAGGACCCCACCAGCGCCAAGACCAACCTGCAAGATGGAATGAAAGACGTCGCAGATTGGATGAAACTCAGCCGTCTGAAACTGAACTCAGACAAAACGGAAGTCCTCATCCTCGGAAACACCCCGACCGCCTGGGACGACTCCTGGTGGCCCACGGCCCTTGGCACCGCACCAACCCCCTCAGACCACGCATGCAACCTCGGCTTCATCCTGGACCCACTTCTCACCATGACCAAACAAGTCAACGCCGTATCATCCTCCCGCTTCCTCACCCTCCGCATGCTCCGAAAGATCTTCCATTGGATACCCGCCGACACCAGAAAGACCGTGACCCACGCCCTCGTCACGAGCCGCCTGGACTACGGCAACACCCTATACGCAGGAACCACCGCTAAACTCCAGAAACGTCTGCAATGAATTCAAAACGCCTCTGCCCGCCTCATCCTCGACATACCCCGCAACAGCCACATCTCTGCCCACCTGAGACACCTGCACTGGCTTCCCGTCAACAAAAGAATCACCTCCCAACTCCTCACCCACGCACACAAAGCCCTCCACAACAAGGGACCCGAATACCTCAACCGCTGCCTCAGTTTCTACACACCCACCCGTCAACTTCGCTCCGCCAACCACGCTCTCGCTGCCGTCCCTCGCATCAGCCGCACCACGGCGGGTGGGAGATCCTTCTCCTACCTGGCGGCCAAGACATAGAATTCCCTCCTCACCAACCTCAGGACCACCCAGGACCACTCCGCATTCCGGAGGCAACTCAAGACCCCGCAGTAACCCCATCCCCCTAGCGCCTTGAGACCCGCACGGGTGAGGAGCGCGCTTTATAAATGTTTATGATTTGATTCCTCCACATGGACCCCGTCAACCTCCAATGTGGGAACTTCTGGGGCTGGATTCCTGTGCTCCCTGCCCCTCTCCTTGGCAGCTGTCTGGGCCATATTTCCAGGCTCCAGATGTCCTTGACTCCCCTCCTTGGCAGCCATGGACCATGTGGTCATGCAGGCCCACTCAGGAAATTCCATCATCTCCAAGTGATACCTGAGCTCTAACTCCCTCCAGGTAGTGTCTCCAGGTTATTCCCTAACAGCTAATCTACAGGCATGGCAGGGCTCACATCTACTTTCAGAGTACCACAGACTCCCCCCTCTCAAAGGGAGCTAGAGCCACCAATAGATGGCCCTCACGATTGTCAGGGACCATGAGTTGGTGGAATGTGTTCAATAGGACCTGCTCTGCTGACTCCAGCTGACACTTTTTGGCTCCTGTGTCACGCATAGCCTCTTCCCATTGCCCATTAATGGTGACTCACTGCCTATATTTAGAATGATTTGCATGAATGTGGGCTTTTGACACCATATCTGCATCCCTTCGGGACACTAGGTTTACCTCTATTGGTTCCACAAAACTATCTGGGACTACCTCCTCCCCGAGCACTACACTAGCCAATCTAGGTATCTGCCCATCAGTGGGGGTTTTGCCCTCTTTGGACATTTGGAGTCACCCTTACAGTGACCATACTTGGAGCACTTTGTGCATTGGAATACAAACCTCCCTGACTTGTCATCAAAGAACCCTTTCTTCTTTGTCTCAGACTGGGACTGGTTACCACTATTCCCTTGGGAATTATTTTGGGGACCTTTAGAGAATTCCTTATTTTTAAGTTTTTCTCCCTCCTCTCTCTTCTTTTGGGAACCCTGACCACCTTTTTGGGTGTCCCCCCAGGTACCTTTGTGGACACTCGTGCTAGCCCAGAGGTCCGTCTCCTCAGCAAGCTTTCTTGGATCAGTCAGCATACTGTCAACTAGGTGCTGACGCAACTCTGTAAAACAATTACTGAGCATGCGCTCTCTCAGTATTAAATGGTACAACCCAACATATTCACTGACTTTGCTGCCCCCAACCATTCAGTGCCTTGCTGGAGTCATCAATGAAATCTACCCAGGATTAGTTGGGGAGCTTGTTACTGTCCCTGAACCCTTGGCGATACTTCTCAGGGGTCTGTCAAAATATGGCAATCAAAATGGCTTTCATGGGAGTGTACTTGTCCTGGTACCTAACATCTAATGTTACATGTGTGTCCCTCCCAAGTGTTGGCATGTGTTTTCCACAGGCCCACCCCCCCATGCTCTTCAGGACACGTGTGCCCTCAGTGCAAATTCATACGCAGAAAACCACTTGTCAATGTCATCTCCCACCACATGACTACACACCAAGTCCTTGGGTATACAAGCCTTCTTGTCTCCAGCAGGTCCTGCATGAATGCTGCCACCATCACTGCTGGATTCAGACTGCCTAGCCTTGAGCTCCAACTCTTTCAAACTCGGTGAGTGAGCCAAGATAAGTTTCTTCTCAGCTAAGGCTCTTTCAGGAACAGCCTGTCTTTCAGCTCCCCTCTGCCTCTATTTTTAATCTTGCCAATCGCACCTGGATTTCTCTCTCCTCTCTCCTTTCCTCTGCAGTCAGGCCATGACGGAAGTCACTGCTTCCTATTCTTGCAGGTGGAACAAATCGAGGGGTGTGATCCCCTACTAATGTTGGCAGCTCCTTAGAAGAGCCCTTCTTAGGTTTCCCCACCTCATCATCCCTCTTGGGTGCAAGACTCTGCCCAGGCCCTCAGTGCCTTTTTAAACTATCCCCTCTTCGAAGCTCCACGGGCAGGTACCCCTATATGTTTGCAAAAGCTATCAGCTGGGAGACTGTGTAATCCTCCTGTTTAGCAAGGCCAAACTCCTCAGCTGCACTTGTGGACCTAGCCAGAGACATGGGGTATAGGATTGGTTAAAAATGTAAAGCAGGGTGAGCTCACAGAAGAAGAAAAAAATCTGAATGACCTTTAACTGTGGGTAGGTAGTGTACACGTACCTATTGGATGGCACTGCACACACAAAAGTCCTAATCCTCAGAGCTGGTCACCAGTGTTAGAAATTGGGTCCCTAGTTGGCAAAGGTATACACCCTTGTCCAAGTAGCAACTACAATTCTAGTCACGGTAAATTACAACACAATCCAAATTATCCTGTGCTCACCCTCTGGTAACTTGGCACAGAGCAGGTAGGCTTAACTTAGAAGGCAATGTGTAGAGTATTTGTGCAATAACTCATATAGTAACACAGTGAAAACACCACAAAAAGTACTCCAAACCTGTTTAGGAAAATAGATAATATGCGTCATTTTTTTCCAAGCTGCAAGGTGATGTATTGATTTCCAGGAGAGCAGCCTTGGTTCCTCACTGCTTTGCGGGGATATTTTGACGCCCAGAAACGATGCGTTGAAAATCCTTGATGTGCTAGTAGAAAGAGCTGGGGCCGCATCGATCCGAAGGCAGTGGAGTGATTTTGTTCACTGTGAAGCAGGTGCTGCGTTGATTTCTGCAGGCGTTGCATCGATTTTCTGATGCACAGGGATTTTCTTCCCTGAGGTAAAGTCTTTGTGGCCCTGAGACTTCAGATCAGGAGGCAAGTTCAATCCAAGCCCTTGGAGAGCAAATGTGGGGAAGGCAGAGTCCTTCCAGCAGAGTCAGAGGCCAGCAGACAGCAGGGCAACAAGCAGTACAGCAGTCCTTCTCCGCAAAGCAGTCAAGATGAGTCCTTTGAGCAGCCAGGCAGACCCTCTGACAAAGTATAGGTGAAGATCCAGAAGTGTCTGATCTGGTGGGGTCAGAGACCCAGTATATACACCCAAAATGCCTTTTAAGTGAGTGAAACTTCAAAGAATGGTTTTGAAGTGCACAAGTTCCCCTTTCAGGACAGTCCTGTCAGCCAGGATCTCTGTGGGGTGTTTTCAGTCCATTGTGTGATGGCAGGCCACTGGCATTTGAAGTGCAATAGAGAGCCCCTTCACCCTTCCTTCCCAGGGAGGCCCATTCAGTATGCAGATGAATGCAGATATGACTGAGTGTCCTGTGTTTATGACTATCTGGGTGGAATGCACAAGGGTAGCTGTCAACCAGTACAGACCATACGTGGATTGGAGACAGGCTATAAGGAACAGATGGCAGTAAGTGCAGAGGAAGTGCAGAGAAATGGCCACTTTCTAAAAGTGGCATTTCTAAAATAGTAATATTAAATCCAACTCCAGTAGGCAGGATTTTCGATTACCATTCTGGCCATACATGATAGGGCTACTCCTTTCAGATCAGAATATACCACTTAAGATTATATGAGGGCAGTTCTAATGCTGGCCTATGAGAGAAGCAGGCCTCACAGTACAGGAAATTGAACTTGTGAGTTTTCCCTTTCCAGGACATGTGAAACACATAAGTAGATGTCCTGCCTTTTACTTACATAGCACTCTGGGTTACCTAGGTCATACCTTAAGGGTGACATATGTAGAAAAAGAGGAGTTTAAGACTTGGCAAGTAGTTTTAAATGCAGAGTCGAAGTGGGAGTAAAACTACACACACAGGCCTTTCCATGGCAGGGCTGAGACATGGTTAAGGAGGTACTTATATGGGTGGCACAGCAAGTGCTGCAGGCCCCCTGGTAGCATTTAATTTATAGGCCCTGGGCACCTCTAGTGCATTTACTGTGGATTGACAAGTAAATTAAATATTCCAGTTGGGTGGGAACCAATGTTACCATGTTTAGGGGGAGAGCGCATGCACTTTAGAACTGGTCAGCAGTAGTAAAGTGTGCAGAATCCTAAACCCAGCAAAAATAGGTTCAGAAAAATGGAGGGAGGCAGGCAAAAAGTTGGGGGGATGACCAACCTAAGGCTGTCAGGTCTAACAAACATCGTCATGAAGTTTGAATTGGGGTGTCACATCTGTATATTGTAGCTGCGTGTATGATAAAAGGTAACGAGTGGCATGTTGTAAAAATTGGCCTTAAACTAATTCACCTGAAACTCACATTTCCATAAACAACTGGGTGCTTCCTTAGCTGTTTTTGCTACCCCTTGTATAGGCCCAATACTCTACAGGACTCCTAATCTGATCAACTGCCCACACACCAGCACACGACAGCAGCCAAGCTCTCAAGATGCCGCTGGCTTCGTCTGTTTCCAGATAACTCACACTTCCTTTGTTTTTTACGTTTTGAAACTAAACACAGCTGAGGCCTTTACCCGATATGCCCTGCGCTTCCTTTGGAAGCGGGCGTGGTGTTGTATATAAATAACCCCAATCATTTCATAAACCGCATTGCAAAAAAAAAGAAAGCATTAATTTTTTGTAAATTCCTTGTGTCTCTTTAGTGCCATTTTGACGCTAGGCCCACCGCAGAATATTTACAAGGAAACCCATTATAACTAATTCATATTACAACTGGAGCTGCTCAAAGCCACACATGAGCGTGTAAGCTATCTAACCCTCTGAGACGTTTCTGAGCTGAAATCTCCTGACTCAGATTCAATGTTCTGTTAACTGCAGTATGATGCAAATGGAAGAAATTACATGATGTATTCTTTTTTAGAATCACACACATACACACTAAACTGCATATATCAGGCACACCTGTGCATTTCTGTGGTTGCTCAGTTGATTCGGCCTGTCAACATACATGATCAGGACTTACTCAAATCGGTGCAGATGAACAGTATGAGAACTCTACGCCAGGGCCGTCCTGGCAGCAGCAGTGAGTACAAGCAATTCTCAGGAAGACTTCTACATGTTTAACCTCTTGGCTGCTGGGTCTTCCCCCCACCCCAGTGCTGAGACCTTTTTTGGCTATTTGGGGTAGTTTGCGCTTAAGCCTTCATAACTTTTTGTCCACATAAGCTACCCGTGCCAAATTTTTGTCCTTTTTTTCCAACATCCTAGGGATTCTAAAGGTACTCAGAGTTTGTGGGTTCCCCAACAGGAGACCAAGAAATTAGCCAAAATACAGCAAAAATTGTGTTTCTTTTTAAAAAAATGGGAAAGAAGGCCTGCCGAAGAAGGCTTGTGTTTTTTTCCCTAAAAATGGCATCAACAAAGGGTTTGTGGTGCTAGAATCACCATCTTCCCAGATTTCAGGAACAGGCAGACTTGAATCAGAAAACCAAATTTTTCAACACAAGTCTGGCATTTTACTGGGACATTCCCCTTTTTTACTATTTTTGTGCTTTCAGGCTCCTTCCAGTTAGTGACAGAAATGGGTTTGAAACCAATGCTAGATCCCAGAAAGCTAAACCTTGCTGACAAAATTCTGAATTAAGCAAGGGGTAATTTGTGTAGATCCTTCAAGGTTTTCCAACCAAAAATAACAGCTGAAATAAAAAAATATTGAAATTGAAGTAAAAAAAGCAACCATTTCTCTCCATATTTTACTCTGTAACTTTTTCCTGCCATGTCAGATTTTTTAAAGCAATATAACGTTACGTCTGCTGTACTCTTCTGCTTTCAGGAATATACAGGGCTTGTAGGTTCATCAAGAACCCTAGGTACCCAGAGCCTTTAAAAGAGCTGCACCTTGCAATGGGTTTTCATTCTACACCGGGCATACAGCAATTTATTTGCTGAAATATAAAGAGTGAAAAATAGGTATCAAGAAAACCTTTGTATTTCCAAAATGGGCACAAGATAAGATGTTGAGAAGCAGGGGTTATTTGCACATCTCTGAATTCCGGGGTGCCCATACTAGCATGTGAATTACAGGGCATTTCTCAAATAAAAGTATTTTTTTACACATTGTCTTACATTTGGAAGGAGAAAATGTAGAGAAAAATAATGGGCAATAACACTTGTTTTGCTATTCTGTGTTCCCCCAAGTCTCACAATATAAATGGTGGTAGCACGTCAGGGCCTTGATAAGAAAACTTACAAGGCAACACGCCAGGCCGATGAACCTTTTGACCACGTTTGGAGACTTCCCAGAACGAGATATCCCTTTTGCATCACAATCAATATGTCAATAACTCCTTCAATATTCGCAATAACTAATCATTAAGTTAATCCATAACATTCAATATAGCTCAATACAGCGAACGCACCATGACCTTTCAGCCATGAATAACCACAGAATCTAGTAAGAGTTAGGATATTTATTCCCTATTAGTTACAACCTAGTATCATATTTATTAGTTTCAACAATAACTAGCACATCAAAACCACTATAACTTGGCAATCAGAGCAAAACTTTATCAAAGCATAGATCATAAACATTAGACTGAAGCACAGCGTTAGCATTAATCAACTTTAGCAGACTATCATAAGTACATTACTCAACAAAGCAAGAATTCAGTCATTTGTCTATTTGCATCCGATATTATTGAATTCCTTTACTATCTTCGAATTAGAATCAGCATGTTGGGCTTCATGCAAAACAATTTAGCAAAACAAATTTGGAAAACATCTATTGATGGCCTCTATCAAAAGAGCAGTTGGTACCTAGAAAGGAAAGGCAAACAGACAATCACAATTTTATCAGATAGTTACCCCTCCAACGTATCAGCAATCAGCGTCAGTCTTCGTCCTCAGGACATTAGTCGATTCAGCATCAGCAAAGGTAGGACAGGGCAAAATCTCAGTATGGCATAGCTAGGAACAAGCTCTTCCCTCATAAGGAGGAGAAGTCAGTATCAGGTAAGGATTCAATAGAGGATGGTTAAGATATCAGAACAGCAAAGTCTCAAAGGATAGTGTTAAAGTACAGCTTAAGGCAGAATATCAGAATAACGGCAAAAGTGTCCCAATAATGGCGGATTTCTTCTTGTGTCATCCTGTTACATCAAAACTGTCAAACTAGTCCTTAATTTCTCATTGGATCAAATTTGGTGCATCATTATCTCTGTCCAATAATTCTCCACGCACCTTACTAGAATTTTCCACAAAACACAGTCCTCATGCAGTCTATTGGCTCCCGTGCTTTACGTCCTCAACGGGTGGAATGTCAGGTAAGAAAAGTGACACTTTAAGCTCCAGTCAGTAGTTCATTGTCTTCTCCTAGTCCAGGCGGCCTTGCACCTGTTGCGAATTACACTGTTGCATTTGGCAAGAATGTCTCCTTGAGCAAGTCGGGTCCCATGAGAAAGAATTTACTACAGTTACACACACATATCTCTAACTTCTGGAAAAGTACAGCTTCATGTCCTTCAGGAAAGCAGCACATTGCACATTAGAAAAACACAATTAATATGAGACCAGGCAGCTAGGCCCAGATCCTCGCTAACTAAGGCCTAATGAGTAATTTAGCAAAACCCTAATACAACCCTCAATGCTAATACAAAGTCATACATTAGTACATTGTGTCAGTTTCATTAATCATCATATACATTGGTGGCCACTCCCTGTGGGCACATTTCAAACGTGTGCATTATTTCTACATTAAAACATTTCTATGCAGTTTCACTACACATTATATTGCATGCTTTTCATAATAATATTATTTTTAAAGGTCACACTCCAACAATGGTACCTCACTTGCAAGGGTAAGCCTAATGTTTGCGACAGGAAACGCCCAAAAAAGCAACATGGACACATCACATTTTTACATTAAAATCTGACGTGTTTTTTGCAAAGTGCCTAGCTGTAGATTTTGGCCTCTAGCTTAGCCGGCACTTAGGGAAACCTTCCAAACCCGTGCATTTTTAAAAACTAGACACCTGGGAGAATCCAGGATTGGGTGACTTGTGTGGCTCGCACCAGGTTCTGTTACCCAGAATCCATTGCAAACCTCAAAATTTGGCAAAAAACACTTTTTCCTCAGATTTCGGTGACAGAAACTTCTGGGATCTGAGAGGAGCCACAAATTCCCTCCTACCCAGCATTCCCCCAAGTCCTGCGATAAAAATGGTACCTCACTTGTGTGGGCAGGCCTAGTGCCTGCAACAAGAAATGTCCCAAAACACCTCACATTTTCCGAAAGAAATCAGAGCTGTTTTTTACAAAGTGCCTAGCTGTGAATTTTGACCTCTAGCTCAGCCTCCACCTAGGGAGACCTACCAAACCTGTTCATTTTTTTAAACTAGACACATAGGGGAATCCAAGATGGGGTGACTTGTGGGGCTTTCACCAGGTTCTGCTACCCAGAATCCTTTGAAAACCTCAAAATTTGGCAAATAAAATACTTTTTCCTCATATTTCGGAGACAGAAAGTTCTGGAATCTGAGAGGAGCCACAAATGTCCTCCTACCCAGCCATCCCCGAAGTCTCCCGATAAAAATGGTACCTCATTTGTGTGGGTAGGCCTAGTGCCCGCGACAGGAAAGTCCCCAAAACACAACGTAGACACATCAAATTTTCCCAAAGAAATCAGAGCTGTATTTTACAAAGTGCCTAGCTGTGGATTTTGGCCTCTAGTTCAGCCGCCACCTAGGGAAACCTACCAAACCTGTATATTTTTGAAAACTAGACACCTATGGGAATGCAAGATGGGGTGACAAGTGGGGCTCTCACCAGGTTTTGTTACCCAGAATCCTTTGCACATCTCAAAATGTGGACAAAAAAACACTTTTTCCTCACATTTCGGAGACAAAAAGTTCTGGAATCTGAGAGGAGCCACAAATTTCCTCCTACCCAGCGTTCCCCCAAGTCTCCCGATAAAAATTGTACCTTTACTTGTGTGGGTAGGCCTAGTACCCACGACAGGAAATGGCCCAAAACACAATGTGGACACATCACATTTTCAGAAAGAAAACTGACCTGTTTTTTGCGAAGTGCCTAGCTGTGGATTTTGGCCTCTAGCTCGGCCGCCACCCAGGGATACCTACCAAACCTGTGAATTTTTTAAAACTAGACACCTAGGAGAATGCAAGATGGGGTGACTTGTGGGGCTCTCACCAGGTTCTGTTAACCAGAATCCTTTGCAAACCTCAAAATTTGGCAAAAAAACACTTTCTCCTCAAATTTCGGTGACAGAAAGTTCTGGAATCTGAGAGAAGCCACAAAGTTCTTCCTACCCAGCATTCTCCCAAGTCTCCCAATTAAAATGGTACCTCACTTGTGTGTGTAGGCCTAGTGCCCGCAACAGGAAATTCCCCAAAGCACAACGTGGACTCATCACATTTTCCAAAAGAAAACTGACCTGTCTTTTGCAAAGTGCCTAGCTGTGGATTTTGGCCTCTAGCTCGGCCAGCACCTGGGGAAACCTACCACACCAGTGCATTTTTTAAAACTAGACACCTAGGGGAATCCAAGCTGGGATGACATGTGGGGCTCCCACGAGGTTATGTTACCCAGAATCCTTTGCAAACCTCACAATTTGGAAAAAAAGAAACACTTTTTCCTCACATTTCAGTGACAGAAATTTCTGGAATCTGAGAGGAGCCACAAATTTCCTTCTGCTCAGTGTTCCCCCAAGTCTCCCAATACAAATGGTACCTCACTTGTGTGGGTAGGCCTAGTGCCCGCGACAGGAAATGCCCCAAAACACAACGTGGACACATCACATTTTCCGAAAGAAAACTGACCTGTTTTTTGCAAAGTGCCTATCTGTGGATTTTGGCCTCTAGCGCAGCCTCCACCTAGGGAAACCTAGCAAACCTGTGCATTTTTTAAACCTAGACACTTAGGGGAATCCAAGATGGGGTGACTTGTGGGGCTTTCACCAGGTTCTGCTACCCAGAATCCTTTGAAAACCTCAAAATTTGGCAAATAAAATACTTTTTCCTCATATTTCGGAGACAGAAAGTTCTGGAATCTGAGAGGAGCCACAAATGTCCTCCTACCCAGCCATCCCCGAAGTCTCCCGATAAAAATGGTACCTAATTTGTGTGGGTAGGCCTAGTGCCCGCGACAGGAAAGTCCCCAAAACACAACGTAGACACATAAAATTTTCCCAAAGAAATCAGAGCTGTATTTTACAAAGTGCCTAGCTGTGGATTTTGGCCTCTAGTTCAGCCGCCACCTAGGGAAACCTACCAAACCTGTATATTTTTGAAAACTAGACACCTATGGGAATGCAAGATGGGGTGACTTGTGGGGCTCTCACCAGGTTCTGTTACCCAGAATCCTTTGCACATCTCAAAATGTGGCCAAAAAAACACCTTTTCCTCACATTTCGGAGACAAAAAGTTCTGGAATCTGAGAGGAGCCACAAATTTCCTCCTACCCAGTGTTCCCCCAAGTCTACCGATAAAAATGGTACCTTTACTTGTGTCGGTAGGCCTAGTGCCCACAACAGGAAATGGCCCAAAACACAACGTGGACACATCACATTTTCAGAAAGAAAACTGACCTGTTTTTTGCGAAGTGCCTAGCTGTGGATTTTGGCCTCTAGCTCGGCCGCCACCCAGGGATACCTACCAAACCTGTGAATTTTTTTAAACTAGACACCTAGGAGAATGCAAGATGGGGTGACTTGTGGGGCTCTGACCAGGTTCTGTTAACCAGAATCATTTGCAAACCTCAAAACTTGGCAAAAAAACACTTTTTCCTCAAATTTCAGTGACAGAAAGTTCTGGAATCTGAGAGAAGCCACAAAGTTCCTCCTACCCAGCATTCCCCCAAGTCTCCCAATTAAAATGGTACCTCACTTGTGTGTGTAGGCCTAGTGCCCGCAACAGGAAATGCCCCAAAGCACAACGTGGACTCATCACATTTTCCAAAAGAAAACTGACCTGTTTTTTGCAAAGTGCCTAGCTGTGGATTTTGGCCTTTAGCTCGGCCAGCACCTGGGGAAACCTACCACACCAGTGCATTTTTTTAAACTAGACACCTAGGGGAATCCAAGCTGGGATGACATGTGGGGCTCCCACGAGGTTCTGTTACCCAGAATCCTTTGCAAACCTCACAATTTGGCAAAAAAGAAACACTTTTTCCTCACATTTCAGTGACAGAAATTTCTGGAATCTGAGAGGAGCCACAAATTTCCTCCTGCTCAGTGTTCCCCCAAGTCTCCCAATAAAAATGGTACCTCACTTGTGTGGGTAGGCCTAGTGCCCGCGACAGGAAATGCCCCAAAACACAACGTGGACACATCACATTTTCCGAAAGAAAACTGACCTGTTTTTTGCAAAGTGCCTAGCTGTGGATTTTGGCCTCTAGTGCAGCTGGCACCTAGGGAAACCTAGCAAACCTGTGCATTTTTTAAACCTAGACACCTAGGGGAATCCAAGATGGGGTTACTTGTGGGGCTCTCACCGGGTTCTGTTACCCAGAATCCTGTGCAAGACTCAAAATTTGGCACAAAAACACTTTTCTCTCATTTCGGTGATGGAAAGTTCTGGAATCTGAGGGGAGGCAGAAACTTTCTTTTACCCAGCATTCCCCCAGGTCACCCAATAAAAATGGTACCTCACTTTTGTGGGTAGGCTAGTGCCCACGACAGGAATGGATCACACAAGGGTCAAGGGGAGTCCTTGCATGAGGACTACTGTTAACCCTGGAGTGATCCATTCCTGATGCAGGCACTAGGAGCAGGCACACAAGTGGGGTTGTGTTTTTATCAGGACAAGTAGAGAAACACTGGGTGGTAGGAATTTTGAGGATTCAGGCACATTCCTGTAGTTTCTGTGATGAAAAAGCAAGGAAAAATAGTGTTTTTGATCAACGTTTCACATTTGCAGGGTATTCTGGGTAAGAAAACCTTGTGAAATCCAAACATGCCACACTTCTGTGGACTGTCTTGGGTGTCTAGTTTTCAGAAATGTCTGGGTTTGGTAGGTTTCCCTCTATGGCTGCCGAGCCCAGAACCAAATGCTCAGGTGACTGTCTCAGAAAACAAGGATGTTGTGTGGTATTTTTATGTCTCCACAATCCGTTTTGGGTACTTCCATGTTGTGGTCACTTGTCCACTCACTAGAGTGAGGCAGTTTTTTTGTTGGAGACTTAGTGGTAGAAAATTTGTGGCTGCCTGCAGATCCCTGGACTTCTGCTCACTGAAGTGCAAGGCAAAAGTGTTTTTTAAGCACATTTTGTGATTTCAAAGGGATTCTGGGTGAAGGAAAACTGGTGAGAGCCATGCAAGTCCTACAACCTTGGACTCCCCTGGTACTAGTATGTTAAAGTTAACCCACCACTCACACTGGTTGGTTTTAGCACCTCCAGAAATTATGGTTTCAAAGCCTGAATACTTATCAAAGTATCTGAATATTGAAACCAAGTCTTCTGAAGGTTGGCCATAAATCCACGCTGAGGCACCAACCTCTTTATGGTCCCTTCACACGCCGTTCATGCACAACAAACAGCCCTTCCATACCGCCGGCCACGGGCCCAATCCAACCAATCACTGCACTCACATTAACTTACTGCTGCCAGACAAGGGCTCATCACATTTACACGCCACAGAACGGAATAAGTTTGACTACATTTTACCACCTATCAAGTAACCGCATCCTTCTTCCTGAACATTACCGAATGCACACATAACAAACCTTTACTAATGACTCCCATGACAGCCACCTGAGGCTCAGATAGACATGTTCTTCATACCCCTTTAATGCACTCACTGTGCTAAATCCAACTCCTTTCAGTTTGTGGATGCAAGTTGGGGGTGTCCGAGTATGCCCAACAAAGCGATTCCTCGAACTGAGGGAGCATATCTACCTTCGAAACTAAGGGAGACATGCTGGAGAATTCTTGTGATGTTCTCTAAAGAGAAGGCCATAGGCTATGAAAAAAGGTAGTGTTTGGCACACAGGGTACTCCGTGAGAATGTAGCATATGTCCCAGCCAATATTATGTGCAGTTCTGTGACTGTAAGGCACTTATGATACAGCAAACTGAACATCTACTAAGTTCTGATGGAGGATGGACATGAAAAGCAGGTCAAACACTTACCCATACATGTCATTGTCCTTCAGTGCTGGGATGGCACCAATGGGTTTGAATTCATAGGTGTAGATGATGTACACCTGTACTAACTTTACTATCTGCCATTATACCTGTGCAATATCCCTGTGAAGGCACACCTACCATAAGCTTTCCTTACCCATTCATGTCTCTGTTCTCATCAGAGTCCTGACTAATCCTGTATAATTGCCAAGTGAATCTATACTAGTTTATGGATGCAAGTTGGGGGTGTCCAAGTATGCCTTGGGAGGTCTATTCCTCAAAATTAGCTAGCATATCTACAGTTGAAACTAAGGCAGACATACTGGTGAAGAAATCCTAATCTCTCTAAAGTAAAAAGTCAAACAAATATCCTTTGGGACTCATTCACCAACACTTCTACTTTTGTTTTGAAAGTGAAGCTACAAATTGAGTTTGCTCAATGTCAAACAAGTAGAAATGTTGGTGAATATGTCCGACAAGACATTTGTTTGACTTATTACACTTACTCTGGTTCTCGTTGGCAATCATGGTGGTCCTTGTGTAGTATGCAAAATGACGATAGGCTGAATTTTGAACAACGTGTCATGATTCGGATGGTCCTGGGGCAATGCAGCATAATTGTCATTGAAATGCAACATGCGCTGCAGTAGCAAAAAACAATCTCTGCTCATGTATGGTGCGAAGATGGGGGTTACCCAAACTAAGCAAGTCGTCCAATAGGACTGCAAGGTGGGTTTCTGCACTAACCCCATTTTGAGCATAAGGCCCAAAAATATCTTCAGCTTCACCAGCGAAGTGGGAGTCCACTGGCGTGCCCTAGAATGGGGCCCTAGAGTGCCTCCATACTCCCTCAGAAATTGGTCTGCACGCAGATTTGTTTGCTGCACAATTTCCTGAAGGAAGTCAACATCCATAAACAGATGGATGTAGTCAACTGGCAAAAAGTTGGCTGTATCGACTTTACATCCAGCGTCACCAGTAAATGTGGAATTTGGGGCTGAACTAAATTGGGGGGCTGCCAATAGAGCACTCTCTCTGTCCTTGCGGACGCATGCACCTGCACTCTGGGTTCGGCTAACCCGCTGTTGCCCCACTGCACAGACTGTGCTTGCAAAGAGAGCACGACTGTTGTCATTGTCTCCCTCAGAATCACTGGAAGAGGTGTTGTCGAACAGGACTCAGCTGACTGAAAAATTACTCCCAGATTCTGCCCCATTGTGTTCTCCCTTAGATGCTGTCTCAGTCTCTGAGCCTGCCTCAGAGCTATCCTTCATAATCTGAGTTAGGGCTTGAGCAGCAGTCATCCAATAAGACGCCATCTCTGCTACTGGCTAAACTGTCCCTCTAAAGTACTAGCCTACGTAGAAGGCAGATAGAGTCACAAAATTGCTTGTGGGTGTGTATGATGTGTCCAATAGTAAATGGCGTCACCTTACCTTCACTTCTTCTCTGATTCAGCAGATTCTCCGAAGACACTGAAAATAACAAAAAAAAGACACACTTTTACTTCACCTTACCATATACCCATCATCACAGCCTTTAGCGCTGGTAGCACCCAGTGCGACAATCATTTTTGGTGCTCTGCCTCCCATGACCTCCTCTTCTAATTCCCTCGGTACCTCCCACCAAAAGTGCCCCTCATATCTCCATAGCCCCCTCCACATACATTTCATTTGTTTTAAAGCGCAGGTAATGCCTGGCTTTACTAATCCACTCCACTAAATACATGTATATCCTTTGCAGCAGGCATATAAACCATCTGCGTTACTTTATGGCGTCACAATCCATGCGTGTTCAGAAGCTCATTTCTACGTAGGCCATTTTCTCTCCGGTTTCAGGGAAAAAATTTATGGAAAAGGTCCAAGTATTAGTAGGTTCATATGATCACTCCATTCCAGGGATGAAACTTGAAAACAAATGCTTTTCAGCTGTTAGTACTGGTCAAAATCAGGAATTTTAACCCTCCAGTATCCCTGCACCAAAATCTGCCAAACTCACATTGAAGGCCTGTTGGGATGGGAAAGTTCCTTGCATGATGATGATATGTACCTCTGCCCTGAGTGCCCCCCAAATGCAATGATTTCTGGATCCGTGGAGCTGATTTCTGTCATGGGTGAATACGGATTATGTATGCCTTGACACGCGCCAGTCTTGTGGATTACAGTCTGTTTAGACCGGTAGGGGCACTCAAAGCGCTATCCTCAGAGTGGTGAAAGCTACTTCTTTCACCGGGAGTTAACCATCCCAAGCGTGGTGGTGGCAGTACACTATGTAGTGATCAGTAGAAGTGAAAAAGCCTTTTTACCTGTGTACTGGAATGAGGCCTACAGGATCACTGATGTAAAGTTCTGCTGCTTTGTGCTTAATTGGCCCATGGCTTCCAATAGTTTTTCATGCAGCGCTGTGCAGCACCGGTAATATCTGCCTGTACTGGGTGTATATGTGGCAGTGGTACAATACATGGAGGATGCAACACTTGGCAGTGTGTGTTATATGCATGGGAAGGGTGCATATATGCCTGTGGATGATACAATCAATGGAAGAATATGGGTTCCATTTTGGGAGATCCAGGGCTAACAGGAGGCACATGATGAAGTAGAAAAATTCTCCCTGACAGGTTTGTGGCTTGCTAAATTCCTATGAGCTAGCAAGGACACACTGGAGAAAGGGAAAGACACTCTCTAGTATACTTCAGTAAGAGAATGTCCTTTTATCAAAAGAAAGAAAACAATGACAATACCAATCCATAGCAGAACAATGTCAATATTATCCACAGATAATACCATGGATAAACAAAATAGTTATTTTAAGCCATAGGTACATTTTACATGTGTTCGAAACAGTGTCTGTTACAGAATCAGATGAAGTTGAAGAAAAATCATCAATGTCGATAAAATAACCAGAAGTAGCCTGTGCCAACACAGGAGACAATGTAGAGCTGGTTGATGGATCCACTTTTTGTGAAGGTTCATAGTAGACTATTCCATCTGTCTGCATTGAATTGGAATAGTATTGTTCCATATCTTGGACAGTTCTTGTTGAAGAAGCTGTAACAGAAATCAGCAGTAGCTCATTCTCCTACCTTCTCATGCTTGAGGTGGCAATTTTAGCATTGTTGCTTGTACATGTAGTTGCAAAAATGTTGTTTAACATTTATAAAGGTATGTCCTGTGAGGTAGTGAGAGGGCAGTGGATACTACCCAAGGGACCTGTGGGTCTATTGTGAAGATTTGGCCACATGGTGCAATTTGACATTGTCAGTGGAGACAAATCTGTTTCCTTTAGAACCAGGCAGCAGTGGTAAGATGACAGTTTTGGTAACGTGTATTCCCAGGACTGGACCCGACGCTCTTTAAAATGGGCTGAATTCTTTCTTCACAGCAATCTTTTCAAGAATCAGATCCCCAGCTTTTGGAATCCGGCCGATAGATAATGCTGGTGAATCCCTTAGCCCAAGGTGACAGCACAGGCAGATGAATTGTCATCTAAAAATTGTTGTAGTTCCTTTAAAACAATGACACGTTTATTTGTGTCAAATATGTGTCTGCCGCCACCATGCCAGGAACATCAAGATCTGGAACATACATAGGTATCCCAAACAGGGTCTTATATGGAGTGCGCCCTCCCAGGGACTGTTTTAGCAGATAATTCAGTGCTCTGTGGACCCCATAGAATTGATGAGGCCAACTACAGCCTGAACCTAATGGTCTCGCTGTTAAGGACTGCTTTAGGAGGCTGCCACTCCTGCATGAGCAGAAGCCACTCCCTCATGTGTTTCTTTAATGAGATCTAATATCTGGTCTTGATTGTTGATCACACGATCTCCCACCCGTGGCATAGTTGTGATGGCAACATTTTGTGCACTGATATGATAGGAATATGTTTTGGGGTATGCATTTAGCAAAGGCTGGCCATCAGCCGAAGCTTTCACAGCAGCTAGTGTCTCATTGTTGAACTTCATGAGAATGAATTATTGCAGCAACAGAAGTCGTGACAACTGCGGATTTGGCAGCTTCTTCAACCAAAGTGTTTCCTACAATATGTACTCCTACACATTGATGGCCCAATGTATTTTCTACATGAGTATCTGGTAGTCTGTTCTTGAGAGAAGCTATCCTCCCCCAAAGAGTTCTGTGTTTAATGGTGTTCCCCTTGGAGCCTCTGAACAGGTTTACATGCCAGTCATTAAGATAGTCATTGTAGGACTGGACACAATAATATGAATAATAATAATAATAGTATGTGAGCTGCTCTGGATCTGGATGTTCCAGTGCCAATATAAGAGCCTTAAACTCTGCCAGTTGTGCTGTACAGTCCCCTTGGGTGTGCATATAGGTATTCTGAGGGTGAAAGACACCATCTCTCAACACACCGCTCACAGCTACGCAAGCAGCTGAGTATTGATGCTTGGTGCCTACAGCTGGCTGTGCTGAACCATCAGTATAAATGACAGTTAGTATATAGATCAAGTGGCAAGATGTTGGTTTGTGTGGGGTACTCCTGTTCATAAATTCTTGTGTTTGTAGTTTTGAGTCAAAAATGAAATCAACATCAGTGGCAGTTAGTCAGGTTGCCCATTGAATTGAGCATGGATGTAGTGCTTTAGCATTGGGAACGCTAGCTTTGGTGACCGCATCCAAGCCCGGCACTCGAGTAACAACAATAATGTTTTTCCCTTGGGCACTTTTTATTGCATATGTGCGTGTATAGTTGTTTAAGTGTCTGTAGTCAAAGACTATTCTATATGAATGGTCTGGTTTTGCAACTGCGAATAAGGGGTTATTCATTGCAGTGACACAGAGCTCAATTACTCCCTGGTACTCAAGTTGGGTGAGAATTTCTCTCACCGGGGCTTTAGCCTTGTGTTTAACAGGATATTGAGGGTGTGGTGTAGACCTAATAGGTATTGCATGGTAAGGGGAGTCCTTATCCCATCCTACATGGTTGCAGTATAGTGAGGGTACCTGCACTAAAGCCCAGTCAGTAGAATAGGCTTCCTTTACTGTGCCTGGAACAAGAGTTGAGAGAAAAGGCAAAATAACATCTTTGCCATGTGGGAGCTTGCGGACAATTTCAGGTGGCCAGTGTTTTTCTATCAATAGGATATCACAATTATTAAATTCTTCCCAGAATAGTACTTCTATGGTGTGTTCTGTCACCCTTTATTTGGATAATTATCTCGTAAACCCTATGGGGTGGGGAGAAGCACCTGTCCGCAGTCTGGACTACAAGAAAGTCATTAGTTGCTGTTGCATTCATATGATCTATCAGATTCTGATGACATAACGTGACCTCTGCTAAACAAAAAACTAGGGGAAACCCTATAACCCTAACCTGCCCAGGGTAAATACAACATAAAAAGGCAAAAAATTACAGGTAGGGACAAATTTAGTACTAAGTTATAAGAACAGTCCTTAATTCTGTTACTTCTGGGTTTGTTTCTTTTTCATATTTATTTCAAAAAGAATTTAATATAGCAAAAAGGATCTATGGTGATATAATACAAGACTTAAAACACATTACATAAATACGTGTACACAAAATATTACTCACAATACACAAACCATAAATTACATATAAAATTTTAACAATATAAAAAAAGAGAAGAAACCATCTTGAGGTGGTGCCCTACGTATTAGAAATGTGGTCACTATTATGTCACTCCACATGTGATCCACTGTTATTTGCTAAGGCACTGGGCTTTTCGTGCACTTAACTATCACTGCCTTGTGTATTTCTTTCACACAAGAGTGATATCGTGCATCTCAAATCTTTACAATATAGTCCATTAATTAGCAAGCCCAATCCACTTGCAATACAAAGAGGTCAACGCGTTTCGGCCAACTTATTTATGGCCTCATCAGGACTGGAGAAGGGCAATCATAGTTCTAGAAAAACAATCAAACAAACCTGTATCAGGTATACATTCATAAATACGTTAAATAACCAAATAAAGGTGTATATTACATGCCAACAGAAAATTTGATATTATATAAAGCTTTTATCAAGAGAATATTAGCTCCATTTTAAAAAATAAATTACCTCCTTAGCAAGCAAACCAATGATAACTTTATATCTTACTGTGACAAACTCCTATAAACCTTTTAGAGTTGTCAAAATTAATTTGCCAAATGTCTACTCTATTAGTATTACAAACAACTCCTCTCTTTACCTTAATTATAGAAGAAGAATGGAGAAACCCATCCTGTCCACTGTTCTTAAGCAAGCAAAAGCGGTTGCTATTTCAAATTGCATCAATACGGCTTGTATCGGCTCCCTGATAGGGGAACAAAACCTCAGATCAGCGATTTGCAAGACTTTATTTCAGGTTGACGGCTCAAGCTGTTGAAATAAGCACCTCAACGCAAATCTATAAAGTTGTTTACCGTTTTAACGTGTCCAGCGTGTTCTCACTATTCCTGTCACGTCGGCGAGTTTAATTCTGAGCGCGTCTTCCGTGTGGGAAACGTTGCTAAGAGACGTCACGCGCTGCAAGCGCGCTGGCGTCTGAAATAGCAAGGCCAGTCGCCATTAGAAACAGGTAGCCTAGCGAATTGCCGATCAAAGTAACGTCCCGCTGCGGTAGCGGCAGCCATCTTAAAGCAGGCAAAACCTGTGCTTTTGTCATTCTTAAAGTAAGTGTTTAGATGCTACATTTTACACAAAGACCTAAATGACGATTTGCAATATTTAAAATATTCAAAATATATTTAAAATATATCTAAAGCATTTCAAAACCGGACTGGCTGGAGATGGCATTACTCAAGCAACTTCTCTCTACCTGACTCGTCTGTCGCAATTAAAGTCTCTGTATTTGGAAACACTGGCCTACTGCTATTATTAATTCGGCCATCTTTCATGCGCTTGCATATTCAAAACGCTCACCACAGATACTCTTAGACCGAATCTCCTTACTCCTCTGGGTAATATTATAGAGGTTATAAAATAAAAGATGCACAATCAACAATATATGCTTTGTCTTCAGGGCTACGTGCGCAACCTATATATATATCATTTAAAAAACCACCTACTTTATTTACTGCTCTATGGATTACTGAGCATAGTCCATTGTCGTTATATACATACAACCCAATCTAAGGGGTTTCTTAAAGTGAATATAAAGTCTCACTTAATTAGAGCCCACATTTCATCATAATCATTTAGTCCAGTTCTAGCTGTATGGAATCTCTCAATGAATCTTGCTTCCATCTTTTGTAATTTCTTTGTAGTTGTTAGTCCATCCGGTTTGGGTTGTATTGCCACTAATACTGTCCACCATATATCTTCAGCTGTGTGCCCGCAGTCCTGAAAATGCTCGACTAATGGGGCTCCTTTAACTCCACATTTGATCTTAGATCGATGTTGAAGGATCCTGGTTTTTATCAGTTGTGTAGTCTGTCCAATGTATGCTTTACCACATGGGCACATGATGCAATAAATCACATTTTTAGTGTTGCAATTAGTAAAGTCATTTTGTACATGTGTTCTACCATTTATTTTAACCTCTTTAGTGTCTTGTGTGTATTGGCATGCTAAACATTTTAAACATCTATAATGCCCTTGGATTGCTGGTAATTGTAACAGAGTCCTCAAATCTTTCTTTCTTTCAGTTTGTGACCTCTGCAGCGCTGTCTATAAGAGTCACCACCCACGTCTTGGTCTTCAGCAACATTCTTAAGGTTGCTGGCATGTTTGATAGGTATCGCTGCCACTTTTTTCTTTTTAAATTGTGGCTTTTGTTAAGAAGATTTATCCTTATCTGTGGATCGGTTTGAGTCCTTTTTCGTCTTCCCGTAGTCAGTACGTTGCTGTGATTGACTCACTCTTTCACTCCGTTTATCCAGCGTGTCCTGGAAGGAACAAAAGGGATGTGTATCAGTATATTGGTATCAATCAGATGTTTTTAATTTCTTTCTAATATGGAGATTGTATCTCCTTTCAGAGGTCTCCGGATGCTGAAAATTTGCTCTCTGACTTCTTTTGTCTTTATTTTGTTTTTGTTTATCCCAGTGTTTTTTAGAACCCTCTTGTGCTTGTTTACTACCTTCCTTAGGGGTGGTACTTTGTATCTGTGGCTTTGTTGGTCTTGGCCCCAGACTATCACGTCCTACACTTGTATAAATTTCAGAAATAATCTTTGGTAGCTTGCTCTCTTGTTCGTGTTAAGGAACCTGCCAGAGCAGCTGGTGGATTGCCACCACAGCTGTTTCCCCTTCAATGTTACTGAGAATAATTGAGGAAACTGTGTCAAAGTTGTGCATCAGTTTCAGCCTCAAGTCTATGGGAGGGCACCCCCATGTTCATTTTGAATTTGTTTCAACACTTTTGGTAAATTAGAATGTGTCGGAGTACCATGGGTGGTATTGTAGAATACGGCAAAGACAGTACTCCAAGTGGTGCAGTCCTCTATTGAGGGATCCTTTCTAAATGGCAAGCACATTGTGATAATTCTGTTTGTTTTGGGGCCCCCAATGGGGAAACAGTGCTTCCAGCTGACTTGTTTTTGTGCTATCCAGACCAGAATCTCATGCCGCTCCGTGGGTGCTTTACTCATAATTGAGTGAACTGTTTGCGGATTAATGCCTGTAAATGTCAATTGGTGGACAGCTGGTGCAGCCCTTGCTTGGGGGGTGTTCAAATTTCGCATAACAAACTGTACTAGTCATCTATATATTGCTATTAGCTCTTTGTAAAGTGTGCGTACTTCGGGCAATTGCATAGCCTCTACTCCAGGATGTGGTGTGTATGTGGTGAACATAGGCCACGTTGGTCTGTTTTTACTTAAAGGACCTAATCTCACAGGTTAAATTACATATGGTAGGGTGCCATTAAACCAGTTTTGGTGATCTTGATAAGAAACTTGTATTTCTAGGTATTTGTAAGCTCGTTACCACTGCAGTAGCTTTGCTACTCTATATGTATGAAAGGTATGTGTATTTTCATTTGTTTCAGGAAAGGTGACCCAAATGTAAAATGTTTCTGTTTGGTAAGCTCCTTTTGCTTCTACTACAAATGTTACTGCTGTGAAGCTTTTTTGCAGTTCTACGGAATATTTATGCCATTAGCCATGCTTAGTATGCTTAGTAATGGGTAACAGAGAACGGAACACCAAATGGGGAGAAATCCTTTTAAAGGTTCAAGATTTAACAACCTACAGTTTGGATAGGTACTCCCTATTTAACTGAGGAGAGTTGACACTAAGACCACGAATGTCTATGTAAAAGGGTACTGCTGTGTGTGAGACAGAGATACTCAGGATGATTAATAAATTAGTGCCTAAACACCTTCGTTGGTGGAGCCATTTTGTGAATGACTCTTGCCTCTCAGCGAGATTGCTGGATTAAGGGTGACAACCTTTATGTATGTAATCGACTGAGTCACTCCTAAGTCCATTAGAAGCTGTCAACCCAAATCTCCGGTCTCTCTAGCAGCACCTCACACAAACCCTAAGTGGTAAAGGTGATTTCTGCAAGCCTAGCACATGGAACCTGGAGACCTCTCAGGGAAACTGCGGTATAACAAACCTTACCTTTTTTCCCTCATTAGAAATAAGTCTCTTACAAGCACACAGGCAATGAAGAAGATGCAGAAACGGTTTCAATATATTTATTGAATGGATTGCAAACTACGGTTAATTGCATGTTCTGCAATGATTACGACAATGAGAAATAACAGAAGCAGAATGGTGAGGATAAAATTGGTAAATATAAAAATCCCCAACATATTGCAATAAACATGAAATATACAATTCCTAACAATAAGACCTAAACCCTACCCTAATGGTAGAGCAGGACATGATAAGACTAAACTGCCAATACAGTGTCCATAAGAAGCACCCCTAACCTCGTTACTTTGGGACGAGGTCGGCCCCTTGCTCCCAGGATCAGCAATCAGTGAGACTCAAGGCTGAGATTTTCTGCAAAGCAGCATGGAATCTGGATGGGGTATCCTGGTGGAACCCCCTCTAACGACCTTGGTCTCTTCAGGTGTATTTATAAGGCACATGTTATTGCTTATGCAGGAAGCCTGACTTGAGTGTGTACCTGAACATCAGATTATGTGCGCAAACTGTTCTTGTCAAAATGCATTACCCACGTACATCACTGATAATGACGCCTTCTCTGAATCGCACTGATTAGGAGAATAAAAACATTTCTCTAAGATGCATGCATCTGCAAGCAATGCTAAAAGGTAATACATAATGAAATAGGATAAAACAGAGCATGCTATGTAGGTCAGAGGGGACTAGGTAAAAAGGGCAATAGGGCCACAAGTTAAAAGCTAAGCTATCTCCTGTGCTCAAGCAGGGAACTAAAATGGACCAACAACATTGCTTTAATCAGACATTATGCATATAACTTTTTGAGCTGGGCTCTTTTTGCTTTGGGCGGTCTACCTGGTTACGGTAATGAAACCCTGAAATATCGGACTGACCATCACCATCCGAAAATATTGTATTTAACAAGGATTGTACACTGTTTTTGAATATCATATTATTGTAAATTGTCTATTTGCACAAACATCTTTATGGACTTTTTTGACTTTTTGTTTAAGTTCAAGATGAAGCAAAAAAAAGGTTGTTCTATAAATTTATGTTGTCCCTCTCTGCATAATACAACGTCCTGGTCAATATAAAAAAAATTGTGTGTGAAATTATTACTCTTACCTAATTATTCTTACCTATAATAAGTATTCTGATAAAATTGCATTCTCTATTTATTACGCTAGACCTGTTTCCTCGTATAATGGTAACACATACAGGCTAAAGCACCAACTGGAGTTCTGCTTCAGGAGTGTCAAATTGCCCCTCCAGTAGGGAGGATCAAAAGAAAATTAGCTGCATCGGAAGTGGTTGAGGACCCCTGGATGCTGCCCCCGTATGGCTGTATGTGAGGAACTTGAGGACACCCGAATGCTGCCCCTGCAGGACTGCCTCTGCAATACTCACTGGAAACAGCCGTTGCAGCTTCAGTGCCCGTAAGAGGGCACACTCAGAGACTCCTGTCGCGCAGGTCCTGCTGGTATGGGTGAGACTGATTAACGAGCCAGAGGCCCCCAGATAAACTTCCCTGCCATATTGCACTTTGAGCTTGGAACCTGTTTGACTTTAATTGGTGTTGGAGTAGGACTTCTGGACTTGGACTCCTAGTGGGGCTTACCCTGAATGTTGCCTATAGTGAATGGAGAATAACTCCTACTAGGAGCAAGGGGGGAGTGGGATTCAGGAACTGCTTAACACCTATTGAAACATTAGAGGTTCTGACCTCGGGGACTGTATGTATGGTTTGTGAATGTCATATTTTACTTTACATTGGTATATAAATACTGATTTTTAAATAAAAAACAAGTATTTGACTCCATAGTCCTTTATTGCTGCTATTAAACATATTTTGAGTGTGGCCTATGTTCAGCACCCTGTGCTCTACTTCCCCTGGAAAAGCCTTGGCCTGCTCAACCCACGCTACCATTGGGAGTCAAATGCTGTATGGGGACTTGGCCCAGTTGGTCAGGATCCATACTAGGTTGGGCCTGGCACATCATGAGCAAAAGGCCTCATTCCCCCTGGTTGAGACCAGTAGCTCACACTTGCCTGCGACCTTCTCGATGGAGTTCTAACAAAGTCCAAGTACTGCTTCAGGACTTTTAGTGGGAGAGTAATAGTATCTCTAAGCAGTGCTGTTGCAGTTTTAGTGAGACAGTACCAGCACTAATCTGCTGGACTGCAGCACCTTTAATGTGGCAGTATATAGCATTTTTCCCCAGAACCCTCTGTTCTTAAAAGCACGGTGCAAGCACCTATTTGAAGAACTGAAGAACCTTAGTCTGTACCCACACTTCCTTGCAAGAGGCAGATATTTGGTTACTAACGACATCTGTTCCCATTTTCAGCACTTGCAAAGATTAAACATAAACAAATATCACACACATTATGGAGACAAGTGCATTTGTCACACTTGGTATTTCTTCTGTGAAAATCTGAAAAGGAAAACCCTCACATGCATTTCAGTTACTTTACTGAGATCTACCTCGAAATAGAATAAACCAACCAATGTCATTGTTTGTCCCCACAAACATATATCCCCTATGGGTTTTGAGTTATCTACCTGTAAGGTCATGACTTATTCAATCTTCTTTACTCTTAATTTATAAAAATGATTCAGCCTCCTGGGGCCAAACTATAAACCTACAAAGAAGGTCCTTTCATACTTCTGTGGTAGAGTCCAATAACAGCCACAGGGTGAGCACACACTGGAATCTAATGAATCTGTCAAATGCTACAGTGAACATGGACGGACTGAGAACTTGCCTTATGGGTGCAAAACCAACAAGCAGACCATCACAATGATGGATGATCTTTGTCTGGTCCAAGTAAACCAGAACCCTTTTCCTGATATGTAATGTAATAAGGGGGGTCTCCTCCATAAGCCTGGGTCCACAAAGAAAGATGCAAGAATATTAAAAGTCCCTGTGGAAAGTAATAGTAATCTAGAGCAAATCTCAAGCTATGTTTCAGCTCATGTCTTTCTGTTAAATCCCTCTAATAGGGAGCATTTACCATTAGAGCTGGCTTGTACAATGAAAAAGAGCAAAGGAGTCTTCAAAGTCCGAAATTAGTGTGAAGACTCGGGATTGGCTCAAGGGCACACTGGATGTCCAGAAAGCGGACCACTGATTTATCTGAGAAGAGACAGCAGGCCTTCTGTAGGTGTTCTAGCACCTGAAAAGGGCCACAGTACTTTTGATGACATTGTTTAGCTTCTCACCAAGTATAGGGATAGGCCCAAAGTTGAGCATAAGACATTAGAAATAGAATCTAAGTCTACCTGGAAGTCTAAACAGCCACAGCTACTCTACTGAACAGTAACTGTCTCAATAGGCTCAACCTTTCAATTTCTAAGCCATCCATTGAATTCTTCAGTATGATGGCAGGAAAAGTGGAAGAGACTAGAGAGTAGACACAATGCAAGAAAGACACATTCTTCCTTACTGTTATCAATGGAAAGGACAGAAAACAAGGCATTCTCCTTCAGAAGGGACCATTCCAGCTCTATATCACTAGATCTTTAACAGCAATCTGTAGAGTAGGAGGAAGGCTAAGAAGGCACAGAGTTTGTGTCCAAAACCATACAGAAATATCCATACCTTTTGCACTCATCCCTTACAATCAAGAGCACTAGAATGGAAGGCAGCACTGCAGCTTGAGGGACATGAGTCCGTCGGCAAGCACTGAAATGACATTCCAAGCAGAGGGAACTACCCTGGCCATTTGGACAGCAGTCACATTTTTCAGCTGCCAGATGTGGACAGCTAATAGAGCAAGTGATGTTGTACTCAAGTGCCCACCGCCACTGAAGGACCCGAGAGAACCATGAATGATCTTGAGGTATGTAGACTTTTTGTTCCAATTTTAGGAATAGTATTTTTATTTTGGATTCCACTGCTGTGATAGGAAGCATTTTAATTTTCTTAGTCTTCCTCAGCTAAAGAGAGAATCATTCATCAACAGAGAGAAGACAATATGAACTACGTACCACTGTAGTAACACTCATTTTTGACTAGAGGTTTGAATTCTGTCATAAAAGTGGAGCGAGTGGCGTTCACATCACTTAGGAACATGCCTTGCTGCATAGCAGAGGTAGATCCTTATCCAAGGCTTAAATATTTGGCCATTTGCTGGGCCATAGAAACCAATGCAACTTCATAGCTCATTCTGTCCTAATAAAAGTAGGCTGAGGACAAAAGCATTACAGGGATACTCACCATGCTCCTATGACAATCCGTATAAAACTTTAGTTGTCCAATGCTAAGCCTGTCCAACTCGGCCAGCAACCTAGGGAATGTGATCAACAATCAAATCTGAAGTACCCTGAAGCTCCTCGAGAAAGTGTACAGATGGTTCCTGCTGGACATCCGAAGATCCACCACACAAGCCTTGTTTACCAGCAGATTGGACTATGGCGACTCCCTTTAAGTTAGCATCACCTCTAAACCCACCAACAGACTCCAAATCATACAGAATGCAGCAGACGGACTGTAAGAAATTGGGTTATTGGTTCCGGGTAGTGAAAGCCCTACTCAAACAACAATTGCACCCTTGTGAGGGTGAACCACATAACTCACTAAATTAGCCTGTGCTTAACCCTGGTTGCTTTGCACAAGAGCAGTCAGGCTTAACTTGTAGGCAAAGTGTAAAGTATTTTTGAAGCACACAAACAGTAATAAAGTGAAAACACAACACAAGAAAACTGCCAAGCCAATTTAGAACAATACAGTGCATTTTAATACATAAAATGATACCAGAATGACAAAAGTCCAATCCGTAAAACTGGAGAGAAGAAATGTTAAAGTTTCAGGTAAGTATAGTGCCTAGAAGCAGAAAGTGCCAACAGGATATCTGGTCTTGATGGAAGGAAACAATGTCACTAGTTCTGGCTGACCACTATGGAGCACATGCACAAGGCCAAGGAAAGTAGTTGCACCTCATGTCCTTGGTGCAAGGCCTCCACGGCATGGCTTTGCGAAGTTTTGACTTGCTTGGCATTGTTTCCGATGAAGCTTTCAGCTGTGTGGCAAGGCTTTAGGGGTCTTTGCATCTCTCTTGCTTGGTTCTGATGAAGCTTTGATATGTGCAGGGAGGCTTTGCTGTGCTTAGCGCCGCTCAGCATCAGTTTCTTTGAAACTGTCAGCTGTGCGGCGAGACTTTGTAGTCCTTTGTATTGCTTCATGCCAGATTTGATGGAATTTTCAGTTAGGCAAGGAGGAGTTGTCTGGCACCGTTTGGGGTTCAGGGACTTACTCCAGTAGATGCCAGCAGTGCCAGGCATGTCTAGTGCAGCAGGTGAGCTGGGCAGTTGCAGGGAGGCCTCTGGAGAATGTTGTGTCCCTGTAGCTGAGAGTAGATCAGCCAACTCGCCCTTGAAGTCAGTCAGTAGCTTGGACTGAAGGGAGCGGGTTCAGTCTTCCTTCTCAGAGAGGAGGACAGGCTTCAAGCGGCATGACAGTCTTCTAGAGAACAGGGAAGGCCTCAAACAGCAGAGCAGTCCTCTGAAGAAGAAGGCAGCCCTTCTTCTGTAGTGTCCACAGGTCCAGGAGTGTATTAATGAGTGCCTCAGGAGGTCCTATATTTAAACCCCCAGTCTTTGAGCTGGGTGGGATTCCTTACACTACCCCTACATCTGGTTCCAGAAAGTTTTTCCCTCACCCTGTCAAGGCTCCAAGAAGACTGTGGTAACAAGGCAGAGGAGGACTGGTGGTCTTATTCCTTTGTGTGTGCAGGAGGCAAAACTCTTTCAAACGTAAGTGGAGAGTGGCAAAGATCTGCCTGAGCCATCCAGCAAGATGGCCCATCCTGCTCACACCTTGTATCTCATTGTCTAGGAGGAATACACAAACCTCAGCTGCAGAGCTATTCAGTCATGTGTTTCAGGATACTGTCAGAAGGCACAAATGGTTGGAGCAAGCAAATGCCTTTCTATAAGTGTAATTTTCAGAATTGTGACTTAAAATCTGACTTCACCATTAAAGGGGATTGTACATTATAATTCATTTGAGTCTAAACACGATATCTTAAGTTAGCACTTATTAAATGTAAAAAGGTAACCCAATGTTATTCAATGGGAGAGATAGGCATTACAGTGGTGAAAAAGGGTATAGGAGTTTTTACTACCAGAACATGTAAAATGTAAACCCACATATCCGATTTTTAAAATACAGTGCACTCTGCTCTATGGGCCTTTAGGGCGTACCATAGGGGGACTTTTATGTATGATAAAGAGAGGTTTAGGCCTGGAAAAAGGTTTATTTTGACAGGTAGAAATGGCAGTTTAAAACTGCATCACATGCTACAATGGCAGGCCTAAGACAAGGTTTAAAGGGCTACTTTAGTGGATGGCACAATGAGTGCTGCAGGCCCAGTAGTACCATTTAACTTACAGGTCTTATGTACAGGGATTACGATTTAATAGGGACTAACAATTACATTTAATGTGCAAAACAGGTGTAGTCCAATTTTACCACGTTTTAGGGGGAGAGCAAAAGCACTTTAGCACTGGTTAGTAGGTAACGTGCACCAATGCTAAATCCAAGGGAGACTAAAAGACTTGTTGGGCACCAATAATTCCCTGAACCCCTCCCTAGACAGAGCAAGTTCCTGCTTTGACCATATCACCCAATAATTCAGAGGCCTCAGGGCCGCTACATGCTCTATTCTCTATAGGGCTACAATTTGAAACAAAGGGATAAGAGAAGTGCTTCTGGGGAGGTATAATAAAGTTCTTATGAAGTTGTTCTCACCCAAAGTCAACTTCTCGACATTGTCTATCCCCCCTCCCAAATTCTGCTTCATGTAATGCAGTTGCCTGGACCTTGAACATATAAGCTTCAATGGCTGGAGAAATGGCTCTAGATGTTGTTGCTTGTTGCTTTTAAAGTATTGCCATAGCACTGTGAAGAACGGCTTTGCTCTTATAGATGTGGGGGATCACGAGAGCTTGGCCAAGTACTCCAATTTGGACACTGGCTCTAAACTTTACTTTTGCAACCCTATGTTCCCTCTGAAAGCCTACAGAACTCTAACTTCCACGTATTTGGTGTTATTGACAATGATTTCTAAACCCTTGGTATCACAAAAAGCATTCAGTTATCAAGTAATCTCTTCTAACCCTTTGGGGGTCTGTGACAATAAAAAGGTGTCTTCTGCAAACAGCAGTGTAGGCACTGAGGACCCATCTAGCTTAGGGGAGTTGGTATCACACTCCTGGAGGGCTCTTTTGACATTATTGACATAGAGTGGGAAGAGTGTAGGTGTGAGCACACAACCATGTGTTACTCCCCTACTTACAGGGATGGTATCAGCGAGTTCACCCTGGGGTCCCCAACAAACTAGAGCTGTTACCTTGATGTAATCTTATTACCTGAGTTAGGTCTTCAGGAACCCTTAAAAGATGCTCACAGTGAGACCCTTGGGACAAGATCAAAAAGTGGCCTTGGATTGACAAATGTATTGTATCGGTGACCTCCCTTCAATTTTATATACTTCAATCTAATGCTAGAAAGCTTGAACATCTGGTCTATTGCACTGACCCATAACCTAAAGCCCAGATGATATGATAAGATCTTATGCTCCTCTATCCAGTCATTAAGTTTGTTAAAGACCTTTCTGGCATCTACCCTGTGTAGAGAGTACAGGAGACATATTGTTGTATAATTTGCCATGTCGTGATGATTTATTTTGTTAAAATGGGTCCTTTCCATGTGTCAGGAACCAGAGCATCTGAGGAAACTGAATGACATAAAAAGTTGACATAAGGTGCCCAAGTGGATGTATTATGCCTCAGTAACTCCCATGGGATGTTGTCTGAGGCCCAAGCCCTGGCTGCCTATGTCCAACTTGGTCTCTTCCAGAGTAAAGTAAGGTTAGTATGCCTCACCAATACTTAAATGACAGGTAGGTTGGTTATGGGAGAAGAAAAGGGGAAGTAGATATTCCTCGTTAGTACCATTGAGAAGAGGTTGGAGAAATGTTCAACCCATGTACATGGGTTTAGAAAGTAGTCAATTTGTGTTTGGGAGTCTTTACTCCCATGGACTTTGATTTTCTAGAATGTTGCGGTATCTCCATTCTTTCTTATGTTAATCAATTCAGCCCAATTAGCGTCATCCTAGGTCCTTTGTGCTAGGGCTAACGTGTTCTTATATTTGCCCTCGCCGCTCAGACAACTGGAGTAGAGTTAGCTTTTAAGGATTCTAACTATTGCCTTTTTAGCTAATTGGCAATCCTTTGTGAACCAAGGATTATGCAGAGTTAATTCATCCCTTGTTCTGATCTTTTAGATGGTAGTTTGATTCAATACTGTTTTAGATTCTCAACTAAGGTGTTGTGAATATCTACTATAGGAATGTCAGATGGAAGAAGATTGCCAAATGGGGTGGGGACGAGGAAAATACATTTTAGATCTTGGATAATATGTCTGTTAGTCAATGTGAATGGGCAAATAATGGATTTACTTTTGTTGCCAACAGATTGCAGCATGGATAGCGGACCAGTGGGCAGGTTTAACACCACAACAAGGAATCCAGTCATTGCTAGATATAGGAGCAGGTGATCACTATCAAGCCTAAAGTCTATCTTAAAAAGCAGCCTTTTGTCCCATAAGGTGACACTAATCCGTACAAAATCAATTAGTGCTTTAGCGTTGGGAACCCTAGCTTTGGTGACCGCATCTAAGCCCGGCACTCGAGTAACAACAATAATGTTTTTTCCTTGGGCACATGGCCTCTCCTTAATGACAGCTATATGTACAGTGAGTGCAAAACAGTGTTTTGCATTTGAGTACAAATGAGATTTGTATGCTATGAGTACCGTTTCACCCTCATTGAAAGTGACATAAGTGAACCTGATGACACCAGCAATTGTTCTGATGGCTAAGTTTGTTTTACAGTCATGGGTATGCAAGTGTTTTGCTTCCAGCATATCTTGCTGCAACCCTCTAAGGATGCACGTGTGTTCAACTGTCCAATGTCTAGAGTGGTTTTATGCGTTGAGCGTAATCTGGAATGTATGTTCTGCCAAATTTAAAGAAACCAAGTAGTTACTGTAGTTTCTTGATTGTATTTGGTTGTTGAAGTTGAGTGCATTTCTCCAGAAAGTGCAGGGCCAGGCTCTTCTCTTCATCTGAGAACATGCTATCCCAAAAACAGGACACTGAGAAAGGCTATCTTTGTTTACTTAAAATTACATTTATAGCCAAGGTCTGGGAATCCTAACACAATCTGATGGACCCTGGCAAGATGAATGTACAGGTTGTCATCTGTGACATGGATGTAATTCACATAGGGCAACGCCTCTGGCTCAATGTCAAGTAATATTGATTTTACGCGGGCTGAAAACAATGCCACGCTGGACTTATAGCCCTGTGGTTGATGGCAAAGCATTTTGGTGAGCCAAATGAAAATGCACTTAGGTCCTGACTTTCAGGGGCTTAGTTTTGGCAGAAGAAACCATTGGAAATATCCAAGGTTGTTTTGTATTTCTTGTACACTATATTGTTGAGTTCTTTACTGTGTGCATTTTGTATTGCATTTGTGCATGTTTAGTTGTTTAAGTGTCTGTAGTCTAAGACTATTCTATATGAATGGTCTGGTTTTGCAACTGCGAATAAGGGGTTATTCATTGCAGAGACGCAGAGCTCAGTTACTCCCTGTTACTCAAGTTGGGTGAGAATTTCTCTCACCGGGGCTTTAGCCTTGTCTTTAACAGGATATTGAGGTTGAGTTGTGGTGTAGACCTAATAGGTATTACATGGTAAGGGGAGTCCTTATCCCATCCTACATGGTTGCGGTATAGTGAGGGTGCCTGCACTAAAACCCAGTCAGCAGTATAGGCTTCCTTTACTGCGCCTGGAACAAGAGTTGAGAGAAAAGGCAAAATAACATCTTTGCCATGTGGGAGCTTGTGGACAATTTCAGGTGGCCAGTCTTTTTCTGTCAATAGGCTATCACAATTAGTAAATTCTTCCCAGAATAGTACTTCTATGGTATGCTCTGTCACCCTTTATTTGGATAATTATTTTGTAAAGCCTATGGGGTGGGGAGACACACCTGTCCGCAGTCTGGACTACAAGAAAGTTGTTAGTTGCTGTTGCATTCATATGACCTATCAGATTCTGAGGACATTTCGTGACCTCTGCAGCACTGTCTAGAAGAGTCACCACCCACGTCTTGGCCTTCAGCAACATTCTTAAGGTTGCTGACATGTTTGATAGGTATCGCTGCCACTTTTTTCTTTTTAAATTGTGGCTTTTGTTGAGAAGATTTATCCTTTTCTGTGGATCGCTGTGAGTCCTTTTTCGTCTTCCCGTAATCAGTACGTTGCTCTAATTGACTCACTCTTTCACTCAGTTTATCCGGCATGTCTTGAAAGGAACAAAAGGGATGTGTATCAGTTTATTGGTATCAATCAGATGTTTTTAATGTCTTTCTATTATGGAGATTGTATCTCCTTTCAGAAGTGTCTCCGGATGCTGTAAATCTGCTCTCTGACTTCCTTTGTCTTTATTTTGTTTTTGTTTATCCCAGTGTTTTTTAGAACCCTATTGTGCTTGTTTACTACCTTCCTTAGGGGTGGTACTTTGTATCTGTGGCTTTGTTGGTCTTGGCCCCAGATTATCCCATCCTATACTTGTATAAATTTCAGAAATAATCTTTGGTAGCTCGCTCTCTTGTTCGTGTTAAAGAACCTGCCAGAGCAGCTGGTGGATTGCCAACACAGCTGCTTCCCCTTTAATGTTACTGAGAATAATTGAGGAGACTGTGTCAAAGTTGTGCATCAGTTTCATCCTCAAGTCTATGGGTGGGTCATCCCCATGTTCATTTTGAATTTGTTTCAACACTTTTGGTAAATTAGCAAGTGTCTGAGTACCATGGGTGGTATTGCAGAATACGGTGAAGACTGTACCCCAAGTGGTGCAGTCCTCTACTGAGGGAACCTTTCTAAATGGCAAGCACATTGTGAGTATTCTGTTTGTTTTGGGGCCCCCAATGGGGAAACAGTGATTCCAGCTGATTTGTTTTTGTGCTATCCAGAATGGAATCTTTTGCCGCTCCGTGGGTGCTTTGCTCATAATTGAGTGAACTGTTTGCAGATTAATGCCTATCACTGTCAATTTGTGGACAGCTGGTGCAGCCCTTGCTTGGGGGGTGTTCAAAGTTTGCATAATGAACTGTACTAGTCATCTATATATTGCTATTAGCTCTTTGTAAAGTGTGCATACTTCGGGCAATTGCATAGCCTTTACTCCAGGATGTGGTGTGTATGTGGTAAACATAGGCCACGTTGGTCCGTTGTTACTTAAAGGACCTAATCTCACAGGTTGAATTACATATGGTAGGCTGCCCTTGAACCAGTTTTGTTGATCTTGATAAGAAACTTCTATTTCTAGGTATTTGTAAGCTCGGTACCACTGCAGTACATTTGCTACTCTAAATGTATGAGAGGTATGTGTATTTTCATTTGTTTCAGGAAAGGTGACCCAAGAGTAAAATGTTTCTGTTTGGTAAACTCCTTTTGCTTCTACTACAAATGTTACTGCTGTAAGGCTTGTTTGCAGTTCTACAGAATATTTATGCCACTAGCCATGCTTAGTAATAGGTAACAGAGAACGGAACACCAAATGCGGAGAAATCCTTTTAAAGGTTCAAGATTGAACAACCTACAGTTTGGATAGGTACTCCCTATTTAACTGAGGAGAGTTGACGCTAAGACCACAAATGTCTCCGTAAAAGGGTACTGCTGTGTGTGAGACAGAGATACTCAGGATGATTCATAAATTAGTGCCTAAACACCATCGTTGGTGGAGCCATTTTGTGAATGAGTCTTGCCTCTCAGCGAGACTGCTGGATTAAGGGTGGCAACCTTTATGCATGTAATCGACTGAGTCACTCCTAAATCCATTCGAAGCTGTCAACCCAAATCTCCGGGCTCTCTAGCAGCACCTCACACAAACCCTAAGTGGTAAAGGTGATTTCTGCAAGCCTAGCACATGGACTCTGGAGACCTCTCAGGGAAACTGCGGTATAACAAATCTTACCCCTTTTTCCTCGTTAGAAATAAGTCTCTTACAAGCACACAGGCAATGAAGAAGATGCAGAAACGCTTTCAATTTATTTATTGAATGGATTGCAAACTACGGTTAAATGCATGTGCTGCAATGATTGTGACAATGAGAAATAACAGAAGCAGAAAGGTGAGGATAAAAGTGGTAAATATAAAAATCCCCAACATATTGCAGTAAACATGAAATATACAATTCCTAAAAATAAGACCTAAACCCTACCCTAATTGTAGAGCAGGACATGATAATACTAAACTGCCAATACAGTGTCCATGAGAAGCACCCCTAATCTCTTGACTTTGGGACGAGGTCAGCCCCTTGTTCCCCGGATCAGCAATCAGTGAGACACAAGTCTGAGATTTTCTGCAAAGCAGCATGGAATCTAGATGGGGTATCCTGGTGGAACCCCCTCTAATGACCGTGGTCTCTTTAGGTGTATTTATAAGGCACATGTTATTGCTTATGCAGGAAGCCTGACTTGAGTGTGTACCTGAACATCAGATTATGTGCGCAAACTGTTCTTGTCAAAATACATTATCCACGTACATCACTGATAATGACGCTTTCTCTGAATGACACTGATTAGGAGAATGAAAAATTTCTCTAAGATGCATCCATCTGCAAGCAGTGCTAAAAGGTAATAAATAATGCCATATGATAAAACAGAGCATGATATGTAGGTCAAAGGGGACTAGGTAAAAAGGGCAATAGGGCCACAAGGTAAAAGCTGAGCTATCTCCTGTGCTCAGGCAGGGAACTAAAATGGACCCACAACACTGCACTAATCAGACATTATGGGGGTCATTACAACATTGGCGGTAAAAGGCGCTTACCACCGTGCAGAAGACCGCCAATAAACCGCCGCGGTGGCGGAATTCCGCCACAGCTATTATGACACACATCTCGGAAACCGCCGAAATTCAGACACCCACACAAGTCCGCCACACCAAAGGTCAGTGATAAACTGGCGAAAACGAAACCTCCACCTCCACAGAAACACGCCCATGCTATTACGACCCACGAATCCACGCAGCGGTCTTTCAACCGCGGTATTCCATTGGCGGTACACACCGCCGCGCTCAAAATACACACACATCTCCAAAATACCGCCACATTGGACAATTCGAAATACACACACCTGAGACACATACAAACAATACTCCCACACACCCAACGCAATATAAAACACACACCCACATGACCCACAAACCCCTATGACCAAAAATGTATCACGAAGGCCAGAGACACAGCACAGATCAGACAATCCCACCATGCAGAGGTACACAACACCATCACCAACACAACATCCACGCACAAAACACCACACACCACGACACATCACCACACACATCAACACTCACACCGCCCCACACATCACACACACCACCCCATGGCACGCCAAAGACACCCCCGCTTTTCCGAGGAGGAGCTCAGGGTCATGGTGGAGGAAATTGTCCGGGTAGAGACACAGCTATTTGGCTCACAGGTACAGCCCACATCAATGGCCAGGAAGATGGAGCTATGGCGAAGAATAGTGGACAGGGTCTACGCTGTGGGACAGCACCCAAGAAATAGGGAAGACATCAGGAAGAGGTGGAACGACCTACAGGGGAAGGTGCGTTCAACGGTCTCCAGGCACAACATCGCGGTTCAGCGGACTGGCGGCGGACCCCCACCTCCTCCCCCACAACTAACAACATGGGAGGAGCAAGTCTTGACCATCATGCATCCAGAGGGCCTCGGAGGAGTCGGTGGAGGATGGGACACTGGTAAGTCAAATCTTAACTAACATATCCCCCACCCTACCTGCATGCTATCACACCCCCCCACCCTCACACCCTCCCCTATCACCCCAAATCCTCACTAATGTACTAATAACACAAACTACACATCCCAACACCAAGCCCTGCATGACACAACAAAGCATGGACACCTATCACCTAAGCATGCCCACTGCACATACCCAGAACAACCCCATAACCATCATCACACAAGCCCCCACACATGAATGCTTACACTGGGGTACACGGTCACCCACCCATTGCACACCATGACACACACACATGCAATAATCATGCTCTTATGCCCCTGCAGGAACACGAAGGACCGTCACCACACCAGAGCATCCAGACAACACCACTCCACCCCCAGAAGAGGCCCACAGTGACGATAGCAGCTCTGCCCTACTGGAGCCTGATGACCAGCCCGGACCATCGTGGGCCTCAGGACAGTCGGTTCCCCTCGCACAGGCACAGCCCAACACTGACTTTCCACCCTCTGGTAACACCAGCACAGCACCCACCCAGCGGGCCCAAACCTCCCTACCCAGGACAGGTCAATCAGCGGTGTGTCCACCACTACAGGGAACCCAGGCTAACCCACCACCCCAACAACAACAGGGACCTGGGGGCAGTGGTAGTGGGCACACGGTCCAGGGGACGGAGGCACAGGAACACAGGGGAACTGGGAGGGCTGCTGTGCGACAGGGGGCGGACAGGCCAAGGGAACCCACTCTCCACGAGGCCCTCACCTCCATCATGGGAGCATACCACCACTCCCAGGAGACGATGGCCACGGTCCTGGTCAAGTTTCAGGAGACCCAGCGCCTGCAGGAGGACCAGTATTTAGGGTTCAGGGAGGAGCTCAAGACCATCAGCTCCGCCCTGGGCACCATCGTAGGGGTGCTGAAGGACATACAGCAGACCCTGAGGGACACTGTGGCACTCCAAGGGGCCCCTGACACTAGCCAGGACGATGAACTGCCCACCACCTCCGCCGGCGCTAGTGGACAGGACGCCCGCCACAGGACCCCCGGCAGGCAGACAACCACCCCGCAAGCGGTCCCTGAGATCCAGGAACAGGACAGAGCAAGATGGCAAGACCCCGCCAGGAAATGAGACCACCCTGATTGTCCCCCCACTACCCCACTTTGTTACCCTGTCCATACTTTAACTGCCCCAGCTCCTCTTCCTATGCCCAGATGGGCAGTGCACCTGTGAGACTAATAGACTGGACTCTGCCATCGACATTCCTCCGCCATCACCCATCACCATGTAACAACCCCCTCCCAATTCTGAGCACTGCAATAAACACCCTTGAAACACAAAACAATCTGGAGTCAGTCTATGATTTGTTAAAATGTAATATCAATGACAGTGTGAAAATGCGTTGTGAGATGTAAAAGCAACATACCAATGTCACACATCAAAAGTCCTTGAAGGATGCAAGTAGATGACACACGTTGGTAACCACACCTGTGAAACCGTAATGGAAAGAACCAACTCAATTACCAAATAATCCCAAGTAATTACACACAGGATAGAGGAAGACGTGTGACAGTGAATGTAATGTAAAATCTGAAAATGTTCTCACCTGTGTGTCACTGGAAATATTGCTGTATGACTGACTCCCTGTTGTCATTGTCTTCTTCCTCAGCTTCCTCCTCATCACTGTCCCCAGGCTCCACAGTTGCCGCAACACCGTCTTCTGGACCATCCTCCTGCAGAAAAGGCACCTGGCGTCGTAAAGCCAAATTACGAAGCATCGAGCAGGCGATGATGATCTGGCACACTTTCTTCGGTGAGTAGAATAGGGAACCACCTGTCATATGGAGGCACCTGAACCTGGCCTTAAGGAGGCCGAAGGTGCATTCGATCACCCTCCTAGTCCGCCCATGGGCCTCATTGTAGCGTTCTTCTGCCCTGGTCCTGGGATTCCTCACTGGGGTCAGTAGCCAGGAAAGGTTGGGGTAACCAGAGTCCCCTAATAGCCATACACGGTGCCTCTGGAGTTGATCCCTCATATCAGGGATGCTGCTATTCCGCAGGATGTAGGCGTCATGCACAGAGCCAGGGAACATAGCATTAACCTGGGAGATGTACATTATCTGCCAAACATACCATCTGTACATTCATAGAATGATAACTCTTCCTGTTTCTGTACACCTGTTCACTCCTGTGGGGGGGGACCAGAGCTACATGGGTCCCATCAATGGCACCTATGACGTTGGGGATATGTCCAAGGGCATAGAAGTCACCTTTAACTGTAGACAAATACTCCACCTCAGGGAAAATGATGTATCTCCTTACGTGTTTCAGCAGGGCAGACGACACTCTGGACAAGACGTTGGAAAACAGAGGCTGGGACATCCCTGATGCCATGGCCACAGTATCTGAAAAGAGCCACTTGCAAGGAAATGGAGCACTGACAGCACCTGCACGTCAGGGGGAATTCCAGTGGGATGGCGGATTGGTGACATCAGGTCTGGCTCCAACTGGGTACATAGTTCCTGGATTGTGGCACGGTCAAACCTGTAGGTGACGATGACATGTCGCTCTTCCATTGTCAACAGGTCCACCAGCGGTCGGTACACCGGAGGATTCCGCCATCTTCTCACATGTCCCAGCTGACGGCGCCTACGAAGGACAAGAGCGACGATAAAGTCAATTTTCATCCAGGTATGTACCCACAGTTACACAGAACACCACACCACACACAAAACCCTTCCTGTATGTATGTTGAGTGTAGGCCTAGCTATGTGTGACGCAGAATCAAATGAAGCCATGTGGGCCCCTGAAATGGCGGCTGCCTGACCTCTACACTGGGACAATGGGATTGTGGGGTAACTGCGCTGGCGTTGCACACCGTCGCGGTAGGCGGTCGTAGACCGCGGCGCAGTGCTGCATTGGTTCACATAGGACCCTATGGGTCCCAGGAGCCAATGAACAGGTGCGCCGGCGCTGATGATACGCACCGCCGCAGATGTCTCTGCCGCAGACGTCACTGCCATTTTCTGTCTGTTCAATCACTAGATACCTGACCTTCGACAGGAGAGGACCTACACTGCAAGTGCTGCTGTGACCTCGGTCTGGAAGCGACGATGGCTGCTGCGTCTGGGGAAAGGACCCCTGCCTTCACTGCTCAGGAGTTGGAGAAACTGGTAGACAGGGTCCTCCCCCAGTACACGCTACTCTACGGTCCTCCAGACCAACAGGTTAGTACACAGGGAGCACGTTGTATGGGCTAGGCTTGGGTGGAGAGGGTCGGGTGGAAGAGGGAAGGGGGCAGAGCTCAGGGAACATTAATGCATGTCAATGAATGGGCCACATGGCTAGAGTAGGGAGAGGGACCACTCACATCGACGGTACAGTTGGTAATGACTTCTCTTCTTCCCTTGTGCATGTCATGTAGGTCAGCGCCCACCAAAAGAGGGACATTTGGCGTGCCATCGCCAAGGACGTCGGGACCCTGGGGGCCCACCAGAGACGTGGCACCCACTGCCGTAAAAGATGGGAGGACATTCGCCGCTGCAGAAAGAAAACGGCGGAGGCTCAGCTGGGGATGGCCTCCCAACGTGGGAGGGGTGCCCGTCGCACTATGACCCCCCTGATGTTTCGGATCCTGGCGGTGGCCTACCCGGAGTTGGATGGGCGCTTGAGGGCATCACAGCAGACACAAGGGGGTGAGTACAGCCTCATTCTGCTTACTTTGCGCGCAGAAGAGGGGTCTGGGTGGGGGAGGAGGGCTGTGGATGTACCTAGGCCAGCCAGAAATGCGTAGACTAGGCCCCTCTGTAATGCAGCCCATGTGGTACTCTACTCCACCTCAGTACAGTGCCAAGTACAGGTATGTGCCCCTGTGGCATCCATGTGTGCAGATGTCCACCAGAGCGATGTAGGCCATATCCCAGGAATTGCATATGCAGAGGCCAGGAGCACGGCGTAATGCAGGGGGCTGCTGTGTCTGTCTTGTCCACCAACGGTAGCGGAATGCCATGCACTCAACCTGTTCTTCTTCTGTCTTTCCCCCCCCCTTTTTGTGGTCTCCCTGTTCTTTTGTGCATCAGCATCATCAGGCGAAGGTACAGTGGCACCGGAGCACGAGGGAGCTGCATCCCACATGGCCATGGAGGGCCACACCACGGACTCAGAATGCACCAGTGGGACGGAGGGCCAGGGGAGCTTCACGTCGGCCACTGGATCACCAAGCAGCGACACGGACTCGTCCGCCGATGGGGGCTCCCTTGTGGTGGCGGCACCATCTGTGCGCCCCACTTCTACAGGTACAGCCGCCACCTCCCCTACCAGCCCCGCCCTCCCAGCAGCCCCTCAGCGTTCGCCCCGTGCCCGCTCACCCAGGAGGGTGGGCATCACCTTCGCCCCAGGCACCTCAGGCCCTGCCCCAGTCACCCCTGCTGCCCTCAGTGAGGAGGCCATTGACCTCCTCAGGTCCCTCACTGTTGGGCAGTCTACCATTGTGAATGCCATCCAGGGTGTAGAACGAGAGTTGCAACACAGTAATGCATTCCTGGAGGGCATTCATTCTGGTAAGGCTGTCCTTCAGCGAACCCTGCAATCTCTGGCCTCAGCACTGATGGCAGCCATTGTCCCTGTGTCTAGCCTCCCCCCTCCAACTTCCTCCACCCAGACCCAATCCCCTGTACCCCAGCCCATCCCAAGCACACCTACAGACCAGCATGCACACAAGTCGGCACACACAAGTAGCTCTAGCAAAAATAGGCACCACACAACCCACAGGCACTCACGCAAGCCTCACCCACATACAGACACAGCAACATCCACTGCCTCCACTGTGTCCCCCTCCTCCTCTTCTTCCTCCTCCCTCCCAGTCTCGTCTACACACACACCTGCATGCACCACATCTACAGGCACCAGGAATCGCACCAGGACACCCAGCACCACAAGCCGCTCACCTGCACTCACCACCTCCACTGCCATTTACATGTCCCCTGTGTCCGTGTGTCTGTGACGCCCCCTCCCAAAGTACACAAACACCGGCAACCACACACCCAACATCCATCCACCTCACGACAGCCTCCAGTACCTTCACCTGCACCCAAAACACCTAAAGTGACACCTCCTACAACCACCTCCTCTTCCTCCACTCCCAGACCCCCTCCAACTACCCATCCCAGTGTTCGTCAGAAACTGTCCCTGTGTAAAGTTGACCTTTTTGCCCCCACCCCCCCCTCCAATTCATCAGTCCCGTCATAGCGCCTCAGCCAAAAAGCCTCCAATACCAGTGGTGCATGTTCAAGGTATGTGGAGTGCACCGGCCACCAGGGCAGGCAGTATGACCCGAAGCCATGGCACTGTCAGCCCACCCCCTGTAAAGGCTCTGAAATTGGAAAGTGGACGACGGGACTGTGTGAAGACTCCTGGTGGGAAAACAACTCACAGGGGTCCCAAGGGGATTGGAGAGTCAGCTGTGACTCCACCAAAGGTGGGGAAGGGCCAGAGGAACTCTGCCCAGCCTGTTGTGAGTCTCACGGCGGAGAAGGGCGGCATCATTCCCGGCGGTCGAGACGCCACCGCCAGCACCGTCGTCACTGGTCAGGAGACCACCGCCGGAGTCAGTGCCCAGGAGGGCCCAAGTATCGTCACTGGTCAGGAGACCACGGCCCAAGTCATTGCCCAGGAGGGCACAAGTATCGTCACTGGTCAGGAGACCACCGCCGGAGTCAGTGCCCAGGAGGGCCCAAGTATCGTCACTGGTCAGGAGACCACCGCCCAAGTCATAGCCCAGGAGGGCCCAAGTATCGTCACTGGTCAGGAGACCACCGCCACCGCCGAAGTCAGTGCCCAGGAGGGCCCAAGTATCGTCACTGGTCAGGAGACCACCGCCCAAGTCATTGCCCAGGAGGGCCCAAGTATCATCACTGGTCAGGAGACTACCGCCGGAGTCAGTGCCCAGGAGGGCCGAAGTATCGTCACTGGTCAGGAGACCACCGCCGGAGTCAGTGCCCAGGAGGGCCCAAGTATCGTCACTGGTCAGGAGACCACCGCCGAGTCATTGCCCAGGAGGGCCCAAGTATCGTCACTGGTCAGGAGACCACCGCCGGAGTCAGTGCCCAGGAGGGCCCAAGTATCGTCACTGGTCAGGAGACCACCGCCGGAGTCAGTGGCCAGGAGGGGCCCGGCTGCCACAGCCCCGGTGCGCTATGAGGGAACGTCATGCCACACACCAATGCCAAGTCTGGGTATCGTCATGCCACACACCAATGCCCAGTCCATGGAACGTCATGCCACACACCAATGCCCAGTCTAGGGATCGTCATGCCACACACCAATGCCCGTTCCAGAGACCGCCATGGCAAAGCACCGCTGAACAGTCCAGAGACCGCCATGGCAAAGCACCACTGAACAGTCCAGAACCGCCATGGCAAAGCACCGGTGAACAGTCCAGAGACTGCCATGGCAAAGCACTGCTGAACAGTCCAGAGACCGCCATGGCAAAGCACCGCTGAACATTCCAGAACCGCAATGGCAAAGCACTGCTGAACAGTCCAGAGACCGCCATGGCAAAGCACCGCTGAACAGTCCAGAGACCGCCATGGCAAAGCACCGCTGAACAGTCCAGAGACTGCCATGGCAAAGCACCGCTGAACAGTCCAGAGATTGCCATGGCAAAGCACTGCTGAACAGTCCAGAACCGCCATGGCAAGGCACCGCTGAGCAGTCCAGAGACCGCCATGGCAAAGCACCGCTGAACAGGGCAAGCACGCCATGGCACAGCACCGCTGAACAGGGCAAGTACTGCCATGGCAAAGCACCGCTGAACAGGGCATGCACCGGGTAAGAATGTAAAGACCGCCACATCAAGCATCCTTATCCTATGTGCATCTGGGACAGTGACTGGACAGGAACTTTCACGGGAAGACTGATCCAGTCTGGCCACCAGTCCCCCTCCAGAGCCACTGGCGGATGTTATCTACTTGAGAGACTGTGGCTTTGCACTCCCCAGGATATGGCAGTGGGCAACCCACCCACTGTAGAGACTTGAGAGACTGTGGCTTTGCACTCCCCAGGATATGGCAGTGGGCAACCCACCCACTGTAGAGACTTGAGAGACTGTGCCTTTGCACTCCCCAGGATGGTACAGTGGGCAACCCACCCAGTGTAGAGACTAGAGAGTCTGTGGCTTTGCACTCCCCAAGATACATTAAAGGGCATGGAGCCCCGTCATGGATCTGGCTTTGCAGTCATCCTGCTGAGGTGCCCACCCTTCCCTTCCCCCTGAAGTGCCTGTAGTATTTCTATCTGATGCCCCGGCAGTGTTCTCTCCGATTGAGGACAGGTATCTTTTGTGGGCCTCGCCCATGCTTTATTGGGCTAGTGGTGCACGGACATTGCTATGTGCATATCTGCACTACTTCTCGTAATGTATATATTTCTGGCTGATTTTCTTATATATCTGTATATTTTTGACAGACATGTATATTGATACATTACAATGTTTGAACAGATTTCGCTTTGTCTTTGCATTCTTCCGTTGGGATTGTGGGTTGTTACTGTGATTTTTTTGGATGCATTGGTGTGTATGTTGTAATATGTGAGGGTGGGGCTGGGGGTGGGAGTGTTTCGTGGGTGTCCCCCTAGCTTTTGCCTCACCCCTCCCCCATGTCGTAGGTGCTGTACTCACCGTTGTCTTCGGCCGCACCGCTGTTGGTCTTCGTAAATGAGTAGGAATACAAGGGCCGGAAGAATGTGTAATTCGGGCTCCATGGAGTCCTCGTTCCTCGTGGGATGTGTTGAGGTGAGCGTTTTCCCATTGAAATGGCTGTTTCCGCCGTGTTTTTATCCACGTGAATCCGCCCCGGAAAAGGTGGCAGATTGGCGGGTTGTGATACTATGTGCGGTACATTGTCTTCCGCCTGTCTGTTGGTGGTGACCGCCGCGCTGCTTGTCTGTACCGCCGTGGCGGGCGGTGTGTTAAAGTGGCTGTCTTTGTTGGCGGTTTCCTCAGGGTCATAATTCCCTTTTTTGGTCCGCCTGCCTGTTTGCGGTATTGCCGCACCTTTAACACCGTCCGCCAGGGTTGTAATGACCCCCTATGTATATAACTATTTGAGCTGGTCTCTTTTCGCTTTGGGCGGTTTACATGGTTACGGTAATGAAACCCTGAATAATCGGAATGACCATCACCGTCCAAAAATATTGTATTTAAAAAGGATTATACACTGTTTTTGAATATCATATTATTGTAAATTGTCTATTTGCACAAAAAACTTTATGGACTTTTTTGACTTTTTGTTTAAGTTCAAGATAAAGCAAAAAAACATTTGTTCTATGGATGTGTATTGTCTCACTCTGCATAATACAACGTGCTGGTCAATATAAAAAATTATGTGTGTGAAATTATTACTCTTACCAAATTATTCTTACCTATAATAAGTATTCTGATACAATTGCATTCTCTATTTACTACGCTAGACCTGTTTCCTCGTATAATGGTAACCCATACAGGCTAAAGCCCCAACTGGAGTTCTGCTTCAGGAGTGTCAAATTGCCCCTCCAGTAGGGAGGATCAAAAGAAAATTAGCTGCATCGGAAGTAGTTGAGGATCCCTGGATGATGCCCCCGCAGGGCTGTATGTGATTAACTTGAGGACACCCGAATGCTGCCCCTGCAGGACTGCATCTGCAATACTCACTGGAGGCAGCCGTTGCAGCTTCAGTGCCCGCAAGAGGGCACACTCAGAGACTCCTGTCGAGCAGGTTCTGCTGGTATGGGTAAGACTGATTAACGAGTCGGAGGCCCCCAGATAAACTTGCCTGCCATATTGCACTTTGAGCTTGGAACATGTTTGACTTTAATTGGTGTTGGAGTAGGACTTCTGGATTTGGACTCCTAGTGGGGCTTAACCTGAATGTTGCCTAATGTGAATGGGGAATAACTACAACTAGGAGCAAGGGGGGGAGTGGGATTCAGGAACTGCTTAACGGCTAGTGAAACATTAGAGGTTCTGACCTCGGGACTGTATGTATGGTTTATGAATGTCATATTTTACTTTACCTTGGTATATAAATACTACTTTGTAAATAAAAAACAAGTATTTGACTCCATAATCCTTTATTGCTGCTATTAAATATATTTTGTGTGTGGCCTATGTTCAGCACCCTGTGCTCTACTTCCCCTGGAGAAGCCTTGGCCTGCTCAACCCACGCTACCATTGGGAGTCAAATGCTGAATGGGGACTTGGCCCAGTTGGTCAGGATCCATACTAGGTCAGGCCTGGCACATCATGTGCAAAAGGCCTCATTCCCCCTGGTTGAGACCAGTAGCTCACACTTGCCTGCGGCCTTCTCAACGGAGTTCTGACAAAGTCCAAGTACTGCTTCAGTACTTTTAGTGGGAGAGTAATAGTATCTCTAAGCAGTGCTGTTGCAGTTTTAGTGGGACAGTACCAGCACTAATCTGCTAGACTGCAGCCCCTTTAATGTGGCAGTGATAGGATTTTTCTCCAGAGCCCTCTGTTCTTAAAGGAACAGTGCAAGCACCTATTTGAAGAACTGAAGAACCTTATATCGGACAGTACCCACACTTCCTTGCAAGAGGCAGATCTTTGGTGACTAACAACATCTGTTCCCCATTTTCAGCACTTGCAAAGATTAAACATAAACAAATATCACACACATTATGGAGACCAGTGCATTTGTCACACTTGGTATTTCTTCTGTGAAAATCTGAAAAAGAAAACCCTCACATGCATTTCAGTTACTTTAATGAAATCTACCTCGAAATAGAATAAACCAACCAATGTCATTGTTTGTCCCCACAAACCTATATCCCCTATGGGTTTTGAGTTATCTACTTGTAAGGTCATGACTTATTCAATCTTCTTTACTCTTAATTTATAAAAATGATTCAGCCTCCTGGGGCCAAACTATAAACCTACAAAGAAGGTCCTTTCATACTTCTGTGGTAGAGTCCAATAACAGCCACAGGTTGAGCATACACTGGAATCTAATGAATCTGTCAAATGCTACAGTGAACATGGACAGACTGAGAACTTGCCTTATGGGTGCAAAACCAACAAGCAGACCATCACAGTGATGGATGATCTTTGTCTGGTCCAAGTAAACCAGAACCCTTTTCCTGACATGTAATGTAATAAGGGGTTCTTCTCCATAAGCCTGGGTCAACAAAGAAAGATGCAAGAATATTAAAAATGCCTGTGGAAAGTAATAGTAATCTAGAGCAAATCTCAAGCTATGTTTCAGCTCATGTCTTTCTGTTAAATCCCTCTAATAGGGAACATTTACCATTAGAGCTGGCTTGTACAATGGAAAAGAGCAAAGGAGTCTTCAGAGTCCGAAATTAGTGTGAAGACTCTGGATTGGCTCAAGGGCACACTGGATGTCCAGAAAGCGGACCACTGATTCATCTGAGAAGAGACAGCAGGCCTTGTGTAGGTGTTCAAGTACCTGAAAAGGGCCACGGTAGCATTGATGACATTGTTTCGCTTCTCACCAAGTATAGGGATAGGCCCAAAGTTGAGCATGAGGCATTAGAAATAGAATCTAAGTCTACCTGGAAATCTAAACAGCCACAGCTACTCTACTGAACAGTAACTGTCTCAATAGGCTTAACCTTTCAATTTCTAAGCCATCCATTGAATTCTCCAGTATGATGGCAGGAAAAGTGGAAGAGACTTGAGAGTAGACACAATGCAAGAAAGACACAATCTTCCTTACTGTTATCAATGTAAAGGACAGAAAACAAGGCATTCTCCTTCAGAAGGGACCATTTCAGCTCTATACCACTAGATCTTCAACAGCAACCTGTAGAGTAGGAGGAAGGCTAAGAAGGCACAGAGTTTGTGTCCAAAACTATACAAAAAAATCCATACCTTTTGCACTCATCCCTTACAATCAAGAGCACTAGAATGGCAGGCAGCACTGCAGCTTGAGGGACACGAGTCCATCGGCAAGCACTGAAATGACATCCCAAGAAGAGGGAACTACCCTGGCCATTTGGACAGCAGTCACATTTTTCATCTGCCCGATGTGGACAGCTAATAGAGCAAGTGATGTTGTACTCAAGTGCCCACCGCCACTGTAGGACCCGAGAGAACCATGAATGATCTTGAGGTATGTAGACTTTCTGTTCCAATTTTAGGAATAGTATTTTTATTTTGGATTCCACTGCTGTGGAAGGAAGCATTTTAATTTTCTTAGTCTTCCTCAGCTAAAGAGAGAAACATTCATCAACAGAGAGAAGACAATGTGAACTACGTACCACTGTAGTAACACTCATATTTGACTAGAGGTTGGAATTCTGTCATAAAACTGGAGCGAGTGGCGTTCACATCACTTAGGAACATGCCTTGCTGCATAGCAGAGGTAGATCCTTCTCCAAGGCTTAAATAGTGGTGCTATTTGGCCATTTGCTGGGACATCGAAACCAATGCAACTTCATAGCTCATTCTGTCCTAATAAAAGTAGGCTGAGGACAAAAGCATTACAGGGCTACTCACCATGCTCCTATGACAATTAGTATAAAAGTTTAGTTGTCCAATGCTAAGCCTGTCCAACTCAGCCAGCAACCTAGGGAATGTGATCAACAATCAAATCTGAATTACCCTGAAGCTCCTCGAGAAAGTGTATAGATGGTTCCTGCTGGACATCCGACGATCCACCACATAAGCCTTGTTTACTGGCAGATTGGACTATGGCGACTCCCTTTAAGTCAGCATCACCTCTAAACCCACCAACAGACTCCAAATCATACAGAATGCAGCAGACGGACTGTAAGAAATTGGGTTATTGGCTCTGGGTAGTGAAAGCCCTACTCAAACAACAATTGCACCCTTGTGAGGGTGAACCACATAACTCACTAAATTAGCCTGTGCTTAATCCTGGTAGCTTTGCACAAGAGCAGTCAGGCTTAACTTATAGGCAAAGTGTAAAGTATTTTTGAAGCACACGAACAGTAATAAAGTGAAAACACAACACAAGAAAACTGCCAAGCCAATTTAGAACAATACAGTGCGTTTTAATACATAAAATGATACCAGAATGACAAAAGTCCAATCCGTAAAACTGGAGAGAAGAAATGTTAAAGTTTCAGGTAAGTATAGTGCCTAGAAGCAGAAAGTGCCAGGATATCTGGTCTTGATGGAAGGAAACAATGTCACTAGTTCCGGCTGACCACGATGGATCACATGCACAAGGCCAATGAAAGTAGTTGCACCTCATGTCCTTGGTGCAAGGCCTGCGCTGCATTGCTTTGCAAAGTTTTGCATTGCTTGGCATTGTTTCCGATGAAGCTTTCAGCTGTGTGGCAAGGCTTTAGGGGTCTTTGCATCTCTCTTGCTTGGTTCTGATGAAGCTTTGATCTGTGCAGGGAGGCTTTGCCGTGCTTTGCGCCGCTCTGCATCAGTTTCTTTGAAACGGTCAGCTGTGTGGCGAGGCTATGTATTGCTTTGTATTGCTTCATGCCAGATTTGATGGAACGTTCAGTTAGGCAAGGAGGAGTTGTCTGGCACCGTTTGGGGTTCAGGGACTTACTCCAGTAGATGCCAGCAGTGCCAGGCATGTCTAGTGCAGCAGGTGAGCTGGGCAGTTGCAGGGAGGCCTCTAGAGAATGTTGTGTCCCTGTAGCTGAGAGTAGATCAGCCAACTCGCCCTTGAAGTCAGTCAGTAGCTTGGACTGAAGGGAGCGGGTTCAGTCTTCCTTCTCAGAGAGGAGGACAGGCTTCAAGCAGCATGACATTCTTCTAGAGAACAAGGAAGGCCTGAAGCAGCAGAGCAGTCCTCTGCAGAAGAAGGCAGCCCTTCTTCTGTAGTGTCCACAGGTCCAGGAGTGTATTAATGAGTGCCTCAGGAGGTCCTATATTTATACCCCCAGTCTTTGAGCTGGGTGGGATTCCTTACACTACCCCCACATCTGGTTCCAGAAAGTTTTTCCCTCACCCTGTCAAGGCTCCAAGAAGTCTGTGGTGACAAGGCAGAGGAGGACTGGTGGTCTTATTCCTTTGTGTGTACAGGAAGCAAAACCCTTTTGAAACGTAAGTGGAGAATGGCAAAGATGTGCCTGAGCCATCCAGCAAGATGGCCCATCCTGCTCACACCTTGTATCTCATTGTCTAGGAGGAATACACAATCCTCAGCTGCAGAGCCATTCAGTCATGTGTTTCAGGATACTGGCAGAAGGCACAAATGGTTGGAGCAAGCAAATGCCTTTCTATAAGTGTAATTTTCAGAATTGTGACTTAAAATCTGACTTCACAATTAAAGGGGATTGTACATTACAATTCATTTGAGTCTAAACATGATATCTTAAGTTAGCACTTCTTAAATGTAATAAGATAACCCAATGTTATCCAATGGGAGAGATAGGCATTAGAGTGGTGAAAAAGGGTATAGGAGTTTTTACTACCAGAATATGTAAAATGTAACCCACACATCCGATTTTTAAAATACAGTGCACTCTGCTCTATGGGCCTTTAGGGCGTACCATAGGGGGACTTTTATGCATAATAAAGAGAGGTTGAGGCCTGGAAAAAGGTTTATTTTGACAGGTAGAAATGGCAGTTTAAAACTGCATCACATTTTACAATGGCAGGCCTAAGACAAGGTTTAAAGGGCTACTTTAGTGGATGGCACAATTCTGCAGGCCCAGTAGTACTATTTAACTTACAGGCCTTATGTACAGGGATTACGGTTTAATAGGGACTAACAATTACATTTAATGTGCAAAACAGGTGTAGTCCAATCTTACCATGTTTTAGGGGGAGAGCAAAAGCACTTTAGCACTGGTTAGTAGGTAAAGTGCACCAATGCTAAATCCAAGGGAGACTAAAAGACTTGTTGGGCACCAATAATTCCCTGAACCCCTCCCTAGACAGAGCAAGTTCCTGCTTTGACCATATCACCCAATAAGGCAGAGGCCTCAGGGCTGCTACATGCTCTATTCTCTTTAGGGCTACAAATTGAAACAAAGGGATAAGAGAAGTGCTTCTAGGGAGGTATAATAAAGTTCTTATGAAGTTGTTCTCACCCAAAGTCAACTTCTCGACATTGTCTACCCCCCTCCCAAATTCTGCTTCATGTAATGCAGTTGCCTGGGCCTTGAACATATAAGCTTCAATGGCTGGAGAAATGGCTCTAGATGTTGTTGCTTGTTGCTTTTAAAGTATTGCCATAGCACTGTGAAGAACGGCTTTGCTCTTATAGATGTTGTGGACCACAAGAGCTTGCCCAAGTACTCAAATTTGGATACTGGCTCTAAACCTTGCTTTTTCAACCCCATGTTCCCTCTGAAAGCCTACAGAATTCTAACTACCATGTATTTGGTGTTATTGACAATGATTTCTAAACCCTTGGTATCACAAAAAGCATTCAGTTATCAAGTAATCTCTTCAAACCCTTTGGGGGTCTGTGACAATAAAAAGGTGTCTTCTGCAAACAGCAGTGTAGGCACTGTGGACCCATCTAGCTTAGGGGAGTTGGTATCACACTCCTGGAGGGCTCTTTTGACATCATTGACATAGAGTGGGAAGAGTGTAGGTGTGAGCACACAACCATGTGTTACTCCCCTACTTACAGGGATGGTATCAGTGAGTTCACCCTGGGGTCCCCAACAAACTAGAGCTGTTACCTTGATGCAATCTTATTACCTGAGTTAGGTCTTCAGGAACCCCTTGTTTCTTAAAAGATGCTCACAGTGAGACCCTTGGGACAAGATCAAAAAGTGGCCTTGGATTGACAAATGTATTGTATCGGTGACCTCCTTTCAATTTTATATACTTCAATCCAATGCTAGAAAGCCTGAACATCTGGTCTATTGCACTGACCCATAACCTAAAGCCCGGATGATATGATAAGATCTTATGTTCCTCTATCCAGTCATTAAGTTTGTTAAAGACCTTTCTGGCATATACCCTGTGTAGAGTGCACAGGAGACGTATTGTTGTATAATTTGCCATGCTGTGATGATTTCTTTTTTTTAAATGGGTCCTTTCCATGTGTCAGGAACCAGGGCATCTAAGGAAACTGAATGACATAAAAAGTTGGCATAAGGTGCCCAAGTGGATGTATTAGGCCTCAGTAACTCCCATGGGATGTTTTCTGAGGCCCAAGCCCTGGCTGCCTATGTCCAACTTGGTCCCTTCCAGAGTAAAGTAAGGTTAGTATGCCTCACCAATACTTAAATGACAGGTAGGTTGGTTATGGGAGAAGAAAAGGGGAAGTAGATATTCCTCGTTAGTACCATCTGAGACGAGGTTGGAGAAATGTTCAACCCATGTACACGGGTTTAGAAAGTAGTCAATTTGTGTTTGGGAGTCTTTACTCCCATGGACTTTGATTTTCTAGAATGTTGCAGTATCTCCATTCTTTCTTATGTTAATCAATTCAGCCCAATTAGCGTCATCCTAGGTCCTTTGTGCTAGTGCTAACGTGTTCTTATATTTGCCCTCGCCGCTCAGACAACTGGAGTAGAGTTAGCTTTTAAGGCTTCTAACTATTGCCTTTTTAGCTAATTGGCAATCCTTTGTGAACCAAGGATTATGCAGAGTTACTTCATCCCATGTTCTGATCTTTTAGATGGTAGTTTGATTCAATACTGTTTTAGATTCTCAACTAAGGTGTTGTGAATATCTACTATAGGAATGTCAGATGGAAGAAGATTGCCAAATGGGGTGGGGACGAGGAAAATACATTTTAGATCTTGGATAATATGTCTGTTAGTCAATGTGAATGGCCAAATAATGGATTTACTTTTGTTGCCAACAGATTGCAGCATGGATAGCGGACCAGTGGGCAGGTTGAACACCACAACAAGGAATCCAGTCATTGCTAGATGTAGGAGTAGGTGATCACTATCAAGCCTAAAGTCTATCTTAAAAAGCAGCCTTTTGTCCCATGAGGTGACACTAATCAATACAAAATCAATTTTAAACCTGCAGTTGCCTCTCTGAAATGTGATGAGCTAATTTGAGCAGATTTGGACCTGCCATTGCAAGCCCGCAGCCCATGTTCTAAGGTTAAGTAGACCACCTGCATAGTGGCCAAAGTGCATTGAACTGCAGAGCTGCTATCAAGGCAATTTATACCCAGTACCAGATCCTCTTCCTTTGCTATTGAGTTCAAGCCGGCTATGGGCTCAAACAATCTGTTAAAACCACATCCCCCTTTTAGAGTTATCTTGCCCTTCATATGTAGGGTGTTAAGAAGGTTATCTAGTAACTGTATAGTTGCGGAATTCCATATTTAACTCCCTCAGTCTGACATAAACATTAAACAGATAAAACAGGCACCCATTTTGAGTATATTCTTATCCCTAAAGTATCAGGTGAATCGATTCTCAGAACGTCCATAGAGCAATTAAGATAATTTTTAACCATAGAACAATCCCTCCGATGGCCTACCACTAGAGTAGAGTAATAACAATATTTCCTGTAGCTAGCAGATTTGAAACTGCTCAATGTAATCTTGCCATTCTGGGTCAGTACAAATATGCCTTAAGCCTGCAATGTTCCGAGACAGTAGAGGTTTACTAGGTTGATTATCAACTTGGAATAAGAGAGAGGGGGTTGCTTGTTGCCACCATGGCAGGGACTGGATAACAGTCTTCAAGTCCCTGAGATGCCAAACTTGGGTCCACTGTGCTATTGGATCCTATGATAGTTAAGGATCCTTCTAATCAAGCCTTAACAAAGGGGTCAGCATGCTGGGACGAGGCGAGACTAGTCAGTCAGCATCTAGATTAACCAGGGCACAGACTTTTTTGGAGGTATGGAGTGGGGTTACTAATTTCCCTGATTGCCTTAGATCATGCTGGAGACATTCAGTGGGTAAACCTAATTTGAACCGTATTGGCAAGTGTAAGGGTGGGGGAAGACCTTATTTCCATGGAAATCAAACAGTCCACTATGTCCTTAGTTCTAAAGAAAAGTTTCACCTTGTCATAGTCTCCACTGTCACTGATAATGTGCTCTACCTTAAGTCTGTCTGGGTGCACTACCAACAAACATTGTCATTAATGCATGATCCAGTGTATAATTTTATTTATGAATGAGTGCTCATTTTCCCTTGAATTGCATCCCAATTTAGGAATGCTTGTCGTAAACACTCTATTTCCAATGTTCCTTTGCATACCTCTGTTTAGCTCATATGAGCAATGCTAGGAGCTAAAATAGGAGTCCTTACTATAGGGAGGTAGAGGGTAAGATTCTCTTACCAAGTTCTGGGAGAGCAAAACATGGGGTGGATTATGAAGTTGGGGCAATAAGGGATGCCTGGAATTGTATAGCGCCTTAGGTCCTATTTGGACCATACTATCTATATAAGGCGTGCCACTGTTCATCAAGCCTCCCCATTCCAACCCATGTGTGCAATTAGTTTGCCTATTCAGCGAGCTGGAAGGGGCCTGCTGCAGAGTCCTGAGGCGGGGGAGCAAAACACATTTCTGTACTCCCTGACTCTCTGTACTCCCTGACTCTGAGACTTATGAGTGTTATTATTGTGTGATCCAGTCACTGCAATACATTTTGCCTGGAGACTACTGCTCAATCCTGCCCTTTGACTTTCGAAATGTAGTAGCAGGGATTTAACTAACCCTTTTAGATCAGTGAGCTCTTTTGTGTGAGATTTTTTAACTGAGCTCCTTTGTCATTTCTCCCTGGAGTCTGTTTGACAAATTAGGAGGTCTTACATGAGAACTCATGAGTTCCTCTGGTAGCAGATAAGTGTGCCTATTAGTACAGTAAGTCTGGGTATTGTCCAGCTACCTCAAAATACCCAAAAGGGGACGAAGGAGAAAACCTGTTGGAGCAGGTGATGGTGGAAATCCCTCCAGCTGCTCCAATGGCAGATGATCTAATTGAATATGTTGTCTCCTTATGTATGGACCCAATTTCTTGAATAGTGACAGAAGGTGCTTGGTTGGACGTCCGATAAGAGAAGGTCTTCTTATTGATCCTCATCATGAGAGCTAGGAGTGGGTTTAGAACTGGTTACAGGTTGTTACCCATCCTTTTGTGTCCTGTAAAAACCTATTATATTAGAGATTAGTGAGCTATCCGCTTTTCTCTTGTCACCCAACATAGTCTCAGGTTCAATTAGATTGTCAGTTTCTAAAATGGTGCAATTTTTCATAAAGGGCCAGATGTAGCAAGGTTAGAATTGCAAATCCTGATGCAGAACGGTGTCTCAGACACCATCTGCGACTATCTATGGGGTCTCAAAGACCCACCTCATAAATATTAATGAGGTGGGTCGCATTTTGCGACCCATAGCGAGTCCCTGCACTCACAGGGATGGTGGCCTGCTGAAGTCAGCAGACCTCCATGTCTGTGACTGCTTTTTCAATAAAGCAATTAAAGGAAAACGAGTTGCAAAATAAAAAAAATAACGAAACCATTTGGTTTCGTTTTTTCAGAGTAGGCAGTGGTCCATTGGACCACTGCCTACTCTGAAAAAACCTTGTGGGCAACATTCACAAAGGGGAAGGGGTCCCATGGGGACCCCTTCCCTTTTGCGAATGAGTTACCACCAGTGTGACACTGGTGGTAAATGTGAATTGCTTTGCGACCGCATTCGTGGCCACAAAGCAATTCTGCATTGCGATGCAAGTCGCAAATAGGAAGGGAACACCCGACTCTCAAATTGTGAATGTGCATCGCAGAAGGCTGTTTGCATGGCGCAAACTGCGATTTTCGCAGTTTGCACCATGCAAACAGCTTACTGCATCTGACCCAAAGTTCTTTATGATTTGGGGGGTATTGCCCTTTCCGAGTGGTGCCTCTGATGACTTGTGCTTTGCCATTTTCACAGATTAGGACGAGCTGAGCCTCACGGTCACTAGCAGTACTCCCCAAGCATGGACAAATTGCGCTCAAACGGAGCAGGTGTTCAAGCACGAATTCACAAGTTTTCGTTTTTTAATTCGCAAAAGCATGTGCTTATACTAAGAAACATAGGGCGAACAAGAACATTAATAAATGGAAGTCTCTATTAGTTTGAGGTTTCAATTATAAAAGAGTGCAACTCAATATGCTAAAATTCAGTCCCTGTACTGCACGCACAATTAGTCCAGACAATTCAATGTGTTATAGAACACATAATTTAGAGCAAAGGTGTTCGATTAGCGTACCAAAGTGTTTCTGCAAGACATAAATAGGTAAATTTAAAATACAGTAAAAAGAAAAAAACACAACAGGCTAAAAAAAGACTGCCAATTGTTATTGCCGCAAACAGCACCCAGTGTGACACCAGATATGAATAATAAAATTAAATAATTACATTAAAAAGGTAGATACCAGACTGCATTCAAACAATCCCAGAACCAAAAGAGGTGGTCCAGTCCTTCCTTTTCTGGGTTATGACTGGTGAGGATGGGCTTGCCCTTAGCCCTGACTTTGCCCATGCACGTCCCCTGCAAAGGGGATTGTAATGGCACTTTGTAACACTGCAGGGGGATTCTCGCCCCTCCTCCCCCATCAGATTCACTGGTGGTGCCTCCATGGTGCTTTAGGTTATGGGGCCCGAAGTCCCCTGGCTGCTAGCCTGTGTCCCTATAGAAATGTAATTTAAGAAGTTGTATGCATGTAATAAATGTTAATATTACATATTTTAAAGAATAAAGACATTTAACACATTTTCTACTTGTATCTGTTTTCAAAGTTTATTTAATGCATACTTTTACATTTTTAGAAATTTAGATTTCAACCTAAAAATTTACTTTTATATATAAATAAACCATTTAATACATTTCTTACACAAAAGTGTAAACATTTAATTAGTATTGTATTTTTAACATTGTTCACTTTTTTCCATTTTTTAACATTGTTTAACATTTCTTACATTGTTTTACATACATATGTTCAAGATCATTCATTTTTTCAGTATAAATAATTGTATACCTTTATACTATTATTTAATTTATACTTTACATTTTTTCTTTTTTTTTACAATATTTGTTGACGTTTTGCATGCTTAATAATTTTTGTTACTGTTTTTAATACATTTATTCAACATTTTTAAATAATTTGCCATTCTTTTGTAAGGGGAGATAGTCTTTTATTTCAGAATCAGAATAACTTTATTCGGATGCCAAAGCAGCCATAAAAGTGCACAAAAACATCAATAAAAGAAGCAATGTGTACATAATCATTTCAGGAGGGTTACATTTAACATAGGCAAATCTCATATAAAATTCCTATGTAGTAATTAAAAAACTCAGCCTAGTGCAAACGAATCAGGGTATAATGATAATTATTCAAAGTGCGTAGTGCTACATGACCTCACAAAGACTCGGTAGATGGAGCTGACATAAAAGCAAGACTCATCATCGGAAAGCTGTTGCAGGAAATGAAAAGCTTGGGCACACTGCCTAAAGCTCAGAGACTTCAGAAAATGAATTAAAAACAATTTGGTGAATATTTTGTAAAAAACACAAAAAAAGTAAAATGCATTATAAATTGCTCAGTCTGTTGTACAGTGGCACAGACTAGATTCAAAGGGCCAGATGTATCAAAGATTTTTGTTTTCGCAAACGGTGCGAATGCCCGTTTGCGAATGCAAAAAGCCATTTCAGAATGTATCAAAGGCATTCTGAATGCAATTTTAAGGAATCGCTAAAATAGCGATTCCTTAAAATTGCGACCCTGTTTAGAGAGTCGCTAATTGCGAGGCTCTAAAAAGGAAATCGCAAATAAGGATTCCTTATTTGTGATTTCTAAAGCACATGTAAGAAGCAATTCCTTAATGCGAATTGGGCATTAAGGAATCGCTATTACCACGAAGTTGAACTTGGTGGTAACCATGTGCAAATTTAAAAAATGCATTTAAAATGCATTTTTTAAATTGACATGTAAAGCACACATGCCCTTTTGGCATGTGTGCATCTTACACGTTGGAAAAAAATGTTTGGGGTGCAGCAGAGGGGGCCTTAGGCCCCCAGCACCCTGGACTTTCCATTTCCCAAATTTGCGAATTCCAGTTAGGAATTCGCAATTTGGGACATGCAAAATATTCACACATATGGCCCGACAGGCCCATAGATGTGAATGGGGGCTGTATTGCAATTTGCGATTCACTAATAGCATTTGCGATCTTTAAGAAATCGCTATTACCGGATCGCAAATGTGATACATTGCATTTTGCGAAGTAGAAATAGCGATTTCTTAAAAATAGCTTTTTCCGATTCGCAAAATGCATTCATGATACATCTGGCCCAAGATTCCTTTGGAAGCCATGCGGGAAACAGAGTAATGATTTAATTGTATCTACCTTGAAGCGAAAAAATAATCTTTGTTCCTAACGCCTGCATATGCTAAAGAAGTTATTGTTTGGGGAGCTATCAGGGCTGAAATGCAGATAAGCTTCAACAGTGGGCTTCACCATTTCCGCAGTTAGCTTGTTAGATCAGACCTGGGCAAATAATGGCCCTAGCACATGCTTTCTGTTTAAGTTGCCACTTGAGTCAGGTTCAAGGAAGGTATGGACTAACCAAGTTTCTTGGAAGATATTCTTTACATAGACTTAACAAGTGATGGAGAGACCTTTGTCGCAGACCAGACAATCATTAATAGTGTATTTCTTGTGAGAACGCCTCTTCAGTTCTCCAAATAGATAACCACAGCAGCGGTGGGCTAGTTCTGACACAATGACTCAAATAATTTAAACCCAGCTCCACTTGACAAATAAAGTGGGAGGAGATTAAAGGTACAGACAGAGCTTTTCTGCAAAATAAGTTTTCCTCCACCTGCAAGGGTGCATAATCTACGATGCCCCAGATGGCAGCCCCATAGGTTGCCACAGGGACACATTGAGTGGAATATATCTGTAAAAGTGGAGAAAGTGCCCTCCACCCATGTGGGCACAGGTGTCTGAGGAGTGAGCCAACTGCCCTCTAACTTCATCGTACTGTGGGTGATGTTTGGTGTCCATGAGCCTGCTGCATCAAAAATGACTCCTAAGTAAGAAAAAGTGCTTGTGCTTTGTAAACAGCATGTGCCAATGACAAGGCTTGAAAGCTGTGTACACTTAGGACTGCATGCCATAATATGATTTGGAAACATTAGTCTGTGGATCAAGAATGACCATAAAATGTACAAATGAGTGAACCACCTGACACAGATCCTTTGGTGTGCGGGCCAGTGATAGAGCGGAACGCGGTAATAATTTACCTACGTTTTGGACGCTCTTTAGGCCGATGAATCTTTTGACTTAGTGGGAACTCTCTGTACTCTTATATCGATCAGTCGCATCCAATCAATAATCAATAACGAACATAAGCAACCCCTTGAACGACATAACACTTTACAATTAATCCAGAATACATTTCGGCGAACCCTGACCTTTCAGTCAGGAATAACCACACCAGTTTATTGCAAAGTTAGTGAATTTATTTCCCTATATTAACAAAGCTAGCACAATATAAATGTTTCTCAACACCAAATGATAAACATATATGAACATTAATAGCTGTCCATAACGTCGAAACAAGTGTAATCTATGTAGCATTTGAATCACAAGGCATTCTATAATAGCAATGCAAATCACTAATACGATAATCTGTAATGAACTAATGGCATACATTTAGTCAGCATAACAAGATCTCCAATTGCATCGTGCGACATATGGAATCCTCATCTAACCTCGAATTAGCATCAGCATGTGGGACTTCATGCGAAAACAATTTAGCAACATTAATTTAGAAAAACTCCTAGCTAGGGACCTTACCAAAAATCAGCAGTTGGTCACCTAAAAGAAAAACAATGCAATTTTACAGTTTTCCTTTCATATTTACCAATTACGATCAGCATACAAGGAAGTCTTCGTCTCACAGGTACCGTTCTTCGGTCATCATGGGTACCGTTTCTCGATCAGCATGGGACGGGACAAAGGGGCAGGGGTGAACGGGGCAATTGCCTCACGGCGGCAAGGTAAAACTACTACTTCATGCAAAGGGATCCAATCAAAGTTACAGTCTCTAGGGCAAGAATCATTTAAAGTCTCTTTCGATTAGAGAAAGCATCAAAGTCTCTCAAAATAGCGTCGCAGCAAAGTGGGCCATAATAGCTACGATGTCCGAATGTTCGTAATCGCGGGCAAATGGCTACCTTCTTCTCGTGCACCTGGGTTTTATAGACAACAGTTCAAGTCCTGTAGGGTCTCCATTGGAGGGTTCATAGGTTAGCTTCAAATTGACCAATCAAAAACGACAGTTCTCAAGCTTTTACTTAAGCATACATTATCCTTGGAGATGGGTACGCAAATCGCAACATTGTCTCCCAATTAGCTTACTCTCAGAGCCTCCATTGTCCGCACCTGCAAGTCGACCTTGAATTAAAGAGAAAATATGCCAGGCTGGCACTAACTTTAAGATAAGCATGTGAACGGCTTCTGTGGAAAAGTACAGCTTCAAGCAAGAATACACGTTTAATAGCACAGTGGAAAAATACAAGCATCTAAACCGTGAGACCAGGCAACTAGGCCAAAGCCTCCGCTAAAGTAATGCTAAGCTAAAGCATTTCAAACAAGCAAATCGTAGCACACGTTTATGATTATGTCGGATTAGTGCAATTCTAATTCATCACGTTATATAAAGCACGCGTATAAATGATGGCAAACTACTCTGAGGGCACATTTTGTCCCCGTACAATCTTAATTAATTCGGTTAATGTCACACAGGATTATTTCAGCACTACGTTTAAGCGTTAATAAATCAAAACCTTCATTTTCTGCTTCATCAATCCCTCCTCTGATGACTACTTGTCATCACACAAATTTAGCCCACAAATTTTATTCCATTAAAATTCTGTCAGTTCCCTTTTCCTTTTAGTTCCCCTAGTTTGCGCTTTGTATTCTTCTGCCATTCTTTTCATAATTTTCTCTTCTTTTCTTCTTTTAATTCTTTCCATAATCATGATTATTCCCCTTTTTATTCCCCAAATTCCAAATACACAAATTATTAATATTAATATTCCTTCTATTATTTTCAATAATATTCCATTCCAAATTCCCCCAATCCAATGTCCCACTGAAGCTATTCCCTTTCCAACCTTCTCCCACACTCCTGGTTCTTTCAGTTCTTTCAAATCTGCACTTTCTTTTGTTAGATTAGCAAGCATAGTTTTAATCTTCACACTATTATCCGGTATATAGGTGCAACAGTGACGTGCACCAATCATTTTGCAAACGCCTCCATCCTTTGCTAAAAGAATGTCTAAAGCAAGCCTATTTTGAAGAGTCATAGCTCTTTCCGCTGCAAGCTCAGCATCTATCAGGATTATAGCACCTGAAAACTTTGTCAACATGTTATCCACTATAGTAGACAACTTTCGTATCTTGATGGAATTCAGCACAACTCCCAATGAAGGAATCATGGCTCCAAATATATTACCTACCACAGCAGCTGCGGTCTCTCTTTTCTGGATACTATGAGATCCAGATGTCTTTTGAATCATCGATACGTCATCCAGTTGATAAACCTTTGGGAACACTATACCCAAATAACATCTCCCCCACCATCCCTTTGGAAGACGATAATAGGCATTATGCCCACAAATGTAATATACACCTGGAATGACAGGGTCAAGTCCGTCCATCATGAATGTCCATTTGGCCTTAAAAATAAACGTATGTTTGCATTCACTCGCTCCTACAAAAATATTGTCATAATAAGATTCACCTCGATATATACAAAACTTCCCTACATGCCAAGCATCTAAAGCTATTTTCCCTTGTGTTTTTATAGCAGCAAAATCATAATTATCTACTGAAGTCCTCTTATGTAGCTCTTTTTCTAATTTTGCCTTCATTTGTGCCCTTCTATCATCTGTGCGATCTAAAAAGCTTATTTCTACAGCAGAGACTGAGCAAGTAAGGTTCTCCCTATGAGCATGAGCCGTTTCAAAAGGTTGCATTGGCTCGAAAAATTCCCCCATAATTTTATAATCCCAATATTTTGCGATCTCGCTTAGTTGCGCTATTATAGGAACATAAGCAAAGGTAACATCATAATTCGAGTAAAAATACTGTATGTTAGTTTGACCATAAAACCTAGACATTACTATACTACATGTAATCCCGTATGTAAGAGGCATGTGGTGATAAGTTACCCCTTCCTTTACTGATGTCGGTATCTGTGTACACACATAACAATCTTTCGCATCCATAGTTTCAACATACTCCGTTAGTAAGCGATAGAAAACGTTATATGAAAGCTCTTTCTTATCGTGCAAGAGCCTCTCATCCAGTGCTAGTCTTTTCAATGGTGTTAATTCAGTGACAGTAACAGGAGCAATAGTAGAAGCAGCAATAGTCTCATTCTCACCCTTTCAATGCATTCCAAACACAATTGCCATTATTATTAGTACACATGTTATTACCAAGCCTATACACACGTATTTACAATATTTCTTTCTATTGTTTTGCGTCATGATCTGTATAGAATCAGAGAGCTAGAAGCACTTATAAGTGAAACTATTCAGCAATTCAGTTACAAAGCTGAACGAGCGCAATGTTCACACCGTCTTCTTCAAAAGGCCAGTCACTTATCGGTTAGCAGCATTTGTCTCAATTCGGCAATGACTCAGTCTTTATCAGTTTAGCAAATGTCTCATCCGGTTTAGCAATGTCTCAGCTGGTTGTTTCTTTCACGCTATATTGTAGCAAGCAATATCATTTACTCTTTCAATCGACAGAGTCTATGAAACTTTTCTTTTCTATTGGTATCTCTTCTTCTTCTTCGTTCTCGATGCTTAGAGATACAAACTCGTCAGTCCAATCATCATTGACTGCATATGCCCATTCAGGACCGGAATACCTCCTGTTTGGTATCCTTTTTCTTTTCAATTTTGCTTCTCTTTTCGACTCTCCTTCGCTGGTACTCTCCTCTTTTGTCAAGTCTTTTTCTTCACTTGACGATTGTTCCACGACAGTCACTTCCTTTCTCTTCTCTTTCACTTTCGGTCTCCCTCCTTCGTTCAAACCTTCTTTACCCTTTTCTTTTATTGGTGAGATGCTTAGTCTTCTCTTTGCACCATGTCCATTTGATGGACATGCGATCTTTTCTGTGGAAGCTTGAACCTTTTCGTTCTGTTCTGCCTTATCCCCTTCTTCCGGGGAATCGATCACATTCTCTTTTTCTTTTTCTGTATCGTCTGCTTCTGGGAAAGCCCTCCTCTGATCAGGCTCTCCTGGCTCTTCACCTTTTTCGAGCCCTTCGTCACCGTTGCTTTCGTCAGGCTCTTTATCACTTTCAGCTGCTTCAGGTTCTCTGTCACCTTCAGCTGCTTCAGGCTTTTTGCTACCCTCAGCTGCTTCAGGTTCTTTGTTGCCTGCAGCTTCTTCGTCGCTGTCTGAACTTTCTCCTTGGTCTTCCCCCAAGTGAGTCAGACTCTTCACCCTCCAATAATATTTCCTTGTCTCCTACTTCTGCTTGTTCGCTTTCAGTTCGCTTCTGTTCTTTCTCAGCACTCGGCACTGCTTTATCAGGCACTGGTAGTTTCAGCGCTTCCACTTCCTCATCTGTGGGACACAACACCTTCTTTGTGTGACTGGCGTGAATCCAGTTGGGAACCCCCGCACACTTCACAGCGGTAGTTGTCGTCAGGATCACTTGGAAAGGGCCTTTCCAACGGGGTTCCAGACACGATTTTCTCACGTGCTTCTTTACCACGACCCAGTCACCTGCTTTCAGTGCGTGTCCTGGACCTTGGATCGGTGGCAAGGTGGTCGCTTCCACCTGGTGAGAGAAAGAGCGAACCACGTCAGCCAGTCCTTTGCAGTAGTCTAACACCATATCATCTGTAATATTCAAAAGCATGTTTGCGGGAACTGCAGGAAGTCTCATAGCTCTGCCCATGAGAATTTCATGCGGAGACAATCCAGTTTTTCTATCGGGAGTGTTTCTCATTGACATTAGCACTAAGGGCAATGCGTCAGGCCATTTCAAATTTGTCGATGCACATATTTTTGCCATTCTCGATTTCAGCGTACCATTCATCTGCTCCACCAGTCCTGATGCTTCAGGGCGATAGCTACAGTGCAGCTTTTGCTCAATGTTCAGCGCTTCGCAAAGTAACTTTATCACCTCGTTATTGAAGTGACTTCCCCTATCTGATTCTAAAGAGATCGGGAATCCGAAACGTGGTATTAACTCCCTCAACAATAGTTTGGCAACTGTAAGGCTGTCATTTCTACGTGTGGGGTATGCCTCAATCCAGTGACTAAAAATGCACACAATCACCAGCACATATTTCAGACCCCCATGCACAGGCATCTCAATGAAGTCCATCTGCATACGGCTAAAAGGACCGCTTGCCCTACCAATGTGACTCGCGCTCACAACTGTTCCCTTCCCTGGGTTCATCTGCTGGCAAGTGACACATCGATGGCAAACTGCTTCTGCAGCTTGACGAAATCTGGGGTTAAACCAATCCGTTTTGAACAATCTTATCATGGCATCTCTCCCTAGGTGAGCTTGCCCATGATAGAACCGCGCAAGCTGTGATAAGAGACTATTTGGCAAAACATATTTTCCCTCATGTGAGACCCATAACTCGTCTTGTCTCTTTATGCATTGTGATTTAATCCAGGAATCTCTTTCATCCTCCCTGACATTATTCTGTAATGCTTTTAGCTCTTCTATTGTATCTACAACCTTCAAGGCAAATGCTTCAGCTGGTTCGAGTTCTGGCTCACTTATTGTATTCCAATCATCCCTCAGTAATATACAGTTCAAGGCACAAAATCTTGCGACTTGATCCGCATATGCATTTCCCAGAGACACATAGGCCCTCATTACAACTTTGACGGGCGGCGGAGGCCGCCCGCCAAAGTTGCGCCGCAGGAATACCGCACCGCGGTCTGAAGACCGCGGCCGGCATTCTGAGTTTCCCGCTGGGCAGGCGGGCGGCCGCCTTAAGGCCGCCCGCCAGCCCAGCGGGAAACAACCTTCCCACGAGGACGCCGGCTCGGAATCGAGCCGGCGGAGTGGGAAGGTGCGACGGGTGCTACTGCACCCGTCGCGTATTTCACTGTCTGCTATGCAGACAGTGAAATACAAGCGGGGCCCTCTTACGGGGGCCCCTGCAGTGCCCATGCCATTGGCATGGGCACTGCAGGGGCCCCCAGGGGCCCCGCGACACCCCCTACCGCCATCCTGTTCCTGGCGGGCGAACCGCCAGGAACAGGATGGCGGTAGGGGGTGTCAGAATCCCCAAGGCGGCGCAGCATGCTGCGCCGCCTTGGAGGATTCTGACGGGCAGCGGAAAACCGGCGGGAGACCGCCGGTTTTCCTGCACTGACCGCGGCCAAAGCGCCGCGGTCAGAATGCCCTAAGGGGCACCGCCAGGCTGTCGGCGGTGCTCCCGCCAACCGCGAGCCTGGCGGTCACAGACCGCCAGGCTCGTAATGAGGGCCATAGTCCTGTCCTTTCGTATGAGCACTGCACTTTACCACTGCAACTTCAGCTGGTACTTGAATGGCATGTAACAATTCCCTTATTCTTTCCCCGTTTTTCACTGGGGATCCTGAAGAAGTCAGGAAACCTCTCTGTGACCATAGTTGTCCAAAGTCATGCACAATCCCAAACCCGTATTGACTATCAGTGTAAATGGTGACTTTCATCAATGCAGATAATTGACATGCTCTGGTAAGGGCTACAAGTTCTGCTACTTGTGCAGAATAGACTCCTTGAAGCCATCCCGCTTCCAGGACCCCTGTCACAGTACATACAGCATATCCTGCTTTCAAAATCCCCATCCCATCTCTTAGACAGGAACCATCAACAAAAAGAATTTGGTCATTTTCATCAAGCTTGGTATCCTTGATGTCCGGTCGAGGTTTTGTACAAAATTCAGTCACCTGAAGGTAGTCATGCTCGACGTCTTCAGCGTTCTCAATTTCAGCATTTTCTCCAGGAAGCAAGGTAGCTGGATTCAACGTAGTGCACCTTTTCAGCTGCACATTCGGTGAGCCCAGAATGATCGTTTCATACCTTGTGAGTCTTGCTCCAGTCATATGTTGTGTTCGGGAGCGGGTCAAAAGTATCTCAACTGAGTGAGGGACCATGACTGTTACTGGGTGTCCCATCACTATTCCTTCACTCTGAGTGAGGCTGATACCAACTGCTGCTACGGCGCGCAAACACCCTGGGAGTGCTGCTGCAACCGGATCCAAAGTAGCTGAAAAATACGCTACTGGTCTGTTCACGCCACCATGGGCTTGGGTCAAGACAGACAAAGAACATGCATCACGTTCATGACAAAACAATGTGAAAGGCTTCGTGTAATCAGGCATACCTAAAGCTGGAGCCCTACACATGCATTCTTTCAATTCAACAAAAGCATCCATCTCATCTCCTTTCAGCTCAATTTCATCCAAGGCATCCTTTTGGGTCAATTTCAGTAGGGGCTTCGCTAGAGACGAAAAGTTGGGAATCCACTGGCGACAATATCCCACCATTCCCAAAAACTTCCTCACCTCCTTCCTTGTCTTTGGTGGACTCATTTGGAGTATACTTGTAACTCTTTCCTTCATTATTCTCCGTGACCCTTTCTCTATTTGGTGACCCAAGTATTTCACTTTCTTCTGACAAAACTGTAATTTGGAAGGGGACACTTTATGTCCATTCCTTCCCAAATGATTCAACAGAGCAATGGTATCGGCTGTGCAGCCACTTTCTGTCTTTGATGCAACCAGTAAGTCGTCAATGTACTGTACTAGGGTTGACTCGAATGGTAATTCTAATGCTTCCAGGTCTTTCTTTAAGATCTGATTGAATATTGACGGTGACTCAGAAAACCCTTGAGGAATTCAACACCAACTGTACACTCTGTCTAAGAATTTGAAACAAAAGAGAAATTGGCTGTCCTCATGAAGAGGTACAGAAAAGAATGCTTGTGACAAATCGATGACTGAAAACCATTCAGCATCGCAAGGAACTTGAAACATTATCACAGCTGGATTCGGTACTACTGGGCAGCACTTTATTATGATGTCATTTATTTTCCTCAAATCCTGCACGAGTCGGACCTTTCCACTCGGCTTTATCAGTCCCATTATTGGTGAATTACATGGGCTGCTTAACACTTCTTTCAGTACTCCCTGCTTTACAAATTCGTCAATGAGTTGGGCAACTTTCATGAGAGTATCTTGTGGCATGTGGTATTGTGGGGTCTGGGGAAAGATCGCATTGGGCTTTACCATCACTTTTACTGGTTCCACTCCTTTCATCAATCCCACCTCTTTCCCCGTCATGTCCCACACTTCCTTTCCGACTGTTTCCCGTAATTCTGCTGGGATATCTTCTTCAGTTATCATCGGGAAAAGACAAATCAGAGGATACTCTTCGTCGACTGTTTCCATCTCATCCCCCTCTATACTGTCCTCGTCTTCCCCATCATTGCTCGTCTGTATTGTTATTCCTTCGTTCGAACACATGATCGAGCAACCCAATTTGCACAACAGGTCTCTCCCTAACAGTGCTATCGGGCTTGAGTCGCATACCACAAACTGATGTACCCCTTGGTAGTTACCGATGCTGACTGGAACCGGATCCGTAATTGGGTTCGTCAGGTGTCTGTTTGCTACTCCCACCACTTGAACTGTCCTTCCCGAGAGTGGCAAATTTGGAACTTCACTACTCTTAACTGTTGAACGTGTGGCTCCTGTGTCAACCAAGAATGAAACACGATGACCCATTACTCTTCCCTCTACGTACGGACCCCTTTGATCGACTTCCAAGGATGCCGCAAGCACACAGTCTCCTTCTTCTCCTGAACTTTCACTCTCCCATACGTTGTTTATTCCACTCTCACTGTGTAATGGGAACTGTTGTACTGTGCCATTTGTACCCATTACCTGACCCGTTACCTGTGGAGGAACCATCACTTGCTGCTGACTCATTGGTGCCAATGGTATTTGCATTTGCTGATTAGGTACCATAGGTAACTGCTGTTGCATCGGCTGCATTTGCGTCATCTGCATACGAGGCATCTGCATCTGCTGCGGCTGCATCGGTTGTAATCCCTGCAATTGATTTATGGTCTGAAAATTTGGGTTTGGACCTCTCATTTTCGGTCCCCTCATTGTCTGAAATGCATTGACATCATTGTTTTGCTGACCAACACCTACATTTGCACCTGCACCTACACCTGCACCTACACCTGCACCTTCCTGCACCACCATCGGGCACTCGCGTTTCCAATGACCGACGATTCCGCACACGTGAGACGGCATCACCTTCTTCATTGCCTGCACACCCGTCACAACAGTGTTCAAATCCGGACCATTATTCACAAAACCTCCTCTCCCTCTGCCTCTTGCCTGTGGCTGAAACGCCATGTTTCCCTGCAACTGCAACTGCGGTTGTGGTACCTGCTGTTGGAACCCTTGCATTCCTTGCAAACCCGTTTGAGCTGCCTTAAGCTGCATCATCATCACCTTCTCTTTCAGCTTTTTCTGTTTTACCTCAATTTCGTCGCTACAGTATTTCGCATAAGTCAAGACTTCGTCAATCGGTTTCGACTGCCAACAAATCAAATGCGACTTTATCATCTGACTTATCTCTGGCCTCAGCCCTTCCACAAATCTGAACACAAAATGGAGCATGTCCTTCGCCTCTATTGTTTCCGTGCCACTGTAATTCTTGAACGCCTTCAACAACCTCTCATAGTAACTATGAATCGATTCTTTAATCTCTTGGGCAGTTCGGTCAATCTTCTGCCAATCCACGTTTTTCGCAGGTACCTTCGTTTTCAAATGCTCAATCACCTTATAGTACAAGCTCATCACCATAGGTGATGGTGCACCTGTCTCCCTGTTCCTCTCTGGTTCACTTGTCGGCCAACCTACGGCTCTTTTGCAATCCTCCCACAAATCTGCCGGAACCACAATCTCAAAGAGAGTATTCAGGTCTTCCCAGAGACATTTTGCAAGCTTCACAAACCTATCAGTCTGTTGGTACCATTCAATCGGCTTCTCTCTTAGTTTGGGAAAATCGTCCGTGAAGGACTGAATGTCGCTTCTGTGCCATGGTACATGTACTAATTTTCCCCCTGCTGTCTCCCTCATTGGTAACATTGTTACTGTATCACTACTCTGCGGTCTTTTCTCATTGTGCTCTGTAGCACTGTCCCTCCTCTTATCCTTCCTCTTTACCCACCTGCTTTCCCACTTGTCTAAGCACCTCCACACTTGTGCACTCTGCAGCAATTCTCTAAGGTGTGCCTTCATGCCTGCTGATCTCATGTGTTCAAAATCTGTGGTCCCAAAATCCAACCTATAGCTCCTGCTCAAATGTTTCGTTTTGCCTATATCAATACCATTTCTGTCCGCTACTTCCTGCAGACTTTTATGTACCTTGTTCACTTCCTTCGTGATCTTTGGACATAGATACCTCAGCTCTTCTTCCGTGTAGGACTCTAATCTATTCACCCCCATATTCCCTTCCACCAATTCTTGTGCTTCCATGTTCAGCCTCATCCTATTCAAGTAATCTTCTCCTTTCCCACTGTCTGAACTTTGTGTGGAATTCAAGCTGTTGAACCACTGGGTTAGCTGTTGCGCATTTACTCCCATCAGTGTAGCATTCACATCGACTGCCATCGATGGCTGCGGCAGCTTTTCAGTGTTCGATGTGAGAGGTATTATCAGTGGGGGGCTCGACCTCACCAGTGTTGACTGAGCGCATACAGGACTAAACTCCATCATGGATCCAGATCCACTTGGCTGAGCCGCTATCGGAGTTATCCCTGGAGTGTTTTCTATGCACCTTCTTTCTGTCCCATTCTGCAGCATTGATCCCTGACTGTTCAGACCCAAGTTAGGCTGACTATACAGAGGTACTTCTGGACCTACAGTAATGGGTAAGGATATCGCGTCTGGGTTCTGTCCATTCCCCATGTTATGAGGCATGTTCATTCCCACACCATGGGTCATCATTGTCGGCATGCCCATCTGGCTCTCCTTCATCTGAGCATGTGCGTTTCCTCCCTGCATCTGCTTTTGAGGCATCAAAAACTGAGTTGATTCAGCTTGTGCCATTGTTGGGCTGTAACCATTCTGTACTCCCCTTACTGTTGGATCTAGAATCATTCCCGCACCGTTATCACTACTGTAGTACCCTGGCATCTGTGACTGATAACTTTCTGCTGGTTTCAACACAGGCACATCTGGATATATTCTCCTAACTTGCGGTATCTGCGGGGTGAACAGCAGACTCGGGTCCTTAGATCCCGATGATGCTCCTGAACTCTGGGTTTCACTGTTCTGTACCGGTGCCGGAGGGGCAGAACTGGTACTTGGACCTTGTCCATTCTCTGCATAAGGCGGTGGACGGTCGTTCAGCAATTGCATTATCAACTCCTCATCCTCTGACTCCTCTTCTCTTCTCAACTTTTCCTCGTCCTCTCTATCCTTTGAACACTTTCTGTCTGTCTTACAGGTGGCTTTCTTGCCTGTCTCTTCTCCTTCCTTAGTAATTGCGGGGAACAATTTTATCCCCTGCAATACATCTGACCTCCACACCTTCTGTGCATTATGCCACCTAGCATCCGCTAGTGTCTTTTCTACCTTCCTCATTCTGGTCTCGAACTTCTTTTGCTGTTGCTGTCTGGCCATTAGTTCCCAAATTGCTAGAGCCTCAAACTGTGCTGGCCTTGGAGGCACCTTCATGTCGTACATCGTGAATCTCAAATTCTCTAAAATCTTTATGTTGAATGTCCCATATATCGGGAACGCTACGCTCCCATGTTTCTCTGTCAGTTTGTGCCATTGCTTTAGCCAAAGACACGGAGCTACCCCCTTCTCTTCCATTACAATGTAAGCTGGTGTACCTTCGGGCGGCGTCTCTTCTCCTACGCTCGCTTTAATGTAAGACTCCCCCTTCATCGCACTCCTGAATGCTTTAAGGAATTTCATCCTTCTCGTCTTTTATTTTACCAAGTTTATAGTCAATAGATCACTTTTATTCCACAAAATTTGTAATCAATAGGTGACTTTAATTCCCGGAATACTCTTCACCTGCCTTTCCCCTTCCAATCGAGTGCCACGGACTGCGTCCAATCCGTGCGCGACCCTTCTCTTCAACCAACCTATCCCAGCGCGGCTCTTAGTGACGTCACACTCACACACTCTGCGGCTGACAAAGCCTCGCGGCTAGTCTTCCTTCACTCGCCTCTTTTCGTATCAACTTCTGCATATATTGCGAGCTACCAAAAATTAAAACAGATCTGTCGGTTTACTACAGGAAGGGTAACACAATCGCTTCAGGACCTTAGGGACCTTTCACTAGCCTCGGGACTTATCACTAGCCTCTGGCCGCTATTCCGTCTTTCTCAGTCCCCACATTCGCAAGCAAATCTGACCCGCAGACCTACTCTCAACTTGTCAATGATCTGTTCTAGTGCACTTAGAATCTTGTCAAAGCCCGAAGTCGAAGTTTCTTTCACTCCCTAACACACGTACCCGACTCGTTGACCACGCCCGATCAACCTATTAAACCGCCCAGACCACAACATGGATCAACATACTCCGGAGTCTCTTGACCTCGCAGGGCCCGTCTCAACAACAACAACCACGTGGACCTTTTTATGCACAAAGCGCCAGACGCACATGAAGTTCGACGACTTCCCTACTCTCACACTCGGAGCCGCACCTCCGATATCTCTATGAAGTTCGACGACTTCACTACTTCTACACTCGGAGTCGCACCTCCGCTATCCTCAAAAGAAAATCCTCGCAACCTTTTCACACACCCTGCGGCAATAAGCTGTGCAAGCGCAAAACCCTAACTTCACTCATACCATCACTAGTACCGCCAACGCTGATCCCACACCTCCGTTCTCTCCATTCGCAAGCTCCGAGATCCCGGGAAAGTCGCGGTGGACCTAGCCCATCATCATCTTGTCAATCTGTTTTATCCAAGAAAATCTAGTTCAACTTTTCGAATGGGGTCTCAAGATGCGTAACCGTTAATTTAACACCATGTACTTTAGGAGTACAGGGTCCCAAAAGACGAAACCGTCCTCTGCTACCATCTACTGATAGAGCGGAACGCGGTAATAATTTACCTACGTTTTGGACGCTCTTTAGGCCGATGAATCTTTTGACTTAGTGGGAACTCTCTGTACTCTTATATCGATCAGTCGCATCCAATCAATAATCAATAACGAACATAAGCAACCCCTTGAACGACATAACACTTTACAATTAATCCAGAATACATTTCGGCGAACCCTGACCTTTCAGTCAGGAATAACCACACCAGTTTATTGCAAAGTTAGTGAATTTATTTCCCTATATTAACAAAGCTAGCACAATATAAATGTTTCTCAACACCAAATGATAAACATATATGAACATTAATAGCTGTCCATAACGTCGAAACAAGTGTAATCTATGTAGCATTTGAATCACAAGGCATTCTATAATAGCAATGCAAATCACTAATACGATAATCTGTAATGAACTAATGGCATACATTTAGTCAGCATAACAAGATCTCCAATTGCATCGTGCGACATATGGAATCCTCATCTAACCTCGAATTAGCATCAGCATGTGGGACTTCATGCGAAAACAATTTAGCAACATTAATTTAGAAAAACTCCTAGCTAGGGACCTTACCAAAAATCAGCAGTTGGTCACCTAAAAGAAACACAATGCAATTTTACAGTTTTCCTTTCATATTTACCAATTACGATCAGCATACAAGGAAGTCTTCGTCTCACAGGTACCGTTCTTCGGTCATCATGGGTACCGTTTCTCGATCAGCATGGGACGGGACAAAGGGGCAGGGGTGAACGGGGCAATTGCCTCACGGCGGCAAGGTAAAACTACTACTTCATGCAAAGGGATCCAATCAAAGTTACAGTCTCTAGGGCAAGAATCATTTAAAGTCTCTTTCTCTCGATTAGAGAAAGCATCAAAGTCTCTCAAAATAGCGTCGCAGCAAAGTGGGCCATAATAGCTACGATGTCCGAATGTTCGTAATCGCGGGCAAATGGCTACCTTCTTCTCGTGCACCTGGGTTTTATAGACAACAGTTCAAGTCCTGTAGGGTCTCCATTGGAGGGTTCATAGGTTAGCTTCAAATTGACCAATCAAAAACGACAGTTCTCAAGCTTTTACTTAAGCATACATTATCCTTGGAGATGGGTACGCAAATCGCAACATTGTCTCCCAATTAGCTTACTCTCAGAGCCTCCATTGTCCGCACCTGCAAGTCGACCTTGAATTAAAGAGAAAATATGCCAGGCTGGCACTAACTTTAAGATAAGCATGTGAACGGCTTCTGTGGAAAAGTACAGCTTCAAGCAAGAATACACGTTTAATAGCACAGTGGAAAAATACAAGCATCTAAACCGTGAGACCAGGCAACTAGGCCAAAGCCTCCGCTAAAGTAATGCTAAGCTAAAGCATTTCAAACAAGCAAATCGTAGCACACGTTTATGATTATGTCGGATTAGTGCAATTCTAATTCATCACGTTATATAAAGCACACGTATAAATGATGGCAAACTACTCTGAGGGCACATTTTGTCCCCGTGCAATCTTAATTAATTCGGTTAATGTCACACATGATTATTTCAGCACTACGTTTAAGCGTTAATAAATCAAAACCTTAATTTTCTGCTTCATCACCAGCAACACAGCGTTGCCGGCGTATAGCAATACTGGAAGTGAGGCACTGTTTACCTTCGGGACGTCAGTGGTGCAAGCAGATAAATGAGAACTGAGCTTGTTAATGTACAAGATAAACAGCAAAGAGGCAAGTGCAAAATCTTGCCGCACCTTGCGGCCAATCATGATTTCAATAGAGTCTTTTCCATTGGGGCCAAATCTTATCCTGGCCTTCTTCTCATGAAGAAATGCTAAAATGTATACAAGTGCCGCATCCATCCCCAATAAAAGAATGAATTACCACAACTTTGAGCAGTTTTAACAAAATACAATGCAGATGACAAGTCACTGAATGCAAGATACAGAGGTGTTTTCTATGCTATGGTGTACTTCTCTATAATAAAGTTTAGCTTCAGGCATTGCTCAGCTGTCCTTATGATTTTTAAAATTGCATTGATGAGGATTCATAATTTCATTATCTGCTGCCCACTCCTTAATCCGGTTATATAAAACTCTTCTTAGGATTTTAACAGCAGTATCAATCAGTGAGATGACACGATAGCAACCTGGCCAGGATCCATTCCTTTTCTTAAAGATGTTGACAACAGTGGACATGGCCCAAGAGCTCAGTACCAATGAATGTTTGAGATTTGTTAAAAACATTAGTCAGCTGCTGGGCCCATACTTCAATGTTATAGTTAATCAAATTAACCCCTTCGCTGCCAGGCCTTTTCCCCCTCCTGTGCCAGGCCTTTTTTTGCCTATTTGGGGCAGTTCGCGCTTAGGCCCTCATAACTTTTTGTCCACATAAGCTAACCAAGCCAAATTTGCGTCCTTTTTTTCCAACATCCTAGGGATTCTAAAGGTACCCAGACTTTGTGGGTTCCCCTGAAGGAGGCCAAGAAATTGGCCAAAATACAGTGAAAATTTCGTTTTTTTCAAAAAAATTGGAAAAAGGGGCTGCAGAAGAAGGCTTGTGGTTTTTCCCCTGAAAATGGCATCAACAAAGGGTTTGCGGTGCTAAACTCAGCAGCTTCCCAGCTTTCAGGAACAGGCAGACTTGAATCCGAAAACCCAATTTTTCAACACAATTTTGGCATTTTACTGGGGCATACCCCATTTGTGCAATTTTTTGTGCTTTCAGCCTCCTTCCAGTCAGTGACAGGAATGGTCATGAAACCAATGCTGGATCCCAGAAACCTAAACATTTCTGAAAAGTAGACAAAATTCTGAATTCAGCAAGGGGTCATTTGTGTAGATCCTACAAGGGTTTCCTACAGAATATAACAGCTGAAAAAGAAAAATATTGAAATTGAGGTGAAAAAAACATCAATTTTTCTCTACTTTTTACTCTGTAACTTTTCCCTGCAATGTCAGATTATTGAAAGCAATATACCGTTACGTCTGCTGGACTCCTCTGGTTGCGGGGATATATAGGGTTTGTAGGTTCATCAAGAACCCGAGGAACCCAGAGCCAATAAATTAGCTGCACCCTGCAGTGCGTTTTCATTCTATACCGGGTATACAGTAATTCATTTGCTGAAATATAAGGAGTAAAAAATAGCTATCAAGAAAACCTTTGCATTTCCAAAAAGGGCACAAGATAAGATGTTGAGGAGCAGTGGTTATTTGCACATCTCTGAATTCCGGGGTGACCATAGTAGCACGTGAATTACATGGAATTTCTCAAATAGATGTCTTTTTTACACACACCCCTATATTTGGAAGGAATAAATGTAGAGAAAGACAAGGGGCAATAACACTTGTTTTGCTATTCTATGTTCCCCCAAGTCTCCCGATAAAAATGATACCTCACTTGTGTGGGTAGGCCTAGCGCCCGCGACAGGATATGCCCCAAAACACAACGTGGACACATCACAGAAAACAGAGCTGTTTTTAGCAAAGTGACTACCTGTAGATTTTGGCCTCTAGCTCAGCCGCCACCTAGGGAAACCTACCAAACCTGTGCATTTCTGAAAACTAGAGACCTAGGGGAATCCAAGGAGGGGTGACTTGTGTGGCTCGGACCAGGTTCGGTTACCCAGAATCCTTTGCAAACCTCAAAATTTGGCTAAAAAAACACATGTTCCTCACATTTCTGTGGCAGAAAGTTCTGGAATCTGAGAGGAGCCACAAATTTTCTTCCACCCAGCGTTCCCCCACGTCTCCTGATAAAAATGATACCTCACTTGTGTGGGTAGGCCTAGCACCCGCGACAGGATATGCCCCAAAACACAACGTGGACATATCACAGAAAACAGAGCTGTTTTTAGCAAAGTGACTACCTGTAGATTTTTGCCTCTAGCTCAGCCGCCACCTAGGGAAACCTACCAAACCTGTGCATTTCTGAAAACTAGAGACCTAGGGAAATCCAAGGAGGGGTGACTTGTGTGGCTCGGACCAGGTTCTGTTACCCAGAATCCTTTGCAAACCTCAAAATTTGGCTAAAAAAACACATGTTCCTCACATTTCTGTGGCAGAAAGTTCTGGAATCTGAGAGGAGCCACAAATTTCCTTCCACCCAGCGTTCCCCCACGTCTCCCGATAAAAATGATACCTCACTTGTGTGGGTAGGCCTAGCGCCCGCGACAGGATATGCCCCAAAACACAACGTGGACATATCACAGAAAACAGAGCTGTTTTTAGCAAAGTGACTACCTGTAGATTTTGGCCTCTAGCTCAGCGGGCACCTAGGGAAACCTACCAAACATGTGCATTTCTGAAAACTAGAGACCTAGGGGAATCCAAGGAGGGGTGACTTGCGGGGCTCGGACCAGGTTCTGTTACCCAGAATCCTTTGCAAACCTCAAAATTTGGCCAAAAAAACACTTTTTCCTCTCATTTCTGTGGCAGAAAGTTCTGGAATCTTAGAGGAGCCACAAATTTCCTTCCACCCAGCATTCCCCCAAGTCTCCCGATAAAAATGATACCTCACTTGTGTGGGTGGGCCAGGTGCCTGCAACAGAATAAGGCCCAAAACCTGAAGAGATAGAAGGGATAGGTATTTTTGCAATATATCATTTTGATGTGTGCACATACGTCCGTGATGTGCCAAACACTAAAATAGTGAAAAGAAACACTTAGGTTATGTGAAGAAGACCCCTCACCCACCAACCAAGTTGGTGGCATGCTTCATCATCGGGGTCCCACCCGAGGCACCTAGCGTGTCACAGGTGTGCTGCGACGCCTGATTACAGCGGAGCAGGTTTTGTCATTTTTTACAACACATACTGGTTGGATTTGGCACGAGGGTGAGTGATGGTTCAGTGGATCAAATTTTATTAACAAGAGATTTCACAAAAATGAAATGCACTGCTAATAACTGAAAGGCAAAAAAGTGAACCAATGACTCACAGCTCGTGAGCTGTAAAGCCGCGACAAGGCACCAACCGCTTTACAGTCCATTCACACACCTTTCATACATGACACGCACAAGACCATTCACACCGCCAGCCACGGGCCCAGCACATTACAACACTCACATCGACAGACCGCGCCACTCAAGGGCCCATCACTTACATACGCCACATGCCTGATACAAGAATCACACCAGCTGATGGGAGTGTGGACTGCCGTTTGGCTGGCACCGCCAGCCAAGCGCCACCCCACGCACACCGCCCGCCAAGCGCCACCCCACGCACACCGCCAGCCAAGCGCCACCCCACGCACACCGCAATCACTTTTTTTTATTTATAAACAACAAATAAACTACTAATTATAAAATAGGCACAAAACTACAAACACAAAACCTCAAACTAAATACACGACAGATGCCAACCGTGAAACATATGAAAATATAAAACAGACAGCTTACGCTCACGGTATTTCCCAAAAGATTTTCCTTGTGTGGTAACTTCTAAAACAGCTGGGCACACACAGCCCAGGCTCTGAAGGGCATTCGGGGCAGTACATCCGGCTCTCCCTCCGGATTGATCTCCGGGCACATACTCTACATTTCTTTGTGGGCATGTCTTTTTTGGGAGTGGGAGGAATGTGATCTGGAAAGTGCCGATCTTTCAATCTAGCCACATCCTCCACCACTTCTACTCTAGGAACTCTTGCCGGTTCCACCACAATAAGGCTTTCTATCACCGACTCCTGAAATTTAACAAAAGTCATCCTTGACTCAGGTGAACAATCCTTGTATACAATAAAGGCATTAAAAGTTGCCAAATGAAATAAATGTAGGGCCAACTTTTTATACCACACATACGACTTTCGAAGAGCAGTGTAAGGTTCCAACCTCTGATCTACTCTATCAACACCACCCATGTGCCTATTGTAGTCCAAAATGCACGCAGGTTTGCGCACTTCCGCAACCTGACCCCAAACAGCCACAGGGGAAGTACTCTCATCATGGATGGTCGATAGCATGTACACATCCCTCCTGTCTGAAAATTTCATAGCTAACAGCTCATTATTCCGCAAGGCACTGCACTGTCCCCTCTCAAGTTTTTTACAGACAAGCTCCCTTGGATAGCCTTTGCGGTTAGAACGGATTGTGCCACAAGCAACAGTGTCCACCCTAAACAACTCCTTGAACAACTGCACTCCAGTGTAGAAATTATCTACGTACAAATGGTGACCTTTGTTAAACAGCCGTCTAGCAAGTTCCCACACAATTTTTTCGCTAACTCCAAAAGTGGCCGGACAACCAGGAGGGTCAATACTGGAATCCCTACCAGTGTAGACCCGGAAATTATAAACATATCCTGTACTGCTTTCTGACAGCAGATACAATTTAATCACATACCGTGCCCTCTTACTAGGGATGTACTGCTTAAAAACTAAACGCCCCTTGAAAAGGACCAAAGACTCGTCCACACTTATCTCTTTGCCTGGAACATAGACCTCTGAAAACCGATCCACAAAATGATCAAGGACAGGCCTAATCTTAAAAAGGCGGTCACAATCAGGGTGATCTCGTGGCAAGGCTAAAGCATTGTCTACAAAATGCAGCATACGAAGAAGAAGCAAATACCGATTACGTGTCATAGTTGCAGGAAATATAGCAGTTGCCATCAAGGGACTAGTAGACCAATAAGAAGCCAGTGACGGCTTCCTGATCAACCCCATCAAAAAAGACAAACCTAAAAACCTTTTCATCTCTTCCAGATATGTGGGAACCCAATGAGTAGCTCTAGACTGAGGCTTAAGTCTGGCAGCGTTGTCCCGCAAATATTGCTCTGCATACACATTTGTCTGCTCCACAATCTCTTCCAAAAATACATCGTCCATAAACAAGTGAAAGAAATGGACAGGCAGAAAGTTTTCCGTATTAACTCTACACCCTGGGAGACTAGTAAATGCAGGTAACTGTGGCTGCTCCATGTTTGGGGCAATCCAGGTGTCAGGTCTTCTAATGGGAAACCCTTCAGCCCCAGGCTGCTGCACTCTTGGCACATCAATGTCCTCCTCTAACTCAGGCCCTTCATCTGCACTGAGAGTAGCTTCCTCATCAGAAGAATACACTTGGACAGAAAACTCACTTCCAGAATCTCCTGCTTCCTCCTCTGCCTCAGATGCAGAGTCAGTGTCGTAATCATGGTCTGAAGACGACTCAAAGAGCATGCGAACAACCTGCTGAGCGGTCACTTTGCGGCTAGCCATGATCCTAACAACAAATGGATTGCCAACAACAACTAGCACTAAAATAAGTAATAAACAAAGTGTAGCTTTATCACAAAGAGTTATGTACTACAAAAAACTATACCACTCAGTTGCCTGAAATAGCTACTCACCAAGCAACTACTCTGCACAGACACAGCAATCACCAATGATATCCCACTAAAAAGAAAAAAGAAAAAAGCAAATTAGACATATGACAACACAAACATCACTGTGCTCAAATCTAAGGACAATGTCAAACACACAATACTGCATTTAGTACACCACCTACATACAAACATGTCATTCATGCATGTCAACAATACTCCTTTGGAGTAAATTGCTTTCACTTACCTAAAACATGCAGCTATACAAACCACTGGACAACTACTGCCAAAACCGCTAAGATCCACAGCAAAGGAAGCAAAAGCGTTGAACTAGAAGAAAAAGAAGAAATAAATTGTTATAATCACAAATACAAATACTTTGCCAGTTGACAAACACCCCACCACCAAGAACTTAGAAGTTGTCCCTGGTACCTAAGTGGATCCTGCCCCCCCTCGGGGGTAGATGGGTGTAAAAAAATTAGCCGAAATGGGCAACACCTCTGTGCCCCCACTAGGGGGCAACCCTTCCCAAAGGGGGCTCCCCCAGCACAAAACAAAAAAATCCCTGCCGTATTGGTGGTTTCTGCCCTCCTTGGGGGCAGATGGGCCTACAAAATTACACACACACCACACAATCCCTGGCGCCTAGTGTGCTTCCACCCCCCCGGGGCCAGATCGTCCAAAAAATGACTGGTCTGCCATCGGGGGCCGAAACAGAAAAAAAAAACTCCCGAGGGGAGAGACCCTTGCCCAAGGGGTTGCCCCCAAAATAAACAACAAAAACAAAATCCCTGGTGTCTAGTGGATTTTGCCCCCCCGCCCCCCCCCCCCCCGGCGGCAGATCAGCCCAAAAATTAGCAATCTGCCCCCGGGGGGGGAGGGGGGGGGGGCAAATACTAAAAAATGTGTCCCCCAGTGGGACGCCCCTTGCCCAAAGGGTTGCCCCCCAAAAAAAACTTTACAATAAAAATAAATCCCTAGTGTCTAGTGGTTTTCGCCCCCCCTGGGGGCAGATCCGCCGAAAAAACAGCGGATCTGCCCCCAGGGGGGGGCGAAATACTAAAAATAATTGGGCAAGGGTCGCCCCCAAAATATTGAAAAAAGTAAATCCCTGGTGGCTAGTGGAGATTCCTGCTCCACGATCGCAGGCTCTGCCCGCGATCGTGGAGCAGGAATCTAATGAAAACAGGCACCGGGGGAAAGGAAAAACCCTTTCCTTTCCCCCCGTGTCTGTTTCCACCACCCCCGACCCCCAAAAACGAAGAGGACTCACCTTTTGGGTCCTCCTCCGAAGACGCGCTGGAAGCAAATGGCTTCCAGCGCGCCCGGCAACACTAGATGACGTCAGCGCGCTGTGCGCGCGCTGACGTCAGCGGATTGCCGTGGGGGGGGCGGGGGTGGAAGGGGAAGGTCTTCCCCTTCCATCCCCGCCTGGGAGGGGGGAGGGGGGGTGCACGGGGGGCGCGCTAGCGCGCCCCCAAGTTCCCCTGTGCCTAGGACGAGATGATCTCGTCCAAGGCACAGGGGAACTGTAGCCTTGGACAAGATCATCTCGTCCAAGGCACCCAAGAGGTTAATGAGGATGCCATCCAGGCCAGGAGCCTTTTCACCAGCACCTTGTTGAATTGAAGCATCAACTTTGAATAGGGTGAACTGTATGTCTAAGAATTATTATCCTTTGGCTAAAACTTTGTTTTTGTCATTGAGGCAGGATATATTTGGGAAAAGTGTGACTCCCATGCCTCACTGATGATGTGACAACCAATCGGAGTCATTGTGGTTAGAAGTTCTCATAACAGTGACAGCAGTCCAAAATGACTTGCTGTCTTTTTTGGAAGCTGCATAAACTAGTGGGTCCCACTGCTGTGAGATAACCTCCTTCCATCTCTTAGTAGTAGCTGCTTTATACTGCTTCTGGAGAGCAGCTACTGTAAGGGGAGTCCCTGGGGTTAGCAGCAAGGGCCCTGCAGAGTGATGGATTAGCTACCGAGCATTCATGGTGAAACCATCTATGGACTGAGTGAGTCACTTGGATCGTTTTAAAATGGATTTTCAAATATTTGTACAGAGATTCACAAAAGAACTGAGGCCCATCATCATCATCATCATCAACACAAGCTTTATTCGGTCAACATAACCATCAAAGCATCATCATAATACAAACAAAATACAATTAAAATTCAAGAAGCTATACTTTCTTTTCTGCCATCACCATACCTTGAGGGGTAAGAATAACCCCTAAAAACTCAACTGTGGTAACATGAAACTCACACGTGGTTAGTTTTCAACATAAATGGTGTTTTCGAAGGGCTGCAAGAATTTTCTTGACATGTTGGACATGTTGGACATGTTAGTTTTCATTGTCTGAGTAGATCAAAATGTCATCGATGTAGACTATGGCAAATATGTCGAGGTACTCTCTAAGAACGTCATTCAAGAAAAATTGAAATGCTGCTGGAGCATTACACAGACCAAAAGGCATGACGGTGTATTCAAAAAGGCCATATCTTGTCTTGAACGCTGTTTTCCATTCGTCACCCTCTCTCATTCTGACCAACTGATAAGCACCTCGAAGGTCAAGCTTCGTGTAGATTTTTGCTCTCTTTACTTGTTCCAATAAGACCGGAATTAGGGGCAAAGGATATTTATTCTTGATGGTGACTTTGTTCAAACCCCTATAGTTGATGCAAGTTCGAAGTTCTCCATTAGCTTTTGGAACAAAAAACAAAGGCGAAGCTGCAGGAGACTTAGAGGGCCGAATGAAGCCATTCTCCAAAAATGTATCTAGGTATTTTCGTAAATGTTGATTTTCATGTTCTGAGAGGGCATATACACGACAGTTGGGAAGTATCGCACCTGGTGCTAGATCAATTTGACAGTCATAAGATCTATGAGGAGGTAGAGTCTCTGCTCCTTTCTCACCAAATACATCTTTGTAAGATGAATACTGTTTGGGCAGCTGAATTTCTTTCTCCGCGGCAGTAGCTATGTAAGAGTTGCACATTTTTGGCACTTGAATCTTTTGGAGACATTGTTCGTTACATAGCGCAGATGAGAACACGATTTTTCGTTCTGCCCAATTGATCTCCGCATTGTGATGAGTTAACCATGGCAAGCCGAGGATAATCCCATATTGGGGAGCATGGATCACGTCAAGGATGATTTTCTCTTTATGTTTCTTTCTTTGATTCTAATCTTCACAAATCATCGACAAGGGGATAGTCTGAAGAGTTAACGGACCTCCAGTCAAGAGTTTTCCATCGACTGCCTGGATGATTTCTGGGGTCTTCATTTCAATACATGGGACCCCCATGCATAAACCAATTGGACATCAACAAAGTTCCCACTAGCCCCAGTATCGACTAGAGCTTTTTTGAAATAGATATTTTTCTTGACCTGAACTCTTATTTCCAGTTTGAGATGTCTAGATTGTGAAGGGTCCACGGTGACACCCAAGAGCAACCCTTCTCTGCATCTTGGGTGTTTTAGTTTTCCAACTCGACTGGTGCATTGGCTGCGACCTTCTGAACTGGACCTTGCTTGTTCTTTGGTTTGACTGGACAATCTTTGGCAAAATTACCTTTTCACCCACAATAAAGACATTGTCCATTTTTTCTGCGTAGGTCCTTTTCATCTTTGGTCAAAGGTCTTCTGATGGTTCCAATTTCCATCGGTTCCGGCGTTCTTTCTTTCGGAGTTCTTGAGTCTCTGTTATCATGAATGCGCCATGAACATTTTTCAATCTTTTTGCGCGTTCCTTTACGTTCTGCTAAACAATGATCAAGTCTCAAGACAAAATTTATTAATTCTTGACAGTCTGTAGGTTGTGGATCGATTTGCGCTAAGATATCTTTTAGTTCCTCTTTGAGTCCCTTGTAAAACAAGACCGCTTGTTTTTCTTCAGGCCAGGATGTCTCGGCAACCAGCCGGTTAAAGTTGGCTAAATACGACACTAGGCCTTGATTCCCTTGGCGTAAATCTAATAATTCATGATCTGCTGACTGTGTTTCAGTTCTACGATCAAAAACTGTCTCAAATTCATGAACAAAATTTCTCCAGTTGTATAACAAGGGACTATTTTTACGCACAAGAGGAATTGCCCAAGTAGCTGCATCCCCAGACAGATATGATAACAAGAAAGCTACTTTGGACTGGGCATCAGGGAAAGTATTTGGTCTGCAGGTGAAGTGTAGTTCCACTTGAACCAGGAAAGATTGCGCTTTCAAAGGGTCACCTGAGAAACGTTCTGGGGGAGCTAAAGGAATTGCAGAAGGAACATTTAGGGAAATCGGATTACTTCCAGAAGCCTGAGAAGAAGTACCTGGCCAAGACACTCCTGTGGGACTTTGTTCCTTCTTCTCTACCTTATCTTGCAACTGACTCACTCTCTGTGCTAAGCTAGTTGTCAATTCTTTGGATGATACCACCTCTGCTTGGAGCTGGGTGATAGCCTTGACTAACTCGTCTAGCGTGGCCATGCTGAGAACATACACAAGCCAGGAGGATAATAATTAGTGGGCTCACTATTCTGTCAGAGTCACCAGATCCTCGGGGTCTGTGCACGTTCCCAACACGTCCACCACTGAACAGTTCCAAGACTCTGATAGATAAATCACAGAGACTGAGAGAGTTCAAGAGGGGAAGAGGGGATTAGGAAGGGAACAGCTGGGAAGGAGACCTGTAGTAAGAAAAAGGTTAGAACACATGATATGAAAATTATATCTCCTGAAACCAATACTAGACTATGTTTCTAAGCCTGGTCAGTCTGAACACATGAACAATCTAAGAGTTAAGTTTAAAATGATTAAGTTTCAAGATGGCCGGATACCTGTAGGGGAATCAAGATGAATTAAATGAAAACTTTCTTATTCAAGTACTTTCCTTTACATGAGAATCAGAAAAACTTTCTGACTAAATTTTAAACCAGTCATATAAATCCTGTTTTAGGAATGTATACTAGGACCATACAATATTGCATCTAGAAACTCTGGCCTTTTGTGTACTCTTAAAATGTTTCAACACAAATTGCGCATATTGCAGATCTATATATATATATATTTATATATATAGTAAACACCATAAAAGGATTGTGCACCATGAATAACACGATATGGATTCAGGAAACAAATCGCATAACTTGTCAACTCGAATATTACATATAAATATAACATAATAAATATCTTAGAATAGTGGCATACAATAAACAACATGAAATAAACTCGAGGAGAGAATCGTGCGTCTTGCTGATTCGAGTGTCACCATGTAAAATACCAAGAAATGGTAACACGCAATGAATATCAAGGTCAAATCATCATTAATCGAATTGCGCGTCTTGCCGATTCGTAAAACACAATGTAAATGTCAAGAAATAACAGCTCACAATAAATAACAAGATCAAAGTACAATGAAACAAATCGCGCTTCTTTTGCCGATTCTTAAGCCACCATGTAAATGTCAAGAAATGGTAGCGCGTTAAATCCTCATGAAACAAGTTGCACGTCTTGTCAATTCATAAAACATCATCTAAATGTCATGAAATAGTAGCGCGCAATGGACAACAATGTTTAAACACCATAAAACGAATCGTGCGTCTTGACGATTCTTAAGCCACCATGCCAATGTTAAGAAATGGTAGCACGCAATGAATAACAAAGTCAAACCTTTATGAAACCAGTTGCGTGTCTTGCCTATTTGTAAACTACCATATAAATGTCAAGAAATGGTAGCGCGCAAGTAATCTGTTACTCATTTAAGAATTAAACCAAGAATATGAAAATTCTCAATAACGGTGTCGGGACAGTCCAACCACCGTCTTACCGCCTGGAACAATGATCACCAATGAAGGATGAAGGGCAGAAGACTGGAAAATCCAAATAGGCCGCCGGAACAGGAGCTCAGGAAGAAGCTGCTGCTCTGCACCGGGACATCTGAATAGTGAGCACTGGGAGTTGGGCTGGCTCTCTTTTATAGAGTCTTGGCCCAGCCCAGAACCACGCCCAGGCATGTTGCAGGGAAAGTCTCTGGAAGGCCCTGGAAAGGGGCCACACCCTAACACACTCTGAAAACCTGCAGCAATACATTGCAAAGGAACAGTATTTGTAAGCATATTAAAAATACGTTTTCAGGATTGAACTTCTGCAATGCAAAAGGTTAAACCACAACATATCAGCACAATGCATAAATTACTTTGTTTTGAGAGTGCTGGGTTTTTGCATTTTTGTCGCCAATAGAGCGCGTACTGCTCTGGTGTTGACAGTATGGATGACTTTGTATTTTTTTGCCTCTAACCAGCCTAGCGTCATTTTTTGGTGCAAACCCCTTCCTCCATACCGCCACCCCCACCCGGCTAATTTCATTTTCCCAGACGTTAGCCCACCATTTGTACCGGCTTGCGGGATTCAATAAATTTGGCACCTGGCTGGCACTTTGGAATGACGCAAGCCAGTGCTATACTTTTTGATGCAAAACTGCGCAAAAACAAAAAGTATAAATATGGGCCGAACATCCCCCCATTATCTCTGTCGTCTGCCAGGCAACTCAAGACCAACCCCTGGTTTCGTTAAATACTTTACCCAGGAATTGGGCCTGGTTTGGGAGTTTCCATACCACTCTAAAATTATTGGAAGATGACTGTTTTGGCCAGTCATGGCATCAGCTTTAAAGTTCACCCTGGATGATATAACCAGACCTTCTTCAATGGGGTTATGGTCTCCAAAATGTGAGCAAATAATGGCACCATGCAGTAGTGAGTTAATGAAATCACTAGTAATAAAAATGTAATCAATAATGGATGTGCACTGCCTCTATCCCTGAATGTGGGTAACCCCGGGTAATTAGTGCCAGCCTCGCCCCTCACATTATGCAAATCAAGTGATGAGAGGAAGGCTTCAGCTCCTAACCTCTCCGATCGAAAACCTCTAGAACATAATTATCGTTCCAAGACTTATAAAAAGGGGACAGCCTTGCATTAAGATCCCCAGATAGAACATATATGCCTGGCGCCCATTATCAGTTGCTTTACCCAGAAGGGAGCAGACATAATCAAACAAACCAGGGAACCTTGAATTAGGAATATAATCAAAATCATTATCGTAGAAATTAATAAAATATAAAGTCAGGTCCCCCTTTAAAAGCACAGCTTGAAAATCACTACCTGGGGTTTCCATAGGCATAGACACCAATCAACAAATGTATCCAAACAGCTATGCCCCAGAGGCATGGGCAAAATAAGATGGAGGTGGCTGGCACACTGGAACCAATCAGACACTGTATGCTGGGAATCCCAAGTTTCCTGCTGCATCAGGATGTCATAACTTCTCATGAAGAGCTGCCATTCGGGAAGATGCATCTTAGAACAAAGAGCTGCAATATTCCAATCTAAACTTTTCATACAAAAAGCACATACATTTGAGGTCGCACTATGGGTGCATGTAAGGGGGAACAGAGGTATGGCTAGAGGCCGCTGTAACGCACCTGTGTGGGTAATAGACCAGAGCCCCCTCCCAGTCAGTCAGTTTCAGTAAGACCAGACAGGGCTGCATATCTTACATTCCAGGAATGGTATAGTTCTCTCTCTATTTTTGGTTGATAGCTCCATCCAACCTACCCTGCATATCATTTGGACTTCACTACACTCCCTAACATTAACATTTTTGTGGGTGCTAAACCAATGGATGACCTTGTTATGCAGGAGTTCCCATGTTTCTATTTGATTGCACCTTAGAGGGAGCACTTCGACCAGATAGATAGATTTAAGGTCAGTGTTAGGGGCATAGTCAGTGCTTCACAGGCTATGTTAGCCATGATTCTTTGGCCATTAACACCCGATGATTAGGAGGAAAAGTCAGCGTTGGTGCCAGTTCGAGAAGTCTGTAACTGAAACAGAAGGAGGGTGCCTGCTGAAACACGAACTGGAGCTTGTTATGGAAACAGGCATGTGGGCAGTTGCGTTCTGCTCAGCTACTGCAGATGGGGAAGAAGTAACCCCTGCAATCACATGGCACTCAGAGCACAGCGCAAGCGTCAACTTTATGAGGGGGCCTATTCCGACTGATGACATCATTACATGAGTTAGTAAAGCTAGCCATTTGCTCCTCTATGTGGACCTAGCGATCAGTAATCAGACCTAGCTGTTCTTGTACCATAACAGAACATTTCCTGCATAGCCCCTCGATGTTTGGGGATCTAAAATTAAATAAAGCTGCCCCATTGTTGGATTTGGCTGGGTGTAATTGTGATTGTAACCAAGTCCCACTAAGATGTTTTTTTTTTTACTGCTGACAGCTTGCTCTTGGGGTGAGTTGAAACTCAAAGGGCTTGGTAAAACTCAGAAGTTATCTAAATTAGCTACAGCGCAGCTATGATCGCTGTCAGAACTTGGGAGTTGCGACTTACCACCTGTCCCAGATGCCCCTATCAATGCCAGTACACTGAGCCACATCACTACTGTTTGCACTATTCTTGCTCAATAGTCTGCATTCAGTTAGCACAATCTCATTTGTAATCGCCCCACTGCTCTCTCTCAAGCATGTTGTCTATGCTGGTCATTCGACATGGAGGTGTGGCACAACCAGTAGCCTTGCGTTTGCCCATGAAATATAGAGAATGGAGGACTCACCCAGGGAAGCAAAGGTTAAAAGGCAGATTAAAGAGCGCTGAAAGAGAGTGGGCTCAGCCCATCCTTGGCTGGCCGTAGATGGGCCGTTCTTGGCCTGGTCTTTGCCCACATGCGTCCCACTCTGCGGGTCGGCAAAGTGCTCTAAATAGTGCTGTAAAAGGCAGCAAGTGGCAGCAGGCGCAGGTGATGGAAAGGGCCGCTTCCAAGGAACCATGGACTCCTGGGATGTGTAGTCCCACCAGGAGCATTAGTCTTTTATTTACTTTCATTTAGTAGCCATTTCTTTACAGCTGCCTTCCATTTTGTAGTCTACTTGTAACATTTTTAGTATGTTTTCTGGGATCTAAGTCATGTTAAGATGCTGCTGTTGTTGGAACAGGCAAGTACTTGTTAAAGGTTTTTTTAAAGAGTTTTAAGGGCAGGGCATATGTAAGGGGAGGTCTAGAGGGTAGTAATACTGGTGGTTATGGGTTTTTTGTACATTTAGTTGTATTAATTGTGTTTTTTACTAGTGTGTAGTTTTGTGTTTTCGAACTTTTTTTTAGTAATGTCATTATGTCAAATTCAGTTATGTTACTTATTATATGATTTAAGTGTAATGTATAGGTATTTTTGGGAAAGTAATGTGTTTTGCTGGTTAGGTTTCTTGTTTACTTTACAGGTCTTTGTCTATGAACGTATCCCATGGGCACTGAGAGTTATTTTTTTAAGGACATCACTTTAAGTTTAGAATAAATCAAAATTTTTGATTTCATTTCTTTTTTTGGCTTTTCAGGAGTGTTTCTTTTTTACGTACTTTTTTTTTTTTTTTTTTTGGTTCCTAGATACACTGGATTGATTCGAGGGATTTCTATTGGATTCATTTTATGTGTGTATTTTTTTAACTTTTTGGCAAATCTTTTTCTTTTTTTTTATGGATTATTATTTTTGACTACCTGAATACGGAGGAAGATCTGCAGCAACACAACAGTAAGTCATATTTATTTCATTTGTTTTGGGTGGGGAATGTTATATTTTATTGTCTGTGTAACTATTCTGTGATTGTTGTTTGGAAAAGTGTGGTTTGTATTGTATATATTTTATGAGACTGAGTTTTTTCCATGTGATGATTTGATTGGTTAGGTTTAGATTTTTCATGTAAATAACTTATGTATCACTTATTTAACCTTGGAGTTTTATTTGAATGAATGAATGAATAATCTTTATCCGAGCATATAAATATTGATCATAAAACAACCACATTACAATACGTTGTATAAAAACACGTCATATAAACAAATAAAAATCTTCCAATAAAACCAACATAAAATCCCACCCAAAACAGAGCACTTCATCTTATTATCAAAAAAGATTAAAACAACAGCGTCATACGCATACATCAAGATCATACAGCTGACGAAGGAAGAGCAAGGCTGCCCTATAATTGCTAAAACATTTTTGTGGTGGCAGTGGTACAAAATACAGTTTTTTGAAACGCTCATAACATTTGCAAAAAAACACAAAGTGCACCAGTGTTTGTGGGGATTTTTCATCACAGGGGTGCAAAGGGTAGGGTAGCGTAAAAAAAAATTACGTTAGTCGGGTGGGGCTGGCGGTATGGAAGAAGGGGGATTTGCACCAAAAAATGACGTTAGTCATGTTAGAATAATAAAAATTACTTTAACCTGCCTAGAGTCATTTTCTGATGCAAAACTATCCAAACCACATGATTCCTGTCTTAAAAAAGACAGGAGTCATGCCCACCACCCTAGTGGCCAGCACAGGGGACCAGGGTCCCCTGGGCATGGCCATTGCTCCCAGGGCCACGTAGAGGGGGGTATTTCAGGGCCCCCAATGGCACTTAAAAAAAACTTACCTGTACTTACTTATACTTACCTGGGCTGGGGTTCCCAATCCTCCGCTGTCCCTCTGGTGTGGGTGGGGGTGTCCCTGGGGCCTGGGGAGGGCACCTGTTGGCTAATTCCATGGTGTTCCACCATAGAAATAGGCCCACAGGTCCCCTAACGCCTGCTCTGACCCAGGCATTAAAATATTTTTGACCCCTCCTCTCTCCCGTGTGTGATTTTAGCACAGGGGGTCAAATATGGCACTAAGGCCATGGAGTAATTTTTTGCACTGCGACGCCTACTTTGCATCTCATTGATGCAAAGTAGGTTTCCACATCCAAAAAATGACTTTAACTCCATAAATTGGGCGCTAGACTGGTCTAGCACCAACATATAAATATGGAGTTAGTTTTGCCCCAAATTTGTGTAAAAAAAATGACGCGAATTTGGTGAAAAACAAGCATAAATATGCCCCTAATTCTTTCCTGTAGATATTCTAGACCCAATGCCTGATGTATAGGAAAGTGTGGTGTGAAAGGCGGCGTGCCCAGCAACTGGCGACAGAATCAATCTTCCTCTACCTGGAGGCTCCCAACCTATTTAAAGCCCCATGCCATAGGTCACAGTGGGTAGACACTTCCTCTTATAGACTTCCAGTATGGAGGCAACCGGCTTCCCCCCTATATTAGCGGCTAGGGAGTAAGTGATTCCCACTGTGCGCATAAAGCGTAAGGTCCTATTTTTCAAACAGGGGAGCCAACTACATGCCTTGTCAAATTCTAACTCCAAGTATTGAAAGGAACTTACTTTTGCCAGGGCATGTCCTCCTATGTGCACTGGAGGCATCTTAGTATTCTTAGGGCCACAGAGCATTACAAAAGTTTTCGTGCAATTAGTTTAGAGGTCCAAACTTTTCAAAGCTATCAACCAGCTGCTTAAGCCCCTGTCCTGGCCAGTAGAACTGTGTCATCCTTATACAATAGAGCTAGAATGGCTTTATTGCAAATATGGGGCACATCGGCTCCTATGGAGGCAACACTAGGATCACGAAAATTAATAATCACATCATCGCCAAAGGATTGCCTCCTTAGTGGGCCTATCCCACCCACCCACCGAACAAACAAGATCTCTTTACAAAAATCCCACTTACAGCATACATTTACATTTAACCAAAAAATTACTTTGTTTTTAAGAGCTGAGGTAGTTCCATTAATGGACCCCCGAGGCCTAGGCACAGTTTCTATGATAACCACATAGAAGCATGAGGCTGGAGGCAAATCGATGACCGGGAGCTGAGACTAGGGGTGCTCTACCCATTGTTGACTCTGTTGGCTAGCAGGATGTGGCATCTAATTAGAAGTTTGGGGAGTCGGGTCAAGTAGGTGGGAGCTAACAGAAGTTGTGACTAACTGATTGACTGAACCAACATCTCTACCCTCATTCTGTTAGCTGGGATGAAGGCTCTGAGCAACAATATCAGGTGAATGGCTAGGGCCAGGAGCCACCACCTTGGAAGGGGACCAATCAGAAACCATTGACTGGGTTGCTACAGACTGTAATTGAGTAGGCCCCTTCCGTACCACAAACATTAAATTGCCCAAGCTAGATTCTAGTGAGGCTTAACGGCTATGTATATGTTGTAACTTGGAGACCATCAAGTCATTGAATCAAGTCTTCATCAGTGCCCAGGAATCAATATTTGGTGCGTGCAGTGGCACTGGACTGACAGGGGTTTCGTAATTCGGACACTGCAGTTTTGAGGCCGGCTTAGGTTTGGTTTTGAGGCTCTCCTTTGCTTTTTTGGTAATGGGCCAGAGTATAGAGAGCTACTAAAGGCACCAGAACAGTCAGGTGCGTTCAGACCTTCTTCTACCACTGGATCGCACAAAACAGCTCCACTGGACTCCAATCAAGAGGGACCACAGAAGAAATACCATGCAATGTACTTCCAACAGAACCAACATTGCATATAACAATGGGACTTGGGGACTTAGTAAGGGGCATGGATTCAATGTCCTCCACCACTAAAGAAAGACGACGCTCTGCCAACTTGACTTTGTTTGACACCAAATCCACAACCCGTACTAAAAACTTATCAATGGAGGACCGAGGGTGGGTGTGCAGAGTAGAAGAGGGGCCAGTGGTGACTTTCCTTTTCCCGATATTGCCCGAATTTCCAAAAGAGAGGACTGAAGATGCCCACTACAGAAGTATCCAGGAGTTAAAATGGTCAATAAAATAACTTTGAAAGAACATGGGCCCAGTCCAGCCTCTGACAGTCTTTGATAGACTAAGACGGGCCGGTCTTGGCCCTGTCTTTGCCCGGGCATGCGCCGGGGCTCATCCTGCACTGCGGGAAGTGCTGGCATGGTATATGCACCTCTGGGTGTGATCTGTAGTCTAATTGTCCTTCTGTCATTCCTCCTTATTTTGGTTAGCATGTTATGTCTTCAATGAGGCCCTAAGGAATTTTGAGGACAGGTAGCGCACACCTCTGTTTGGCATTCTTGGTTGAAAAGGCATTGGTTCATAGTGGGGCCCAAGTTGGAGATTTTTTGGTGTCATTATAAAACCTTTTTTTGTATCATGTTTTATGTCTCTGCATCTTGTCTTGAAGTGTAGTGAATAAACCAGCAAGAGTTATAATGCTTAAGATTATATATAGAATAAAGTATTTCTTGCAATACATTACAAGGATATGACCAGTCTCTGAGTTCTGTGATCATAGAGGAATGATGTTAAAGGCTGCGTTCTATTAGAAAGTCATGGAGCTCTAAGGTGACTGGCAATATCCTTAATATGTTCATCAGGTGATATTTTGTTCATTATAATACATGTTCATACCATCACCCTTCCTCCAAACAGCTTAAATCCTTGGTTGCTCTTTGATGTATTCCCAGGTTTACAGACCGGTGCAAATCTGGGAATGCATCAAAACCCATAGATGTTGGGTGGGAACACCCACTGCAACACCCATGCTATGCCTCTCTGACGCATTGTAAGGCAACGCAGCGACTTGCACTGCTGTGCCTTACACCATGTATACCAGACCATTAAAAGTAATGCAAAGTGGCTTCGCAGGCCTTGTAGATATGGGCCTGTACTATGTGCCGCCGGTGCATCACACAGAGTGATGCAGCAGCACATGGGACTTGTAAATATGCCCTTCCGAGTTTTTCTCACATTTCTAACTCTTTATTTCTGTTTGCCTTTTGAAATTCATAGATTAGAAGTGGGTTATAGTTACAAATTTACCACATTTAAAAACAACACTGTTTTATTTCAATTATTTAATGACAGACAATGACTGTTGTTGTTTAGCACTTAAACACCTTGTATTCTCTGCTTTAAAGAGAGGTGCCATTAGATGTTGAGTCTTGGGCCAGATTTACTAATTTCTCTAACAATGCAGCTCAGCAACAACATTTCCTGTGCTGCATGGTGCAAGGGTGAAAACACAGTGGAAAGCCATACCTACTAAGATTTTATCACTTTGTGTTGCTTTGAGCAAAGACTTAGTAAATCTAAGCTCTCATGTTTTTCTTTTCAAATTATTTCCCAATAGTATCATGCACTGAAGTACTTTCCTCCCTAAGGAAGGCTGGAGGAACTTTTAAAGTGAAGCAGGGTTCATCCAAGAAACAAATACTGCTCTTATAACCCTAGGAAACATCAGAGACAGCATGGAAGAATTACTCAAAATCATTTGGCTCACTACTCTTAACACTATTGTACTTCTCCTTCCAAAACATACTAATACCTCTGTGATGACATTCGGGCCTTCTCCATTGACAAAATAAAAGACTAAGCCATTCTTTGGACACATTATTATTGATCATAGCATCACTCCTATACAATATGTTCCCACTAATCCTAAAATTATTTTTTCTCAGTTTGCATCATTACCTCTGATACTATGAAAATGGTGCCTGGTTTGGGCCAATCCCACCCCTTTGTAAGACCTGTCTCCCACAAAAGTATTCAAATAAACCGTTAACCCACTAATCGTGCACCAGTCAATATCCTCTGTCATGCAAGTATTCATGTCATCTTTACATAAATATAGTATTATTAGTTCACAAATCCCAGCCTGGGTACACCTATTCTCTGTAACTACAAGCCTAAATTCCCTTCTGAGTCAAATGGCTTGTAAGATTTTATTTAGCCTCACCACCTCTACTAAGGACCTGATCTAGAGTTTGGCAGGTGGGATTCTCTGTCACAAACGTGAGGCACAGCCCTTCAACCTTATTACAAGCCCATCATATCCTATGGCACTTGTAATAAGGTGTACAGGATATCCATTACATTTGTGATGGAGAAATCCGCCCCCAAACTAGAATTCAGGCCCTATGTCTCAATGGCTTTTGTAAGTTTATCAGGAGCACAGATAGGAATGAGGAAGATGGCCCTGGATCCTGTCAGGGGATCTCTCTGCAGTGTGCTGTGATTTACGGTTACTTTGGCGCCTCAAGAATTGTTTCACCTCGTTTGGTTCTCCTTAGGGCATAAAATACTGTCTACATCGACATTTACACATGCACCTTACTAAGCAGGTGAAATAAAATGTGTTTATCGCTCATGCAGTAAATACTGATTTTTGCAGGGAGAATCATGTGTTTTTTTCTTTCACCTTAATCAGTAATTATGCGTGTGGTTAAGAGTACGGCATTTTGCATTTGAGTTGTAAGCACTGTCAAATGTCTAGACGTGATATCTTGAAGAGTCGTATGCAATAAACAAAACTGGTAATAACAGTAATGATAATAATAATAATGTTATACTTTTAATTTGAACATCGCAAAATTTAGTGGACCCTATGAATGAATACCTGCACTATCGTCAGTATATTACTTGCCTTGACTATCGCGTTATGAATGTGTGTGATACAACAGATGCGGTCATAAGAACCCCGATGCAGTCATTCTTGCACATACACGGCTGTGACCTGCCTCTGTGCTTACACTGGTCGCTTACATCTGTCTCCACTTTGGGTGTCAAGGACATCCTCCATGCACGCTCATGGAACCACTTTTCTGATCATTGGTGAAATACAGCTTATGCAATGTACTCTGGTCCTCGGAAGACAACATGGAAACACATGTACGTTCACTGATGCACAACACTACCCGAGGAGTCATGAAGGCGTATAGTGGAGATTGCTTAGCACAAGATTGATGAACCAGTTTGGAGTTGCACAGTTAACCTCTAGGAATGCTGCAGTTTAGAAGAATTTTATATTGAACATGTCCATTTGTCCCTGTTACCACTGAGTTTGTGCTTCAGTTTAGTCAGTTAATCTCTCACAAGGATAGAAATTGCTCACCTCACTCAGTGGTCAAATTGTGCTAGTGTTTGCCTGGGCTTGGCACTGGCAATTATTTCATAACACCAGAATATTTTCCTTTACATGTGGGCTCTGTTTGTTTAGTTTAAAGCAAAGCACATAAGCAAGATCTTAAACAATTTAATACACTTTTTAATTAATCACAAAGCCCCAATCTCTTTTTACACCTTTAGGTGAAAAGGAGTAATCCAAATTGTCACACATGTAGACGTATGGTTGTTTATATGTAGCGCCGGTTGTGCCAGCTGTCACGGATGAAGGATGGTGCGAGCTGCGGTGGACTTTGAGAAATATCTTGGGCCCTGGCACCTATTTATTTATTATTAATATTATTATAATTATTATTATTATTATATATTTTGTTTTTACAAATTACGCACTGTAAGCTCTTTCCTATTAGTTAAGTGAGGAGAGAAGCCAGCACGATGGCTCAAATTTGGTGAGAGGAGCCCTCATTGCTCATTGGTAGCTTGAATCTACCATCCTTCAAAGCAGGATTTTTGAGAAACATGACCTGCCTTGGCGTCATGCTGTCCTTTTCAGAATTCAACCCTTTTGCAGAAGCAGCTTAGTGCCCTCTCCACCCGAGCTTGCAATAATGAGGTTTCCTGACATGGTAGAATAATGGCTGTAGTGTTCATGTTTGTCTTCATTGTGTCCCTTCCAGGTTATTACTGAGATTCCATTCAGTGCAATGAAAGGATGTCTTTGTGAAAAGCAGAAGTGGTCACAATATTGTTTACTGTTCATTAAAAGAGAAAATGATTTCCTCCTTTTTTGGCGCGGATCCCTGATACTGGTTAGGCATTCCAGTATTACAGATATATAATTAAGAAATGTTCTGAAAAGCTTAGCTTAATTTGCTCTCGATGACGCATCAGTGAGACGTCGTACACAGAGAAGCGTTGAGAAACATACTTTTTAAAGTTGGTGGTTGATATTAGATCTGCACCATACCTCCATCCTGTTTTGCATTCTAGTTCACCATCATACTATTTTAACAGTGATCAAAGTTAAAGGATTGCAAACTCATGAGATGTATTGCAACATGTTGATCATGTTGCTTGCATGCCAAACAGTTGTCTCCTGGCGGTGTGATGTATTAGTTTGTGGTTGTCAAGAGATTTTGAAGACAACTGAGAATGCACCCTTGTACAGTACTGGGAAATACTGGGATGGTAAATACTACAAGTTTACATTTTTCGGATGTTCTATTGTTAGATACTATCCTGGCATGCCCCACCTGCCCCCACCACAGGTCATGACCCTCATGCTCTGGATCTTCCTGTGACAACCTCTGCCATGTTGATTTTCTACCCAAGGTCTGCCCATTCAGACCCTCTTTCTTTAGTCTGAACCTTAAATCATACAGGATCTATTGCACCTCCTTTTGCATTCTCACCTGATTAGGGTCCTCAGTTAGAAGTTATGGATGATGACCTGAGGATCCTTAGTCTCACAAGAATGGCAGTTACGTGGGGTGGTGGCAATCTTGAGTGAAGCACTGTATAAAAGCAACACCCATGCTCTTGCACTCCGTCAGTTCTTGAGACTTCCAGCAACAGAGTCTTTTGCTAAAGGCGCGCTAGACTTACCATTGTTTCCTCGGGCTCCATCCTGGACTACATACTGGTAAGTACAATCTTCACAGGTTTGTTGCTTTGAAGTTGGTAACGAGCAAAAAGAAAAAACAAGAAAGAAATCATAAGGTAACTTTTTTTGTATTTTCAGGCTCTCTTTCCTTTATAAGAGAATTTACTTGACAGCACATGGTTTTGTAGGAGTCTGTCAGGCTGCATCCTTTGTGGGAGATTCTTGAAAAAAAACCATTTGAATTAATCTATGTAATGTGATGGAAGACAGTGCCAGAGAGACAAAGATAATTTTTGAGCAGTGTACGAAAATACAGAAAATTCCTCTACTTTTAGGGTCGAGCGTGCAAGCACTCTGTTCCTGTTGTAATCTCTCTGTTGGCTTTTAACCACACCCATGTCATGCCCATCACTTTTGTTGGTTTGTGGGCTTGCCTTTTAAAATTTGCTTGATTTCATTAGTGAAAGGCAAGCATATGTCATGACTTCTCCGGTGTTTAGCCCTCCTCAAGAGCACCGGCCAACTACTGAAAACATATAAGGCTCCATGATTTCCAAATGGTGTCTGGACTACTTTTTCTCTTTATTTCGTAGGCAGCGTGATCTTGCTGGGCAACAATCAAGCGCTTTTTATGACTACCAGTTTCATTCTATTGTTTAACATAGAGATCCTTCACAAATTCAAGGTTTTACACAGCACGATCTTGCTCGTTTTTTAAACATTACTATGCAAAGGCGAAACTGGACCAGTCTTTTTGTTCTGATTAGTCACTTTCTCATTCATAGAGTGACACTTTAAATCAGCTCCCTTATGTGAAATTGTATTACTTTTCATTTTCAGTTTCTGTGGCAAGAAAAGTCCGGTTAGAAATTTACAACGCTAATAGCTCTAACTCAAGCAAACGCGAGACCCATTCCATTACAAATGCTTGTTAATTTAGTGTATAATTCTAAAACAGTGATGTTATATGCATTGAATTTGATTATATATCATTTGTGAGTTAAGTCCATAGAGAGAACAAAGAAACAGTTATTTTTATGAAAGACAGCGGAAAGTGAGAATCATGATTCATATTCGGATACATCTACATAGCAAAGCCATAATATAATTAAGAAGAATACTTAAAATTGTTTTTTTTTTTTGGTTCCTAGAAGTTTACCAACAAGTTACTCTACTTGTCCCTGGAGTTCTTACCATAAAACAGAATGTTGAACCTAAGTGTATACTTATATAAAGGTGTAATCGGTATGTCTCTATTAGTGGTAATTCTATTCTTTTTGTTCATTCAGCATAGGGTCCAGTAGGGATTCTGTAGATGCGAAGTTGCACTCCGGCGATGATGTGTAGTCCAGACCAGCCTGAAGTGAGATGGTGGCTGTTGAAAAGGACCATCTTTAGCGTGGTCACACCCCAGATGTTTGCCTTCACTGTTTTGTTGGATATAGAACTCTGTGCACTTTACCCTTGCTAACAAGAGGTAAAGTGCCTGTGCTTGCGCTTTCAACATGGTGAAATTGAAATGCCTCTGATAGGCTATAGGAGGCTAGCCTGGGTTGTAGTGGGTACCTTGGGTACTTACACCTTATACCAGCTCCAGTTATCCCTTGTTAGTGAAAGGTAGCTGTAGCAGAGCAGCTTAGGCTGAACTAGGAGACATGCAAGGCTCCTGCAATACCACTTATAGTTGCACAGTACTTATACACAAGTAAAGGCAATAGTCAGTGTTACCAAAAATAAAGGTAGTTTATTTGGGTGACACAGTACCAAAAATATCTTAGAGGCAATACTCCTTCTGGAGGTAAGTATTATACACAATATATACACTAGACACCAAAATAAGACAGGTAATTAATCATAGGACAGTGCAAACAATAGAAAATGCTATAGAATACAATGGGAGAAAATAGGTCTAGGGGAAACACAAACCATATAATAAGAAAGTGGAATGTGAATCACTAATTCTCTCCTAGGCAAGTGTAGTGTGTGCAGAATCACTGGGAGAGTAAGAATACAGTAAAGGTAAGTAAATTACCCAACCTCAGAAAAGCAGGAGTAAAGTACTGAAAGTTTCCTTAGGACACACTACAAGTCGTGATTAGAGTTATTGCAAGAACCAACCAAGTCTGCAAACAACAAACAGTGGAATCCTGGACCTGAAGACCTGCAAAAGAAGGAGACCAAGTCCATAAGTCGAAAGAAGTTACAGGAAGGACAGGCACCCCTGCCAACCCAGAAGAGGGTGCAAAAGAAGAGTCATGGTTGGACAAAAACTGCATAAATGCACCCTAGGAAGATGCCAGCAGGTTTCTGCATGATGCAAAGGATATCTCATGTCGTGAAGTTGGATGCAGGTGAGTTTTGGCACTGGATTCCTCCAACAAGCCTTGGTTGTGGCAAAGTCGCGTTTTGCATCAACTAGGCGCTATCTGGACCCAGGAGGGACCTGGGGCCATAACTCTCTGTGAGGAGGAAGAGGGGGCTCTCAGCACTTCAGAGAGCCCTCAGAGCACCAGATAGCACCCACAGGAGTTCCAGGACACAGGACAAAGGAGGTGCAAAAATGCAGTTGGTGCAGCACTACAAAGGAAGGTCCTAAGCCGCTGGAGATCAACTCAGTGAGTTGAGCATCGCAGCATAGAGTGCTGGGGACCTGGCCCAGGCTGTGCATGAAGGCATTTTGCAAATAGTGCACAGAGGCCTCAGGAGGTGAAGAACATGCAGTGCACAGGGGTACTGCCGTACTGGTGGGAGGCAAGGTCTTACTTGCTCCAAATTGCGACAGCAGGACCTCAGGACCGTCTGTGTCGATGGGATCCACCCTCTGTGTTCCAAGGAGCATGCTTGTTGCTGTTAGAGGAGACCAAGAGAACCGGTAGTCAACTTAGAAGGTGCCTGCGTGAGCAGGGGAGTGACTCCGTCAGCCCACAGGATATTTCTTCGGTCCTTCTGGTGCAGGGTGAAGACAGGGAGTCCTCAGAGCGTGCACACCACGGAAACTGTTGCAGTTGCTGGCTGGAGCTGAAGATGCAGAAGAAAAGTATCCCTTGTGGATTCTTTGTTGCTGTTACAGCGGTTCCTGGAGCAGGCTGCGGTTGATCCGAGGTCAGAGGATGAAGTAGTTGCAGAGGATTCTGCTGGAAACTTGCAAGTAGAATCTGAAGAGAACCCACAGGAGAGACCCTAAATAGCCCTGAGAGGGGGATTGGTTACCTTAGCAGGTAAGGACCTATCAGGAGGGGTCTCTGACGTCACCTGCTGGCAGTGGCCACTCAAAGCCCTCCAGAGTGCCCCCACACCTTGCAAAGCAAGATGGTTGAAGTCTGGGACACCCTGGAGGAGCTCTGGGCACCACCCCTATGGTGCTGATGGGCAGGGGAGTGGTCACTCCCCTTTCCTTTGCCCAGTTTTGCACCAGAGCAGGGGACAAGGGGTCCCTAAACCAGTGTAGATTGGCTTATGCAAGGAGGACACCATCTGTGCCCTTCAAAGTATTTCCAGAGGCTGGGGGAGGCTACCCCTCCCCAGCCTGTAACACCTATTTCCAGAGGGAGAGGGTGTAACACCCTGCTCCCAAAGGAAATGCTTTGTTCTGCCTTCCTGGGACTGAGCTGCTCAGGCTCCAGGAGGGCAGAACCCTGTCTGTGAGGTGGCAGCAGCTGTAGCTACAGTGCAAGTATCAGAGAGCTGGTTTGGCAGTACTGGGGGTCCATAGTGGAGCCCCCAGGATTCTTGGAGTTAGAATGGGGGGACAATTCCATGATTTTAGACACCTTACATGGCCATATTCAAAGTTACCATTGTGAAGCTACATATAGGTATTGACCTATATGTAGTGCACACGTATAATGGCATCTCCACACTCACAAAGTCCCTGGAAATGGCCCTGAACTATGTGGGGGCACCTTTGCTAGAGCACGGGTGCCCTCACACTTAGTAGATGTGCACCTAACCTTCAGCAAGTGAAGGTTAGACATATAGGTGACTTATAAGTTACTTAAGTGCAGTGAAAATGGCTGTGAAATAGTGTGTGCACTATTTCACGCTGGATGCCATGGCAGGCCTGTGGAAGGGTTTTTCTGAGCTCCTTATGGGTGGCAAAAGAAATGCTGCTGCCCATAATGATCTCCTAGAAGCCCAATGCCCTGGGTACCTAGGTACAATATACAAGGGACTTCTAAGGGGGGGAGGGATCCAGTGTGCCAATTGAATTTGGTAAATTAAGTCACTAGCCTACAGTCACAAATTTAAAAGCAGAGAGAGCATAAGCTCTGAGGTTCTGGTTAGCAGAGCCTCAGTGACACAGTCAAGCACTACTGACATCACATACATTAGGCCACAAACTATGAGCACTGGAGTCTTGGCTAGCAGGATCCCAGTGAGACAGGTAAAACACACTGACATATAGGTTTTTATCTATGAGCACTGGGGTCCTGGCTAGCAGGATCCCAGTGACACAGTAAAAACACACTGACACACACTCACAAACAGGCTAAAAGTGGGGTTAACCATGCTAGAAAGAGGCTACTTTCTCACATAGGCATATTTACCTTACCTATAATTCCCTCCTTTATGGTACCACAGTGTACCCAGGGCTTGTAGGTTAAATGGCACAAGTTGACTGTAGCACTCATTTTGTCATCCACCGTAGGGGCACTGTAAATGTGACTGCAGGCCCTCTGCCAGTACCTGGTTAAGCAGGTTTAAATTGCAAATTCGACCTGTTAAAATTATGCCTTTGACAGGCTGAAACTCTCCTTTTAAATATAAAGTAATCCCTAAGTTGACCTTAAATGCCAAAAGGCAGGGTGCTTGGTAAATAAAAGAGGACATGTCACTTTTTAATGTTATACTTGTCGATACAGTAAAAAAGCCCTCTGCCTGGCACTGGGCATAAAGGTGGATACTACAGTACCCGCCTTCAGATCACTTCTGAAACTGTGGAATAACAGAAGAGGACTGGATCTCCTGTATTTGACTTGAAAAGAGCCTTGAAGACTGGACTCTTGTACTCGGGACAAAGAAGTAAACTCTAAAGGTAACAGGGTTGACTTCCTGTTTGGATTACAGGGACACAACAAGCTGCAAGAGGCATTTACCTACATTTCCAGCTGACCCGCCCCTGACCCTGCTGCTGGCCTCTGCTGGAGTGAGTCATGAGCGCAAATATTGTCTCCAAGGTCCTGAATGCTTGGCTGTTGCAAAACAGTACGCCTAACAAATCCTCACACCTGGGAAATGCTTGGCAATTTTTTGCTATGAGAACTGAAGAGGGACAATCTGGTGAAGGTGCACTGCCACTGGGCCAAAAAATCAAGTTGCTCTCACTACCTTCTCCTCTGCAGCAACAAATCTGATTCAATGGGATCTCACGGAGAACATATCTGACGTTGTGGTGCCTTCTTCAGCTACAACCAGCAGCCTTGTCCTGCAGGAAGAGTCTGAGCTCCAAAAAAATGAATAAGTCTGATGATAGAAATCTTCACTGGGCAAATCTACTAAAAAGTATCCGTCTCGAGAGGGATTTTCTCTAAGCACAATATTCAAGTTTCTCTCTCTTGAAGCTTTCCCATCAAAGGTCAACAGCTTCATCAAGACCTCATCACTGGATATAGATAGCTATGTAGGACCTAAAATAAATGTGTTGTGTTAACCTGTGATGCAACACATAATAAAAAGAAATGCATTTTTTAAAAGTACACTGCTCCATTAGAATGAGTTAGATATGTGCTATAGGTCTGCTACCAAGCATTCGAGATCCCATATTTATAATATTGCACTTATCTTTCTTTTGGCGTTTATCATCCTTCCACTTCTTAATGGCCCCTGTGGTTGTATCTCCTCTTCCATAGCATCAGTCCTGTCAGTAAGATCATGACATATGGCTTGATTTGCTGCCATGCTAAGGGTGTGTGAAGACACTGAATCATTCACCATAAGGGTCAACCACAAAGCTCACCTCCTCTTTCTTCATAGGTAATGGGTCCATCTCATCAGTATGGTCCCATGTTGATTTGCAGCAGAAGGCGAAGAAGGCAATAATTTGTGTGGAACTGCTATGTATATGTTTTTGAGTGTAATTGGTTACCAATGTGTGTACTTGTGGTTCAGTGAAGATAGTTTCTTATGCTCTCTGCAATCAAAATACAACAAGCAGATGTTTGAATTGTGCAGAATTCACGCTACACAATTTAGGTGTAGTGTAAAGTAGGATTGCCAATCTCAGAAAAAAACACACATTCATCAATTACGGATTTGCATATGTAAACCGGGAGGCTGTTGAAAGTCTCCGAACACATGGTATTACGTATGTCAATTCTGCAAATAGGAACAATTAAAAATGTTAAGACTGCATGAGTACTGCATGAGTGGCTGCATGTACTAGGTATACATAAAAAAAGTCAATGTGCTTTTTCTGGGGTCCTAAATTTGTCAGTTAGAACAACTGAAAGGGGAAATTTGTGAAATTTGTACTAGATTATATAACCTCAGTCTTGACCTGTTTAATGGGATGTCCAATAACACTTTGAGAACAAGGGCTTGAACCAAATGAAAATATTTGGGTTCAACAATTTACTACTCAGACAATTTACTACTCAGAATCTTGGAGAAATGACACAATATATGCCAGTGTCCTCTTTTCCTATTTTATTTACTTAAGTCATTTTTGTAAACTTGGAAAGCATTATACACTATGCATGCAGATCAATAATCTGACAATTACCATTTGGATGCATTTCTATTTTAACCCTTAATATGTTTGCAATAATACAAAATTAATTGAAAATATTTGTATTTACCTTTTCACGCAAAACGCTTTTTTACATTTCTTTTATTAATCCGGTAGAAGAGTTCATTACAAATATACATCATGATAGGTTCTATTCATATAGAAAACACGTTTTCAATATCTGCAAAAGAAATGCACAAAAATAAATAACTCATGGGGGATTAATCATATAATTTATGAAAAAAGCAATACACCCACACAACGGAAAGGGAAATGAAGACCTTAATTGAAATTAGCCAAAAGGCTGGTAGGTATAGCTTCTGAGGGGGAAGTTAAAGGTCTTGTGTTACGGCTCAATCTGACATGGCGCACTGAATTACCCTGAATACTTTGCAAGCCCCAATTATTTTTGCATGCCACGCATCATGCTGTTTGACCGGCTTCATTTTACATAGCCATTGATTCAAAGTGGTAATCACAGTGCTCTCCAATTTCGCAGAATTAAAGATTTGGCAATCAGTGTGGCGATAAAGAGAAATTGCTGGTGTAGGAGAGTCATTTGTCTAAGTGGAGCACCCATACCAAGCAAGGCCCCAAAGGGGTCGGGATTTATATGGACCTACAGTTTATCACTAATAAATTTAAAAATCTTTCCCCCAAGGCGGCACAGAGTGGGACATGTAAAACGTGTAACAAGTTGCCCTTGCCATAGCTACATCTAAAACATGCTGCTGAGTTAGTTGAGTACATCTTCTGTACTGGATAATGAGTATAGTACAGCATCCGTTTGGAGTAAAAAGCCATTCTTCTGTAATTTGTTCCATGTATGGCTTTATTGGCCATTTGATTATATCAGGCCCACAAGCATAGGTCAATCTTACATTCTGTGGGGGACACTACTTTTTTCAAAAAATGGGGGAACCACTATCTCCCGTAGCTTCGAGTATAATTGACGGTCAATGGTGAGGTCAGAATTCTGCCCAACAATTGCAGTGTCTAGTGTAGGAGTATGCACTGCCTGCCATCTTAGCCTCAACTTGTTATTATCCTTTTGCCCCAGGTCTGTCAAACCCCTGGTTGGAAGGTATCGAGAGCTGGCTGGTAAACTGAGTACTAACTCAATTGAATTATGGTCACTATGACTATTTTCAATTATCTCCCCGGAATGAACATATGGCTGCAAACCCTTGTAAACATAAATATAATCAATTATCTTACCTTGAGCCCAACCAACCAAGGTAGGGATCTGTTTTGTAAGCTCACCCACAATTTCTGCAGTATTGTGTAAGTCAAATTAGGTAAGGCATGTAATAATTTCATACTCCCTAGTATTGTGTCTTTAGATGTGGGATGTGTCATCAGTAACTATGAAAGGATCATACAACGTTGTATTGGTGCCCAATTTTGCATTGACATTCTCACCTATAACCACATGGAAATAATTTAGCAATTTGTCTGATCTAGTTTAACTCATTTGTAAAGGAAAGAACAATCCAAAAAGTTTCTATTGCAGAAGCAGACAAGCTTAGTACATTTGTCATGACAGCTACATAGGGGCAGCATTCGGGTGGAGGGGAGAGAATGTGTATAGCTGACCAATCAGATCTGACCGGATCATCACTTCCTGGTCACACCTTGGAGGGGTGCTCTTATCCTCTATACTCCGTTACATATGGACCCCCCTCCTCGAGATATAGAGGTAACATTGGTTGGGTGTGAATGTTTTTTTATCAGAGGTGGTCCCTACAGACCATGTTGATCCTTCCAAGGTGGGGGCAGTAGCTGTTGATCTTGCAGGCTCAGATATGGCATCAGTTTACACCTCACGAGCTTTGGTTAGTTTAAGGATGGCACTTTTTAGATGCCTCACTTTCTGTACCACCAGTGGACGCGTGCAGTTGGTGCACCAAAGGAATACCGAAGGCAAGCCTGTCCACGCCAGTACCACACCCAGAGCCTGAAACCCTGGCTGTCCCACCACCCACAAGTACTCTGCTGCCAAACTACGTTCCCTGAATGCCACAACAACTGCTGCCTCATATCCCCTCGCTCAATGGCGGGGCCTTTTACCTGCCACTGCTGCTTCTTCACCTGCAACTCTGGACCTCCTGTCTTCACAGAAACCCATGCCAGCCCCACCTCACCAACCGCAACTCCCCCGGAACCACTTTGCTGCCTCCTGCTCAGCACCCAATCTCTCTGCAACACACCAACGCCAACGCCTCCCCTTGGAATGACACCTCATGGCCCGCTGAACTCGGAGCCACTCCCACACCGACATTCCACGCCCACAACCTCAGTATCATCCTAGACAACAAGCGCATGACAGATCAACGCAGTCTCCTCTGCCTGCTTCCACACCCACCGCATGCACCAAAGAATTTGGCTCCCCTTTGGCATGAGAAAAAGTCACTCAAGGGCTAGTCATCAGCAGACTGGATTATGGCAATGTACTGTATGCAGGAACCATCACCAAACTCATGATTAGACTACAGATGATACAAAACACAGCTACTAAACTCATCCTCAACCTGCCCAGATGGACCCACATCACCACACACCTTAGGAAACTCTACTTGCTTCCTGTCCTGAAAATATGCCAATTCAAGATACTGACACTCCTACAAAGCCCTCCAAAAATTATGACCAGCATACATCAAACACCACCTGAACTTTCACCACCTGCCACGAGACCTTCACTCCACAATCCTCGCACAGACCCTCTACATTCACCATAGCCACAGCGGAGGCGGTTCCTTCAACTACCTTGCCACCAAGTCCTGAAAAGACTTCCTCCTCCATCTCCAGACATCACCCTCACTGGCTAAATCCAGGAAGAGACTCAAAACCTGGCTCTTTGACTAAGCCCTGCTATCTTATGCCTGGATATCCTCATGGGTGATTAGCTGCACTATATAAATCCTGATTGATTGAGAAACATCACACAAGCGTCCACTATATTCTTAATCTTCCTGAGGAGCAAGTTTCAATCGGGGTTAGCTCCACCTTCAGCTGACCTCAGAGGGGCTTTATGTTGCTCGGTGTCCGGGAGGCTCCTGCCTAAGCTCTCAAAAGCACAATTCTTTGTACTATGGAATTGCCGTGACTGCCTTTTTATTTTTGCCTAGGGGCCCCCTCACTAATCTGTGACGTAGTTGAGTAATTTCAATCCCTTCTTAATAGCATAAGGCTGCATGCTAGAGATTCCTCTATTTGTGCACTGCAAGTGGTTGCAGGGCCCCGTGACATGGCAGCTAATCAAATGTGTTTTAGCATTGTCCTTGCTACCAAGCAACTTCCTTTTTCCCATTGCCTATCAGCAGTAACCCAGCCTAACTGCTGGACCACTACAGATAAGCAATGTATCCAGCAGATCAATGAACCAACAAAATGAGGTCATGGGAGTAAACACTGAAGGTTTATACCTTACCATGGGTTTGACATTAGTTTGCCACTCACCAGTGATATTATAGCCTTAAACCCAAGGGGGCGTTACCCAGCCCAGGCTCGTATGGACGATGACAAGCAAAGAAAGGCCTAGTCTTGGCTTGGTCTTTTCCCCTGCACAGCCTGGATGTGTCCCATGCTGCAGGATATGGTGGTGTGCTTTTAGGTGCCTCAGGCACCGCCTCCTGGAATGAGCTGATGTACACTAGGCCTTGGAGTCTTGGCCCCCTCCTTACGGCACGTCCTGCACTGTGGGAAATGGTGGAACCATTTCAAGCACCTCAGTCCCTGCCTCCTGGAATAAGGTGGTGCTCTCTGGACCTTGGAGTCCTGGCCCCCTCCTTGCTGTGCATAGTGCACTGAGGGAAATAGTGGTGTGCTTTCAAGTACCGTCTCCAGTTATGAGGTGATTCACACTGAGCCTTTGAGTCCTTCCATCCCTTTGCTGTGCATCAAACCTTTACAGGGGTGAAACAAAAACTGAAGGCTATGGGACTCTAGTACATTTTCATGTTCCCTTCAAAACTGAAACGGGCAATTGTTATTCAGGCACAATTGTTGTTTAGACAGTAGTTGCTCAGTACTTAGTTGTAGAGACTTTTTAGTTGTTTAGCAGTAGTGGTTCAGGCAAGTAGTGGTTTAGACCTAGTTGTTCAGGATGTTTCCCCCTGGTATAAGGTGTAAGTACCTTAGGTACCCACCACACACCAGGCCAGCTTCCTACATTGGTGGTGCAGCGGTGGGATAAGCAGTTGCAATTGCCTTACCCCTCTGTCACTTGATACTTTCTATGGGAAAAAACACTTTCTAACTAGGGGTACACACTGTATCTAGTATTAGGGAAGTAGTCTATTGGGTTTGGTTAAGCTAGGGGTCTAGGCATAGCCCTTGCTCCTAACTTCTTTTGGGAGACTTAGTTAGAGTAGTTAGGGATCCTACACCACTCTAGCTAGCTGACATGTCTTCAGCAGAGCACACATCTCAGGCCATGGATTCTCTCTATGCGAACCTGACCCTCCAAGAACTTAGGGAGATGTGTGCTGAGAGAAAGCTGAAAACTAGGCAAAATCCCAACAAGACTCTGCTTCTAGGCCTGTTTCTCCAGGATGACCAGGAACATGCTGGTCGACAGGGGGAGGAGGAGGAAGAAGTAGGCTCTGACCCACCAGTGCTAGAGAAAGAAAAGTTAGCTGCTGAGGTAGGTCAGAAGGAACCCAGGGAGGATCACATAAACTCTAGGCACAACCACAGTCGTGTTAGGAGCACTGTTACCAGTGTAAAGGGGGGGTTACATCAGTAGGTCCACCTTTGTCTCTAGAGGGCTGGTTGAGAGGGTGTCCAAGAGTAGAAATAGATCCTCGTCTGCACACTCTCACATCTCCTCAGTATCTGAGGGGACCAACTGTTCAACTCCGTAGGAAAATTCCCTAGACAGAGAACTCAGGCAACTGAGACTGGAGGAGGCCAATCTGAGGCTGCAGCAGCATCAACAGCTAGCCCTAGATAGGGAGGCCTTGGCAGTGGAGAGATAGGCAGGGGTTGGGGTTAGCACCCCATGGTGGCAGCAACTGTAGTTTCAGGGAGCCTAGGGTCAGGGAGGACTATTTTGACTCCAGATACCTCAACAAAATTGTTCCCCCTTACAAGGTGGGCGATTACATTTACAAGTGGTTTACTGCACTGGAGAGGGCCTGTAAAGTATAAAGGGTCCCTCAGAGACAGTGGGCTGCTATCCTTTCACTGTTCCATCTCTGAAAAACAAAAGGGATAGACTTCTTACTGTCAGGGAGGAAGATGCTTATAACTACACAGTTTTCAAATCTGCACTCTTAGATGGGTTTGGTCTCACCACTGAGCAACACAGAATTAAGTTCAGGGAGACCAGGAAAGAGTCCTCCCAGGATTAGGTTGATTTTGTGGACTGCTCTGTTAAAGCTTTGGAAGGCTGGTTACATGGCAGCAAAGTCAGTGATTATGAGGGCTTGTGTAATCTAATTCTGAGAGAGCATATTTTGAACAACTGTGAGTCTGACTTGTTCACCAATACTTGGTTGACTCATATCTGATCTCTCCCCAAGAATTGGGAAAAAGGCAGTCAAATGGGTCAGAACTAGGGTGAGCAGAAAAGCTCATACAGGGGGTGACAGTAAAAAAAGGATACATGTAAGTATCTGGACAAGGGTGGGGGAAGAGACAAACAAAAAGATTCCCCCTGAGGCCAACAAAACCCTTCTGGGGGCTGGTCTAAGTCCTCTTCTACTCCCTCTGAAAACAAGAATCCTTGATGCTACATATGTAGGCAAACAGGCCACAGGGCAGGTGAAAGCACTTGTCCTAAAAATAGCACCAAACCTGCTACCAATACTACTACCCCCACTACCAATAGTAACCCTAGCACCCCTAGTAGAAGCAACAGTGATAGCAGTAGTCAGTCCAAAAGTTTAGTTGGGTTCACCGTTGGGTCTGTAATGGGATCTGGGGTAGATATAGAAATCCCTAAGACAACTCCTGCCTCTCTGGGTGGCACTGGCCTTGCCACCCTAGCTGCATGTCCCCTTAACATGGATATTTACAAGCAGCACATCCTGGTAAATGATTTGAGGCTGAGTCCTACGGAGACTCAGGTGCCAGTGTCACCATAGTAACTGAAAAGTTAGGCCCACATTTTTACCTACTTTGTGTTGAATTAGCATAATTTTTTACGCAAATTCAGCACAAAACTAACTCCATATTTATATTTTGAGGCTAGACTAGTCTAACGTCAAAATATTGGAGTTAACGTATTTTTCTGGATGCGTGAAACCACCTTGTATCAATGAGATGCAAGGTAGGCGTTCCCATCCAAAAATTGACTCTAAGCCCCTAGCCATATTTATCCACCCGTGCAAAAATGATGCACGGGTGTGAGGCGGACCCAAAAAATGACGTTAATCCCGATTTGCATCAAATTTTAAAGCCTGGGTCAGACCAGGTGTTAAAATAAGGCCCACACAACACTACTTAAGGAAAACACACAGAAGCAACATTGGCAACCCACAAGACAAGAAGGAAGTGTTACTGCTCCAGCTCGGGAGACGATGCAGAGGACAACAACCACAACAGCAACCACCATCACTACTGCAGCAACCACAACCACCACTACGGCATCCACAAAGGCAACGCAGAAGGCAGGAGAGGATATTCTGCAACAGGACAACCCTCCTTGGCCTCAGGGAACAAGACCTCATTAGGACATACTGACTCAACCGGCAAGCCAAACTATTGCAAGCTGCACCACATTGAGCCACATATCACAGCCAGCCTGCAGACACCACATAATATGCCACCTGTCACAAAGCTTCTAGCTGTCCTGCATATGCTGGCAAGTGGTTCATTCCAGACAACAGGTGCACTGGTTGCTGTTGTGTCACAGCTGTCCTTCTCGGTCTTCCTGCCAAAGGTATTAGACGCAATCATCTCTCTGACACTCCGCCACATCTGCCTCCCCAACACCCAGCAAATGCAGCAGGAGATAAAACAGGGCTTTTACCAATTTGCTGGCTTTCCGCATGTGCAGGTTGCAATGGACTGCACCCATGTCCAAATTGTCCCATCTGCAGCAACACAACATTTATACAGGAACCGGAAACATAGGCATTCCATAAATGTGCTGGCCATAGTGGACCACCGTGGTCTAATTACAAACATTTTAGCAAAGTATCTTGGTAGCGTCCATGACGCCTACATATTCAGGCACTGCAGGATCAATGAACACTTCCAGGATGGCCAATATGGTAACGGCCTACTTGTGAGTAAGTCAACAAACCTAGCAATATACACACAAGACACCAAATCTGTAGGACACACAAGACATACTCCAATCCAAAAACACATGGCCAGGGTAACACAAATGTGCAGCTAACAATACATTAGCACCATGTTGCAGTACAGTACAATCAGTGCACAGAACAAAAAATGGCCCACAATGGGGCAGAGTCACTGTTAGACAGTACAGATCATGGATGCCATAGTGGGACCCTGTAGGAGTATTTAGGACATCACTGATCTTACATGCACTGTGCTAAGTGATACATTTGCTAAGTAGCTGAGCCTCATCCCATTGCCAGCACTGTCAGCACTGTTTATGTGTTGACAGTATCAATGCTGATTCATGTATTGGAAGATAGGAGAGGCACTGGTAGTAATGTTGATCATCCCGAAACAATGGAATACACAACCTTGGACACCTAATGGCTGGCACAAACATCAGCTGCCACTCAAGATCACTAAGGGCCATATGTAAGAGCCCCAGTGCCATTGCCAGGGCCTGCACTATATGTATAAGTTGGCAGATGACCACTCTTTTGTGTCTTGAAACCACATAGTAAATCGGAACCCCTCCCACACAGCACTTAGTGTGGAAGGGGCGTGCAATGTGTGTTGCCATAGGTGTGTCACCACAAGATACATAGCATGATGACGCTGACTCAGATGTAGGTGTCATCTAAAACTTGAGGAATACTGCTGCACACACAGAAAGAGCTAATTGCCCATTAAAATATTGTACGTATAGGAAGGTGTCCCTTCCAGCACAGATATATCCACCTCCACAGGGCAGCCAGCCAAGCACCCTGGTGATGGTGCACGGCTGCATATTAGGTGCCAGCGCAGGGGACAACAAAGGGTTGCCTTGTAACATATTACACATGGTGCATTCCTGCATAGTGAAAATGATGCAGCACAGTGATGCCAATGTTGGAGCTGTGTTGTGCAATGTCACTTACTCTTTAAAATGGGCCTGAGTGTTGCACTTCATTTCTACTGACACATGTCAAAATGGCTGGGATGTCCAGGCTTTGTAGGGTTACCATGTTGAAAACACATCTGACCCCATTGTGTTGCGATGTCATGTCCCCTCTAGTGATAGCACACTGCTACAAAGGTGCACTACACAACACATGGTACATAAATACTGCGCATCAGTTAGGAATCCAAATTATATGTTCCAGGTCCTTGAGCCAATACCTAAGATTATCATGTCCAACTACACAGTGCTAGTAAAACTTAGCACAAGGCCAGGAACTTACACCATACCACAAACACGTATGAGTCACAACCAACTCCAACTAACAACTGCCATGCTACATAACAAACCTGTTTCTAGCTTTAACAACAACATACATCTTTTATCCTTTGAAGTGGATCAGGGTTACGACATACAGCAGTGGGTGATGACCCCATTTGCAAACCCAAACATAGTAGCAGAATGTAAAGAAAAATTGTCCAGAGCACACAGAATGTTGTGTCCAATAGTGTTGCAGGGATGAAAAACCCTGATGGTTTGTTGGAGGTAAGCGAAAGTTTGAGGTTGAAGAAAACGTCCAGAGTCTTGTTAGTAGAACATGCCTTTATTCGTAGTTGTTGTTGAGCATGATAATCGTCATAGATAAACAGCCGAGCATGATAATCGTCATAGATAAACAGCCAACACGTGTTTCGTCACACAAGTGACTTCATCAAGGCTGGGCCGTCCGGCCTGAGTGATCACTGTTATTTAGATCTGTGGGCTGAGATAGGTAATAATGACCTTAGTGGATAGTGAAGTTCAAAGTGGTAAGGCTGCCTGAACAGCAGCAGGGTAGTTAGGTAAAAGAGCACGTAGGCGAAGAATGGTATGGGAGGCCCTGATAAGCCGTTGAGACAAGACCTTAGAAAGTCAGGTCGGGGAGGCGCGGTGAGCAGTAAAAGAGCGTTTTCTTCAACCTCAAACTTTCGCTTACCTCCAACAAACCATCAGGGTTTTTCATCCCTGCAACACTATTGGACACAACATTCTGTGTGCTCTGGCCAATTTTTCTTTAGGTTTGGCTGTGGGTATTCTGTTAATCGCTTTGGTGCCTGCTGGTTAGTAGGGCACTCGGCCTGATTGCACCAGACATTGCTCTTACATATATATGTGTTATAAACTACTGTGTTACTACCTAGAAGTGCGGCATTCGTCACCCTTACTACCCTTGTGTTTCTTTCACTTCCAGGTTATAGTAGCAGAATGTACCGACAATTAGGGACACTGTCAGGCATGCAATGTGATGGAAAGGACAATTGGCATACTCAAATCCAGATTCAGATGCCTGGACCTGACAGGAGGCAGCATCCTTTATGCCCCACCCTTTGTGTGTAAAATAATCCTCACATGCGCCATCCTACACAACCTATGTGTGCGAATGAACATGCCAATGTACGACCAGGTTGCTGACCTGCCTGAGGAGGAGGAGAAGGATGGTGCTGACGATATGGAGGGGAAACAGCACAACACAGCTGCTGTGGTACGCTGGAGACTGCATATTGTTTACAACTTTTACACATAAGAACCACTGAAATCACCATGTTAAATTTGTAAATAAACACTTCACATATACAACGAAACCTGCTTTGGTCTATTCAATCTCCAATACATATACCATAGGAATGTGAGTCTAACCTCAGGGAGCATGTAACAGTTACTAATCTGACAAGTGATGTTCCGATATCATATGTGATGTCTAAGATTGTACTGCCACCATCACACATATCACATACAGCCTTATCACTGATATGTGACAACTGAAGGACCCAATCCATGGACCACAACACATTTTGTACATTCATTTTGCCAACTTGCTAATCAATTGCTCATCACACACAGCTACATCATGCCCTAATAGTATGTATGCAAGGGGCCCACACCTGAGGTTGGGGATGTTGAAAAATAGAAATTAAGTCATGTTGGAACTGAACACTGTCACAACTCAGTGTGAGAGTTGCAATGGCCGCATGGAACATGTGTGACAAGGGGGGACATCATTGGTAACTGTGATCATCATGATTTTCCCAGGGATATTAACCAATGGAGGAAGTTGAGCCTGCGCAGTCTATCCATGGTAATCTGCCCTGTCACTGCCATGGGGCACAACCTTGACACAGGGCAAACATGACCTCACTTATTGCACGGACACATCTGTGGTATGCACATTAGTATGGATGAGAACATATGCCGCTAGGGCTGCAGGTCCACCATACAAAAACAACAACCATTGGTAAATGCAATGAGTGAAATCAAAAATTTGGGATCAGATCATATTCTGGGTGGAATGTTGGCAGAGTGTGTTGTACACACTATGTACCAAAGATGACGTCAACATGTCGGACAGATATGCTGTCTTCATACAGCTCTCCATAAACTCAAAATCCAAATACGGAGACAGATGTCAGGGCACATTTCCTAGGCAGCAATAGTTCGTCCATCATCAACAAAGCCTGACCTACGTATGCAGCTTTTAACCCCTTCTGTGCCCAGGACGTAATGGTTACGTCCTGAGGCACAGTGCTGCTGTGCCCAGGACGTAACCATTACGTCCTGTGCACAGAGCCCAGAGGGAGCGCTCTCGCTCCCTCTGTGGGGTTCCCCCCCACCCCCCCAAGTCAGGGATGGAAGGGGAAGCCCTTCCCCTCCCACCCCCGACCCCCCCAACCCCCCCTGTGACGTCAGCGCGCGAGCGCGCGCTGATTAGTCACAGGGTCTCCCCCATCGCGCTGGAAGCAGAGCTTCCAGCGCGATTGAAAAAGAAATGCTTTTGCATTTCTTTTTCAATCCCATGGGGGAGGCCCCGAGAGGCTTCAAAGGGAAGGAAATGTATTTCCTTCTCTTTGAAGTCTCTCACAGGTTTCAAAAGCCGGATTGCTTGCAATCCGGCTTTTGAAACCCCACTAGACACCAGGGATTTTTTTTTTCATTCTTGAAATTGGCAAAAGGGAGCGACCCCTTGGGCAAGGGTCGCTCCCAGGGGGGCATTTTTTTAGGAAGGCCTTTTCTGCCCCCCCTGGGGGCAGATTGGCCTATTATTAGGCCGATCTGCCCCCAGGGGGGGCAGAAACCTCTAGGCACCAGGGACCATTTTTTTTTTTTTTTTTTTTTTTGTGATGAATTCTTTTTTTTTAGGTGGGGAGCGATCCCTTAGGCAAGGGTCACTCCCCTATGGGGCAATATATATTTAGGCCATTTCTGCCCCCCTTGGGGGCAGATTGGCCTATTTTGATAAGGCCAATCTGCCCCCAAGGGGGGCAGAAACCATTAGACACCAGGGAGTTTGTTTTTGCGCGCGAATGTCACGCAACAAAGCGACCCCTTTGGCAAGGGTCGCTCCCAGGGGGGGCAATTTTTTGGGAAGGCCTTTTCTGCCCCCCCTGGGGGCAGATCGGCCTATTATTAGGCCGATCTGCCCCCAGGGGGGGAAGAAACCTCTAGGCGCCAGGGCAAATGTTTTTTTTGTGTTTTTTTTTGTTGTTTCATTTTTTAGAGATGGGGAGCGACCCATCAGGCAAGGGTCGCTCCCCTGGGGGGGCAAATTGTATTTAGACCATTTCTGCCCCCCTGGGGGCAGATTGGCCAATTTTAGGTCAATCTGCCCCCAAGGGGGCAGAAACCACTAGGCACCGGGGATTTGTTTTTTGGCGCCAATGTCACGCAGGGGGAGCGACCCCGTAGGCAAGGGTCGCTCCCGGGGAGGGGGGGGTTGGGGGGGCAAATTTATTTTAGGCCATTTCTGCCCCCCCGGGGGACAGATCGGCCTATTATTAGGCCGAACTGCCCCCGGGGGGGGGGGGCAGAACACTCTAGGCGCCAGGGCAATTTTTTTTTTGTGTTTTTTTTTTTTGTTGTTTCTTTTTTTAGAGATGGGGAGCGACCCATCAGGCAAGGGTCGCTCCCCTGGGGGGGCAAATTGTATTTAGACCATTTCTGCCCCCCTGGGGGCAGATTGGCCAATTTTAGGTCAATCTGCCCCCAAGGGGGCAGAAACCACTAGGCACCGGGGATTTGTTTTTTGGCGCCAATATCACGCAGGGGGAGCGACCCCGTAGGCAAGGGTCGCTCCCTGGGGGGGGGTTGGGGGTTGGGGGGGCAAATTTATTTTAGGCCATTTCTGCCCCCCGGGGGACAGATCGGCCTATTATTAGGCCGAACTGCCCCCGGGGGGGGGCAGAACACTCTAGGCGCCAGGGCAATTTTTTTTTTGTGTTTTTTTTTTTTGTTGTTTCTTTTTTTAGAGATGGGGAGCGACCCATCAGGCAAGGGTCGCTCCCCTGGGGGGGCAAATTGTATTTAGACCATTTCTGCCCCCCTGGGGGCAGATTGGCCAATTTTAGGTCAATCTGCCCCCAAGGGGGCAGAAACCACTAGGCACCGGGGATTTGTTTTTTGGCGCCAATGTCACGCAGGGGGAGCGACCCCGTAGGCAAGAGTCGCTCCCGGGCGGGGGGTGGGGGTTGGGGGGGCAAATTTATTTTAGGCCATTTCTGCGCCCCCGGGGGACAGATCGGCCTATTATTAGGCCGAACTGCCCCCGGGGGGGGGGGGCAGAACACTCTAGGCGCCAGGGCAATTTTTTTTTGTGTTTTTTTTTTTGTTGTTTCTTTTTTAGAGATGGGGAGCGACCCATCAGGCAAGGGTCGCTCCCCTTGGGGGGCAAATTGTATTTAGACCATTTCTGCCCCCCTGGGGGCAGATTGGCCAATTTTAGGTCAATCTGCCCCCAAGGGGGCAGAAACTACTAGACACAGGGGATTTGTTTTTTGGCGCCAATGTCACGCAGGGGGAGCGACCCCGTAGGCAAGGGTCGCTCCCGGGGGGGGGGTGGGGGTTGGGGGGGCAAATTTATTTAGGCCATTTCTGCCCCCCCGGGGGACAGATCGGCCTATTATTAGGCCGAACTGCCCCCGGGGGGGGGGGCAGAACACTCTAGGCGCCAGGGCAATTTTTTTTTTGTGTTTTTTTTTTTGGTTGTTTCTTTTTTTAGAGATGGGGAGCGACCCATCAGGCAAGGGTCGCTCCCCTGGGAGGGCAAATTGTATTTAGACCATTTCTGCCCCCCTGGGGGCAGATTGGCCAATTTTAGGTCAATCTGCCCCCAAGGGGGCAGAAACCACTAGGCACCGGGGATTTGTTTTTTGGCGCCAATGTCACGCAGGGGGAGCGACCCCGTAGGCAAGGGTCGCTCCCGGGGGGGTGGGTGGGGGTTGGGGGGGCAAATTTATTTTAGGCCATTTCTGCGCCCCTGGGGGACAGATCGGCCTATTATTAGGCCGAACTGCCCCCGGGGGGGGGGGCAGAACACTCTAGGCGCCAGGGCAATTTTTTTTGTGTGTTTTTTTTTTTTTGTTGTTTCTTTTTTTAGAGATGGGGAGCGACCCATCAGGCAAGGGTCGATCCCCTGGGGGGGCAAATTGTATTTAGACCATTTCTGCCCCCCTGGGGGCAGATTGGCCAATTTTAGGTCAATCTGCCCCCAAGGGGGCAGAAACCACTAGGCACCGGGGATTTGTTTTTTAGCACCAATGTCACGCAGGGGGAGCGACCCCGTAGGCAAGGGTCGCTCCCGGGGGGGGGGTGGGGGTTAGGGGGGAAAATTTATTTTAGGCCATTTCTGCCCCCCCGGGGGACAGATCGGCCTATTATTAGGCCGAACTGCCCCCGGGGGAGGGGGGGGCAGAACACTCTAGGCACCAGGGCAATTTTTTTTTTGAGTTTTTTTTTTTTTGTTGTTTCTTTTTTTAGAGATGGGGAGCGACCCATCAGGCAAGGGTCGCTCCCCTGGGGGGGCAAATTGTATTTAGACCATTTCTGCCCCCCTGGGGGCAGATTGGCCAATTTTAGGTCAATCTGCCCCCAAGGGGGCAGAAACCACTAGGCACCGGGGATTTGTTTTTTGGCGCCAATGTCACGCAGGGGGAGCGACCCCGTAGGCAAGGGTCGCTCCCGGGGGGGGGGTGGGGGTTGGGGGGGCAAATTTATTTTAGGCCATTTCTGCCCCCCCGGGGGACAGATCGGCCTATTATTAGGCCGAACTGCCCCCGGGGGGGGCAGAACACTCTAGGCGCCAGGACAATTTTTTTTTTGTGTTTTTTTTTTTTGTTGTTTATTTTTTTAGAGATGGGGAGCGACCCATCAGGCAAGGGTCGCTCCCCTGGGGGGCAAATTGTATTTAGACCATTTCTGCCCCCCTGGGGGCAGATTGGCCAATTTTAGGTCAATCTGCCCCCAAGGGGGCAGAAACCACTAGGCACCGGGGATTTGTTTTTTGGCGCCAATGTCACGCAGGGGGAGCGACCCCGTAGGCAAGGGTCGCTCCCGGGGGGGGTGGGGGTTGGGGGGGCAAATTTATTTTAGGCCATTTCTGCCCCCCGGGGGACAGATCGGCCTATTATTAGGCCGAACTGCCCCCGGGGGGGGGGCAGAACACTCTAGGCGCCAGGGCAATTTTTTCTTTGTGTTTTTTTTTTTGTTGTTTCTTTTTTAGAGATGGGGAGCGACCCATCAGGCAAGGGTCGCTCCCCTGGGGGGGCAAATTGTATTTAGACCATTTCTGCCCCCCTGGGGGCAGATTGGCCAATTTTAGGTCAATCTGCCCCCAAGGGGGCAGAAACCACTAGGCACCGGGGATTTGTTTTTTGGCGCCAATGTCACGCAGGGGGAGCGACCCCGTAGGCAAGGGTCGCTCCCGGGCGGGGGGGTGGGGGTTGGGGGGGCAAATTTATTTTAGGCCATTTCTGCGCCCCCGGGGGACAGATCGGCCTATTATTAGGCCGAACTGCCCCCGGGGGGGGGGGGGCAGAACACTCTAGGCGCCAGGGCAAATTTTTTTTTGTGTTTTTTTTTTGTTGTTTCTTTTTTTAGAGATGGGGAGCGACCCATCAGGCAAGGGTCGCTCCCCTTGGGGGGCAAATTGTATTTAGACCATTTCTGCCCCCCTGGGGGCAGATTGGCCAATTTTAGGTCAATCTGCCCCCAAGGGGGCAGAAACTACTAGACACAGGGGATTTGTTTTTTGGCGCCAATGTCACGCAGGGGGAGCGACCCCGTAGGCAAGGGTCGCTCCCGGGGGGGGGGTGGGGGTTGGGGGGGCAAATTTATTTTAGGCCATTTCTGCCCCCCCGGGGGACAGATCGGCCTATTATTAGGCCGAACTGCCCCCGGGGGGGGGGGGCAGAACACTCTAGGCGCCAGGGCAATTTTTTTTTTGTGTTTTTTTTTTTGGTTGTTTCTTTTTTTAGAGATGGGGAGCGACCCATCAGGCAAGGGTCGCTCCCCTGGGAGGGCAAATTGTATTTAGACCATTTCTGCCCCCCTGGGGGCAGATTGGCCAATTTTAGGTCAATCTGCCCCCAAGGGGGCAGAAACCACTAGGCACCGGGGATTTGTTTTTTGGCACCAATGTCACGCAGGGGGAGCGACCCCGTAGGCAAGGGTCGCTCCCGGGGGGGTGGGTGGGGGTTGGGGGGGCAAATTTATTTTAGGCCATTTCTGCGCCCCCGGGGGACAGATCGGCCTATTATTAGGCCGAACTGCCCCCGGGGGGGGGGCAGAACACTCTAGGCGCCAGGGCAATTTTTTTTTTGTGTTTTTTTTTTTTGTTGTTTCTTTTTTTAGAGATGGGGAGCGACCCATCAGGCAAGGGTCGCTCCCCTGGGGGGGCAAATTGTATTTAGACCATTTCTGCCCCCCTGGGGGCAGATTGGCCAATTTTAGGTCAATCTGCCCCCAAGGGGGCAGAAACCACTAGGCACCGGGGATTTGTTTTTTAGCACCAATGTCACGCAGGGGGAGCGACCCCGTAGGCAAGGGTCGCTCCCGGGGGGGGGGTGGGGGTTAGGGGGGAAAATTTATTTTAGGCCATTTCTGCCCCCCCCGGGGGACAGATCGGCCTATTATTAGGCCGAACTGCCCCCGGGGGAGGGGGGGGCAGAACACTCTAGGCACCAAGGCAATTTTTTTTTGTGTTTTTTTTTTTTTGTTGTTTCTTTTTTTAGAGATGGGGAGCGACCCATCAGGCAAGGGTCGCTCCCCTGGGGGGGCAAATTGTATTTAGACCATTTCTGCCCCCCTGGGGGCAGATTGGCCAATTTTAGGTCAATCTGCCCCCAAGGGGGCAGAAACCACTAGGCACCGGGGATTTGTTTTTTGGCGCCAATGTCACGCAGGGGGAGCGACCCCGTAGGCAAGGGTCGCTCCCGGGGGGGGGGGGTGGGGGTTGGGGGGGCAAATTTATTTTAGGCCATTTCTGCCCCCCCGGGGGACAGATCGGCCTATTATTAGGCCGAACTGCCCCCGGGGGGGGGCAGAACACTCTAGGCGCCAGGACAATTTTTTTTTTGTGTTTTTTTTTTTGTTGTTTATTTTTTTAGAGATGGGGAGCGACCCATCAGGCAAGGGTCGCTCCCCTGGGGGGCAAATTGTATTTAGACCATTTCTGCCCCCCTGGGGGCAGATTGGCCAATTTTAGGTCAATCTTCCCCCAAGGGGGCAGAAACCACTAGGCACCGGGGATTTGTTTTTTGGCGCCAATGTCACGCAGGGGGAGCGACCCCGTAGGCAAGGGTCGCTCCCGGGGGGGGTGGGGGTTGGGGGGGCAAATTTATTTTAGGCCATTTCTGCCCCCCCGGGGGACAGATCGGCCTATTATTAGGCCGAACTGCCCCCGGGGGGGGGGGCAGAACACTCTAGGCGCCAGGGCAATTTTTTTTTTGTGTTTTTTTTTGTTGTTGTTTCTTTTTTTAGAGATGGGGAGCGACCCATCAGGCAAGGGTCGCTCCCCTGGGGGGGCAAATTGTATTTAGACCATTTCTGCCCCCCTGGGGGCAGATTGGCCAATTTTAGGTCAATCTGCCCCCAAGGGGGCAGAAACCACTAGGCACCGGGGATTTGTTTTTTGGCGCCAATGTCACGCAGGGGGAGCGACCCCGTAGGCAAGGGTCGCTCCCGGGCGGGGGGGTGGGGGTTGGGGGGGCAAA